>NC_080191.1:67870000-70517500 GCF_030028045.1 Hippopotamus amphibius kiboko | reverse complement strand
TTCTGGGTCAGACAGTGGAGTAGGAAGACCCTGAGCTCACATCCTCCCGTGGACACACAAAAACTACAACTACACAAAGAACAACGACCTCTGAGAACAACCTGAAGACAAGCAGAACAGATTTTCTACAACTAGGGAAATAAAAGACAACATCAAGACAGGTAGGAAGAACAGAGATGTAGCCTAGTCAGAAGACACCCCCCAGGTGCCGTGACCCACAAGTGGGAGGGGTATCACAACTGCAGGGGTCCCCCTAAGGAATGAGGGGTGTTAGCCCCATGTTGGGCTCCCAAGCTCTTAGGGGACCTGCAACAGGAAGATGAGCCGCATCACATCTGACTTTGAGACTCAGCAGGGCTTACGTCTGGGAGAGCAGGAGGGCTGTGGGAAACGGAAACTCTACTCTTGAAGGGCTCACGCACAAATGCACTTACTCTGAGTCCCAGCACAGAGGCAGCAGCTTGACCCAGTGCCCGGGAGATTCATTGACTAATTTTAGGGTGTATACCAGAGGGGCTGGGATCTGGTGGAACTTTCTCTAGGAATGGAAGTGCTGGCAGGCACCATTTTTTTTTTCACTCTTTTTCCACCTAGCTGGGCTGGCACTGGCGGGCACAGTTTGTCACTCTCCATCAACCGAGCTAACACCGTGCACCCCGCCCCAGCATCCCCCTGAGGACCAGCCCCACCCAGCCCACCCACCCTGCTCCTCCAAAGCAGCTCTTGCCCTGCCCCACCCAGCAAATGGCCTCAGCTGGCACTGGCACCCCTCCAAAGCGGCTCCCACTCCTGGGGACCAGCCCTGCCACCAGCACACCCACAATAGTCACAGCTGGTCCTCTCAGCTGGGCTGGGGACCAGCCCCACTCACCAGCACATCTGCAGCAATCTCAGCCCGACCATAATAGGTGGGTGCACACAGCCCACACAAGGGACACCCCTGGAGCACCCATCTCTAGAGACCAGAGGGGACTGCACCACTGGGCCCCACAGGACACCATCTATGTAAGGTCGTTTGGAATACCTTTCAAATGAAAGAACAAGACAAAACCTTAGAAAAAGAAACTAAACAAAATGGAGAAAAGCAATTTACCAGATAAAGAGTTCAAAATACTAGTTATAAAAATGCTCATCGAACTCAGGAGAAGCGTAGATAAATTTGGTGAAAACATCAACAGAAAGATAGAAAATATTAAAAAGAACCCATCAGCACTGAATAATACAATAATAGAAATGAAAAATATGCTAAAGAGGACCAACAGCAGATTAGAGGATACACTAAAACAGATCTGCGATTTGAAACATAGGGTAATGGAAATCACCTGATCAGGACAGCAAAAAGAAAAGAATTTTAAAAAATGAGGGTAGTTTAAAGGGCTGTCTGGGACAATATCAAGCATACGAACATTTGCACTATAAGGATTCCAGAAGAAGAGAAAAAAAGGGCCGGAAAGCTATTTGTTCACTAATGGTGGAAACTTTCCTAATCTGGCAAAAGAAATGGACATCCAAGTCTAAGAAGCACAGAGAGTCCCAAGCAAGATGAACCCAAAGAGCATCATAGTAAGACACACTATAATTAAAATGTCAAGTTTAAAGATAAAGAATCTTAAAAGCAGCAAGAGAAAAACAACTAGTTACATACAAGGGAACCCCCTTAAGATTATCAGCTGATTTTTCAGCAGACGCTTTACTGGCCAGAAGGGACTGGCAGGATATGTGCAAAGTGCTGAAAGAAAAAAACTTACAACCAACAATACTCTACCTGGCAAAGTTATCATTCAGAACTGAGTGAGAGATTAAGAGTTTCCCAGACAAGCAAAAGCTAAAGAAGTTCATCACCACTAAACTGGCCTTACAAGAAATGTTAAAGGGACTTCTTTAAACAGAAAAGAAAAAGCCATAACTAGAAACAAGAAAATTGTAAAAGAAAAATAAAATCTCACTGGTAAAGGCAAACATATATTAAATGTAGTGGATAAACCAACTAAAAAGCTAGCATGAAGATTAAAAGACAAAAGTAGTGAGATCATCTCTATCTAAAATAATTAGTTAAGTAATACAAACAAGAAGAAGAGTGGGGGGGACTCGAGGGGTGGGAGTCAAGGAAGGGAGGGAATACGGGGATATGTGTATAAAAAACAGATGATTGAACCTGGTGTACCCCCCCCAAAAAAAAAAAAAAAAAAAGATGGTATGTTTCCTCTGAAAAAAAGAAAAACAAGAAGAAGATATAAAATATGATGTCACAAACATAAAATGTGGTGGGGGGGACATTAAAGATGTAGTTCTTTTAGAATGCACTTAAGCAACCATCAACTTAAAACAGATTGCTATTTGTTATATGAACCTATGGTACCCACAAACCAAAAGCCTATAACAGATACACAAAAAACAAAGAGAGGGAATACAAGCAACTAAAGAAAGTCATCAAATCACAGGGAAGAGAAAAAGAGAAGAAAGCAACAGAGAATAACTCCAAAAACAACCGGAAAACAATAACAAAATGACAACAGATTACTATCAGTACCTATTAATAATTACTTTAAGATGTGATATATATACACACACATATACACACATACATATATTACTCAGCCATAAAAGAGAATGAAATCTTGCCATTTGCAAAGACATGGATGGACCTTGAGGGTATCACGCTAAGTGAAATGTCAGAGAAAGACAAATACCATACGATCTCATTTATGTGTGGAATCTGAAAAAACAAAACAAAGGAACAAACAAAGCAGAAATAGTTATACAGATAACAAACTGGTGGTTGCCAGAAGAGAGAGGGGTGCTGGACTGAGTGAAACAGGTGAAGGGAATTAAGAGATACAGACGTCCAGTTATGAAATAAACAAGTCGGGGGTCTTAATGGACAGCACAGGGAATACAGCCAATAATATTGTAATATCTTTGTGACTAATGGTAACGAGACTTACGGTGATCATTTTGTAATGTATATAAATGTTGAATCACTATGTTGTGCACCTGAAACTAATAGGCCAACGATACTTCAATAGAAAATAAAAATGTTGCTTTCTATTATGAATCATAACCAAAAATGTTTGAAAAACACGGTTATAGTGTATGATGAAGGGCTCAGGCACTGTATGAAGCTAGACTGTCTGGATTTAACTCCTGATCTTAGAATAGGATTCAAATCCAGACTTAGAAGCAAGTCACTTAAACTCTCTATGCATCTCTTTGCTTATCTGTAACACAGGAATGCTAACAGGAGAACCATAAGGTTGGAGGGCTCCAAGCACAGGGAGGACATGATCAGAGGAGGAAATAATTAAACCATACAAACCACTCAGAATATGTTTGGCACATAGAAAGTAATCAAATGAGAGTCAGCTATTGAAAATGCATCATCAGTCACCTGGAGGAATTACTTGGAGTAATCTAAAGATCACTGGACATGTCTGTCTTTTCATATTTATATTTGTAAAATAGGGCTGATTCTTACCAGTTTAGAAAAGCATCATTATAAATTATCCTGTTAGACCACACAGTGCTACACATCCCCTATATTTCTCTTCATACTATTATGCAGGTTTTATTCCTGTCTCTTGAAACTAGACACATAATGGGGTTCTACTGCATCATGAGGTCCTTAGAGAAACATTGTTATAGACAAATGCAAATACTAAGGCGCTTTTTTCCCTAAGAAACAGCAAAGTTTTTAGTGCAATTTCTCCTTAAAGGCTGCATCCTATCTGGATGGACCACTTGGGTACCATTTAGTACATCAAAACATTAATCCACTAAATGGTGCCTGAAAGGTTAATGCGGCCTCTGGAAATGACTGACCTGCTCCCCGAGGCTAGTCCTGGGAGAACAGGGTGTTCTGAGTCAGACATGGGGCATTACCCTGGGAAAACCTGCCAGAGGAGCACAATGTAAGGTCCCAGACACAGACCTTTGGGGTCTACCGGTTTACGGCACCTTTGGCTTCTGAGTCTAGGGGTTGCCTAATTTCCTAAAAGTAAAATATGTCTAAATGATTCCCAGTTTCCTCTTTTAACCAACTGGAACTTTGCTAAATGGAACTTACTGGGGTCAGAGGTGTTCTGAAGATTAAAATGTGGTGATTGTTTTGTGTGTTTGAAATTCTTTACCTTCACTCCATCTCCAGACAGGGGTGAATTGACGCAAAAGCACAATTGCATTTTAACTTCCATAGGTGTTTCAGTTGAGTACAAACCCAGGGAACTGAGGCTCAGAGAAGTTGAAAGGGGAAGGGGTTTACAGTAATTATGGCTGCTATATACTGAGCACGTACTAGGTACCAGGCACGGTACTGAACACTTTATATACATGAATGGATTGAATTCCAATCATGCCTCTGTAATGTGGGCGTTATTACTCCTATTTTCCAGATAAGGCAATTAAGGCTTTGAAAAATTTGTGAATAATTTACCAAAGATTCTAAAGCTGGTCACTATTCTAGCACTTTCCCTTGGATGACTGATAACAGAGACCTTCAATCCATTGACTCCATTGCTTTTTCACTCTCCATCACCCACCTACCTGTATCCTCACTTGTCTCCTAAAATTCTAGGCTACGTTTTTTTTAAATCACTCTTTTACAAACACCCTTACTCCTGCTTCCTCCCGTCTAACGTATTCACCTGGGGAAACTCCAACCCTGATTAAACACAACTTCCTGTCTGCTCCGAGGCTGTGTTTGAGCAGCCATCCATCACCCCACACATCCAGTTCTTATGTATCGTCTACATTGATCCTACTCTAGTGTGCAAGCAGAATTCGTTCTCTTCTCTGCTCTCCATCGCTGCCACGTGAGCCTAAGCCACCAGCATCTCAACTGCTGCGGTGGCCGTCATCTTCCTTCCACTCTTGCTCTCTACACTATTCCCTGAACAGCAACTGGAACGATCTTTTAAACTGTTATTCTGATCATGTCCTCCCTGTGCTTCGAGCCCTCCAGTATTGAATAAAACCATTGATTACTGAATAAAACGTGAAGCCCCACATGACCAAGCCCCTGTGTGCTTTTTGCCCTCAGCTCAGATCGTGCTCCCGTTGCTCACATGCCCTAGTTCCACCAGCCTTCTCTTCATTCCTTGGACACTCAGAGCTTGCACCTGCCTCAGGACCTTTGCAATTCTCTTTTTTCTACCTGACAGCTCTTTTCCCAGACCATCCCATTCCCGGCTCCTTCTTGTCACTCAAGTCTCAGCTCAGATCTCACCTCCTCTGAGAAGCCTGCCCCGGATACTGAGTTTAAGAGGCTTTTCATGTGATAAAGAGGTGAGATCTGGTGGCTGCGTTGAGGACAGATGAGGTTTTCTAGCTCCTTTTCCCACGTTTTTCCCATTACTTGGTACTAGCTCCAAACTGTTTTTTCCTGAAATGTAGTTGTCCTGGACCAAATCTTTCAAAGCATCATTTTGACCAAGGATTATAAAATCCCAGTAGCCCAAGGGCAGAATTTCCTTCTGCAACCTCTGTGTTGTGTCCTGTGCTGCTGACGGCTGCCTGGAGGTACGTCGGCACTCAGCCGGCCACCCACCCCACTGACAGACAGGCAGCTTTGGGGGCCAGCTTTACAAACACATGTAAGTACTGTCCCCAGTACTGTGTGCAGGAGAAACTTCATGCCCCACTGATATATCTGCATTGTTTATATTCACAAAGTCAACTGTTAAGTCATAACGACCAATCGCCCACTTGATGTTTGTGTGTACATAATTGAAAATGAATGCTGCCTTTTATTGAAGGTCTGTTCTGTGCTGAGTGATTTTACATATATTATCCTTTAGGTTCCGGGAAATGAAAAGTCATATTTAAGTTCCCATCTGAGTAATAGCAGAGCCTGTATTCTTTCTGGAACATAATGTTGCCTTTAAAATAATATATGAAATATTTGGAAAGCACACTCGCTAAAAATAATCTTTGTTTGCATAAGTTTATTCATAATACATTGTAATATCAAAAGATGTGTTGTATGACAGTTTCTGCCAATCTGTATTTGCATATGGAAACTATGTAACGATATACAATAAAATGTTTAAAGAGGTATCAATAAATACATAAATGAATTAAATAATATATGTATTTGATGAGCTGCCCTTTAGGTATAGTTTGTACATCAAGCTTTCCATCACTCTGTTCCATCCCTTTGCTCCCTCAGCATCCCTGACATAACCACCCCCAAGGTTTCTACCTGTTTCTTAACTTAGTCAGTATGTAAACCTCACAAATGTATTATTTGATATGACCCACTCTAAAGTATGAAGTGGTTAAGGAGAGAGGTAGCAGGCTTTTATTTTTTTTAGGGAAAAGAAACTCAGTCATATTGAGCAGGGACTTTGACAAAAGGGTGGAGATTTAATGAGGGCTTCTTCGTAAGGTCCCTCAAAGTTATGACCCCACCACATCAATGGCCACCTGCTTCTACTTATGTGCTTACTACTTTTCAGCTGATGTTCACACGTCCTTGTCTGAATCCTATTACATCCAGCAGCACCTGAGCCTGGAGCAGTATTTCTCATGTGAAAGTAACTAGCACTATTAAGGATTAACTCTCAGTTTCATTAAAACAGATTCTAACTAGAACTAGCCGCTTCAGATCTAGTATCAGTTAACATTTTCGGTGTATCTTGTAGCTGTTAGAGATCCAAATAAATGTTCTCCTTACATTACTTCTTAATACCTTTTGAGTACAAAAATTATTTAGAGCTATATGGGAAAAGTCCATGACTTTCTGTTTTTCTTTCCTGACTGCACTGCCTCACCACCTGGTCATGCTTTCCAAAGTCTGCTTTCTGTATCTTTTGGGTGATAATCGTTATCCATTATCATTTTCTTAGCATGGCTTTTATTTTTCTGGGGAAGCTGTTCAAAAGCTCCCACATCCTCCTCGGTGACCCAGATAGGTAAAAGAATACTCACATCTCTGCAGGGCTCATTATACCAAGGCAGCAGTTGTGCAGCATTGATTAGTAGAATGGCATTTTAAAATTCAATTGCAAATGTTAGAATCCTTTCCCTTTAAAATACCTTTTAAACCCCCTTTTAACAAAATGATCTGTATAAACTTCAAATAGACTCCATGGATTTGTGTGTGTGTATGTGTGCCAGGATAAACATGAAACTTTAACAAAATCAACTATGAAAGCAACAAAAAGTGGACAGGAAAAAGAATATTTCCATTTTTATCTTCCAACTTGAAGTTGAATTAAATTATGTTGATCACCCTCCAATTCTAATTTGATAATAGATCTGAGTATGTTTTGTTTTCTGGGTTGTTTACTTATGGTCTCAGCTCCGTAACTGCCCTTCTCTGCTCAGCTCTGTACTGTTGGGGCTGGTTGTCTGCAAACTACATTTCCCAAGCTCCCTTGCTACATGCCTTCTGGCCAAGTTCTGCCAATGCAAGGCACTGGTGGGAGACCAGAAGTCCCAAGGTAGAGACTTCTGCCTCTGGCACCAGCTCCATGGCAGGGACTGGCAGTTGCTGTGGACTCTGGGGCTGGGAGGAGCAGATTGAGGGTTTTCCGGCAGAGCATCTTGCGGGTTGACCAAACGTGGCAGAAGTGGCACCTCTTTGGCCGTTCCAGCCCTGGTCACAGTGGTTTTAATACTGGTAGCAGTCACACCAAGGTAGCAGGTGCGAGCTGGTGGGCACCAGGCCAGGGCACAGCAGCTTCCGGGTCTCCAGATAGCCCTCTTCTTCCTTTTTTCCTCCTTTAATCCTGCCCACACCTTTGCAGTCAATTCCTTCTATTTGAAATACATCCTATAGTTGTTTTCCTGACTGCATTCTGATACATTTCTGAACAAACTACTTGGTTTTGAACTTTCAAGATTTAGTGGTCTTGTGTTTTGTTTCTAATCATCATTTAATGGGACTTCCATTTAAACATTTGTAGAAAATAATAACCAATAATAGTAAATGATAACAAAAATAGCTAACATCTATTTATCCTTTACTGTGTGCTAAATGCTGTTCTCAGCCCTGCACATCGTATTTAGTCCTGACAATGACTCCATGAGATACATAGGACTATTATTATCTCCTTTGACTCTTGAGGGAAATGAGGCACAGAGAAGTCAAGTAGCTTGTCAGTGCTCACCACAGCCCCCTGAGGAAGACTTGGGTTTGACCCAGGGCCTCCTGACTTCGTAGCCTGAACCCTTACTCATTGTGGACTATTGCCCCTGGCAGCTCCGTATTCTATACTTCTATATTGTAGACCAGGACGTCTTTGTCAGCCACAGTCTTTTATGAGAGGTTTTGCCGATGTGCTCCCTGAGGTCACTTTAGGAGCTGGACAGTTCTAGAAGTAATGCAGCATCAACTCTAGTCACTTGTGGATTGTGAGCTCCTCGGGGCAGGAAAAACAATCTCCTGCCTTGTTCATCACTTTATCCCCAGCACCTAGAATAGTTTCTGCCACGTTTGAAGCTCTATTAATATGTTTATACCATAAATGTAATATGTTTACACAATAAACAGTAAATTGTATACATAAAATAAAGTGTGCACCCCATAGACATTAAATCAGTGACTCTAAGCCCGCATGGGTTAACATTCCACAGCCAGATAACTCTTTTTTGTTGCTAAATATCAATACTTCCATTTGGAAAGAGATCCAGGCAACAGATACGCAAAGAGTCTGAGGGTTTTGTTTTTTGGGTAGAGACAGGATACTAAACATCATGTCCTGTTGAGCTGGCCATTCCAGGTCAAGGATTCAGGCTCTGTTCTGAGAACTTTGCCAACAAAGGGGCATGTGTAGGATCTGAGTAAGGCAAGTTTGTGCAGTGGTCTTCTGTGAAAAAAAGGGGATAATATTATTTGACCTGTGGCTGAAAGTGGAGGGAATGTTTAAGATTTTTGGAAGAACATGAATCCATCAAGATTGCAACTCAGCTTCATCAAATTGGAAGGAAGCAGCATATCAAAGTTGCGTCAGTGGATCAATCTATCCCAGATATAGGCACAAGAGGTGCACTCTGGATGGCGGAGGGGATAAAAACAAAAATAAATCCAAATGAAAGCTGGTCTGCTATTTATTATCACCGTGCACCTGCAAGTCTAAATACTCAGTAGAAAAACACTCCTCTCTGATAAAACCTTTTGTTAGTTTAAGATTTAAACAAGTACAGCAGTTACTGTTGTGTTTAAATAATATATATATTATTTAAAGTATATATTTAATATATTTTATATTATATATATATATACTACATACACATATATATATATATATATACATAATTTGAATTAGCTCCTTTTTAAAACCGTCTTCTTCAGTGACCTTTGTATTCTACCTGGAACTCAGTATAGAGAACTGCCAGATGTGAAGTTGCCCCTGACTGCAGGGAACTCAGCCACATGTATCTGTTCCAAGCGTTAGTTTGTAACGATTCTGAGTCACCGCAGCTCCCCCCTACCATGTTTGTATCTTCATATGTTACTGTGTTTAAACTGTAGATTTTAAGTCATGGTTGTAAATACAATGACACAGAACTTGAGTTACTTCAATTCTGTCATTTTATGTGACCGCTTGGAGTTTTTGTGTTTATACTTTTAAAATTTGCAGAAGCTAAAGCTCAAAAACAGAAACTGTGCTGTTAATGCTTCCTGACTGTGATAAACCAGCGTAGGTATTTTTTTTTTTCTTTCTGTTCCAAAAAGTATCTTGAGGACATTGAGAAAGTAAGCCATTAATTTCTTCCTTTTTAGTTTTGTCATATTTATTTATTCATTCATTTCTGGCATGATTATGTCTATTAAGGTCAGTGAAGAAAAAATTTTAGTGTCTGCATTTCTTTTCTGGACATTGTTTCATGTCACAGTTATCACTGAAAATAATTTTGTCACATAGAAGAAGAATATTCTTGTCTGTCGCATATGCTAGAGGTGTCACTGATTGGATGTATGTGGATTGCTGTGAATGTGTGCATGGCCAATTTCTCCAAGTTGTACTGCAACTGAAGTCCATGAGCCTCTGCGTAGGAGATATACTCTCGATTATGTTCATCTTCTGCTTGTTAACTGACTCCCCTAGTAGACAGGGAAGGTGAGGAGTGCTGTCCTGTACCTTGGACCTTCCCCTGTGTCTTGTGAACTTCTTAATGATTTATCCACTTACGACATCCTATATAGTTTCCTATGTGGTTTGTAGAATTTCATCCAGAGTGACTTTGTTCGGGTGGATATAATGTACGTTAGTAGTATATGCCTTTACACTTTTCAGAGCCAGTGAGTAAGGACATGTGCCAGGGATGGACCATCAGTGAAGATTTTTGAGTTGGACATCTTTTAGAAGCTAATAAAATGTTTATTAATCATCTACATTTTCCAAAGCTAGGAAGAAAATGCTGAAATAGAGAAAAAAGGTTTTCCTTTAGTCAAGTAAACATTGGCATAGTAACCAACAGACTCCATATTTACCTTCTCTTCAAGATTTAAACTTCCAGGTAAAAGTTCTTAAATTTTATTGTGGAATAAAGCAAGGTTAATAAAAATGAATTCGTCATATACAGCTTTTTCAGGAAACTGGAAAAATGTAAGCACATCATTATCTTATCTCTGAATCAGAGTTTGGCAAGTATTATGGGAATAAAGACATTTAATATAGGAATTAGGGCTTCCAAGAATACAGGTGGTTTCTTCTGGGTACGGGTCATGCTGGTCTCCTCCTTGTAGGCAAGTGACGTGGCGTCATATTGGGAAGTGATTCCGATATGTGATGACGGCAGGATTCAGAGCTACCGCACTCTCCCCTCAACAGGAAGCGGCAAGCAGGACTCAGTTATCGGGATGCTCTGGCCCACACCCTCCTCCCCGGATACTGTTTGTGTGGGCCCTGCCAAGACCTGACTCTGTGACTCCTGTTTTCCAAGCGTTCGTGGCTAACCAGCCTCTTACGAGTGACGCCATCTTTCCTTTACTATGTAGACTTTAATCAGGTGACCATCCTCTTGATTCTGGAATCTTTTCCCCCACTAAAGATTGTCTGAATCTGAGCCATTTTGTATGGATTTTATAATTTCACCTTTAGAAGGAGAATTATTATTTTCTGGCAATTTATGATTACATACCAGCTATGGAGACCATACGGAAGTTCACCGATCAACTGAGAGTTTTATCAATCTCTTTTCAGTGCATCTAATTCTGAATTTACAGACCAGCATGAAGAATTAGCAAGCATTCCGAGGAAAGCCATGAAAATGAATAATGAGTTTGCGAATGACTCATGGGGAAAGATCAAAAGCACTGAGGAAGAGAGAGCTGAAGGTGAATTTAATAATAGTATCCAAAAATACTGCATTGTTCAACATACGAGAACAAATTATCTTGCAACATGAGGGAGTTAGGCCTGACAGAAAGAAGAACTTCCTTACAGCGAGAATTATGAACAATTCATAGGCTGCCAGAAAAAGATTGGAAACCTGCTCTGAAGGTTTGAAAAATGGATCGATTTTCACTTCTTATAGACTTGAGTCCTTTCTGAAGGCAGAGAAATGGGCCGCATAACATGTCAATTTTTTTCCAGATCTGAGATTCATGGATTAACTTGCTCAGGAAGAAAGTAATGAATCCTTCTATGGTTAAGTGAACCAAGAACTTCAGGTGGTGATCCAAGTTAAATTTCATAGAAATTCCTTTTTTGTGCACTGGTTTTAACTTCTTTTTAGCAAAAGAACTCTTTGAGATACTGTTACTATAACCATAGGCCATCACACACCCGTATGTGCACACACCCCACATTTTACATATACAAGGAGCCCTTTAAGGGTCTTAGGGACTCAAGTTAAAAAAAAAACCTCTTTCTAGAGCAAATTTATTCTTATCCCAGAAATGGTCAGTCCCATTTTTCTCTTTATAGAAAAATTTGTTCTGGAGTCTTCTCAGTATCATAAATTACCTTCATACCACAGGGAATATATGACTTGCATACCTCTTTTCTTTCTCCTTTTCTTCTTCCTTTTTTTATTCTCTCTTCCTCTGACTGTTTCACACCCTTTCCCAGCCTTCTCTTTCTTCCTTCCACTTGGTCAAGGATTATTAGTGGCCCCAGGACATAAGGTCACAGCTTTAAAAGGTTGACTATTAAATCCTGGAATCTGATTAAAATTAACATGCAAGTTAAACAAAGATCCCTTAATTCCACTTGCATTAGTTGGTCAAAGTCTGAATGTCTCTCACACTTTATAGTTACTTGTAAAGGGAGCGCTAATGGTAAGCACAGACTGTAGAATGTGGAAATGATTGTTGTGTTCCTGAGATTTGACTTAGAAAAATCTGGAAAGTCCCCTTTTATGACTGGGGACAGAGGCACTTAGGGAAAGTAAATTTCTCAAAGCTCTCCGCAGGATTGGAATCAATTTCCCTTAAAAAAGGTTTCTATGAAAACAAGCTTATGGTTATCAAAGGGGTTGTGGGGGAGGGGATAAATTAGGAGTTTGGAATTAACAGATACACACTACTATATATAAAGTAGGTAAACAACAAGAACCTACTGTATATCTCAGGGAACTATATTCAATATCCTGTAATAACCTATAATGGAAAAGAATCTGAAAAAGAATATATATATAAATATATATATGTATGACTGAATCACTCGCTGTACACTTGAAACTAACACAGCATTGTAAATCAACTATACTTCAAATAAAAAAACAAAACGTTTCTATGAGAAGTCAAGTGGAGATTAGTGTGTGACCCTCACTTTATTCCCAACACTTTTTTTCCTGCCTTTTCCCAAGAATGGAATTATGTGAGGGTTAAGTGTGTCTCCGTGTGTTACTCTATAAAATTTCCACTTGTATGCAGCCCTTTCTTTCTCCTTTGCTGATTTCTCTTTGAGGAGCCATTGTGGAAGCCATTCCCTGGGAATAATGGACAACACATTTATTTAATACTTAATCAGAAGGCTGTTCATGAAACTCATCTTTCCCAGTTTTGTAGCATTCTAGTGTTTCCAGGCCAAAGATGTTGTCAGCCCTGGAATTCAGTTTAAAGAAGATCTTGCCATAAAATAAACTCTCGGGAAGTCTGAATATTCATATATGAGATATAAGAGAAAATAAGACCGGTAGACATATTTGGAAGATTTTCTACTTTTAACTTAAAAACATCACCAAAAAAAAAAAAAAAAAAGTCAAAGATTTAAAGTTTAACTTGAAGTCTTGACCATTCTTCTGTTTTGAACCGTGAGAAACAGAGAAAAAATAAACCATGCTTTCCTTTTAAGCAAAGAGCTTGATTTATAGAGGAACCTTTCTCTGTGTACTCAGATAATTTAAAGGTGGAAAAGTCAACAGAATGGCATTTCTTATTTGCAAAATTTTACATATTGAGATACTGTGCTACATTTTAAAAATTATTATCTTTTAAAATTGAAGTATAATTGACATATAACATTATATAGTTTCAGGTGTATAGCATGATGATTTGATATTTGTATATATTGTTAAATGATCACCATAATAAGTCTGTTTAACATGCATCACCATACATCCATACTACATTTTTTACTACATTTTTAAAGTCAGCATTGGGTCAGCTGGGGCTTGAGCGATTCCACTTGTTAAATATTTTCTGTATATCCCCTGGTTATGGACAACATGAATTCCATACCTGACTATATTCCCCTTCTAGCTAAGGCTACCACCAGTACTCACTGTGTGATTTCCCTTACTTCTCTGCAGAACCTTGAGGCATGCATTTCTGTGAACTAACTCTCATGGGCTTTTCTTGTCCTTTCTATCAACTTTGCTCTGATTTCTTTATCCTTAAAAAAAAAAATCTCATTATGCTACATATAAGTGCATAAACTACCTCAGATTTGTTGTATACTAAGGTAGGGCATTAAGAAATAACAGGCAATTTTCTACTGGTATAATCTTGAAAGTTAAAATTCAGGAGGAAATCAACACCTTTGAAAAATGGGTGAGTTGACAACAAGTTCTATTTCAGAAAAAGTTTATCTGCTCTGATTCAAAATAAACAACCTAAGTTTCTGCATAGCTCTCCACAGTTAAACCCACAGCAAAGACAGGTACTTAAAAATATTTTGCCAAGTCCAGATTTATGTCACACCTACAGGTATGTTTGGCAGAACATTGTCTATAAGTCGATTATCCAGAATTTGCAACAAAATCCCATGTTTTTTCATTTCATAGGATTCTAGGTCTGGATGGTCTGTAAAATATGGGAGCCATATGCCGTATGCTAGATCTTTAAATATTGCCCCATGGAAATTGCAGAATTCTTTTTGGTAGCACTTAAGTATTCTTGTTGCCATTTCCGATCAAACTCTCCAGGTTCTTACAGCCACTGCTCCTTTTCTGGAAAGTTTGGACAATCTCTTGGAGATAAGACAGTGGGATGGTTGAGGAGAGAGCCCGGCTACACAGCTGTGGATTGAAAGCTGCAGAACAGAGCACACCACAGTTTAGGAACGAGGATGCTTATTTTTTGTAAAGGAAAAATTGGGGAGGAGAGGGGACTTCTTGCTGAACAAGGTATCCAGCTCTTCCAAGCATAACACTTTTCGCTAATGTCTGTGTTTGGCTGCTGCTTATTTATGTGTCTTTCTTGAGCTTAAATGGTTTTCAACTTTGAATTTCTCCTCTATAATCTGAGAATTAAGGAATTGACTCCAGATACAGTCATGACTTTTCTTCAGCAAGTCTCATGGTATCCCAGAGAGTGACAGGGGAAAGGGAGGTTGGGAGGTGAAGGCTTTGCCCAGGAGGTTGAAAGGAGCAAGGAAACTGAGTTTCACACAGTCATCCCTGGCCCCTGGGTGATGGAAGAACTTATACTTCTTGAGAATCCAGCACTTTAGGGATTCGTTACATTATAGTTAAAGTGATTATAAGTTTGGAGACTGGTTAAACTTTGAAAATTAGCCTTTGCTAAAAGACATCTCTTCCAGTTTCTGAAATCTTTTGGTAGAATCTTAGATACCCTTTCCCATTATATTCTGTCTTTTCCTTTAAAGAATACACTCAATGAACTGAGCTCTGGAAGATATAGGTTCCACATATGATCACACAGACAAGTAACCCAGGGCTCCATCCAGATAAGAAAAATGAACAACCCTATCCTACTCTTCCCCTGGCAGTGTGTGTGTGGTGCTCATGAGACAGCAGAGTGCAGGAAAACAGAGCAGATGTACCAGAACCAGGGTACCTTGCTGGTGGGCTTGACGACCATGACGTGATGACTATGTTGGAGAGCTCTGATGTTACACAGATCTGAGGTTATACTGGGCAGTTGTTTCACCTTGATCTCCATTTCCTAATATGTAAATATGTCCTAATCTGCAAACTGCTATTTAAATAAGGTCAAATGAAATACTGTGTGAAAAGCACCTGGTGAGTGCCTGGAAGGTAATAATACTCAATAAAATGGTGACTATTATTATTGTTCATCATTTTAAACTGCTTTTTTCTCAGAACGTAAGATGTCCTTTTTCTGTGCTTGAATTTCAAACTTATATTGGAAATAGTTACACCAACAGTGATTTTACCTCCTTAAGGGAAGGTGTCATTTATTCATGTGTAGTTTTACTCATTTAGAGTGATTTTCTAGAAAGTCAATCATAATGATTAACAGTTTTGAATTATAGAATATATTGAAAGTAATGCAGATGGAACACTTTTTTCACCTATGACATAAACTAAAATTCGTCTTAGGTTCAGCATACTTATGTTGAAATTTCACTCATCAATAATGAGTGATTATTTTGCTGAATCAGTTTTCCAATGTTGGAAAGTTCCAATAGTATTCCAAATAGTTTTCCAATATTGGAAGATTCTTCCCTCAGTTTTTTGTGCTATTTACAACGTACGAGGGTAAGTCAAAAATTATTCGCACTCCAGTTATGTTAAAACTTCTGTTGGCCTCACTGTCTCGTCAGTGCTTTCCGTTCAAGACTGCTGTCTCTCCAGTCACTGCTGTGCAGGTGTGAACGTGTTACATCAGTTCATTTGTAACTGTGTGCGAGCAAAAGTGGATGCCCCACTTGTGATTTGCATGAAAGAAGAGCAGCGTGAAGTGATTCGTTTTTTGTGGTCTGAGGGTGTGCACGTCCACACACTTCTTCCCACACTGTCGACCCTCTGCAAAAACTTCATTTTGAGGTATTAAAGCAACCTCCCTATAGTCCTGATCTTGCTCCATTGGACTTTCACCTCTTTGGTCTCCTGAAGACAGCCCTACGAGAATGAAGATTCACTTCTGATGAAGAAGTGAAGACAGCAGTGCATTTGTGGCTCGCAGCTCAGCCTAAAACATTTTTTAATGAGGGAATACGAAAGCTTGTTGACAGATGGACAAAGAGTATTGAAAAGCGAGGAGATTATGTCAAACAATGATGTATTTGTTTTCTCTAAAAGTTAATTAAAATAAATTCTACAGGTAGAGTGCAGATAGTTTTTGACTCATTTTCGTAGATATTCATTGTATTGAAAAGAACATACATGGTTGGGGAAAGATGCTCCCTCTAAGTCTTAATAGGCGATGGCTGCTTGTCACCAGTACCCTTTGGAGGTGAAGGTGTTCCTTATTCTGTAATTTTGACTAATTTTCTAATTTAAAAAATTTAATGATGTTTAAAAACTGTGGAGTTGAACTAGGGTCTAGGGCCAGACCCAGTGTTCGTTGGGTAATTGTGCCCTAAGCAGGTAACTGACAAATTGAGTTCAAGCCTCTCCCTCCCACCCTTTCCATTTTCTCCACTTTGTGCCCCCTGCCCTCAGGGCCCTCCTGCTTACCCTTGACACCGCAGAGTCTCCCTTTCTAGGCCTGATGAGATGATCACAGATTGGACTTTTGATCCTTCTTCTCCCCATCTACGTCAGAATATACTCATTCAGTGTCCAGTTTCTTTAGAGCTCCTTTGATAGACTGATTTAAACTACAATGCAAAGTAGTCTGCAATAATTTTGCATATCATAACTCCCAGATACCATATGCACTTGTAGAGCTATCATTAGTGTATTTATAAAATTTTATTTTTTTAGTCCTCTTTTATTGCTTCATTTTGAAATATTAGATTTACCAAGAAAAAAGTTGCAAAAACAGTATGCAAAATTTCCATATACCCTTTGGTGAACTTACCCAAATTTTAACATCACACATAACTATCGTACAATTATGAAGCCCAGGAAACTAATATTGATACAATACTATTAATTAATCTACAGACCTTATTCAAATTTCACCAGTTGTCCCACTTACGTTCTTTTCTGGTCCAGTATACAATCCAGTTCCCATGCTGCATTTATTTTTACATCTGTAGTCTCTTCCAAACTGGGACAGTTCCTTGGATGCTCATAGTCTTGACACACTTTTGAAGAGTCTGGCCAGTTAGTTGATAGAATATCTCTCAACTTGGGTTTTTCTGATATTTCCTCATAACTCGGGTTATACATTTTTCTTGAGAATATCACAGAAGTGACGTTTTGTCCTTCTCAGTGTATCATATTGGGGGGTACATTGTATCCATGTAACATAATTAGCAGTGACCTTAATCTTCATCACTTGGTCAAGGTGATGTCTGCAGGGTCTCTGCACTGTAAACTTGCTATTATTCCCTTTGTAATTAGTAAGTATATTATAGGGAGATACTTTACGAGTGCAAGTATCCTGCTGCATGTCTCACTTTTCCCCACTAATTTTAGCATCCAGCAATGATTCTTGCCTACAACAGTAATTTCTATAGTGGCTGCCAATTCTTGCTGGCTGTTTCCATTTCATTTATCCTTTCATATTTATTAATTAGAATTTTACTGTGGAGAAGAGCAGTCCCTTTGCCCCCATTTATTTATATGTTAAATTATTTACTTATATCAATGTGGACTAATGGATGTTTGCTTTATTCTATAGGCTGTAATCCATTACTACTACTATTTATTTTTTAATAAATGAATTCTCTAAAGAAGGTGGCTTTGTGCTTTTAACATGCCTCTACTTTTTAAAAAATGTACTTTCTTACTTTCTGGTACTCATAACATCCCTGCCCCAGCTTTGAAATCAGCAATTTTCCCCAAAAGCCCTGATTTCTTTCCTTTGGATGCTGTTTACAAACCAAGATCTAGGTGCTGTTACTTCTAGACCCTCCTATATCGCTATAGCTATATATCTATATACACTTAAATTAAAAACTAATTTCTTGATTCCTAACCAACACCATAGGCAATTTCCTCCTTCTTTGTTTTTGTTCTGTTTTATTTTGGCTGCATTGGGTCTTCATTGCTGCGCGCGGGCTTTCTCTAATTGTGTCGAGCAGGGGCTATCTTCTTTTTGTGTGCGGGCTTCTCGCTGCGGTGGCTTCTCTTGTTGCGGACCACGGGCTCTAGGCGTGTGGGCTTCAGTAGTTGTGGTACAAGGGCTTAGTGCTCCTCGGCATGTGGGATCTTCCTGGACTAGGGATTGAACCCATGTCCCCTCCGTTTATAGGCAGATTCTTAACCACTGCGCCACCAGGGAAGTCTACCTTGCTCTGCTCACAGAATGCATAAACATAGTTTCAGATTTACTAATCTACCCCTGTGAAAACCAAATTTAATAGAGTATGATATTTGTGTCCTTTTTTTTAAATCATACGTACATAATAAACTGTTTTCCAAAGTTACTGAGGCTAGTCATTTTCTTCACCAGCTCCTTCACTGTAGTTATGTTATTCATTGGTAATACAGTTAACTCTGTTTGAACTCCGTTCTGGGCTCTCCTGATGTCCTGCTTGATTTCATTTATTCATTTTTAGTTGTGTGAAACGTCATGGTTCTAAAAATTAGAAATACACAAAAAAGTTATAATTTCCCTATTCTTTCCACTTAGGCACCGTGGATAACCACCCCCATTCATGTTTCTGGATTGTTCTTCGTATGCTTCTTTTTGTATACTTTCTTATTTGCCTGTATGTCTTCTGGAAGATAACACACTGTAGACTATCTTTTGTACTTTGCTTCTTGTGCTTAGCGATATAGCGAGGAGTCACTCCCTATCAGTTCGTAGTGATTGTGCTTATCCTTCATACGTTTCCATAGTGCTTCGTTGCGTGGAGAGGCCCCAGTTTATTCAAACCCTCTTTTGTATTTGGGTAAGTGCGTGATAGTTTTGTTACATTTTTTCAAATTCCCTGTCCAGAAGATTTGTTCCAGTTTGCATTCCTAGCCAGGTAAGAGAATGCCTATTTCTTCACAGCCTGACGGATAGAATGTGTTGTCATGCTTTCGGATTTTCTCCAATCCGATAGGTGAGAAATGGTAATTCAGAGTTGCTCTAATTTGCATTTCTTTAATTATGAGTAAGTTTATGCAGCTTTCACATATGTTTAAGGGCCATTTCTATATGTTTCTGTGAATTGTCTATTCATATCTGTTTTGTTTTTTTTTTTTTTTTACCATTTTTCCATTGGGTTTTGGTCCTTTGTTCCTCAGTTTTTAAGAGTTCTTGTATATTAGGAATTCTAGCTTTTCATTTGGGATATATGTTGCAAATATTTTCTCCCAGTTTGTTAGTTGCCTTTTAAGTTATGATGTTTGTCATCCAATTTTTTTAATTTCAATTTTTATTAATAATTGAAAAATTAATTTCAAATTTATTAATACAGTCATACCTCAGAGATATTATGGGTTCTGTTCCAGACCACCGTAATAAAGAGAATATCAAAATAAAGTGAGTCACACACATTTTTTTGTTTCCTAGTGCATACAGAAGTTATGTTTACACTGTACTACAGTCTATTAAGTGTGCAATAGCATTGTCTCAAAAAATTACTTTTCTATTCAAAAAAATATTTTGTTGCTTAAAAAAGCTACCCATCATCTGAGCCTTCAGCGAGTCGCAGTCTTTTTTTTTTTTTTTTTTTTTTTTTTTATTTTGTTATTATTTTATTTTATTTTTTTGGGGGGTACACCAGGTTCAATCAACTGTTTTTATACACATATCCCCATATTCCCTCCCTTCCTTGACGCCCCCCCCTCGATTCCCCCCCACCCTCCCTGCCCCAGTCCTCTAAGGCATCTTCCATCCTCGAGTTGGACTCCCTTTGTTATACAACAACTTCCCACTGACTATTTTACAGTTGGTAGTATATATATGTCTGTACTACTCTCCCGCTTCTTCTCAGTTTCCCCTTCACCCCCCGCCCCCTCCCATACCTCGAGTTCTCCAGTCCATTCCCTGTATCTGCTTCCCTGTTCTTGTCACTGAGTTCATCAGTACCATTTTTAGATTCCGTATATGTGAGTTAGCATACAATATTTGTCTTTCTCTTTCTGACTTACTTCACTCTGTATGACAGATTGTAGTTCTATCCACCTCATTACATATAGCTCCATCTCATCCCTTTTTATAGCTGAGTAATATTCCATTGTATATATATGCCACATCTTCTGTATCCATTCATTTGTTGATGGGCATTTAGGTTGCTTCCATGTCCTGGCTATTGTAAAGAGTGCTGCAATAAACATTATGGTACAAGTTTCTTTTGGGATTATGGTTTTCTTTGGGTATATGCCCAGGAGTGGGATGACTGGATCATATGGTAGTTCTATTTGTAGTTTTTTAAGGAACCTCCAAATTGTTTTCCATAGTGGCTGTACCAACTTACAGTCCCACCAACAGTGCAGGAGAGTTCCCTTTTCTCCACACCCTCTCCAACATTTGTTGTTTCCAGACTTTGTGATGATGGCCATTCTGATTGGTGTGAGCTGATACCTCATTGTGGCTTTGACTTGCATTTCTCTGATGATGAGTGATGTTGAGCATCTTTTCATGTGTTTGTTGGCCATCTGTATGTCTTCTTTGGAGAAATGTCTATTTAGGTCTTCTGCCCATTTGTGGATTGGGTTATTTGCTTTTTTGGTATGAAGCTGCATGAGCTGCTTGTATATTTTGGAGGTTAATCCTTTGTCCGTTGTTTCATAGGCAACTATTTTTTCCCATTCTGAGGGTTGCCTTTTAGTCTTATTTATGGTTTCTTTTGCTGTGCAAAAGCTTTTAAGTTTCATGAGGTCCCATTCGTTTATTCTTGATTTTATTTCCATGATTCTAGGAGGTGGGTCAAAAAGGATGTTGCTTTGATGGATGTCAAAGAGTGTTCTGCCTATGTTTTCCTCTAGGAGTTTGATAGTGTCTGGCCTTATATGTAGGTCTTTAATCCATTTGGAGTTTATTTTTGTGTATGGTGTTAGGAAGTGTTCTAATTTCATTCTTTTACATGTTGCTGTCCAATTTTCCCAGCACCACTTATTGAAGAGGCTGTCTTTTTTCCATTGTATACTCGTGCCTCCTTTGTCAAAGATAAGGTGCCCATATGTGTTTGGTCTTACTTCTGAGTTCTCTATTCTGTTCCATTGATCTTCCTTTCTATTTTTGTGCCAGTACCATACTGTCTTGATCACTATGGCCTTGTAGTATAGTTTGAAGTCAGGAAGCCTGATTCCACCAACTCCATGTTTCCTTCTCAAGATTGCTTTGGCTATTCGGGGTCTTTTGCGTTTCCATACAAATCGTAAGATTTCTTGCTCTAGTTCTGTGAAAAATGCCATTGGTAATCTGATCGGGATTGCATTAAATCTGTAAATTGCTTTGGGTAGTACAGTCATTTTCACGATGTTGATTCTTCCAATCCAGGAACATGGTATATCCCTCCATCTGTTTATGTCATCTTTGATTTCTTTCATCAATGTCTTAAAGTTTTCTGCATACAGATCTTTTGCCTCCTTAGGCAGGTTTATTCCTAGGTATTTGATTCTTTTGGTTGCAATGGTGAATGGGAGAGTTTCCTTAATTTCTCTTTCTGCTCTTCCGTTGTTAGTGTATAGGAATGCAAGAGATTTCTGTGCATTAATTTTGTATCCTGCTACTTTACTAAACTCATCAATGAGTGCTAGCAGTTTTCTGGTAGAGTCTTTAGGGTTTTCTATATATAGTATCATGTCATCTGCAAAGAGTGATAATTTTACTTCTTCTTTTCCAATTTGGATTCCTTTAATTTCTTTTTCTTCTCTGATTGCTGTGGCTAACACTTCCAAAACTATGTTGAATAACAGTGGTGAGAGTGGACACCCTTGTCTTGTTCCTGTTCTTAGAGGGAATTCTTCCAGTTTTTCTCCATTGAGAACAATGTTGGCTTTTGGTTTGTCATATATGGCTTTTATGATGTTGAGGTAATTTCCTTCTATGCCCATTTTCTGGAGAGCTTTTATCATAAATGGATGTTGAACTTTGTCAAAAGCTTTTTCTGCATCTATTGAAATGATCATATGGTTTTTATCCTTCCATTTGTTGATATGATGTATCACGTTGATTGATTTGCGTATATTGAAGAATCCTTGCATCCCAGGGATAAACCCCACTTGATCGTTGTGTATGATTTTTTTAATGTGCTGTTGCAGTCTGTTAGCTAGTATTTTGTTGAGGATTTTTGCATCTATATTCATCAGTGATATTGGTCTGTAGTTTTCTTTTTTTGTGACATCTTTGCCTGGTTTTGGTATCAGGGTGATGGTAGCCTCGTAGAATGAGTTTGGGAGTGCTCCACCTTCTGCAATATTTTGGAAGAGTTTGAGAAGGATAGGTGCTAACTCTTCTCGAAATGTTTGATAGAATTCGCCTGTGAATCCATCTGGTCCTGGGCTTTTGTGTGTTGGGAGATTTTTAATCACTACCTCAATTTCTGTACTTGTGATTGGTCTGTTCATGGTTTCTGTTTCTTCCTGGTTCAGTCTTGGAAGATTGTATTTTTCTAAGAATGTATCCATTTCTTCCAGTTTATCCAATTGATTGGCATATAGTTGCTTGTAGTAGTCTCTCATGATGTTTTGTATTTCTGAGGTATCCGTTGTGACTTCTCCTTTTTCATTTCTAATTCTGTTGATTTGCATCTTCTCCCTTTTTTTCTTGATGAGTCTGGCTAATGGTTTATCAATTTTGTTAATCTTCTCAAAGAACCAGCTTTTAGTTTTATTTATTTTTCTTATGGTTTCTTTCCTTTCTTTTTCATTTATTTCTGCTCTGATCTTTACGATTTCTTTCCTTCTGCTCACTTTGGGGTTTCTTTGTTCTTCTTTCTCTAGTTGTTTTAGGTGTAAGGTTAGGTTGTTTATTCGATCATTTTCTTGTTTCTTAAGGTAGGACTGTATTGCTATAAACTTCCCTCTTAGAACTGCTTTTGCTGCGTCCCATAGGTTTTGGGTTGTTGTGTTTTCGTTGTCATTTGTTTCTAGATACTTTTTGATTTCCTCTTTGATTTCTGTAGTGATTCCTTGGTTGTTTAATAGTGAATTGTTTAGCCTCCATGTGTTTGTATTTTTTGCAGTTTTTTTCCTGTAATTGATATCTAGTCTCATGGCGTTGTGGTCTGAGAAGATGCTTGATATGATTTCAATTTTCTTGAATTTGCTGAGGTTTGATTTGTGACCCAAGATGTGATCTATCCTGGAAAATGTTCCGTGTGCACTTGAGAAGAAAGTGTAGTCTGTCGTTTTTGGATGGAATGTCCTATAAATATCAATTAAGTCGAGATGGTCTAATGTGTCATTTAAAGCTTGTGTGTCCTTATTTATTTTCTGTTTGGATGATCTGTCCATTGATGTAAGTGGGGTGTTCAAGTCTCCCACTATAATTGTGTTACTGTCGATGTCCCCTTTTATAGCTGTTAGCATTTGCCTTATGTATTGAGGTGCTCCTATATTGGGGGCATAGATATTTACCATTGTGATATGTTCTTCTTGGATGGATCCCTTGATCATTATGTAGTGCCCTTCCTTGTCTCTTTTAATAGTCTTTACTTTCAAGTCTAATGTGTCTGATATGAGTATTGCTACTCCAGCTTTCTTTTGACTTCCATTGGCATGGAATATCTTTTTCCATCCCTTCACTTTCAGTCTATATGTATCCCTTGGTCTGAAGTGGGTTTCTTGTAGGCAGCATATAGAAGGGTCTTGTTTTTGTATCCATTCAGCCAGTCTGTGTCTTTTGGTTGGAGCATTTAATCCATTGACATTTAAAGTGATTATTGACATGTGTGTTCCAATTACCATTTTCTTCATTGTTTTGGGTTTGTATTTGTAGGTGTTTTCCTTTTCTTGTGTTTCCTACTTAGAGAAGTTCCTTTAGCACTTGTTGTAAGGCTGGTTTGGTGGTGCTGAATTCTCTTAACTTTTGCTTGTCTGGAAAGCTTTTGATTTCTCCCTCAAATCTGAATGAGATTCTTGCTGGGTAAAGTATTCTTGGCTGTAGGTTTCTCTCTTTCAGGACTTTCAGGATATCCTGCCATTCCCTTCTGGCCTGCAGAGTTTCTGTAGAAAGGTCAGCTGTTATCCTGATGGGTTTTCCCTTATATGTTGTTTGTTGCTTTTCTCTTGCTGCTTTTAATATTTTTTCTTTGTGTTGAATTGTCATTAGTTTGATTAATATGTGTCTTGGTGTATTTCTCCTTGGGTTTATTCTGTATGGGATTCTCTGTGCTTCTTGGACTTGGTTCATTATTTCCTTTCCCATGTTGGGGAAGTTTTCCACTATAACCTCTTCAAATATTTTCACAGACCCTTTCTTGTTTTCTTCTTCTTCTGGGATGCCTATAATTCGAATGTTGGTACGTTTAAGGTTATCACTGAGGTCTCTGAGGCTGTCTTCTAGTCTTTTTATTTTTTTATCTTTTTCCTGCTCTGTGGCGTTTATTTCTTCCATTCTATCTTCCAACTCACTTATTCGTTCTTCTGCCTCAGTCATTCTGCTGGTTAGAGCATCTAGAGTATTTTTAATTTCAGTTATTTTGTTATCCATTGCTGTTTGTTTTTCTGAGTTCTTATGAACTGTTTCTTGTACTTTCTCTAATTTGTTATCGAGATTTTGTATCATTTTTACTATCATTACTCTAAATTCTTTTTCAGGCATTTTTCCTATTTCCTCCTCATTTATTTGGTCTTGTGGGTTTTTTTCCTGCTCCTTTGCCTGCATGGTGTTTCTTTGTTTCCTCATGGTTGTCCAGGCTTTTGGGGTTGCTTGTCCTGGTGATAGAGGTGTTTATAGAAGACTGTCCAAGCCTCAGACTAATGTCCAAGTATTGGATTAGACGAATATTCAGTCTAGGAAACACATACATGTATAAGACACACAATTATTGAATCCGTTAGGACATAAGGCTCTAGAAAGACCTGACAGAACCCCAGTGTGCTATCAGATATTCAGAGAGAAACCCCGCAGAAATTGACAACTGAAACAGAACAAATCAGAGACAAAAGCAAAAGCAAACAAACAACAAATAACACCCTACACATACAAACATCAATGCAGGGAGATTTTGTAAGCTAGGATCAAATATAGAAATGAGCTGGAGTACCACCAGAGAGAATGGAGATTCTCAGAATGTAATTAGACAACTGTACTAAGAACTAAGATAAAGACAAAAGCCTAATATTAATACCAAGGCAGTGCATCATCTGGAGAATAGAGCAAGGAGTCTGAGCAGACCGATAGTGTTGCTTATAAGTATGTTAAGATAAAATACACTTAAAATGGCTGGAAGAAAGGGGAACAGAAGAGCGTAATGTGGTTGGAAATATGCAAAGAAAAAGAAAGGAATAGAAGTGTATAAAAGAAAGGGATGAAAGGAAAGTATGAAAGATATTTTGTCCGTACTACCAAAAACTTAGCTAGATATAGAAGTATTTTAAAAGGCAAAAAAAAAAAAAAAAAAAGAGTAAAAAATATCCTTATAAAATTATGTTGTAAAACTTGTAGATCCCTTAGGGCTAAGATCGTATTTAATAAATCAAACAAAAAAAAAAAAATCCAGAACTGATCCCCGAATGGACCAGTTCAATAGGTATTGATACTACTATTTCTGTTTCCTTAGCGTCTCAGCTGTAAGTGTCCTTTTCCTTGCCTTGGGTTTTTTTTTTTTGCGTTATTCTGTGACCAGCAGAGGTTCCTTTATTGTTCGTCTGTAAGCCTCGGTGTGTGGGGAGGGAGAGGGTGCAATAGTGGCTCCTTCTCCTGGGAGGGAGTGAGCAGTGGCGCACTGTTGCTTCAGTCAGGCTTGGAGGTGCCTGTTGCAGAGGGCGCTGTTGGCTCAGGCGTACACAGAAAGTCTTAGAGTTGGGCCTCTCTCGGGGTTTTTTCTTTTTGATGCTGGTTTTTGTTTTTTTTTTTTTTCTCTCGGCAGCCTCCCTGCTGCTGGCGTTGCAAGGAGTTTTAATCTAGCCCCGCCCGAGCGCCTGAGGGTGCTTGTTATCCCTGAGCGCCTTATGTGGCCCTGCAGGGCGTCTCTCCGCTGCCTGTTGCAGAGGCGCAGAAAGAGAGAGAGAGGCTATGCGCGCGGCTCCTCCCCCCCGCCCGGGAGCCTGCAGCCTCCAGCCGCCATCATGGCCGGGCAGCTCTCAGGGATCGGCACTCCTCTCCGCGGACCTCCTCCCTCCTGTCCTCTCGGTCCGTCACCCTACCGGCAACAATGTTTCTCCCCCTGAACCAGCTCTCCGGTTCCCACGCTCCCGCTCCTGGACCCTCCGTTCAGCCGCGGATCGATGTCTCGGTCCGGGAACGCTGAGCTGCGTTGCGGACCCTCCGTATGTTTCTCACTCCCTCCCGTCTGCCACAGCTCCGCCGCTTCACCCTCTTTGAGCCCTCGTAGATGCCTCCCTACCGGCTATGTCAGGTTCTCCGCAGCCCTTTCCGGTGTCCGAGGCCGTCTGCTGGTGTTCAGCTGGTTCTCTGTGGGAATGACTGTGTCCTTCCGTGCATTCCCAATGCATCTGTGGAGAGGGATGCACTCCACGTCTCTCTACTTCGCCGCCATCTTTTTTCTGAGTCGCAGTCTTTTTGCTGGTGGAGGGTGTTGCCTTGACGTTGATAACTGCTGACTCATCAGGGTGGTGGTTGCTGAATGTTGGGGTGGCAGTGGCAATTTCTTAAAATAAGACAGCAATGAAATTTGATGTATCAATGGACCATTCCTCTCACTTGAACACCTAGAGGTCCCTTTAGGGTTATTAATTGGCCTTATTTCAAAACTGTTGTATCTCAGGGGAGAGAGAAGCCTGAGGAGAGAGTGAGAGATGGGAATAGCTGGTCCGTGGAGCAGTCAGAACACACACGATATTTGTGCATTAAGTTCATAAGCTTATACGGGTGTGGTTAATGGAACCCCAAAACAATCACAATAATAACATCAGAGATCACTAATCTCAGATCACCATAACAAATAATGAAAAAGTTTGAAATATGACGAGATACCAGAATGAGACACAGAGACACGAAGTGAACAAATGCTGTTGGAAAAATGGTGCCAATGGAGTTGCTTGGTGTGGGGTTGCCACAGACCTTTAGTTTGTAAAAAAAAAAACCAAAAAACAAAAAAAAACAAACACAGTATCTGCAAAGTGCAGTAAAATGAGGTATGCCTGCATTTCCTTTTATTGTGTCTGAATTTTGAATCATAGTTAGAAAGCCTTTTCCAGCATTGAGTTTAAAGAAAAATTCACCCTTCTTTTCCCTAATACTTATATGGTTTCATGTAATATATTAAGATTTCTGATCTATTTGAAGTTTCTTCTTGTGTCCAGAGTGGGGTATGAAACTAATTTTAACTTTCGTCAAACGGCTACCATTTTACTCAAAAGTCAATCTTTGCCCCAGTAATTCCAGATTTACCGTTATCATACACTAAATTTCCATATGTCTTTGGATCTGTTTTTTATTCTTTTCCTTCAGTCTATTTGTCTACTCATATGTTACAGTGTTTTAATAATAGAAGCTTTACAATATTGTATGTTTTAGATAGGGCTAGAACCCCTTTTTCAGTGTTTTCCTGGTTATTCTTGCATGTTTGTTTTCCATATGAACTTTAGTATCAACTTGTGTAAGTCCATAAAAAAGCTGGTTGGTATTTTACTGGGATTGTAAATTTATCACAACATGAGGAGAGCTGACATCTTTATAAAGTGAGACATTGTATTCAGAAACAGGGGAGGACTCTGCATTTGTTCACATCAACTTTTGTGTCTATCAGGAGAGTTCCATTGATGTTTTAATCCAAAGAAGAGATCGCTAATGAAAGGTTCGGGGCCCAAGGAGTCTCTGGACACCACCACCAAACATGGTGTGATGGCGGTTGCCTCCTCCTTATTATCTGTTCAGCTAATTTTTACTGAGCACTTACAGACCAGATGGTAGGCTCTATGCTGGGTCCTGTGGATGCAACAGTAAAACACCTGCTCCCTGCTCAGGAGGTGCTCACAATCCAGTGGAGGAGACAGGTTATTAAATTGACAGGAGCAATTACTCTTCCTTTCTAAGGACAGCCCAGTCTTTTCACTGAGGAGAGGAACTAGATTCATGTCTATGAGATGTGAAAGAGGATGTTGACATTGGTTGTATGAAACCTAGCTGGAAATTTGTTTCTCGATGTCATGTACGTGTTCAATCACTTTTTCCTGCAACTGCATCTTAGCAGACCACTTAAAAGTCTGATTGTAAAGTGTTGGAGCCCTTCTTGTTCATGCGTGGGTATCAAGGGAGGTATCGAGTGGAATGCTGTAATTAGTTGACTCCAGCAGCAGCTGGGACGCAGCAAGCTTCTCTTCTCAAATCACTTTACTTTCCCAGGGCTGTTAATAATTTGCCTAAAAAGGAAGCAACTCCTTAAGACTTTTATTATTCTTCCCCAATTTTTCTACCAGTTCTTGCAATTTAGCATGTGACTAGCACTTCTTTGCTAGGTAATGGCAATGCTGAGCATCATGTTTATATGCTTTTAACAAAATATAGTTGCTGTCTAAGCTGAGTGAATAGTCACTTTAGAGGTGTTTTTGTTTTTGTTTGTTTTACTTTGACTCTTGCAAGCTTAATTCAATTTTATTTTGAGAGTCAAGCAGGATCTTGAGTCAAATGTGATCCTGTGGAAGTTAATTAACCCTTTCAGGATCATCGATGTTCCTAGAAAAAGAGACAATTGACCTTCTGAGCTGCTCTCTGGCCCAATATCTAGTATAAAATTCCCAATCTCACATTCTCTCATTAGGGCAGAATTTGAGGTTTTGCAATGGAATGAAGACAATAATAGGATGCCAGTGTGGATGTTTACTGCTTACTGCAGAATTAGAGGTGGTGATGCGGATGCCAGGACAGGGGATGGGGTGCAAGAAGGGAAGGAATCGTAGTCCTTTCCATTCCTTCTCATCTCAGCTTGAAAGTAAAAGGAGACACATTCACTACAGGTTTTCAAAAAGCAAAGGCTGTTTCCTCAGGGAGCCTAAGAGTCCAGAAGGGAAAGGGACGGAATGTAGTCTTAGAAGCCTTGCAGAATGACAAGCAGGCAGATATTATTCAAACAAGCTGAAAGTAAGCTCACATGGGACTGGCTGAGGAGTAACTCCTAGGACTTAACTGGTGGGGTTTTTTATTCCTTGTTAATTTCATCCTCCTCTTCTCTGCACAGCCTGTAGTCATTCAGTTAAATCCATTCATTCACCATCCTCCATACCTACCCCCTCTTCCACTCTCCAACCCCTTTCCCCACCCTCGCTCGCACTTTTCCTCTTTCATTTTCACTCTAAAGTGATGCTCCAGGAGGATTATATAGTCTCTAAGGCTTTGTGGTTCGTCACCATCCTCAATAATCTTCAAAGCTATTTTTTTTCTGATTCTTATGCCCTTTTACCCAAGAAAATGTTACATCCAAGGACCTGAAATCACTGATCAGATCAATTAATATCACCAGGTTTCCTCCAGTTATTCTTCCATCAAACGAGAGTTTCTAGCCGAAAATAGTAGCTAACATTTATACAGTGATGTGAGTTATAATCAGAAAATTTCAAAAACATAGGAAAGGAGGTCTGCTGTGCCAAAGGATCATTAAAGATTGACTGACAAGCTGAGAAATGTGAAATACAGAATGAAGTATAACTTCTCCCATTTAGTTTCATTATAATTATATAAGATGAAAACACATTTGATCTCTTTTCCTCTCCTGTAGCCTTGTTTCATCTGAGTGTGTGACCCAGAGCCAGTAGGAGATGGTGGCGTGCTGCAGTAACTTCCCAGTAGTAACAGTTCCCCTTCCACTCCTGCCAATGTAGACATAACATCCCCACCGCTTGCAAAATTTCTAATAAGAGGAGCTTCTCACCACCACTTTTGAGGCTCTTGGCTGACCCCGTGGTAATGTTTTAAGTCTAACCCCATGAAACCACATCCATCCATGCACTTCACAGATGAATTTCTGCTTCTTAACAGCCTCTCCGTACCTGGTTGTTTTCATTTCACTGCATGTTAAGATTTGGCAGACTGTTATGAAAAGGAGCATTTTCAGATTGACTTGCTACGTCACTGCTCCTTCCCTTCTGTGGCTTCAGTTTTGTGTTTTGTGCCATGTAGAGGAAAGAGAGGGATTATTTATAAACTGAGTAAATGAAATGTTTATGTTTTTGATTGTCCCTCCCCCCAGCCCCAGTTCCCTGGAGATTCAGAATTTAGGTTTTATTATGTTCGGACTAAAAATAGAAACTATGCCTTAGTTGTAACTGCATGGGACTTACTGGCTCCTCTTGCATGGATTTGAAAGTTACTACACCTTGAGTCTTAGAGCAAGCTTACTCGGACTTAATTGTGGTAATTCAAGACCAGCCATGCTTCAGACTGACAGCCCTGCCCACATGCCCACACCAGCTCCAGCCCAAGGGTAGGTTGGGAGGCAGAGAGCATTATGAAATGACACTTTGTTGCTAAGTAAAAACTACTTCAAACTTTTTTCCTGACCCACTTTCTCTCCTACTGGGACTCCAATTATATTTGACTATTTGATATTATCTCAGTTATAGATGCTCTGTCAATTTTAAAACTTTTTTTCTTTTTATTTCAGTTTGAGTCATTTTTATTGACTTGTTCAAAGTTCACTGGTCCTTTTTCCTGCACTATCCAATCTGCTGTTTGCCCTTCCAATAAATGTTGACTTCTGGTATCACATTTTTAAGTTTTAAAATTTCCATTTGGTTGTTTTATATTGTTTCCATTTTTTTCATAGAAAATCAAGAGAAAATTCCATTTCTTCACTCATAATATGCATTTTCCCTTAAGTTCTTTGATAAATTTATAACAATTGTTTTAAAGTTCCTGTCTACTAATTTCAGCATCTGTGGGTCTGTTTCTATGTCATGTAAACTCTCTCTTGATTATCACATTCCTGCTTCCCCATGTTTTCATCTATAGTTATATCTATGCCTATATTTATATTTATATCTATATATCAAGAGAAAGAGAGAGAGGGAAGCAGGGGAGAGAGAGAGAGAGAATCCCAAACATTGTGCATTAAAGAACATTGGAACCTTTTTGATCTTGTTGGTATTTGAGCTGCTGGGAGGGGTTTACTGCAGTTTCAGACATATTGGGCTCACTTTCGGCCCTGGCATCCAATCACGGTGAAAATGCCCAGGACCGCGTGGTTGTCCTTTGCCCCATCAGCCCCTCCCCCAGTGCTTCTCTCTCTATGGGGGGAAGGCTGGGCGAATAGACTCCTGGAACAGAGACTCTCAATTCAGCTCTCTAGCCAGTCATCCGAGGAAGGGCTGGCTCTTCCCCTCATCCACACAAAGTCTCCCCATCTCTGGCAGCTCACCTGAGCCCTGAATCCAGGTATGGAAGGTGCTGCTGTTTTCTGCTCACCTTTGATGGGCTCATTCCTTTCTGGAATGTAGTTTATCCAGGCTTCTTTGCTGCCACTGTCCTCACACTAGCCTCATAGAAAAATATGGTTTTTATTTTGTCTGAGTCTTTTCTTGTAGTTACTATGAGAGCAAAGGTGTATTGCATCTTTCTATATCCTAACTGAAAAAGAAGAAGTCTAACCTGCTTCTTCAATTCAACATTTCTATGCCCCGGCAAAGGCCACAGGACATTGAGGAATATTCATAAAGTCTCCAGAGAATTTCTGTGGCATCAATGTCTTCTGTTACAAAGTAAAAACAAAAAAAGATGGATAATGAAATTTCCTGAGAAGATGTAATTTATATTTTCCAAATGGGACAATAGAGAGAAATGTAGAGAAAGGGGACAAATAAGCATAGGATCTCCACATCACAGGATCAGACAGTTTAAAGAAACCACACTACTACAATCACAGTATTTCAGAGCTAGCAGAAAACCTTAGGTGGTCTGAAGTCCAAACTCCTTATTTTATAGGCGTCCCTACTCATTTGGGTTCACTTGATAGACTGAATATTGCTTTCAGCTTTTCCAGTGCCCGGGTAAGCCTGTGAGCAAACATCGGCATGTCTTCATCAGGCCTATAAAGAAGGCTGATCCTTCCTTTTTCATTCCTTATAATCAGAAATAACAGAACACATGTCTCTTTTCCTGGGTTCTAAATTTGAAGTCTTTTTGTTAACATCAAGCTTACACCTCATAATGTGGGGGAAAATCACACCATCTCTGCATAATGGAAAACAGGTTGTGGTGAGTGGTGTGGTCATCTTTTGACAAAAAGATATGCCTCAACTTAGTATATCTGAGGCAGGGCAGATCTGGAAGGTCAAGGGCAGTTTGGAATGCATATGAATCCTTCCAGATCTGTAGGATATCATAGAAAAATATGTTAATGAAGAATGCACCTCAGACCCTTTATTACTGACTCACAGGCTCAGTGACTAAAAATCTGTGCTTTGGGCACGTAAAAGCTAAAATTAGAACTCATGGTAGTTGAACTGTTCTTCCACAGTCTAAAGAATGGTGTCTGCATTGATTCATGTTAGGATATGATCCACTACCTGTCTGGTTTTCTATTTAAGCTGGGGCTTGTGACCTTGCTTTCTTATGTAGCGTTTCTTAAAAGTCCCAGGAAAAGGTGCTCGAGAGTGACCTTCATGCTCTAATGGGAGATCAATAGTTATTTCCTAAGGGAATTTTAGAGTTCCAAAGAGCTTAAGTAATTCAACCAGAAATAGCCAAGGAAGGAAAGAAAAACAGTGACCCAGAGATAAATACCCTGTTGAGTAAGCTTAGAATACAAGAGAAAACAGGAACTTTGGGAGGTGTGCACATCTTTAGGAAGGAGAAGAGTGAAGTTCGTGGTTGATACAAGAGCCTGGTCTGTGATTGGTTCCATCAGCTGGGATACAGGGAGGCATGCTGTTCTTTCACAGGATAATTGGTTTATTGAATACGGCCAATGCCTTCTTTGTAATTTATGGAAATACCATGAACTAAACAGAAGTGAACATCTTTTCTCAGTCTTTCACAGGAAAAGGTGATTTCATTATTGGAAGATCTTTTACACACAGAGATTAAACTCTGCTGGCTTTAGGGTATCTCCCAATAAATGTGCTTTGGAAAGAAGATTTAGAAATAATTGGGAGTGCTGCCTCCAACCATCTCCAAGATTCTTCAGGACCCTTTATGGTTTGCAGACAAAATATATTAAATGTAAAAATTTTGTTTGCAGATGATATTCTTTTATCCAGCTTGTGTTTTGATTCCTTTATTTTGTTATATTCACTTATTATTTTTTTAATGTAAAGAATATATTGCCTTAGCTTCTCTCTGGTAGTGAGTGTTCCAGAGAGTATTGGTCATAAGGCAGAAGTAGAAAAGTGAGAAGATTTATGAAAAATAGGAAGATTTATAATGCTTAGGTTTATCCTTTGGCAACTTGAGGACAGGGAGTAGAGGGGAAATAGTCCCCACCTCCTCCTACCCCTGCCCATCAGTGCCCTCGTTGACCAAACCCAGCCGGAAACCACATAGCACAGAGGCCTTTGGAATGCAACCTACAAGTACCCCACCCTCACCTCCCTGAAACAGAGCAGAGTGAGGAAAGAGCAAGGAATGACTGAGGGAAGCCAGGCCCAGGATCAGCTCGGAGCCCTAATCATAAGGGGTCCATCCCAACCCCAGAGGAGCAGTGTGGCACCTGTAGGAACATCATGAAACGTGGCTTAGCCAGCAGCAACCGAGAGCTCTTGCTGTCCAGTCACTTCACTTCCAATACTGAGGGAGACTTATTTTAAATGGGAAAATTGATTTATAAACAAGGGTTTTCCTTGTAGTTGGGGCCAGCAGGACTTTTTTATAAAGGTAATTGAAGATTAGCAATCATCATTGTTTTGTAACATTTAGACTCCCTACAAATTGCACACCATCTGCAGCATAACTTGAGAATATTGCTGGGTAAAGTCATAATTTATGGCCTCAGACAAAAACTTGGTTAATATTCCATGACAGCTCATAAAAATTAAAATGTCTCTAATCATCCACTCACCCTAAATGATAAGGGTGTCAGAAAAAACATAAACAAAAACAAATAATATATTGAAATATTCTTTTGATTTACAATATTGTTTGCATTCCAAACCAGGAACTAAGAAAACCTTTACTGGCATAATTTTCTGCTCTACGTCTACCACATTTTAAAAATATTTATCTTTATTGAAATATAGTTCTGTACAATATTATATGTTACAGTTGTACAATATAGTGATTCACAAGTTTTAAAGGTTATACCCCATTTATAGTTATTATAAAACATTGGCTATATTCACTGTGTTTTACAACATATCCCTGTAGCTTATTTTACACACACACACACACACACCACATCTCACCACATCTGCTTTATTCATTCATCTGTAGATGTCCATTAAGTTGCTTCTGTATCTTGGTAATTGTGGTTAATGCTGCTATGAACATTGGGGTGCACATATCTTTTTGAATTAGTGGGGATTTTTTTTTTTTTTTGGATATATACCCAGGAGTGGAGTTGCTAGGTCATATGATAGTTCTGTTTTTAGTTTTTTGAGAAATCTCCTTACTGTTTTCCACATGGCTGCACCAATTTACATTCCCACCAACAGTGTGCAAGGGTTCCCTTTTCTCCACACCCTCGCCAACACTTGTTTTTTAATAAATTTATTTATTTATTTATGTTGGGTCTTTGTTGCTGCATGAGGGCTTTCTCTAGCTGTGGCGAGCAGGGGCTACTCTTCATTGCAGTGTGTGAGCTTCTCATTGTGGTGGCTTCTCTTGTTGCAGAGCATAGGCTCTAGGCATGGAGGCTCAGTAGCTGCAGCTCTTGGGCTCTAAAGTGCAGGCTCAATAGTTGTGGTGCATGGGCTTAGTTGCTCTGCAGTATGTAAGATCTTCCCAGACAAGGGATCGAACCCATGTCCCTTGCGTTGGCAGGCGATTCTCAACCATTGTGCCACTGGGGAAGTCCAGCATTTGTTATTTATGGTTTTTTGGATGGTAGACACTCTGACAGGTGTGAAGTGATATCTCTTCGTGGTTTTGATTTGCATTTCCCTGATGATTAGTGATGTTAAGCACATTTTCATATGCCTTTTGGCCATCTGCATTTCCTCTTTGGGAAAATGTCTATTTAGTTCTTCAGCCCATTTTTTAATCAGGTTATTTGTATTTTTGATGTTCAGTTGTATGAGCTCTTTATATATGTTGCCTATTAATCCATTATTGGTCATATCATTTACAAATATTTTTTCTCCTTCGGAAGGTTGTCTTCTCATTTTGTTGATGGTTTCCTTTGCTATGCAAAAGCCTCTAAGTTTAATTAGGTCCCATTTGTTTATTTTTGGTTTTATTTCCTTTGCTTTAGGAAACAGATCCAAAATAAATATTGCTGCGATTTATGTCAAAGAGTGTTCTGCCTATGTTTTTATCTGGAGTTTTATAGTAGTATCCCATCTTACATTTAGGTCTGTAATCCATTTTGAGTTTATTTTTGTATATGGTGTTAGAGAATTTTTAATTTCATTCTTTTACATGTAGCTGTCCAGTTTTCCTAGCCCCACCAGACTGTCTTTTCTCCAATGTATATTCTTGCCTCCTTTGTCATAGATTAATTGACCATAAGTCATGAGTTTATTTCTGGGCTCCCCATCCTATTCCATTGTTATGTGTGTCTGTTTTTTATGCCAGTACCATACTGTTTTGATGACTCGAGCTGTGCAATATAGTCTCACATCAGGAAGGGTGATTCCTCGAGTTCTGTTCTTTCTCAAGATTGTTTTGTTGGTTTGGGATCTTTTGTGTATCCATACAAATTTTAAAGTTATTTGTTCTAGTTCTGTGAAAAATGTCATTGGTGTTTTGATAAGGATTGCATTGAATCTGTAGATTGCCTTAGTTCTGCCACATTTTGATAGCCATATTAAAAAAGAATTGTGTGTGTGTGTATACCTTTTCAAGTTACATTAAATTGAAAGGCTATACTATATGTCCACTGCCATGTGAAGGTCAGCCCATGATTCTATGGGTTCCATTTAAGGCTCTGGTGGAGCTCCAATTTCTCCAGAGCACTGCAGCCCAAAGGGAGCTTTTCCTGACCTTCTGTTGAACATTTTTTTAAAAAATTCCTTGCCTGAGAATCATATGCTACTAAGTATATTGCTTTATATTGCTGTCTTGTATCATTTCTAACCTCTTAAACTGTACTTTAACATTTGGGTAGTCACACAGTTTCTTAACTAAGGTTTTATGTTCATTGAACATCTCCTTTATGTTTTCTCAGCCCCTTCCACAGTGTCTGCTACAGAGTTGGCCCTCATTAATCCAGGAGAATACCCTTATACTTCTCTGAATTTCTAGTTAGAACCCACTGTCTCATCAGAATTTCTGGGCTTCCTGAATTACTAGGGTTCCAAATCTGAAAATCTTATTTTCTCTCTAATGAAATAGATAATGATCTTTTAAAAAATAATAAAGCAGTCCATGGTAAGTAAACTCTTTGTTTTCAAGGCTGAATGCTAGAGTTGAAATAGTAGTTCCCCTGAGAGATGCTCAAACCTCCTGAAATAACTCTTCTTGGCAGGTGGACCATTCACTGTTACTATCTCAGCATCCTCAGCAGAAAGCAGCTCCTCAGAAGTCTCTTTGTTGAATACTAAGAGTGGCAACTAAAGGTCAATCTGGTTCCTGTTAGAATACTTAATTGAAAATATGTAAAGTCTGGTGCATAACATAAGAAGTGTAACCTCATACCAGCTTCATTTTAGTTTAGTTTATCGTAGTTTACTGTATTCATTGAGGTTCTCCCAAAAAACAGAACCACTAAGGTGTGTGTGTGTATGTGTCTGTGTCTCATATATATGTGAGATTTTAAGGAATTCGCTCACAATGGAGGGTAGCAAGTCTAAAACCTGCAGGGCGGGCTGGCAGGGCCTAGGGACCCAGAGGAGAGTTTATGCTAGAGTTCGAATCCACCATCTGCCGCAGAATTCCCTTTTGCACAAGGGAGGTCAGTCTTTTCTTCTACTCAAGCCTTCAGCTGATAGGAAGAGATCCACCCATTATGTAGGACAATCTGTTTTATTCAAAGTTCACCAACTTAAATGTAAATCTTATCTAAAAACACCCTCTCAGAAGCATCCAGAACAATGCTTGGACAAATATTTGGGCATTGTAGCCCAGCCAAGTTGACACATAAAATTGACCATTACATTCAGTTTATTATTTTAACAACGGGTGCCTCAACACCCCCCTGACTCAATGTGAATGTCATCTGGCCAAAGTCACGAACCCTCTGCAACTTACTCCTCACTGTATCCACAGCACCCCGCTCCACAGATGAATGGGTGACCGTGTACTTCTAACAGCCATCCTTTTTCCTTTCTCACACTCCAGTGGCATCTTAGGCAGCATCTGACTTGACAGTAGCCTTCACTGCCTCTTAATCTACCCTCCACCACACACACACACATGCAACACCTCACTAGGAGGCAATAGGGGCATTTTTGAAAATGGATCATCCTAAGTATATGGTACATAAACTAATTTCTAATTATGGTATTGGCCAAATATTACCCTGCATTTTCGCAGGAGGCAGGGACTATGTTTGCTGCTTGATAAAGGGCCTCTGCTTGCCTAAACACACATAAGCTTTTTGATACCTTTCTTCTTGCTCCTCCCCGTCACTGTCCTTCACACACACACACATACCCTCCTTCCTCTCTATTCTCCTCTTGTGCCAAAATTTTCTCTACATTAGTATTTTTCCCCAAGTGTGCAAGGGGAATAGTGTTAATTCTAGGATTCTGACAGCTTTTTGTGAAGCTCTCTTGTCTTTGGCAAAAACTGTCCGCTGCTCTCTTGACCCCGTCCCTTCCCTTTTACTTCTTCCCAAGATGGACTTCACTGCGCTGTTCATACCCACCTGCTTCAGCCTCACAGTCAGGCCTGTGGTGGTTGTGACGCTTGGGCAGCTGTGAAAATGAACGCCGGGGTTGGTGCCCTGAGCCTAAATGAAATGAGGCAGTAGACCTGGAGATCACTTAATGTGCCTTGTCCCTACTGCTTCCTTCCTTTGGCTAATATTAAACGAGTATTTATAGATGGAGTCTTAATGTGCAGACCAGCTGATTTCGTTCTTGAACAGGAAATGAATGAAATTATTTGTGATGAAAAACGTCATAATTAATGAACATTTTTTTCAACACATTTTTGAGTCCCATGATTTTGGAAAAAATGTTTATATTGCACTCTGTTATGTATTTTCTCCCCCATGAAAATAGTGTAATATGTAGGAAATTCAGACAGAAACAAGCCTGTAAATGCATATTTTTTTATTTTTTTTTTAAATGCATATTTTTATATGTGGCCTGTTTACCTAGTTTTCTTGCTCTGAACAACAGAATCTTGACTAGACAAATAAGGTATGACCTGCCCAGTTCTGATTTTTATCTAAAATACTGGTTCTTTGCCTTTTTTATAGTCACAAATTTCTTTGAAGGTCTGAAAAAAAAAAAAAAACTGTAGACCCCTTACCTAGGAAAACTCACATATGGATTTGAAATTTTGCAAGGATCTTTAGCCTTGATCCAAACACTCCTGCAAGTCTATCCCTGGGATGCCAAGTAAGAGTCCTTGATCAATGGCAAGGGATTTTGCTCACTCTGGACTTCAGAAAGGATTAATTGAGAATGACCGAACCCATCATGTAAAGGAAGTGTGTATTTCACTAAATTATTAACCTAGCAATGAACCTCAAATGAATGGCAGTGGTCCTTTGCCGCCAACTCCCCTTTCCTTCTCACTGTGACCCTGTGAGCCCAGGAAATGATCTGTGCCCTAGGGCAGCCCGGGTTCCATGGTGCTTCCAGCTGTGCCCTCCTTCAGTATATTCCTCTGATCCACACTGGGATATACACATTTTCATCTTTAGGACCTAAATTTCCCTCCTTACTTATGCACTTGTGCAAATTTCTTTTTAAGTATAAACTCTCAACTGTATTGCTAAGGGGCTCTTTCTCTCTCTTAAAAAAATGCCTGCTCCCAGTAAATCCCCAAAGGACTTTTCTGTTTGTAGAAAGCTGCAGTTAACAACCTCTCTCTGGATGGAGTATATTCCATCACTCTTTATTGTATAGCCTTTGCTATCCTTTGGAGTTGGCAGAAGTTTTGAAACACCTTTGGGTTGGAAGAGTGTCTTTGTAGTTGGAGTTTGAGCGAAAAGCAGACCCCTTGCCCCAAATAGGGTAGAAATATGGAAGCCATGACGCCTCCTGTCTCTCTCCCCTCTTATTTCCAGTTGAAGCATCTAAGGGTGCACCACATCATAACCTCATCATGGTCAGTAGGCCACGGCATATGAAGCACAGAGTGTAAGCAGAAAATAAAGTTACTTGATCTCATAGTTATCCAGTTTTATCTCAGACCTTCTAATCCAGATCCTTTTTTTTAAATAATACACCTTTATTGGAGTATAACTGCTTTACAATGTTTCTTAGTTTCTGCTGTACAAAAAAGTGAATCAGCTATAAGTATACATATATCCCCACATCCCCTCCCTCTTGAGTTTCCCTCCCACCCTCCCTATCCCACCCCTCTAGGTCGTCACAAAGCATCAAGCTGATCTTCCTATGCTATGCAGCAGCTTCCCACTAGTTATCTATTTTACATTTAATCCAGATACTTTTAAAAGTTTGCCTCAGGCTGAAGTTTTCAAGCAAAGTTTTATGTTGTGAAACATTTTGAACCCCAAATCCAAGCAAATAAAATTCAGGAAAGCAAAAATTATTTCTAAGTCCTATAAGTTTAAAGGCAGTTCATATGTTCATTCTTTTTTAAAAAAAATATTTATTTATTTATTTATTTATTTATTTATTTATTTATTTATTTGCTTACACAGGGTCTTTGTTGCGGTAGGTGGGCTTCTTAGTTGTGGCATGCAAACTCTTAGTTGCAGCATGCATGTGGGATTTAGTTCCCTGACCAGGGATCAAACCTGGGCCCCCTGCATTTGGAGTGAAGAGTCTTATCCACTGCACCACCAGGGAAGTCCCTGTTCATTTTTTAATCCATTAATTATTTGTTACATGATATAGAGTAATTATGAGGTAAGCCTCTGCCTTCTCAAAAGCTATTGAATAATAAAAATAAAGATTTTTAGATAAGAAGTCAACCATTAGCTTTGGATGGAATCTACGTAACAGACCTCATGGAACCAAATGTCAATTTCAAGCCTCCAGTGATTGAATAATCATCTCTCAGGAGCTGGTAGAAGCTGACTCCAGCACATCACTTATCAGGTGTCCGTCTGTTGGGCTCTCTATTCTGTTTCATTGATCTGTTTATCCATTTCTCCTTTTTTTTTAATTTAATTAAAAAAAATTTTTTTTGCCACACTGTGCAAGATGTGGATCTTAGTTCCTCCACCAGGGATCGAACCCATGCCCCTGCAGTGGAAGCACGGAGTCTCAACCACTGGACCTACAGGAAAGTCCCTGTTTATCTATTTCTCTCTTAATTGATACAGATGAATAATAAGTATTCAGTGAGCTAAGTCTTCCCATTTTATTCTTTTTGAGGGAGGGATATTGGGTATTTGTGGGGTTTTGTTTTTCCCTAAAGAAGAACTGCTTAGAATCGATTGTTGAAGTTCCACCAAATCTCTGTTAGTTTGCAGTCGCCTGATGGAACTGGTCCTCTGGAAGGTAAAAGATCTGGAAGAAAAGAAGTAATCACTTTCCCCAAGAATACCTTAAATCTCTGCGTTGCTGTTCAGTGCCTCCTTTGACCTCCAGTGCTGGCAGTAGAGCTTGGTCTATAATGGTGCAATGTTTCTTGACACTTTCAAAGAGATAAGGAGGAGGAAAAGTGCTTTTGAGATTTATTTATTACATCTTAAAGGTTACATTTCCATGGTGATTTCTAAAGTTGTAACTGGGGGGTGGGGGGAAGGAATTAAGTTGCTTTGACTTGTCAACTCATCTTTGTAAGCAGTGTGTGAAGACAGCAGAAGATGGTTTCAGGTTGAAGTAATGGATCCGTGGCTTTCACAAAGGTCATTTCTCAGGTTACCTACATTTCTTCTCTCTGTATACCTAAAACCAGCATCCTGCTTAGAAACTTTACCCTAACAAAATTGTAGCGGTTTTCTTTAGATCTCCTATGTATGAATAGACATAGAGAGTCTCCTCAGCAAATCTGTGGAAGGAAATGTAAACTTTTCAGTGCATTCTGTTGCCATAAGGTTTGATCATTTAGGATGAAAAAGTCATTAAATTGGGAAAGTATAGTCTTTTAAACACTGAGTTGAGTGATTTGAATGATATATGTCCTCTTGGTTCAGTTTCTCTGGAGACCACTGACTAACAGAACCAGAAACCATTGAAGTTACCGCATGCTTTGTAAGGACATATGTACAGTATGACGATGCGTTTCTATTTTTCAAAGTGTCTACTGTTGTGCTTTTGGTGTCTAAGGTACAGTCTTTTAAAAAAATTTTTTTTAAATATTTATTTATTTATTGGCTGTGTTGGGTCTGCGTTGCTGTGCGTGAGCTTTCTCTAGTTGTGGCGAGCGGGGGCTATTCTTTGCTGCGGTGCACAGGCTTCTCATTGCGGTGGCTTCTCTCATTGCAGAACACAGTCTCTAGGCATGTGGGCTTCAGTAGTTATGGCACGTGGGCTCAGCAGTTGTGGCTTGCAGGCTCTAGAGCGCAGGCTCAGTAGTTGTGATGCACGGGCTTAGTTGCTCTGTGGCATGTGGGATCTTCCTGGAGCAGGGATCGAACCCCTGTCCCCTGCATTGGCAGGAAGATTCTTAACCACTGCGCCACCAGGGAAGTCCCTAAGGTGTAGTCTTGACTTAGTACCCTGTGGCAGCGATCAGATGTTGCTGCTCCAGGGACAATCACTTAGAAAAAAATGTGTTAATTTTATACTTGTTGGAAAAGGAAAAGTTAATTTCAACTCTGTCCCCAATGCTGGTAATACTCGGTGAAACTGGCTCATAGCTAGATAAATTGCGAGTATACATGGGCAAATGTATTTGGAGAGCAGTTTAGCAACAAATACCAAGTTATATAAACACATTTATATCTTTGACTCAATAGTCCCACTCCTAGGTATTGTCATTACAGTTTATCTAGAAAATTAGAAAAACACTGTATATACACATATATAACATATATACATAAATATATGATCTATAGTTATATTATAAAATGCAGAGTTTGTCTATTTAGTTAGTTAGTTCTGAAGTAAATTATGTCTTCCCAAAGTTCATATGTTGAAATCCTAACCTCCAGTGCCTCACAATGTAACCTTATTTGGAGATAAAGTCTTCAAAGAGGTAACTGAGTTAAAATGAAGTCTTTATAGGGTGGCTCCCTAATCCAATATGAGTGGTATCCCTATGAGAAGAGGAAATTTGGACACAGACATGACATACAAAAGGAGGACCATGTGAAGACTGAGATAGAAGGTGCCTACCTACACGCCAAGAAGAGAAGCCTCAGAAAAAATCAACTCTGCCAGCACCTTGATCTTGGATGTCTAACCTCTACAACTGTGAGGAAATGAATTTTTGTTGTTTAAGCTACCCACTCTGTGGTACTTTGTTATGGCAGCCCTAGAAAACTAATACAAGTCTAACTACATGTACTTATACAGACTAATTACAATACTTAAAAAACCTAAATAAGCAATAGTAGGAAAATACTTAAATTTAAATTGATGAATCAATAAGTTGGTCTATACTATAGCTGTTGAAATGAAAATTATGATTGTTTTGTTGAAAAAAGATTACTACAATAGGATATAAGCAAACAATGGAATGCATTCAGCAGTCAAAAGAAATAAAAATTATATATATTCATATGCAGAATTCTCTAAAACATAATGTTGAGTGAGTTTTTAAAAAGCTGAATGTGATTTATAGCTTAAAACCATTAATATAAATGTTAAAGCACATTCCCAGTAAACAACATATATTATTCATGGGTAGATATGCACATTAATAAAGGCAGATAATATATATTGGAAGGAAACACCTTAAATGTACAAGCATGCGTGTCTATGGTGGAGTAAAGGACTAGGATCTGAAAGGAAGGGAACTGGCCAAGAATCTAAGCTTCATAAGGAGGGACCACAGAGGAAATGATGAAGGTGATGTGCCCCGAGGCAGCCGAAGAGGATGACTGATTATATCAATCCGATTCTGCATCTGAAGTGCACCTAGAAACAAATAGATGGTAGATGCAAGACAGGAATGCATCTGTCCTATAGTTTCACTCCTATGGACGTATTTATAAGTATAAATGACAAATTAGGTAACAGAAAAATAGGTAAGTCATGGTGGTGAAGTTGAGGGTGGCTTTTTGTTCTCTAAACTTTGTTCTTTATTTTTGTTTTGATGAGAGTTTTTTTGTTTGCTGTTTTGTCCTATAAGTCAAATTTCTTGAAGAGAATAAAAGAGTGAAAGACTGCCTTTAGCCCAGGATGTTCACTGTGGTACTCTGTTCTTTCCAGAGGAAAAATGTACTCTGCTGCTGTCATCAACAAAGCAGAAAGCAGACATAATTATCCAGAAATACAAGCAAAAACTCTGCTGTTCCCTGAATTATGTGGGCAATTGAAACCAAAAGCGAGTTTACCCCTGGAGATCTGGCTTCAGCTGAATTTTGTCTTTCTTATTCTTTTTATCTCTCTGTTTTCTTGTTCTCAGATGTGTTTCCCTCTTTTCCGCTTAACAGATACATAAAATAAGCTTTGTGACTACTTAGCTTTTCCTTGTGCCCTGCTGCCAAATGCAGTAAAAAGAACAGAGAAAAATCTATTTGGTCTGACTGTTCTGAGGCTTTCAACAGTCATTTCACCCTGCCCACAGATGCCAAGTCGGCCCCTCCCAAGTTCCCTGGGCAGTGCCGGGAGCCTGCCCCATAAGCGGAGCGATGAGCGGTGCTCTCCATGGTAGAGGAGAGTTCCAAGAAGGAGATCACTTCAGGTGGAGGTGGCTATTTCCTGTGTTCTGTTTTTGAGGTCTTATCAAATTTCAAGCCTTTTCTTCATAATCAGCTGTGATTTTCTTTTTTCTCGTCGAGGTGGAAAGCTTACATGCTAGGCAGTGGTTCTCAATTCCCGCCTCACATTCTCATCACTTGGGGATGTTCTAAAACATACGCAGATCTGCTTTGCCAACTTAGACTGAAGGAATCAGACTCTCTGGGAGGGGGAGGAGGGTGTCATGGGCATGGGTCAACCAAATGTGGAGCCAGGGCCATGAGCCACTGGATTAGAATCCTCATTAATCCAGTTCAGCTCTTCTGCAATAAATAGAGTCAATGCGTTTAGGGTTCCTGTCAGCCATCTACTGTAACAGATGTGGGAAACTCTTTATCTGTTTCTAATGAGACTGGCTTATCTGTCAACTCTGATACTAAAAAAGAGGAGCATAGTGATGGGATTATTTCTTTTTAGAATAAGATCTTATCCTTCTGTTGTTAATATGGTTTCATACTGAAATGAATGAATCTTGCTAGCACAAAACATTCTTTGACTTTTTGTATTTCTGATTAAAAGTAGAGGAAAAATACCATTTTTCCCACATACATTTCTTATTAAGAAACAAAACATATCAGGTTATTTTTTAAAAATGAGTTCTTTAGATCCCTTTGAGAAACATAAGACAGGCATTAGCAACAGTGTAAATATTCTTTTCAGATTTTAACTTAGGAAGGATGTTAAATTTTGATATCAATTGTATGTTTCTCCCCTACTTGCATTAAGTAATTAATTTAGAGGCAGTAGGGAAAAGGGACTTAAAAACGGAGACCAAATACCCTTCTGTAATGAGTACAAACATGCCATATCTCCTGTTTAAGCACACACACCACCACCACCACCACCACCACCAACAGCAGCAGCAGCAACAACAAAATCTCTCATGGCTCTCCTAATCTTTCCCAGCTGACACCCCACATCTGCATCCCTTTACAAAGAGTAGTTTATAATTGCTGGTTTCCATCTTCATTTTCATTTCTCCACCTAGACTCTCTTTAACTCTTTCAAACCAGAATTTTGTCCTTATATTCCACTGAATCATCTTCTGTAAAGGTCACTAATGACTTCCTAGCTTCCAGATACAGTGGTCACATCTCAGTCCATATCTTACTCATCTCTTCAGTAGAATATGACAAACGTATTACTCCCTTGATCTGAAACACTTCCTTCCCTTTGCATCTGGGATGCCGCTTTGTCTTGGTTCCTCCTCCACCTCCCTGACTGCTCCTCTCCCTTTGCTTTGCTGATTCCTCTTCATCTCCCTGATCCTTCTAACGGGATTTCTCCAGCACTCTGTCTTCCCAACCCTCCCATCCATACCCTTACTCTAGAGCCTAGGAGAGTTCACATAGCCTAAAATTCCACATGTATGTTAACGTCACCTTGTTTATACTTCTGTTTTTCCTCTTTCCTCATTTCTCACCATCTCCTCTTAGATGATAATAGGTAGCCCTAGTTTAATATGTCCAAGATGAACTCTTGGTTTTTCTCTCCTCCAAACAATTCCTCCCACAATCCTCCCCATCTTACTAAATGGCAGCTCCATCCTACCAGTTGCCAAGGTCAAAAATCTTGCCATCCTCCTTGATGTCTTTCTTCCATATTCCATATCTAATTTATTAGGTAATTCTGACAGCTCTACCTTTTAAAAAAATTTTTTTAAGAACTTTTGAGATATAGTTAACGTACAATAAACTGCATATATTTAGAGTGTACAATTTGGTATTTTTTTTCTTATTAGTAATGTATACATGTCAATCCCAATCTCCCAATTCATTCCCCCAACCCTCCCCGCTTTCCCCATGACAGCTCTGCCTTTGAAATTTATCCAGAATACCAGCATCGCCATTGCTGTCACCCTATTCCCAGCTACCACCACCTTTCACCTGGATTATCATAGTAACTCACTTACTGTGCTTTCTGTGCCCAACCTGGCCAACCCCTCTCCTCCAGTCCCCTACCCCACACACAGCAGTACACAAACCCACACCTGAGTCAGACCATACCATTCCTTGATTAAAACTCTTAATAGCCTGTCATATTCCTCAGGATAAAAGCCAAATCCTTATAGTGACCTCTAGGCCCTACGTGATGGGACCCCTATTACCCCTCTGGCCTCATCTCCTAGAACTCCCACGCATGCTCACTGGCTGCAGCACACTAGCCTCCTGTCTGTTCCCAAACATTCCCAGCATATGTCCTCCTTTTCTAGAATGTTCTACTTCCTCACTCTTTCCTTTTCCAGGATGCTCTGCTCCCAGAAGGCACATAACTTACATCCTTGCTTCCTTCTCTGTGCACGTCACCTCTTCAGAGAACACTACCCTGACCACTTCATCTAAAATAGCAATCTCCCCTCCACAGAGGAATGGATAAAGAAGATGTGGTCTGTATACACAATGGAATATTACTCAGCCATAAGAAAGAGTGAAATAATGCCATTTACAGCAACATAGATGGACCTAGAGATGATCATACTAAGTGAAGTAAGCCAGACAGAGAAAGACAAATATTATATGATGTCGCTTGTGTGTGGAATCTAAAACAATAATACAAATCAATTTGTTTACAGAACAAGCAGACTCACAGGCATAGAAAACAAACTTATGGTTACCAAAAGGGAAGTGGGGGGGGGGACAAATTAGGGGTATGGGATTAACAGATATGCACTACTATGTATAAAATAAATGACAAGGACCTACTGTACAGCACAAGGAACTATATTTAATATCTTGCAGTAACCTGTAATGGGAAAGCATCTGAAGCGGACCTGAAACTAAGACAATATTGCAAATCAACTAGAGTTAAATTTAATTAATTGGTTAATTAAATTAAAGAGCTGTCTCTCTGCACTTCCTGCCCCTACCTTATTCCTGACCACTTTGTGTTTTCTCCATCCACTTATTATCCTCTGACATTATACATTCTTTAAAATATATTATCTGTTTCCCCTCCTGTGATGTAAGCCCCCCTATTTTGTTCACTGCTGTGTCCACAGCACCAAGAACAGTGCCAGGCAAATACTAAGTGCTCAATATGTATTACTGTTTGAATTGTAACCCTGATTTCTTTAATTTTTAGGAAATGCCTTTCCCACCCCATGTTCTGAATTTCTATCATTTGATCACTCACTCTTTGTATTTTTAACTAAACTGCAGTAACAGATTCCCCTAAACATTTATGAATATCTCTCATTAGGTACAGTTCAGTACCGTATTTCACTGAATAGAAGATACTATTAATTATAAGATGCTTAATTATTTTATATGCTATTAAGAAAAAAATACTGCCATTTAAAGTATGACATGTTACTTGAGATATAGTTGTGTATGTGTGTGTGTGTCCTAATAATGTGAGCCATGGTTAGTGGTACTAAGGAAAGGACAAGTGTGGCCATATTGAGCGTGAGTGCTTGATTTGCTGGAGGGTAGGGTAAAAGCTGATTTTATTTAAATGAGTCTTGTTTTGTGCTTTGTTGTTGTTGTTTTAACCTCATTTCGTAGCTGTTGAAAAGTATTTACTTCTTAACAGATAAACAGATGTGATAAAAATAGCATAAAACACAAAGACCAAGATAAATTTTCAAATTAATCCAACCAATTTCTTTTGAAACAAATAAACCAAGTCGGGTGTTATCTTTTGCAAAAGAACCAATTTGGTTTGCTTTCATTTCAAAAGCACTTAAGCTTTCCCTCAAAGATATTTCGGGTGAATAAAATGGAAATCCAAGATGAAAAACTACCAGTTCAGTTATCAGAGCATTTGATTTATTGCTGGGAGGCAGTTGACTTAAACTCTGCATGTCTGCAAGTCATTGTATCATCAGTAGACTTTCTCTCGAAACTATTTGTATACATATCCTGAATCACCTTACATGGCAGCTGGTCATAAAGGATCCAGGGCTTAAGAAAGCATGCAATATTAGATTAGCAATAGTGTTTTACAGGGACATTATCACTGGGAACAGAGATGTTGAAGGAGAAAGAGCAATTCCATCCTATGCTACACATTGGATTCCTACCCAATAAGAAGTATTTTCAGTGTCTAAAGAGAAAATAAAATGTCTTTTCTGATAAGGCAGATCATTTACTATAGAGATGCTTTTCAGCTTAGCTCTCACCTCGCACTTAATATTGTTTAGGTTCATCTTCTATTCCTGAAGGCCCTGTATTAAGTACATTGAAAACTTGGGAGAAAGCAAAAGAGAAACTTTAAAGTTAAAAGTATATGCAAACTTCTCCTCTCTACCCCCTCTCTCTATCCTTTGTCGGGCTCTTTGACTGCCAGGCTTTTACTGGACAGATCAGTATACTGTACTGTTTGAAGAAAAAGGGTTTTAAAGACAAACAAGTGGAGAGACTTCCCTAGTGGTCCCATGGTTAAGAATCCACCTTCCAATGCAGGGGACGCGGGTTCGGTCCCTGGTTGGGGAACTAAGATCCCATATGCTGTGGGGCAACTAAGCCCGCACGCCACAACTACGGAGCCTGCGTGTGCCACAACTAGAGAGCCCATGTGCCACAATTACTGAGCCTGTGCGCTCTAGAACCCACATACCACAACTAGAGAAGCCCGTGCACCTCAATGAAGAGTCCATGCACCCCAATGAAGACCCAGTGCAGCCAAAATTAAAATATAAATAACTACCATAAAAAAATAGACAAGTGGAGAATAGAGTTCTGTGTGAGAATGGGCTTAAGCTGCCTGGGAAGGGAGATATGGGATAAGGGAGGACTCTAAAGGTAGAGAGAGACGCCAGGGAAATGAGTTGGAACTTGATAGCTGGTGGCTGAGAGATTGGAGCAGTTTCCCTGAGATGCTGGTGACTTTCTGTGAGAACTTCGTGGGGAGAGAGAGAGCTCTCAAGGCCCTATTCAGCAGCCCTGCCGTGCTGTGTGTGCTGCACACTCCCTGCATGCTGTTTCTGCCCTTGAAACTTCAGGGAAAGCCTGTGGTCCTTTCATCGCTTTTAGGAGTTGGGCTTGTACCCTTTTGGGGGGATGTGATAGTATATCAAGCTAGGGCATAGGGCGAATGCAAGGCAGTGCAAAAAGCTTAGCTTTATTTGTACACATTTATTTCCCAAGATGCAATAGGACAGCAGGCCCATCTTGGCAGAAAGGCAAAGGATGCAAAATGTGATTAGGCTTGTCCAATAGCCACCCCCCACACCCCGTCTCTACACGTCTGCCAAGGCGCCCTGGCCCCTGAGCTACCCGCTTGACTGGGTCATGTACTCCCATCTTCCATCCTGTCGATCAGAAGTACCATGTCCTGAGTCCTAGTCTATTGGAGACGTAGTAAGTGAGTGACCAGTTAAAGGATGAGTAGCTGGTAGGGGAGTGAAGTGGTTAAGAACATGGGGTATGAAATCAAATGCCCAGATGTGAGTTGGCTCCGGCCCTTCCTAAGTTATATGAAATTGGAAAAGCTGCTTAACCTCACTGAGTTGTTGTTTTCTTCAGGTAAAAGAGAGTGAAAGCCTTGACGACAGTCAAAGAATTAAATAAAGTAGTGTTTGCATAGTGGACGCTATGGTTTCAGTCTGCTCAGCTCCCCATCTTTCCCTCTTCTGGCAGCAGGTTCAATGCCTTGTCTCCCTGCTATGGCGAGGCCATCAAAGTCTATTCAAAGGATATTTTTCAGAGTGGAGCTCAGGAGAGGGTCACCCTTTTGTGCTCTTGTCATGATGCAGACCTGCTGACAACCACGTCCTCTGCTCTGTAGAAAGGCCAGACTGAACAAATTGAGTTGATGACTTGTGTTTGGAGTCACATAGCAGGTTAGGTTATTTAGACCATTTCCCACACTGAAAAGCAAATGTAAAAATACTATAAAATATGTTTTTAGTTTTCTTAAACTAAAGAGCTGACAGGGTAGTGAGGTTACAATCTAAGAATGGGAATGAAGGGAAGCTGCTTAAAGTCATAGAAGGTTTGCAAAAATGAGCTGCTGTTCTGATTTAATCAGCTCTGCAGGGGACAGAAGTCCAGATCTATCCAAGCTGGGATGTTTAATAGGAAACTGGTCCTCATTAAGCCCAGGCCCCAAAGGGCTGTGACCTCAGAGAAACGGTAGCTTGAAGTCAGCCTGACTCACCATCTCACAATCACCACCACCGTAAGAGGCTGCAAAGGAAAATTTCCTTGGAATAGTGCAGGGCAAGAGGGGAAACCATGCCTGAGATTTTACAACTAAAAACTGGGCTGCAGTTCTGCAGCCCAAAATCATATCACTTGAATAACCCAGGAACCCTCAAGCCCAGATTTTGTTTAAAGTGGTCCTGAGCTGATAAAAACAAATGGTAAAAGCAAAACAAAACAAAAGAAGAAAAAAAAAAATCCTCACAAAAGAACTGTTTTATTGTAGGCCTTAAAGACTTTCCGCAGATGATTTTCCAGAAAAAAAATGTGTAGCTTACCGTACAAAATAACAAAGCACACAAAAAAACAAAGCAATGTGAGTGAAGCTACTAAATAATAGGAGAAACAAAACTAGAAATGTCAGATGTTAAAATTAGTAGACAAGAATTATTTTTTAAATGTATACCATAATTAAACAAATAAAAAACAGGATTGTAAACATCAGAAAGCACATTTCAACAAATTTCATTAGACTGAATCCATATAGTGCATGTTCTTAGACCACAATGCAATTGTTTGCAATAAAAATTTCAAAGACAACAATATTGTTTCCATTTATTTGATTATTAAGACATACACATTATAAATTGAATAGCAAAAACTATGGGCATTAGAAAATATTTTTAACTAGGTAATATTAAAAACACTACATTTTAATATGTCAAAGGTCAGACTTAAAGGGAAATTTATTGTCTTACAATCCATAGAATTCAAAAAAAAGAATGGCTGAAAGCTGATGAGCCAAACAACCACCGCAAGAAATTAGAAAAGAAACAGCAAAATAAAACCAAAGAAAGTAGAAGGAAGGAAAAAATAAATATGAGAACATAAATAAATAAAATATAAAACATGCAACAGAGAGGATTCAACAAAGCCAAAAGATGGTTCTTATAAACCTCTGAGAAATTTTGTGAAGAAAACAGATTTCTAGGTCCAAGATGGGACACAGAATCTACATATTTTTAAGAAATCCATAGGAGACTGCAATGTACAGTCATGTTTGGAAATCACCGACCTAAAAGACATTTGCATTTTTAGCAAGAGATAATTATTTAATAGAACAAACTTCAGACCCTTTTTTTCCCACCATCTGTATTACCATTTGCAATGAAATAACTCCCATAACTTCAGTGAAACTGGCTTGAAATTCTAATCCACTAGGAATTGTTCTCTTCAGGTAAGCATTACTCTTTTTACGTGTCCTTGCTCAAGTGCAAATGTCCCTTAGGAGGTAAACTATAAAATCACTAACTGATTTGTCACGTTGCAGCAGGAGGCATGGCAAAGGGGAAAGGAGGAGACTTGAAAGAGGGGGAGAGTGACTTTAGATTGAGGCTGGTCCCCATCGTGTTCCATTGCTTTAAGTTCGTATGTACTGGAGACTGTTTCCAGTCAATACAGGTGCATTCTGAAAGCAGCACACGTGACAGTGAGCAGGAAACCACGTTCGGATAGTTGTGATCTCACACGTGTATCAGCCTCAAGGCATGTGCTTTCAAATTCCAATCTTAGTGATATCACTTACATGTGGAATCTAAAATATGACACAAATGAACCTATCTACAAAACAGAAACAGACTCACGGACGCAGAGAACAGACTTGTGGTTGCCAAAGGGGAGGGGGTTGGGGGAGAGATGGAGTGGGAGGTTGGGGTTAGCAGATATAAGCTTTTATATAGAAAATGGGTAAAAACAAGGTCCTACTGTATGGCACTGAGAACTATATTCAATATCCTATGATAAACCATAATGGAAAAAAATATAAAAATGTATATAAATATATATGTATAATTGAATCACTTTGCTGTACAGCAGAAATGAACACAACATTGTGAAGCAACTATACTTCACTAAAAAAATTACAAAAATTCTAATCATAGTGAAATGGTAAATCATTACATTTCAAGGACTTTCATTGTTACCGGTAATACTTGAAACTATAAATGTTAAATCCTGGAATGTTAAAGATTTACTATTTTGTAAACTGCAACTCAACTGAACAGCAGAAAAATTGACTTACTCTCAACGTTACAGTCTTGTGAGTGTTGCCCACAATCCTATGTATCAAAAGGTCTGTGCAATATTTAGGTGTTAGGGTATAAGGAACGAAGGACACTAATTTGTGGTAAAGTATTGTCTTGGAATTGCAACACAGAAGCATTATCAAAATATTTTAGGACATATCTATGTTTAATCAAGGGAGGAAAGACACTGAGTAGAAATCAAGAACTCTTCCTACGTGTGACACTAATAGGTCAGAATTTGACTTAAGTTTATTTGCTTTTTTAAAAAAATCTAAATCATAAAATCTCCATGAGTTGGGTGGGACATTGGGGGAAATATCTTCCTTTACACCCATGTCTCAAAATAGTTAAATTTTACCTTCACAATTCCCAAGTCACATTAAACAAAGACCAATTCTATGTCCTTGTGACCATAGCCCCCCAAAGTTGTGATTTATTTTCCAGTTTTACAATATAAAAGGTTATGGTTCAAATAGAAATGATATTTGCAGTTAAAAAAAGGTAAAGTATGGGTGATAATGGTCTCTTCTTCCAGGTCTCTATTATCTCTCACCCTCTTGTTCAGGTTATTCTCATTCTAGGGACTCACAGATTTGAAAGTGACTGGTCAGTATGACTGGGTTATTGTCCCAGATTTTATCAGTGCTTTTCAAAGAAGGCCTGTAGCTTGCTTAGGTGCCCAGGAGCCTGGGCTGTAAGACTCCCGGTGAGGCTCCAGTCTTCTGTTCTCAGAAGTGGCAAAATTTAAAAGCAGGTGAAGTTTTTCTTTAACGCCCTCTCTCTTCCTTAAAGTCTCGATCTCCCCAGTCTGAATCGCTGTACTCAAACAATTTCTGGAGTTCTGGACCTCCTTTCATAGTCCCATTTCCAGAAGGACCCTGATATCAGCTAGCTGTTCTGCTAAGCTAGGTTAAGGTATTAGTAACCAAAATGATGTAGACGTTACCTCCTTGAGGCTGACAGTTACTCAACTTCTAGAGAAAGGAAGTTGGTCTTAATCTGTCTAAAGCTTTATTTGGACCTTGAAAAAAATAGCATTAAATGACCAATTTCCCATATTTTTAGACTTCATGGATATTGAATCTTCTGAGACCTATGGCTAGAAATGTTCTGTTTGCCATAATCAAGAGTGACTTTAAAAATCTAATGAAGTTTAAAGAAACCATCTCAGCAATTTTAAGAACCAAAAATGTGCAATGACTTACTTTTCCTGTTTAAAATAAGCATTTGGGGGTTAGGCAATCTTAATCCATAAAATTCTTTGTCTGATACATGACTTTAATTCTTGCTAAGAACGTGAAGGATATGCAAATATGACAGAAACTATTGTCCTAAGAAAGATTTGAAGATTAGCATAAGCAGTGACAGCAATGGGTTTACCCTCATACAAAATTACACTGTTGCCTCGAGACTTTCGCGTTGGCAAAAATGACTTTGGTGGTCAAAGTTAGTATGTATGCTGTGACTGTTCCCTCAATTCTAAATAAGGATTAAAAATACTACATGTATTTAGTTAACACGTTTAGGTATTTTATTTTTTTTAATGAATAAGAGGAGGGATAAGAGTGCTTTCATTTCATGAATGAGGAAATGGAGCCACAGAAAGGCAAAGTGACTTTCCTATGGTCGCAAAGGAAGGCGATGGAACATTTCCAATATATTTGATCTGTCCCTTGCTGAACTAGGCTTCGTTTAGCCAGCTAAAGCATCGAAAACTCTGGGGTTTGCTCACATCATTTTTTTCTTTTTCAAAAAAGGTGTGAAAACTGTCGCTGAAGTGTTAAGGTTGGGCAGTGAAGCCAGATGTGGGCAGATGGCAGACTACATGCAAATAGCCGCGACTCTTGCAAGGTCAGTAGAAGGCTGTGGGGTGTGCATTTGACATATTCGAGTCTATAACCTCTCAAGGCACAGTAGGAGGGAAGAGCCTCCCTGCCTTCCCAGGACAACCCAGCATAAGTGAAAATACACATTTCTGTAGGTCAGTGAAGGACCTGAAAAAAAAAAAGTTAATATCGATACCTGTGTTCTCTGTTTTTACTGTCAGCCACGCACTTGCCCTACCATCACAGGGGCAGATTCACATGTGCACAGGGAAACAAAAACAACGTTGGTCACTGTAATATTGTTACAATAGGGAACTGAGGAAACAAGCTTGCTGTCCATCAGTCGGGTTATGGACAGATTGTTGTTTATTCATTAATGGGAAACCGTAAGGTGGTTTAAGTAAATGAATTAGATCTACAAGAATTATTAAATCTTGAAAGCGTAATGTGGGAAGAAATCAAATGAAGCAGAAGCTCTTGCTGTCTTTAGACACCACCAGTGGTGCCCCCGTCAACTGAAAAAAAAAAAAAAAAAGCACAATCTACAAGTTCAGAGTTATGTTTTATTAGGTGGACAAATCTGATGACTTAAGCCTGGGACACAGCAGCTCAGATAATGCTGAGAAAACTGTTCCAAAGAGGAAAAGGGGAGCCAGGATATATAGGAATTTTTGCAACAAGGCCAGGTAGTCAGAATTGTTAGTAAAAGAAAACCAGATATCTCAAATTAAGGAGTTTAGCACTTTTCTATGTATAAGAAGATGCAAGAATCTGGGCTCACTGAAATCATTCCTTTGAGATGCACCTCGGCTATCTGGGGCCCGTATCCTGTATTTTACAACCTGAGTTTCCTCAGGGTGCACCGTTGCGGGTGAGTGCAGCCTGACAATTCCATGGCAGGTATTATGTTTCCATCCTAAGTTCCCTCAGGAACTTTTCCAAGAAAATCTCCATCTTTTAAGTCTTTGATTTTATATTTTCTAATGTAACCTTCTATCCTAATAATCTATAGCAGATATTTATTAGAGTAATCAGTTTCTCTTTTCCACTATATCTGCTGGTAATAATGTCAACTCTGATAAATTCTGTGTGCAGAATTCCCATGAAGATGTGACTCTGGAGTACATACCTTTTTATGTGTTTACAAAGAAAAATTAAATGTAAACCCTTTCTTAAAAGGTACATTTTCCAATTAGAATTTTAAGCTTTTAAATTAATTTTTAATGAGCAATCCCATAAGTAACTCAAACATCAAAGCATAAAAGGGTATACGGAAAAAGTTTGCCCTACTCCTTTCTTCTGTCTACTCAGTTCTCACTGATCCAACAGGTAAATACTGTTATTATTTTCATATTATAATGGATTTTTTGTCACATGTTCCATCACATATTTTCCCACCAAATGGTCAGACATTATCATCTGGAGTTAAGGCAAAAGACATCATTTAAACAAACAATCTTTCAGAGCAGAAGCATTAACTGTATTCTGATTTACAGATGTAATAATTATCTGCCATACACTCTCTAGGAAATATTTTCCTTTCTTTTACTTATTTTTTAAAATTTCTCTTTGTCAAGCAGAATGTAAACTGAGAAATGGAAAGCAGAAACGTGAAACAGATAACAGTAACACTCTTTGGTGTCATTACATTTCTATGCCTTTGGGATAGTAATTTGGGTTTTAACATAGCAAAAAACAAAATCTTATAATAGATTTTTAAGTCAACTGAAGAGATGTGATAACTGTGTGGTCCTAGTAATTTATAGGGAAATTTATATAAACATATTTATGGAGAAGCTGGTACATGAAAAACAATATGGGAATCCAAGTTGGGTAAGACCCATTTTCTCCCACTGCACAGCCTATCATCAAGTAAGGAAAACTAGCAAATTCAACTATAATAAAAGCCCCAATATGATCAGTTTGGGGTCCATCGCATTGTCAGAATCCATGACAGATCACAAGTCTGATCTTTGTTTAGAAAACATGATCACCATAGCCTTAACCATATATATGAATAGAAGAACACAAAATTACATCTGACTTGGTAAAGAGGAGAGACATTTGCCTGAAATGATGGGTAGGATGCTGACATTGAAGAGAAAGGAATTACAAACAGAAGAAACCACATTGGCAAACATACAGAGGTTGGGAGAGCATGGGCACAATTGAATTATAGGTAGCCTATTTTGGTTGAGGGGTAGTATATAACTAACCGTTTATATTTGGGGAAATAATGAGAGACAAGCCAGAAAAGTTTAATTTGAGACTATACCGTAGAAATCGCTAAATCCTGGGGTAAGCAGTTTGTGTTTAATTCTGCATGTATAGGGAAGAGTAATTTAATGACAGGGTAAACTTGAACTGGAGAGTATAAAAACTGGGCTCAAAAAAGAAGAGTTAGGGGCTGGATGAACAGGCATTGGGTTGGCCATAGTTTATACCTGTTTTCCTTATATCATTGTTAATAGCACATTATTTCAATCTCAACAATATCCTGGTTTGGATGATATATTAATCTGCTCCCCGAGTTAGAAGACTTTTTACAACATTCCAGGTATGTGAACGTCAGAACTGGAACTTGGCAAGCATTTTCAAGACATGGGAGTTAATCCTTATGATACTTGGTAATAAGGTATGGGGGCAACAGAAAAGAGTTTCAGCAAAGAACCAGTTTAGGATTTTGAATCCATTAAATGAGAGGGAGATTGGTGGCACCAAGAAACAAAATAGGGAAGTTTAGAAGAAGTGAGTTTAGCAATAGTGTAAAAGACATTTTTGGTGGCCTACCCCAAGCTTTCCCTCACTGCACTTTTTTCTTGCTAGCAGAGACCTAATATTGATTAGTTATTCACATTTTGCTGCATAACTATATTCTCAAGGAAAAGGAATCTAGATTATCCTAAGCTGATCATAGTAACTCCTTAATCGCTGCCAGTGATTGGCCTGGGAAGGGTCATACAACCTAGTCCTGACCATTGAGGTGTGAGGGGAAGCCTAATGAGAGGGAATAGATGTGTGAAAGAATTATTAGTTCTTATAAAGATACACAAGGGAGAGATAGAGTCTTCAGACATTGGTATGAAAAAAAAAAAAAAAAACAGATTGCCTGAAACTTGCTGCAGTCATCTTAAGATCAGAAGGATAATGCCTAGTGATGTGCTGAGGAGGATGGAGTGGTAAGATAAAAGGATGCCGGTGATACTTCTGTGCCACTGTAATTAATCACTTCCGGAGCCTCCCTACCCCAGGACTTCTTGTTATTTGAGCTGACAAATCCTTTTACTGATTAGAACATTTTGAATTGTGTCTTCTATTGCTTGTATCCCCAAAATTCTCCTAAGTGATTCAGAGGTTAAGAGTGGGGGTGGCTTAGGGAGGGAGGAAATCATGAGTTTGACTTCCGATTAATATCTGAAGCTGGAGTAAGCGCTTCATCATCTAAACATCCATAGCATTTCATCTATTCTTCTCATCTCTTTTCCATTTCTAACCAGTACTATATCTATCAAAGTAGATGTCCTTTCTTTCCCATGAGATTGTAAACCCTTCTAGACTAAATTGAGTTCGAGAGTCAGGCTGTATTTTGCAGCACAAATACTTATATAATGGAAGTTCTGAATAAGTGTTTCTTCAAGTAGTTAATGAATACCTTGAGCAAAATTAAATGAGGCATTTAGAGGGTAGACTGTCCCAGGTATCAAAAACAAATGTGTTCTTCAGGCAGTATTAGTGGGGTAGGCTATTAATCAGAGATATTTGATAGAATTTTTTATGTATACCTGCCATTTTGTAGCCCAAACTACCTGGATAATTTTGGCATAGAAATTAGTGTTTTCTCAGGATAGTTAATCAAAATGTGTAAAAACTATTTTAATAACTAGATGTTTTTCTGGAGAAGTACAAGAAGCATGAGACTTAATTAAATAGGCACATAGAGCTCTAAAATCTGCTTCACCAGGAATGATGAGGATAAAGAATCTAATGTATGTAAAATCACTGTGGGCTCTTTGGAAACTGCTATATGAATCAAACATATTGTAAATACTAATGAGCCATGTTGGCAGTCTGCCAGGTTTTCGACAGTGTTGCATTGATGCCTATGTTCCAAAAACATAATTTCTTTTATCCCAGAAAGTTTTAAAAAACAACAATATGTAGAATCACACACAGTGGTTATTGCTTTGCATGTTTGTTATTGCTGAGCATAACCGTTAATGCATCACCACGGAACCCTAACACTGCACATCATTTTTGACCTTGGAGACAATTTCATGCAACTAACACTTGATGCTACTGACACGAACACTTGATGCAGGAGAAGTTTGAGTTTGTCAGGTTATACACATGAAGGCTAGTGCAATTCCAAAGGAAACAATCTATGCATAGTTTCCTGAGGTAGGGATTGAATTTTAGAGGTATACAGAGGGAGAGAGTAAACTCCAAGATGCCCATGGACCAAAGGTGAAAAGAACCATAGGTAAAGTGACTAATTCATTATAGAAACTAAGAATGTGTTTTATGTTAAAAGGGATCAATAAAAATTATTGAAAACATATCATTATTGTAATATTTATTGAACAAAAAAATTCATCTCATTATATAGTGGAGATGAATTTTATAAACATAAAGGTGAAATATATTATGCTTAAAATTTTAATATATTTAACATTAATTTAATATTTTATTATATATTATAATAGTTATATTTATTAAATTTGGTTCTTGTTAAATTTATTTTATAAATTAAACATCTATTTATAAATCACATAAATATTAGTATACATCACATCAGTATGCATTAAACAAAAATTTCAAAAAAATTCCGTATATCAACTACCTGACTATTAAAAAGTCTAAAGTGAATAAGTTCATTTGAATAATTTTTTAGATTCTCTGTATGTGATGTCATATAATATTTGTCTTTCTTTGTCTGATTTACTTCACTTAGTATGAGTATCTCTAGGTCCATCCATGTTGCTGCAACTGGCATTACTACATTCTTTTTTATGGCTAAGTAATACTCCATTGTGCGTGTGTATGTGTGTGTGTGTGTGTGTGTGTGTGTTTCACATCTTCTTTACCCATCCATTGCTTCTATGTCTTGGCTATTGTAAATAGTGTTGCTATAAACATTGGGGTGCATGTATCTTTTTGAATTAGAGTTTTCTTCAGATATATGCTCAGGAATAGGATTGCTGGATCATATGGCAACTATATTTTTAGCTTTTTAAGGAACCTCCATACTATTCTCCATAGAGGCTGCACCAATTCGCATTCCCATCAACAGTGTAGGAGGGTTCCCTTTTCTCCACACCTTCTCAAGCATTTGTTATTTCTAATATCTTTAATAATTAATGATGTTGAGCATCTTTTCATTTGACCATCTGTATGTCTTCTTTGGAGAATGTCTGTTTAGGTCTTCTGCCCATTTTTTTGATTGGTTTGTTATTGCGTTGTATGAGCTGCTTATATATTTTAGAAATTAAGCCCTTGTCAGTCACATTGTTTGCAAATATTCTCTCCCAGTTTATAGGTTGTCTTTTCATTTTGTTTATGGTTTCCTTTGTTGTGCAAAAGCTTATTAGTTTGATTAGGTTCCATTTGTTTATTTTGCTTTTATTTCCATTGCCTTGGGAGACTGACCTAAGAAAACATTGCTACGATTTGTGTCAGAAAATGTTTTGTCTATGCTCTCTTCTAGAACTTTTGTGGTGCCATGTCTTATTTTTAAGTCTTTAAGCCATTTTGAGTTTATTTTTGTGTGGGATATGAGGAAGTATTCTAATTTCATTGATCTACATGCAGCTGCCCAGCTTTCCCAACACCACTTGCTGAAAAGACTCTTTTCTCCATTGTATATTTTTGCCTCCTTGGTTGAATATTAATTGACTGTAGGTGTGTGGGTTTACTTCTGGGCTCTCTGTTCTGTTCCATCAATCCATATATCTGTTTTTGTGTCAGTACCACACTGTTTCGTTTACTGTAGCTTTGTAGTATTGTCTGAAGTCTGGGAGGGTTATGCCTCTAACTTTGTTCTTTTTCCTCAGGATTGCTTGGCAATGCTGAGTCTTTTATGGTTCCATATAAATTTTAGGATTATTTGTTCTTGTTCTGTGAAAAATCTCATGGGTAATTAGGTAGAGTTCACATTAAAATCTGTAGATTGTTTTGGGTAGTATGGCCATATTAACAATATTAATTCTTCTACAAATCAAAAACATACAATTGATTCACAAAAACCTAAGAGTACACAAGGACAATACAAAAGAAAACCATCAAACTACCAAAGGAAAAACAAAAAGAAAGGAAGAAAGAAGAAATACAAAATCAACTGGAAAACAAGATAAAAGCAGCAATAAAGACATATCTATCAATAATTACCTTAAATATCAATGGACTAAATGCTCCAATCAAGAGACAGAGTGGCAGATTGGATAATAAAATCTATAATATGCTGCCTAAAAGAGATGCACTTTAGGACAAAGGATACACATAGATGGAAAGTGAAGGGATGGAAAAAGATATTTTGTGCAAATGGAAATGACAAGAAAGTGGGAGTAGCAATACTCATATCAGACAAGATAGACTTTAAAACAGAGGCCATTAAAGAAGGATAAAGAAGGATGCTATATAATGATAAAAGGATCAATACAAGAAGAGGATATTATGCTTATTAATATATATACACCCAACATAGGAGCACCTAAATACATAAAACAAATACTAAAAGACATAAAGGGAGAAATTGATAGGATTACAACACTAGTGGAGACTTTACACCACACTGACATCAATGGACAGATCTTCCAGACAGAAAATTAATAAGGCAACAGAGATCCTAAATGACACAGTAGAACTGTTTGACTTAATTGACATTTTTAGGACATTACATCAAAAACAAACAAACAAACAAAAAAACCAGAAAATACATTCCACATATTTTTCAAGGGCACTTGGAACATTCTCTAAGATAGACCACACACTAGGGCACCGAACAAGCCTCAACAAATTTAAGAGGATAGAAATTATTTCAAGCACCTTTTCTGACCACAATGGCATGAAACTAGAAATCAAATACAGATAGAGAAATGAGAAAAAAATTACACAGAGACTAAACAGCATGCTACTAAAAAAAAAAAAAAAAAAAACAATGGGTCAATGATGAAATCAAAGAGGAAATTTAAAAATACCTTGAGACAAATGATAATGAACATACGACCATACAAAATCTATGGGATGCAGCAAAAGCAGTCCTAAGAGGGAAGTTCATACCAATACAAACATTCCTTAAAAAAACAAGAAAAATCTTAACCTAACCTACCACCTAAAAGAATTAGAAAAAGAACAAACAAGACCTAAAGTCAGCAGAAGGAAGGAAATAATAAAGTTCAGAGAGGAAATAAAACAGAGATTTTTAAGAACAATAGAAAAAAATCAATAAAATGAAGAGCTGGTTCTTTGAAAGGGTAAACAGAATCAACAAATCCCTGACTGGGCTCACCAAGAAGAAAAGAGAGAGGACCCAAATAAAATAGAAATGAAAGAGGAGGAATAATAACTGATACCACAGAAATACAAAAATCATTAAGTGAATACTACAAACAATTCTATGCCAACAAATTGGACAGCCTAGAAGAATTGGACAAGTTTCTAGAAACACAGGCCACCAAAACAGAATCAAGAAGAAATAGATAATTTGAACAGACTGATCACTAGAAGTGAAATAGAATCTGTAACTTAAAAACTCCCTGCTAGGGGCTTCCTAGGTGGCGCAGTGGTTGAGAATCTGCCTGCCAATGCAGGGGACACGGGTTTGATCCCTGCACCAGGAAGATCCCACATGCCATGGAGCAGCTAAGCCCATGTGCCACAACTATTGAGCCTGTGCTTTAGAGCCCATGAGCCACAACTGTTGAGCCCATGTGCTGCAACTACTGAAGCCCACATTCCTAGAGCCCGTGCTCTGCAACAAGAGAAGCCACGGCAATGAGGAGCCCGCGCACCACAGCGAAGAGTAGCCGCCACTCACTGCAACTAAAAAGAAAGCCCATACACAGCAAAGAAGACCCAACACAACCAATAAAATAAATAAATTTATAAAAAAAACAAAAAAACAAAAACCTCCCTGCTAACAAAAGTCCAGGACAATATGCCTTCACTTGGAAATTCTACCAAACATACAAAGGAGAACTTATACTGGTCCCTCTCAAACTCTTCCAAAAGATGGAAGAAAAGGGAACACTCCCAAAGTCATTCTATGAAGCCACCATCATCCTGGCACCAAAACCAGACAAAATATAGCCAAAAAAGAAAATTATAGGCCAATATCTTTGATGAATATAGATGCAAAATTCTCAACAAAATATTAGCAAATCAAATCCAACAACACAAAAACAAGTTTATACACCACAATCAAGTTGGATTCATCCCAGAGTCACAAGGATGGTTTAACATATGCAAATCAATCAATGTGATACACCACATCAACAAAAGAAAAGACAAAAACCAAATAATCATCTCAATAGATGCAGAAAAAGCATTCGATAAAATTCAACATCCATTCATGATTAAAGAAAAACTCTTACCAAAGTGGGTATAGAGGGAACATATATCAACATAATAAAAACTATTTATGACAAACCCACAGCCAACATAATGCTCAACCGTGAAAAGCTGAAAGCCTTTCTGCTAAAATCTGGAACAAGAAAAGGATGCCCTCTCTCACTACTCCTATTCAACATAGTATTGGAAGTCTAAGCCACAGCAATAATTCAAAAAAAAAAAAAAGAAAGAAAGAAAAGAAATAAAAGGTATTCAAATTGGAAGGGAGAAGGTTCATTATGTGCAAATGACATGATACTATATATAAAAAACCCTAAAGACTCCACACAAAACCTACTAGAACCAATAAACAAATTCATCAAGGTAGCAGGATACAAGATTAACATACAGAAATCTGTTGCATTTCTTTAACAATGAAATATCAGAAAGGGAAAGGAAAACAATCCTTTTTAAAAATCACATCAAAAAAAAAAAAAAATACTTGGGAATAAACCTGACCAAGGAAGTGAAAGACTTATGTACTGAGACTGTAAAACATTGATAAAGGAAATTGAAGATGATTCAAAGGAATGGAAGGATATCCCATCGTCTTTGATTAAAAGCTCATTGCTTTTTTTTTTAAATTAATTTATTTATTGGCTGTGTTGGGTCTTCGTTGCTGCACACGGGCTTTCTCTAGTTGCTGCGAGTGGGGCTGCTCTTCATTGTGGTGTGCGGGCTCCTCATTGTAGTGGATTCTCTTGTTGTGGAGCACAGGCTCTACACGCGTGGGCTTCAATAGTTGCAGCACACGGGCTCAATAGTTGTGGCTCACGGGCTCTAGAGCGCAGGCTCAATAGTTGTGGCGCACGGGCTTAGTTGCTCCGTGGCATGTGGGATCTTCCCAGAGCAGGGCTCGAACCCATGTCCCCTGCATGGGCAGGCGGATTCTTAACCACTGTGCCACCTAAGAAGTCCCAAAAACTCATTGCTTCTTAAATAATTAATGCAAAAGAAAAAAACATTACAAAAAAATAAAATAAATATTTGTAGAATTGCTCAACCTCTAATTTCTTCACATACTATTTTTGCTCTTGTTTCTCAGCAATGCTGCTGGGTAGAGATCCAAGAGCTTTGTGCATCTCAGAGGCCTCAGTGTTAAGGCAAGGTACAGCCATCTGGTATATCAAGTGGCCAGAAGGGTTAACAATATCAAATACTTCTCCCTCCACCACTAGAGAACAGAATGAGTTGGGTGTCCCCAGTTACTTATATCTAAGCATAATTCAATTTATCAACAAGAGCTGTGCATGCTATCCTTTAAAGTAAGATGTGGTAGATTGTTATAGTAACAGCCTCCAGCGAAGCATGCCCTTCTGTGTAAATGTTCTTCTGCAATGGAATGCTTTCACTCTTTCACCAAGAGATGGAATCCGTTTTTCTGCTTAATGTTTTGCATTGACTTTATGTCTTGCTTTGACCAATAGAATGTGGTGGAAATGATGCTGAGTGCATCCTAGAGCCTAAGCTTTAACAGGAGGTCTTGCAGCTTCCACCTTGCAACCCTGAGACCATCATGCTGTGAAGAAGTGCACATCAGAGGCTCCATGGAAGAATACCAAAGCATGCTACCTGACATATGGGTCAGACACATGGGTGAAGTCATTTGGACCTCCCTACCTAGCCCGGTCACCAACTAAATGCAGCCACGTGGGGAAACCCAGATGAGATTAGTAGAAGAGGTACCCAGTGAATCCACAGAATTGTGAAAAATAATAAATCGTTATTTTAAGCCACTGAATTTGGAGCAATTTAGTATGTAGTAATAAATAGCTGATACAGAAGGTGTTAATTACATTCTGCTGAAGAAAGGGTCAGCCGAGGACAGGTGAAATATCACTGGTCATCCTTCAGATTTAACCACATGTTAGTGTGAACTATGATCACTACATGTATGTTTTACATTCTACTAGATGAGACAGTATCAGAAGCTGGACATACCAAATGGAGGTCTATCAAACTCTGGCTTATTTTAATGCAAGTATTATCAACAATAATAATGCATCATTTTCAAGATTTAAATGCATTCTGGACTAATGCTAAATCAAATGAGATACCAAGATACCAGGCAAAAACCATGACTGTCCTAGGAAAATGGAGCATCTGGTCATATTAGCCACAGTCCAAAATGATTTTATGATCATCAAAGAATCAGGGTTTTACCAATTCTATGCAAAATTCAAACGGGAAGATCTTGAAACTGCTCAAAATTCCACTGGTCCCAATCTGGGCACACAGGAAAATGCTGTTTCTGACTCTTCCTGGACAAATTAAGAGTTAAAATATGGCTCTATGAGCTTTCGCCTACATGGTGAGAAAATAAGATATCAATTCTCTTAATATTAAATATGTTTATATTTTGTCCTCATGACATTAATGGTTTTTAAAAATCTATGATAATATTCTCTCCCAATGAACCCCTCAGAGCGCCAGAACATCTGTGAGCTAAAAGTCCTCCTGCACCCACACTGAGAACCTTTTAAAGTATTTTAATACACACCTTACCACATTTATGAAATCTTACTTTTCTTATGCACTCTTTTGTTGTCCTAGAGTTTTGCACCAAAATGGAAAGTTAAAGACCCAAATTGATATTTGAAGGATGGAGGGGAAAGAGTCATCTCCTAAGGGTGTTTATAATTCCATTTTCTCTAAGTACGTGAGTTTTGTATCTGTGCAGTAGCTGACATTCAAAGAGATGGAGGGGTTTTGAAATTGCTTCTGCCTGGGAACAAGTGTTCAGAAGCCATTTTTATCCAGCGTGCTGGCTGAGTAAGTACATGAACACATAGTCACACACACACACACACACACACACACACTCACTCACTCACTCACTCACTCACTCACTCTTCAAATGAGTATTTGGAGAATAGTTAGTAAGATCTTTTTCACTTGCAGCTGCCATCAATTTTTGGAAATCTGTTATAACTGCTAATATGATCTGCGTCCTAAGTGTAGTGTTTCTGGCAAACGTAAATCATCAAGAAGGCCAAGTGCAGCACCCTGCACATTATGGGATTACGCAGATGAAAGCCTACTCTGCCTGGAACCATGAGAGCAAAGGAAGCAGGCATCCCCAGCTTAACCAACCACCCTTCCCTACTTGAAATGCTCTATCATGGACTTTTTTTCCCCCAAAGCACAGCTTTTTAGACTTTTACTTTCCTGATTCTTTTTCTGAATTGAATGACGTGAAAGTTTCTTTGTAATAATTAATTTGGTGAGTATCCCAGTGTATTCACATGGAGGGCTGTGTGGAAATTTCTATTTGGCATAACGCCTGGCTTTTGCAAGTTGAACTTTTTCTTACACTGTTGTAAATCTATGTATTCTTTAAATACACACACACACACACACACACACACACACACTCACCCAGTCTCACATACACACAGGGGAAAAATTCCTAAACATTAAAAGTTGTTGATATCATTGTAGGAATTGAAAATCCCTAATGTTTCAAAATCCTTCGCATGATCAACTTAAATTCGGGTACAGATGATAAATTTAACTTAAATGAGACAAAGGAAAGGGGGAGATAAACATGACAAAGGGTAAGGCCCAGAGTTTAAAAAAAAAAACCCATGACTAGATTGAGGAGTTAAATTGGAAGGAGATCATTGATTAGATAAAAACCCCAAGGGAAAAAAGAAATAAGGGAATGAGTTTTATAAACCTAGAAGAGAAACTGATGTGGTCACAGTGATAATAAACCAGAGTGGGACAGTCGCTCCCAGTTACTGACAGAATCAAGGGCAGCTTAAGCCTTTCTCGGGAGAATGTTAGAAAATTCTTTTTTTCTAAAGGAAACATGTTCTTTCATCAACAGAGTAGAAATATCACAAGCCACAGCCTATTAAATAGATCATCCCTTGGCTCCCATTCAGTCCTAGTACCAATTTCCTCTGTATATCTGAACAAAGATGTGATCCCTGGTGTGTGTCTGTCCTCGGTACATGGAATCTGTGTTGTTTAGTTCGCAGCGATGGTCATCCTGGGTATACACCACAAAAGCAGCAACCTGGCAGCCTAGGTGTTACACACATATGTTTTTGTTTTTCTGTGTGTTTTTTCTCGAGACTGTTTTTTTATAATTTAGTTTTGGCCGGGCTGTGCCTTGCGGCATGGGGATCTTAGTTCCCCCACCAGGGATGATCCTGCGCCCCCTGCCGTGGAAGTGCAGAGTCTTAACCACTGGACCTCCAGGGAACTCCCCCACACACACGTTTTTGAGATGCTCAATCAGATTATTCCACTGTGTATACCCTCCCTTAGTTGCAATGGCCAATTATTATTTGTTAGGGCTTCGCATACCATTTGTTTAGGCCACTATCTCATTTGCCCCTCCTAAGCTCTCCGCTGAAATATTATGACTCCGTTTTGTATACACAGGCCTCAGCTTAAATTGGAAATGCACGTTTTTATATTTTGCAGCAACAATGTCAGTGTTTGCCCGCCTACTTGTGTCACCTCCGAAGGAAAATTGCCCCTGCCACTGTCCCGGCTGCACTGGTGGCCACACCCTGTGCTAGCAGATCCATTCTCTCACTCTGATCAGAAGAACAGCTTGGTCCTGACATACGTAACTGCCCGAGGGCCATCCAGTGAGTAGGCTTGCCAGCAACCAGTGACACGCTCTGGGATGGAATGCTTGTCTCAGCCAGTCAGATCACTGCTCTTAGGAATCAGAGTGAGGAAACAGAGAGAAAGAGTCAGTCTCAGGAGTAGCAGAAGCTGAAAAGTCACGATCACAGACACGGTCTTGGCGCGTGATCGGTGTAGTCATGCGGGACTCCAAGCTTAGCAAGGCCCTGCCCTTGGTTTAATGCTCCATTGTTGGTGGCTTGAAATTCTTAACAATTTTTGAACGAGGGACCCTGCATATTCATTTTGCAGTGGACCCCTCAAGTTATGTAGTCAGTCCTGGTCATGACATAGAAATTAGAGAATGGAAGAATGGCTCTAAGACAAATACCAGAATTTCTGGGAGGTGGGGGATGGGGTAGGAGGCAAATGAAAAATTTGAGAAGACGCAGTCAATCGTTTTTTAAAAATAAATAAATAAATAATTTATTTATTTATTGGCTGTGTTGGGTCTTTGTTGCTGCACATGGGTTTTCTCTAGTTGCAGAGAGTGGGGGCTACTCTTTGTTGCGGTGCATGGGCTTCTCATTGCAGTGACTTCTCTTGTTGTGGAGCACGGGCTCTAGGTGTGCAGGCTTCAGTTGTGGCACATGGGCTCAATAGTTGCAGCTCATGGGCTCTAGAGTGCAGTCTCAATAGTTGTGGCGCACGGGCTCTAGAGTGCAGTCTCAATAGTTGTGGCGCACGCGCTTAGTTGCTCTGCGGCATGTGGGATCTTCCCAGACCAGGGCTTGAACCCATGTCCCCTGCATGGGCAGGCGGATTCTTAACCACTGCGCCACCAGGGAAGCCCAAGACCTCATCAATCTTATAATTGATTTTTATTTTATAAAAATATAACAAAACTGTTATTTTTATAATGTCAACTTCAGAAAACAAAACACAACATGCCTTTTGCTGCTAGGTTACAAAGAAAATACAGAGATTCCCAGCTGGAGTTTTCCACTAATCCTAAGGGCTGTGTTAGGATTTCTGGAGGAAGTGTGAAAGAGATGTTTATATTTATGAAATGTTGGCATCAGTTTAAAGGGTTGAGAGATACTGGAGTAGAGAGAACTAGGCAGCAGTGATGAGGCCAGTGAGAATCTGAGAATTGAAGTTACGGGAAGTGGACCTGAGGAACAGAGAAAGCTCCAGTAACGGTGCTAAGCTGTGAATTGAGGCCTTTGCTAATGATGCCCTGTCTAATCTGAGCATGCAGCCTGTCCACAAGTATGTGAGACCTCCCCTTGCCCATCTGCTGCTCTTTATAGAGAAGAACAAAACAAATGTTTTTAAAAAAATGTGAGCCCTCATTTCTTTCTCGTATACATACAATTACAGGGAGTTGTTTTTAAATCAAACATTTTTTGTTAGCACCTAATCGGTGTAATTATAACATTAATATCTCAGCTCTCTCTTTTTATCTAGAGGTCCAGACGCCCTTTCAAATCTAAAACACTCTCTGTCTCCTCTCTCCAGTTCTAGGAATGGTTTTAAGAGAACACTGCATGATTTGAGAAGAAAACTTTCTTTTGCAAAAGGGCCGTGAACCATCTTCCACCTCCTGTTCGTGGCACCTTTAACATTAATTGAATGAAATTCTTAGGGCATTGGGAAAACAGCTCTTCACCTCGAAGTACAAAGATAGTCTCAAAAGGAGATAATTTTAGGGCTTTTAGTCATTCCACAGAGTCGGTTAATGAGATAATTGAGAATTGCCTGAAACTGTAGGGTTTTTTTTTTTTTTTTTGCATTTTAATATATGTGGGGCATTCTGTGTTTGATTTAGATGCCACATCTTTGTGGGCACAGAATGCAACACAGTGAGGCGGGCAAGGATGGACTGGGAATTTGGGATTAGTAGATGCAAACTGTTATATGTAGAATGGGTAAGCAACAAGGTCCTACTGCATAGCACAGTGAACTATATTCAATATCCTGAGATAAACCATAATGGAAAAGAATATGGAAAAAGAATGTATCACTTTGCTGTACAGCAGAAATTAACACAACATTGTAAATCAACTATACTTCATTAAAAAAAAAAAAAAGAATACAACCACTTTGCAATTCATTTGGGAACCAGTGCAGAATGGAAGTTTAAACACCATACCAGTGATTTCCATTTTTGTTTGTTTGTTTGTTTGTTTCAGTTCTAAACATCCTTCTTTGTCCTTTTCACCAGTGTGGAAAGTTTTTGTACAGAAAATATGTAGTTTTTCAATTGAAGTGACTTAAAATGTTATTTTGAGAAACTTTTCAGAATTTCATGACACCTCTTGAAATAGCTAGAGACCCCTGGGGTGCTGCAAATCCAAATAATGAAAAGCATTTTTAAAATAGCAGGAAAAAGTCACCTGAAGCAACTAGGGATGAAATTTTACTTTTCTGTGGAATGTGTACACACACACACACACACACACACACACACACACACACCCCATCTTCAAATACTCCCTCCCATTCTCACCCTTAGCTAAAAAGTGTATCTTTCCAGAATTTTGAAACACTTTAACAGTATTCTCATTGCGTAGTACTGGTAATGATTTCTTTTATAGCATAAAAGAAATTGAACTTTTTCCAATTTCAGATCCTGGGAGGTAACAATAATAAAAGTGTCTGAAATTGCATAATGATGAAGGACCCAGTCAGAGGAAGGAAAGTTAAATTTTTCCCCTGCCCATTCAGAAACTACAGCATCTTAACTATACAAACACAAAGAAACAAACCAACAGCATTTTGAGGAAGAAATGAGGGAAAGGTGGATTTTTTTAAAAAAAGTCTCAGTGATCTGATTTTTTAAAAATCATTTTGCTGTTTTAAGGTCTTACTGAAACTTAGAGTCTTAGCATAGAGATGAAAGTTGATAATAATCTAGACCAGTGGTTCTCAAAGCATGGTTCCTGAACCAGCAGTATCAATATTATCTGAGAACTTGTTAAAAATGTAAATTCTGAAGATCTTCACCATACCTAAAGAATCAGGCACTCTGGGAGTAGGACCCAGCAATCTGGGTTTGACCAGGTCCTCCAAAGTCTGAGAACTGCTGGTCTAGACCATCTCTCCAGCCACTGAAGAACTCTTCACCATGGCAATCCTGACAGAAGCTCATCCACACATGTGATAACACAGTCACGTGCCGCTGACGCAGCCTGGCATATTTATCGAGTAGACACTTCATACCCCGTAATGATAACAGTTAAATACACATATAGTAAACATCCTCGTCATCACCACCACCGTCCACCCACTGCTTGCGTATCTCTATTGTCAGTCAGCTTACTAGCTCTTGACACCCTATTCTTTTTAGGATACATCTAAGTGTTAGAATGTTCTTTCATATTTAGTTAAAAACTTACTTCATTGTGACAGTTACCCACTGACCCTGAGTCTGTCTTTTTCAGTAAGAGTCATCAGATTCTTTAGTCCTTTACTATGACTTTTTTTTGGATACATTTTATTCATCTGTATTTTTTTAATAATTTATGGTTGATTTACAATGTATCAGGTATATAGCAAAGTGATTCAGTTATGTATACATATCTATTCTTTTTCAGATTCTTTTCCATTATAGGTTATTACAAGATAATATAGTTCCCTGAGCTATACAGTAAGTCCTTGTTTATTTATGTTACGTATAGTAGTGTATATCTGTTAATCCCAAATCCCCAGTTCTTTCCCCTTTGGTAACCACAAGTTTGTTTTCTGTGTCTGAGTCTTTCTCTTTTGTAAATAAGTTCATTTGTATCATATTTTAGATTCCACATATAAGTGATATCATATTTATCTTTCTCTTTCTCACTTACTCCACTGAGTGTGATAATTTCTAGATCAATCCGTGTCGCTGCAGATGTCATCATTTCATTCTTTTATGGCTGAGTAATATTCCATTGTATATGTGTACCACATCTTCCTTATTCATTCCTCTGTTGGTGGACATTTAGATTGCTTCCATGTCTTGGCTACTGTAAACAGTGCTGCTATGAACATTGGGATGCATGTATCTTTTCAAATTAGAGTTTTCTTCTTTTCCAGATATGTGCCCAGGAGTGGGATTGCTGGGTCATATGGTGAACTATGACTTTTTAAATGTGTGTACAGAGAAAGCATATAATTTGAGAGACTGGGATCATAACGACCTCATTAGTTTAAAGCCCCTTCATTTTATACAAGAAAAATCTCAAACCCTGAACAGCTAAATAGGCCGAAAGCCACTCTCCATATTTATCACTGTCTTTTCTTCTCCAGACTAAAATTCTGGGTTTCTCAGCCTTTTCCTAATCGATGCAACATGCGGAATCTTCAACCCTTCTTCACTGCTTTCTGAACATGCTCCTGTTGACCCATATCTCTCTCAACATGCAGAATCCAGAATCTCACTCAAAATTCAAAATGTGGCTTGACTATTACAGAGTGCATTGGAAATGTTTTTTGCCATGATTTGGGACTTTTTCTTCTTTTAATGTTACTGAAAGATTGTATTTACCTTTTTAATTTTTTTCCAGATTATTGAGACATAATTAACAAAAAAATTGTGTATACGTGGTGTGCACAACGTGACGATGAGAAGGCCGAGACCCGATTCACCTCCCAAATGCCTTTCACGTTCACTATGACTGGTCTTCCAGTTGCCACGTTGTTTACCAGTGTAACCATGCATTTCCTTTTCCACCATCAGATCAAGTATATTATGAAAGTCTCTGTCTACTGATTTTTGCTGAAATTAAGATAAGCTATACTTTTAGCATCTCTTGTTAAACCTTTCAGTAAATTTATCTAACATGTTAATGGAATGAGTTCAGGACAACTTACTTTTTTAAAATTTATTTTACTAAAGTACAGTTGACTTACTTTGTATTCATTTCTGCTGTATAGCAAAGCGATTCTGTTATACATATATATCTTTTTTCATGTTCTTTTTTTGTTATGTTTTATTATGGGATACTGAATATAGTTCCCTGTGCTATACAGTAGGACCTTGTTATTTATCCATCCTATATATAATAGTTTGCATCTACTAACCCCAAACTCCCAATCCATCCCTCCCCCCCCACCCCCCCCCCCCCTTAGTAACCACAAGTCTGCAGAACAACTTACTTTTTTTAGTGGACCCACCTTGACTTCAGTTTTTCATTATATCCTTTTCTCACAAACCTGTTCTGTAAGTTTCTTGATGGGCTGACATCAAGTCCCAACCATTACTAGTTGTAATTGCTGAGATTTTTCCATTTTTTAGCCTTTTGAAAACTGAGGATATTTGCCCATCTCTAGTCTCCTGGACACATTTTTCCATGCTCTGTAACTTCTCAACTATGACTGAAAGTAGCTCTGAGGTGGTAACCTAAGCCATTTAATCTGGCTACAATATTTCTCTGTGTGTGAAGAATTGACTTTAGTCGAAGAATTGAGTTTAGTCACAAAATTTACAGGGTCTTTTACTATCCCCTCTCTTGTCTTGATTTCCAATTTTCTCTTAATCATGTTTTGCCATTTCTAATTTAGAAAACATATTCCATTTTCTGGGAAAGATAGTCACAAAATGACAGTTTTGTCTACCATCTGTAAGCCTTATCCCATCTTAGACAAAACATAAGCAAAATGGCATTGCTAAGTGGTTAGGGGCTCAGGCTTAAGGTCATCAAAACAGGGCCTTGTTGAAAAGCCTGTTTTCTGAACCAACTGAGAATAGGACCCCCCAAAAATGAGGCCTATGGGGAATAACACTGTCATCTGTATGATTGATGTTGGAGCTGATATTGGAGAATTTGGCATATCTGGCACTAGGGAGCTGGAGTGGTACCCTAGGATTTGAGAGACCCTCCCCATCAGTCACAGGCACCTCTGGACCACTACAGACCTTCTCTGAGGGGGCAAGGCCGTGACTCTATATTACCTCAAGGCTCAGAGCACCTGAGAACATTGATCTCAGAGGCAGCTCTCCCAAGAGAGAAGGAAGGGCTCTTTAGCACAGTTTCTCCTTCTTAGCTCACTCATCAGTTATGTGGTCCTTTTCCACCACAGTGGGGAGGTGAGAGAGATGGGAAAAGCCAGGATTCAAGGATGTTCCTCCACATGCAGGACATACGAGGAAGGAGTAAGTGTCCTTCACCAGTTGGAAATCTCTGCTCCACTGTTTAACGGATGTATGACATCACAGAAGCAATTTTACCTCTTTGCACCTGTTTTCTCCTCTTTAAAATGAAGGAAATAGCAACACAAGCACAAACTTCACAGTTTGCACTATCTGATATATATCAGGTGCTTTCAGCAACATTGTCTCATCCTCAAGGCTCTGCTCACTTTGGCCTTTGACTTCCCTGAGTTATTCCCAGCAGTTAGTGCTATGGTGATACTTGCTTTTATTTTTTATTTTTTTCTTGCTTTTCCCCATATCTGACCTCTGTCCTTTAAAAGCCTGAGCTTCTCAGAGAGCTTCCTGTACAGCTGTGCTAGTTTCTCCCGATGTGTGTCACGCCCACCCGCATCTCTTTTTGAGTCATTTGGATGTATAGTCAGAATTTCACTGCTCAGGATCTTTCATCTTCATGAGTCATTTTTTCTTTGTGTCTTTGGCTGCTGGCATAAGCTTATTCTTCCTGGAACTCTTTGAAGTCAACTGTTCAGTCAGTCTGGAATGTATGTTCAGAAATGTCCAGCACTTCATTCCTTTCTTCTGTGTGCTTCAAGATGACATGGTCTTTTTTCCCCTGTTTCTGTCACTCCTGCGTTGCCACCAAATTCTCCTTTGTTGGTCAGAGTTAGGTCCTGGGAGGCACATCATGGTTTCTCTTACTTTATGACACTTTGCTTGAGGGCCTAGAATTTAAATTAATAATTCTGGCTGGAAGTAATTTATATGGCCTTGAGTTGTTGAAATGTCAAATATTCATTCATTCTTTAGATTTTTATCATGCTGCTTTTCTTTATCCTGCCAGCCACCTAAGTTCCTTTAAAAAATTCTGTAAGAATCTCATAATTCATCTCCATATACTCATCTGTTACTTTTAATGGCCTATTTTTCAAATAAACAAGCACTTGAGATATAAGAAGATCTCAATTTTCTGGTAAAATAGGCTTAGTGTTCCCCAAACAGTATGATGATTGATAGAAACTTTTAAAAAGTTAAATATCTCTTTCAGTTCGTATTTGTGAAAATGTATATTTTTCCTAAAATGAATATCCTTAGAAGGAACACCATTAGGAGGAGAAAAGAAAAGTGTTTATTGTTAAAGGAAATGGACAAGATTTTTTTCAAGCGAAAGACAAAAATTCTCAAGGACGTTGTAAATGTACTGATTTAACGTTTGCACATCTTTGTTTTCATTGCTTTAAATAGTCATTAAGATTATGGCAAGGATTATGTTATTTACTTAGGAAAAGTGTGAAATAGCATAATGGAAGGACTGTTGCTTTATTATGTATTCAGTAGTTAACACAGATGAAAAGAAATGCCATATCCTAGCCTGGTTGTCACTAACTTTTGGGGGGATTATAGTCCACGGAAAAGATGATGGACTCTCTGCCTTGAAAAAGAATGTATGTAATTACACATAAAATTCCAGCTCCCTCAGAAACCATTTGAGCTGTTACTCTGTGCCAGACACTTAGATTATGTGTTGATTTTTCGTTACTTGAGAAGCTGATGTATTAATAATGTGTGGAATTCAAACTGTGTACCAAAAATTAGCCGGTTGGTGTAATACTTTATATTTGCATAATCATTTAACTTATACAAGACAGCTATTTGGGAGTACACGTGGGGATAATTCAAATGTCTCAATCATTCAGATTTCTCAGTTTTGCCATTGGTTTTATTGTTCCTTTTTCCAAACTACAAAAATTTTGCAGGGGGCAAGAATATTGGATGCTTTAAAGATCTCAGCTCGTTGATCCGTTGCGTGCTCCTAAGTAATAAAGAACTAATCAGAATTGAAATGGACTATGCAGGTTGAAATGGTCACCAGGGGATTTAGAAGGCATTCTATCACACCAATCTGTAAACTTCCCTCTCTTTCCTCCTCCCTGCCTCTTTCCTACACTATTTTATCTATTAAACAGTCCCTGGGAAGCTTTTCATTTGCTAGTTGGGGGAGTCCGTTTGGGGAATGTCTGTTTACAGAAGTAACGGTATGTTGTTTCAGCCCCTCACCAATCTTTTGAGAGTAGAGAATGCTGTGTCAGGGCTCAGGGGTTAAAACACCTCAGCTCCCACAGGGTTGTGGGGATCTATAGCTGGCTGAGTAGGAGGAGGGAAAGCCATGGGAAGGTGCCACTCCTGGCAGAGAGCAAAGAGCCTGCCCTGCTCCTTCACTGAAGAGAGCACACCTGAAACCCTACAGCCTTGAGGTAGGATCGGGGGGAAGTTCAGTGTTTGTGCCAACAGGCAAATCTTTACCTTAGAGGTGTGCAGTGCACTGAGGGCAGGTGTTAGCAGTGGCTATGATACCCAATTCCTCAGAAGTTCCATCATTTCCTCTGACATCAGCCAGTGATTTTTTAATTAGACCCTCCATTTTCCAGGCTTCTTGGGAGTTGTCCATCGAGCTCCTTGGAGGATAATACCAATACTTAACTTAGAGACACCCCCAGTCTGGGACATTCTCTGGCATGTGATGTTGGAAAAATATTCCTAGAGGTGGAATATTTTTTTTCAGTCAGTGGAATCTTCAGTAAACTGGAACTTTGGAAATCTGTCAACTTAGTGTTGGTTGCTGTTTCTCTTTCCTGGTGGACAGAGGTGTCTTTGTTCAAGAGAAGTTCGGGAGATTGCCCCTCTTATTTCTGTCAATGAAAGACACGTCATTTCCCTGGCACAAGTTATATCAGGAGGTCATGGGGTTACAAAATCTTCCACTTTTGCTACTTCTTGGTTGATGAACTAGTGCGTGAGTAAGGGTTAGGCCATTTTGCAAGGGTATCAAGTCTTTGAAAGAAATGGGGTGGAGACTGACCACTTCCCTTTTGAGGTTCATCGTGATAAGATCCTCTCTGTTGGGCTGGAGTATTCCTGCCTGAGGTTCACTAGCAGGAGAGGACACAAAGGGCCTCTGGCGGATGCTTCAGGCAGCGAGGGCAGTCTGGCATAACGCCCTTGCACTGTGTTCTGGGGTGGAAGTGGCCATCCAGCTCTCCATCTGCAGAGGGTGACGATACTGCAGCAAAGTGTTACCAATTCTCACCTGTCCATTTGGTAAAAATACCATAGACTAGTTGGCTTGTAAACAACATAAATTTATTTCTCATGGTTCTGGAGGCTAGAAAGTCCAAGATCATGGTGCTGGCAGATTTGGTGTCTAGTGAAAGCCAGCTTCCTCATTGATGGCCGCCTTCTCATTGTAACTTCACATGGCAGAAGGGGCAAGGGAGTTTTCTCAGACCTCTTTTATAAGAGCACTAATTAGCTCTGCTTGCATGACCTAATCACCTCCCAAAGGCCTCACTTCCTGATACCACCATATAGGGCATTAGGATTCTAACATGAATTTGCGGGGGTGGGGGGACACACAAGCATTCAGACCATAGCACTGGAAAACATTCAAAAGCATATGACAGGGGACTCCCCTGGTGCAATGGTTAAGAATCCGCCTGTCAATGCAGGGGACACGGGTTTGAGCCCTGCTCCAGGAAGATCTCACGTGCTGCAGAGCATCTAAGCCCGTGCACCACAACTATTGAGCCCATGTGCCACAACTACTAAAGCCCGTACGCCTAGAGCCCGTGCTCCGCAACAAGAGAAGCCACCAAAATGAGGAGCCCATGCACCACAATGAAGAGTAGCCCCTGCTCGCCTCAACTAGAGAACGCCCGTGTGCAGCAATGAAGATGCAGCCCATAAATAAATAAATAAATAAATTTATTTTTTAAAAAAAGCATATGACAGCACATCCTGTGGCAAGGCTGTAGGAAAACAGGTGCTGTCACCCATTGCTGGTGGGAATACAAACTGGTATAACCATTCAGAAGAGAGTTTGGCAATATCTGCCAAAACCATATCTCATTTATCTCTTGAGCTACAAATATCACTTCTGTGAATTTCACCCAAGAAGACATCTTCAATACTATCAAACTACACTCTTATGGAAACTCTGTGGCTGACGCAGGCTCTGGACCAGCAGTAGCAGCCACATCACTGCAGCAGGGCACAAAGACACTGGACCTGAATAGAAGGAAACACAGAAATAACAAAACTACACGTGAGTGTTCCTTTAGACTCAGCAATCCCTTTTTCTAGGAATTAACCCTTGGGACATACCGCCTCTGATTTAAAAAAAAAATTGCAGCATTGTTTATAATTACAATATTTGAAACAATGAAAAACCTCAGACCCAGGAGAGTGGTTAAATACACTGGATACATCCACAAAATGGAGGTCTATGCAACTATGCCGCTATATCAAAAAGAAAAAGGGAGAGCTCTGTGAACTGATATAAAGTGATTGCTAGAATATATTGCTAAGTGAAAGAAAGTACAGACCAGTATAGTATGTTACTTTTGTGTAGTAAAAAATGCTATAGTTTGCATAAGAAAGATACAGGGAGATAAAGGGGTAAGAATGAAGTAGAAGAAATGGAGGAAAGGATAATTCTTTGAAAAGACCTTTTTATATAAATTCAACATTTAAAACCATGTTAATACTTAACATATTCAAAAAAACAGGTTTGAGAGTGGCCCAAGGTAGAATAGAAACACAAATAAATGATCTTATGTTATTTCAATGAGTAACATAACCACACTGATATGTAGGCAAGAAGTCGTTAGAAACTAATCCAAGTAATTTTTGAAAACTTACTGTAAAACAACCCACCATAAAAGATGCAAGAAGAAATAGAAAACCTGACTAGTACTTTGTCAAATAATGGAATTGCATCTATAATTTAAAGGCTTTTTGTAAAGAAGCATCCAAACTCAAATGGCTTCATCAGAGAGTTTCTCCAATTATTTAAGGTAGAAATATGGCTTACCAAAGTCTTCCAGCAAACTGAAAAAGAATATACACTTCCTAACTTTCCCTATTAAGTCAGCATCACCTTGATAATCAAACCTGACAAGAATATTATGAGAAAAGAAAAACACAGGCCAATGTTAGACTTTTTCAAAGAAGGCAAAATCATTTAATACGCAAAATACAATTGATATAATTCACTATATTTGCAGAATTTAAAAGTAAAATAAAATGATTTTTGTAATAGGTACAGAAAAAACATTTGATGAAATCTAATACCCAGTACAAGTGTTTGTTTTTTTTAAAGAAAATTAGTCACAGTTTTTTAAGAAAGGGAAGACATCTTCTAGTACCCTAGGAATGGAGGAAACTTCCCTAATTTTATGAAAAGCACCTCCAAAAAAGTTTATAGCAGATATACTCAATGGTAAAATATTTAAAGTTTTCACCCTACATTTGGAAACATTTATTGAATGTTCAGGCACTTAACATGTGCCTGATGTTGTTCTAGGCACTAAGGATACAGCAGTGGACAAAACAGACAAAAATCCTTGCCCTCAAGTAGCTGGCATTGTAAAGGCCTCATTTTATTTTGTAAAAGTGCTTTTTGTGTAATAAATCTAAAATTACCATTTAAGTGACTACTGTGTGCCTGGCATTTGTCTCAAACCCTTACATATTTAGCTTTTAAAAAGTACACTCTGAGGGAACCCTGACATTTCGTATTTGTTGATGAGAAAAAGGAGCACATAACAGTTAAGTAATTAGCCCAAAGGTGTACAAATAGTAATTAACTAGTAAGTAACAAATTCCATCCTAGGTTCATTTTTAACTCCATAGTTCATATTCTTTCCCCTATACCATATCCACAGTATCTATTGTTATAGACAATTCTTTGTCATATTTAGTAAGAAAATTTGTTCTAATTTATCATGGGTTTTTTAATTTTTAATTTTTAAATTCCCATGCAGATTTTTAAAATTTTTTATATAATTAAATCTAGGAGGTTTTATTTCTTAATAATTTCTAGTGTTTTAAATTTAGAAAGTATCCTCTCAGAGATTTGTTAAATGTTTATTTCCTTTTTCTAGTTAAAAAAAATTTAACTGCTAAAACTACCTGAACTTTATTTTAGTGTGTACAATGAAGAATTTGTTATGTATTAGCCAAACTACCAGTATAATTTCTTAATAAATTCTTTTTCTTCTCATTAATCATTGGTGAAAATACAGCATCTTTAGATTGAAACGCTTCAAAAAGTCACCCAGTAAAGGCCAATCAAGCCACTTTTGGTAAAAATACCTGGGATGTCTTCTTATATCAAGAGAGTTCAGGCTATTTGCTTAAATTATAAACCCTTTGCCTCTCTGTGTGACATACACACACACACACACACACACACACACACTCTCTCTCTCTCTCTCTCTCTCTCACTCTTGCTCTCTTTCTTAAATTCCAGAAGCAGAAATATTCACGTTGTATCTGAATGCAGATTTCATTACTTAGTTTTATTCCTAATTGTATCTTCTTTAGCCTGTGTAAATTAACAGTCACAAATATTTACTTAGCACTAAGTTTGATATATACGAATATACACACGGTGGAATAAAACAAAACAACAAAAAATTGGCCTTTATCTTCAAGGAACCTACAGTCTAACTGAGGAAAATAAAACATACTTGAAAAGTTATCTTGTAACGAAGCAGTGTTTGAGAAGGCCAAGTTTGCGGACAGCAATCACTGCACGTGTTCAGAGGGAGGAGTGATGCCTATAGTTGATGAGGGAGCTTCACAGAGGAGTTGGGGGTTACCTGGGACTGGGTGAATTGATAGGATCTTGGTAGCTGGAGATGAGGGGGTGGAAGTTATAGACTAGAAAGACAGAATGAGCCCAGATATCTGGGCAGATGTGTGCCAGCCATGTGGCTGTGGAGTGAATGGAGGAAGTGCAAAGTGTTAAAAAGAAAAAAAAAATTCAATCAAGTAAGTTTTAAAGATCCAGTTGACTTTATTAAACGATTCATGAATCTGACAGCATCCCCTCTAGCAAAGGGCAAGGAGCTCCAAGAAGCTGTACAAAATAGAAGGCTTTTGTAGGCAGAAGAGCGGAAAGAGTGGATTTTTCAGGTTTAGGTAACCTACCTGTGGGAGGTGAAAGGGAGTTATGTGGCAGATTACCTCATTGGTGCAAACCAGAAAATTCCAGGCTGACCAGTTAAGACAGCATTCCTGGGGCAAGTTGTCCCTGCGATTGGTTTAGGTATTAAGTCTTGGTTTGCTGACATGGGGCTTAGCACAAGAAACACCATATGGGGCCTGTCATTTCTTCTTTTAACAATTCCCCCCTTTTGATCAGTTAAGCTGAGAGATGTGATCAAAAGTTAAGCTATTAGAGTCACTCTCAGCTGCAGCTCTGCACTTCTCATAGCTTTGTTGGTTCTTGTGTGGTGTCCATGGGTCATGGTGTTTTTGCTTAATCCCTGTGATATTCACAGGTCATGGCTTCAGGTTCATAATCTTTAAATTAATCATTCTCTTCATTCCTTCTCTCGTGTCCCAGTCTTAAGATCATTTGCCTGGCGGTTAACAGCTGCGAACACACAGTTAAAGCCTTTAAGAGAACACAGTGCACCAGGGAGACTACTATGACTATTACAAGCAGGGTAATTCCAGATGTCTGGACTGCCCTTCAGAGCCGTGGTGCCCAAGACGCAAACCAATCAAGGTCAAAGAAGGACCCTCTTGAAGGAGTCACTTAAAAAAAAAAAGATTATTTATTTATTTATTTATTTATTTATTTATTTATTTATTTTTGGCTGTGTTGGGTCTTTGTTGCTGCACATGGGCTTTCTCTAGCTGTGGAGAGTGGGGGCTATTCTTTGTTGTGGTGTGCGGGCTTCTCATTGCTGTGGCTTCTCTTGTTGCAGAGCATGGGTTCTAGGGCACACGGGCTTCAGTAGTTGCGGCACACAGGCTCAGTAGTTGTGGTGCACGGGCTTAGTTGAGGAGTCACCCTTTTCAGCCAAGTGGCTTGCTCAGGGATCTTACATCACCGAGTTTCAACTTTCCCAGAATTATTAACCTGGGTGCGGCAGGTGGTGCTGCCCACAGCACAGACACCTCCTTGCTCAGCTGAAAGATAATCCAGAGCTATCCCATCATCAAGAACCAGGGAGCCTAACGATTTTTCTTGAACAGCTATTTCTTTAGCAGCAAATTCTGCAATATTTTTAAGAGTTGAGGAGAGGTTCCTGACTATAGCCTCATTTGTATTTACTCATAACCAGAGAAGTAGGGACCTGCCAAAGGGAGTGAATCCTGAATCATGGAAACCTCCTGGTATGTCCTTTCTAGTTGGGTGATGCAAATCCAGGGAAGCTGATCAATGAGACATCCCTGTTCACTTGTGAACAGTTAGGGGCACAGTTAGATGACCTAAGGGGCACCGCCTGATTATATACTGGCTGTCTTAGGCATCGTGGGCCCAAAGAGAATAGTAGCTACCACAGACTAAGATAAATCCTATCAGGCACAAATGCTCCCACTAAGGTGGCACTGCTGATGGATTCGCTCACAGGGATTGTTGCATTTGCCTGTTCAAGTCAAGGGTCACTTAGTGTTTTCTCCTAGCCTGAAATAAAACGTTGTTCTAAGTTCCAGAGGTAACCCCCACCCCCACCCCTTAGCAATGGCCTGGGAGATACAGGTGATGTATTATCTTTCCAGGCCAATGCCAAAGGAAAGGACAGAAAGGGAAGAACAAAGGGATTCACATTTAGTTAAAATATGAGGTCTTGATCTGGCATCTTGGGAAGAGGCATTCTGCTTCAATGTCAGCTCCTTTTCTTCCTAGTCAATTTGACTTGAAGATTTCCAGCTTTTGTACAGGACCAGATGTCAGACAGAGCCTTCTTTAGCTGTGAGATGTGCAGTCCCTGAAGCTTGACAGCTATCTGGGTAGTCAGGAGGACCTGGTATAATCCCTTCCGAAGAGATTCAGGGGCAGACTTTGTTCTTACTGATTCCAAATAAGAAAGGTGGGAGAAAATTGGAAACATTAGTTTGGAGAGTCATAGACAGATATTTGAGGAAACTAGAAGAATTCAGGATCCAGTCCAATTTACATGTATATAACAAAATCTCAAAGATGATTTAAAGGATTAGAGTCTAATATAGACAAAGGTGAAAACATACTTTTTCTCTCTACAAAGACTGTGAGTAGGCTCAAGTATTCACTCTTCCTGATAGCTTTATACTCATTCTTTGGTATTTCAATGATCTCAAGGGTTTAGAATCATGAATAAAGTTGGGAGCAATTGATGATGATGTTAATTGTCTATAAATTACTAGACAAGGGCTCTCCTTACTATACTCTCCGTGAAGCTCTCCAGAGGATCGACTCCGATACTGGCCTCATGGGCAGTCTAGATTGAGAGAGGATTTCGAATAATGGCTGGTTCTAGCCAAAATTTTGAATTCTAAAAATGGATGGAAATTTGGAAATTTCTAAATCAATAATAGCCAATTACAAATTATCTTCAAGAGAGACTGCATAATAAAAATATCGAAAGGTTATTGTAGAAATTAAGCTTAAACTCAATTTTTATTCTAAGCTAAATAAAAATGTGTTCCATCGTCAAAACAATTTTTTTTCTCTCTACAATTATCCATGTTTCTTTTTTTCCAAGGATAATCACAGCAAAACTAATCTTTTGTATTAAATCTGGCTTGATTATTTATATGAGTGTGGCAAGAATAGTGATTGACCTTATAAGCTCTTCTTAAGACTGCTTTTCTAGGACTTTTTATAAGGAATCTTAGAACAAACGCAGAAACTTCTTGAGGCCAGGAAGCCAAGCCAAAGTTCAAGCAGTCTCTTAAAGCTGCCTAGTCGTATCTGAGTCTATGCATATGTCTCTCAAATAAGATATTCCAGCCAAAACCTCAGTTTTATAGCCAATATTTCTGATCGTGTCCTGTTACAAAGAGACCAGGTTTTTATTGAACTTAGGTATATAACTATATTGCCATGAAAAGAATACTCAAGAGTTTCCAAATTTTGGAGGGATCAAGTAAGGAGAAAAGAAAAGTAAATGTTTCACCTCTGTTCACAAAGGTATGTCTTACCAGATTGCTGATAGCTTTAAGAGAAAGTAGAAGAAGGTTTCCTTACAAACAAAACATTAAGGAACCAGCAATGTTTCTCCTCCTCAGTTTATTCAGTCCCATGTGTTTGTTCTGTTTAAATCTAGTTTTTCCATAAGTTCTGAAAATTCTTACCCAGTTCAGTTTTATGATCTTAAAGTTATCAGAAACCTGTACTTGTCAAAAGTTCTTTTCATGAATCTCCTTGAAGATGAAGCACTTTTGAAGGAACACTTTTGCCAAAGCATCAGAATAAAACAGTAACTCTCTATCAATGACAAAAGACTTAAAAATGCCCATTATTAAAGTTTTGATGAAAGTTTATTGTGATGAATTTGACAGGGAAATTTAGTTATTTCTGTAACATACAACATTTAAGGATAATAACTGGAATTAAGTCTGATAACATTATACCAGGACATACCAGATTTCCAGGAATTTTACCTAATTTGGGGGACACTCTTATAACATATACCTATACAGACAAAGCATAAAGAAGGTTTAGTATTATTTCTTATTTCACAGTGTTTCCCATGTAATTTGACATATCAAATAAGCCCTTTTTATAAGGACAGAGAACAAATCTTTTGAGATGCTCCAGAGAACCTCTGGACTATCCCACAGTTAGCTTGAAGTCAAAAAGACTTCATTTAAATCTGATTTTTGGGAATTTTGTCAAAAATATCAAAAGGTTTTAAAATACTTGGTAAAATAGGATCATAGATCCCTGTGAAACAGTACTTAGTTATCTGTTTAGTTAAAGTGACAAAGACTTCACAGACAAATATAGATACAAAATAGTACATAGTTCTGAGATTAACTTAATTCTTTCAGTATTGGAAAGACTAGGTTTTCTTAAATAATCAAAAACCTGATAAAGAAATATAGAACATAGTGATTATTTTGACAAGACACAAGATCTTTATTTTTTTTCTAGGCAGATTATTTAGAAGGTAAACAAAAACCATTTGCAATCTGTCATTATCAAAAGCAGACCAATAGTCCCAAATAACTTTGTTTTATTTTGTTTTTTTTTTTTGGAATATAATTGCTTTACACTCTTGTACCAGTTTTTGAGGTACACCAAGGTCAATCATCTGTATTTATACACATATCCCCATATTCCCTCCCTCCCTCGACTCCCCCCCACCCTCCCTATCCCAGTACTCCAAAGCATCATCCATCCTTGAGTTGAACTCCCTTTGTTATACAACAACTTCCCACTGGCTATCTGTTGTACAGTTGGTAGTATATATATGTCTGTGCTACTCTCTCACTTCGTCTCAGCTTCCCCTTCATGCCCCGCCCCCCAAACCTCGAGTTCTCCAGTCCATTCTCTGCATCTGCATCCTTATTCTTGTCTTGTCACTGAGTTCATCAGTACCATTTTTAGATTCCGTATATATGAGTTAGCATACAATATTTGTCTTTTTCTTTCTGACTTACTTCGCTCTGTGTGGCAGACTCTAGGTCTATCCACCTCATTACATATAGCTCCATCTCATCCCTTTTTATAGCTGAGTAATATTCCATTGTATATATATGCCACATCTTCTGTATCCATTCATTTGTTGATGGGCATTTAGGTTGCTTCCATGTCCTGGCTATTGTAAATAGTGCTGCAATAAACATTATGGTCCATGTTTCTTTTGGAATTATGGTTTTCTCTGGGTATATGCCCAGAAGTGGGATTACTGGATCATATGGTAGTTCTATTTGTAGTTTTTTAAGGAACCTCCAAACTGTTTCCCATAGTGGCTGTACCAACTTACATTCCCACCAACAGTGTAGGAGAGTTCCCTTTTCTCCACACCCTCTCCAACATTTGTTGTTTCCAGATTTTGTGATGATGGCCATTCTGATGAGTGTGAGGTGATACCTCATTGTGGCTTTGACTTGCATTTCTCTGATAATTAGTGATGTTGAATATCTTTTCATGTGTTTGTTGGCCATCTGTATGTCTTCTTTGGAGAAATGTCTATTTAGGTCTTTCCCCCATTTGTGGATTGGGTTATTTGTTTTTTTGGTATTAAGCTGCATGAGTTGCTTGTATATTTTGGAGATTAATCCTTTGTCCGTTGTTTTGTTGGCAACTATTTTTTACCATTCTGAGGGTTGCCTTCTTGTTTTGTTTATGGTTTCTTTCACTGTGCAAAAGCTTTTGTTTCATGAGGTCCCATTTGTTTATTCTTGATTTGATTTCCATGATTCTAGGAGGTGGGTCCAAAAGGATCTTGCTTTGATGGATGTCATAGAGTGTTCTGCCTATGTTTTCCTCTAGGAGTTTTATAGTGTCTGGCCTTACATGTAGGTCTTTAATCCATTTGGAGTTTATTTTTGTGTATGGTGTTAGGGAGTGTTCTAATTTCATTCTTTTACATGTAGCTGTCCAATTTTCCCAGCACCACTTATTGAAGAGGCTGTCAAATAACTCTGTTTTTTTAACAGAGGGAAAAACGAAATTCTAATGTTGCACAGGCTTACTTTTGATATTAAAACTCAATTAAATTTATTCCAATCCTAGCCAGTTCTGACCAAATGTAAAATTCTTTGCCCTTATTTCTAGTAGTTTTAATTACATATATTAGCATTTTTAACCCTTAAAACTCCTCAGATTTCTAGTGGAAACTAAGACACAGGCAATTATGAACCGTCGTTTACATTAGCATTGTATGGGTCGACAGACATAAATATTTTCATAATTTCTAGAAACGTGCTTTCTTATAGGAAATTTGTTAGAGTGGCATAAAACATGTTTATTGACAATCTGAAATATCTTTGACTCTGTAAAAGGAAGCAAAAATGGGTAAACCTGAAGTTAGCAATTAATGTTTCTGTGTTTTATCTTATTTGGACATGTTCTAGATACTCAGTGAATTTAACTTGACTCATCATTTAACATCATTTAACATCATTTAGCAAAACTTTAACGTTTCAGGTTACCAAAACTATTTGGGGAAATTGTTTTGCAATTTCACCTGTAAACTTTTTATCCTACTCACATCTATTTAATTTACTTGTCTTCAGCAGGTTTAGATTCCTTATGAAAACTTCATCACAACAAGTTATTTTTCTTATTGACAAATTTTGTAACATTAACTTATTTAACTAACAACCCCAGGTAGAATAAAAGTTGTATGCTTTATTTTATATTCAGTGCTGATAACTGTAAGACATGTCTATGTTAATCAAACCAAGAAACTTAAAGTAGCTTTAATACCAAATATTTTCCCAGATCATGTGATCCTGAAAGGCATTTGGGGTTATTTTCTATTATAATTTTGAGAATTTTATGAGTACTAAGTTTATACAGGCATTTGTTTGTCAATTAAGTAGAGCTCTTTTACAAATTAATTTTAGTAATACTCTGGAGGTATGAAATACCACACATCTACAACATACATATATAGATAGAAACATAAATGTACAGACATATATAAACAGAGACCTTATAGTTTGCTTTAAAATTTTAGCTATGAGACAGGTACAACAATATAAAACTCACTGGTTATAAAAGAACAGTTGGAATAATTTGTTTACCTACTCAGATGGCTAAAATTTTTTTCTGTTAATATTTGTAGAGAAGACACTTAAGATTTATGTTTGTCGTTGACAAGTAATCTTAAGGAAACTGTGGAGAGGTTTGAATTTTTAAAAAGCCTCTGTTCCTTTTGCCTTTAGTTTTAGGAATTGGGGATGGTCTAGATAAAGCTTCCCAGAGGACACCAGATGAAATATTTACATCTCAAAGGCACAGGGAAAGAATGTAAGTTACTTTGAATTGTTTCTGGAGTCACATTTTGGGTTTTGTAAAGATTTGTAAGATAAGCACTGTTGTTTTTAGTTCCTCAATGAATTGGGTTGCAACTTAAATGACGTCATAGGTTGATCTATCTAGCCAACTACATTATCTCCAATTTGTTTAGGGGTGAGGGCTTATAAAAAAATTGCTATCGGGCTCTGAATATCAGCTTCCAATCTCTGACTAACTTTTGACCATAGAGCTACTTTTTTAAAAAAAATTAAATATCTTGCCAGTTTTTTAACCAGGACAAACAATAAATATTTCTGTCAATATTGAATGACCCTTTGGACTCAAGAGGTGTCCCCAAAGAGGGTGCAAAGGATATTTTATTTCTCTCTCCCTACCAGGCACTATAGACAGATTTGGGAGAACTGACTCTGGTAAGAATGTCGCCTTTAGCCAACTTCCACCAGCTTTGCCAGGATCCCATCTGTAGGTTCCGAGTGGGGTTTAAAATAGAGAACATAACTGCAATATATACCACATTTTGGCAAGGTTTTTTAAAAATTAATTTTAATTTCAGTTTCCCCTTGGCATTAAAATTTTAGTTTAATGGAATTACATAGCAGTTTACCAGAAAAAAATCCCTCAGTCTTGTCAAGTTTGGGAGGGGCCTGTATGGGGGCCCCTCCACTGCAGGTAGATATGGTGGTCTCTGTAAGGCCGTTAACTTGGCAGACTCTTGTTCAGGACCATGTAGTCTTTTTAAAGTGGAAAACCAGTTCAGACAGAGGGTTACTAGAAAGAGTACTCAAGTAAATGAGGAAGGAGGGGAGCACTAGGAGTTACATCAGTCTTAGAGTCTTTTATCTTAGGTACTTCTTATATCTTTAATTTTTCATTAGCCTTTTACAACACATCTTTCAATGAAGCTATTCTGGAATCTTGCAGACTTTTCAAGTCTTCTGTATACTAATTAAAACAGGTATCCATAAAGAAGATGTGGTACATATATATAATGGAATATTACTCAGCCATTTGCAGCAACATGGATGGACCTAGAGATTATCATATTAAATGAAGTAAGTCAGACAGAGAAAGACAAATATCATATGATATCACTTATATATGGAATCTAAAATAATACAAATGAACTTATTTACAAACAGAAACAGACTCATAGACACGGAAAACAAACGTATGGTTACCAAAGGGGAAATGTCAGGGGAAGGCATACATTAGGAGTTTAAGATTAACATATACACACTACTATGCATAAAACAGATAATCAACAAAGACATACTGTACAGCACAGGGAACTCTACCTAATATTCTGTAATAATCTATATGGGAGAAGAATCTGAGAAAGAAATGGATATATGTATGTATAACTGAATTACTTAACTGTACACCTGAAACTAACACATTGTAAATCAACTATATTCCAATATAAAATATAAATTAAATTAGAAGTAAAATAAAATAGATTTCCCTTTCTGTTTTTTGGATTCGAGAGATTTTGCTTTTAAATGCACTTTTTAAATGATCTTATCTAATGGAATATTCCTTCTAATGACCACTGTAATTCCCCTGAGGACTGACAGCAGTTAGGATCCTAGCCACAAATGGGGTGCAACCCACATTTCTGTCTAGCCATATTTTGAGGTCTCTAACCCCATAGCTACCAGACCAAACTCTCAGGACACAGTAAGATGTTGCCATTTTTGCAGGCATCTGTAGCTTCTGGGATTGTAGTTCTTAGACATAAAATAAGCAGCTATACGGGAAAGTGGCACACTTGACTCTTTAGAAATTAAAGATTCCATCCCTTTTCACTAGCCTTTATCTACACAAAGCAAGACAAATAAACATGTGCACCTTAATATATTGGCAGTAACCAAAAGATGTTAGTGCGTTCTGGCCAAGAAAAGGCCCTGTACACTACCACTAATTCTCATGGAACCTTGACTGTGGGAGAAGGATTGACCAGCAGAGCTCAACAAATGGGGACTGAGGACTGGTGGGCTCCACATGGATGGGGAGCTGCGAGCCGCCACGAACGGTTCCCTCATGGATTTTCAGATAGAATCAAGGGCTGGGGGGTTTACACCTAAACACCTGGGAATTGCCATCTGAAAGGCTAAGGGCTTGGCTCTGGGCAGAGCCATTTGCCAGCTCAAGCTGACCTTCCCTGTATTGGAAAACCAATTAGATTGTGAGCTCGGCATAAAGACTGCAGAGCTCCAAACTGAGAACTTACCCACCGGTTCTCAGAAACAGCAAGAAAGACAGTGACCTCAGAAAGGTGTTCGCAGGCACTGTGACTGCATTTCTTGTTGTCCCTAAATGCCATTCGAAGTTTATTTTGGATCCCATCACTACCACCAAAACTGTTTAAAAAGCAAAACAAAACAAAACAAAACCAAAATTCAAGCCAGTACATTTTATTTTCAAGTCAAAAGAGCTTTTATTCATTTATAAAATATCACAAGTGAGTCTGGCCTCTTGCGGTTTCCGTAGCTGGACCACTCAGATCTTATCCAAAAGCCTAGGGAACTGTTCCTTTTTCAGAAGCATAGATACCATCCACAAATTTTCTGATATCCTGTTTTTAACTGTTGCGGCTTGCTGAATCAAAGCAGCTTAATTTGACACAAGTTCAATGTCGTTTCCCTTAAGAATCAACTCATATTTCTGGGCTTGAGAAGTTGAACAAGCACCTGCCTGGCCTTATCCGAACTCTATGGATGTATTTTTCACCCCCAAAATTTCAGGTTTCAACAAGAGAACCATTCTCCTGAATAACAACGTTGATGGGGAACTGAGCATACACAAACCTCATCTTGTAACAGCAGCCCAGTGTAACACCCTCGATCATGTTCTGTACATGACTACAGATAGTGCCAGCAGTCGCCGGTTCCTTTCTATTCCCTGGAACCTCTTCTTTTTCTTTCCAGGGAGGCTGAATTCTACACTGACGTGATGAAGTCCCTCTGCAGGGTGCCTCTGGGACCCTTCACAGTAACTGTGTGTCCCTTCAGAGTAATGGCGACATTTTCTGGAATGTCGACAGTCTGATTGCTGAGAATGGTCTTAGTTCTCGCAGTAGATGCAGCAAAGAGCCAATCCAGTACATTTTAAAGATCTATTTGGCTTTATTGAATGATTCGTGAATCTGACATCATCCCATCTAGCAAGTACAGAGGAGATCCCAAGAGCTGTACAAATGGAAGACTTTTATAGGCAGAAGGGGAGGAAGAGTGGGGGTTTTAGGTTTAGGTAATCTACCCACAGGAGATGAAAGGGGGTTATATGACAGATTACCTCAATGGTACAGACCAGAAACTTCCAAACTGACTAGTTAAGACTACATTCCTGGAGAACGTTGTAACTACAATTAGATTTCGTATTAAGTCTTGGTTCGCTGATGTGGGGCTTAGCACAAGAGACTCCATTTTGGGCCTGTCATTTCTTTAAAAAAAAAAAAACAGCAAAACTATATTGGAGCCTCATGATAACAAGGAATTCCTTCATTCCACAATTCAGCAAACACAAGAATGAACTACGAGAAGAAGGAAATAAACTATAAACGTTAACAAAACTTTGACTGTGGCCAAGTAGTCAATGCATTGAAAAAGGCATTTGCAATTGCATTTTATTTTGGACCCATAATTTCCATCTGGGAAGAAGAATAAAAAGAGTTAGTATAACCCCTCTGGTTGTCAGGAAGAGTCAAGTCTGCAGTGTCAGGTATAAAGTGCTGGCTTCCCTTTGTGTCCACTCGCAAACACCAGGGAACAGTCTGGCATTTGGGCAGAGGGCTGGAAGGCAGGGTTAGAAATATCTGGTTATTGTAAGAGCAGTGAATCCGATTGGGGGAAAAAAGAAAGGGACGTGTAAAAGCTTTCGATTGGGGTCCATTTCTTTCTATGTCCTCAAGTACTGAATTTCTGTCTCCTCACTATCAAGATAGTGACAATTGTCATAACTGACAGAGAAGATTGATATCTCTAAACCTGGCAGGTTATTATTACAGTGTTCTGAAATTGTCCTTCAGTTCTAGCACTCCAAGTTTACCATCCACGTTTTCATGTCTTATAGTGTTTATGGTAACTTCTAGTTGAATTGTCTGACTTCCGTGTTTTTGAATCCATCTCAGGATAGCGTTACTGTCTTTTCACTTATTTGTAATGATCTTCAATTTATGTTAACAAGTTTCAACCGTCATGAGAAGCTACTTTCCCCTCCTTTCTCCTTTTTGCTCATGTACCTCCTCAGCTTAGCTCTATAAACACTTGTACACAAATTGTGGGAATTTAAATTGACCCCTTGAAGAATCTATTTTAGTATTTTGAGTTTCATCACCCTTATTCTTAGGTACCATCTGGTTTCAGCTTTTTCTATTTAAGACATTATTTAACTGTGATTATCAAAAGTGTCAAACTTGATTATCATTCATTTGACTTTGGGGGTTAAAGCTACAGCACAGAATTCATGTGTATTTATCATCTCTCCCTCTCTTTTTCTCTCTCTCTCTTGCTCAAATAATGCACAGAGATTAGAATAATGAATAAATACTATAAAGTCCTTGATTATGAAATATTTCTAGTCTAGTGAGGAGACATAAAACACACACAGTTATAATACAACTTGATGTCATAATAAGGGTAAACATAACAGCGCTTTGGTAATATGTAAGAGAATAAAAATAATAGCAAGCGCTTAATTATAAAGATAAGGTCTTTGAATAGTCTTAGTAAATTTGTTTTGTCTTGGCTATTTGTAAACATAATTAGATAATTATCTTGTGAAATTTGCATAGTCTACTACAAAGCATCAAATAATAATTGCATGTGTCTTTTCCGAATAAGAAGGGCTGCACTTCATGGATAAATATAAGTATATTACTTACAAATGAGGCAGAAAAGTATAAATGGCCATGATGATTTTTAAATTTCTTTCAATATAATGCAATGATATTCATGATTATTATAAAAGAGCAAGAAACACTTGCAGAGGGAAAAATGCTTCTTTGGTAGTCTGAAGAATGAAACTTTTCGAAGGGCAGATCACCTGAGATCAGGTTTTATCAGAATGCTTTACCCTTTGAATATCTTCTCAAATGCTGAGAAACTTTTTGTCCCTAAGCAAGTCAAGCATTATTTCTTAAGTGTGGCTGCTGTAGATCACTGATGTACATTTCTCCTTTTAATAGACAAGGGCACAGCAATTTTTTACAGGCAGTGAGACTGTTCTGTCATGCAAAGCATTTTCAAAAAGTGTTTGCAACAAATATACATTTGGTGCACGTGACTGTGTTGGTGTAAACATGTGTCTTTGTCTCCCTGGGTCGATGTGGTCAGACCAGTGAACTGCAGGCACTGACTGGGGACTCTTTGTTTACCATTTATAAGCTTTAGCCCTACAGCTAAATTGACAGACACTAGAAGCATCACCTATAGCTATCAAGGAAAGAAAAAGTTGTGAACCATTTACCGAGGGCTATTAGATCATAATTTTCAGTGACATGAAATTCAACTTAAACACACTAATGGCTGCACAATTTTTGGATGTATAAATATTCATGGTGTAAAATGTGACTTACTTAACTTTTTAAATATTGAATTTTAAATATTTGTTAAATTCTCTGAAGACATGTTGATAAAATAAAACAGGTGAAAAATCACGCTGCTTCTGGAGATGTTCAGAGATGCTCAGCTATTTAGAGGCAATGAGGGCTGAACATTTCACAGCAAATTAGGCTATGAGGTGAGGTAGCATTACTTTTCTTCAGGAAATGATAGCACCCAACAAGATCATAAGCCCCTTAAAGCAGAAACTTGCCCCTGTGTCACTGCTGACACTTAAAAGGAAGCTTCGAAGTCTGCTGCTCCCACAGCTCATGGGAGTCCTGACTTAGACTGTGGGATCACGGAGTTGTCAATTTCAGGACATGGGTAAGAAATTCCCAGGACCTGCAGACGCACAGCACTGGCCTGTTTCGACATAACTAGTTAAGTGTGGAAAAGAAACTAAGGCTTTGGGTTCTGGCTTCCCACTGAGTTTCCCAAAGTTTACACTGTGATGGTGTGAGCTGTTAAAAAGAAAATTAATCCTGGGGTTCAGGCAGTAAAAAAGAGGGAAGGGAAAGGAATAAGAAATATAGGTGAGCTTTAGGCTTACTTTTCCTGTCAACACAACATTGCAAAAGTCAAGGACCCTTTAAAAGAAGAAAGAAGGGAGAGGGGGAGGGGAGAAGAGAGAGGAGTGTGGATAGAGAGAGAGAGGTATATGCAAATTAAGTAGCCCATCATTTTGGAACATCCTTAAAAAGCTTTTATCAAAACATATATTTTACGGACTTCCTAGGTGGCACAGTGGTTAAGAATCCGCCTGCCAATGCAGGCGACACGGGTTCAATCCCTGCCCCAGGAAGATACCATATGCCGCAGAGCAACTAAGCCCATGCACCACAACTATGGCACCTACGCTCTAAAGCCTGTGAGTCACAACTATTGAGCTCATGTGCCACAACTACTGAAGCCTACGCACCTAGAGCCCATGCTCTGCAACAAGAGAAGTCACCACAATGAGAAGCCTGCACACCACAACAGAGTAGCCCCGCTCACCACAACTAGAGAAAGCCCACATGCAGCAATGAAGACCCAACACAGCCAATAAATAAATAAATAAATAAATTTATAAATATATATATATATATATATATATATTAGGAATAGTGTCATACATAAATAAAGAGAAAGAATTTGATTATCAATACCTGGTTAGGAATTCACTGCTTTTCCAAACTAAAAAGGTATAAAATGGCTTGGGACCGAAGCAGTTTATTGCAGGCTTGTCTATTGCTGGTAATGACAAGTTTGCTTTTATGATTTTGCTTTTGAGGATATGAAGGTAGGAAGCTTTGAAATCCTGCATCATTTGTGGTGTTAATCCATGTGTCAAGGATTTTCACGTGTATAAATGACATATGACTAGTTACAACATTGATTTTGGGTATTTTTTCCTGATTACTATTTCTTCCTATGCCAATTGTTCTGTTTTTACACAATTTTGTAAAGTAACCCTCCCGTAAACTAACTCAGATGTATAAAAATTTTAGGAAAAATGAGTGAAATATTGTTACCTAAAAATGTAGCTGTAATATACACGAGATAAGATGCAATATGACTTGGCTGAGCCTTTACAATTAATTTTTAAAAATCTTTCTACACACTAATCATAATGTAACTTTGATATTCAAATATTTAAATACAGTATTGCATCATATTTTAAATTAACTTTCTTTACATAACACATTTGATATGAAAATTGTCTTTCAGAGATTATATTTGGACAAATGAAGCTTCCCCCACCCTGCTGTAGAATCTAGCTGGTGAGGCCTTTATTTATTTAACATAAATTTGTAAAAGTGGTTTACAAGTGAAAATGTATATATGCGAGAACTAACCTGTACAAATCCATTAAAAACGATCAGATATATTAATATGAGTTCAAATTGTATCACAGAGGAGTAGACGTTAGAAAAGTAACAGTAAGTCATCCTTTTTACAGAACCATGTTAGGCACAGGCCAGCGTCAGTCAAGAACAGAACTAACTTTACTTAGAACACCTAATGTTAGTAGAAAGCCGATTCTTAAAATAAGGACTTACATTTCTTGTAAAGAGGCTAACAATAGCCTGAGAGATAAAGTCATTGAGGGAATAGATACACACACCCACACACACACACACACACACACACACATATGAAATAAGAATCCAAAGCCACCCTATTATGCCTGTTTATTGCAAGTACATATAAAAAACATAAATAGGAAGGTTGATACGACTCAACTAATACGTGCCACGAATGGAAAATAGGACATTGATTATAGCTCATAATAAAGTTTTCAATTTTTAAGGAGCTAAGTATTATGCTAGGTTCAAGTCCTTTTATTATTGGATGCATACCTTGTTCAAGTGACTTGCTAAATGGTGTTCCAAGACCCAATATGCCTACCTGCAGGCTTTTTGTATGATCCTAGAGCAATGAAGATGGTCTATAAATGCCTTTCATTCATCCATCCATTTGTTCAGTATGTATAGAATCCTAAGTAACAGAAGGGTGCAGAGCTGGATCAAATACGTATTATTTAAGGAGCATACATTCTTTTAAGGGATAAAAGTCTTCTACCCAAATAACTTGATTAAGAGGTGAAAGGAGATTGCTATTAGAAAGGCACACATGCAGTGAAAGAAGAGATCAAAGAGGTGTTTCACCTCAAGACACTGGAGTTGTATCATCAAGATGCATGGGATCTGACCATGGAGAAACAGAAATTAATTCCAGTAGAAGGAAACACTAAGAGCCAAGAAAGCGTGAAATTACAATGTTCCAACAGGTAGCTCTGTCTGTGTACAAAAAATACCGGGAAATGGGGGCAGAAGTAGTAACAGAAATTTGAATCCATTGCTGTCTTTTACTAAAAAGGCAAATTAGTACTTAAACAAATGTTGAAAAGAAGTACGGGGTCTCTGATGCAATGTGGACATTACTAATGCCAGTGATGAGAGGTGGTGTAAGGGAAAGCACACAGTCTTTGGAGTCCAACAGATCTGGGTTTGCAACTTAACACTGCTTGCCTGCAGCATGTGAAATGGGCATATCATTCAAAAACCCTCTGAGATTCAGCTCTTTCGTCTGTAGAGGGATATATATTCCTTTACAGAGTCACTGTGAGCCTAGAGATAATCATGTAATATGCCTGGAACATAATTGGTGTTCAGAAAATGGTAGCTCTCAACATAATTTTGTATTCAATAGGATCCTTTTAATTGCAAGTAAAGAAACAGGCTCAAACTGATTTAAGGCAAAGGGATCTTCTGAGCTTATGTCACTGAAACGTCCAAGTGGAGAGCTGATCTTCTGGCAGGGTTGATGTCAGTGTTGTTATGGACTGAATGTTTGTGTCCCCCAAAGTTCACAGGTTAAAATCCTAACCCCCAATGTGATGGTATTAGAAGAAAGGGGCTTTGTGGGGTGATTAGGTCATGAGGGTGGAGCCCTAATCCAGAGCTTTAGTGCCCTTATAAAAGAGGCCCCAGAGAGCTCTCTTGCCCCTCTGGCACATCTATGAACCAGGCATAGGTCCTCATCAGACCCCAAATCTGCCAGGGTATTAGTCTTGGATTTCCCAGCTTCCAGAACTGTGAGAAATTGTTTAAGCCACCCAGTCTATGGTATTTTGTTATAGCAGCCCACATGGATAAGACACACATGCACTCACTCTGTTACTTTCCTCTGTGTTGGCTCCATTCTCATTGAGGCTCTTGCCAGTTGATGGCAAAAGTGGCCATTGGCAGTGTTAAGATATAACCCAACAGTTTACCAACTCTAGCATAAAAAGATATCCCTTTCCTAACAGTTAACGTGAGATTCCTTTTGCTGCTGCTCATTGGCTCAGTTTTGATCATAAGTCCATCCTAGAACCAGTCACTGCAGCCAGGTTGCTGGGGCAATCTCTGTGGCCAGGTCATGGGTCACAGACCCTTGTGGAGGTGGAGGTAGGGTCAGCCCCTGAGACTACATGGAATAGGGATTGGAAAGGAAAGCAGATCAAAGAAGGTTTAGGCTACAAAAGATGTGTCCACTACAGATAGTGACTCAGCTGTTGATCTGCAGTTTAGTCACTGGCTTGCCATTTCTACAATGGAATTTAAGCCAAGTGTAGCAGTTTGAATGGCCTTCAGATGCAACTCACAAAACTCACCTTAAATAATGAGGAAATGTATTACTTCATATTAATAGTAAGTCTCCACATAGAGGAGACCTCAAAGTTCTTTGATTCATTGGCTTAAAGATGTCACTGAGGGCCTGAGTTCTTTCATTTCTCTGCCCTGCCATCTCGATGAGGTTTTCTCCCTCAAGTAGCAACATGGCTTCAGTAGTTTCAGTCTTACATCCAGACCAGTGTCCAGAAGTAGAAGAGAGACCATCTCTTCCTGTGACTCTCTCAAGAGCAAGGGCATAGTTCCTAGGCTGTGCACCTCGCAGCCACACCAGCAAATTTCTCTCACGTCTCATGGACCAGAACTGTGTCCCACACCCCTTCCTAAGCCAGTCCCTGACCTGGACTAGAATACTCATCAAAAACAGAATGACAGTTGGGAAAGGAACCCCAGGGTTTATCACTTAACTTAGTTACATGAATACAACAAATGCAACCAAAGAATGCTTCTCAGAGGCTATGCTTGGAATCTTGTTCTAGAAGTTGAAGCTCTTTGGAGTGTGAGAAAACAGATAAAAATAGCCTGTGCCCGCCCACGTGCCACGGTGACGTGCATGATAGAATGTGTGATTATGTCATTCAACGTGCTGGTCAGACGGTCTGCCCAGCAGCCCCTGGGCTTCGTGCCACCCGGCAGACAATCCGTGCCGCGTATCTGAAGAATAGTCGCCCATTAAGTAGTGATTATTCACACTAGAGAGAATGAGTGTCCCTATGTAACACAGAGACTCTCTTAGCTGTTCTTTATTTACAAGAATTAATACATGTCCAAAATGTATAGCAGACATCTCAAAATGGCATGGTAGCAGCTAATATGTACTGGGGGTGGGGGGTGGTAAAAGGAACCAGTGCCCCCATCCTCTTTGGAGGAGCAGACCTTGTGTGAGAGCAAGTTGCATAGGAAGCACACAACTCCATTTATCCTGCCTGAAAACTAGGATTAGGGGGCTTTCCATTAACTCTCCCGACCACAGCTTCTAATTTCCCCCGTGAATCTGCCTGCCTCCGATGGCTCATGTGCTATTTCTCCTCATCTGCATTTGTACCACATTTCCGAATTCATGAATTACAATCACTTTATTTGAATGGAAAGGGATTCTAGGGAGAGTTAAATTCACAAAACCAACCCAGGGCCTCTTTTTTTTTTTCCTCAAAGAAGTATACTTTTTACATTCAAAAAACTTTTCCTTATTTTACCAGGGCTGGGGGCCCACCAAATAGCAGTCGATCTACTCAGTGATTCAGTTATTTTGGCTCCCTGATGTCTTCCTATCTCTTCCCATAGTATATTTTAATGTATAGGGTGAAATTCAACAGTGTGAGTTTACTTTGTTCCACACGTGCGTGTCTTAAATTCTCGAGATGTAAATATCTTCACACAAGAGCATTGTGGATTTAATACATATGGAAATAATCTTCATCTCACTTTAATGAGCACTTATTCCTAACTGACTGCTAGGCACTGGCAATATAAACATGAGGACAGTTTCTGGTACTTCAAAATCTTTACCATCTAGAGACAGAAAAGCCCACAATTATAGACCAGTTTCATCTCTACTATGATGGCAAGGTGGTAGCTATAGCAGCAAGAAGCACAGGATGGGGATGTTAGGACAGCGAAAGGACACCAGCACAGTCTTTGAATGTTGCCTTAATGCACTCAGGCTGCTAAAACAGAAAAACTATAGACTGGGTGGCTGAAACTTATTTCTCACAGTCCTGGAGGCTGGGAAGTCCAAGATCCAGGTGCTGGCAACTTTAGTGTCTGGTGAGAGTTTGATTCCTAGTTCAAAGATGACAGTCTTCTCCCTGTGTCTCAGATGGTGGAAGGGGCAAGTGATCTCTCTGGGGCCACTTTTTTATGGGCGCTAATTCCATTCATGAGGGCTGCACCTGCATGACCTAGTCACCTCCCAAAGGCCCCACCTGCTAAACCATCACATTGGGGGTTAGGGTTTTTAACCTATGAACTTCGGGGAGACACAGACATTCAGTCTAGAGCAGATGTCAGCTGGGAAGCAAACCCAGGAGTGAGTGACAGCACCTGAGCATTGCACTAGCATTCGTTTCTTGTGGCTTCCATAATAAACTACCACGAATTGGGTGGCTGAAAATAACAGAAACGTATTCTCTCACAGTTCTGGAGGTTAGACGTCTAAAACCAAGGTGTCGCAGGGCCCTTCTAACACCGAAGGCTCTAGAAAGAAATGCTCCCCTGCTCTTTTCACCTCTGGTGGCATCCTTCGTGCTCCTCAGCTTGTACCTACATCACTGCATCAGTCTCTGCCTGTGTCATCATAGCGTTCTTTCCTGTGTGTGTGTCTCCAAATCTCCCTCTTCTTGTAAAAACACCACTCATTGGGTTTAGGGTCCACGCTAATCCCTGAGCTCATCTTAACTTGATTACATGTGCAGTACTCTATTTCCAAATAACGCAATCGCAGGTACCTCGGATCAACATATCTTTGGGGGAAATATAATTCAATCCCCGGCAGTCCTGTAGAGAGGTTAGGAGTCAGCCAGCTGAAGAAGAGGATGAACGTGGCCTGAGCAAAGGCGTAGAGGTGGAAGGGAGTTTGGATCCATAATGAGCGGAACCAGCTCAGGCCTGTGGGAACCCAGCAACTTCCATGCGTCGCAGCCTCTAGGTGACTACTCGACTGTAACCATTTTCTCTTTCTCCTTAATGGCAAGCACATTTTATTTGTCCTTGACCCTTTCCCTTCAGGTAATTTGTAGGCTGTTGGTTATTGGCTGGATGGGTTATTAGCTGGTTAACCTGATTCTATTGTGATAGGATCCTGAAACTGCTGCTAGGGGATTAATGTATTTACCCCTGTGAGGAGATACATGTATTTTTAACAGTGTTTTCTGATCTGTTTCAAAGAACTGAAAGAGCGATTATAATCAAGTAACAGAGGAGAAGTTTTGCTAAAGAATTGCCATTGTGTTTTGTAAATCGTTTCCTGTGCCAGTTATCTCTCCCACCCCGAAGCTGCTTCTCAGAGAGTCTGCCGCCATCACCCGGGCTGAGCGGGCAGCCAGCGCAATGCATGCCTGATCCAAGCTGAGCCAATTAGAGTCTGTCTATAAGAATTTGGATTTGGGACTCAGAGGCTCTGGTGATTCTATGGCAGCCTTAGAACAGGAAATGATGCAAAGCTGAGGCCTATAGCCATTTTTCAGCCTGTCCATCTCAAAACAAGGAAAGGCAGTCTATAGAGAGTAAAATGAAGTGGAAACCTTGAGAAGAGCAAAGAACATCTGTGTGATGTTGGAAAGACCAAGATCTTTTCCAGAGGTGGTTGCATTCTTTTCTGAGACCAGTGCTTCTTGCCCTGGAGGCTTTAAACACACGCGCGCGCACACACACACACCCCTTTTTCTTAAGCTCCCTGGAGTAAGTTTCTGTCTCTTGTAACCAAACAATCCTTAACCTCCTTTACTACCTATGTCTAGAACTGGCTCTGAATAAGCCCTCAAATCCCAAAACCTTTACCCATCCTCCACTTACCTTCCCCTTCTGGAATGTAGACCCTCCTCAACCATTGCCCCTCAAGCCTTCTCTTCTGTGCCACATCCCCTCTCCACCATCGTGTGGAAATGTAATGGGAGAGCAGCCTACCTGACTTAGAAGCAAGAACCTTGCAGATGACTAAAGGTCTCCACAGGAAATTGAACATATCATGTTCATATTCCAAGTATCATGTGTACACTTTTATTTCTTCCCAGAAAAACAATCCTCCTTATTACTAAAATGAGAAATGACTTTGAATGCCTACACCAATGACTTTAGAGTGAATTATTGTCCTACTTTATACCTTCCTTAAATGAAGCTTGCAAGATTAATTGCAACCTTGAACGTGACTGTGTTGAAGCATATTCACTTAGCTTTGGCCTTCTAGAAATATGACATGAGTCATGTCCTGCAAACTTAAACCTGAAAGGAAACATGGTGAAGTGGTAAATATACACCATCTAAAAGATAAGTAATTTATAAAGAAACTTGTGCATGTTTATCGGGGCTTCTCACCTGAGACAAGAACATTTGGACAATTAAAGGACAAATTGAAATCGCTCTGACAAAGCTGGCTGTCTCAGAACCGCAGTAGGGTGGTTAAAGTAAATTATGGTTAAAATCTATCTGACAAAACTACATTTTATGCTGAGGAATCAGCGTGATTAAACTGTCATCCTGGGAAGAAGAGTTCAGGTTCAAAATATCTCTTCATTTGTAGCATACCGTCCACTTTCAGATTCCATTTTCTCTTCTTAAACATTCTTCTCTCAATTTGCAAGTCCAAAGTCCAATTTGATTCACTAGGGACTGGTTTCTTGAGGGAGTCTGGCCTGGGTTAGACTGTATCCAATTGGAGTAGCTCTTTTACATACTCTCTCTACCATCCCAATTCCTCAGCTCTGTCCTCAAGTAGTTGGATCTGTTCCCAGTCCTTGTGGAGTTGGAATAAGAAGCAGGAAGGCAAGGCATGTTAGTTGACCTGGTAGGGATTCTCCTTCCCTCCTGATCTATCAGCCACTGGAGGAATTAAGTCGGGTAAACTCCCAGAGCTATAGCTGCTTTAGGAAGTATCTCACTGGCTTCATGATCCATAATGGGACTGAACCTCAGTTCTATGTCTATTCCACTGACACTCTTCGCTTTGACTCAGTCTACCCCATCCCACCCCATCCTAAGATACAAACAAAAGTAGATAAGCCTCAAGAGAGTAAGTGATGGTAAACTTAATGTTCATTCCCTTCTTTATTCCCAAGAATTAGCACATAGTGGCGTTCAGTGGTGTTTATTAGATTGATGAATGATTTTTCTAGACACTCTTAAGACTGTGCTCACCTTCTATTTCTCTGACCGTTCCTGAATACGGCTGCCTTTTAGATCCTCTCTCAGCATTCTGAACTTGATCAGCCCTGCATGTCTTCTACCTAGCTCAGTGGACCCCCTGATCCTTGACTACTTCCATTTCCTGAGCTAAGGAGTTCCTGCTGTAGCTTGGGGCCTCACTGAATCCCATCCAAGCTAAGGGAGATTCCCACAGCTGATTTCTCAAGAGCTTTGGGATTACAAGCAGTTTAGTTCCGGGATAATTTATGACTCTGGTTTAAGATAAAATTAGATCAGCCTCAGGCTCAGGGATGGAGAATATGAACAGATGGTTATTCTGTTCTCTCCTTTTTCATGCTGTTCTTCCATTCTGAGCAGACTGATGTAGTAATCAAGAACAGAAACCAACCACATGAAGGAAAAGCATATCAAAGAAAATCTTTCTAAGTCCTTCTTTTCAAAAGCATACATTTTTGGAAAAATTATAATGGGAGTTAACGTGTATTGAGGTCTTAGTATACTCAGGCACTACACTAAAAAATTTACTACAGTATTCTCCCCTGTAATTAGCACAAGAGTAATGAGGTATTATTATCACCCCCCCAGTTTTACAAGTTTGAAAGCTGAGACTCAGAGATTAAGCAATCTACCCAAAGCCTGAGCAGCTACCTTGTACAACTCCGTGAGTGCATTGCCACTGAGGTCTAGCTAAGTGTCTCTGCCCTGCACTCCTCCAGGGAATGTGTTCCAGAGTAGAACAAGGCAGCTGCCCTGTCCCCAGAAGGAAGGAACAAAATCAGAGCTTGAACCCAAGTCAGCTTGATTTCAAAACCCAGGCTCATCACCACTAAGCTACACTGAGATAAACATTTGGGTTTTAGAAATAACGACCTGTCCTTTTATCAAGTGATTAGAGGGGCAAATGGGGACGTATTCTATCACAGTTGCAGGTGTTAGTCATTTCTGTGTGCAACACTTAACACAAAGAATCTCAGGTCTTTTGGAGCAGAGCCATTTGAGGCTTAATGACACAGCGGTGGAAACATGATTTTAACCACATCAGAGGCCAGCAGAGATCAAGGGGTGCATCCAAAAGGTGGTTCATTTTATGAGCCCAACCCTTGCATCCCCTCACATCTAGGAAAGCACAAAATCCCTACATGGTGACGTCTGCTCCTCGGGACTAGCAGAAACCCGACAAAAAAAAATGTATTTGACTGCATGTACTCCTGCTTTACCAAGAATACATATATGCTAATCCGCCCCCCTGCCTCTCTGGAGCAGTTTCTCAGAGCTCTCTGGGATGCTGTCTCCTGGGCTGCAGTCCTCGTTTTGCCCCAAATAAACTCAACTCGCAACTCTCAAAAAAAAAAAAAACCAACAAAAAATGGTTCATAAGTGATTTTGGCTTATATTTGCTGAGGATAGACTAGGGTGACACCTTTCCCCCTGTTGGGAAAACAATGGCAATCATATTCTCTATCCATTAGGTATTTTTAAAAGTCAAATTTTATAATGGAAATTCGGAAGGAATCGAAATGCAAAACAAGAGAATGGTTTAATGGGCTATGATGTAGCTGTTCAGTGGAGTTGTGTATGATCACCACGTAAAATATGTACATATGAAAAAACACAAGAAGGGAATACATACACACAAAAATGAGAACCGTTGTTATATTGGGGTAGTAGCATTATTGTGTGTGATTCATTTCGTTGTTTCTACTTTCCATTGGTTCTGGCGTGTTTACAATTTTTAAAAAGAAAAGCAAAAATCATGTCAAAGTGAATTTGGCCTATGAGAGATATATAATTTAACTTTTTTTTAAAGAACTTTTATTGAGATACATTTGACATACAAGAAACTGCGTATTCTTAAAGTGTACAATTTGAAATTTTTTTCTCATTAGTAATGTATATATGGCAATCCCAGTCTCCCAATTCATTCCCCCCAAACTGCCCCCCCAACTTTCCCCAGTTGGTGTCCATGTGTTTGTTCTCTACATCTGTGTCTCTATTTGAGAGAAATATAATTTAACTTTAAACATTTGTTGCACAGTCCAATTTTTCTCCAAAAACAAGAAAAAAATCCAGTCAGAATTGTTCATTACACAGATTCATCCCACACTCCTGCAATTTTAAATGAGCTAGGCATGCATAATGGCCAGTTCTTCTAAAGATCACTGCCTTTATAAGCACATTGTAAACCACACATTATCGTAATTTATGAAATGTGATAGAACAGTGAGACTATCTTTGCCTTCCTAAGCATCCGTGAGGGAAAATATTGGTAATTAGTTGGTACACAATTTGTAATTTGATTTTTGAAACCGGTGCTTCCTTCAACGTGTGCTTTTTGTTCTGTTTTGTTTAACTCCCTCTTTGCAAATATGGCATTGTAGAGTCACAGCCCATCAGGTTCTAAAACAAATTGAATTGCCAAGAAGTCCACCTCATAATGAAGGTGACCATTTAAAGACTCACAATGAAAGACAAAAGAAAATTCTATCGCCTCTTCTGTGATGATTGGCTTTGGTGCTGCACGCTCGTGGTTTTCAATTAGGAATTTTTTTAAAATCTGAGTCATAACAGTCATGAGCTCAAGACAAAACGAATCAGTCCCTCAGCCCTACCAGTAATATATCAAGCTCTCCTTTCTAGTCCGTTTTGGTGGCTTTTCACACAAATAAGTTATCGGGAAACGGCAAGAGCCCAAGGAAGAAAAAGGTTTGTCTTTCTTGGCCTCAGGGTCACAGGTAGCAGTAGGAGGAGGCAGAAAATGAGAACTTTACAGCAGGAAGTACAGCTGCAGCTGAAATAACAGTGTCGTTTTAGAAGTCACAGGTGTTGCCACCTTCGTTTGGATGGCCCTGAACCTGGCTGGACTGCAGGTGCACATGTGACTAGGGACTTGATGTCAGTGGCCCGGCTTTGACACCAGGTTTTCTTGCTTTCCAACTCTGTGACATTGAGTGTGTTACTCAGTTCCTCATCTCTATAACAGAGTTGTCACTCAACATACTTTCATTAAGTATGAAAGTATCTTGTAAAGCACCGACTTCCTTTCTCTACCTGCACCCTCTTCTAGTACATAATGGCATGTCTCATCTGCTGTGGTTTTTTGTAAGTAGCTTTCTCAGATTTCCTGTCTTGCTCTATCATTCTCTCTGGCACTCGGACTCTTGTTTTTGGGTCCCCTTGGTTCTGGCCCCCAGTCAGACTCTTTCTGAGTCCACTTCCCACCTGGCCATTAGCTGTGCACACACCCCTAATTTAGGGTGTCCACCTTGACCTTGATATGCTTCTCTTCCAGGCTCACGCCTGGCCCTGTGGGACCCTTCTCCCTGCTTTCAACAATTCTCATCCCACCAAGGGACATGTGGTTGGTGCCAGTCACCAGGGTGGGAGATTCAAGATGAACAGGTATATAAGGAAAGAAGGTGAAAAATACCCAAGCATGGTTAGACCATGCTGAGTACGAGATGCCTGTGGAACACCCCCAAGTAGAGATATTTAGGAGGCTGTTGGAACTAGAAATACAGATTAAGAAATGGTAAGCTTGTTGGGGAGAGTGTATTAAATGAGAAGAAGAGTGTAAGAGAGATGGCAAATAAAGTAGAGACCAAAATATGTTCATTGGATTGACTTTGCAAGGTCATGAGTCACCTTGGCAACAGAAATTTCCAAGGAGAAGTAAGAGTATTTGCAGCCAGATTGCAGGAGGATCAATACATTGTGGGAAGAATACATCTTTATAGTCAATTGCCTGCAGCTACCTGTAGGTTTTATGTGCCAGGCAGTCATGGTGGCAGGAGTGGGAGGACTTCCTCATGCTCTTTCCAGAAAATAGAAAAGTGATGGTGGCAGGACTTAAGCTATTTGGAAAATCTCACCTGGAGATTTGAAGGAAATTTATAATACCTGCCTTATTTGTATTAAACTCTAAAGCATAGCAAACCTGTTGAGACACAGTGATTTTTGTTTCTTTATTTGGAAAACACAAGTAATTTGGATAAAGAAAAACTTTATGGAACTGTTTACTCTGAATTGATCAGGAAACAGGAGGATCCTAACTTTTCCTTTTTTTTTTTTGAAAAAGTGATGGGGTGTGTGTGTGTGTGTGTGTGTGTGTGTGTGTGTGTGTGTGTGTGTAATGGTAGAGGAGAGCCATGAGGCGTGGAGAGAATAAGTACAATACCTGCTAGCTCTTTTGAGTCTAATTGCATGGCATTTCTAAAGCAGCAGGAAATGTGCTATATTCCCAGAGGAGATGACAACGTGGGACAGGATCTGCCGTATTTCCTGAAAACATCTCTGGAAGAGTTAGAGGATTAGACTCTGTCTCTGGGTCACCCACAGTGAAGAGAGGGCGCATCTGTCTTTCCATTAGGAACTGGTGGAAGAGGAAACCATCAGGGTGGTGAGGGGCTGTCTCTGAAATAAACCCAGGCAGCCAGGAGTTCTCTTCTCCTGTGTCTTGATGTGGTTTCCTTTCATCCTCCCTTGTGGAAATCATCAAAATAGGGATACTGATTTATATCCTTTAACAGTCCAGGAGGCCCACCTCCCTTCTTGCTAATAGAACAGAGAGAACTTAGCAGAAGCTGCGCTACCTCTTTAGATTTATTTTTAATTTTATTTTATATTATAGTTGATTAACAATGTTGTGTTAGTTTCAAGTGATTCAGTCATACATATACATGTATCTATTCTTTTTCAAATTCTTTTCAAATTACAGAATATTGAGCAGAGTTCCCTGTGCTATACAATAGGTCCTTGTTGGTTATCTATTTTAAATATAGCAGTGTGTACATGTCAATCCAAAACTCCCAATCTATCACACCCCCTACCCTTCTCCCCTGGTAACCATAAATTCATTCTCTGAATCTGTGAATCTGTTTCTGTGTTGTAAATAAGTTCATTTGTATCATTAAAAAAAAAAAAAAGAAACATTTTAAAGGCAAAATAAGTGCTTCCTGCTTTTCAAGACTCTGAATATCAAATATTGCAAATGTTCTATTTAAGGGTTCAGTGAGAATAATTATTAAAACCCTTCCTGTGAGGGAAGTATAGCAAAGAAGTTTCCAGTTTTTGCAGAGTGCTGCCCAGTAAGGTTGATTAAACAATTTATTCTTATTTACATTTACAAAAATAAGTCCCTAGACAAGTTACATAGAGAGGAGTCATCATTAATCTCTGTCCTAATTCATTGAGTCAAGTTACTCCATCCAAACTCTCTTGTTGTTGTGTGGGTGCCCTGAGATGCTGAGAGGTACACTTCCACCTCAGAGTATGGCCTCATAAAGTCTAGGGGCACAGACAGCCATCAAGACTGGTAGACAGGGGCTTCCTAGGTGGCGCAGTGGTTACGAATCCGCCTGCCAATGCAAGGGACCACGGGTTCGATCCCTGCTCCAGGAAGATCTCACGTGCTGTGGAGCAACTAAGCCCGTGCGCCACAACTATTGAGCCTACGCTTTAGAGCCCGTGAGCCACAACTATTGAGCCCATGTGCTGCAACAACTGAAGCCCACATGCCTAGAGCCCGTGCTCCGCAACAAGAGAAGCCACGGCAATGAGGAGCCCACGCACCACAACGAAGAGTAGCCTCCACTCACCGCAGCTAAAGAAAGCCTGCGCACAGCAAAAAAAGACCCAACACGGCCAATTTAATTAATTAATTAATTAATTAATTAATAAAATTTTAAAAAGACTGGCAGGCGGCCTCTGTGGAAGTGCTAGGTGATGCCATCCCTACTAACTGAACAGCAAGCAAGGTCCCCAGGCACAGCTTGTGTGTGCTTGCAGGAATGACTGTCATGCTTGCAAAAATGAAGTGGTGCAAAGGATGATGACTCCCTTTCTGCCCTTCATGGGCATTTGAACACTGCCCCTTGCCGTGGCCTTTGTGGCTTCCTGCCAGCCTTGGGGTGCAGGAGACTCAGCAGTGTTGCCCATGAGGTATTACACCTGGTAGTTGCCCACCTAGAAGCCCTTGCTTCTCTAGGGTGGTCCAGCTCTCCCCTTCTCCTCCTACACCACCCCAGCCCAATGGAATATTTTCTACCCTGGGCGGAACCCTCCACTTTCCCATCTACCTTTAAAAACACGTTGTCCACAAATACAAATCCTTTCTCTTCTGAGTTCTCTGTGCAGAAAAAAAATTAAAATAATCCTTCTTTTCAAACCCAGAGCTCTAGGCAATCAAAGCTAGTTCCCCTTTTCACAGAGGACAAAGACAGCTTAAACTTGAAACCCTTCTAAAACAGTCAAGAAAGGCAGCAAAAACAAACAAGCTAATTGCCATATGAAAGCGGCTTGTTTATATTCTGCCAAATTCGCAAAAATCTAATGTTTGTGTTTTGTCAGAGTTTTAGTCAACTGTAGACCCAAAACCAACAGCTTATTTTGGAAAAAATGGACACATTACTGAAAAACCTACCTAAACTCGCTGGTCTCGTGCAGACCAACATGCAGGTTATAGATTCCACATTTCCCTTTACAGCTCACAGGCAGGCATCGTGCTGGCTTTCTTGATTTTGTGGACTTGAGTTAAAATCTCTATTTGACAGCCCCTGCTGTCTTTTCATATCAAGATGTTAAAATGCCAGGTTTGGAGCTACTTAGCCTTGATACACCTGTTTCATTCACTGAGGAGTTCAAAGGTTTGTGCAGGAAGGATCAAATCCTATTTAGACTAAACCATGAAATATGAGTGCTGGATGGAAGAGACTTCATCCGGGGCCTCCACCTGCTTTAATATTGATTCAGTAGCAAAATTAATCTTTAATGTTTCAAAAGTCAACATTTGATTTTGATAGTAGGAGCAGCCTGGTGCCCAGCCAGCTCTCTCTCCTGAATGTGCTCCACTTGCAACTGACACACTTTCCTCTCATAGTCAATGCACGTGGTTCGTTGGAGGCAGGCCTCAAGGAAGAAAGAAATAACTCATTTCACTTGTGTTGTTTCACAAACTTATCAAGGCTGTATTCACATTGTTGAGTAGAATAAAAGGGTTACCATTTTTCAAAACTCAAGGAACTGGATTTCCATCCTCAACACTTTTGCTTTTGGGGGGTTTCTTTTGTCTTCTCTGCCCCTTCCACCAAAAATTTTCCCAGGTATATCTATGCTTCACTCAAAGTGAGAAAATAAGAGGCTATTGAACTAGTCCAGACAAGATATACCAGTGTAACCCAACTAGGGTGGTAACACTGGAGGTGGAGAAGTGGACAGAATCAAGGTACATAAATGTTTGTTGCAATGAATGGGTAACAGTTTCCATTTGTTGAGCATTTACTATGTTTCAGACATGGTGCCAGGTGTTTTATACATTTTGCCTCATTTATCCTTAAAGTGACTTTAAGGAAAAGGTGTGATATCTCCATCACATAAATGAAGAGGTTGACTCTTTGGAGATTCAGTAGCATACCATGAGTCACACATAATTGTTGGGGCTGCTATTTGGATTCAGGTCTGTTGATGAGAGCAAGAGAGAGAAGAGAACAAAAGATGTATCTATGTATCTATACAGAGAGACACAGATGTATAAGTATACCTAAATCTGAGATGGTTAATTTTATGTGCCAACTTAAGAATGTGCTTTTGGATACGATTAACATTTACATTGGTGAACTTTGAGTAAGCAGATTGCCCGCCATCATGTAGGTGGGCCTCATCTAATCAGGTGAAGCCCTGAATAGAATAAAAAGATTGGCCTCCTGGAGCAAGAGGGACTTCTCCAGCAGATCACCTTCAGACTTCATCTGCACCATAGGCTGTCCTGAGTCTCAAGTGTATTGACCCATACTGCAGATGCGGACTTCCCAGCCTCCATAATCATGTGGGCCAATTCCTTAAATTAAATCCTTTACTAAGGTTGGCTAGGAGTTGATATTAAAGAATCTGGATGATTGGAACATGGAGGTTTACTTTACTATCCCTTTTACCTTTGTATATGTTTGAAATTTTCCAAGGTAAAGGGATTTTGTTGTTGTTGTTTTTAATTAGTCACCATTTTGGGTGATTGTGATTTTCCCCATATTCTTTTTTGCCTTTTCCAAATTTTTCATAATGGTAGTGATTTACTTTAAATAATGGCAATAATACTTTTAGGCAAGGAATAAAACAAAAAATTTAGTCTCTTTATCAGAGCCAACAAGTCTCTTTCCATATACATGTATGTATACACACACACACACACACACACATCCTATTCATTCTTTTTTCTCCAGATAACCCTGACTAATGCAATATCTATCTATCTATCTATCTATCTATCTATCTATCTATCTATCTATCATCTATCTATCTATCTATCTATCTATCTATCTATCTTCAAAAGAGAGGGAAATGTACAATTGAGAGAGCTAGAACAAAGGGATGATTGTGACATTGAAATTAGAGGTCACCAGCCATGGGAATAACTACTGTCATGATGGAAGAAAATGACCATTTAAAATATTTATCTTTTGTGTGATGGTTTTCTTTCCAGGACACAGATGATTTTCAGCTTCACACATAGTCTCTATATGATAAACTATTTAGATTACCTTATATATTATATGAGTACCTTTATACAAACTTGCCAGACACTCATATGCACGCGCACACACACACACATACACACACAATCTTAGCTAAGAATACTTATATGATTCAGTAGACTTGAGAGGCATTGCTGTCCTCTATTACTTCTAGGGTAACACAGAATGAACATGGCAGCTCAACCTAATAGGTAGACATTCATTTACTGAAGAGAGAGAAGGAACATTTTCTTATTTCACAAGCAGTATATTTGTTCTAGTGGTAAGCACAGTAAGATGCCTCCCTCTAAGAACGGAGAGGCTACACTGTGATGGCCCTGCTGGTGTGGCAAAGCAGAGCCTGGCAAACAAGAAAAAATGCATTTCAGCTCTTCTAGCTCAAGTGGCTCCATCTCTATGATGATACGAGAGGGACTTAATAAAAGGATATTAAAAGACTGAAAATGTCATGGTGACATTATCTTTTGGAAATACCAGACTATCAGTTAAAGTGCTGCTTCCCAATGGTACAGTTTGCAGGATTTGTGGCTGAAATTTGTGGGTTGTCTATTGCAGTTCACAGAAGATGCTTTACTGAGAGTTTTCTGGGGAAAACGCCCCCCACCCCAACTCAGCAGGAATTGCATATAGTTGTGCATTCTGTGTACATCCTAGCTCAATTTTTAGTGTTGCTAAATGATAATAAATTGAGGACATGTGACAACTAATTGCCTTTAGTTATAGAAAGAAATTTTAGAGTGAAAACACATGTGCCTAAAGCTTCATGTTTTCTGTGAAGAGTATCATTGATTTTTGTAGGACTACAGAGCATACTTGAAGTAGCAAAGATTTGAATTTCTTTTTCTGAGATTTATAAGAACTTCATCAACTGTGTAGATCTCCTAGCCGTATACAGAATGTGGAAATACAGGTATTTTTTGCTAAATGATATAGATGCCTCCCAGAAAATTCAGCTTTAAAGCTAATCCTATTTCCCTTGAATGTCCTTTAAAAGTTAGGGATGATTTCCCAAAGGGGTAAAGTCTTCTAACAATCTTAACTGCAAACTTTTAGTGAAACAGTGGATAGCCCAATGGCACAATGGTATTTGGAGTACACTCAATATTTTGATGTTAGGTTATAAGCTCCAATTCAGGAACTCAGTTTTTCCTTGTGTTTTCCTAACCTTTACCCAATATCATCATTTTTCCCTCAACTCATTTTCTCCAGTACCACAGACATTTTTTCCTAATTATCATAATCAGCCTTATTGTCCTTATTTTCATGTCATTCTTTAATAAAGAGTTACTGGTAGACAAACATGGTGGGGGAAGGTAGATAAAGAAACAGTAGCCTACCCTCCAGGAGCTTGCAATCTATAGAGCAGCTTATAGTCAGGAATAATAATATTTAATTTCCAATGAATACTGTGGCACTTCACAGTATTACAAAATATGTTAATATAAGTTATCTCTTTTAAGCTTTCAACAAATTTCTAAACAGTAGGTAGGTTAGGTAGTTTTTTGAAGTATAGATGATCTACAAATATTATATAAGTTAGAGGTGTACACTCTAGTAATTCACAATTTTAAAGTTTATGTTTCATTTATAGTTATAAAATATTGGGTATATTCCCTGTGCTGTACAATATGTCCTTGTAGCTTATCTTATACACAGTAGTTTGTACCTCTTAATCCCTTACCCCAGTGTTGCCTCTCCCCCCCTTGTTTCTCCCCACTGGTAACCACTAGTCTGCTTCTTTTTTGTTATATTCACTAGTTTAGTGTATTTTTTAGATTCCACATATAAGTGATATCATATGGTATTTGTCTTTCCTTGTCTGACTTATTTCATTTAGCATAATAGCCTCCAAGTCCATCCTTGTTGTTGCAAATGACAAGCTTTCATTCTTTTTTATGTATATATGTGTGTGTGTGTGTGTGTGTGTGTGTGTATACCACATCTTCTTTATCCATTCATATGTTGATGGACATTTAGATTGCTTCCATATCTTGGCACTTATAAATAATACTGCTATGAATATTGGGGTGTGTGTATGTTTTGTGGGTTTTTTCTATATGCCCAGGAGTCGCATTGCTAGATCGTATAGTAGTTTTGTTTTTAGTTTTGTGGGAAACCTCCGTGCTGTCTTCCACAGGGGCTGCACCAATCCACATTCTCACCAACAGTGTACGAGGGTTCCCCGCTCTCCACATCCCCACCAACACGTGTTCTTTGTATTCCTTTTGATGGTAGCCTCCCTGACGGGTGGGAGGTGATACCTCACAGGGGCTTTGATTTGCCTTTCCCTGATGATTCGCAGTGCGGAGCACCTCTTCGTGTGCCTGGTGGCCATCTGCACGTCCTCTTCGGAAAAATGTCTGTTCAGATCTTCTGCCCATTCTCAATCAGGTTGTCTGTTTTTCGATGTTGGTAGGTTAGGTGTTTTTAAGCCTCTCAAACTCAGAGACGTGAAGTGACTTGCCCCGTCCTTGCCCACCCCCTGGATGGAGCATACGCGTGGCACTTTTCATGCTGCTATGTTGCTCCTAACTGTGGTAGTCATTTGTGTCAATTTGAATCATCGGAAGGATGTGCAGATATCTGGTTAAACATTATTTCTGAATTGGTGGACTGAGTACAACAGAAGGTTCCCCAAAAGAGGTGGGCCTCATCCAGCCTACTGAGAATCCGAATAGAGGGGAAAGGCAGAGGAAGGTTGAAATCACTCTGCCTGACTGATTGAGATGGGACGTTGATCTTCTCCTGCTCTCATCACTCTTAGAGCTCAGGCCTTCAGACTCAGACTGGCATCGACAACATTGGCTGTCCTGGGTCTCCAGCTTGGAGATGGCAGATCTCAGCCTCCGGAACAGTGTGAGCCAGCACCTTATCACAGAGCTATATGTACGTGGGTGAGTCAAAAATTATCCACACTCTGGCCGTAGAATTTATAGAAGTTTTAATATAACTGGAGTGCGGATAATTTTTGATTCACCCTCGTATATGCTATTGGTTCTGTTTTTCTTGAAAACTCTGACTGATACACAAGCAAAGCTTTTTGTTTAAAACAGAACGCTTTCTTTTAGTACAGCCCATATCTAATAGAGCAGTTATTCATACAACATGTAGCTGGTAGATGGTACTCCTTCTACAGTCTACAGGTTCTCAACCACATATCATGTCACTGTTATATTCTAGTCAGTTGAATTGACCCCATGATAATAAAATAAAACAGAGCTAGTTTTTCTCTCATTATTTTAACTTTCTCCCTGTAGTGAAAAAAAAAAAAAAAAAGATAGTTGAAGCAAAAGGGGAATTTTGTATAAAAGTACCTAGGCATGTTGGATGATGCATGATGTCTTTTCTCAATGCAGTGAAGCAGAATAAACATTGAGAACCATCATATTATGTGATAACTCTATCCTTACAGCTCTCAGATTTTAGAATGCAAATTATATACAATTCATTCCCTATTTGCTCAATGTAGACAAAATTGAGATTGTCTCAACCACATCTGTATTACCTTTTCACCTCTTTTGTGGCTGAGTTTAGATGTAATTGATCTCTCCCCCCACCCCACAAAGATGGACTCTGATAGCCTTATCCAATCAGAGAATGCATGCCCTCTGTCCGTGTGATTGATAAAGGATGGTCCAATTAAACCAAAGATCAGGACTCTCAATTGATTGTGAAGAGAAAATTCTTATGCCTCCAGTTTTCTTGCCCCCTGACCCCACAACGCACAGTTACTATGAAGCATGAAAGACATAGTTGTTAGCAGCCATATGAAAACCGTGGAAGAAGCCACCAACATGCAACAGGGCAGTCTGAGCAAACTGCAAAAAATGGGCCCAGAGCCTTAGCTGGGCTGTGCCTGAAATCAACCCTACCTCTCGGCTTTTCTGTTTCTACATCAATAAATTGCTCTAATTATTGAAGCTCCTGTCTTTAGATTTTGTTATTTGCAACCCATGGTATCCTCACTGAAACAATTCATTGAGAATACGTTATTAGGAAGGAAGAATTCCAGAGCTGAATATCATTTATAAAGTTTAACTCATCTAAGACAAGATAAAATGTTCCTGTATATTCACTTAAAAAAACAAATAAAGAGGATACATAAATGTTTTATGGACCTTCAAAAGTGAAAATTTCAAGAAGATTTTAATTAGGTTCAGCTTCCTTAAAAACCGTAAAGAAGATTGTCTCTACGATAACAAGATTCTGCACCGTAGGAGACTTCATTGCTCAGCATTAGCAGGTCAATCCCACTGAAAAATGAACACTTAAGTCCATCCTGGTAGCCTAATCACTGTACAAATTGGTGTACTTATGAAATGATTGATTTTCTGCCACCTCAGGGGATAATATTCTGCAGCGAATGCCCTTGCACAACATGTTTAGCTTTCTTAAGAAGAGAGGCACTCATTAGGTTAAGTAAGAATTACTATTTTCCTAAAAGCTGTGATTATATAAAAATTCTGATCATGGATGGACCCTTGATTAAAAATTCAAGAAAGGTACAAATCACGCAAGCAGATGATGTTCAAGCTTGCGCTACTGTTAACATCGAAATGATTCTAATCAACTAGGAAACCTGAGTTTAATCCAAAACCATCTTTTAGTTCATATTTGAACTGCACACAATGGCTCTACTGGTGAATGTATTACAAACTGTGCTTTGATGTTATATGATGGATGGGTGGGAGTCACTAGGCCACGGTCTATCCAAAATATCTCTCCAGGCTGTGAATGATGCAACTATGAGTAAGATGTAATTCACAGCATCACACCTCCTCCTCTCTTCCCAGTCCGGAAGTGGACTCTCTCTGTGTGCTATTGCTGCCTGTGTATCTTGAAGTGCAGAGACAGCCTCTGAAGAAAAGTTGTTTGGCTAGAAGTCTTTGTTCTTGTTAGTCACTCTACCTGAAAAATGCATCTTCAACTGCAAACCTATGTGAGAATTTCTGTATGCAAATAATTCCCATCAGAATATATAAACTAGTTGAAAACAAATATTTTAACTGTGGTCTAAACTAATGTATTAGGTTTGGGATACTTAAATCATTTATATTCAAAGATAATATTCTCCAATACACTTAAGTTTTATCTGTTTATAAGTCAGGATTTCTGAGTTTGGTGAGATTTTTGTTGGTTCCCATTATTATATGGATTTGAAACTGGCTTTGGCTATCTTAAACTCTTTGGAAATCAGATTCTTCATCTGTAAACTGAAATATTTAGAATGATGATCACTGAGATTACTTTCAGTTTTAAATAACAGAGGGAATAACAATTGCATAAACAACAAAGTCACCATCCCAATGATTCTGCTAAACACGGTGGTAAAATGTATAAAGACTGGTCTTCAGTCTTGCTATAACCACATTCAGCAGCTCTGTGATTACTAATAGGTTGAAGTAGATTGGTCATCCAAGATTTTACATCTTATGGGTAGTTTAGGAGTTAACTTGGGACCAGCAGAATCCTCTGTCCCTCTTCAGAGACAGGAACAGCAAAGGATATCATTTCTCCTAATCACTCCTGGAACAGAAGGGAGTGTCCAGAACAATCCAGTAAGTAAATTAAACAGGGAGGTGACATTCCTAATAGGTCATTCTTGCTAACGCTGTAGCTTTTAGTTGGTGATGGCGGCCCTATCCAAGTGGTGGGGTTAAGGAAGAAAGCATTCCGAAAGGAGAAATTGAAACATATTTGTTGAGTCCATTTATACCCTTGGGCATAGCCACCAAATTGAAACCATCCAGAGATTATTTTTTCCTTTTTCTTCTTTGTTTTTTTTTTTTTTTTGACCAAGGAATTATTTAGGTTTCAGAGCAAGTAAGTAGAAGCTTGACTTTGAAACACTAACAAAATCAAAACCAATACCAATTTCTGAATGAACTGTTGCATTTCCTTTAGCTGTAAAGCTTCAGTGCTCCATGGCCGGGGCGGGAGGGTGGTGGCAGTAGAGAAGGAGGGAAAGGAGGGGTTGATTGTTTTAATTAGATTTGATTTTCACACAGGATCCTGGTTTGTATTCCATTATTTGTGTTCCTCTAAGTTTGTGCACATTGGTTATATAATGATTGTTCTATGATCTTTCTAAATAGTACCATAAGAAAAGTCATCTTGCATCCTTACCAAGGGAACTTCAAGCACACAATGCATTTAACATTTTTTATAATCATCTAATACAGCCAGCTTTCTAAAAGTGGCATGGTATTACTCATTCATGTAACATGTATTCATTGAAGAGCAACTCTGTACCAAGCATAGTGCTAGGCATTGGAGATACGGGTGAACAATACAGACCAGGTCCCTATTCTCACGGAGTTTACAGACTAATTGGGAAGACAGACATTCAACAAGCAGATCCACCACAGTGTGACAGGAATTATGATAGGTAATGAACAGACCGCTGCAAGAACACAAAGAAGGCCCCTCTATCCCAATCTTAAATCAGGGAGGCTTCCCTTAAAAAGTGACACCTGAGCCGAGGAGTCCAATTATTTGGGATTTGAGTTCAAGTAATTTGCTCGGAGTAGCAGGCAACTCACACATAAACCTAACAAAGACAGTGAGCTCCTACTATGTGCCAGGCACTGTTCTGTGTGCTTCATATTTCATTTAACTCTCACAAGAAGTCTTCAAGATAAATGCTATTGTTCTTATTGTAAGGCTGAAGCTTTAAGATTAAGTGACTTTTCCAATGTCCTTTGACTAATAAGTAGCAAAACCAGGGTTTGACTTTAAAGCTCATGCTATTTCTAGTGGCTAGCCATATAAAAAGCTTTCAGCTAAAATATAGGGGAAGTGTTTAATATAGACTAACTCTTTAAAATAGTATGATAGTCATCAATGGAAAATATTAGACTGATTGACCATTAAAGATGATAGGCTGACCACACACAATTGTGTCCTTTCTCTCCAGAGCCTACGTTATAATGTCAGTAAAGGGGAAAAAAATGTCTCTAGAAACCTAGGGGTATGAAAAGAATGGTGGAGTTACCATCATTCACGAACCATTTCAGTGGGTTTCTGGGGAACAAAAGGAGAAGGAGTAATGGTTGCTGATGAAACAGGGCGGAGGAATGAAAGCTTGATGAATGTAGACGACTAGGAAGGAGTAGATTTGCCTCCTAGACCTTGGGAGAGGCTCGAGAGTGGAGTGGGAGTGGGAGTGGGAGTGGAACAGTGGGAGTGAGGCCTCGGACTGGAAAGATGGGGGTCAATTGCAAGTATGTGTTTGGAACAACTGGACAAATCTTTCCAAAATGGAGATTGTCTGTGCCTGGGAATGGAACTCCCCAGCAGAAGACCGAGTGTCTTTTATTTGGAGGAGCTGAATGGCTCCAGAGACAAAACATTCTAACTTCCTCTAATGAAAGGAATGGCTGGCTCTCTGATCCACCTAAAGCAATGCCTGGCTGTCAACAAGCCAAACTGGGTTTTAGTGACTTACTTTTTTTTAAAAAATAAATCAGTTTATTTATTGGCTGTGTTGGGTCTTTGTTGCTGTGCACAGGTTTCCTCTAGCTGTGGCAAGCAGGGGCTACTCTTCATTGTGGTACACAGGCTTCTCATTGCAGTGGCTGCTCTTGTAGAGCCTGGGCTCTAGGCACGTGGGCTTCAGTAGTTGTAGCACAGGAGCTCAGTAGTTGTAGCTCTCTGGCTCTAGAGCGCAGGCTCAGTAGTTGTGGTGCACGGGCTTAGTTGCTCCGCTGCATGTGGGATCTTCCTGGGGCAGGGATCGAACTCGTGTCCCCTGCATTGGCAGGCAGATTCTTAACCACTGCACCACCAGGGAAGTGCTAGTGACTCACTTTTAAACATGAGGAATCAACAAAAACACAGACATTTGAGAAAAGCCTCCAATGTAAACAATTGGGAAAACAAGCAAACACGGGGGAAAAGAAATAAAAAGACCTAGAATAAAATAAAGACATTTCATATAACAGAAAAAAAGTTTAAAAAAAGAAGAGAAAAAAACTCCAACAAGCATCCTTTGAGATACAAGAGAAGATATTACATCCATAAAACGAAATCAGAACACATTAAAAAAGGAACAATTGGGAACAAGAAGGAGTTCTTGGGAATTAAAAATGAGATTGACAGAATATTAAATTCAATAGACAGCTTGAGAGGTAATGACAAGGAAATCTCCCGTAATGCAGAACAAAACGTAAAAGAAACAGAAAAAGAAAAACTAAAAGAACAAAGATCAATCTAGGAAGTCCAGAGAGGAAGGAATAATCGAAAAGGAAATAGACAAAACTTTCCCAGAGTCGAGGACAATGTGAGTGTCCAGATTTAAAGGGCCCATTGATTTTTCATCTCTTCGAACGAGCAAACATCTATACCAAGGCACAAAACTGTAAATTTCAGAAATTCTGGAATGAAGAGATGGTCCAACTGTGTCTAGAGAGAAAGCACAGATTCCTCTCAAAAAAGTGAAAATCCGAAATGGTGGTGGGCTTCCCAACAGCACTCCTAGATGCTCAAGTTTTTGAAAGAAAATTATTTTATATCTTAAAATTCTATACTCAGCCACGCGTGTAGAATTTTTTTAAAATGGCAGTCGTGCAAAGACTCAAAACTTAACCTCCCACATACTCTTTACTAGGAAGTTATTTGAGGATGTGCCCAAAGAAAACAAGGCCATAAACTAAGAGAAAGATGGAATAGAGGGGAAAGCAAATCCAAAAAGTGAGGTTCCAAGAAGACAGTTGTGCAGCAGGCCAAGAGCACAGCCAGTACAATCTGAAGTAGGAGGAAAGGGGGCTCTGGCAATAAAAATATCACAATCTGATATGCCTGTTTTAAAAATCTGAACACAGGAAAATGAGCAAATGTGCAAAAGAGAAGAAAACAGTAGAGAGTCAAAGAAAAAAGCTGCATGAGAAAGTAAATGTAATCAAAGTATACTTCTTAGCCTTCCACTAAATAACACATGCATCATCCATTTAATTTTAAAGCTGTGATACGATTGATTTGGGAGGAGAGTAGTAGGAGAGGTATGCAGGTGTGTGTAGGAGAACACTTGCTGATCTGACGTAATGAGGAAGTTAACAGATGATAACTAAAATTGATAGCTCAAGGAACAAATAGCGTATTCCTTGGAGATCTGAGAGTAACTACTAGAAGAAGCAAAAAAAGGAGTTGTCCTAGGACTTCCCCTGGGGGTCCAGTGGGTAGGACTCTGAGCTCCCAATGCAGGGGGCCCAGGTTCAGTCCCTGGTCGGGGAACTAGATCCTGCATGCTGCAACTAAAAAGGTCCCACATGTTGCAACTAAGACCTGGCACAGCCAGAAAATTAAATAAATAAATAAATATTTAAGAATAAAATACTACTTAGAACAGATTTGGACCAATTTAAAACAAACAACACGAAAAAAGTAGTTGCCCCTAGGAAGCTGGGCTGGGAAGTAAGGAGAATGTGGGACCTAAGCTTATTATTTTGCCATCATAAGGATTTTGTGGCTATTTGATCTTTTTTAACTATGCGCATGTTACTAACACCAGTTGAAAAGTTTATAAAAGGAAAAAAATATTATATGTCAAATAATCTGTTAAGAAATCAGCGTAGGTTTCTGTTTAACTCTATTAAATGTCCGTGGTTTTAACACTCAGAATAAGCATCAGTGACAAGTACACATAAGCAATTGCAATAGTAAACAATTTCAGTGCCTTGTCTACCATTCCTTTCTTATCCCTTTCATGTATCTCCTTTGTTTACTTTCTGACTCAGATTTTGATAAATAGAATTCTGTGTTGAGTAATTTTATTTATATATGTATATATATCCCATAATAAAAGATAAAATACACCTAACTGTGTGCGAATGTGTTGAGGACTATTTACCAAACTGGTGATTTCAGTTCAGACTGCAAATTACGTATATACATGTTCAGAGGAGTAAGTCTAAGAAAAATTGCAAATTCTTTTCCCTATTTATTCTGTGTTCATTTTCTGCGATTCATGAGGCTGTTTTATGTGACATTTTTTCCCCTCAGACCTGGCTTTTGTTTAAGCAAAGGGAAAAAAAAAAACATAGAATAACTTTTCCTAAATAGGTATATTCCTATGACCTACCTTTGAGGGCAATATTACATTCTGATTTTCATGAAAATAGAATAAAGCACACAATTATTTGATGTGAATTAAAATCATGTTCATTGCCATCTGTATTTTTTCTACCATATTATTTCAACTTACCTGTGAAATACAAAGAATGCCTGGCAACCAGCCTCTGCCCGCTGGTTCTGTTCTTTTCTTGAAGTTTTCATTAATGACAAACATGTTATTTTCCTTTTACTAGACACGTGGCTGTTTCTCTTGGTCTCGCTAGAGCTGTGTGCCGTAACACAGCACAGTTGGTGGCTGAGAACGCAGCCTCTAGGCTCTAACCTGGGTTCAGATCTTGGCCCAGGTACTTAGCAGGTATGTGACTTTGGACAAGTTACTTGCTCCTTCTAAGTGTCATTTTCCTCCCTCCAAAATGAGGTTAATTATAGCACCTAACTGAATAGCTGTAGAAAGATTAAAGAGATAATTCAAATAAAGTTTTTAGTAAAGGGCCTAGAGCGTACTAAGTGATAATAAATTATTACTGCTGTTACCAATTTTCTAAAGCATGACATGGTTGAAAAACTAATGGACTAGAGATTGGAAATACTAGATTATTCCCAAATTCCCTCCCAGCTGTGACTTTCCATAGGGTATGATTAGGTCCTTTATATCCATCATTCGCAAGACTGTTGGTATATTGGTGTATCGGCAATACAGAATATAAGCTAGTTACTGAGGAGTTATCATGACTATTTGTGTGTGAAGAAACACACTAGATTAAGGAGAAAGACATGACTAGGAAGGTGACTGTAAGAAGCAAGACTATTGCTTATTCTTGAGGGAGCAAACGATGTGATACAGGACTTAGAGCAAAGAAGGAAAACAAGTCATTGAATCATTACTATGTAATCTCATATTCACTAAGAAAAATCCAAGCAGTTCACAAAGATTCATCCTTTCTAAGTTTAGAAAGTTAAGATTCAAATGTTGCAAATTTAATTCTGTTCGGCGATATTGATTATGTTCCACCATTTAGTTCCCAGGTAAGTACACTGCTGTCATTAATTTTCTGTTGTAGTTTGGTGAGGATCCGAAGTCTTCCTTCATTAGCTTTTTTATTAGTACATTTAAATACTCCCTGGCTTCATTAAGCTTCAAATGGCTTTATTCTCCATTCAGCAGCATTCGTGTTCAACAGATTTGCCAAGCTTCCTTGTAAATGTTCCTACAGCAGATGCTGAAATGCATTTGGCGTAGGTGACTCAGATTTGGGGTAATGGGCCACGCTTCTTGGTTTTGGTAAAGCTATATGACTTTTGTAGCTACCACACCTCTATGGCCCTGTGTATACCTCTTTGCCTCAGCTGCTAAGGGACTAGAAAATAGTCCCAGGTGGACTAGTCAGATGTTCTCCTGTGGTGCCCACCACTGCAGATCAACTACTATATTTTGGAGGTAATACTGGTAGCAAAATACCATGACTTAAGGAGACTCTTTGGGACCTACTCAACCCCTTTCTTCTATTGGCACTGCAAATCCCCCAAAGACTGACCCAGAAGTGTCTTGACATTAACCTTGTCTGATACCATCAAACTGACCTTAATATATGCAATTTAAGTAAATAATTCCAGTCTCTCTATCTTAAAAAGGGCAAATTAGAGGGAAATCTAACTCCCTAGAACAGCACTATCAAATAGAACTTTCTGATTTGATATAAATATATGTAGATCGTGTAACTGAGGAGTTGGGTTTTTTAAAATTTATTTTATTGAAATATAGTTGATTTACAATGTTGTGTTAGTTTTTGGTCTACAGCAGAGTGATTAAGATATGTATGTGTGTGTGTGTGTATGTGTACTTTTTCATATTCTTTTGCATTATGATTTCTTCCAGGATATTGAATCTAGTTCCCTGTGCTATACAGGAGGGCCTTGTTTATCCATCCTATATATAATAGTCTGCATCTGCTAATCCCAATCAATCCCTCCCCTACCCCCTTCCCCCTTGGCAACCACAAGTCTGTGAGTCTGTTTCTGTTTCATAAATAAGTTCATGTCATATCTTAGATTCCACATATAAGTGATATATGCTGTTTGTCTTTCTGTTTCTGACTTCATTTAGTATGATAATCTCTAGGTCCACCTATGTTGCTACAAATGGCATTATTTCATTCTTCTTTATGGCTGAGTAATATTCTATTGTATGTATGTACCACATCTTTTTTTCATTCATCTGTTGATAGACAAATAGGTTATTATTTCCATGTCTTGGCTATTGTAAATAGTGCTTCAGTGAACATTGGGGTGCATGTATTCTTTCAAGTTAAAGTTTTCTCTGGACATATGCCCAGGAGTGGGATTGCAGGATCATATGGTAACTGAGCACGAAGGAATGAGCCTCCAGTTTTCTATTTTGGGGTTGGTTTACCTAATAGGTTTGAGGAAACACAACAGGTGCTCCTGGTGAAGGTCTGGGGAAATCTACAAGTGACTATATACCTTAGATCTGTACCCATATTCATCTACTTGCATGTGTTTAGAAGTCACCTCTATTTTCTCCTGAGCACAATATTTATAATAATAATAATAATATAGTTTAACAATCCTGTGATTTCTTCAATTTTACTTAAAATTTGGGAGAAAAGCTCTATTTTAGAGCTTGGGAAAAGTATTTTCTTACCATATTCCCTCTCCCACAAAAACGTATTTAAACCACGATGTATTATTTCATCCATCTCATCATCAGTAGCATGATGTTCACATTAGGAATCATAAATCATTTCATAGAGTTTGAGAAGAGGGCTTCCTTTTTTTTTTTTTTTTTTCTTTTTTTTGTCTCTTGCTCATTGTTGTAGCCCCAGAGCCTAAAACAATATGTGGCCAATGGTGGGCATCCCATAAAATTTGTGGAATAAATGAACAAGTTAAAGACAGCATCTTCTTTTGAAGTAGTGGTAGTTTCTGGTATCTTGTTACTTTGATGTTTCCGTTTAGGCCGGGGATGAGAAAACTAGACAAACACGAGCTCAACTAGATATCTAAAAACTGACTCCCTTTCTGTGACTCAATTCAGCCCATGCTGTTTCTCAGGCATCCGGTCTGGCTGTAGTTTGCTCACAAATGTGTGTGCTTATTGTATGCAGAGGGATTTTATCTCAACTGGCATCTTTACTTTTTGTTTTATGACTAGAAGCCAAGTCAGGTTAAAGACTGGAAGAAATTAGCAACTGTTTAACATCTGCAGGCAAAAGAGTTCATAACTGGGAGAAATAAAAAAGTCGGTCCTGGGGTCACTGTGTGTGCTTTCTCTTCCCTCTTCTTTGCTGGGGGTGCTCTGTCTGGTTAACAAGGAGAATTTATCAAGGTGGACCTGACACGTTACATGATTTCCACTGTGCATAACTCAGCAACAGGGGAGATGAGATTGATCACTCTTCCATTTAGCTTAGGAGACTGCTCCATTTGTCACGAGTAATACCCTCCGGAAGTTTATTCCACAGATGGGCAATAAGATTTGTGACAGGCTTGAAGAGAGTGTTGCCAGCAAGAAATACTCAAACTATATCCTCTGGGGACTGAACAGAAGCTCACACCTGCAAGGAATAAGCTCCCAGAGTCCTTGGGCCTCCTAGAGAGTTCCATGAACCACGTGGCAGGGTTGAGTGAAGTAACAGTTAGTGGGAAAATACTTCCGTTCTACTGAGGTTAAGTCTGAACCAATAGATTCTTTCAGTTAGAAAGTGAATAAGAGCTGTTTCTGTTCCATAGAGGCCTCAACATGGTAAGTGGACAGGAGAGAAAAGGTAATCTTAAAAAGGTCATCTTTCCCAGGCACCGTACTCTATGATTCTAAGAATTATACCTCAGTTATTCTTTCTTTAGCTACACAAAGTCAAAACTTTCAAGATGTGAGGAATGTGGGTGCTTTGGGGAGATTTCTAGTTTCCGAATTACCGTAGAAAGCACCAGCTGAGATTTTGCTTGCTATAAAAATAGCTGTGGGTGGGGGCACTCCAAATGCTGAGAGGCAGAGTTACAATTTGTCTACCTTTTCCAGTTCTTCATGTCTGATGTTTGGTTGAGAAGTTCATTCCAGCCAACTGTGGACCCAGGCTTTTTACAATGGGTCCGGTCCTTAAAGCATTTTTTTTTTTTTTCCTGAAGCATGACCCAAGAATCTTCGTTTTTAAATTGTACTATATTTTTGGCTTTAAAAATGATAACTATAGGGCTTCCTGGGTGGCGCAGTGGTTAAGAATCCGCCTGCCAATGCAGAGGTCACGGGTTCGATCCCAGCTCCAGGAAGATCCCACATGCCGCGGAGCAACTAAGCCCGTGTGCCACAAAAAAAAAAAAAAAAAAAAAAAAAAAAAATGATAACTATAGAATTAGATGCATTTGATAGTGTACGGTTCCTAAGTGTAGTGTTCAGTGCATTTTACACATGTAGTGCATTTTACAAACCCCAGAAGGGTCCCCCATGCTTCTTGCAGCCATTACCCCTGCAAAGATACCCGCTATTCTGACTTCCTTCATGTAGATGAATCTTGCTTATTCCTGCATCTTCATTTCTCTAAAAAACTAAGAGATTCTTATGTACGTTGAAGTTTGAGAAACATTGACTGGAGGTTTTGAACATAAAGCAAAATAGAAATCTCTGATGCAGGTCCTTTAAATAAAACAAAGCACAACATCCATGTGCTGAGATTGATCTATAGTGTGGTGATCACAAATCAGTAATTTCAATTTCATCGTGAAAGCTCTGCAAGGGAATAAAATACAGCTTTGTGCCTGGACTAATATTGATGCCAGCTATCAGAGAGGTTCACCTGAAGCCAGACACCTACAAATTCCTATTATCATAAACAGAGCCATGATGTTTCCTGGACTCGGATTGCACCTTTATTTGCATGGGCAGGAAATTCAGATTCAGGTCGTATTTTTTTCCCTGTCAGCTGCGGTATATTTTCCTGACCCGTTCTAAATCTGTCATATTCAGTCTCATGGGTAAACTTTATGATTTACTGTACTGTAATTTTAATATTGAATGCAATTTTACCAGGCTGTAGGAGGTGGCATACCTTTCAGTGGATTCAAATAAAGCTGTCAATATTAAGGTATGAACTCTCTATATCCATTTTCTATGGTTTACAAAATTCTATTTTGGGTTGGATAGAGAAAATCATATTTTGCTATTTCTTGGCCAACTCTCCCCATCTATCTAGCAGCATCTGCTAATACCATATAATCATATGAACACTGTCAACCTTTTGGACTTTCTGGACCAACTTTTAATGACTCGTTTGCCTGATAATCTGTTCATCTCTTCTCAGCTGGCAGTGACTCCTCAATGCACTTAAATCTTCCCTGGAACTTCCAAGAGTGTCACTCTAAATCAATATTTTTTTAAATTAAATGGACATTTGAGTAAGGCTACATTAAGTTTCTTTCATCACCCACTGTGGGTGGCAATGGACCCAGCCAGACTCCCAGGAATGTCTGTGGGGTCATGATGTTTGATAATGTTTGTCAATGTCTATAGTGATCATCCAAATATTTTCATTATCTGTAGCCCCCATCATCATAGTCTACAAAGAAGGTATAACTTCCATGGCTACCAGTAGCCAGAGTTAAGAATCATCAGATCAACTCAAAGAGAAGTTCACTCTCACCCTGAAAGACTCCAACACAATCCTTGTGAAACATGCCAACCCTATTAGTCAGACTGTGGAATCTGTGCTGTCATGATGACGGGGACTAAATATATTGCACCAATAATTTACATTTTATTCTTACCAATTAAATCCTGTAAAGCAAAACTATGACTTATGAGAGAGGAAATGGTTAACGTTAAAACCCATATTCCTTATTTGTATGGATACCTGTATATCTTTATATAGAGAGAAAGATAGATACATTTGTATTCACTGCTGAAAGTGTAATTTACATTATGATGCACAAAGGGAACTTGATTTGCTGTTAATTACACCAGCTCTTTGTTCAATAGCACTAGGCTAAAATAAGGCAAGTTAGTATCAACAACTTTCCCAGAAACTAAAATTCACTTTGTATTTTCTTTTTTTTTTTTTTTATTTGTTTGGGTCTTTTTGTTTTTGTTTTTGACTTTGTATTTTCAAATATAAAAATAATACAGGTGCATTACAAATATGTAGACAATACAGAAAAGTAGAAAGAAGAAAAAATAACACTTGTATTCACCCACCCATGGACAATAACTGTTGCCCCTGTGATGCACTTCCTCCTAGGCTTTTCCTGCCTGCAGTTTTGACATGGCTGTGCTCACTTTGTAATCTACCTATTTCATTTGCTCTTTTACACGATACTCTGCATGTTACTGAAACATGTCATAAACACAATTTTTAATAATTACGTATTTTATTGCGTGGATATAACCTAGTTTAATTTACCATCTGTCTAATGTTGAGCAATTAGCCTGTTTCAGATTTTTCATTGCTGTGAATAAAACTATGATGGATGGACATCCTTGCTTATAAGACTTATTTTTCTGATTATTTCCTTAGGATGGTTACCCAGAAGAGTTAACGCAGGTCAAAGGGAACTCTCATCTTGAGGGTACATACTACAGATATTTTTCCCCAAGAGTTGCACCAAAGAACACATCCATGAGCAATGCATCCTTTCTGTTTCTGTTTCTGATTCAGTCCTTAAAACCCTACCTTAGCAAACTCCTGTCTAGAATCCTTTTATATGACATTGTTTTTACCCTGCTCAATGTCTAGGCTTATGTAACAAAGAAACTAGGTGGAGGAAAAAGGAAGAAAAATAAAGGAGGGAAGGAAGGGAAGGAGGGAAGGGAAAGGAAGGGAGAAAAAAGAGCAGAAAAACAGATGGAAAGGGAGGAAGGCAGGAAGGGAGGAAGACAGGCATGCAGGAAGGCAGGACTTCATAAAGGAAGCTGAATCTGTAAAGCTTCCCCAGCCCAAAAGATAGCCTTTTACACAAGCTAGTTCTTCTCACTCTCCTTCTGATTCATGACTAGGGACTGACATACATAAAACGGGATCCAAATCTTCTCCTTCCTAAACGGCACTCTTCAAAACCCTAAGCTTATGAAAATAGAAATAGAGTTAAAATTAGCCTTCTTTCTCTTTTTGCCAGGCTTCATGAATTTTCACACACATCATCTCCTTCGATTCTCCAATGAGTCGTTGTGAAGTAGATATTATTACCCTAAATTGACAAATGGGAAACAAACGCAGAGAGGCTAAGCAGCTTCTCCTGTGTCAGCCAGTAAATGGCAAGGCCAGATCTCAACTTCAAGGTTAGTGGCGTCAGTTTCACTCTGCTCCAGGCTTTCTATGGCTTCTTGATTTCTCTTCACTTATTTGATTCCTCTTGACGGCACTGCCCTGGCCTTCTTGGATTTTTGCCTGGGCTTTGCTTCTTTCGTCTGGGCTTCTTGCCTAATTCCTTCAAACTACTACTGCCCACATCTCAACCTGTCAACTTGCCAACTTTGTATTACTGAAGCGTGTGTTCATTTAAGAAAACTTCCTTTTGGGACTTCCCTGGTGGTGCAGTGGTTAAGAATCCGCCTGCCAATGCAGGGGACACGGGTTCGATCCCTGGGCAGGGAAGATCCCACATGCCACAGAGCAACTGTGCCCGTGTGCCACAACTACTGAGCCTGCACTCTAGAGCCCGAGAGCCACAACTATTGAGCCCACGTGCCACAACTACTGAAGCCTGCACAGCTAGAGCCCGTGCTCTGCAACAAGAGAAGCCACCACAATGAGAAGCCTGCGGACCACGATGAAGAGTGGCCCCCGCTCGCTGCAACTAGAGAAAGCCCACACGCAGCAACAAAGACCCAACGCAGCCAATTAATTAATTAATTTTTAAAAAGAAAGAAAAAAGAAAACTTCCTTTCAGTGTGTTTTAGACAATGAGGCGACTTTATTAGAATGTCTAGTGGAGGTATTCCCCTTAAATGTAAGCCCTGGCTTTCTGTTCCTGTAAAGGTCTGACCTGTTCCTCGGCCAGTGGTCTCTTGTGTCCCAGCATCACCAGGCTGGGTACAGGAGGGCAGCTGTTTGTTCCTGTAAATTCACTACATTGGTCCAATACACCATTGTGGAAAACACTGCTAACTGTTCGCTAACTTAGTGTCTCATCTTCCTGGACACACAGATTACATTTCCCATATGACTGCATTCTTGTGATTGAATGTGAAAGTCCCATGTGCCACTTCCAGGCCTGGAAAAGTCTTCTCTGTGCAATCATTCTTTCACATTTTGTTTCCTTTCACTGACTTGAAGCTGGTCTTTGAAGCTACATATTAAAGAGGGTAGAGGCACAGACAGAAAGAACCTGAGTTCCTGCATCATTGCTTGAAAGACAGCAAACGACCAACGAGGAAAACCCATTTGGGACTTCGTATGAGCAAGTAATAAACTTCTTATTTGTCCCATAATGTATTGGGGAGCTTATGTTTCACCAGTTAGCCTACACAAAGCAGTATAGCCAAGAGCATCTCTGCCTTCAAGCAGTGCTAAATAAGGAGTACCTCTTTGGTGCTGCAGTTTGACTATATAGCAGATTAAAGACACTCATTTTTAAACGGGAATTTTCAAAAAGAGTTTGTGTATAGGAATACACGTTTGTGTGTGTGTGTGTGTGTCAGATACTGTTTAGGAGCCAGGACTTGTACACTTCCTGTAAGCTTTGAATCTGTAAAACAAAGCCTTGTATTTCTGCTTTGCTTTTAAAAATGACATGTAGTTGCATTGCATTTAACAGAATCTTACCCCAGAGTTGGAAGGGGGCAGATCCTTGTGAAAGTAGAGTCTTATCACCCAGTCCACAGAAGCATTCCTAGGGCAAGGGCAGTCTTCTCCACGGCAACCCTTGTGGCAGCCTGTTAGGACTGCTAAGGCAGAAAGGCCCTGCTCCCTCTGCCAGGAGTGCGGTGTCGTAAACCTGACAGGTCATTCTTCAGGCTATTGAAGATGTGATGAGGGATTAATGAAGAGGTCTTGATGACATATGAGGTGCGTGCAGGACTTGTGAAGGTGTGAGAAGCATAAAAGGAAATTACTTCCAGTGTTTAAATCCAGCAGATTAGAAGATTCAGGGATCCATTAAGAGAAATGAGGAAGTCCAAGGAGGAGGACTTTGTTCAGAAAGGAGGACAGTGGGTTCCATGATGGTAGAGTTGATCTTGAGGTCAGGAGCCACTCTTGTTTCAGTTGCATTGTTTTGTAAGTGTCTCCTCTCTTCTCCTCCCCTTGGGCCCATCCATCCTCTGTTATCTGTCCTTAGCCAACATTGCCTCACCTCTGCTTTTGACGTGTATTATCACACCATGAGTGACCCTACATGCATTTCTAAGTATGAACGTCTTTTGGAGATGCCTTTCCAGAAATGGATTTTTTTTAAAAAGAGCACAGTATAATTTATCCCTGTTTTATTAATCCCATCCTGTTTTTACAAGTCAAAAAACCTCTAATCATATATCTTCCTGATTTGTGGACTGAAACATAGTCTATATCATTTCTTCTCTCTTGGTTGGGCTATAATACATTTGGGGGTTTGTTTCACCAGTTAGTCTGCCCTACTAAAAACAAGTATGAACATTTTTGCATAGTAACATTGCCAATGAAAGAACACTTAACAGGTCAACGTTGAGAAGAGATATTCACCAAAGTAATCCCACCATCCCATTCACTGAGTTGTGGGAAGAAATAAACCCTCATGGCTCGGGATAAATAAAAAATTCATTTATAAAGTAATTTTAATTCTTAAGTTATAGCTCTGAATATTCCTGAGACATCCCAACGCTGAGCTTCTTATCTCCAGCATCCTTTACCTCTGACCCTCTTCCATCACTCTATTCCCTGAGCCACCACCGCCTGAAACACTTTCATATCCCACTCTGATCACAGCCCTGGTCTTTCTAAAAATCTCACTCTGTTGCTCCTGATACATTGTATCTTTGAATGCACTTCAATTTCCAATGTTCTGACCATCTCTATGTTCTCACAGGTCTTCATGCTCTTCCCCCACCCCAACGCCAGCCATCTCCCTGTCTAAATTCCTTCTAATCCAGCCTAGACTTTATGGCAAATCATTTCAACAAATTTCTTGTCAGAATCAAGCCCCTCTACTCCAGCCCTGCTCATTGAAGATCTTTCTCAAAACTATCACTTGCCTTCTAAACTCCTATGCCCAGACTCCCGGCAACAAATGCAGAACATCATGGTAAAAATATACTGCCTCTCCCCTCAGCTGAGCTTCCTGGGTCATCCTTTGGTTAGCTGTCTTTCCTGTTCCCTTCAGGGAATGTCCCTAACACTCACCATTCTCCCCAGACATCATATCCCATCCCTCATCTCTTCTTTCTCAGCAGATATTTCCTCACAGTTCACAGGGGGAAAAAACGATGTCTATCAAGAAGCATCTTTCTCACATTCCTTTCCCCACAGAGATGCACTTATCTATAACTATGCCATCTTTTCTTGATGTCGTAGAGAAAGAAATTTATACCTAAAGCTTGTCCCTCCTTCTGTTCTTTAGATCCTATCTGCTCTCAATTACTCAGAGTCTTTATACTCTCACTTATCTCTTCTCTTTCCTATATCATCAACTCGTCTCAATTGGATCCTTCCATCAGTACCATATTAAAAATGTTCATGTTTCTCCCACCTGAATAAAAAGCCTACCCTTGACCCATTCTGACTCCTCCCTTCCCGTCTACATATTCTCCTTTGCATCCCTCAGCCTTTTGCAGTTTGCTGCTACTTCAACTACACTATTGAAATTACTCTCACTAAGATCATTTCAATAAGTTTCTAAATTTAAAGGCCAGTATTTCATTCTCTTATTTGACTTCCCTGCAGTATTTGATGCTCCTAGCTAATTTCATCCTCTTTAAGGGCTCTCTCCTGAATTCTAGAATGACATTCTCTTGTTTTCTCTCACCTTTCTAACCTGTCTTTTTCAGCCAGCTTCCTGGATTCTTCTTCCTATACATATTTTTTTAAGTTTAAAAACAAAGAGAGTGCTCGCTTCAGCAGCACATATACTAAAATTGGAACGATACAGAGAAGATTAGCATGGCCCCTGCACAAGGATGACACGCAAATTCGTGAAGCGTTCCATATTTTTTTCTGTAAACCCAGCTACTGGTTTGGAGAGTTTTAGTCACTTAACAGTTTTTTAAAATTTAGTTTGTAGATTCCATTTGGTAAGGAAATCAGTATCAGAAGTAATGTTAAGATGTTAAATAGGAAAAGAGATCCACTAATATAGTTTATGGTTATTAAATTTAGGCTAATCATGGAATAATCTTATGTTTGTATTGGTGTAAGATTTGATGACTTTAGCTGTATGAATATATAATAGTCATACTGCAAACATTTTGCATCCCTTTGTGACCTAATTTTCAAACATTTAAAATTGTGTTGCAGTTGCTTTGCTGTTTAATAAAAACCTGTTTCAAAAAAAAAAAAACAAAGAGAATTCTACGTTTGGTCCTCTTCTCGCCTTCCTCTTTATACTCTTAGGTAGTTAGTCACTGATCTGAATTCTACTGCCACTGCTCTTAGCTCAGGTGATTCCAATATAATGCTGGATTTGGGAACCACTGCCTGGCAGGATGAAGTCCATAGTGACACCTCATAATGACTCCAAGCTCCTTCCTGACCTGGCCATCCTCCAGCATCCTCCGACATCTCTCTTTATGCCCTAAGCTCCAGCAAAAAAAAGAAAAAGATAAAGATAAACAGAAATAGTGTTTACTGAGCGCTTACCATATACGGTACAGTTGAGTGGTTAAGAACTCAAACTTGGAAACCAGGAAGCCTAAGTTCAAATCCTGGATCTGGCACTTGGTAGCTATGGAGCCATGAGCTGATTAAAAAGATCCCTTTGTGCCTCAGCTTTCTCATTTGTAAAATGGAAATTATAGAGTATTGTCAATATTTGTAAAGCGATAAGAACTGTGGCTGGCACGTAGTAAGTATTCAACAAATATTAGTGACCATGTAAGTCATTATGTCAGGTAGTTTGCAAACAGTGGCTTATCCCAGGACTGAATGACATTATGGATACCATCTCCCCAAGGTACAGGTCAGAAACTTACTTTTCCCAGCTTCCCTTGAAGATAGGCATATGGTAAAGACATCATGCAAGACTTTGATTCCAAAGAGAGCAGTGGAACCATGTGGAATTCATTCATTCTCTGAAGAGCATGGACAGTGGAAGGCCCTCGGTTTAAACACTGAAGGAGATGCAGGTGTTTGATGTCCATTGTCAGCAGTGCACAGCATGGTGTCTGTGCCCAGAGGTATTGATGGGGTCTTTGCTGGGGCAGCTGTGCTGAGTATAGGGGGCATTTTACCCGGCTGGGTACCCTTGATGTCCAACTCTGCAGCCCTCTCAGTGACTCTGTGGACTAAATAAATAAATAAATAAACCTGTAATGGCTTACTCTCTTGCTTAAACTAAATACAGTGGATCTGTTGTTGGCAACTAATAACTCCAGCTGTTATTTCATTACTGAGTAATAGATACATCCATATATGTTCATTTTTTAGATGATTTCTGTTGCCTCTAAACAAACAAAATGCCACAATGAAAGTTGCCTGATGGCTGACCTGTGACTTGCATCTCTGGGGGTTGGACCTCTGCCACTTCTGTTTCCCAGACACTCTGGCCAGGTGACTGCAAGTTACTCCTGTCAAAGGGAGTTGCTGGAAGGGGTTGTGAGGTGGCAGACAGGGATCAGCCACTTTTCTTTGCCTTTTCTGCTTCTGGCAGCATCCCAGGCAGTAGCGGCAGCAGTAAATGTGTGTGGGCTCCCTGCTCGCTGCTCTAAAAGCGTGGTTTCAGAGGTGGGTCTGGCAGCCGTGGGTCTGGTTCCAGGGAAAGCTGTGGAGGGGCAGGTGACTGCTGGCCCCTTGGCTCCTGGCTTTCTGCAGGGTAGTGACTGTTGTGGTCCCAATGATCCTGCAGCATCAGCAGATGCCCTGGAAAACCCATCTACAGAGAGTGTGGGTTCAGGCAACAGCATTTCCTGTTTACTCCCAGACTCAACCTTGAAGTGACTTTACATCATCACATACTTGTGGGTAACTGCATCACCTTCTTTTTGCATCTCCATCCTTTCCAACACCTTATGTAACCAATTCACTGTATTAAGACCCTTCTGTTTAAAATACCTGGAGGGGTTTCTATTTCCGTGACTGACAGAAGAATCAAAGGATATGAATTTTTTTTTTTAATTCTTGGCAACTTTATTATTTGCGATTATAGTTACTCAAGGGAAAACTGTTTTTAAGTAGTCCTTGAATAGTCATTCATTGAATCAGAGTGCTAATCCTATACCATGTATGTAACTTGTATATGATTCATATGATGTGATTTATAAAGTTTATAAAGGCTGTGATTTCATCAGCTAATGAGGGTGGAAGGCACACTGCCTGGGTTCACAGCTTGTCTTTGGCACTTGTCTGCTATGTGAACTTGAGCGAGTCACTTAATTTCTCTCTGCCTGTTTCCTCATCTATGAAATGGAGATAACTTTCATGCCCAGCTGCATGATTGCTCTGACAGCTACCTTGTCAGTACCTGTGAAGTGCTCATGGACTCCTGGCCCACTGCAATCACTCAGTAGATGGTAGGTGGGTTTTTATTGTTATAGCTACTGTTATTATGTTAACTTTTTTACCTAAGCAAAGAGAAACAAGTCAAAATCTTAAAATAGTCCAAACACTGAATGAATCACCTTAAATATAAAGTAAAAATAGTCTTTAAAAATCTTGGAAAATTTCTTTGAACCAAAACATTTCTATTTGCCTTGTTATACTTGTTAATGTCGCTTCCTAACATACATCTCTTAGAGTGGACTAAATACTTTGAAAATTCAATAACTTGGAAAATTCAATAATCCAGAGTACTAGGAATAAAAGATCTATCTAGTTTAAATGCATTCATTAGCCTCTCAAAAACCCATGTTCCCACAAGAAGGGATGAGAAAAGAGAGCAAAAGCCTACCCCATCTTTTATTTGCAGATGTGAAGACAAATTGTTTTCTTTGTCCAATTAAAGGACTTCACTGACAACAAATATCCTTATTGTGCACATACTGTCTGCCTGGCATTGTTTGGGACACTTGGGCGAGCACAGCGAACAAGAGATGTGGCCTCTGCTCTAATGTAGCTGAACGTCTAATGTGGTTTTTAAAAAAGAGATCTAGTGCTATTTTATAAATTGTTGATATTGTCTGTTTTCGTCTTGTAACATTGTATATTATATTAAAATTAACATCTTAAAGTTTAAATTTAAGTAACATAAATATTAAATTCTGGGATCAGGAATGACATTAGATCTTTTTGTATATGTTTTCACTTATTTTTTTAAAATGTATCAAATACCTACCCTGTGCTAGAAAATGTGAAATTTTAGTCTAGACAGTAATTATCTTTTTCAGAGATGTTTCTCTATATAAAATTAGAACACAGTATGCTATTATCATTATAGATCTTATTGAATAGTTTTAATAAGTGGCTCTTTTTTGTTTGTTTTGTTTTTTGGCTTTTGTTGGAATTTAAATGTATTACTCTCCAATTTTGGACCAGTGACGCATAAAAAAAGTTCTCAACAGTTTATACTAGAAATTCTCCAAGGTAAAACTTGTCCACATAGTTTTTTTTTTTTTCCAAGAAGAAAATATATTTCATGTGTTTCAATATACATAGCTGTGATTTTTTTTAATATCTTATTCACTTGTTTATTTTTCAATGCAATGGGTCTTCGTTGCTATGTGTGCGCTTTCTCTAGTTGCAGTGAGCATGGGCAACTCTTTGTTGCAGCGTGAGGGCTTCTCACTGTGGTGGCTCCTCTTGTTGCGGAGCACAGGCTCTAGGCGCACAGGCTTCAGTAGTTGTGGCACATAAGCTCAACAGTTGTAGCTTGCGGGCTCTAGAGTGCAGGCTCAGTAGTTGTGGCTCATGGGCTTAGTTGCTCTGCAGCATGTGGGATCTTCCTGGACTAGGGATCGAACCTGGGTCCCCTGCATTGGTAGACGGATTCTCAACCACTGCGCCACCAGAGAAGCCCTGTGATTTTTTTTTACTGAAGCAGAATAAACTAAATATTGACAAATTCACCTCTGAGAACCAGTTATAAATCCAATTAATGAAAGTCCTCTACTTCAATATGTCTACCACAGTATTACATCTAACATCTGATAAACAAATACATCATTAATAATCACAACTATGAAATATCACAATCACCCAGGTGAGAATCTATTAAATTAAGAAATATTTATCTAATCCTCATAGTGGTCTGATCTGAAAAACTATATATTCTTTTATTCTATAAAATTGGCAAAAAGGAAGTATTTTAAACATAGTGTATTATATAATGATAGCTAATATTTATTGGTTGCTTACTTAATAAAGCACTTTATCAACTCATTTAATCTTAATAAGGCTCAATAATTGAGTACTATTATCCCCATTTTAAAGTTGAGGAAATGGAGGCGCAGGGGTTAAGTGACTCACTCATAGTGACACAGACATAATAGGAGGAGGTGAGCAGAGGCTTACCCCCAGGGTAGTCTGGGCTGGGTCAAGGTCTTATTCTTGGCCCCCACAGCCTACTCTCATATACTAGCCTCCTTCCCAAAAGAATTTGCTGCTGTCAGCAAAAACACGAGTTTTTCCTTCCTTTTTTTTTTTTCAATCCTAAGAAAAATGTTCACAACTATGACCTGCTTCTCTCTCATATCAAGTAAAATTGTTCTGGTGTTCTGGACATTGATTTAGATGCCTCTTTTTATCTCTAGGTTCTTTGGAAGCACCTATCACTATAATGCCTATGCCCTCAGACAAATATATGAGTCATGCTTAAAAAGAGAGAAATAAATTTTCCCCTGGTCTCTACTACATTTTAATAGTGCAGAGAATAATGCAGGGGACAGATAATGGAGAAGGCAAGGAATAGTGGAAGGAAAATTCGTTGATGTTTTTTTGGCTGAATCAGCAGACCATAACTCAGATCTTGGCTGTCCTGGCTTAGATTTCTGAATCGTGGACCAAAAAGACAGAGAAGTAATGGTAACACTGAGATGCAGTAGTATAAACCTTGTGATATCCATTTAACCTGTGCATTGTCACAGATTTCTAGTGGAGGACCATGCTAAATGTTAAAGTGTTTTAATTAGGTTTCCTTGTATTTCCAATAATTACTGTCCTTGGACAAAATGCCGTAGTCTGCCTTATAATGAATTCCACAGTATAGAACAATTAGAGCACTGTTAAAATAGATTCTAAATTGGTTTTTTCTAAATTTTTATTTTATATTGGAGTATAGTTTTACATTGGATTTACAGTGTTATTCTAGTTTCAGGTGTACAGCAAACTGATTCAATTATACATATACATGTATCTACACCGTTTCAGATTCTTTTCCCATGTACATCATTGCAGAGCATTGAGGAGAGTTCCCTGTGCTATACAGTAGGTCCTTGTTGATTATCTATTTTATATATAGTAGTGTGTATATGTCAATCCGAACCTCTAATTTATCCCTCTGCCCACCTTTCCCCTTTGGTAACCATAAGTTTGTTTTCTAAGTCTGTGAGTCTATTTCTGTTTTGCAAATAAATTCATTTATATCATTTTTTTTAGATTCCACGTATAAGTGATCTCATTACATAGTGGGTACAACTTCATAAATTATTAGGGAAACAAAAATACCACGTGTAAAGACACTAGAAACACATCAGGATAAAATCTAACTCTGTTCCCATGTTTTCACGTTGTTTTGGACATGAGTGCCTTCCTTTCCTATTTTATTCACTTGTTCATAATTTAATTTAACAGTTTTAGTTTGATTGGGTTCTGTTTCTGTTTGATTGGAGGCAGATTCAGCTCCATAGTCAGGCATTGTTCTTGTGGGACACCTCTGGGAGGGCAGGTAATGGCCATTTGTCCCTCTCACTTACTGTTTTTCAAGCTTCAAGTCAGCAAGCAGAGGGGTGAGACAAGTGACAAGGCCCAGCCTTTCAAACCCCTTCTGAGACCGCTCATGCTGGTGGCACTGCCACAAAGAGCTGCTGGTGCCCCGGGGAAGGGCAGGGAGCTTCCCATTTGGAAACAGTTCTGTGGATCCCCCCTCTCCCCCCACGAAGGCCATTCTTCTTCTGGCAACCACCATGAAGGGCAGGGACGGAAAACAAGGAAATCTCTTTAAATTCAGTACTTGTTCCAAACGTCACTTTTGGTGATATAATTTTTTTTACAAACTTTTGTATTAGTTATCTGTTTTATACATATTAGCGTATATATGTCAACCCCTATCTCCCAATTCATCCCACCACCACCACCACCCCCCCTCTGCTTTCCCACCCCTTGGTGTCCATACGTTTGTTCTCTACATCAGTGTCTCTATTTCTGCCTTGCAAACTGGTTCATCTGTACCATTTTTCTAGATTCCACATATATGCCTTAATATACGGTATTTGTTTTTCTCTTTCTGACTTACTTCACTCTGTATGACAGTCTCTAGGTCCATCCATGTCTCTACAAATGACCCAATTGCATTCCTTTTTTATGGCTGAGTAATATTCCATTGTATACATGTACCACATCTTCTTTATCCATTCATCTGTCGATGGACATTTAGGTTGCTTCCATGACCTGGCTATTGTAAATAGTGCTGCAGTGAACATTGGGGTGCATGTGTCTTTTTGAATTATGGGTTTTTTCTGGGTATATGCCCAGCAGTGGTATTGCTGGGTCATATGGTAACTCTATTTTTAGTTTTTTAAGGAACCTCTGTACTGTTCTGCATAGTAGTTGTATTGGTGGTATAATTTTAAAAGAAGAAAATTATGATGGAAGTTTAATAACTTAGAGAAGACAGGTGATTAAAAAGAAATGCAATAGTTTATCTTACCAAAACACCTTTTAACGTTCAGAATTTAAAGCACTTTTCAGTCCTGAAATAAGTATAGTTCCTAGCACTCAAAGAGATTCGGAACTTTGTGGTTCTTAACTTTTTGATCTCATCCATGCTATGTGAAATGCACAGCATCTGATTAAAAAAAAAGTACAATGGATTCCAAAGTTTATTTGTGAATACCCTAATATTTGCACAGAAATGTCTCACAAGCCTTACATTGCTTAAAAAAAAACGTTAATTTGAATGAATAGTGTGCTTACAATGAGACTTCTTGAAAAGTAGATCTTTCATTTCTAAATACATTTTCATTATTCTTGCAAGGTACTTTAATCATAATTAGAATCTTTTAATGTTATTTTACATTTTTATTTTCTTACAGCCTTTGTACCAAACTTTTTTGAGCCTTTTTAATATTATGTGATGATATCACACTACTACATTCATCTTCAAAGTAATTGCAAAGAATCTATCAGTGATGATGGACATTAGCTTGTTTTATGTTGATTTCGTTGTTGACATCTAATTAAAAGCAACATACAATAAAAAAAGTAAATTATTGATCTTGAATAATGATTCACTTTAGACCTTGTTTTATTGAATATCTGTATCTTCTGTCTCATCTCCATACTGAGTATGGTTCCTCACAATCCTGAGTACTCAAAAAGTACTTATTTACAGTTTCAGTAGTGTTACACTCTCCACCCATCATTACGTCATACTGTTCAGGATTATAACTACTGTACTGTGGTATATTTCTATTTTTCCTTAGCCTTATTTTTACCTAAGCATTTTAGTTACTAAAAATTTAAAACCAATATCTTTAATTCTGAAGTCAAATCAGTGCAGACAGTATTAATTTTCCACTGTTTATATATTGTGATTTTTTAAACCCATAGCCATATTCCCCTCTAAAAAATAGTGTTTTCAAAGGCATATGGTCCATTGCAGTATTTCACAGTGTCTGATCTAATAGCCTGTGGTATTCTTCCATAGTTTATGTGGGTAAGAGATAGAGGGTATAAAAAAAAGTGAGAATTCTAAATCAGAGAACCTGAGCTCTAATTCTGATTTTGTCCCTTAATAGCATTATGATATTAGGAAAACTCTGTCTTTGCATCGGTAAAACCCAAATAATACTTCTTGCCTCACTGAGTTGTTATGAGGGTTATATGAGCTATGATTTATTATGAAGTGTCTAACACTGTGCGTGGCCTTGAGTAGGTGGTCAGTAAATGTTAAATTTTTTTCCCTCTCTCTTCAGCCCCAGTGTCCTCATCCTTAAATCAGCAATAATAACACCTTTATAGCCCAGTGGTCTCTGGAGCTGGCTCATACCAGCTCACAAAAGCTGCTTGTTAAATATTTAAGAACTTCATAAGAAAGTTTTTTTTTTTTAACATGGACAATCAATATTAACTTACATAAATTTACAATTAAATAAACTACATTAAAAACAAAGGCAATAAATATTCAAAACGCATCACTTCATAAGTGTTTTACTATTCTCATGCTCTTAAAGTTATGCAGGTGTGTTGGTAATCAGTGTGGTGGAAATATTGTATAAACAACACCACATTCAGTGAAGTCATTATATTGGAAACTTGGAATTGGCCATGGGGGGTGTTTACAACATAGAAATTGTCAAATGCTTTAAATCAGGGCTTTTTTCCCCTAGAGAGCTCATTGCTAAACATTTACCAGCACTATGCATATCTAACGGGTTTCTAAACGGAAGAGTACTCCCCACATACAGATAGTTTTAGGAGTTCATTCTAAGCTTGAAGTTCTAATATTCCTCCAATGTCATGTTGAAAATGTTGAGGAACAGATGCTGCTAGTGACCACGGAAACATCAGTAGTTAATAGCATGCTGACTGTATAGTTTGGGGGAAGGTGGCCTTGAAGATGGGGTAAGAAAAATGATTGGGTCCTCCTATGCAAATAGGTATTAAACATATGACCATAATCATTTGCCAGGCATGGATTTCAAGAAGTAAGCCATGCAAATGGCACTGAATATCATTTAGTCCCTCATTCTAATTAATCTGTAATTCAGTGGCTCCATTTTTAAAATAGATTTGACCTGCATGTCTATTATTTACGGTGTCGTGATGTACATTTATAAGGGGACTTGTTGTTAAAGAGGTCAGTGAATTGTGTAAATGATTATTTCTGAGCAGCTACAGCCTTAAAACCTAATTCCAATAAGACATAGAGGCTCCAGTGAATCACAGGTTTTTACCCCTGAAAAATATACTTTAATTATTTAAGACTGTGATATCCACAAAAAATGGATTTACTCAAAAGTTCCAAGAAAAGAAAAAAAAATGGAGTTTAAAATGCATACTAGTGATGGAATATTCCCATATATTTTTCAATTATTATTTGGAGCATTTTTTTCTTGTCAGTGCTGTTTTAAAAAGCTCTTACAGGGCTTCCTAGGTGGCGCAGTGGTTAAGAATCCGCCTGCCAATGCAGAGGTCACGGGTTCGATCCCAGCTCCAGGAAGATCCCACATGCTGCAGAGCAACTAAGCCCGTGTGCCAAAAAAATAAAAAATAAATAAATAAATAAAATAAAAATGAACATCCAGTGATTTCATTAAAAAAAAAAAAAAAAAGCTCTTACATCTCATAAACCTCCGCTTTGAAGCAGTTGTTTGCACCTAAACCGTTTTTCATCGTGAAGTAACAAGTTGAATCTGCTAAAAAGCAATTTCAGCATGCCAACTTTGAAAGAATAAGAAATGACAAGTTGTAATGTTTGGGGGAAATTCTATAAATTAGCCATTTTGAAAATAAAATCCAGAAAATGTAAAGAATAAAGAACAAGCTAATAGTTCAATAGTATTTCCAGCAATGATTTTTTGTCTCTCTTATACTAAAGCTCATTTTTTAATCCAAGAGATTAGTTTTACAAATTACTTTGTTACAAAGAAAGTTATTCTAAACTGATTACATAATTTGAGAGAAAATTATGAGAAAGTCACATTTTATTGATACATTTCCTAAATTTTATATTTTTCTTTTAAATTGTTAAATCACTTCCCATCCACGTTTTTTTCTTGTCTTAGTGCAGTTTTCTTTTCGACTTTACAATTAGGAGATTCAGTTTGGTCTCTATTGCTTGCTGATCGTGAATAAATTAATACAATTCTCCTGATTAGTGTCTCACACTCATAAAACCTAGGAATAACAGAGCCTAAGAAGCAACTCTAAAAATGTTCATATCAAGCAAAAGTTGATTTCCACAAATGTTGCTTTTGTAGACGGTGTTAGCACTTCTCCTGACACTAATGTATGGTAGGGTGAACACACTGTACCAATATCATACAAAGGTTCGAAATGTCAAGAGAGCAGTCCTTATCGAGATCATTTTACCTTTCCACTAAAACAGAGAACATAGAAAGAAATGAACATTCACAACACTGAAAACTGAGATTGGATGTATTACAGACATGAGACTGTGGCAAAAATCTATCCAAATTGTAAGGCATGTTGAGGTAGATTACAAAAAATTTAGGCTGCCCTCAACTCTCACATGAAACGAAGAACATCTGGAAAATGGTACAAGATATTTCAAACCCCTCAACTCACTCCATTTGTCACTGACTTCAGAGAATAAGGGTGTTCACCCGTAGAAAATGTCAATTTTCCATATTCCTTTCATCACAGGACACACACGCCATATTCCAATAAGGATAGGAGTCAGTGGAGAGATGCCCTAGCACTTGTCCTTGGGAGAGACAATTCTTCAGTACGTTTTACATGTTCCTTCAAAAGTCTGCAGTGGAATAAAGTCCCAGTGGTCCACAGTTATAATGAATTCAAAAACACCACCTTTATTGACTTTCTCTGATTCACAGTCTTTCACTCCAGTTTCTTGGCATCATACTTCAGTGGAATTACCTACCCCGGAGACCTTATGGCAGGCTCTGTTTTCAGGGACACCCAAATGAAGATGAATGTCCTATTTCCCCCTTCTTTGGCTTCTTTATACTTTTATTCACCCTTTGAGACTTAAATATCACCTCCTCAGAACAGCCTTACCTGACTCCTCCACTCTGATTTCGATACCTCTTTTATTATAACATTATTATAATTGCTGTGAAGTGATGGTTGTTTTATTAATCTGATTGTGGTAATCATTCTACAAAGTTTATATGTATCAAATCATCATAATATATGCACTATACAATTTTATTTGTCAATTGTATTTCAATAAATCTGGGGGGGGGGAGAACACATTTTTTTAAATGTCAAGCAATATTTTTCCTGCTGGGAATGTTGGTTTACTCCTATTTTTCAATCTTACTCAAAACCCCTTATTGCATGATTTATGAGGTACAGCAGCTTTTGACCGTTGTTTTTTTTACTAATTACAAACTACGAAACCCATGGTGGCATTTTGCTAAATGGCCTTGCACATGTTGGCTTTTGAACATGTGAAAAAAGAATAAAAGCACACAATAAAAAAAAAAATCAAAATGCTCACATTTCTGTTGGCACGTGGACGTGAGTGCTGAGTCACAATATAAAATGTTTTAAGTGAATTGTGATTTAAACTGTTTGAAAGTCCCTGCTCTACGCCAGTGCTTCTCCCAAACGTAGTTCAAGACCTTCAAATCATAATAGTTCAGATAAAAATGCAGCTGCCTGGCCTCACCCCAGAAATTCTGATTGAATAGGTCTAGGGTGGGGCCCAGAAATTTGCATTTTAGAGAAACTACAGGTGATTCTTACTAAATCACTAATGTTACAGACACAGATGATAGCACCTCTAGGGCTGCAATGAAGGGATGTAAAGAATTGCTTGTCAATTCACTTTCTAGCATTGCAGAGGGCTTCCCCATGATTAGAATTGTGGGGAAGACCTTAATTCTTGATATGAAGCAGTGTAGTGCAGTGGTTAAGAGGGTTTGTAAAATGAGACAGACGTGGGTTCTAATCCTAGTTTTTCATTTACTAACTGTAAGGTATTGGGACTCTCATTTGCTTTGTTTGTATAAGTGAGGTTAATAACTGTTCCTACTGCCTAGAGTTAAAAGGATTCAATGAGATAAAGCAACTGGTGTATAGTAATATAGGAAATATTAGCCGTTGTCATCTTTAGGAATCACCAACATTTTGAGAAAAATTCTATTCACTCACCTAATTTGACAGACATTAGTTGAGTGTGCAAAGAAATATGCTAAGTGCTTTTGGAAATACAAAGATGAAAAAAAGCCCCTATTTTCATGGAGATTATATTCTGATATGGTCATAGACTTTTACAGCAGAAAATAGTCAGGTTACCCAATCCACCTCACATTTAACAGATGAGGAAACTGAGACTCAAGAGCCTAATCAAGTTGTCCAGAGTCATCCATATAGTTAGTGGAGGAGTCAGAAAAAGAACCCAGGCACCTGAACCCAGTTCAATGTCTTTCCACCAGACTGGACTTCAGTTCCTGGCTAAGAGATCAGTCCTCGTAGTGGTGTGCTGGTAAATGTAAACAACCAGCTCTCTGGGTAGAAAAATATTACATATATTTATATGTAATTTTATTCTACCCCTTACTCATATAAAGTAACACATGGTTTACAAATGATGATGAAATATACAATACTCAATGTAAATTCCGTATGACTGATTGATTCTCACTGGATGTTTTGATTTTTCTCAGTTCTTATATTTTCTCAATTCTTATGGCTGCAATCCAACCATGATTTGACTAATGGGATTGTATCTCAATCCACTAACTCTTTCTTTTAATTGTGGTAACACACATATAACACAAAAGTTACCTTATCCGTTTTTAAGTGTATCATTCAATAGTGCTAAGCATATTCACATTGTTGTGCAACTAATCTCTACAACTTTTTCATCTTGCAAAACTGAATCTCTATACCCATTAAACAACAGCTCCTCATTCTTCCCTCCCCCTAGATCTTGGCAACCACTATTCTACTTTTTGTTTCTATGAATTTGACTACTCTAGATACTCCACTTAAGTGGAATTATACAGTATTTGTCATTTTGTGACGCTTATTTCACTGAGTATAATGTCTTCAACATCATCCATGCTATAACATGTAAAAAGATTAATTTCCTTTTTTAAGGCTAATGTTCCATTGTATGTATATACCACATTTGTTTGTCCATTCATCCATTGATGGACATTTGGGTTGCTTCCACCTCTTGGCTCTTTGGAACAGTGCAGCTATGAACATGGGTGTGCAAATATATGTTTATAGTCCTGCTTTTATTTATTTATTTATTTATTTATTTATTTATTTATTTATTTATTTATTTATGGCTGCGCTGGGTCCTCACTGCTGTGCACGGGCTTTCTCTAGTTGTGGTGAGTGGGGGCTACTCTTCATTGTGGTGCATGGGCTTCTCAGTGCGGTGGCTTCTCTTGTTGCAGAGCCTGGGCGCTAGGCGCAGTAGTTGTGGGATTCAGTAGTTATGGCACTCAGGCTCTAGAGCACAGGCTCAGTAGTTGTGGCGCATGGGCTTAGTTGCTCCGAGGCATGTGGGATCTACCCGGACCAGGGCTCAAACCCGTGTCCCCTGCATTGGCAGGCAGATTCTTACCCATTGTGCCACCAGGGAAGTCCCCACAATCCTACTTTTAATTCTTCTGTATATATACCCAGAAGTGGAATTGGTGGATTATATGGTAGTTCTATTTAAAACTTTTTGAGGAACTGTCATGCTTTTTTCTGTAGTGGCTGCACCATTTTACATTCCCACCAACAGTGCAAAAGTGTCCTCCAGCTTCTCCACATTCTCACCAATACTTGTTTTCTGGTTTTTTGATAGTAGCCATTCTTCTGGGTATGAGGTGATCCACTAACTCCTTACCCAATAAAATTTCTCATCACATCTGATGTGATCTACTGTTAAACTATGTTGAAATTAATAAAGTAAAACCTTACTAAAATGGACTCAGGAGGCCAGCGGGAGAAGCTCTCATGTCAATACAAATCCCCAGAGGAAGAGAGGTACTTTGCATCTCTGGCAGGAAGTGATACTACGTAACTTCCACCAGGAGGAGGAAGAAAGATTTTTCTCCTGCCTGGCAACAGCCCAGCCAATGAGAGACTGTCACAACTCAGCCAATGAAAAGCCACTATACTTTGAACTCTCAGTTTCCTCCAATAGACTTTTTGTTTATAACAGGCCCACCCAACTTCCCCTTCTCTACAAAACGGTTTCCCCAGCTTTGCTTCACTAGACTTGAGTGTGGTTTGCCGCAGTTGCCGTGTCCGAAATTACGATTTCTTGCTGCTCCCAAATAAACCCATTTTGTTGGTAAAATAACTTGCTGTTTTGTTGTTTTAAGTTGAGGCTACGTGGAGGTCCCACAGAGACCCAGAGAAGAACGCTGAGGATTCCGAGGCTGGTGAGCAAACAGGCCTTGCTACCCACGAGCCCACGGAACTCCTGCTTCTCGCTGACCCTGAAATCTGAAGGTAAGACTTTTTGCTGGTTCCGAGCTCCACTTTTTTAGCATTTTGAAGCTCTGCAGGCTTTGTTTGGGATCTGTTTAAAGCCTTTGTCCTTTATTAAGGCCTTGTTTTGCCTCTGAGTACTCGCACATCAGTCTGACTCTTGACATCAGGCCGTTCCTACTGTAACTGTGCTGTGTAACTGTATTGGGCCTGCAGGCTATTTAAGAATTAATCTTTGCTCTAGGGGAAAACCTCTGAAAAATGGGATCCCAGTTACCTAAATGTTTTGAGGGCACTGGCCCCCACCCTCCAGGGACCCCAGCCAATTTTAGTTTAAAACCCATGATCCCTTCTCATGTTCATTTGATTAAATGATTTAGCCAAAAGGACCTGAGAACATGGAGGGCCATTATGGCAAACTTCTGAACTCTCCAGACTTGCCTTTCTTAAAATCTGTTTGACAGCAATGACTCTGAAATCATCCAGACTCGATTGGACGTTTATTTTGATTGCTTTTTTGAGGCTCCCAAACATTTATCAGGAGTCTAAAAATTGCCTCTCTGCAGGATACGATAATTAAATTAATCGAGGTAAACTATTTAATAGTTTGTCTCCCAGGCTTCTCCGTCTCAGGCTCCACCTCTCGTGCCATTTTTGTCCTCCTCTGAACATATCAGAAATTGCCCCTTTAGTGTTAAAATCTTATGAGGATCCAAATAAATCCCAGATTACTTAGGTTCCCTGCACCTAGGCCAAATTGTGAGCTACAGTTAAAGAGTTTCCTAAAGTAACTGAGGACCGCCTTAGGTTTGCTGAAAAATTTAACATAGTTATTCAAACCTACCAATCTGGCTTCTCAGATTTATATCAGTCCACATGCTTGCTGGTGAAGGTCAAGCCAAACGTTGGATGAAACTAGCCCGATGGGAACATCCTGGAAGGGATTAGAAAAGCAAGCCCCTAACTTGGCAAGAGGCTACAGCAGTCACTGAAAACCTCCACTGAGCAATTATGGCAGCCTTTGCTAAGCCTGTTGATGAGAACAAAATTCAGGCTTGCACACAAAACTCTGATGATCCTGTACATGACTATTGTAATTGACTTCAGATTATTTTTCAAGAAAAGCCGGTCTTCAGATGTTAAGTCCACTGGGGTAGCCTTTAGCTCCATGTTTATAAATGGGCTTAATCAGGACCTTTCTCTTTTAGTTGAAAGGACCAGGATGGAATGGAAAACTATGTTCATTACAGATTTAATTTGGGAAATCAGCATGTTCAAACCCTAGATGAGTCACAAAAATACTACTAAAATTCTTATTTTTTTTCTTTTGATATTCATTGGCATATAATAACTTTATACTGTTTTGCCAGTTGCTGCTATACAACAAAGCGAATCAGCTGTATTTATACATATATCCCCATATCCCCTCCCTCTTGAGCCTCCCTCCCACCCTCCCTATCCCACCCCTCTAGGTCATCACCAGTCATCCAGTTGATCTCCCTGTGTTAGGCAGTTGCTTGCCACTAGCAATCTATTTTACATTTGGTAGTGTATAAATGTCAAAACTACTCTTTCACTTTGTCCCAGCTTCTCCTTCCCCTCCTCCCCGTGCCCTCAGGTCTCTTCTCTACCTCTGCATCTTTATTCTTCCTCTGCGTCTTTATTCTTCCTCTGCCACTGGGTTCATCAGTATCATTTTTCTTACATTCCATATTTATATGTTAGCATACAGTACTTGTTTTTCTTTCAGACTCAGTTCACTCTGTATGACAGACTCTAGGTCCATCCACCTCACTACAAATAACTCAATTTCATTCCTTTTTATGGCTGAGATATGTGCCACATCTTCTTTATCCATTCATCTGTTGATGGACATTTAGGTTGCTTCCAGAAGACTACTAAAATTCTTAATCTTCAGCTCTGGCAAATGAAGTCCCCTAAACAAAAACAAAACCTTCTAGCTTCTGCTCTTATTGCAAAGAACCAGGATATTGGGGGCGGGAGGGAGGTTGTTACAAATGTAAATGGTTCAGGCACCTTCAGTCTTCTAACCAGCCTTTGCAATGTCCTCCCAGTTCTCAGTGACAGACCTCTGAGGAACTACAGGGGATTTTCCCAATTTTCCTCCTTAATCAGCTTAGAGAAAACAACTCTTCAGATGGGGAATGAATCTCTCTTGTCCTAGTTGACGCTGGAGCCACACCCTTGGTGCTCAGTCCCACTGCTATAAAGCAGCCCATGCCTTGAAGTACTAAAAGAATTCAAATAGGGGGAATGCCAGTGAACCTCAAGAAGTTCCCATCTCTAAACTGATTCCCTTTTTTTTAAAATTTTATTTATTTATTTATTATTTTTGGGGGGGTACACCAAGTGCAATCAACTGTTTTTATACACATGTCCCCGTATTCCCTCCCTCGACTCCCCCCCACCCTCCCCGTCCCAGTCCTCTAAGGATCATCCATCCTCGAGTTGAACTCCCTTTGTTATACAACAACTTCCCACTGGCAGTCTATTTTACAGTTGGTAGTATATATATGTCTATGCTACTCTCTCACTTCGTCTCAGCTTCCCCTTCACCCCCGGCCCCCCCAAACCTCGAGTTCCCTTTTGTTTAAGCCCTTTGAGAGAGACACACCCTTTCTCCTTAGCACCTCTGCCCCTAACCATTTATTTGGCTGAGACTTCTTGGAAAAGTATCATGCCAGTATTTCTTCCAAAAGGGGAAGATAATTCTAGAATTTGACAGTAGCCATCAAATTAGCCAACAAAGTGAATTAAATGACCCTTCAACATTTCTTGCTCTGTCTCCAACAGTATAAGCACTAGTTCTGGAAACACTGATCATACTGATCATTTTTCCCTATTGAATCAGCTACCATCCCCCATATGGGCAAAATCTCTAACAATGGAAAAATTCACAGTGCACCTCTCACAAAAGATTCAAATAGATCGCCTCAAAATCTCTCCCCAGAATTAATTCCCTATAAGTAAAGATATTCCTTCAAGGAATAAAGTCCATAATAGAAGACTTCAAGGTTCAGGACATTACTATCCCCTGCAGCAGTCCCTGTAACACTTCTATTTTGCCAGTAAGAAACCCAAGGGCCAAGGATGGCAGTTTTTCTAGGACCCCTAAGCAATAAACAACACCATTATCCCTCAACACCCTGTTGTTTTGCTGACATCCGTTCCTATTAGGAACAAATTTTCACTGTAATTGATCAATGCAGTGCCTTCTTCAGTATTCCAGCTGGTAAGGCAAGCCAATATCTTTTTGCCTTCACCTGGAAAGGACATTACACCTGGACAAGAATACCTCATGATTTTGCAGAAAGTCCTTGCTTTTCACAAATCTTGAAAGCTGGTTTGGATAATATAAAGTTTTCTGTGGGTTCTACTTAGTTACAATATATAGATGATTGGTTTCTATGCTCTCCTTCTGAAATCTCCTCACAGGAAGACAGCATCCACCTGCTAGGGACCTTAAAGGGACATAAAATTTCCAAAGAAAAGCTACAGTATGCTCAAACTCAGGTTGGATATTTAGAGCACCTGATCTCAGAACAAGGGCTATGTTTGGATCCTGATAGGCTTCATGGCATCCTGAACTTTCACAAAGCTAAAACTAAGCACCAGTTACAAGGTTTTCTCAGGCTAGCCGCTTACTGTTGAAATTGGATTCCAGATTTCTCTCTTGTGGCTCAGTCCCTATATGTTTTTTTAAAACCTAGCAAACCTGACCCCAGGTTAATTGGGGAGGTCAAGAATGACACAGCTTCTGAAGGCTTAAAGAAAAGCTTAGTGAGACCACCTGCCCTTGGACATTCTAATTATCAGCTTCCCTTTTCCCTTTTATATGTGAGAAGGAAGGGAATACCCTTGGAGTGCTCACCCCCAAACAGGGGGACCATCATTGATCTGTAGGGTGTTATAGCCAACACCTTCTGATTCCTCGTAATGATATATAGGAGACTCTGCTAACCAATGCAGATCTTTCATGGTTTGCAGATGGTGTTTATTTAAAGAGGGAAAATAGAGTGCTGGATAAGCTATTGCAACTCATTTTGATATCATTGAGGCCACACCTTTACCTATGGCTACTTTGGCCCAACTGGCTTCAATATATACTCTTACTCACACATAAGAGTCCCTCCTCTTAGCCAAGGTCAAAACCACAGACATAACCAGTAGGTATGCCTTTGGAGCAGCCCATGACTCTGGGTTGCTGTGGAAACAACGAGGTTTCCTACCTCTACTGGGGAAGAAATTTAAAATGGCTCTTATATCCACAATCCATTAGATGCCCCAAGCCTTGGCCATTGTTGAGATCCCTGGGCATGCCAAGCTTGACTCCCTAGGGGCTAAAGGAAACCACCTTGCTGATACTTATGCCCAGAATGCTGCTCTCAAAGGAATTAATGGTCAGATCTCTTTTGTGGTCTAAATGGATGCTCCGCAAAATAACAATCTAGAAAAATTGATGAGAAATGCCCAACATTTGGTCCCAGAAAAGGAAGAACAGTATTGGAGATCTAATAACTGTTGGTGTGATAAAAAAGAGAGAATACTGGTTCAGGTTAAGTAACTAACTGGTCCCATCAGAAATTGTAAGATCCCCACTCCTTGTGATTGTACATGTGTTGGACCATTGGTCAACTAACAAAATGATAGCATTCATGAATCAGTATTATTTGGGAAATAGTAATAAAGCCACAGAGAGTGTCTCCCTTGCTTGTCCCCCCAATCCAGAATACAATCAAGGGAAACCTGGTTGCACTGCTCTAGGGTAAAATGGATTTCATACGGCACCCCCATCTCACAGATATGAATATGTTTTACTCATGGTATGTGTGTTTTCTCACTGGATCAAAGCTTTCCCTTGTAGACAGGCTACTGCTTCTTCTGTGGCTAAAATTTTGTTTGAAAAGATTATCCCTCCCTGGGGAACTCCTCTTGAACTTCATAGTGTTTAAGGAACCCATTTTACTTGCAAGGTACTTTGACAGATCTGTGCTTTGGGCCAGTTTTATAACACTTTCACTGTGCTTACCATCCTTAATCCTCAGGGTTACTCATACTAACACCATTATTAAGGCCTAGTTGATTTGCATTTCTCTAATAATTAGCTCAGGCAACTATACTCATTATTTTATAATAACCTATAAGGGAAAAGAATCTGAAAAAGAATATATATATCTATATCACTGAACCGCCTTGCTGTACACCTGAAACTAACATAACATTGTAAATCAACTATACTTAAATAAAATTTTTTTTTACAAAAGACCCATTGGCAAAATTCATAGAGATCTTCCAAATACCCTGGTGAAAAGCATTGCCGTTGGTCCTTATCACTCTCAGATCCACTCCTTTTGGAACCTATAAACTCTCATCTTTTGAGATAATCACAGGACACCCAATGGAATTGGCTTGTGCCTTTTTTGACCCACCATTGATAAAAGAAGATATACTTAGTATTGCACAGGCCTAACTTCTGTTAAAAATAATCATGTTTTGGTAGAGTAATCTTTTCACATTGTGTTCTCAGAAAATGAAGACCTTAAACATCACATCTTGCAATCTGGAGATTCCATCTATTGAAAAAGACACCTCTAGAAGAGCTCCCTTCAGTCTCGCTGGAAAGGCCCCTATCAGGTACTGCAAACCAAACTTCTGGATTCTTTTCTGAACTCATAGTCTCTAACTTTGCAACCTGTAGGCTATTATTCTGAGAAAACATTTAGTTCCACTTTCTTTTGAGATAACAATACTGTTTAATTACTTCATGTTTATTCCTACAATGCATCTTCCCAAAGCATTTCTTTAATTCCTTCAGCTTTTAGCGTATCATCGGTATATCCACTATTCTAAGATACAGACTTTATTTTTAAAATTGTGAAGTATAGTTGATTTACAATGTTGTGTTAATTTCTGCTGTACAGCAAAGTGTCTCAGTTACACACGTATATACGTTCTTTTTTATGTTTTCATTATGGTTTATCACAGGATATTGAGTATAGTTCCCTGTGCTATAGGGTAGAATTTTGTTGTTTATCCATTCTGTATATAATAGTTTGCATCTGCTAATTCCAAACTCCCAATCAATCCCTCCCCCACTCCCCCTCCTCCTTGGCTACCACAGTCTGTTCTCTATATCCATGATTCTCTTTCTGTTTTGTAGATATGTTCATTTGTGTCAAATTTTAGATTCTACGTACAAGTGATATCATATGGTATTTGTCTTTCTCTTTCTGACTTACTTCACTGAATGTGATAATCTCTAGGTCCATCCATGTTGCTGCAAATGGCATTATTTCATTTTTTATGGCTGAGTAATATTCTATTGTATAAATATCTTCTTTATCCATTCATCTGTCAGTGGACAGTTAGGTTGCTTCCTTGTCTTGGCTATTGTAAATAGTGCTGCAGTGAACATTGGGGTGTATGTATCATTTCAAATAAGTTTTCTCTGGATATATACCCAAGAGTAGAATTGCAGGATCATATGGTAACACTATTTTTAGTTTTTTGAGGAACCTCCATACTTTTTTCCATAATGGCTGCACCAATTTACATTCCTGTCAACAGTGTAGGAGTTTCCCCTGTTCTCCACACCATCTCCAGCATTTGTTATTTGTACACTTTTTGATGATGACCATTCTGACCAGTGTGAGGTGGTACCTCATTGTGGTTTGATTTGGGTTTTTCTAATAATTAGTGATATTGAGCATCTTTTCATGTGCCTATTGGCCATCTGTATGTCTTCTTTGGAGAAATGTCTGTTTAGGTCTTCTGCCAATTTTTCAGTTGGGGTTTCTTTTCTTTTCTTTTTTTTTTTTTTTGAGCTGTATGAGCTGTTTGTTTATTTTGGAAATTAAGCCCTTGACAGTTGCATCATTTGCAAATATTTTCTCCCAATCCATAAGTTGTCTTTTCATTTTGTTTATGGTTTCCTTTGCTGTGAAAAAGCTTATAAGTTTGATTAGGTCCCATTTGTTTATTTTTGCTTTTATTTCTTTTTCCTTGGGAGACTGATCAAAGAAAACATTGCTACAATTTCTGTCAGATAATGTTTTGCCTATGTTCTCTTCTAAGAGTTTTATGGTGTCATGTTTTACATGTAAGTCTTTAAGCCATTTTGAGTTTATTTCTGTGTATGGTGTGAAGGTGTGTTCTAACTTCATTGATTTACATGAGGCTGTTCAGCTTTCCCAGCACCACTGCTGGAGAGACTGTCTTTTCTCCATTGTATATACTTGCCTGCTTTGTTGAAGATTACTTAACAGTAGGTGTGTGGGTTTTTTCCTGGGCTCTCTATTTTGTTCCATTGATCCATATGTCTGTTTCTGTGCCGCACTGTTTTGATTATTGTAGCTTTGTAGTATTGTCTGAAGTCTGGGAGTGTTATGTCTCCTGCTTTATTTTTCCTCAGGATTACTTTGGCAATTCTGGGTCTTTTATGGTTCCATATAAATTTTAGGATTATTTATTCTAGTTCTGTGTAAAATGGCATGGGTAATTTGATAAGGATGGCATTAAATCTGTAGATTGCTTTGGGTAGTATGGCCATTTTAATAATACTCTTCAGTAGAAGAGCATGGGATATCTTTCCATTTCTTTGAATCCTCTTCAGTTTCCTTTGTTAATGTTTTATAGTTCTCAGCATATACGTATTTCACCTCCTTGGTTTATTCCTAAGTATTTTTTTGATGCAACTTTAAAAGGGATTTTTTTTTACATTCCCTTTTTGATATTTCATTGTTAGTGTAAAAAAATGCAATTCATTTCTGTGTGTTAATCTTGTATCCTGCTACCTTGCTGAATTCATTTATCAGTTCAAGTAATTTTTGTGTGGAGTCTTTAAGGTTTTCTGTATATAGTATAATATCATCTGCATTCAATGACAATTTTACCTCTTCCCTTCCAATTTGGATACCTTTTATTTCTTGTCTGATTGCTGTGGCTAGGACGACCTATACTGTATTGAATAAAAGTGGTGAGAGTGGGCATTCTTATCTTGTTCCAGATTTTAGTGGGAAGGCTTTCAGCATTTCACCATTGAGTATTACATTGGTTGTGGGTTTGTCATAAATAGATTTATTATATTGATATATGTTCCCTCTCTACCCACTTTGGTAAGATGTTTTATTATGAATGGATGTGGAATTTTATCAAATGCTTTTTCTGCATCTATTGAGATGATCGTGTGGTTTTTGTGTTTTCTTTTGTTGATGTGGTGTATCACATTGATTTATTTGCATATGTTGAACCATCCTTGTGATCTTTGGATGAATAAGATACAGACTTTAGATGAAAGATGCCTGAGACAGTTCCCTCCTATCCTTCCTTATTACTCAAATATGACCACAGTAGGTTTCCAGTTTGTGCACGTTCCCTCTGATGAGGGACATGACACCCAGGAAAGGTTCTTCCTGGCATTGAGAGATAAAAAGCCACTGAATGCTAGTTAAAACAAACAGACTCTTGATCAGCAGTGCTTTGAGAGAAAGGTCTTAATCAAAAGGGAGAAGTGTGAAAATTAATAAAGGAAAACCTCCCTAAAATGGAGATAGGAGGCCAGAAAGGGGAGTTGTCTTGCATATACCACTCTACACCACTACAGATCCCAACAGAAAGAGACGAACTTTTCATCTCTGGCAGGAAGCGACACTATTTTACTACCACCAGAAGGAGGAAGAAAGATTTTTCCTCTTTGCCTGTCAACAGCTCAGCCAATGAAAAACCACTATAGTTCAAACTCCCAGTTTCTTTCAGTGGAGTTTTTGTTTATAACAGCCCCTCCCAACTCCCCTTCTCTTCTGTAGAAGTTTCCTCTCCCTTGATTTGTTTGACTTGCATATGGTTTGCCATAGTTGTACATCCTAAATTGCAATGGTTTGCTGCTCTCTAATAAATTTATTTTGCTGGTAAGAGAACCTGCTGTTTTATTGCTTTAGGTTAACTGTTTCTCACTCCCATACAGATAGTATTCATTAAACTAAAACTCGTCTTAGGTTCAGCATACTTGTGTTGAATCAGTTTTCCAATATTGGAAAGTTCCAATAGTATTCCAAATAGTGTTCCAATATTGGAAGAGTCTTTCCTCAGTTTTTTGTGCTATTTACAGTGTACGAGGGTGAGTCAAAAATTATCCGCGCTCCGGTTATATTAAAACTTCTGTTGGCCTCACTGTCCTATTAGCACTTTCCATTCAAGGCTACTGTCTCCCCAGTCACTACTGTGCAAGTGTGAACATGTTATATCAGTTCATTTGTCACTGTGGTGCGAGCAAAAATGGATGCCCCACTTGTGATTCGCACGAAAGAAGAGCGGCGTGCAGTGATTTGTTTTCTGTGGTCTGAGAGTGTGCACATCTGCACACTGCTGCCCACACTGTCAGCACTCTGCAAAAACTTTGTTTTGAGGTGTTAAAGCATCCTCCCTATAGTCCTGATCTTGGTCCATTGGACTTTTACCTGTTTGGTCCCCTGAAAGCAGCCCTACGAGGATGAAGATTGACTTCTGATGAAGAAGTGAAGACAGCAGTGCATTCGTGGGTTGCAGCTCACCTAAAACATTTTTTAGTGAGGGAATATGAAAGCTTGTTGACAAATGGACAAAGCATATTGAAAAGCAAGGAGATTATGTCGAAAAATTATATATTTGTGTTTTCTAAAAGTTAAAATAAATTCTGCAGCCAGAGCACGGATAATTTTTGACTCACCCTGGTAACAACCGCAAACAGCAACATGCTTTCAGTTTAATTTGCACTATTAACATTTCCCTCATCACTTTAAGTCTAGGTGAGGGGTAGGTCAGCTTCTATCATGGACCAGATACTAAATGTTTTACGCTTTGTAGGCCACCCTGTTTCTTTCATAACTATTCAGCTCTTCCATTGTAGTTGAAAGTTGCTGTAAACACTACATAAGTGAGTGGGCAATGCTGCATTCCAATAAAACTTTATTTGTAAAGATACGTGATGGGCAGGCCCTAGTTTTCTGAACCCTGGTCTAGACAACAAAACAACAAATCATTAGCCCTGCTGCTTGCCAGTTTCCCTTGTGTCAGTACTCTCACCATTGCCTACTTCGGGTTACCAGCATGAAGTTATTGAAAGTGAAGTCGGAAAGAGATACATAGAAGCACGCTCTTTACAGCATTCCTACCATTCAGATACAGTAGACATAAATAACCTCAACAGCACAGATAATGGTAAAATAAAATAATTAGGAAGTGATGAATTTTGAGTATTACCTATGTTTTTACTATCACTTATTTAAAGTTTAACATCTTTTATTAATGGCTCTAATTAAAAATTGGCTCACGAAATTCCTGAAAATTTAACCACGGGCTCTCACACGCCAGTGTTGGCCAACTGATTCCAGGCTCCTGCCAGTCCCCTCAGAGAAGTAAGAACCTATCAATTTCCTGCTCCTTGTAGTCTTTCAGGCTTTAAGGAAATGTTCTCTCCTGAAAGAGGTTAGAAACCTGGTTTCTGGGCATGTGTCCCACTCCCCCATAAGCTAATTTCTATAAAAATGCCTCCTTTTCCAGTTATTATTTAGATTGTCTGCCCTTAAGGTAATTACATTTCTGACCAAACCTGCACTGTCTTGGAACTTACAGAACCAAACAATTGCTCATGTGTGTGTATTGTGAGTCACATTTGGTCTAAAAGAATTCCTGTACTCTTTAGAAGTTTCTAAAATTACAGCTTTGCCCATTCTGGGAACCAGTAACTTTGAGTAGAAAATAAGAAGGGTATAAGATAGCATGTGTGAAGAGAATGAGTTGATCTGTATTTTCACTCGGTCCCAGACTTCACAATGGAATCTTGAACAACTACTGATTTCACTGATTTGTCTCAATTTTCTCCTTTCTACAAACCAAGGTTGGTAATAATACTTGGTACTCTTAAAGTTTGTGAGGGAAAATATTGCTAAGGTGATTTGAGGACATTGGCTAAGGGGATGTTGGAAATGAGTGTGGACGAGTGTGACACGTTAAAGATTGTAATTCCATGAACCTGACATAAACACTTTAAGTTCTGAAAAATGTGCTTAATTAGATCGTTAGGGTAATTGAAGCCACCAGCTGAAATTAGCTTTTTTAATTTTTATCTTCATTTCCTTCAGCGTGTTCTCCCTTTCTCCCTATGTCCTAAGGACTTGAGAGGTAGGTAATGGCTTAATTTATGCAGACATTTTCCTTTATGTGTCCATTGAACCTGGAATAGACAAGTCTGTGGCATCAAGAATCACCATTTCTGTGTCTCTTCTCTCTCTGCTCTTCCTTTCCTGCTCTGTACTTCCCATCCTTTCTTTCTTTTCCCATTCTTTTTTTTTTTATATAAATTTACTTATTTATTTATTGGCTGCATTGGGTCTTTGTCGCTGCACTCAGGCTTTCTCTAGTTATGGTGAGCAGGGGCTACTCTTTGTTGTGGTATGTGGGCTTCTCATTGCGGTGGCTTTTCTTGTTGGAAAGCATCAGCTCTAGGCGCGTGGGCTTCAGTCGTTGTGGCACACGGGCTTAGTGACTGAAGCCCACGTGCTTTGTTGCTCCGTGGCATGTGGGATCTTCCCTGCCCAGGGATTCAACCCGTATCCCCTGCATAGGCAGGCAGATTCTTACCACTGCACCACCAGGGAAGTCCCTCCCACTCTTCTTTCTTTCACTTTTCCTTTTTTCTTGCTTGCCAGAGTACATGTATATGCAAACATTGGACCTGCTATGACCTTTAAATCTGTTTGAGGCACTGAGTTTCGTAACAATGTATATGCTTCTCCTTTAAATAACAGGCTTCCTAGATTTGAATGATCATTGAATCCATATTTATTAGGCCATTATATTATATCATCCTTTTTCTGTTTCCAAGTTACTTCTCACTTTGCTATGGGTATGTATACCAAAATACAGACCTCTAGCATTAATATGTCTCTTTAATCATAAAATATGGGGAAAATAAAGGACAAAGGTACAGGAGTTCACTTTGGTAAAGCACAGCCTTTGCGTGATAACTCTTGTTCTCTGTATTCTGTCAATCCCAGTTGGGTTCATGCTTTAGTCTCATGAGAATGCCAGCTGACCCATGGTCCTTCCAGAGCCTGACCTATCCCCGCGTCACGAAGACCCAGTGTGAAATCTGTATGCTTAATATCCCAGGTCTAATCATCCTTTACTGGCATTGCATGTAAAGGTAAATGTTCAAAACTGCATCAAGTTGGGAAATAGATTTCTCATTTTTAGTGGAACACCATATTTATACTGAAAAGCTTTTGTTGATGAGTATTTTGCTGAGGGTGGTTGTGAAAAGGTTATCCAAACTTGGGTTTTATTTGCCCTTTGTATCTGTATGGATTGGAAAGAGAAAATGCTTGCTTTTATATCTGCTAAGATTAGCTACAAGTAATTGTGGTGCGCTTGCTGAAATTCCTCATCCTAATGATGCAAACAGAAATCACACAGCACAGAGCTTCAGGTTTCCGAGGTGACTCACAAAGTCTAGCAATCCATCTTGGAAGTCTTAGCAGGCCTATTTTGGGCTGTTCTCCACACATGGCAAGGCTGAAGAATCCCAGGTGTTCTGGCTGAGAGCAAAGTGAGAGCGTGAGGGTTGCTCTGCGAAGCAAAAACATGCTCATTAAAGCAGGTTTCTGGTGGGAGGTGGATCGGCCCAGCAGCTCTGCATTTCTCCTTGAGGTGACCCCTCTCCTTGTTAGAGACAGGGTCTGATGTCCAAATGCATCTGAGTTTAATGAGTTGCATTTCACCGGGGACCCAGAGAAGGCAAAGAAGTGCCTGCTTGGTGAACTGAGAACAGTATACTGTTTATTTCATACTACACTGTTTAAATAACGTAAAAGTTTTTCTTTCGTGAGATCTTTCTACTCCTTGGAAGTCTGAAATGACATATGTGAATATAGGAGACCTAGAGCTATGGGATAAATAGACTAATCAAGTTGGCTGGATTAATGATTCTCTTATGATAAAATCACTAAACTCTTTAAAATGATAAGATCAGCAGGCATTCATCTCTATCTCAGAGGAAGATGGCATAAAGTTAGAGAAATTTTTCTCATAGGTCTGCAGATGTTAATTAGGTGAAAAGATCTTTGAATAATTGACTAGAGAATTGAGCCACAATATTGATTGTTTTAATGTCAGATGCTTATTATCAGCAAGAATACTTTGTCTTGTAGGACATATTTTAATAAAATGGCAAGTAGTGTGCATCTTGGTGAAATCAAAAGTGAGAAATTGTATGTAACAAAATTATGAATAGCAATATGGCAATTTATATATGGCCAGAGAATAGAATTATATACAGAATATAAAGGATGTGATGTCTGTATGAGAATATGCATGATGACTTACAGCAGTGTCAAAGCCCTCAAGAAACACCAAATGCATATCAGAAGCTGAGCTAAGCATTAACTTGGCTGTAGCGCCATGAAAAAAGTTTTTTTTCCTCTGCCATATTTTGAAAGACTCTTCCATCACTTAAAAGTAAGTTTTTTTTTCTGCCAGTATTCTAGAAATAAATTCAAATGCAGTTAAAGTGTATGAAAATCTTTTCCACTATTAGCATGAAAATGCAACTGCAAAGGAAAACTGTGCTTTTTTTTTTTTTTTTTTTTTTTTTTTTTTTGATTTTTTTTTTAATTTTATTTTATTTTATTTTTTTTGGGGGGTACACCAGGTTCAATCAACTGTTTTTATACACATATCCCCATATTCCCTCCCTTCCTTGACGCCCCCCCCTCGATTCCCCCCCACCCTCCCTGCCCCAGTCCTCTAAGGCATCTTCCATCCTCGAGTTGGACTCCCTTTGTTATACAACAACTTCCCACTGACTATTTTACAGTTGGTAGTATATATATGTCTGTACTACTCTCCCGCTTCTTCTCAGTTTCCCCTTCACCCCCCGCCCCCTCCCATACCTCGAGTTCTCCAGTCCATTCCCTGTATCTGCTTCCCTGTTCTTGTCACTGAGTTCATCAGTACCATTTTTAGATTCCGTATATGTGAGTTAGCATACAATATTTGTCATTCTCTTTCTGACTTACTTCACTCTGTATGACAGATTGTAGTTCTATCCACCTCATTACATATAGCTCCATCTCATCCCTTTTTATAGCTGAGTAATATTCCATTGTATATATATGCCACATCTTCTGTATCCATTCATTTGTTGATGGGCATTTAGGTTGCTTCCATGTCCTGGCTATTGTAAAGAGTGCTGCAATAAACATTATGGTACAAGTTTCTTTTGGGATTATGGTTTTCTTTGGGTATATGCCCAGGAGTGGGATTACTGGATCATATGGTAGTTCTATTTGTAGTTTTTTAAGGAACCTCCAAATTGTTTTCCATAGTGGCTGTACCAACTTACAGTCCCACCAACAGTGCAGGAGAGTTCCCTTTTCTCCACACCCTCTCCAACATTTGTTGTTTCCAGACTTTGTGATGATGGCCATTCTGATTGGTGTGAGGTGATACCTCATTGTGGCTTTGACTTGCATTTCTCTGATGATGAGTGATGTTGAGCATCTTTTCATGTGTTTGTTGGCCATCTGTATGTCTTCTTTGGAGAAATGTCTATTTAGGTCTTCTGCCCATTTGTGGATTGGGTTATTTGCTTTTTTGGTATGAAGCTGCATGAGCTGCTTGTATATTTTGGAGGTTAATCCTTTGTCCGTTGTTTCATAGGCAATTATTTTTTCCCATTCTGAGGGTTGCCTTTTAGTCTTGTTTATGGTTTCTTTTGCTGTGCAAAAGCTTTTAAGTTTCATGAGGTCCCATTCGTTTATTCTTGATTTTATTTCCATGATTCTAGGAGGTGGGTCAAAAAGGATGTTGCTTTGATGTATGTCAAAGAGTGTTCTGCCTATGTTTTCCTCTAGGAGTTTGATAGTATCTGGCCTTATATGTAGGTCTTTAATCCATTTGGAGTTTATTTTTGTGTATGGTGTTAGGAAGTGTTCTAATTTCATTCTTTTACATGTTGCTGTCCAATTTTCCCAGCACCACTTATTGAAGAGGCTGTCTTTTTTCCATGGTATACTCGTGCCTCCTTTGTCAAAGATAAGGTGCCCATATGTGTTTGGGCTTACTTCTGAGTTCTCTATTCTGTTCCATTGATCTTCCTTTCTATTTTTGTGCCAGTACCATACTGTCTTGATCACTATGGCCTTGTAGTATAGTTTGAAGTCAGGAAGCCTGATTCCACCAACTCCGTTTTTCCTTCTCAAGATTGCTTTGGCTATTCGGGGTCTTTTGCGTTTCCATACAAATCGTAAGATTTCTTGCTCTAGTTCTGTGAAAAATGCCATTGGTAATCTGATCGGGATTGCATTAAATCTGTAAATTGCTTTGGGTAGTACAGTCATTTTCACGATGTTGATTCTTCCAATCCAGGAACATGGTATATCCCTCCATCTGTTTATGTCATCTTTGATTTCTTTCATCAATGTCTTAAAGTTTTCTGCATACAGATCTTTTGCCTCCTTAGGCAGGTTTATTCCTAGGTATTTGATTCTTTTGGTTGCAATGGTGAATGGGAGAGTTTCCTTAATTTCTCTTTCTGCTCTTCCGTTGTTAGTGTATAGGAATGCAAGAGATTTCTGTGCATTAATTTTGTATCCTGCTACTTTACTAAACTCATCAATGAGTGCTAGCAGTTTTCTGGTAGAGTCTTTAGGGTTTTCTATATATAGTATCATGTCATCTGCAAAGAGTGATAATTTTACTTCTTCTTTTCCAATTTGGATTCCTTTAATTTCTTTTTCTTCTCTGATTGCTGTGGCTAACACTTCCAAAACTATGTTGAATAACAGTGGTGAGAGTGGACACCCTTGTCTTGTTCCTGTTCTTAGAGGGAATTCTTCCAGTTTTTCTCCATTGAGAACAATGTTGGCTTTTGGTTTGTCATATATGGCTTTTATGATGTTGAGGTAATTTCCTTCTATGCCCATTTTCTGGAGAGCTTTTATCATAAATGGATGTTGAACTTTGTCAAAAGCTTTTTCTGCATCTATTGAAATGATCATATGGTTTTTACCCTTCAATTTGTTGATATGATGTATCACGTTGATTGATTTGCGTATATTGAAGAATCCTTGCATCCCAGGGATAAACCCCACTTGATCGTGGTGTATGATTTTTTTAATGTGCTGTTGCAGTCTGTTAGCTAGTATTTTGTTGAGGATTTTTGCATCTATATTCATCAGTGATATTGGTCTGTAGTTTTCTTTTTTTGTGACATCTTTGCCTGGTTTTGGTATCAGGGTGATGGTAGCCTCATAGAATGAGTTTGGGAGTGCTCCGCCTTCTGCAATATTTTGGAAGAGTTTGAGAAGGATAGGTGTTAACTCTTCTCGAAATGTTTGATAGAATTCGCCTGTGAATCCATCTGGTCCTGGGCTTTTGTGTGTTGGGAGATTTTTAATCACTGCCTCAATTTCTGTACTTGTGATTGGTCTGTTCATGGTTTCTATTTCTTCCTGGTTCAGTCTTGGAAGATTGTATTTTTCTAAGAATGTATCCATTTCTTCCAGATTATCCAATTGATTGGCATATAGTTGCTTGTAGTAGTCTCTCATGATGTTTTGTATTTCTGAGGTGTCCGTTGTGACTTCTCCTTTTTCATTTCTAATTCTGTTGATTTGCATCTTCTCCCTTTTTTTCTTGATGAGTCTGGCTAATGGTTTATCAATTTTGTTAATCTTCTCAAAGAACCAGCTTTTAGTTTTATTTATTTTTCTTATGGTTTCTTTCCTTTCTTTTTCATTTATTTCTGCTCTGATCTTTACGATTTCTTTCCTTCTGCTCACTTTGGGGTTTCTTTGTTCTTCTTTCTCTAGTTGTTTGAGGTGTAAGGTTAGGTTGTTTATTCGATATTTTTCTTGTTTCTTAAGGTAGGACTGTATTGCTATAAACTTCCCTCTTAGAACTGCTTTTGCTGCGTCCCATAGGTTTTGGGTTGTTGTGTTTTCGTTGTCATTTGTTTCTAGATACTTTTTGATTTCCTCTTTGATTTCTGTAGTGATTCCTTGGTTGTTTAATAGTGAATTGTTTAGCCTCCATGTGTTTGTATTTTTTGCAGTTTTTTTCCTGTAATTGATATCTAGTCTCATGGCGTTGTGGTCTGAGAAGATGCTTGATATGATTTCAATTTTCTTGAATTTGCTGAGGTTTGATTTGTGACCCAAGATGTGATCTATCCTGGAAAATGTTCCGTGTGCACTTGAGAAGAAAGTGTAGTCTGTTGTTTTTGGATGGAATGTCCTATAAATATCAATTAAGTCGAGATGGTCTAATGTGTCATTTAAAGCTTGTGTGTCTTTATTTATTTTCTGTTTGGATGATCTGTCCATTGATGTAAGTGGGGTGTTCAAGTCTCCCACTATAATTGTGTTACTGTCGATGTCCCCTTTTATAGCTGTTAGCATTTGCCTTATGTATTGAGGTGCTCCTATATTGGGGGCATAGATATTTACCATTGTGATATGTTCTTCTTGGATGGATCCCTTGATCATTATGTAGTGCCCTTCCTTGTCTCTTTTAATAGTCTTTACTTTCAAGTTTAATTTGTCTGATATGAGTATTGCTACTCCAGCTTTCTTTTGACTTCCATTTGCATGGAATATCTTTTTCCATCCCTTCACTTTCAGTCTATACGTATCCCTTGGTCTGAAGTGGGTTTCTTGTAGGCAGCATATAGAAGGGTCTTGTTTTTGTATCCATTCAGCCAGTCTGTGTCTTTTGGTTGGAGCATTTAATCCATTTACATTTAAAGTGATTATTGACATGTGTGTTCCAATTACCATTTTCTTAATTGTTTTGGGTTTGTATTTGTAGGTGTTTTCCTTTTCTTGTGTTTCCTACTTAGAGAAGTTCCTTTAGCACTTGTTGTAAGGCTGGTTTGGTGGTGCTGAATTCTCTTAACTTTGGCTTGTCTGGAAAGCTTTTGATTTCTCCCTCAAATCTGAATGAGATTCTTGCTGGGTAAAGTATTCTTGGCTGTAGGTTTCTCTCTTTCAGGACTTTCAGTATATCCTGCCATTCCCTTCTGGCCTGCAGAGTTTCTGTAGAAAGGTCAGCTGTTATCCTGATGGGTTTTCCCTTATATGTTGTTTGTTGCTTTTCCCTTGCTGCTTTTAATATTTTTTCTTTGTGTTGAATTGTCGTTAGTTTGATTAATATGTGTCTTGGTGTATTTCTCCTTGGGTTTATTCTGTATGGGACTCTCTGTGCTTCTTGGACTTGGTTCATTATTTCCTTTCCCATGTTGGGGAAGTTTTCCACTAGAACCTCTTCAAATATTTTCACAGACCCTTTCTTGTTTTCTTCTTCTTCTGGGATGCCTATAATTCGAATGTTGGTACGTTTAAGGTTATCACTGAGGTCTCTGAGGCTGTCTTCTAGTCTTTTTATTTTTTTATCTTTTTCCTGCTCTGTGGCGTTTATTTCTTCCATTCTATCTTCCAACTCACTTATTCGTTCTTCTGCCTCAGTCATTCTGCTGGTTAGAGCATCTAGAGTATTTTTAATTTCAGTTATTTTGTTATCCATTGCTGTTTGTTTTTCTGAGTTCTTATGAACTGTTTCTTGTACTTTCTCTAATTTGTTATCGAGATTTTGTATCATTTTTACTATCATTACTCTAAATTCTTTTTCAGGCATTTTTCCTATTTCCTCCTCATTTATTTGGTCTTGTGGGTTTTTTTCCTGCTCCTTTGCCTGCATGGTGTTTCTTTGTTTCCTCATGGTTGTCCAAGCTTTTGGGGTTGCTTGTCCTGGTGATAGAGGTGTTTATAGAAGACTGTCCAAGCCTCAGACTAATGTCCAAGTATTGGATTAGACGAATATTCAGTCTAGGAAACACATACATGTATAAGACACACAATTATTGAATCCGTTAGGACATAAGGCTCTAGAAAGACCTGACAGAACCCCAGTGTGCTATCAGATATTCAGAGAGAAACCCAGCAGAAATTGACAACTGAAACAGAACAAATCAGAGACAAAAGCAAAAGCAAACAAACAACAAATAACACCCTACACATACAAACATCAATCCAGGGAGATTTTGTAAGCTAGGATCAAATATAGAAATGAGCTGGAGTACCACCAGAGAGAATGGAGATTCTCAGAATGTAATTAGACAACTGTACTAAGAACTAAGATAAAGACAAAAGCCTAATATTAATACCAAGGCAGTGCATCATCTGGAGAATAGAGCAAGGAGTCTGAGCAGACCGATAGTGTTGCTTATAAGTATGTTAAGATAAAATACACTTAAAATGGCTGGAAGAAAGGGGAACAGAAGAGCGTAATGTGGTTGGAAATATGCAAAGAAAAAGAAAGGAATAGAAGTGTATAAAAGAAAGGGATGAAAGGAAAGTATGAAAGATATTTTGTCCGTACTACCAAAAACTTAGCTAGATATAGAAGTATTTTAAAAGGCAAAAAAAAAAAAAAAAAAAAAAAAAAAAAAAAAAAAAAGAGTAAAAAATATCCTTATAAAATTATGTTGTAAAACTTGTAGATCCCTTAGGGCTAAGATCGTATTTAATAAATCAAAAAAAAAAAAAAAAAGAGAAAGGAAAAAAAAAAAAAAAAAAAAAATCCAGAACTGATCCCAGAATGGACCAGTTCACTAGGTATTGATACTACTATTTCTGTTTCCTTAGCGTCTCAGCTGTAAGTGTCCTTTTCCTTGCCTTGGGTTTTTTTTTTTTTTGCGTTATTCTGTGACCAGCAGAGGTTCCTTTATTGTTCGTCTGTAAGCCTCGGTGTGTGGGGAGGGAGAGGGTGCAATAGTGGCTCCTTCTCCTGGGAGGGAGTGAGCAGTGGCGCACTGTTGCTTCAGTCAGGCTTGGAGGTGCCTGTTGCAGAGGGCGCTGGTGGCTCAGGCGTACACAGAAAGTCTTAGAGTTGGGCCTCTCTCGGGGTTTTTTCTTTTTGATGCTGGTTTTTTTTTTTTTTTTTTTCTCTCGGCAGCCTCCCTGCTGCTGGCGTTGCAAGGAGTTTTAATCTAGCCCCGCCCGAGCGCCTGAGGGTGCGTGTTATCCCTGAGCGCCTTATGTGGCCCCGCAGGGCGTCTCTCCGCTGCCTGTTGCAGAGGCGCAGAAAGAGAGAGAGAGGCTATGCGCGCGGCTCCTCCCCCCCGCCCGGGAGCCTGCAGCCTCCAGCCGCCATCATGGCCGGGCAGCTCTCAGGGATCGGCACTCCTCTCCGCGGACCTCCTCCCTCCTGTCCTCTCGGTCCGTCCCCCTACCGGCAACAATGTTTCTCCCCCTGAACCAGCTCTCCGGTTCCCACGCTCCCGCTCCTGGACCCTCCGTTCAGCCGCGGATCGATGTCTCGGTCCGGGATCGCTGAGCTGCGCTGCGGACCCTCCGTATGTTTCTCACTCCCTCCCGTCTGCCACAGCTCCGCCGCTTCACCCTCTTTGAGCCCTCGTAGATGCCTCCCTACCGGCTATGTCAGGTTCTCTGCAGCCCTTTCCGGTTTCCGAGGCCGTCTCGAAAACTGTGCTTTTGAAATCAATGTGTTAAGTATCTCTATAGAAACAATTATATATATAACATATAATTACATAATTTTTAATATAAATTTGCTTTCTCCTGTTCAAATAAAAGTTCTAAATCTTTGGAATTTTAGCATAAATACTTAATATTTTGCTATGGATTGTATAACTCTAGTCAATTAATTTTTCTTTGCTTTGGTTTCCCCACTGAAAAATTAGGATCATAAGATAGTTCTACCCTCCTTATCATGCTATATAGGAATCAGTTAAACTGAGCACAAGTAAACTATTATATGATGTAATAAATGAGTTGCATAAAGGTATCACTACTCTTAAATTACAACTGAAAAAACCTGCATAATTTTCTAATTAGATAAGCTGTAAGTATATAATCTAAGTCATCATTGAGCATATCAGGTTGGCAGGGGAGGAAGCTGATACAACATCATAGACCATTTATCATCTACTTCTGTGTGCCAAGCATTTTACATGAACTGTTTCATTTGACTGTGTTGACACTTTGAGGTAAATACTGCTATAAGATTTACTTCATAAATGAGAAAATCAGGACTCACGAAAGCCACCTGCTGAAGTTCAGTAAGAAGTAAAAGAGACCAAGTCCTCTTTGATTCCAGAGTCCAAGTTCTTCATCGCACTCTGTGACTGCCTCTCCAGATTTGGTTCAATGTTCACAGAATCCAGGACTCTGCAATACTGCATTAAGCCCAACCTCAAAACACAGTGGAATGCTGCAGTAGTTGAGGTCAGCACACAATTTCTGAGATCTTCTCCCTTTCCAAAATTTACACTGAAATACATGCCCTTTGTTATCTAAATGAAAATAAATGTAGGAGAATCTGTACCTGAGCTAGTAGGTGGGAGATGTGGAAACATTAGGTCTTTTGCTTTAATTGTGTGGGTTTGATAAGAAGATACATTTTCTTTAGAAACAGTCAAATATTTCTCATGCTTTTCATGAAAGCTTCAAATAGAACAGTTAAGCCAATATTTATTTGCCACTGCCGGGAAAAAAATATAACTGCACATTTTTCGGAAGTTTCTTTCATCTTTGCAATTGTAATAAATATTTTTTAACCTCTTCCACACAGTAAAATGTTACGATGGTCCAAGAAAATGACATTACATGTATAAGTATTATGAATAATCAGTGTGGAATTAAGTAATATAATAAGCTACTGTAGAGACGTGAATGGACCTAGAGACTGTCATACAGAGTGAAGTAAGTCAGAAAGAGAAAAACAAATATATTAACGTGTATATGTGGAATCTTAAAAAAATGGTATAGATGATTTTATTTGCAAACCAGAAATAGAGACACAGACATAGAGAACAAATATATGGGTACCAAGAGGAAAAGGGGGTGTGGGATGAATTGGGAGATTGGGTTTGACATATAAACACTATTGATACTATGTATAAAATACGTAACTAATGAGAACCTACTGTAGAGCACAGGGAGCTCTACTCAATGCTCTGCGGTGACCTAAATGGGAAGGAAATTCAAAAAAGAGGATATGTATGTATACATAAGCAGATTCACTTTGCTGTACAGTAGGAACTAACACAACATTGTAAAGCAATTATACTCCAATAAAAATTTAAAAAATTCAAAATAAACTACCCAGTGACTTCATGTACTCAGTACACATTTTATCTGAACAAATATTTCAATTTTCCAAAACAATTATTTTACAAGGAAATATAAGATTAACTTTTAGAAAAAGGGAAACAAATATACTCTAAATATTGGGGGAAATTATATACAATGGTTATTTTTTAATACTGATTTCTTTTTTTAATATTTATTTATTTATTTATTTGGTTGTGCTGGCTCCTTAGTTGCAGCATGCGAGCTCTTAGTTGAAGCATGCACATGGGATCTAGTTTCCTGGCCAGGGATCGAACCCAGGCCCCCTGCATTGGAAGCTCAGAGTCTTAAACCACTCCACCACCAGGGAAGTCCTTTAATACTGATTTCTTGAAGATGTACATTTGTTTATTGAACATAGAAACAAATAATTTTAAAACCATGTATGTAGTATAAATTGCCATGGTTTTCAACTAGGAAAAAACTTTTTTTCCCCAAAAATATATTATTAAATGTTTGAGCCTGCTAGAACAGGCTAGCTCAGTTTTGGGTTTTTTTTTGAAATATGCATATTTTTCTTAATGATATATTATAAACAGTGTCACAGTGGGTCCAACTCACTTTTGAAAGTGTTAGGAGGGTCCAAAATGAAGAGCTACTTAAACACCAGGGAAGAAACCAATTATTCAGAAACAAGTACGCTGTGTAAAAAGCTCCATGCAAGTGAGGGTTTCTGTGCAGTGTAAATGAACCCCGTGCACCAAATGTAGACATTTACCACTGTTATTAACACTTTATCCCTAGGAGGTACAATTTGCCCAATGCCAAGTAGTAACAGAAAAATGAACGACAATTATTCTTCCCAGGGGAAAAAAAACTGCATTCAATTTGTATTATTTTACTCTTTTGCAGAAACACTGGAACATGAAAAAAACACCATATAAAATTTCACTCTACATAAAACTAGTCCTCAGAACTATTATCCAGCCTGCCAGATGTTTTCCTCCTCTATTATAAGTTAACAGTAGTGATGTATCAAGGGTATAGAAGAATTCACAAATGTATTGTCTCCTGCTGCCTTGTGGGTAGGCATCTTATTCATTTGCAATAAATAAATGTATGTGTGTGTGTATACATACACACACACACACTAAAATTTGTACTTGGTATCTTCTAACTGAAAACTGCACTAAAAGATACAGACATTGTTTTTCCATTAAGCTAATTTGTGTTACTCCATTCCACCTCATCCTGTAACGTGACAGCCAAAGAAAATGAAAAGATCTGCTCTTGTTTGCTTTCACAAGAAAATACCACTTTGTTAATGTTAAAATAGTCCTATAATTTTCCAGTTCTTTTTAAGTGGCGCTGGAAACGTAATCCAAGATAAAGAGAAGCGCTGATAAGGTCTGGAAGCACAAGAGGGAACTATCCAGGCAGGAAATGTCACTGCACCAGCGCTGCCTGGTGGTTCAGAGCAGGAGAGTTAGAGTTGGAAACGTGCTCACGTGCACAGATGTCCTTGCACACACATACACAGAAGACACTGCCAAGCAGATTCTCCTAGTGTTATTTGAAACTTCTTTAACAGATAGCATTCTACACCAAAATGTGGCTAAATCAGATGTGCTCAGGAAAGCAGAGAGAAACCTCTTTCGTGGAGGAGCTCCAGTGTCTGAAGCCTGTTGCAGTTCTGGTATCAGATCAGTGAAGGTTCTCTTGCCCACTCCTGCCAAGAGAGCATGATCCTTAAACCTTTGGAATCTATTACTCCTTCTCAAAATCAGGCTAATAATAGCCCCAAGCCATCACTTTGGATTTACACAGCATCTATTGGACTGCACCTCTAAACGCTTTGGAGTAGCCTGGGTAGCAACCGTCATGTGTGCTATTATTAGTGGTATTAAAAGCTCAGAAAATCAGTGGACAGAGAACAGCTCGGTATCATACTCAATACAATCTTGATCTTTTGATCAACACCATAAATACTAAAGATAAAATGATGTAAAATTAAATCTAGGGCAAAGCCCCATATCTTTCTTTTTAAGCTCTTTATTGGAATATAATTGCTTTACATTCTTGTACCAGCTTATGAGGTACACCAAAGTCAATCAGCTGTATTTATACACATATCCCCATATCCCCTCCCCCCCGCAACTCCCCCTTACCCTCACTGTCCCTGCCCTCTAAGGCATCACCCATCATCCAGTTGATCTCCCCCATATCTTAATAAAAGAAGTGAGATTGTGACAAAATGTACTCATAATTTCAATACTATCTCTAATTGCCTTTTGTTTACTCTGGCTTCCTTTAGGAGTTTTTGATGCTATCTTAATTATCACTGTTGTTTTTTGCGTATTAATTAATGGTTTAAGTTTTGTACTTTTATCCTGAGGCAATTTTATGAAGGGAAATATCTTTAACAAATGAAAATGCTACCCTGCAGCTCTTCATCTCGACCAGCTGCACAGGCATAATGGGACACTGGGCTGGGTTCCATTCCCCCTCTGGCAGGCTGAGAATACTTGTTATGAAGCCTAGTCAGGGCCAACAGAGCATCTTAATGGACATAAGTGATGAAGTTCTCTGGCTGAGACCATCCGTTCATATCTGTGTAGCACTGGTTACCAAAAGCTTGCTTGGGACTTCCCATGATACAAAGCCATAGACTAGGAAGGGGACTGGGAGGTGCAGGGCTCTATGCCAAAGCAGAGGCCACAATGAAAAGTTAGCTTGAGTGAGATGCTGTTTTGGATAATGCCTGCTACAGAGTAGACACTCATTGAATGCTCAACTTAGGTTAAAGCACTTTGACATGGGGAGAAGGGGAGGAAGGGAGGTAGAGAGCTGAGGTTAAAAATGCTGTGCACTAGAAAACAAACTTACGGTTACTACAGGACACTACTAAACACAAAATAAACAAGGTCCTACTGTATAGCACAGGGAGCTATATCAATACCTTGCAATAACCTATAATGAAAAAGAATCTGAAAAAGAATATATAGATATAGATATATATGACTGAATCACTTTGCCGTATACTAAAAACTAACACACATTGTAAATCAACTATATTGTACTTCAATTTAAAAAAAAAAAGCAAGTGATATCCCATGAGCCCATCAAAGATCATCACTGTCAGCATTTTAGATATTTTTCTGTGCATTTCTGTTTACAGTGATCACATCAATTACACAAAATTTCTGCAGTTTTGTATCCTGTTTTTTCCCCCAACTTTAGTGTTAAAAAAAATTTTTTTAAATGTTGTGCACTAGAGTGTTACTAAATGTTCTGTTATTTAATGAGCAGGCAATCGTGTATCAGATACCCTACAGCTTGGGTCATAATATCTCTAAGTCAAGAGGCTTACTGTATAATGGCATTTCCTTTCTCTCTTTCTTGGACATTTATTTCTCATTAGTTCTCACTTTTCATTAGGGAATTTTTCCTACCATAGACACTGAGATCTACATGTTAATGAGGAAACAATAACAATTTGAGAATTCCAAGAGAAATGAGAACCTCTTTAGGCCAGTACCTGACTTATCAGAGTCTGGCGTTCTTGTAGCTGATAGTAAAGGTATCACTTCCAGTTAAGGTTGGTAATGCTCATCGCTGACTTCAGACTTAATCTTTAAAAAACACCAAATGTGACAAATGAACTTTGACAGAAATATATTTAGTGACTAGTTTGCTGACATCCACAGATAAGGCAGAGAAAACTGCCAGTTTTCAAAAAAAGCTAATTTGCATCTGGCTCTCTGTCCTCAGGAGCTGCCTGGTGGGGTTAGTTCTGCGCAGGGGAAGGAGTCCTACAGGGCGCGTCCTGCACCCGCGCCTGGGGGCCCGGCACCATCTATCTGGAGCCAACACAAGGGGCCAGAGGAGTCTGCGCCTAACTTGTTAAAATGCTCTGTTTGCAACCAGTGAGACAAATATTTACTTCCCTTAACCTTTACTTGTGTAAGATGATTTTACTCAAGGGGTGGGGAAAAAATCAGCTTTGCAGACATAGCTTTCTGTTAAATGCCCAGAGTTGAATTAAACACACACACACACACACACACACACACACACACACACACACACACAACCTCTGTATACTTATATTTCATCTGTTATTAGTTACAGGATTTGTTCTGCCTAAATTCCTTCCTTTCCTGGTTCACGAGTGTTTATGAAAGACCAGTAACAAGCCTGAATGTCTGCAAAATGGTTTCAAACACAGATCCAGCATTTGAAAGACAGGAGCTCACATGTAGCTCCAAACAGCATTAATTACTTTCTCAGAGTAATTAATGAAAATGACTGCACTTAAATATGTTCAAAGACTTGGAAAAGACTCATTCCAAGTTTGCTGCCACACACAAATCCAAAATGTGAACTCGTATTCAGTGTTTGAGGTCTGCAGCCTAGACTAGTTTAATCCCATTGTGGAAGAACGTCACGGCTACAGAGTGATTAAGGGCACAAAAGAGAAATATTTTAGAAAATGTAACTGAGTTGAAATTTCATGCATTTTTGCAGTTGCAAATAGTTGAGTCTTGAATGATGGCCTTTCCTGATCACGGCATTTCATGACCAATTTACATGTGATTAAACTGATCTGTCAGATAGTTTGCAGAATACATTTTTCTGGTTTAGTAACAGGAGCAATTCTTTCCTCTGCTCCTCTAAAACCAAGTTATTCCAAATGTAGTTGGTGGGCCAGCAGCATCAGCATTGAGGTTGTTAGAAATGCAGAATCTCAGGCTCCACCCCAGACCTTCTGAATGAGAAACTGCCTTCTAGATCAGCGGTCCCCAACCTTTCTGGCACCAGGGACCAGTTTCGTGCAAGACAGTTTTTCCATGGATGGGGAGGAGGGATGGTTTCGGGATAATTCAAGCGCATTACACTTATTGTGCACTTTATTTCTGTTATTATTACATTGTAATGTATAATGAAATAATTATACAAGTCACCATAATGCAGAATCAGTGGAGCCCAAATTCCGGATAGGGTTTTGATATGAGTCTGCAAGCAACTGATTTATTATGGTCTCTGTGCAGTCAAACCTCTCTGATAATCTGTATCTGCAGCCGCGCCCCAGCACTAGCATCACCACCTCAGCTCCACCTCAGATGGGCAGGCACTGGATTCTCGTAAGGAGCGCACAACCGAGATCCCTCGCATGCGCAGTTCATAGTGGGATTCCTGCTCCTGTGAGAATCTAATGCCACCGCTGATCTGACAGGAGGCGCGGAGCTCAGGCACCTAATGCGAGTGATGGGGAGTGGCTGTAAATACAGATGAAGCTTTGCTCACTGGCCTATCGCTCACCTCCTGCTGCGTGGCCTGGTTCCTAACAGGCAAGGGACCAGTAGCGGTCCGTGGCCCAGAGGTTGGGGACCCGTGCTCTAGATGATTTACATGCACACTATGGTTTGAAAAGCATTGATTTTAAAATACAGCTACACATCTTTCTTATAAAGGAGAGAGGGTTTTTTTTTTTTAATTTTCAGAACTAATTATTAAAGTTAAGTCAAAAATGTTTTTTAATTCTAAATTTTAAACTTTTAAATATTTAAATCAACTCAATATAATGAGTATAGCAGATTTTTAGCATGACTTTAATTTTTTTTCTAGAAATTCTCCCATACAGTCATAGGTTTGTTATAATGGTCCCAAACAATGTGTAATAAACAAATTATGTTACAGAATAAGAGAATAGTTCTTGATGACAAATCTACAGCAACAGCTAGTTTTGTCTGATACAATATTTTTAAATGTGCCGAGTTTTTTTGCCCTCATTTATCAAATACTTTGTGCCTTGTATGTGGTATTTTCAGAATTTATAAAAAACAGAATTATACTGTAAATCGTCTGGCAAAATTCTAAAAAGCCTTGTTCAGAACAAGAATAACCTCTACTGGATTGTGACTGTCTTTCTAGAAGTCCAAAACCAAGTAGAGGTTTGCTCAGTTTTTGCTAAGTAAGAGTAATCGCTCTGTTTACTCTGACATAATCTGCCTTCACTTTCTGAAATAAACTGAAACTCCTAATGAATAATATGCTTCTTTCCTGAAGAACACATTATCTAAATAATAATTTAGAGCTATGATATAACATTTTACTGCTAAAAAATGAAGTCAGATTTATTTGGTTCACTTACATAAGCCAATTACATATTTTCTACTTGTTTAAATATTGTAACGCATCATCTTCAGTCCTTTAGAAATAAACTCATTTCAGGGAAAAAAACCTAACGGGTAAATAGTGGTATGAGGGTAAAGGAACTAATGCTGATTAAATTGCTTCAACTCCTGGTAAAACTACAAAATAATTGCACATTAAAATAGAATGAGCATCTCTGATAAGAGTTATTTCATCTGCAAACTGTCCATAAAAATCACATCTTTTCATTTTAAAGATACTTAAATGAAAGTCAATTAAAGGCAAACTACCTTGTGCAATTAAAAGTGTTCAGCAGTTATGCAAAGTTAACCAGCAGTGGTATAAAATGCATAAAAGTCTGTCCCTCTTTTTGACTTCGTGATATGTTCTTGATGACAAGATGGAGAAAATTCAAAAGGAGAAAAGTGTAACCATGAGAAAGTGTGTGTGTGTGTGTGTGTGTGTGTGTGTGTGTATGATATTCTTCCAAAAAAGCAGAGTTTTGATTATAGTTCTCCCTACTCGAAAACCTTCAAGTGCTCACTGTTTCTTTTGAATAAGTTCTAAACTTTTCAATATGGCTACAAAGTCTTCCATGATCTTGTCCCAAACTATCTTACCAGTTAGCTCCTACTATTCACCATCCTCTCTTCTCTTTGCTCCAACCAAACCAAACCACTTGCTGTTTCCCTAATATAACCTAAGTTTTTCCTTTCCACACTTTTGTTCACACTGTTTCTGTTGACTGGAATATTCTCTCTCCAACATCACTTCACCCTACCCCAGCCCCTACCATACCCCCAAAGTGACTGGGAAAATCCTACTCTCTCAGTTAAGACGCTTATAGCTTCCTGTAACAGAATACTCCACTAACTACTTGAAACAATATAGACATTTATTATCTTACATAGCAAGAAGTTCTGAGATGGAAAAAGCCATGTGCTTTCTTTCATTCTATTTTGCTATCTTTAGCATGTTGGCCATTGTCTTGAGGCTTGTTTCCTTATAGTCACAAGATAGTTGCCACTGCTCCAGGCATCCCTTCCTACGTCAACAGAGAGGAAGAGAGGAGTTCCTCTCATATACCTTTTTTAAGGGAAGGAAAAGTTTTTCCAGCATGCACTTAGCAAACCTCTGCTAAGGTGCTAATTAAAAGAAATCATCCATGCTCATTCTCTAGCTTCAAAGAAGGCAAAAAATATAAGCATCTGGTACTTTCAGCCTCTAAAATGGGAGATGGGCTGTACTATTCAGGAGGAGGATGGAACAAATGGGAATGGCAACCAACAGTTGCCTCTAGTCCTCCAAAGCCCAGATCTAATGACATTGATTCCATGAAGCCCTCTCTGAGTCATCCAATAAAAGCTACCTCTCCTTTGGTTTTGCACAACACTGTAGCTTTTATATTCACATTTTTCTTTGTATTCAAGTTATCTGTATGCTTACCTCATTTCCACTATGAGAATGCATCAGTCCTATCTTGTTCATCTTTTACTCCCATATCCTCTGGCATAGTCCTTGACCCTTAGAAAGTGTTGAATAAATATTTCCTGAACTGAAAAACTCACTAATTTGAACCACAGTTAGATGATTCACTTTAGGTACAGGGGAAAAAAGAAACATCATACCCGCCTTAAAAAAAAAAAAAAAAAGAGCTTTCACCATATTAGCAATTAATACAAATGCCACTTTTAAATAAGCAAAGTACAGGGGTAACAGAAACAAAATTAAAAATGGAGAGAGGCTGACCTTATTCTCTCTACTGACAAAACAAAAACAAGCAAGAAAACATCCTGGCAAATGTGCTGCTTTTTCAAGACTGGTCTGCTACCTACTGGATGAAGGAAGGCTCCCAAATGTTCATCCTAAAGGGACCCCAGACTCAACCCAACTTAGGCCAAAAGGACCAGGGCTGCCTCCCAGGGACAGAGGAGCGATGAGCTAGAAGCATCCCGAGTTCCTGTCAATTTCAGGGAGCAGGGCTGCCGTATTACCTCTGGACTTCAAATTTACAAACTCGTAAGAGAGAGAAGTAAATTTACTTCTACTGCATTTTCTGCCATTCACAACTAAACCTAATCCAAATTAATGCACTTGGTGTACCCTGGAGACTGTGGTACTGCCAGAGCCTTTGGGGCTGGTGAGGGCCTCCAGGAAGCCACTGCCAGTAGGAAAGTCCTGAGTTAAGCCTCAACCCAGCTTAGAACTCAACTCAATTTGAAGATGGGCCCAAACTAATTCCATCCAATCAAGTACCGTCAACTCTCTGCACTCAGTTCTCTCGGCAAAATGTTGGCTGTATGTTGAGTTTCTCAAGCAAAACAAAGGACAGTAACAAATCATCAGATATCCTAAGCATCAACATTGCTAACTGTGTTTATTAAATGCCATTTTTTCCTGCCACAGAGTCACAGACTTGATTCAGGCCTCCCCAATGGAAAAGCAATTTACCTCCATCCAAGGGGTAGATGAGACACATGGAAAAAACTGACTTAATGATCCTTTGATTTTTATTTTTATGGCTATATCTTTTACTAAAGATCAGCCAACTAACACTGTGGCAACCCGCACAAGCAAAACAGTCAAGTGTAGGGGAAGAAAAGTCAATCTAAAAACGCACTTTGTGTTTTATTCTAAAGGTCAATTGAATTGAAAAAGTTGTTTCTTTGGACGGAGAGGTTATTTTGCTGATGTGACCAATAGAGTCAGTTAAAATAAGAAGCTGGTTTGTACACGAAGATGCAGGTGGCGTGAAAAATATCCTTATCGTAGCACACGTCGGGGAAGGTTTACGTAGACAGCAGAGGAATCCCTGAAGCTGGGCCTTGCTTAGAACAGTGGGATTAACACCCTGGCAAATACACAAGGGCAGGATCACTTGTTCTCAGCTTCTCCACCCAGAGGGCAACTGTCCAGCCAAGATTAAGCTGAAAAGACATGATAAATTATTCTAAACTCAAACAGGGAGAATGTCACAATCAATCTGATTCAAATGATAAACACAGACCTCAGATCAGATAATTAAAGTCAAAACATTCAAGAGAAGGCTTTTGAACTGTCTGATTTCTCTACATGGGTCTTATTACACCGATATTCAAAACTGAGTTTCACTTTGTGGAAAACACTTTCCCCAAATGGATGCAGCCAATCTCATAAAACTGATCATTTAAAGCCACACAGGAAATCTATGAACCCATCTAGATATTGAAAGTGAAATAGTGATACTATTTGTCTTAAAGTGCTGTTTTTTTAAGCTATTGTGATTTTTTTTTTCCATTTCAGGTTTGCAAATGGAATTCTCACATTGCTCTCTTCCATACACAATATCTTATTCAGGGCCTTATATTTACCATTTCCTCACATACATTAAATACTACTGAAATGCAATGATTTTGTGTTTATACTTTAATGTCAAAAAATGAAAACATAAGGACTTTGAAATTAAATTATTTTGGTGACTTCTCCATAATCCCATATACCCTACTTGTTAAAGAGAAATCTGTTACGTATAATTTCTCCAAGAATGTGCAGCGTTGTGGTTATCCTGGTACATGTGAGAAGCAGTATAGCACAGTGGTTAAGAAGTGGACTCTGGAGCCAGATTCAAATTCTAGGATCCTGGCTTCAAATCCTAACTCTACCATTTACTAGCTATGTGAACAATGGGCAGGTTATTTAATTTACGGTGTGCCTTGGCTTCCTCATTTATGAAATAGTCCCTACTACACTTTCCCATTAAGAGAACAAAATAATTTAATGTTAATACAGCACTTGGAATAGTGCCAGAACACTTCCTTAAGTAATACAAAATGTCTCTGCAGTTTACAGTAAAAAGCTAATTTAAAACTTCCTACCTAGGGGCTTCCCTGGTAGCACAGTGGTTAAGAATCCACCCGCCAATGCAGGGATCACGGGTTCGATCCCTGGGCCGGGAAGATCCCACATGCCAGGGAGCAAGTAAGCCTGTGTGCCACAGCTACTGAGCCTGTGCTCTAGAGCTCATAAGCCACAACTAATGAGCCCACGTGCTGCAACTACTGAAGCCCATGTGCCTGGAGCCTGCGCTCCACTATAAGAGAAGACACCACAATGAGAAGCCAGTGCACTGTAACAAAGAGTGGCCCCCACTCACTGCAACTAGAGAAAGCCTGCACGCAGTAACGAAGACCCAACACAGCCAATAAATAAAAATTAAAAACAAAAAACAACAAAAAACTCCCTACCTATATGTAACCAACTTATTCTAAGGACTGTTAGAACATAATACCACTCAACATTTAACTTGATTAGCCAGTATTAAATTATTAAGGTTACAGATTTCTTCAAGCAATCCCTCTGGTGAATTCATTTCTCATTAGCACACAAATCAAAGGATAGAAAAGAAGAAAGGATAGAGTATGAGGTGCCCCGACTTAGAGACAGCCAGTCTCCTCCATTCATTCTTTCAAAGGTCAAAACCAGCTGGCCCTATGAACTGACCCACTAAACAGAGGCACCATCTTTAGATTTGAGCAGGGAAACTTTTTCTTTTTGATTTGTGAGTTAAAAATCAATATAAAGTGCCACCTTACCTTAACTATTGAAACAGCTGTGTGTCTCCTGTCTCTCCCTCTATCACTGCCAGACAAGTCTTCCCAGAGCAAAAAGATAAGTCTGACTCCATTTTTGATGTTTGATCTCTGATATTTTCAAGCCCCACTCCTCCCTCTTCATTTGTTGCCTCACATCTGGGCAAACAAATAAGTGTGTCATGTATACAAAGGTTAAACCACTATGTTGTACACCTGAAACTAATATAATATTGCACATCAACTATACTTAAAAAAAAAATTTTAAGGGCCAAGGATGCCAAGGATACCCTATTGAATAACTGCAAAATGGACCAAAAAGACTATGTGATCTATTAAGTGCAGAGATTCATCAACATGCCAAAGAGTTATGTCAAAACTGACTTAAGCCCAATATCTCTAAACCCAGTAATGCAGCAGTCACCATGGAGAGGTCCCGAACCCTGACAGTACTGAGTTGGGACTCTTTATAGGAGGAAACTTATGAATATGAGCAGAGTAAGGTAGAACTCTCCAAAGTATATCTAGTAACCACCAAGTAAAGGTGTGGGGGACTTTGATATAGGGGGAGGAATCAGAAATGAAACAGAGTTCAGCAATTTGACCCAATTATAATTCCAAAATATACTAAAATAATTTATACAACAGAGACCCGATTGGCTTTTGTGCCTCTACAACACTGGTTTTAAATTAATTCTAATGTCAGTTAAGATGCACCCATTGGCCTTAAAAGCCTTAATACTGGTGCCCAAGTTACAATTAGCTGGGGATCCCAATACATTTAAACAAAGTATTTCCCTAGGAATAAACCTACCTAAGGAGGCAAAAGACCTGTACTCTGAAAATTATAAGATGCTAATGAAAGAAACTAATGATGACACAAACAGATGGAAAGACATACTGTGTTCTTGGATTAGAAGAATCAATATTGTAAAATGACCATACTACCTAAAGCAGTCTACAGATTCAGTGCAATCACTATCAGATTATCAGTGGAACTTTTCACAGAACTGGAACAAAAATTTTTTTTAATTTGTATGAAAACACAGAACTCCCTGCAGAGGCAAAACAATCTTCAGAAAGAAGAACGGAGATGGAAGAATCACACTCCCTGACTGCAGGCAATACTACAAAACTACAGTCATCAAAACAGTATGATACTGGCACAAAAATAGACACCTAGATCAATGGAACAGGATAGAAAGCCTGAAAATGAACCCATTCATTTATGGTCAATTAATCTATGACAAAGGAAGCAAGAATATACAACAGATAAAAGATAGTCTCTTCAATAAGTAGTGCTGGGAAAACTGGACAGCTACATGTAAGAGAATGAAATTAGAACATTCTCTAACACCACATACAAAAATAAACTCAAAATGGATTAAAGACCTAAATGTAAGACCTAAATGTAAGTTCTATAAAACTTCTAGAGAAAAAAAGCAGGCAGGACACTCTTAGACATAAATTACAGCAACATATTTTTGGATCCACTTGTAGAGTAATGGAAACAAAAATAAAAATAAACAAATGGAACCTAATTAAACTTAAAAGCTTTCAAAGGAAGCAATAAACAAAAGGAAAAGACAATGCACAGAATGGGGGGAAATATTTGCAAACTATGTGAGCAACAAGGGATTAATTTCCAGAATATACAAACAGCTCATACAGCTCAATATCAAAACAACAAACAACCCAAATGAAAAATGGGCAGAAGACCGAACATATATTTCTCCAAAGAAGACATACAGATGACCAATAGGCACATGAAAAGATGCTCAACATCTCTAATCATTAGAGAAATGCAAATCAAAACCAAAATGAGGTATCACCTCACATCAGTTAGAATGGCCATCATCAAAAAGTCTACAAATAATAAAGGCTGGAGAGGGTGTGGAGAAAAGGGAACCCTCCTGCACTGTTGGTGGGAATGTAAAATGGTGTAGCCACTATGGAGAACAGTATGGAGGTTCCTTAAAAAACTAAAAATAGAGCTACTATATAATCCCACTCCTAGGGGATATGCAGTCATCTTAGTGATGGAAAATGCTTGATCAAAAATTGGTCCAATGTGCATGTTTTTACAGAATCTTGAAGCATTATCAATTATCTGTCCATTTAGTCTGACCAAGGCAACAACTCCTTATCCAAGGTCACCTCTTTTGGGCTAAAAAATTGTGAGAATTGATTGTCCTGTAGATACCCAAGATAAAAATCAAGGTCCACATAAAGTTTGCCCTTACTAAAGCCAAAATGAAAGGCCTCCTGAAGACACTTCTTATCCCTTTCAGAGTTCCAGATATTATTGATGGTGACCAAGGCATGCATTTTTCTTCTCAAAACACACACCACAGAGTCTAGAACAAGACATTCAATGGAACTTTCACCTCCCTAATGACCACGTGCTGTAAGCCTAAGAGAGCCATAACAGCTTACTTAAAGAAGTTTAATATCAATGAAATGAGACATAGCACATCATCAATCAAATATCAGTGGTGAATTATAATTGAATCTGACTTCATCTGTGATGTCTGAGTACTGACAGCTTTCAAGCCCATCCCCCCCCCCTTTTTGCACCACATTCGGACAAGCCCAGAAGAAGGCCCATGAGCTTCACCCCTTGGCACCTGCTGGGTAGTTAAAACAACAAAAACCCCAACTCTCACTCTAGTCCCACCCCCTAATCACAATGAAAAACAAAGCCAAGCCCTGCCCTCCCAGAAAATCCCATATGGGAATAATCAACCTTTTCATACCCTCTTGATGCATGTGTGGTGTCATTAGGCTTGATATCCAGACTTATTTGGGGAGGGGGTGTGGACCTCACCCACTAGGTGACAATCACATCTATGCATATCACCCCCTGTTCACAGACCTTTGATAGTTCCCCCACTGTCCACTGAATTAAATAGAAACTGTTGATCACAGCTACAGTTCTTTCTAGTCTCAGTCTCCACTGTTCTCCTTGATAAACAGCATGCTTCAGATGCTGTTGTTCCCAGAACACACTTGGTCTTTAATTGCCTCCATTCTCTTTGCTTGTGCCCTGTTCTGCATTTTCTCTTCTACCACTGTCTCTATCGGCCCTGCCTCAAGACCATCTTAAAAGCCAACGCCTCCATGAACCCTTTCCTGAATCTTCCAATCAGACAAACTCTCTCCCTGCTTTGAACCCTGTATCACACAGTTTAAATCTCTGGCAGTGTTTTATCACGTTCTACCCTATAACAAAGTCATTCACATCTTGTCGCTCCCAAAGGGAGTTGCCAGCACAGGTCCTGGAAACAGACAAAAACAAAAACAAAAATCCCACATCTGATCACTGTTACCTAGTTGTTCTTGGGCAAGTCACCTAGCATCTCTAAGTCTCAATTTTATCTTCCAATGAGAATAAGATCTTACACGTGAAGGGTTTTGCCTAGTATCTGATTCATACTAAGAACTCAATAAAATGTTAGCTGTTATCATTATTTATCCTCTCTACTGGATCAGAAGCAATTTTATGTCAGAAACTCATTTTTTAATCCAGTGCAACAAGTGTCTGGTATAAAGAAAGCATTGAATAAATATCTATTGAGTGAACTGAATAAATGGTTCATAGGACTTCACTGAAATTTTAAAGCAAATTAACAGTAAGATTAGCACAATTAAATCACATGTATGAACCTAAATTAATTCTAAGAACACACAAATCATCTAAAAAGCGAGCAGAATTCAGGAAAACATACGTTTGTCTTTAAAACTGCTTGCTAACTTGTAACTAGTTTCCCAGATGTTCTTCCACACCCCATACCACCTCTCCCAATCCTGCAACACACACAGACACACACACACACACACACACACACACACACACACACACTCTCTTTCTCTCTTATAACTGGGCTATGGACTTAGCTAGCCTCTAATTTTGGTATTTTAACAGAGTGGAGATTTGTGGATCAAAAACAGTGACAAGTTAATTACCAACTTAAAGTTTCTTTCTGTTCAAAATCCTATCCACACACTATTCAGTATTCTGTAAGAAATCTGACGTGAGACTCTTAAAACTTATAGTGAACAATGCTGTTCTACATTTAATATTCTTAAATAGACATCAAAAATATTTTTAGTTTAGAAGAAAAAGATTACCTTCTGCTGCAGTAATTCTCATTCAGGTATCTAAGGGAAAAATGTAGAAACACAGGCAGATACAACAATGCTTATTAGAACATTAGCAAGAAACATCCTATAAGTGTAAAATATGTGACTGTCTGCAATACTTTAAACTTTTAAACTATTAAAATAATTTTTAATGATAGTGAGGGATGGTCACAACGTTGTAAGAGAAAAGGCCAGGTACAATGTGATACCAACAGAAAGCAGTTTATCTCAACATTTAGGCGCTTTTTCCTTAGTGATAGGATTATTTGTGGTGTTTGTCCCCCCTGTATTTTTAAAAATTCTACAAGAATCATGAGTTAATTTAAAAATATGTCCTTTAAATGTTTAATAGCCATGTGTTTGCCATGATCTATAAGAATAACTACAGCATGTGTCTAATTGAAAGATTAAAGTCCTCCTTGAAGACATTTAACTAGCTGTATTGTCAAACTCAGAGAATCTGCATCACACACAAAAAGGTACATTTGTAAATCGACTGATCTGATGTTTCAGTCAGTCCAATTCTCCTGTGTCCAGCTGTCACCTTGAAATGTTATGTATCATGATTTTCTTTAGGGGAAGAAAACACAAAATTGTACAAATAGGACTGCAGCAGGGGAAAAGAGAGGCCAGGAGAACTGTCAACTTCCACTTTAAAAAAGCCTATCTTGGTAATATCCTCAGGTTCTTGAAAACATATTCTCAAATATTTACTTTTCACACACACACAAAAATATTAGAGTTGGTTATATTTTAAGCTTTAGCTTCCTTATGAGCAAACGTATCCTTACATCCACCGAGTTCAAATGGGAACCACCAGTCCAATCCTGTTATCAGGAAATGTTAGCTTATACTGCATTTCTGTTTTTATAAACACCTACATACAGGTTTGTGACATAGTAAACCTGATCCTGAATCTTACACCACATTTTCATTTTCAATAGCCAAGCAAACCTAATGAATTTCCCACGTGACACATGAAAAGGCACCAACGATAGATTTTTCTCAGAATTCGCCTAAGATGTGAAACCTTTTGAGACCTGTGGCATGCGTGCTACAGGACACAGGGACTGTCATGAGCTCGCTCCTGTATATGTAAAGACAGTGAACTGGCACAGCAGCAGCAGGGCTGCCTGGGTTTGGCCTGTCCGTGCACAGGTTTTCTGGGGTGATGATGAATTTGCATCGATCTGTATTCTGTTTGGTCTTGGTCCTCAGAGGATGGGTGGTAGCCTGCACCTGGAGCGGGTGCGTGCCGGGAGAGCATAGCAGAGTATGCAAAGCTGACTGTCTCACCTGGTGACTGACTGACTTCATGGCTGTGAACTTGGTCTTGTTTGTTTGGTGTTCTCACCAGCTGAGCTAACTCATCTTTTAAGATAGAATTACACAGGCTAGCACAGCTTTCCAGAGTTTTCTTTTTCTCTCCCAAAGAAGTATCACCGTTAAGTTTCCAAAGTTTTTCCTATCATACTGTGGACTCAGAGGAGCTTTATAATAATAAGATTGCTATGACAAAATTATTTCAAACATATTTAAGTATATTCAGAAGTCTAAAACTAATTTTTTGAATGCACTGAAAGTGAAATTTAAACAAATATAGTGAATCTTTGAGTGCAAACCAAAAACAATAAAACAAATTCACATCAATTGCCTTTTTAAAATTAGACATGAGAATTTCAAAGGTCTCAAGGTAGGGTAATTAGCAATACCACCATGTGGCAAAAAAAGAACTAGAATGGGAGTCTGGAACCCTGAGATCTAGTCCTGGTTGTTGCTATATAACAATGATATGTCACAATTATCAGGTTTTCATTCGTAGAATGGGAAACTGGGCTTGACACATTTAAGACCCCATCCAATTTTGAAATACTAAGGATTCTTATTCTTGTCAAAAATACATAAATCATACAGTAAATATTTTTTTAAATCTAGATTGTTTTTTCTAACTCATGACAAAGAGCTGCTAAAATGTTTTAAGATAAAACACAACATAAAATCAGTCTTCATTTTTAATCAAATATTTCTAGGGATGGAAAAATACCTGTACAAAACATCCTCACGGAGCTGTTTTCTCCTCCTAAAAGACTGGATCACCTGGACAATACAAAATATATTTTCTTTAATTATTTCTAGCACAGTGCTGCAGTATTACTGAAAGATTTTAGAAAGACATCATCGAGGTTTTTTTCATATATGATCTACAAATATAATTTCCTCCTTCCGTCTCCTTTACTGTGAAAACTCCATGCACAAGTGTAAGAGTGAAACTTGAATCTCATCTGAAAAATGTCTTTCTTCACTGTAGGGTGTTGCTCTCTGAAGGCTGGATGACTGAATGGATTTTGGAGCAGGAAGAAAGCACGGGACAAATTGGCTTTAACTTGCAAACCAGTAGAAATGATAGAGAAGGTGCCCAAACTAGAGCTGCCAAGCCTCTGATGTCCTCAAGAAGGTAAGCCTCGTATTTGGAATATTAGTGCAAAAGGGACAGAGTCAAACAGAATCCCTAAGGAAACAATCACAGTTCATTTAGGACCTTCTTTTCTCCCACCCATATTAATTAAAAAGACAGAAAACAAAGGTGTAACTTATTTCTGGTTAAATACTGAGGTTAGCATAATCCACATTTGCTGCCAATCAAGGTATTTTAAAAGGATTTACCATTTATTTCAACCAATCCTTTCCCCACCTCTGGGAAAAAAAAAAAAAAGAAAATCTTGTCAATTATCAATAGTATCAATTTAAGTAGCTCTTCTTTCTATCGAATGTGCTTCAAAGACTCCTTATTTTATAAGAAAAATCTATCTGTTATAAGGTATACATGTGCCTCATGGGTCACCACTAAATCACATGGGGCAGCAAAACTGGTGATACATTTATTCATGCTGCAAACTGAACTGTAACACTGAAGAGGGGTGGGGCAGTTACAGTTCAGGGTCAAATAGCTGTATTAGCCTAAATTTCTGCCACTTTAAATTGAAATTTATTGGACATTTTAATAGCTTTTACAATTGAGGGATTTATCGAGTGCTTAAATTTTTAAGTATTTTTCTAACTTTCTTCAAATGAAACTTGTAAAGGATAAATGAAGGGTGTTTGCTGCTGAAACCCTTGCTAGGCTGAGTAATGAGATGTATCACCAATCAAAGTAAATTTTAAAAAATGGGTTACTTGTAGGTTTCTAGGATCAATAATGCATACTGGTACTAAGGAACAGTGTTTAAAACACATGCACTTAAAGTGATGATATTTTCATTTTCCTTTTGCCTATAATCCTTATTGAATTTATATAGCACCTATCTGCCAAGAAATTCAGAATGCCTCATAAGCTTACAGACTTAGAGTATTATGACTACACAATAGCAATTGTTTTCAAACAGTAATTTTTTTTTTTACCTTAAGAATGTCTATTGCCATGTATTGGGGAATAGCAAGCAGTAATATGATAGTAAATTGGGAAGTTTATACAAAGGAAGAAGCAAGGGGATGAAAAAGAAGCAAGAAGTCATAAGCTTCAAAAAAGCCATCACCTAATGGGCAAAAGCTCGACTTCACTGTGTCACAGATTCTGCTTCAGTGGCTGATGATAAGAAAAGCTAGACTGACAAATCTACTGCTTTCCTGGATCTTAGATAAAGCTCAGTTTTTAAACTGTTAGATTATCACATGATGAAGGAGAAATAATTCTTCTGAACAGAGACTCTATAAATATTACAATTTGTTGTTTTCTATGATATCAGCAGACTTACCCATGGAAGTCCATTGGCAGTTTATTCCTAAGATGGTGTGCTTTTATTTATTAGATGTTTTCGCTATTTTTTGGCATCATCCTTAGGAAATAATGGCAGCTGGCCACCCTATGAATTCCTGGTGAACACTTAAAATGTTTAATGGGATATTAAGTACCATATATTTAACCTTTTCTTAGGTAATTATAGGATCTGAAGTATAACCCCAAAATAATGAATACAATTTCATAAAATGAGCCTTAGGAAACAATATAGTTAAAACATCATATTCTGTCTGTCTAATCTAATCTAAACATGGAACAGATTCAGATATTTTTAGCTCTATTTTGAAAACTTCTGAATTTAACTCAAAGATGGAAAAGGTTCTATTTTTCTATTCTAAGAAAGATTTCTAGAACTACAGTACTATCTAATCCTATTTCATTTATAAAAGTATGAAAACTAAATTTTATTTCAAATATAAAACAGTCCAGAACACGATCATTTTAAAGGGAAAGAAGGGCCCTAAGACTTACTGACACAAGTTTACCTGCACTTGAAGCAATAATGGCTAAATTAAATTCAAGTCACTTTATATAAGAGTTTATAGAGATTAATGGAATTTACTTTTAAGCTTACTTGGCAAATAATACACTCTGAGAAAAAGAAAATCTTATCTATTATTGACAATATCACTTGATTAACTGATTGCTTTTATTTACACCTAAATGTGATTTATTCTTCATAATTGGTGTATATACTAACATAGAGTTTAGCTAAAGTCAAAATGTCCCCAAATTCTTAAATACTGAACTGAACATAAGAAATTATGATTAGTTGAGACACTTATTTATAAACATAGACAGTTCTCTTTGGTTATTTCCTCAAATTCATATCCTACCATGACAATTTTTTAAACACCTTAGCAGAGTCTCTGATAATCAAAGTATCAACCCTATATGTTCCATTTTAAGCATTTTAAAAAATATATTCTCAAGAAAATCTAAGTTCCAATTTACGTTATGATCTTAGAAATTTTTAATTTTACATTTTTAAATCTTTTATTTTAGAACATTCTGTCTTACGACACTTCACTTTCATACATTTATTTTCAGTATATTTGTTTCATACTCAGCTCTAAAAATCCACAGAACAATTTCAAATCGAGTATTATTACGTAAATAATTTTGTTATCTTAACAACTTAGTTTAGAAAAAGCCCCCCAAAACTGTGAACTGTTTATCATACAGAACTCTTCCCTCCTACCAACTTTATAATGGTTTTACAAAATTGTTTAATGAATAGCATTAACTGTCACATGAATATTCAGATTCTCTGTGTAAATCCTGAAAGGATCCACCATCTCAAAACTATCTCCAAAGTCTAAGACATTGTTCCCGTATCATTGTCAACTATAATAACCAATACCTTAATTATCATCAGGACGAAGACCATTCAGTATCATTGCCCCTAATCCTTTGTTCAAATAGCAAACTTGAACACAACTGTAATTCTTTTAAGAATCTTTATTGATTTTTTTTAACAATTTAGTTTGTTAGATGTCAATGCAGTTTATAAAAAAACTTCAGCACAGTTTCATATAAACTGCAATCAAAAAAGTAACTTGTCAAAGAAGTTATCTGAAGTTGCAAGTTATTTTTTGTAATATGCAGAACAGTAAAATGTAAGCATGCTCTCGGATGCAGGGACTCCTGTTTACTGCGGAGTTACTTTGAAGAGCTTGCTAAGGTCTGCAGGCAGTTTATGGAATGCAATCATTCTCTCCACAGTTTTGGTACATGAGGATAAAACTGATATTTATGAAATAAGTCTTTTTCTCAAAAAAGTTGAGGCAGCTTTTGTTGAATGCTGTGGGAATACACTTGCTACACCTTGAACTGTACTAAGAGAAACAGACAGCCAGGAGGCCATGTTCATGCTGCAATTTAAAAACATCCCTCCACACGTGTTGAATTCCCAGAAAAGGAAGAGGATAAAACACTATGCACAGTTGTTCATCGTCTTACAGTAACAGAGAACACACCAAGAAACTTTACATAAGAAGGGAGCAAATTCCCTTCACTGCTTTCAGTCAAGGTCAGTGGCGGTTACAGTGGAGGGTGGAGGTGGAGCAAGCCTAGGACGGGATAAAGCTTAAGTCTACATCTCATGCATAGTTGTCCTTGTCCTGTCCTCGCGCGGTTCTCAGACATCTGAATTAGAACTGAGGTTTGTTAACCTGGGGTCCGCATTGATTTCATATCTGTAATGATACCCTTCCATGTGATCCCTGCAGGCATCTCTGATGTTATGCATCCACTTTTTTATCCCTTTGCGGTTCAGATACAAAACCAGCAGGAAAATGGCACCTATCAGGGCTAAAACAATGCCCAGGAAGACATAAGACGTCTGCAGGGATGGAGGGAGGATAGGGTCACAGTCCAGGTCGGAGCTGTTGAGTTCCAAGAGGACCCGATTCCTCATTTTTTCCGGAAATGCACAGGTGAGCCTGGCTTTACCCTGCACTACCTCTGTCTCCTTGAGCCAGGCCACCATGTCCGCCATGTGGCAGTCACAGACCCAGGGATTGTCATCCAGGAAGACCCTGACGTGGGGCAGGCTTTGCAACTCTGCCAGGGTGCCGTTGTGCAGGACCTTGAGGGCATTGTCCTCCAGGTGGAGGCTTTCGAGGTGTGTCAGGTTGCGGAAGGACACGTAGGTGAGGCTCACGAGCGAGTTGTTGCGCAGGTCCAGGTGCCTGAGGCCGGGCAGCTGGGCCAGGACGTCGCGGGGCAGGTAGAGGAGGTGGTTGCTGGCCAGCTCCAGGCGGCGCAGCCCGCGCAGCTCGTGGCCCGCTCGCAGGGCCGCCGCCACAACAGCCTCAGAGCTCCAGTTCTGCTGCCCGGCCTCCGGGGGTATCATGCGGTTCACCATCAGTTCCACCAAGGGGCTGGGGGCCGCGTCGCTGGCGTTGCTGCCCGAGAAAGCGAAGGGGCTGAGTTCGACCAGTGGGTTGTGGCTGAGGTCGAGCTGGCGCAGGCTGGGCAGATGCTCGAAGGCGCCGGCGCGCACCTTCCCCAGGCGGCTGCCGCTGAGGTTGAGCGCGGCCAGCTCGGCCAGCGGCGGCCGGCGGGCGAAGGCGCCGGCGGGGAGCACGGCCAGCTGATTGCCGGTGAGGAAGAGGGTGCGCACATAGGGGGGCAGGTCCGCGGGCACCTCGGTCAGGTCGCGGTTCACGCACTTGACGGTGCGCGCCGCCTCGGAGCACTCGCACGGCGGGGGGCATCGGCCCGGCAGCGGGGGCAGGGCGGACGCCGCGGAGGCCGGGAACGACGCCGAGGAGGTGGAGGAGGACGCCGAGGAAGGGAGGGAGGACGAGGAGACCCAGCCCAGCAGGACCAGCGCCAGCCGCGCCAGCCGCAGCCGCCCGTCCCCGGCGGCGGGGCCCCGGGAGCACCCCCCAGGCATCGCGGCTCGGGTCTCCCCGGAGCTGGGCTGGGACGCCGCCCGCTCCGAAGGTTCGGGAGGCTGGGCCCGGAGGGCGCGGGCCGGCCGGAAGCGTCTGGAGAAAACTTTCCTCTCGTGGGGACGGAGGAGGGCCGCAGCCGCCGCTGCCGGAACTTGGCTAACCCCCTCGCCACTGGGCGTCCCCCTCCCGGGGCCGAATCCCCCGCCCCTTCCCTCCAGAAAGTACGCACGGCGGGTCGGGACGCTTGGCTCCGCGCTCCTCCTCCCGCTCCTCTTCCAGCCGCCGCCCCCGGGTGGCACCTCCTCGCCTCTTTTGTTGGCGCTTCACGCAGGATCCAGGATCCGCTGCGCGACCTGGGATGAGCAGGAGAGAAGCGTGAGGAGTGGCGGCGCCCGCAGCTCCCCGAGTTGCAGGAACAGGCCTCTGCAAGCCAAGTCGTCCCCACTCGGTACCCAAGATCGCCCTCCAAAAGCCCGTCCGGGCCTCGCCTCCTCCAGCGCCACGCACATCCTTACCCGGGAGAGGGGCGCGCGACCAGAGACGCGGAGCGCAAAGTCTTCCTTCTGCCCCGGCCCCTACTATATATACCCTGCCAGCTCCCGCCCTCCTCCTTTCGCGATCAGACTCGTCCCCCGCGTCTAACTTCTCGCTTAATCCCCAGCGCCTCCCGACAAAACTTCACACTCTCGCAGCTCCTTCCCCCACCGCCTCCGCAGACGACCTGCCTTCCGGGGTCTCCGCCCCCGGCCGGACCTCTCCTCCAGGGCCAGGTTTGGAGGAGAGGGAAGTTTCAGGTTACAGGAGTCGTTTGATTTCTTTTAGTACCCTCTCGGATTAAGTGGAGGAGCGTAAGGCTGGCGCCCCCCCCACCGCAGCCCGGCTCCCCGCCAGCCCCTCGGATCTGAGGGCGTTCAAGTCATCTCCAAAAGGGAGGGGAGAGCCCGCGAACAAAGCGTTGGTGGGACCCCAGACCTGCGCTACTCTCCTGCCTGAGGATGGGGAGGGGCCCCAGAGCCGCCTCCCGGTTCTCGCCTTCTCCGCCTGCTCCCCACCGCTCACCTCCTCGCCCGCCACCTCCGGAGGCAACTTCCAGCCCCAGCAGAGTCGCGGGCGACTTCCCCGCTCTGCGCTGCGGGCACCGACTGTCCTCGCACCCCAGCCCCTGGCCCAACCTCCGCAGCTGGGAAAAACCAACCCGGGGGGCGGGGGAGGGCCAGGCCGACCGGCGGAGCTGCTCCGACCGCGCGGCCAGCCTCGGCCGCCCACGGTATTGGGATTGAAGACAGGAGACGAGGGGGGATCTGGGCTGCGCGCCTCCTCCTGGTGGAAACTGACGAGGACTGTGCGGGGAAAGGTGAGGGAATCCCTTTTTCTCCCCCTTCCCCGGCATCCTTTGGTGGTTCCTCATTTTGCATACTGGATTTTACCTTGGACTGGAACAAAACCGCTGGTAAATCTCGTGGAATTCGCCCAGATTCGGGCACTTAATGGCAGTAACCAGGTAGATTTAGGGGTGACAGCAGCGCGAAGCAGCAGCGCAAAGAAGTGAGCTGAAATTGCACAGTGGCGGCAGTAAAACACCCAGCAGCCTGAAAGGGAGTTTCAGAAAGTCTTCCCACCAAAGCGATACGTTAGACTGCCAACTTCGAATTTAGGTGTAATTAACGCTTCCCCACCTGTCCCGCCCCCACACTTCTCGGATAGTTACGGAATTTGTGAAGGGAGAGAGCCAACTTTAAGAAGAAGGGGAGAAAAAGATGGGTGGAGAAGAGATTCCCTGTTGATTCATTAGCTTTTCTCCTCCCCAAATTAAAACCAGAAGGAAGAAGACGGCAGCCAAAGCGTCTTAGAAACAAAAGGCAAATAGCAAGGACGTGAGTCACCAGGAAAGTGGACCCGTCCCCTCACCAGATGTGGCAGCGGTGTGTCGGCGCAAGTCACTTAAGCTGGGAGAGCTCAAAGGGTGGGGTTGAGAGGGAGGCCGCCCGGGGAGAGCAGAAGTTTGGTACCAAAGTCTAACGCCCCAGGAGGCGCCAGTTAGGCAGGGAACGGTGGGGCTGAAGTTGGGAAAGGAGTCTCAGGATGATTGAGTATAGGGGGGATATGTTACATAGGAGAGGTTTGGGGGCTTGAAGACTCGATCCTTGCTCTCTCAGTGACCCTATATCTCCTTTCTCCCGATCAAATGATTTCCCTGAAAGGATGAGAAGGTGCTGGTTATTTAAGGCTTGCTCATTTTAGAGAGAAAATGGTAATTAGAGAAAACAGTTGGGAAAATTAAGATCTAGTAATATAAAAAGGATCGAATTAGGAATGCCAAAGTTTGTGCCTGTGACATGTGCCTTTAGTGTGAAAAAAGGCCCGACTCTCAAGTTGATTCCTTATTACTTTTGTGGGAAGAGATAGTCTGCACAGACAACAGAAAAAATGGCCCAGACAAGACCTGGAGGGGTTGGAGACTGCAAGGATTTTGTGCAAAAAGCCAGTTTTGTCTATTTGTCTCTTCAGCACGTTTCTCTAAATCTTTTTCTTGTTTTTAAGTGTTTTGTAACATGAATGTGAAACACTTTGAAAAAGGAATCTGAAAAGCTGTAGTCATGTTCTGTATCCTGATGGTGGTGGTGGTGGTGGTGGTTATGTAAATCTATACATGTGTTAAAATTCATAGAACTTTCTACACCAAAAAGAGTCAGTTTTACTGTATGATTATTTTTTAAGCAAAATTAGTTCCTCATGGGAGAAAAAACCGTAGTAATGCTCTGGCATAATATTAATTCTGGTTCTGCTCTGTTACGGAGAGTGAGAAGCACTTTCAAATTTAAAAAGATATACTCTCATCAGATTGTCAAATCAGCTTGGCAGTATAGATACCATTAGTACTATTGTCTTGCTATTTGCATTATTATTCTGTTTTACAAATGAAAAATCTGGGGCTCTGGGCCAAGAATAACTAGCATTGACAGTGTCTTTTAGTTGCCAAGCCCTCTATTGATCACGTTACAGAAATTATCTCATTTGCTCTTCCCATCATTACTCAGGTGGGCCCTCTCCAGCCTTAAAGAGGAGAAAATCGAGGCAGAAATAAATTATATAACTTGTTCTCATGTGTGGTGGAGGTGGGGACAGGCCCAGATTTGTCTGCTGTTCATATACATCTCACATTCCACCTCTAGGCAAAATCGAGGAGTTTGTGCCAAGTCCTACTCTGCATCACTTAGGCAGAACCACAGCTGCTCCCCTGGTTCTCTTTCTCCTTATTTTCTTCCACCTGCCTGCAGCTGTCAGTTGCTTATGGCTGCTGAATCAGGACTCAGAAATTTGGGGATATTTTTAGCTCCACCACTTACTTATTGTGTGGCTTCAATATACCTCTGTTTCTTAATCTGTAAAATAGGACCACTAATAAAACGTTATGGTATTTCTATGAGAATTGAGATAAGGTATCTAACACTCTTAGCAAAATTGCCTGTTATCATTATGCTCTCTTTGATTACTCTCCCTTGCACCACTTATTGTGCACCCACCGTATCCCTGTAACTATGTTAGTGATAGGAGTCCAAGAATGAATAGTCTAAGGTCTCCTTCAAGTAGAATTGCCAGATTTGGCAAGTAAAAATCCAGGACACTCAGTTAATTTGAATTTCAGATGCAGTGAATGATTTTTTAGTATGAATGTGTCCCATGAAATATTTGGGGTGTACTTTTACTTAACAGAAATTCATTCTTTACCTGAAATTCTAGTTTAACTGGGCATCCTGTATTTGGTCTGGTGGCAAAGAAGTTCACAACCTGGTGGAAGAGACATACAGAGCTTTCAGTGCAGATCACTGAATGCAGTTTAGTGTGTGTATCTTTCCAATCTCTCTCTTTGTATATATTTTACTTCTGTTGCTGCCATTTTTTTATATGAATGGGATCATAGTATATGTATTATTCATGATTTTTTTTAGTTTTAAAACAACCCTATATCATTCTGTGTCCATACATATAGATATGCTTTCTTCTTTATTTTAAAGACTGCAAAATATTCTGTAGTGTGGCTTGCTTTACCACTTTTTTTAACTGCTCTTTGAAACACAGTAAGATCAGTAACTACTTTTAAAGAAGTTTCCTTCAAGTGAGAAAAGCTTACTAGGATCAGTTCTATTTTGATTATTGTAAGCATTTAATTATCCAGAATTATCATACTTGCTTTACTCCTGACAGCTTGAAAATTTTCTGTGCGTGATGCTATTTACATGCTCTAAAGCAGAACAGAGAACTTCAGAGTACATTTTCCCCCATTTATTCTTCCATTCCAAAATAAAATAAAAGAAGGATCTGAATGTCCTAATGGAGAAGAACCAATCTAGTGTATTTCATAGGTCACTTTGTAGCCTCCAGGAATATGTCTCTGCAGAAATCATTGTTTCTTCAGGAATCATTTTTCTTCTAATGACCCAAAGGGAAGTCATTAGTAAATTTTTGAAATATTGCTGCTAAATCCTGGGAAGGCAAGGAATAATGTAGTATTAAAAAAGAAAATGATGGGTGATTATGGCCACCCTCATAGTAAGTAGAAGAGAGAAACCATGTGGTCCAGCCTGGACAAACATCAAGAGTATTGAAGACTTAATTTTGGTCTCTGCCTTAAATTAGCAAAAGAATTGATAAAGGAAAACACTCTCAAATCTAAAAAATTTCTAAAACAGAATCAAACATTGGTGAATGTCAAGCACACGTCATAAAACCATGAACCAACACTTAAAACCAGAACAATCAACCTGACAGTCAATTTGGGGGAAAAAGTTATACATTCATTAAAAATATTTTTTAATTGTTAATGATGAAAAAAAACTTTGTGCTGATTTGAACTCATTTGAGAAAGAAATAAGCTTCTTGTCTGAGATATATAAACTAAAGTAAAATATTAACTAGAGAATGGGTTGAAAAGGACATATTTGTTTCATTAGTCAGTACAATGGAGGTTGGAGCTGGTAAAAGAAAAATATAGTAAAGACATTTCAGGATTTATTGAAAATTAAATAAATACTAAAGAGAACAAGCTAAAAAGCTGTAGAATTGGAAAGATTAAACTGGATGGAAATATGTGATTCTTCAAGGATGAGAAAATATTGAAAGGCAATAAAAACAATTATATAGCAGTCTGCAGAGCTCTCCAGATAGTTAACATTACAGGATTATTCAACTTTAAATGTTTTCCTTTTTAAGACCTTACGGTATGTCCTGCACCTAATTGATGTTCTTGGGATACAAATGTAGATACAACAAAAATCCCTGCCTTCAGATAACTCACAGTCTAGTGGTGAAGGCAGACTACCTAATAGTTATAAAACATACAGTGAGTGCAAGGGTCAGGGTGGAGTGGGGAGATTGCAGAAGACTTTATCAGGGAAATAATGCCTGAATTGCATTTTAAATTATTAGTAGGAATTTGCTAGACAAAAGATGGGCAAGTTGGTGAAAGAACTTAGAGAACTTGTTCAGTTCTAGAGACTACATGGGGAAGAGCACAGCACACATTGGAGAGAGTGGTACAAGGTCAGATTTGAAATATGGTTGGGATCAGATTACTGCCCTGTATTCGAAAAAGTTTGATTTCATCTTGTAGAGCTGGTGAGCCTCCAAAGATATTCATCAGGGGAATGACATGATCAGGTGTGCATTTTACAAAGATCACCTTTGTGATCTGTTTGAGTGGTAAATTACAGGCAAAGAGACTGAGGACAGGGAGAAATTGGGAGATCCAAGTGATGGATGTTGAAATAAACTAAAGCAGTATTAAAAGATTGACAAGACAGGAACAGATTATATAGACCAGTGGTTCTCAGCAGGGTGACACTACCCCTAATGGGCATTTTGGATATTTCTGGAGGCATTTTCTGGTTGTCATCGTTGGAGAGAGCTACTGGCATTTAGTATGTAGAGGACAGAGATGTTAGAGGGACAATATCATACAATGAAAAATTATGCTGCTTCCCACATGACTTTCAAGTATCCATCTAGGCATTCTTGTAGGGGAAAAACCTGAATATAATCATCTCAGTCTAGAAACAACTCCATTGTACATTTTTTTTTTTTTTTTTGGTTGTGCTGGGTCTTAGTTGCAGCTCACTAGCTCCTTAGTTGTGACATGCAAACTTTTAGTTGCCGCATGCGTGTAGGATCTAGTTCCCTGACCAGGGATCAAACCCAGGCCCCCTGCATTGGGAGCACGGCGTCTTAACCACTGTGCCACCAGGGAAGTCCTACATTCTACATTTAAATTGAAAATAATTACAGAATGGTTTTAATATATACTGAATTTTCCAGGAATGCTGCTACCATGTTCATTGAAGAAAAAATATTGTTTTGTTTGGGACTCTACCAAAATTTTCTCTCTGACAGCTATGCCACACATGCTATTAGAATCACTAATACAACCCAACTGTATCAGTGTGCGTCTGTATTTATTACACTTGCAGTAATTGCTATTACAAAATGTCTAATGTAAAGACAAACTATTTTCACTATTCATTTGAATCTTAGTCTAATTTCTCCTAAATCCTAGCCTGTTTATAAGTAGATGGAAGTAAATTACCACTTCATTAGGTCTTCTAGTATAGTTATTTATATGTTATACTAATGTTATTTATTTAATTATGCTCCTTTTATTTCTGTTATATTATAGTTAGTATAATATATATTTTAAAATTTGTGTGAAGGTATACTGATATAAAGGGGCTTTATAAAATATTTGTTTTAAAAATATTAAAAGTAACTCATATTGATACTTAAGAGGTAGAATTTATAAATGTTGGTGACTTATTCAGTATGGAGGCGAGAATACAGGCATTTATAATTCTAAAACATGTAACATAATAGATAACGTCTATATTTTAAATAATGTCCAAGAGAAATCCTAGTCACCCTAGATTAGAGAGTCAAATCTGACTCTAAGGCAGCTGAAGAATACCTAGAGTAAAGAATAGAACAGTAAACTTATTCACTTGAAGAAGACCTGGCTTATTTGGTTGAAATTATTGTCTTTTCAAAAGAAATTGTGATAAATATTTAAATCAGCAGTTACCTAATGCTCTTTTTCTAATGTAAATTAATTCAACTTTGAAGTTGACATTGAAGATTTTCCATTTCTCTAGTCCTTGCCCAAACTGGGTTCTAAACCAAAGCTGGAGTTCAGCCAAGCAATGGGAGCAGTTGCAATTGTAGCTACCATCCAAATTTAATTAATTTCAGTTAAATTTAATACAGTTCAATAAATGTTTACTAATGTGCCTTTCTTGTATGGAATTTGCCTTCCAAACAGAGCCACCTCCAAAGCCAGAAATTTTCCTTAAAAATTTTCTGATCCTGGCACATTGACAGGCAATCTATTGCATGTCCATGGCAGGGGTTCAGCAGATAGACTTGGGCCAAAGCTTAGATATATGACCCAGGTGTCTCTAATCTATTTTACAAGTCTTATCCAGTGAGCTAAAGCACATAGGTCAATAAGATGCCTGCGAGCACTGCTTGAAATATTCAAAGCCAATAAGTGAATATTTGTCAGGTTTGGTTTAGCTTTCCATATGAAAGTCTAGGAAGAAAAGACTGAAAATACTGTATTTTGGAATAGAAGTTTATCACATTACCTTAGCACTGAAAACAAAAATGAAAGTAAAGAGTTTAATTAGGAGGCAAAATTAAGCCAGCGTCAAATCATATGGCCTGAACAGTGGGTGGGTGTTGAATATGTTTTCTATATTTAATAACAAAATATTTTAATATTTTGTAAACTTCCCTGGTGGCGCAGTGATTAAGAATCCACCTGTCAATGCAGGGAACACAGATTTGATCTCTGGTCTGGGAAGATCCCACATGCCATGGAACAACTAAACCTGTGCACCACAGCTACTGAGCCTGCGCTCTAGACCCTGCAAGCCACAACTCCTGAAGCCCATGCACTCTAGGGCCCGTGCTCCGCAACAAGAGAAGCCACCGCAATGAGAAGCACAGTGAAGAGTAGTCCCGCTTGCCACAACTAGAGAGAAAACCCACATGCAGCAACAAAGACCCAACACAGCCCCCAAAAATTATTATTTTATTAATAAATTTATTATTAATAAATTAATAAAGATAATAAAAAACAAAAATAGAATAAAATGGTAGTATAAAGGAGTTGGGTGCAAAGTGTGTGTGAAAAGATACCTATATTGAACTTGAACAAAAGCCTGCTGGAGGCATGTGTGACATCAGGAGGTACTTGAACCCAGGAAATATTGGTGTGATGACATTTGCAAAGAGGTGATATTCAAAATAGTTTACAGCTAGTATGGCACAGCCATTGACCAGCAAGTGTTCAATAATCAGACAGGGTGCCCCCTGTCAACAAGCAGTAGGGCATTGTGAGTGCAAGCTGCCTGAATACAAGCAATTATATATATAATAAAGGTTTCCAATTCTCTTGGCACCCTCGACAGTACAGGCAATCACTAAAATTGTTCCATAACTTCTAAGCTTTACCATAAGGAGTTGGAAATCTTCTTTAAAATAAGAAAATAACCAGTAGTTATGAATAAATTGAGTTTAATCATTATTTGTTAGATAAATAACTTTTGAGGGTATAAGTGCTTCTAGGCCCTGTCCTGGGAACTGAGGGTCCAATGGTGAATTAAACAGAGAAAAGCCTTGTTTTCATGGAAACTTATTGTTTTCATCAGCTTACTAAATCAATTAACTCAAGTGTGGGAAATCTAGTTTTCTTTTTTAATTGAATTAAAATATTTTGTTATTAAATATAGAAAACATAACAACAGAGGATTGTATAACAAAAGCTTGTGTCTTCTGCTCAGCTTTACAAATCCTAACATTTGGTTTCTTTTTCAGTTTTCTTCTGTATATAATTAAAGTGAACAAATTGGTAAGTTTTGACATAGGCATACATTCTTGAAACCATCATTAAAGAAAACTAACATATTCATCACCCATCAAAAGGTCATATTTCTCATGACCTTTTATAATCTCTCTATCCACATGTCATCTCCACCCCAACCCATGCCCAGGCAACCATTAATTTGATTTCTGTCACTATAGATTAGTTTGAATTTTCTAGAATTTTATATGAATGGAATCATACAGTATGTGCCCTTTTTTTAATCTGGCTTCTTTTTACTCAGCATAATTAATTTTGGATTTATACATGTTATTAGTATCAATAATTCATTTTCATTTCTTTACTAAGTAGTGTTCTATGATATGAATATAGGACAATTTGTTTATCCCTTTACCTATTGATGGACATTTGGACTTTTTCCAGTTTGGGGCTGTCACGTATGAAGCTGCTATTGCTATTCAAGTCTTTGGGCATGTGCTTTCATTTCTCTTGGGTAAATATCATGAGGTGAAATGGTTATGTCATATGGTAGATTCATTTTTAACTTTTTCAGGAATTCCAAACTAGTTTCTAAAGTGGTTATACCATTTTTACATTACTCCCCTCAGCGAAGAAGAGTTCCAGTTGCTTCACATCCTTCCAGCACTTGATGTTGTTAGATTTTTTAATTTTAGATATTCTAAAATGTATGTAGTGGTATCTTATTTTCCTTTTAATTGTTGCAGTGATGTTGAGCACCTTTTAATGTGTACATGTTACCTGTGTATCTTCTTTCATGAAGTGTCTGATGAATTCATTTGTCCATTTTTTATTGAGCCATTTCTCTTCTTACAATTGAGTTTGAAGAGTTCTTTACATATATATTCTAGCTATGAAGAAATAATAATAAATTAGAGTTCTACACCTAGACGAACATCATTGAAACTCCTGATTTAAGGAAATAAAGAATCCTGCAATTATCAAAACAAGATTGGCACTTGGTGAGGAAAGAAAAATTTAACTGATTTCAGAATTTTTTTCTGCTCTTTTAGATGCTAAAAGAATTTGGAGCTCTATGAATAGTCTTAGTTTTAAAAAATAATTCCTTTTTTTAAATGCATAATGCCTTTAAACAGTTGAAAATTCAAAAGTGGCAGAAAGATAATACAAGGGGAAATCTTCCACTCCTGTCCCTTGGCTACCCAGTTACCCTCTCTATAGACAACCAACTTTTATCAGGTTTATGTGTGTATCTTTCCAATTAGATCTTATGCAGGTGTGTTGCAAATTCCATTTCACAAATAATTGAATACTATGCATTATTCTGCACTATGTTTAACTGAACGATAAGACTCAAAGATTCTTCACTATTAGGGTAATAAGGGGCAGATGGTATTCACTGGACAGTGTATTAGCTACCAATTGCTGTGTAATAAACCATGTCAAAACTCAGTGGCCTAAAACAATTCTTTGTAAGCATAGCTTATGCATCTGTAGGTTGGCTGAGGATTGGATAGTTTGGGTTGGACTTGGCTGGCAAGCTCTGCTAATCTGGGCCGGTTCACATTTCTGCAAACTGTTTTGATTGGTGGGCTCTGTTCTAGATTGGGCTTGACTGAAACATCTTATTTGAAGACAGTTCTGCTCCAAATGGCTATTACCTTCCTCCCAAGACCAGTGGAATAGCTAAGGCAGTAGAAGCACAAGAGCAAGCAAACCTAATCCATGTAAGTACCTTTTAAGATACTACTTGCATCACATCTGTCACCATGCTGTCAGCCAAAGCAAATCACATGCTAAAGCTGAGGAATAAAGAATTAGACCCTTCTGGTACACAGTGCGTGAGCACTGCAAAGTAATAGGGCAAGGGGTTTGTATTGAGGATGGGCTGAAGAAATGGAGCTATTGGTGCAATCTACTGCAAACTGATGTACCATGATTTATTTCAACAACCCCCTATTAAGAGATTTTCAGCTTTTTGCTATTACAAGCAATGCAGCAATGACTGAGTACACATTTCCTCTTTCACATATGACCAGGATAGCTCCAGGATAAATACCTAGAAGTGAACTTTGTGGTTAAAAAATATGGGCTTTTATAATTTTGATAGGTATTGTGAAGCACTGTTTAGAAATTATAACAATGTATACTCCCATCAGCATTGTTGGGACTATGTTATCACTTTTTTGTCTTTGCCAGTCTTTCACTTGAAAATATAATTTTTGCATAGCTCTAATTTGTGTTTTTTTAAATTCTAAATGAGGTTGACAATCTTTTCATATGTTTAAAAATCATTTATATTTCCATTTTAAATCCATCTGTTCATATTTTTTGCCTATTTAGTTCCAATGGTCTTTTTTTTTTTTTAATTTTCTCAATTGGTTTATATATCTTAAAGAAACTAACACTTAACTTATTAAATTAAGGGCACTTGCCAAAAAAAAGAAAGAAAAAAAGCTCCTGTAATTAAAAACAACAAGCAGAACTACAGTCCAGCCATTTCACCAGGGAGTCATTGAAAGAGAGAGCCAAGAAGAGCCCTCCTGAGGTCAGAATAAATCTTAGAGATCACTTCAAAAACTACTTCTACTTGAATGTAGTTGTTACTTTAATGTCTTACCTCAGGCTATGATAGCAAAATGCCATAAACTGAGTGACTTAAACAATATAAACTTTTTCTCACAGTTCTGGAGCCTGGGAAGTCCAAAATCTAGGTGTTGCAGGGTAGGTTACATTCTGAGACCTCTTATCTTGGCTTATAGGCAGCCACCATCTCTGCTGTATGCTCACATGACCGCTTCTTTGTGTGCAGCAGAGAGAGGATGCTATGGTGTTTCTTCCTCTTCTTGTAAGAACTCCAACTTCATGGGAGCCTCACCCTAATGACTTCATCTAAACCTGATTACCTCCCAAACTCCTCACCTTCTAATACCATCACATTGGGCTTAGGGCTTCAACATATGAATTATGAATTGGGGAGAGCCACACAGTCATTCAGTCTGTAACATTTAATTTATTTTAAACTTAACTTATTCAATAAATAAAATAATTCATTTCAGTTATAAAAGATAGTATAGATGAATGTTACTTCTTATTTCTTTTCTTAACTGGTTTAAAACACAGTTGTATAAAATACTATGTATATAATTGTACTGTTGGGCCAGAACATATTGAAATGTAATATATTTGGCAATAATAGCACGAAGAAGGTAGATGCAAACAAAGCTGTGCTGGGCTAAGGAAATGAACCCTGATGGTAACTTGAATCCTTGGAACATATGTAGAGAAGCAAAAACAGTAAAAAGTAAGGTTACTATAACAGACTCTCTAAATATAAACTTCTTCTCATTCTTTTCTCAGCTAGTTTAATACACATAAACTAGTACTATTGGTGGGTTAGTAACATATATACATGTAACATATATAACAATAATAGTGGGAAAGGGGAAAGAGAGAATAGCGCTACATAGAAGTAATGTTTCTATCACATTGTAATTCAGTTTGTATAAATCTGAAGTATCAATAGGTTCTGATGATGTGTATATAGTAAGCCCTAAAGCAATCACTAACAAAATATGTTTAAAAATAGTGAAAAAGTAATTACAGTAATTAAAATATTACACTGGAAAATATTCCCTTAATTAAAAATATAACAGTAGGGGGAACAGAAACAAAAAATACATTAGACAATAGAAAACAAAAACTTAAATGCAGACATAAATCTAGCTATATCAAAAATAATATTAAATGCAAATGGGTTGAATAATCCAATCACAAGGCAGAAATTGTCAAACTGGATAAGAAACATGATTCAATTACATACTGTCTACAAGAGAGACACTTTAGGTTCAAAGATATGAGTAGATTGAAGGTAAAAGAATGGAAAAAAGGGATATTAAGCAAACAGCAACCAAGGAAAGCTGGAATGACTATAATAATATCAAATACAATAGACTTTAAAATGAAAAGAGTACTAGAGATAAAGAGGGCATTTTATAATGAAAGGGTCAAACTAGGAAAATGTTATAACAATTATGATCATATATGCCCCTAGCATCAAAGCTCTGAAATACATGAAGCAAAAACAAACAGAATTGAAAGGAAAAACAGACAATTCAATGGAAATAGTTGATGAGTTCAATACCCCCCCCGCCCCGATAATGGATAGAACATCTAAGCAGAGTATCAAAAAAGGAAATGGAAAACTTAAACATTATATGCAAAATAGATCTAACAGTCATCTTTAGAATATTACACTCAACAACAGCAGAATACACATTTGTCTGAGTATATGCTCAGCATAGAATCTATGCTAGGCTATAAAACAATCCTCAATAAATTTAAAGGAATTGAAATTGTAGAAGTATTTCTCTGATCACAGTGGAGAGAGATTAAAAAGATTAAAAATTAATAACAAAAAGAAATTTAGGATATTCACAAATAATGAAAAAATTAAACAGTACACTGCTAAATAAACAATGAATCAAAGAAGAAATCCAAAGAAAAATTAAAAAATATTTTAGGATGAATAAAAATGAAGATACAACATACTAAAACTTATGAGATGCAACTAAAGCAGTTCTTAGGGGGAAATTTATAGCTGTAAATGCCTACATGGAAAAAAAAAAAGAAACAATCTCAAACAATGATTAAACATTCCACTTAAGATACTAGAAAAAAAGAGCAAATTAAACCCAAAGCAAGGATAAGGGAGAAATAATAATGATTAGAACTGAAATAAATGAAATAGCTAAAAGGAAAATAAGAAAATCAACAAAATCCAAAGTTGGTTCTTCAAGAATATCAACAAAATTGACAAAACTTTAGTTAAACTAAAAAGAAAGATTCAAATTACTAAAATCAGAAATGGAAGAGGATACATTATTACCAAGCTTACAAAAATAAAAAGAATTATGAAAGAATGCTAAGAACAAGAGTGTACCAATAAATTAGATAAATTAGATGAAAAGAAAATTTTCTAGAAAGACATAAGCTACTAAAACTGACTCAAAAAGAAATAGAAAATCTGAATAGACCTTTAACAAGTAAAGAGACTTAGTAATCAAAAAAACTTCTCACAAAGGAAAGCCAATGACCAGACAGCATCACAGGTAATTTCTGCCAAATAGATAAGAGTGCTAATTTTTTACAAATTTTTCTAAAAGAAAGTAACATTTTTTTTTATTGAAGTATAGTTGATTTACAATGTTGTGTTAATTTCAGGTACACAGTAAAGTGATTTAGTTCTATGTCTTGGTTATTACAAGATGTTGAATATAGTTCCCTGTGCTATACAGAGGTCCATGTTGTTTATTTTATATTGTGTGTATTTGTTAACCCCAAATTCCTAATGTATACCTCCCCCTTTCCCCTTTGGTAAGCATAAGTTTGTTTTCTATGTCTGTGAGTCTGTTTCTGTTTTGTAAATAAGTTCATTTTTAACCTTTTTTTTTTTTAGATTCCACGTATGTTATCATATGATATTTGTCTTTCTCTGTGTGACTTACTTCACTTGATGTAATAACCTCTAGGTCCGTCCATGTTGCTGCAGATGGCATTATTTCATTTTTTATGACAGAGTAATATTCCATTGTGTATATATACCTCGTCTTCTTTATCCATTCATCTGTCAGTGGACACTTAGGTTTCTTCCATGTCTTGGCTATTGTAAATAATGCTACAATGAACATTGGGGTACATGTATCTTTTTGAATTAGCATTTTCTCCAGATATATGCCCAAGAGTGGGATTGCAGGATCATATGATAACTCTATTTTAGTTTTTTAAGGAAGCTCCATACTGTTGTCTACTGTGGCTACAGCAATTCACATTTGCACCAACAGTGTAGGAGGATCCCCTTTTCTCCACACCGTCTCCAGCATTTATTATTTGTAGACTTTTTGATGATGGCCATTCTGACTGGTATGAAGTGATACCTCATTGTAGTCCTGATTTGCATTTCTCTAATAATTAGTGATGTTGAACATATTTTCATGTTCCTGTTAACCATCTGCATGTCTTCTTTGGAGAAATGTCTATTTAGGTCTTGGGAACAATTCTTAATTCATTCAGTGATGCCAGTATTGCCTTGATATGAAAACCAGACAAAGACATCACAAGAAAAAAATATAGACCAGTAGCTCCTATAAATATAAATTCAATATCCTTTTAAAAGTATTGCCAAATCAAATTCAGCAACATATGAAAAGCATTATACACCATGACCAAGTGGGATTTACACACAGAAATGCAGGTTGGCTTAACATCTGAAAGTCAAGAAGATAGCAATGCAAGACTTTAAGGAATATGAAAAATCAAGGAACCATTACAGTACCAAAGGAACCCAATAAGTTTTCAGTAACTGACCACATAGAAATGGAGATCTACATATTCCCTGACCAAAAAAAATTGAGAAAAAAAGTTTTAAGGAAGCTCAGAGAGCAGAGAGACAACTCAATGAAATCAGGAAAGCAATACATGAACAAAGGGAGAGAGTAAGCAGAAAGATAGAAATCATTAAAAAGAACCAAACAAATACTGGAGCTGAGGAATACAATGAACAAAATGAAAAACAGGATACAGAACATCGAGGCAGACTTGATCAAGCAGAAGAAAGAACCTGTGGATTCAGACAAAATTGATTTAATGTTATCCAGTCAGATGAGAAAAAAAGGAAGAAAAAAAAAGGGGAGAACGCCTGCATGAATTATGGGGCACCATCAAAGAAACAATATTTGCAGTCTGGGAGTCACAGAAGGAGATGAGAGAGAGAAGGAATCAGAAGGCTTTTTAAAGAAATAATGGCTGAAAGTTTCCCAAATCTGGGCAGAGATATGGACATCCAGCTACCTAAAGCTCATGGATCCCTGTAGAGATTCAACTAAAAGAAGAATTTGCCAGGACTTCCCTGGTGGTGCAGTGGTTAAGAATTTGCCTACCAATGCAGGGGACACAGGTTCAATCCCTGGTCTGGGAAGATCCCACATGCTGTGGAGCAACTAAGCCCATGCACCACAACTACTGAGCCTGTGGACTCCAGAGCCCGCAGATACTGAGCCCATAGACTGCGACTACTGAAGCCCATATGCCTAGAGCTCGTGCTCCACAAGAGAAGCCACCGCAATGAGAAGACAGCACACCACAATGAAGAGTAGCCCCTGCTTGCTGCAACTGGAGAAAGCCCACGTGCAGCAGCAAAGACCCAATGCAGCCAAAAAAAAAAAAAAAGAAAAAGAAAAGAAAAGAAAAAAGAAATGCTAAAGGAATTTCTTCATACTGAAATGAAAAGACACTAATTAGTAACATGACAACATATGAAAATACAAAGCACACTGGTGAAAGTAAGTACATAGTCAAATTCAAAATACTCTAACATTTTACTGGTGACATGTAAATCTCTTAACTAGTATAAAAGTTATAAGACAAGGATATTAAAAATAACTATAGTTACAATAATTTTAGTGGATATACAACATTAAAATAGTAAATTTTGGCATCAAAAATGTAAAATGGGAGGAGGAAGTAAAAGGGTAGAGTTTTGTATGCAATTGAAGTTAATTTATCATCTTAAAATAGACTGTTACAACTGTAAGATGTTTTATGTAAGCCTCATGGTAACCACAAAGCAAAAACCTATAATAGACAGAGAAAGAGAAAGAGAAAGGAATCAAAATATATCACTACATAAAATCATCAAATCACAAAGAAAGACAACAAGAGACAAAGAAAGGAACAAAGGAACTACAAAACATTCCAAAAAAGCATTAACAAGATGGCAATAATAAGTCCTTAGCTATCAATAATTACTTTAAATGTAAATAAATTAAATTTTCCAGTCAAAAGACATAGAGTCACTGAATGGATAAAATGAGAACAAAATCCAATTATATGATGCCTACAAAAGACTCATTTCAGGTTTAAGGACTCATTTCAGGCTGACGGTGAAGGGATGAAAGAAGACATTCCATGTAAATAGGAATCAAAAGAGAACAGGGACAGCTACACCTATCTTAGAAAAAAATAGACTTTAAGTCAAAAACCCTAACAAGAAACAAAGGAGGTCATTATATTGTGATAAAGGGGTCAATTCATCAATAGAATATAACAATTGTAAATATATATTCACCCTAATTGGAGCACCTAATCATATTAAGCAAATTCTAACAGATCTGAGGGCAGAAATAGATGGCAACACAATAATAGTCAGGGACTTCAATACCCCACTTCAGCAATGAATAATTCATCCAGACAGAAAAGTAATAGGGAGACATTGAACTACACTTTTGACCTAATGGACCTAAAAGATACACACAGAATATTCCATCCAAAAGCAACAGAATACAGTTTCTTCTCAAGCGCACATGGAACATCTTTGGGAGAGAGCGTATGTTAGACAAAATAACTTATAACAAACTTAGGAAGACTGAAATCATACCACGTGTTTCTTCCAAACACAATGGTATGAAACCAGAAATCAATTAACAGGAAGAAAGCTGGAAATTTTACAAATATGTGGAAATTTTGCACTCCTGAACAATCAATGGGTCAAAGAAAAAAAAGGGGAAAGAAAAAATATGTTCATAAAATGAAAATGGAAACATATCAAATAGCAATAGCAATTTTGATTAAACAATTGGTAAAGAAACAAGACAAGAAGGCAACCCTCAGAATGGGAAAAAATAGTTGCCAACGAAGCAATGGACAAAGGATTAACCTCCAAAGTATACAAGTAATTCATGCAGCTTAATACCAAAAAAGCAAATAACCCAATCCACAAATGGGTGGAAGACCTAAATAGACATTTCTCCAAAGAAGACATACAGATGGCCAACAAACACATGAAAAGATATTCAACATCGCTAATTATCAGAGAAATGCAAGTCAAAGCCACAATAAGGTATCACCTCACACCAATCAGAATGGCCATCATCACAAAATCTGGAAACAACAAATGTTGGAGAGGGTGTGGAGAAAAGGGAACTCTCCTGCACTGTTGGTGGGAATGTAAGTTGGTACAGCCACTATGGAAAACAGTTTGGAGGTTCCTTACAAAACTAGAACTAGAACTACCATATGATCCAGTAATCCCGCTCCTGGGCATATACCCAGAGAAAACCATAATCCCAAAAGAAACATGTACCATAATGTTTATTGCAGCACCATATACAATAGCCAGGACATGGAAGCAACCTAAATGCCCATCAACAAATGAATGGATAAAGAAGATGTGGCATATATATACAATGGAATATTACTCAGCTATAAAAAGGAATGAGATGGAGCTATATGTAATGAGATGGATAGACCTAGAGTCTGTCATACAGAGTGAAGTAAGTCAGAAAGAGAAAGACAAATATTGTATGCTAACTCATATATACAGAATCTAAAAATGGTACTGATGAACTCAGTGACAAGACAAGAATAAGGATGCAGATGCAGAGAATGGACTGGAGAACTCGAGGTTTGGGAGGGGGCGGGGGTGAAGGGGAAGCTGAGACAAAGTGAGAGAGTAGCATAGACATATGTATACTACCAACTGTAAAATAGATAGCCAGTGGGAAGTTGCTGTATAACAAAGGGAGTTCAACTCGATGATGGATGCTGTCTTAGAGGACTGGGACGGGGATGTGGGGGGGAGTCGAGGGAGGGAGGGAATACGGGGATATGTGTATAAATACAGATGATTGACCTTAGTGTACCTCAAAAACTGGTACAAGAATATAAAACAATTATATTCCAATTAAAAAAAAAATTGGCAAAGGACCTAAATAGACTTACAAATGACCAACGGGTACATGAACAGTGCTCAATATCACTAATCATCAGGAAAATGCAAATCAAAATCACAATGAGGTATCACTTCACATTAGTTAGCTTTTATCAGAAAGATAAGAGATAAGTCCTGGCAAGGATGTGGAGAAAAGGGAACCCCTGTACACTGTTGATGGGAATGTAAATTGGTGCAACCATTATGGAAAAAAAATATAGTCGTCCCTCAAAAAATTCAAAATGGAACTACCATATGATCCCACTATCCTGCTTCTTCATATATAGTCGAAGAAAATGAAATCAGTATCTCAAAGAGATATGTACACTCCCATGATATGTACACTCCCATTGTCCACTGATAGCCAAGATGTAAACAGCCTAACTGTTCTTCAGCATATAAATAAAGAAAATGTGGCATATATATATACACAAGGGATTATTATTTAAGTATAAAATAAAAGGAAATCCTTCCATTTGTCACAACATAGATAAACCTGGAGGGCATTGTGCTAAGTGAAATAAGCCAGATGGAAAAAAACTAGTGCTATATAGTTTCATTTATATGTGAAATCAAAAAAGTTTTTAATCTGTAGACACAGAGAGTAGAATGGTCGTTGCCAGGGGCTGAGAGTGGGGGAAATAATATGTTGGTCAAAGGGTACAAACCTGCTGTTATAAGATGAATAAGTTATGAGAATCAAACGTACAGCATGGTGACTACTTGAGTAGATCTTACAGACCACACAGAAAATAGTAATTATGTGAGTTGATGGATGTGTTAATTAACTTGATTGTGCTAATGATTTCACAGTGTGTGTGTGTGTGTGTGTGTGTGTGTATAAAATCATCACATTTTACACTTTAAATATATATAATTTTATACCTCAGTTATATCCCAATAAGGCTAGTGGGGAAATCTACAAAATATTGCTGAAAAAACTCAAGAAGACCTAAATAAATGGATAGAAATCCCTTGTTCATGTATTACAAAACTTAATAGTAAGATGGCAGTATTCCACAAATTGTCTACAGATTCAAAACAATCCCTATTAAATTCTCACTTGAAATTTTTACAAAAATTGACAAGTTGATCCTAAAAGTATGAAAGAAATGCAAGGGACCAAGAATAGCCAAAATGATCTTGAAAAAGAACAAAGTTGGAGGACACACACATCTGACAACTTCAAATCATATTATATAGCTGCATTAATCAAGAGAGCGTGGTGATGAAGATATAGAGAACAGACCTGTGGTTGCCAAGGAGGGTGGTGGAGGCACAGAGTGGGAGTTCAGGGTTAGCAAATGCCAACTGTTATATATAGAATGGATAAGCAACAAGGTCCTACTGTATAGCACAGGGAACTATATTCAATATCCTGTGACGAACCATAATGGAAAAGGATATAAAAAAGAATATCTAGGACTTCCTAGGTGGCACAGTGGTTAAGAATCTGCCTGCCAATGCAGGGAACACGGGTTTGATCCCTGCTCCAGGAAGATTCCACATGTCTTGGAGCAACTAAGCCCATGTGCCACAACTATTGAGCCTGAACTCTAGAGCCTGTGAGCCACAACTATTGAGCCCACGTGCCACAACTACTGAAACCCACACGCCTAGAGCCCATGCTCCACAACGAGAGAAGCCCAGCAGTGAGGAGCCTGCGCACCACAATGAAGAGTAGCCCCCGCTAGCTGCAACTAGGGAAAGCCCATGTGCAGCAACGAAGACCCAAAGCAGCTAATAAATAAATAAACAAAAAAATTTTTAAAAGAATATATCTATAAATATCTGAATCACTTTGCTGTTCAGCAGAAATTAACATTGAAAATCATCTATATTCCAATAGAAAAAAAGTGTGATGACATGAGGATAGACTTATAGATCAGTAAAGTAGAACTGAGAGTCCATATCTTTACATTTTTGACAAGGGTGCCAAGACCATTCAACAGGGAAAGAATTGTCTTTCAACAAATGGTACTGTGACAACTAGATGTCCACATGCAAATGAAATGAAGTTGGTCTCCTTCGATACATACATACAAAAAAATTAACTCCAAATGGATCACAGAAGTAAATGTAAGAGCTAAAATTAAAAATCTCTTAGAAAAAACATAGGAGTATATCTTTGTGACATTCGGTTAGGAAAGTCTTTTAGATATGATATCAAAAGCACAAGCAATAACAAAAAAGTGTATTTGAATTTCATCAAAACTAAAAACTTTTATGCTTCAAAGAACGCTATCAAGAAACTGAAAAGAAGGGACTTCCCTGATGGTCCAGTGATAAAGAATCAGCCTTCCAACGTAGGGGACTAAGATCCCACATACCACAGGGCAACTAAGCCGGCGCGCCACAACTAGAGAAGGAAAAAACCTGCATACCACGACTAGAGAGAAGCCCAGGCGTCACAACTAGAGAGAGAAAACCCACACGCCACAACTAGAGAGAAGCCCGCGCATGCGCTGCAACAAAGCTTGCATGCCTCAAAGAAGATCCCACGTACCGCAACTGAGACCCAACACGGCCAAAAATAAATAAATAAATAAAAAATAAATAAAATATCTTTAAAAAAAAAGAAAATGAAAACCCCCAGAATGGGAAAAAACATGTATAAATCATATATCTGATAACAGATTTATATCTAGAATATGCAAGGAACTCTTACCACTCAATAACAAGAAGACAGACCTACTTTTTTAAATGGGTGAGATACCTGAATTGACATTTCTCCAAAGAGGATACACAAATAGCCAATAAGCCCTTGAAAAGATGCTCAATATCACTAGCTATTAGGAAAATGCAAAGCAAAACCACAGTGAGATAATATTTCACCCCCACTAGGATGGCTGTAATCAAAAAGACAAGTAATGACAAGCGTTGGTGAGGATTTAGAGAAACTGGAGTCCTTGTACATTGCTGGTAGGAATGTTAAATGGTGTAGCTGCTGTGGAAAACAGTTTAGTAACTCCTCAAAGTGTTATGTAAAAGGTTACCCCATTACTTAGCAATTGCACCGCTGGGTAAATATCCAAGAGAAAGGCATACACATGTCCACACCAAAATTTGTAAATGAATGTCCATAGCATTATTCACACATAGCTGAAAAGTGTTTTCACACCTTGAACATTATCTGGACAGTTTGAACATTGTTCCCAGAAATCTAACAACAGGTAAATGATAAGTATGGTACGTTTGTTTATAATAACATCAACATTATAGTGGTATATTATTTGACAAAAAAAATGAATGAAGTACTAATACATGCTGTAACGTGAATGAATCTTATATTATGCTATATGAAAAAAAAGCCAGTTAAAAGAGGCTGCATGTTGTATGATTCCATTTATATGAAACATCAAGAATAGGCAAATCTATAGAGACAGAAAGTAGAGTAGTGGTTCCCCAGGGCTGGAACTAGTAGTGGGGGAAATAGGGAGTGTCCGCTAATGGATACGATTTCTTTGGGGAGGTGATGGAAATGTTCTAACATTGATTTGATTTTGGTGATGCTTGCATAACTCTGTGAACATACTAAAGAACCATTTAATTGTGAACTTTCAGTGGATTATTTGGTAAGTAAATTATATCTCAAAACTGTTAAAAATAATAACAAAATAATTCAGAAGAAACACCATTGGACCAGTAAGTTTCAAACATAATAATGACCATGAATAAGAGAGTCCTGGGAGAGCTTTGTGGAAGTGTTCAACTTTCAATCTCACAGATTACAGAACTTGATATAAATATAGGTGGATCTGGAAGGACAGAAGACATTCCATATGGAGAATAGAAATACATGTAGAAAACCTAGTACTTCCAGTCCCTATTTTTTCTTTTTTTAAATATTTAATATCATTTAATAATTATGAGATAATGAGCTGATTATTCTAAAAAAGCACTGTGCCTTTCACCTTTATCACCATTCTTTGGCATGTTCATTGCAAATATAGAAACTACAGAACTCAGGATTTTCGCTTTCTTTGGGAATTGAGGAATGTTTACTGTCTCTTTCCATTGAGGAATTTTTTTTTTCTTCAGATCTTTATTGGAGTATAATTGTTTTACATGTTGTGCCAGTTTCTGCTGTACAACAGAGTGAATCAGCTGTATTTATACACATATCCCCATATCCCCTCCTTCTTAAACCTCCTTCCCACCATCCCTATCCCACCCCTCTAGGTCATCACCAGTTATTGACTTGATCTCCCTGTGCTATGCAGCAGCTTCCCACTAGCCATATATTTTACATTTGGTGGTGTGTATATGTCAATGCTACTCTCTCACTTTATCCCAGCTTCCTCTTCCCCCACTGTGTTCTCAAGTCTGTTCTCTAGTTCTGTGTCTCTATTCTTACGCTGCCACTGGGTTCATCAGTACCCTTTTTTAAGATTCCATATATATGTATTAACATACAGTATTTGTTTTTCTCTTTCTGACTTACTTCACTCTGTATGATAGACTCTAGGTCCATCCACCTCACTATAAATAACTCAATTTTCTGTGGAAAAAGAAGATGGCATCTTCTCTTGATGGACATTTAGGTTGCTTCCATGGTCTGGGTATTGTAAATAGTGCTGCAGTGAACATTGTGGTACATGTATCCTTTTGAATTATGGTTTTCTCAGAGTATATGCCCAGTAGTGGGACTGCTGGGTCATATGGTAGTTCTATTTTTAGTTTTTTAAGGAACCTCCATACTGTTCTCCATAGTGGCTGTATCAATTTACATTCCCACCAACAGTGCAGGAGGGTTCCCTTTTCTCCGCACCCTCTCCAGCATTAATTTTTTCTAGATACTTTGATGATGGCCATTCCAACTGGTGTGAAGTGATACTTTATTGTGGTTTTGATTTGCATTTCTCTAATAATTAGTGATGTGAGCATCTTTTCATGTGCCTCTTGGCCCTCTGTATGTCTTCTTTCAGTCCCTCCTTTTTCTAACCCATCCTTCATACTATCACTGGAGAAGTCTTTCTAAAGGCAAACTTCTGAGCAGTTCATTCCCTGCTCAATGCCCTAATGGTACCTCATTACCTTCAGAATAAGGTAGTTTACTCTTTAGTGAAATATTGACAGCCCCTCATACCACCTGCCTCAGACTACTCCTTATATCCCGTTCTCCTGCAATACCAATCAGTTTATGGTTCCCTAAACCTGTCATATTTTTTTCTTTATTTCTATTTTCTGAACATTCAACACTCTGCTCAGAGGAGTTTTCACACATATATTTTCTTTGCCTGCCTGGTAAACTCAGATTCATTCCCTTATACTTGGCTTAACATCATCTTTTTTTTAAATTAATTTATTTTATTTTTTATTTATTGGCTGTATTGGGTCTTCGTTGCTGCAAGCAGGCTTTCTGTAGTTGCAGAGAGCGGGGGCTACTCTTCATTGCAGTGCTCAGGCTTCTTATTGTGGTGGCTTCTCTTGTTGCAGAGCACAGGCTCTAGGTGCGTGGGCTTCAGTAGTTGTGGCGCATGGGCTTAGTTGCTCCGCGGCATGTGGGATCTTCCCAGACCAGGGTTTGAACCCGTGTTCCCTGCATTGGCAGGCGGATTCTTAACCACTGTGCCACCAGGGAAGTCCCAACATCACCTTATTCTTGAAACATGTTGGCCTCAGATAGTATGTACTACATCATCCTCTGCACTACCCAAGCAAGTTATGACGTCTCATGTATTTGTTAACATGGTTGACTTCTACATCAGACTGTAGTCCTTTCTTCTTTGTATCTTCAGTGTCAAGGAAAGCACCTAATGAAGGACTGAATGGATGGATAGATGGTTGGATAGATGGATGGCTGGATGGACAAATTACAAACTAATTAAAAGTTCTCAATTGTCTACTTTAATCTTAGTGTAGTTTGAAATACTGAATAATCAATCTGATGCCTTCCTAGCCAAGAGGAATTTTAGCGTAATTTTTTAAGTTTTCAGAAAAAAAGGTTTAGAAATTATGCCACAGCACTTTTAATGCAAACTGATCTTTCTTTTACTTTTTCCTAATTAAAAAAATTAGTACTTTTTTCCACATATCTTTATGTGGAAAAAAAGTTAAAAAGTAATCAGACTTTTCATGATGTAGATTCAATATTGAGATATTCATTGCATAAAACAGTGGAATTTAGCTTGTACTTCAGTAGGTTGGTGTTATGAGAAGTTCTGAAATTGAAACAGAGCTTATCAGATTCACATAAAATATACATAATTATATAAAAATATAATTATGTATAATTATATATAAATACTAATTTGGAGGTTGTAACTGAAATATTTTTCCAAGAGTTGTCTAATATATATTTTATATGGCCAATGTATCAAATAGATGTTATTACAGGCAATTCATTATGACTTTTTTTTTTTTAGTCTTTGGACAGAATGTACTTATTAAATCACAGTTGTACCCACTATGAAAAGTACAGAGTTCCTAGTTATTTGAGCATGAAATATTATTTACTATAATTCTCAATAGCTTTGCCGAACTTGATTTTCTATTAAAATATCTGTTATAAATTCTTTCATGTGTATAATCTCATTATAAACTGACTTTCAGTTAAGAAAAAAAGACACCTAACACATAAGGTTCCATTTTATGATAAAATCTTTATTGAGAAAAATGTTTTCATGCTGTAGGAAATGGCAACAATATATTGTCAATACAAATATTGCACAATTTTTGTTTCCAGTGTTTGCTTTCATATTCCTAAAAGTTTGCAGCTTAAAAACAGGCCACATGATGCTAGATTTTTTTATAATTAAGAATTAGAGAAGTATTCTGCTTTATCTCTTGAGGGCGTTTTTTTAGAGCCCAGTGCAGTTATCACTGAGTTAAAGGCCCATCTGGGACCTGTCTGTCTTTTCTAAGCCCAAGTCTGCCTATTATTAAACTTCAACTAGTGGACTGGCACATGGACCATGTTTAATGAAATTTCCAATGCATGGAATTTGGGCTAGGCTTAGCTATTATCACAAGAAATAATAAAATGCTTGGTTCAGAAATAATTTTTCTATCTTAGAATTTTCACAGCCCTTGGTATTTTTCTTATGGATCTTATCACTTGCTCTATGGTTCCTCATATGCTCACTCCCGCTGTTGTATTGTAATTTAGAGACTGCCTTTACTCTTCTTTTCATAACTCATACCGCATTTTACAGGGATTTAGCATATATAGGAGTTACCTAATCAATGCCATTCGAATGTTGAATTGTTCAATTAATTTCTCTAACTTCAATTAATTAATTGTAACAGTGCCAAAAATGTGCTTAGAGAAAATTTTAGCTTCACTATGATTATAAACATCAATGACATAACAATGAAACGTGTCCTATAGATCAGCTTATATGTAGATAAGAGAACACTGTCTTCCTCTAGTTCATTTTCTTGAAGAGCCAACAGCTCAGTGAAGTACTTCCTATAAGGCGGCTCCTTGATGTTTCAGCGCCCTCCAGAGGTCTCCAGAATATTCTGACACTTGTCCTTGGAGAATATGCAGAAACCCACAATTTTGCATTGAAGGTATAAAGGTTGCTGGGGCCTGCAGGCTCCCAAGAGATGTACAAGATGACCTTCTAAATGTGGAAAGAAAATACTAGGACTTCTATCTTACATATATTGTCTAAAAATGTTAAAGAAATTACACTCTATTATTAATGTTTAATTCACAGATGGCCAAAATATGGTACTCAATACATCCTGAGGAAAGAAGGGGAGAAATAGATGCTGGTGCTCTCCTTCGTTTGCTTCAGTTTATCAGAGTGTCCTAATCTTGACCTTAATCCTAACTATCACCTGGTGTAGCAGATACTGTATATACCCCCCCCTTATCCTTGCCGGGCCCACCTGAGTTCACCTTAGGCGTGGTGAGCAGTTGGCAACAAGCTAAAAGCTTCCCACCTCTAGCACCAACATCTCTCTTCTTCCTCCTGATTCTCCAACACCATGGGAGTTTGCCCTGCCAAAGACAGTTGCAACCCAGAAGTGAAGGGGAGTTGAAGCTTCCAGGGACATCCATCAGCCAGTGGGGAATGGAAGTTGGTGGCTAAGCGCCCTAGTCACATCCTCATCCAGGAACGCGGATTCTGAGGTGTGTCTCATGTGGCTTCTCAGAAGGTGTCTACTGGGGTTAAGCCCAGAGCAGCAACGTGCTCTTCTTCACACTCTGTATCTCACTGAGCTCCTCCCTCCCTGAGCTCCCGAGGGTCAGCTCCCAAGAAAACGACCTGCACTTAGTCCTTCCCTCAGGGGCTGCTGTTGCGGGAACCCGAGAAGTCAGGTGAAGTGAATGTATGTGCTGTGTGGTCACGTTAACTCGTGCTCCTATAACAGATACCTATTTTGAAAAGATTTCCCCAAAGAAACTTCACGATGAAGATAATGCTGCTCTTTTAGAACCAGTGAACAAGAAACTGATGTTGCCTACACTTTTCTGAATCAAAAAAAGAGCTTTGTCAGCCAAATTGCAATATAAAAGTAGTGACAGTCTAATCAGATCTAAAAAGAAGTGGACAAAAAAAAAATCAAAACTGTCTAGGACTATTTTAAATAGGCATTTGCATCCATTATAATGATGAACCTCACCCTACCTGTATATTGTGCCTCGAGGTACTAAATGATAATATGATACATCACGCTTGACAAGATATTTAACTTTTGTTGTTTAATCAATAAACAAACAGTAGGCAGCTAGGGCATTTATGTTCCTATTTTTGTGTTTCATAACATACTTAATATATTAGTAAAGTGGTACATATACAAATTTATATATTTATAAATAATTTACAGTAATCTGTCCATGCAGCACATTCCTAAATGGAGGTACTTGCTCAGGTTTCTTTACTGAAGAGTCCATGTTCAAAAAAGTGTCAACACCACGGTGTAAAGGATACTAGACTTTGTAACTCTAGACTTTACTATCAGAGGCCACCATGTTGAAGTCTGATTTTACAAATGAGAAAAGGGAGTTCCAGATACTTTAAGGAGCGTTTCTGGGATTACATTTCCAATCGATGGTAGAATCAAATTATAATGCAGGTCTTCTGATACTCAATTCAAAAACCTTTCCACTCTACCACAGAGTGTAAGAAATCTGAAGTGATTTTACCTTGGTTTCAAAGGCACATTCCGCACATTCTCTTCTGGCTGCTCTCTGTCCCAACCACCCATGACCACCTTGATTCTCAGTTTCTTGGTATTCTTGACCCCTTTATATTTATTGACATCAATCCATTCCTCCGTGTGGACCTTTCTTTTACCTTCACTCACTGGGTCTAGACCATCTACTCACCTTGTCCCAATGGCAGCTCCATACTATATTTTGTCCTGCCTTATAGCCTTGGCTTTTCAACTCAGTGCTACCCATTGTCCAACGTGGTAGCGCTGATACTCACCAAGAGGTCCAGGTCCTACTCCCAAGGTCTAATTTTGCTTTGAGTTACAGGAACAATGCTGACTGTTTGCCTCTTGCATGTTGTTGGTCCAGTGGTGTCTACTTTAAAATCCCATTTCCCTTCAAAACTCTGAACTAATTCTGGTTCTGAATTGCTCTAGGATTACACGAGAGGTTGGAGGAAGCTGAGAGTATGAATTTAGTTCTAGATCTGTATCTGTAAGTCTGTGAATTTCGTAAGTATTGTCGGTCACAGCTAAAATGGAAGAATAATTAGAACCTTTGTGTAATACACAGACGCAGAGCAAAAGGAATCGTAAGGAAGTACAATGGTTACAGGCATGAATTTGAAGCCAAACTGTGATCTAATTCCAGCTCTGCCATTTATTAGCTGTATAAACTTAGGCAAGTCAGTTCCTCTCTCAGTTTACCCATCTATAATATGGGAATAATAATTGTGCCTACTTCAGAAGAAATTTGTGAAGATTAACTATGGTAATATAGCTAAAGCATTTGGAATTATGTCTGATGAGAGCAAGTTCTATATAAGACAGTAGAATAATCTTCATGAAGTGTTGTGTTGAATAGATATTCATCTGTAACTGAATAAATGTCTGATGGTCTGTATCTGTGTACAAAATTGGGCTGGCTATTGATGAACTACAATAAAGTACAGTACACAATACTTGGCCTCAAAAGGAGATAGGGTGAGAGTCTGAGTTAAAGCAGCAGAAATGGTAATGGAAATGAATGGACAAAATTTTAAATTAAAAAATTAGAATACACAGGATATGGCAACCAATTAAATGTGGGCATGAAAGAAAAATAAATGTTAAAACAAAACAAACAAAACAAACTTTCCCCTTATCTTTCAGCTTGTATGTTTAGATAATCTATCTTTTAAATGATGTAGGAAATGCAGAGAAAGGATCAGGCTTTAAATGAAAGATAATGGAACTGACTTGTATATTTCTAATGCCTGTACGTAGAGATGAACCTGGAGCTCAGGAGAAAGGAACAGTGGACTATGAACTGAGATGATGGTTGAGGACATAGGAGTCACTGAGATCATCCAGGGGAGACATTTAAAGGAAAAAGGAAAGTCAGGTAAGCCCATCACTGAAGAAAGAATGGGAGGACAAATCAGCAAGCCGGAAAAGATGGAAATGTGGAAGCAACAACAGAGTGTATTCAATACTATCATAGAAATGGAGGATGTAGAAAGGTCCAAAGGACCAACAGTGGCAACTGCTGTGGGAAGATTGAGTAGAATGAAGATTGAAAGTAAACCCATGGATATGATGATTAGACTATGACTGGTTGCAGTGAATTGTAGAGACAGTACACATTGTGTATCATAGCAACAATTTAGACAACATCTCCAGGAGGAAACTAGAGTTTCTGTGTTGCCACCCACTCACTGTCTGATTTGCTGAGCAGCGTACACTCTCTAAGCCTCAGTGTTCTCATCTGTATAAATAGGGCTGCTGATGATACCTACCTCATTGGATGCTTGGAAGATTTAAATGAGATATACAGTGCCTGGCACACATCATTCACTTGACAAATATTAACTATTAATAATGGTATTATTACAGTCAGTTAAGGAGAAAATGAGAAGTTAGGACATGGAGGCTTCTCGAGAAGTCTACAAGAAAGAGAAGGAAAGACATGAAGCATTCACTTGAGTAGGAAATAGTGCCCAGGAAGTGATTTTTTTTTTTTTTTTAAATTTTAGGATGGAAAGAGGCTCGCGCATGTTTTTAGGCAGAGGAGAAAGAGCCAGTAACTGAATAAAAGTACTACTACAAGAAGTGGAGAGTTCTTTATTTAGATAAAAAATTTTCTCATAGCAGATAAATTTCACAAAGAGATAATATGACAAGTTCAATAAATCAATAACAGAAAGCAATATTTGAGTTGAAACTTTTATGGGTGAATCTAAGTTATGAAACCACCTGCAATTTGTTGGCTGCTCTCAAGCAAAGTAAGTATTTCCTCCATGGAGTGCTTTCAGTTTTTCAATTTGCAATTCTTTATAGTTTCTGAAATGAATGTGAATTCTTGAAAGATGTGGCTAAGAGTCTGGGCAGGTCTACCTAGATCACCTCCTTCCAACAGTTTTTCTAGTCATGTGAGACTTGAAAGGATGATGGAGAGAGAGAAAGACACCTATCCATCTCAACAAACCAGGCAGTCAACTCCCAAGCAGATCTCAGGCTTGGGGATTAGCATCAGTAGGTAAGACCCATTGGAAAACAGAGACCACTTTGTTAGCCATAAATATTTATCAAAGAAGTCAGCCTCTGGCAATAGATGGAGATCAGTGGACCCAAAATGATCAAAGAAACAAGGAAAAGGGAAAACGGAGGAGAGAACAGAATACCTTCATCTCAGTACAGAGCTTGGTTGAAAAAACAGAAACTTTCAACATTATGGATTAGAGAATGTGATGAACCATTCTAACTGCCAGATACCATTTTGAGCTTTGCCAGAATCATCAACTTGTCATACTGAAAGTTTAGAAAAACGGTAACAGCTGCCTCTTCATGACAGAGTTGACCCTGCAAGCAAGTGAAGAAGATCCCTGTAGCCCAGTTCCCCAGACTTCTCCAATCCCAGTAGTTCCTCTTTCCAAAAGAGCTCTGGTCTCCTCGCCAGTGGAAGGAGTGATGGGCGTGTGTACCTGGCCAGGCTTTTCTCTCTGACGATGGCAGCAAGAGCGCAAGGGCTTGCTTCAGAGACAGCTTCTCGGTTGAATTCTCACTTTCTTCTTGGCAATCTAGTGTTAGCAGGAAAAGAATCGAATAGACCAATTCAAGCTGAGTTGGTGATGACTGATAATGGTTTATTATGATATCCCTTCAGGCTATTTACATTTGACTAAGAGAAAGCATTAACTCTGAAGGTAGGAATTTTAAGTACTTTGGAATGCTCTAGGGGAGACCTGCGAAGACTTAGGACTCTTCTTAGCACTTTACCAATTATATCATATAAACAGCAGCCTACTCTTAGTTCAAACCATTTTTGGCAGGCGACAAGGCTGAGGATGCTAAGAATAATAACCATGTGACCAGAGTCCTGATTCTAAACCCTTTCTAGAAAGAAAAGCCTTCATGACCTAGGAAATCCAGGTGAAATTTACCTCCTCCTTCTGTGTGGCTCTCTTCATGGATTAGCTGTGACAATTTAACGTATCTTGTACTGATTTTTTAAAATATGTTGGTTAACAAATATATCGCTAACCGTTATCCTAATCTGAGAAAAGAAGAAAGAGGAAGGATGAGGTTCACAGAAACTGTACTCCATAAAAGTAAATCCTCAGGCTGCCTTCAAGAGGTAGAGAATTTTCATTGATGAAAAATTTAGCATACAAAAGCAGTGAGTAGACATTTATTAGTCAGTAACATTTGTGGAGAAGACAGTATGCTAACTGTTGTGGAAAACAGGAGACAGTAAGAAACTTGTCAATACATGACAACAAACGTGAGAAACAGGTATTACCCAGTGCAACTCTGTGTGTGTGTGTGTGTGTGTGTTAGGATAGAGTGTGGATGAAGGGTATAAAAAAGTTATCAAAACAGGCAAAAACAATACCAATTCCTGTCTTTATGTAGGGTAATTGCTTTCACAAAATGTTTTTAAAATGTGATTCTCATATCTGTTACCAAATCCAAGCTCGCTCTGCTCGCCGCAAGGCCGGCCAATGAATCGGAGGTGTTGAGGCAAGGAATACGACTTTGTTAGGAAAGCTGGCAGACAAAGAAGATGGCAGACAGTGTCTCAAAAAAAACCTGCTTATCTGGGTTTGGATGCCCGTTTCTTTTATAGAATCAGAGAGGGAGAGGCTGTGAGGAAGTAAAGTGAAAGGGTCATCAGTCTTGCAAAACATCTCCAGGAATGACCAGCCTCAGTGAGGATATATGTTAATTTCTTTTCTGCAGCCATTCACACAGGTGGCAGATTGCCTGTGAGCTGAACAGAGGCACTTTAGTTTAACTTTCAGGCAGAGGGGCAGGGTTCCCTGAGGCAGGCCATCATGTATGATTATAATAACAAAAGCAGTGAAAAGCAAGCAGTCAAAGAAACAGCCAACATGGAGTTCGATTTAACTCTTCCCTGTTACATATTTACCCTAAAAACTTAAGTATTAAAAACTCAAACAACTAAAAACTCAAGCAAGATCCTACTATATAGGACAGGGAACTATATCAATATCCTGTGATAAACCATAATGGAAAAGAATATTTAAAAAAATGTATATAAGGGATGGGATGAATTGCGAGATTGGGATTGACATATATCCACTACTAAGTATAAAATAGATAACCAATGAGAAGCTACTGTATAGCACAGGGAACTCTACTTAATGCTCTGTGGTGACCTAAATGGGAAGGAAATCCAAAAAAGAGGGAATATATGTATACATATAGCGACTCACTTTGCTGTATAGTAGAAACTAACACAACATTCTAAGACAAATATACTCCAATAAAAATTTTAAAAAAGAATATATATATACATGTATATATAACTGAATCACTTTGCTGTACAACAGAAATTAACACAACATTGTAAATCAACTACACTTGAATTAAAAAAAAAAAAAAAAACAAACTAAAAACTCAAGTGCAGCAGAGATCCAGAGAAGAGAAGGGAGGCTTGTGTGAAAGGTCACACAGCAGGTGGACAGTTAGGGAGAGGGATGGAGAAGTGGGGACAGAGCCCTGCCATTTAGCATCCTTATTGGCTTCAGCACAATCTTTATCATGCTCCCTGTTTGCGGAAACTTAAGGTTACTCAAGTCATAATAATTTCTTGTTCACGTACAAAACATCTTATTTCAATTTAAGTATCAGGATAGTCTCACAGTTGTGTGAAATAACATATATAAATAAGTTATTCATCTTGCGTTGTTTTTAATGGCAAAGTTGCTTGAAAACAACTGAAATGCTTATCAGTTGAGAACTGAGTAGATAAATTATGGTCCAGGGAATTCCCTGGCAGTTCAGTGGCTAGGACTCGGTGCTTTCACTGTCATGGCCTGGGTTCAATCCCTGGTCAGAGAACTAAGATCCGACAAACTGTGCAGTGCAGCCAAAAAAATAAATTAATTAATTAAATTAAATAAATAGATAAATACATACATACATACATACAAATTATTGTCCAGCCATACAATAAAATACTATGCAGCTGTCAAGTAGAATGAAGCAGCTCTCTGTTGATTTGGAAAGATCTAGGACTGCTGAGAAAAGTGCTATAAACTGTGTGACTTAAAACAATGGAAATGTATTGTATCACAGTTCTGGATGCTAGGAGTCTAAAATCAAGGTGTTGGCAGGGCCCTGCTCCCTCTGAAGCTTAGAGGAGGGAATTGTTCCTTGTCTGTGCTTAGCTGCTGGTGATTTGCAGTGTGCCCTGGCATTCCTCCGCTTACAGCTGTATCACTCCAGTATCTGCCTCTGTTGTCAGCCATCACATCACATTCTCACTGTGCGTCTCTGTCCTCTTCTTATAAGGACGCCAGTCACATAGGATAAAGGGCCCAGCCTACTCCAGTATGACCTCATCTTAACTTTATTTACATCCACAATGACTTTATTTCCAAATAAGTTCACTTTCTAAGATACTGGGGGTTAGGAATTCAACATATCTTTTTGTGGACCCAATTCAGTCTATAACAATCTCCAAGATAAATTAGGTTTTCACCTAACTTTTTCAAAGCAATGTGCAGAGCAGAGTATATAACACCTTTGTATGAAAGAAATGTGTACACACATGCACATAAATGTTTATAAATGCATTAGAACATCTCTAGAAGGGACTTCCTAGGTGGCACAGTGGTTAAGAATCCGCCTGCCAATGCAGGGGACACGGGTTCGAGCCCTGCTCTGGGAAGAGCATGGAGCAACTAAGCCCGTGCACCACAGCTATTGAGCCTGTGCTCTAGAGCCTGTGAGCCACAACTGTTGAGCCCGTGTGCCGCAACTACTGAAGCCCACGTGCCTAGAGCCCATGCTCCACCACAAGAGAAGCCACTGCAATAAGGAACCCGTGCTCCCAGCAACTAGAGAAAGCCCGTGTACAGCAACAAAGACCCAACACAGACAATAAATAAATAAAATAAATAAATTAAAAAAAAAGAATATCTCCAGAAAGATTCATAAAATACTAGTAACTTCTAAGCATGAGAACTGTAGAGCTGGTAGAAACAGTATAGAAGAATCATAGTTTTTAGTCATTACTTTTTTGTACTTTTGAATTCCGTGTTAACTAATTTCTTTAATCCCCTTTCCAGAACTGTTCTTTAGTTACCATGAATCTATTTAACATTCAATTCCCTCAAATATTAAGAGAAGGTATTCAGATCTTTCTTTCTGAGCTGTTCTGGCAAGATTAATCCAGGAGAGAATTCATTCAGTTGAATGCCAATCCAAAATATTAAATAGAGAGTGCAAAATCAGAACAAGGATGAGAGACTGGGCTTAGAAATTCTGCAATCAGAATCTCAAGCGAAGCAGATACACACGACAGAAAGTGAGTTCAGAGTCTCCAGCAGGATTATCATGGATCTGAGAGCAGAGTGAGGTCACGCTCAGGAGGGGCCAGGCAAGCCCCATCACTGTGGCTCTAAGTGCAGTATTTCCTATACCTGCCAGTCCTGAGAATCATTTTTTCTGCATACAGATTCCGCACCCCCTTCTCTGGAGAGTCTTGTTCAGTGAGTTGGAGGCTCTGGCCATAAAATGTGAATGTTTAATACATAAAGAGAGAAAGTTTGGAAAACACTAAAGGGCAGAGAGAGAAAGGAGAGCGCTTAATGATCATACTTAGTGTGCTCTTTCTCTACCTGACTCTCCTTAAAATTAACCCTGATCCTAAGGTATCAGCAAGATATTCAGTTCAGGACTCCTTGGATGGCCTGTCTTGGGCTGCACCATTCCAATTTTATCTGCTACTTATTTCTACTTTCCCCCAATAACTCTGATATCAAAAAGTTCTCTGACACAAGCTTTATTTCACTCTCCATCATTTATATCCTGTGGGAGGACAGTCCAGATGACATTCAAGAGAGTTTCAAGACAGGGTAATCCTGAGAGATCAAGATCTAGAACAGAATTGGTAATGGGAGAAAAAAAACTGCTCTTCAGGGCGAAAAGGAGGTCTTACAGGCCCAGAATTAGGAAATATACTGTTGACAAAAAAAATGTTCTAAACTGTATTTTTATGCAGTTTGCTCTGGAAGGAATAAGTACTATGCTGTCTAAACAGGAATGGTAATAAAATAAATCTGAGAAATACTTGTGATCATCCCCCACTTAAAGATTCACAGTGCATGATATCATAGTTAAGACCCTCAGAAGTCCTTGACATAAAAAACGTTATTTAACTTTGTTAAACTCAGAGTTTATGAAAGGCATTGACTGCAGATCATTTTCTTAGATGTTGCATATGTGTATTCTTGCAAATATGAGATTCCAAGGAGCACAGTTTGGGAAACCTTACCATAAATATTTCTACATCTCATTCACCAAGAGTACGGAGAGTAGTTTGGGAAAGGAAATATTTTGATAGAAATGAAGTCATCTGAGTGGAGGAGATAGGACTGTTTCCGGGAGCATATATTTATTTAGCAAACATTTATTGAACAGCATCTAGAAAAATAAACTAGACAAAGTATTTTTTTCATAAAACATAGGGATTTTTTTTTGTAGACTCCTTTGCTAATATGAATCACTTTATAATTTTGTTTTAAAAAATTGTAAACATTTTCTGGTATATTCGCCTTTTCAGAATATTTACAATTTGATTAATATGGGAGCACACTAGCTTGTTGGGCCAACAAGTGTTGATTTATTGGCTCAAAAAAATACCAGATTTTGAGAATGTTGAGGTATTTATATTTCAAATATGTAGTACAACAAATGTTTAGTTTTATAATACATTTATTTAAATGAATAAAATAAAACAATAGAGTTAATGACAAATATCTAAGAACAGAATAAGCCTTCCAATTAAACATGGCAAATTGAGCCTGTTTATATCTATACTCTCCTAAAACCCCACATAAATGGCAGCAATGGAATAAAAAAGGAATAAACCCACTATGACAAAGAGAACAAGGTAGGTAATATCAATAACAGCAGCTAAGAGAGATCCACAAGGTTCTAGAAGGTGGAATGTCGATGACTGAGTGGCAAGACAGCTCAGCAGAGATAATGGAAGCCCAACTGTCTGCAGTGAGTGATGCCCCGGTAAGATGTGCACCAACTGAACTTTAAATGCTGTAAAGCTCCAGGATAGGAAAGCACTGGTTATTCCCGAAGAACCAGGGTATGGGATGAGGCTAAAAAAGGTAGAGAATTAGTTGAAAGATGATAAGTAACAATAAGACCTCCAGATGCCCTCTTCAGCCAATAACGTCAGGCACACCCCTCCAGCATCTGCGAGAAGCAGGGTGAACAGCCAGCCCAACCACAAAGCTGCTGGAGCCTGGGCCTCGGGCTCCCCATGCAGGTCCCTTCCAAGGCCTTGTCTTTATTGTGCTTCATAATTTTATATTTTCTTTGTCTGGAAGAAGATCCTCCAGATGATACAAGCTTGAGGCCCCACAAAACTTAGATCCACCCTACAGAGAATGGAGAGATTGGACCAGGAGACACCATTCTAAAACAATGTTTTTTTTTTGTTTGTTTTTGTTTTTTTTTTAAGTATAGTTCATTTAGGGACTTCCCTGGTGGCACAGTGGTTAAGAATCCACCTGCCAATGTAGGGGACACATATTCGAGCCCTGGTCTGGGAAGATCCCACATGCCACAGAGCAACTAAGCCCGTGCACCATAACTACTAAGTCTGTGCTCTAGAGCCCGTGAGCCACAACTACTGAAGCCCACACACCTAGAGCCCATGCTCAGCAACAAGAGAAGCCACCGCAATGAGAAGCCCGTGCACTGCAACAAAGAATAGCCCCTGCATGCCACAACTAGAGAAAGCCCATGCGCAGCAACAAAGACCCAACACAGCCAAAAACAAAAACAGAAGTATAGTTGATTTACAATGATTAAGGTGTACAGCAAAGTGATTCAGTTATACATATACATATATATAGCTATTCTTTTTCAGATTCTTTTCCATTATAGGTTATTACAAGATATTGAGTAATTCCCTGTGCTATACAGTAGGTCCTTGTTGTTTACCTATTTTATATATAGTAGTGTGTATCTGTTAATCCCAAATTCCTAATTTATCCCTCCCTCCCCTTTCCCCTTTGGTAACCATAGCTTTGTTTTCTATGTCTAAGGGTCTATATCTGTCTTGTGAATAAGTTCATTTGTATAATTTTTTTAAGATTCCACATATAAGTGATATCATATGGTATTTGTCTTTCTCTGACTCAACTTCACTTGGTATGAAAATCTCTAGATCCATCCATGTTGCTACAAATGGTATTATTTCATTCCGTTTTATGGTTGAGTAGTATTCCATTCTATGTATATACCACATCTTCTTTATTCATCTGTCAGTGGTCATTTAGGTTGCTTCCATGTCTTGGTTATTGTAAATAGTGCTACAGTGAACACTAGGGTGCATGTGTATTTTCAAATTAGAGTTTTCTCCAGATATATGCCTAGGAGTGGGATTGCAGGATCATGTGATAACTCATTTTTAGTTTTTTAAGGAACCTCCATACTGTTCTCCACAGTGGCTACACCAATTCACATTCCCACCAACAGTGTAGAAGGGTGCTCTTTTCTCCACACCCTCTCTAGCGTTTATTATTTGTAGATGTTTTAATGATGGCCATTCTTTTTTTTTTAATATTTGTTTTTAACTTATTTATTTATTCATTTATTTTTGGCTGTGTTGGGTCTTTGTTGCTGCATGTGTGCTTTCTCTAGTTGCGGAGAGTGGCGGCTACTCTTCATTGCAGTGTTAGGGCTTCTCACTGCGGTGGCTTCTTTTGTTGTGGAGCATGGGCTCTAGGTGCACAGGCTTCAGTAGTTGTGGCTCCTGGGCTCTAGAGCACAGGCTCAGTAGTTGTGGTGCACGGGCTTTGTTGCTTCACGGTGTGTGGAATCTTCCTGGACCGGGGCTTGAAGCCGTGTCCCCTGCATTGGCAGGCAGATTCTTAACCACTGCCACAGAAATCCCATGATGGCCATTATGAGGGGATACCTCATTGTGGTTTCAATTTGCATTTCTCTAACAATTAGTGATGTTGAGCATCTTTTCATCTGTCTGTTGGCGAGCAGGATATCTTCTTTGGAGAAATGTCTATTTAGGTTTTCTGTCCATTTTTTGATTTTTTTTTTGATATTGAGCTTTATGAACTATTTATATATTTTGAAAATCAATCCCTTGTCGGCTGCATCATTTGCAAATATTTTTTCCCAATTTGTAGGTTGTCTTTTTTTTTCGTTTATGGTTTCATTTGCTGTGCAAAGGCTTTTAAGTTTGATTAGGTCCCGTTTGTTAAAAATAGGGGGATTGGGTGAGACTCTGGATGAAAAACAGTTTCCTTCCATCCCTGCCACAGCTAGCTCCCAAAATTCTGCAGCCAGGCTATGCTCCCAGGCAAGAGACTGGAAAACACTGACCTGCTCAAAATCAAAGATCTATAGAAACTGACATTTACGGGGACCCATTTGTCTCTTTAGGGGATTCTCACCCTGACCGAATCTCCCTATACCAAAGCTCACTGATTGACAAGTCCTGGAGCTTAAATGCCTCACTTTAAGTATGAATAGAATCACCAAAGAAAAGCCTTCAACATAATAGATAGGAAAAAAGCAGAGAAAAGCTTCAGCAATGAAAACAAACCTTATAACAAATATCCTCAGAAAGAAAATACTACATCCATTTAAAAACTTTATACATATATAAATATATATAAACTTGTATTATATATGTATAAATATATATAAAATATACTACACATATGCATATAATACATACATATATAATATAGTATATATATATACATGTATACTATATATACAAATATATATAAATATACATGTGTGTATCTATACAAACATACAAACATTCAAAAAATAAGACAAAATATTGGATATTTAACATATGATAGCAGATGGATTGAAATATAACATTGAGGAAATTTGATAAATAACAAGGATTCCAGAAATAAAGTGTGCAAAAAATTAAAGGAAGGAAGTTATGAAAGAAATAACACAGACAGATGGCCCAACTGTGAAAATTTGTTTCCAAATTAAAATTACTAAATATCCAGCACAATAAAAATACAAGTTAATAACAATAGCAGTAATAATAATGGCTGATGTTTACAGAGGGCTTTTGTGCCCAGCACTGTCCTAAACATTTTGAAGTATTACTACTATCCTCCCCAAGACTCTATGACGGAGGTACTAGTATTATCCTCATTTTACAGCCAACAGAAGCATAGAAGAGTTGAGTGCCTTCCAAGGTTAGAGAGCTGGTTAAGTGCCAGACCCAGCAGTCTGGCTCTAGAATCTGTGCTCCTAATCACCACACATTTTCGCTTCTCCAGAAAAAAAGGATCTTGTGAAAGCCCAATTACTCTGAAATTTTAGAACCTTAAGTCATCCAGTGGGAAAAAAATAGGTCACACACCAAGGACGGGGAACAAGAATGGCATCAGAATTCTCAATAGCACTACTGAACAACAGAGCAATAGCAATAGAGCAATCCTTCCAGATTTCTAAGGAAAAATAATTTCCAACCTAGAATTCTATACCAGGCTCTCCAGCAAAAATGAGAGTAGAATAACACCACTTCAGTCATGCAAGGCTGCACATATTCACTTCCTGTGCACTCTTTCTCAAGAAGCTACTGGAAGACTAAAGAAGGAAGAGGAAGTGGTGTCCAGGAAAGGAGGTGCATGGAGGAGTGAATCAGAGGGAAAGCCTGGAAGATGATAAAGGAGACCCCAGAGTGACAGCTGGGCTGCAGGCCTGGAAAGCTCCCAGGCAGGACTGGAGCAAGAGGACATGGGTCTCTGGAAGGAATAATGAAAGAGGAAGGAGAGGAGGAAGAGAAAGAGAAACTAAGAGATTAGCTGTAGTATTGGATCATATTGAGAAACGTTTTCTAGTTCTGGAGCACGTTTAGGAATGAATTCGTTCTCAGTACATGAAAAACTAAGCAAATGCAATAACAAGGCCTTTTCAGACTCAAGGAAAATAGTTGTACAATAAATGAAAGGTAATTGTAGTACAGTTTATGCCACAGTGTTCAGTAATATTTATCTAGCTATACCAATGAAAGCATCAAACATTTTATTATAACTATATCGGGTGGATGGAGAAAGGGGACATGTATCCTTTCCTCTTCTCCTTCTTAATTTTTTTCATATCATGGATTACTTTCTGGAATTATCCAATTATTTGGCTACTTGTCTGTTTCTTAACCTTTTCACACCAGAATGTAAGTTCATAAGTTTGAGGACTTTGTCTTATCCACTGGTATATCCCAGTTATTTCCAGAAGGGAGGGGGGCAGGGCATGTATAATTGGGATAAATCCCTGTCCTTTAGAAAGAGAGTTGATAGGCAATGTCCAATATTGGAAAACCTTGAAATAATAGTATAAGCATATCATTTCAAATAATACCAGTAGGAATCACTAAGATAGTTGAAAGTGATTTCCTCTGGGGAGCAGAGATGGGGAACACAAAGGGATAAAGCAGGAAAGAGCCTTGTAATATTTTCTGGTTCTTAACTTATTAAATGTATTACTTTAATAAAAAATAATAATTAAACCTTGAAAAGAGAAAAATATAAATGGATACTATAAAATTATATGTAGCAAAGTGAAGTTTCATTTTACATTTAAAAGATTTTATAGTAGTGTTTTAGAATTACTAATTTTTCAACATTATGTAGAATGAATTAAGAGATTAGAGGAAAGGAAACTAAAAAGACTTTGAAATGGTTAAGATGATAGGTGATGAGGCCCTGAACTAGATTGGATAACCCTGAAAGTGGAGAATTGATTTAGTAGCACATATTTTGGAAGTTTAAAAAGTATTTTAAAATATATCCAGGAATGACCACATATTCCAAGGCCATTGTTTGTAGTCATTCTCAACTAATTTTTCAGGACTTTGGAAATAGTGAGTGCAATGCCGTAAACTAGCTTGTGTTAATTTAAGTTAAAAGAAATCAAAGATACCCTTATTTATAGCAATGTTCCTTTCAGGACAGTTTTATAGTTCTGGTGTCTATGATAAGCAAGTTCTCCACAATTCTTTGGCACCCAGACTAGCTTTGAAAGCATGAGATGGAACTGTAGTATCCATATCATATTATTACTCAAAGTTACACAGGTTCAGAACTCACTAGCTTTCTGAAGTCAGCATCCTCTGATTTTAAGAAATCATCTGCCATATTCCTGATAAAGATCTCAAGTTATTTCTCAGCCTTTTGAAATACCAAAAAACCTTGTTTTTCCTGCCCTGTATCATTTACATTATTCTGCCTGGTAAAATTTTGAATTGTTTTCATCCCTCTTATGATAAAGTCATTTGGACCAGGATTTATACCATAGACATGCATGTGCTCGATATAGATTTTTTGAGTTGAACTGAATATTCATTATTTGTAAATGCTTAGAGAAATTTAATTATTTATTCCCTTCAAGAGGAGAGGAGTCCCAGGACTTCCCTGGTGGCGCGGTGGTTAGGAATCCACCTGCCAATCAGGGGACACAGATTCAATCCCTGGTCCGGGAAGATCCCACATGCCACAGGGCAACTAAGCCCGGGCACCACAGCTACTGAGCCCATATGCTGCAACTACTGAAGCCTGCACGCCTAGAGCCCGTGCTTCACGACAAGAGAAGCCACCGCAATGAGAAGCCCATGTGCGGCATCAAAGAGTAGCCCTCGCTCACCGCAACTAGAGAAAGCCCAAGTGCAGCAGCGAAGACCCAATGCAGCCAAAAAATACATAAATAAATAAACAAGCAAACAAATTAAAAAGAAAAAAAAGGAGAGGAGTCCCAGTTTCCTCACTAAATAGGGAATTAAAGTAGATTAATTGTTCCTAACCCTCCTGCACATTAGAAACATCTGGGAGACAGAAAAATTTTGATGCCCAGGAAAAAATAAAATCTGGGTAGTTTTGTTTTAATTCCTCTGTTGCTTCTAGCAGAGATTGAGAACTGCTAAATTCAATTCCCTAACCTGAATTTGATTCCCAAACCTGGTTAGGTATCAGAATCACCTAAGATGCTTTCTAAAAATGCATACCTTCCAGCTCCAAATGCTGATTGTGACTAAGTGGCACTCAGACCACTGCTGTTGATTTTTCACATTCAGTGAATACAATTTGACAAGTTACAGAGGCAAAGAGCTTGCAGTGGGTGATCCACTCAGAGAAAATGTTCAGTTTGGACTTGTGTACACGGAATTGATAAACTAACGGGGAGAGTGTGAGTCTTATTTATCTCTACTCATGTTTGCCTCCCCTGCAGCATGTCTCTGCTCTTTCTATTTGGCTTAACTCCCGCCTGAGACAGAGATTTGGGGGTTGGTGTAAGTCGGCACCTACAAGCTGGTTCCAAGCCCCTGGGGGAGCCCAGAATAATGTTACCATCATGCTTTGTGCAATGCTATGCTTGCAGAAGACTGTGTTGTTCTTTCACCAGAAATAGTTATTATTTAATGGTAAATATTGTCACCATTTCCTCTTTATACTACATGTTATACTGTTCTTAATACTATTTTCACTACAAATAAATGTATGAGTTACTGAATAACAATATCTTATTTATTTAATCATCTTACAATATAAACTCATGGAAGCCTCGTGACAATCTGTCAGATAGGCTGGAAAAGCCTCATTTGGCACATGAGCAATGGAATTAAAACTTGTCATAGCAGCCAAGCCCAGTCTTCTGTCACCTGGACCCAACACCAGCATTCCTTCTTTTCTAGCGTATCCCACTGTCTCTTGTGGAGAGAGTGGAAACTTGTCTTCCTCCAGGAAAGTCAGATTTCAAGTTTTGAATGTGCAGTTTGCTTTCTGATGAATCCTTCCCTTTGGACTGGTAGATACTTCCAAGCAATCAGGCCAATACCATTTGTATAATAATTTTGTATGTTACTTAGGATTGTCTTTTTTCCACGTGGAAATCACTGGCCATGTATAAAAGCTACAGATTTCCTGCCAATCTGCTTAGCAGCACAACTGTGAAATCAATTTTTTTTATTTTATCAAAATGGAGAAGCATTTGACATGTGAGGGTCAAAGGATTATTTTTCCATGGTGGTGTAGTTGGTGCTTAAACCTGGTTCTTGAAAATAATGATGCCACTTGTGTTAGCAGTCATGACACATCCTGTGTGCATCAGTCAGACACTGTTTGACCTTGCTGTGCTGGAAAAAAAAGATTGTATGTGGAAAAGCCAAAAGGAGACTGGAGTGGTTATACAGAGGGGTCTAATTACAGGTATTTGAAGCATAAAATCATTGTTTAGAATCTCTTTGCAGAGAAAAGCTTGTCCTCTACCAGCTGTATTTTTTCTGTGCTCTTTTTTGCTTTTGTGGAAGCCAACTCCTTTGTTACCCTTCCAAAGTGTTTAAATAGACTGGAGCTATATTTTGAGAGACAATTAGTAAAACTCTAGAGCCCTACCAAAGGTTGCAAAAGACAAAAGAACTTTTCTAATTAATCCTCTTGATTTTACTTCATTTTAGAATGTAAAATGGAGAAGAGGAAACCTAAACAGGGAGTGGTGACCTTATTTCTAGCCCTGATTCTGCCATAAATGTATTATAAAACCCTGGGCATATCCCCTAACTTCCCAGAGCCTATATCTCCTCGTGTGTGAAATGAAGGCATGAGACCAAACTGATTTTCCTTCCCAGCCCGAACATCCTATAATGGCTATGTCTCTACAGGCCTCAGGTGTAATCTCCCTTCCACACTGAATATATCAGAAATCTAAAATTCTATGTAGATACTCTCTGGAGACATTATTTTGCTACTACTGACACTTTTTCAAATTGTGATCCTCAAACTTCCTTCTAACAAAATCATCTGGAATGCTTATTTAAAATGCAGAATTTTGGGAATTCCCTGGTGGTCCAGTGGTTGGGACTTGGTACCCTCACTGCCAGGGCCCAGGTTTGATCCCTGGTCGGGGAACTAAGATCCTGCACGCTGGGTAGCACAAGACAAAAAAAAGAAAAAAAAAAAAAAAAAAAAAGCAGAATCTTGAGCCTTGACCTAAGCCTCTCAAATAAAAATCTTTAGGATGGGATCTAATGTACAGCAAGGTGACTATAATTAACAGTACTATAAAGTTCTCACCACACGTACGTACAGTGATAATACTGTGAGGTGTCAGACATATTAACTACATGATTGCAGTAATCACTTTACAAGATATATATATATTTAATAATCACCTCGCACACCTTAAACTTACACAATCTTGTATGTCAATTATATATCAATAAAGCTGGGGGGGGGGGTGGAAATAATATTCCTTAAAAAAGATCTGTAGAATGGGAGGATGGTTTCAGGAACGTGCCTAGTGGGCTCCGTGGGGACCCCTAATTTCTCTAAAGTTTGAGAAGGGCTGAGAATCCAGGAGTAAACTGTAGAAGAAGGGCGGGAAGGGTGACAGTGGAAAGTGATCATTGCTATGCTGGCTTTGGATGCAGAGGAAACAGGTGTGGAGGGAAGAAGGGCACAGGCTGGGTGGTGAGGTGCTCCTGGAGAATGCATCTCTCTGCTGACGTTGTCACCCTGGTTTCCTGTTTGAACAGACCAAAGTCAGGCAGTGACTAGGAGAACTGTTGTGTAAAAATGCCCCCACGGTGACAGCAGCACCTGATACAGTGGGTTTCTAGCTTATGTTTTCCATAATATTCAAAACCAAACAAGTAAGTCAAGGTTCTGTTTTATGAATGAGGAAATGGCCTTCCTCAAGAAGCAGAGAGAAAACAGCTAACTGGTGACCATATAGGGTTTCTGAAGATTTTTTCAATAGTGGAAATAAATCTTTTGGTGAATTAAAATATATTATTTTCATGCTGGGGATTTTGCTCAAATTTTATTTATCCTGGTGTGGGAACTGTTATTTGGAGTGATTAGGTGAGATCATTTGTGTGACTCCCCAGAAAACCCATGTTTGACCAGCGTGATCTCCTACCATGGGTTTATAGTTCTGTAGTGATTGTCTGTGTAGGTTCTGTGTTGCCTTTTTAGTGCAAACACACATTCACACAAAATGGAAAGAGAAGAGAAAATCTCATCAGTCAGTGTCTTAACTTCAGACAAGTTTCAGATCAAGCCTTAGGGAATCAAACTCATCTCTTGATAAATCAAACATCCTGTGTGTGAGGACCCTGATATGCCTGGCATTGAGCAAAGTGCACATCTCCACATTACTGGAGTGAGGTGTTGATCAGGTGGAGCTGCTGCTCTGTCTCAGAAGGATCTTTTGAGAACTGCAGACATGTGAGTGCCCCCAGCACCGGGTAGCACTGCCTGGGAAGGCCCAGCAACCTAAAAGGACCTAAGAAAGGCTTGGATGAGGAGCAGTGACAACGTAATAGCAACAGTCTGGCTTTGCATTGCTTGAAGAGTGAATTTCTAGGTGGCCTCGCTCCCACTCAAGCTCAAGCGTCATCTTGGTGGAAAGGAGAATAGAAGTAAAAGGGAAAGAAGAACGTAGATTTCCTTTCCTTCCCCATGGACTCCTAAACAAATGAACGACCCTCTTGTGGAGGCCTTCCCTGTCTATTCAGCCTTCTCCACTTTATTTTTCTTCATAGTATTGATGCTTATTTTGTTTCTGGCCTGTATCCACTTCACTGGAATCTACACTCCAGGAAGGATGGATTTCTGTCCACATGTTCACAGCTATTGCCCCACTGCCTAGCGTTTCTGGCTTAGTAGGTGCTCACTAAATACTTATTGAAAGAATGACTGAATCCCTATTAGACGAGATCCTCCCCACATTCAGTGATAAATAAAGAATTAGTATATGTTATGCAGTTTTAGAATTGTGCCCCCAAAATGACAGTAAAATATTTAGGGAGATGGACCAAGGTGGAATGTTTCCCTGGCTGGTTATTTCTGGCTTTCAGATTAGGTAACTTGGTCATTGAGAGTTTCGGGTCTGGAATCAAACTATCTTGGTTTGAATCCTCGCCCTGCTACCTACTAGCTGTGAAACCTCCAGCAAGTTAACTTCTCTGTACCTCATTTTCCTCCTTTGTGAAATGGGGTAGTAATAGAAACATAGGTCTAAGTATCAAATGTATCTAATGTGTTTGAAATGCGGTCCTGCACACAGTAGACAAGAATAATGCTTATTGTGGTTGCTTTCCTGTGACTGTCATGTTATCTCTTCCATCAAAGTTGCTTTCAATAGACCATAAACACACAGTTACACTCGTGTTCTTGAGTTAAATCTGGATTTCTTAAATTATGTAGCTGACGACCTTTATGAGAATCAGAAGGTACAATCTGTGTGCAGAAAACAAAAGCAGGAGTGGGGGGGCACTCTGTGAACATTGAAGCCCAGGTCACAACTACAACAACAACAATGAAATAAGAACTATTATTTGTTTAATATTTTATTTTAAATCTATCCACCCTCCTAACTATCTACCCATCTATCTCTTTGTCTATCTATCCTACTGTAATTGTATGGTCCTATCTCTTAAGAAGTTATTTGTTAATGGAACTTTCTCATCTGAAACAATAAAATGCCAAACACGCTAATATAGCAATTACTTTGTGCCAGGTACCATTCTAAGCACTTAGAGAAAATTCCCCATTTGTCAGTGTAAACACCCATGCATTCACTTGCTCCTTTAGAAATCCTATTTAAAAATTTCAAACTCAGAAAGACACTTTCATGCATCATTGATCTTAATGTTATTGTTCTTATTTGTTCTCAGTGATTCATGTAAGCTTCCCATGACCATATTCACATAACACCTGCCTTCTGCAGTTAACAGCCAGGGGTCTATAGTATTAATGAATAGTATGCAAGTGCAACCCAACTGCTCCAGTCAAGGTATCCTTAAACTCTCCAACCTTCTGGGGCTATCTCATTTGATACCATTTTACATCCAAAATGAAAGATGTCCTGTCTTTACCCCCCAACATCTCTGAGGCGTTTTTAAGACACAGTTCTCCTTAGGGTTCCTAGCTGCCCGCTTCTCCACACTTACTTCTTCCTGACATCCCTCACAGTGTGAACAAAGCTCCATTTTCTTCGAAGGGGTCCACCTGGGACCTCCACTCTCTTCTTCATGCCCCTGGAGCACTATTTTCGCAAAGCCATTATTTATAGCTGATTTGTATTGATCTTTTGAGGGAGGGATGGCGTGGGAGAAGATAGCGTAAAGAGAACACAATAGAAGTCATTTCAACACTGAACACAAAAGAACCACAAACAATTTCAGACATCACTCCTCCTGGCATTTCTGGGCCATTTCCCGCCATTGAGAATTTCTCACTGCCTGATCTTGAGGTTCTGTCTTCCAAGACCCTCGTTGCTTTCCTTTCTCCCTGTTTCCCAGGCCTTTGACTCATTTACCCACTCCTCTCTGCAAGGTTTCCCCCAGAAATACAAGTAAGTTCCCGCTGTCCATTTCTCTCCCCCTCCCCCCAGGCAAATGACAAAGGGGCCTTCCTTAACCAAGATAACCCTCTCATTGTGATGTTTTCCTAAAAAGAACCATCTACCCCAGGATTGAATTATGACATTGCTCATGGGAGTTCCGGAAGTTTGTGCAGAAGGGCCTTTGTAGATTTAGTCTAATTGGAAGGGAATTGAGAAAATTTGTCTTGAAATTGTGCTTGCATAGCAAACAAACTATTTTTAACTTAACAGTGTATCAGTCAAAGTCCTGGCAGAAATCAAAATTCCACTCAAAGGGCTTGAAATGAAGAGAATTTAATTTAAGAGACTGTTTCCAGAGGTGCGGGCAGGTTCCTGGGACAAGGGGCAGTAGGAAGCCATCACCCCCCAGATCCGAAGGAGCGGGGGAAGGAAGTGGTGTCTCTGTGCTCCTGACAGCTGGAGCTGGGCAAGAGCCAGTAATGATGCCGAATCTGGCCTCTGTACCTGGACACCGAATTAAATCTTGGAGACAGAGTTTTGGGAGAAGTAGAAAAGAATAGCTTTATTGCTTTGCCAGACAAAGGGAGCCACAGTGGGCTAATGCCTTCAAAACTGTATGTCCCAACCTGGAGGGGCTAGTGAGGAGTTTTATAGTAATAGTTCAAAGAGGGCGTGATCAGCTCATGGACGTTCTTCTGATTGGTTGGTGAGGTAGCAGGAATCAGCATCATCAACCTTCTGGTTCCAGTCGGTCTGGGGTCTTCCGTGCTTGTGGGCAGCATACTGTTAAGTTCTCCCACCTCTGGGGCTTTCAGTATCTGCAAAACAGCTCAAAGATATTGTTATGTATTGATATATCCCTTGAGGGGGAACCAGGACCCTGTCCCAAGGCTGCACTGTTGTTTCTCTTGACTATTCCCCCCTTGCCTCCACAACCCCTGGCTTCCCTAATTAGCAACTGTTTGAATGTGCCTGTTGGAACTCAGGGAAGGTCTTGGAGGCTGAATGAAGAAATCTTTCAATGAAGTAATCAAGAAATGGGGGACACAGAAAGGCTTTTGTGCCCAGGAGCCCCACAGGGCCCTGCTCAGTTTTAGTAAGGGGAGAGGAAGATCTCTTTTTCCTCTTGCCCTCTGAGCTCCTGCAGATGCTTCCCAGAGGCTAGAACCCAACCAGAAGCCAGAGAAGTCTGCAGAATTCCCCACCCGTGGCCCAGAACAGGTGGGGTGGGGTCGGGTGATGGAGAATCACCGAAACAGATTGCATATTTATGTGGGGTAACTTGGAAAACAGAAACTGAGGAAGATGAAGGATGGCTTGACCACTGCTGGCCACTTCCTAGAAGGCAGAAGCAACTGCAGTCAAACTTTGTTTCACATTGAAATCATCCCCTCCTAATACCCTGGAAGGCTGTTGTGGACACAGAGGTTAGGCCTCCCCTCCCTCCCCATTCCTGGGGAAAAGCCTGAGTTCTAGGCAGCTCAAGGTATAAGGGAAGTTTTTGAGGGGTATTCACCTTGGTCTTGTGGCCAAGATCCCTACCTCCTTTGCACCGTGGATTAGCTCAAAACACTCTGTATGGTAAGAAATAGTAAGTTTTATGCCTCAATTTTTGAGGCGTAAAACTAACCTGCAACAACCAATCCAGAAGTCGAGTTAAGCCCTGCGAGAAGTCAAACACAATTTGAGGATCTGTGCTTTTGAACTCTAAACTCTTTTTTATTGCCTCTAAACTTGAGCTCTCAACCAACCATGACAAGAGTTTACATTCCTCTTTGAAATCAGTGAGGCAGAAACAGATTACCAAAAGCTGGAGAAAAGGATGCAGTGTTGATTCTTTCCTTGGGGCTGAATACTAATTTGAGGGAATGTCTTTGGTTCTTTGCAGGGAATGGAGGCTGCAGTATCAACCCCTAAGTACTTCCAGCCAACTTGGCCTGCTGCCCAGTGCTCCTTCATCTGGTTGTGTCTGCAGTTGCCAAGAGAGTGATGGAAGAATTTCTAGAAGAGGCTTCATTTCAATCCAACTGCCTTGCTGGGTCAGTGACCACCTCGACTCCTGGGAGCAATCATAGCGTGAGGATATGGCTCTGACCTGCATGTCCCCAGGGTATGTTATGGTGTCACAGAGTGTCATGGGTTGTCTAAGTGGAGAGTACCGTCCTCTGTAAAATTAACTTTGACATGACCCGAGTAATAAAAGGGAGAAGTACCCTTAGACATACATGTTGCCCAGACCCCTCTTTCATTTTTTGGTGTCTGGGATAGCCTGTGGAAGAGGGCCTGAGCTGAGTGCTTTACAATATTCACCTCAAAATAAATATGGGCAATGTATGCTAAAATATCTCTAATTTACAGAGGAAACAGGTTTAAGGAAATCATTGGTTTACTCAAAGACATACAACTTGTACCTGGTAGAGCTGGCATTAAACCCAGTTTTGACTATGTTCAACTTTGCACCTAACAACCACACCACACATAATGAATATGTCAGGGAGTTTGGAAGGAGGATAGTGCGATGGTGTATCATATGAATGGTTGAAGTTGTTTCCAGAGTTATGAATCTGTGATATTGCGATTGATAAGAAGTATATATTTGGTCATTCAGAGGACTGACAGGTATTTCTCATTTTATTTGGTCTTCATCCACAGTTCGTGGCTTAAAGTTCTTGAAACCCTTGTCGCAAGTGTTGAAAGTGATAAAGGTGTCTTTTGGGAAGTTCCTTAGGATGGGGACTGGTTGCCAGGAGAACCAATCACGTGATTAGAAGATAGGAACTTTTGGTCCCATTTCCGGGAGGTTGAGTCAGTTGCCAGTGGCCAGTGATTTAGTCAATCATGCCAATGTCATGAAGCCTCCATAAAAAAACCAAAAGGTTAGGGTTCAGAGAGCTTCCAGGTTGGTGAACCAACACATGGAGATGCTGCAGGAGTGTCATCCTGGAGGGGCCAGGGAAGCCCTGCACCCTTTCCCCATACCTTGCTGTCTGTATCTCTTCCATCGGGCGGTTCCTAAGTTATATCTTTTTATAATAAACTGGTAATCCAGTAAGTAAAATATTTCTCTGAGTTCTGTGAGCCGCTCTAGCAAATTAAACCCAAGCAGGAGGTCTTGGGAACCTCTGATCTATAGCTAGTCAGTCAGAAGCACAGGTATCAGCCTGAGCTTGTGACTGGCATCTGGAGTGAGTGTGTCTGTGTGTGTTGGTTGGGGGAGGTTGAGAAGGTAGGGGGAGTCTGATAGGACTAAACCCTTAACCTGTGGAATCTGATGCTGTCTCCGGGTAAATAGACATCAGAGCTGAGTTGAATTCTCAGACAGCCTGTGGGTATCAGAATTGCTTGGTGTTGTGTGGGAAGCCCCCCACCTGCCAACGTGTTGGAATTGGGTCCAGGATCCCCCAAAAGAGAATCTGTATACATGGATAAATTTAATTATCCAGGACTCTTGGCTGTAAGTGACAGAAACCCAATTCAATGTCTACCTTAAGCCAGGGGGAAGAATTGACTTATTTCACTTGAAAGTTCAAGCATTAGTGGCTTCCAGCATAGAACCAAGTGCTTAAGTGAAGTTTCTATGAATCATTCTCTGTGTTCGTTCATTTACTAGTGCGTGTGTGTGTGTGTGTGTGTGTGTGTGTGTGTGTGTGTGTGTGTGTGTGTTGGTTTTAATTTGCAGGCTGGTTGTGTCTACATATAATGGAGAAGGTGAGTCCTGACAGCATCAGATTTACATAGTGCTGTATGACCTCAAATAAGTAAATAAGCCTCTCTCTCTGACCATCCATATCAATCCTTGAAAGACCTCCTGACTCAGCTTGGATTACATGCCCATCTCTGGACCAATCACAGTGTTTGAGGGGAAATGCAATACTCTTATTGGCCAGCCTGAGTCCACGGGTTCACGCCTAGCAGGATAGGTGAGGTCATATCATTGACATCCCCAGCTGTTCCCAAAAGAGACAGATCCCAAAACAGAAGGAGCCTGGACAGACAAATAAAAGGTAAGGAAATAAAAATGGGCCCCAAATTTACTAACTTACTAACTAAACAAACAGGGCAGTCTCTAGTTGTGGGAGGCTAACTGAGGGAGATAAGCATATGAGAAAAAGTTGCTTGTCACCTCATTAAGCAAGAGATACAGTATGTTAAAAATAGCTCCCTTGAGCAGAGCACACTGCTTAAACAAAGAGAGATGTTTTCCTTATTATTAATGTGTAGACCTATACCACTGGAATAATGGTAACTTCTATCCCTGAAGCTTTTTTTTTTTTTTCTTTTTCCCTAGCAGGGAAAGCAGGAAGCTCCATAGTCATTACTCTGAAATGAAAATCAGTTTAGGAGTAAGAAGCATTACGATTATTTTATAGGGAAAAAAAAGAGGGAGAGAAAATGTCTCTATCCAAAGTCAACGCCTGGTAGACTGAATATAGGCAATCTTTAATACGGACACCCTCCTGACAGAGTAAGCATGTGATGTCTACCTCTGGATTCTCTCAAACTCAGCATCCCTCCAGAGCTGCTTTTCCAGGAGACCATCTTTCTCTGACTGGTTGGTACTCAAGGAGTCTTGGAGTAAGAACTCGAGGTTAGTAAATGAACTAGACCAAAGGTCCTTTCCCTTCCCTGTTCACCTCCCCTCCTTCCTCCAGTCACCTTGGAAACTCGACTTTTAGACTGCTCAACCCCCGTCTCCACTGTGCTTTCCTCCGTTACAGAATTCTCTTGTTTTGTGGTCCAGTTTGTTTATATGTGCATCTTTCCCCATTTTCACCCAGCCTCCCATCATTGACGAGAGGATGAGGCTCATACTAATTCATTTTTGTATTTCCAACAGTTTTTATACTGCCTGGCATATAGTAGATACTTAGTAAATGTTGGTTGAGTGAATGAGAGCTTGACCATTATATGTAAAGTAGTGATTTTCTGGTTTGTTAAGAGACGGAGAGACTAAAATTCAGGGAAATTTTTTTCAGAACTCAAAGAGCTAGGGATATTCTAAACTTAATTAAATTGCCTAAATATTTTATATGCTACATTGAATCTCATACTAGATTTTGTTATCGAAAAGTAGTAACAGTAGCAAAGGTTTAAGGAAAGTAGTGAGTTGTATAGCTTAAGATGAGTGTTAGGGTCCAGCAGACCTGGACTCTATTACTGGCTGTTCTGGTTATTATGATTGCTTAAGAGTCACCCCAAGTCTAACATAGCAACCATGTGGTTCTCACTTGGAATCTCATGTATTTACAGTCAGACTAGGGCTGCAGGCAACTGAAGGTTTGGCTGTGCTAGAAATTTATTTTTTTATGGAAGTATAGTTAATTTACAATGTTGTACTAGTTTCAAGCGTATGGCAAAGTGATTCATTTATATTTATGTGTGTGTGTGTGTGTGTGTGTGTGTGTGTGTGTGTATTCTTTTTCAGATTCTTTTCCCTTATAGGTTATTACAAGATATTGAGTATAGTTCTATGTGCTATACAGTAGGTCCTTATTTGTTATCTATTTTATATATAGTAGTGTGTATCTATTAATCCCAAACTCCTAATTTATCCCCCCTTCCTTTCCCCTTTGGTAACCATATGTTTGTTTTCTGAGTCTGTGAGTCTATTTCTGTTTTGTAAATAAGTTCATTTGTATCATTTTTTTTTAGAGTCCACATATAAGTGATATCATATTTGTCTTTCTCTGACTTAGGTCCATGCCTGTTGCTGCAAATGGCATTATTTCATTCTTTTTTACGGCTGAGTAATATTCCTGTGTGTGAGGGTGTGTGTGTGTGTGTGTGTGTGTGTACACACCACATCTTCTTTATCCATTCCTCTGTGGATGGACATTTAGGTTGCTTCCATGTCTCAGTTATTGTAAACAGTGCTGCACTGAACATTAGGGTGCATGTATCTTTTCAAAGTAGAGCTTTCATCTTTTCTGGGTATATGCCCAGGAGTGGGATTGCTGGATCATATGGTAGCTCTATTTTTAGTTTTTTAAGGAACCTCCATACTGTTCTCCATAGTGGCTGCACCAATTTACATTCCTACCAACAGTGCAAGAGGGTTCCTTTTCTCCACACCCTCTCTGTGTGCTAGAAATGTAAATGGCCCCCTGATGTGCTGGGCTGATGGCCAGGGTGCCAGTATGCTAGTATGTGGCCTATGTAACATGGAGGTCTCAGGATGGTCAGATTTCTTCCATGCCAGTTAGCTTCTACCAAAACAGGCATCACAAAAGAGCCAGGGAGACACTGCATGACCTGTTCTGACCTAGCCTCAGAAGTCACACATTGTTACTTCCACTGGATTCTGTTAGTTACAAGTGAGTCACTAAGGCCAGCCCAGTTTCCAGGGAAGGGGTCAAAACCCTCAGTGGAAGAAATGTGAAATAATTTGTGGACAAGTTTAAATCCACTACCGTGGCTCTTCCACTTATTTGAGTAGCCTGTGGAGAAATTAGTCATTTGAGTTTTTCTATCTATGAAATAGCATCCTTGTGAAGATTAAGTAAGATGATGTATTCAAAGCAATTAACTCACAGTAAGCTCTCAAATGTTCTTTTATTATTGAGAGAGAATATATGGGGAAAACTCTTAAAACCAAGAAAATGATATCCAATAATTATATAACCTTGAAAATTGGGGAAAGACTATTACTCTTGTATTTTTCTGTAAGAACTCCTTTTGCCTCATGGGAGCACAATTTTAAAAGCATTAAATTCTAACAATATTTTTATAAATACAGCCATTCCAAGTTCCAGTCAACTGACTAGAGTTCCAAATGCGGACTTCTGGAACCCAATTCATTTGTTTATAAATGAAAAATGGTCTCCATATATGTGCATGTATATCCATTTATTATGCTAAGAATATACAACCTTGCTATTCTGGCAGAGACAAAAGGAACAAAAAGTTTAGCAGAAGAAAATCTGTCATTGAATGATATGACTTTGCATTACGCAAAACACTGGAGAGAGATTGATGGTTGATCTTCATTTAACATAAAAGCAAGAACTTTAAAGACTAGCAGAGCCTTTGCTGAAATATCAACTGATTCAGTTCCCTCTTGGCTCTGAGCCTGTTGAATCATCTTCTCTCCTCTCTAGAAGCCCTTGCTCCATCTCTCTGGCTGTAATCTATTCATTTATAATCCTCTGGGAGGCAATGAACAGGAGAAAAAGTTGCCTGTGACCAGGAAAGATAAGAGATTTCTCTATGCTGTCGCTAAGGGAGAGAGCTTTGCTAGTGACCACCATCTTGCTTCTCTCTGTTAGAGCATTTTCATCTTGGGCAGAGTAATGTCGCCTCCACGCTGGGTCTTCCAGCGTCCTTACTAACTTTCTCATTCTTCTACTGCCCCCTTGCAATACATCCCTGAATGACAGTCTCATTATGGGAGATGTCCTGGGGCATGAGCAAATGGGAGGGGAAAACCAGCTCCAATAGTAATGACCTGACATCAGTGGGGAAAGAAAGTAATACAGTGCAGTCCGTGTTGACTATGAATGAGGCATAAATTGACCAACAGCCAGACTTTATTCTCAGCTCTCTTGGAAACATTCCTGTCTTTGCTGTCTTCCTTGAATTCCCAAGTATTCTGTTTTCCCCTCCAGGCACACTGTTTTGCTTCTCTGGCCTAATATTCCTCTTGGTTGACTGTGAAGCCACTCAGTTATTTAAGGGGCAGAACCGTCTTCCTTCCTGTCCCCCTTCCTCAACAAAATATGTCCTTCAATAGGACATTTCTTTCATCAGATATAGTTGTATTATCTCAGGGTATCCTTACAGATACACATGTGTATATCTGGATTAAGGAATGGGGTATTGTTTCAGTGAGACGCTGTGTTAACAGAATTGGCTTATCTGATAAATCCAAGACTGCTTGTTATTTGCAAAGGTTTTAGATGATGGGCTAAGAAGAATTGAGACTCTGAATAGTACTACAGGATAGGATTGGTAGGTCGTAAAATACCCTGGAGATTGTGGACACTGATGACTGTAGAGCAAAGTTCTGCAAAGAGATAAGGGGCTGCTGTGCACAATTCGAGATATTTCAAAAGAATATCAGAGCAGGAATAGATCTTAGAAATTATAGAAGAAAAGTGTCAATATGTGCCTTTCAGCTAGCCAGTGTCTCCAGTTTGTTTGTTTGTTTCATTGTCGTAAAATATAGATATATAAAAAACATAAAATTTATCATCCTAATGATTTTTAAGGGTACACTTCAGTAGTGTTAACTATATTGACATCCTTGTGCAACAGATTTCTAGATCTTCTCATCTTGCAAAACTGAAACTCTGTATCTATTAAGCAACTCCCAAATCCACCCCTGCCCCAATCTTGCCTGGTAACCACCATTCTACTTTCTGTTTCTATGAATTTGACTACTCTAAATACTTCGTATAAGTGGAATCAAACAGTATTTGTCATTTTGTAACTGGCTTATTTCACTTAGCATAATGTCCTCAAGAGTCATCCATGCTCTAGCATGTGACAAGATTTCTTTCCTTTTTAAGACTAAATAGTATTCCATTGTATGTAAATGCCACATTTTGTTTATCCATTCATCCATCAATGGGCATTTGTGTTGCTTCTACCTCTTGGCTATTGTGAATAGTGCTGATGTGAACATGGGTGTCCAGATATCTCTTTGAGACTCTGCTTTCAATTGTTTTGGAATCCTTTTGGATCTATACCTAGATTGCTGGACCATATGATAGTTCTATGTTTAATGTTTTAAGGAACCACTGTACTGTTTCCAAGCTGCACCATTCTATTGGGATGGCCAAAAAGTTCATTCGGATTTTTCCATAACATCTTACAGAAAAACCCAAATGAACTTTTTGGCCAGCACAATACAGTCCCACCAACAGTGCACAAGAGTTCCTATCTCTCCATATGTTCATCAACACTTATTATTTTTGTTTTTTCAATAGTAGCCATCCTAATATGTGTGAGGTGATATCTTGCCGAGACCAGCTCGGCGACTCGAGGCGAGTGACGGGTGCCGCAAGCTTGAAGAAGACACAGACACAGACTGAAGAGAAAAGTGGGACCGGGGGGCTCAAGACCTCTCGGATCAAGAGCCCTGCTGATTAATCCCACGTTGCTTTTATTGAGTTCTCGGCATAGTCTAAGGGTCTGACACTCCCAGGTTAATCCCATAAACAATCAAAGGCCTCACATGACTGGGGGCAATGATCTTTGTTTGCCTCCTGGGTCCTGATTTGAGCTGGGTGTGGAGAGCAAAGCAGCCCTGGGGGAAGGAGACCTCTCTCAGAAGGATTAAGGGTCTGTGCCCCACCCGTGTTGGCCCCTCTGTGACTGTGCCTGTCTTAGGTTGTTCCTCCCTTGAGGAATCTTACCCGTCTCTGGCTAACCAGTCATCCTCCAGGGCCAAACACGGTGATATAAGGAAGGCTCTATGCATCACCCCTGTTGGCCCCTTTGCAGCTGTGCCTGTCTTAGGTTGTTCCTCCTCTGAGGAATCTTACCCGTCTTTGGCTAACCAGCCATCCCTAGGGACCAAACAGGGTGATATTAGTCTCCATGCCCCGCACCCTCAGCTCCTCCACTGCTCAAGCAGGACATTCTGAATCCCATCGCTCGGCCCACATACTTCAACATTTTCAATGTTTCAAAAAGGTTCCAGAATGTCTTCCCACAATATCTTATTGTCGTTTTGATGTGCATTTCTCTAATGGTTAGTGATGTTGAGCATCTTTTATATGCTTGTTGGTCATTTGTATATTATCTTTGTGAGAATGTCTCTTCAAGTCCCTTGCCTATTTTTTTAGAGTTTGTTGTTGGTATTGTTGCTGAGTTGTAAGAGTTCTTTATATTAACTCCTTATTAGATGTGTTATTTGTAAATATTTTCTCCTGTTCTCTAGATTGCCTTTTTACTCCATTAACTGTGTGCTTTGATGCACAGAAGTTTTAAATTTTGATGTAGTCCCCTTTGTCTATTTTTGCTTTTGTTGCTTCTGTTTTTGCTATCACATCCAAGAAATTATTGCCAAATTCACTGTCAAATTCATGAAGCCTTCCCCTGTATTTTCTTCTGGGAATTTTATAGTTTGGGGTATTACATTTAGTTCTTTAATCCATTTTGAATTAATTTTTGTTTATGGTATAAGATAAAGGTCCAGCTTCATTCTTTTGCATGTGGGTACCCAGTTTTCCCAGTACCATTTGTTGAAGAGATTGTTTCTCACTAAGTGTTCTTGATATCTTTGTCAGGGATCATTTGACCATATGCAAGGGTTTATTCCTGCACCGCCATTTGCTTTTGAATTCACTGAGGTCTACCATGATTATATGACTTCTTTATATAGAGATTAAATAGATGCATGGCCTCTTAGATCAGTCTGCCCTGAGTATAAGTATTCCACCATTTACTAACTGTGTGACGTTAGACAATTTATCTTTCTGTGCCTCAGTTCCTTATCTGTAAATGGGGGTAATGGTAGTACCTCCTTCAGGATAGGACTGTGAAAATTAAATAAAATAAAGCTTGTAAGAAAATGCCTGATACATAGGAAGTACTCAATAAATCTTAGCTATTATTATCTCCTAAATTTGCCTCTCTCATAATTTTTACTAGGGCACATCCAACACAGTTATAGCTCCCTAAAGATCTTCAGATCATAGCAATTCCCTCAATTCTAGATGCCAACACTGTTCATGCCTGCCGTGCACTTTCATTGATGCACCAACATCCAGGAGCTTATTTCTTGCTTTATCTTAATTCCATTAGACCACTTTGCTTGCAGCCTTCTACCCGTCCGACACTTTCCCTGAATATGGGAAATAAAGAAAGATCAATATTGGAAAAATATAAAAGACAGTAAAGGTCTCTGTAGTTTCTCAAAGTTGGTGTTCAGTATGTATTGATCCATGCACCTAAAATAGATTTGAAAAGGATCAGAGACTTTCCCCGCTCTTCTGTGTCCACTGTGAAGTGACTGGGGTGAGGTTTCAAGTGGGAGGGGTAGAGGAGGACCAAAGCTCTTTGGTACACCTTAGTTTGAAGTTGACGGGCAGCTGCCACAAAAATCCACCTGGTTTTTAGAAAGCTGCATTGGCCAATTCCTTACCTCACTGCTAACTGCTGCGTGAATATGGATAGAACACACTTAGGTTAAATAAAACTAGTGTATTAACCATGCTAGCAGCATAATAAGTCAGAGCGCCCAGGAAGGTTGAATAAATCTAAGCAAAGGTGAGAGCTGACATTTGTCCCATCCCATGTGGTTTGGTGCAGCTGGGGTTAATCAGGTCTCTGTACTTTCAGTTCTTTTCAGATGAATTCTTGCTGTTATAACCAATGTTCTTTCCATTATCGTTTGATCTCTTTCCCTTCCCATATTAAAAGATCTCTGAGAAACCAGAGGTATAAATGTTGTTTATAAAAATTTTTCTTGTCCCAATATTAATGTAAATTAACCAGCTGTGCCTTTGATGTCAATGTCAACTAATCTCAATATTAGAAAACTCAGTTTTAATTAAATTGATAGCTATCTTTAGTTCACATTATTTCATCCCAGAAGTCAAAAGTGTCAAAAGTGGATATTAAACATTAAGAAAAGCTTTTTTTTCTTATTATACTTAATATAATACATATCAGTAAGTGATTATCAAGTGTATGAGAAGGTTAATACTTTTTTAAAACCTTGGAACATAATGATTGCATTGTCAAATGAAACTTTCATGGAAATTTTAAAAGACTAAATATAATTGAATATTGCTTTTGAAATGGGTAAAACCTCCAAAATTATTCTAGAGACTAGCAGGATACAACGTTTTCTTCACCTTTCAAATGTTTTTCTTATAGAAATAAAGAACCTATATTCTGTGGTATTGAATTGAAACATACAGACTTAATTATAGGTTTTTATTGTTTCTCTGGTTAAAATAAAGTCAAAAGTAGGAGAATCACATGTTATTTCAAATCAAATCTGTGTGTGTGTGTGTGTGAAATCATAACCCACTTTTGGATTCTACCCCCTCCTCATCCTTGCTCAATCTAATTTTTGGACATATAACTAGCAAATTCATGGCAATCACATAGAAGAGACCCATTAAATATTTAAACAAATGAATTGTTTTCTTTCAGTTTGTTTTCAGAGAAAAAAATGGTTTCTTACTCTGTTTCTTCACTGAAGATTAGATTTAGATGGGATCTAGTAAAGATGTCATATGATCACTGATCCAGGGTTGTCAATTTTCAAGTTTTATTTGTATGTGTAATAAGGATACTGTTTTGGTACTATTTGATGCTCAGTAGTTCCTGTTCCTAAGTTATGACCAGGCTCCCATAGTGAGAGTATACTTGGCAGACTCAAATCAGAGTTTCTTTCAAGATGTGTAGAGGGCAGCGCACCCACGATTGAGGCTGAGCCACTGGGCTCAGTGCTATGAGAAAAAAAGGATATACTGTAGAGGAAGTTTTTTCCAGAGAGAAAGTAAAAGAAAAAAGTCTCTTCCCTTCCCAGAGGAAGATTGTCAGAAGTTGGATGTAAAACTCTTGGGGTGGCACCACTGGAAAGTTACAAGAGACTTTCCAGTTACTCTTTAGTGGACACTGGGCCAGAGACTACTTCATACTTTAGACCATCCACCAGGTAGTGAAGACCAGTAGGAAATCATATAAATGCCAGGTGCCCACATTGCCAAGAGTACTTTCCCCTACAGACACTATCTTGTGTAGAAAGACAAAGAGGGAGGAACATCCCCAAAAGGAAACTGACTGTTGAATTGACAGAATATTTGCCTGAACATAACTGTTTATTCCAGAAGTTATTTTCATGGGTAAGTTAAAGTGTCTCATTTTCTGCCACAGAACTGTACACAATTTTAAAAAATTAAAAAAATGTCTCTCGTTCCTTCATTTACTTCCCACATTAGTTATACGAAGTAAAGATGCTTTATTTCTTGGCGTCTATGATTATAACACAACTAAAATTTGACCCTGAACCCTCCCACACATACATATATATTTACTTTTTATTAAAATTAATAAGGCTTTCTGTCCTTGAATGTTTTTCAAACTTTCCTTATTTTAAAACAAAACTTTTTTTTAATTTGGCCATGCCGCATGGCTTGAGGGATCTTAGTTCCCCAACCAGGGATCGAACGCAGGCCCATGGCAGTGAGAGCACCAAGTCCTAACCATTGGACCGCCACGGAATTCCCAAACTTTATTTTATTTTCCTTTATTTATTTATTTTTTATTGAAGTGTAGTTGATTTACAATGTTGGGTTAATTTCTGCTATACAGCAAAGTGACTCATTCATACACCTATATACATTCTTTTTTATATTCTTTTCCACTATGGTTTATCCCAGGATATTGAATATAGTTCCAGGTGCTATAGAGTAGGACCTTGTTGTTTATCCATTCTATATATAATAGTTTGTATCTACTAACCCCAAGCTCCCAGTCCATCCCTCCCCTGCTCCCCACCTCCTTGGTAACCACACGTCTGTTCCCTATGTCTGTGAGTCTCTTTCTGTTTTGTAGGTAATTTCATTTGTGCCATATTATAGATTCCACATAGAAGTGATGTCATATGGTATTGGTCTTTCTGACTTACTTCACTTAATATGATAATCTCTACATCCATCCATGTTGCTGCAAATGGGATTATTTCATTCCTTTTTGTGGCTGTGTGTGTGTGTGTGTGTGTGTGTGTGTGTGTGTGTGTGTATCACATCTTCTTTATCCATCAATCTATCTATGGACATTTCGGTTGTTTCCATGTCTTGGCTACTGTAAATAGTGCTGCTATGAACATAGGGTTGCATGTATCTTTTTGAATTACAGTTTTGTGTGGATATATGCCCAGGAGTGGGATTGCAGGATCATATGGGAACTCTATTTTTAGTTTTCTGAGGAACCTCCATACTGTTTTCCACAGTGGCTGCACCAACTTACATTCCCACCAACAGTGTAGGAGCGTTCCCTTTTCTCCACAGCCTCTTCAGCATTTGTTATTTGTAGACTTTTTAATGATGGCCATTCTGACCAGTGTGAAATGTTACCTCATTTTACAAACTTTCCTTTCTTTTAAAGTTTCTTCTTTTTGTAAGTGGAATTCCTCCAGGGTTTTGAGTTCCACGTGTGATCTGGGACTAGACTTTTTTCTCCCAAGTCCCTAAAGATCATATAATCAATCGTATTCAGTCATATCTCACTAATAGATATAAAAGCAATATTAGGCACAGGCCTAGACACTCACTTGTCCTCCCTGCAAGTCTTGAAATCTAGAGTATTTGAGGAAGCGAGAACTTTGAGGAAGTCATGTCTAATATCTCATCCAAAGGGAGCTTTGGTGTGGTTGGTCTACAAATTCTTTCAGTCACAATGTATACCCTTCTCAGTATGTCCTGTCCATCCCCGCCCTCCATCTCTAATATAAGCTGGGAGCCAGTTTTTTCTGCTTTCTTCAGAAGTGGTACTATTACTGTCCACATCAAAAACCTCTATCCCCAGATAAAAGGAGACCGAATGAAATAGGATGTGAAACCAGCTTGGACTGTGCCTTTCATGAACTCTGGGACTTTGGGCAATTACTTCATCTCTCTGACCTTTCTTTCCCTCCTTCATAAAATAAGATGATTCAAACTTCATGAGGTTTGTTATGAGGGTTAAATAAAATAACACATGGTACCTACTGCCTCTACATTCTTATTAGGAGCATCTCCTCGTTAAGTTTGGCCCCTCTGATTTCTGTGTCTGTCGGATGAAATGCTTGTGAATGAATTCCTCTGTATTTTCAACATTTTCTTTTGTTTCTTTATTGATCACCTACTATGGACCAGATACAGTGCTAGCTTCTGGTGATCCATAAATGAGTAAGAGACAGACAGTTCAAGGTGCCCTCAGAGCAATAAATTAGGAGTTTGGGATTAACATATACACATTACTATATATAAAATAATCAACAAGGACCTAATGTATAACACAGGGAACTCTACTCAATATTCTATAATAACCTTATGGGAAAAGAACCTGAAAAAGAATGAATATATGTATGTGTATAACAATCACTTTGCTGTACACCTGAAACTATAACACAACATTGTAAATCAACTATACTGCCATACAAAAAAAAAAAAAAGAGGTGCCCTCAGAGCAGCAGAGAAGACAAACAAATGCTATCGAAGCCCCCGAATGGGAAGCCAGAGGGTAAAAGAAGTATTTATAAAAAAGAAAACCCTTGAGTTTCACAAAAGAGGAGAGAGCGGGAGCTCATGGTGGCTCCTTGGGCCTTTTCCCTTTGAAGAGGGATCTGAGGGCTACAGATGAAACCCTGCCTTCTTCTGATGGCCTTAGTTCTCTGAAAACCCTCTATCATAGGATCAAAACACAGAAAGTGTAAATTTCTCCCCTTCGTGGTGAAATAAAGAAAAGTGTTGTTGTTCCCTCCATATATTTCTCCATTCTTTTATGTGTGCAACAGACATCTGTGAGTATCAGTTAACTACCGGCACTGGGCTAGATGCTAGGGGTACAGAGAGACAAGAAACTCAGTCTACTGAGAGAGAAATGAGAAAATCAAAATGACAGTTCGTTTACAGGAGTTCTAATGGAAGTGTACTCAGGGGCTGAGGGCGAGAGCAGTGTTAGGGTGACTAACTATCCCAGTTTTTCTGCTACTGTCCCCATTTTGGCACTGAAAGAAACCACATCCTAAGAAACCACTCAGTCCTGCATGAACTGGGACAGCTGGTCAACCAAGATCCTGGCCACGGAATAGGCTCCCCCCAGTGCAGCCTGGGGTAGGGGTGGGAGCATAGTCACGTTAGAATTGATGTCTGGCATAAACTTAATGAAATGCTAGATGGATGAAGACATTGGGAACGTTTGTGACATGAATGAAATTAGCACATGGGACCTAGATGACGTTGACTGCTTAGGAAAATCCCAGCAATGTGCTCACAGTTCCTGTGGAACTCTCCCCAGCGTGTTCATTAACCACAGAGGTTATTTTTTAAGCTGAATCTGAATAATTGATAGCAGAATCCAAGTTTCCTGATTTCTTTTTCCCAGTTGCTGGTGCTGTGAACTCCTTAAATTCAGCCCCACTGTTTGTTCATCCTTGTTCCTCTCTCTGCTCCCCTCCTCCAGTTTTTGCTCGCATAAAACACAGTGTTCACATCTCATTTCTCAGCAAAATTATGAGATGTGTTGAGTGAATTCACATTAATAATATTTTAGCTAACAACACTTCGAAGAGTCTACAGGCCATTTACCAAGGAAACTAAATTATTTCAAATACTTGTGTCAAAATAAATGAACCAAGGCTTTTCTGATGTAGTAGCCTAACATTTTATTGTGGGCAGAAACACAACTCCCCAGTCTCCAAAATCCAGCAATCCTTATTAGGTTCTTTCTTCATCAGTGAGAGTAAAAAATGTCCTCCTATGGATTTTTCCGTAACTTTTAGTGGTGGAATAGGGCATCTCTTTCCTAAAGTAGTTTAAACTAATAGGAAACTCTTTTCTAATATAAAAGTGTCTTTAGAATACCTTAGAATTATTGCAGACGATAAGCAGAATTTATTAAGGTTATGAATCAAAGAGAAATGTTGTGTGTTCTTGTTGTCATAAAAAAAATTTTTTTTAGAGGTTAATCTTTTCCCCATATTTTGGCTTAGCGATGAGTTTGGGTTTTTTTCTCTCCTAATAGGTTCTCTTTCATTCCAAGGTACTCCCAGCTGCTGAGAGTCACAAATTCTGCCTGAATAGCAGGGTGACCTTTTCAGAGAGGAGCCAATGCTTGTAAGCTAAAGTACAAAGGAAGAAAACCAAGTTTCCTGACTCTGTGCTAGAGGAAGCAAGCTCAGCAAACCAGCCCTCCACCACCCCAACTCCCATCCCCACTCGAGTCTTCCAACTCCTTCATCTTCATCCTTCCTGACCTTACTGGACCAGTAGAACTGCCAGCTGCAGAGATGCGGTAGTCCACTCAGGCTGTGTGATGTCTTTAAAAATCTCCCTCAGTGTTCACTTGTTCTTTTCGGGGAAAGAAGCAGCACCTGGCACCTCTGTGCTGTGAAAGGCAGCTGACTGCTCCTGGGAAGGAGAATCAAGAAGCAGCCAAGCTGGGTTAGGAAGGCAGGTGACCTGGGTTAGGAGGGCGGGTGTCCTGGGTTTTGCCCACCCACTGCCCGTCACACAGGTTCCGTTTGCTCTGGATATGACCAGATGTCCTCAGGTCCCCAGGCCTGAATACACTTAACCTTGCTTCTGCAAACTGCTTTGCATTCCTTACCCACCCCTCCATCCCCTCCATGCTCAGCTCTTTTGAAAAAAATCACAGACACTGCAGTTATCACCCATCTTCTGACTGTTCATCACAGCTCTGCATACTCCTTTCAAATTGTCTCTTCCTTTCTTCCCCTCCTTTTTAACCTCCTAATTTTGCTTTTTGGCAACCAACCAAAGATTTCTCTGTGTGACTTAAAAGAAATATTATAAGACAAACCCTCTCCTGGTACAAGAGCTACGAAATGATTTGCATATATAATCTCTTCCTGTGCCTCCTGCTAGCACGGGCCTTTTCGTCTCCAGTCCTCAGGGTGTAACAAAAGAATAAATTACGGTACCACTGATAGAACATTAAACTGACAGTCTTCTGAGGCACTGGGAGTTTTAATGGAAACCAAAGAAAATTCAAGATTAGCCATTTTCTTGTGAGTGTATTTCTTTTTCCTGTCTGCCCTCTCACATGTTATCAATTTTCTTGCCTTCTTATTATTCAGTTTCCTATCTGCCAAATAGCAAATCTAAAACTGCCTTTGAGCCAGTCTCTCATCAATGGAACTGTACTTGCTGATAGAGAATTAAAGTATTGGTAAATCGATTACAAGGTGTTTAGGCTTATAACTTAAAGATTTAGTTAAATTAATAAATGATAGCAATTTCAAAGACTGAATGGACTCCCTTACCTAATATTTTGCTTCCTTCCTATTTCGTTGGGAAGATGGGAAAAGTGAAAATAAAGGTGTTTATATAGTGCCATCTAGTGGTGCAGATGTTTGTTTTTTAAGCTCTTTATTGGAATATAATTGCTTTACACTCTTGTACGAGGTACACCAAAGTGAATCAGCTGTGTTTATACATATATCCCCATATCCCAGCCCTCCCGCGACTCCCTCCCGCTCTCCCTGTCCTGGCCCTCTAAGGCATCATCCATCATCGAGTTGATCTCCCTTTGTTATACAGCAACTTCCCACTAGCTATCTATTTTACAGTTGGTAGTGTCTATATGTCTATGCTACTCTCTCACTTCGTCCCAGCTTCCCCGTCGCCCCCCGCCCTCCCAACCCCGTGTCCTCCAGTCCATTCTCTGCATCTGCATCCTTATTCTTGCCCTGTCACTGGGTTCATCAGTACCATTTTTTTTTTCTTTTAGATTCTGTGTATATGAATTAGCATACAGTGTTTTTCTCTTTCTGGCTTACTTCACTCTGTATGACACTCTAGGTCTATCCACCTCATTGCATATAGCTCCATTTTATTCCTTTTTATGGCTGAGTAATATTCCATTGTATATATGTGCCACATCTTCTTTATCCATTCATCTGTTGATGGGCATTTAGGTTGCTTCCATGTCCTGGCTATTGTAAATAGTGCTGCAATGAACGTTATGGTACATGTTGCTTTTTGGATTATGGTTTTCTCTGGGTATATGCCCAGTAGTGGGATTACTGGATCATATGGTAGTTCCATTTTCAGTTTTGTAAGGAACCTCCAAACTGTTTTCCATAGTGGCTGTACCAACTTACATTCCCACCAGCAGTGCAGGAGAGTTCCTTTTTCTCCACACCCTGTCCAACATTTATTGCTTCTAGATTTTTTGATGATGGCCATTCTGACCCGTGTGAGGTGATACCTCATTGTGGCTTTGACTTGCATTTCTCTAATGATTAGTGATGTTGAGCATCTTTTCATGTGTTTGTTGGCCATCTGTATGTCTTCTTTGGAGAAATGTCTATTTAGGTCTTCCACCTAGTGGTGCAGATGTTTAAAAGCTCTGTTTCATCTAGGGATTGTATAAATGAACCTGGAAAACAACTGCTACTGCTAGGGTCTGGTTTGGCATCTACAGGCTTAATTCTAGTTTTGTTATACCTCCTATGAGGATATCCAATACTGGGGGCCCTTTTTGGTTTCATTGAGGATTTTAAGTTTTAGTCTGCTTTGTGGAGAGCCAAAAAAGATAACTGTGAATATCCAGAGGGATTGCTGAATTGCTGTTTTAACTTCAGACTGTTTTTTGCCACTCCACTTCTGACTGTCTCGCTAAGAAGAGTGTTAATAAAATGTTAATAATCTGAGATAACTGCAATGGTCATGCCACTTAAAATACAAAGGTGTTCTCTTCCAAGTCTTCTCACTTAAATCCACTGTTCTTAAATGTTAAATATATGAATATATACAAAGGTTTCATCAGTTATATCTATTAAAGAGATATCTTCTATGCAGACAAGACCAGAGTTTTAGAAGTTGGCCCCCTGCCAGCAAAGTTGAAAAATCAATAAACAACTCCCTCCCCCCACACACGTATGTGTACACATATAGAAAAAAGGCAAAAATTAGAAAAATGATAACCAAATCAGAAACTATGGTCTAATTTATTTGTGTTTCTCAGAATCAGGGTGCCCTTTCAAATTCTGAGCTCTCACTTGGAATTGAGGCTGGCTTTGCTTTGTGAGGTACTTCCAAGACCAGGAATCCAACTCGACCCATACTTATCAGCTGCTGTTTCCAAAGTACTTCTGCCTTTCTTAGCTGGCCTCTCCTCCAGTACCAGCACCGAGAAGCTGATCAAATTTGCATGTGTCAATCATCACCTGCTTCCCGTCTACTGACAATGGTGGGTCCTTACCATGCTTATGTCAGAGACCCCAAATGAGTTTCTCAGGACCTCTTCCTGCTGTGCGTTCTTTCATTCTGCCATGATCTTGTGGATGAACTGATAGACACAAAAGCAAATTGAAATATAAAGCATGCTGGGCAAGTCTAAAATGCTTTGAATAATAGGAGGTACTTGAATGGATGACTCTCAGACCTCACAGAATGTCTGCTGAGATACGTATCTGTTGAGTCAGGGGATGAAATCCCAAATTTCTCAGTATAAGCCATCATCTGGAAATGTGTCCTGAAATAAATTCGGTCTTCCTCTCATGGTTCCCTGGAGCTTACAAAAGGACTTCTTTGGTCTTAAGCTTTTCTTCATTAAGATACTCATAACTGTGAAAATGAATATGATGCAGATGAATGTTTCAGGATGGCGGATCTTAGGACACGGATTTTACCATCGTTTTACCACGTTGATTAGAATGATAGTGACTGAATGAGGTGCACCTGCCTAAAACAATTTCAATCAAAAAGGACTCAAAACCTCTGTGCCGAGACCAGCTCGGCGACTCGAGGCGAGTGACGGGTGCCGCAAGCTTGAAGAAGACACAGACACAGACTGAAGAGAAAAGTGGGACCGGGGGGCTCAAGACCTCTCGGATCAAGAGCCCTGCTGACTCATCCCAGGTTGCTTTTATTGAGTTCGTGGGCTAACATTCTCAGGTTACACTCATAAACAGTCAAAGGCCTCACATGATTGAGGCAATTATCTTTGTTTACTTCCTGGGTCTGAGTTGAGCAGGTGTGGATCTGAGCTGGGGGTGGAGAGCAAAACAGCCCTGGGGGCAGGAGACCTCTCTCAGATATTAGGGGTCTGTGCCCCACCCGTGTTGGCCCCTCTGCGACTGTGCCTGTCTTAGGTTGTTCCTCCCTTGAGGAATCTTACCCGTCTCTGGCTAACCAGTCATCCTCTAGGGCCAAACACGGTGATATAAGGAAGGTTCTATGCACCACCCCTGTTGGCCCCTCTGCGGCTGTGCCTGTCTTAGGTTGTTCCTCCTCTGAGGAATCTTACCCGTCTTTGGCTAACCAGCCATCCTTCAGGACCAAACAGGGTGATATTAGTCTCCACGCCCCGCACCCTCAGCTCCTCCACTGCTCAAGAATCCCATCGCTTGGCCCGCATCAAAAAGGTTCCCGAATGTCTTCCCACACCTCTGTTCTTAATTTTCGCTAAACTACTATAGAATTTTCCTTTTCAGAAACAGGATAGTGGTCTCTTGATCTCTGTGGTTTTCAAATCCCCCTACTCCTCCAGTTCAAAGGCTCCCATTTGTCTGATGGCGTTAGCGGCAATTTCATAATTGGTAGTTAGAACTGACATGCGGTGAAGTTGAAGTGGTTGTTGGGATCGTTGTTGTTAAAGATTTTTAAATTAAATGCCAGCTTGGTATCTGGTGTTCTCTGAAGGGGCCAACCTTCCACAGCAGGAATTTTAGTGGCACTAACTTTTTGTCTCACTTCCAACGCTCTCCAGTGGTGCCAAGTTTATTATGGGTTAGAAACTGAGCCAGATCAAGCGCTTCATTTTGAAAATATAATCATTTAATGTTCATATAATTTTATGAGGACAGTTTAATTATTTTGTAATTGCATAACCAGAACATAGCATGATGCCAGGTTGTGATGAATGTACTATCTTGCAACCCTTAAATATGCCTCCCCGTCCCCCACCCCCACTTCAAAAGTCACATACGGAGATTCAGTTAAAGCAATACATAGTCTATGTTGGCATCTCTTTCTCTTCTCTCTGGGTGGGCATTAACTCAGAGTTTTCCTGGGCATATAGTAAGAAAAGCTTTCCTTCTGTGGCATTCTGGTTTCTCTTAGTGCTTGAACTTTCTGGTAACCTATTAGACACTATTTTATGCTGCTCTTAAAAGTAGAGTCATGAGATTCAGTAGTAAGACCCTCCTCTTGGAATCTGTTCCTCTCTGTTCCACCCTTGTCAATGGTGTGTGACTAGAAGAGGCATAGATGCTGGTTCATGGGCCGTGCCCTCACTTCGAAATAACTGTTTCAGATCCCACTCCTGATAGAAAGCTGTTTACAACACAGTACTGGGGCACTGGTCAGTTTCTGGCATGTAAATTTATTAATGAACAAAATAGCACCTGAAACAAATTCTTGCCTGCAGCAGTAGAAGACATCTGCTGAGGGGAGTGGACTGATTGCTGACTTTAACCAGGAACTAGGGCCATTTTTTATTACAGTGAACTCGGGACTGGCAGCAACTATAAGGTTGTTACATTTTCATAAAACTGGAAACAGTGTAGTAATGGTTTATTATTTTTTAAAGCATGTCTGTGATTCCAAAAAAAATATTTTGAAAATATCTAGGTTTCTTATTAAAATTTCCTGGGTTTTATGTACATAATTAGGAAGCAAAAGGACATTTCATCTTATAAGACAACTTAATACTCTGAGAACTCTAAGGTACCGGTGACCCCTGTCATTTCAATTATCCCAGAGGGAATTTTATGCTCCAGGTACTAAAGAGAAGGTGACGAATAGAGATAAAAATAAACAGATATTTGTATCTTCATGGTCTAGAATCCAGTGTCTATGGTTATATCTTCTTAAGAGACAGTTTAACTTGTATATTCAAAAAAGGGACAGGGTGATTCCTGTGTGTTAGGGACAGGAGTGAGAGGTTGCTCTGTGGGCAGGAACTGGGAAGGATACATATTATGGGCTCCACCGGGAAAACCATCCAAGCCTGCTTGGACATCAAAGCTCTGCAAGAAGGGACCTCAGTGAGAGGCAGTTGAAGCGCTTCTAACAACCTGGGCACTAAGACTCAGGCACCAGGAGCCTACTAGAGGTGCCTGCATTGAGCGTATGTAGTGGAGAGGGACTAGACTGTCCGCCTACAGATTCTCTTGTCTATGAACAGGAGTTACCTGCATTGCTATCACCTATGTACAAATTCGAGAGTTGTAAAATAGCTCACAGACAATGATAGGCCCAGTGACCCAATATTATGAGCTATTCACCTAGTTTTCCACTGAAGTCATCCAGATCTTTGGGGTCAAAGTCTTTCACAATTTTCCACTATGTTGGCAATCATGGAAATAAGAGATTGCTTTCAGATGCTTCCCTGAACCCTATTCATCCCTAAATTCCTTTATAAATAACTCAATGTAAAGGTTTTTTTAGAGAATTTTATTATTTTTTGGCTGCATTGGGTCTTTGTTGCTGCACATGGGCTTTCTTTGTGGTGAGCGGGGGGCTACTCTTGGTTGCAGTGTGTGGGCCTCTCATTGAGGTGGCTTCTCTTGTTGCGGAGCCGGCTCTAGGTGCATGCAAGCTTCAGTAGTTGTAGCACTCAGGCTCAGTAGTTGTGGCTCTCGGACTCTAGAGCGCAGGCTCAGTAGTTGTGGCGCACGGGCATAGTTGCTCTGCGGCATGTGGGATCTTCCTGGACCAGTGATCAAACCGGTGTCCCCTGCATTGGTAGGTAGATTCTTAACCCTGAGCCACCAGGGAAGTCCCACAAATAACTCAATTAGGAGGTTTATTCTGATCCTCTCAACTGATTGTGATCTCTCTCTTATAGCTCCACAATTCCCTTGTCTCTCTTTTATGGCAGTATTTCACATTACCACCAGTAAATGAAGAAATTGAACGTTTAGAGTGCAGGGTCCACAATTATTTAAATGAAGAGAAGTCCTTCATGATCATCCTTATGAGAAGACATTGCTGTGATTTTCTCCAGTGAAATTAGAAGTTTAGAAAAGTATTCCCATAAAAGATATGAAGAGAAAACTTTGAAAAAATTTTTAAGGATGCCTTTTGTTTTTTGAAATGCAGGTTAGATCATGATCATAAGCTGATATTTTATGAATTGGTATTGCATTGAAGTCTTTTTTTATGTCATTGCATATGTGAATAAATTGAGGGACGTTTAAAACACTGCCTTCAAAGCTAGAAATAAATACACTGGGACCCAGAAACAGTTGGCATCCTTGCATAAAAGAGAGTAGCACAGACATATATATACTGCCAACTGTAAAACAGATAGTCAGTGGGAAGTTGTATAACAAAGGGAGTCCAACTCGAGGATGGAAGATGCCTTAGAGGACTGGGGCGGGGAGGGTGGGGGGGACTCGAAGGGGAGGGAGTCAAGAAAGGGAGGGAATACGGGGATATGTGTATAAAAACAGATGATTGAACTTGGTGTACCCCCCCCAAAAAAAAAAAAAAAAAAAGACACTTGGTACCAATTATTTATGCACTAAACAGGTCTAGAATCCCAGATTAAACTATCCACAGTTTTGATTCAATTAGCTTTTGATTCAGTGCCTATGTCTTTAACGACAAAGTTATTCCAGAAAAAGTCGAGCCCTGAAAAAGTTTTACCTAGCTGAGATTCCCCTCAAGGGAGGATATGAGTCACACAGTACTTACATTGGCAAATAAAACCATTGTGCATGTCTGCTCCCTGCGGATTTTAATTTGCAGCAACAATAAGCTGCAAGTAACGGACCTGAGGTTAAATGGTTGAATATGAGTTTAAATCAGAATTAAGGCGTCTTGTCTTGTAAAAGGTGAGGTAAATGTCAGAGGCCAAATGTTCTGAGAAGCCTTGCATAAGTGACCCCTTCCCCCCATCTAGGTAGATTGGTTTTATCTCCCCCACAGATATCTTCATATGAATCTATTCAGTTTAATTAGTTCTTTCAATTCAGTTTGCACCTTGCACTCAAAACCCCGGGGGAAAGGGACAGAAAATATGACCGGGGTAAATTTTAAGTTGTCAAAGCATGAATTTGCCAGTCGATACCTCCCCTTGGGGTACACGTGTATCTGCAAATACAGTGTTCCCTTCGTTTCTCCCTCTTCATTTATTCATTAATTTATTCTTTCATTTTTATGTTATTTTACTTATTCATGTTTATTGAGACATTCCTTCAACAAACAAATACCTATTGAGAACCTAGGGTGGTTTTTGTTTTGAATTTTTATTGTAGTATAGTTGCTTTACAATGTTGTGTTAGTTTCTACTGTGCAGCAAAGTGAGTCAGCTCTATGTATACATATATTCCCTCTTTTTTGTATTTCCTTTCCATTTAGGTCACCACAAAGCACTGAGTAGAGTTCCCTGTGCTAATTGGAGATGCTATTGGCATTTTGGGGGAGATAAGATAATTCTTTGAGATAATTCTTTGTGCCAGATTGTCCGGTAAACTGCAAACATTTATCATCTCTGGGCCCCATCCACAATGCTGATCTCAATCTCTGAGCACCATAACCCCACTCCCCACTTTCATTCCCAGACATTGCAGAAGAACCCTGATGATGCCCTAAGGAAGGATATCAGGATGAATAAGACAAGGTGTGGGCCTCGGGAAGTTGGCAGCCTCATAGAGAAAACAGATGCGTGAATACAGTACAGCGTGACACAAGCTATGAAAGAAAGAAACACAAACTAATGACCCCCAGAGGTATTCAAGAAGTCTTCTCAGGGGACAAAATGCTTGAGCCATGTCTTTAAGAAGTAAAAATTAAGTAAAAATGAGCTAGATTCTCTAGGCATCGGAAGAGGCCCAAAGGCCACACCAGAGTTCAAAAAAATGCTTTGAAAGAGCTGTGAGCAAATTCATCAAGGCTGGTGCATGGAGTTGGAGTTGGAGAGGTGGTGACTAATAAGACAGGAGATGTGACAGTAAGGAGGGTGTCACAGGCCAGGCTAAAATATTTAGACTTCATTCTTTGTGGAAGTGACATGATTAGATCTGAGTTTCAGAATAGATTAGAGGAAATAAGACTAAGAACAGGGAAAACCATTTTTTGAGGATGCTGGAGTAATTCAGAAGAGAAACGAAGGGTACTCCATGCATTTCAGTGAATACAGTAATGGATACCGTAAGGGCTGCCAAACCCTCCAGCCAAAGAGCGCCAGGTACATACCTTCAGTTAAACACACTGGTTTTATTACTCATGTCAAGAGGAACCAAGGGGTGTTTCCATAAGGGGGTGTTAGAAAGAACCTATTTGTTGGATCTGAGCTTTATTGGATTATTTGGGTAATTTGGGAGAGCGTGTAAGGAAATGGGGGTTTACTCACTACCAAAAAGTGAGGGCAATTCTATGATTGGGTATCTCAATCAATCTTATCTACAGCGAGGGCAGGCTAGAGAGAAGGTTGGTAAAGAAGTAGCAGTCACTCATATTAGCTGGCAGAGGGTGACGATTGATATCTTGTGGGCTGCAGGGACCTTGTTTTTGTCTCACTTTATTATGGTTTCCATCGTGTGACGACTTCAAGAGCTTGTCTGTGGGGGGAGAATACACAAGGTCATAGTTAAGTGGCATTGGTTGGAGTAAGTTTTGTTCATTTTTGTGAAGAGAGAAACTTGATCAGTAAGCCGAGGAAAGGCACTTAGAAGAGAGTGAACTATGAAGCAGGAAGAATAATTAATGTAACGAGGGTCCTGCAGACATTAGAGATCACACATTTCCATTTGTGAATCATGCATCGTTGTTTGATCTCTTCTAGTATCACCCATCAGTCAAGACAAAGGAAAGCGGAGAACGTGTGTTAGTTATTTCTTTAATCTATTTCCCACCTTCCAGTACCTACTGATTTCTCTTCGGGATCCATGGGATTCTAGGGAAACTGATTCCATTACTCGCTCCAATATGGGAACACAGATCAGAGCTTCAGATGATCTGTGTATCTGAATCACCTGTCCAGAGTGACTGGTTCAGTAGTGGGCACACAACCTAGAGCTTTTACTGTGAATACTGGGACACCTATTTGTTTCTCCCAGCTGGATATGAGGAAGAAAGATTATTTTGAAATTTTAGAACCTTAAGGCTACCAAGTGGGGAAAAATAGGTCACATACTAAAGACCAGGAACAAGAATGGCATCAGAATGCTCCATAGCATTTCTACACACCAGAAGGCAACGGAGCAATGCCTGTCCTAAGAATAAAGCCAACCCTGAGAAAAGCAGAGTGAAAAGACGAAGAGAAGATTGGTCTTGCTCACATCCTTTGAGCTGTAATATCAAGTCTCATTTGAAGACATTTTACCTTTGGATTTTTCAGTCCAAATATTTTTCAGTATTTAAGCAGGTGTGTGTTCAATCTTTCTGTTACTTTTTACCTTGTCTCTAGCCTAACCGAGGTAAGGAGTGAAGAAGGCTGACATGCAGGTTGATCCAGTTACAATTGAGTTTGAGGTGGACACGTGCATCAAGAGTTGAGGGCATTAGGGACTTCCTAGGTGGCGCAGTGGTAAAGAGTCCGCCTGCCAATGCAGGGGACATGGGTTCGAGCCCTGCCCTGGGAAGATTCCACATGCCACAGAGCAACTAAGCCTGTGTGCCACAACTATTGAGCCTGTGCTCTAGAGCCTGTGAGCCACAGCTGCTGAGCCCATGTGCTGCAACTATTGAAGCCCACACGCCTAGGGCCCGTGCTCCACAAAAGAAGCCACTACAATGAGGAGCCTGCACACCGCAGTGAAGAGTAACCCTCGCTCTCAGCAACTAGAGAAAGCCCGTGTGCAGCAACGAAGACCCAAGCAGCCAATAAATAAATAAATAAATAAATAAATTTATAAAAAAAAAAAGTTCAGGGCATTAAATGTCTTAGCAAAAGGATGATTTAAATGATGGTAATGGACTCCATAGGCATAAAAATACCTGGTCTACCTCCACTAAAATTTTCCTTTCCTCTGTCTTATCTCCTTAGGGCCAAATCCCATATTTCCCATGCTATTATATAATTTAATTGAATTCAAATAAGAACTATTTATAAGCATTGTACTGTGCTAAGTTTTTTGAGAATACAGAAGTCTAGGTTCCTGTTTTTTTTTTTTTTTAATTTACTTTTGGCTGCATTGGGTCTTTGTTGCTGTGCATGGGCTTTCTCTGGTTGTAGCAAGCGGGGGCTACTCTTTATTGCAGCATGCAGGCCCTAGAGCACACAGGCTTCAGTAGTTGTGGTGCAGAGGCTTAGTTGCTCCACGGTATGTGAGATCTTCCTGGACCGGGGATCGAACCCGTGTCCCCTGCATTGGCAAGCGGATTCTTAACCACAGCGCCACCAGGGAAGTCCTAGGTTCCTGTTTCTAATACTTGTACTGTATAATGAGGGGGTTTTATACACACACGCACACACACACATACACACACACACACCCCACTCATTCACTTATTCAACTCTTGAAAGCAAGACAAGGCAAAATAGGAGGAAGAGCTCAAGTGAATTTTACAGATGGTAAGTACAATGGGATTTGAGAAGAAGTAGAAGGCAATCTGTGCTATTCAGCTCATGTGGGGTAATTAGAGGAAATTCCCCAGGGCTCTTTTCTCTCATTTAATCTGTTAGCATGAGAGAGGGCAGCAGACTTACCCTGCTTCTGATGTGGATGATGAGGGATCGTTTTGTTTTGTTTTTTGTTTCACTGAGCTTTGCTTTATTGCATTTTTACAAATTGAACATTTGTGGCAACCCTTCTTTGAGCAAATCTATCAGTGCCATTTTTTCCAATAGCGTTTGCTCACTTCCTGAGTCGGTGTCATGTTTTGGTAATTCTCACAACATTTCAAAACTTTCACCAGGAGAAAGATGACTTGCTGAAGGCTCAGATGATGGTTAGCATTTTTTAGCAATAAAGTATTTCTTTTAATTTTTAATTTTTTATGTTTTACAATAAATTTCATATATTTAGAGTGTACAATTTGGTATCCCAATCTCCCAATTCATTCCCCCCCCCAACCCTCCCCGCTCTCCCCACTTGGTGTCCATATGTTTGTTCTCTACATCTGTGTCTCTATTTCTGCCTTGCAAACCGGTTGATTTGTACCATTTTTCTATAGTCCACATATATGTGTTAATATACGATATTTGTTTTTCTCTTTCTGACTCACTTCACTCTGTATGACAGTCTCTAGGTCCATCCATGTCTCTACAAATGTCCCAGTTTCATTGCTTTTTACAGCTGAGTAATATTCCATTGTATACATGTACCACATCTTCTTTATCCATTCATCTGTTGATGGACATTTAGGTTGCTTCCATGTCCTGGCTATTGTAAATAGTGCTGCAGTGCACATTGGAGTGCATGTGTCTTTTTGAATTATGGTGTTCTCTGGGTATATGCCCAGTAGTGGGATTGCTGGGTCTTATGGTAGTTCTATTTTTAGTTTTGCAAGGAACCTCCATACTGTTTTCCATAGTGGCTGTATCAATTTACATCGTCACCAGCAGTGCAAGAGTGTTCCCTTTTCTCCACACCCTCTCCAGCATTTACTGTTTGCAGATTTTCTGATGATGCCCGTTCTAACCAGTGTGAGGTGATACCTGATTGTAGTTTTGATTTGCATTTCTCTAATAATTAGTGATGTTGAGCAGCTTTTCATGTGCCTCTTGGCCATCCATATGTCTTCTTCGGAGAAATGCCTATTTAGGTCTTCTGCCCATTTTTTGATTGGGTTGTTTATTTTTTTGATATTGAGCTGGTTAAACTGTTTATATATTTTGGAGATTACTCCTTTGTCTGTTGATTCATTTCCAAATATTTTCTCCCATTCTGAGGGTTGTCTTTTCATCTTGCTTATAGTTTCCTTTGCTGTGCAGAGCTTTGAAGTTTCATTAGGTCCCACTTATTTATTTTTGTTTTTATTTCCATTATTCTAGGGGGTGGATCAGAAAAGATCTTGCTGTTATTTACGTCGAAGAGTGTTCTTCCTATGTTTTCCTCTAGGAGTTTTATAGTGTGTGGCCTTACATTTGGGTCTTTAATCCATTTTGAGTTTATTTTTGTGTATGGTGTTAGGAAGTATTCTAATTTCATTATTTTACATGTAGCTGTCCAGTTTTCCCAGCACCACTTATTGAAGAGGTGAGGGATCGTTTTTACTAACTCTGTGACCTTGAACAAGTCACTTAACCCCTTTGAGCATCATCTTTTCTACTTCAAACCTCTTGATTATAATGCAGGTCCTTACTTCTTTCTCAAGATTGTTGCTGAGAAGTAAAATCATAATTGGAAACAAAGGATGTAAAAGTAACTTCCAAACTGGAAAGCACCAAAGGAAAGTAGGCAATGATACTGATAATTAATGGTGGACCTTGGCCGACCCAAAGCTACCCCAACTTCCCTGTTTTTTGTTTTGTTTTGTTTTTGTTTTTTGTCAAAAATCTCTAGATAATATCTAAAGGTGGAAGTTTCAGAAGATATAGAAGGAACAAAGCTGTGAAGAAGATACTGCTGTTAAAGTCATAACATATGTACCTCTTATGATCCTCTCTGTCATCTCCATTTGCGGGCAGTTCCACTGGGCATTGATAAAGTTTTAGCAAGTGCTTCGTCAGCTATATTTTACCCACAAACCTAAAACTGGGATCAAAAGACAAACGCATAATAAAAAATGGCCTTTTCTGTTTGGGACCAAAGAAAAAACTTTCATTCAAATGAAGTTGTTTATGGACTTCTCTGACAGTCCATTGGTTAAGACTCTGTACTTCCACTGCAGGGGGCATGGGTTTGATCCCTGGTCAAGGAACCAGGGAACTAAGATCCTGCATGCCATGCACTGTGGTCAAAAAATTAAAAAACGAAAACAAAAATGAACAAACAAAAAAACAAACTGAAAAAAAAAAATGAAGTTGTTCATGTCGTTCTGTGCTTGAGACTTTGCAAATTAATTTCTTCGTATTAAAAGCTGTACCTAATTTGGAAATTAGGTACAAGTGACCAACACCAGCAAGCATCCAAAACCACATATACATTCAATGCAAAGCAGTCATAGGATAATAGGGAAAATAATGGGGTCCTTAAAGATCCTGGCTCTCTTCTTCCTTCTTTGACTTAGGCCTAGATAATTTCTCTAAGTTTCATACCTTTTTTCTGAACTACTTGTTTCAGTCTGTTCTCTCGCTTTCTCCTCTGGTCCTTTGCCTGTCCTCTTGTCCACTCCTGATCTACTTACAGTATAGGGCAGTTGCACAGCTCTCTTCAGCATCCTCCTGTCAGAGCCCTCACTTAAGCTGTACTTAAAAGCAGGAAGGTTTCCCAGGCATAGTGTTCCTTCCGTCTAAGAACCAGGATGGGCCCACTCAGGGGGTTTAGGGAGGGCAATGCTGCTGTGGAAGAAAAATTCATGTTCTGGACACAGAAGCACAGGCAAGAATTCTGGTTTCTTAGGGATTTCAGAATAACAAAAAACCTCAGGAGGGAAGGGCCACCGATCATTGCAAGGCAGCCTAAGTTCCAGTTCTCTCTGCTTCTAGAGGTAACCAAGCAGTTATAATCAGGCTCAAAACAAGGAAATTCTTGAGGAATATTGCATATCCTAATTACTCTCTAGCCTAATATCAATTTCTCAGTGGCTTCAGTGTGTAGAGATATGCTTTAGCTTTGTGTATCACCCCTTCAAATCCCTCAGAAAATTAAGATATGCAGTTGAAACCATCAGAATAAAAACCAGCCAGCATTCAAAGCTGCAAACAACAGAGCCTGCATTGTCCAGTTTAAGCAGAAAAGGAATGTTTTAAGATGTTTTGCATCTTACAGTTTCTGAGAGGGCCTTGTAATCAGATTTACAGGCTAGAGGGCCTGTAATAACTAGGCTACTGGGTTTTTCAGTGAAGACTGTATCCCTTCTGCTTCTGGATAGAGGAATGGAAGCTTGTTTTTTTGCACTGTCAACACTGGATTTGGTCCTCAAGTGCTAGGGCCTTTACCCTAATTACCTTCGAAACCTGGATGCCTTTTTCTTTTTTAACTTTATTTTCATTTCTTTACTTCTAATTTTTTTAATTAATTAATTTATTGGCTGTGTTGGGTCTTTGTTGCTGCGCGTGGGCTTTCTTTAGTTGCGGTGAGCAGAGGCTACTCTTTGTTGTGGTGTGCAGGCTCCTCATTGCTGTGGCTTCTCTTGTTGAGGAGCATGGGCTCTAGGTGTGTAGGCTTCAGTAGTTGTGGCATATGGGCTCAATAGTTGTGGCTCACTGGCTCTAGAGCACAGGCTCAGTAGTTGTGGCGCATGGGCTTAGTTGCTTCGTGGCATGTGGGATCTTCCTAGAGCAGGGATTAAACCTGTGTCTCCTGCATTGGCAGGTGGATTCTTAACCACTGCACTGCCTAGGAAGTCCCCTGATCAACTTTTAAACCAATGTATTTCTTTAGTGAGTCTGCTTGGTAGACCTCAGGCCAGAGTTTGTGCCCAAGGCTCTTAACAGACCTCCCTTTATCATCATTAGTCCCTACTGGTCATTTAGTACAATTTCTAACATATACAAAGTAGACAGAAATGTAGAGTGAACACCCAAGTCCATTGCTGAGCTTCAACAATAACATGATTCTGCCATTTCTTTCATCCATATCTCCACTGGCTCTCCCTACAAACACTTGATTACTTTGAAACAAATCCCCCAAATATAATGTTATGTGTGAATATTTCAATATGTATCTCCAAAAATGAAGAACTGAAAAATAAAAAGCCATTATCCCAGTGTCATACTTTGGGTTCCTCCAGAAACCAACAGCAAAACAAAGACCTGAATGCAAATAGTCTATTTGAGAGGGAGGTCCAGTAGGAAAAAGGGGGAAGTGAGACAAAAAAGGGAAGGTCGTAAGTTACACAGAGTCAGAAAGCTGCTCTGGCAAGCATTAACTTTTCAGCACTTGCAGACGACCAAGGGCAGGCAAAGGTTTCAGCAGGCAGAGAAAGCCCTCAGCAAAGAGATGCAGATGCTGACAGCTGAATTCTGGGTAGCATGCACTGAAGTCGTAAGGACGAGTGACCGTGGGACCTGGGAACTGACAGCATCTCCTACACAGGCATAAAATCAATTAGCAAGTAACTAGCCAGAGTTCAGATTTCCCCTAGTGTCTCATCATTTTTATTAATAGCTTATGTGTCCAAATTATGATCCAAATAAAGTCCATATATTGTAATGGATTTATACAATTTTTCAGTCTGTTTTCCTCCAACTTTTTATTTTGAAAATTTTAAACGTGACAAATTTAGAAGAATTTTGTTGTAAACAACTATATATCCACCAACGTTATACAGTAAACATTTTTTATACTTTATTTTTTGACTGCATCTGGTCTTAGTTGCGGCATGTGGGATCTTCTTTGAGGCATGTGGGATCTTTTGTTGTGGCGCGTGGGCTTCTCTCTAGTTGTGGCATGCTGGTTTTTTCTCTTTAGTTATGGAGCCCAGGCTACAGGATGCATGGGCTGTGTAGTTTGTGGCATTCAGGCTCTCTAGTTGAGGCGTGCAAGCTCAGTAGTTGTGGCACTTGGGCTTAGTTGCCCTGAGGCATGTGGGATCTTAGTTCCCTGACCAGGGATTGAACCCGCATCCTCTGCATTGGAAGGCAGATTCTTTACCCCTGGACCCAGGGAAGTCCCTAAACATTTTTAATATACTTGCTTTATCATATAACTACCATCTATTCATTTTTTTATCCAAATTATATATCTTGATGCATTACATAGTAAATTGCAGGAATCAATTTACACTTAAACATTTCAGCATAAAAATCATTGCTAAAGTTCATATTGTTTACTGTGTTTTTTTCTTTTGAAGTAAAATTTAAACAATGAAATGCACAAATTTTAAGTGTATATTTGTTGAGTTTTCCCAATGTATACACCTTTGTAACCCACACCCCTGTCAAGATACAAAGTGTTTCTCCCACCTCAGAAAGTTTTCTCATACTCTATCCCCAACTCCTCAAGAGGCAAACAACTGTTCTGATTTTTTAACCTAATGTTGTTTGTAATGTCTCTTATTTTCCCTTCTAACATCTGTAGGGTCTGTAGTGATGGCTACTCTTTCATTCCTGAATTGGTAATTGGAATTCATATTGAGAGACTGTTACCCATGGGTAAGGATTTATTACTTGCAGCAAGTAAGGAGAGTATCAGGGATCTTTCCCAAAGCACTGTCTCCCTAAAGAGCAAAATTGCTAAGGGTACATGCATATTCAATGAAGGGGTTGGGGTGGTGTATTCATATTCATGAAGGGGCTTGAGCAGAGGAGAATTCAGCATAGAACTGGGGCAAAGGTTAATAGAGTCCAAGCTTTAGTTGATTGAAGTCAAGAGAATCAGCAAAGGTCAACATCAACATCTTGACCTGGTAGTTGAGCACTGGAGGGAGTTTGAATTTTGCAAAAGAGCTCAAGAATGTGCCTCAGGCTAACCTTTATCATTGTAACAGAACTGGGAGTCTTTACAACTGATTTATTACCTCTGCTATTTTCACTTCTCTTGCCTGATAGCAGTTGTTTGTTCCTGCATTCTTTTGTTCCCTTAAAATCTCAACTACTGAGACCTGTTGAAGGACAAGCATTGTGCAGGCTTAGATTACAAAATGGCTTAGGCCCAAAATGGCTTCTCTTATGTGAAGAAAGCCATGCCTGGTTCTCTTTCTCCAGGGACCCCCTACCCTATCTGCTTACATGTCTTCATGTTTCTGCACATCTTGTGAGTAGGGCAGTGACAGACATTGTCCTCCACTATCTTCTCAAGGATGTTGTTGGTATAGCAAATAGCCTTGGTAAATAGTGATAGTGTCTTCCTTCTAATAAAGATAATTTCTACTTCAGAGGTAAAAACAGGCAGGTTTGCTTGCAATATATTTTAAAATATAAGTTTCCCTAAACTTGGAATTCCTTAGTTGGGATGCCAACTCCCTACATTTGCAACATCTACCTATGTCATTCTTGAGGGATTTGGAGGACAAGAGGAAGTGATGCTTACATAAGGCTCATTCTGTGGCTGTGCCATGAGCAATAAAGTCCTGTCTCTGGCCCAGGAATCCCGTTTAGTCCAGCAGCATCCATGAGACTGTGGCAGGCTAACTGGCTAACTTTCCAAGTAGGGTACAATCTCAAACCCTTGAAATTCTTGACAATTCTCAATTTTTATTTTTCCTTGACAACTGACAAGGAGTTTATTGATTTTGTTGATCTTTTTAAAGAACAACTTCCAGCTTTGCTAATTTTCTCTATTGTTTTCCCTGTTCGATCTAATTGAATTCTGCTCTTATCATTATTATTTTCTTCCTTCAGCCCACTTTGAATTCACTTTGCTCTTTTTCTAGCTTCTTAATGTGGAACCTTCAGTGATCAACTAGATCTCTCTTCTTTACTAACATAGATATTGAAAGCTATACATTTCTGTGTATGAGCACTACTTTAGCTGCATCATACAACTATTATGTTGTATTTTTATTTTTATTCAGTATAAAATAGTATTCAACTTTCTTTAGATTCCAAGTGTTTTAACTGTATTAAGACTTATTTTAAGATCTAGTGTATGGTCTATTTTGCTGAATGGACCATGTTCACTTGAAAAGAATATGTATTCTGCAGTCATTGGATGTGAGGACAGCTAAACATCAATGGAATTGTATTAGTGTTCTCTAGAGAAACAGAACCAACAAAACAGATAATATATATATGGAATTGGGTCACGTGATCATTGAGGCTGGCACGTCCCAGCATTTGCAGTTGTCAGGCAAGCTGGAGATTAAGGCGAGCCAATGGTGTGGTTCTAGTTCTAGTTCCAGTTCCAGTCCCCTTCCCAGTCTGAAGGCCTGAGTCATAGGAAGAGCTGATGTTCCGTTCAAGTCTGAAGGAAGGGAAAAATGGACATCCCAGCTTTAAGGCAGCCAGGCAGGAGGACCTTCCTCTTTGCTCACCCTTTTTCTTCTATTCGGGACTTCAAAGGTTTGGATGAGGCCCACACACGTGAGGGAGGGCAACCTGCTTTACTGAGTCTACCAATGCAGATGTTACTCTCATCCAGAAGCACCCTCACAGACACAGCCAGATTAATACTTGACCAAATATCTGGGCATCTCGTGGCCCAGTCAAGTTAACACATAAAATTAACCATCACAGAGGTCACAGCCATCACAGAGATTGATGATTTTGTTCAAATTACCTATGGATTTCCTAATTTTTTTGTTCAATTATTTTATTTATTGCTGAGATTATTATTATGGAACTATTTCTTTTTTATATAAATTTATTTATTTATTTATTTATTTACTGGGTGCATTGGGTCTTTGTTGCTGCACATGGGCTTTCTCTAGTTGCAGTGAGTGGGGCCTACTCTTCATTGTGGTGCACAGGCTCCTCATTGCAGTGGCTTCTCTTGTTGTGGAGCATGGGCTCTAGGCGTGTGGGCTTCAGTAGTTGCAGCACACAGGCTCAATAGTTGTGGCTCACGGGCTCTAGAGTGCAGGCTCAATAGGTGTGGCACACAGGCTTAGTTATTCTGTGGCATGTGTATCTTCCTGGGGCAGGGATCAAACCCATGTCCCCTGCACTGGCAGGCGGATTCTTAACCACTGTGCCACCTAGGATGTCCCTATTTCTTCTTTTAGTTCTGTCAATTTTTGCTTCATATATTTTAAAGTTCTGTTATCAGTCCCATCCATGTTAGGTACATATACATTATTTCTTCCTGAGAAATTGATCCTCTGATCATTATTAAATATCCCTCTTTATCTCTGGTGATACTTTTTGTCACAAAGTCTATTCTTCTGCTATTACAATAGCCATCCATAAAATATGCTTATGGTATGTCTTTTTCCATGCATTTACTTTGAATCTGCTTCATTATATTTAAAATGAGTCTATTTTAGACAACATATACTTGGGTCTTTTAAAAAGAATTCATTCTGACAATCTCTGCCTTTCAATTGGAGTGTTTAGCACTTAATCATTTAATGCAACTACTGGTGGGGTGGATTTATTTTTATTTTATTTATTTTTATTATTTTTTATATCTATCATTATTGATTTTTGTTATACTACTTCTGGTTTCTTGCTTTTTTGAATTAATTTTTTAATAATTCTGTTTTAATTTATTATGGCTTTTTAGCTATAGTACCTCTTCTCATTAAGTTTTTTTAATCAGCTGCTTTAAGGATCACAATATTGCACCATTATCTTTTCCATGGTCTACTTGAGTTAGTACTGTACCAACTCACATAAAATATAGAAACCTTGGCTTTGTATGGGTTCCTTGAGCTCCTCTACCCTGTCCTTTGGGCTATAGTTGTCACCTGTATTATGTCCACATACATTATAAACCTTAGGCAATACCTTTAGGCTTTGCCTTGAAGTTATATGTATTTAAAGGCATTGACAGGAAAGTATAACCTCTTTTGTGCAGTGATTTTCATTATTTACAGTAGTTTATGTTCTATAAAGTCACCACAAACACCAAATTTTGAATATTGAGCCATTACTCCCAGAAGAAATACAGAATTAGGTTCCTGGAAGCCTCTGGTCACAATATTTTTGTCAACTGACCAATACATAAGCTTGTTTTATGTATGTTTCTGTTTAAACATAACATTGCATAAAGAACAATTTATTAACATTGAACTGATGGCCACAATAACTCATTCTTTTTTTTTTTAAAGCTCTTTATTGGGATATAATTGCTTTACACTTTTGTACCAGCTTTTGAGGTACACCAAAGTGAATCAGCGGTATATTTATACATATATCCCCATATCCCCTCCCTCCCGCGACTCCCTCCTGCTCTCCCTGTCCTGGCCCTCTAAGGCATCACCCATCATCGAGTTGATCTCCCTTTGTTATATAGCAACTTCCCACTAGCTATCTATTTCACAGTTGGTAGTGTATATATGTCTATGCTACTCTCTCACTTAGTCCCAGCTTCCCCTTTGCCCCCCGCCCCCCCAACCCCGTGTAATAACTCATTCTTGAACAAAGCTTATCTAACACATGTATTTTCTCCATAAAGCATCTTATAGACGTCTTGGGCTTGGGGAACAACAGACAGCACTTTAGCACTACATTCAGGGGCCACTATAAAGAGCAAAACCATCAAGAAAAAGCACAAGAATGTGAAAAACATGGCAATATATAAAGACACCTGTTTACGAGAGCTAAAATAAGAAGGCAGAGCATTGCCTTGTTTGAGCTCATCTGGAACATGCTGGGAACGCCTGCATTAGGTGACCCAAAGTTTCCACTGTCCTGTGTGTGTCCCTGAATGACCATGAAAGCACTATGAGTACTGATTTGGGGGTTACACATAAATTTTAGCAAGTTGGTGAGTTCGCAAATACGGAATCTGTAAGTGATGAGGGTTGACTGTATTTCCTTGAACGTTTCCATTTCTCATGTTCTTCCGTCCTTCCTTGCTTTCTGAAATTTTGAGTTTCCATTTGGCAGCATTCCTGTCAGTCTGAAGATCTTTATTTAGCATCTCTTGTGGGCCAGTTCTGATGGCAGTTACTTCTCTTAGTTTTTGTTTCTCTGAAAATATCATATTTTCCTTCTTCATTGAGCAACAATGCCTGGGTTGATGGTTTCTTTCTTCCACTCTTTAAAGATATTGACCTGTCATCTTTGTAGTTTATGATGTGAAATCCATGGTGACTCAAATCATTCTTCCTCGTATGTAATATTCCATCTTTCTCTGAATGCTTTCAGATTTCTCTTCATCTTTGGTTTTCAGCAATTGGACTATGGTGTTTCTGGGCATAGCTATCTTTGTATTTATCCTGCCTGGGGGTCTGCTGAGCTTCTTTGGATCTGTAAATGTATGTTTCTCACGATGTTGGTTTTCCTCACATATTTGGTGATTCTTGGTTTTGTGCTCATCTGTGCACAAAAGAGATTTTTAAAAATTGTTTATGAAGGAGGCTGTGTCTGTTGAACATTCTTCCTGTGGGGAGGAATAAGACCTGCAGCCACACCTGAATACCTGTCTTGCTTTAGGAGTATGAGGAAGGGGTGGGGCATGCTGCTGAACAGGAAGACCTACTAGCTAGTGTTCAGGTGTAAGAATTTCCTGATTATTCCAGGTTTCACCTGCCACATGGACACTGTCAGTCTTTTATTTTTCTTATTTTTTTATTTTTTATAAATTTATTTATTTTATTGGCTATGTTGGATCTTCATTGCTGCACACAGGCTTTCTCTAGTTGAGGCGAGTGGGGGCTACTCTTCATTGTGGTGTGTGGGCTTCTCATTGTGGTGGCCTCTCTTGTTGGGGAGCACGGGCTCTAGGCACATGGGCTTCAGTAGTTGTGGCACATGGGCTCAATAATTGCAGCGCACGGGCTTAGTTGCTCCATTGGCATGTGGTATCTTCCTGGGGCAGGGATCGAATTCGTGTCCCCTGCACTGGCAGGTGGATTCTTAACCACTGCACCACCTAGGAAGTCCCTGTACAGTCTTTTAAACTGAAAGTCCTATGTTCTACCTAGAGACAGGTACCCCTGCTGGGCTCATGGATAGGGGATAGGAAGCTTCTATTAGCTCACCTGCTCCTGCTGTGATATTCCAATTAATCAGTTTGTGGCTTAGTGTGGACTCCATTCTGCTCCTGATAGTCACTGTAGATGTGGAACACTTTTGGTGCTGCTGTTGTCTTTCGTAGCAGTACTGTCTTCTTGTTTTGGGCTGTTACTACTTTCTACTGTCCAACCCAGCCTCCTATCCATCTTTCAGGGAATCCTCTTAATTTCTGGACCATCAGTAGCTAATCTTATTTTCCAGTGCACTTACTTGTGAATTTTAAAATTCAAATTTTAAAGATGTCTTTTCTGCCACGTCTAGGGATTTGTGGCATGTAGTGTGTGGCTATAGTATGTGCCCCATCTGTCATTTTAAATCAAACTTGCTTTTTTTTTTGCCTCCCCCCACCCCCGGCCTCTTCCCCCCCCCCCCCCAAGAAAGCAGTGGTGATAACAACCCAATCTAATCATGTAGTTAGGTAAAGAAGGAACACAAGCAATTCCAAGTAAGAAGGGCTAAGAAAAGAACACTATAGATTCTCATAGTAAAGGGAAGATAGGGTTTGTTCTGATTATAAAAGAATGCTAAGATTGCCAGATTCATAGGTTTGATTTCCTGCAATTTTTGCTTATCTCATTAGGCTTTGAATTTGCCTTGAATTTCTCTAGAATTTGCCTAGAATGTTTAGATTTATTGGTGGACTCTGCTTTCAAGCTTATATAGTTCTAAAGTTATATTCAAACACTGCCTTCTTGTGAGTCATTCCTTGGGTCTCCCAATCCCACCCCTCAAAACTCTCTTATGCAAATATATTCATTCAGAAGAATTCAGGGATGTCAACTTTTATTAGGTGCTAACAGCTGTACTAAGAGCTCTACTTATATCAAATCATTAAACTTCATAAGGCCTTTACAAAGGAAGTACCATTAATCCCATGTTAGAGGTGAGGAGACTGAGGCCTAGGTGGGTTATATAACTTGCCTTAACTTAGGTCTCACAGCTAGTGAGAATAGGATTAAATTTTTATATTCAGGCAGTTTGCCTTCAGAACACCTGCTTTACTGCACCCACATGTGAAAATAAGAAATCTAAAAACACAGTGTGACCCAGTAATATGAATAAGCTATGGAAGTAGTAGAGAAGAAGGGATCACTGTCAGGAAAGGGCATCAGGGAAGGCGGCAACAGATTTGTGAAGAGGTGGCCTCCTCTAAGTGAGAATTGCAAGGATAATCATTACATAGGAAGAATGCATCTGGGACCATAGCCCCTAGAGGTAATAACATGGAAACACCCTATAGTTGTCTACTGTTTTGTCTGCCGTGTACCGTCTTCTTTTGGGGAACTACTTGTCACTCTGCTTCAGCCACACGACTCTAATATAGGTTGTCAATCATGATACCCTTGACTCCTCACCTCATCTGAGCCAATATCAGGGCACATCAGGGCCCCTGGGATTTTTGTGCTTGAGGCAGAGGACTCAGTGCTATCGTCGCTAATGGCAGTGGTGAGGAGTGTGTCTGAGAGCTCCTCCTAGCCAAGTAAGTGTTCTCACGTGGAAGACAGTTTGAAGTAAAAGAGAATTAGTCCAAACAATAAGGTTCTAGTCATTTGTAGGCCAGCTGCACTGCTGATCTTCCTGTAGTGATAACCATTCTTGCAGAACCTGAACAGGTCTGGGTTTTGGTCCATTGCAAACATACAAGTTGGTATTCTTTCTTCTGTCACCAGCCGAAGTAGGGGCAGCACTGGCATTCGTTATCTCTAAACAATTTCAATGATAGAATAATACATTTTGATTATGACGGATAGCATGATTCATTTATTTGAGAAAAAATGGCAGTTAGGGAGTGTATTGGAAATGGTGTGGCTTAAACATTTCTGCAGTGTTCTGTCTTGGCCTCATCTCAAACTCCATTCCTGATGCCTGGACTATTCTCCTATTTCTTCTCCTCTAAATAACTGCAATCTTCTAAAGCCATCCTTAGATTTTTTTTCTTCCTTTAAGCCTACTTTACAAATTCTAGTCAGTTATTTTTCTAAACTTTGACTTTTTAAATTAACCAAATAACTTAATTATTGAAAATAAAAATGACACATTCAAAATGACAGAAATTAAGAATCACCCATAACTCACCACACAGAGACAATCATTGTTATTAGTATATTTCTATCTCCTCTTTCTTCTATCTATATGTAAACACAAAGAGAATTTTTTTTAATGGCTAATTTTGATATTTTCCTTCACTAACCACAACTACAGTGCCTCAAATGAAATTTAATTGTACTTCATTTGTACTATTTCCTAATCATTTCAATATGCTGTCCTGCAAATTACCAGTATCTGTGAAGACACCTGATTTTCCAGGAAAATGGGGAGCAATTCCACATCCCTTGGCTTGCAATGTTCTTTCTTTCCCACTTCATCTAGTTATCTCCTACTCATTCTTCCAGTCTTAGTTCAAGTGTCACTTCTTTGGGAAGTTAGATTAAATTTATTATAGTATTTTTTTTTTAATTTTATTTATTTATTATTTTTGGGGGGGTACACCAAGTTCAATCATCTGTTTTTATACACATCCCCGTATTCCCTCCCTCCCTTGACTCCCCCCCCACCCTCCCTCGAGTTCCCCCCACCCTCCCCGTCCCAGTCCTCTAAGGCATCTTCCATCCTCGAGTTGAACTCCCTTTGTTATACAACAACTTCCCACTGGCTATCTATTTTACAGTTGGTAGTATATATATGTCTGTGCTACTCTCTCGCTTCATCTCAGCTTCCCCTTCACCCCCCGCCCCCTCCCAATCCTCGAGTTCTCCAGTCCATTCTCTGCATCTGCGTCCTTGTTCTTGTCACTGAGTTCATCAGTACCATTTTTAGATTCCGTATATGTGAGTTAGCATACAGTATTTGTCTTTCTCTTTCTGACTTACTTCACTCTGTATGACAGACTGTAGGTCTATCCACCTCATTACGTATAGCTCCATCTCATCCCTTTTTATAGCTGAGTAATATTCCATTGTATATATATGCCACATCTTCTTTATATCATAGTATTACTTGCAGTTCTTGTAAAAGCTGCAAACTATTCTTATGGGCGGGATTGTCTGGGTCTATAAGTGTTTGGTTCACTATTGGATCCCTATGGCTTACCACAGATGCCTGACACTGGCTATTGTTAAAATGAATGGAATAAGTGGGATGGAACTGGAATAATTCTGCTGCTAAGGAAATAGTTTATTTATAAAAAGTGTATTATTGTGTTTAGGAAGTGTTATTGTGTGCTAGGCACTCTGCTAAGTGTGATATATCTCTATTTATATAATGACATTTTCACAACTGTAAAATGCATTAGTGCTCCTATTTTACAAATGAGGAAACTAAGGCTTAAAAAAAAAGCAAATTAACTTGCCCAGAGACTGATAAAAGATTTGATCTTAGGTTAATGCATTTATTTACATTATTGGCTTTACTTGCCATTGCTAGGTTCTTTGTGCATGAATATAAAAGTTGTCATACATACCTTATTTTCACAATCACTTAATTTTTACATCATGACTAGTTTTTGTTACATGTCAAAGAAGGAAGTAGGGCACTTACAGTAAGGGGCAAAGAGACAGAGCTCTGTACTGGGAGGGGCAGCAGCAGAGCTATTTATTCTCCCTTCCCCTTCACTAACCAGCTGTGTGGCTTTGGGCTTCCGCAAAGCAGGCTCCAGAAAAAGTAAAGCTGAATGGGCCGCTCTTAAGAAGATATCGAGTCTACTCCGTCGTTTTACAGGTGAAAGACACTAAATGGCTTGTATAATTGACCACGTGGCAGAGCTGCATAGCCACCTCAAGACGCCTAGTGTTGTTTGCTCAGATTACAGTACCCCACCCCCACCCCCCGAACAAACATTTACTGGGCGCCTACTGTTTCAGGCATTCCTAGGCAGGATGTTTACTTTTCGCTCTCTCAGTATCATTGGCTACTTGCTGTCCTCCCTAATTTTTTTCACTCGACCATTTTTAAAACGGCCGTTGGATGCGGAATTAAGGGAGAAAAAGCGTAGTACAGGCCTGGCGTCAGGCACTGAGTGGCGTGACCTGGTGAGTGGGTGGCCCGGTTTGGCGGCTGGTCCCCTACAGTGATCTAAGAAGGCAGTGACGCCTTCTGACCCAGGAGTGACGCTCGGAAAATCCGGGTGTGGGAGCGGCTAAGCTGCGTCTCTGCGAGACGAAGCCTTGGGCTTTCTAGTGACCCCGCTGGCAGGGCGATGGGAGGAAACTCTTAGGTGCAAGATGCCTACGTCTTTGCTTTCTGCTGCGTGCTGACCAAGGCATCCGTCCAGGTCCCCAGAACTCAGTCTCTCCACCATGGTTTATCCTGAATTCCAAGTCTCCAGTTGCGGAGAGAGGGAGGTTTCTCCTTGGGCGACGGCTGACTCCGGGAGGGACATTTCCACCACCCCCGTTGCCCTAGAGCCCTCGGCCGCTGCCTTCCTCCGCCCCGGCTAGCATTGGCTGCCCCAAGGCCGGCGGGGTCAAGTTTCTTTAGGGGGCCACGGAAAGGCCACAGCTTAGGTGCTGCCACGCGAGGCCTTTTGGGCAGACACCAGCCAATCCTCTAGAGGCATACACGAGCCCCAGCCAATCAGCGCCCGTCTTATTCCTGAGTCCCGCCCGTGCCAACCCTTTCTCCCTGCCCCCCCTTCCAGGCGCCTGTAGACGCGGCTGTCGCTGCAGCCGCCTCCGGAGCTGACTCGGGCCTGGGGACCGGCCTCCACTGGCGCCCTTCGGTTTCTTTTGCTGCCTTCACTGAGGATGAGCCCCTGCGCGGCCGTGTGCCCACCCCACGGAGACCACCGACGCATTTTCATCTAGCGACTGGTGAGGGAGGAGGGCTCGGCGCGGCCCGACCTTGCGGAGCGGGCAGAGGCGACGGCGTCCCTTGAGTCGGGGGGGAGGCAGGACAGTGTTATCTTTCCGGAGGGTGCGGGTGACCGCGGGCGCCGGTGGCCCGGGTGGGCCGCCGGGAGGGGACTCAGCGGCGCCGAGGCTGCCGGGCTCCGCGCGAGGCGACGCAGGGCTGGCTGAGTGGCCCCGGTGCCGGCGGCCGCCTCCCCGCCGCCTCCCGGAGCTAATGAATCGTCTCTGCTGCGTTGCGGTCCTACCTGCCACGCCCTCCGGCGACGTCGCGCTGCTAGTTTCTGATGGTTGTCTCGTGTCCTTTTCCCTGGAGCCTTGAATTCGAAGCCGTTCCTCGAGGCGCCCATGTCCCTTATCCCCTTCATGGCGTCACAGAAGTTTTAGTTCACTCTGGGAAGGCTAACGGTGAAGTTCAGTGTGAATCGACTATTATGTGAAAAGGGACCCGTTCTTTCTTGGGGGGATGGGGGAGACAAGACAGAGGCCTTTTTGTTCGTGTATCATGTTGCCGATTTCTAAAAAGTTATGGTTCAGCAGCGAGATAAGTAACCCAGGATATCTGTGACTCCTGGTTTACAACGTAGGTAATAAAACTTAAAGGGTGTTAGCCAGATAAGATGTTCAGGAAGCAGAGATTGATGTAGCACCTTTTTTTTTTCCTCTCATGCCTAGAAGTAGGGCGTTTGAAAATCGAAATATGAGTGGTAGTGTGTCCATGTCCGTGATGTGCAAATTCACAGCCTTACATAGCTCCTTGATCTTTTCACTGCCCTTTCTATTTTGAATTCCTTGATTTTTGTAGGTTTTAGAGAGTGATATAGGGCAGAAGGAGCTGTTTTCTAAAAAGAATTGTAGTATAGATATTTGAAGAGAGTACAGATATTTAGTCAAAGCAGTTTACTTCAAGGAATTTAAAAAATGGTTCTCCCATTTAAAAAAATTTTTTTTAAAAAACTTGTGTTGAGGGCTTTCAGTTTGCTAAATTCTGCATTATGCTTCGGACCCATAAAGTTCAATAGACCATGTTACATAAGGAGCTCAGCGTTACTTGGTTAATTATTATAAATTATGTCAAAATTAGTTTATCCTTTTTTTTTTTTTTAATCTTTTGGCCATGCCACGTGGCATGCAGGATCTTAGTTCCTTGACCAGGGATTGAACCTGCACCTGCTGCAGTAGACCCGCAAGTCTTAACCACTTGGACTGTCAGGGAAGTCCTATTATCATTAATAGGGCAGTAATTCTTTGCCAGCTCCAGAAATGTGCTTGCCCCCTGAAATTTGGGGAATTGTTCAATTGTGAAACTGGGTTTTACACTAATAAAATATTGAAGTTTCTATCTCTTGTACTCAGAGAATAATTGAGAAACCATTAGAATAAAATACAATATTGATAAAGCTAAATTATTAATTTCCTAAAGTAGAAAGTCTTTTTTAAAAAATATATTTCTTTTTTATTTGTTTGTTTATTTTTAATTTCGTTTTTGGCTAAACTTCATGTGTTACATAATCACCAAGTCTAAGGGGCATCCTCTTCCTGAGGTCACAAGGATATTAACACATGAAATATAGATATTGGTTCATTTTGGTCTTGGATATGTCAGAGAATAGCATGATCAGATTTGTGTTTTAGGAAGATAACTAAACTTTTTTTTTTGGAGACTTTTTTTTTTTTAATTCTTTAAGAACTTTTGTTGAGATACAGTTAACATGTAATAAACTGCATATATTTATTTATTTATTTATTTATTTATTTTTTTGGCACACGGGCTTAGTTGCTCCGTGGCATGTGGGATCTTCCTGGAGCAGGGATCGAACCCATGTCCTCTGCATTGGCAGGCGGATTCTTAACCACTGCGCCACCTAAGAAGCCCTAAACTGCATATATTTAGAGTGTACAATTTGGTATCCCAATCTCCCAATTCATTCCCCCCCTAACCCTCCCCGCTTTCCCCACTTGGTGTCCATATGTTTGTTCTCTACATCTGTGTCTCTATTTCTGCCTTGCAAACCGGTTGATTTGTACCATTTTTCTATAGTCCACATATATGTGTTAATATACGATATTTGTTTTTCTCTTTCTGACTCACTTCACTCTGTATGACAGTCTCTAGGTCCATCCATGTCTCCACAAATGTCCCAGTTTCATTGCTTTTTACAGCTGAGTAATATTCCATTGTATGTATGTGCCACATCTTCTTTATCCATTCATCTGTTGATGGACATTTAGGTTGCTTCCATGTCCTGGCTATTGTAAATAGTGCTGCAGTGCACATTGGAGTGCATGTGTCTTTTTGAATTATGGTGTTCTCTGGGTATATGCCCAGTAGTGGGATTGCTGGGTCATATGGTAGTTCTATTTTTAGTTTTGCAAGGAACCTCCATACTGTTTTCCATAGTGGCTGTATCAATTTACATCGTCACCAGCAGTGCAAGAGAGTTCCTTTTTCTCCACACCCTCTCCAGCATTTACTGTTTGTAGATTTTCTGATGATGTCCATTCTCACCGGTGTGAGGTGATTTGCATTTCTCTAATAATTAGTGATGTTGAGCAGCTTTTCATGTGCTTCTTAGCCATCCATATGTCTTCTTTGGATCAATGCCTATTTAGGTCTTCTGCCCATTTTTTGGCTGGGTTGTTTTTTTGATATTGAGCTGGATAAACTGTTTATATATTTTGGAGATTAATCCTTTGTTGATTCGTTTGCAAATATTTTCTCCCATTCTGAGGGTTGTCTTTTCATCTTGCTTATAGTTTCCTTTGCTGTGCAGAAGCTTTGAAGTTTCATTAGGTCCCACTTATTTATTTTTGTTTTTATTTCCATTACTCTAGGAGGTGGATCAAAAAAGATGTTGCTGTTATTTGTTGAAGAGTGTTCTTAGGAAGATAACTAAACTCTTAATCAAGGTTAAATAGGATTGTGAGCCATTGTTGAGGGTTCAACCTCTACTGGCTGGCACCTTTGTGGTGGACTGAGTCATTAAGGTTAATAATTGCCTGTAGCTAGCTACACTCCTCCCACTCAATTTCTAATCAACACTTCATATTCATCACATAGAATACAGAAATTTTCACCTTTAATTTCTAATTGTTCCTTTTGTTTTAAGTTTATTTTATTTTTCTGATTTCCAAAGTATTTATACCCTTTACTCTTCTTGGCTGCCATATCTGTAATCAAGCCAGAAACCTAGGAGTTATGACCACATCTTGTCAACTCAAGGTTTCTGAATTGCTCGTGTCTCTAAAGAAAAGCACATAAGGCTGTGTATAATCTAGTTCATCCCTATGTATATGTTAGGCCTTTTGCATTTTTGTCTTCTGAATTACTCAGAATTTTCAGAATGGACTAACGTGATTTTAGTGCTTTTATATTTACTGTTACTTGTGCCTCAAATGACCACCAGCCCTGAATTTATCAGGCGGACATACTCATCTCCTTTGGGAAATCTTCCCTTTATCCCTCTTGTCGACTCCCCATTCCTGTTATATCTTTATTGTAGGTTTTAATCATGAATATTTTTAGTACTTGCTTAAATAAAAATCATTTTCCTCTACCAAACTGTGACCCATTGATGGTAGAGAGTATGTAGTAGACAGTAAATCTTGTTCAGTCAATACAATTGTTAAATGAGCTGTATTTTCCTTAAGTATTATCCATGAGTCTGTACTAGACTATCTAGAATAGAATATTTAGAATATTTGTCCTATGTATTTTTGTTTTCGCAGTACCTCGTGACCTGTGGATGCACTAAAGAGGCAGCATAGTGTTATAGAAATAGCTTGGACTTTACTGGGAATAGATCTGTGTTTGAATTCTAACTCCTCTTTTACTGATAGTGTGATTTGGGTGGCTTGACCTCTCTGATGTAAAATACCACATCATGTAAAATATCACATGCTTAATAAGTATTTGCTTTGCTTTCTTTACCTTCAGGAAGCATTTGTTGAAAGCATAAATAAGACTAACACTAGGCATTGGGTCAGGAATTTAGGAGAGATGTGAGGGCTGGAGACAGATTTGAGGATTATGAGCACATAGGTTAATGTTAACATTATCCAGGGAGAGTGTGAATTAGAGATGAAAAGAAGACTGAAGGTGGAACACCGAGAGAAACCCAACATTTGAAGGTCAGGGGAAGGGAAAATGCCTTTGGAAGAAGTGGTAGGAGAGAGATCCCATGTGTAAAGGCTTCAGTGGTTCCCTGTGCTTTCAGTACTCCTTTCTAGATTCCTTAGGAGAATATCGTGGTCATAACCCAAAAGCAGGGAAGTCAGGTAATGTTACCAAGAGTACTTGGCAATTTGGAGGTGACCTTAGTATGTATGGTTTCATTGGAGAAGAATGCATGGAAACAGGTAGCAGAGACATTGAAGCCCAAACATGAACTTTGGGATAAAAATTTATTTTTTTGTTACTGAAGAAATGATAGTAATAAAAGCTACTATTTGTTGAATGTATGTTTGGTGGCAGGTACTGTGCTAAGCAGCTTCATTTATCATTACAATAACCTTGTGAGGTCGGTGGCATTGTCTGCATTTTCAGAGGAAGAAGTGAAGGCTTGAAGAGATTATGTAATGTGTAGAGTTACGTAATTGGTAACAGCTGGCATTGCTATATTTGATTCCAAATATGTAGGATTCTAAAAAATGCTAGCTCTTAGTCACTTCCTTATTTATGTTCATAGTACTCTGTATGTGCCTCTCTCATTATATATTATAGTATCATATCACTTTTATTTATATTTAATATTCTTTTTTTCCCCTTTTAAGCATTTAAATTATGTATAGTAACAAATTAGGGAATTCTTTTCTCTTGTACCTTAGTTATTTCATGTAGGGTTTGAGTGATTCACATAAGTATTGGGTTGGACAAAAAGTTCATTCAGGTTTTGCCATAACATCTTGCAGAAAAACCCAAATGAACTTTTAGATCAACCCAGTAGTTCCTTTCAGGTATTAGGAAGACACTGAAAACACAAAGATGGCAATATTTTAGAGCCTCAAAGGGATGAAATTAACTACACATGACTATTTTGCCACATATCATGTTTTCCAGTTTAACATTTTAAACTACTTGAGGCTTTGCTGCTTTTTTCTTCATGTCAACTAACTACCAAACACTGTTTTCTTGTTTACTTATAGTCTAGCAGGAACAGAACTGGAGCTAGAAAGGACTAGGAGTCATCTGGTTCTGTGCTATCATTTCCACATAGGGAAATCAGAATAGTTAAGAGCTAGTTCGGTTTAGGATTTCTGGCTTAGTATGGTTTGAAATAGGAGTGGAAAATATGGATTTGGAATGTTTATGTCTGGTGCACAGAAATTTTTCCTATACATACATGTAAACTCACTTATGTCGCTCTAAATAGTCTTATAACTGTTTTTCCTCTGTCATTCACATAAATACAGTAGTCTCTTGGTATCACCAAGGCATTGGTTCTAGGACCCCAATGGATACCAAAATCTATAGATGCTGAAGTCCCTTGTATAAAATGACATAGTATTTGCATATAACCTACATATATTCTCCAGTATACTTTAAATCGTCTCTAGATTACTTAGAATATCTAAATACAGTGTCAGTGCTATGTAAATATGGTCGAACCTTAAACAACAAGGGTTTGAAGAGCATGGGTACACTTATACTCGGATTTTTGTCAATAAATGTGTACTGCAGTACTACAAGATCTGCCTTTGGTTGAAATTGCAGGTGCGAAACTGTGAATACGAGGAACCTAGTATAGGGAAAGCCAGCTATAAAAGGGTCATTGTGGTGTTCAAGGGTCAACTACAGTTGAAAACGCTATGTGAATAGTTGGCCAGCATGCGGCAAAGTCAGGCTTTTCTTTTTGGAACTTTTTGGAATTTTTAAATATTTTCAATTCAAGCTTGGTTCAGTTCGGGGATGTGGAACCTGCAGGTACAGAGGGCCAACTGTATTTTTAAAATAAAATGAAAAAAGTATTTTAGGGAACTTCATTTGATACCTTGGAGAAGAGAATTTTTGTAGAATTTCTACTATAAAAGCTTTAAAATCTAGGCATTTTAGAGGATTGACTACTCATTTAAAATCTAGAGCACAGAAATACTGAAAGAACATAATTTGGAGATGATAAATAAAAAGATGATGGAGAAATGCTTAGTGTACAATGGTCCACTCTAGATATAAAATTTCTAATATATTGGTGGTTAGTTTTCTAACAGGAAGTGAAGAAACTGAGGATTAGTAGCTTATCAAGTAATTGACATATGACTTTTCATTTCTCCAGATCTGAATGGGCAAAGCAGACACGTTAGCATATTGGAAAAAAGCTAGAGGCTCATGTATGATGGCTGAGTTTTCTAGACTTTCTCGTGGCTTCTGTAATCAATATATTACCATTTATTTGTATTTTTAAGATGTTTATTTTAAAATAGGTATACATGCACATGGTACAGCATTCAAAAGGGCTTCATAGTAGTAAAAAGTAAGTCAGCTTTCTATTTCTGTCTCCAACCATTGGTGCTCTTCCCTAGAGCAACCACTATTAACCATTTTCTTGTGTATTCTTCTAAACATCTTTCATGCGTATTCAGGCATAAACATACACTTACATGTACATTTTCTCAGGAGTGGCATAATGGATGAATCTAGATTTAAGAGACATTTTACAATATATCTTGCAGATTGTTTCACATTAGAAAACGTATAGCTGCTTTATTCTTTGTGATACATGAATAATCTTCTGTACCCTAACTATCTTTTAACTACTTAGGTTTTTCTGTGCAGTGATGCAGTGAACGTTCTTGTACTTATGCCATTTCACACATGGACGTATTTTTACAGGATAAATTCTTGGGAGTAGAATTGCTTGAGTCAAAAGGAATGTGCATTTTACATTTTGGTAAATACTACTAGATTGCTCTCTAAAGATTGTACTAATTTATACTCACCAACAATGGAGTAGAGTTTCTATTGCTCCACAGCCTTGTCAATACATAGTAATATCAACGTTTTTGATCTTTGTCATTCTGCTAGATAAAAATGGTGTCTTATTATAGTTTTAATTTACATTTCTTTTGAATGAGGTGAACCTCTTAATTTTTAAACATCCATTTAAATTCACACCAACCCCCCCCTTTTTTTTGAGAAATGTGGTCGTATTCTTTGACTTTTATTCTCTTGGTCTCTTAATGATTTGTAGAGATGATATATTAAGGAAAAATTTTCTCCTTTTTTGTCTTTAAAATTGTTTAATGTATGTTTTAAATACATGTAGTATTTAAATACATGTAGTTAAGCATACATCTTGGTAAAAGATTCCTGCTAATCACAAAGAACAGATATCTCAAGTTAATGATTTTAGTGTTTTTCTGTGTATAGAAAGGTGCAAGAATCTGATCGTCTTACCTATGTAGGAGCCTGTAGATCCAAAGCGAAGAATGCTGCATCCTGTTTTTCCCATCCTGAATTTCCCTCAGGACGCACTGTCAGTGGGCGACTGCAGTGGGTTGCGACTTAACCTTTTGTGTTACTGGGTGATGAGCCACACTCTTCTTGAATGGTTAAAGCACATGTACAGTGTATGTTTGACAGGGTGTAAGACTGTTTTAGCGTAAAATTCAAGCCAAATCATGTATAAGCCAAAATGACTTCCCTATATCTCAGCATGTGAAAATTTCTCCTATCAGTGAAAAGTTGTTTCTTTTTTTTAACCTGGTTAAATTTATTGATATTAGCAACAATAACAGAGCAGATAATGCAAAACTGTGGCCATCTGGAAAACAATATCAAGGTGGCTTTGAAGTGCATTTCTTTAAAAGTTACATTTGAAATGGACAGGTGACTACAATTCCAGGGCTTGAAAGCACTTCAAACACAGGAATAGCACAAAGTAATCTCCCTTCTCTCCTTTCCTCCCTTCCTCCACTCCTCTCTCTCTCCCTCCCCTTGTCCCCCTCCCCCTCTCCTTTCAAATGACAAACTTAAAACAATTTAGTAATGACTTTGGTGTCCTTTATTCAAGGGAAGACAACCCATGGATTTGCGGGGGGGCGGGTTGTCAGTGCTCACTAGCAGTGAAGCAATCTTCCAAGGGATTTTGGGCAGGAGAGAATTTTACAGAACGTTAAAAGAGGCAACTCTGAAGTAGGATGTGCTTGGCTAGGAGTTTGGGGATCTCCTAATAAGGCGTACAGGTCCTATCTGGAGTGAAGTGAACTCACTAAAGCTGAGTTGGAGGATTGATTGGTGTTAGGTTTCCTTGATAGATGTATCCTGTAGGTGCATACTGACTTAGGTTTGGATTTGTGGGGCCACTGGGGCGGCCTGCATTGGGGGGTCCTGATTAAATGAGTTAACTTTATCACTACACATATACATATCTACTCATAATGTCTGGATTCTGAAATAAAGTTTGAGTGAAGTCAGATAACTTAGACATACCACGGATGTGAGAGACCTTTGACCCTTTCAGTCATCAGTATGGTAACATTTGTAGAATCTGGACAGACTGGAGGGTTGCTGCCAGGTGGATCCACTTCCTTTTCCTCCTCAACTTTCTTGTGGGGGGTGGATGGAGCCACCTTTCAATGAGGCTTGTGGCTGAGCAGAACTAACCTCCCTCATCAAAACTGAGAGAGGAGGCCCAGGTTTTGTCGGTGAAGCTCTAACTTTGCCACAGATTCCATAGGGAGAAAATATCACAGGGAAGGAGGAACAACTAAAGTCAGATCCTATCAGTGCAAAGCTGATGGACTCATTTATTTGCTTGTTTGTTTTTGAAATAGGAATGAGGGCCACTTAAATATGGAAGTAATTGTATTGTAAAATACTTGAGAAGAGTCTGAGATAGATTTTGTAATTTTTACCTTGTCTTTTTCTCTTATAGGTCACCCTTGCAATTATGGATATTTAAAAGGATCAGACAGTGTGGAGGGGGAGTTCCCCTCCTCACTCCCCCTTGGTGCTTGATTCCAGGAATAATTTATAAACTGTGGAAAGTTTTGTTTTTGTTTTTTTTTTTAAATAAAGAACTTGTATTTGATATAAACCTTATAGAGCTATTTATAATTTTTGGATTTAAGTGCCAAAATAAATTGTACAAATCTCTATATAGTTTTATACTGTTACCATAAGGATTTAAATTATAATCCTAAACAGGCCATTTATTCTCCATAAATCTTTCTGAATAGCACCTTTGTGTCCTGGCTTTTTCATTTCTGTAAATTATCTGACTATTCTGAAGAAGTAAGCTGTATAAAAACAATTAGGATGAATTCTTCCACCCCTGACTGTACATTGAAGTGTCGATCCCTGAAGCACGCTTTGGATATCCTTTGTGTGGTAACAAAGGGGAGTGAAAACCAGATTAAGGCCTTTCTCTCCAGTCACTGTTACAATGCTGCAACTATCAAGGATGCCTTTGGCAGAAATGCCCTCCACCTTGTTTCCTCCTGTGGAAAGAAAGGAGTGTTAGATTGGCTTATTGAGAAAGGAGTGGATCCATTGGTGAAAGACAAGGAGTCAGGATGGACAGCTTTGCACAGAAGCATTTTTTATGGACATATTGATTGTGTTTGGTCTCTAATGAAGGTAAGTGTCATTTGTTTATTTAAAACTGTTTGGTCTGGCATGTGTTTTTCTTAATCTTTTTCATATACTCCACTTTCCAAAAGAGATTTGAGTTCTTATCAATCATTTGATATCTTTTATTGTTGTCACTCTTCTTTAGAATTTAAGCCTCATGTATCCTTTTAATTTAAACCTTTTATGATGTAAAATTTTAAACATATACCAGAGTTTGCAATGTATTATGAACTGTTGATCAATTTTATATCATGTATGTCTCCACTGACTTTCTCCACCTCATATTATTTTGAAGTAAATCCCAGACATTTGTCATTTACTCAGTACTATATATCTTTTAGTATTTTTAAGAAATACAGTTTCCTTTTGTATAACTATATTATCTACTTTAAAAGGGCACTAGTTATTGAATTCACTTAGGGACTATGTTTTGAGTAGTGTATTTATTTCTTGTTTGGCTAGGATAAAGTTTTTATAGTTCTTTAAAAAAATAATTATAATCAGTTTATTTTAAATTTCCCGTCAAGTAGATTAAATCTAGTTTTATTGTACTGTTTAGCCAAATAATATGAAGTGTTTTGAGATACACCCCGATGTCATTTCACTAATGAATGCAAATTAAAAACTGATAGAAGTCATGAGTTTTAGATTGAACAATTCACTTTTGTATAGGCATTTAGTCATATTTGTGGGGGACCAGAGAAGAACAAAGCAGTTCCTCAAGGAACTTGTCACATTAGGGAGCTTATCTTTAGTGTCTTTATCTTTGGTATCTATTTTGATTTCAGAAAAATTGTTTACATAGTGGTCTTTAGGTAGTAATGTTTACTGATCAAAATAACTTTCAATATGTGTTAATAGCAGAATACCCTTTTTTTGGAGCTTAGCTATCTAGGTCTACTACTTACTGAGTCATCTTGGATGAGTTACTAAATCTTGAACCTCAGTTTCATCTATAAAAACATGATAATAATAGTACTTTCCTCATTTTTTTTCCACAGGGAGTTTCAGTGAAGAAAAACTTAAGTTTATTAATAGTACTTTTAATTCGTCTTGTATCTAAAACCTTTGGGTATCAGTTTAATTCCCTTATTGTAATCTCTTTTATAGGAAAAGCTAGGTTAGTAAGAGTTAAAGCATCTATGAGATCTACTTCTACCCTTTCCCACCAATTTCTGCTGGAAAATTGGGTGACTGTCAATCCTTTCAAGCTTGAGAGTGTCCTTGGATTTTCTGCTGTGGTAGGGGTTGCCATTCGGGTGTCAGGATTTGGGGCTTCGGTTTGAAATAGGTTCTGATCTGAATATTGGACCTTCCCTCGTTTTGGGTTTCATTTCCCTTTAGAAATCCTCAGTCATTCTCACCACCTTGGCTAGGAGAAGTCAGGACATTGTGCCCTGGGCCACCTTGTCCTTGGCTTGACTGTCTTATTATCAGAGTCCTTCTGATCAGTGATGGACATCTAACATGGATGCTTTCTACTGATAAAATATTCCCACACAAACCTCTTTCATCCATTTAGTATTCGCACGTTGCTGTAAGCCATCTGCATTTGTTTAGTACAGGCTTCTTTCCTTTTCTCTTTTAACAATCCTTTAATTGGAAGGGCTGCAATGGTAGGGGTGTTCATGTCAGTTTCACTTTTTGATGACAGCTCTAGCATTTAAGGGTGTTATGGATTGGCAGGAAGAGACCATACAGAAAAACACATTTTAAATGAATTACATTTGATAAAAAACTTTAGGGGTATGAAATTTTAAAATTAAGTGCTAAAATTGTACAATAAATATACACCCATGCTGTCAGTTCCCAATTGCCGAAGGTGAAAAACCTTAGCGGAAACTTCTTGTCTATCAAAAACTGGAGTAGAAACAGCATATCTTATGCAGCTTTTCATTGCCTTCTTGATTCCATGACAGGATACATGTTTATATTTGTAGGGTCCTGCTGTATCTGTTAACCACTACACCATTGTTCTTTAATATTGGTGGTTTACTTACATTACTAATCTGGAAGAGCATGCTTTAATTTTCCCCATTTGTAAATGGAAGCACTCAATCATAAGATTGTGTGGATTAAGTGATGTACTATTTGTAAAGTGTTTGGAACACATTTTTTTTAGTGCCTGATGTGTATTAGGGCAGTGATTTAAGTGCTAGGGATATTGTGATAAAAAAAATAAAGAAGAGTCCTTTTCTTTGTGGGGTTTTGTGTGTGTGTGTATGTGTGGTTTTTTTTTGTTGTTTTTTCTTTTGGTTATATTTAGGTGCTATTTAACAAGCTAACAAATTTAGCTTCTGTTTTGGGGATATGTAAAGAGTTGATCTTTAAATAAATGGGATAGATCTTTAAATAGATGGGATAGACTACACACTGATCCTACTACTTATAGAGATTAAGGTGAGCGTATTCGAAAGTGTCAGAGACCACCATATCTAAGGAGCTCTAAAGGGAAAAAAGTGTTCCTACTCCTTTATGCAGTTGGGGCTACTTAGGATGATGCAAATGTATGTAGTCTTACTAGGGTCCAGTTGGTGTATGTATATATATATATATATATATATATATATATAAAGTTTAGGACACATTTATAAAACTGGTAAAGTAAACTCCAGGGATCTAAGTTTCTGGGATCCTATTTGTCAGATTCGTAGCTTGGAACACTCTGCTCTGGAATCTACCCTTACTCTATTATACAAGAGAAGCTCAGGTTTTCCCACATGGATTTGTTATACCTAACTTTGAAGGTAGTAGGCAACATACACTTTTTTATTTATTTATTTATTTATTTATTTAATTGGCTGTGTTGGGTCTTTTTCGCTGTGCGCGGGCTTTCTTTAGTTGCGGTGAGTGGGGGCTACTCTTCGTTGTGGTGCGCGGGCCCCTCACTGCAGTGGCTTCTCTTGTTGTGGAGTGCGGGCTCTAGGCGCATGGGCTTCAGTAGTTGTAGCACATGGGCTCAGTAGTTGTTTCTCATGGGCTCTAAAGCACAGGCTCAGTAGTTGTGGTGCACGGGCTTAGTTGCTCTGAGGCATGTGGGACCTTTCCTGGAGCAGGGCTCGAACCCGTGTGCCCTGCATTGGCAGGCAGTTTCTTAACCACTGCTCCACCTAGGAAGCCCACAACATACACTTTTAAATTTATTAAGATCTTAGATCACTTCTGAATTTTGTTCTATTTGTTAGCTCACTAATGAGTAACTTTTGCTCATTGACAATCCTTGTGAAATAGGTGTTATAACCCACTGGAACCATCTTGATTTTTGTTTACTAAAATCCATTGTTATGAGGTAAGAGGAGATTCTATTTCTTAAGTAACCCAAACAGAGTATTCCAACATGTTATCGTTAGAGTTTAAAAACTTCATGGTTCATCTCAACCTGTAACTACCCAGGTGAACTGTGTGTGGATGAGCAGTGATCACTCACACAAGTTAAAATAATTGTTGAATGTCTTATCAAACTATCAGCAAATATTAAAAGTTATTTTTGAAAAGGAGTACGTTTTGTATTTAAAAAACTATTTGTAGTAGTAATTATGAATTGAGCATTGCTTTCTTTCTCCCCTTCTCCCATTATATTTTCAAAGACAGTAAGAATGGTGCTAGGGATAGGGTGTGCTAGCTGCCTTAAATAAATGGGACAGAAAATTTCCATTTCGTGTTTGAACTCTGGAGAAAAAAACTTTTTAGATAAAGTCATTCTTAAAACACACATGTGCATTCTCAGATTTTTTTTTAGATACAATCTAACAATAAGAGACAAAGCTCTAAAAATTTAAGTAGAAAATTTTAAGTGGAAAAATATAAAAATATATATTACACAAACAGAAATAAAAGAAGATAATCGTCTTCATGTCAGTAATAGATGTAATAGAATTCAGGGCAAAAAGGTGGAGCATAGGTGATCATATTATATACAGTAAGTCCTAAAAAGTATGTATATAAAAAGTAAAAAGTATTGTTTGCCATTGTGTAAAAATCTTTACAACCCTTATCTGAATGTGGAGTTTGGTTCTCTAAATATTACAAAAAGTGTGCGTGTGTGTGTATACACACACATAGACCCAGACCCAGACCCAGACTCAGACCCAGACCCAGACCCAGAGTTAGGGCCTTCTGAGTAACTGACTTGCCTTATCATTCAAAACTTCCATATCTTGTTCATTTTGATTTTTTTTTTTCAGTTTGATTTTAAATGTTATTTCTTCACATTTTCTGGTTCTTCTTTATTCCCCCAAGAATTGGATATTCAGTTTCTCTTAGTTTTCTTTTATCTGAGAAATAAATGTGTATGAGCATGGGAGATCATTTTATTAAATGTTTATTTTTAATGTATTTATGATTTGATCATCAGACTTTTTGATAAATAAAAATAAATTACTGATTATAGGTGTAAATGATTAAATAAATGCATATAAATTTATATATACACACACATATTTTTTCCTTTTTTCTTTTAGCACGGTGTTAGTCTGTATATTCAAGATAAAGAAGGCTTGTCAGCTTTGGATCTTGTAATGAAGGATAGACCAGCTCATGTAGTATTTAAAAATACTGGTAAGAAAATTCCACAAAAATATTCCCTTAAGTTACAGCCTAGAAAATCTAAATGAAATCTTATTGTTATAAAAATACTTGAGAAAATTTGTGTGTGGATATCTGCAAAGAACTTTTACTCTGGTATGTGTTGGTTGATAACTTTGGTTTTCTTTTAGGACAGTTTGGTTTATTTTACATTTTTCAGTTACAGTGTACATTTATGTGTTTAAGAGTAAAAACACAGTCTAAAAAGGCAGCTAGAATTGTAACTACTGTAAAGTCATTGATGTGCATTCAGAAAGTAACAGCATTTGAAGTAGAAGGGAAAAGGAAGTGATTCTTCCACCCACATGTTCCTTCTAATTGCACTTATCTCTTCAGTGTTTTTGCTCTGTGAGCTTTGGTAATGGAAATTGAGAAGAAGAGATTTAAATGAGGGCACTAGTTAATTTGCATTTTAACTAGGGAGCAGGCTAAGGAAGGACACACTCTTCATTTTTATTTCTATCTTGGACACTGTATTGCAAGTTACAGTTATAATTCCATTCAAGAACTGTATAAGCCTTCCAAAATAAAAATAAAGATTTATATCATAATTAGCTGTGATTAAGTTTTATCTCAGTTTAATGGATATTGGCCCAGTCCCTAGTGTGATTTTGCACCTATCAAGAGCGAACTATTGAAAGATGTTTCTGTAGAAATAGGAAGTAATATCATGTTTGCTTCATTTAGAACCTTTATATATAAATGTTTTAATAACATTTTACATTTATATAATTATATGTATTATTTTCATGGAAACTAAGTGGATATGGCAGGTGGTATTTTACTCACTTGGCAGTTAAATTTTAACCGCTAAAGAAACAAGGGTCAAATGTTAGATTGCTTACATTGGGACAGGCCTGTGCTGAATTGATTGGATTTTCTGATTTCTTTTCCTAGAGTTATATAATAAATTAATAGATTTGTAATTTAAAAGAGAGTGTTGGTAGTATCTTTGTAAATACAGTAGTTAAATTAGTTTTTGTGAAGTCATGTTTGAGGTCAGCTAATTAGTGGAGTATATCTATAATTAAACTACACTGATACTTGCTTAAAATGTAAAAGAGTATAAAAACTAATTTTCATTTTAGATCCTACAGATGTCTACACTTGGGGAGATAATACAAATTTCACCCTGGGTCATGGAAGCCAGAATAGCAAACATCATCCAGAGTTGGTGGATCTGTTCTCCAGGAGTGGGGTTTATATCAAGCAGGTATATTCAAGTATAATCTGAGTATTTTTAGAGATTAAAAAAAGCTTTTGTATTTGATAGCTTCTTTTCATTTGGATTATGTTAACTTTGTTGAAGGTACAGTAATATTTGAATGAAGAAGTTAATCGATAGAACTTTACTAATTCTTTTTAGATTTTTAGTCTTAATCATATTTAGACCGTAAGATATCATAAAACTATGAGATGTTTGTGTAACGAGTGTTAGAAATTAGAAGGCATTATACAGATGTTAATTTTTAAAAGATAGAGTTTCTGTTGATTTTCTAGCTTTTGTTTCTGTGTAAATAGAGTTCTTCAGATTGTTTCTCAAGTGAATTTGTTGTTGATACTCAAATGAAATTTGTTATTAGTTTTAGGTAAGTGAATCTGAGTTCTTAAATATAAGTAATTGTAAAATTTTAATAGATAATTGTAAAGTTTGGTCTTTGGCCTTATATCATTATTGTGGATGATATCATCCACTTTAGTGGATTTTGCTACTGTTGACATACTCTTTCTCTGTAACTGTGTGTGTGTGTGTGTGTGTGTAATTTATATCTCTAGCCTCAGCCTTTCTTCCTCTTGAGCTTCATTTCAGTTGTACTCTTTCAAAGTTTTTAAATTTAACTGTCTGAAGTGCAAAATTATTTGCCACTCCTGAACAGTCTCTACTTAATTTCTAAAGCTATAAATCTCATTTTCTGAATTCTGAAAATTATACCTAGGAGTATGTCTTTTGAATTCATCTCTATGTGATTTTTTTCCTGATGTAATCATTAGTGTCATTCCCCTTTTTATTCCCCCAGATATTTGGGTGATAAATTATATGTTCCGTAGAACACTGTTTTTCACGCCCAAAGTCAGTAGTTAATGTATTACAATTAGCAACTTAAAAAAAATAAAATAGAAGAGTTAAACTCAAGAGAATATTAAAATTTGAGAGGCCAGGAACAGGAGCCCACATGGGAATGATGAGTGACTAGAGAAGTAGAGAGTAGAATGGTGTACTGAAAGCTAGGATTCTGGCTGGCAGTCTACATAGACCTCGAGGGAACTTAGGATATTGAAAGGACCTGGGCTGGACCAGAGTCATAAGCCTGGGGTCAGAGTCTCTAGTAAATGTGAGGAAGGCTGTTAGAGCAAGGCTGGCAGCTCTTCCTCACCTAGTGCAGATCTTTTGGTAGACATCGCTTATCAATCACAGCATACTCTTGTTCTCCCTTCCTCCCTCCCTCCCCTCTCCCTCTTCCCTCCCCTCTCTGTTTTAAACTGAACTTGATCAGGTCCTCAGAATTCACCCATCAGCAGCCACTAATGATTGATCAGAGTTGAGACACTTAGAAAGATACCTTTCCTTTCTGACAGTACATGGTAGTCAGATTTCATGAGGTTAGAATTTTCAGGAGCAGAGACTTTTACACAAAAGTGAAGGAATATTGGTGGCGTTAGGAAGTGGGCTGATGGTGCCTTCTGATCCTAAGGTATATGTGTGATGGAAGAATTGAGCTTATTCCACTTGGTAGGGTTAAGGATGAAACACCATATCCAAAGAGAAAACTGCTTTTCGGTTAAGGCAGGAAAGTGAGAGTATTTTGTGAAGAAATTAAGGATGCAAGCGATTTTTTTTTTTTAAACCACAAAATGAGATTTGAAACACAAGCACTATGGATAAGTTTGAGAGGAAGGAAAGCAGTGTAAATTTCAGTAAGAGAAATAGAAGTAAGTTAATGAGAATATTTACTGAGCACCTGTTGTATAGAGAGCCCTATTATTATTAGCATAATATATTTCTGAGAATTAAGATGAAAATCCATGATCAGTTTCCTCTTTAAAAAATTTAGAGGTTTTAAAGTTGGAAGTCTTACACTCTTGTATTAGTTGTTTGACAGAAGTCAGAAATTATAGAATGGCATTCTAATATTGAATATAGAATTGAACAAAATATATTACTTCTGGTTTCGGAAAATAATTTTTCGCTTGCAGATTTCAACTTTGAATTACAAATATGAATACAAATTTGGGTTTTATTTTTAGACTTTTCAAGTATTGGTAGTACAGCTAAATAAGAAAATGACTTTTTCCATTACCATAGGCACATGTATTTACAGAACTTGCCAAGTGGTTTAAGGATATGTGTAAATAGAGCTTGCAATTCAGCTTATAATTTTCTTATTTTTTCAAAGGACCCTGACTTTCTAGAAAATAATTCTAGGACTTTTTATTTCTTAATCTTTTTTTTAATATCCTAAGTTAGAAATATTTATGGCTGGCATAAGAAAAATGCAAATTATTTTTAAAAATAAGAAAAAAGGATTTTTAGTAGTATTAAGGTAAGATGAGTATACTGATATATTGAAAAATAGCAAAGTGTGGCCTGCCGGTTAAGTATGTAAGTGCATGCATGTTTAAATAAAACTGCATGGTTCCATGTAGGTTTCCTATTACTGCCTTCTGCTGATGCAGTTCAGCTCTTTTAGTAACCTTATTTTATGGTAAGAATGTGTGAAAATGGAACTGTTCGTCAGAGGACAAGGAGGGTTCTGGGAAGAAGGTAGATAAGAAAGGAAGTGGGGAAAAGAGAAAAGCTTGAAAATCAGAGTAAAATTATTTAAAGCCATGTAATTATGTTAAAGATATATTAGATAAAGTCATAGATATAAAAAGGACATACTGTTTACCCCCCACTCCGTTTATAGGTGATGTTGAAAAAATACTCTTAAGGCATCTCCACTATTTTCTGTAGTAATATATAACTATTTGGTAATCTTTATGCTTCATAGTTGTACTCTGTTCAATTCTTGCTGTTTGAAGTTTTATGAAATTGGGAAGAAACTGGCTACTGCTTTTTGTAGTTGAATACTTAAGACTTGCATTTTCCTTTGTTTAGTCTCTTCTGTGTAACATATGCTTAATTCCTTCTAAATTTTTTTCCCTGAATGTAACTGTTTTTAGACATAGTTTGAAAATAGACCACCATATATTTAAAATTTTCATTACAAAAAACTTTAAACGTGTACAAAGTAAAGAGAATAGTATAATGAATCTTAATGTACCCATTATCTAGCTTAAACAATTAGTAATATTTTGTTATTCCTTTTTTATAAAATAAAGGATGTTTTATTCACAGAAGTTTAGTAATATTCTCTTGTTTTCCTGTAGGTGGTGCTTTGTAAATTTCACTCAGTGTTTCTGTCTCAGAAAGGGCAGGTTTATACTTGTGGTCATGGTCCTGGAGGACGATTAGGCCATGGAGATGAACAGACATGCTTGGTAAGTTATTATACAGTTTAGGTAACTTTGGTACAATTTTATGAACTGGAAGCTTCAGTTAACTAAAAAAATTTTTTAACCAACTATGAGGAGAAAATAATATCCTGACTGATAATGGATTTTAGAAGATCAGTTACTTTCCTGGTATATTATGTTCAAAATAAGGATTTAGATATTATGCAAAATTCTAAACATCAAAGTAAAATTATATCTTATAGCAAATGTTGAGTTAGAGTATATAAATAAGCTTTAAAAATAATTCCATAGTTGAAATTTAAAAAGTCAGACTAATTGTAAAACCCTTTTCCTGTAGTAGTCCAGGTTCTTATTCGTTTTTAGCTTCTCATTAAGGTATTTGTGGTCTAAAAATTGAGCTAATATTTTCATTGTATCATCACAAAATCTTATGCTATTGAAACTTAGTGCTAATTGGAAGAAACCTAATAATCATTACATTCAGGAAAATATCTCACTAGGTTATTTTTAAGGTAAGGTTTTTTGGAGGAGTACTGGCATACTCATTGATTAAGAGATCTTTAAAAATGAGAGCGAGCTATGGTAGTCACATTTTTTGAGGGTATGTTATATTCTAGGCATTGTTCATGCTTTCCATGCAGTATCATTACCTTGATTTAAGCCTTACAACAGCCCTGTAAGGTTATAGGCCTTATTCTCATTTTATACACAATGACAGTAATAATAGCACTCATTTATGAATAGCTTACTCTGAGCCAGAGACTGTTGTATTTTGTACTTACCAACTTATTTACTCCTTATACTGATCTTTTTATTATCTAATACTATTATTATTTTGTGTTCAGATGAAGAAAATGAGAGAAGTTGAGATTTGTTTGAGATCAAACAGCTGGTAAATGGCAGAATTAAGATTTGAACCCAGAACAGATGACTTTAAAGGAATATGATATTATATGTTTGGTTATTCATTGAAGGGCTGCATTGATTCTTGTATTTTTATTTATTTCTTTGCTACACTAATGAATACTTTGGCTGAAGAGCTCCCTTTATTCAAACCAAACAAACTTGCAGTTGGTGTATGATATGTGATAAGGGCTCAGAAATCACTTATTGAATAAAATTGTTTTATTGAAATGTCTTACTGGGATTTTATATTTTACTTATAAAGCATTGTCTATATCCTATTAAACTCATCTCTCCCTTGCTGAATTTTAGAGTTTGCCTATGATAGATACAGCTGTAAAGCAGTCATGTCATTTGGGATGTGGTATCATCAGATTCTATCTGTATTTATATAAATGGTTAATGTAGTATACTAAAATTAATTTTATTTTTTAGGTTCCTAGGCTTGTGGAAGGACTTAGTGGTCATAATTGTTCTCAAGTGGCAGCTGCTAAGGATCATACTGTTGTATTAACTGAAGATGGATGTGTTTATACATTTGGTCTAAATATTTTTCATCAGTTAGGAATCATTCCTCCACCTTTCAGTTGTAATATACCCAGACAGGTAAACTTCTCTTTTTTAAACAATAAGGTGACCGTTGCTATAAAACCTATATGGACAGAAAGATGAAAGGTACTGACAGAGTGTAGTGTTGTACAAGTTAACATTTGTTTGGAGTGAGAAAGAAAGCACTTGGGAAATTAGGCAGCAAATTGCCTTAGAATCAACTTGTAAATATTCATAAGCATGGGGGATCCAGATATTTTGAGTTTGAAACTTAAATGATTTTGAGGCCCTCCTTAAGAAAAAATACAAATTTTATAAGTAAAAAATGGGCCATGCATTGAGACACCCGGGAACTTAAGCTTATTGACTTTGTGGTAACTCTGTCTCTGCGCAGAAATCATACCTGGCAAGTTTATGTGAGGGAACATAGGTCTAAAAGCCACTGTTCTTTGTTCTCTTTTCCCCTTCCCATTTGTATAACCACCACCAGAGGGTGGCCTTTCCTCAGCATCAGAGACCTAGCACACAGGACAGGACTGGTGCTTTAAATTAATATGTTACTAGAATCATCACATATAACAAATGTGTTTTCAAATCATAAAATTTTGCATTTCGTGTGTTAAATTTCTTCAGTGGTTTAATCTTCTGGATTTAAAATGATCATAAGATACACATTTTTTATTGATATGGTTTAAAATCCAATGCTTTTTGATCCTGGATGGCTATTGAATCAACAGGAATTACTCCAAAACAATTAGAGGTAGTTTTTTATCTGTGGTACTTTTTAGAAGATCCATTTTCCCTCACAAGCTGTGGAATTTGTAGATATTTAATCATTTGGCAGACTTTTTAAGAATGGTAGATTTTAGTCCCATTTTTATTCTCAATGTGTAGCTACCTTGGAGCTCTGGGTTGATATGGACATATCCAGTATTCTTAAGTGGGGGCAGTTTTGTAACCCTGGAGCCATTTGGCAATGTCTAGAAACATTTTTAGTTGTCACAGCTGGGTGTAGGGGTGGGAGTAGTGCTACCGACATCTAGTGGGCAGCATCCAGGGATGCTGCTAAACCTCCTACGATGCACAGCACAGTCCCCTGCAACAAAGAATCTTCTAGTTCAGACTGTCAGTAGTGTCACTGTTGAGAAACTCTGCATGTGTCAAGTTTAAAAGTACCATATTTTCTAATGAGAACGCCTGTTTTGCATATGGCTTGTTAATAAAAATTTAATGATTTGGTTTTTATATATACTATGTCAGTTTTTTACCTGTTAAAACTGCTAACTTAAGGTGGCTGCATCAAGATGTCTTGTGTTCTGAGAAGAGTTGGGATCTCAGTTTTAGTGCTGAGATCTATTAGTGATGACTGCCGTTAGCACTTGAGGGAGGTACTGGCAGCAAGTATGCCAGATATTTGCTACCCTGGTCTTTTGGATCTTGTGCAAAATTCTGTTAGTTCATAGGTACATAAACTGAAGTCTTATTTGTCTTTTGAATAGATGCAGGCAAAATATCTGAAAGGAAGGACAATCATTGGAGTAGCAGCAGGCAGGTTTCATACCGTGCTGTGGACTAGAGAAGCTGTTTACACTATGGGACTAAATGGTGGACAGCTGGGTAAGAAATACATGATGACAGTATCTGAAAAATAAATTGTATTCTTAAGATGGATATTTTGTGATTTCTTTGTTTGTGTAATTTTTTAGGTCATTTACTAGATCCCAATGGAGAAAAGTGTGTAACTACTCCTCGTCAAGTCTCTGCCCTTCATCATAAGGATGTCGCTTTATCTTTGGTTGCTGCTGGTGATGGGGCTACTGTCTGTGTTACCACAAAGGGAGATATTTACTTACTTGCAGACTATCAGTGCAAGAAGATGGCTTCTAAGTATGTGTATTTCTGTGAAAGAAACATACTTGAATAATAATTCAACTCTTCTAGCAAATATCTGAGTATCAGATATTTTATGCTGTTCTCTGAAATGTCAAATGGAGAAAAGTGAATGGTGGGAACATCAGGAGTTTTTGCCTTTGATAATCTTAGTCTTTTGGCAAACATCCAGTGAATATATGTACAAGTTCTTTGTAGGTTGTAATACAATATTTCTGAATTATGATAACATATGGTTAAATATGACCTATAAGTTTCCCTTTTTTATGCTTCAGGTGCACAGAAGTAGATTAATCATAATTCTTGGTTTGTGACTATCATCATTGGTTCATGTGTAGCCTTTTGTATACTATACACTTATTTTAAAAAAATAATCATATTCTGTGGACCCTCTCCTCAGTTCAAGTATTTATACCTAACTGGTATATTTTCTTGTATTTGTGTAGCCAGTTGTTATCTGATAGTGTGTTTTGGTAACATGCAGTAAACAAGCAGTTGGCTGTCTAATCAAAAAGTCAGTTAAAGCAGGGAATTATAAGACAAAGGTTTAAGTGTAGATGGGTATACAGCTGGAGTTCTGTGTCTTTTGTGCATAAAGCATACTTACAGTGTGCTACCAGTTATTTCATTTTGAATGATTTAAGGAGCTGGTGCTTAAAAACAATTGTGAAGTAAGTTAAGGGCGGAATCCTATATTCTTCATACATTTTCAGTATTTTATATAGTTAATCCATATCTTTTGGTAGCAATTTCTTTGCTTTTCATATTGTGTCATTTTAAAGTATTCAGCTTTTATAGAAAGTTATTTTCAGACTAATATTTCATTTGTTTACATAATATTTCATTATATTATTACTATAGTAATAAATACAAGTAGAGAAATGGGTCTTTAAACAGATACAATAGCTCAGTTAGTGGAAGTAGGAGTGTGTAGGAATTCTAGAGAGTAGCCACCCAACTTTTAAAGTAATCAGGGGTTTGAATTGAAAATTTCATGCAACAGAATGTGCTTTTGCTAATATCAACGAGATGGTAACCTCATGAACAGATACCAGCCGGGAGATTAGCTCATGAGCAGAGGTCAGCCATCAATATACACAACTTATCTTCTGTGTGTAACAATTTTAAGGTTATCAATTGTAGGTCATATTTCAGTTATAAAAACATGAAAATGTAAACATACATGTTTCTTAGAACTGACTATGTAGGTTTCTTTCTCAGCAAGAGATGATTTGTGGAATGTTAGGTTTTGTTTTTACTTTACATTTGTAAGACTTGCCCTGATAATATTAAATTACATGAATATAAATTACAATCAAGTTTTCACTAAGAAAATTCTTTTGTTACAGTTTGTTACAACATAGTAATTTTGAAAATAAAAACATTTTAAAAAGGGGGCAAAATATCTGAAAGGGAGGACAATGATTGGAGTAGTAGCAGGCAGGTTTCACACAATGTTATATGCACATCATGTGTAGATATATGAAATGTATAATGATTTGGCTAGTGGATGAGTTATTAAATTAGCAATACTAATGATTTTTATGGTCGCTGCATCTACTTAAAGTTGTCCATATTTGTAATTAAGGATTTCTGTTTTGTTTTGAGGTTTAAATTTTTCCTGTTACAATGCAGATATATTTAGGAGCTTTTAGCCTTATCAGTTATTTAATCTAGAGAGAATGTGTACATGAGCAAGTGGGGTTTTAGATGTTTAATGTATGCATCTGTGTAGGTAGAGACTTTTGGGAGGGAAGGACTTGCCATAAAAAGAACTGATCATTGTGTAGGGAAACTCATCAAAGGAGGGACTAAGGATAGCAAAGCCCAAATCATCTTATTTCGCTTTTCACAGTAATCACCCTAAATTATTGTTTGAATAGTAATTTCTTTAAAATTGATTGTATATTTTAGAGAACGTGTTAATCTAGAAATTTTTGTTTTCACCCAGACAACTAAACTTGAAAAAAGTTCTTGTATCTGGGGGACATATGGAATACAAAGTTGATCCTGAACATTTGAAAGAAAATGGGGGTCAAAAAATTTGCATTCTTGCAATGGATGGAGCTGGAAGGGTGAGTATATATTTATGCAAAAGCACATAAATCTTGTTCTTGGTTGATAGCTGTAGGGGACCTGGAAATGTAAAACTGTTTTGCTGTGATAGTGACGATTCCTATTTACTTTTGTTTCTCTACTTATTTTTGACGTCCAGTATTAATTATTGATAGTTTGGAGCTGGTATTTCAAAGAAAATATGATGGCATTTAGCAAATGTTGCATAGTACTGCATTATTAAACTAGTTTAAAATTTCGTTTATTGTGCTTAAAATGGAAGTAAGGGATTTTGATAGGTTATTTGATATATACACTGAGTACTGAAAAATGATATTGAATTACATAAATATGAGATATATAACTACTCTTAGTAAAATGCTAAGCTGGCAGTATTAAAAATATGTAATTGGAAATTTTCTCTCAAATTTGGTTTTAAACAAATGTTCACATAATATATATATGCAGACATTATAACTATCATATAGAAAAGATAATGTATTTCTAGATCACTACGTAAAGAATCTCTGGGACTTCCCTGTTGGTCCAGGGATTTAAACTCCATACTCCCAGTTCAAGGGGCACGGGTTAGGTCCCTGGTTGGGGAACTAAGATTTTATATGCCATGTGGCGCAGCCAAAAAAAAAAAAAAAAAAAAGAGACTCTTACCTCTTTTCATTTAAGTAAATAAATTTCTAAATTTTTCTCTAATAAAATTGTCAGTTAAAAAATATGTATTATGCAGTAGAAGCACTGAAAAAATTTTACACCATGACTGGAAAAACACACATTGCTTTCTACTTCTTGTTTATAAAATAAAAACATACAGTGTTTCCTGAGGTTTTATAAAGTGCTATAAAAATTGACATTTTAAAAATTGAAGAATTAATCATAAAGCTCCACCTACTGGTACGTTACAGGCATAAATCTACTGTGGTTGACATTTTATTTGAGGGAATGTATTTAAGAATTGGAGGTCTAACTTGTCCTAAAAGAAGGAAACAGAAGCATGGAATTACATTTAAAAAGTTGAATATAAAAACATTTGACTTTGGGATGTATTTCATTTACATTAATAGGGATCTAGTTTGTTTGTAGGATATTTACTTCCTATAAAATTAATTACTTTCCTGTAAAAATGACAACCAAGCTCTGATGGAATCAATAAATCAATATAGTCTATTTTTTGTGTGCATAACTTTTGAATGAACTTGGCAGATACCATTCTGTGCTTTAGGTTTTTTAATTATGAGGGAATTGTGCTTTTAAAGATCAACAGTATTAATTTTTCAAATGAAATCGTACTTGGAATACCAATCTGTAAAGCAGTTGAAAGGGTTGCTGTTCTGGATAGAGCAGGATTGGGAAGCCCAGCACCCTGCCTCTCATCATTTTCCATCCCTGAACAGCAGCCCCTGAGCCATTTCTCAGAAAACGCTGTTTGCAGAACCAGGTGGAAACCATTGAATTCTATGATGATTTTTCTGTCTCTAAGACTTTGTTTTACTGGAATTATGCAGACATCTCTTTTTTTTTCCCCTTGAGAGTAAAGTTTGGACTTTCATAGGGTGGTTTACATTCTTATAAATACTGCATCAAGTGTGACATCCAAGTTCTAGCAGTAAGATTTTTGTTGTTCTTTAGCATTGTATCTGTTTGCCCCCAACAAGTAATAACTGAAAATTACTTCTTAAGAGGTGTGTCTTTGAAGCATTTTTAATGCTTCATGTTTGCTTGATATATTTTCTGAAAGACACACCATCTTGACTTACAGTATTTATCCTTTACTATGAAAGAATGAACACTGAGCATACTAATCAGAGCTTTTATTTTTAGAGGTAATCTCTTGATTTCATTTTTTGATTGTTCAATTGCTATATTGCGTTCCATTCCACTGTAATTTGGTTTTATCTTAGGTATTTTGCTGGAGATCAGTCAGCAGTTCTCTGAAGCAGTGTCGATGGGCCTATCCACGCCAAGTCTTCATTTCCGATATTGCTTTAAGTAGAAATGAAATTCTTTTTGTCACAAGAGATGGAGAGGGATTTAGAGGGAAATGGTTTGAAGAAAAAAGAAAGAGTTCTGAAAAGAAAGGTTAGTTCATATATGCGAATGGCATGTGAAAGTACCTTTTAGCTAACATTTAATTTTATAAGTATTTATCATTAGGTTTAACTGACAAGTGTTATTAGGTTTTACTCCTGTATCTCTTCTTTTGATTTTGGTTTGTGTGCAGGTAAACAAAGGGAATCGAATCCACTTAAATCTGGAGTTTTCAACCTTTTATTTGTCAGTATGCCCTGAAGTCATGGTACATTCCCATCAGTCACAGAGGCACACTATTGCTAATCTCTAGCCTTGGCTCTAGGGGCAGGGATATATAAAGTTTAAAAGAAAAAACTTCCCAGATGGATTTAAACCGTCTTCCAAGCTCCTTTTTTTCTCTCTCCCGAAATTGAGAATTGAGTGGCTTACGCTATGGGTGTTTTTGTTTTTGTTTTCTTACATATTTGAATATATAAAATTAAACTTTTATAAGGTATCTTAGGACTTAGAGGAAGAATAAGGTTTTTATATTCATTGAGAATTTTAAAAAGTACAGGTTGTTTTATTAAACAATTGCTGAATAATTGGAGACAAGTTTTGTTCATTCCTTGATGAATATAAAGGAGAGCTTTAATTATCATGCTACCATTGAAAATGGAAGTTATTCATTACATTGTATAGTTCATTCTTAATTATCTGATTACAAATTTACAAACTTGTGGATTACTTAACATTGTTTTTTTTTAAGTAATTGTTTTTGTTTTTTTATAAATTTATTTTATTGGCTGTGTTGGGTCTTTTTTGCTATTTGAGGGCTTTCTTTAGTTGCAGTGAGTAGGGGCTACTCTTCATTGTGGTGTGTGGGCTCCTCATTGCCGTGGCTTCTCTTGTTGCAGAGCATGGGCTCTAGGCGCATGGGCTTCAGTAGTTGCAGCACGTGGGTTCAGTAGTTGTGGTGCATGAGCTTAGTTGCTCCACGGCATGTGGGATCTTCCTGGAAGATCCTTTGTCCTCTGCATTGGCAGGTGGATTCTTAACCACTGTGCCACCTAGGAGGCCCTTAACATTGTTTTTTAACTTAGGTTAGCTTTTTTCTTTCATTCATAATTAGTAATCTGTTGATTTTTTTTTCCCCTTCCAGAAAAACTAGAATTAATTTACCTCTTTACATCTCATTGCTCCCAGCCTAGCCCAAATCACATCACATGGTCGACTGCAAAAAATAAGTTTATTTCCGCTCTTAATTCTGTTACCAAAGTGAGCTTTTAAGATCTGATCCTAATATTCCTGTGTTTAAAAACTCTTTGATGGTTTCCTCACTTCCTGAACATGGCCTACAAGGGTCCTGCTCTGACCCTTGTCTGCGTCTCTGAACTCCTCTTGAGTTCTCTCCCTCTCACTTACCACTCTGCAGACACACTGACATTCAGGTATCCAGTCTTGTCTGGCTGTGATTAGTCCCAGGGTCTTTCCTAATTTTTCACATCTCAGCTTAATTTATGCTTCATCAGAGATGTTTTCACTGATTCCTTAATCTAAACTTAGTAACCCTGTCTTACTTTTTCTCTTTGTATTTTCATCATGTAACTTATTTTTACTTGTTTTTATGTATTTATCTTTTGTGATTAATTTTTATAATGCTGATCTCCTATCAGATTGTAAGATGGCAAGGACCGTGATATAAGGTCCTTATATCCTTATAGTAGAATCCAAGGTTCCTCTGTATTTCTTAGAATTCAGTGTATGTCCTGGCACATAGTAGTCCCTCATTATGTCATCTATTGATTGAATAAATCAGTTATTATATGTTAAAAAATATATAAAAAATATATAAACAGCATTTATAATTACTTAGGAAATTATAAACATATTCTTCAAAATTGTAAAGCCACAAAGAAATGATTTTTAGATAGTTTATTGATTTGTCGTATTTTATTTCTTTATAGATTACACAGGTCTGTAAACATTTAAGGTGTATTTACTATGTGCCGAATATAGGGCTACGTTTTAATGATACAAAAATATATATGATGGGCCCCTGTTCTCAGACACTCATGAGTTTGTAGGGGCAATAGACATGTATGTTTATACTTCATGGAGACAAATACTAATGTGCACATAATAAGTTTTTTAAGAGCATAGAAATTAGAATAACTGAGTATCGGGAAGATTAGTAAAGTCCTGTGAGGCTGAAATAAGAGTGAATTTGAGAGAGTAACCAGAATGCAGGTTCGATTTGTAAGTGTCGGAAATCCTTAGCTGTGTCTTGTCATATTTAGTGGTCTAACTAAATTCATGATCTCATGCCCATGCATCTGCTTTTCAGTGTTTCTGAGTAAATGGTTATCTTTCATACCCCATATTCCGTCACCCTCTACATCCCATTAGTTACCAAGTTTTGTCACTTCCATCTTGAATATTTTTGAAATCTCCACTTTCTCTAGTTTCATTGCTACAACCTCAGTCTATAGTGTTCATCTTTTTCTGGACTCTTCGTTTCCTAAATGATCTCTTTGTCTTTATTTTTATTTACTGTAAGCATTTTTCATACTACAGTCTGAATCATTTCTTTGCGTGCACGTTCATATTTTTCTTTCATATCCTTGATCTGACTTGTAATGATAACATCATTTGTTTAATGTCTGCCTTCTCTGCTAGATTGTGTACTCCAAGGTGGTAGGGACATGCCTGTCTTGTTCACTACTGTGTTTTAGGGCTACACTGAAAAGCACTATATCACAGTAGCACAGTGTGGTCACTAAGATATTTGCTGAGTAAATGCAAGGAAGGGAGAGAAGAAGGGAGGAAGCAAATAAAATTTTTAATGGAAGCTGAGGAATTTTAAAAGGTAGTATAACATTGTATTTGCCTTTTAGACAGCTTTAATTGCCGTGTGGAGGATAAAATCTTGAATAATTGAGAATTGACCCACCAAAATTTCCTTTATAAGACAACCAATATATAGGGTGTAAATTATGTTGAAGAGAGAGAAGATGTAGTTCTTCAAAAGGACTTAATACAAAGATATTTCCATATTCTCCTAATTGTTTTTCTGTTCCTCTTACTCCTAAATCATTTTAACGGTTTCAATAGAGCCTTGATTAATGAAAGTTTATTTTTTTCTTTTTAGCAGAGATTTTATCAAACCTTCATAATTCCTCACCAGATGTGTCTTGTGTCTCTGATATAAATAGTGTATATGAAAGAATTCGACTTGAGAAACTTACTTTTGCCCATAGAGCTGTTAGTGTCAGCACAGATCCAAGTGGATGCAACTTTGCAATCTTGCAGTCAGATCCTAAAACAAGGTACATTTCTATATATTAAATTTCATTTTCAGAAGTAACAGTCACTGAGTTTTCTTTTGTTTTCAGTAGCTCCTGGGACAAATGTAATTGAAGAGCTTATTGACAAGTCTTGTACAGACTTCAGACATATTGATATAATCATGTTATCAGGTTTAACTCAAAGATGGAATTTGTTATATTGGAAATGATGAATGCTCCTTTTAGTTTGTAAACTGATATTTATTGAAAATATTGAAGATCATATGTACATATACACAGAATTTATTCATATGTTTAGTACTTTAGGTTCTCAGATTCTGAGAAATATAAATATTTGTTACATAGCTTACAAAAATTTCTGACCATATAATACAATGAGAAGTAACAAAAGAAGAGGTAGCATAGAGTCATCTGGAGGGCATTGTGAATCTCATTGCATATTGTCTGTCACATTAGTACAGAGATGACAGGTTAAGATAAATATCAAGGGTCTTATTAAAGAGGGAAAAAGTCCTAGAGACCGGGTTGTCATTCCTCCTGGTTTGCGGGTCAGTCCCATACTTAGCACTGAAAGTCTCCTCTCCTGGGAAGCCCCTCAGTCCCAGGCAGACCAGGGGGGTTGGTCACCCTTCCTAGGAGGGCAAAATGTAGATTGGGAAGGTATGATTGCATGCTTACAGTACTGAAAGAACCAGAGTTGTAGACTGATGTGTGTCTCTGTGTGTATTTTTCTTTACTTCCTTGAGTTTCTAACCTATGCTAGGATCTGACGTATTTGCTCGTTTTTCTGTATATGTTTTTTTTCCACTTGTGAAATCAAAGGATATAAAAGAAAAAGGTCGAAAACTGTACTTTACTCTTTTTGAATGTTTTTAGTAATACTTTTAATCATTTAAAAAATTTCTGTGAACAGTCATTCAAATTTATATTCTGGTGTTTTCTTTATGGAAATAGAAAACACTGCTTTCAAAGGAAAACTTAATGTTTGTCAGTTTAGGGAAAAAATACATAAAGGAACAGAAAATATTTAAAGGGTGGTGTAGTATCTAAGACTGAGCTATATTCTTATATTATTGGAAATGCCAAATTTAAAATTTTCTAAGTTTAATAAAAAGAAATTATACTTTAAAAGGAGAATTGGCTAGGGATGCTTTTGTTTGTTTTTCATTTTCTGGAAAGTAAAATTAATTTTTATTTAATTTCTAGCCTCTATGAAATTCCAGCTGTATCCTCATCATCCTTTTTTGAAGAGTTTGGCAAATTGTTGAGGGAAACGGATGAAATGGACAACATCCATGATGTGACATTTCAAGTTGGCAATAGAATCTTCCCTGCACATAAATATATTTTGGCAGTGCGTTCTGACTTTTTCCAGAAATTGTTTCTTTCAGGTGGTACTACTTTAGACTTTACAGATGTTTACCGGAAAGATGAAGATTCTGCAGGGTGCCATCTCTTTGTGGTAGAGAAGGTTCATCCTGACTTGTTTGAATACCTTTTGCAATTTATATACACAGATACTTGTGACTTTTTAACTCATGGCTTCAAACCAAGAATAAATTTAAACAAAAAACCAGAAGAATATCGGGGCACTCCGAATTGCCATTTGAATAAAGTGAATTCCCATGAAGATAATCAGAAGTCAGCATTTGAAGTTTACAAAAGTAATCAAGCTCATACAATTAGTGAAAAGCAGAAAAGCAAAAACAAGTCTTCCAAAAAAGTAAAAAGTGTTGGGGAAGATGATCCTGTAAAAATGTTGCAAAATGCTGCAAAGAAATTTGGTTTTAGTAATTTGAGTAGTAGGTATGACTCCTCCTTCATATTTGTTCATGTACCTCATTGTGTCCTCCTTTTAGAATTTTTTTCTTTTTCTTTTTGCTTTGATTTGCTGCTGCTTCTGCTGTGGCTTCTATTCTTGGTCCTGCTTCTCTCCTCCCCTCCCCTCCCCCATTCTCTCTTCATCTTCCTTCTCTTTTCTCTTTGCCTCACTCTCCCTCTCCTTTTCACTCCACCATCCCTTTCTTTTTTGGATCTGTTTCTTTCTTTTTATGCACCTATTTCTTCGTTTTCTGTGAAAGCTATCTCTGGGATTCCCTGGATTAAAACATTAAAGGATAGGACAGTTGTTAGTGTGTTTGAACTCTCAGTGGTGTTTGTATAACAGGGATCTGGAGTGGCAGGCTTTGTGGTATTCTGGAAAGAGTCCTGTCTTTGGAGTTAGAAAGACCTATACGTGACCCCCTCCATATAAAATGGGAGGGATAATATTGACCTAATATTGTTGGTCATATGGTATGTATAAAGTGCCTAATACAATATTTGTCATCTTATAAACCAGATTTTTTGGAATTCTGTTTTTAAAGTATTTACGAGGATAAGTCAAAAATTATCCGCATTCCAGTTATATTAAAACTTCTGTTGGCTGCACTGTCTCATCAGTGCTTTGCGTTCAAGGCTACTGTCTCCCCAGTCACTGCTGTGCAGGTGTGAACGTGTTACATCAGTTCACTTGTAACTGTGGCGTGAGCAAAAATGGATGCCCCACTTGTGATTTGCACGAAAGAAGAGCAGCATGCAGTGGTTCATTTTTTGTGGTCTGAGGGGGTACCTGATACCATTATTTATCAGAGACTTTGTGGGCAGTATGGAGAAAGTGCTTTGTTGTGAAGAAGTGTGTATGAATGGAAAGAGAAGTTCAAGGAAGGTCCCACAGGTTTTAGCCATCAAGAAGGAGCCGGACGCCCATCCATGGCTGATGACAATATTGAGCGTACACGTGAAATGATTCTGTTGAATAGACAAGTGACAGTGGGTTATGTGGCAAATCATTTGCAAATCAGCCATGGCTCTGCCTGTGAAATAATCCATGACAGACTTAGGTTTTGAAAAGTTTGTGCTGAAGCCTAAACTTTGGATTAAACGCAGAGGACTGCTATCCAGGGGCGTTGTGATCTTGCATGACAATGCACGTCCACACGCTTCTGTCCCCACTGTTGACATTCTGCAAAAACTTCGTTTTGAGGTGTTAAAGCACCCTCTCTATAGTCCTGATCTTGCTTCTTCGGACTTTCACCTGTTTGGTCCCCTGAAAGCAGCCCTATAAGGATGAAGATTCACTTCCGATGAAGAAGTGAAGACAGCGATGCATTCGTGGCTCGCAGCTCAGCCTAAAACATTAAAAAAAATTTTTTTTAAGCTTTTTATTGGAATATAATTACTTTACACTTTTGTACCAGCTTTTGAGGTACACCAGAGTGAATCAACTGTCTTTATACATGGATCCCCATATCCCCTCCCTCCTGCGACTCCCTCCCACCCTCCCTGTCCTGGCCCTCTAAGGCATCACGCATCATCGAGTTGATCTCCCTTTGTTATACAGCAGCTTCCCACTAGCTATCTCTTTTACAGTTGGTAGTGTATATATGTCTATGCTACTCTCTCACTTCATCCCAGCTTCCCCTTTGTCCCTGCCCGCACAACCCTGTGTCTGCCAGTCCATTCTCTGTATCTGCATCCTTATTCTTGCCCTGCCACTGGGTTCATCAGTACCATCTAAAACATTTTTTAATGAGGGAATACGAAAGCTTGTTAACAGATGGACAAAGTGTATTGAAAAGCAAGGAGATTATGTTGAAAAATGATGTATTTGTTTTTTCTAAAAGTTAATTAAAATAAATTCTACAGCCAGAGTGCAGCTAATTTTTAACTTACCCCTGTATGTTGCTTGTGGCAGTATAACCTTAGTTGTAGGACAGGAACAAGGGAGGGGAGAGTATAGCATGTTTTCTAATTGAAAACAAAGGGGCTTTATGCAGTAATGATGTTTAATATACTTTGAATATTAAGTAAAATTGAAATAGAATGAATGATATTTCTTTATCACGGAGTGGGGGTTTGTTGAGATAGTTTTCTAGGTGATACAGATTATATAATTATGTTAAGATGTGGGCTCATTTGTTGGATTTTCGTTGTTGTTCATTTTGGTAGGGGAATATGTTCACCAATTGTTAGTTTTTATCCTTGATAGGTTAGATGGAGTTAGATTTGAAAATGAAGAAATCATTGTCATTGCCAAGAAAACTGGTAGTAAACCAAAGCTAAATCAGAAAAAATGGTAAGTTAAGAAATGAATATAATCTTCTCATCTCTAGATTTTTGGACCTAAGTGTGGAAATAGAGCTCATTTTACTCATATATGAAGCAAATGTGTATGTGGATACCCTCTTAGCTTTATTAGTTTTCGTTGTTTCTGGAAAGGTTGGAGAGCTGTTGAGACAAATGGATAAAATATTAACTGCTCAGTAAGGCTTTGATACAGTTCATTTTTTTCTGATTACTTTCTAATGAAGAAAGAAATTAAATTTTTTTGGCCTGAATTTTGTATTTTTTTAATAAGTAGGTAATGATGTTAACCTGAAAACCAAAATAATTATGCCTCATCGTTTTGAAGATTATTTCCTTTAGTATAAATTTTTCCCATAATAGTTGCACTGTTCTAAATAGTTGATTATTAAAAGTTTTTGTTTTTAGGTATTTGTACTTTGTAGGTGAAAAGTCTTGGAGAAAAAATCTGAAGGTATCTTGACTGTACTTAGCACAGAATAGGTTGTACAGATAAGTGAATTAAAGACCTTTGACTGTGATATCACTTACTGTCATCTTATTACCACCGGGCCTGTATTGAAAAAGGAAAATTGAAAGCAAGACTTTTTTGAGTATTTATCTGTATTTAGTTCCCTTTACAAATATTGTATTTATTTTAAGGCCTTATTATCTTCCCTAAAGTGGAAGGAGATGAAGTACTTTATATGTATACCCTCAAGTTGTTTATTCTCTGCCACCTTTAATTAGGAGAAAATCAAAAGTTAAAACAAATCCTATAATGGATTTTCTTATTTCTTATTTGCTAAATATGTAAAGAAATTGTTCTTGCTTCAATTAAACTTTTATTTTCTCAGTTCATTTTTATGTGATGTGACTATGAAATCAGTGGATGGAAAGGAATTTCCTTGTCATAAATGCGTTCTTTGTGCTAGACTTGGTAGGTACACTTTTGTTAGTTGCTGATTTATTGGTTTTGGAATCGTTTCACTGTTCTTACTGGATTTTTTTTCTTTCAGAATATTTTCGTAGTATGCTGAGTAGCTCATGGATTGAGGTAAGATTTAAGTAGAAACCACATAGGCTGGTAATTATATTTTATATTTTTTGGAAATTATATACTAAAGAAATTAAAAATATTGTAACTCAGTTTTCCCTTTGTGTTTTAACTTTACTTATGCTTAAGCCTGCTGGAAAATAGCGACATTCCAAAATGAAAATCGTTGCAAAAAAGTTACTTAAATAAATTCCCCATTATTATTTGGACTTGTATTTGGAATACCAATTTGTTTCTTTTTTTCTCAGTCTTTCTTCATCTTTTTCATGTTACAAGGCATTTAAAATTAAATATATCTCATTTTAGCTTTGAGTTTTGTAATTGTTATATTCTTTTGCATTTGATGTGGTTCCTGTTAAAAGGTTTTCATACCAATAACCTCAATCAGATTGTAGTAGTATTTTATAGTTTAAAATTAATTATTTTACTCTATTTTATTTTATTTAGGCCTCCAGTTGTGCAGCTCTGGAAATGCCAATACATTCTGACATACTGCAAGTTATTTTGGACTACCTCTATACTGATGAAGCTGTGGTGATAAAAGGTATTAATAAGAGTTAAGATATTTCAGATATATAAGATATAGTTAAAAATGATAAAATCACATGAATCTTAATTTCTACTAGCATTGAAATAAGCCATCAACAGAGGCTTAAATTTAAAAGAAGCAATAGGGATGATTATTAGTAGTAAAAGGATGGAAAAGAAAATTTTCATTACCTATGTGAAAATGAACTCTATAAGAATTATTAATAATATTTGAGCACTGCATTTAACATTTTCATACCCAGCTGCTTCTATGATTAAGATGAGGAATTGACAGAAGGAAGTATAGTTTTGACAGATAGTTTACAAAAGTTCTTTTTTGCCTGTTCTTTCCCCTGTGTGAAACATATGTGTTCACACAGCTCTTTCCCCTGTGCGAACATAGCTGAAGTAAAATAAACAGACTAATAATTGAACCATAATTTATAAAGATAGTGCCTTTATATACCTTGTCAGGCAACACACCCATGTTTTATTTACCAGGTGTCTTTAGTCATGGGAGTGGTACACTTTTGTGTTCTGTTGTATGTATCTACCACATTTTCTTTATCCATTTGTCAGTGGATGTTTAGGCTGATTCTGTATTTTAACTATTGTGAATAATGCTGCAGTGAACTTGGAAATGCAGGTATATCTTCAAGATCCTGATTTCCATTCCTTTGGCTAAATACTCAGAAGTGAGATTGCTATATCATATGGTAGTTCTATTTTTAATTTTTTGAGGAACCTCCATACTGTTTCCATAGTGGCTGTACCAATTTATATTCCCACCAGCAGTGCATAGGGTTTTCTTTTCTCCACATTTTCATCAACAATTGTTATCTTGGTTGTTTTTTTCTTGATAATAGCCTTCCTGACAGGTATAAGGTGACATCTCATTGTGGTTTTGATTTCGATTTCCCTGATAAATAATGACATTGAGCATCTCATTTACCTGTTGGCTATTTGTATGTCTTCTTTGGACAAATGTTTATTAAGGTGTTTTGCCCATTAAATTTTTTTTTTTTTAATTTTTATATTATATTGGATTATAGTTGATTTACAGTGTTGTTTTAGTTTCAGGTGTACAACAAAGTGAATCAGTTATACATATACATATAGCTATTCTTTTCCAAATTCTTTTCCCACTTAGGTTATTACAGAATATTGAGCAGAATTCCCTGTGCTGTATACAGTAGGTCCTTGTTGGTTACTTATTTTAAATATAGTAGTGTGTATATGTCAATCCCAAACTCCCAATTTATCCCTCCCCACACCTTTCCCCTTTGGTAACCATAAGTTTATTTTCTAAGTCAGTAATTTTTATTTATTTACTTATTTTGCTGTTGAATTTGTAGGAGTTTCTTATATATTTTGGATACTAATCTCTTATCAGTTATGGTTTTCAAATATCTTCTCCCATTCTAAAGTTGCCTTTTCATTTTGTTGATTGTTCACTTTGCTCTACTTTTTGATTTCATGTAATGCCACTTATTTTTGCTTCTGTTACATGGGGTTTGGTGTCACATCTGAAAAAATCATTGCCAAGACCAATGTGTGGCAGCTTTTCCTCTTTTTTCTTCTAGAAGTTTTATAGTTTCAGGTCTTAGATTCAACTCTTTAATTCACTTTGAGTTGATTTTTGTGTATGGTGTAAGATGTGGGTCCAATTTCATTCTTTTGCATGTGGATATGAAGCTTTTATAGTACCAGTTATCGAAGAGACTGTCCTTTCCTCATTTTGTATTCTTGATGCCCTTGTCAACAAGATTAATTGGTTGTATTTATGAGGGTTTATTTCTGGGCTCTCTGTTCTGTCTCATTGGTCTACATAGCAGTTTTTATGCCAGTATGTTACTGTGTTGATTACTGTAGCTTTGTAATAGGATTTTGAAATCAGGAAATGAGATGACTCCAGCTTTGTTGCACTTTTTCAGTATTGCTTTGGCTATTTACTGACTTTTGTGGTTCCGTATGAATTTTAGGATTACTTTTTCTATTTCTGTGAAAGATGCCATTGCAATTTTTATAGAGATTTCATTGAATATGTAGATTGCTTTGGGTAGAATGGGCATTTTAATAATATCAATCCTTCCAGTCCATGAACATGGGATATCTTTCCATTTATTTGTATCTTCCTTATTTTCTTGTCTCAGGGTTTTGTAGTGTTTGATGTGTAGATCTTTCACCTCCTTGGTTCAATTTATTCCTAAGTCTTTACTCTTTTTGATGCGATTGTAAAAGGGCTTGTTTCCTTAATTTCTCTTTCCGTTAGCTCTATTGTTAGCATATAGAAATGCAACAGTTTTTTGTATACTGATTTTGTACACTTTAACTTTATTCACTTATTTCTAATAGGATTTCAGTGGCATCTTCAGGGTTTTCTATATATAGTGTCATGTCATCTGCATTTTCCAATTTAGATTCCTTCTATTTCTTGTCTGGTTGCTGTGGCTAGAACTTCCCATACTAATGTTGAATAAAAGTGGTGAGGATGTGCATCCTTGTCTTGTTCCTGATCTTAGGTGAACAGCTTTCAGGTTTTTACTGTTGAGTATGATGTTAGCTGTTGGCTTGTCACATACGGTCTTTATTGTGTTGAGGTACATTCCTTCTTTACCTAATTTGTTGAGAATTTTTATGATGAATGTATGTTGAGTTTTGTCATATTCATTTTCTGCAACTGTTGAGATCATATGATTTTTAGCCTTTATTCTGTTAATGTGGTTTATTGTGTTTATTGGTTTGCACATGTTGAACTATGCTTGCATCACAGGTGTAAATCCCACTTGATCATGTGTATGATCCTTTTAATATGCTGTTTAATTTGGTTTACTGGTATTTTATTGCGGATATTTATATGTATGTTCATCAGGGATATTCTGTAATTTTCTTTTCTTGTAGTGAACTTTTCTGCCTTTGGTATCAGGATAATTCTGGCCTCATAAAATGAGTTTGGAAGTGTTTCCTTCTCTTCAGTTCTTGGGATGAGTTTAAGAAGGACTGATGTTAATTTTTCTTGAAATATTTGGTAGAATTCACCTGTGAAGCTTTCTAGTTTTGGGCTTTTCCTTATTTTGGAGACTTTTGATGATCGATTCAGTCTCCTTACTCTTTATTGGTCTGTTCAGATTTTCTGTTTCCTCATGATTCAGTTTTTTGGTATGTTTCTAGGAACTGATCCATTTCTTCTAGACTGTCCAGTACATTAGCATATAATTGTTTATAGTAGTCTCTTATGATCCTTTATATTTCCATGATATCATTGGTAATGTTTCCTCCTTCATTTGCAATTATTTATTTGAGTCTTCTTTTTCCTTAGTCTACTTAAGGGTGTGTTAATTTTATTTATCTTTTCAAGTAACCAACTCTTAGTTTTGTTGGTCTTTTCTGTTGTTTTTCTAGTGTCTGGTTCATTGATTTGTGCTCTATCTTTATTCCTTCTACTAACTTTGGGCTTTTTCTTTTTATAGTTCTTTGTTGTGTAAAAACCTTCAGGTTGTTCTTTTGAGATCTTCCTTTTTTGTTTAGGTGTTTATCAGTATAAACGTCTTTCTTTAGAACTTCTTTTGTTTAATACTGTAAGTTCTGATATGTTGTGTTTCCCATTTTCCTTTGTCTCAGGCATTTTTTGCTTTCTTTTTGATTTCTTCTCTGACATATTGATTATTCAGGACTGTATTGTTTTTAAAAATAATTAATTAATTAAATTGTTTTTGGCTGTTTGGGTGTTTGTTGTTGCATGTGGGCTTTCTCTAATTGTGATGAGCAGGGGCTACTCTTTGTTGCAGTGCATGGGCTTCTCATTGTGGTGGCTTTCTCTTGTTGCAGAGCACGAGCTCTAAGCGAGTGGGCTTCATTAGTTGTGGCATGTGGGCTCAGTGGTTGTGGCTCTCAGGCTCTAGAGTGCAGGCTTAGTAGTTGTGGCACACAGGCTTAGTTGCTCTGAGGCATGTGGGATCCTCCCAGACCAGGGCTTGAACCTGTGTGCCCTGCATTGGCAGGCAGATTCTTAACCACTGCACCACCAGGGAAGTCCCCAACATTGTATTGTTTCATTTCCACATATTTGTGAATTTTCCAGTTTTCCTCCTGTTTTTCTAAATTTATACCATTGTAGTTGGAGAAGATAATTGATATGATTTCAGCCTTCTCAAATTGTTAAGACTTGCTTTGTGGCCTCACATATCGTCTGTCCTGCAGAATGTTTTGCTTACACTTGAGCAGCGTGCATATTTTGCTGCTGTTGGATGGAATGTTCTGTATATGTCTGTTAGGGCCATTTGATCTGTAGCTTTGGTCAGGTCTGCTGTTTCTGCATTGATTTTCTGTCTAGATTATCTGTTCATGTTGAATATGGAGTATTGAAGTCCTCTCTATTATTGTATTGATGTCTGTTTCTGCCTTCAGCTCTTTTATTGTTTCCTTTTTGTATTTAGGTGCTTCAGTGCTGTATGCATATTACAGTTGTTATATCTTACTGATGTATGGACCCCTTTATCAGTATATACTGACTTCTTTGTCTCATGTGACTGTTTTTGACTTAAAGCCTATTTTGTCTGATACAAGTATGCCTACCCCAAGTTACCATTTGCATTGAATATCTATTTTCATTGTTTCACTTTCAGCCTGTGCGTGTCCTTAAAGGTAACATGAGTCTCTTGTAGGCAGCATATAGCTGCATCTTGTTTTTTTATCTATTCAACTACTTTGTCTTTTGATTGGAGAGTTTAATCCATTTACATTTAAAGTAATTATTGATAGGTAAGGATGTACTTTTGGAATTTTGTCAGTTGTTTTCTGACTGTTTTATAGTTTCTTTGTTCTCTTCTTCCTCTTGTGCTGTCTTCCTTTGTAATTCGGTGATTTTTTTTGGTAGTAGTATGCTTTGGTTCTTTTCTCTTTACCTTTTGTGTATCTACTGTAGATTTTTGCTTTGTGGTTACCATGAGGCATACATATGATATCTTCTAACAGTCTGTTTTAAGCTAATCACAACTTTTTTTCCCTTTCTTTTTTAATTGCCGTATAGTTGATTTACAATATTATATTAGTTTCAGGTGTACAGCATAGTGGCTCAATATTTTTATTGATTATACTCCATTTAAAGTTGTTACAAAATAATGTCTCTACTTCTCTGTGCTGTACAATATATCCTTGTTGCTTATTTATTTTATACATAGTAGTTTCTATCTCTTAATCCCATAATCCTATCTTGCCCCTTCCCCTTCCCTCTCCCCACTGGTAATGAATGCATTGTTCTCTATATCTGTGGGTCTGTTTTTATTTTGTTATATATACTTATTTGTGTTATTTTTTAGATTCCACGATTCCACATATAAGTGATAAGGTAGAGTATTTATCTCTCTCTGATTTATTTCATTAAGCACAATACTCTCTAGGTCCATTGTTGCAAATGGCAGAATTTCTTTTTTTAAGGCTGAGTAATAGTCCATTGTATGTGAGATACAAACCCCCCCCCCCCCCCCCCACACACACACACACTGCATCTTCTTTATCCATTCATCTGTTGATGGATACTTGGGTTGCTCCCTATCTTGGCTGTTATTCACAACTTAACTTTGCATACAAATCCTCTTCACTTTTACTTTTCTCCCCTTCTGCCATTTTTTCTTCAAATATTCTTTATGTCTTTTATTTTTTTCCTTCTGGTACTCGCATATGTATCTTTTCAGGCTGGATAGTGTTCTATAGGACTCTTATATTCAGTTTATTTTTATTCATTCTTTTTCTTTCTGTTCCTCTGATTGGATAATCTCAGTTGAGCTATAGTTTCTGTCTTCATTGGTAGACTTAATTTCTTGAGATATTGTTCTCATACTTTCATTTAGATTTTTAGACATGATATTTTTACTTCTTTGAACATATTAAAATAATTGATTTAAAGTCTGTGTAGTTCAGCATGTTGGCATCCTCAGGGACGGAATCTCTTGGCTGCTTTTTTTCTATGTATAGACCATATTTAATCTCACTTTTCATCTTTCATAATTTTTTGTTGAAAACTGGACATAACTAAATAATATAATGTGGCAACTCTTGAAATCAGATTCTCTTCCTTCCTTCCTTGGAGATTGCTGTTTTTGCTGTTTGTCTAGTGACTTACTGGAACTAATTCTGTAAAATTGGTATTCTTTGTCATATGTGACCACTGAGTCTCTACTTGGTCAGCTTAGTGGTCAACTAATAATTAGACAGAATTTTCCTTAAATGACTAAAGCAATAAATCTCTCAGCCTGTGCCTAGGGGCTCTTTGTATGTGTTGTGGCATGGCTTCAGTTCTTAGCCAGGCAGTTTACAACTCTGCCTTAGCTTTTATTTCCTGCCTTTGCAGAGTCTCAAGATCAGCCAGAAGTAAGAGTTTTGGGCCTTCTTAAGTTTTTTCTAGCCATGTGCACAGCCCTCCATATATGTATGGCCTTCTAGATTTCATAGGAGTATGTTAAAACTTTTCAGAACCCCTTATAGACACTCGTATTAGTCAGGTCACACTGCCATAACAAAATAGCATAGACTGAAATTTATTATTCATAGTTCTGGAGGCTAGAAGTCTCAGGTCAAGGTCTGGCAAGGTTAGTTTCCAGTGAGGATTCTTTTCCTGGCTTGTACATGGCTGCCTTCTTGTTAATGTCCTTACTTGGCCTTTCCTCAGTGCTTGTGTGTGAGTGGAGAAAGAGAGTGAGAGAGTGCACAGCATGGAGGGGATTAGTGGGGGGAGATAGATGGATCTGTGATGTCTCTTCTTAGAAAGACACTAATCTTCTCCTATCACGGCCCTACCCTTGTGACTTCATTTAACCTTAATTACTTCCTTAGAGGCCCCATCTCCAAATACAGCCACACTGGAAATTATAGCTTCAACATGTGAATTTTCAGGGGACATAAACATTCAGTCATGACAACATCTCTTTCCCTAGCTCTACTTTTTAGGTTTTTTTTCACCTGCTTCTTGTTTGCTCTATCCCTTATCATTGTCTCAGGCAGCTTCAGTGTTAAATAATTGCTAATTGTTTTTAATAAATGCCCTCTTGTGAAGCTGTTCACACTGGGCTTTGAGTCAAGTCAGATAAATCCTTGGTAGTTGGGTTTCCAGGAAACTGCCAGACAGGTCAAAAAATGATAGTTACTTGACAGTGTTGCTCCGCAACTGTTCTGCTTCCTCCAGGGGCTGTAGCTGTTCGTATCTGCCTGTGATTGCAGAATTGATGGTTTTCTAGACTACTGTGTAGGATAGGAGAGGAGGGTAGGATCTAAGTAGGAGCAGCTGTGATGTCCCAAAGCTCACTGTTCTTAGCAAGATTCAACCAATTTTTTCGAGTCATTGTTGCCTAGTTTATTGCATGCCTTTGGCCAATTTCTGGAATTCTGAAAGAATTGATTTTTGATAATTGTAATATTCTAATTGCTTTTTTGGAGGAGAAGACTTTTTGAAGTACTTCTTAGTGTGCCATTTACAATGACTTTACCTCTCCCTCATTTTTTAAAATGGTTTTCCTACTTTGGTTGTTTTTCTTTTTAACCATTTTTTTTCTTCCTACTGTGGTGTTTTTTTTTGTTTTGGGGTTTTTTTTTTTTTGTATTTATATTATTATTCTGGCAGTGACTCAGGGGCATTGTTTAAGGTCATTAATAGTACACTGGACCAAGGTTATGTTAAAGAACTTCTACCGTTTTTTAAAAAAGTAGTTCAATGACCAATTTTGTTTTAAATAAGGAAGCCTGAGAGCAGTATTCACTCTCCCTTCTTCTTTCTTCCCACTCTCCCCTGCCCACTCTGTATGTGTATATATATTTTAACATATATGTATCTATTTAACATATACCTATATACTACCTTTGATGATGAGATTTGATTTTCCTCTTTATTAGTTTGAGAAATGTTTATCTAACAACAATGGGAGATTTTAAATAAGTCAAGCATTCTAGTAGCCCTTTAGACTAAAAAAGATCTACTCAAGTTGCCCATTTTATGGTCCTAGTGTGAACCAGGGCATTTTGGTGTGTTTTATTTTACAGCTTTCTATTGATAAGTTAGAAATATTTTGGTGTTATTACTGTTTATCATCCTTGCCATTTCAGCATTTAGAAAATAATCATCATAATTTTCTTTTGTAGTGTCTTAATTACTTGAACTTCTCCCCCTAGGTATAATGTTTACAAAATAATAAAGAGTGACACTTTTCTTTTTTTCTTTTTAGAATCTCAAAATGTGGATTTTGTTTGTAGTGTTCTTGTGGTGGCTGATCAGTTTCTCATATCTCGATTGAAAGAGATTTGTGAAGTAGCATTAACTGAAAAGCGTGAGTATTTTTGAATTAGAATCTTGGTGTGTTTTCAGGTTGATCCAGGATTTACTGTATTTTATTGACTGATGCAGTTCATGGTAAAATACATGTTTTTGTATCATGAAAAATATCAAGACATTTAAACTATTTCATGTCATTTGTAAGCACATCCTTATTTCAGAGATGTTAATATGTGAAAACATGAACATCTTAGAATTGAAATATGTTAATTTTTTGGAAATGCTGTAAAAGCTTGAGTTATAATGATGGCATGAAATTTATTTTGAAATCTGAAGGATGAGCATTTGAAAGCAGAAATTTTTTTACCCTTGCCCTGGTCTGTAAGTCTATACTCAGCTACCCTGCTATTTGCTGAAATTTTTATGTAACCATCCCATTATTTGCTCAAAAACATCTCTTTTCTCTCAAACTCTTATTTCTCTCTCTCTTCATTATTTCAGTTAATTGCATGGCTGTCATCCTAACACTCAACTTTGAAACCCAAAGTTATATTTTGCTATTTTGTTTTTTACACCCAAATTGCAGCTGTCAAAACTGATTAATCTTAACTGTGTTGATCACATTTCCCCCACCTTTTTATTCTCACTGTCACTATGCTAGTTTAGATCCCTGTTATCCGTCCCTTCTGTGTAGTGTCATAGTAGTCTTTTAAGTCCTATTTCTCTCTTCTAATTTCTCTTTCTTTAATCTTTCTATAGGAAGGAATTAATGTCTTCCCTGTTCATATATTTTTAATTGCTTATTCTGGGATAAAGGTTAAATTTCCTTACCCTGATATAAAAGTTTCTTGGCTTTCTAATCTTAACTTTGTTCTCCTTTGTTGCCTCTTCAGGAAGTGTGAAGGGATTTCCTGTCAAATTTTTCTAATTTGTACTTGCTAATAGTTTGTCTTAGCTCTAGTGTCTTGTTTACTCACTTTTTTTTTGAAGTATCTTCTTGGTTATCAAAAAGAGAACAACAAGCTGTAATCTTTTAAGCCAGAAAAAGAAAATATGATTGTCCCTTGGTGTCCATGGGGGATTGACTCCAGGTGACTCTTCAATTAGCAAAATCCATGGATGCTCAGTTCCTTTATATGAAATGGTATACTACAATGAATACAGCCAGCCCACTGTGTGTGAAACTTGTGGGTATAGAGGGCCAGCTGTACATTAAAATAAAGGACACGACAAACAGTAGGTATAAAATATACATATTGGTGATATTTTCAGTTGTTCAGTTGACTTTCCTGGCATCCCTTGGATATTCTTTCTTGGCATCTGCTGCATGGTTGCCCCTGTTAATGAATTCCTTGATCCTCCTGGAATCTAGCAAGAGAAGGGGTCAACAGAATTTTGGTCTCTGATTATTGGGAATCCTTGTTCCCAACTGAATAGCTCTAAAGTTTTTACATGATCCATTTTTATTTCTGTGAAATGGGAGACTTTGGGTTCATCATTAGTTGAAACTTTAGTCAAGAGTGAGGTAGCGATCATCATTGTCTGCATATTGTCTGCATATAACTTTTGACTGAGTTTGAAGGGAGAAAGAACAAAGAAATGGAGAGAAGCCAGGTGTAGAAAATAGTTGTGTTCCTCTGTTGGCTGGGACTCAGAGTAAGTAAGAAAAAGAATGGAGGGGTTTGGGAAGCCAAAGTTACATGCTAGGGAAGTAGGATATTCTGGAACAGTATCTAGCAAAACACACTTCATATATAAAGTTACAAGGATGGTAACAAAATATAGCATCTTACAGTGTGCCAGATTCTGCACTGGCATGAATGATAATATGGTAGAATTTAAATTTACTTATTTTTCAAGTATGTAGTATTTGTATGTGTTTATATATGTAAATACACCCAAAGTCTGATAGATGACTCAAAGTATATTTTATAGAATGATTTCATCAGTTTCTCTTAGTCTTAAGTATATCTTTTAGTTTTATAGAAGAGAAAATGACTGTTCTGTGCTACATAAATGAAAAGGAATGTTTATCAGTGAAAGTTAAAAATGTTCTGAAAAGGTTAGGTGAAAGATTGTCAATTCTATGTATTTGCTTTTAGATGACACTGTAATGCGCCTTCTGTGCTTTCTTTTGCTTAAAATTTTGTGTGTTTATTTTTTCCTCAGAATGAGTCACTTAAAATTACCTTGGCATATTGGGATGGAAAATGAGTTCTATATTTGCCCTAGTATAACATATTTTTGGCAAGACACTATACTTAACTTTTCTCCTTCTAAATGTTCAAACCTGACAACTTGAGAAATAAGTATATTTCATATGCTATAGTAACGTGCCTCTCATCTCATTTTGCAAATCTTTTCTTCCTTTGTAGTTACCCTTAAGAATGCTGCTATGCTACTGGAATTTGCAGCAATGTATAATGCTGAACAATTGAAACTGTCTTGTTTACAGTTTATAGGACTGAATATGGCAGCTTTACTTGAAGCAAGGTAGGTTGGGTATATACAGACTATTGCAAAAGCACTTATTTACATATAATAACCAATATGTTAGTAATTTAAAAGTGAATAACGATAAATCCCAGCTTTGTAGAAAAAGTGAAAATGTAAGGGGATTTAATCATTCCATCAGTATTTGGGTGCTTAATATATGTCAGCCATTGCTAAGATACTATGGAGAACAAATGGACAATATCTTTACCCTCATTTGGAGCTTACATTCTGGTTGGAAGGTTGTGGGACAATATTATCACAAGTATATTTGTATGTGTTTTTGTATCTCTGCTCGTTTCGGCTAATTTGTAACTGTAGTTGTACCTTGGCTTTTGGAAACTATCTGTAATATTAATTAAGCCAGCACTTAATTATTTCACATATATGCATGCATATAATTTGTTACTAGTTGATTTCTATTTTTTCTTTGTATATATTCTCTTTTCAGATATTTCCTATGCTACATATTGATTCTTTGGTCAAACTTAGGCTGCAGCAGATGGCCTGAAAAATTTAGTTGGTCTAGTTTATTGCAAGCTGATATATATGTGTTGAAGCTTTGATGGTATTGAAAATAAAGCTTCATGAAATTATGAAGAATGACACATTTTACGTGAAAAAATCAGCTAAACATGTATATCCTGTTTTATAAGCTAATATTTCATATTATATTGAGTTTACCTGGATGGAAAGAATTTTATAAATGGTACTGATTTAGGAGTCATAGACATTTTAGAATTAGAGGAATCTTGGGAAATTTAATCCCATTGTTTTCAGTTACTTTAGCAATGGAAATATTTTTGCTTTTAAAAAGAATTTTATTGAGATATAATTGACATACAGTAAACTGCATATATTTAAAGTGTACAATTTGATATTTTTTTATTAGTCATCTGTTTTGTACACATTAAAGTGTATCTGGCAATCCCAATCTCCCAGTTCATCCAACCCAACCCCCTCCAACCCTGCTTTCCACCCTTGGTGTTCATATGTTTGTTCTCTATGTCTGTGTCTCTATTTCTGCCTTGTAAACCTGTTGATCTGTACCATTTTTCTAGATTCCACATTATGCATTAATATATGATATTTGTTTCTCTTTCTGACTTTCTTCACTCTATATGACAGTCTCTAGGTCCTTCGATGTCTCTACAAATGTCCCAGTTTCATTCCTTTTTATGGCTGAGTAATATTCCATTGTATATATGTACCATATCTTTATCTGTTCATCTGTTGATGGATATTTAGGTTGCTTCCATGACCTGGCTATTGTAAATAGTGCTGCAGTGAACATTGGGGTGCATGTGTCTTTTTGAATTGTGGTTTTCTCTGGGTATATGTCCAGTAGTGGGATTGCTGGGTCATATGGTAATTCTATCTTTGGTTTTTCAAGGAACCTCCATACTGTTCTCCATAGTGGCTGTATCAATTTACATTCCCACCAACAGTTCAAGAGGGTGCGTTCCCTTTTCTCCATGCCCTCTCCAGCGTTTACTGTTTGTAGATTTTCTGATGGTGCCTATTCTGACTGGTATGAGGTGATACCTCATTGTAGTTTTGATTTGCATTTCTCTAATAATTAGTGATGTTGAGCAGCATTTCATGTGCCTCTTGGCTATTTGTATGTCTTCTTTGGAGAAATGCCTATTTAGGTCTTCTGCCCTTTTTTTAAAATTTATTTATTTATTTTATTTATTTATTGGCTGTGTTGGGTCTTCGTTGCTGCACACGGGCTTTCTCTAGTTGCTGTGAGTGGGGGCTACTCTTCACTGTGGTGCGCAGGCTCCTCATTGTAGTGGTTTCTCTTGTTGTGGAGCATGGGCCCTAGGCGCGTGGGCTTCAATAGTTGCGGCACATGGGCTCAGTAGTTGTGGCTCACAGGCTTTAGAGCACAGGCTCAATAGTTGTGGCGCACGGGCTTAGTTGCTCTGTGGCATGTGGAATCTTCCCACGGCAAGGCTCGAACCCGCATCCCCTGCATTGGCAGGTGGATTCTTTACCACTGTGCCACCTAGGAAGTCCATCTTCTGCCCATTTTTTTATTGGGTTGTTCGTTTTTCTTGATATTGAGCTGTTTGAACTGTTTATATATTTTGGAGATTAATCCTTTGTCTGTTGATTCGTTTGCAGATATTTTCTCCTATTCTGAGGGTTGCCTTTTTGTCTTGGTTATAGTTTCCTTTGCTGTGCAAAAGCTTTTAAGTTTCATTAGGTCCCACTTGTTTATTTTTGTTTTTATTTCCATTACTGTAGGAGGTGGGTCAAAAAACATCTTGCTGTGATTTATGTCAAAGAGTGTTCTTCCTCTGTTTTCCTCTAAGAATTTTATAGTGTCTGGCCTTACATTTAGGTCTTTAATTCACTTTATTTTTGTGTATGGTGTTAGGATTGTTTTAATTCCATTCTTTTACATGTGCCTTTCCAGTTTTCCCAGCACCACTTATTGAAGAGACTGTCTTTTCTCCATGGTATATCCTTGCCTCTTTTGTCATAGATTAATTGACCATAGGTGCGTGTGTTTATCTCTGGGCTTTCTATCTTGTTCCATTGATTATATTTCTGTTTTTGTGCCAGTACAATATTGTCTTGATTACTGTAGCTTTGTAGTATAGTCTGAAGTCAGGGAATCTGATTCTTCCAGCTCTCTCTTTTTTTTTTTTTCCTCAAGATTGCTTTGGTTATTCAGCGTCTTTCATATCTCCATACAAATGTTAGGATTTTTTGTTCTAGTTCTGTAAAAAATGTCATTGGTAATTTGATAGAGATTGCATTGAATCAGTGATTCCTTTGGGTAGTATAGTCATTTTCACAATGTTGATTCTTCCAATCCAAGAACATGGTATATCTCCCCATCTGTTTGTGTCATCTTTGATTTCTTTCATCAGTGTCTTATAGTTTTTTGAGTACAGGTCTTTTACCTCCTTAGGTAGGTTTATTCCTAGGTATTTTATTTTTTTTGTTGCAATCGTGAGTGGGATTGTTTCCTTAATTTCTCTTTCTGATCTTTCATTGTTCGTGTATAGGAATGCAAGAGATTTCTTTGTGTTAATTTTGTATCCTGCAACTTTACCAGATTCATTGATTAGCTCTAGAAGTTTTCTGGTGGCATCTTTAGGATTTTCTGTGTGTAGTATCTTGTCATCTGCAAACAGTGACAGTTTTACTTCTTTTCCAATTTGGATTCCTTTTATTTCTTTTTCATCTCTGATTGCTGTGGCAAGGACTTGTAGGTTGAAATACATTTAACAGATTTATTTTTTAGCATAAGGTTGAAATTATATTACATTTACTCACTATAAAGTCAGTGATGAGAAAGATGAGTCTTTTTGGTGAACACTGGAATTTCAGATTAGATCTTGGTGTCAGTATGCAGTGTAATGCTGTAATTTTTTTTTTTAATATTTATTTGGTTGCACTCGGTCTTAGTTGTGGCAGAAGGGCTCCTTAGTTGTGGCAGGCAGGCTCATTAGTTGCAGCTTCAGGGGTCCTTAGTTGTGGTTCACTGGCTTATTAGTTGCAGCTTGCTGGCACCTTAGTTGTAGCATGCATATGGGATCTAGTTCCTTGACCAGGGATTGAACCCGGGCCTCCTGCAGTTGGGAGCGTGGAGTCTTATCCACTGCACCACCAGGGAAGTCCCTGTATTTTGTTTTAATTGTAGTAATAGCTAACACTTACTGCCATAATAATAGTTATTAATAGTAATAACTAATAATAGTAATATAACAGTTATATAATGATAGTAATAATGTCAGTTAACACTGTGTGCCAGGTGTTATATGAATCCAAGTGTTATGGATTCATTTAGTTTTCATGAAAACCTTATGAAGTAGATTCTGTTTATATCCTCATGAGGATGAGAAAAACCCATAAAACTTTTTTTTTTTTGCAAATAATCAAGAAAACCTTGATCCATATAATTAATTATAAATGGTAACAGTATTTTGATAACTCATTTCAAAGTCAGGATGATGTTTAATGAAGCTAATTCCAAAATATGTTTGAAATAAAAGTTTTCTATTGTTTTTTAAAGGTGAATCACTAATAGATTCTTAATAATTGCCATGTAGGGTTCAATTTAGAGAAAATTCTTTTGGCTGTTTAATACTTTGTTATTTTGTGGAAAATGCTTTTCAGATACAAATTAATATTATGGGGTATTAGACAATGTCATTTCAAAATGCCTTTGGTATTTTATTATCAGAACCTGGCTGCGGTTTCAGAATAAATTTAATTTTTATGCTGACATTACGTTAGTAATTCTAATCATAGCAATTTTTTTTCCCTTGCACTGCCAAATTAAGCTCATTTAATTTGTCAGATAAGAATCAACCACAGTGTGAAACAAGCACCAAATCTATCTAAAATACAGTATTGGAAAATGATGTGTCACACTACTATTGTTCAAGTATTATGTTGTGACAAGTTTGTCAGCTTAACTGTTAAGGGTGGCACATGCGCTATGGTGAATAACTTTACATGAGTAGATGTGTAACTTGCATTAAAACAAAGACTTGATAAATGTAACCATCCCTAGTCAAATATGTGTTTGCCAGAAGTGTGAATAAATATGCACAGAGATGTTAATAAAGGAAGGCTGTATGAAAGTTGACGTACCATCACAAGTTAAATATCTTCAAAATGTTAAGAAACTGGTATGGTACAGATTTGAATATGCTTGCTTTGTATTAGTTGTAAAAATAGCTTGAAGTATATTTTAGAATCTAAACTTGGATTTAAATTTTTACTGATGCCTCAAAGTATCTCTTTGAAACCTGAGAGTTCCTTAAAAATCTACTTTGAATGCAGTTGAACTAGTCTAAACGTCATTTTACACATGAAGATGTTAAAGCCTAGAGAGGTAAAGTGAGTTGCTCAAGGTCATGCAGGTAACTGAGAGCAATGATAATTCTAGATAGAATTCAGGTACCTGTTAGGCAGGCCATTGTTATGTCAATATATAGTATTCCTTCTGTAGTTAAAGATTATACCTTGTGGAAAATGAAAGTTGAAACTAAATATTTGCTATTAGGATAGAAAATATTTTTCTGTTGCTTATTTATAAGAGTTGCTTGAGGTTTTTTATTTTTTTAATTTTTATAAAATTTATTTATTTATTTATTGGCTGCATTGGGTCTTTGTTGCTGTGCGTAGGCTTTCTCTAGTTGTGGGGAGTGGGGGTTACCCTTGGTTGCGGTGCATGGGCTTCTCCTTGCTGTGGCTTCTCTTGTGGAGCATGGGCTCTAGATGCATCTGTTTTAGTAGTTGTGGCACGTGGGCTTAGTTGCTTCGCGGCATGTGGGATCTTCCTGCACCAGCACTTGAACCTGTGTCCCCTGCATTGGCAGGCGGATTCTCAACCACTGAGCCACCAGGGAAGCCCCCAAGATTTGCTTGAGTTTTATCCATTATGTTTGTCTAATATATGTGCTGTTTATTTGAAATATATAACTACACATACTTCCAAAAAGAATTTGTTGCAGCCAGCATATTAATGCTTAAAAAAAAGGTTACTTATTCAACAATATAAAATGTCTCTACATATTTGAAAATCTTAACAAGTATTAAATTTGAGTCTTAAAATAGAATTTTATATCTTATTTTTTAGGTCTCTTGATGTTTTAAGTGATGGTGTTTTGAAAGATCTTTCTGTGTTTTACCGAAAAATGGTAAGGTTTATGTTTCTGTCATTATCAACTAAAGCAGAATATATTTGGTCAGACTTCTCAGTGGAACAATTTCCTGATGAATTCTGATTCATTAGTATCTTTCAAAAATGAGGACATAAGATTTCTTTACAGACTCTACAGGTGAATATGATAATAAAAATTGAAGATATTTAATGATAAAATTAATATCTATTTAAATTCCTTTGTAAATGAAAGTTACTGAAGGCTTTGGAGTCTTCTGTTATTTTTTATTTACCAAAGATCAGGACAGTGTGAAAGCATGGATTTGTAATGATTTTATTATTTATTGAGGTAACATTGATTTATAACATTATATAAGTTTCATGTGTATACAACATTATATTTCTACTTCTATATATGCTACAGCCTGCTCCCCATGGAAAATTTAACTTCCATCTGTCAGAATATAGTTGATCCCCTTTACCTATTTCATCGTCCCCCTCCCCTTCCCCATCTGCTAACTACTACTCTGTTCTCTGTATCCACATGTTTGGGGGTTTTTTTGGGTTTAGTTTGTTCATTTATTTTGTTTTTGTTTGTTTATTAGTGTTTCATGTTCCATCTATGAGTAAAATCATACAGTGTTTGTCTTTCTCCATTGACTTATTTCACTTAGCATAATACTTTCGTCTTTTTTCATGACTGAGTAGTATTCTATTTTGTGTGTGTGTGTGTGTGTATTTCTATATATATATTATATATATATATATATTCATTCACATATACCACATTTTCTTTATCCATTCATCCCTTGATGGGCACTTAGGTTGTTTCCATACCTTGGCTGTTGCAAATAATGCTTCATTGAACATAGGGAAGCATATATGTTTTCAAATAAGTGTTTTTGTATTCTTTGGATGAATACCCAGAAGTGGGATAGCTGGGTATCATATGGTAGTCTATTCTTAATTTTTTAGGAATCTCCATACTGTCTTCTGTAGTGACTGAGCCAGTTTACATTCTCACCAACAGTGTATGAGGGTTCTTTTCTCTCCACATCCTTACCAATATATTTCTTGTCATTTTGACGCTAACCATTCTGATACTTGTATGTGGTGTGGTTTTGATTTGCATTTCTCTAATAATTAGTGATGCTGAACATTTTATCTGTCTCTTGGCCATCTGTATCTTCTTTGGAAAAATATGTATTCAACTCCTCTGTCCTTTTTTTTTTTTTTAAAGAACTTTTATTAGATACAGTTAATAGACAATAAACAGCATGTATTTAGAGTGTAAAATTTGGTATCCCAATCTCCCATTTCATTCCCGCCCCCAACCCTCCCCGCTTTCCCCACTTGGTGTCCATATGTTTGTTCTCTACATCTGTGTCTCTATTTCTGCTTTGCATTTCCTCTTTCATAGTTGTTAGCATTTGCCTTATGTATTGAGGTGCTCCTGTATTGTATTTATATATATTTATCATTGTTATATCCTCTTCTTGGATTGATCCCTCAATCTTTATGTAATGTTCTTTCTTGTCTCTTGTAACATTTGTTATTTTAAAATCTGTTTTATCTGATATGACTATTGCTACTCCAGCTTTCTTTTGATTTCCATTTGCATGGGATATCTTTTTCCATCCCCTCACTTTTTCATTTTCTCTATCTTTCTGTGGCTGTGGTTTTCAGTTCCACAAGACAAAATACTGCTGATACTGCCTGATACTGCTGTCTGCCCTCTTGTGGAGGAAGCTATCTAGGAGGCTTGTGGGTACTTCCTGATGGTAGGGACTGATGGTGGGTAGGGCTCTGTCTGTTTTTTAATCAGGTAGTTTTTTGTTGTTGTTGAGTTGTAGGAGTTACTTGAGGCTATATCATTTGCAAATATCTCCTCCCATTTGGTAGGTTGTCTTTTCATTTTATTGATGGTTTCCTTTGCTGTGCAGATGCTTTTTAGTTTGGTGTAATGCCATTTATTTTTGCTTTTGTTTTTCTTGACTCAGGAGACATATCTAGAAAGATATTGCTACGACTGATATTAAAGAGCAAACTGCCTATGTTTTCTTTTAGGAGTTTTATGGTTTCAGGTCTTACACTCAAGCCTTTAATCTACTTTGAGTTAATTTTTGTGTACTGTGTGAGATTTTGGTGTAGTTTAACTTTTTTTATGTGACTGTCCAGTTTTCCCAGCCCCATTTATTGAAGAGACTGTCCTTTCTCTATTGTATATTGTTTTGCTCCTTTGTTGTAAATTAATTTTCCGTATATGCAAGTGTTTATTTCTTGGCTTTCAATTATGTTTAGAAATCTTTGCATCTGTTTTTCTGCCAATACCATGCTGTTTTGATTACTATGGCTTTGTAATATAGTTTGAAATCAGGGAGTATGATACCTCCAGCTTTGTTCTTTTTTCTCTGCATTGCTTTAACTATTCAGGGTCTTTTGTGGTTCCATATATGTATTTTAGAATTTTTTTGTTCTATTTCTATGAAAAATGTTCTTGGGATTTTGTTAGGGATTGTATTGAATTAGAGTAATTTAGGTAGTATGGACATTTTAATAATGTTAATTCTTCCAGTCCATGAGCATGGAATATCTTTTCATTTATTTGTATCAGATTTTTGGTGGAATAATTAGGGTTTTCTATCTATGTAAAATCACATCCTCTGTGAATAGTGACAGTTTTACATCTTCCTTTCCAGTGTGAATGTCTTTTATGTATTTTTTCTTGCCTAATTGCTCTGGCTAGCACTTCCAATACTGTGTTGAAAAGAGTGGTGAGATTGAGCATCCTTGTTTTATTCCTGATCTTAGAGGGACAGCTTTTAATGCTTCACCATTGAGTACGTTAGTTGTTGGTTTGTCACATATTGTCCCTTCTATACCATTCTGTCAAGAGTTTTTATCATAAATGGGTATTGAATCTTGTCAGATGCTTTTTCTGAATCTGTTGAGATGGTCACATGATTTTTGTTGATTTTGTTAATGTGGTATATCACATTGATTGATTTGAGGCTGTTGAACCCATCCTTAATTACATCTCTGGTATAAATCCCACTTGATTATATTGTATGATCCTTTTGATGTATTGTTCAATTCAGTTTGTTTATATTTTGTTGAGGATTTTTGCATCTATGTTCATCAGAGATACTGACTTGTGATTTTCTTTCTTTGTGTTGTCTTTGGTTTTGGTATCAGGGTGATATTGACCTTGTAAAATGAGTTAGGAAGTATTCCCTCCTTTTCATTTTTTGGAGTAGTTTTAGAAAAGATACTAAATTTTTGAATATTTGATAGAATTTACCTATGAAGCAATCTGGTCCTGGACCTATGCTTTTTGGGAGTGCTTTTTTTTTTTTTTTTTTTTTTTTTTTTTAAATAAATTTATTTTTTATTTATTAGACAAAAAAGAAGACCCTGTGTTGGGTCTTCGTTGCTGCACATGGGCTTTCTGTAGTTGTGGTGAGTGGGGGCTACTCTGTTTTGGTGCACAGGCTCCTCATTGCCATGGCTTCTCTTGTTGCAGAACACAGGCTCTAGGCACATGAGCTTCAGTAGTTGCAGCACATGGGCTCAATAGTTGTGGCTCACAGTCTTAGTTGCTACGAGGCATATGGGGTCTCCCTGGAGCAGGGATCGAACCTGTGTCTCCTGCGTTGGCAGGTGGATTCTTAAGCACTGCACCACCTAGGAAGCCCTTTTTGGGAGCTTTTTGATTATTGTTTCAATCTCTGTACTAGTGATTTGTCTATTCAGATTTTGTCTTTCTTCATGACTCAGTCTTGGAAGGTTGTATGATTCTAAGAATTTGTCCATTTCTTCTAGGTTGTTGAAATTTTGTATTCTCTTATAATCCTTTATATTTATGTGGTATCTATTATTTTCTGTCCATTTTTTATTTAGCAGGCCTTCTCTTTTTTTCTTAGTGAGTCTAGTTAATGGTTTGTCAGTTTTGTTTATTTTCAAAAATCCAACTCTTAGTTTCAGTTATCTTTTTTTCTGTCTTCTCTGATCTTTATATTTCCTTCCTTCTACTAACTTGGGGCTTCATTTGTTCTTCTTTTCCTAGTTCCTCTAAGTGTAAGTTTTTCTTGTTTCTCAAGGTAGGCCTTTAAGTGTCAGTTTTTCTTATTTCTCAAGGTAGGCCTTTATTACTACAAACTCTTAGTACTGCTTTTGCCATTTCCCATAGATTTTGGTGTATTGTATTTTCATTTTCATTTGTCTTCAGGTAAGTTTTTGTTTCTCCTTTGATTTCTTCAGTGACCCAGTTGTTCTGTAACATGTTGTTCTTCTTTACATATCTGTCATTTTTCCAGGGTTTTTGTTCTTGATTTCTAGTTTCTCATACCATTGTGATCGGAAAAGATATTTGATAGAATTTCAGTCTTCTTAAATCTATAGAGACTTTTTTTGTGTCCCAACTTATGGCTTGTCCTTGAGAATGTTCCATGAGCATTTGAGAAGAATGTTTATTTTGCTCCATTTGGATGGAATGTTCTATTTAAATTTATCAAATATATCTGATCTAATGTTTCAGTTAAGGCCACTATCTCCTTGTTGACTTTCTCTCTGGATGATCTGTCCGTTAATGTAAGTGGGGTGTTAAATGTCCCCTGCAATTATTTTGTTGCTGTCAATTACCTCTCTTTGGGTCTGTTAGTAATTGTTTTATATACTTTGGTGCTTTTACATTAGGTGCATATATGTTAGTCACTTGTATGTCTTCTTTTCTTTTTTATTTTATTTTATTTTTATTTATTTATTTTTTTTTGGAGGGTACACCAAGTTCAATCATCTGTTTTTATACACATATCCCCGTTGTATGTCTTCTTAATGAGTTGTCCTCTTTATAATTATGTACTGACCATTTTTTGTCTCTTGTTAGCTTTTTTGACTTGAAGTATATTTTATCTGGTATAAGGATAGCTACACCTGCTTTCTTTTGGCTGCCATTTGCTTGGAGTATCATCTTCCATCTCTTTACTTTTAGCCTGTGTTTGTCTTTAGAGATTTGTCTCCTGGAGGCAGCATTTGATTGTCTTGTTTTTTAATGAATCCAGCATTAAAAATTTTGATTGATGAATTAAATCCATTTATATTTAGGGTGATTATTGATAAATGAGGATGTAGTCCTGAAATTTTGTGTTTTGTTTTTTGGTTACTCAATATTTCCATTGTTTCTTTTTCCTTGTGTTTCTGTCTGTTATTTTGGTTTGGAGATTTTCTGTGGTAATTTTCTTAGTTTCTTCCTATTTTGTGTTGCATGTCTGTGCTCTACAATATAAAGTTTTGTGGTTGCCGTGAGCTTTGTATAAAACATCTCATAGATAAAAGTCAATTTTTCTGCTGATAGTATGTTATCTTCATTTACCTATAGGAGTTTTCCTCATCCCCTTTTATGTTTTTGTTTTCTCAAGTTATCCCTGATTTTTATGTTGTGAGTTTGCTACCAAACAGAAATAGCTTATAGTTATTTTTCTGCTTTCTTTTTTTTCTCCCTTTAACCTTTATGATTGCAACTTTCTGGTTCTATTTTATCATCTTCCTCAGTTTTGTGTACTTTTTCCTTTTTGTTTCTGCTATAGTGTGTCTTGTTAGGCAGGTCTAGTGTTGATGAACTCCCTCAGCTTCTGTTTGTCTGAGGAAGTCTTTATCTCTCCTTCATGTTTGAACGATATATTTGTTGGATAGAGTATTCTTCGATGGCAGTTTTTATCTTTTGGTATTCTGAGAACATCATTTCACTCCCTCCTAGTGTGTAGGGTTTCTGCTGAGACCTCCACTGCTAGCCTAGTGGAGGTTCTTTTGTAGGCTACCAGCCTCCCACCCCCCAGCTATGCTGTGTGGCTTGCAGGATCTTAGCTCCTCCACCAGGGATCAAACCCGGGCCCCAGCAGTGAAAGTGCCAAGTCCTAATCACTGGACCTCCAGGGATTCCCAGCTACCATCCTTTTTTTTTCTTGGCTGTCTTTAAAAGTCTTTGTCATTGACTTTTGACAATTTTAATATTTATTATGTGCCTTGTAGAAGGTCATTTTTCATTGAGCTAATTATGCATTAATTTCATGGACTTGTGTATCCAGTTCCTTCTGCAGGTTTGGGATGTTCTCACTTTAAATAAACTCTCTGCTGCCTTCTCCCTCTCTTCTCTTTCTGGGTTACTTATTGCTCTAATGTTGTCCATCCCAAATGAGTTCGATAGGTCTCATGGAATTTCCTCACTTTTTAAATATTCTGTTTCTTTCTTCTACTTGTATCATTTCAAGATTTCTACCTTTAAGCTTGCTAATTCTCTCTTCTGTATGATCTGTTCTATTTCCATTTCTTTCTAATGCATTCTTCTTCTCATTTATTGAGTTCTTCAACTCCAGCATTTGGTTCTTTTTTAGAGTTTCAGTCTCTGGGAAAGTATTTCTTGTGTTCATTAATTTTATTCCTGAGCTCATTAAACTGCCTGACTCTTCTTGTAGCTCACTGAGTTCCTTCATACAGATATTTTGAATTCTCTGTATTGAAATATTCTGTGACTTAGTTTGGTTTCTGGAGAACTGTTATTTTCTTTTTGTGGTAAAGTGTTATTGTGGTTGCATTTGAAGTTAATGACAGGTTAGAAGTTAGAGTCCTTTCTTTTGCTTTCCAGTAGGTGGCACTATAACACAAGATTTTAGTTTCTTTTACCTGAGCTGCCTCTGATTAATGTGGTAGTTGGCACTTTCATCCTCTACCAGCTCTGTAAGAGGTGTGCCTCTGTGCCTTCAATATGGCTTCTTGTGCCTCCCAGGTCCTTACTGCCTTTCTTCTGTCAGAGATACTGTCATCATTGGAATGTTGGGCTCTTCCCCAGTGTCCCGGATTCCTTGAGTAACAGTCTCCTCTGCATGGGGGGAGGAGGAACATGGGGTTGGTGAGAGCTAGGGTTGCACACGTGCCTGTACTGTGTTTGGTATTGTATAAGGTCTGTGGTCTCCACCACTGTTGATGGTGGTGGCTGGGGACTGGGTTCCAGGACCCACTGCCACTGCTACAAAGCTACCTGTGGTTGTGAGTACCCCTCCATTCAGGATGCCAGAGTTGTGTGCACCACCTCACCTGCTGGTGCTGGATTCTCTGAAGCTGTGGACTCAGCTACCATTGTTAGAGGCCCAGGATCATAGGCACAGACTCCACTCTTTCGTCAGTTCCACCTCCCTCGTCTGTGTGTTCTAATCTACCCACCTCTAGATGTACACATGTGTGGACTTCTCTGTTGTCCTGGTGTGTTGGTCAAAAGCAACTTTGTTAGGCTCTGTATGTTTTACTGGGTGTAGATTGAAGGGGATAGAGAAAGGTAACTGATGTCTTTCCTTTACAAATCTTGTATTTTAAAAGTGACATCCTTTTTTCTATAGATTCCAGCCATGGATAGAAGAGTCATTACACCATATCAGGATGGACCAGATATTAGCTCTTTGGATGTAGAAGATGGAGATATCTTTTTGAAAGAAGAAATAAATATGGAACAAAATTATTCGTAAGCTCTTTTTTTTTTTTTTTCCCTTCCTTTTCTCCTTCCCCCATCCCAAGTCTTGGACACTGTTGACACTTTTATATTAATACGGAAAGAAAAATTGAGAAACCTAACATAAAATACAGGTATTTATGTTTATTTTTAGCCTTGATATAATACAAAGTAAATGCATAATTAATATTTGCAGATATGACAAAGTTAACTATAAACATAAAAGGAATGTAGCCTTCTGGTTAAATATGTTGGGTTGAATAAGTGCAGTTATCTTAACTACCATTCCAAACCCTGCTGAGATTATAGTAAAGAAATAAAAAAGGCATGTTGCACTAGAGCAGAGAGAACAGGAAAGGAATTAATGGCAATGAGGAGATGTTAACAGTTTTGGAAGCTGGAAAGTGGTTGCCAAACAGTAATGACTTAGAACAGAAAAAACTAAAACAGAATTCTGGAAAGGCTTAAGAATTACAGGTTTATGAAGACCAGGTTAAGTGGTTGGATTTGGAAAAGAGCTTTTTTTTTTTTTTTTTGAGAATTTTTCAAAGAGCATTGAACTTTTCTTGAACCTAGTGATTGCCCCTCCTCCCTCTGGGCAGAAGATGAGAGATTTGCCTTCTGGAGAGCGTGAACCAAGGGGAGTTCATCAGTCATTCCTCTAGATCCCTCTCTATAGAGAACCCTACTGGTTGAAGAGAAATGACCTAAAGTGACTGATATTTAGGAGTCCTCCAGTAAAATATCCCAGGTTCTGTATAATCTCCCTGTTGACCATTTGACATGTCCTGCTTAGAATTTCCAATCTGCATTTTCAGCTAATTTATCAACAGGTTATAGAATTACTTTCCTCCTACTTGGTAAATGACCTGTTAAAATCTTTGGATGTTCAAGTCAGTTACTACATATATGTGAGTGTATATATATATGTATATGTATAGTAATCAACTATGCAGCTCACTGAAAAGCTGCTCTTGGTTCCAGAAAATTTTTTTAACCTCTTTTCTAGAGTTTGATGGTAGCCATTGGGATACTAGAGGTTTATAAATATCTGACTTGGTTGTGTGACATGTTATTACATTAAAAATTATAAAATTATTAATATTGACATAAATATATTATCCTTTACAAAATAATAGTATTCACAGCTGACCTGTGTACGGTGGATGAATTATGTAATGAGATCTATAATATTTAGGTGAAGTAAGACATTTATAGTCCTTATAAAGTTATTTTCCTTTTCCTGATTAATAATACTTAATTCAAGGAATTAAGCAGCCCCTGAAGTGCTTTAAAAATTATCACCAAATATTTCTAGTTCCAGATCATAGATTATAATAGGTTGTGTGTGAACATGTGCAGTATTTTACTTTTCAACGTATTTTCTTACATACCGTCTTGTTTCTTTCACAGAAATGCTAGGGTTAGAACAAGTGATAGTACTACACTGAAGTTTGGTGAAATTGAGTAACTTGCTCTGGGCCACATAGATAAATGGGACTAGAGTATGTGTATTCTTCTGTGTTTTCTGTTTGATCAAAATGCTATATTCCATTGTTCAAAATGCATAGTTCTTCTACTGTTTCATCTCTAACTTAATCTTTTTAAAATGACTTTTATTTTTGCTTTTTTTCCTAGGGAAAGTATGTTTAAGAAGACAAAAACAAAAGCTAAAAAGAAGCCACGTAAGCGGTCAGATAGTTCTGGAGGTTATAACCTTTCAGATATTATTCAGAGTCCACCATCTACAGGTTAGTGGAAATTGTTTTAGGATATATTTTCTGATCTACTCTTTCATGTGTCTGTTCCTTATCTAATTCATTTAACATGTATTAAGTACTATTATATGCCATTTGCTGGGGCTGCAGAAATAGAAAATAGTTCTTGTCTTAGGGCACTGAAAATGATAATGTATTGTGGTAAGTACTCTGAGTGACATTTGCTCTGAACACAAAAGAGGCACCCAAACTAGTCTGAGAAAATCAGGGCACAACTGTTAGAGGAAAGTCATACCTGAGATGGTTCTTGAAGAGTGAAGAGAAGTTAGCCAAGAAAAGGAGGCAGATTGACATGCTAAGAGAATGGGACAGTATGTTTCAAGCCTAGAGGTAGTAGAAAGACTGCACATTTCTTGTGCATAGCTCAGCCATATCAGGTATGTACAGATAGGAGACAGATTGAGAGGGTCAGATTTTGGAGGGTGTCGTATGCCAAACTAAGGAATTTGGACTTTAATCTGAAGGCTACAGGTAGCTGTCAATGGATTTTTAAGGCAGGGTGTGACTGGATAAGACTTATGTTTTTAGAAAGACCACTCTGTGTAGTGGCATAGAGGGTTAAAGGTGGACAAAACATGATGGAGATACTATTACTGCGTGCTTTCAGTTCATGTATATCAGTGCTCCAAGCGAGATGCAACATGGGATTCCATTCGCGTGCAAAAGGAGGTTATAATCCAGGAGAGAATACAACACGTTTTATACCTAGGTATTATGTGAGCCTGTTTGAAAGTAAGTTATGTAGTTTTTTTAACATTTTTTTTCCCGATTTTTTATTTTGAAAATGTGTAAGTTACTAAAAAGGTGAAAAAAAAAAATAGCACGGACACCTATATACCCATTATCCAGATTTATTGTTAACCTCTTACCACATTTTCTTTTTCTTGCAGGCTTTGTCTTGCATGCTATATTCCCTCATCCTCCAAACATTCTACACACACACTTTTTTTTTTAACCTGATCCATTTGGAACTAAGCTGTAGATATTTTTCCCCCCAGGGTTAATATGAATCTCCTAAGAATAAGGGTATTCGTCCATACAACCACAATACCATTATCACAGCGAAGACAATTAACATTAGTTAATTAATATTACCTAGTTTTATAGTCAATACCCAGATTTCCTTAACTGTCCAAAAATGTTTTTATAGGCTTTTTTTGTTTTAATGTTAAAAAATCTAATGTCTTATGAAGATTGACATAGCCTTTGTTTATTAATGTCTTTTTAGTCTCTTAACTAGAGCAGCACCCCCTCACACCTTTTTGTTTTGTTTTCAGAAGTTGAGGCCAGTAGAATTATAGACTATCCCACATTCTAGATTCATCTGATTAGATCCAGATTAAACTACCTAAAGTTTAATAGTTTCTTTAGATAAAAATTTGAAGTGTAACCAAAAAATGATGACAGTACAGCATGGCTTTCAGAAATAGTGGGTGTGTCTATAGCAGTAAGACAAACTGGTACAATTTCTGCCAGCAGTATTTTCATAGTCAGTCAGCCTTATACAAACAACTTTGAAAAGTACAAATGCAGTATTTGACATGTTTGATAAATAGCATGAAGATAGTTTTAGATAACACAAAAGATATTTTTAAAGATAGCCTGATATACCTAAATTGATTGATGAAGTACTGAAGATAGGTCCATAGGTCTTTCTCGTTTGCTACATATCCTGATTCCTATTTTAGGGCCTTTTAAAGTTTAAAATTCTGTGATTTTGCATTCTCTCTGTTATATATGAATTACCTGTAGTCCTTAGAAGGAGGCATAGGTGGATTGATGGAAGGATGAATAAATGGATAGACAGTATCGGACTAGTGATTTTCCAAATACCTAAAAGATTTATGGAAAAAGCAGATATTTGGTTTGTTTTAAATTATGTTGTTATTAGCACATGTTAGAGTCTTATTAGCATTTCAGAGCTGTAAGAGACATTAGTAATAAACTAATTTACACCCCTTCCTTTAAACTTGAAGCAATAAACTCAGAGAACTTTTGATTTCGCGTAGTAACAGAAATAGAATTTATTTTCTTGATTCCTGTTGAGTATTCTTCCTGCTATACTACTCTTTCTGTGACCAAAGTAAATAATGATTGAAAGGTTAAATTTAATTGGGTTCCAGAAAAGAACCTATTCTGGAAGAAAATTTGAGTATGAGGCTAATTTCATCAAGGACAGTTGTGTGAAGGTTTAGATAACACTAGTTTGTGTTGATCCTTGAAGTTAGAAGACATTCTGTGAAAATGTTTTCTTATCAAAAATAATTGTTGGTCACGTCAATCATCTTTATTTATTAGATTTATTTCTAATTGACTTTTGGGAGGATCCCAGTATTAAATATACTCTCATATAAAAAATTGCTCCTCTTAAAAATATTTAAACCATTGTTTTATGGGGGAGAAAAGTTTGAGTGTTATTTCCATATTGTATTTTAGCAATAACAACAAAAAAGGCACATTTCTTGTCAGGGTGATTTACTTCTAAAGAGAACAACACTTATAAGAGAGATGTTTTAGAATGTGTTCATTTTGCCACTTCATTTAGATTGTACTACATTTTAAATATTTATGTGAAAATAAACAAATGGACCTAAGCAAAAGTTTTTTTACTCTGTTAATACTTGAAATGACTGATTTGCTAATGAACCAGGATACCAGATGTAGCAAGGAGACAGGTATTTAGCTTGCCCAGGAGAACAAATGGTATATACATTTCATAACAACGTATGCTTTAGGTGATAAGCTAATTGAAAATAGCTCTCAATTCACAGATATTTTGCAGAAGGAAAAACCATCAAATAGGCCACAGTTGGCTTCAGCAAAGCCTCTGCTGCCTGACTAGTCTGTGGGCTAGATGAGTAGCAGAAAGGCTATAACGCTTCTCCCACACAGACTGGGGCTAGTCCCCCTCCGCATAGGTGCAGAGACCTCTGCAGAGACGGATGAGAAAGGGAAAGGGGAGGGGTCTAGAGTTTATTAATTTTGTCTTCCTTTTTTATCTTTATGGGGGAAAATGTTCTGTCACTTTTTTAAGTAAATTAATTTATTGGCTGTGTTCGGTCTTTGTTGTTGCACGCAGGCTTTCTCTAGTTGTGGTAAGCCGAGTACTCTTCATTGCTGTGAGTGGGCTTCTCATTGCGGTGGCTTCTCTTGTTGTGGAGCATGGACTCTAGGCACGTGGGCTTCAGTAGTTGCAGCATGTGGGCTCAATAATTGTGGCTCGCCGGCTCTAGAGTGCAGGCTCAGTAGTTGTGGTTCATGGGCTTAGCTGCTCTGCGGCATGTGGGACCTTCCCAGGCAGGGGATCAAACCCGTGTCCCCTGCATTGGCAGGCGGATTCTTAACCTCTACCACCAAGGAAGTCCCCTGAATCACTTTAACAAATTAGATACCAAATAGCTATCTTCCTCAGATTTATTGCATAGTTGGTGTGTAATTAAAATGAATAAAACTGTTGTTTTAAAATCTCTATTTCAGTTTTTCATTTCAATTGATTTCTTTCTTCAGTTAGCTTGAATTATTAAGATTTTAGTACAGTGACTATAATTAAAATGTTACTACATCTGGGTAAATGGACACTTGTAGCTCTAATTGGTTCATTAAATGTAATACATGTATGTTTAATGTATACGTAAAATGTTTCAAAAATTTTTACCTTTTAGGATTACTAAAGTCTGGTAAGACCAATTCTGTGGACTCTCTTCCAGAACTGTTGACATCAGACTCTGAAGGAAGCTATGCAGGAGTGGGTAGTCCTAGAGATTTACAGTCTCCTGATTTCACAACAGGATTTCATTTAGATAAGATCGAGGTTTGTCTTTATTTGTTTATTGAAGCACTATTTTCTTCAAATTTTAGTCTATAGACAAGTTTAGTTTTTCATTATTTTTGCTCTAACTTTAAAACACTCTTCCTGGTTGGTTTGTAAGAAGATATAATTAATAATGTGGAGTATTAGTTTTCTCAAAATTTGCCTAATGTTTCTAGGTGTAAAGATTTTAATTTGCAATTTTGAGCCCTTTATGATGTTATATTTCTAATCTTTATGCAATAAAATATAATGTTGATGTAAAGTATAGCAATACTGTATAGGCATATTGAAATATATATTCATAGCTAAATTACTTGACATTTATTTTGTGAAATGTCAGTTAATACCAGCTAAAAATTGTCAAAGGAAAATGATTTTGAAAGCAAGACTAGTTTCAAAATCTGTTTAGTGTCTTTCCTCCGTGGTGTGAACTGGAGCAATGCAATCCGGAATGGAGTTCTTCTAGTCTAGCATAATTGATACTAAGCTGCTGAATTCCTAGTCTGGTCACCTCTGGGGGGAGTCCATGTTTTAGACATCTCTTTTAACATTTTATTCCATAGTTGTTAATCTGCAGGGAAGGAAAATGTCGAACTTACTAGGTATAATTTTTTTCTAACCTCTGTACACCCATAAAACATATTAGAATGTCTAGAAATTTGTGAGACAATAGAAAATTTACCCTTTATTAAGTCTTCTAGGCCTCAAGGATTGATATAAAGCAAATTTTTATTAAAAATTTTTTTATGTAGGGTAGAAGTTTGGGGGCACTTCATATTACACTAAGGTTAGTCTGGAAGACAGTTGAGGTTTAAAGGAAGGTTGAAAGCATACTGTGAATTTCTGGCACTAGTAGAACAATCTGTCGTGGCAATGGAAATACCATTTCAGTAACTTCCTTGACCTAGTGTAATAGCAGTAGTTTTAGGGTCCCTTTTGGAGTGTCAATATTATTTTGGCTTTAATTTTATTCAGAGTCCTTTAATTATATTCAGAGTGAATTGTATGACATTTATACCAAACTTTCATTTTGTTTCATTTTAAAGTCTTGGACATTAATTTTAAAGCTACTGCTTCATATCTTATTTGAACAACTTATATTAACATTTTTAATGCTTATGTAAATAGGAACTTGATATGCACATTTATTTCCCTAAAAATTATCCCTACAGCTTACAATAATTGGGTTATAGCCGATATGATTTGAGAATTGATCAAGATACGAAACTAGAACAACTGAATTGAAAATCCTAGATGATTATTGTCATAAGATTTTACTCTTTAATATAGTTTAACCAATATTTACTGAGTACCAGCTATGTGTTGGCTACTGTGCTAGGGGTGCCTATTACTCACTTTAAAAAAAAACTTTTTTTTTTTTTTGTAACCTCCAGGGGAAAATAATTAAATCGTATGTTAATGGTACACCTCCTACATATTTTAGGGAAGATTTAAAACCATGGGAAAAATCACCAGCACTTAAAATATCTGTTCCACAGCCCATTCCCAGTAACAGAATTGATACTACAAGCTGTTCCAGTTGGGTTTCTGGCTCTTTCAGGTAGGATTTTTATTTTGTTCTGTACCTGTTAGTCTGAGAAATATCATTCATTTTTAGTCAAATGAAAGTTTTTAATGAAGCACATTAAAAAATTAATATAAATTTCTGATATAGAGAAAATTACCTAGATGTATACAGATTACCAGCTAAAGTGCATACAGATTACAAACCAGCTAAAATAGGCTCTTCTTTTCCAGACAAAATTTAGTTGCGTTTGTAGTGTCATCAGTGAATAATAGTAAATATTGTTTAACAAACACACACAACACACATAGTGACTTGATATCAGCTTTTTTTTTTTCTTGGATAGTGTATATTAGTGCAAACTCACACACAGGAATACCTTTTTGTCATTTGTAGGGTTACTTTATCTTTTCTTTAGGACATTAAAGAGTACTTAAGATCTCACAAAATGTGTTGTTATTCACAATTTTCAGAGGGTATTCTTTTAATGTCATGCTGTAGTTTTAATTTAACCTATATTCTATCCATATTTTTCTTTTATTTAGAAAAGTCAGTTGTTGTTTTTTCCAAGCTCTTTATTGGAAAGTAATTGCTTTACACTCTTGTACCAGCTTTTGAGGTACAGCAAAGTGAATCAGCTGTATTTATACATATATCCCCATATCCCCTCCCTCCTGCCACTCCCTCCCATGACTCTCTCCCGCCCTCCCTGTCCTGGCCCTCGAAAAGTCAGTTTTTAAGACTGAAGGAGTAAAATTAAAATACAGCATTCTTTCAAAGTGCTATTATAAACCTAATATGGTCTATAATAGGCTAAAACTGTTAATTGACTTACCAGTTATATTGTCATCTGGGCCATTTGTAATTATTTTTAAATATGCTATATTTTGCACAGTTGGAATAAAGATGATGATGTTCTGGTTTATGATGCTTCATGGTCTAAAGATAGTTCAGAAAGTAGTCGCAACTTTTTTTTTGCCTAAGTAAACATATTTGTGGGAACACCTGGAAGCATTTTTTAATCGCTAATGATACACTATTTTATTAAACATGTATCACTTAATATTATGACTTTGGATGCATTTTATTATTATTTATGTATGTATATATAAAAATAGCTTTCATTCAAAATATCCTTTTTGAAGTTGGCCACAGCTGACAAAATAGACCTAAATTTCCTCATTAATAATTTTATATATAATTTACAGTTTCAGTAATGTTTGGGTGTTGAACTTCATGGATGAATGAATGGATTGTAAAGTAACTTTTCTATGTCTCTTAGTCCTGTCAGCCCACCTGTCATGGATCTCAGAACCATCATGCAAATAGAAGAAAGTAGACAAAAATGTGGAGCTACACCAAAGACAAATTTGGGGTTGGTTACAAAATCATAACGAAGGAAAGACCATGTTGTGTTATAGTTCTCCCCTAAAGAATTGGAAAGACCTACTGGACCTTTCCTATTATTTTTCTGCATTTGATGTTAAAGTTAGTTATAAGCTGTTTTCTAGGTAATTTAGCCTCCATAACATTATTTCTTAAATATATGCTGAAGACTGAGTTGGGTTGGTAGTCCAGCTCTTGTAGAATATAGTATTACATACCAGAAATTTGCCTCTAAAATGATTGTAGGCTATTTCTAATACAAGTGTGATGCAAGTGTATTAGGAGGGCTCATATGTAGCTATTACTTGATCCTTGGTAGTATAAACTAATTATATATATTGTCACTGTTGAAACCTGTGGTCATTTTGATTTAGTAACAGTAAAATTCCATCAAACAAATCAATGTAATTACCTGTAACCTTTGTTAAGCAAAAATTAATGTTAATTGGCTTAATTTCTAGCAAAATTATTTCTTATGGAATTAAACTTTCTCAGAAGTGGTGAAACTGATTGGTTTAATTTAATTTCTAGAAAAATGATTTCTCATGGAGTTAAACTATCTCAGAAGCAACGAAAAATGATTGCAATGACTACCAAAGATAATCATTCAGGAATGAATAGTATGGAAACAGCTTTAAGTGCTCCTTCAAAAACCCCCAAGCCAGCAAATGCATGGTATGCTCTAATTTTTATTAAAATAAACTATGTACATAAGCTTTTAAGGTAGTTCTTGGTTTTGGTTTTTGGTTTTTGGTTTTTTTTTTTCTTTTTTTCTCTTCCCTCCTGTCTTTTCAGATATTTCGTTCCCCTCTTTGCCTTTAAGTTAAAATTGGACCTTGGGAAATACTTTATTTTTTTTGTTTTGTTTTGACAAGTACATCATGATTTTCGAATTTTTTTCATATGTGTAGATAAAATTTCTTCTTGGTATTTTAATTAATGTTTATTGATAAAGCAGTTTATTTTTCATTTTTTTATAAAAATGATTATATCATAGAGAAGTTTGATAAAAGCAAACAATTTTCTTTTAGCACTGTCATTTCTGTGTATATTCCCTGTATGCATCGTGAATATCTTTAAATTTTTATGATCATAGCTTGATATTGTTACTTTTAAGCAGGGCTATTAACATTGTGTTATGTAACTTTTCTCAATTAGAATTTACCCATAATGCAGCATTAATTGGAGTAATCTCCAAAGAGGTCAGATAGCAGTTTTGACATATGTAAAATAAGTTGTACTTCCTGCTCCCCTTCCATCCTCCCCCCTTTTTTGGTGACTAATATCATAATAATAGGAAATCAATTTTAGCGGAAAAATACATGGTTTTAATTCATTGGTATTTGTTGTGTACCTCCTACATGCAAGGCACTGTTCTAGTTGCTGATGATAAGGCAATATTCAAAACTGATTTGATTACTGCCTCTGTAGGGTTTATAGAGTAGCTGTTAAAATATTATGTTTCCCTAAACAGAAGTATGGAAAAAGACAAAAAAAAAAGTTCTTTGATTAGCTCTCTAGATACTAAATATATTGCAATTTGAGAGAATTAACTAAGCACATGAGGAAGCTTTGGGCTTAGTAAATACAGTTTTAGCCATGCCATCAACCAGTTTCCTTATTTAAAAACAAAAAGTAAATGAACAAAAGAAGGAATAAAACAATGATCACTTAAGTTAGGAAATCCAACTAATGGTTTAGAATCTATTTCAAACAAAGGCATTCTTTCCAGTCCCAATAAAATAATTTTTTAAATCAAATTAAAACACATAGCTTAAAAAATTCAATAGTATGGTAATATGTCAAGGCTTCTTATCATGAGAGACAGCAGCTGACTGCCCTGCCCCCAAACTTTCTCTTTTGTGACTAGTTAATTATTAAGATTCACAACAGAGTCATATTGTGAATATGATTTTATTTCCTTTTTTTCTACTTTTCCGTTTTTTCCCTAGAGTAACTAATTCTGTCAGTTTTCCCTTACTGCCTGTGTATTCATCACTCATTTTCCTCCCAAAACTCTAAAACGTACCTCACTCCATTATGGTGAAACATACCAGATAATTTATGACTTTTGTTTTTATTGGAAGCATCTTCATTAGAACTCTGAGTTCTCTGGTCTGTACTAGGCCTTTTCCAGGCCTGCCTAGTATCTGTGATCTTGAGACTTAACCATCATCCTGGGAATTTCCTTTGCTTCCCTCCAGTGTTTGATCCCCAGTTTCCTAGATACGGTTTTTCTATTTCTTGGTTTACTCTTTGTTTTGATGTAGCACAATCTACATCAAAACCAGTAGTTTTCATATAAAGGATGTGTAGGACATAAAATGTTTTTTATACTCGCCATTTTTGACTAATAGATTGGAACAGAATTCTGAGTTGGGAATCATTTGTACAGTTTTTTTTATTGCTGTTGTGAAGTCTAATGCCATTCCAATTCCTAACTCTTAATATGTTACCAGTTTCCTAACTCTTCCCCCTTCTCCCTTTTTCTTTTCTTTAAAAAATTAATTAATTAATTAACTAATTTGGCTGCGTCGTGTCTTAGTTGCGGCATGCAGGATCCTCTTTGCTGCCGTCGCACGGGCTCTCTAGCTGTGGCGCAGGCTCCAGAGCATGTGGGCTTAGTTGCCCCGGGACGTGTGGAAATCTTAGTTCCCCAACCAGGGGAACCAGCATCCCCTGTATTGGAAGGTGGACTCTTAACCACTGAACCACTAGGGAAGCCCCCACTCCTCCCTTTTTGTTTGTCTCTAGTGTTCTGGAATTCATAGTGATGTGCCTTGATGTGGATTCTTTTTTGATATATTATGCTGGGTACTTGATGGGCTCTTTTAATTGGGAAAAGCACGTCTAAGTTCTAGGAACATCTTGTATACTCTTTGATACTTTCTTCTGTACTATTTTGTCCAGAAATCACATTAGTTGGATATGGCTCTTCATGGACTTCCCTAATTTTCTTACTTTTGCTCTTCTAATGTTCACATAATTATCTTCCTATTCTAAATATTCTGGAACATTTCCCAGACTTTATCTTGCAACACTTCTACTGAATGTTTTAATTTAACTGTTAAAATCTGTAATTCCCAAGAGCGCTTTCTTATTTGCTGACTGTGCCCTTTTCATAGTATCCTGTTCAGCATTCAGCTGTTAAAGATAGCTGTACTCTATAAACTTTTTCATTCTTTAACATATATCCAACAGAAGTATATGTACATGGGCACCAGGCAACATGTATCAGAATGTTCATATTATCCTGATTTGTGAAAGCCAAAACCTGGAAACAACCTAAATGTCTATAGCAGTAAATGGATAAATTATAGTTTATTTGTGTAGTGAGTACGACACAGTGATGAAAATGAATTATGACTAAATACAACTGTGAATGAATCTCATCAATATAATATTGAACAAAAGAAGCCAATCAGGAGAGAAAAAAAACTATGATTCCATTTATTAAAGTTAAAAATAGTCATTGATTTACATTGATGTTTAATTATGTTTCATTTTATTTGGTTGATTGTTTTGTTCTTAAGTTCTGATTGGAGTCTCTGTTGAGTGTGACTGTAGGATGACCTAGCAGTATCCTTGGAGGACCCCCCATGTCACTATCTCCATGTCTTTTCTCCTTGGTCTGTCAGTTTTTCTAAAGAGAAGCCTTGTAATTTTTATATTTGGTTGTCAGCATTCTGGAAGCTGATCAGCGTGAGACAGTTAGGGCTGGGACTGAAGTTCTCACTATTTGGTTTAGGTTTTCACATATCTCATCATTTAGTGTATAGATTTTACACACAGCAGTTTATTCCTGCCTGCCTCTATATACTAGTGATTTTCAGTCAAATCTTTCTTCTACCAAGGTGAAGGAAGTACAGTCATCTGACCATGTGGAGATAGGGAGGGCATCTGGCATTCTCAGCCACTCCACAAGTAAACTTTGAGCCAATATTCATGTTTTCATCTGCATGCCTACTTCAGGATTTGATACTTAAGATGTCTTCAGTGGTTGAGACTTTTCAGGGTTTTGAGCTTCACACTCTATCCCCACTCCATGTGATGACAGTTAGGTTTTCTTTATTTCCACTACATCAAGGCTCATTCTGGCCCTTTTCTATCCTCCACTAGTGTAATACTACTTTTAATCTGCCATTGTCTTAATGCCTAATTCTTTTGCCTTTGTGGGTTTATGCCTTTCTGATTACTTTCCTGTTCACTTTATATGGGATTTTAGAGGAAAGGATTAAAGTAATCATTTATCTGAAACTTCAGACTTTGATTTTCAGGTTTAGGAAAAAATTTTCCCCAGTCATTATTAGCAACATGAACTCAGACCCCCACATTGAAGAGACTGTCAAATTTCAAAATTTCTCCTTAATTGAATATTAAGGAGAATTCTTGGAACATGGGAGGAAAAATGCAATAAAATTTGGCCAAAAATATAATCAGGGTATTTTTCTTTGAAAAGTAATTTGGTGACTATGAATTGTATAAGTGATGTTTATTATACATTTATTTGATGAAAATGCGATTGGAAAATCTAAATATAAACAAATGAATAATGAATCTTATGTATTTTATGGAACCAAAGAAATTTATCTAACGGACCAATTATAGGTAATTTTATTCTGAATTTTTATCAAAGAGAGATATCTGAATTGTCATAAAATTATTCATTTATACCCTTTTTATGAGACTACATTTTTGGTATCTGAAGGATCTTTTAAAGTTCATTTCTGCTAAATTCTTTTGAATTTATGTACTGCTTGAGTTATTAAGTAAATAAATAGTGGGCTGAGTTAACAGTAAAATATATGTATGTAAAATATGTCAATAAATGTAGATAACTATACATATATCTGTGTATAATATATGCATATAAACTAATGACAGGGATCAGAAAATATTTGTTAGAACTTTAAAGAACATATTTATGGAAAATGGTTGATGTTTGGTATTCCTGAGTTATGATGTATATTTACTATAAATGGAGGTAGTCATTAGGTTGTTGAATAATTTTCTTTCTTGAATCCTTGGAAGGCTGTAGGTTTAGTATATCACTTCATTTTTTTTTTTTTTTTTTTTTATCTGTCTGATTGCATCATGTTTTCTTTCTTTTTTTTTTTTTTTAATTAATTAATTTATTTTTTGGGGGGGTACACCAGGTTCAATCATCCGTTTTTATACACATATCCCCATCTTCCCTCCCTTCCTTGACGCCCCCCCCAGCCCCCCCCACCCTCCCCGCCCCAGTCCTCAAAGGCATCTTCCATCCTCGAGTTGGACTCCCTTTGTTATACAACAACTTCCCACTGACTATTTTACAGTTGGTAGTATATATATGTCTGTGTTACTCTCTCGCTTCATCTCAGTTTCCCCTTCACCCCCCGCCCCCTCCCATACCTCGAGTTCTCCAGTCCATTCTCTGTATCTGCATCCTTGTTCTGGTCACTGAGTCCAACAGTACCATTTTTAGATTCCGTATATGTGAGTTAGCATACAATATTTGTCCTTCTCTTTCTGACTTACTTCACTCTGTATGACAGACTGTAGTTCTATCCACCTCATTACATATAGCTCCATCTCATCCCTTTTTATAGCTGAGTAATATTCCATTGTATATATATGCCACATCTTCTGTATCCATTCATTTGTTGATGGGCATTTAGGTTGCTTCCATGTCCTGGCTATTGTAAATAGTGCTGCAATAAACATTATGGTACAAGTTTCTTTTGGGATTATGGTTTTCTTTGGGTATATGCCCAGGAGTGGGATTACTGGATCATATGGTAGTTCTATTTGTAGTTTTTTAAGGAACCTCCAAATTGTTTTCCATAGTGGCTGTACCAATTTACAGTCCCACCAACAGTGCAGGAGAGTTCCTTTTTCTCCACACCCTCTCCAACATTTGTTGTTTCCAGATTTTGTGATGATGGCCATTCTGACTGGTGTGAGGTGATACCTCATTGTGGCTTTGACTTGCATTTCTCTGATGATTAGTGATGTGGAGCATCTTTTCATGTGTTTGTTGGCCATCTGTATGTCTTCTTTGGAGAAATGTCTATTTAGGTCTTCTGCCCATTTGTGGATTGGGTTATTTGCTTTTTTGGTATTAAGCTTCATGAGCTGCTTGTATATTTTGGAGGTTAATCCTTTGTCCGTTGTTTCATAGGCAATTATTTTTTCCCACTCTGAGGGTTGCCTTTTAGTCTTGTTTATGGTTTCTTTTGCTGTGCAAAAGCTTTTAAGTTTCATGAGGTCCCATTCATTTATTCTTGATTTTATTTCCATGATTCTAGGAGGTGGGTCAAAAAGGATGGCGCTTTGATGGATGTCAAAGAGTGTTCTGCCTATGTTTTCCTCTAGGAGTTTGATAGTGTCTGGCCTTACATGTAGGTCTTTAATCCATTTGGAGTTTACTTTTGTGTATGGTGTTAGGAAGTGTTCTAATTTCATTCTTTTGCATGTTGCTGCCCAGTTCTCCCAGCACCACTTATGGAAGAGGCTGTCTTTTTTCCATTGTATATTCTTGCCTCCTTTGTCAAAGATAAGGTGCCCATATGTGTTTGGGCTTACTTCTGAGTTCTCTATTCTATTCCATTGATCTTCTTTTCTATTTTTGTGCCAGTACCATACTGTCTTGATCACTATGGCCTTGAAGTCAGGAAGCCTGATTCCACCAACTCCATGTTTCCTTCTCAAGATTGCTTTGGCTATTCGGGGTCTTTTGCGTTTCCATACAAATCGTAAGATTTCTTGCTCTAGTTCTGTGAAAAATGCCATTGGTAATTTGATCGGGATTGCATTGAATCTGTAAATTGCTTTGGGTAGTACAGTCATTTTCACGATGTTGATTCTTCCAATCCAGGAACATGGTATGTCCCTCCATCTGTTTGTGTCGTCTTTGATTTCTTTCATCAATGTCTTAAAGTTTTCTGCATACAGATCTTTTGCCTCCTTAGGCAGGTTTATTCCTAGGTATTTTATTCTTTTGGTTGCAATGGTGAATGGGAGAGTTTCCTTAATTTCTCTTTCTGCTCTTCCGTTGTTAGTGTATAGGAATGCAAGAGATTTCTGTGCATTAATTTTGTATCCTGCTACTTTACTAAACTCATCAATGAGTGCTAGCAGTTTTCTGGTAGAGTCTTTAGGGTTTTCTATATATAATATCATGTCATCTGCAAAGAGTGACAATTTTACTTCTTCTTTTCCAATTTGGATTCCTTTTATTTCTTTTTCTTCTCTGATTGCTGTGTCTAAAACTTCCAAAACTATGTTGAATAATAGTGGTGAGAGTGGACACCCTTGTCTTGTTCCTGTTTTTAGGGGGAATTCTTCCAGTTTTTCTCCATTGAGAACAATGTTGGCTTTTGGTTTTGCGTATATGGCTTTTATTATGTTGAGGTAATTTCCTTCTATGCCCATTTTCTGGAGAGCTTTTATCATAAATGGATGTTGAACTTTGTCAAAAGCTTTTTCTGCATCTATTGAAATGATCATATGGTTTTTATCCTTCAATTTGTTGATATGATGTATCACATTGATTGATTTGCGTATATTGAAGAATCCTTGCATCCCAGGGATAAACCCCACTTGATCATGATGTATGATTTTTTTAATGCGCTGTTGCAGTCTGTTAGCTAGTATTTTGTTGAGGATTTTTGCATCTATATTCATCAGTGATATTGGTCTATAGTTTTCTTTTTTTGTGACATCTTTGCCTGGTTTTGGTATCAGGGTGATGGTAGCCTCGTAGAATGAGTTTGGGAGTGCTCCGCCTTCTGCAATATTTTGGAAGAGTTTGAGAAGGATAGGTGTTAACTCTTCTCGAAATGTTTGATAGAATTCGCCTGTGAACCCATCTGGTCCTGGGCTTTTGTGTGTTGGGAGATTTTTAATCACTGCCTCAATTTCCGTACTTGTGATTGGTCTGTTCATGGTTTCTATTTCTTCCTGGTTCAGTCTTGGAAGATTGTATTTTTCTAAGAATGTATCCATTTCTTCCAGGTTATCCAATTGATTGGCATATAGTTGCTTGTAGTAGTCTCTCATGATCTTTTGTATTTCTGAGGTGTCCGTTGTATCACTTCATTTTTAATCAGATACTTATAGGGTGTAAATACATGTAGTATATGCTTAAAGAAATAAAATAGTAATAGATGAGAATATCTCTTGTAAATGTTGGTCTATAGAAAGTTGGTAGAATATAAACTTTGCCCAGCTTTGAAAAAAGTAGAAAATTAATCTGAAATTAGCATCTTAATCTGATTTACAGATTGTATTTATGGAGTGTATTCATTACTGTAGTGATTTATCTTTTTCTTAAATATTTTTCAAAGGGACATCTTCATCATCTTGATGAATCATGTAATGCGATTTTATTTATTTACTTATGTATTTATTTAAATAATAAGGTTAATGTGCAATTCATTAGCAAATCACAAATGAGCCCTCAAAGTCTGCTTCTGGTTGTGGTAAGGAATTTTACTTTGTTCACACATTCATTCACCTAGTCTGTATGACTCCCAGTATACAACTGTACTCCTGCTGAGTGCAGTTAGGTGTGGTAGTGTTAAATATGAAAGATAACTGGTTTTTGCATTACAATGAAGTTCTAACTCACTGACTTTAAAATCTAATGTGAAAACACCAAGTGTATATGGGAGTTGGTCACTTTTCATTATCCTTTATTTTACTTGGAGAAATAATACAACATTTCTCACCAGTCATCTTGAGTGGAAGAATGCGCAATCTTTGTGGCCTGGCTTGATGTATGAATGTAAATTCTTCCAAATTCCATTTAGAGCTAACCTATAAATTATAAACTAATTTCAATTATTTAGCTTCTTAGAGCTAGAAAAAATTTATTCATTAGAGCAAAAATATCAGGGCTGCTTTACTTGAGGAACAGAATCTTCATTAATTTTTTATGTGGCTACAAATGCCTACAGATGCTTCTTCATTAAGTTTCTCTGGCTGCTAAAATGGAAAAGAGCCAGAGCCTTTGAGTTAGGAAAGTAAAATCTTGGGAAATCAGACACTGTTTCAAATTATGGCATGATCAGTGGAAAGAATAATAGAACTCAGTTAAAGAAGTCTTTGTAAAACATTTTATAGGTATGCATGATTAATGAACATGTGAGTTTAAGATACCTTGTAAGCATTATTACCTATATTCTTAAGATGTTATCATAAGTAGCTATGAAAGAATTAAAAAAATTTAGGGTGTATATTACCACATCCAAAAGTTTCCAGGTTACCACTAAGATGAATCTGACACCTTGTGGTTTTAATACAGATCATTGTGAAGTTTCTGTATTTAGAGCCATGAATTACTTATAAAAGACATTCAGTGGATTTTTTTGGCAAAGTATTTGCCAGCAATGTTCCCAAATGACTAATGATATACTGTACTTTATGCCATAGTTACGTTGTTTGCCAGCAGAAACCTTCAGGTATGTGTATTTTGGGGAGGAGAAAGGAGTTGGTAAGGAAACAGGGAGTGGTTCTTTGTATTCAGTTTTTCAATGTTCTGCACATGTATGTGCTTTGGAGAAAATTTTGTGATGAAGTCAAAGTCAGGTAAGTTCCTTTTGAAGAAATGTCTTTAACATGAATACCTTAGTAGGTCATGTTTCTGATAAATCTGTGAAGAAAATTTCATGTTTTAAGATTTTACATAGGGTAAATGATGTTTAAATGTGGACACAGCATTAGAGTATAGTGATCTTGTAGTGATCTCCTGGGTTCTGGAGTGAGCATTGCCTGGGCTTTAAATTATGGATCTGTTACCTAGTAGTGGTGTGAATTCAGGTAAGTTATTTAATCTTTCTGTGTCAGATCAGTCATTTAGTCTTTTTCTGTCTTCTTGTTCATAAATAGGGCTAAACACAGTACCTATTTCACAGGGGTATTGTGAAGAGTAAACTGAGTTAATAAATGAAACACATTTACTACAGCATTGTATACTCAAATGTATACTTTTTTTTAACATAAATTTATTTATTTATTGGCTGCGTTGGGTCTTTGTTGCTTCACACATGCTTTCTCTAGTTGCGGCGAGTAGGGGCTACTCCACATTTTGGTGTGTGGCTCCTCGTTGTGTTGGCTTCTTTTGTTGCAGAGCATGGGCTCTAGGCGCGCAGGCTTCAGTAGTTGAGGCACACGGGCTTAATAGTTCTGACTTGCGGGCTCTAGAGCGCAGGATCCCTAGTTGTGGCGCACGGGCTTAGTTGCTCCGTGGAATGTACGATCTTCCCAGACCAGGGCTCAAACCTGTGTACCGTGTATTGGCAGGCAGATTCTTAAACCACTGTACCACCTAGGAAGTCCTCAAATGTATAAATGTTAATCATTATTATGTACTTAAGTAAATTGTAACAATTTGTAGTATGTTCACATGATTAACTGATTTCTTTAACATGTGCTAAGTTATTGGTGAGTTTTTTTCCTTAGAAAAATCTTATATGAGGCAGTTTGTATTGATTCAGTTGTTAACTAGAGATTTTTTTTTTTTTTTTTTTTTTTTTTTTGGCACACGGGCTTAGTTGCTCCGCGGCATGTGGGATCTTCCTGGAGCTGGGATCAAACCCGTGACCTCTGCATTGGCAGGCGGATTCTTAACCACTGCGCCACCTAGGAAGCCCCTTAACTAGAGATTTGATAAAAGTTTTTAGCGGATTTTGTTATGAATACTTAGATCATTTGCTAACAAAACAGTGTGAATCATTATTTTCCTCCCATCTGTGTCATCTTTGGCACTTTATAAGGAGTATTGTTGTTTTGATTGCTTATTGAAGCCAGTGATAGATTAGATGGCCAAGCATGAGTTTTGTGATTATTAAGAACTGGGTTTGGATCCCAGTTCTGTCTTACCTCTGGTGATCTTAGGGTCATTCAGATCCCTCAACTTTGGTTGTACTCTTTTTTTAAACTTAGGTGGTGATGAAAATACTTATCTTTAAGGATTGTTATTATAAGGATTAAATGAAATGATGCATGTAAAAGTGTTTTGGTGGGTAGGTCAGAATCAGGTACAGATGAGTTATTCAGACAAGATATAGGGTTTTAGAAGGCCTTGCTAATTTTGTTATGGGGAACCCCAAATAGTTTATGAATTTAAACTGGGTATGGATTTTATGGTTTCTTCAAAGAATGAAGTTAACTTTTTGGGGATTTAACTGGTTAGTATTTATGTTCATTTTGTTTTCTGAGTAAATAAAATAGAAGAAATTGATATTAGGCTAGGACATTGCTTATATTTATTATTCATAGTTTGGATTTATTAAGGATTTCTGAAAATGATGCTAAGGCTACAGTGTAGTTCTAGTATACAAAATAATAGCTAAAGGTTACATATCTGTATTATTTTTTCTAAGTCAGACTTCAGGAAGGAAAGATATTACACTTATTAACTGACTATATTTCTTCATGTCAGAATTTCTGTGTTCTCATTGTCTTCTTTTTATCTTAAAATAAGTTAGTTTTGTTATATGCTGTGAAAATTGTGGATAGTAACAGACTTACATAGCATTTCTATGTATCAGGTACTGTTAAAGTATTTTACCATCAGTTATTGATCCTCATAACAACCATTATAAGGAAGGAGGTGGTATTAGTATCTCCGTGTTATTGATGAGGAAACTGAAGCTCAGAGGTTAAGTATCTCCCCAAGGTATGTGACAGAGCCAAGATTTGAACCCACACAGTTAACAGCAGAGCCTGTGTGCCTGACTCTGGCTACTACCCTGCAAATTTTCTTTTCACATTTGTAATTTCAGTAAAACATTGATTGTTAAATAAAAAAGATTCTAATACGATAAAAATATGAGCATGAAATCTTTGGAAGCTGAATTAATCTGCAAAGGTGATTTTTAATTTGTTTACTGTGTTTTGATGGATATTATAAAGTGCATTCCACTCAACTAATTCTCAAAGTACTACACCTGTGTTGAGTGTGATTCATTTTGTGTGTTTTTAATTATTTAGATCAACTTAATTTTTATTTCCTCTGTACTATCCATGTAAATTACTCTTTATTGAAACGTAATGTATACACTTAGAAGTGCAGTTACCATAAGTGTATAGGTTGTTTTATTTTCACAAACGGAACACATCTTGTGCAATCAGCATAGTAGATGTCCCCTCCCCCCATCCACTCTCCTGACTTCTATTTCCATAGAGTAATTTCTTCTTTTTTTACATGCACACACACACAGAATCATTATTGTTTCTAGCTTCTTTTGCTCAACATTATATTTATGAAATTCATTCATATTTTGATGAGTACTGTTTAATAGTCCATTGTGTAAATATACCATAATTTATTTTACTCATTCAATTCTTGCTTGGCATTTTAGTAGCTTTGTTGTTTTATCAATAATACTATTAGGGTTAGTGCTGCTGTAGATATTCTAGTTCATGTCTTTGTTGAACATATTTGCATTTGTTGGATATATAAGTAGGAATAAAATTACCAGGCTGTAGGATATGCACATATTCATTTTTAGTAGATACCACTAAACACTATCACCAGCAGTATGGGAGTTGCCCTTACTCCCCTTCCTTTCCATAAGAAATTATTTTAGTCATTAATAAGGAGTGCAGTGGATTTCATTGTGTAGTCTGTGTATTTTGAAATAACCTTACCAAGGTATAAGCAGTAAAATGCACTAATTTCAAGTTATATGTGGGAGTTTTGACAAATATATACACCTGTGTAATCACCACTCCAGTAAAGGAAAACAAATTATTTCCATCATGCCAGTACCTTTTCTCAATCAATCCCCAGCCTCCACCCATGCCCCAGGTTACCATTGATGAAATTTCTTTCACTATAACTTAGTTTTTGCCTGCTCTGGAATGTCTTATAAATGGCATATAGGTACAGTATGCTCTCTTTTGTGTCTGGCTTCTGTCATTCAACATAAAGTTTTGGAGCTTCATCCGTGTTGTTGCATGTATCAGTAACTTCTTCCTTATTGTTGAGAAATACTGGGTTGTTTCCAGTTTATTTTTATGAAAAAAAGTTCTTATTTATGTAAAAGTCTTATGTTATTATTTCTTTTGAGTACATCCTTAGGATTGGAATTGCTGGATCATATATTAAGTGAATGTTTGACTTCATAAGAAAAGTACCAGCCAGTTTTCCAAAATGGTCATGAAATTGGACGTTCCTGCTAGTAGCATATGAGTTCCCATTATTCCGTATCCTTTCCAACACTTTGTATATTTAATCTTTTTAATTTTAGTTCTTCTAGTAAGTGTGATTTATTTTGCATTTTTCAGGGGCTTCTTGGCTATTTTCATATCTTTGAAATGTCTTTTCAGATCTTTTTTATTGGTCTATTTTCTTAATATAGAATTCTGAGAGAGTATATTCTGGAAATAAGGCCTTAGTTGGATTTGTGTTTTGCAGATATTTTCTCCCACTTTAATTTTGGCTTTTCATTTCTTAATAACATTGTCTTTGGAGGAGCAGAAGTTTTTAATTTTGGTAAAACCCATTGCATCCATTTTTTTGTCTTCATTGAAAGTTTGGGCTTTTTATGTCTTTGACTAAGGTTACAGAAATTCTCTGTTTTGATCTAGATGTTTCCTAAATTTAGTTTGTAATTGGGTTTGTGATTAAGTTTGTTTTTACATGTGGGTAAGGTAGAGGTCAAGGCTTTTGTATATTCTTTTTTCCCCTCATACAGATCTAGTTGTTTCAGCACAATTTGATGAAAAGATTGTCCTTGCTCCATTTTATTACTGGGCAGTTTTGCTGGAAATCAGTTGACGATGTATGTGTGGGTCTAACTCTGAACTCTACTCAGTTCCATTTGACCTACATGTATGTGCTTATGCCCATACTAGACTGACTTGTTGATGATAGCTTATATAAGTATTGAAATCAGATAGTATATTTTCTCTGATTTTGTTCTTTTTATTCAAAATTATTTTTTCTACTTTCATTTTTGACCGTGTTCATAGAAATCTTCGATTTGGCTTGGCCAAAAAAAAAAAAGCCTACTGGGATTTGTTGGGTGTTTTTTGATACTTTTTAAAAAAAATTTTTATTTTTTTTATTGGCTGCGTTGGGTCTTTGTTGCTGTGTGCGTGCCCTCTCTAGTTGTGGTGAGAGGGGGCTACTCTTTGCTGTGGTGTGCAGGTTTCTCATTGCAGTGGCCTCTCTTGTGGAGCATGGGCTCCAAGCACACGGGCCTAAGTAGTTGTGGCACATAGGCTCAGTAGTTGCGCCTCGTGGACTCTAGAACACAGGCTCAGTAGTTGTGGCTCACAGGCTTAGTTGCTCTGCAGCATGTGGGATCTTCCTGGACCAGGGCTTGAACCCGTGTCCCCTGCATTGGCAGGTGGATTCTTAACCACTGTGCTGCCAGGAAAGTCCTGTTGGGTGTTACTTTGAATCTGTAGATGAATTGAAGATTGACAGGTTATCAATATTGGGTCACTGAGTCTCCTAAGAATGAACATGTGGTGTCCTTTAGATTCTCTTTAAATTCTCTCGTCAGTCTTTTATGGTTTTCAGTGTATGTTATTGTGTCCATCCATGTTTTGTTAAATGTATCCCTACGTATTTAATTTTTTTGATGCATCCATTGACTGGCTCATAGAACTTTTCCATGGGATTCTTCTCCTTTATCCTGTTAATGTGATGAATTATATTGATTGATTTTTTTGAGTATTAGAACAACCTTGCGTTACTGGAATAAAGCCCACTTGGTCATTGTTTATTGCCTTTTAAGTAAATTGCTGAGCCATTACCATTATCCCAGAAAATTGTCTTCAAAAAGTGCTCTTTAGTCCTTGCCCTCCTCTCACCCCAGTGTCAACCATTGTTGTAGTTTTTCTTTTTTGACTATAGATGACTTTCTAGAAGTTTATGTAAATAGAATGAAACATAATATACTTTTTTTCTGTCTGGCTTCTTTCAGCATGTTTTTCAGATTTATTTGGATTGTGTATATGAATAGTTTATTCCTTTTTATTACTAAGTAGTATTCCAAGGTATGACTATACCATAATTTGAATTTACTCCTGTTGGTGAACACCTGGACTCTTTCTAGTTTTTGGCTGTTAAGAATAAAGCTGCTCTGAACATTCTTGTTTAGTCCTCTTGGTAGACATATATTTTAACTTCTCTTGGCTAAATGCTAGGGAGTAGAATTGCTAGATTTTACAGAAAATACATGTTTACTTTTTAAAAGAAAACCTGCCAGATCTTTTCCACAGCATTTGTATCATTTTATCCTCCTATGAAAATATATGAGAGTGTTGGTTGTTTCACACCCTTGCCAACATTTGGTATTGTCAATTAATTTTACCTGTTTGGGTGGGTGTGTAGTGGTTTCTCATTGTGGTTTTAATTTGTGTTTCCCTGAAGAGTAATGAACACTTTTTCATGTGCTTATTGGCCAATTAACATCTCTTCCTCTATGAAGTGTCTATTCAGATCCTTTTTGCATGCCTTTTGAAATTGCCTTGTCTTTTATATTTGTTTTTTTATTTTTTAATTCTAGGATTTCTTTTTAGAGTCTGGATAGAAGTCCTTTGTCAGATGTATGTTTTACAAATATTTTCTCTATTTTCTTAATGATATCTTCTGGTGAGCAGAAGTTTTTAATTTGATTAAGTCTGTCATTTCTTGAATTGGTGGTTATTGCTGTTTATGTCCTAAGAAACCTTTACTTACCACCAAGTTAGTCTTCTGTTTTCTTCCAGGATATTTAGCTTTTATGTTAAGTCTATAATTCATCTTGAAATAATTTGGGGTATGGTGTGAAATAAAGGGAAAGGTTTTTTTTTCTTCTATAAACCATTTGTTTATTATAGAGAACATTTTTCCCACTAGGTTGCTTTGGCAATTACATTATAGAAAGTAAAATGATTATCTACTCAGAGAACTACTGAGTTCTCTATAATCTGTTCCGTTGATATGTTAATCCTTATGTCAGTACCACACTGTCTTGATTACTGTAACTTGTTTTATATTTGAATCTTTCAGTTCTGTATTTTTTTTTTAACACAACTTTGGCTAATCTAGGTTTTTTTTATTCCCATGTAAATTATAGAATCAATTTGTAATTTCTACAATGAAAGGCTGCTGGGATTAATTCAGTTTTTAAAATAGGTATAGGTCTATATAGAATTTCTATTTTATTTTTTGTTATCTTTGATAAATTGTTTTCTCGGGATATGTTCATTTCATGTAAATTATCAGAATTATTTGCATAGTTATTTATAATATTTCTTTATTGTCCTTTATTATCTTGTGGCTTTGTAACAAATTATCCCTAAAGAGTAGCTTAAAACAACCAGTGTTCATTGTCTTACAGTTCCTTTAGGTCAGGAATCTGTTATGGCTTAGCTTGGTTAGTGCCTTTTTAAAATGTGATGAAGGGGAGGAAAAACCTTTTCTCCCCCCCGCCCCCCTTCATCACATTAAAGGTATTGTTCCTCTTTTGGCCTTTATTGTTTCTAATAATAAGCTAGGTGAATAATAAGCTAGGTGTTTTCATACTGTGTTGGATTTCTGTGGCTGCTTTCAAGATTTCATTTTTGATCACTGGTTTTTTAGCAGTTTGTCCACTATGTGTAAGTATGGTTTCTTTGTGTTTCTCTTCTTTGAGGTTGGCTAAAATTCTTGACCTTTAAATTTATGTATTTCACCATATTTGCAGAATGGCCATTGTTTCTTCAGATATTTTTATCTGCCATGTCTCTTATCCTTCTGGGTTTCCAGTTACAGTTATTGTAGACCTTTTGATATTATCCCTTAAGTCACCATAGCTGACTTAAAAATTTTATTTAATCTTTTCTTCTCTCTGTTCTTTAGATTCAGAAAATTTTGATTTATTTTCAAGTTTAGACTCTTTTCCAGTCTTGCTGTTACATCCCTGCAGTGAATTTTGTTTTTGAATATTAAAGTTTTTTAATTTTTTTGTTCTTTTTCATAATTTCTTTCCTCTGCTGAGCTTATTTATCCTGACCATGTTTTTTGTTGTTACTTGAGGCATAGTTATAATAGCTGTTTTTAATAACATTGCTAATTTCAACATCTGGGTTATCACCAGCGTTGGTCTCCATTGTTTTTTCTTATCACACAGTTTTGATTAGACTGCAATTGACAGCAAGAATCCAACATCACATTGAAAACTGTAATTATATCGTTATAAAATTTTTGGTGTACATTCTCTCCATTGTCCCCTTGTTACTTACAGCAACAGCCTTTAAAAAAAGAATGTTTTTACATGATTTCTTGTCTTTTGCAGGGCATCTTCTCTACATTCAATTTCATCCAAGTCATTCCGGGATTTCTTAGTAGAAGAAAAAAAATCTGTTACTGTCCAAAGCTCAGGAGATCAAGTCAAAAAAGTTTGTTTTAAAGGAATTGAAAGTTCCCAGGCTCCAAAAGTTGTAAGGTAATAAACATTTTCCTACCTTAAAATGTGCTATGGTGGTTCTACATTCTGAAATAATCTTTAAAAATTTATGAGGAAGATTTTTATACATTCTTATACATTCAAAATTAACATTTATTTTTTAAAGATATATAATTGGTTTAAAATAAACTGTATATATTTAAAGTATACAGTTTGAAGTTTGGCATATGTATAAACCTCATGAAACCATCACCACCAGCTATTTAAGTCAGTGAATATAACCATCATTCTCAGAAGTTTCTTCATGCATATCAGTGGCATCATTTAGCATGTGCTTTTTTTTAACCTTTTACTTAGCATACATTTTGAGATTCATCCAAGTGATGTGTCTCAGTAGTCCATTTCATTTTATTGCTGAGAAGTATTTCTTTTATAAAACCACCTATTTGCACCTGTTGAGCAACTTGGGTATTTCCAGCTTTCTCTCTAGCTATTTTTGATACTGATTTTAAATACACTGGACTTTATAATATGAAATATCTTTTTTAAATGCCTACATGAAAATCTAAACACAGTTTAATAGGGGTATTTTAAAAAATAGTCTCCCCACCATGATACATAAATTCTCTTAATTATTATTCAAAAGGGAACAAACATTCTTGGGCCATTAGATAGATAGGCCAATGTTGGAAGAAAAAACTGTTTCAAGTTGGTTGACTAAATGGAGTTTTTTTTTCTTATTTCTGGTAATATGACATCTCCCAAATAATATACTCCCTAGAGTGTTTTAGACAACACAAAAATGTAATTTAAAATGTTAGTTGTGACCAGATTAATGATTTTGTTTTTCATAAACAGTTTTTCACTGTCAAACCTTTTTCCCCCCTCCCTAAACCCTTTTTTAAAATCAAATCTTATGTCCAATTATGATATATCAAACAGGTGCAATTTAAGACATTTTAATGTTGACAAATATTTATTAGCTGCTCCGTATCAAACATTACACTAGGTACTAGAGTTACAGTGGTGAACAAAACTAACATAGCCCCTGCTCATATAGAACTTAGTCCAAAAGAGAAGAGCAACCTTATTATACAAATGATTAAGTCTACCAGGCATTATGAAGAGGAGGTTTATCAGCCTCAACATTCATTTCTCATTTTGTTTTGTCTAATATTTATTTCAGTTAGGATTTTCTTAGGTCATTATAAATGATTTAAAAAAATCAACTTGGCATTCCATGTCCAAATTACACTCAAGTGCTACCTGTACACATATACACACTTATACATATATATTAATTTCATAATTACATAATTATAATTTAAAAGTGTTCTAAAATAGTCATTATGTATACATACCTCATGAGGGTTTTCTATTCAAATTTTTAATTAGAAAAAAAATTTTTTTAATTGGTTATCATCCTCTGTAACGACCCTAGATCTATTACAGTATTTTTTAAAAAATGAAATGTTTTCTTCTGTCAAAAGACAAAAGTTATATGATGAGTGATGTCCTGTAGACCATGCTTTTAAATAGAATGACATGTAACTCCTTTATTTTCCTACTTCAAGATACACACATCTGCCTTTATTTGTATTCATCTTACCCTCCTTTCTTGTTTTGCAGTAGAAAAGTTATCCTTCCCATCTAAGGGTAGGATTTGTACCTGTACTTGTATCTTAACCCCTTTGCATTTCTGAAGGCTTAAACTATTAATTATCCCTTTTTTCTTATGGATGATCAGTGTTTTCCTTTTAAATAGATTCTTCCCATCAGTTCCCCTCCCCCCAGTTTTCTGCCAAAGTAGGTAAGCTCATTTATTAAACGGAGTGGAACACATAACTGAAAGATATGCTGAGTGTTAATGGTGTTATGCAAATATACAACAAACTTTTCTTATCGGAAATATTTCAGGAACCATATTGCCGTAATTACACTCAAAAGGAAATTACAAAAAAATTTAAATTTTCAGTATCTTAAAATTAGGAATTAGACAAGGAGCTTTACTACTTCATTGTTGACGGAAAGAAATGTATTTTTTTTAAAAATCAAACCTGTGTCTTAGAGCAGGCATGACTTGATATCTCATCTTCATTGTGGAAGGATAATTTCCCTGCATATAAAATTCTATCTGTATTTGAATATGTTTAGGTCTCTCACATGTAGAATGGGTCGGGTAGTCAATCCCTCACTCAACCCCCTACACTTCTAGCAATTGTCCTGTTGTTACCAATTCCCTGCTTCCTTCATAGCCAGATTTCTCAAAAGAGCAGTCAGCGCCCACTCACTTTTTAATCCATTCTGGCTTCCAATCCTGTTACTAAACTGAAACAGTTCAGGCTAAGTTCAGCAGTGACCTCCATATTGCCAACACCGTGACTTTTTTACACGACCTGAAGTTCACTTATAGGTCGTCTTCTCATTTCACTTATATTCTTTCTGTGCTGATATTTCATGAACTTCTATGCTCAGTTATCAGCTATACACTAAAGACTCAAAGTTAAATTGCCTGTCCACATCTGTCCTCTGAGCTTCAGACTTAGTTCTCCATCTGCCTTCTTGATATCACTGTCTTATTTTGGTGTTCAGAAATACTTTAAGCTTTATGTCCAAAATCAAACTTAACGTTTTCCTCATAGCCTTCTCAGAAAACCAGAATCAAACAAAAACACAGACAAAACGTAAAACCAGCCTATTTTTCTTGATTTCTCTTCCTTGGTAAATGTCATTTGCAAGTCTTTGACATGTCTGTCTTCCTTAGCAGTTTCCAGTCTGTCAGCAGGATGTGCAAGTTTTATCTCTTAAATATTTCTCAAATCTGTGTATTAAACTTTATCTCCACTTCCATCACCCTCATTCAGACTATGGATCCTTCACCTGGGCCATCTGAGTAAGCCTCCTAACTGGTCTTGCTGTAGCCTTTCTTCCTTCTCTTCAACATATGGAGCTTGCGTGTGTGTTAAATGCAAACCTTACCTCGTAGGATAAAAGCTAGAGTTCTTATGTAGCCTTCAAAGCCCACGTAGCCTAGCTCCTGCCAGCCTCTTTAGCTTTATCTTTTAATATGATGGCTGTATTTTAGCCACCTTGGCCTGCTCTTAGTTTCTCAGATGCCAGTTACTTCTTCCCACTTACCTACCCTTTGAATAGTTGACTCTCTTCCAATCTCTGTTCAGTCATCATCTTTGAAGAAGTCTGACTTCCCTGACTGGGTCGCTTTCCTGTTATATGTCTTCATAGCACTTCTCACTCATCACACTTACCATAGTTAGAGTAGTGCCCCCGTATCTGTGGTTTTCCTTTTCGTGGTTCTAGTTACCTGCTGTCAACTGTAATCTGAAAATATTAAATGGATATTCCAGAAGTAAACAATTTTTAAGTTTTAAATTGTGCACTGTTTTGAGTAGTGTGATGAAATCCCTCGCCATCCTGCTCCATCTTACCTGGGGGTGAATCATCCCTTTGTCCAGCGTATCCTGTCCATTAGTCACCATCCCAGTTATCAGATCGATTGTCGGGCTGTCACAGTGCTTGTGTTGAAGTAACCTTTATTTTAAATAATGGCCCCAAAGCACAAGAGTAGTGATGTTGACATTTCACATATGCTAAAGGGAAGCCATAAAGTGCTTCCTTGAAGTGAAAAAATGGAAAGTTCTTGACCTAATAAGGAGAGAAAAAAAATGTATCCTTAGGTTGCTAAGATCTGTGATACAAATGAATCTTCTATCCATGACATTATGAAGAAGGAAAAAGAAATTCATGCTAGTTTTGGTGTTATATCTCAGAATGCATAAATTTCAGCCACAGTGCATAAGTTTTTTCAAAAAAATTAACGGTTGCATTGGGTCTTCATTGCTGTACGTGGGCTTTCTCTAGTTGCAGCGAGTTGGGGCTACTCTTTGTTGCAGTGGTCAGACTTATTTTGGTGGCTTCTCTTGTTGCCGAGCACAGGCTTTAGGTGCGAGGGCTTCAGTAGTTGTGGCTCACGGGCTCTAGAGCACAGGCTGAGTAGTTGTAGTACACAGGCTTAGTTGCTCCGTGGCATGTGTGATCTTCCCGGACCAAGGCTTGAACCCATGTCCCCTGCATTGGCAGGCTGATGCTTAACCACTCACCACCAGGGAAGTCCCCATAAGTTCTTAGTTAAGATAGAAAAGGCATTATATTTGTACAAAATATTTTGAAAGAGCAAGAGACCACATTCATGTAACTTTTATTACAATATATTGTTATAATTGTTCTATTTTATTATTGTAACTTTCTTACTGTGGCTAATTTATAAATTAAACTTTATCATAGGTATGTATGTGTAGGAAAAAACATGGTATTTATAGGATTCAGTACTATATGCAGTTTCAGGCATCCACTAGGGGGCTTAGAATGTATTCCTGTGGATAAGGGGGAACTACTATAAACATTATTGGTGTGATTCTTTAATGCTTTCGAATACAAGTATTTTAATGTCTATATATTCAGCTGTATGTTCAGTGAGAGCAAGGAAGATTGATTTTTGCTCATCGCTAATTAGAATGTTTCTTAGCATGTCATAGATCTGAGCACTTGGTCAATGAAGGGAAGAATAAATGAAACAAAACTGTAGCTCTGTTTCAGGTACCACTTGCTTTTAATGTGATGAGTTATATTGTATGCCTTAGATGTATGTTAAGGTATGAATGTTAAGATTGTTTTTGTAATATTTTTACATTTTAAATATTGAATGCATTTTTTAAAAATTTCTTATTTTCTTTGGATAAGTATTTTTGTCATGGACCTTTTAAAATATTAAGGGTGTGTGGTTTCATAGTTCATCGCTAGGGTGTGCTATAACATCAAGCTCTTAATTGTGGAAAGTGGTGTGTGCTGTTACACTGCTTTGAAAATTTTAGTTAAAGGAGCGTATGATAGTATGCTGTCCATAGCTTGGGTGTTTGGCAAGTGGAAGTTAATGTTAAATAGCTGTTTGTTATCATCTGTTCACTGCGAAATAAGACAGCTTGGGTTTCACTTTTAATTTCATCATGGAAAATATTATCATGAGAGCTTTTTTTAAGGAAATAATAAAACATAACAGATAAAGTAAAATATTTATTAACTCACCAAATTATGGGATACTTGATATACATACAGTATTCTGCTGTCCTCTCTTGGGTATATATAAAAGTATAATACAAAGGCCCAGCCTTAAATATGTTTGAAATCTATTTGGTAAGTCTAAATATGCACACCAGGAAGTTAACTGATAGAACAAGAATAAAATTACAGTGTAATGTAATAGTGTTAAAGAAGTCACAAAGCAGTATATGACTAAGTGCTGTATGCGTGGTTCAGAGAAGGAAAAATGACATAGAGTTGTCTGGGAAAAAAAGACTTGAGTATTAATTCATGAACACTTTTCCTATTCAGTAGCAAATATCGATCATTATATTTATGGCTGTATGAATAGTATTAGAAAAATATTGATCCATTTCGTTGCTACAGGCTTTTGAACATAGGATGGGATTTTTAAGAAAAGAGAAAGGGCAGTATGAACAGAGGAAATAGAGGGAATTAAAGCAGGAAGACAGGAATGCTTGTGATTCTTTAGGGAATCGGTGGCAGGGATGGAGGGCTCATCTCAGGAAATTCTACAAATAATATATTCTTGTTTTAATTGTAGAAAATGTGATTTTTTTTTCTCCCACAAGGCTAGGGAACTAAAAGAATGGCAGTGTTACTGATGTGAAGAGGGATTAATGCAGTTTCTGTTTGTTTATTGTTACTTCTGTGTTCTTTTTCATTTTAATATGTTTTATTTCATTTTTCCTTTCACTCAAACACCCCCTTATATAATTCTAGGCAGAAAATGTGTTCTCATGTTTCTAATTAGTGAGAAAAACTATGTATGAGATGAAATCATTATATCAGCTCTAATTTTTTATAAAATCTTTGTAACTGGCATAATACAAAATTCTTTTAAAAAAGTCAACTATGTGAGCAAAAAATAGTTTTTCTCCTAAAGTCTAAACTTGGCAATATTCTTCAGTTTGAACAAAAATCTTTGAAAGATTTTAGCCAGCCCTTTTATGCTTTTATTTTCAGAAAATTTTATACAGATTATCTATTGGGATGCCTGTTTATGTGTTGCAAATACCTAAGGCTTAATAATGCTGTTATTTATTATCGGAAAGATTAGACTGTTTTTATATTTGTTTAGTCATAGCTGTTTTATTTAGCAATTTTGCTTCTAAGATGAAATTTTGACAGACTTATAGCTGTTTGAGTAAATTTATGATTAATGAGATTATCCATTGGAAGATCATTAATGGAAAGAATTCTAACATCTTATGAAACAGATTTGAGTTGAGTCTAATGCTTACAGCAGCCTTCTGTGAACCTTTCTGAGAACAGTAATGTCTATCATATAGGTTTGTTACAAGGCTTATATCAGATAATTTATATGAAAGTACTTTATAAAATATAGGATGTTACATAAAGTTGTTACACTTAAGCTCTGATTATTTGGCTTTGATTTAACGAAGGCTATACAAGATACTTTAGTCCTTATATTCAGTTTTGTATGCCAGTGACATCACTTTCAAAGGGCTTATAGTTGCTGCTTCTTACTTATTAAAAAATAATTGGTTCTACATTATTTTTGCATTTTTTTGAAAGTGTCAAAACACTTTAGCTGATCTGTAGACACCAGGATGATTTTTGAGCACCAGGTAAGTCACTCTCTGTTTTATATACTACGTTATAATTTATTATCCTAGAAGGCCTCTAATCTCCAGCCTTGACTGACTTAAGGACCTTTCAGGGAACTTTAACCAAGGGGATTTGCATTTAGCCTGTCCAAGGTCTATTCCATCAGAATGTACTATTTTCACCTTTTTTTTTTTTTTTTACAAGTCATTTCAGTTTAGATTCTCATCATCTTCTAACAAGTTTATCCCAACAGCTGTCTAGTTCATCTCCTTGGCTTCATTTTTCTTTTGGATGGAAGTCTTCTTTTACTTCATCCTGGAGACTTCTCTTATTTTTTTGGCTGTCATATCCAGATTTCAAGTCATAGAACTTCATTAAAACTAAGAACCTAATAACTGCCTATTTTCATTTCATTTTGTATTTCAGTACCTAATTCTGGAAGGAAAAAGTTATTAGAAATTCAAAAGAGTAAGGAATTTTTTTAAAGAAAAACTCTTTTATTCTGTCCCATATTTAAAATCCTTTGGCTTTATGCTTCAGTTGTTTATTCTCTAATTACTTTTTTTTATGAACAGCTACGTTCCAGGTGTTCTGCTGGACACTGAAATATAAAGATGAAAGAAACAGAGTCCTGTACCTTGAGAGACTAGTCTAGCAGTTAAGACAGATGTGTGTGAAGTTCTATAATAGTAATTGAAGTGCTCTAAAAGCAGAGAAAAGGTGATTTGAACCAATCCTTAAAGAATGAGAAGAATTTGTAATGGACTGTACTCTAGACTTCAGTATATGGAAAATATACTGTATTCTGAGTGAAAAAGGCCTGGATTTGAGTTTTGTCTTTGCCATTTACCCAATTTGAGAATCCTGCAAATTATTGAATATTCTTTGAGTGTTAGTTTCCTAATCAGTATAACAGAAATAATACATGCTTTCTTCACAGTACAAACATTAAATGAGATAATGTATATGAAAATACTCTCAGTAAATCTGTTTGCCCACATGCACATCAGGTTTAAACATTTTACTTCTTAGTGTATTTGTACTCTGACCCTATTGTTTCATTTTAACTTTATTTCCCTCCTAATTTCTTAACCCTGTCATTCAGTTTATGGAAGAGAACAACCTACCTTTACTTAAGCCAACAAATCTTTTACATTCCATGTAGTTGTACGACCAAAACCCTATCTCAGTGCCACTCTCCTCAGCTTTAATGTCATTTCCTCAGTGAAGCCAACAGGGTATACTCTCCTCCATATTATGTTATTTTCTCCTGTGAATCCGTAGTACTTGGTACCTATTGGCATAAATATCAATTATATACTCTCATATTGCTTTGTCGTTACTTAAATACCTTTTTAAAATCTCTAAATAGAGTTTTTTGGATGGAGGGGCCTGAGTTTTATTCAGCCTGATTTTCAGTACCCATAGTGCTGACACATGCCCAGTAAATGTGATAAATGAATCAGGAAGTCAGTATTTTAGGCCCTGTTTGTTCACTTTGTTTGACTTCCTGTTGTTAAACCCAGCTAGACCTAAATTTGCTTACTGCAGAAAGAGGGCATTGGTTCAAGCTAAGTAATTTCTAGGTATCTTTCTAAGCCTAATATTCTCTATAGTTCCTTTGTTAATTTCTCTCTTTACAAGAAAGACTCTTACCCCCTCATTCTATAGCACTTTTATTGTCTTCTCCATGAGGCCTTTGCAAATGACCAGATCTTTTTTGTTTTTATAGTCAGTCAGTAGACATTTGTTTTCTTAAATTCTTTTCTGTTGTATTATGTCATTTTATGTTGTTTCCTCATCTAATTTGTGAGTTCTTAGAAGGCAGACTGTGTCTTAAATTTCTGTCCTATCAGCCACATGCAAATCAATGAAGTTAGAACACACCCTCTCACCATACACAAAAATAAACTCAAAATGGCTTAAAGACTTAAATATAATGCATGACACCATAAAACTCCTGGAAGAGATCATAGGCAAAACATTCTCTGACATAAATCGTACCAGTGTTTTCTTAGGGCAGTTTCCCAAGGCAATAGAAATAAAAACAAAAATAAACAAATGGGACCTAATCAAACTTACAAGCTTTTGCACAGCATAAGAAACCATCAACAAAACGAAAAGACAACCTATGGAACAGGAGAAAATATTCGCAAACTATGCGACTGACAAGGCCTTAATTTTCAAAATATACAAACCGCTCATACCACTCAACAACAAAACAAACAACCCTATCCAAAAATGGGCAGAAGACCTAAATAGACATTTCTCCAAAGAAGACATACAGATGGTCAATAGGCATATGAAAATATGCTCAACACTGCTAATTATTAGAGAAATGCAAATCAGAACTACAATGAGGTACCACCTCACACCGGTCAGAATAGCCATCATTAAATAGTCTACAGATAACAAATGCTGGAGAGGATGTGGAAAAAAAGGGAATCCTTCTATACTGCTGGTGGGAATGTAAGTTGGTGCACCCATTGTGGAAAACAGTATGGAGCTTCCTCAGAAAACTAAAAATAGAATTACTGTATGATCCAGCAATCCTACTCCTGGGCATATATATGGACAAAGCTATAATTGAAAAAGATACACGCATGCCTATGTCAACAGCAGCACTATTCACAATAGCCAAGACATGGAAGCAACTTAAATGTCCATCTGCAGACGAATGGATAAAGAAAATGTGGTACATATATCCAATTGAATACTACTCAGCCATAAAAAAGAATGAAATAATGCCACTTAAAACAACATGGGTGGACCTAGAGATTATCATACTAAGTAAATCAGAGAAAGACAAATATATGATATCACGTATATGTGGAATCTAAAATATGACACAAATGAACCTATCTGCGAAAGAGAAACAGAATCACAGACGTAGAGAACAGACTGTTGGTTGCCAAGGGTGAGGGGGTTGGGGGAAGGATGGAGTGCGAGGTTGGGTTAGCAGATGTAAACTTTTATATATAGAATGGATAAATAATAAGGTCCTACTGTATAGCACAGAGAACTATATTCAATATCCTATGATAAACCATAATGGAAAAGAATATTTTAAAAAAAGAGTGTGTATATATGTATATCTGTATCTATATCTATATATAAAACTGAATCACTGCTGTATGGCAGTAATTAACACATTGTAAATCAACTATACCTCAGTAAAAAAAAAAACCTGTCCTATCTATAATCCCTAGAGTATCGAAGTATTTATTATATTTTTCTTGCTCACAAAATTTAGACTATATATTATAGTCACAAAAATTGGCTGCTTATTATCTTGTTTCTATATATTTTGAAACTGCTAATTTGCCACTTTTATTCATATAATGTTATTAATGTAAAACATTCTTCACAGAGTTGTCTGTATTTCCTAATGTGTGTTTGATTACAATGAATTGGCTATGAGTATTAGAAAAAACAGCCTTTTTTTTTTTTTGGAGTATAGTTTATTTACAGTGTTTTGTTAGTTTCAGGTGTACAGCAGAGTGTATCAGTTATACATATATCCACTCTTTTTTAGATTCTTTTCCCATATAGGCCATTGCAGAGTATTGAGTAGAGTTCCCGGTGCTGTACAGTAGGTCCTTGTTAATTTTTTTATATATATATATATATAGTGTGTATATGTCAGTCCCAATCTTCCAATTTATCCCTCCCCTATCTCCTTTACCCCCGGTAACCATAAGTTTGTTTTCTACATCTGTGACTGTTTCTGAAAAACAGACCATTTCTTGCAAGATCTTTTCCCATGGTATTTCATACACAAGATTTTATAACTGCCTATAGATTTTTCTGTTGTTGTTTACTTAGAGTTTTAAAGGTAAGTCTGATTGCTTATATTAATTTGTCTTCTGAGTCAGGGCCTTGTAATTCCTCCTCTGTATTTCTATTAATAAGCAATTTTACAAATGTTCTACAAGCTTTAATATCTCATTTTGGCATTTGTTTTGCAGATGTTCTACTCATGGTTCCCCAAGACCAGAAGGCAACCATATTTCAGATGTACCACTTCTAGACAGTCCCAAGTAAGGTTAATTGATTAGCTTTGGGACCTCAAAGCCAGACCACTATTTAGCACTGAGAGAGAATATTAAGAAATTGGGAGTAGTATGATATCGAATAGAATGTATTATCTGAATACTCTCTGTCCCACAGTTTGAGTTACCTTTCTGTTTAGTTATATTGCTTTGTTCCATTCCACTTTTTGGTGTTTCCAAAGTTTTCTCTACAGCACAGATCCAAATAAAATATTAGTTCTCCTTGTTTCTTTTTCTCACCTTGTCATTCTGTAAGTTGAATACAAAAGCTTCCAGGTCCCCTTATGTTATAGGTCATGAGGAAAAAAATATAACACTGTTAAAGAGTATTTCAGAGGAGATTTTGTGTGCAAAAATTTGGCAAGGTGAATGAAAACTCATTATTCCTGTTCTTTCAGTCCCTGGCTGTCTTCTTCACTGACTGCTCCTTCCGTGGCAGCCCCAGTCACTTTCGCATCTATTGTAGAAGAAGAGCTACAGCAGGAAGCAGCTCTTATCAGAAGTCGAGAAAAACCCTTGGCTTTGATTCAGGTAAATAACATGCGTATTTTGGTTTAATTTAGGGTAAGAACTATACTACATTTCATTCTTAGGTCTTAAGAAAATTCTGTGTGTTTGCTTTGCTACAGAGGTGCGTGTATTTATCATATTAAAATGTAAATAAAATATAAAAACTGAAGCATTCAGCAAGTAGTAATTGAAGGTATTCAGGATAATTAATTTAGAACTAATAAATTGTGCTAAAACTAATTTTTTTTAGCACTGGTGATGCTTTGGACTGTTTAGTTTTTGAAAGTGACCAGTAGAGAACTTGGCATTATCTAGCTCTACACCTGCCCTTTGTATCAGTAAGAGTTCTTAGGTTGTAAGGCACAGACACAGAGTCAGGCTAACTTAAGAGAACTTATTTGAGAGATAGGAAGATTCCACAGACTTAGCTGAAAACCAGAGCTAGGCTTAGGAAACAGATAAGACTCATAGATGTCCTAAAGAGCTTAAAAAGCTAGATGACTTGTACAATAACAGAAAGCATCTCACAGGATGAGCAATTGGAATGAATGGATTCCAACAGCTGTCTTCAGTTTCTTTTTCCTTTTGTTCAGGATTAAAATCAAGGGAAGGTGGGTATCTGATTATTCTAGCTCGGACTTCAACCGTTCTGCTTGCCAAGGGGATAGCAGGATACTTATTCCGGCATATTGTATGCATAGAAAGTGGTAGGTCCACAAAAGGAAATTGGAAAGCTCATGGAGTCCTGCTTAGTTTATAATTGAGAGAGTAAAGGAAGTTTTCTTTTTTTTCCTTTCCTCCTTTCAGATTGAGGAGTGTGCGATACAAGATTTATTAGTTTTCTATGAAGCATTTGGCAACCCTGATGAGTTTGTCATTGTTGAAAGGACACCGCAGGGACCGCTGGCAGTACCTATGTGGAATAAGCATGGATGCTAGTTCACCATGGAGTTGAGATACAATGTTCATAAATTGTGATTGTTATAAATAAATGCTATGGAAAAAGAGTTCTTACAAATTTGGTAACATCATTCTAGGTAGAATAAGAAAGGATCTAATTTCTTTACTGAATTTGAAGCATATAATGTTGGTATCATTAAAAAGAAATTCCTCAGAATTGTGATTTTAATAACCTTTTATGTAAAAATGTGTGAGAGGAAAAACTTACTAGATTAAATAGAACTATTTCTTCTGAATAGTCTTAAAGGGAAAACATGAGTGATTGAAGTGTAAAATTTGAGTGATGCATTGAAAATAACTTTCCATGTGAGAATTTGGGATAAATAATTTAGAAGATTTTTGCCAAATACTTTTTTTTTTTTTTTTTTTAGTGTGACATTGATGAGCTTAAAGTAGGAGCATCAGCCATTACTTCTGCTCCATTAATGGCCCAAGTTTTGTGTTTGCTATAGTAGTTACGCTTCCATTCTTGTGTCTTTTTTCATCAGGCTTTGAACGTTCTGGCCTGATTTTTAAAGCTTGAGCTGTTGAATGCTATGTTATTTTGGTTTGAACAGCACATTCTCCATTTTGCATTGAACTGTGGAGTATGGTGGAAAGGAAATAAGAATATATTCTGAACAGCTTAGTCTAAGATAATAATAGTTCCTTATAAGATTTGGAGTCACTGTGGGAGTTGTTTTTGGATGGGGAGAAGAGACCTTATAAAAGCCTAATTGTGAGAGAATCAATGTCTGAAAGTGTTAAAATTTTCTAAAATAAATGCTTATTGATACATATAGGAATTGAACAGTTTGGAAGAAGGTTGGTTCACTGTTACCTTTACAATGTTACATAATCAGAAATTCTCTGAGCCTGGGTTACATGAATAGACAAACATTGTTTGTTTTCTTTTCAGTATGCCGTTTGGGTTGTTTTTGAGTGGTTAAATTTTTAACAAACAAATGTTAAATCTATGCTCCAGCACCTAGACAAATTGGGATGGTTAATGTTTCTGGGAAATAATAAGCCTAGGGGAACATGCAGGCAAATCACTGCTGTAATTAGGTTGATGAAAATATGGCTGAAATTAACTCAACACTTGAGCTTTAGCTGCACCCAAAGCAGCAAACTTGTAAGCAAATGTGCAATAAAAAATAATCTTGATCCATTTCACTGTTAATGTGTTTGATATTTTATACTATATTGACATCTGTTATAGGAGGAATTAATGATTCCTCCTAATATCATATATTGTGGCCAGTATTTGTTGAAGTTGATACTGTATCCATTCCTTAACTACTTAAAAAAGGGCAGTTTCCTAAAATGCACCTGTCAAAAATGTTATATTCTGTATGTTTGAGTGAATTGAGAAGCAATGAATTTTATAATGTTTTATTGATGTTGCTGTAAAGAGATTTTCTGAAATGATTATTTCATTTGAAACTTTGATCCTTCCATGCATCTCGGCATCTTTAAAGATGCCACGAAATGAAGATTTTTGTGGTGTACTCTGTGCTGCCTGGGAAGCACCCTAAGGGCCTTTGGTGAATGGGATGTGAAGGAGGAGCCAGAGTTGACCAAGTCTGTGGAATGTTAGGTCTTTATAAACCTCATTCAGAGCAGTTGCACTTTATGACCTGTTTTATATAGTGGGGTATTATATCAAACATCATTTGGCAGGGCAGGGGGAGCTCTTTTGCTAGTAAAATGAAAGGTAAGCACTGCTATAAACAATTTGTAAATGATTACTTGAAGATAGCAACCTGATACACTATGACTAGAAAGCCCAGGAAAGTGACAGGTTTTTCCCTAACATTATTCTGCCTACAATAATTAATTCATCTTTAATCTCATGACTTCAAGAAAGTCTTAAGATTCTAGAAATGGGCAATTTAAGGGATCAGTGGGATGAAGAGGTTTTTAAGGATTGACCAGAACAATTATAGAACTCCTTAGCCTGGAAAGGTGTTGACTGGATTGGGAATTGGGGTTGGGGTAGAGGTGTCAGAGCAGAATATGCTTGAAATTAACGTCATATTTGTTGACAAAATACTAGGACAGGGTCCCCAGCCGGTCCACAGCCTGTTAGGAACCAGGAGGTGAGTGGCACGCCAGCGAGCGAAACTTCATCTGCCCCTCCCATCACTCACATTACTGCCTGAACCATCCCCCCAATAACTTGCATTACTGCCTGAATCCCTCCCCCACAATGGAAGAATTATCTTCCATGACAGTGGTCTGTGGTGCCAAAAAGACTGGGGACTGCTGTACTAGGATTCAGGACTTCTTGTAAAGTTCTAAAGAGGTGGCTTTTAAAATAAGCTGAAGACAGGAGTTAAGAATCCATCTACCAGTGCAGGGGACACAGTCGATCCTTGCTTCGGGAAGATCCCACATGCTGCAGAGCAACTAAGCCCGTGTGCCACAACTCCTAAAGCCCGCACACTTAGAGCCCGTGCTCCGCAACAAGAGAAGCCACTGCACTGAGAAGCCCACGCACCACAACGAAGAGCAGCCCCCACTTGCCACAACTAGAGAAAGCCTGCGTGCAATGAAGACCCAACACAGCCATAAATAAATAAATAAGTAAATAAATAAGTAAATAAAAATTGAAGACAATCTTTATATAGAAACAGTCAATTAATATCTAGGTTGTTTCTATAACTCTTTTGGAGCCTGGGATATATTTTTTAGTTCATGATAGCTGATTCATAAAATTTTAGATCTGAAGAAGCCTTATAAATTAACCCTGTATATTCTCTTTATTGTATAAATTGAAGAGCACGAACTCCAGAGAAAGCGACCAATGAGAAAGAAATATGTCTTTTCAGCCTGGTCTGCCTGCACCAGACTGCCTCTTACAAGTTACTAATTGTCTATAGCCATTTAGCCAAGACTAAGAAAATATTAAAGAGCACTTAGTAAAAATAAATACAACCCAGAAGCTTCCAGAATTACCAATTTAAGAGCTGTTTTCAGAAGGAACTACAGCAACCTCCCACCAAGGAATCAGGGACAAGTGATCCAAGATACTCATGGTAATGTTCATGTATATCTTTTTTTCCTTGAGGTGATAATCATGTAAGATGCCAAAACAACCTGGTCCTTTCTACACACATGACCATCAAACTATATCTTAGACCATATATATATTTCGTTTTCTTATATGTCTCTATTTGGCTGCTTGGCTATTTGTGTCAACACTGAATTCTTACCTTCCCCAAATTCTGGTCTTTTTTTTTTCCTTACCTTTTAATCTGTCATTCTCCTAAGTCATTAAGGGTAAACTTTTGGATTCTTTGTCTCTTTCCCTATTTTGCCCCGTTTATTGTCAAACTTTCAGTTCTGTCACTGCAATATTTTTTATCTAATTTTTTTCATTTCATTCTCATTACTACTACTTTGTTTTATGTCGTCTTTCTGACAGTTCTCAAACTTTTTGATGTCAGGATCCCTTTATACTGATTAAAATTATTGAGGATTCAAAGAGCTTTCATTTATATTGATTACATGTATATCATATATAACACAAATCAGAACAAACTTTAAAAATTTAACTCATTTAAAGATTATAAACCAACACAGGATAACATAAATAACTTTTTTTTTTATGTATAGCCCATTCATATTTATTGTTTTTGTTTTTTTTTTAAGAACTTTCATTGAGATACAGTTAACAGACAAAAAACAGCATATATTTAGAGTATACAGTTTGGTATCCCAATCTCCCAATTCATCCCCCACTTTCCCCACTTGGTGTCCATGTGTTTGTTCTCTATTATCTGTGTGTCTGTTTCTGCCTTGCATTTCCTCTTTCATGGTTGTTAGCATCTGCCTTATGTATTGAGGTGCTCCTATATTGGGTGCATATATATTTGTAATTGTTATCGCCTCTTCTTGGAAGGATCCCTCGATCTTCATGTAATGTCCTTTCTTGTCTCTTGTAACATTTTTTATTTTCAAGTCTATTTTATCTGATATGACTATTGCTACTCCGGCTTTGATTTTCATTTGCATGGAATATCTTTTTCCATCCCCCTGCTTTCCATGTGTATTTGTCCCTAGGTCTGAAGTGGGTCTCTTCTAGACAGCATATATATGGGTCTTCTTTTTGTATCCATTCAGCCAGTCTGTGTCTTTTGGTTGGTATATTTAGTCTGTTTACATTCAAGGTAATTATCGATATGTATGTTCCTAGTACCATTTTCTTAATTGTTCTGTTTTTGTTTCTGTAGGTCCTTCTCTTATGTTTCCTGCTTAGAGAAGTTCGTTTAGCATTTGTTGTAGGTCTGGTTTGGTGGTGCTGAATTCTCTTAGCTGTTGCTTGTCTGTAAAGCTTTTGATTTCTCCATCGAATCTGAATGAGATCCTTGCTGGGTAGAGTACTCTTGGTGGTAGGTTCTTCCCTTTCATCACTTGAACTATATCATGCCACTCCCTTCTGGCTTGCACAGTTTTTGCTGAGAAATCAGCTGTTAACTTTATGGGAGTTCCCTTGTATGTTATTTGTTGTTTTTCCTTTGTTGCTTTTAATAACATTTCTCTGTCTTTAATTTTTGTCAGTTTGGCCACTATATGTCTTGGCGTCTTTCTCCTTGGGTTTATCCTGCCTGGGACTCTCTGTGCTTCCTGGACTTGGGTAGCTATTTCCTTTCCCATGTTAGGGAAGTTTTCAACTAGAATCTCTTCCAAGATTTTCTTGGGTCCTTTCTCTCTCTCTTTTCCTTCTGGGACCCCTATAATGCGAATGTTGGCACTTTTTTTTTTTTTTAAATTTTATTTATTTATTATTTTTGGGGGGGTACACCAAGTTCAATCATGTTTTTATACACATATCCCCATATTCCCTCCCTCCCTTGACTCCCCCCCCACCCTCCCCGTCCCAGTCCTCTAAGGCATCTTCCATCCTCAAGTTGAACTCCCTTTGTTATACAACAACTTCCCACTGGCTATCTGTTTTACAGTTGGTAGTATATATATGTCTGTGCTACTCTCTCGCTTCGTCTCAGCTTCCCCTTCACCCCCCCCCCCGCCCCCCCAAACCTCGAGTTCTCCAGTCCATTCTCTGCACCTGCTTCCTTGTTCTTGTCACTGAGTTCATCAGTACCATTTTTAGATTCCATATATGTGAGTTAGCATACAATATTTGTCTTTCTCTTTCTGACTTACTTCACTCTGTATGACAGACTAGGTCTATCCACCTCATGACATATAGCTCCATCTCATTCCTTTTTATAGCTGAGTAATATTCCATTGTACATATATGCCACATCTTCTGTATCCGTTCGTTTGTTGATGGGCATTTCAGTTGCTTCCATGTCCTGGCTATTGTAAAGAGTGCTGCAATAAACATTATGGTACAAGTTTCCTTTGGGATTATGGTTTTCTTTGGGTATATGCCCAGGAGTGGGATTACTGGATCATATGGTAGTTCTATTTGTAGTTTTTTAAGGAACCTCCAAATTGTTTTCCATAGTGGCTGTACCAACTTACATTCCCACCAACAGTGCAGGAGAGTTCCCTTTTCTCCACACCCTCTCCAACATTTGTTGTTTCCAGACTTTGTGATGATGGCTATTCTGATGGGTGTGAGGTGATACCTCATTGTGGCTTTGACTTGCATTTCTGTGATGATGAGTGATGTTGAGCATCTTTTCATGTGTTTGTTGGCCATCTGTATGTCTTCTTTGGAGAAATGTCTATTTAGGTCTTCTGCCCATGTGTGGATTGGGTTATTTGCTTTTTTGGTATTAAGCTGCATGAGCTGCTTGTATATTTTGGAGGTTAATTCTTTGTCCATTGTTTCATAGGCAACTATTTTTTCCCATTCTGAGGGTTGCCTTTTAGTCTTGTTTATGGTTTCTTTCGCTGTGCAAAAGCTTTTAAGTTTCATAAGGTCCCATTTGTTTATTCTTGATTTTATTTCCATGATTCTAGGAGGTGGGTCCAAAAGGATCTTGCTTTGATGTATGTCATAGAGTGTTCTGCCTATGTTTTCCTCTAGGAGTTTTATAGTGTCTGGCCTTACATGTAGGTCTTTAATCCATTTGGAGTTTATTTTTGTGTATGGTGTTAAGGAGTGTTCTAATTTCATTCTTTTACATGTAGGTGTCCAGTTTTCCCAGCACCACTTATTGAAGAGGCTGTCTTTTTTCCATTGTATATTCTTGCCTCCTTTGTCAAAGATAAGGTGCCCATATGTGTTTGGGCTTACTTCTGAGTTCTCTATTCTATTCCATTGATCTTCCTTTCTATTTTTGTGCCAGTACCATACTGTCTTGATCACTATGGCCTTGTAGTATAGTTTGAAGTCAGGAAGCCTGATTCCACCAACTCCATGTTTCCTTCTCAAGATTGCTTTGGCTATTCGGGGTCTTTTGCGTTTCCATACAAATCATAAGATTTCTTGCTCTAGTTCTGTGAAAAATGCCATTGGTAATTTGATCGGGATTGCATTGAATCTGTAAATTGCTTTGGGTAGTACAGTCATTTTCACTGTGTTGATTCTTCCAATCCAGGAACATGGTATGTCCCTCCATCTGTTTGTGTCGTCTTTGATTTCTTTCATCAATGTCTTAAAGTTTTCTGCATACAGATCTTTTGCCTCCTTAGGCAGGGTTATTCCTAGGTATTTTATTCTTTTTGTTGCAATGGTGAATGGGAGAGTTTCCTTAATTTCTCTTTCTGCTCTTCCGTTGTTAGTGTATAGGAATGCAAGAGATTTCTGTGCATTAATTTTGTATCCTGCTACTTTACTAAACTCATCAATTAGTGCTAGCAGTTTTCTGGTAGAGTCTTTAGGGTTTTCTATATATAATATCATGTCATCTGCAAAGAGTGACAATTTTACTTCTTCTTTTCCAATTTGGATTCCTTTTATTTCTTTTTCTTCTCTGATTGCTGTGGCTAACACTTCCAAAACTATGTTGAATAATAATGGTGAGAGTGGACACCCTTGTCTTGTTCCTGTTCTTAGAGGGAATTCTTTCAGTTTTTCCGCATTTAGAACAATGTTGGCTTTTGATTTCTCATATATGGCTTTTATTATGTTGAGGTAATTTCCTTCTGTGCTCATTTTCTGAAGAGCTTTTATCATAAATGGATGTTGAACTTTGTCAAAAGCTTTTTCTGCATCTATGGAGATGATCATATGGTTTTTATCCTTCCATTTGTTGATATGATGTATCATGTTGATTGATTTGCGTATATTGAAGAATCCTTGCATCCCAGGGATAAACCCCACTTGATCATGGTGTATGATTTTTTTAATGTGCTGTTGGAGTCTGTTAGCTAGTATTTTGTTGAGGATTTTTGCATCTATATTCATCAGTGATATTGGTCTGTAGTTTTCTTTTTTTGTGACATCTTTGCCTGGTTTTGGTATCAGGGTGATGGTGGCCTCGTAGAATGAGTTTGGGAGTGTTCCGCCTTCTGCAATATTTTGGAAGAGTTTGAGAAGGATAGGTGTTAACTCTTCTCGAAATGTTTGATAGAATTCGCCTGTGAACCCATCTGGTCCTGGGCTTTTGTGTGTTGGGAGATTTTTAATCACCGCCTCAATTTCCATACTTGTGATTGGTCTGTTCATAGTTTCTATTTCTTCCTGGTTCAGCCTTGGAAGATTGTATTTTTCTAAGAATGTATCCATTTCTTCCAGGTTTTCCAATTTATTGGCATATAGTTGCTTGTAGTAGTCTCTCATGATCTTTTGTATTTCTGAGGTGTCTGTTGTTACTTCTCCTTTTTCATTTCTAATTCTGTTGATTTGCATCTTCTCCCTTTTTTTCTTGATGAGTCTGGCTAATGGTTTATCAATTTTGTTAATCTTCTCAAAGAACCAGCTTTTAGTTTTATTTATTTTTGCTATGGCTTTCTTCCTTTCTTTTTCATTTATTTCTGCTCTCATCTTTATGATTTCTTTCCTTCTGCTCACTTTGGGGTTTCTTTGTTCTTCTCTAATTGTTTTAGGTGTAAGGTTAGGTTGTTTATTTGATAATTTTTTTGTTTCTTAAGGTAGGACTGTATTGCTATAAACTTCCCTCTTAGAACTACTTTTGCTGCGTCCCATAGGTTTTGGGTTGTTGTGTTTTCATTGTCATTTGTTTCTAGATATTTTTTGATTTCCTCTTTGATTTCTTTAGTGATTCCTTGGTTGTTTAAGAGTGAATTGTTTAGCCTCCATATGTTTGTATTTTTTGCAGTTTTTTTCCTGTAATTGATATCTAGTCTCATGGTGTTGTGGTCTGAGAAGATGCTTGATATGATTTCAGTTTTCTTGAATTTGCTGAGGTTTGATTTGTGACCCAAGATGTGATCTACTCTGGAAAATGTTCCGTGTGCACTGGAGAAGAAAGTGTAGTCTGTCGTTTTTGGATGGAATGTCCTATAAATATCAATTAAGTCCAGATGGTCTAATGTGTCATTTAAAGCTTGTGTGTCTTTATTTATTTTCTGTTTGGATGATCTGTCCATTGATGTAAGTGGGGTGTTCAAGTCTCCCACTATTATTGTGTTCCTGTCGATGTCCCCTTTTATAGCTGTTAGCATTTGCCTTATGTATTGAGGTGCTCCTATATTGGGGGCATAGATATTTACCATTGTGATATGTTCTTCTTGAATGGATCCCTTGATCATTATGTAGTGTCCTTCCTTGTCTCTTTTAATAGTCTTTACTTTCAAGTCTAATTTGTCTGATACGAGTATTGCTACTCCAGCTTTCTTTTGACTTCTATTTGCATGGAATATCTTTTTCCATCCCTTTACTTTCAGTCTATATGTATCCCTTGGTCTGAAGTGGGTTTCTTGTAGGCAGCATATAGAAGGGTCTTGTTTTTGTATCCATTCAGCCAGTCTGTGTCTTTTGGTTGGAGCATTGAATCCATTTACATTTAAAGTGATTATTGACATGTGTGTTCCAATTACCATTTTCTGAATTGTTTTGAGTTTGTATTTGTAGGTGTTTTCCCTTTCTTGTGTTTCCTACTTAGAGAAGTTCCTTTAGCACTTGTTGTAAGGCTGGTTTGGTGGTGCTGAGTTCTCTTCACTTTTGCTTGTCTGTAAAGCTTTTGATTTCTCCATCGAATCTAAATGAGATTCTTGCTGGGTATAGACTATTCTTGGCTGTAGGTTTCTCTCTTTCAGGACTTTCAGTATATCCTGCCATTCCCTTCTGGCCTGCAGAGTTTCTGTAGAAAGGTCAGCTGTTATCCTTACGGGTTTTCCCTTATATGTTATTTGTTGCTTTTCTCTTGCTGCTTTTAATATTTTTTCTTTGTGTTTAATTGTCGTTAGTTTGATTAATATGTGCCTTGGTGTATTTCTCCTTGGGTTTATTCTGTATGGGACTCTCTGTGCTTCTTGGATTTGGTTAATTATTTCCTTTCCCATGTTGGGGAAGTTTTCCACTATAACCTCTTCAAATATTTTCTCAGACCCTTTCTTTTTATCTTCTTCGGGGATGCCTGTAATTCGAATGTTGCTACGCTTAATGTTATCACTGAGGTCTGTGAGACTGTCTTCTGTTCTTTTTATTCTTTTTTCTTTTTCCTGCTCTGTGGCAGTTATTTCCCCCATTCTATCTTCCAACTCACTTATTCGTTCTTCTGCCTCAGTCATTCTGCTGGTTATAGCATCTAGAGTATTTTTAATTTCAGTTATTTTGTTATCCATTACTGTTTGTTTTTCTGAGTTCTTATGAACTGTTTCTTGTACTTTATTTTGTTATCGAGATTTTGGATCATTTTTACTATCATTACTCTGAATTCTTTTTCAGGCATTTTTCCTATTTCTTCCTCATTTATTTGGTCTTGTGGGTTTTTTTCCTGCTCCTTTGCCTGCATGGTGTTTCTTTGTTTCCTCATGGTTGTCCAAACTTTTGGGGTTGCTTGTCCTGGCGATACAGGTGTTTATAGAAGACTATCCAAGCCTCAGACTAATGTCCAAGTTTTGGATTAAACAAATACGAAGTCTAGGAAACACATACATGTATAAGACACACAATTACTGAATCCGTTAGGACATAAGGCTCTGGAAAGACCTGATGGAACCCCAGTATGCTATCAGATATTCAAAGGGAAACCCAACAGAAATTGACAACTGAAACAGAACAAATCAGAGACAAAAGCAAAAGCAAACAAAGAAATAACACCTTACACATACAAACACTAATCCAGGGATATTTTGTAAGCTAGGGTCACATATAGAAAAGAGCTAGAGTACCACCAGACAGAATGGAGATTCTCAGAATGAAATTAGACAACTGTACTAAGAACTAAGATAAAGACAAAAACCTAATATTAAATACCAAGGTGGTGCGTCATCTGGAGAATAGAGCAAGGAGTCGGAGCAGATCGATAGTGTTGCTTATAAGTATGTTAAGATAAAATAAACTTAAAATGGCTGGAAGAAAGGGGAACAGAAGAGCGTAGTGTGGTTGGAAATATGGAAATAAAAAGAAAGGAACAGAAATGTATAAAAGGGATGAAAGGAAAGTATCAGAGATATATTGTCCGTACTACCAAAAACTTAGCTAGATACGGAAGTATGTAAAAAGGCAAAAAAATAAAAATAGAATAAAAAATATCATTGAAAAATTATGTTATAAAATTGTAGATCCCTTAGGACTAAGATCGTAATTAATAAAAAAAAAGAAAAAAGAAAAAAAAAAATCCAGAACTGATCCCATAATGGACCAGTTCAATAGGATCAATACTAATTTTTCTGTTTCCTTAGAGTCTCAGCTGTAAGTGTCCGTCTACTCACCTTGGCTTTTTTGCATTATTCTGTGACCAGCAGAGGTTCCTTTATTGTTCGTCTGTAAACTTCGGTGTGTGGGGAGGGAGAGGGTACAATAGTGGCTCCTTCCCCTGGGAGTGAGTGAGCAGTGGTGCACTGTTGTTTCAGTCTGTTGCAGAGGGATGCCGGTGGCTCAGGTGTAAACAGAAAGTCTTAGAGTTGGGCCACTCTTGGGGTTTCTTTTGTTTGTTTGTTTGTTTTTTCTCTGCAGCCTCCCTGCTGCCGGTGTTCCAAGGGGTTTTAATCCAGCCCCGCCTGAGTGCCTGAGGGTGCTTGTTATCCCTGAGCGCCTTAGGTGGCCCGCAGGGCGTCTCTCCACTGCCTGCTGCAGAGGTGCAGCTCCTCCCCGCCGCCCGTGAGCCTGCAGCTTCCAGCTGCCATCATGGCCGGGCAGCTCTCAGGGGTGGGCACTCCTCGCCGCAGACCTCTTCCCTCCTGTCCTCTGGGTCTGTCACCTTACTGACAACAATGTTTCTCACCCTGAACCAGCTCTCCGGTTCCCACGCTCCCGCTCCCGGACCCTCTGTTCAGCTGTGGATCAACGTCTCAGTCCGGGAATGCTGTGCTGCGGTGCAGACCCTCCGTATGTTTCTCACTCCCTCCCGTCTGCCACAGCTCCGCTGCTTCACCCTCTTTGAGCCATCGTAGATGCCTCCCTACCGGTCATGTCGGGCTCCTTGCGGTCCTTTCTGGTGTCCGAGGCCGTCTGCTGGTGTTCAGCTGGTTCTCTGTGGGAATTATCGCGTCCTTCGGTGCATTCCCAATGCATCTGTGGAGAGGGATACATTCCACGTCCCTCTACTTCACCGCCATCTTTTTTTAATGTTGGCACCTTTAACATTGTCCCAGAGGTCTCTTAGGCTGTCTTCAGTTCTTTTCATTCCTTTTTCTTTATCAGTGATTTTCACCATTCTGTCTTCCAGGTCACTTATTCGCCCTTCTGCCTCAGTTAATCTGCTGTTGGTTCCTTCTAGTGTATTTTTCATTTCAGTTATTGTGTTGCATATCTCTGTTTGTTTGCTCTTTAATTCTTCTAGGTCTTTGGTAAACTTTTTGATCTTTGCATCCAGTCTTTTTTTGGAATCCTGGATCATCTTCACCATCATTATTCTGAATTCTTTTTCTGGAAGGGTGCCTATCTCCTCTTCATTTAGTTGTTTTTCTGAGGTTTTATGCTGTCCCTTCATCTGGTACAAAGTCCTCTGCTTTTTCATTTTCTCTATCTTTCTGTGGCTGTGGTTTTCAGTTCCACAAGACGAAATACTGCTGATACTGCTTGATACTGCTGTCTGCCCTCTTGTGGAGGAAGCTCTCTAGGAGGCTTGTGCATGCTTCCTGATGGGAGGGACTGATGGTGGGTAGGGCTGGGTGGGCAGAGTTCAGTAAGACTTTAATCCGATTTGGTGGGCAGAGCTCAGTAAAACTTTAATCTGCTTGTCTGCTAATGGGTGGGGCTGTGTTCACACCTTGTTGGTTGTTTGGCCTGAGGCTACTTAGCACTGGAGCTTACAGGCCCTTTGATGGGGCTACTGGTGGACTCTGGGAGGGTCCACGCCAATTAGCACTTCCCAGAACCCCTGCCACCAGTGCCCCCGTCTCCCCATTGAGCCATAGCTGCCCCCCACCTCTGCAGGCAACCTTCCAACACCAGCAGGTAGGTCTGGTTCAGTCTCCTATGGGGTCACTGCTCCTTCCCCGTGGGTCCTGTTGAGCACACTTTTTTGTGTGCCCTCTAAGATGGAGTCTCTGTTTCCCCCAGTCCTGTGGCGGTCCTGCAGTCAAATCCCACTGGCTTTCAAAGTCTGATTCTCTGGGGATTCCTCCTCCCATTGCTGGGCTCCCAGGTTGGGAAGCCTGACATGGGGTTCAGAACCCTCACTTTAGTGGGTGGACTTCTGCAGTGTAACTGTTCTCCAGTTTGTGAGACACCCACCCAGCATTTATGGGATTTGATTTTAACTTGATTGTGCCTCTCCTACCGTCTCATTGCAGCTACTCCTTTGTCTCTGGATGTGGGGTGTCTTTTTTGGTGAGTTCAAGTGTCTTTCTGCTGATGACTGTTCAGCATTTAGTTGTAATTCCAGTGCTCTTGCAAGAGGGAGTGAGCGCACCTCCTCCTACTCCACCATCTTCATAAATAACGCTTTTCATGAAAATGTAACTGCTTTACAAAACAACACTAGAAGAATGAGCCTGTTTTATATTTTCATATATAAAAATATGTAGTTCAGTATTTCAGATTTAGGTCTTTACTACCTGGTTTAATAGAGGGCTCCTAGATTCTCATATCTGCTTCTACATTCAATCTGTTGTGAAAACAAGTGTCATATATTGTCTGGAAACTTGAAAGATTGAGATTGAAAAGGCAAATAACATGTTATGAAAATAGTTTTGACCTCACTAACTCTTGAAAGGTTGAGGAAGTGGTGCACTTAACTGCTTAAGTCTCTTAACTGTTGAGTCCCTTACCTGCCACCCCATTCTGTCTCCTAGTCCAAGACATTAAATTCTTTAACTCTCAAACTGATACCCCCAAAGCATGTTTTCCTGCTTTGAAAACTTATGTTACTCCCTGTACACTTTAAGTTCATATTTCCTCAGCTTGGGCTTCCAGTGATTTTTTTTTCTAAGCTCTTTATTGGAATTTAATTTCTTTACACTATTGTGCCAGTTTTGGCTGTACAACAAAGTGAATCAGCTGTATTTATACATATATCCCCATATCCCCTCCATCCCGCCCTCCCTATCCCAGCCCTCTAAGTCATCACCCATCATCGAGTTGATCTTCCCGTTATGCAGTAGCTTCCCACGAGCTACCTATTTTACATTTGGTAGTGTATGTATGTCAGTGCTACTCTCTCACTTCGTCCCAGCTTCCCCTTTGCCCACCACCCCATGTCCTCATGTCTTTTCTCTACATCTGCATCTTTATTCTTGCCCTGTCATTGGGTTCATCAGTACCATTTTTTTAGATTCCGTATATGTGAGTTAGCATACAGTATTTGTTTTTCTCTTTCTGGCTTACTTCGCTCTGTATGACAGACTCCAGGTCCATCCACCTCACTACAAATAACTCCATTTCATTCCTTTTTATGGCTGAGTAATAATCCATTGTATATATGTGCCACATCTTCTTTATCCATTCATCAGTTGATGGGCATTTTTTTTTTTCAATCAAAACGTGTAGTGCTGGAGCCAAACCCGACCTGATGTTTCTCCCAAATAGCCTTCATGGGGATCTCTACCTAAGTTTTTTTTCTCTTCATCTATTGAAATTCTACTCATCCATGATAAAGGCAACCCCAATTCTATTTTCCTTATAAAGTTTTTCTTGTTTTTTCCTTCTCATATCTCCTCAAAAGTAAGCCAAAATAAAATAAAGTAGCATACATGGATCAATTATGTTCCCGTCTCCATTTAACACTTTATGCCTTTTAGGGAACTTGTCACATTCTGCCATTATTTTTGTTTTTCTGTTAGTCTTTATCTTTTACTATTAGAGTTTGAAGGCATAGGCTAGGCACTCTTTGCTTTCCTCTGTGTATTTAAATCTTTAAAATCTTGAACCGTAATACAAATATACACAAGAGAAAAATATTTAGTTCAGTGATTTACCCAGTAGGTTAAGAAATGGACCGTTGAACAGCCCCTTGGAAAGAGGTGCTGGATTTGATTTGCTAGTATTTCATGGAGGAGTTTTGTTTCTGTAATTCGTGATATTGGTCTGTGGTTTCCTTCTGCTCTCTTTTTCTAGCTTTAGAATTAGTTTAATAATGGCCTCAGAATGATTTAAGAAGTAGTCCCTTTTCCTCAGTGTTCTGGATGTTTATAAATGATTGATATTATTTAAATATTTAATAGAATCAACCAGTGAAGCCATCTGGGTATGGACTTTTCTTTGTGGAAAGGTTTTACTTGTAAATTATTAATTCATTTCCTTTCTCTTTACATGTAATAGGTCTATTGAGATTTTCTACATCTTTATGAGTCAGTTTCAGTCATTTGTGTGTCTAGGAATTTTTCCGATTCATCTAAATTGTCTAGTTTGTTGGCATAAAGCTGTTCTTAGCATTTACTTCTAATCCTTTTAATTTGTGTAAAGTTGGTGGTGAGGTCCCTACTTTCATTCTTGATTTTGGTAGTCCGTTTCTCTTTTTTGTCTTGATCCTGTTGTTCTGTTCAAAGAACCAACTTTGTGGTTCCTTTTGATCTTTCTCTATTTTCCCTGCATGCCCCTTGGTTTCAACCCTGATTTTTATTATTTCATTTTCCTCTACTTGCCTTAGCTTTAATTTGCTGTTCTTTTCCTAGATGTTTAAGCTTAGATTACTGATTTAAGGTCTTGCTGCTTTCCAAAACATAGGCATTTAAAGCTGTAAATTTGCTGGTAAGCAGTGCTTTAGCTGCATTCCATAAATTTTTTATCTGTTTTCATTTTCATTCAGTTCAAAATGTTTTCTAATTTCCTCTTGATTTCTTCTTTGAACCATGGATTATTTAAAAGTATATTGCTTACTTTCAAAATATTTGGGAACTTCCCCTATCTCCTTTTGTTGATTTTTTAAAAATAAATAAATAAATTTATTTATTATTTTATTGGCTGTGTTGGGTCTTTTTTGCTGTGCACGGGCTTTCTTCTTAGTTGCGGCGAGTGGGGGCTACTCTTCGTTGCGGTGCGCGGGCTCCTCATTGCCATGGCTTCTCTTGTTGCGCAGCACGGCCTCTAGGCGCGTGGGCTTCAGTAGTTGCAGCACATGGGCTCAATAGTTGTGGCTCATGGGCTCTAAAGCACAGGCTCTATAGTTGTGGCGCACAGGCTTAGTTGCTCTGTGGCATGTGAGATCTTCCTGGAGCAGGGATCGAACCCGTGTCCCCTGCATTGGCAGGTGGATTCTCAACCACTGCACCACCTAGGAAGCCCCTTTTGTTGATTTCTAATTTAATTTTGTTAATACTTATTTTGGAATAGTTATTTTGCATTGTTTCAGTCCTTTAAATTTATTGAGACATCTTATCATCTAACATATGGTCTATCCTGGAGAAACTTCCATTATATTCATGAGAAAAGTATAACTGAATTGACATGAACCTCTTAAGAAATGGTAGCTTACAGGACTCTGTATGTTTCCTATGTTGAGGACATAAATTTGTTGCCTAAATAAAGGACCAGAATAGATGCTGAAGAACAAAAGGGGTTGACTGTGCTAGATATTTTCTGTTTGTACCTCAGATCCATTCTGTGTTCTTCTTCTCACTACTATGTCTTGTGGGGTTGAACTCTAGGACTTTACCAGGTAGCTGATTTACCAGCCAGGGTTAGGGAACTTCTGGCTTCTGGTTACATTCGCCAGTTTGGAACACTAGCAAAATACTGGCATACTGACAGGAGGAAATAGAAAGCTGCCTTTTTTTCCCCCCTGCCCTTTACCTCCATGGTGTTGCTATGGGCCACACATCTCACAGGCAGGTCACAGCTCCTGTCAGGTAGCTCACTCTCCACACAGCACTTTCTCTCCAGATTCTGTTTCCCTTCACCCATTCAGTTCTAGGAATGGCAAAAGATCTCCCATTGTTTCTAGCCCAGGTTACTGCAGTATCCATTGCAGTTTCCCTATATCCCGCCTACACTTTTATAAAGAGTCCTTCAATAATTTACCCAAGTTGCGAGTGTTTCCTGCTAGGACTCTAATTGATTCAGAGATGATCTGAGTAATGGAAAAAAGTAAGAGAATGTAGAGGTTTTGATTCAAAGATACTCCACTTAGAAACTTGGTAGTGAACAGGTAGATGCATGAGACACAGAAATGATAGATGGGCACTTGTTTCGTGTTATAAAAAATGGAAGTCTATGCATCCAGAAAGCAGAAGGTGTGAAGTCAATGCATATAGAAAGAGACTGGAGGTGCTGGGAACAGAGGAAATAATTGCAGAATGGGGATGAACACAGAATCAAGAGTACAAAGTAAAAGCTTGCGGGAAAGGAGAGAAGAACTATTAGTTTCTCCTAAATTGCAGGGAAGAAACAGGATAATCATTGATCAGTGGTTCTCAGTTTGGTCTCCACATTAGCAACACCTTAGAAGTTAAGAGAAATGCAAATTATCAGGCCCCACTCTAGTTCCAGGGAATCCAAAACGTTTAGAGTGGATCCCCACAGTCAGTGTTTCAGGAAGGCCTCCTGGTGATTCCGATGCATGCCACGTTACTTTGATACTAAAACCAGGCAAAGATACCACAAGAAAAGAAAACTACAGGCCAATATCCCTGATGAACATAAACACAAAAATCCTCAACAAAATGTTATCAAACTGAATTCAACAATCCATTAAAAAGATCACACACCATGATGAAGTGGAATTTATTTCAGGGATGCAAGGATGATTCAACATCTGCAAATCAATGTGATATACCACAAAATGAAGGATAAAAATCATCACCTCAATAGATGCAGAAAAAGCATTTGACAGAATCCAACATTCATTTGTGATGACTCTCAACAAAGTGGGTTTAGAGGGAATATACCTCAACATAATAAAGGCCACATATGACAAGCTCACAGCCAATGTCATACTCAACAGAAAAGCTAAAAGCTTTTCCTCTAAGAGCAAGAACAGAACAAGGATGCCAGTTCTCACCATTTTTATTCAACATCGATTGGAATTCCTAGAGCAATTAGGCTAAATAAAAAAAATAAAAGGCATCTAGATTGGAAAGGAAAAAGTAAAACTCCACTATTTGCAGGTAACATACTATTTGCAGAAACCACTAAAGACCCCACCAAAAAACTAGAATAAATTCAGTTAAGTTGCAGTATACAAAATCAATGTATAAAAATCTGCTGTGATTCTATACATTAATAAAGAACTATCAGAAAGAGGAATTAAGGAAATCCCATTTATAATTACATCAAAAGGAATAAAATACCTCAGGATAAATATAACCAAGGGGGTGAAAGACCTGTTAAAACTATAAAATACTGATGAAAGAAACTGAAGAAGACACAAATAAATGGAAAGCTATTCTGTGCACATGGATTGGAAGACTTACTGTTGTTAAAATGTTCACATTACTCAAAGCAATCTACAGATTCAATGCAACCCCTATCAAAATTCCCATGGCATTTTCCACAAAAAAAGAACAAACCTAAAATTTGTAAGGAACCACAAAGAACTCAAATAGCCAAATCAATACTGAGAAAGAACAAAGCTGGAGGCATCTCACTTCCTGATTTTGAAGCTATAGTAATCAAAACAGAATGATATTGGCATAAAAATAGACACACAGATCAAAGGAACAGAACAGAAATCCACACATATATGGCCAATGAATTTATGACAAAGGAACCAAAATTATACAATGGGGAAAGGACAGTGTCTTCAATAAACAGTGTTGGGAAAATGACAGCCACATGCAGGAGAATGAAATGACTATTATCTTTCATCATATAAAAAAATTAAATGGATTAGATTTGAATGAAATACCTGAAACCATAAAACTAGGGAAAAAAACGATGGTAAGCTCCTTGACCTCCGTGATGGTTTTTTGGATTTGTCACCAAGACCAAAGGCAACAAAAGCAAAAACAGAAGTGGGACTACATCAAACTAAAAAGCTTCTGCATAGCAAAGTAAACCATGAACAAAATGGAAAGGCAACCCACTAAATTGGAGAAAATACTTTCAACTTATATATCTGATAAGGGAGTAATATCCAAAATGTATAAAGAACTCATACAACTCAGTAGCAAAAAACAACAAAAAACATCCTCTCCTCCCAAAAAATTGATTAAAAAATGGGCAGAGGACCTGAATAAACATTTTTCCAAAGACGACATAGAGATGGCCATGAAAAGGTGCTCAACATTACTAATCATCAGGGAAATGCAACTCAAGACCATAATGAGATATCACTCCACACCTGTTAGAATGGCAATTATCAAATAAACAAGAAATAACACGTTTTGGCAAGAACGTGGAGACAGAACCCTTGTGCACTGCTGGTATGAGTGAAATTCGTGCAGCCCCTATGGAAAACAGTATGGAGGTTCCTCAGAAAATTAAAAATAGAACTACCATATGATCCAGTAATTCCACTTCTGGGTATTTACCTGAAGAAAATGAAAACACTAACTCAAAAAAGATACTTGCAGCCCCATGTTCACTGCAGCATTATTTACAGTAGTGAAGATATGGAAACAACAGAAGTGTCCATTGATGGATGCACGGATAAAGAAAATGATATACACACACACACAATGGAATATTAGTCATAAAAAAGGAGAGCTTGCCATTTGCAACAACATGGATGAACCGTGAGGGCATTATGCTAAGTGAAATAAGTCAGACAGAAAAGACATACTGTATGATCTTACTTATTATGTGTAATCTAGAAAAAAACAGAAAACAAGAAGAAAAAAAGCTGAGCTCATAGATACAGAGAACAGATTGGTGGTTGCCAGAGGTAGGAGGTGAGGGGTGGGCAAAATGGGTGAAGGGATCCAAAAGGTACTAACTTCTAGTTATAAAATAAATAAGTCATGCACAGCACTGTTAGAAAATTTTTGTGACTATGGTGACGGATGTTTATGTTTATTGTGGTGATCATTTCACAGTATATGTGAATGCCAAATCATTCTGTTGTACACCTGAAACTAATATAATGTTTATGTCAGTTATACCACAATAAAAAATTTTCTAGCACTATTCTTTGAAAATAAAGATCAAACGGCTTGGGCTAAGACTGTGTGGGAAAAATTATAAGGCCAAACTCAATTTTATATATTCAAGGCAGATTATGACTTCTCAAGTAATCAGGTATTTTGTTTTACGATCTCCCTTCATTCAGCTATTATACATTTAATTATGCGCACACAGGCTTTTTAGATTCCATACCTGGTGTAATTATCTTGAAGTTTGAAATTAATTTGCATAGAAAATGAAGAACTGGATACATTGTTAAATGGTTGTGAATATGAACTTATAATGCAAATAATTTTCCAAATGCTCAAACTTTTTGTTTAGCTATGGAGCTTAATTTAGTGTGTGTATTTGGGGCTCCTAAAAAATAATCCTATAAATATGCTCCTTTTTAAATAGATGGCAGGACTTCCTTGGTGGTGCAGTGGTTAAAAATCTGCCTGCCAATGCAGGGGACATGTGTTCAACCCCTGGTTTGGGAAGATTCCACGTGTCTTGGAGCAACTAAGCCTGTGTGCCACAACTACTGAACCTGTGCTCTAGAGCCCGAGAGCCACAACTACTGAGCCTGTGTGCCACAACTACTGAAGCCTGTGTGGATAGATCTCAAGCTCGTCAACAAGAGAGGCCACCGCACTGAGAAGCCGGGCACCGCAACTGAAGAGTTGCCCCTGCTTGCTGCAACTAGAGAAAGCCCGGGCACAGCAACAAAGACACATCATAGCCAATAAATCAATGAATAAATAAAAATAAAATGCAATAAAAAAATAAAAAATAATAAAATAGATGCCATTTGAAATAGATGGCAAACATATTGTACCTTTTAACAGAGTTGGTTAAAAATACTAAGGGAATCTCCCATCCCTTCATCTGCACATGAGATGACAAAAAAAAAGGTGATGTAACTTTTTTTTACTTATAGAGACTTCGGAGGCACAATTTAGTGTGCACTAGGATTTCTAGTTTTAGGATAGAGAAAAGACATCTTCAGCTTTCTCTTGAAAATCACCTCTAAATAACAACAACAAAATCAAGACACAAACACAAAGTTCACTTTTGATCAAATCAGGAGATATCTTTAAGGCTGCACCACAGTGTAGGAAGACAGAATGAGTGTGGGCACATCAAACTTCTAGCAGAATGGCTTCCACTTTTTATTAGTTGATTATAACTACATAAAGCCCTTTTTCAGCTGGTTCTGATTTGAGCACTTCTGGGTCCAATACATCTATCCTGAGCTTCTCAAAATTTCCCCAGAACTCAGAGTAGACTTGGTCACCCACTTTGGTGAGTTTCAGGAATTGTAGGTCAACTGATGAAACTGGCTTGTAGTAAACTTCCGCATGCTGCATACTCATGGCCCAAGCCATCTCACTATCAGGCTGCCCCCAGAACAGCATCTTGCTGGCTCATCACCAGTTTTACTAATCGCTGCCATGTTGCAGTCCAGAAATCAAGGCCTCACTTTCCCTGTAGTGACTGTGTGCGCGCGCATGCACACTCCTTTCCCAGTTGACTGGAAGGGGCCAGAACTAACTTATCTTGTAAAAATAAGTACTGGAGATCTACTACTCAGCACAGTGCCTGTAGCTAACAGTACAACTGTATGCTTAAAACATGCAACAAACCATGTGCTGTTACCACACACACACGCCAAATACTACTATTAAAGGGGGTGAGAGGAAATTGGGAGATGGATTTGTCAATGGCCTTGACGGTGATGATGTTTTTACAGTGTATTCTTATTCCCAGACTCATCAAGTTGTATACATTAAATATGTACAACTTTTTCCACACCAATCATACCTCAATAAAGTGGTTTTAAAAATAAATTGAATTAAAAAAAGAAGGAACAGAAGAACCTGAAAGTAGTGCCTGTGAGCTGGGGTCAGGGGGCCACTTTTGGCACAAATCTTTTTAGTGGGGTTTGACTTCCAAGCTCTGCAAGTGTATGTTACTTAATATAATAATTTAAAGATTGTAAAGTTAACTATAAACTAAAAAATGTAGTACGTAGATAGATGGCTTTATAGAAAAGAGAACCAGGCATAATTTTTGCTCAGTATAAATATTGATTGAACTTGTGTTTAATCTTAAAATTTGAGACTGTATAAAACAAGCGCCTCGAACTTGGTTACCATGAAAGTTCTCATAATTCAGCCCAGTTTCCTTCATAAAATAAGCCCCAGTTTCAGGAAACGTACAAGTATAAAACATCTATCTTCACTCTGTGTTGAAATTGTATTTGAAGGCAAACTCTGTGGTGGACTGTAACGAACACTTAGAGTATTTACATATGTAAAATCTCGTTCACAGTCCCGAGTACACTTTCGATTCACGTAAAACTAAACTTCTGAATCCTATTATGATGTATTAATGATATGAGGAGAGACGTAAACCGTGGATTCTGATAAGTTACCAACATACGCCATGTAGTTATAGCAGCAGAGAAGCAGATCTGAATAAACTCTTTTCTAATAAACGTATTAATCGCTGAGTCTTCCTATATGGACTTCTCAGTCAGATAAGAAAATAAATCCGAAGCAAGAAGTTCATTTAAGAAAGTCGGTTAAAATTTATGAATGCTTCAAGTTGATTTCTATTAAAGTTAAGCGCTTTTAAAATTGGTTTTCATTTTGTGTTTGACTTGAGCCTCAGATTCTTCTTTGGAATCGCTATTTTAAGAACATGTGGGACTTCCTAGGTGGCGCAGTGGTAAGGAATCCGCCTGCCAATGCGGGGGATATGGGTTCGAGCCCTGCCCTGGGAGGATTCCACATGCCGTGGAGCAGCTAAGCCGGTGCGCCACAACTGTTGAGCCTGTGCTCCAGAGCCCGTGAGCCACAACTATTGAGCTCATGTGCCGCAACTATTGAAGCCCACGTGCCTAAGGCCTGTGCTCCACAACTAGAGAAGCCACTACAGTGAGGAGCCTGTGCACCACAGTGAAGAGTAGCCCCCACTCGCAGCAACTAGAGAAAGCCCGTGTGCAGCAATGAAGACCCAATGCAGCCAGTAAATAAAATAAATTAAAAAAAAAAAAAAAACATGTGAATCCTAAAGGTATTCCAAAATTAAAAATTAGAGCTTTTTTACAGGTTACTGGGAGTTCAAAAGTCCAGATCTCACGCTTTAATGTAATGAAAGTCTCCAAATGAGGCACTATCTTTCACATTCATATTAGATGTGGCATATTAGTTCCGAATTTTTAAGTTGTGAATTGTATCACAACTGTTAGCTTAAGAGTTGGAAAGCTAACAGTTTTGTTTGTTTGTATTCTGTACGAAAACAGTTGGTAGGTGGATAAATGTCTAAAGAGAATTACAGAAAGCGCATTTATCTATTTTATTTTTGTTTTCTTTTTATTGTGAGCCAAATAAGTTTTGAAAAGTCAGAAGGCAAAATAAAGTTTTGTTTCTGTTTTATAAATCAAGTCATGAATTTCAAATCAAGCTAAATTTTGCTCCATTCCAGTGTATAGCTTGCTCTAATGACCTAGTCTTGGGCTTCCTAGGTGGTGCAGTGGTTAAGAATCCACCTGCCAATACAGGGGACACAGGTTCGATCCCTGCTCCAGGAAGATCCCACATGCCACGGAGCAACTAAGCCTGTGTGCCAAAAAAAAAAAAAACAAACAAAAATAAATGACCCAATCTTAAAGTTCTGGGAAACAATATATTCTAGCATACTATAAAATTATATTTTGTATACTTTAAGTAATTTAGGACAAAGAGCAAGGAGTTTATGCCCTCACTGGAAAAAATTATTTACTAGCAAGGTAGAAAATAAAAGCATCTTAAGTTCAATTCATAACAATTTGTGCCTTATACTATTACATGTCTTATTTTAGACCCTTTTAAAGTATTCTATAGGTAGATATTACAGATGGTACTATGAAAAATAAGCAAAGTATTGTATTCATTATTGTAGCTCAATTCTGCATTTCTTGAATATTTTGAGGATATAAAACTTATTTTCATTTAATTTTTTGAGAAAATGAGTTCACAGCTGTTGTATCTAAAGTGCTGTTTGTTACATATGTCACTGGCTTCAATTTGTGATTTAAAAGTTTAAAAAATAATTTTGAAACAAATTACTAATTGCACTTATCAATAAAAAGAGAAAAACACTCACGTTTTATAACTCCAGTATTCTTTTTATTTCCAATCCCAGTGAAATGGAAATAACACTCAGCTGGAGTGCAAAGATGAATTTTCCTTTACCTTCTAAGAATAACATAGCAGTGACTGGCCTGGGTTTGCTCCCTGCTCTGATGCTGTCACCATAAACTAGAATCGTGTACTGGACTCATTTCACGTTACTAGAAACGGAAAACTTCTAGAGGCAAAGAGGCATTTAGCATGGTTTCATACTAGATGTCTGTCCACAATTAAGTATCTAAACCATCAACATCACACTCATTACCAAGCATCTGTTTAAATAGCTACTGTATATATATATACATAATTTCAGCAAGTTTGCCATAGGATTATTACTTTCATCAGTAAGAGGCCATAATGCCATATAAATGAACTATCTATAGAGTTCTTGTGAAGCTGAAGCAGTTTGGTATCACAACAGGATTAGGCAGTTTACAGAAATATCAAGCATTTTAAAATAGGGCAGAAATGTATGCTAAGTGCAGCATTCCGAAAGTGTTTTCGATGAAATGCTAATTCTGAAGGGTGTTGATAGTTCTATATGTTTCTAAAAAGCCCAGTGACTAATTTAATTTGAGAAATGCTGGGTTAAAGACTATAGGACTTCTCAGAATCTTTAATTTGCTAATATGCACTGAAAACTCTCAAGAAGGGACTTTTATAACATGCTTTATTTTAAAATGTATACTAGCAACTTCCCCGGTGGTGCAGTGGTTAAGAACCCACCTGCCAATACAGGGGTCACTGGTTTGATCTCTGGTCCAGGAAGATCCCACATGCGGTGGAGCAACTAAGCCTGTGTACCACAACTACTGAACCCGCATGCTGCAACTACTGAAGCCCATGTGCCTAGAGCTCACGCTCAACAACAAGAGAAGCCACCACATTGAGAAGCCTGCACACCACAACAAGGAGTAGCCCCTGCTCTCTGCAACTAGAGAAAGCCTGCGCACAGCAATGAAGACCCAATGCAGCAAAATATAAATAATTTTTTAAAAATAAAAATGTATACTAAATTCATTTAACCAATGAACTCTTTCTTTTCTTTCTAGCAATATCCCTAGGGATGGGAGGGTGTTCTATGGAGAATATTCTGAATCACACTGGCATCAAAGTTAGATACAGAAGTTCTGGAATTAGACAAGCTAGCAAGTCATTTAACGTCTCTGAGCCCTGGGTTCTCACCTACACATTAAAAATAATAATTCCTGGCGCTTCCTAGGGGGCGCAGTGTTTAAGAATCTGCCTGCCAATGCAGGGGACACAGGTTCAAGCCCTGCCCCAGGAAGATCCCACATGCTGCAGAGCAACTAAGCCCGTACACCACAACTATTGAGCCTGCGAGCCACAACTATTGAGCCCATGTGCTGCAACTACTGAATCCCATGCGCCCAGAGCCCATGCTCTGCAACTAGAGAAGCCACCACGAGAAGCCCACACACCACAATGAAGAGTAGCTCTCGCTCTCAGCAACTAGAGAAAGCCCATGTGCAGCAACGAAGACCCAACAGTCAATAAAAAAATAATAAATCCAATAAATAAATTAAAAAAATAATTCCTACCTAATGAGAATATTAGAGATTGCTAGTTCATGTAAAGAACATAGCTTATTATGAGCACTAAAAATGCTTACTTATCAAAACAGCATTAATTGGAGAAGCAGAGATCACAAATGCAGCCACTGTAATTCCTTGGTAGAATGTAACAAGCCTAGAAAACTGAGCACTATGTCACTAAAGACAACTGTGAAGCAATAGGAAAGATTTGAAACTATTTTATATTAAAATGTAAATTTTACTTTGGTTCATGATTCATAATTGATCCCATAATCAATTCACTTATTAAACTGAGTATATTCACATGTTATCTCATTTAATCTTCATAAAAAATTGCTGAGATACTGTCAATTTTTACATTTAATTTTACAGATGAGAAAACTGAAGGGATAAATAACTTTCCAAAGCTCCAACAGCTAATCTGTGGAGCCTGTATTGAGACTCTGATCTGAATCCAAACCCCATGATCTATTTTTTACATTAATGTATTCATATTGTTAAAACATCAAATAATATAAGAAGATGAAGAGTCACGCCTCCTGTTCCTGTCCACATCCTCTGGTTCCCACTATAGATAACCACACTTTTATTAGAGTAATAAAAGGTAATGTCCTTCCAGTTCCTTTATGCAGATTCAAGCACATACAAATACATGTTTTTAGTTTCTTTTATAAGTGCAGTGTTCTTAGACATAACATCAGGAGTACTATCCATAAAAGAAAAAAAATGATAAAATTTTTGTGCTGTGAAAGACACAAGAGAATGAAAGACAAGCTACAGACTATAGACTATTTAAAGAGCAACATTTTTTCAATCCAATTATAAAAAGGACAAAAAATAAACATATTTCCCCACAGAGGAGATACAGATGTCTAATAAGCATATGAAACCATGTTCAACATCATTAACCATTAGAAAAATGCATACTAAAACCACAGTGAGATATCATTATACACCTACTAGAATGGCTTAAATGAAAAGTAGTGATAATACTAGATGTTGGTGGGGGAGGGCGTGGAGAAACTGGGTCTCTTTGTTTGAGAATATAAAATGGTACAGCTACTCTGGAAAACAGTTTGGCAGTTTCTTATAAAATTAAACATGCATTTACCATCTGACCGAGCAACTGCACTCTTGGGCATTTATCCCAAAGAAGTGAAAACTTATGTTCACACAAAACCCGCATACAAATGCTCACAGTAGTTTTAAGTGTAATAGTAAAATACTGGATGCAACTTAAATCTTCAACCCAAGTCTCCCCCCTTACGGGTGAATAGTTCTCAGTCCTTGTGCCTGCTGTCTCCACACTTAGCTGGAGGATTGTGTAGCTTGTCTCCAAGATGGCAGCAATAACTCATTCAACCGAACAAACTCTGGCAGGTCCATACAGTGGCGTACTACTCGTCAATGAAAAAGAATGAACTACTGACAACATGCAACAACCTGGATAGACCTCAAGGATCTCATGCTTAGTGAAAAAAAATCAATCTCGAAAGATTACATACTGTATGGTTTCATTTACATAACATTCTCAAAATGTTAAAAGTATAGAGATGGAGAACAGATTAGTGGTTGGCAGAGGACAGAGACTTTGGGTGGGGAGGGGGTGGTTGGGAGAGAGGGCCGCAGATACAAAGCGCACAAAGGAGTTCTGGCGATGGAACAGTTCTGTGTCTTGATTGTGGTGGTTGTTATGGGAACCTACACATGGTATGAAATTGTACAGAACTATATGCACCCGTACACACACACATGAATACAGGTTAAAAAACGGTGGAAACTGATTAAGGTCTAGACTCCAATTAACAATAATATCCTAATGTCGATTTCCTGGTTTTGATATTGCACTACATCACTATGTATTGTCCTATTATTGTGATGTCATACTATAGCTATACTTCTGATATCATAATTTGGGGAAGTTGGTTGAAGGCTACATGGGACTCTGTCATTTTTGCAGCTTCTTGTGAATCTATAAGTGCATGTGGGATGGGAGGGAGTATTGCCACCATCTTGGAGACAAGTTCCATAGTCCTGCAGCTAAGTGAGTGAACAGCAGCACAGAGGCTGAGAACTTGGGCTCTTGGAGCCAACAAACAAGAGCCGTGACCCTGTATGACCTGCCTGTGTCGGGTTGAGAGGACGGGGCGGGCAGCAGCCAGCTCCAGGCGTGGTTTGGCGAGAACCATCACGGCGCCGCCTCCACTGACTCGGGCTCAGGATATAGCCTCTGTCTTTGAGGGCGAAGAGTCTACTAAGCAGGGTAACTAACTGAGAAAAATGAAAGGAGAATGTAGACAGAGACCCAGTCCTGAAAACAAGGCCAAACTGGAGCAAAGAATGGGCAGCCTGAGATTCGGCAGACCCCAGGAGCTCTGGCGGCAGGGGACTCCGAGCCGGGGGTGCTGTGCTGGCTGTGTGACTCATCACCAGATCCTTCAGGGTGCGGTGCAGAGGCAGGTAAAACACACAGACTGTCCAAAGAGCCCTGGAACTCAGACAGACCCCTGTGGGGAGGCGCTAGAGAATGCAGACAGTAGAAATCAGTGAGGGTCAAAGCACAAAGAGAATTAGAGCACTTTTCTTATCCAAGGGATCCTAGGTTTCACCTCCTTTCCTTTTCCATCGCGTTTCTTAAACGTGTTTCCAATTTGGAAATAACTGCAAAGTACTATACTTCTTTTTATTAGAACTAAGACACTGCTTTACCAAGAATTATTACGGTTAGGGATAGGCAGAATCAAACCACATATGGTGACTGAAGTCATTCTGTTTCTTTGGACAGAGGGAGAGGGGTTCTGAGTGACAACGTGCTTCATGCACACTGTGCTTGCTTTCTTCTTTGAACAAGAACGGAGAGCTTTTAAAATAATCTCAATGCATTCCCCCAACGAAGCTATGTCAATACACTTAAGTACCTGGGCTTAAAAATTTCCCTGCTCCAGGGATTTCCCTGCTGGTCCAATGGTTAAGACTCTGTGCCCCACAAGCTCTATCCCTGGTTGGGGAACTAAGATCCCAGCAAGCTGGGTGGTGCAGCCAAAAAAAAAAAAAAAAAAAAAATTCTTTAACCAAGTAGCTCTCTTATTCACTTAGTAAACTGGAGTGTTACCTGTTCTTTCCTTCCATCCCTGCCCCCCAGGATACAGGGATAGGCCAATAGGTTGAGTGTGTGTTCTAATTGTAAACAGTCACGTGAATAAATGCTAGTTGTCTTAGCATCCCAGGGAAGAATGTTTTGTACAGAACCACCTCCAAGACCCTGCAGTTGCCCCAACTCCACACTCCTGCCCACACACAGCTGTGACTCAGCCCCCGACCTGAATGTTAGAAACGTCAGCTACTGGGTACACAATCCGAATCCTTTCTTAGGACCTAATTTGATCTCTAGTGATAGTCTGGCTTTTACACAGAGAACACTAAAAAAATCAATTTGATAGTCAGTGTTTCCACACAGATGAGAGGTCTGTCTTCATTGGCTACTGAATAAGAATTGCTTCAGAATCTTGGGTTTAGTGCAGGATACTATTTAAACACATGCTCTTAAACAGAGCATTTGTGAATAATCATTTTAGTGATAAATGCACTTGCTCAGCTGCCCTTATGACTTTTAATTTGGCATGTATTTCATATAGATTTTTCCATTAGAACATAACTCCAAGTGGTACCAAACCACGCTGGCTATATTTTAACAATGACAGCAGTAGCTGTGAAGGCCAGGATTTCAATTAGCAGAAGTTTTTACACTCACAGGAAGGTGATTCTGAATTTAGTTTCACATATTGGATAAGTGTGTCACATGAAAACATGAAGTGATGCTTCAGCAGGAAGCCAGGCCCGTGGCACACAGACCGGAAATTAGTGCAGAGAGGTTTAAGCCCAGTTGTTTGATTGTGCTGCAATCTGCTGGCTGGCCTACCATGCCCTCCCCTGCCTAGAATCACAATATTGCAACAAGAATCTGGTTAACACTTGTTCCTTATCTCAGTGAGTTGCCATTGAAGTTAGTTTTTTTAAATTGCAAAGCTCTTTGAGCTCTCAAAGTGGGAATTAGCTTTTATTCTCTATTCTAAAATAGGCTATTCTTGGCCCAGGCCCTAGGGCATAGCCAATCTTCCACACCCCATGACATGTGGGATCTTAGTTCCTGGACTAGGGATCTAACCCCTGCCCCATGCATTGGAAGCACAGAGTCTTAACCACTGGACCACCAGGGAAGTCCCAGGGCATAGTTCAGAGTCCCCCTTACACACAGCTGTTAGGTTACCCTGATTCCTCTGTAGAAAGTACAGCCTTGGCCAGGGGTACTGGCACCTCAGGAGACAGCCAGTCTTATAAACTAGCTATCTGAAGAACTGAAACTATTTCTTAAGGCAAAAGAAGAGCTCTGCAAATATTTTTTATTAGGAAAAAATATGCCTAAGAATTGTGCCTTGTTTTATATCTGAGTCTTGGTATCATGACTCTTGCCTACGAATCAACTTGTGTTAATTTTTAAAAAAACATTTCAGTGACTATGTATTGCCAGCCTCTGCTAATCAATGCATGTTTTAATCGAAGAGAAAATATGGATTTGGTGTGTGTTCTGAACGTCAGCAGGGAATCAAACTTTGTTCTGAGCATTGAGTAAAGATTTTAGTGACCAAGCAGGGAGTGGGCTGGCCTTCATAAATACAACCTTCATTGCAGTAACTTTTACTTTGGTCTAACTCCACCCAGAAGATGTTTACAATCAGCAGTGCAATTTGTAGGCTTGAGCCAGTGGTGAACATTTTGGCTGGATAATATAGCAATGCCATCTTTGTCGCTATAGAGGTGGTGACATTCTGTAGATGACTTTGCAATTGATTTTATGGTGAACATGCAGGCCAGTCATCACAAAATATCAATAATATGGTAAGTGATACAAAACAGTAATTTGCATTCACCAGTGTATACTGATACACTCTAGGTTGTCAATGATGGCTTGACTTTTCAGAAAGCAGCCTCTTGATGTCAAGTCCCTCACTAAGACATGTGTGAGGGGATTCGGTGTTTCAGCAGCACTTAATATGGGTGAAAAACATGGCAGAACACCAGGAAGGTTAAAGCTCTTAGCTGCAGCGTGAGGACTGCAGGTGGTTTCCTTGCCTTAAGTAAGGCCAGAAGCACTGATGATATGGCTTAAGAAGAAGACTGACACCTTTAGTGATGTGTGATGGAGGGATCTAGGACTTCCTACGAAAAACCACTTTCTTCCCCAGTGGCTTTATGTCACATCCCTTAAAATGTCAAGTGGAAGCTTCCAGCCACATTAACTGAGCACTGTAATCTCAACGCATGGTGGTAACAGCAGTTTTGGCAAAAGGCCTTGATAGAAAACCCTGGAAACTCAAGAGACCCAGCAGCCAGAGGGTTTAGACTCTCTAAGGAAGTATTCAGAGGAGCTCTTGCCTTGAGCAGAGAAGAGCCAAAGACTTCGCCCAGTTCTCACTGAGCCATCGTGATAACTGGTACCCTGCCAGTCGACTCACCTTAGGAAAGGGGTGTAGAAGCCTGCACTTAGTCACACGCTCTTTCTAAGCCACATGGAGTTGCGGGGGAGGGGGGGGTGGGGAGGACACTCAGATAAGACAAAGCTCGCCAACCCTATCTTGTACTTATAGACATTTATGAGCACTGCCGCAAATTGTGCAGAATCCTAGGCATCTTTCCTGGACCCCTTGTGATAGCAGCCCATCCCTCAGCTAACTCACCCCAGGTGACGTGAAGAGCTAGGGCGAGCAGTAGATGTGGTGTTCTCTTTTCTTAAAATTTATGTATTGAGTTTTTTAATATTTATTTGGTTGCACCGGGTCTTTGTTGTGGCAGGCGGGCTCCTTAGTTGTGGCATGAGAACTCTTTGTTGTGGTATACACATGGGATCTAGTTCCCTGACCAGGAATTGAACCTGGGCCCCCTGCATTAGGAGTGCAGAGTCCTAACCACGGCGCCATCAGGGAAGTCCCAATGTGGTGTTCACCTGACTGTGGGTTGTCGTGTCAGGGATGTGAGCAAGCCCCTATTTACCAACAGCAAACATACTTCACACCCACCTCCTCCTGAGTTCTGCTCAAACTTGTTTTCAATTTCTTGAAACAGACATGGGATCTACAACTGAGATAAGGATATTAATAGTCACGTATAGACGTTCCTTTTAAATTGCATCAAGATATACTGGAAGGTTTCAAAATTTACTGTAATATTTGAACATAGAACAGGACACTCTATCAGACAGTAAACTTTCCCATTGGATCTTGCATCTCATGTGTGTGCGTGTGTGTATGTATGTGTGTGAGAAATGTCTTCTGTGAGGGCTTTCGCTATGCAGGGCTCATCAGCTTCTTTACACTCCAGCACGGGGAGCAGGGCGAGCCTGTGGTTCCCTTGGATCCAGCAAGGCTGTGATTCTGTGGGAATGTTTATAACATCACGTTTTCTGTCTCTCTTCTCCTAAAGGGCGACGAAGGGAGTCGGGTGATGCCCCTGGGGCTTCTGCATGAGGCAGTCCTTGCCGCTGCCTGTGAGCTGTTGGCAGGGACCAGCCACCAGCCCTTCCCCGTCCTGGGAAGCACATCCCTCTCACCTCCATGCATTCCTTATTCTGTTCTGAAATTTTTTTTTTCTTGAGAGAGAGGGCTCTGTGTGTGTGTGTGTGTGTGTGTATGTGTATAGAGAGAGAGGGAGGTAGAAGAACTGGTGACTTATATGCTTCAAATTCCCTTCCATTTTACAGAGGGGTCGCGTGCTATTTCCAAGACGGAGACATTCTATGAGAAACAGATTTCAATAGAGAGTCTGAAAGGACAGGAATGGTTTAAATTTAGCACTGGGGAGGGAATGCTGCCTCTAGGTAACGCACATGGAAAACGGTTCCAAATGTTTTCTCTGATGCCAGCTGTGCAGCCTTCTGGATAAATCATTTCACATCACCCTCTCCAGAGCATTGAGTGCAGATGTATCCCCCGGCCACAAAGATCCTGGACTGAAACCCAGCCACCCCTGCGGTGCCACCACGCCAGAAGCTGCTGCTCCCTGCCCCCACCTGGCACACGTCCAGCCCCAGCCCCTCCCCCATCAGCTCAGTGACCAGGGACGGGCTCTGTGTGATGTAGACCAATGAACTCTGCCCACCAGGACTGTGGCTCCCTGGGTACGCCAGCATCCCCTCCTCTTTATTTTCCTTGGGACCCGGTGAATCATCTATTGTACCATCTTACATGGTGTGAGTCATTTCAGGCTATTTTCTGCCCAGACTCAGCCCAGCGGCTCATTTCTGGAGAGGGCCCTTCCTCCTCTGTTAAATGTCATGAATCACAACACCGCACTTCATAGGAACTCCACGCTCGCCTCACTGGAGGTGAGCGCAGTCAAACACAAGAACACAGCAAAGAAACGGCCTGCATGCGGGTGAAGCTGCCCCGGCCTCTCTGAGGCTCATTTTAAGACCATAATCTGCATATTCCTTGATGGTGATGACAACGTTGGACTTTGTCATTTTGCTCCCTTTGCTTTTATCAGGAGGCACGTGTGAATCAAATGCAGGCTGTGAAGTCAACATGTGCTTCAAGAACCTTTCAAAACAAATGTGGCTTGGTGGTCACTCCCGTTTCCTAATGGCCCCCTTCTGCTCCCTTCTTATGGTTTTATTTTCTTCATGTGACATTTTGGAGCAAAGAATCTTTTATTTTTAAAATTTTGTAATTAAAAAAATTTTTATTGGGATATAGTTGTTTTACAATGTTGTGTTAGTTTCAGGTGTATGGCAAAGTGAATCAGTTAAAAATTTTTTTAAAAATTTTTAAAAATTTCTCCTTGCATGCCCTTTCTAATGTCTGACAAGTTTTTCCAGTTGGAATTTAACTAGAAAAAACTCTTATTTTTCTGATTAACTTATGGAATCAGAAAAATAAGAGTTTGTCCAGTATACCTACACTGATATTCCCATTCTCTGGAGATTTGAGAACCTTTTGGTGTCTCTCAATATATTTTTTTAAATTTTAATTTAATTTAATTTTATTTATTTTGGTTGTGTTGGGTCTTTGTTGCTGCGCGCGGGCTTTCTTTAGTTGTGGCGAGCAGGGGCTACTCTTAGTTGCGGTGAGCAGGGGCTACTCTTAGTTGCGGTGTGCAGGCTTCTCTTGTTGTGAAGCACAGGCTCTAGGCGTGTGGGCTTCAGTAGTTGCAGCTCATGGGCTTCAGTAATTGCGGCTCATGGACTCAGTAGTTGTGGCACACGGGCTTAGTTGCTCCTCAACATGTGGGATCTTCCCAGACCAGGGATCAAACCCGTGTCCCCTGCACTGGCAGGTGGATTCTTAACCACTGCGCCACCAGGGAAGCCCCTGACGTCTCTCTTAACATTAAAGAAGCTCGTAATAATTCCCGCTTCTACTGAAGCACAAGAATATGCAGAAAGGTCTGGTGTCTGGTTCAGGTGCTCTGGGCAGTCTTGGCCGCCCTCAGATGTTGGCTGTGACTCTTCCCGGCTGGGGCTGCCTGCGGCCCTGGGGGCACATGTGTAATCTTCTAGGCAGAACAAAGGCAATATTTTCCCAATTGTTGAATTTCACTGCTTTCATTTTTCAGGGCAGAATTTTAGGTTTATACAAGGGTAAGACTCCGCTTTTCCTGGATTAGGACATGGATTGTAAAATATTTCGCTGGGTCAGGACATGACATGCCTCAATCTGAGATGAGCTCAGGCTGTTGTTCCAGGCCCAAATGCCTTGAAAGTTTAGGTTCGGAAGGACACGTGACAGGAAACAGTGGCATCTGTGCTGGACAGTCACCTGGGGAGCAAGAGATCCTAGGTGACCTGAGCAGCGTTTCTGATGATTAGAGAGTGTGGCTTTTAGTCCAGTGGCCCCAACCAGCATCACTGCGTGGCCACTCTCGCAGCGGCAGCCAGAGAACGTGAGGCATGGCACGCTTTTGCTGTGTGTTTTAAATTAGCTTAGTCAAGCTATGAATATTTGGGGTAATTTCTAAAAAACGAAATGTTTATGTTGAAGCCAGAAGACTAGGTTGTGCAATGCAAATTAACTTCTTATGGAGGTGGGGTCTGGAAAGCAGGATGGAACTGTGTTTCTCACCCCAGCTGGTCCACTAGGGTGATGGATCAGAGGTTAAATTTCCTCTGAGGATTCCTGAGTTACCTCAGAAATTCAAATGCCTGCCCATGGATTCCAGTAACCTCTGTGGAATGCCGACACCAGCCCCATGCAAGCATCCCCATCTCCTGGTGCACAGCTCCTCCTGTGAGCTGCTTCTGAACTGACTGGTTTTACCCCACCTTCCCCTATTAGAATAATCTGTCTTTCTTTCTGCTGTGCCCCGTGTCTCTGTTTCCCTTGTCAATACTAACAAAGACCCTCTTTCCCAAGAACCTTCCCTATGGGCGATCTTTCTCTTCCTGAGTTTCCCTTTTTCAGTTTTTTAATGAGTTCACTTTAACTGCATATTTTTGAAAGACACAAAGCAAATATGCAGCTGTTCAAGTTCGTGCTACTCTGATAAACGCAAAATCGGAAATGAGATGTCACTTCAGACTCAAAAGATAAGCAAAATGTTATAATCAGAAAGCCTTGAGTGATGGCAGAGCGAGGCATTCCAGTACCTCCAGGGAGGAACGCGAATTGCAACATCAGGACTTGGTAAAGTCGAAGAACTGTGCTCAGGCTGTGACTCATCCACTTCACTTCTATAAGCTTTGAGAAATTCTTGTAGCATGTGTATAAGGAGATTTTATACATATATATACACACACATATATAATTTTACACACACACACAAATACATAAAACAGCTAATTGCAGCAGTGTGTATGAAAAAGGTTGGAAACAACATAAATGTCCATTCGTCTATATAGAACAATATAGAAACTAAAATAAGTGAACTAGAGCGTCACATGTCAATCAGGATAAATCTCAAAAACGTTAAGCTGGAAAAGCAGTGAGTGTTATACTGGACATATTTAACTTGTATGTACTAATATTTAAATAAAGCTTAAATGTGCCAAAAAAAAAAAAAAAAGTCTAGTACCCTCTTCTTTTCCCATCCCACACCCTTGCCCCGTCACCACTGGACAGTGTTAGGTATGTGGGATCTCTCCGGGACAATGGAGAAAGAAGGATGCTCCGTAGCTCTGGGCAGGGGGGCATATTTTCCCACCATGTTGTGGTGGGGGTTGTGGGTTTCTGCCTGCATATTTATGAGCTTCTCCAGGTGGGCTCTCCTCCTCTCTTTCCTTCTCTCCATCCTCACCTCCCCTCAGCCTGAATTCTTCCCCTGAATCCCTTTTCAGCCCCCAACAAGGAGACCATAGTGCACAAATCCTATGGCATTTTCAAAAAAAATTTTTTATTGGCGTATAGTTGCTTTACAATGTTGTGTTAGTTTCTGTTGTACAGCAAAGTGAATCAGCTATATGTACACATATATCCCCTCTTTTTTGGATTTCCTTCCCGTTTAGGTCACGGCAGAGCACTGAGTAGAGTTCCCTGTGCTGTACAACATGTTCTCATTAGTTATGTATTTCATACATAGTATCATTAGTGTAAATATGTCAATCCCAATCTCCCAATTCATCCCACCCCCCCTTAACCCCTTGGTATCCATACATTTCCTATGGTATTTCTATTTGCCATGGGAGCGTACCCATCTGGGGACAGTTCTGTCAGTCAGAAGAAAAGATGGAGTATCTCCTTTCATCTCAGGGGAATTCAGGGTAGAGAAAAGATGAAGGGTCAGAGTCATGTTTTTTTCATATTCCCTACTGGATTATAATAAAAGTTTGTTAAGATTTTGTTTCTTTCAAAGTGCCTATAATTTTTAAAAATTAATTAATTAATTAATTGGCTGTATTGGGTATTCGTTGCTGCCTGTGGGCTTTCTCTAGTTGTGGCGAAAGGGGGTTACTTTACATTGTTGTGTGTGGGCTTCTCAGTGCGGTGGCTTCTCTTGTTGTGGAGCACAGGCTCTACGCACTCGGGCTTTAGTAGTTGCAGCACATGGGCTCAGTAGTTGTGCACGGGCTTAGTTGCTCCACAGCATGTGCGATCTTCCCGGGCCAAGGCTCGAACCCGTGTCCCCTGCATTGGCAGGCAGATTCTCAACCACTACACCATCAGGGAAGTCCCAAAAAGTGCCTATAATTTTTAAAACTCTCTTGATAAAACTTAACACACATTTCATCTATTTAATTTTAATTTCAACTCTGATGGCAATGGAGACTATTTCTTAGGTGACCCTAGCTCAGGTTAAAGTAAGCCAAAATGGTAACTAGTGAGGGTATTAAGTTTTCACTAAGTAGATTAACAATCAATAGTTTTAAAATAACCTGACTATAAATTACTTTATTTCTGAGCAATCCAACACCTTTTGAAGGATTCCTGAAGACATTTTAAAGAAATGCTCACGCTTCAACTCTTGTTCTTTGTTTATTCCATCAATACACACATATTTCCATTCTTTCTAAATTCTAAATAATTTGAAGGCTTATTTAATAAAAGCTGAATTTAATAACTATGATTTTTGATGTATGCTTTTTGAGAAAGTTATATAGAAGGTCAATTCATCACTTTATAGGCCATTACCTTGTTGAGTCATTGTTAATGTTTACACACAAAAAGATTCTGATTTTTAGTTAAAAAACAAATTTGGGGGATACAAAGAAAGAGAGAAAAGTCTGTACGATAGAAACACAAACTCACCCAAACCTCGTCATTCGTGAACTTTTTCAGTAACATCATTTACTATGGATAGCAACAGAAATAGGTAAATTTAAGCTCCGGACCCACATCCAATGACCATCTGGGCCAATCTTATCCTTGTGTCTCAAGCAAAACATAACCAAATAGAAGTAGTCATATTTTTTTCCAAACCTGCTCTCCAAGCATTAAAAAAATCAAAGCACAATAGCAGAGAATAAGCAGTCCCTTCAGGATGGAGGTTCAGAAATGTGGAATAGGAAAATTTTGAAAAGAAAAAAAGAAAAAAAAAAGAAAAAGAAAAATTTCATGCTGGAAGTTTGCAGGGGTTTATAAAAGATTGAGAGATACATCCTAATATAATTGGCCTAATATCAACTTAGATGAGAAGAACTGGATGAATTAGCTTCTGGAAGTCTTTTGCATATCTGATTTTATCTCAAAATGTATGTTTTTACATATTTCCCACTGTACATATAATGTCCTATTATCAATAGATCATGAAGTTTATTTTTTACATAGCAGACACATTTTTACCAATCTTAGCATATTGTTGGCAAAAAGTTGATGGCTGGCTGGTGGGGAGATGAGTAGTTATGTGATCTTTACAATACTGACATTCTTGATCTGGGATTCATTATAGCAATGCTCTGCTAAACCAGCCTCTGTTCTCTTTAGAACAGCACCAATTATTATTGTAGAGAGTCAGTATCATTATACTTGTTTATTTTGTTATTCAGCAAGCTTTCATTTAATACTTATTGTGTGTCAGGTACTATTCTGGGCATAGGGGGTACAGGGATGAAATTGTTCTTGTCCTTAAAAAGTTTACAAACCAAGAATTATAATACAATGAGAAATTTGTTTCATAACGACATATACAAAGGGCAGTCAAAACACAGGAGAAGCCCCTATTTTCTCTTAGAGAAGACTTCACAGTGGCAAAGATACTTACTGAGAGTTCTCTGGGTATATACGTGAGGAAAGTACATTTGAAAGAGAGGGCAGAATGTGCAAAGGAATGGAAGCATGAGAGAGTATGATGTGTTCTGTACAAATAGTTCACTATGGTGAGAGAGTAAGAGTGGAGTAAGGAGGGAAGGAAGAGGAGATAGAAGATGAGACTGGACAGATGATGAAGGTCCACACATAAATCAAAGGAGGCCCAAATTTACTTTTTGGGCAATTTAGAGCCACTGAAGAATTTTGAGCCAACATGTTGAATAGAACGAGCTCTCTAGAAAAGTTCATAGGACAGATTAAAGGTGTGTGGGAAAATCTAGAGGCACAGAGGATACTCAGGCTGCTGCAATGGTCCAGAAAGAGGTGATGAGTTCCTGAATATTGATCCAGCACCTGAGTAAGGACTTGGGAGATATTTAGGAGGGAGACTCACAACACCAGGCTTTCACTGGAGTAAGGGTAGAGGAAATGGAAGGGTGTAATATGACTCTCAAACAATCTTGTCTCGATACCTGATGGCAGCATGGACACTGGCAAAGCAGTGGCGGTAGCTTTGGAGATGCTTGGGAGACCTTAATATGTAAATGTATAAGATAGTTGGATATGTAGGTCTGGAATTTAAAAAAAAAAAAGGTCTCGACTGAAGATAAATTATTGGGGGTTATTTGCATTTTCATGGAGGGCTAATGGTTAAATATTGACCAGCATCCAATGCATGTGATCCACTCCTGGTTGTGGACCCTGGGTACAGTATACCTGGGTTGCTCCTGGGGAGGATTCTCCCTTTTGATGAAAGAGATATGATAAATGGAATATTGCCTGCCATGTCAGTTAACCAAGGATATCACAGTCATCAGTGCTTGCGGCCCTGCAAGGTGAGCTGATGAGCCCTGAGGGGAACTCAGGAAGGAAAGAATACCTGCCACCTAGCGGCCATCAGACTGCAGCCACTCCCTACAGTGAGCCCCGAGGAAAATCGGGATGTGAAAACACAGGATACTGGCCCCAGATAGCTGAGGTACGTATCAAAGCCATGATTTCAGTGAGACCAGACTCTGGCATCTTCCCACACATAGAAAAGCACTGAATTCCTTGAGATATCTGCTTCTCTTTAATTAACAGTAATCTTTCGATGTTCAGACTACCTGCCCTTTGTTGCAAAACTTCTATATATCCTAGCTCCCTACCTCGCCTCCTTGGAGCAGTTCTCTCAGGGTTACTTTAGAAGCTGCCTCCCTGCCTTAACATCCTAAAACTTCCCACCGAATAAAACATAACTCTCAACTTTCAGGTTGTGAATATCTTTTAAGTCAACAGATATGTGAAGAGATGTCACTACTAACCTTTCTGCCTTTTTTAAGTGAGGAGGTGACACCTAAAGATGAAGGCCAACATGATGAGGACTGGAGTGTAGAAAGAGGAAGAGGAGTTATGTCCTTGATGACATCAGTTACTGAACCAACCCTGAAACTCCAGACTTCTTGTTATGTGAAGGTTTGCATTTCCTTGCTGTTTAAACTCCATTCATTTTAATATTTTGGTACATACAGAAGAAATCATCCAAACTAAAAAGCCTCTTTCTGTGAGATAAGGTAGAAACAATTATTTTGTGGGTAAGAGGGCAGTAGACTTGAGGGAGCTTTGTTTTTTCTCTTGTGGTTTAAGAAGCTAGATGATGAGAGAAGGGATGACATTGAGGACTGATGACAATTACAAAGGGGAAGGAAGAGGATCTGTCTTGAGACGCGAATAAGACTGTTGAAGAGTACGTTGGGCACAGTCAAGGCCAAAGAGCATGTCAGACAATGGCGCTACTTTGCCTGGTTGTATAATCTTTTCTATGTTGTCTTGGCTGGATAGGAAGGAGGTGCAGGTAGCGGGACAGATACACTGTGGATCAGGGAAGAGTCAGGGCCTGGAGAACATAAGGAGGAGTGACTGAAGTAGGAGGGAGGAGACTAGGAGGATCAGAAGTTGTGGCCAAAGAAAAGGCTATTGGGACCTAAGAGTTCAGCAGTGAGAGCAGATACAGGCTGACCATGTGTAGCATGTGAAAAAGGCCTGTGTCTGAGCATAGAGAACAGAAGTGGTAAGAGATGATGATGTAGAGGTGAGCCTGAGCCAGATGTGGTGGGGCCTTTATAGAAAGAGTTGAGCTTTTTATCTAAATAGGTTGAGAAGCCACTGAAGGGATTTAACAATGGCAATGACATTGAAAAGACTTTGAAAGGCACTGATCTGATATTTTGGAAGCCACTTCTGGAGGCTGTGTAGAGAATAGATTATGGGAGGGCAAGAAAGAAACTGGGACAACGGTTGGTGATTGCAGCAGTTTAGGCAAGAGGTAGTGATGACTTGAACCTAGAAGGTGACAGTGGAGGAGAGAAATAAGTAGCTTCCGTATATAACTGGGATATAGAACCAATAGGTCTTGTTGGTGGATTAGATTATAGGATAAGGAAAAGCAAGAAGACAAAGGAAATCTCTAAATTTTGGTCTTTTGCAAAGTCATAGTGGTTCCATTTACTGACAAGGGAATATTGGAGAAGAAACCTGATTTAGTGAAGGCAGAGGGAAGTAACAGAGAATGGAAAGTGCTAGTTTGATTATATCACAAGGAGAAGTCAAATAGATAGAGATCAGACACAAAGCATAACTTTGGAAACTGGATGTGGGTACCTCCCCACCATTAACTTTCTTTCCCATCACCACTGTGTCACATTCACATTTCTGGAGGGAACTGACTCCTCAACTGGAATCTGACATGGATCTCAATTATTTTATCTCAGTCAAGATAATCCTTCCTCTGACTGATATGAGGTGATACTTCATTGTAGTTTTGATTTGCATTTCTCTAATAATTAGTGATGTTGAGCATCTTTTCATTTGCCTCTTGGCCATCTGTATGTCTTCTTTAGAGAATGGCCATCATCAAAAAACCTACAAAGAATAAATGCTGGAGAAAGTGTGGAGAAAAGGGAACCCTCCTACACTGTTGGTGGGAACGTCAATTGGTGCAGCTACTACGGAGAACAGCATGGAGGTTCCTTAAAAAACTAAAAATAAAGCTACCATATAATCCAGCAATTCCACTACTGGGCATATATCCAGAGAAAACCATAATTCAAAAGGATGCACGCACCCCAATGTTCATTGCAGCACTATTCACAGTAGCCAGGACATGGAAGCAACCCAAATGCCCATCAACAGAGGAATGGATAAAGAAGATGTGGTACCTATATATGAGGGTGAGTCAAAAATTATCCGCACTCTGGTTATATTAAAACTTCCACTGGCTGCACTGTTTTATCAGCGCTTTCCGTTCAAGGCTACTGTCTCCCCGGTCACTGCTGTGCAGGTGTGAATGTGTTACATCAGTTGATTTGTAACTGCGGTGTAAGCAAAAATGGATGCCCCACTTGTGATTTGCACGAAAGAAGAGCAGTGTGCAGTGATTTGTTCTTTTGTGGTCTGAGGGTGTACCTGGTACCGTTATTTATCAAAGACTTTGTGTGCAGTATGGTGTTCAAGGAAGGTAGCACAAGTGTCAGCCATCAAGAAGGAGCCAGATTCACTTCTGATGAGGAAGTGAAGATAGTGGTGCACTTGTGCCTCGCAGCTCAGCCTAAAACATTTTTTCATGAGGGAATATGAAAGCTTGTTGACACATGGACAAAGTGTATTGAAAAGCAAGGAGATTATGTTGAAAAGTGATGTATTTGTCTTTTCTAAAAGTTACTTGAAATAAATTCTACAGCCAGAGTGTGGATAATTTTTGACTTGCTCTCATATAATTGAATATTACTCAGCCATAAAAAAGAATGAAATAATACCATTGCAGCAACATGCATGGCCCTAGAGATTGTCATACTGAGTGAAGTAAATCAGAGACAAATATCATATGACATCACTTATATGTGGAATCTAAAAAAATAGTACAAATGAACCTATTTACAAAACAGAAATAGAGTCACAGACATAGAAAACAAACTCATGGTTACCAAAGGGGAAGAGGGGGAGGGATAAATTGGGAGATTGGGATTGACATATACACACTACTATATATAAAATAGATAACTAACAAGGACCTACTATTGAGGGAACTCTATTCAATACCCTGTCATAACGTATATGGAAAAGAATCTAAAAAAGAGTGGATATATGTATATGTATAACTGACTCACTTTGCTGTACAGCAGAAACACAACATTGTAAATCAACTATACTCCAAGAAAAATTAATTTAAAAAAAGATAATCCTTCCTCTCCCACTTTGTTGTTATTGATTCAAGTAACTTAGAGTTAAGCCTCCCTGCATATGACATTACCCTATCCAGAGGGATTGGATCAGAAGTATGTCTGCGAAAAATCTGGGCCAATGGGACATGTGGAATCTCATTTCTGGGATCTTCTAAGAACGAATATTTCCTGTCCTTCTGAGAGCCCTGAGAAAGCAACAGAAATCAACCTTCTTTCTCATTTTGGCAGCATGATCTGTGGATGCAAAATCTGGAACTGCTGTAGCCATTTTGTCAACATGAGGGGCATCGGTTTGAGGATAAAGCTAATAACATGGGAGGCGGGACAGAGACTTGGAAAGAAACCGGTCCCCTGATGACACTGTTGAAGCCCTGGAGACTAGCCTGCTTCTGAACTTTTCAGTTATGGGAACTAATCACCACCACCACCACCCCTTTACTATTTAAGACAGAGTTTGCTTTTTGGTTATTTGCAGTACAAGTCATTGATGACTCCTGAGATGCTAGCACATAAATTGTATCTCATCTCAGGCAGAAAATGTTGAGAAGGAAGATTGAATCCTGAGGCATTCCAACCTTAGAGACTGAGCCAAGGAAGAGGAGCATAAAAAAGAGAAAAGGAATGGCCAGGAACATGGAACGAGACTAAGGAAAGTGTGGAATCATTGGGGGAAAAATGTGTTTGAAGAATGAGGGAGGGATCCCCTCTTTAAGAATTCTTGGGAGTTCGGGTAACATGAGGGAAGGTACATGACCTTGGAAATGGCAACATACAGCTCATCAGTGACCCTGTTAAGCACAGTCAGGGGAGGGGAGGACGGAAGCTGGTAGAACAGATGGGAGAGGAGAAGGGGTTGGGGAGTGAAGACAGTGGGTGGACACACATTTCAAGAAGATTTTCTGCGAAGATGAAAAGAGCCATGAGTCAGGAACAGCAGGTGCTTTGGGGCTGGGAGAGTTTGCTTTAATTGCCCTCAGCTTTTGTTTTTTGAGAATGGAACACTCGAGCATGTCCATTTGCTGAGAGACCCATCCAGAGGAGAATAATAAACAGAGGAGGCAGGAAAGAAGGACAAGGGCAGAGATGCTCCTGGTAAAGCTGAGAGAGATGGTTCCAGAGGATGAGAAGACGCTTAGTAGGGGCAGAAACACCTCTTCCTCTGTCAAAGGCGAGAACGAGGAACATGAGTGCGTAAAAGAAGGCTTGTGGATCTGTGCTAAGAAGCTGGAGAAACATCTGTCCTGTTTTCGCATTTGAGTGTGAGTGAACATCACCTGCCAAGATGTAGGGAAAGTGTGTGATCAAATGTGGTCATGACTTCTCAGCAGGACGGAAATTTTTTCTTATTAGGCTTCGGGAAAATGACCTTTTAGATTCCTGAAGTTGCAAAACTCTTCAGAGTGAATTTCTTGTCTACCAGATTCTAAAAAGAATGCTTTATATTTGTGGAAAGTTTCGCTACATGTAAGTGGGGCAGAAGGGGGTGATGGAGGGGGTGTTTCTTTTACTGTCAGTTTAAGGTTTAGGCAACTGGATTCAGGTTCTCTTAAAGCTGGTTTTTGTAAAAGGGAAATTTAAAACTTTCCACCTGAAATATTTACAAGCCAGAGACATATATTATTTTCTTTTCAGCAGGGAGTACGTATTTGTTACAGTTAAGTTAGCTCACATCTGTGGTCTTCATTGACAAGAGTCCTGGCCTTCGCTTCTTTCTTCAGATTTCCTCTAGTTCTTTGGTAATATGAAAAGTTGGAAAAATAATTTATAACACTTATAAATCAAAGCTATAACTAGAATGTACATTCTTCATAGCCTAGAAGAAAATATCATATTCCATTTCTCTGGACAGTTTTAGTAGGGGGTTCTTATTACATCTTAATTATAGGTTGTAGCTACCAAGATAATTAAGTTAATTAGACTATTATAAAGACCATGTGGAGGAGGAGAGTGGGTTATCGTTTTGTAAACACTCTGTTGGATTTATCCTCATTTTAGGTAGTACGAAATAACTTACTTTGCCTCAAACCACTTAAAAGACTTGAAATACAACTTCCTTTGTGTATAACCTCTCTTGCTGTGCATGTCGAAAGAGCTAGCCCATCATATCCACCTAGGGTATTGGCTTCAAATCCTGATGACACGTAGCTGAGAACAAGGACTATTTTCATTCAAAGACAAATCCAGCTCAATCCTATTGTCTGTGAACCAAAGTACCTTGAGGGCAGAGATGAAAATACAAACCCTTACTAATGTTGTTGAAAATACATGGCCCAGGAGAGGGTAAACCCACACATTTATAAAGCACACTCAGTGGGCCAGTTCCAGGCTTTTTTGAAAGGGCATCAATGAAAACCACCTTAAAGATACTTTGTTAGTACGGAAGATTTCAATCATGGTCTTTCTAGCTACCAATGTATAACTATTTGGATTTAAAGTAAGTTTTAACTTAAGATGTATAACTGCATATGGTATATGTATGTGTGTGGTGTGTATGTGTTAAAAATTCCTTTAATGAAGGGACTTGAGTGAATGGTAGGAGCGGTGACAGGTGGAAAAAGTCCAAAAGCTGTTATCACATTTTAAAGCTGATCTTGAAAGTGGTTCTCTTATTGCATTGAATAGGTCAGCACGTCAGCTCGTGAGTATAAAGGTATTTCCTACAGAAGTGGAGCTCATGGAGTTATTCTTACGCTGGAAATGTCAGAGACAGATTCATTGGGATGAAATCGTTAATGGGATTATCGGTAAAAATTTGATGCACCTTCAGATTGAAGCCAGGAGAGTGAAATTTGGCTAAACTGACTGACTAATTACTGATCCCAGTGAGTAATGGCCTTACTTACTGTTTTTATTTTTTCTTAATTGGGGCAAGTTCTCTCTGTCCCCTGCCCTGTTCAAAACTAGAGGAAGTGAGGGCAAGAAGGAGAAAAAGAAAATAAAGCCCCAATCATTAAGCTTGGATTTGTGCCTTTTCTCTTGAATCCTCTTATCTTGATAAGAGAATGTCATGCTCTTTCATTGGGATTTTGAAGCCTTTCACCAGCTTTGTTATTGGTTCAGATATAGCCCAGAGTCAGGTAGTTATTTAGACACAACTGTCTGCTTTTCCTCAAGTCATCCAGACCTATCTGCAGTGACATATTGGCAGGGACAAGGGGACCACACACAGCCCTGTCAGGGAAGATGAGCTGAAGGCCATGAACAGAGCAGGGCCTCGGGCAGCTCTGGTAACTTCCCACTCGTGAAGCTCCATCCCACTCACAGCTTAAAGAAAACCAAGCCAAACCAAACAAAAAAACCCAAACAAACCCTGTTCCCTCTCAAGAGGAGCAGGCAGATTTCAGTTTTCTCTTGAATATGGCCAACAATCAGAATTTTTAGGCAGAAGACAATGGAAGATTTAATGTTTTTCTTCTTTTAAAAATATCTAGGCATATCAAGCTAGAGCAGTGACAGTTCAGATAATTATACCATTTTCTTTTTACTATTTTTCTCACATTGAAAGAAAAACATAAACCACAAGTATAAGAACTATGGGGTAAAAGCCAAGGTTTGTCTGTGGTTTGATTTTTGCACTGCCCTGTGGTTCTGATTCCTTTCTCTGTCATAGGGAATATGAGATGCCCCAAGTCCAGAGCGACTTTCACATTCCACATCTCTAATGTGGGGTATTTGAAAGTGTGTTCTACCAAGAAACAGTATTACTAAATGCTCCCTGTAGGAGGAGTATATATCTCCTTACTATTTATATCAGACTTGGCCATGTGACCTGCTTCAGCCAATGAATTATGTGTCGTTTCCAGCAAAACCTTAAGACCATCACAAGGTTCTACCATTTTCCTTTTATCTCCTCCATGAGACCAGCAATGGCTCAAATGGGAGCTGCCCTTTCAGCCTTGATCCAAGATTTAGGAAGATGTTGAGTAGAGCTACAGCCACCTAGCAGCTGTCATGTAAAGTGAAAGAGAAATAGAGCACTGTTGTTATAAACCACTGAAGTTTTGTTACTGCAGCATTACCCATCTTATCCTCACTGACACATTGTCAGGACAAAGGGGGCTCTTTGTATCAAATGAATTTTGAAAATGCTACATATGCTATCCTACTTAAAACATAATAATGTACATTGGCATTTTAAAATATGTAAAAAAATCCTTCAGGAGGATGAGAGACACAGATGTAGAGAACAAACATATGGACACCAAGGGAGGAAAGTTGGGGGTGGGGGTGGGATGACCTGGGAGATTGGGATTGCCACATATACATTACTGATAAGAAAAAAAAAATCAAATTGTATACTAGAAAAAAAAAAGAAAGAAAGAAACATAGAAGGGAAAGCAACCAATAAAGGTCATAATTAATTTGGAAAAAAAAATCCTGCAGAAAAGAAACTGGTTTACTAATATGATCTAGCATTTTCCCAGTAATCTTGATTAAAGAAATTTTTTTTAACATAACACTTAACTTTTCACTAAGCACACTTTTTTTTAAGCTCTTTATTGGAATATAATTGCTTTACATTGTTGTGCCAGTTTTTCAACAAAGTGAATCAGCTGTATTTATACATATAGCCCCATATCCCCTCCCTCCCACAACTCCCTCCCGCAACTCCCTCCCAACCCTCCCTATCCCAGCCCTCTAAGTCATCAACCATCATCGAGTTGATCTCCCTGTGCTATGCAGAAGCTTCCCATTGGCTCTTTTACACTTGGTAGTGTATATATGTCAATGCTACTCTCTCACTTCATCCCAGCTGCACACTTTTTTTAAAAAAAGCTGCCCTAACGCATTTTTTTCTGTTACCTGAAAGAGAGGTTGATTCACGAAGCTGGTGGCTCGTGTGAACTTTTGCAAACTATTCATTACTAGCTTTATTCCTTTGTTTGTTCATTCATACATTCATTCATGAAAAAATATACCAGGTTCTAGAGTTAGTGCTGGAGATACTAAGGTCTCCCACTGCTATCTTATGGGTGTGCAAGAAATATCACTGTCATTAATTTCTTTAAGTCAATTTGATTTCTGACTGCATGTCTAAGCACATGTACCAGGTTTTGAGAGTATGATTACTGCTGGTCACTTCTCACATGTCCACTGTCTAGTTCCACATGCTGGCTTCAGGACTGGGGATCTGACACTGTCCTACTAGTTTCAGGCCAAGCCTAGGGCATGTGAGCATCTCTACAGGGGTCCCCACGATCCTGTGTTCCTGGGTACATCACCTGGCCATTCCCTCCACGGCCTTAATGATGCTGCCAAGAAGCAGGGATCAGTTCCCTGCCCTGGGACTAGAGGAGGCAGAATTCTATGACCGGTACACACACCTTCCTTAGTTCTCCAACGAACAATAATCTTGGTATTGCTGTGTGAGGATTTTGCAGATGTAACTGAAGTTCTGATTCAGTTGACCTTAAATTAAGGAGAACATTCACGTGGGCCTGACCTAATTACACAAGTCTTTTAAGAGCAGAGCATTTTTCCTGCTGGTTGCAGGAGAGGAAGTCAAGGATTCAAACCATGGGAAGGATTCAACACGCCATTGCTGGCTTGAAGACAGAATGGAGAGCAGCCCTGACTGGCAGCCAGCAAGGAAGCCTGGGCCTCAGCCCCACAAGCGCCAGGAAACCGAGTTCTGCCAGCCCGAGGGAGCTTGGAAGTGGATTTCTCCCAGCCTGGCTGACACCCCGATTTCAGCCTTGTGAGACTCTGAGCAGAGACCAAGCCCCACCACACTGGACCTATGGAACCAGAACTGTAGACTACAGGACCAGCTGGGTCTATAGAACCATGAGCAGTGTTTTAAGCTGCCAGATTTGTGGAGATGTGTGACACAGCAAAAGAAAACCAGTGCATGCACCCCAGGCCTTGTCCTCTATCCTCTCGCCTGGGGTGTCTGTTTCCGGTTTGGAGGGGAAATCACAGAGCAAGAGGGAAGCCTGGGCAACCTTATTTCTTCAAGACATCCTCTTTAAAACCCCTTCCTCTCACTTCTTTCAAAGCCCAAATATGTTTTTTTTGTTTGTTTTTTGATAGGTATTGTCCTTATTTTTTAAAAACTTTTATTGGAGTATAGTTGATTTACAATGTTGTGTTAGTTTCAGGTGTAAAGCAAAGTGAATCAGCTACACGTGTGTGTGTGTGTGTGTGTGTGTGTGTGTGTGTGTGTATCTCCACTTTTCTTTTTTTAGATTCTTTTCCCATATGAGCCATTACAGAGTATTGACTAGAGTTCCCTGTGCTATACAGCAGGTTCTTATTAGTTACCTATTTTATATATAGCAGTGTGTATATGTCACTCCCAGTCTCCCAATTTATTCACACCCCCCCAACCTTTATCCCCGGTAACCATAAGTTTGTTTTCTACATCTGGATGTGTGTTCTTAAAGGAACTTCTAGAAAGCAAAATCCAGAGAGGCTTGCAGGCTGCATTGCCTCTTCTCCATCCTCTAAACACACAGAGTCACCACCTGCTACCCTGGGACAATGAGATCTGAGCCTGCCACCCCACTGGAAATGGGGAAAGGAAACAGAACACACAGGGAGGGGAAAACACTCCATGAACTAATATCTTCACATACTGTTGCTTCCCAAAGCTTTGTCTCACGGCTCTGTGGGTCTAGATGTGGCAGAGGCAAGTTTCCCAGCAGCGGCGTCAGAGGCAGCACCTGACCAAGAGACAGCCCGGCCTTGTACACGACCGCCTCGGCCCTCCCCTGGCTACATTCCTCAAGTGGCTCAGGATGAAGTGCCAGGTCAGCCTGTGGGAAACAGAAGGGAGAGCTGTGCCCCAGGCTCTGCCCGATGCGCATGGCACTTATACAGAGTATTGCCCTGAGGGTGGCAGCATGTGGCAATGAAGGATGTTTATACGGTGGAAATCCTAGACTCCTGTGCAAACGGAGAACCCATCTGGTCACATCTCCTGGTATCAAGCTCTGGTGGACCAAATCTTGACTGGTAATTTCATAAACGTGCATGTCTCTCTGGGGTCCAAAGAGGCGCTGAACGCAGGCCCTGAAATGTGCACTGTGAGAGTGAAACTTCTGAGAATCACAGGGGAAGCAGCCTTTCTTTCCCCAAGGTAGCCTCTAGAGAGAAGAGGCAAATAGAACAAGCAGATCCCAGCTCTCCAGGGCCCGTCTTCTGCCGGGCGGTGTGCCATGCATTTTCTGTGCATTATATAGTTTAGTCTTCATAACAAATCTGCAAGGTCGATAAATCCCCATTTTAAAGCTGAGGCAGTTGAGCCACAAAGAGGTTAAAATAAGCTGCCCAGTTCAAATACTTTCTAACTGGTAGAATCAGAGTCAATCAGAAAAGAAAGCTCGGGGGTAGAGTTGTCAGGGTGCAGCCCAACAGATCCTGGCCATCACCGCTCTGGTCCTCCACTCTCTAGACCAGGTTTCCTTCACATGGGGATCCTCAAACATCTGTAGGTTGGAGGTGGGAAGGAAAACCACATGGCTCAGAGGCAGCATGAACAGCCATATGGGTGAATCAGTTTAGTTGGTAAAGAATCCAAATTGGGTGGGGAATTGTGATGACTTTGATCTTGGTGGCCGCAGGATAACCTAGACTCATTTCCTTGGTTCCCCAAAGGAGGTTACGCTTGTTTGCACTCAGTATGGCTGCCTGAGAGGCTCCCACTCTAGCTTCCTACTGTTTTAGGTCTCTTTAACACACCGAGCGGAAGAATTAGTCATCTCCTCCTTTTGGCCCAATAGCTTGGATTCCAATTGCTTCTATAATATTCACCCCATTGTGGTCAAGCGTGTTGTCACCAAACATTCCACCCGACCACCATTAGTATTTATTCTTGTTTCTTCAAGACAAAAGTAAGTCCAGCACATAGTGGGTCTTTCGTATTTAAGAGGAAACACAGACACCTTTGCACTGTCCTGGCTACAGAGACATAAGGGTTTGGTTCTAGAGTGTGTTCTTACAAGCTGACCAAGGGCTAGTCAACTCCAAAAGCAGAAGCATCTCAGACCTGCCCCCTAGTGCTTGAGGTGAAGGATAAATGCTGACACTGTGTTGAGATCGGATGTCCCAGTCATGGGACAGAAGGTCAAGGATACGGTCATGCAAGCAGGGTCTGAGGCAGTACCTGGGGCCCAGGTGAGTGGTAGGTCTGCCCTGAAGATAAGTAAGGTTCATTCAAAGGGGCCTCCACCAGTGAAGATGACAACAGAAAATCTCCATTGCTGCTCTTCTCCTTGGGCTTCCAAAGGAACCCCCAACGAAACCATTACCAGGAAAACTACTTCCCTTAAAACCTCTCTTCCTTTCTGGCTCTGCCTCCCTTCCCCATCTGGTTCTTTACACCGCCCCCCACTTAAACCCTCTTCCTGCCCCACCAGACTCAGTGGGGACTGTTCCTACAGAATCCTAGGTGATGACTTCCCTGCGGCGTGGCTCTCTAATTGCCGAATCTGGGGGCCCTCGCATCCTCCTCTTCCTCTTCTGCTGTAAGCTTCTCCTCAGCCAACCCTGACCCTGCAGGTCCCCTGGGCCTTGTATCCCTACACTGCCTTTGCTGGGACTGCTTGCCACATGCTGGGAGAAGACCTCCTGCAACTCACTGGAGCCCGACTGGAGCTGGAAGACTGGGGACGGTGGACATCTGCGGACATTCCTCTCTGACATCTGCGACTGAACTGGGGAGAGTGAGAGGGTCATGGTTCTGGTAGCCCTATTTGAGACTTGCCATGTGTTTTCTCAGAAGCAGTGCTGATTAGGCTCTAGAATGTTGTGAGTGCAGCACTCTCTTGGCTATGTGATGAGTGCCATTAGCTGTGGTGGGTTGGTCTGACATTTCCTACAAGAAAATGCATTCTGAGTTCCCAAGGATGCCTCAGAAGTAAACTTCTGATTCTACGACCTGTTTCTCAAGTTTCTCCCAAGTTGCTTATGATTTTTCTGTGGCATGATTCTGAGGTAGTTCTGGTTTCATGTTTAGTATAAACCAACATCCAGTGTCCAATCTCAGGCTCTTGGAAATGAGTAATGTTGGGAAGAGAAAAGGTTTTCCTGAAAATACCTTCCCAGAAAGCACCACAGAAGCTGGACTCTTCACTCGAATGAAAACTCAGAACATTCTGACCTTGGACTGGATTCCTGTTTTGAATACTCAGGAGGAGGGAAGTGAGATAGGGAACTGTGGGGCAGCCAGACTGCACTGGCTGTGCACCAAGTCCCAGGTTCCAGTGAATCTACCTTTCCCTCTGACATCTGCCCTTTCGTTTCATGTTCTTTTCAAGATATTATTATGAGAACATGTGTCTAATATGATCTTAGGAACACAGATTTTGAAAACATCTCTTTATTGAAGCTTTTGTCTTTGAGACTTCCTGGTTGGATCTAAGTTATACATTCTCTTCTGAGTGAAAGAGCTGTGATCACCAGTTTTCTTAAATGGATTCAACCCTGCCAAACTTGGCTTAAGATATTGGGTAAGTTCTGAGGAAGGATTAGACTCAGTTCATACTTTCTGACAATGCGCTCCACGCTCTGCTCCACGTCACCACCTTGAAATGTTAGTAAATGAGCAGCAAAAATAATCCCTGTCTTTCCTTTCTGGCTCTGTGGTTTCTTTCTGCCTGCTGACTTTGCAGGTGGCCTGAGCAATTCCTCTTTGTCTGAGCCTCTTGACGTAACCTGGCTGTCTGCTTAGCACTCTGAACTTTAGAAAGACAGGGTTTTTGAAATTCAAGGGAGCACAAGCAGGACTGCACTATTATTTTATTAATGTGTCAGTGTTGTTGTCAGAATGGCCAACATTAAAAAGTCTACGAATAACAAATGCTGGAGAGAGTGTAGGGAGAAGGGAACACTCCTACACTGCTGGTGGGAGTGTAAATTGGTGCAGCCATTATGGAGAACAGTATGGAGGTTCCTCAAAAAACTAAAAAGAGAGCTACTATATAATCCAGCAGTCCCACTCCTGGGCATATATCTGCATAAAACTATAATTCAAAAAGATACATGCACCCCTATGTTCATAGCACTATTTACAGTTGCCAAGACATGGAAACAATCTAAATGTCCATCAACATATAAGTGGATAAAGAAAATGTGGTGTGTATGTATGTGTGTGTGTGTGTGCGTATGTATATATATACACACACAATGGAATATTACTCAGCCATAAAAAGAATGAAATAATGCAATTTGCAGCAATATGGATGGACCTAGAGATTATCATACCAAGCAAAGTCAGAAAGAGAAAGACAAATACCATATGATATCACTAATATGTGGAATCTAAAATATTGGGTTGGTCAAAAAGTTTGTTCGGGTTTTTCTGTATCATCTTATGAAAAAACCCGAACAAACTTTTTGGCCAACCCAATATGACATAAATGAACCTATCTACGAAACAGACTCACAGACATAGAGAATAGACTTATGGTTGTCGAGGGGGATGGGGGGAATGGAAGAATTGGGAGTTTGGGATTAATAGATGCAAAGTATTATATACAAGATGGATAAACAACAAAATCCTACTGTAGAGCACAGGGAACTACATTCAATATTCTGTGACAAACCATAATGGAAAAGAATATTAAAAAAAAAAAAAGAATGTATATACACATATGTATAACTGAATCACTTAGCTGTACAGCAGAAATTAATACAACATTGGAAATCAACTATAATTCAATAAAAGGAAAAAAAAAAAAGCCAGTGTTGTTTCTCTCATATCCTTGAAATGGAAGGTGAGCTTTTCATCATCTAAGAGAATTCACAGGCAAAGAATATCCTTCCCTCTCATTTTTGCCTTACGGTCTCTACTTAAATCTTGGAATGGTGAAGCTTGAACACAGGAAAAATAAACCAGATCAAAACAAAAACCCGCAAAACACCCAAAGAGGCTTCCTGTTGACTCTGCTAAGCTCTGCTCCATACATACCCTTCCACGGCAGCCGGTGGGTGGGGGGAGTGGTGTTGGAAAACTGTTCAGTGAAAATCAGAAGTTGAAGCTCAAGGCTTCTATGAAAAGGCAGGCCTGTCTTTGACATTTTTGTTTCCCTCCAGAGATCTATCACAGCATCTTTCATTGCAAAAATGACTCTGAATAACAGCTAATAATTACCACAATGGACATTTAATATTTATCATGTTAAGTTCTTAATAAGCTTTAATAGGCATTAATCATGTAAACTTATTAAGAATTGCAGCAAATTCATGAGGCATCATTTCCTAGGGTGATTTATAAAACCACAGAGACTATCAAATTTCAACAAATCATTCCTGGAAGTGAAGGTAATTTAAAAATGAATATAATCAAAACAAATCTGATATCTGATTGTGACATCAATGGGATATTAATGTAAGTTCCTTGATGCTATTTGTTAAGTCATGGAAAAAAATAACTTTAGGTTTTTATTATTAACAATAAAGTAATTTTACTCAAATATTCATGATTCTGAAAGGCTAGCAAAGCCTCAATGGATCTACGGTCTGTGATACTGAAGTCAGAAGAGCATTCTCCATGGCGTGAATTTTGTTTTGTTTCTTTGCTGTCCACCTATGTAGTAGGACAGTGATTGAATTTTAAAAAAAGGTGGGATAAATGTTAAGTTCACACACAAGAATTGTTGGACCATATACTAGGAAATTTGAATTGATACTTTTTCTAATTTGTAAGCTTGCTGTTTAAGAAAAACCCTTGCTATTCTTTTTTAATATATTTATTTATTTATTGCTGCATTGGGTCTTCCTTGTGGTACATGGACTTCTGAGTGAGTGGCTTCTCTTGTTGTGGAGCACAGGCTCCAGGCGTGTGGGCTTCAGTAGTTGTGGCACGTGGGCTCAACAGTTGTGGCTCACGGGCTCTAGAGAGCAGGCTCAGTAGTTGTGGTGCATGGGCTTAGTTGCTCCATGGAGTGTGGGATCTTCCCAGACCAGGAATTGAACCCACGTCCCCTGCCTTGGCAGGCGGATTCTTAACCACTGCAACACCAGGGAAGTCCCCTTGCTATTCTCTTTTTCATTTTGAATGCCACTCTCCTGCTCTCCTTCTGTGCCCAGCTCTTGGACCTTCAATTGCAGGAATATTCCATGATGAATATAGTTATAAATAAAGAGATGTATGTACAGAGCTATCTAATATTCTTATTAAGAGAAAAGTTCCCTCACATCTTGAATTCCCAGGTTTAAATCAAATGTTAGCGCTCTAGGTTGTCCACAGGTGATGACTATGGGTCCTCATACCCAGCCAGTCCTGCCCACTGTCCAGGAGAGGAATGTAGATTCCATTTCCCGAATAAATAGGTCTTCTTTAGATACCAACATCTAGATATTAGCCAAACTTGATGTAGAGGCTTTTTTTTTAATACCACTTTTTAAAGTTCTGATTATAAAAATTATGGTGAGAAATTTGGAAATTTCAGAAAGGTTTAATGAAAAAGTTTTAAAAATCAGCAGAAATTCCATCATCTGGAGAGAACCACTGTTAACATTGTGTGTGTCCCAAATGTTAATAGTTCCTTATACAAAGAAGAACTTATACTGATCCTTCTCAAACTCTTCCGAAAGACTGAAGAGAAGGGAACACTCCCAAAGTCATTCTATGAAGCCACCATCACCCTGATACCAGAACCAGACAGACACTATCAAAAAAGAAAATTACAGGCCAATATCTTTGATGAATATAGATGTGAAAATTCTTAACAAAATATTAGCAAACTGAATCCAGCAACACATGAAAAAGATCATACACCATGACCAAGTTGGATTCCTCCCAGGGTCACAAGGATGGTTCAACATATGCAAATAAATCAATGTGATACCCCACATCGACAAAAGAAAAAATGAAAACAACATGGTCATCTCAATGGATGCAGAAAAAGCATTTGAGAAAATTCGATATCCATTCATGATAAAAACTCTCACCAAAGTGGGTATAGAGGGAACATATCTCAACATAATAAAAGCTATTTATGACAAACCCACAGCCAATGTAATACTCAATGGTAAAAAGCTGAAAACCTTCCTGCTAAAGTCTGGAACAAGACAAGGATGCCACTCTCACCACTTCTATTCAGCATAGTATTAGAAGTCCTAGCCACAATGATCAGACAAGAAAAAGAAATAAAATGTATCCAAACTGGAAGGAAAAAGGTAAAATTGTCATTATACGCAAATAACATGACACTCTATATAGAAAACCCTGAAGACGCCACACAAAAACTACTAGAACTGATAAATTCAGCAAGATAGCAGGATACAAGATTAACTTATAGAAATTGGTTGAATTTTTTTACACTAGTAATGAAATATCAGAAATGGGATGTAAAAAAAAAGTTACTTTTAAAATTGCATCAAAAAAAATACCTAGGAATAAACCTGAGCAAGGAGGTCAAAGACTTAAATGTTGAGAACTATAAAACATTAATAAAGGAAACTGAAGATGATTCAAAGTAATGGAAAGATAACCCATGCTCTTGGATTGGAAGAATAAATATTGTTAAAACAGTCATACTACCCATACCACTACAGGTTTAATATGATCCCTAACAAATTACCCATGACATTTTTCACAGAACTAGAACAAATAACCCTAAAATTTATATAGAACCATAAAAGACCTGGAATTGCAAAAGCAATCCTGAGGAAAAAGAACAAAGCAGGAAGGATAACCTGCCCAGACTTCAGACAATACTACAAAGCTACAGTAATCAAAATAGTGTGGTATTGGCACAAAAACAGACACATGGATCGATAGAACAGAATAGAGAACCCAGAAATAAACCCAGACACCTACAGTCAATTTCTCTTCTACAAAGGAGGCAAGAACATATTGGGTTGGCCAAAAAGTTCATTCAGGTTTTTTCCATAAGATGTTACAGGAAAACCCAAAAGAACTTTTTGGCCAACCCAATACAATGAAGAAAAGACAGTCTCTTCAGCAAGTAGTGTTGGGAAAGTTGGACAGCCACATGTAAATCACTGAAGTTAGAACACTGCCTCACACCATGCACAAAAATAAACTCAAGGTGCTTCAAGACTTAAATATAAGATATAACAACATAAAACTCTTAGAAGAGACCACAGATAAGACATTCTCTGACATAAATTGTACCATTGTTTCCTTAGGTCAGTCTCCCACGGCAACAGAAAAAAAAGCAAAAATAAACAAATGGGACCTAATCAAACTTACAAGCTTTTGCACAGCAAAGGAAACCATAAACAAAATGAAAAGACCACCAACAGACTGGGAGAAAATACTTGCAAATGATGCTACTGACAAGGGCTTAATTTCCAAAATATATCAATACAAACAGTTCATACAACTCAGCAACAAAAAAACAAACAACCCAATTGAAAAATGGACAGAAGACCTAAACAGACACTTCTCCAAAGAAGACATACAGATGGCTAATAGGCCCATGAAAAGATGCTTAACATCAGTAATTATTAGAGAAATGCAAATCAAAACTACAATGAGATATCACCTCACACTAGTCAGAATGTCCATCACTAAAAAAATCTACAAATAAAAAATGCTGGAGAGGGTGTGCACAAAAGGAAACCCTCCTATACTGCTGGTGGGGATGTAAATTGGTGCAGCCACTATGGAGAACAGTATGGAGGTTCCTCAAAAACTAAAAATAGAGTTACCATAAGATCCAGCAATTGCACTCCTGGGCATATAGCCAGACAAAACTATAATTCAAAAAGATACATGCACCCCTATGTTCACAGCACTATTTACAAATAGCCAAGACATGGAAACAACCTAAATGTCCATCAACAGATTAATGGATAAAGAAGATGTGGTATATATACACAATGGAATACTACTCAGTCATAAAAAAGAATGAAATAATGCCATTTGCAGCAACATGGATGGACCTAGAGATTACCATACTAAGTGAAGTCAGAATGAGAAAGATTTAAATACCATATGATATCACTTAAATGTAGAATCTAAAATATGACACAAATGAACTTATCTACAAAGCAGAAACAGACTCACAGAGAGAACAGACTTGTGGTAGCCAAGGGGGAGGTGGGGTTGGGGAGGGATAGTTTGGGGGTCTGGAGTTAGCAGATACAAACTAGTATACATAGAATGGATAAACAACAAGGTCCTACTGTACAGCACAGGGAACTATATTCAATAACCTGGGATAAAGCATAATGGAAAAGAATATGAAGAAGAATGTATGTATAATTGAATCCCTTTGCTGTATAAGCATAAAACATTGAGTCAACTATACTTCAATAAAATAAAAATTTTTAAAATATTAATAGTTCCTTTTTTTCTTTTAACTATTACCGCAAGTAATACACGTAAGGTTGCCAAATAAAATAGAAGACATCTAGCTAAATATGAATTTCAGATAAGTAATTAATAATTTTTGATATAAATTATGTCCCATGCAATCTTTGGGACATACTTAAACTAAAAAATTACTCATTGTTTATCTCAAATTTAACTGGACATCCTCCATTTTTATTTGTTAAATCTGGCAACCCTACATTCATGCTTTGCATAAATGCAAAAAGAAAGAAACATAAATCACCAGAATTTTCATTCTTGATTCTTTTCCTAATCCCTTAATATAACTGGAACTAATTTGGGTGCTTCCCAACCAAATTATTATAAATTAACATGTTTTAAAAATTACGTATTCTCACTAAATAACATCAGCATCCTTAACCCCCTTCAGTTTTTCTTCTTCTCCTGGAATCATCTTGTTAAGAAAAATGAAGATGGATGAATCCTAAAGTAAAGCCAGAAATACCACTAGTCAGGCTGTTAAGAATCTGCTAAAATATTGGCAAAGAAAACCCAGGTTATAGATAACATATTATCTCATCTTTGGCAGCAGGAGAAGGGCGAGGGCGGCACTCGCTCACCGAAAGACATTTTGTGTATTGGTGTGCGTCTCTGTCGTTCTATCTGTCTGATTATAAGCAAACAGAATGGAAAATGAAAAATATACTGCAGCCCAAAAGTTTAAGCAAATTTCCCTCATTTCCTTTTTTCCTTGTTGATTGATCTAAGCAGGTTATCCCTCCATTTTGCTAAGATAAAATGGGAGAATGGGCAACGACTTTCCAAAGGATTTTTAAGCTGTTGCTGATACCAGGACACTCTTATGGGTGGTGGACTCTGTGTGTGTGTAAGTGTAAATATGTGTGTGTGCATGTGTGGGCATGAGTGTGTGTAAGTGGGCAAGTGAGAGTGCATGCTTGGCGTATGTGCACATGCATGGGCGTGATGCGTGTGTGCACAGGGGCGGGCAGAGAATGACTTGCACGGTGAAGACGGCCCCTAGGACAGCTAGACCTGACGTGGAGGGAGCACCTCTCCTGGCCTTTCTCGGTAGTGCCCGGGCACAACAAGATCGCAACACTATTTTAATCACTACTTTAATGAAGTGTGTAATTGTTTTTTGAGGAAGGAATACTGGTTAATGAGTAGATTTCTAGTGAAGTGCTCAAGGCACCTCTCTCCTCCTCTGCCCCTCTCCCAAGGATGCATCAAGGGCAAAGGGGTTGTATGAGATCTCAGTTGCTGGAGGAAGTTCTTCCCCTGTGATAAGTAGAGGAGTTGAGGGCCTGAGCCCACAGGGGTGTGGTCTCTCTCTGGCCATTGGTCTTTGACTCACTTGGACTTTCCATTCCTACTTTGCCCTGGACCTTGGGGACACTCTCCCGTTGATTCTCTTCTGGCCTGTAGCTTAGTAAAAGGAGCCCTTCCCTGCTTTCTGTGCCCTGTCATATCTAAAGAATAACTGGATGGTTATGAACTTTCCTTCAAAGTGTCATTGGTATAGGATAGAACCTATGGCTTAACTACCAAGCTCTTGTTTTCCATCTGCTGGACAACCTCAAAATCATGGCTGATTAAAGAGATGCTCTTCCTCTCTGGGCAGAGATTTCAAAGAAGATTCCTGCCAGGTGGATCTCCTCAACTCTTCACACAGGTCAGGGTCAGGGTCAGGAGAATGCTGGGCACCAAACAAGTTGTTGGAGAGAAAACAATGGAAATCTCAGTACTTGCCCCCAAGGAGCACATGTGGTAGCAGAAACAGAGAAGAAACCATTACAAGATGAGAAGCATATGGGAGACTATGGCCCCACAGATGGAAGAGGGGTGTGTGTGTGTGTGTGTGTGTGTGTGTGTGTGTGTGTGTGTGTGTGTGTGTGTGTGTTGGAGATCATTTCAGGTATGTTGGAAGAGGTGGTATTTAAATTGAGCCTTGAAGATCCCTAAGAGGAAGCTCAATAGGAAAATTATTCCAGGAACAGCACTGACGATACACAGAGATGGGGAGATGGCTGCACAAACACCTGGGGAACCGCAGCGTGTCTGGATCCTGGAACCGAGGGAAGAGATACATGAATAGGACTCCGGGGACGCGGTGGGGCCAATTATGAGGAGCTTGGTGAGCTTTGTCAGAGGGCTTGGGTTTATACTCAGAACCACGGCAAGGCACTGAAGAATTTCAGGAGAGTGTTGTCACTGCACTCAACCTTTAGGAAGATGTTGGCAACAGCAAAGGTAAGTGACTAGAGGAGGCACAGACGGAGTCAAGGAGACCAATCAGAGGAACTGAGAAATGAATTAAGGCAGTGGTGATGGGGGCAGATACAGACATGTGTCAACAAAATTCAGGAGTAAATGATGGGGTGGGATGTGCTGGGGTGGGGGGACCATGACAGTTTCTGGTTTGTGTCGTTGGATGGGTGGCAAAGTCATTCATTAAGAAAGAGAAAACAGGAGGAGGGACAGACTTTTAAGTTTTGCTATTCTGAGTCTTAGGCTTGTATGACATTCAGATAAGGCCTCGAACTCAGAAGAGAGGTTAGCTACAGTGATAGGTTTGAAAATCCTCAGTATTTATTTATTTATTTACTTTTTGAAAATCCTCAGTATTTAAATGTTATATTTAAAGAAACCCTAGGACCTATCTGGGGTGTGGAGGCATCTCTGTAATAGGCAGAAACAAGCTTCAGTATGTTATTTTAATATTCGTTTATGCAGTGCTTTACAGATATTCATAGATACCTCTTTTTTATAGAAAATGAAAGATTTTCATTTTAAATATCTCATGGTGGTCACAACAATTCTGAAAGATGAGAAAGTCACCCTTTGTCTAATTTGATAGAGGAGGAAACTGAGGCTCAGACTGAATGCCTTTCCTGAGGTCACACAGCTAGTGAATTGGCAGGGTCTCCTGCCTTTGAATCCAGGACTCTTTCCTGCGCTCCCCGGGGCCTCTCCCATTGCCATGGAGGCTGGCACTGCTCACCACATCCTGCTTCCTGCAGCAGGCAAATGTGGATTTCCTAAGAGCTTTAAAACCCCAAGGTACAATACCCACAGGAAGATTATACCACAGCGCTCTTGGCACGCAGGGCACCATCCTAGAAGTCCTTATTTTGTTGCTAAATGTATTCTTTGTACATGCTTATTGTGTGGGATACAGTATAAAAAGAGTGGGGTTACATAAAGGACCAGCACCTCCGGTTTATCTAGGTCCTTGCTCATCTCTCTTTCAGCGCCACAGAAAGTAGAATATTGGGCTGGCAGAGGGTTGAAATAAAGCTCTGCTGTCCTCAGCACCATGCCTCCCTGCTGCTGGGGTCGTGTGCACTGGAAATGGGGTGTGCAGGAGACGTATGAAAACAGCATGTGGGCGCTTAGTCAATTCCCTATCCCATTTCCCACACTGAGACATGAACGGCTCATACCGGTTCTGAGTGCTTAACTTCGCCCTCTTCGCCCACGAGTAAGGCCACAGACGTACTAAAGCTCCGTAGGGACTCTCTTTAGCGTTTGCCTCCTACCCCTTCCGAGCTCAGCTGATCTGACTTCCCTGGATGCTTGTCTTCACCTCCCTCTCCGTGCCTGGCCTTCCTGGAGTGATGCATCGGCTTGGATGCTCTGCTGGACCAGGCTTTCAGCCACTCTTCACCTGAGCTCTCTAGCCTTAGGCAAATCACGCCTCACTTGGACATCCTTCCCAGATTCCTGGAAGCCCTGCCAAGTCCAGCAATCTTGGTTTCAACAATAACAGGGAGGTGAAGACAATTGCGGGAACTCAGGAAGGGAGTGGATCTCAGGTTCCACAGCAGAACTTTGGTTCTCCTAAGTCTCCGTATGACGTCAGATCATTAAATGATACTTTGCATTCTCATTATAGTTTACTTCCTCCTTTCCCTATCACTGAACATTTTGGTTGTTTATAAATTTCTGCTTATAGATAATATACCAATACACATGTCCGTAATGTCTTTATTCTGTTGAATTATTATTAATAATTTATCTCAATTGGTATAAGTGTCTGGAGCCTGGGAATCCTTCAGCATTCCTCTCCACTAAGATCCTTTCCAATGCCAAATCCACTAATATCTCTGTTCTCTCTTTTTCACCTCTGTTTTTGCTCCATGACCATAATTCAATTCTTTACTATCTTCTTTGGGGCTATTGTAATAGAATGCTCAGGTCATTTCTCCTCAAAGAGGTTCCTAACATCTAAAAAGACTTAAAAAATCCCCGCATCAAAAAAGGGTCAGTCTTGGTAATTCAGTAAACGCATAACTAAACCACCCGGTGAGCCTGGAACTAAAGACCACTGTCTCTGACGAACAGAATCCCTGTGCGGTTGACTGTTCTTCAGAAAAACAGCGAATAGCTGCTTCTTCCTCCCTGAGGCTGCCCTCCTGGCCAGTGCCATGGGACTGAGTGTAAGTAAAGTACTTGTGAATATTTTCTTTTTTGGTTTTGTGGTTTTATTGCTTCTCTAGTTTTCACTCTATGTCACCATAAAAATAATTTTAGAAATATTTACTGCACAAATAATTAAAAAAATAAATATAGCTACATTTATATAACAAACGTTGTGATACTACAGGACAGGCACACTAAGCATCTGTCATGATAAAGAGTCTTAAAATGTGTAGCAATGAAGAAGCTAATCTCATTAAAAACACTTCAGGGGCTTCCCTGGTGGCACAGTGGTTAAGAATCCACCTGCCAATGCAGAGGACACAGGTTCGAGCCCTGGTCTAAGAAGATCCCACATGCTGTGGAGCAACTAAGCCCATGTGCCACAACTACCGAGCCTGTACTTTACAGCCTGTGAGCCACAACTACTGAGCCCACGTGCTACAACTACTGAAGCTCGAGTGCCTGGAGCCTATGCTCTGCAACAAGAGAAGTCACCGCAATGAGAAGCCCAAGCACCACAATGAAGAGTTGCCCCTGCTCACTGCAACTAAAGAAAGCCCATGTGCAGCAATGAAGACCCAACGCAGGCAAAAATAAATAAATAAATGGAAAAAAGAAAAAGAAAAACACTTTAGCATCTTACTTCAGAAGCATCGGCCTGAATACATGCAAAATTGTTTAAGAGGAAAAGTCCCCCAAGGTAGTTAGTTGAGATCTCTATACATTACTTGGAAAGAGGCATCATAAATAAAGATACACCTCCTTGATCTATCACTGAATATTTTGGCTCTTTTAATTTGTAAATCATGTGAAAAAATACTCAGTGTAAGAGTGCTAAGGCATATTCTGGGATGATGATGGATTGTCTGCATGTTAACAGATACCATTATTAGAGGAAATGGATGATTGATGAAAATACTGAGTTAAAGACAGCTTTCAAAGAAGTTGTGTCAAATCCCAGGCAACCACATTCAGGAATTATAAGGCCACTGTGGTCAGATGCTATATCTGTTTGCAAGAGTGTAATGGCATTCGATAGATGCTGTAAGATTGTTAGCACAATAGCATAGCTGATAAGGGAACCTATAATTAATATCTTTAAAAAAATGTATTAATGGCTGAATTTAAACTGTCACTACTTCCAATAACCTACTGGTGTTGAGGTGATGTACAATCACCTAAGAAGTACTTTATGTTATTCTAAAGGAAGATGTTACACCTTTCTAAAAATCTCACATCAAAGACGTTTCTATAGTATGTTGTATCAGAGAAAGGTAAAAATAACAAGCTGTACAGAGTTCAAGCAAAATAAAACTGTAAAATAAATTAATTAACCATGCCTACTTTTTATGATTAGATAAAATAAAAAGGAAATTTTAATGTTAAATGGATACTTAACTCATCTTCAAGACTGTTCAGAGACATAAGTATTCTCAACACAAATGCAACAAAATCTACACATATGGACTATTGGTGTAGTGCAAAGAGACTTGTGGCAAAATAATATCCCTTTGCAACTAGCTAAGAAAAAAAATAGGGAAATGTAGCTCCATTAGGGCGAGTAGTTGCCGATATTGCCTATTTTCATATTTAATTTTATTTGCTCCTGAATGGCACTGAGCTTTTGATATCATACTGAAAATAGATTTTCCCCTTGACAAGAAAACTCTTCCAAAGTAAATAAAATGTTACCTTATTTTAAAAGAAAAAAAAATCTTAAAAAAACCCAGTAAATCGCATGTAAATCAATGACGTTTCAACACTCCCTTACACCATACGTAAGAATAAACTCAAAATGGCTTAAAGACTTAACTATAAGACATGATTCCATAAAATGCCTAGATGAGAACATAGGCAAAACATTCTTTGACATAAATCGTACCAATGTTTTCTTAGATCGTCTCCCAAGGCAATAGAAAAAAATAAAAAATAAACAGATGGGACCTAATCAAAGTCATAAGCTTTTGCACAGCAAATGAAACCATAAACAACATGAAAAGGCAACCTACAGGGTGGGAGAAAATATTTGCAAACATTGTGACTGACAAGGGCTTAATTTCCAAAATATACAAACAACTCATACAATTCAACAACAACAAAAAAACAAACACAATCAAAAAATGGGCAGAAGACCTAAATAGACATTTCTCCAAAAAAGACACATCAATAGACATACCAAGATGGCCAACAGGCACATGAAAAGATGTTCCACAACACTAATCATTAGAGAAATGCAAATCAAAACTACAATGAGGTATCACCTCACACTGGTCAGAATGGCCATCATCAGAAAGTCTACAAATGAATACTGGAGAGGGTGTGGAGAACAGGGAACCCTCCCTCCCTGTTGGTGGCAATGTAAACTGGTACAGCCACTATGAGAACCGAGTGGAAGTTCCTTAAAAAACTAACAATAGAGGTACCATATTATCCAGCAATCCCACTTCTGGGCGTATATCCAGAGAAAACTCTAATTTGAAAAGACACATGCAGCCCAATGTTCATGGCAGCACTATTTGCAATAGCCAAACACGGAAGCAACCTAAGTGTCCATCCGCAGAAGAATGGATAAAGATGTGGTGTATGTATATATATGTATGTGTATATATATACACACACAATGGACTATTACTCGGCCATAAAAAGAATGAAATAATGCCATTTGCAGCAACATGAATGGACCTAGAGATGATCATACTAAGTGAAGTCAGATAAAGACAAATACCATAGGCTACCAATTCATGTGGAATTTAAAAACTGATACAAATGAACTTACTTACAAAACAGAAACAGACTCACAGACATAGAAAACTTATGGTTAAAAAGGGGAAAGGGCAGGAAGGATAAATTAGGAGTTTGGGATTAGCAGATACAGACTAATATATATGAAGTAGATAAACAACAAGGATCTACTATATAGCAGCACGCACGTGCGTACACACACACACACACACACACACACACACACACACACACACACACGAGGGTGAGTCAAAAATCATCCTCACTCGAGTTATATGAAAACTTCTGTAACTTCTACAGCTAGGGTGCGGATAATTTTTGACTCAAGCTCGTACATTCACTGGATCACTTTGCTCTACACCTGAATGAGTCTGTCACTTTACATTGTGAAGGGAATCACTTTTAGGAACTTCAGCCATAGGAGGACACCCTGAGTTCCAGGACTCCACTGAGGAAGCAGAGGCAAAGACAAAGGAGTGGAGGCAGAGTGGTCTCCTGAGAAGCAGATGTGGATACAAACTATGGCTTGACTGCGTGACTTTGGTCAGTTAAGAGGTCCTCAGGCCTCTCACCTGACAAGTGTGATAAGTGAGATGAGTGTGTCAGTGAGGGATTCTGTTTGGCTCAAGTTATCAAAACGACAGTGGCTAAAACACGTAGGTCAGAAGAAGAAGCCCAGGGCTGGTCCGGGGCTCTGTCCTTCTGCCTTGCTGCGCTTAATAGGGCCTCTCTTTCTCAAGATGCTAACTTACCTCCTCTACCCCCAAACACGGTGCCTTTAAGAAAGAAGAGGGAAGGTGCAGGAAAAGGGGCCCAGGCTGTTGAATTTAAACAGGGTTTTCCAGGAAACCACCCCTCATGTTCCATTGGACAGAAGTACATCACATGGACATCCTGAACTACAAGGAAGCCTGAAAATATTATCGTGTGTGTGTATGTGTGTGTGTAGCCTGGACACGCTGTTTCCCGCAAACCAAATTCAGTCTCTGTTAGTAAGAAGAGGAGTTAAGTACTGTCTATCAGTGTCTGGCCACACCGACAGCAACGTGCTTCTTTGAGGACATGGAAACAAGACAGCACAGAACCCAGCAGCCTCTGACTTCTGTTCCTCAACCTTCTGGGTTACTCTGTAACTCAATTTTTCTCCTGTATTTCACCACTACTTTTACATCTTGACTTCATACATTGAATGACCAGGCCATATCACCACGTCAAATCCTGTCCCATTTCCCATACAGCATGGTGACCCAATTCATGTTTGAAATTCTCCAAGTGAAGCGTGTTAGGGAGGTATCAAGGACCGCTATGTAGCTGCTTTTGTGTTATTTTACAGATTCATGTTTCTCTTTAATAAAATGACTTTGTGTTGAAGAAACAGCTAAATCATCAAGCAGGAGAAAACATGGCTTAGTTGTAGCCTTTAGGCACCAGGCAGTCCAGGCTGGAGTGACATTGCTCAGGGACTCCAGTGTTTTCCCACTGACGGCTTAGCCCGGAAGCAGATGAATTCCACCACCTCTTAGCTCTGTGCCAGCTGCGGGAGGCCACGAGCCCTGGTGCGAAAGTATCAACAGTTGAGGCACCATTATTACTCCTTCTCCTTCCTGGTTCCCCCATCTACCCTGACGCTCCATCTCTTAGCCTCGGATGAAGAAGGTGCCAGGTCAGGTACCCCAGGAAATCTGAGGATGTTTCAGAAGGATGGGAAGTCAAAGGAGGGAGGAGGATCATGCTCAGGATCTCTGCAAAGTTGGAAAAGGCTTGTCAGAAACCACAATGCTTGACTTCATAGTGACCTCTGCCTGCGAACCTGCAATAAAGGAAAAACTCTTGTCTGAACCACAGTCATCCGCCCCCTTCAAATTGTATCGTGTTATTTTTAGTTTAACCATAGTCTTTGAGGGGATGGTTTCCCAAAGTTATTTCTAGCTCTAACTGATAGTGTTTATGGTTGGAAAAATCAGACCTCCTCTTTCCTCACTGATTTTCCTTGAGATATCATTATGGGATTAACAGTGAATGCCTCTAAAAAGATTACACCTACGAGAGAGGGAAGGCAAAAAAAGGAAGGCATGAATCACACCACATGCCTAGTCGAGACACTCTCCTCCAGGAAATTTTAATTCTCATCCAGAATGCAATAGTCTGGCTCCTGTAGTCTGTGAAGAAAATCATTTTTTAATATGAAGTTAATTAGAATTTGAAAACCAAAAAGAGTCTATGTTCATACAACGTCGACTTTGGCTAGGTACTAACATCAAATAAGCCATTAGGAAAATATGTTCTGTCCATAGTCTACACAGAAGCCCGAGCAGGAGTTGAACAACAAAATCAATGTGGACGAGAGGCAACTGGAGGAGCTTTTCTGAGCTCCTCCTGTGTTCATTCACTCGTAATTCCATGAACCTTCTTGAGTATCCAGCCCTTAAGGGGACAATCCCTGTTGCTGGTTCTTCTGCAGCTCAGAGATGGAATCAGGTCCTCAGAGGTGCAATGTCCACTTTCATTGCTACGGTGGCTGAAGAAGAGGGTGGTGGCTTGCATGGCTGGCCTGAGGTCACAGTTGCCACTGAACAGACACTAGGGCTCTTGATGAATGAGTTCAGTGAATCATTGCCATGGAGCTTCTTTCCAATGTAAATCTCAAGTGAATGTGATATTGTGCCTTCTTTCTGAAGATGGCTGCTAGATTCCATGAAGAAAACCACCCTTGTCACAGCTCCAAACTTTCACGTCTAATTGTTGATAGTGTTTTTCTTTGTCAAGTGACTTTTATGTCATTTCAGGAATGTCTGGCCCTCAAACCGACAATGTTTTCCTTTTATTTCGTGAAAAAATATAGCATGAAGAGTAGGAGTGTTTTTGTTCTTGGGAATGCTTTTGCTAAATATTTTTGAGTTGGTGGCATTAATTTGCCCATCCATGACTTAAATGTAAACATTTTTGCTTAAACAGTTTAACTTTGGAAATGGGCATCCCATGACATAAGTGCATACCCAAGCTGACTTAATTTATAAAAGTGGCTATAGAACAAGGGTTGGCAAACCATAGCCGTGGGCCAAATCTAGCCCGTTGCCCATTTCTGTATAGTTTACAAGCTAAGAATGGTTTTTACTTTTTTTTTTTTTAATAAATTTATTCATTGGCTGCACTGGGTCTTCGTTGCTGTACATGGGCCTTCTCTAGTTGCTGTGAGCGGGGGCTACTCTTCACTGTGGGATACGGGCTCCCCATTTTGGTGGCTTCTCTTGTTGTGCAGCACGGGCCCCAGGCGCATGGGCTTCAGTAGTTGCAGCACATGGGCCCAACAGTTGTGGCATATGGGCTTAGCCTCTCCATGGCATGTGGGGTATTACTGGAGCAGGGATCAAACCCATGTCCCCTGCATTGGCAGCCAGGCTCTTAACCACTGTGCCACCTAGGAAGCCCTGGTTTTTACTTTAAAAAAATGAGAAGGACATTCATTAAGAATTGCTGTTGGGCTGCCAAAGGGATGGGAAGGAAGTAGGATTGGGCAGAGGGAGAAATTAAACTATAATACTGTCCTCTGCTGACCCCAGGGGGAGCTCTGGAGCTGGGATGGCCGTTCAGGGTTTTCGTAAGTTGGGATGCGTTGCTATGAATGTAGGCTGGCCTTGGAAATCAGTGTTTCAGCTGAAATTTCGCTTCAAAGCTCATGGTTTTAATTATTATGCAATCTCCCATTAAGAAACTTTGATGCTAATTAAAAATCTGGCCAAAAAGCCAATTCTTACAACAGGCTGTACTTCACAGCAAACTTTTCTGAAATGACTGTTTCATGTAGAAATGTATACCTACAGCCTTGCCTCACTTACGAAGCTACACTTGAATTAGACACTGTCATTCAACCTGGCTACTCAAAGACCATCAATGTCTATAACTAATAAGAAAAAAAAAAATTGTATACATTTTGTCACAGTGTAGTAGACTGTTAACAATTCAATTTTACTCAATAAATATTTTTGAGGTGGGAAAAAAAACAGGACATCAGCATCTGGATCCTGCCGGAAGTACCCTCTTTGTCAGAGTTTTGCCTGTTTTGTGTGCTTTGCCTTCCTCAGTAAGAGACCCTCTGTCTTAATCAACTTGGCTATGGAGAAAAAGTAACACTGTCCTACAGAGGCAAGAGAAAGTCCAGGGCTTTGACAATAATATTAGGGTTAAAAGATCGGAAATACTGTCCATGTCTTCCTATAGGAGTTAGGACCCAATGTTCTTCCAATATTCTATAACAATTTTCTTTCAAACTAGATCTGTCTAGAGAAAGGAAGATTGAGCTTTTAGGAAGAAAGATGCTAGCATATTATTAAATTAGAAAAATTAGCTACTTAATCTTAAACCTAAAGACCTGGGTTTAGGTATTCAGACCTAGAGCAAATCACTTATATTCTCTTGGCCCTGACTTCCTTTTCTGCAACGAAGAGGCAATAATATCTACTTCTCAATGTGGCTCAAGGCTGGAACGCAGTAATATACCCTAAGGTGTTTTTTAAACTGTGAAGAACTAAGCAGATACATTACCACTGCAGATCAAAGTTTTATCAGCATGTTATTCCCAGTGATACTTTACAAATGTACTCCAGTGTACTGTTCTGTTCTAGGAAAGTATTTAACAGATATTGTGAATGCCTACCAATTGTTTCTTAATTTGTTCAAAATTGAGCAGGGTGTGAGTGTCTACCAGAGAACACTTTATTTTTCCATAATTTCCACATTTGGAAAAATTGCAAAGATTTATGGAAGACTGGAGGGGATCACATGCTGAGTTTTAAACTAAAATGTCTGACAAAAATGAAATAAATGTAAAACAGTTGTCGGGTTGCACTATTCAGATAGAAATTAAGACGTTCCTTCTTAAAAGCGAGAATGCACACAACACCTCGAAATATTTACCTCAATTTTGACTGGACGTTGAAAGCATTCATTTTCTTAATAATTCACAATCATTACTAATAGTTGTTCCATCTTATGTAGTTGGTTTATTGAATAATTTAAAGTAAGTAGAGAGAGATATATGTACAAAGTTATTTTATATTATTTCAAATGCCCCCTAAACTGATATGTCAAATATTCTTTTCCCACCCATAGCATTTTGTTTAAAGTCACTGTTCAGTTATTTAAAAACTCAGTCTGGGGTGAGGGAGAGGTGGATTGGGAGTTTGGGATTAGCAGGTGCAAACTATTATATATAATATATAACATATATATAAACTGTTATATATTATATATAAACTATTATATAAACTATATATATAAGCTATTATATATAGGATGGATATATATATATATTATATAAACAACAAGGTCCAACTGTACAGCACAGGGAACTACATTGAATATCCTGTGATACACCACAGTGGAAAAGATTATGAAAAAGAATGTGTGTATATGTGTAACTGAATCATATTACTGTACAACAGAAACTAACACCACACTGTAGGTCAACAATACGTCAATAAATGAAAAAAAAAAAAACCCTCAATCTGGTCCAACCTCAAATGTAAACCTCTAATTTCAAATTCAATTTAAACCTTATCTCCTTCTCACCTTCCAGGCCTCCCCATCCCATGGTAGCTGGCTTCCACAGATGGCCCTCAATGAGCCATGGCCTTCGTCAACCCTCCCATATTGGATCTGAGCTGGGCCTTTCACTCCTGTTAACCAGAGGCAAGGCTGCTGGGGCCAGTTCTGAGCTTAAGTCAGAAGAGGACCTGGCAACTTCTTATTTTGCACTTTTGGAAGCCTCGAGCCATCACGTAGGAAATCTGGCATGTCGGCATGTCACGTGGAGACACCACGTGGCGAGCAAGGAGTCCTGAGCCCGGTAACCCCACAGTCCTAGCTGAGGCCAGTCTTCTAGGTGTCCCTGTTGAGGGACCAGACATGTCCCTGGCTGTGAAAGCCTAATCAAGGCACCCGGGGACTGCAGCTCCAGCAACCTGCTCACGGAGCAGAACCACCCAGGTGAGCTCTACTGACCCTCAGAAGCAAGAGAGAGAAGCCACTCCATCCTGGGGTGGTTTATTACACAACAACAGAGAACTGGAACATTTCCCATGCCCATCTCTATCTGGCCGGGGACAGGGGACATAATTTTTTTCTTTCTCTTCTCTACCTTCCTCTCCTGCTTCTAGCTTTTTGTGTTGGGGACTGGTAAAGGGGGGGGGGGGGGGGGGGGGCGGGTCAAAGAACTGCTCCTGCACCAGGTGATGTGCTAGAGTTGGCCTGAACAAGGTTGTTGGAGCTGATTGTTAAACCTTCAAGCCCAACGATTAAATATGCCACTGTTAAATATAAATTACATAAAATGATAACTAAATCAATCATATTTTAAAAAGGTAATAAATACTCAAAACTTGTTACTCTCTATCTTATTTTACTATCATCTATCCCCTTAAGGTTATTTACATGTCACAACCCCGTGCAGTGGAGGTACCGTGGAGCCATGCACTGCGTGCTTTTATTTTCCAACTTCACAATCAGTGATGTCACCTTGGTAGCTTAGAATCAACCATGGTGGGAATTTTTACACCACAGAAATGAGCACACATTAGAAAATCAGTGCTTTTCCCCCCTCTGGATTAAGCTGGTTGGTATCTCTGCCTACCATCCTCTGTTGTATGTGTGTGTATCATCTTTGGTCCATCCCAGGTGGTGAGGGATGCCTTCTCTGTGGTAGGCAGGAAGACGTACAAGGGGTACATGCATGAGCTTTCTGAAGTTACCAGTGAGACCTCCTATTATCCCAGCTCCTCATGTGGGAAACTCTTGTTCCACCTCCTCATTTTGGCCATAGAACACCACCTCTCATCCTCTTGCTACTAGGTACATTTCCCAGTGGAGGGCCCTTATTTGTTCAGCAAAACAGATCAAGCCCACCACCTTCCTTGATGTCCATCTGACCCACCAGATAAGGCTGGGCCTAAAGATAAAGGAATATGGTTGTCTGAATGAAGAGTTTACTATTAGTCTAAGTAATCGTGAGTGCCCTGAGTTGGGTTCCCTGGGGAAGCTAATTCTGAGATGGAGCTTAGTGTACAGAAAGTTTATTAAGGTGGGGGTTAAAGAGGAAGAAAAATTGGGCAGGAGGAGAAGTTGGGCCGAGGGGCAGTCACAACAGGAACTCTCCGTACACTGTGGGGAGCTCTGAAGCTGGAAGGACCCTTCAGACGATATGTGGTCTGCCCAGAAGGGCGTATGACCTTGGGCAGGGGCCCTCTTCAGCTGAGGCAATTCCCAAAGACGCCTGGCTGTCAACAACCTTCCCCCAGCTGGGGCACAAATCTTTCAGTCTTGAAGGGAGGCTCTGGCCGTGCCACTGCAGACATGACGGCCCTTTCCTGGTGCTGGGTGGCTCTTTACTTCATATGAATTCTGGGGCCAGCTCCTCTAGGAGGCTGGTGGGCCTCTGAGGGGAGCTTATCAGTGGATGGTTATTGAGACAAACGACACCCCCAGCACTGCAGGCAGCCTGGAGGCCACAAATCAAACTCGTTCTCTCCCTCCTCTGCTAACGATTTAAAATTCCCTTTGCCCTCGGCTAGTGGCTCTGCCGGTCTCTGGGGCTTCCTCGGTGGGTGGTCCGGACTGCTATCCCTGAGGCAGTTCAGTCCCCTTTCTCAGGCTGCGGTTGCTACATCTAGGATGGACACATGCTGATGTGTATCATACTTCGGCAGGGAACACTAAGAGCAGCCCAAGTGGACCACATGTGTGCCAAACATAGTCCTCCCTGCCCTCCCCGGGGAGTGCCAGTTCTTTCTTCTTGTGACTGATGGGCAGGGTGGATTACTCTTGCTAGGCCTTTGGCATGAGTTGCCCAAAGTGGCTGGGCCACAGGCGTAGCTTAGAGAGTGGTGAGATTCTCCCGAGGCCCGCTGGTGCATGGGATCCCTCTTTAGGATCTCAACTCTAAACTCAGAGGTCACCTTACGGGGACCAGAGGATGAATTCCCTAAAAGAATGTTGGAAAGTATTATTTAGCCTAATAAGTAAATTAATGAATCCTTTATTACACACCTTCTGTTGTGTACCACTGTGCTAGGAAAAGGCAGATTTTTTACTCTACTTGAGATAACAAGTAAAACAGATGAATAACAAGACCCAATTCCTAAACCATTTCTAGCTAGTAGACTGCAAAACAGGAAAGAAATCAGTGAAGGGATCAGGAGTAGTGTGAAATTTTAGGAGAGCGCAGACTGCAAAATCAAGCATATTAGGTGTGTTTCTTGATGTCTGCAACAAAACCCAAGATTTAATTATCATTAGACCCTAAATTTGTAATTTTCTGACCCACCCTAATGCTCTGCTCTGCTTTTCCCTATTTTAGTCTCAGTAAGCAGAGATCAACAGCGTCTGCCCATCCACACTCAACAACATTTCCCACGTCAACATCCACACTAACACTAATGTGAACACAGACAGTATACTGATAATGGCATATTCTACCGAGGGAAGGACTAAGCCATCTATATATCACCAGTTTTAGTCCATATTGTGATGAAGATTCTCATTATTTTTGTTTTACAAACAGGACAGAGGGTCGTAGACAGGCTAGGAAGAATGATTAACACCAGAAAGAAGAGAGAGAAAAGGAGGAGCTTTTGAATTTCTTTTGTATCCTTTAGCTGCTTTTCATATAGCTGCCACATCTGAGTTCTTTTGCTCTAGGGATTACAGTTTCCATATAAAAAATCAGGACCTAGGGCTTTAACAAATGCTTTCTGTGACACTGGAGGGTATCAGAGGTAGCCAGTATTTTGAGTCCAAGGAAGCGTCAGGGCTAAGAGTGCAGGCGTGGAGGCAGCTGCCGCGGTCATGCCTCGGCTATGTCACCACACACCACCTGGGGGACTCCGGGTAGGGGACCCTCTGTGAGCCCGGGTTTCCCACCTGCAAAATGAGGGTAAAGAATGGTGGGCTTCTCCTACACTCTTGGTGGGAATGTCAATTGGTACAGTCACTATGGAGAACAGCATGGAGGTTCCTTGAAAAGCTAAAAATGGAGTTACCATATGATTCAGCAATCCCACTCCTGGGCATATATCCAGACAAAACTATGATTCAAAAAGATGCATGCAACTTTGTGTTCATTGCAGCACTATTCACAATAGCCAAGACATGGAAACAACTGAAATGAATACTACTCAGCCATAAAAAAGAACAAAACAATGCCACTTGCAGCAACGTGGGTGGTAGAGATTATCATACTAAGTGAAGTCAGAAAGAGAAAGACAAATACCATATGATATCACTTGTATGCGGAATCTAAAATATGACGCAAATGAACATATCTACAAAACAGAAATGGACTCACAGACATAGAGAACAGACTTGTAGTTGCCAAGGGGGAGGGGGTTTGGGGGAGAGATAGACTAGGAGTTTGGAATTAGCAGATGCAAACTATTATATATAGAATGGATAAACAACAAGGTCCTACTGTATAGCACAGGGACTATATTCAACATTATGTGATAAACCATAATGGAAAAGAATATGTGATAAAAAGTATATATATATATGTATAACTGAATCACTTTGCTATACAGCAGAAATTAACACAGCATTGTAAATCAACTACACTTCATTAAAAAATTTTTAAAATGAAAGGTGGTTTTGACAATTAAGCATGATAGCCCATGCAAAACACTTAACCTAATGCTCCAGTTATGTAGTTTCAGTGTCAAAATAGTTCTGAGTTATATTTGCAATTTATAACCCAGTGAGGATGACACGTATACTCCATTTTGGAAAACGCAAGACCCACAATTGTTCTTTTTAAGCTTATCTGGATTTTGTTCCATTCCTAGCTCAGGGCTTTCCTGGTGCTTTTTTTTCTTTTCTTTCTTATTTTTCTCTCCTAAGATCTTATTTTCCGGGCTCTCAGAACTCCTTCACTGCCCATCTGGTTTCTTGGCCCAGCTAATAAGATAATGCTTTTTTGTTTATTTGTTCTGATTTTCATGATGTGGTGGCTTCTGTGCTGATTATGTGATTAGGGCTCTCATTAACTACCTTCCCTTTAGCTTGTCAACAAACAAACTCCGAGAGTTTTTCTACTTACCAGGTCATCCGAATAATTAGTTAGACATCTTGAGCCTCAGGCAAAGATTTTAGATCCCTCCACTCATTTTATCTCCTGCTAAGTTCAAAATTAGGAGAGCTGCCTCTTGGCAGTGCGGTGGCTCTTTGGCGGGCATTTCTGCCTTGGAAGGCTCTTCTTGGATGGCGGGGTTACTCGCTATTTGGATAGACCACTGTCATATGACCAATTTGTTTCTAAACTGAAGAGCTGACCTTGAGCAAGTTGGTGCTCTGAGGCACCTTGGAGGGTTAGCCAGGCCCTGGGGACCTACCTCCTGGGCATCACCAGTGCCACTGTTCCCACTCCCTGCTCAGAAGGGCTCCAGGCTTGGGGTTTAATGTTCTGAGGTCACTGTCTTGAAATCCCTCATAATCTTATCTTTGAGTGTTTTGTAAGTGAAGTTGAATGGGACCACAGAGTCCGCATTAGGGGCTTGGCGCCTGTTTCCCACAGGGTCCCTCTTCCTGCCATGTCGCTTCTTCCTGGGGACAGGTTCTTGGCTGCCTGCGCCCCTGCCTTGGTCTAGTGACCCCTGTCCTCCTCTGGCCTCCGGTGGGGCTGGGTGCAGTTGGAGGCAACCCACGTGCTGAGTTGGGTGTAGGACTGGGAGCCCCATCATGGTGAAGGTTTGCACGCGTCCAGCGAGCATCCCTGTGACCAGGGGAGTGCTACTTTAAATAGCAAATACAAATGAATACAATAAAAATAAAAAGGCACCACAACCGGCTGAGAAAGAGACCTCAGGGAAAAGAAGGGAAAAGCTATTTTCTTGCCTGGTGAACAAGAAGCCCTGCATTTGCATCTTTTACTGGGTCCTGCAAATTATGGGGCTGGCCCTGCAAGGACCTGAAGGAGGTGCAGGGCTTTACCCCCTCCTGTCAGGTGTGTAGCACTGTGAGTGCACCCATCCCAACAGGCAGGATGGGAGAGCTGGTCAGGGGGCCTAGGGCCTCTGGAGGCTGTGGCAGCCCCAGGGCTCTCCCAGCTCTGGTAAGTGGTCACTCATCCGCTTGTTGATGCTTTAAGGCTTTTTGACCAGGCCTCTCCCCCACCAATACCCTCATGAAACTAGCTATGGAGTATAAGCAGAGTTTCTGTTACTGCTCCTCAACCTGAATGCGGGGGGTGGGGGGAAGGGGTGGGATGCAAACACATCTTTGCAGAGTTTCCCCAGAAAAGCTGAATCCTAAGAGAATTTACAATAGTATAATAGCTGAGTGAAAAAAAAAAAAAATCAATGCAATGGTTGCCGGCACACTTCTAGATCTATTTTCCACATATTTCCTATGATATATAAATTATAACTTGCTACTGAATAAGAACATCGAATTGCCGTTCCAGTGAACGGGCGTTGCTGCTGTGGTCACTGCTTCCGGGTTGTGACTGCTCGGGGCAGGATGCTAAGCCCCTCAGGAAGCAGGCTCTGGTTCCCCGTCACGCCCCAGTAGGTAAATATTTGTGTTCGGTGTGATGCAGGTTCTCCCCAGGGAAGTCAAGCTGGGTGGCTGCGTTTGGTTCTGTTAGGAGGAAGCTATCATGAACCCTGGCTTCTTTCTCTTTCTTAAGAAAACAGTCGCTCCGGACAGTCCCAGCCGCGGTGGCTTACGGTCACTGCCCGAGTGAAAAGTGCCATTATGCCCCATGTAGGAGCTTTTAATGTCACACAATCTCTCCCAAAGAAATGAAAAGCAAGTTGTTCTCATTCTCTGTGTTACCAAATTGGTTCCTCTCACAAAACATATGACCTAATGTTTATTAAACAGCCCTGGGAGAGATGTCCAAAGAAGGTCACAAAGCCAGTGTGGCACTTGGGTCCCCTGTGTTTGGTTCAGGAGACCTGGGTTCTAACTCCTGCCCTGTAATTTACATTGAGTTGTGGAGAGGAAAAGATGACATATGAGAGCCTGGCAGAGTCTTGGGTAGAGGAGATAACGAATACTTGTTTGTTGTGAAAGGGTATTAGAATCACCTTTGTGTACTTTAAAAATTTCAGTTCGGTTCTTTTTTTTTTTTTTTTTTTTAAATTTTATTTATTTATTGGCTGCATTGGGTCTTTGTGGCTGCACACGGGCTTTCTCTAGTTGCAGTGAGCAGGGGCTGCTCTTCATCGTAATGTGTGGGCTTCTTAGTGTGGTGGCTTCTCTTGCTGCAGACCACGGACTCTAGGTGCATGGGCTTCAGTAGTTGCAGCATGTGGGCTCAGTAGTTATGGCTCGCGGGCTTTAGAATGCAGGCTCAGTAGTTGTGGTGCACGGGCTTAGCTGCTCCACGGCATGTGGGACCTTCCCAGACCAGGGATCGAACCCATGTTCCCTGCATTGGCAGGCAGATTCTTAACCACTGGGTCACCAGGGAAGTGCTTTCAGTTATTATCGACCAGAATGGAAGAAGCAATGTTACTTTATAATTTGAACAATATTGTATTTAGGATGAGAATTTATTTGCATTAATTTGACTGCATGCGGAATTGTGGGCTATTAGTTGCCCATTTTGCCATCCTCTGTACAGATGTCACAAGCAGGACAATGGACAGTGAGACTTCCAGTGGGGCAAGTTCCAGTCTGCTGTGCAGCCTCTCTCTCCAGAAGCTACGTGACTGTGGCTCCTCGGAGTGCTCAGCCAGCAAGCTCTGGGCCCCTCCCCAGCTGTGATTTGTGCCCTGTCACTCAGTAGCAAGCAGAGGGTGTGTGAACTGCCACAGGGCATCAGGGAAATCACCAAACTGAGTCAGAAAGAGAACACGGCTTTTTTTGGAAAAGGTGTTAGGGATTCTAGGTCTTCAGTGTTTTAGGCACTAGAGGGCTATATATAACCAACGTATCCAAATTAAAATTGCCAGGATACGGAAGCAACCTAAGTGTCCATCAGTAGACAAATAAATAAAGAAGCTGTACACACACACACACACACACACACACACACACACGGCAATACTACTCAGCCATAGAAAAAAGAATGAAATTTTGCCATTTGCAGGAACATGGATGGACTTGGAGGACATTATGCCTACTGAAACAAGTCAGACAGAGAAAGACAAATACTGTATGATATCACTTCAATGTGAAATCTAAAAAAATACAACAAACTAATGACTATAACAAAAAGCAGCAGACTCACAGGTATAGAGAACTAGTGGTTACCAGTGGAGAGAGGGAAGGGGTGGGGGGAAGATAGGGGCAAGGAATTAAGAGGTACAAACTATTAGGTGTAAAATAAGCTGTAAGGATGTATTGTACAGCACAGGGAATTTAGCCAGTATTTTACAATAACCATAAATGGAACAGAACCCTTAAGAATTGTGAATCACTATGTTGCACACTTGAAACTTGCATATTATAAATCAACTATACCTCAACTGAAAAAGAAAAAAAGGAATCAAAAAAGAGTAGTATCCAAGAAAGCTTCCCATAACAAATTAATTTTAATAATGTAGTAAATATTCCTCTTTCTGACCTAAAAAATAGCATATTTTTATGATTCTATGATTCTAACACATACTTTTACAATATAACAGTTTGTTTTGCTAATCCTGTCTATCAGCTGCACCCAGAAGGTATCCATGATTTTAGTATAATTTTAGTATTCACTCTGTTCTTGGACAGGAAGCACGCCATTGAGTTTTGGGCTACATCACAACACCTAGTACTTTTTTGCTCAGAGGAGGCATTCAAGTCACACTAGTCACTGATGAACTGAAATGGTTCACAATTTGAAATCCTCATCTGGAATAAGTGGTAACTCCCAGTTATATCCAGAATACTGTCTATAATTCAGCCAGAACCCTTATTGCCCTGCCTTGCCAAATAAGGAATTTTTAGAAAACTGTAACGTTCTAAGTCCTTAACGTTTTGAAATGTTCCCAGAGTGATCATTTCTCAGCTAAGGGCCATCTGATTTGAGGCTACGCATAACAAAGCTATTTCCACTTGATTTTGCTACTGATTAAAGAGCCAGGAAAAATGACACCCGTATCAGAGAATCATCGCCCCATTAGCCAGAAAAAGCATACGCCATTTTCAGGATGTTAGCCCGGAAGGGCCTTTCATTGGTGCCAGAGGCTTGGGACCCAAAGCAACCTTTGTGTTTTCTGTCTCTGACATTTCCTTTTAGGGACAGTAAAGCTTCAACTTCTCTCCCACGCATAAGCACATGTCATCAGTTATCCCAAATATTAGGCTGATGTTTTCTGCAAGGTCGAAAGACAAACTGACAGATGATTTAGCTTCAATTGCTGCTCTGCACTAACCACCGCTTACACAGAGATGAATGGCTGTGATGTGCCACCTGGAAACATAAATGTTCAGTTGTTATTTATGTCAGGAGGCCCTGGATAAAAAGCTTCATTATTTTCCAAAGGGAACAAGCTTCATTATTTTCCGTGCCAGCTACAGGGAATATGGTCCTCTTCACTCTTTGCTTTCTGTGGCTTGATTGTCACCAAATGTCTGACCTTGACTCTTTGTACAGCTCAGAAAATGAGGAGGGAAAGGAGGCTGAGAGAGCTTATTAAAGATTGGTCACAGGTAGCGAAAAGGCTTGATACCTTCACCCCCTACCTTCATCCTACATGCTTCCTAGTGACTGGGCATTTTGATGTCGGAAACAGATTATTTCACAAGAGGGACATTCCAGTCGATGTCTTTTTCTGTTGGTAGAAAAGTAGTATATGGGCTTTTTAAGGAAGAATATGCACACACAGAAAAATAATCTTCATTATACTAGAATCTATTATTTACATTGTACTAATATTGATAGACTGTAACTGTCTGACACCAGAAAATAACCTCTCTTTGCTTCAATCTCTTTATCCCTAAAGTGGGGATACAACAGTACCTACTTCAGAGGTGACTGAAAAGATTAAACGAGCTAATATACATCAAGTGCTTAGAAAAGGGACCAGTGAACTATGGTCCACGGGCCAAATCCAGCCAGCTGCCTGATTTTTTTTTTTTAATGACCCATGAGCTAAGAATGTTTTTTACATTTTTTTAAATGGTTGCATTGGAAAATGTCATATAAGTACCTACATAATGTCCTCAATTTTGCCTGTTGGCCCATAAAGCCTAAAATATTTACCATCTGACCTTTTTTAAAAAAAAGTTTGCTGACCCCTGGCATAGAGCAGTGCCTAGCACATGGTGAGTGCTTTCAGCGTGCATGCTATTATTAATAGTGTTATTTCCTACACTATATTATGTCACACCAAACTATGCTCTCATGCTCTGTGAATTAATCACTGAAGCTGAGGGGAAAGACCCAAGTGTCAGAGGAATAATGCATCCAGCCCGACTTGTGGGCTCACAAGAGTCCCAGTTCTCTGTCTTTTTAAAGGTGCTCTGACACTACAGTTCAAGAAGGGTCATTCAAGATTCAGGTCCAGATTCCAGAGGCAAGATTCTGACACCTTTACAGATCACCTATTTATTCAAAACTTGGTCAATGGTCCCTGTGACCTTTGTAGCCCAGCAGGAAACAGAATTCTCCAGAGTTCACAGCTAGACACAGCAGTACTTAAGTTTCATCCCGAAGGATAAAGGGCACAGGCCTCCTTGGGTTCTTTTACCTGATTCATTTAAAGGTAGAGCATGCTTTTAAGATAATTTTGGCCAATTCACGATCCTAAAGTTTCATCAAGGAAGTCAATTTCTAACTTTCATCCTGCTAGTCAACAGACTACTATTTTCACTTATAGAAGGCCGTTTCTGATGTCCATATGCAAATTTACAAAGCATTGGTTGTTGATCAGGATACAGAGAACTTTGGATTATGGGCTTCTGGGGCAGAACATCAGTGTGTCATCTGATGTAGATTAGCATTTGGGTTATGGTTCAGCCTAAGTAATTCTCTATGTCACACTGCATATGCTGAAGTGTTTAAACTAAATCATAGATGTTGAAAATTGCCTGTTGAGAAAACATATCCTCTATGTGCTTTGTGTCTAAGCTTGCAAGCTTCTAGGGCTCTAATTTCTGTGTACATCTTCCTCATTTATCAATTCACAATGACATTTATGTTTTATCTAAAGAGGAAAGCATGAAAACATCTAATAATCTTTTAGAAAGTTGGCTGATGATTCTGCATTTAAAAACCAACAGTTAAAAAATAAATAAATAAATAAATAAATAAGCTATAAGGATATATTGTACAACATGGGGAATATAACTAATATTTTATAACTATAAATGGAGTATAACCTTTAAAAATTGTGACTCTATATTTTATACTTGTAACTTACACAATATTGTACATCAACTATACTTCAATAAAAAAAATTAAAAAAAAAAACACACAAAAAAACCAACAGTTATTGGGGCTTCCTAGGTGGCGCAGTGGTTGAGAATCTGTCTGCCAATGCAGACACGGGTTTGATCCCTGCTCCAGGAAGATCCCACATGCCGCGGAGCAACTAAGCCTGTGCGCCACAACTATTGAGCCTGCGCTTTAGAGCCCATGAGCCACAACTATTGAGCCCATGTGCTGCAACTACTGAAGCCCACGCACCTAGAGCCCATGCTCCACAACAAGAGAAGCCACGGCAATGAGGAGCCCGTGCACAACGAAGAGCAGCCCCGACTCACTGCAACTAAAGAAAGCCCGCGCACAGCAAAAAAAGACCCAACACGGCCAATAAAATAAATAAATTTATAAAAAAAAAATCAACAGTTATTAAAGGGCACCGCACCAAACTTAGGACACAAGAGCCTATTTTAAAGAACATACTATGATCTTCTCTGAAGAGCATCTGTTATTATTTCCAAGTATATTTTATCTTCCAACATATATGTGTGTGTTGAGGGGAAGGGGGGAGTGGTTGGAGGGAAAAAGACAGTAGAGAAAGATTTATTCAAGAAGTGAGACAGTTACAGGGCTTCCAAGGTGGCGCAGTGGTTGAGAATCTGCCTGCCAACGCAGGGGACATGGGTTCCATCCCTGCTCCAGGAAGACCCCACATGCCGCGGAGCAACTAAGCCTGTGCGCCACAACTATTGAGCCTGTGCTTTAGAGCCCGTGAGCCACAACTATTGAGCCCATGTGCTGCAACTACTGAAGCCCACGCGCCTAGAGCCCGTGCTGTGCAACAAGAGAAGCCACGGCAATGAGGAGCCTGCACACCACAACGAGCAAGTAGCCCCCGCTCGCCGCAGCTAAAAAGAAAGCCCGCACACAGCAAAAAAGACCCAACACAGCCAATAAAATAAAGAAAGAAAGAAATGAGACAGTTACAATTTTCTGAGCCAGAAGGCAACACTGCAGGAAAAGGAGAAGGGTGGATAGAAAGTAGGGGTATACAGTGATGTAGAAACTGGAAAATAGTTTTTAATAAACGGAATGTTTTAGACCAGATATATACATGCGTTAGAGATGAAGATATAAGATACTAAGGACAACACAGTATGTAGACCTTCATCTGTAGTCGGATTTTCATCAGTATTTTCATTATGCCTCATCCAGATTACAAGTCCTGAGACTGAGAACCTTCCTTGCCTTATACTCCTTTTACCTTCACAGGCTCAAGACCAGTGTCCAGCTCATCTGTGATGCTCAGCTCTCATTGCTGTTGGTAGCTTTCACATGGATTCTGCACAAAGATGGTTTATGTGAATTTGGTTGTAATTCTCAGAGCTCTTTATTTTTTTTAAAGCCAGAAATCATCCGGTTTTATTCAGAAGCTATTGGTCATGTGATGGAAAGGCATATATGGTACAGAGTTATAGTGGTTTATCTCATTACATTGATACAATACAAATCATTAAGTCTTTACAATTCATTGCTGAATCCTTGGATTTTTTTGAATTCCCATTTCATGTGTAGCAAATCAATATCATCCCCAAATCCAAATCACTTCTTATATGTGAACCCATCATATAATCCCCAAATCAAAATCACTCTTTTATATGTGATCCCGTCATATTTACCGAACTCCACACACAGAGAAAATGTTCCAATACAACTAGCATCAGCAGCCTGCGGAGGGCAGGAGGGACTTCTCTGAAAGATGCCGGCAGGTACAACTGCGTCACTGACTTGGTCACCAAACACAGGCTGCACTTCCGGTCCCTGGAGGTGAGGCACAACAGACAGATGGCCACCATCTCAGGTGCTGCCTGTCTGACCCCAGGAGTTGACTACACCTGAGATACAGGCGCACAGGCAGGCCTCAGGCTAATCTTAGCCTGGAAAATCAATACCCATCAACCTCTTATCTCTTTCACACACGGGGAACTTTGAGCCAAGAGGAGAACATGGGGATCTAAACACGGGCCAAAGCTTTTCAACTCTTCACCGGTCCATTCACAGCTCAATTCTCTCCTTAAACACACAGGAACCTTCATGCCGGCCCTGGCCACACCCACTGGCCACGTTTTCTCACTCTCCTGCTCCCTCTGGACAGGCCTAGGCACCCAGAACAGCTGCCCTCCAGTGCTCGCCACAACACCCTGGGGGTGGGGGCAGGTGGTGACCATCGATGGGCAGAGTGGGAGGCAGAGGCCCAGGAGGGTCCCCACCAGGTCCCCGACAGGTCCCTGGGTTTCTCCTGTGGCATCTCCAACCGCAGCTGCCTCACCCGGCCCAGCTTCATGCGGCCCAGCCCTTCTTGCTGTCCTACTAAATCCCAGAGCCTGGGTCCCTCTAGGAATGGCATCGAGAATCCTAATGCTGATACTTCACTTAAAATTTGATCTGTTCACCACCAAGACAAAACAGAAGACGGATGAAACGGAGCCTCCACCTCCTGCCCTCACTCTCAGGCCAGCACCTTGGGCCCAATCAATGCTGGGTCATGGGGACTGCCTGGGCTTATTGCTCTAGTGACTGCGCTTACTGCATGTCACTGGCTTTCCAATCCCGAGTTCCCATTAGTCTGTCCCCCCACCAAAGTAAGAGTAAAAATAGTAGCCTGGAGCAGGGCAGGCTTCCTTCAGACACGAACCTCTCACCACCCAGAAGGAGGAAGGGCTCCCCTGAGCTGCCCAGAAAGACAACAGACGACAGCAGATGGGCACTGTGAGTGTCCTGCAGTGCTCCTTGCTCCATCCATCGATCCTTACTGGGTGTGCAGGTCATAGAGCAAGAAGGCTGAAGGGTCGGGATTGCAAACCACGGCCCCCCTTCTGCAAGGACCCAGCACTACCCCCCACACTGCTCCTTCACAGGCTGCCTCACCTGCCCGCGTGGGTCATGGTGAACAGACGTCCCAGGATGTCTGTTGGGCCAGAGCAGGGTCAGGAGAGCCACGTCAATTACACTGCATTCTGACTATGACGCTGAAGACGGGGATGCCCAGGGTGGGTGGATGAGCCCCTCCTAGCTCAGGGCATGCTTACCTGTGGACCTACTGGCTGCACTAACAGCTCACCAGGACACCAATGGGACACACGGCTCCTTTCCTCTGACATGCTACCCAGACAGAGGCCCCAAACACACTTCATGTAAGAAAACCCCAGGCAAGCTAAGTGCTATGGTACTTGACAGCAGCAATTGAGCTCTCCTTCTACGAGAAACGACTATGTTCCCACACAATGAGTGTGAACACCTGGCCCCTGTAGGAACAGCTGAGAGCTATGAACAGAGCTGTCTGGGCCCCAGGCAACTTTGGGCAGCTGCTGGCACGCCGTGGTGCCCTTCAGTGCAGGGCTGAGGGAACATGGAATTATTCTAGGCTTTTTCCTTGATCCTGTGAGCTCCAGCTAATAAGAATCTGTTGAAGTCAATAATTCCATTATATTCTATTCCATTTTAATTAAATGAAATGATAAAAGATAATGCAACACCCCTCACCTCCCAAGGGACCTTCCCAAGACGGCTCTATGGAAGGTTGTTGACAGATGGTCTCCAACAAGTCCTTAGCTTCATAAATAAGGATCACACATACCCAAGCAACCTTACATGTCCGGTTGCTTTGCCCCAATGATCACAACTTTCTGCCCGAGGGCAGGCCATCTGAGGCTATGGGAGCAAGAGCTACCCTCTCAGCAAGAGGGATGGTGTTGGTACCTACATTAATGGACCGAACTTATGACGGAGCACCCAGACAAAAGTCTCTAACTGAAAACACATTTTTAAGCGCTTCTGTGCTGGGAAGGAGGTAAAGTAGAACAGCAGAGCACGGAATCGACAGCACTTAATTCAGGGACACATGCCCAGCTGGTGTTTCCAAAAATGCCAGCCTCCTTTCCCGAGAGAGTAAGGAATACAAACCAGCGCGCCGCCTCCAGCTGGGCAGGGTCCCCACAAACCCGAGGCTGTCCCCACAAGCCTGAGCTACCCCTTAAGGGAAGGAGGCAGGGTTCTCTCTGGCAGACTCTCTCGGGGGGGCAAACCATTAGCCCCAGGCCCCTCAGGTCCGGCCGCCATGACTATAAATAGAAGCAGAAAGACTTACCTCCTTGGCCACGGGTGCTGCACGGGCGAGGACAAGACGCTGAAGGCAGCTGTCAAGGTTGGAGACCGGGGTGCTTGTACCAGTTGCTCACCCCGTGATTCACGGAGGGCTGTCCTGGGCCAGCCTTCCACTGGGCGCTGGGAATAGCAAAGCCTCGCGAGAGAGCTCTGGTTCAATTGATAAAACCTGGCCGAGCCTCGGATTCGCCGGGGGCTATTTGCTCCCTGCGCTGGGAGAGGTGCGGCGGCCTGGCTGGCACAAGTGTTGCCGAGACCAGCTCGGCGACTCGAGGTGAGTGACGGGTGCCGCAAGCTTGAAGAAGACACAGACACAGACTGAAGAGAAAAGTGGGACCGGGGGGCTCAAGACCTCTCGGATCAAGAGCCCTGCTGACTCATCCCAGGTTGCTTTTATTGAGTTCGTGGGCTAACATTCTCAGGTTACACCCATAAACAATCAAAGGCCTCACATGACTGAGGCAATTATCTTTGTTTGCTTCCTGGGTCCGAGTTGAGCAGGTGTGGATTTGAGCTGGGGGTGGAGAGCAAAACAGCCCTGGGGGCAGGAGACCTCTCTCAGATATTAGGGGTCTGTGCCCCACCCGTGTTGGCCCCTCTGCGACTGTGCCTGTCTTAGGTTGTTCCTCCCTTGAGGAATCTTACCTGTCTCTGGCTAACCAGTCGTCCTCCAGGGCCAAACAGGGTGATATAAGGAAGGCTCTATGCACCACCCCTGTTGGCCCCTCTGCGGCTGTGCCTGTCTTAGGTTGTTCCTCCTCTGAGGAATCTTACCCGTCTTTGGCTAACCAGCCATCCTTCAGGGCCAAACGGTGATATTAGTCTCCACGCCCCGCACCCTCAGTTCCTCCACTGCTCAAGCAGGACATTCTGAATCCCATCGCTCGGCCCACATACTTTAACATTTTTAAGGTTTCAGAAAGGTTCCCGAATGTCTTCCCGCAAAGTGTGAACCATCTCGCTACATCCAGGCAAGGGTGCCACGCGGAGGGCGGAGAGACAGCTAATCACCTGGCAAGCAGCTGACTCTCAGGAACCTGGGCCTGAGGCAGCCGGACAGGCAACAAGCAAGTGTAACTAATGGAAGCAGATGAATCATCCGCTTCTTCCCCCGGGGTACCTTCTAAGGGTGCAGCGCCGGTGCCCCCTGTGGGGTTCTGCTTCCCCCGCTGGGATGCAGGCCCCACACAGGGCAGGGAACCTGGAGAGATTTTTCAACCAAAGCTTTCTGAATGTGGTTTTTGAAGAGTCTAAACATGAGAAAGAAAGAAGGTAGCGTGCAAATTCAGCCCCGGGGCTCTTGTGTTGCAGGTTCTGTACTGGGTCTCTGGGCTACTACCTTAGGAAATTCACTGCAGCTCCCATCCCAGTGTCTCTTTCAAAGGCATTGTTTTCCCCAAGGTCAAATTATATTTTAAAAAGAGACTTTACTTTGAGAAGAGGGTACTTACAGTATTTACAGGAGTGGCAATCCATGAAGAGGCTGTTTTATATTTGTTTGTTTACTATTTGAAGGTGATGTGGTTTTGGTAGTAGTAGCATTAAATGACACCATAGACAAGAGGAATGAATAGTTGTTGCCAATAAAGTTTTATGCTTCTATTTTCGAAGCAAACATATAATGCTTCATAAAATAATGATAGTTTCTGGGATGGAAAGATAGATAATTGTTTTGTGCAAAATATTTTCCAAACAATTTCTTAACAGCAAGGGCAAATAAAATGTCTGATAATGTACTTTCTCTCTTCTTGGTCTTTGTATCCTATGACCACATTTTGAATTTGGAGAGAAGGAAAGGCAAGGACAAGTATTTATTTTCATTTTGATTAATTAAACAATCTATTGTGGAAAATAGTGTTATTAAAATTAAACTATTCAGACGGTAATAAAGAAGCTTCAGCATATATTTTAAACCTTAGCCCAGTCTAATTATTCCTTAATCAAAAAACTGCTGTCTTAATAATAAGCCCCTAGGACTTCCCTGGTGGCACAGTGGTTGAGAATGCGCCTGCCCATGCAAGGGACATGGGTTCGACCCCTGGTCCAGGAAGATCCCACAGGCCGTGGAGCAACTAAGCCTATGCACTGCAACTACTGAAGCCTGCTTGCCTAGAGCCCCTGCTCTGCAACAAGAGAAGCCATTGCAATGAGAAGCCTGCTCACCGCAACGAAGAGTAGCTGGCCCCCCTGCCCCCCTTCCCTGCAACTAGAGAAAGCCCTCATGAGCATGGCAGCAACAAAAACCCAATTAAGCCAAAAAGAAAAAAAAAAGCCCCTAAGGTTATGGGCCTTGGTTTTTTTTTTTTAATTTTCACGATTTTATTTTTTTATTATTTTTTTATAAATTTATTTATTTATATCATTGGCTGTGTTGGGTCTTCGTTGCTGCGCACGGGCTTTCTCTAGTTGCGGCGAGCAGGGGCTACTCTTCATTGTGGTGTGCGGGCTTCTCATTGCGATGGCCTCTTGATGCAGAGCACGGGCTCTAGGCACGTGGGCTCAGTAGTTGTGGCTCACAGGCTCTAGAGCACAGGCTCAATAGTTGTGGCGCACGGGCTTAGTTGCTCCGCGGCATGTGGTATCTTCCTGGGGCAGGGATCGAACCCATTTCCCCTGCATTGGCAGGCGGATTCTTACCCACTGCGCCACCTAGGAAGTCCGGGCCTTGCTTTTTATTCTTATAGATAATTAAGAAACATTCTTTTGATAAACTTGACCCTGTTGAACAAATTTTCCCTCCCTTCCTCCTCCCTCTCTCCCTCCCTTCCTTCCTTCCTTCCCTTTCCCTGTCTCATTCCCTCCTCCCCTCCTCTCTCTTCCTAGATCTTCAAGTCATGAGGCTATCACAGTAGAAAGGCAAAAACATCCTATAATTAGTCAAAATTATTAATGCATTTGGATTAGAAAAAATTATGTGGTCCCATAGTCTAATATGTATATTCCTGTAGAAGTTTTTGGATGAATGTTTTAAGTTCTACAATGGCTGTTTTGGAGTTACAAAGGAGTTATTTATCTGAATTATTAGTTCTGTGACACTTTCATTGTAAATCGTATCATGATGAAATGATGAATTATAAATTAAAAAGAAATACAACATATATGTTGTGCTCTGAGCACAGGTTGGAAAAGATTTTCCAGACGCAAGGCAGAATTCAGGGAAGGTAGAGTTTATTAGAGAGAAGGTCGCTGTTTAGAACAGCAGGCCAACTTCCTGGGAGCCAGGGAAAGCTGATCCTGAGCATGGGTTGCTTGCCTATTTTTATAGCCAGGGAACCTGCAGTTATCTGCTGACTGGGCAGAGAATGTATACTTTTAGTGTGCTGAGCGGGAGAAAAATGGGGCAAATGTCTTGCCTTATATGGAATGGGCAAGGGACATGGCATGCTGCTTGGGAAAGTTTGGGACATTGCAATTGTTGCATTGTACAGAGTGATAGGAGTCCTATAACTCTTTGTTCCGGCAATATTGGCCCTTTGAGTCTACCTTGTTCTTTGTTCTTGGAGCACACCACAATATATTGGTTTTATGTGGTGATTTACTATCCAGCAACATTCTAAACTCACTTATTTGTTGTAAATTTCTAAAAGGAAATGTATATATATGTACACTCACATATATATTCTACTTATTAAAGATTCTTTTTCTTTCTTTCCAAGCTGTATGCCTTTTATTTATTTTTCTTGCCTTAGTGTAGTGGTCCTGCTTTATTTTGGTTGAGAAGTTGGCCAATAATCATATTACTTTTTCTTCAGTGTAATGGGTCATTTTTTTTTTTTTTCTCCTGCTGCTTTCAAGATGTTTTCTTTATCTTTGGCTTTCAGCAGTTTGGCTATTATATGCCAATATAATAATATACATTTTTACTCTAGGGTTTGCTGAGCTTTCTGGATCTGTAAGTTAAGCTTTTCAGGAAAACTGGGAAAATTTTAGCCATGATTTCATCAAATATTTTTCTGCCTTTTCATCAAATATTTCTTCTTTCCTTTCTTTCTGGAATTCCAATTACATATATATTTGATATTTGATCATAGCCCATAAGTCTGTGAGGCTTTGTTCTTTTTTCTTCAATTTTATTTCTGTTTTCTAGAGTGCATACTATTTATTGATTTTGCTTAGGTTTATTGATTCTTTTATCATTTCCAACCTGTCATTGAACATATCTGCTAAATATTTCATTTCAGTTACTGAACTTTACAGCTATAGGATTTCTTTTTGGCTCTTTTTATATTGTTTCCATTTCTCTATTGAGATTCCCTATCTATTCCCTCATTAATGCCATATTTTCCTTTAATTCTTTGGATACATTTAGAATAGCTGCTTTGAAGTCCTTGTTTGGTAAGTCCAACATCTGGGCCCAGTCACTACTGACTACTTTTCCCCCCTGAGAATGGATCATACTTTATTTCTTTTCATACCCAGTAATTTTTGTTTAAAAGTAGACATTTCAAATAATATATCACAGTAATATTTGTTATATTCTTCTGAGGATTGTAGGATTTTTTTCTATAGTAGACAGTTAGCTTTCCTGGATTCAAACTGTGAATGCTATCTCCAATGAGGTATGCAGTAGCTGCTGTCTTTTTTTTTTTTTTTGGCTGTGTCACATCTTGGTTGTGGCACATGGAATCCTTGTTGAGGCATGCAGGATCTTTCATTGCAGTGCATAGGCTTCTCTCTAGCTGTGGTGTGTGGGTTTTCTCTTCTCTAGTTGTGGTGCACGGGCTCCAGAGTGCAGGGGCTCTGTAGTTTGTGGCACATGGGCTCTCTATTTGAGGCACTCAGTAGTTGTGGCACACACATTGGCTGAGTTGCCCCATGGCATGTGGGATCTTAGTTCCCCGACCAGGGATTGAACCTGAGTCCCCTGCATTGGAAGGCGGATTCTTTACCACTGGACCACCAGGGAAGTGCCTGTAGCTGCTGTCTTTGCTCGGTTTTTCTTTGACTTGCTGTGGCTGTTATTTTAGAATGGTCTCCATGGATGTCTCTTCTGCGCCTGTATAATTTAGCCGCCAGAAATGGATTTGAGCAAATTTTATACTCAGATTTTAGATATCAGCCTTTCTACAGTTCTCACAGTTTAAAATTTTACCTGTTAAATGTATAGCTGCTCTGTTGCTCTTAACTGTGTCATTTGCCACCTCTAGCCGAGGTGTAGTTTTCTGTGTCCAGGGCTGGAGATGTGTCACTGGGGAGCACCCTCCAGGTAAGAATGCCACAAATTCAGTTATTACCCAATACAGTAACACTCCTCAAGAGTAAATTCTTTTAAAGCTTCTGCCTGCCTTTGGTAATTTTCCAACCCTGAAATGGTTATTTTTAACAACTATTCCCAGTTTAAATAAATACTATCTTCATGAAGAATTGCTCAAATTCTTTATGCCTCCATTACCTAAAATCTAGCTCCTTAATGGCCAATTTCTTCGCTTTTAAAAATGGGCATTATATAATACCTACTTTATGGGGTTCTTATAAGAATTAAATAATATAATGTATGTATGAGCTTAGCATATTATCTGTTACATGATATGCATTTGATAAATGTGATAAATGTTATTGCTTAATGTTATTCTTCTCATTCATTTTATTTATCCAAAGCCATACAGAACTGACTCTTTTGATTTCAGGTCCAAGGCTCTTTATATGAAAGAGTTACTTGTTAAAGTAACAGAGTTTCAATGCTTTAGTCACTTAAGTGGCATTGATTACAATATAGGTTGTGAGATATGGATCTGACAGTAACCCTGAGTAATTATTCCTTTTAGTACTGCCTTAAAAATAATTATTCAATGGACATATGTAGTACTAATTATTGGGTTGGCCAAAAAAGTTCATTCAGGTTTTTCCATAAGATGGGATGGCAAAACCTAAACGAACTTTTTGGCCCACCCAATATCATCTCACCTTAGATAACATCCTTCTACTTATTTTTTTTTTATCCCTGTAAGAAAATTTACTACCTACTGTATAACACAGGGAACTCTACTCAGTACTCTGTAATGACCTATATTGGAATTGAATCTGAAAAAGAGTGTACATATGTATATGTATAACTGATTCACTTTGCTGTACAGCAGGAACTAACATAACATTGTAAATGAACTACACTCCAATAAAAATTAATAAAAAAAATTTTTTTAAAGAAATGTTTACTGAGAAGCCACCAACTAGAAGTCACTGTAGTTAGTGTGGGGGTTCACAGTAGTTTAATGAGGGCATTTAATAGCTCACATAACAGGAAGTCCTGAGGTGGGTTAGACACCAGGTTTGGCTGAGTGGCTCAAGGGTTTCATCACGACTTGGGTTCTTTTTATATCTGCACCCTGCCATGCCTCGTGAAGACCTCTTCCTCCAGCTGATAGCAAGATGGCAGTCACATTCCACACATGATATCCAAGAAAAGATGGACAGTACTTTCCTGAGTTTCTCTTTTAGGAGTAAGCCAGTAGTCCTTCATAGTCTTTCTCTCTTGTCTCACTGATGGGAATTGAATAAGGATGTAAATCAGGGTGTTGGTCATGAGCAACTCTGCCAACAAAGTAAGACAGTGAGGAATGCTTATATGGAAAGGCCATACATCTATTTGATTAAAATAAAAATTTGTTTAACATGTATGTTTTTCCTCAGTAACTCTGAATAGTGATTCATGTACCTTATAATGCAATGCATCTTTACTTTCATCTCTTTCTTGTTTTATTTATTTTTTATTCTTTCATTGAAATAGAAGTCTTTTTTTGTCATAAAATTCATACTTTCTAAAAAGATTTTTTTATACATCTTTATCTTTATTGGAGTATAATAGCTTTACAGTGTTGTGCTAGTTCCTGCCGTACAACAAAGTGAATCAGCTATATGTATACATATATCTCCATATCTCCTCCCTCTTGAGCCTCCTCCCACCCTCCCTATCCCATCCCTCTAGATCGTCACCTCCAAAGGGAAGCCTGGAAGAGCAGTAGGAATAGGGACGAACCAGAGCTTAACGCAGTCTTACTAAAATGTCAACCTACCCTCAAGCTGGCACAATCTCTGATTGAACTGAAGGTATCAGTCTCTGACTGTATTATCCATGTCTTTTATTTTCTGTATTCTGATGCTTTGACATCTTGGAGCCTTGCTGACCCTGGAGGGACTGCCCCTTCCAGAGTTAGCCAGTTCTTAAAATAGTGAAAATTCACCCATAAGCACACCTTTCAAATGCAAACTAACCAATCCAGAGCCCATCCCAACCACCTTCTCTAATGGACTCTCATACTCTGGGCCACTCTCCACCTGTCCCAATCACCCCAGGACCAGGTACTGACACCTAGGGACAGCCCCTATGCCTGAGAGCCTGCTGAAATTACCCAAATCAGCCAATCTTAAGCCAGTTTACTCTGCCTTACCTGTTCTTTCTCATAGAAACCACAATCAAGGGTCTTGCTGACAGTTTTCCCATCCCTCTGCCTCCTGACCAACCTGGAACTCCCTTGAGTGGCCCCCAATGGTGTGGCATGCCCCCCTTCTCTTGGGGTCTCTGAATAGAACAAACCATCTTTATGATGTCACTCATCTGATCTGTTTTACTTGCCATACCTAAATAATAATAAAACATATTTTAAACTCCTTATCTAACAGAGCAAAGAGTCAATCCTCTCCAGGGGAAAATAACATCATCTGTAGCCCCTGCAGTACTTTTACAGGCACTGTATCACATACAATAAAAATAAGTAGGCTATAAAGAAGCAGGAAAATGTGATTTATACTGTATTAATCTCAGAATTAATAACTCATTGGATGGGATTAACAGCAGATTGGGCACAGAAGACAAAAGAATAAATGAAATTGAAGATAAGCCCATAGAAAATATCCAACAGAAGTACAAAGAGGAAAAATATTGGAATGCACAGGATAGAGTGTAAGAGACGTGTGGGACCCAGTCAAAAAATTAATGAGCATGTAATTGGAATCCCAGGACAGGGAGGAGATTTGAAGAGATAATGGCCAAATTTTTTTTTAAACTGATGAAAGACTCATCAGTGAAGCTCAACAATAAATGTTTATTAACAGTGGAATGAATAAATTGTGGTATATTAATGTAGTAATAAAAAAGAATAAGGTACTATTTATTACACACAATAGGGATAAACTGCATAGACATAGTGATGAGTGAAGTACACTCCAAACTGCTTTTATACGAAGTTCAAGAACAGGCAGGATTAATCTGTGGGGGTAGAAGTCAGATTGATTATTAACTCTGGGGAGTACTTACTAAGAAGGGGTACAAAAACTCTTTCTGGAGTGTTGGAAATATTCTATATCTTGATCTGGATGGTGGTTACATTTACGTGTGTGTGTGTGTGTTTGTATTTATATGCATATACATGTATGTGTATATATAGATAGATAGATATGTATGCTTAAGATTTGTGCGCTTCATAAATTTTGTATTTCAATAAAAACAAAGCAAAATGAAAAACTAAAACATATTGTCTGTGTTGATCTAGGGTTGTGGTGGGAAAACTGCTGCAAATAATACATATGGGGGAATTATATATTCTTATTGAAACAGATGGTGGGTTGAATAAATGTGATGCTTCAAGTAAAAGGACGATTGGAAACGAATTCATTTTAAAATGCCTTGTGGAGCTGAATTAAACATTTTTCATTGGGCCAACAGCTTTCCTGTTAGAGATAGGTAAATGAATTATACACAGTTTCAGCAACACCATAATGAGTTTGTTGTTCCATGGATAAGCAATAATGTAAACCATTGTACAACTAGAATGTAAACAAAAGCTCATCCATAACATTCATATTGTTGTTTAAGATTCTAAGTGGAAAGTAGGTCAGGTTTGAGGCTGAGAATGAAATACTGTATGTTCTGGCAAAGGGAATGCCAAATGATTTTACCTGTGCTGTTTAAAGGATTTATTTTTATAAAGATGATCTCAGAGACTATTTAGAAGTTTGTAGAGTAATGAATATTTTCAAACCCGAGTGTGAGCAAGAATCAGCAGAAAAGGTCAAGAATCACAGCCACTGCACTGGCTTCTTTTGTTAGCAGTTTGGTCAGGAGCAGGTTTTTAGAGATTTCTCCTCCTTCTTTTGGGAGCTGTTGGCATGCATGTACACCGATTGACACTTGTTAAAGTCAGGTAACCACGAATAATCTAAGGAGGATCTGATTCTGTCTTTATTTTTTTTTTCTAGAAATACCATGGTCTGTAGGGCCCAGTAGTAAATGAAATGCAGGGCCTTTTGCTCAAAATTTTGAAATTTCAAGATGTTGACAGCAGAGCATTAACCCAGGGCTGGAGCCCCTCTGAGTGTGTGGCCCTGAATGGCTGCACAGGTCACATGTACGTGGAGCTACCTGTGCTCCTTAGTGCTACGTTCAGACCCTCTATGTTGGCAGCCCTGACAAACCCTGCAGCCTCAGCATCTACCTTCTTCCCGCAGGCTCGCACTTGGCTTGTAGTACCTAAGACACTTCATGTTGGTTCGTGTCTTCATGCATAGGGTTCATTTTCTTTCTAGAATGTTCTTTCTCACCTAGTGGGTCTGATATGTTTTATCCATTTTCACCTACTAAGTCCCCTGAGAGAACTGCCCACTCCTTCATCGAGCCACCTCTGACCTTGTGAAATCTCTATTCTTACACACTACATATTGCCATTTTTGCTCACTTGTTTGCCTTCTAAAAATGTGAGCTCATTGTGGTCAGGGATTGTGTTTTATTTCTATTATTGCATTGCATAAAATGGATATTTAATAAATATTTGTTTGTAAATGGACAAAGGAGTAGGATTCTAAAGATACAAAATGGAGAAAGTCCAGCTACATTGGAAATAATAGCTACAACTATTTTTTTCCAATTGAAACAATGTATGACATACTTTAAAAAATACAAAAAAATATGAAGAATGACTGGACTTAATCTTTTCAGTTCCTCTTATGCCCTATTTAATTAATATTTAAGAATTTTGATATTCAAATTGGTAATAATTTGATCTCATGCCTACATTCTGATTCAATCTATTTTACTTTCACATTTTTGTCGTTTGGTCCTAGAGTTAGTAGGTCTTTCACATAAATAAGATGACAAAAGAGTTATTAGGAGTAATGTTTTGGAATCAACTTTTCCCAAAGAGATTATTATATCCTGAATGACTAAATGAACAAAAGACTGAACCCTACTAGTAGCTGGGCTAGGAATAATTACTTTCCTCAACTTTTTATATACTGAAGAATCTTTTATTGCTATTTCCATACTACATAGCCAAATTTTTTCTTGTCTCTTCACAATAATTTCCACCAACTGCTGGAAAGTTAGAGGGTATGAGCTGAAATGTAAACTGCAGCTTCTCTGACGTTTTATACTGCCTTTTCACTCAATGAGACATTACTTTCCAGCCCCAAGGGTCAAGACCATGAATCATTTTCTTTCCTTTTTTTTTTTTTTGTTTTTTTCAGAAAAAGTAATTCATCTGAGAGGGCTGACACAGCCTGGGTACTATAAGAAAAGCTCTGTTTAATAGCAGGGAAGATGAAGAAGGGAGGAGACACCCTTAGTTGAATAAAGGGTAGACGGAGGAGCTTTCTGGCCTTTTGACTGTGGTCTGGAAGAAGAGAGAGAAACAAAAACAAGTGGAAATATAAAGAGGAATAAGCATTATCCAGGCAATGGTAACCTGGAATAAGGATGGTCACAGAGAGAACCTTAGTTCTCCCAGCAAGACTGTTTCAAGTTATGTTTCTTGGGCATCCACAACTTTCAGAAGACATGGTCTCAGACCTGTTGGTGCCTAAATCCTAAGAAAACAAGTGGGGTAACTATGACATGGTAACTATCACATTGATTCCATCCTCTATTCCAGGGTGGGGAAGGTATACTGAGTATGGTCACAGTAGGTAGGAAAATACTTTTGCTTTCAACTTCTTCAAGGTAAATCCCACAAGAGAACTGAGGTGGTTTTTGAGGAAAAAGAGGCAAGGGACAGGGTTAAGGTGAGCAGGGTGGGTGGCATGTGAGTATGTGGGTTTCTTTCTCATATAATGTTTGTCACGTCCAATCAAAGGCTTTTCACATGTGAGCCAAGATTTGAAAAGAAAATTGAAATGATAGAATGAAGGGAAATAATACTAGAAGGGTAGCCTAAAAAGATTGGAAAAACTAATATTCATTCATTCATTCACCCATGAGACTGTCTAATGTTTGCCAGGCAAAGTAATAGATCCCATTGGCCTCTGTTCTTATTTTTTAATGAAATAGCAAGAAGATTGAGCTATACTTAACCTCAACTCTACAACTAGTTTATTGCTAGCTATACAGCTGGCCACGTTACCTTTCCTTTTTTTTTTAGTCAACTGCACTAAGGTTTACAGGCTGACAATATAAAATCAAACCTACCTGTATAATCAAATATATGAAAATGTACAGCATATTTTATATGTTTATAATATATATGTAATTACCCAGTATATAATTAAAATTATATGTGCATATTGAGAAATAAAAAGGAAAGAACATTATTTTCATGAAGTTTTCTATGTCCTATCATAAGTATCTGGATGACTAATTTCCCCCAGAACTTATGAAAATTTACTCAAAAATACAAACTATTCCGATTACATCTGGAAGTAACATATCTATTCCAGATGTTATGATAGTAATAATAATAGCTCATGTATATTGTGTACCTGCTATGTGCCAGGTTCTATTCCAAATACTTGAAGTGTCTCAATTAACTTATCCAGGCGGCTTTATAAGAGAAGTGATGCTGTTGTTCCTGTTTTCTAAGCTGAGGAAACTGAGGTACAGGGTGTTTGAATTACTGGCCAGCGTCACCCAGATAGAGAGGCGCGGATTCACATGTAGTCTGGTTGGCTGGAGAATCCCCATCCTAAACTCCCACATGTAGCTGAACGCACAGAGTTAGTGATTTAGCAAAATCCTTAATAGATGTGTAATCCTGCCAGAATGGGTGCCTAGTTCATATCAATTCATCACCAGGACTTTGTGACAGATCAATTTATCTTGTGCATAACTACACAGAAAAGTGGAAAAACACAAAATATTCCACTCTTCTGGATCTTTCAACGCAAGTCATTTAGGAATTTTACCATTTCCTTCTCTGGCCTGTGGACCATGGTTATTTTTCATCCTTACAATTCTCATTCCCACAGGAACAGAACAAGGAGGTATTTCTTTTCCCGGGTAGATAGCCAGACAGCTGACAGGAAATGCTAGAAGGAAACCTAAGAATTTGAAGAAATCATTTCCAAAGTTACCTAGCATTCCTTTCATTTAATTCAGTTTTTTTTTTTCTGTCTTAAGAATGATTTTCTTTCTCTCTCTCTCCCCCTGCTCCGCATCCCCCTCTTCCCCCTCAACTTAAGGCACATGGGGGATTCCTCCTCTTTCTACTTCTTCAGTCTCCCTCAGACTCATCCCCTTAGTTTATCCGGACTATCTTATCTCTATAGTATTTTGAAGGAAACAAAAATGTGTGGTGTATATAGCATGGCAATATTTCTCCTTGTTCGAACTTTGGATGGCTTTGAGAGTGAGCGATGTTGCCACAGGATACGTGAAGTGCCAGTTATGTGAAGGGCTGTGGAATGCATGCTGGTCATCACCATGGAGCCCAGAGACCCAAGCTTCTTTAACAGACACCCATGACCTTGGTGCCCACAGAAGCTGGCTGCCCCTACAGGGCACACTCACCCCTCCCCGCCCCCAGGGCCCAGTCCTCAATGTACGCAGGGCCCCCTATTCACTGTACTAAATCACAAGTGCTAGTCTATTTCTCCTTTGACTTGTGGGTTCCCTTTGATTTTTTCATCTGCACGACAGACAGCACCGTCTGTGTCTGTACCCTAGCCTGCGTCCCCATCTGCTAATCCCCCTGCAATTTGTCATTCTGTCCTGAAGGGAGAAAAGTGCTATGTAATGTACTTGATATGGTGCGTTGATAACACATCCCTTGTAAGCAGCAGGTCAGTGAGGAGAACAGCGACAGCAGACAGGCGACTTGCTCAGACAGAGCTGCACCAATGTGAGCGCCACCAATGGAGAGAAGCTGCATGGGCAGCTTGAGTGGCTCTCTGAACTCGGATTTAAAGAACTGGATGCAGACATCCATCCTTTTGGGGGTATGGAGTCAGGTGCCAAAGGATTTCTAAATTCTTAAACATTATTTTTGATGTCAAAACATCATTGTTGTTACCTCTCCCAATGAATGGAGTTTATTTCCAAAGAGATATGAAAGGGGTAATGTTTTTTGCCACTTCTCCTTGAGGCTACTTTAGTTTACTCATAAATTTTACAGACTCAGCCAGCCATAGGTTAGGTGACTTCTGGTAGAGCTGTAAAACCACTCTGCATGTGCGTGTGTGGTGTCTGTGATGCATCCTTCAGAAGTCAGTGTAGAATAGGTTTTCAGTGCCTTGGGCCCCGGGCCACAGATTCTGTCTGAGCACCCTCATTTCAAAGTGGTGTGCAGGGAATCAGCCCTGTGGAATGAGCTCATTTACGGTGTGGATGGGAAATGGAAATTCCAGGACTGTTTTTACTTCAGGATATTTCTGCCTTTTTGGTTTCCATTTAAATACTAAACCACTGAAATGCAAAACACAAGCAGATTTTTTTCCCTCAACATACCTTACTTGATACTTACCATTTTACCTCTGAATTACCTTTACTCAATAGTGACATATTACTGGATAAAAGTTCTGCTTAATGAACTTGGATCAGATTTTATTACCTGATGATCTTTTTACACTGATCAAGTCAGTACTTTGAAATTTAGCAGTCAGAATAAAATTTTGCTCATTTGACTTCTTTCTAATTGGTTTTCTAAAAGAACTTGTATATGGTGGTGAATATTGATTCTTGTCAATAAAATCTTATACTCATGTTATTTATTTTTTCCTGGAGGATTCTGAACGTGCTGAAGTGTTATACTTAGGACAGGCTTCACGCAACATCTGGGTAACTGTGTGGCAGCTGGCTAAGAGCCCATCAGGAGCTTGACTCAAAGCTCAGAACACTAATTGAGAAAGAGCCTGGTATTTTGCTCCCAAGCCAAGGGGAAAGCAATGTGGGAGGTAATTATCCAATTTGCAATATTGCTTGAATAAAAGAATTACTGTGTTAATAAAAATATAATGTGGCCTAGCTGCCTGCGGCTGCTGTTTATCTTTGTGTATCCCTCCCCCCGGGAGATCTCTCCAGGTGTAAGATGGCACAGGGAGGCTGTATTTTTTCCTTAGCACTGACTCAATTAGAAGGTGGGTGTCTACTTCCTCAAAAACACTGAACCCAATGCAGACATGACACAGGAAATGACGTACAAGGATGGCACAATAGTCCTCCCACTATTCTTGGCATTGGTGAGGCTTTTATATCATATTTAGGTTTAAGCATTATATTTTAAGAGAGATGAGTGGTGAGGCAGAATAAAAGAATGAAAGTAACTAAAGATTATAAAATGGGATAGGAAAGAGGGTTAGAGAACACAGTCGCTGGTGTGAGGAAGAGGTGTCTGCACGTACAGCCTTTAACTTGAAGGGAAGTTGTGTTATGAACCAGATGAGAATCGTCTGTTCTCCCTCCCATTCTTCTCCATTGGCTTTTTTTTCACTCTTCTCAATGGCTACCATCAGCATACACATGCTCTTCCTTTCAATTTCTGAAGCCCTTTCTTTGAGCCTCCTTCCCTTGCCAACTGCCGTCTCGTTTCTTTGCTCCCCTTTTATTTAAAACTCTCCTAAAGATTTTTCATGTGGTCTCCAAATCCCCCTTCCTTACTCCCTCTTAAGCCCACTTCAGCCTGGCTTATGCCCCTAATGTTTCACCAGGACTGTTCTTGTCAAGTTACCACTGACCTCCATGTGACTAGATCCACTGAATAATTCTCACTTCTCATCTTACTTGTCCCAGTCACGCACTTGACAGAGTTTGGTCACTCTTTCCTCCTTAATATACTTCCTTTACCTTCCAAGATACCACTTTTTAACTTTATGATACTAATTGAAGTAAATCAGACAGAGAAAGACAAATAGCATATGATATCACTCATATGTGGAATCTAATTAAAAATGATACAAATGAACGTATTTACGCATCAGAAACAGACCCACAGGCATAGAAAACTAACTTATGGTTACCAAAGGGGAAATGTGGAGGTTGGAGGGATAAATCAGGAGCTTGGGATTAATGTACACACACTACTGTACATAAGGTAGATAACCAACAGGGACCTACTATATAGCACAGGGAACTCTACTCAATATTCTGTGATAACCTATATGGGAGAGGAATCTGAAAAAGAATGAATATATGTGTATGTATAACTGAATCACTTTGCCGTACACCTGAAGCTAACACAACATTGTAAATCCACTATCTCTCAATAAAATAAAAAAACCCTTTTCTTCCTGTCTTATCAATTACTCCTCCTTGGTTTCCTTTGCTTGTCTTTCTGCTCCCCATTTCTCCTAACACTGGAGGCTCCAAGTTCTGTTCTGAGTCTTCTTCTTTGTCCATATTTACTCTCTTGTGGACCTCACCCAGTTCCAAGATGTTGGCTGTCACCTATATGCGATGCACCTTAATTAATGTCTCCAGCCATACTTTCTCCTGAGCTTTTGATTTTTATATATAATGGCATGCCTGACATTCCCACTTGGATATTTAATAGAAACCTCAAATTCAACATGCCCACACAGATTTTCCTTGCTCCTTCCCCCCCAAATCTGTTCTACTTTCAACCGTTCCCATTTCAGTCAAGGACAACTCAGTTTTTCCATTTGCTTACATCCAGAACCTTGGAGTCATCCTTGGCACTTCATTTTCTCTCATACTCTAGGTCTAATCTTTGAAGACATTCTGTTCTCTTTGCCTTGAAAATGCATCCAGAATTTAACCACTCCTTGTCCCCAATGCTGCTGTGATATTGGCCTGTGCTGTCATTTTCTCTTGCTTGTATTAGCCTGCCAACTGTTTTCCTTACTTGTACTCTTAAGCCCTTATAAATTATTTTCAACCTAGCAGTTCATCAACTTTTAAAAATATAACTTAGATCATGTTGTTTCTCTGCTCTAACCTTGCTCCCATTTCTCCCCCAATTAAAGTACAAAATCCTTACAATGTCCTAGAAAGACTGTGTTAGGTTCCTAGGGCTGCTATAACAAACTTGGTGGCCTAAAACAACAGAAATTAATTCTTTCACAGTTCTGGGAGCCAGAGGACTGAAATCAAGGTTTCAGCACACTCTTCCTGAAAGCTCTAAGGGAGACTCCTTCCTTGTCTCTTCTAGCTTGTGGTGGCTCCGGGCATTCCTTGGCTTGTGGCTACTTCATTCCAATCTCTGCCTCTGTCTTCATATGACCTTATTCTCTCCTTTCTCTTATAAGAACACTTATTAATATTGTATTTAAGTCCACCCAGACAATCCAGGATGTTCTCATCTTGAGATCATTAATTTATTTTCATTGGCAAGACTTTTTTTTCCAAATAAGGTCACATTTACAGGGTTCAGTGGTTAGAATGTGGGCATATATTTTGGGGAACCATCATTCAACCCACTAGAGAATCCAATGTATTATGGACCACTGGTACCTTTTGGATTTCTTTTTCTACCACTCTTCCCTTTAGTCACCTTGTTGCAATTGTACTGGACTCCTTGATTTTTCTCATACATGCGAGGCACTCATGGATTGGGGCGTTTTCACTGGCGAGTCCTTCTCCTGGGATATTCTTCCTCCAAATAGGATCTTGGGTCACTTCCTCATGTTATCTTCTCATGAGATCTCCCCTGGTTACTCCATTTGAAATTGTAGAGCTCAACTTCCTTCTTACCCTTCTTGGATTTTCCATTTTTCTCCCATTTTGCTTGAGTGTGCAATTCTTCTGCTTCATGTAGTACTGGCTGGGGTACTAGGGTAGCACAAGGGTCCAAATGGTCTCAGACATATGGCTGGAAGTCACTTCTAGCTTCCAGATGGGAGTTTAGTTGGAGCTGCTGGCAAGGGGCCCTGGTTCTTCTCCACATGGCCTCTCTATGTAGTTGCTTGGGTTTCCTTGCTGGGTGGTGGCTAAGTTCCAATAAGCAGCAATCAATGAGGTAGGAAGTAGAAGCTGCCTGTTTTCTTAAGGTGTGGGCTCCAAAGTATCAGAATACTACTTCTATATTCCTTTAGTCAGAATAGTTGTAAGGGCAGTATAAATTCAAGTGGAGGAAAAATAAACTCCACCTCCCAGTTGGGGGAGTGGCATATTTGTACAGGGAGGGAAGAAAGCATCCTTGGAGATTATATACCAAAAGAATTCCCTGCAGACTTGATATCATACTATAGTACGTCTGCCCACCAAAATAGATAGCTGTATCTTGTGTTCATTCTCTTTTTATCCCATTACTCTGTTATTGAGGAATTTCTATGATCTTAAACAAAGAAAATATTATATAGAAGAAATATTTCCATGTATTAAAATTTGAAACATATAGATAAATCAGTTCATTAGCAATCCTCAATTTTTTTTTGCATTTAAGCTTATGAAATTGAAAATTCTGGGTGCAGTGGGGAGAAAGAAATCCACTGTTAAGCCTTAATAATTGCTTGAAGTTTTGTATAGTTTGCCTAAGTTTCCCAGGCAAAAAATTACACCTTGACATCATTACTATTAGTTGATAGAGATCTGATGTATAATCATACAGAAGAGGCAATCATTATTATAAATAACATTCTGGAGGTTTCAAACCATTCCAATGATCATTTTATTTTAGAATATCCCAACAGATTTGGGTAAGATTTTTTTGCTCTTAGCTAATAAAATTAGTAATTAAGACCATATCTAATGAAATCTAAGGTTTACTGCTTTTTGAAGAGATTATGCCACCTCCACTATGAAATTACATTTCCTTAGATTGAAAGTATGGGGATGAATCTCTTTTTCTTATTCCTACTTCTCTGTTTTAGGCAGGTTGAACTTTCATTAAGACAAACAAACAAATAAACAAACCAACCAGAGATTGGCTTGGTTAGCAGAAGTTTCTTACAGTTCTGGAATCTAGAAGTCAGAGATCAGGGTGATGGCTTGGTCTGATTCTGATGAAACCCTCTCCTTAGCTTGAAAATGGCCACCTTCTCACTGTGTGCTCATTTGGCAGAGAGAAAGAGAGGGCAAACTCTCTGGTGTCTCTTCTTCCAAGGGCAGTAATCCCATCATGAGCCTTCCTGACTTCATCAGAGTCTAATGAGCTCCCTAAAGCTCCATCTCCAAATACCACACATTGGGGGTTAGGGCTTCAGCATGCTAATCATCTGCAGCATTGACTGATTTCCTTTCATTTCTCCATGTTGACTTTACTGATAGCAGATAAGAATGAAACAGATGAATGAAGCAAAGAACACTTTCTGGTTTAAGTTGTGTGAAGTTAATTTGTCCAGCAGCAAATTTTATTCATTTAAAATCATTTTTGGTAAGCTTATTCTCTTCAATAGAGGAAATTATTGTTTAGTCATGTATATATAACATGATGGACAAAATAATGGCCTTCCCAAAGATATCTACATCCTAATCCATGAATAAGTTTCCTTCCAGGGCCCAAGGCACTTTGCAGATGTGATTAAGGGTACAGACCTTGAGAAGGAGATATTATCCTGGATTATTCAGGTGCCTCAATATAATCACATGAGTCTTGGGACTTCGCTGGTGGCACAGTGGTTAAGAATCCACCTGCAGATGCAGGGGACATGGTTCAAGCCCTGGTCCAGGAAGATCCCACATGCCATGGAGCAACTAAGCCTGTGCACCACAACTACGGAGCCAGTGTGCCACAACTACTGAAGCCTGTGCACCTAGAGCCCATGCTCCACAACAAGAGAAGCCATCACAATGAGAAGCCCTCACACTGCAACTAAGAGTAGTCTCTGCTTGCTGCAACTAGAGAAAGCCTGTACTCAATGAAGACCCAACACAGTCAATAATTAATTAATTAATTAAAAAAATAATCACATGAGTCTTTAAAAGTGGAAGAGCATGGAAGAAGAGTGGGTCAGACAGAAGCCATATTAGAAGGACTCAACCTGCTATTACTGCCTTTGAAGTTGTAGAAAGGGGGCCTCCAGAAGCTGGGAATGCTGACAGCCAGCAAAGAAACAAAGACCTCAGACTTTAACCTAAAGTTACAAGGAATAAATGTTGCCAACAACTCAACTGAGAGGGAAATTGATTCTCCTCTAGAGACTCCAGACAGGCACACAGCTTGAGAACACCTTAATTTTAGTCCAGTGAGACCTGTGTTGGACTTCTAACCTATAGAACTGTAAGACAGTAAGTTGTGTTGTCTTAGGCCACTAAGCTTGTGGTAATTTGTTATGGCAGCCATAGAAAATGAATACATTTGGTTATGAATTAAAGACCCCAGTCTCCAAATTCTAAATATCACCCAAACTTGGAAGAATTCCTCACCTCTAATCAAAGAGAGTTGATGACCTTCATTTTAGCAACTATTCTGGAACATTCATAAATATTTTCAGAATCATTGTAGCACTCTGTTCTTTAAAAGCAATCATAGAGAGACAGTTCAAGATGGTGGAGTAGAAGGATGTGTGCACATTCCCTCTTGCAAGAGCACTGGAATTACAACTAACTGCTGAACAATCACTGACAGGACACTGGAACTCACCAAAAAAGACACTCTACATCCAGAGACAAAGAAGAAGCTGCAATGAGATGGTAGGAGGGGCGCAATTGCAATAAAATCAAATCTCATAACCTCTGGGTGGGTGACTCACAAACTGGAGAACAGTTATACCACAGAGGTCCAGCCACTGGAATGAGGGTTGTAAGCTCCATGTCAGGCTTCCCAACCTGGGGATCTGGCAATGGGAGAAGGAATCCCCAGAGAATCAAAATTTGAAGGCCAGCAGGATTTCACTGCAGGACCCCCACAGGACTGGGGGCAACAGAGACTCCACTCTTGGAGGGCACACAAAAAGCAGTGTGTGCACCAGGACCCAGGAGGAAGAAGCAGAGACCCCATAGGAGATGGAGCCAGACCTACCTGCTGGTGTTAGAGGGTTGCCTGCAGAGATGTGGGCAGCTGTGGCTCACTGTGGGGACAGGGACACTGGCTGCAGGGGTTCTAGGAAGTGCTCATTGGTGTGAGCCCTCCCAGAGTCCATCATTAGCCTCGCCAAAGAGCCTCTAAGCTCCAGTGCTGGGTTGCCTCAGGCCAAACAACCAACAGGGTGGGAACACAGCCCCACCCATTGGCAGACAAGCAGATTAAAGTTTTACTGAGCTCCGCCCACCAAAGCAACACCCAGCCCTACCCACCACCAGTCCCCCCCATCAGGAAGCATTCAGGAGCCTCCTAGATAGCTTCCTCCACAAGAGGGCAGACAGCAGTATCAAGCAGTATCAGCAGTATTTCATTCTGTGGAACTGAAAACCACAGCCACAGAAAGATAGAGAAAATGAAAAGACAGAGGACTTTGTACCAGATGAAGGGACAAGATAAAACCCCAGAAAAACAACTAAATGAAGAGGAGACAGGCACCCTTCCAGAAAAAGAATTCAAAATAATGAGAGTGAAGATGATCCAGGACTTTGAAAAAAAACTGGATGCAAAGATTGAAAAGATGTAAGAAAAGTTTAACAAAGACCCAGAAGAATTAAAGAGCAAACAAACAGAGATAAGCAATACAATAACTGAAATGAAAAACACACTAGAAGGAACCAATAGCAGATTAACTGAGGCAGAAGGGTGAATAAGTGACCTGGAAGACAGAATGGTGAAAATCACTGATGAAGAAAAGAATAAAGGAAAAACAATGAAAAGAAATGAAGAAGCCTGAGAGACATCTGGGACAATGTTAACTGCACCAACATTCACATTTTAGGGGTCCCAGAAGGAGATGAGAGAGAGAAAGGTCCCGAGAAAATCTTGGAAGAGATTATAGTTGAAAATTTCCCTAACATGGGAAAGGAAATAGTCACACAAGTCCAGGAAGCACAGAGATTCCCAGGCAGGATAAACCCAAGGAGAAACATGCCAAGACACATAGTAGTCAAACTGACAAAAATTGAAGACAGAGAAATGTTATTAAAAGCAACAAAGGAAAAACGACAAATAACATACAAGGGAATTCCCATAAGGTTAACAGCTGATTTCTCAGCAGAAACTCCGCAAGCCAGAAGGGAGTAACATGATATATTTAAAGTGATGAAAGGGAAGAAGCTATAACCAAGAGTACTCTACCCAGCAAGGATCTCATTCAGATTCGTCAGAGAAATCAAAACCTTCACAAACAAGCAAAAGCTAAGAGAATTCAGCACCACCAAACCAGCCCTACAACAAGTGCTAAAGGAACTTCTCTAAGTGGGAAACACAAGAGAAGAAAAGGACCTACAAAAACAAAAACAAAGCAATCAAGAAAATGGTAATAAGAACATACATATCAATAATTACCTTGGATATAAATGGACTAAATGCACCAACCAAAAGACACAGACTGGCTGAACGGATATGAAAACAAGACCCATACATATGCTGTCTACAAGAGACCCACTTCAGACCTAGGGACACATACAGACTGAAAGTGAGGGGATGGAAAAAGATATTCCATGCAAATGAAAATCAAAAGAAAGCTGGAGTAGCGATACTCATATCAGAAAAAATAGACTTTAAAATAAAAAATGTTACAAGAGACAAGAAAGGACACTACATAATGATTAAGAGGTCAGTCCAAGAAGAGGAGATAATTATAAATATATATGAATACAATATAGGAGCACCTCAATACATAAGGCAAATGCTAACAACTATAAAAGAGGAAACTGACAGTAACATAACAATAGTGGGGGACCTTAACACCCCACTTACACCAATGGACAGATCATCCAGACAGAAAATTAATAAGGAAACACAAGCTTTAAATGACACAATAAATCAGCTTGATTTAATAGATATCTATAGGACATTACATCCAAAACCACCAGATTACACATTCTTCTCAAGTGCACATGCAACATTCTCCAGGATAGATCACATTTTGGGTCACAAATCAAGTCTTGGTAAATTTTAGAAAATTGAAATCGTATCAAGCATCTTTTCTGGCCACAACACTATGAGATTAGAAATCAATTACAGGGAAAAAAAAATGTAAAAAAACACAAACACATGGAGGCTAAACAATATGCTACTAAATAACCAACAGATCACTGAAGAAATCAGAGAGGAAATAAAAAAATACCTAAAGACAAATGACAATGAAAACACAACAATCCAAAACCTATGGGATACAGCAAAAGCAGTTCTAAGTGGGGATTTTATAGCAATACAATCCTACCTCAAGAAACAAGAAAAAATCCCAAATAAACAATCTAACCTTACACCTAAAGAAATTAGGGAAAGAAACCCAAAGTTAGCAGAAGGAGAGAAATCACTATGATCAGAGCAGAAATAAATGAAATAGAAACAAAGAAAACATAGCAAAAAATCAATAAAACTAAAAGCTGGTTTTTTGAGAAGATAAACAAGATTTATAAATCTTTAGCAAGACTCATCAAGAAAAAGAGGGAGAAGACTCAAATCAATAAAATTCGAAATGAAATGGAAGTTACAATGGACACTGCAGAAATAAAAAGCACCATAAGAGACTACTACAAGCAACTATATGCCAATAAAACAGACAACCCGGATGAAATGGACAGATTCTCAGAAAGGTATAACCTTCCAAGACTGAATCAGGAAGACATAGAAAATATGAACAGACCAATCACAAGTAATGAAATTGAAACTGTGATTAAAAAGCTTCCAACAACCAAAGTCCAGGACCAGATGGCTTAACAGGTGAATTCTATCAAACATTTAGCGACGAGCTAACACTCACCCTTCGCAAACTCTTCCAAAAAATTTCAGAGGCGGGAACACTCCCAAACTCATTCTATGAGGCCACCATCACCCTGATACCAAAACCAGACAAAGATTCTACAAAAAAAGAAAATTACACACCAATATCACTAATAAATTTAGATGCAAAAATCCTCAGCAAAATACTAGCCAACAGAATCCAACAACACATTCAAAGGACCATACATCATGATCAAGTGGTTTTTATCCCTGGAATGCAAGGATTCTTCAATATTCGCAAATCAATCAATGTGATACACCATATTAACAAATTGAAGGATTAAAAACCACATGATCATCTCAATAGATGCAGAAAAAGCTTCTGACAAAATTCCACACCCATTGATGATAAAAACTCTCCAGAAGGTGGGCATAGAGGGAACCTACCTCAACATAATAAAGGCCATATATGACAAACCCACAGCAAACATCATTCTCAGTGGTGAAAACTGAAAGCATTTCCTCTAAGATTAGGAACAAGACAAGGATGTCCACTCTCTCCACTACTATTTAACATAGTTTTGGAAGTCTTTGCCACAGCAATCAGAGAAGAAAAAGAAATAAAAGGAATCCAAATTGGAAAAGAAGGAGTAAAATTGTCACTGTTTGCAGATGACATGATACTATATATAAAAAATCCTAAAGATACTACCAGAAAACTACTTGAACTAATCAATGAATTTGGTAAAGCTGCAGGATACAAAATTAACACAGAGAAATCTCTTGCATTTCTATACACTAACAATGAAAGATCAGAAAGAGAAATTAAGGAAACAATCCCATTCACCATTGCAACAAAAAGAATAAAATACCTAGGAATAAACCTAACTAAGGAGGTAAAAGACTTGTACTTAGAAAACTATAAGACACTAACAAAAGAAATCTAAGATGACACAAATAGCTGGAAAGATAAACCATGTTCTTGGATTGGAAGAATCAACATTGTGAAAATGACTATACTACCCAAAGCAATCTACAGATTTAATGCAAGCCCTATCAAATTACCAATGGCATTTTTCACAGAACTAGAACAAAAAGTCCTAAACTTTCTATGGAGACACAAAAGACCCCAAATAGGCAAAGCAATCTTGAGGGAAAAAAATGGAGCTGGAGCTATCAGACTCCCTGACTTCAGACTATACTACAAAGCTACAGTAATGAAGACAATGTGGTACTGGCACAAAAACAGAAATACAGACCAATGGAACAGGATAGAAAGCCCAGAGATAAACTATGGTCAGCTAATCTATGACAAAGGAGGAAAGGATATACAGTGGAGAAAAGACAGCCTCTTCAATAAGTGGTGCTGGGAAAACTGGATAGCTGCATGTAAAAGAATGAAATTAGAACACTCCCTAACACTATACACAAAAATAAACCAAAATGGATTAAAGACCTAAATGTAAGGCCAGACACTATAAAACTGCTAGAGGAAAATACAGGAAGAAAACTCTTTGACATAAATCACAGCAAGATCTTTTCTGACCCACCTCCTACAGTAATGGAAATAAAAACAAAAATATACAGGTGGGATCTAATGAAACTTAAAAGCTTTTGCACAGCAAAGGAAACTATAAGCAAGATGAAAAGACAACCCTCAGAATGGGAGAAAATATTTGCAAACAAATCAACAGACAAAGGACTAATCTCCAAAATATATAAACAGTTCATGCAGCTCAATATCAAAAAAACAAACACCCAATCAAAAACTGGGCAGAAGACTTAAATAGACATTTCTCCAAAGAAGACACACAGATGGCCAAGAGGCACATGAAAAGCTACTCAACATCACTAATTCTTAGAGAAATGCAAATCAAAACCACAATCAGGTATCACCTCACACCAGTGAGAATGGGCATCATCAGAAAATCTACAAACAGTAAATGCTGCAGAGGATGTGGAGAAAAGGGAACCCTCTTGCACTGTTGGTGGGAATGTTACAATCACTATGGAGAACAGTATGGAGGTTCCTTGAAAAACTAAAAATAGAGTTACCATATGACCCAGCAATCCCATTACGGGGCATATACTCAGAGAAAAACCATAATTCAAAAAGACACATGCACTCCAATGTTCATTGCAGCACTATTTACAATAGCCAGGACATGGAAGCAACCTAAATGTCCATCAACAGGTGAATGGATAAAGAAGATGTGGTACATATATACAATATTACTCAGCCATAAAAAGGAACAAAATTGGAACATTTGTAGAGATGTGGATGGACCTAGAGACTGTCCTACAGCGTGAAGTGAGTCAGGAAGAGAAAAACAAATATCGTATATTAACACATATATGCAGAATATAGAAAAATGGTACAAATCAACTGGTGTTCAAGGCAGAAATAGAGACACAGATGTAGAGAACAAACATATGGACACCAAGTGGGGAAGTGGGGGGCAGGGTTGGGGTGGGATGAATTGGGAGATTAGGATTGTCATACACACATTCCTAATAAGAAAAAAAAATCAAATTGTACACTTTAAATATATGCAGTTTATTGTATGTCAACTGTATCTCAATAAAAGTTCTAAAAAAAAAGCAATTATGTCATTTTGATGAACTATGGCTTTTGTCATATTTTTGTGAGTCGGCAGAGACTTTTCCAGATAAAATGGCTGGATTGAGAGAGTAGGTAGGTCACGTTCAGCAACAGGGGTTAGAAGTTGGTGGGGGCATCTAGAAAATTCAGAAGTTGTACAGAGACTCAGTCCCATAGTTCTGCTCCAGTGTTCCTTATTAAAGACAGCGGTGTACGCCTGAAACTAACACAACATTGTCCATCAACTATACTCCAATAAAAATTAAAGAGTAAAAAAATAAAAAATAAATTACAAATAAAGACGATGGTGCCTTGGTTTTAGAGCCATGACAAGAAGAGGCTTATAACCTTTGTTTTTAAACTCCATCAGGCTGTATGCTTGTCCACAGGGGTGAGAGACATCGGAAACGCTGTGCTTTTTCAGTCAGTGTATGAAAGAACCTCGAAGTCCCACATTCCTATGAATCTGATTGCCATGGAGAGCATGGTATAGAGCCAATACTACTGAAGCATCCTGCCTGCCTATTTAGTGATCAGCTTTGACAATGACTAAATTAGTAGCCTCAGTGGTGATAAGACATTTTAACATAATAAAATTTCTTGCCATATTTTAAATTAAAGCCCTTTTCATTTATGAATATAATTGTTCAATAGAAGGAAGAAGGGATATTTTAAGCACAGAGAAAAGCTTATGGAAATATAAAGTAACAATAGCAAAGGAATCATCTCTATATTCTACAAGCCACTTCTATGTAAAGCATACCTCTCTTATGATAGTCTTATTTGTTTGCTAATCTTTTTCAACTGATAAAGTTGAACTGCTTCTATCACTAAAAGGTCAAAGCTACAAATAAAGTATGATGATTATTAAAATATATTTCAATAATGATTCCTTTAATAATAATGATGATAACAGTAATAAAATAGTCACTTTTCTTTCCTAAAGTACTATTTTTAAAAAGGGGAGGCTTCTTATTGTGCTGGGAGTTTTAATGACAACTGAGTCTTAAGCTACAGAATAAGGACAAACATGTTAAATTGAGAATCCTCCTTGAAGAGCTGCCTTTGGTGGCTCACGAGTCAGTCTAGGACCCATGAGTAAAGCCACCATCTGATATATTTACTTCACTTCTTCCTTTTTTCCCTTCTGTCCTCTGATGAAGAAGATGTACCACCTTGAAAAACTAACCAGGTTGCTGCTTAGGCTTCTAGGCTTTGTGACACTTATCAAGTATTTATTTATTTATTTATTTTCTCATATATTCTGCTTTTCATGTATTAGTCCATCTCTTCCATTATCTAGGAGGTGGTGTGTTTCTGAATATTTTTCTAGTTCTATGTCTATCCAAGAAATTTTGTTGGAAAGGGATTATTCAAGGTAGGCCCTAAATAGACCTAAAGTTTGATTCTTGCCCTTTCTAGTTTATGCTTCATAGAAAAGTCACAAAACATCATTGAGGACTCACCTCTATCATGTAGCCCTTTCTTATGTCTCTAACTTTCAGGACCAAGGCAGCAAGCACCAAGCCAAAGCTGACCCAGGTATCACAGCATTGTTTCAATCACCTGGGAGAAAACATAAGCAACCACAAGTGGATTCATTGTAAATCCACTGAGGAGTATCAGGTAGGCTTTTCCAGAGTAAAAACAAAGAAAAATTGACTTCAGCCACAAAAACATTTAAAAAAGAAAAAAAATTTCCAATGAATCCTTTACTCTACACAGAAGCATTTCAGCTTTCGGTAAATGAAAGAGGAAGGAAATAGAATCACAAGGGGACCGTTTCATTCCAGGCAGGTTATTAGGAGCATAGAAAAAATGAAAATAAGACGATTTGCTGAGCAGTAATATAAGTACAAATTAATGACAAGACATCCTGATTTCGCAAATATACGTGCATTAATTCTCCATCAAGTTTGAATCCAGGCCATGTTAAGTTACTATAGTTTGTGATCACAGACACATCCAGCCCCTCTGAGCTTCATTTTCCTTATCTGTAAAATGGGAATCATAATAATAATACTTGTTCTACTTAACAGAGTTGGCTCAGAGTTGGCTCTGTGCGTGAAAGTAGAAAGTATTTTACTAAACATAAAGCATCAGGTATATCAAAACATTGTAATCATCAGCACAAACTTCTCACTTTATTGTTTAGCTTAGTGAAAGGAATTATTGCGCGCCTTCAAGAAAAGTACCAAATATACTGTTGTAAATTTTGGGTACCTGTTACTTTTTTGTGGTAGAAGAAAGTGATTTCAAAGAATATGCCTTCTCAATTACAAAGAGATCAATGAAAAAAATGCAAATTTCATCCATTATAATATACAGTGTCCTCTGTGGGCTGAAAGTGTTTTCATGAAAATGCAGGTTAGTCATGTCTAATTTGCTTGTTCTTTAGTGTTTTTTTGAAGGGTAGTAAATTGTAATTTACTCTAACTGAAAGTTTGTACCCTTTTATCAACCTCTCCCTTGTTTTAATATATTCCAATTTATTTTTTTCTTCCAATTTACAGTGTATTTTTCTGATTAATTGCTTTTTGCCTAGGTTGTAGTCACAAAGATATTCTCTTACCCGTGAAGTTGTTTAGTAATTTGGAGTCAGTACCAACAATAAAGCTACACAAAGAGCACTCTAATTATAAGTATACAACTTAATAGTTTCGCCTACCAAGTGAACACCTCTTGTAAGTGACACCAGATTAAAAATCAGAATATTACCAGCACCCAGAAGCTCTCTCATGGGCCTGTTCCCTCGCTTCCAAGAGAAACCACTTCTAACAGTTTACATTAGCTTTGCCAATGTTTATACTTCACATAACTGGAATAATACAGTATATTTGAGCAGTTTCCAGTTTGGGGCTATTTTCATTAGGGCTCCTATGAACGTTCTGGTACTGTCTTTGGTGAACACACGCACACATTTCTGTTGATGGTAAGGCATGCTTGGGTTCAGGCTTAAGCGATCCTGCAAGTTTTCCAGCCAGTGCACACATCCACTAATAGGATATGTGAGCTCCTGTGACGCAACCCTTTCACCAACACTTGCTATTTCCCTTCTGGTTTATTTCAGTCAGTTATTTTAGTCATTCTTGTTTATGTCATCATATCTCATCATAGTTTTATTTTGTATTTCCCTGATGCTTAGTGAGATCAAGCACCTTTTTGTTTATTAATTGTCCACTTGGATATTCTGTTTTTGCAATGACTGTTGATTCTTCTATTGGGTTGTCTTTCATGTGATGATTTGTAGAAAATTTTCATGAATTGCTAATATCTTTTTCCATTTGCAGTTTAGTTTTCCTACTCACCCTCCTATTGTGCCTTTCGATGAACACAAATTCATTGTTTTGGTCCACAGTTGGCCCTCTGTAGCCACAGGTTCTGCACCTGCGGATTCAACCAATGGTGGATCACACACTATGTTCACGATCCGTGGTTGAATCCTCAGATGCAGAGGCATGGATACAGAGGGTTGACTATGGAGTTGAGCATCCAGGGACTTTGGTACCCACAGCGGGTCTGAAAGGATTCCCTCCCGAATCCCCTGGCCTGTGGTGTTAAATAACACATCCATCACCATCACCTCACATATTTACCCCTTTTTTAAAAGAACATTGAAGTTCTACTCTTGATGCATTTCAGTTATACAATATATTATCAACTACAGTCACTATATTATATGTTAGATCCTCAGACCTTATCCTTTTTATAACTGAAAGTTTGTACCTTTTTATCGATCTCTCCCTTGTTTTAACATATTCCAATTTATTTTTTCCTTCTATAGTGTATTTTTCTGATTAATTGCTCTTTGCCTAGGTTGTAGTCACAAAGATATTCTCTTACCCATGAAGTTGTTTAATAATTTGGAGTCAGTACCAACAATAAAGCTACACACACAAAAAAAGTACTTTCCGCTTGGTTAATCAAATGCAATTAAGCAAACAACTGACTAAGCAATGAATATGAAGAGATGAATCTTTTAGCTTCATAATCAGTCATTTTAAATCATGTCAATTTTTCTATGGTGAAATAATAGGCCTGTTTTCTCTTTCCTGTATATCTGATTTCAGAAACATCAGGAGATTATCTGTGATGACAGGCTTTATCCTTTCCTACATGCCACCTCTCTCGGCCCCCCTCCTCCCCCTGAAAAGATAGATCCTTTTACACAATTGTTGAGGATGCAACTTCTCAAACGGGATAGTGTGAGGGATTTCAAGACAGGAATTAAGAGACAAAGAGGGAATGTTGACTGTGGTTTGTGACCTAAGCTTTTGGCAGATATATGTGTTTTAGCAAAAGTCAATATAACTTACTTCTCCATTTTTATCTGTTGATATTTCTGGTAAATGTTGAAGTCAGGGCAATTGCCTTTTGGTGTATAGGGGTTCCTTCTTTGGATGTCAGATATTCTTGAACACCAGACTAAAACAGCTTTCCCCATTAATCTCACCTGGTCTAATGAAGCTAGTGTTTTGCTGCAAGAATAGACTTAGCAGACGTGATCAATTTTTTTTTTTTTTTGCTCCTCATGTAAGGCAATCAAAGCAAGCATGCATTAGAGCAGCTAAAATTGATTCAGAATATTTGTGACAAATAAAAAAATACTTGGGAGGGCTAATGTAATTTCTTTGAATAAGGATTTGGCTTTAGATAGGAGAAAAATAAATATTTGTGACTTATATAAGAGCCCTCAGAAGCTGTCATATGCTTTTGGCTTTTAGGGATTTTTTTAAGAGTTGGACATAAAATATCAGACTTCTATGTAAAAAGAATGAATAAAGACCTTAGTGAGACTTTTTAATGAAATGGTTGAAACTAGTCTGGTTATAAAGCACTGAAATCTTCACCTACTCAGCTGGCCTCTCTGATTCCCATGAACTTGGACCAGGTGGAACTAACTGCCTTCAGGGATGAAAGCATCCCTCCGGGACTTGGTACCTGTCACTTGGGACAATCTCCCTTTGCTCTAGGTCATTGCAGTTGGTTCGTCCTGTTTATTACCTGTTCTTTATCTATAGTGAATGCTCCCCAAAGATTTGGGAGGTTCATTTTATGTTTGCCTTGAGAGATTAGTCTGAATTTGTTTCTGTAAAAGAGACTTTTAACTTTTTTTTTAAAGCCTTCAGATCAAGAAGGCAAAAGTTAAATGACCTCCACACAGTTTGAGGAAGAAACTAGGGATCAGAGTGATCACAGAGGGCTGTAAGTTTTCTTGAGCCATTTGCATCCTCAGCCTTTCTGGAAGTGTCCTAAATGGGAACAGATGCTGGGGGCTTCCCCACAGCGCCCTTTAAAGATGCAAGTCTGAGTCGTACAAATCATATTACAGCCTCCTTTCTAACCACATCCTAATGTGGTGTGTCCTCAAAAGTCTATGGAATTAAAGTAGATTAGTTTTTTTTTTTAATTCCTTATTGTGACAGGTAGGTAACAAATAAACATTAGGATTTGCATTTTTAAAAAATTTGGATTGTGGAAGGAGTTGGGTCACTGAAGGAGACCAATCATAATAGAACCTTCATTGGGGATGTTGAGAAATAAAAGAGGACAAAGGAATAAAATACATGCACTGGTGCTTTAATAAAATAAATGAGTTCTTGTTTATTTTATGGGGGATGAATTTTAAATGAATTCTTGAAGGCCCCTAGTCAGCATTTGCTTCCACCTCACAAAGAACAGCAAAGGCCCCCAAGACCCCTTGGAGCGGAGTGTTTGGGAAGAGGAGGGGATGTATCCTGAGTTATGAGGTGAGCGTGTAATTGTGGGGATCTTCCTACTTCCTCCCCTCACCCCTCTTTGTGGGAAGCTCTCTTCCAAGTACACGCTAACCCTTGACATCACTGGGCAAGTTGTGACATCAATCTAATTTTAAAACATGACACTGAGAAAAAGGACACCCCTGGAGAAGCCATTGGTGGTAGAGGATTTAGATCCTAACCATGTAACAACCTCCGTGATCCCTCTGTTCCCGAGAACCCTACACCAGAGCCTGGTCCTGCCCTCTTACGCGTGGACTGATCTCTTCCTCTGATCTAAGATCTCTTGTGCACGTTTCATTGTCAGTAAGGAGTTTGAGTCAAGACACAAGACAGGAATGAGTGTGTATATCTATGGGCACGCACATCTGTATTTTAAGAACTTCAGAACGAACTAGGTTGTTTTAACTCTCCTACTAATTTATTAGCTTCTTGACGCAGGAAGATTTCTTTTAATCTATGTATTCCTCACCCTACATAGTATGGTGCTTTGCAAAATTGAAGGTGATGAATATTATGGAATGGCTCATGCTTCTGGAAATTCTCTAGCAGTGTTTACAAGTGAGGTTAAACACTTTGTTTCTGGAAGCAGATAGCTTGAGTGGACTCCTGGCTGTGCCACTTGACCACTGTGTGACCTGAGGCAAGTCACTGAACCTCTCTGTGTCTGGGTTTCTTCCTCTGAAAAATGGGGATGTTAATACCACCTCCCTCACAGACTGTTGTGAACATTAACTGAATTAATATATGTGAAGTAGAACAATGCTTGATATACGATAAGGGCTCTATAAGTGTGAACTCTGTTTTATCATTATTAGTACTTCACAGTTTACAGTGGGTTCTTTCTTACAGTAAATCACTTGATTCTCACAAGAATCCTGTGAGATGAGAAGGATTTATGTCTTCTTTCATTTTGTAGTTGGAAGGACTAGACCTTACAACCAATCTGCATTATGGGTGGTGTGCACCCCCATCTAGTCTCCGAAATTAGATTCGGACTTGTCACCACCCTGTCTCTACATCACATACTCTGTCATCCTAGAGAGAATTAAAAAAAATGAATACTCAATTATAGTGTAATGAGGGAGAATCACAGAGATGTCAGACCATTGGCCCCTGAGATCACTCTTGGAGCCCACATTGACTTAACTCTTACCATGACCCTGTGCCTGACTCAGGGGAAGAAGCAGTGGAGATGGTGAGAATCACACAGGACTCCACCCACATCCATGTGGACAGATAGCTGTCGCTGCAGTTCCCTCAGAGATGGAGCTCTCAGGAAAGATTGAAGCCAAGCTGGCCCTTAAAGGCATCTCATTCCTGGGTCACTGGGCAAAGAAAAGGCCAGCCTTCCTATACACAAGTTTTTGTCCTGAAGCTGTGTCACCAAAGTCTTACAGTTTCTGTCATGTCCTCCTTTCTGTGCCTGATGCCTGGCTTGGGGCTCTGTACTTAGCAGGTGTTCATTAAATAACAACTGAATGAATAGACACATGATTAGCATGTATATGAGCACCAGAATTTTTTAAATGTGAAATTAGAAATCTATTTTACTATTACATACAACACTTGGTTAAAAAAAATCTGTTTGGAGGAAAAATTAGGCACAATCACTAAAACAAGCATTTGGAATTATCAATGCACTTAAAGGATGCTTCCCATCCTGCTCCACCTTCAGTTTAATATAAAAACTTATCTGTTTAGCTTGTTAAGGTAAAAATATGGACCCAATTTAATACTGTGAGCTGTACCACTCACAGTAATCCCAATCCCCCTTGCCCTACATTACTTTTCTTTTTTGCAGAACTTCCTACTCTGTTCCATGAAATTCAGTTTACTTATTATGTTCATTATTGATTATGTGACTTCCAATTTTGGAACTCTACCCCCTTGAGGACCAGAGTCTTTGCCTGCTTTGTTCACTAATTTGTCTCAGGGTCCTAGAACAGTTCCTGGAGTGTATTCGGGCTCACTAAGTATATTTTATTATTTACTTATTTACTTACTTGCTTACTTACTTTTTGGCTATGCTGCGTGGCATGCAGGATCTTAGATCCCCAACCAGGGATTGAACCTGTGACCCCTGCAGTGGAAGCACAGTCTTAACAACTGGACCACCAGGGAAGTCCCACTAAGTGTATTTTAAACAGACATTTAATGGTTCCCTTCTACATGCAAGACAAAGTGAGTGATCTTGTATATAGGGATAAATAACAAATCAAGGACCATTTCAATGAATTTGTATGTATATATTCATTAATAAAAGGGCTTATAGATCTGTACATGTAAATACATATCGAAATTTTAAATATTCAGTAAAGTTATTGATATGTGTGTGTGTAAAACTTAAAGGGCTGTGCCCATCTCGACCTGTTTTGACCTGAACAAGTGTGTCCTCACTCCCCCGTGTCTCCCCACCTCATGCGCAGCATGTTCTGGGTGTACAGGGCACCTCCCAGGGCTGTATCCAGCCTGCCACATGCCCTGCCCGCCTTTCTGCCCATGCTATAGAACACAGCTCACAAACTACAAGTCTCAGAGCCCCTTCTGGCCTGCACATGCGTATGGCTGGGCTTGCCGGGGGTTGGAAAATTCTTTAAGTCAATTGCCAACATTTAAAAATCTGGAGAATTCTCATAAACAGCCAGATTTCCGCCTTGCCTTGCAAAGCCACGGTATCTGTCAGTACGGGGCTGGCATTCCCACATGGCCTTGGCCTTGCGAGGCTGGGGCAGAGCAGCAGCTGGCCTGGCAGGTAAGCAGATGAGGAGCGTGTTCTCCTGGTGACCAGTGTTCCCAATGGGCTCATCCCACTATGGTGGGAGCTCCCCTACAACAAAGTAACACTAGGGCCCGGAGGCCATAACTCAACTAGAAAGGATTGCAGTTGGATCCTGCCATTATCTTTATGTGCCCATTAACTCTGAAGCCCCTCTCTCATATGATTCCTGCATAAATCTGTTGCTATGTAACTCCTGCCTAACTCTGTAACTTAGCAACGGCCCAGAGGCCACAGAAGGGGAAGTACCCAATCAGGTTATACACTCCTTTGCTTGTTACCTTATTTGAGAGACAAAAATTTCCCATGTACAGGAGTTTAATGAAAGTATATAAGGGGGTGCCCCACCGTGTTTGGGGCTCAGCCCTTGGATATGAACCCGCTGAGCCTGTACTGGTGCAATAAACACTGCTTTCTGCTCATAGTCTCGGTGTCCTGTCTGCCGCTGCCGATTCCTGCTACACCACCTCCTCACCTCCCTGCCTGGCCCTGGAGGGGCTGAGTTTGCAGTTCCTGATTTAATTTAAGATATTTCCCCCCACCCCACCCCCAACCCCCACCACACTGCTGCAAGCTTCTGGAAAGATGGGAATAGATAATAATGCTTGATTCACACTGATAGGTAGCTACACACTCTTTTTACGTCTAGGGTCTGGCCTATGTGTAAATAAAAACTTGATAATTCAGGAAATGGGCATAGATACTTTGAACAAATACTTAGCTCTGACTGACAGTGACTAAAATGTCTCATTGAACCGTCATGTCTTCGGAATTCTTCCTCCACCATAATTATCATGTATAGCAGCAAACCCAAGATAATTAGGGCCCAGTTTCTTCTCCCAATTTGGACCCAAGTCTCCCTCCTGGCCTAAGAGAGGTGTTTTGTCATCAGCATCCTTCCAGCTGGATGCCAAAGGCTGGGATGGAGACAGGTTTGCCATTCCTCCCTGCCCCTCCATACAATGTGCTCATTAACTGAACAATCTCAGAAATAGTGTTATTTCTCTTTGAGGAAAAACAGGACATTAGGGATAATGGCTCAGCATGCTGCAAAACGTCTTCTGAGGATTTTCCTCTTTTGAAAGGCAAGCCTGCCACTTGAGCCTGTCCGAGTTCATCTATTAGGCAAATGTGTCTTTTTTGCTTGTAAAATAATCCGTCATCTAGGTCACTTTGGGAAAAATATCCCATAGGCTTGCCACTCTGTTTATCACAGAAGTTTCATCTAATGTGGGAGTGCAGTGAGATGCAGCCCAACACACTCGTTTCCATTCAAATGAAAACATATCAAAAGAATGCAGACATCTTAATGTTAGTGGATGAAAGGGTTCCGCTCACCTTGCCTCTCCAACCTCTCCTTTGGTTATTCCTCTATTCTTTTCTTTTTCCTTCTGCTCTTCTTGCTGACAAGGGAAAGGCTAAGTTGTGTCAGGTGGTGCTGAGTCATCTGTAGGAAAGCAGGGGTATAAATGTAAATTTTCATTGCTTTGCAACTTTGCTAAGCAATTAATTAAAATGTTGTCACTGATACCCCTACTGCAGTTTAAATAACCCCACGCTTAGCAGAGGGTAGCCAGTTTTAAGCAAAGGAGGAAAACAAACAGCTGGAAACATTTGACAGAAAATAAGTAACATGCAACTGTGCAGTGAGCCAGGTGCTGGGCTGTGTGCAGAAGGGTGGTGGGGAAAGAGGGACCACTAGGACCAGGGTGCACCAAAGTGACAGGAAACCATCCTAGGGTTGATTCTTGCTGAAAGTGGTCCAAATCCAGTATCGAAGATGCCTGGCAATTTCACAGCCAGGGGGAATCTGATCTGGCGGGTGAGTTGTTACAGTTGAAATCTCCAGAAAGTGACGTGGGCAAATGGGCACAGCAGCCCATAGAATCTAGTGGCCCAGAAAAAGGGGACCCCTGGCAGAGCTGGGCTGAGTGTGAGGCTCTAGTTGACGAGTTTGTGTGGAACAGGCTTCTAGGTTTTGAATGGGGAACGAAATCACAAACCAGGAGATGGAGGCAGCCTAGCCGCCCAGTGCTATGGAGTGGGCTGGGAAGGCTGGAGCTCCAGTTTCCCACAGGAGCCCAAGGCTCATCTTGGCCATCACAGAACCACAGTGGTAAGACGAGTTCCACACCTGGCCAGCTGATGGGAGCTGTGTCTGTGTTATGTTACCAGTATTGGCCCCAAAGATATCAGAGGAAGACTGAGGCAGGATTAAGAAACCAGAAGCTTAGAGGTACCAACACTGGCTAGGATATCTGCACACACACACATGCATGCACGCACACACCCCACCTACTAGAAGGTTATACTCCAAAATGTTCATGTAATTATCATAGAATGGTGGAAATATTGATATGTAAGGGTTCTTTGTTGCTGTTTTAAAACAATTTTTTAGCATGAAGAGAAAACTTACAAAAACTTTGCTAATAAGAAAAAAGGTTCTTAAATTATGCTTCACTTTAATGTATACATGAAGCACGTTTAAAGGTGGGCCACTTGAAAAAAAAAGAGGAATGGTGAAGGGTTTTTTTTTTTTTTCCACATTATAACCTAATCAATCATCCATCACCCTTAAACCCTCTCTCTCCATCCTTGCAGGGTGGAGTGGGGATAAGGGAGCAAAAGAAGAGAGAGGGTAAAAAAAAAGTCATTTTTGAGTCTTCCTCTGGTGTGGCCTTGAAATATTAATTTGGGGAATGAAATGAAGGCTGCCAAAATAAGAATTAGAGTGCTTGTACTTGAATTAAGAGCAAAATTTTATCAGTTAATGTTTTAGTCTCTACTTTCAAAAATACATACAATCTTCTGCCTTTTATTCACATATTTATCCTTCCTTAGCTATTTAATTTCTGGAAATAAGTCTCTTGGTAACATTTTAGCAATATAACATCTAGCTTTCCGTAAACACCCGGTTATGCTATTTACTGATTTGTACTCTGAAGGCAGCAGAGAGATGCAAAGCTACATTCCCTCAGGTCTCCAGTCCATTTCCCTCTATTCCTACTCCTGCTAGAATTGCAATGTTCAATTACAGAAATAGCAATAATTACTCTTAATTGTGCTTCTCATATGCAAAGATTGACTTGAATGTTGTTAGCACAGCTCAGTATCTCAGTAGCAGCTCATTGTCAAGGTTGCCTGTTATAATTTGTCATTCAGTTTCTGTGAAGAGACTACAAACTGGGTAGTGGATGGATTGCATGGATAGCTTTTTCAAAGGGAGCAAAATCTGTCTGGTACTTTTGACTAAGTGTAACTCTAGGGAAGTTGCTCAATCTCTGGGCATCAGTTTCTTCATCTATAAAATGGGCTGGATTTTGTGATCTCTATAAATCTCCTCTACCTTCAAAAATATACTGGCCAGGTCTGAATAACTTAGGGGTGGAAGTGGGATGTCTTTTCAAGAGTAGGCAGTTCAATGTGTATATGGTGTTGGAGGGAAATATCAGAACCAGGGAAAGGTTTGATTGATAGAGAGGCATTAGCTCTCAGTTGAAGATATTTCTCTTGCTACTATCCCTTCCTCCTATGCTACATCCCACCCCTGGCTTTGTCCAATAGGGAAAGACCAATGAGGAAAAGGGGAAGCAGGGAATGGATGATCCAGAGGGGGGATTCCATTCAAAAGCATGGGACCTAATCAAACTCATAAGCTTTTGTACAGCAAAGGAAACTATCAACAAAACGAAAAGACAGCCTACAGAAATGGGAGAAAATATTTGCAACCAATGCGACCGACAAGGGGTTAATATCCAAAATAACAAACAATTCATACAACTTAATATAAAAAAAAACACAAGCAACCCAATCAAAAAATGGGGAGAAGACTTATACAGACATTTTTCCAAAGAAAAGACATACCAATGACCAACAGGCACATGAAAAGATGCTTAACTTTGCTAATTATTAGAAAAACACAAATCAAGACCACAATTAGTTATCACCTCCCACCGGTCAGAATGGCCATCATCAAAAAGTCTACAAATAAGAAATGTTGGAAAGAATATGGAGAAAAGGGCATTATAGTACACTGTTGGTGGGAACGTATATTGGTGCATCCACTGTGGAAAACAGTATGGAGACTTCTTTAAAAAATGAAAATAGAACTACCATATGATTTAGCAATCCCACTCTTCGGCATATATCCAGAGAAGATGAAGACTCTAATTTGAAAGGTACATGCACCTCAATGTTCATAACAGCACTATTTACAACAGCGAAGACAAGGAAGCAACCCAAAATGCCCATCAACAGATAATTGGATTAAGATGATGTGGTACATATATACAACTGAATATTACTCAGCCATAAAAATGAAATATTGCCATATGCAGCAATATGGATTGACATACATAATATCATACTCAGTAAAGTCAGACAGAAAGACAAATATTGCATGATATCACTTGCATGCAGAATCTAAAAAATAGTACAAATGAATTAAAATAATAAAATAATACAAAATGAATCTATATACAAACAGAAACAGACTCACAGACATAGAAAACAAACCTATGGTTACTAAAGGGGAAAGGGAGGGGAGGAGGGATAAATTAGGAGTTTGGGATTAATGGATAGAAACTACTATATGTAAAATAGATAATCAACAAGGATTTATTATATAACACAGGGAACTATATTCAATACCTTGTAATAACCTATAATGGAAAATAATCTGAAAAACATACATATAGAAGAAAATGACAAAAAACAAAAGCGTGGGTGTCCCTTTCTAACTCCAGACCTGCTGTTGATTAGTTCCTGGTCCTTTCTTCTCTCTTTCAGACCTTGGGGTTTGACTTTTCCTCTTTCTGGATTTGGCAAGAGTAAAATATCTATCTTGCCCTCCTGCTGGGAAGAGGAAAACTATTTTTGAGTAAAAGGATGCTTGTTAGAAAATCCTTGTTAGAACAGGTCCTATACCAGTTGTGCAAAGCTCAGGTCTTCTGAGCAACTCCTATTCTCACCACCACACAGCCACTGAGGACGGGGTAGCTGACATCCAGAGGACCACCGAAAAAGGCAAATTAGACACTGATGCTGTAGTGTTGGCATCATATCCAGCCTCTGACCCAGACAACTTCAATCAATTTCTCTTTTTGGACCGGTTTCATCACTGCAGAACTAACAGGCTAGTAATCAACTAGTTTATTGATTATTCCTAGCTCGTGATACAATTGCGCCTCTAATCACAGGTGAACAAGGAGGAAGTGGAGAAATCAGTAATTGCCTGGACTTCGGGTGTCAGGAAATGTCTGGGATTGGCTCCTACCACTGAAATGCTGATGAATAATATATATGTAATAAATCTAGGATACAGCCTGGCCATTTGTCTTATTAAATAGTTAGAGAATGTCAGGAAATGGATAAAGAAGGAAAAAGGGAAATGGAAGGAGAGATCATACGAACAGGCTTTCATGATGCTATACACTATTTTGGGCTTCAGTTTTATCACCTGGTACCCTTGGTCAGTTGTTATTTCCTGGGGAGAGTCAAATCTTGTCTAAAGACTAGGGGGTTTTGGATTCTCCTAAAGATACTACCTTTTGTGTGTGTGTGTGTGTGTTTTTTTTTTTTTGGTTTAAAGAATGTGCAGAATTATAGTGCTTTATAATGGATTTTATGATGCTCTGTTACTATTTCCAAGGAAAGAGGCTAGATGATCAAGACTGCAAAGATTAACAGAGTATAAATTAGCATTTTCTAGATGAAGAGCTCTAGATCAAATCAGTTTCTCTCTGAACAGGGCCAGGTGGTGACAAGAATATTATTGAAAATATTGACAATCATGCTGGTGTGATTCCCTCAAATGAGGAATGATTCAGTCATTTTTAGGTAAACTTGTGGGGGAGGTGGCATAGGAGGTTTTTCTTAGGCTTACTCTCCTCTGAGGCCACGTGGAGGCTTTGCCTATGCCAGAGGCCTTTCCTAGATGCTTGTTCTGTCATCCCTGACACCACAATCCCAAAGTTGATACAAATCTTTCCATCTTATAATATGAAGCTCTTTCCTTTCTGTACACCTTCGCTCATGCCACTCCCTCTGTCTAGATGGTCTCTCACCCCTTACCTTGTCTTCCCAGCAAACTCTTATTTACCTTTCAAGGCTCAGCTCCAAATCATATTTATCTGCTCTTTCCTGACCTTTTAAAATAAATTGTGGTAAAAAACACATAAATTAAATTTACCATCCAACAATTTTTAATGTTAAGTATATTCACATTGTTGTGCAATAATCTAGAACTTCATCTTACAAAACTAAAACTCTGAACATATGCACAAAACACTAATTCTCCCTCCCCAGTCTCCCCAGCCCTTGATAATCACTTTTCCACTTTTTTCTATGATTTTGATTACTTTTGATATTTCATATAAGTGGAATCATACAGTATTGGTCTTTTTGGGACTGGCTTGTTTTGCTCAGCATAAAGTACTCAGGGTTCATCCACATTGTAGCATATGATAGGGTTTCCTTCTATTGAAGGCCATAGAGTATTTTGTTGTATGTATACAACACATTTTCTTTATCCATTCATCTGCTTTAACCTTCTTTTAACAGCTTCTCTGTTCCACATTGATAGGCTAAAGTATTAATGGTGCTGTGTCTCCTCTAAGGTTACGACACTTGCCTCTTTCCTTAGCCTTAACTAGAGTGTAGGTTGAAGGCAGATTCAAAATAGTCCCTTTTCTTAGGAAGCCTACAATCTAGTTGTGGACATAAAAAACCAACACACACAAATATTACTGTGCTATGCTCTAACCATATGTTATATATTTACAAGAGTTGCAAAGATTCTTGAGAGGGCTGTTATATTCTGAGAAGGAATATGATGGTTTACTTTAGAACAGTAAAATTTGACAATTGTGATGAAGTGGAAACATGTATTGAAAATTCCATTGACCAAACTAACATAAGAAATGAAAACTGTGAATAGTCCCATATTTGTTAAAATAAATTGAATCATTAAAAAATCTTCCATATAGAAAATGCCCAGATTGTTTCAATCTTTCAGAAAACAGAGATGAAGGGAGTATTTCTTATATCATTCTATGAGGCCATCATTACCCTGATGCCAAAACTAGACAAAAATATTGCAAGCAAATAAAATAGTTCAATATCCCTCATCATAGACACTGAAATCCTTAACAAAATATCAGCAAATAGAATCCTGAGATGTGTATATATGTAACATGATCAAATTTTTCCAAGTAGTGAAAGGCTTAAGATTCTAAAGTTAATCAATATAGTTTACCATATTAAGAAAATAAATATGGGAGAAAAATCATACAATCATTTCAATAGATGCAGAAAAAACATTTTCCAGTATTCAACATCCATTCATGATTAAAAACTCTCAGTAAATTGAGAATAGAAAGGATATTTCCCAATCTGATAAAGAATACTCACTGAAAATCAACAGCTAGCATCATATTTAGTAGTGAAACTGAATGCTTTCCCCCTAAGTTTGGGAACAAGAAGAGAATGTTTGCTCTTACCATTCCTTTTGCACTTAAGGAACTACCTAGTGCAAAAAGACAAGAATAAAGAAACAAAAGTCACAAAGATCAGATGAAAAGTACAACTTTTTATTCACAGAAGTAAGCATTGTTTACATAGAAAATCCCAAGTAGTCTATAAAACAAATACTAGAACTAATAAATGAATTTAGGAGGGATACAGGATACAAGATCAATATTAAAAAATTTTATTTCTATATGTTAGTAGTAAATAATTGGAAAGGAAAATAACAATTCCATTGAAAAAGCATTAAAAACATAAAATTCTCAGGAATAAACTTGAAACATGTGCACGACCTCAACATTGAAAACTATAACACATTGTTGAAAGAAATTAAAAACCTAAATAAATGGGAAGATATACAGTATTCATGAATTGAAAATTCAATATTAAGTTATGAATTCTCCTCCAATTTAAGTATAGATTGAATGTAATATCAACCAAAACAACAATAGCTTTTTTTTAAATATAGAAATTTAAAATTTGTAGGGGATCAAAATTTGTAGGGGAAATCAAAGGACCTAGAATAGTCAAAACAGTCTTGTAAAAGAAGAGCAATGTTAGAGGCTTCACTTTATCTAATTTCAAGATACTATTAGGCTGCAGTACTCAAGAAAACTAAGTATTGGTATAAGGATAGGTAGATAGACAAAGATCAGTAGAGTAGAATAGAGAGTCCATAAATAGACACATATATAAGTGGTCATTTGATGTCTCCCAAAAGCACCAAGGCTATTTAAAAGGGGAAAGGACAGTCTTTTCAACAAATGGTGCTGGGATAAATGTATAATTTTATGAAAAAGTATATCAACATGACCTTATACTATTCTCAACAATAAAATTGAACAAACTTAAAAAAGTGAAAATTAAAAAAGCTTCTAAAAACCACAAAAATCTTCACAAAATTGGGGTAGGCAAAGATTTTTCAATAGAACAGAAAAAGCAGTCATAGTAAAAAATAAAAATTTGAACTTCAAAACTGAAAACTTCTAATTATCAAAAGGTACCATTAAGAAAATGAAAAGGTAATGTGTTTTTCTGCAGTCGACAGTTTTGGTGACCATGAAGGGACCCAGACCAGACTTCTCTCCTTCACCTGAACTCTGTGAGGATCAAGGGCTTTGATACCAGCAGAGGCCCCTTGTGCCTGTCTCCTTGGAGAGTCCAGACAGATTTGGATCTCTCCTGGGTCTTGGATCTCCCTTTTTTGGCTGACGGCCCTAAGTTTTATTCAGTGGTGAATAAGCTCCTCTCTCTGAGGAGTATGTTTTCCTTGAACTTAGTTTCAAAAAGAGGTATCTGGGTTACCCCAGTTGAAAAACATGGGGAGATTGTGCTCAGTTGAAAGACACAATGTATTACCCAAGTTGAGAGACACTGGGAAGATTTTATTAGGTACATACAGAATTTATAGTTACACGTACTTGCTTAACTGGAAATTAAAGGAAATCTCACCCTAAAAATGGCCAAATTGGGGTTCTTTTGACATTTGAGTATTTTTTATCTTTCTGCCTGTGCAGTTAGAAAAATCTGGCTTGATAAAACATCTTTTCAGAATTCTGACCTTAAAGGAAAAAAGTCCCTTCTAGGAGGAACTTGCATTTCTCTCCCTATGTCTTTGAGATGTAAATGTTCTACATGATCTTCTTAGGCTTTTTTTTCCCTCTTTTTGAGAGCTTGATCTCTACCACCTGCAAGATACACATACAGTGTACATTTGGCAGCCAGTCAAATATACTGGAGTTCCAAGCAGTCTTTTGGTCTGGCTGTGGCAACTCTCAAGAAGATTTGTCGTAAAGAGTTCCAGCCCATAAGTGTTCTTTGTCACCTCAATCTTAATTGTGTCACGTCTACGATAAAGGCCTTTACTTTCTTAAACTATTTTTGGAAGTAAACTTTCTGGATATTATGAAGGCTGCATCTTTTGCACTTTTTTGCAGGGACGCCTCTTGAATCTTACTGGTTTGAGTCATTATTGAGATACTACTCATTTAGAGAAATGCAAATCAAAACTACAATGAGGTATCACCTCACACCAGTCAGAATGGCCATCATCAAAAAGCCTACTAACAATAAATGCTGGAGAGCATGTGGAAAAGAAGGAACACTCCTACACTATAGGCGGAAATGTAAATTGGTACAGCTATTATGGAAAACAGTATGAAGATCCCTCAAACAACTAAAAACAGAATTACCGTATGATTCTGCAATTCCAGTCCTGGGCATATACCCAGAGTAACTCTAATTTGAAAAGATACATGCACCTCAGTGTTCATTGCTGCACTATCTACAATAGCCAAGACATGAAAACAAACTAAATGTCTATTGGCAGATGAATGGATAAAGAAGATGTGTGTGTATATATATATATATATATATATACACACACACACACATTGGAATATTACTCAGCCATAAAATAGAATGAAATAATGTCATCTGCAGCAACATGGATGGACCTAGAAATTATCATCTTAAGTCAGTCAGTCAAAGAAAGATATATGACATCACTTATATGTGGAATCTAAAAAAATGATACAAATGAACTTATTTATAAAACAGAAACAGAATCACAGACATAGAAAACAGACTTATGGTTACCAAAGGGCATAGCAGGTTGGGGGAGAGATAAATTCGGAGTTTGTGATTAACATATACATACTACTACATAAAATAGGTAAACAACAAGGACCTACTGCATAGCACAAGGAACTATACTCAATCTCTTGTAATAAACTCTAATGGAAATGAATCTAAGAAAGAAAAAAATATGCATGTATCACTGAATCACTTTGCTGTACACCTGAAACTGACATTGTAAATTAACTATAATTCAATACAACACACACACACACAGAAAGATACTACTTGTCAATGGCCAGATACTGGATCCTTTAAATTGGAGAAATTTCTAAGAAAATTACAAAATGAAAAAACTCACTGGTAAAGGCAAACATACAGTAAAGGTAGGAAATTATCCATATACAAAGCTATTAGGGAGGTAAAAGATGAGAGTAGTAAAATCATCTGTATCCACAATAAGCAGTTAAGGGATACACAAAACAGATACAAAATATGATATCAACAGTAGTAATCATGAGGGGAGGAGAGTAAAATTGCATAGTTTAAAAAAATATGTTTGAAATTGAGATCAGCAACTTAAAACAATCACGTATGTATAGAGACTGCTATACAAAAACCACATGGTAACCACAAACCAAAAATCTATAATAGATATACACACAAAACAGAAGTGAAAAATCTTTTGATGGTTATTAAGAAATGAAAAATCACCATAAAAGATCTACAAACAATAAATGCTGGAGAGGGTGTGGAGAAAAGAGAATCTTCTTACACTGTTACTGTGAATGCAAATTGGTACAGCCACTATGGAGAACAGTATGAACCTTCTCTAAAAAGCTAAAAATAGAGTTACCACATGATCCAGCAATCCCATTCCTGGGCATATATCTGGAGAAAACCATAATTCGAAAAGATGCATGCACCCCAATATTCATTGCAACATTATTTACAGTAGCCAAGACATGGAAGCAACCTAAACGTCCATCAACAGAGAAATGAATAAAGAAGATGTGGGGTACTTCCTTGGCGGCCAGCAGTTAAGACCCCGTGCTTCCAGTGCAGGGGGCTCTGGGTCAATCCCTGGTCGGGGAACTAAGATCCCATGTGCTGTGTGGCACGGCCAAAAAAAAAAAAGAAATAAAGATGTGGTATGTATATACGATGGAATATTACTCAACCATAAGAAAGAACAAAATAATGCTATTCGCAGCAATATGGATGGACCTAGATATTGTCATACTGAGTGAAATGTCAGACAAAGACAAACATCATATGATTTCGCTTACATGTGGAATCTAAAAAAAGGGTGCAGACGAACTTATCTATAAAACAGAAGTAGACTTATGGATGTAGAAGACAAACTTATGGTTACTGGGGGTAAGGGGGAGAGAGGGATAAATTAGGAGATTGGGACTGACATATACACACTACTATATGTAAAATAGATAACTAGTAAGGACCTACTGTAAAGCATAGGGAACTCTACTCAGTACTCTGTAACGGCCTATATGGGAAAAGAATCTAAAAAAGAATGGATATATGTATACGTATAACTGATTCACTTTGCTGCACACCTGAAACTAATATAACATTGTAAATCAAGTATATTCCAATAAAAGTTGAAAAAAAAAAGAAATGAAATAAATAAAATGGACACTGATGGGACTAAACAAAGGTTTTGATACGATGCTACCTAAAGTTGAATGAGCCAAAGGGATCCCCCTATAGGTCCTCCCAACCTTAAATGGCCCTAAACCAAGTCTAGTCTGTTTACCCCAGTTGAAAAAAAAAATTAAAGGCTGAGAGAAAATTACACTGAGATACCTGATCAGCAGTTGTGTGCGGCAATAGTTAGGCCAACTAATCAAGCTGAAAGATTGACAAAAAAGGGCCTGAGTCCCTTGGCTCAACCTCTCACTGGGGACCCCAAAGCTCTGTGTACAAAAATGTATAAAAAGGCCAAAGGATACAAGGGAAAGTTTCTGGGACTCCTTGTAAGACCCAGACTTGCTGATAGGGTTCTAATGGAAGCTAAAGTTAAAGGTAGAATACTGGATAGAATTGAGATGAATGTTTATAAAAATTGGTGTATTTAAATGGGCTTTATATAAGATGATTACATCTCTTTTGCCTAATTATATTATGGGATAGACATGTCTCACTGGGGAATGCTTCCCCTGCTGTGGTATTATAAGGCAGGGCATGTGAATCTGCCCCTCAGGCAATATTAATTAAACATACTAAAGGAAACTCATAGGGTTACCTGAGCCCACACAATATAAAGTTAAAGCTAGGGCCTAATATTCAGCAACTAATAAAAACAAATTAAAGAAAATGCAGTTGGGCAAGTCAATCTTTTAATATCATGTAGGCGGCAAACCAGTTCCTTGGGAAATTAGAAGCAACTGTCTCTGTTTTGTAAAACTCTACAAATCGAAATGTAAATACATATAACAGCTCTATTTAATTGACTTAAAAGTAAGCACTTACAAATTAAACATTTCTAAGTGTAATAGAAGAAACTAACTTAAATGAATTTCAAGTTCACATGATCTGGGACATATTCAATATTAATTAATATTCAGAATTAAAGTTTAAGTTTGTTGGTTTAATTCATATGGCCATGTCTTACTTTTATTGCATCTAGATTTACTAAAAGTCAGATAAGTCCCTGTTATCTCTTATAAAATTTATCAGTAAGAAAAATAGCCTGGGATGATGGCTGACTTGGTCTAATATCTCAAAGTTTTCATGGGCAATCCAAAATAATTGAACATAATTGTTGGGAACAAGTGGATTAAATAGATATAAGTGGGGTAAGGGCTTTTCGGTGAACTCTTTAAAAATAATTAATTTTGTGGTGTGTCTGCATAAATATAGTTTTTCCAGGTTTTTGGTAACCTGAAATTTTAGAGTTTTGCTAAGTTAAATGATGAAAGTTCATTAAATATCCAGATTGTTCCCAAATAAAATAAGGTATTGAAACATTAGCACTGAACACAGGCTTCCTTTGACAGAAAAACTAAAGATATTTAGGACTGTTAATAAAAATGTTTGGTGCCACACTAAAAATTTTTTTATAAAAAGCATATGTTTTTAAAAATCATAAGTAGTATTTATAGTTTTGCCAATCTATAGAATGCTAATTGATGTAAAGGACAGTTTATAATTGCTTACTTCTTAGTTTTCATTAGAAATTAAGCTTTTAAAAAGAATTCTAATTAATATATGTAATTAAGACTACTAAAATTAACAAAGAAAACATCTTGTATGAAGAGAAAAAAGATATAAGGAGTGAAAATATTTTGTTAAGTCAAAGAAAGTAATTTTGTCCTGGAGAGAGAAAGGGAAAGCATAGAACAAAATCTGAAAGTAAAAAGAAAGTTGCAGAAGGTTGTGGAGAAAGGAGCCCCGAGAAGACTTTCATTTATGGTCAGGACTGGCTAAGATTAAAATAAAGTTTAGTTGGATAAATCAATTTTAATATTAAGAATAGGCTGGTACAAAACTAAAATTTGGTTCTGTGTTAAGAGAACAAAGTTTTCTTGGAACATTGATCTGTTTTTGATAACTGATTGTAAAGTTTCTTTTCCTTTTAATTAATCTATAAGTTTCTATAATTAACTTTAAGATCTTTTATTGTCAGTTTGGTTGAATATTAAGTATTGCTTCACAGTGACCTATTCTCCTATTTGACCCAGTGTTTTAAGAACCTTTTGATATTCTTAACAAACTTCCAAGAAAATTCTAAATAAAGTTATTTTGACCTCTAGCTAACTTTGGGATATTTCAAAAGGCCCCTGAAATATCCCAAAGAGATATATTAAGTTAATTAGGTTTATTTGGTATGTTAAATTAGAAACATTGTCATAAACCTTCTTTGTTATAGTGTATAGTGATAAACCTTCTTTGGTTATATTGTATGGGTAAATGTCATTAATACAGATGTTCCAAAAATTATATGGAATTCCTAAAAATATGGTATGTCCTAGTATAATGTAATCATATTTCTAGTTATCTAAAAATGTTCTGTCATGGGAATAACCAAGTTTCTTGTCAATTGCATTGTAATTACATTGTAATAAGATTTTTTTAAGACCTTTTTTTGAGATACAGTTAACATACAATAGACTGCATATATTTAGAGTGTACTATTTGGTATCCCAATCTCCCAATTCATTCCTCCCCAACCCTCCCCACTTTCCCCACTTGGTGTCCATATGTTTGTTCTCTACATCTGTGTCTCTATTTCTGCCTTGCAAACCAGTTGATTTGTACCATTTTTCTATATTCCACATGTATGTGTTAATATATGATATTTGTTTTTCTCTTTCTGACTCACTTCACTCTGTATGACAGTCTCTAGGTCCATCCACGTCTCTACAAATGTCCCAGTTTCATTGCTTTTTACAGCTGAGTAATGTTCCATTGTATATATGTACCACACCTTTGTCACAGAAATAACCAAGTTTCTTGTCAATTGCTTTGTAATAAGATCTTAAACCATGCCATTTTAAGTTTTTTGTCATTTAGAGACAGTCACTGTTTTGCTCTCATGCTTTTACAAAATGAAAATCTTTAAAGAGACTCAAAAAAAGGACTTTACAAACAAGCTTTATGATGACTTTTAGATCATACTGCTGAAGTGGTTAAGAAATAACAAAACTCTAGGGGAAAATCTGATGGCTTTGTCCAGATCAACAGGAATTAATTACATAGAACTGATAAATGTGATTTATACCTTTATGACTTCTTTTTTAAAAAACTTATTATTTATTTAATTAATTTATTTTAATTTATTGGCTGCATTGGTTCTTCATTGCTGCACATGGGCTTTCTGCAGTTGTGGCTAGCGGGGGCTCCTCTTCACTGTAGTGTGCAGGCTTCTTATTGCCATGGCTTCTCTTGTGGCGGAGCATGGGCTCTAGGCACATGGGCTTCAGTAGTTGTGGCTCACGGGCTCTAGAGTGCAGGCTCAGTAGTTGCGGCACATGGGCTTAGTTGCTCCGCGGCATGTGGGATCTTCCCAGACTAGGGCTCAAACCCGTGTCCCCTGCATTGGCAGGCGGATTCTTAATCACTGAACCACCAGGGAAGCCCTACCTTTATGACTTCTTGTCAGAAATAGTACTGGCTTTTAATCTTTGTTGTCCAGAAATTCTTTCCTCTCACAATGACCTACCACAAGTTGACAAAGTACACCTTTGTAAACAAAGATTAAACATTTATTTTTTTTCTCTCTCCCTGATGCCTCCAGAATTTGGCTTCATCAGTTGGCTCCCCTGTGGACTCAATGGCTTATTGTGATCCAGATTATGACTAGTCATATTTACTAATCATTGTTTTAATTTGTTCTCTGTTGTTTTCAAACTGTTTATGCTTTGTGTCTCTCTGTTGTACTATAACCATATTAATGTTACCAGGTATATTACTTATATTCTGTTTATTTTGTAAGATTGTTATCTCTTGCATTACCCAATGTATAACCAGGCCTTTGACAAAATTAATAATGATTAAATGTCTTCAGGCAATGATCACATATATAACTCTATATAGAATTGTAATAGTGCAACTCTAGATATGGAAAGAAGCAACAAGCAAAAACATTTCCCAGATCCTAATAGACTAGTAAGTCAGACAATCCTGAGAAAGTTAAGTTATCAACAGGGCCTAATCCAAAAATAGCACCTGAGTGACATATCAATGGAATCCTCAACTGACTTAGAAATAAACCTCCTAGCACCATGGGACAAATTGGTCATGAAATGCCTCCCAAACCTTGGCTGAATTTATGACCAACAGGGAATGTGGACGGGGAATGTTGCCTGCCCTTTTAGTAAACAAATAATGTTGCCTGTTATCCCAGTCCTACAAGGATCAAACCATTAGCCACTGCAGCTGCCTACTGACAGTGTGCCCAGAGAGGAAGGAATTCAGGATGAAGAAAAGCAAAGCATTCTCTAATTTAGACACTGGCCCTAGATTGTGAAGATGCATATCTAAGGAATAATTTCAATGAGCCCAGGCTCTTGTATCGTCTCATACATAGAAAAGCACTTCAAATCATTAACTTGAGATATCTGTTCTTTGTGATTAGCAGTAATCTTTTGATGTTTGATTACATGTTTTTTATTCAGCAAAAAATCTCCTTTATTTCCTGGCTCCTCTCTTACCTCTTCAGAGCTATCCAAGAGGCTGTTTCCCAGGCTATAGTCCTCAGCTAAGGTCCCCAAGTAAAACAACTTGTAACCTAAAAAGAAAAAAAGAAAGCAAATTAAAAGGCAATCCACAGACCTGGAAAATATTTTTGCAATATGTTTATTCAAGAAATACTTATAAAGAACTTTTACAAATTGATAACCAGAAGTCAAGCAACCAATTAAAAATGGACAAAACTTGAATGAACACTTTATAAAAGATATACAAATGACTAACATGTAGAAGAATAGGTGCTCCATATTGTTTGTCTTTGGGGAAAGAGATTTTAAACCCACAATGTGAAGCCATAGGTAACATTCCAAGCCAACTAGAATGGCCAAAATTAAAAATACTGACAACCCTAAATGTTGGCATGGTATGAAGCATTGAGAGCTATCATACGTTCCTGATAGGACTGTAAAACTGTACAACCAATTCAGAGAACTTGGGCAATTTTTCATAAAATTAAACATACATATATCCTGTGACTCAGCACTTCCACTCTTACGTATTTATCAAAGAGAAATGAAAACATGTCCACAGAAAGACTTGTACAAGGATATCCAGGGTATCTTTATAACACCCACATATCCCAAATGTCCATTAACAAGAAAATGAATAAACAAATTGTGTAATATTTATGTAGTGGAGTGCTAACAGCAGTGTGGGAATGAATATTTGTTGGCAAGGATGTGAAAAAACTACAATTCTTGTACATTGCTAGTGTGAATGCAAAATGCAGCCTCTGTGGAAAGCAGTTTGGTGATTTCTCAAAAAGTTAAACACAGAATTACCCTACCAATTTCACTCCAAGGTATATGCCCAGAAGAGCTAGAAACGGGTACTCAAATACCTGTACACAAATACTCATAGCAGTGCTATTCACAAGAGTCGAAAGGTGGAAACAAATGTCCATCAACCAATGAACAGATAAACAAAATGCGATACGTATATGAAATGGAATATTAGCCAGAAAGGAATGAAGTAGTGATATATGCGACAATGCAGATGAATCTCAAAAATCATGCTGATGAAATCAGACACAAGGGCACAGGTTGTATGATTTCATTTATATGAAGTGTCCAGAATAAGTAAATCCATAGAGATAGAATGCATCTTAGTGGTTGTCAGGGGCTGGGGTTAGGAGAGAACTGGCAATGACTATTTAATGGATACGGAGTTTTCATTGGGTTGATGAAAGTGTTTTGAAAATATATACATAGAAGTGGTGGTTGCACAATAATGTCAATGCAATAAATGCTACTGAATCATGCACTAAAAAAATAAAAGGAATGAGTGACTTATACAATTGAGCCTTGAACAATATGGATTTGAACTGCACAGGTCCACTTATATGTGGATTTTCTTCAATAGTAAATACTACAGTACTTCAGGATCCACAGTTCATTGAATCTGCACATTTAGAATGGCAGGTATGGAGGAACACCATACATGCATTTTCAACTGCACAGATGTCCTGCACCCTTAACTCCCTGCATTGTTCAAGGGCCAACTGTATAAGTACCAGTATGGATGCGTCTCAAAAATGTTTTGAGCAACAGCAATTTAATGTAAAATATGTACCACATGATTTAATTTTTTATACAATTTTAAAAGGTTACTTTCCATTTACAGTTATTATAAAATATTGGCTATGTTTCCTGTTGTGCAATATACCCTTGAGCCTATCCTACACCCGATAGTTTGTGCCTTCCCCTTCCCACTTGCAACCACTACATCTGTGAGTCTGGTTTTTTGTTATATTTACTAGTTTGTTATATTTTTTAGATTCCACATGTATGTGATATCACAATATTTGTCTTTCTCTGACTTATCTCACTTAGCACAATGTCCTCCAAGTCCGTCCATGTTACTGCAAATGGCAAAATTTCATTTTTTATGGTTGAGTAGTATTCCATTGCATATGTGTATGTGTGTGTGTGTATCACAACTTCATCCATTCACCCATCAATGAATACTTAGGTTTCTTCCATATCTTGGCAATTGTAATACTGCTATGAACACTGGCATGCACCTATCAAATGAGTATTTTCTTCTTTTGTTTTGTTTTTGATATGTACCCAGGAGTGAAATTGCTCGGTCATATGGTAGTTCTATTTTTTGTTTTTTGAGAAACCTCTGTACTCTTTTCCATAGTGATTGAAGCAACTTACATTCCTACCAACAGTGTACAAGGGTTCCCTTTTCTCCACTTTCTTGCCAACATTTGTTATTTGTGTTCTTTTTGATGGTAGGCATTCTGACAGGAGTGATGTCTCATTGTGGTTTTGATATGCACTTCCTTGATTAGTGCTGTTGAGCATCTTTTCATATGCCTGTTGGCCATTTGTATTTCCTTTTTGGAAAAATGTCTACTCAGTTCTTCTGCCCATTTTAAAATTAGGTTATTTATTTGATGTTGAGCTGTATGAATTGTTTACAGTTTGGAGTTTAATCTCTTACTGGTCATATAACTTGCAAATATTTTCTCCCATTCAGTAGGTCGTCTTTGGTTTGTTTATGGTTCCCTTTGCTGTGCAAAAACTTTTTGAATTTAGTTAAGTCCTATTTGTTTATTTTTGCTTTTATTTCCTTTACTTGAGGAGACAGATCCAAAAAAAATTGCTGTGATTTATGTCAAAGTGTTCTGCCTATGCTTTCTTCTAAGGGTTGTATAGTGTCCAGTCTGATATTTAGGTCTTTAATCCATTTTGAGTTTATTTCTGTATATGGTTTTAGAGAATGTTGTAATTTCATTCTTTTAAATGTAGTTTTCCAGTTTTCCCAGCACCACTTATTGGAGAGACTATATTTTCTCCATTGTATATTCTTACCTCCCTTGTCATTGATTAATTGACTAAGTATTTGGGTTTATTTCTGGGCTTTCCTGCTCCATTGATCTATGTCTATTTTTGTAGCCAGTGCCATATTGTTTTGATTACTGCAGCTTTGTAGTATAGTCTGAATTCAGGGTGCATGACTCCTCCAGTCCTGTTTTTCTTTCTCAAGATTGGTTTGGCTATTCAGGGTGTTTTGGCTATTTGGGGTCTTTTCCATACAAATTAAATTTTTTTGTTCTTGTTCTGTGAAAAATGTCATTGGTGTTTTGATAAGGATTGCACTGAATATTTAGATTGCCTTGTGTAGTATGGTCATTTTAACTATATTGGTACTCCTAGTCCAAGAATACAGTATATCTTTCCATCTGTGTTGTCTTCAATTTCTTTGTCTTATAGTTTTAAGAGTATAGGTCTCTTTGCTTCCTTTGATAGGTTGATTCCTAGGTATTTTATTCCTTTTGATGTGATTGTACTGTGTGATTTAAGTCAAAATTTCTTGCTGATGGGATGTGGGGATTCATTGGAAAAGAGCATTTTCTGTGGTAAACATGTTCCATGTCTTGATTGGGGTTGTGATAATACAGATGTATCTATTTGTGAAAACTCATTGAGGTATGCACCAAGGTCCATGCATTTAACTTTACGTAAATTCAATTAAAAAGACCAAAATTCCATGAAAATATGGGCAAAAAACTTGGGCAATTCACAAGAAAGATGTCTAACCATTCACAATAAGAGAAATGCAAATTAAAAGTTCACTGGGGGCTTCCTAGGTGGTGCAGTGGTAAAGAATCCACCTGCCAATGCAGGGGACACAGGTTCCATCTCTGCTCCAGGAAGATCCTACATGCCGCAGAGCAACTAAGCCCATGTGCCACAACTATTGAGCCTGCGCTCTAGAGCCCGTGAGCCACAACTACTGAAGCCCATGAGCCTAGAGCCTGTGCTCTGCAACAAGAGGAGCCACAGCAGTGAGGAACCCACGCACCGCAAAGAAGAGTAGCCCCCGCTCACCGCAACTAGAGAAAGCCCATGTGCAGCAACGAAGACCCAACACAGGAAAAAAGAAAAAAAAAAAAGTTCACTGAGCTACTTCTCATTTATCAGGTTGGCAAAATTTTTAAATCTTGATATTATACTCTGACAGTAGGTATATGGGAGACCAGCTGGTTTTACACACTGTTATGGGGAGCAATCTGGCAATATCTAGCTCATGTACATATGTATTTACCCTTTAATCTAGCACTCTCACTTCTGGCAATGTCTCCATCTTAGTCTGTTAAGGCTGCTATAGCGAATTACCACAGACTGGGTGGCTTATAAATAGTGATTTACTTCTATTTTCTCACAGTCCTGAAGACTGATAGTCCAAGATCAAGGTGCCAGCATGGCTGAGTGAAGGTGGAATTCTTGTACCCTTACTTGGTAGAAGGGGCTACAGAGCTTTTTTTTTTTTTTTAAGAATAAAAATCCCATTCATGAGGGTCGTACTCTTATGAATTCCAACGTGAGTTTTGGGGGACACACATTCAGACAGGCAATATCCATGAGACACACCTCTAATAATACAAAAATACATGTACAATAGGTTATTCATTGTACTATTACTTACACAGTTGCAAAATATTGGAAATGACCTAAATGTCTAAATACAGGAAATTGAATAAAATATGGTACATATAAATAACTGAATACTGTGCAGCTTTAAAAAATTAAAAATCTCTATGATACAGAGTGATTTCTAAGATTTATTGGTACATTTAAAAAAGTACCAATAGACTCCTGGTTTCCAGTTCTGCATACAAGGAACTTGGAATCCTGACTTCATCCTAATAACAAGTAGAAGCCTGAAGAGATTGAGAAATCTACAACTCTACTTGGGGATCCATAAGAGAGGTGAGGACACAGGACAAACCGCTGCCCCACGTTTGGGGAGACAGGTAAATACAGGCACCGCAGCTTCCCCAGAGCAGACGGTCACATGTGAAAGCCAGTGAGGCTGGCAGTGCCAAGGTAGAAAACCTGACCTATAATTGATGAATTGCTGGAAGCTCAGTGTGATAACTCAGAGTTAAAACTCAGGGGAGCCCAGTCATGAGGGACTCCCACAATATTGTGAGATTCACCTCCAGGAGCTCGACCAGGTTCCCACAATAAATATTGGAGAAAAATCCCCTCGAGCCTCCTGCAGGGGGAGGGTAAAAGGAATCATTTGACAATATACCAGAGCACTTTGTTCTCCTTAACAAGGCCTGCTCTCAGGTGAAACCAACTAACCAGAGCCTAAGTTTGGGAATGATCGGAGCCCAACTGACCTGGGGTGGGGAGGGAGAAGGGAAATATCCAACTCCAGTAGCCCTAGCCATTATGGTCCACCTAAGGTGGGGGAAAAAACTGAGAAACTCTTATGAAGTACACAGTCCAGAGGCACAGGCTCACTGTGAGACTGAGACCTAGTCACAGGATTACAGAACGCCTCCCCTCCCTACATCTTATCACTTTACCGAAGGCTTATTCGCAGCAATTCCTTTTACCCGGTACGTACTGTCGGCTATCAAGCAATTACAAGGCACATCATAAGTCCAAACACACAATTTGAGGAGACAGAGCAAACATCAGAATCAGGCACAGCAGGGATGTTGGAATTATCAGAGCAGGAATTTCAAACTTTAAAAATTCAACTGAAATTAAAATTTAATATGCTAAGGTTCCCAATGGATAAAGTGGATAGCATGCAAGAACAGACGGGCTATGTAAGCAGAGAGATGGAAATCCTAAGAGCCAAAAAGAAATGTTAGAAAAAGTCCACAGTAAAAGAAGTGAAGAATGCCTTTGATGGGCTTATTAGGAGATTGGACATGGCTGAGGAAAATCTGCGAGCCAGGGGATATATTGGTAGAATCCACTACAACCAAAAAGCAAAAGGAATAAAGACTAGGAGAAAACAGAATACCCAAGAACTGTGGGAAAACTACAAAATGTTTAACATGTGTGTGTGATGGGAACACTAGAAGAAGAAAAAACAGAATATTTAAAATAGAGCCTGAAAATTCCTTAAGTAAATGTCAGACATCAAACCACAGATCTAAGACGTTTAGAGAACATCTAACAGGATAAATGCCACAGAGACTACACCTAGGCATATGATTTTCAAACTACAGAAAGTCAAAGAAAATCATAACCTCAAAGAAGCTGCAGGAAAATACCTTACATATGGAAAAACAAAGATAGGAATTACATCCAACTTCACTTCAGAAAGCCTTAATAAATACAAAATTGTACATCTCGTATGGTTTTTGGTTAAAAAAAAGAAGAAATAAAAATACATGTGCAAGGTGAAGTGAGTCAGAAAAACAAATATCGCATATTAACACATATATGCGGACTATAGAAAAATGGTACAAATCAACTGGTTTGCAAGGCAGAAATAGACACAAATGTACAAAGCAAATATAGGGACACCAAATGGGGAAAGCTGAGGGGTAGAGGGGGAATGAATTGGGAGATTGGGATTGCCATATATACATTACTAATAAAAAATATCAAATGGTACAGTTTAAATAGATGCAGTTTATTGTATGTCAATTGTAACTCAATAAAAGTTCTTAAAGAAAAAAAAATACATGTATTTGCTTTTGCAAAAGAGAACACAGGAAGTATAAACCAGAATGAATGAAGCGGCTTACCTTCAAGTGGTGGGGCATGAGGGAATGGAGTAAAGTATACTTCTGAGTATACTACTTTATATAGTTTTGACTTTTGGAATCATACTAATGTATTGTATATTCAACAAATAAGCTTAAATCAATAAGCAGGGGGGAGAAAAATATCCTAAAACTGAATGAGAGCAGAAAGAAGTGATCCCACCTGCATTTCAAATAAACAACAATCATAATGAATCCTTTACTTTGCTGTATATACCCTTGGTTTTAAGGGAAATAAAAGACTTGGGAACCAATCTTTTTTAAAAAACAGTTTTAAAAATAGTGGTATGAATGTGGCAAATCTGAAACTCTCATGATCGTACTGTAGGACTGAGACAGTGAGCAAACATACTGAAGTTGTTGGGAGCCAAGGTTCTGCTGTAAAACAAGGGAGGTACAAATATGGATGGGGAAGTAAGGTAGGATTTGATGTGGGGTTGAACTGGAATTAAGGAAGTTTATATAAACTCCTGATCACCCCACAGGCCTGAAAGCCTTGTAGTTGCCCAGCCCTGAGACCAAAGAAAGGGCTTGGAGTCAGCGACAGAGACACCCACGATTTACTGAACAGGGTATCTTACATGTCAGAGGCGAAGGTCCTGGAGAGATACTCTGTTGTGCGCAGCGGCCAAGGGCAGGTAGATCATGGCAGCAATCTTCATTACTAGTGGAGGGAGGGGGATACCATTTATAGGGGGAACTGACATCTGGTTGGCTCATCAGTTACCAGGGAAACCAGCGGCTGGGGCAGGGGGGCAAGCACTGTAGGCAGTTACTGATTAAGCCCTGTAATTAAGAAGACTGGATAGTCTTGTGGGTGAAGCTGGGACTGGTTGAGCAGGGGTTGCACAGAGAGTAAGACAACAGTCATCTTAAGTAGCCTATCCATCCACCCATCCAACCAACCATCCATCCACCCATCCAACCAACCATCCATCCATCCATCCATCCATCCACCCACCCACCCACCCACCCATCCATCCATCCATCCATCCATCCATCCATCCATCCATCCATCCATCCATCCATCCATCCTTAGAAATGATGACACCATAGTTGCAGTGAACAAACCTTGATTACAGGTCCTGGTTTCTAAATACTGTTTTCCACTAAAAGGAACATAGGCAGCTTGGAGAAATGGCCAGGTGGCTGAGTCCAGGGATGGGGCAGGGAGGATTCAAGATGAATCTGGAAGATCTTGTGGTAACTGAAAGTAAGAAAGTCAGAATAAAATGATGGGGTCATGTCACCAAAGACACAAGAGCTAGTTTGAGCCAAATCTGGGACAATTTGAGTATCAGCGGATTATAACCCATTGAATAAATTAAGCATTTCTGAGGTCATATTGGTAACAAATAGCTAATTAGGTAAATATGGTCGACGGGAAAATTTGTGAGAATAGAATGCCAACTAGTAAATATAAAAAGAACAGTGGTGCATGACAGCCTCAAATTGTACGGATGTCCAAGGATTATAATAAGACTGAGTCTCTACCTTTCTGCTGGGAGCAATCACAACCTCAGGTATCCTTCTACCAATACTCCACCTCACTCTCTGCTCCAACCACAAAACAAGGACACTCATTTTCACCCTCCAACCCAGACCAAGTGATTCTCATTTAAGCCGAATGAGTGCCTCCGATGACAGATGTACCTACCACTGATTAAACCTTGGGATCACCTGGAGAACTTGTGCCCCTAATAGCATCTGGGCTCCACCCTCAGAGATTCCAATTTAACTGGTCTGGGGTGGGATGCAGGAGTTAGCATTTTTAAAAAGCTTCCCAGATGATTCTTTTGTGCAGCCAGGTTGAGAACTACAGGAATCAAAAACAACAGAGATTTCAGGATAGAAAACAAAGCACAAGAATTCATCAATATCCAAGATCTTACTTTGCTACATAAAAGATCAAAATTTCTATCCTATCTGGGTGTTTAGTTCTAACCAGTTTCCTATGTGATGACATCTGCTATGGAAAGGAAGATAAGGTTTGATCTTTACCCTGATGAGTCAGGGAATCTTCTGGTTTGGGGAGGACTAAATGCCTTCAGAATTACTCCTTTAAGCATTCTGTGGTGTTCCCACCTACTCCCTTTCAGAAAGGTCAGTAATCGGGAATACTACAAAATGATGTCTAGGTCATCTTTCCCTTTACTGGCAGTGGCAAAAGCACTTAAAAAAAAATAGGCGTGTGAGCGAAGCAAGGAAGGAGAAAGGAAAGACAGTGACTAAGTTACATTGTCGCCCTACCTTGGTCTGCACATCAGTTTGGCCTGTATATTCTTGATTTCCAGGTTAAAATGTTATCTTCACATTTTTACTGAGAGCACTGAGGGCAGGGAAGCATCAAAGGGTTTTTCAATGGGACAGCTTTGATGATGTGATTCTAAAAAATTCCTTGGTATTAAATTGTCATCAGTATTAAATTGATGTCATAGGTAATGGGAAAACAATTTTACGGATTTTAAAACCCAGTGTCTCTTCAACCCCCACACAATCAAATTTAAAACCTCTGAAGTTAATCTTTGTGAACTATTCTCCAGGAAACCTGCTGTGAACTGCCATCAGGGTTGATTTGGTTGCTAGTGCAAAAAAGGAAGACAATATAACTGGTGAAAAGAGAGGCTGCTTTTTGTATCTGTGTGGTCAATAGGTGAAGTCTTGTCCGATTTACTACAAGTAGCTATCAGTTAACTTCTTTCTAAGAAAAATTTCTATCTTCATCCATCTGTCTTCAGAACTGTTGAGGGAAGGTCCATGTGAGTGAGCAGTGGTGGAAGGGATTGTCACCTTAAAATGCTTCTATCTGTTTGGATCTAAAATATGGCCCATCGTTTAAAAAGAGGCACCAGTGTTGAGGGTGTGCCTTGCATTCTGGAAATTACTTTTTCTCTCTGCTGCCTCTATACCTGTTCCCAGTTTGCATACTTTCTATTTCTTCTATCTGGGCAAATTTTCCCATCCTGCTTTTACACCTCCTATTTTTCCTGTGAGGTCTCCCTAGACCATTTTAGTTGTCATTGCTCCTGCTTTTGCACAATGCACCCCAAAATTTAGAACAAATTCTGTTTTTAGTGCTTGAGGGAGGCTACTTCATAGGCATGTCTTGTCTTTCTAGCAAAATGTTAAGCTTTGTTAAACTTCAAGCTGCTTCAAGAAAGGAACAGCTTATACTCCTGAATCTCCCCTAGTATCTAGCATAGCATAGAGCATATTTTAGGTTAAGACCTTAATTAATGGTGAACTAACCTTGGGTTACAGAGATTTTTGCATAATAAATTATCTGAGTGTGGTGTTTTCTTTCGGGACCTTGACAAATACAAAATGATACCATACTTTAGGTATAAAAAAGGGATGTGGCCATTTTTAAAATGCTATAACTTTTTCTTTTGTGAAGGCAAGAATCCTTTTGCAAAATGGAAAATCACTTTCTAATTTATCATTTAAGTAACATCAATAATTTTTGAGTTTTTTATCATGACACTTTTAATTTTTATTTTTTTGGTGAAGTATAGTTGATTTACAACGTTTTAGGTGTGCACCAAATTGATTCAGTTACACACATATATTCTTTTTGGATTCTTTTCCATTATAGGTTATTACAAGATATTGACTATAGTTCCCTGTGCTGTACAGTAGGTCCTTGTTGTTTGTCTATTTTATACAGAGTCTGTATCTGTTAATCCCGAATTCCAAATTTATCCCTCCCCCTCATCCCCGTTGGTAACCAGGTTTGTTTTCTATGTCTGAGTCTATTTCTGTCTTGTAAATAAGTTCATTTGTATCATTTTTTTAGATCCCACATATAAGTGATATATGATATTTATCATAACATTTCTATATAGAACTAAGGAAAAATGAAAAATAGGAAAACCACAGAAAAGGATGAAGTTTTACAAACAGCAGTTTCCTGATGCAGTCTGATCAGAGGTCTTGATGTGTCAGGGTTTGGTGGTCAGTTTATGAGTAATTCAGTCCTCAGTTTCCCTCCCTCCCTCAGTCTCAGAGCTCGTCTTTCTTCCTCCCTTGGCTTCCCCAAGGACAGGGTTGCAATTCGAGTTCTGAGTGGGTATTGTGGACATCAGACTCTGGAACCCCTTTTGGTCTGAATGAATCATTACGGTTTCCACCCTCAGAGAATTAAGGTCTCTGGTGGTCTAATTTCTCTCAGTTCTATGACCTTTTATGGCATTGCTTTGCGTCCTTCTGTAAATGATTCAAGTCTTCTGAAATTTCTTCCTTGAGTGTTTCCCAATTCATTCAAAACCTCAGAAGAGATTCTGGTCTCTAACGCTGAGTAACCATGTCTGCTTAACTAGGTATAATCCCTTAAAAAAAAAAAAAAGGGTGCTGTGTATGATTCAGACATTTACGAAGATAGATTATAAATTTTTCCAGGGGTCATTAGTCTTAGATGATTACCATGACTTGCTTGCAAAACAGCTGAAATTGGTATTAGGTCTGTGATCTGCAGCTGAGCTCATTGAGGTGAGCTCACAGAGAACTATGTGCCAATTTTAATGTTGTACATAGTTTCTGTGTAGCTTCCTAAGATTTCTTTACATGTAGGCTGCTGGTTTAGCACTCTTTGTCCTTTGCAGACATTTTCTTACTAATCCATGTAATGGGTGAAAGCCAAAAAAGAAACTATCACCTGAGAGACCAAGGCTCTAGGTGGAGCTGACTTTCCTCCGTGACAGAGGAAGACTGACAGAGCTCATAGCCAATGAGACTGCTGCTTACCTTCAACTTGGGGATCAGGAAGGGGCAAGGGAGAGACTTAGGCATCACGGCTCTTGCCTTGAGCATTTGTAATATTACCCAGTGACATTTTCTGACACTGAGATGGTCAGAGGCAAGGATACTGGGCAGTGTTGCTGGAGAGGGAACCTGAGCACGTTCTCTCTTGTCTCCATCAGAGAGCTGTCTAGAGTCCCACGAGAGGACCAATTCCTGGGTTTAGGGTAGCCCATTCCCATCTTTGGACTCCTGTAACTACTGGGAAACATTCCTTTACACTTGGTATTTACATTTATTATAATCAAGTTTTCCTTTTGCATCTACTTGAAACTTTTGCCCAGTTTATTTGAGAAACTTTGAGGACATTGCTGGTCTGCATCTCAATTTGGCCAATAGAACCCCTAATGTGATAGGAAAAGGAGATCTTTAACAGCTTGGGAAAAAAGTATTATACATTCTATAAATGGTCATAAATAGTATGTTTTGCTATATAATCAACTTGGTTTACTTATTTATGCCTCACCTCAATTTACAAATGATTTTACATCACACAGTTTATATCACACGTAGGTAAAATTAAATGATAATATAAAAATAGAAATAGAACCCCAAGACCAAGGGGAAGGAAGATACAAATGTGTCACCCTTACAGGGTAACAGAATTGCTAGGATAGTGCTTCGAATTCGACCCTTGGTCAAAAAGGTGAATATAACCAATTAGGGGTTCTCTTAGAAAAGAGGAAGCAAAACAGTTCTTCAGCAGAGGCAAATCTTTGTTTCACACTGAGATTAAAAGAGACTCACTCAAAGACCTATATAGTGAATGCAGAGTCGTGTCATAATCAATGTCCTCAACAACAGTCCTAGAGTAAACAAGACTTTTTTTTTTAATGGTTGTTTCTCAAAGCAGCTTTTGATGAAAGCTAGCATATCAATGCGAGCACTTGATGAAGTCATTCTGAAAGGAGTCAGACGTCATCACGTGCTTAATTATATAATCTTCTGGCGGTCCAACTTGATTAAAAATAGTATTCATAGCTTCTTAAGTTGCTTTTTTTTTTTTAACATTTTGAAAATAATATATGTATACACACGCACAGGGAAATCAAATGATCCTGAAACACATAAAGAACTTCCCCTCATCACCTCCTCTCCAGTTAGTTCTGTTCCCCAGAAGTAGTCATATTGCTCTTTACTTCTTTGGGGATTGACTGTTCTAATTGTAAATTACACTTTAATTTCTTGGTTTATCAACTTTAGATTATATCTATCAACCCAGTGATTTTTGAGAAATTAAAAGACTTTAACCCACCTATCTTTCCTTCTGTTTCCTAAATGTGTTATTAGTTATATTATTATTTGCAGTTTTTTTCTGGTACTTGCCTTTAGGACTGTATTTCGATATATAAATTCTACGTAGCACATATTAACTGCACACAGAGAAGAGTTTTAGCACACTTCCATTTCCACCTCATTCCCTTGCCCCTAATTCTATTTATTATATTGTTTTTACATTGTCAAGGTTTATAATATTTCCATTATATTCTTAAATTATATTTGTCTTTCATTTTCTATATATGGTTTCTAAATTTTGAAACTGATGAATAGCATTTAATATATATTTAATTATATATGTGTGTATTCTATATCTATATCTACATCTCTATCTATATATATATGACTATATCACCACATATGTAATGTGTCACTTTGGAAGCATTAGTATGATTAAACCCACAGAAAAGGAAATGCAAGTTTGTATACAAACAAACGCCCTATGAATTGAGTTCCTTAAAGGAGATTATTTTAAGCACCAAGGTTAAATTGATTTTCTTTTTAGCTTTGGTCTTTTCTTAGTCATACATACATGTGACTCCTTCCTCTTTTCGTCTCTTCCATCCTCATTCTCAAGTAGATGGTTCTGAGAAAATTGCAGTCTAAAGACTTCCACAAGCGCCCATCATCGCATCTGCACACTCCCCACATCTCTATCCACATAAATAGCCTTTTCTCCTTTTGTATATCTCAGCTGAATTCTCCCTGCTCCTAGCCACGCCCAGCCCCTCTCATTCTGCCTCCAATCTCATCCCCTTTTGCATATGCAAACACATTGCTCCAGCAATTCCCTTTTTCATTCCTGCTTTATCAATTTAATTTCCCTCTCTCGGGATATATGTATACGCATAGCTGATTCACTTTGCTGTACAGCAGAAACCAACACAACATTGTAAAGCAATTATATTCCAATAAAAATTAATAAAAAAAAATAATTTCCCCCTCTCTACTGGATCTTCCCATTAACCTTCTAAGAGGATGTTATATTTCACAACAACAAAAAATTCTTTCTTGACCTCACTTTCCAGTTACCCTCTATGTCTTCCTTACTTGTATAGTAAGAAACCTCTAAACATTTACTAATACTCACTGTCTCCAATATCTTCCCAATTTCCACAGAACCACTCTTATCTAGATCACTAATTACATTCATGTTGCCAATCATGAATGGTCAGTGGTCATCTTACTTGCTCTGTCAGCAGTTTTGATCACTGTCTCTTCCCTGAAACATGGTCTATTTTCGGCTTCCAGGACATGATATTCCCTTGAGTTTCTGTCTGTTTCTGTGGTTGCTACTTCTCAGTTTGTTTGCTCCTTTCTTCTCATCTCTCTGACGTCAAAATGTTAGTGCATCCCAGAACCCAGTTCTTAGATCTCTTCCCTTTTTCCATCTCCACTCACTTTGGAACTTTATCCAGCCTCGTGTTTTTTGTTTGTTTGTTTTGTTTTGTTTTTGGTTTTTTTTTAATCTGAAGTTTTTTTTTTAATTTATTTATTTTATTGGCTGTGTTGGGTCTTTGTTGCTGCACACGGGGTTTCTCTAGTTGTGGTGAGCGGGGGCTACTCTTCATTGTGGTGTGCGGGCTTCTCATTGTGGTGGCCTGTCTTGTTGTGGAGCATGGGCTCTAGGCACATGGGCTCAGTAGTTGTGGCTCACAGGCTCTAGAGCGCAGGCTCAATAGTTGTGGCGCAATGGCTTAGTTGCTCCACGGCACGTGGAGGGATCGAACCCATGTCCCCTGAGTTGGCAGGAGGATTCTTAACCACTGCACCACCTAGGAAGTCCCAGCCTTGTGTTTTTAAATAACATTTCTACTGTGATGATTCATATGTATATGTGTATATGTTTATTGTTGGGGAAGTTAGTAATATAGTTTTGTTCAGGCCTCAGAGACAGAAGCAGACCTCTGACCGATCTGTGACGCTGCCTGGACTGTGTGCTTGCTTACACAACTAACAATTGCTGTTAGCAAGTCAAATGGCATTTATGGTAAGAAAGGGAGTGGATCTTGGAATTTCTTGAGCCCTGGGGATCTGGCTAGTTCCCCCAGGGTCTGGAGAATCTTGTAACTTACATGGTGAAACCAACAGCATTGTTAAAGTAAATCCATAGCTGCTTTTTTGCACACAAACTGATGATATCAGTTTGCGGCCTGGAATTATAAGCAGAAGCCCCCAGACCTCCAATCTGAAGTCTCTCCCGTGGAGTGGATGCACTTCCCAGGACCCTTCCCAATTGGGGCTCCAGGTTGCTATCCCTTGGGACTTCCCAGCTCTGCTTGGATCTGGATGTAGGTGCTTCTCCAATTTGGTGATGTATAAACCTCAGTCTTTAATATTCTTTTCTTAGTACACTGTAATCTTTGTTCATTCAATAAACTCTCTCTAAATTCTTGTTTAACTGATTGTACAGTGGTTATTTTGCCAGCAAATCCTATGAACCTTGAAACCAAAAGTAAGGGTTTTGGCAAAACATTTATATATGTATTTGTAATATATATAAATAGCTCTCTTGCTCTCTTTCTCTCTCTTGTATCCTCTCCTGAAGCCAGATTTGTTTTTCCAGCTCCCTTCTCTGCAACTCCACATGGACATCTAATTTCAAACACCACATCCCCAAAACAGAAATCTTGGTCTTCTCCTCCATGTCTGGTTCTTTCAGCCTTCTTCATCTTAGGCAAAGGCAGTTCTATCTTCTAGTTTCTTAGGTCAAAAATGCTGGAGTCACACTGGAGTCCTGCTAGCTTTACCTCCACAATATATCTAGAATATGAACCCTTTCCACCCCCTCCTCTGCTACCATCCTGGTCCGACCCTCTGTCATACATCTGTTGCTTGAATTACTGTAATACATTTTCACCCAGTTTCCCTGAATCTTCCCTTCATCCCCTTCAGTTTATTTCCAGTACAACAGCTCAAGTGATAGATCATGTCACCTCCTCTGCCTGAAACTCTTCAGTAACTTCCTATTTCACACTGAGTAAAAACTGATGTTTAACAATGGCCTAATAGATCCCATGTAATTTGTCTCCTATTACCTCTCCTCCTTATTTACTCTACTCCAGCCACAGTGGCCTCCTTGGTGGTCCTAGGAGATGACAAGTATGCTCTTGCCTCAGGGCCTTTGCACATGATGAACACATCCCACCCCTGCCCCCGAATTCTATACCCCAGACATCTGAATGGCTAATCCCTTACCTCTTCCAGGTCTTCACTGAGATGTTGCTTTTGCAGTGAGGCTGCCCTGATAACACTACTTAAAGCTGCATCCCTGCAATGTTCCCTATCCTTCCTGGATTGCTATCTAGGCCTAAACATTACACTTATCTGTTTCCCTCTTACTAGAATGTGGGCTCCATGTGGGAAAGGATTTTTGTCTTTTTATTGTTGCAGAAAATTCTTATTTTTTTGAGACAATTTGTATTCCCAACTAGAAGATTTAGGATTTTCTTTATATTCTTGATTAATTGACTTTTTTTAGAGTATGTGTCTAGGTTTATCTCTTGAAATCTCCTTCTCTTCCACTTGGCTATTGGTGAGTCCTTCATGTTTGATGACCTGTTTTTGTCTCTTGCTCAGAGAAATTTTCTTCTAACATTTCTTTTCTTTCATTTTTCCCCTCCTTCAACATAGTCCCTGTAATCTCTTTATCAAACACCTTTAGGTCATATGCCAAGTCTTTTAACTTTTCTCTCATAGTTTCCATTGCTTTAAATTTCTTCTCTTTTGGAAGATTGCCCTGATTTATCTTTCAGCTCACTAACTTCATCTGTGTGTATTTTATTATGCAGTTCTTTGCCTTTCTGCAAATACATTTTAATTACATAAATCTCTTTTTTGTTCTCCAACTGCTCTCTTTTACATAGCAGTTTGTTATGATAAAAATAACATTCCCCAAATGTCTCTGAAGATGCTAATTCAGATTTTTGAAAAGACCTTGTCTGTTATTTACCCCATGGTTTGTTATTTTATAATTTCATTTTAGACTTTCATTTTAATGATGTTAGTTTTCTTTACCTTTCCTGATAATCCTTCATGGTCCACTCATCTTTGACACAGGTAGCTGACAGGCATTTTCTCTGAAATTCAGTTGATTAGGTTTTAATAACATAACACTTTGATTTTTATCTGGTTATAAATAAGTACATAACTAGTATATAAAATATACAAAATACAGGAAAATAAAGGAAGGAAAATATCATGCATAAGTCATTACCTATAAATAACCACTGTTAACATTTTTGTGTATTTTCTTCCTTACATTTTCTAACACACACACACACACACACACACACACACTGCCTACTTCCTGCTGTTTAAAACACACTAGCACACTTTGGGAAAGACAAGGTCTCTGCTGTCATGAAGATTATAGTCTACTAGCAGGAAAAGATAGAACTAAAACAATCATGCAGATTATGGCATAATTACGAATTGCTATAATCCAGAAAGAAAAAAGACATAGTTTTATGATTTCATATACAGAATAATACCAAAAAAACAACAACAACCAAAAACTGAGCTGAACTGGGATGACAGGAATGCCTTCCTTAGGGACTTGCGATTATGTCCTGAGTAGGACTTTAGGTGAAGAGAGGGAGAAGATAATTTGAGACAGAAGAAATACATGTGTATATATCCATCCCTGCGGTAAGAGAGAAAATTGGCTTTAAAGAAAGAGAAAGAAGCTGGAGGCTGGCGTATGAGAATGAAGGAGAGAATGGGGCAGAGGGACATGGAAAGGTAATTAGAAGTGAGATGGTGTAGAGTCTGTGGGCTGCATTTAAGATTTTTGTCTTTACCTTAAAAGCATTTGTAGGACTTTAAACAGTAGGGTTGGCATGATTTGATTTAAGTTTTGAAAGGTTTACTCTGACTGCAATGAGGAACCCATTAATAGAACCAGAGCAGCTATTAGGACACAAGTTAGGAGACTATTACAGTCATCCAGGTGAGACAGGATGATGACTTAAACTGGTGTGGTGACATGGAAGTGGGAAGAAGCACTTAGAGGGAAATGTCATGGATGCCTCTGGGATTTCTGACTAACACCACTAGATGAATGAGGGTGCTGTACACCGCAGGGAACACTATCAGGGGACCATGTTTGTGGAGGGTTTTGAGTTCTGTCTTGAACATGTTAGATTTGCAGAACCTTCTGAGACAGTCAGGTGAAGACAGTTGATTACTCATGTTTAGAGCTCAAAGAGAGATCTGAGCTGGATGGGTGATATGCATTGGAGACTCATAGCCAGGAGATGGGAAGTGAAGTTGAGGCCTGGGGAGTCACTTAACATATGGAGCATCTTCCAAAAAAAGATGGCACCAGCTTACAACACATTGGTCGTGCAAGAGTGCCTGTTTCTTCATGCCTCTGACTATATACTACTTTGCATTACTAAATTGTTTGTTCTTTTCCAAACTGTCAGATAAAAAATAGTGCATCCTGGTTACTTTGGCCTGAGTTTTTAAGTGAGGTTGAACATCTGTTTCTACATTTATTAGCCACAGATTTTTTTTCTATGACTCTGAAATGTGACAGTATATTATTCTGGAGAGAAAGTCTATTGATTCATTGGTTTTCAAACTGACCCTCAAATGGTTCAGAACCATTTATGCGGAGATGTTCTGATGAGGAAGTCTAATCTTCTGCAAGTCAGCCCTGCAAATATTTATCCACTGCTATCCCTGTCCCCTAAAGCCATCTCTCCCATAGGTAACTAGTCCTCAGGGCATTAACGCTTTGAGTTTCTGTCTTCTTAAACTGAGCCTGAGCATGGCCGTGATCATCTTGCCTCAGCTTCCGGATCACCAGTGCAGACCTGGACATGTCTCGAATATTCTACGTTCCTCCTTTCTTCTTTTCACGTGCAGAATCTTTCTGCTTCTAATATTTTCGTCTCACAAAACAAGGAAGATGTGATGCCTTCATTACACTGTGACTGAAACTCATTGCCTCTACTGTGTTAAGTTCTAGATACTCAGCTGGCCAAGTATTTCTTTCTAATTGCAGAAAGCAACGTCAGCAAATGTGTCAGGGGAGGCCAGGTGGGATTGGGGGTTGGGGAGGCAAAGATGCATATCCAGGGCAGCTGCTTCTCTTGGCTCTCCGTGAGGCATGGTTTAGTCATTGAAAAGCATTCCTGGAGCTGTCACTAGGGGGAGTGTGAGACAAATTTTTCACTTGGAAAATGCCAGAAAGAGGGGTTGGAATGCTGGGACATAGAAAACAGTGAAAACTTAGGAAGGAATTTGTGGAGTTGTGTCCTGGCTCTTACACTGAGTGTGGGTCTGGACTCGTTGGAAGCACAAGCCTTTGGTGCGGGATTCATCTGCAGCCAGGAGCTCTAGGCAGAGCTGACGGTGGAGGCCAGGGAGAGGGGAGGAAGGGGGAGGCTAGTGAAGGGAAGGGAGGAGCCACAGTCTTTACTCTTCCTGGGACAGGGAGGGATGTAGGGTTGGTAGGATGCCTGCACACACTTTCTAATGTCGGTGCGTGCTGCTTTGATCTTGCAGCTGATGTTCCGGTGAAGGGAGATCTTTCACAACATGAGTTCAGGCACCGTGACATCAGATGGTAAATAACATTTAGTGAGTCTTGCTTGGTACAAACCACTGTTCTCAAGACAACAGAGGGGAGATAGAAATGAAAAGAAAGAAAAAAGGAAAAATAAAGATATAATCTTTAGCCTTACAGTTTTAAATCCTGTTTGGAAATTTGCAATATTTTCATTTCCACCTTGTCTTACTTCATCAATATCTCCTTTAAATTTTTCATCCTTTTGTCTCTGTGCCTGTATTTGAAAACAAGCTCCAGTCTGTTTCCCAGTTCAGAAGAGACTTTACTTGGTCTGACATTGCTCCATCACCCGCACCCTGCCCTCATGGTCTCCGCTTCCACAACCAGACTTCTTGAAAGTGGTCTCATGTCCATTGCTGCTCATGAATCCCGTCCTCAGCTATGCTTTGGGTTCTGCACACATCAGTCCATGAAACCCTTTGGGCCAAGGTCACGGAAGATGGCATTCATTGAAAACGATCCCTCTTAGCCCCACCTCCAGCTACCCAGTTTCCTTTAGCACAGAAAATCATAGGAAGGAATTTATTGTGTGTTATTCCAGAGATACTGCATACTTAGACAATAAAACATACCAATATATCTTTTAATATCCCTTTTTACGTAAAGATACTATGCTGGGCACACTGTTTTATACTTCCTTTCTAAATATGCAATGTATCTTGGTAACCTTTCCATATAAAGAAGTTATTCATTTATTTTTTTAAAGGGCAAGGGGTCCATCATATCGAGCTAATAAAATGCATTTAGCCAGCCTGCTTTTAATGGACATTTGCTAGTTTTTGATATTTTGCTCTTACAAAGAATGGTTCAGTGAATGAATATGAAAATGTCTCTCCATATTGGTATAGACATTAACTGCAGGATAGATTCTGAGAATTGGGGTTGCTGGGTCCAAGGTGGATGTGTTTGTAATTTTAATATATGTTGCCATATATTGTTATTACTCCTGCCAGAAATATAGGTAAAATGCCCATTTCTCTATCACGCTCAAAATTTTGCTTATTTTTGTTTTTATTTCCATTACTCCAGGAGGTGGGTGAAAAAGGATCTTACTCTGATTTATGTCATAGGGTGTTCTGCCTATGTTTCCCTCCAAGAGTTTTATAGTGTCTGGCCTTACATGTAGATTTTTAATCCATTTTGAGTTTATTTTTGTGTATGGTGTTAGGAAGTGTTTTAATTTCATTCTTTTACATGTAGCTGTCCAGTTTTCCCAGCACCACTTATTGGAGAGGCTGTCTTTTCTCCACTGTATGTTCTTGCCTCCTTGATGATGCTTGGTGATGACCTAGAGGGGTGGGATAGGGAGGATGGGAGGAAGTCTCTAGAGGGAGGGGATATGGAGATATATGTATACATACAGCTGATTCACTTTGTTGTACAGCAGAAACTGGCACAACAGTGTAAAGCAATTATACTCCAATAAAGATCTGAAGAGAAAAAAACCTTGCTTTTGCTCATTGGATAGGTGAAAAGTGGTGTCTCTAAGTTTTAACTGAGCATCTCTTATGTTTAAGAGCCATTGTAGATTGACTATTTTCTAAATATGAACCAGATCCTGTAACACATTCTTGATATTTCCGATAGCTCCCATCACCTTCGAGATGCAGCTGAACTCCTGGGATGGCATTTCCTCTGCCACTAGCCTGCTTTGTCACTGCACCCTCTTCCCAAACTCAGCCCCGAGGGTTCATGAGTGGTTTTCTGTCCTTGGAACACTACTCTCTTGCCTCTGTCTGCGGTGTCCTCCCCCTCCAGGTTGCATATGGTAAACTACTGTCTGTCACCCCAGGGAAGGCCTCCATGCTTTCCACCTCCAAACACCCTGCACTTAGATCTATTAGGTCCTTGTGATTTCTCCATCTCCAGCATGGCTCTTGACAGGGTGTTGCCCTTAATAAATATCTGTCGAGTGGATGAGAGGCTGAATAGCCCTACAACTAAACAGACTTTGTGAGCAGGATTTCTAAGCAGTATTTCAGCTGCCAAATTAAAATTTCTAGATACACTTATCCTTATTCTGTTGCTATCCATGCACTTGCTTTTTTCTCTCTTTTTCTTTTCTTTTCCCCCCTAAATTAAAAACAACCATGGAAATAAATGCCTGTCAGAGTCCATGCAATTCGAAGTCATTTTGCTTAGAGATGTGATGGTTCAAGGGAAGTATGCTCGTTGTGGTGGCTTTTATTAAAGAAAAGATCAAATTTTCGAGACACTGTATAGGTTTAACTTTTGCTTAATGGGAATGGAAAATAGCTGGCTGTTCATTAGTAGGAGCCGTTACTGCCTGGTTTGACCCGAGCACGAGGGCTCAGAGCCCGGTTCTTTTCAGTACAGAGGTGTTTCCTGGCTCCAGTTTGCCTCCAAGCAGAACTGGCTCCCACACCATTCTTTAGAGTGTTTCTACTGGTACAGAGAAGGCAATCGCCCCTCAGCAAGCCTGGTAACTGGTCCCCTCTCAGTCAACATCAAGCCATAGGACTGGAAAGTTCTCTCACCAGCAAAGCAAGGAGTTCAGACTGATTAGTTGCTAAACTCCCCATTTGTTCTGACATTCTTTTTTTTTTAAATTAATCAATCAATTAATTAATTTATTGGCTGCATTGGGTCTTCCTTGCTGCATGTGGGCTTTCTTTAGTTGTGGTGAGCAGGGGTGCTATTCTACATTGAGATGGCTTCTCTTGTTGTGGCACATGGGCTTAGTTGCTCCGCAGCATGTGGGATCTTCTGGGACCAGGGCTCGAATCCATGCCTCCTGCATTGGCAGGTAGATTCTTAACCACTGTGCCACCAGGGAAGTCCCCGAAGTTCTTTAATTAAAAAAAATTTTTCAGCTGTGGAGAGAAGGGAACTCCTCTACATTGTTGGTAGGAATGTAAATTGGTACAACCATTATGGAGAACAATATTAATTTTAATACAATTTTAAGGAGGGTCCTTAAAAACTAAATATAGAACTATCATATAATCCAGAAACGCCACTCCTGGGCACATATCCAGAGGAAACCCATAATTTGAAAACATACATGCACACCAGTGTTCACTGTAGCACTATTTACAATAGCCAGGACATGGAAGCAACCTCAATGTCAATTGACAGAGGCATGGATAAAGAAGATGTGGTGCATATATCCAGTGGAATATTACTCAGCCACAAAAAAGAATGAAATAATGCCATTTGCAGCAACATGGATGGACCTAGAGATTATCATACTAAGTGAAGTAAGTCAGACAAAGACAAATATCATATGATATTGCTTATATGTGGAATCTAAAAAGAATGGTACAAATGAACTTATTTATAAAACAGAAAGACTCACAGATGTAGAAAACAAACTTATGGTTACCAAAGAGAAAAGTGTGGGGAAGGGATAAATTAGGAGATTGGAATTAACATATACACATTATGCTATATAAAATAGATAAATAGTAGGGAACTACTGTATAGCACAGGGAAATCTACTCAATATTCTGTAACCTATATGGGAAAAGAATCTAAAAAAGAATGGATATACACATAACTGATTCACTTTGCTGTACACCTGAAACTAACACAACACTGTAAATCAACTATACTCCAATAAAAACTAAAAAAAGTAATAAAATAAAAAAAAATAAAATATTTTTCTATTATGATTCACTAAAATATTTGACATCTTGTAGGGGAAAAAACTATTTTCTAAGAATTCCAGTTTACTAGGCAGCATCATTCAATCATTCATTTCCTAATGGTTCCATACCTACCCCTGGACAACACGAACCAGATTTTTTTTTTTTATGTTTTTTTTTCTTTATTATTTTTTTGGGGGGTACACCAAGTTCAATCATCTGTTTTTATACACATATCCCCATATTCCCTCCCTCCCTCAACTCCCCCCCCCCACCCTCCCTTGAGTCCCGCCCACCCTCCCCATCCCAGTCCTCTAAGGCATCTTCCATCCTCGAGTTGAACTCCCTTTGTTATACAACAACTTCCCACTGGCTATCTATTTAACAGTTGGTACTATATACATGTCTGTGCTACTCTCTCGCTTCGTCTCAGCTTCCCCTTCACCCCCCGCCCCCCCCAAACCTAGAGTGAAGTAAGTCAGAAAGAGAAAGACAAATATTGTATGCTAACTCACATATACGGAATCTAAAAATGGTACTGATGAATTCAGTGACAAGAATAAGGACGCAGATGCAGAGAATGGACTTGCGAACCAAATTTTATCAACTAATGACAGCCATCTTTTTAAGTAGGATCTCCACCCGTATATTTTTTGGGACACACTGAGAGGTGTCTTCCGCGAGTCCAGGACCCCTGGGAATCATTTCCGGCCCCCATGGCTTGTTCCAGGAATAGAGGGAGCCTGAGATTCTCCAGCATTGCTGCCCTTGTCTCTGCAAAGCTGGGAATCCTTTTTCCCAAGTGCCTTTATCTTCCCTGAGCTGAAGCCTGAGGAGCCAAGATGCAGTAGCTGCTGCTGAGGATAAGGTGACACAGGGGCCACCATCTCTCCCAGGCTCCCTGGTTTGGCAACTTGGTCATTTTGCCATTGCCAGTATCCTTACTCCTCCTGAGGCTGTGGACTAAAGGCTGCTCTAAGATGAGGGGACATGCTCTCTTAAAACAAGCCAAGAAAAAATTAAGTTAGGCCTGGATAGATAACAGAACTTAGTTTATTTATTGAATACCTGCTATGAGCTAGGTTCTAGTTCATGCACTAGAAGTAAGGCAGGGATTCCAACTGTGGGCATGGTTAGAGTGTTTGTTTGTTTTTTTTTTCTTCAAGGAGACTCTCAGCCCCTACCTAGATCCATGACTGTACAAGAGACAAAAAAGTTTGGGCTACGAGTGGGGGACAGTTCACTTAGCTTCACCCGCCAACTGTATCAGATTTTGGTTTTGGCCAGCCAGGACCCTTTCTACAAATTCATTCAACAAATGCCTTAAAAGTGTTTCTATAAAAATATCTCTTTGAGCCAGGAACTGTTTTAAGGCACAACATGGTAAACTGGAATTCCCTGGTGGTCCAGTGGTTAGGACTCCTCCCTCTCACTGCCAAGGGCCCAGGCTTCAATCCCTGGTGGCGGAACTAAGATTCCACATGCCATGTGGTGCGGCCAAACAAACAAACAAACCACAGTAAACTAAGGTGTATAAAAACGGCTACTGTTCTCAACAACTTATATTCACATAAGTAAGTGTACAACGTAATGAGTGATACATGTTAAAACGAAAATTAAAAAGATGAATGTCAATAATGGGACTATCATTTGTAGTAGCCAAGTGAAAAGGGGATTCAGGAGGCCACCTAGCACAGCTGGGTCAGGAAAGATGGGGAGATCTCAGCCTGAGGGGACTAGAGAGAGTCAGTCATTCATTCAATCAACAAACATGCATGAATAAAGGCTGCAGGTGCCCACAGTGAGGGGTGTAAGGGCACTAGGGAACAGTCCGTTTTGGATAAAGCTGAGGGTGTATGAGGACAGGGATAGGAGATCCAAAGGGAAGGCATGTGACACCAGATCTGGAATATTCTTAACCAATGGTAGAAAATCATGATGCCACTTTATTAACAATGGTAAAGTTACATTCAGAAATGGAGAAAGCAAGGAAGACTATGCTAGTACTTTGGGTTTTATCTGATCGAATTAATCCTGTGTGAAAGCATTCTCATACTTAAAAAATTAGTTTTGTTTTTCTGGAACATTGACATATATAGAACCCTTGCAAAATCCTGACTATACGTTGGGTTTTACTGGTGTGCTATTTCTGAATCATGCTGGGTTTTCTCCCCCCAGTGCGTTTCCCCAAAATTCACATATGTGGTATTGACCATCCCCTTGGGACTCTAAACGAGCGAGTGCTCTAAGTGGGTAGCGGCATGCTGACCCACGCTGCGGGCAGAGGCCCGGCGAGGAGAGGCATAATTGCGGTGGTCTGGGAGACACAGGCTGTCTCCTGTGGAAGGGCTATGGCTATCACTTAGAAATGGCATCTCTCCAGAGAGGAGGCAGTGTCAAGCACAAAGCCAAAATGCTTCCAGAGCCCTTTGGGAGGAGAAAGGGTTACTCTAACCTAGGCCGTGGGTGCTGTGTTTCCTTGGAGGGTTTTACTTCTTTGGGCTTCCTGTACTTGTCCGCTGCAACCCTCTGGGATGTGGTTTTCCAAGGATTTTGCCCCCAATATCAGTGAAGGCCTTTCTGTGTACTTACTAGTCCATTCCAAAGGAGTTACACTAAGAGAATCTTCTGATTTCTTTTTTTTTTTTAAATAAATTTATTTCTTTATTTTATTTTTGGCTGCATTATGTCTTTGTTGCTGTGCCTGGGCTTTCTCCAGTCGTGGTGAACAGGGGCTACTTTTTGTCGCGGTGCACAGGCTTCTCATTGCAGTGGCTTCTCTTCTAGAGTACGGGCTCTAGGCACACGGGCTTCAGTAGTTGTGGCACATGGGCTCAGTAGTTGTGGCTCACGGGCTCTAGAGCACAGGCTCAGTAGCTGTGGTGCTCAGGCTTAGTTGCTCCGTGGCCTGTGGGATCTTCCCGGACCAGGGCTAGAACTCGTACCCCCTGGACTGGCAGGCCAATTCTGAACCACTGTGCCACCAGGGAAGCCCCTGATTTCAAATTTGTATTTTTTTATTTAAATAATAATGTGTTCACCAAATAGTTAATACAGTTGCCTTTGAGGAGTTAAGACTTTAAAATCTAATAAAAATGTAGCATACTCTATGTTGTATATGAAAGTTGTTAAGAGAGTAAATCCTAAGCATTCTCAGCCAAGGAAGAAATGTTTGTTTCTTTTTCTTTTATTTTGTATCTATATGAGATGACAGATATTCATTAAACTTATTGTGGTAATCATTTCATATGTATGTAAATCAATCATTATGCTATACATCGTAAACTATACAGTGCTTTGTGTTAATTATATCTCAATAAAACTGGAAGAAAAAAATGTAGCACAAAAGCAAATATATGTACATGTATACGTATTCATATATATTTGATTTTATATATTTTCATACATAAAATCAAACTCAAGAGAACAGAGCTTTTCATCCCATAACTGGATTCTTGGCCTCCAATAAGAAAATGCATCTTCTGTGACTTACAAGCTTGATACCTGACTCTTTTATATTTTGGTAGGAAGTAAGTCGGAATTCCAAGAAAATTTTTCTGGAGGCTGCCCTGCTCACAGGTCAAAAGTCAGAAATCTATCAGACCCCACAGAAGAAGGACTCCTCAAAATCCCCTCAAAGCTCCCCAACTGCTGAGAGCAATTCTAAACCTGTGTGTACCCATGCCACCAACATCAGTCCAAAGAAGCATGTAAACGCTCTTTCCTGGTGTTTCATTCCAAGAATGCGGTTTCTTTCTGTATGTGGTTTCTTTTAAATGTGCAATACATTACTGCCCAGGTTTGGGGAGAAAAAAAAATAAAGATGGATACATGTAATTAAAATAAAACTAGGGCCATAGGAGACTGTTTATAGAACAGTAAAATGTTTTTAAAAAAATCAGAGGAACTCAGCCCCTCACCCCTAAAGGAGAAGCCATTATTTTTCTTCTATATAATTTACAAAGCTGTGTGCGCCCTGGGGATGGGTCTCTGGAGGCGGACGCAGGCTGCACTGTCAACGCCTAGGCAAGAGGACAGTCTCCAGACACACTCACCTGCCAGAGACAACTCTACTTCTCTCCCTGCACTCAGTGAAAGGAATCATTCTCAACTGACAGACTGAACTGAGATCCTGAGAACGTACTGCTCAGGGTGCGAAGCAGAGTCCACTGGTTAGAAGTGTGGGTCATATTTAACAAACCAGAAAAAAACTAACTGCCACTACTGGACTCCCATCCCTGCCCCCATGCGTTGATCAATTTAATCCTGAGGTGTCAATAAGAAATGAGAAGGAAAGTTTAACCAGCCGCGACAAAAAGTCAAAGATGATGTCATAGTTTATGGCTGCAGCATCCTTGGGTCAATTTTTTCCCCCAAGTACTTTTAAAATCTAAGCGGCCGAGCCAATCAAAGCCTGTTCTTTGGGATGAGGTTTATTTTCATCATTAGCCAATTGAGTGGGGGTTATTTTTGCAGGGGCTTAAAAAGGGTACCCAAGCTTGTTTGGTATTTTCTAGCAATTTCTTAAAGCATCCGGGTAAGCTTCCCTTCTTCCTCTCACTGTTCCCCATCCCGCATTTTCCAGAACTCTATCCCTGCTTCCTCTCTCAAGAGTAATCATTACTTCCTCCCAAGAAAGACAGGGTGTCCGACCTCAGGCACCATGGATGTGTCACATGGAGCACATGTCCGCATGTCAAGCTGGCCCTATGGCTCACCTGCTTTCCCCATCTTCAGGATGGAGCCCAGAGCTGGGGTCATCACACAGGAGCTTTAGCAAACTTATGTGAAGCTCTGATCATAGGGGATATTTGGAGACACTCAAAAAGTTCCATCTTGACCCTCATGTGGTCCCCCTATAAGAACGTTTTCCCTTAAACTTGGAGAGATGAGTCAGAGATAGCAAAAGTGAGAGCTGGAAAAAATGATCCTCCCAGGAGACCTGGCAGTGAAAGTCTGCCTTCAAAGCAAGTTCTTCATGGAAAATGTCCTTTCTCAAGAGTACTGAATCTACTAATTATGCAAGAAAACTTTGGACTGGCAATTGCTACCCAATGTGTCAGCCTGCCAGTGTGTGACTTTTGGAAACGCCATTTGCACAGTCTGTTTTTCTCATAGGGCTTATTGACACACACGACAGCAACTTCATGGCCTTCTCAAATACAACATGTTAAATATTAGTTAAACTAAGTGTTGTCTTGACCACATTCCTATGAGTCTGGCCCTATGTTGCCTAATGGGGATGCAAACTTGTCCCCTGTCTTTTTACAGATACTGTCACCCCTTGGATTCTTCTATCTGAACCAAGTGCAGAGTGTTACACAGAGCAGGAGTGTTAACTTGGCACCCAGCAAAAGCAAGAACATTCCTACACATGTATGCATGGTTTTAAGTGAGCTGCATAAATGTACATTTAATGTACCCCAAGAGTCTTTGAATCCTGGAAAATTTTCTATTAAGCGTATCTTTTGCATTTCCATTTTTTGAATTTTGATGATCCAGGTGTGTTGTGTGCAATTACTTTCTATTGACAAAGCATTTGATTAAGTGGTCTTTGATTGGGTGATACCTTTTCATTAGGGCAGGTATTGTTTTAGAAAGTGTAATTCCTTAGAGCATTACGTGGTACTTGATTTTACACTGGGGCAAAACATCCCTTTCATTTTCTTAAAGACATTTAATTAATAAATGAACCCAGATATTTAGAGTTTTTATTCTCTAAAAATAGGCTTTTCAAATCTGCAGGGCCTAAAGAGGAGAAAGGTGATCTAGAAGTGGGTTAACTTGTCTTCTGAGCAGCTCAAACTTGATATGGTCCAAACTGGACCTTCCACCCCTAAACCTGTTGTTCCTTCTGTGGTCCTTCTCCTTGACTGGCTCTAAAGCAGGTCTGAAATGTCTCGTTGGTTACCAAAATCCCACCATTTCTACATCTAAAACCTCTCTGTCCCATTTCCTCCGCCGTAGCTTTCATTCAGTTCCTTCCCATCCCTTTCCCTGTCTATGTCCTCACTTCTCCAGCTCATATTCGCCGCTCCACACTGTAGCTGGGATCATCTCCCTGAAATGCCAGCTTGAGCCTATCACTTAAATGCTCAAAATCTCTCAGAGGTTTTTTAACTCTCCATAAGAAAAGACCCTCACTACTAGAATGATACAGAAAGCCCTTGTGAGCTAACTCTCTTCTGTTTCACCTCTTGCTATCGTCTGCCCTTAGCACTTTGTTTCAGAAATACTTAATCAATTGTAATTTCCCAAATCTCTCATTTTGTTTCTTGCTTCTGTGCCTTGGATGCTCGGGATGTCTCTCCATTTTTGTGCCAAATAAACTCCTACTTATCCTTCAAAATCCTACTCAGGCATCACTGTCTCTTTAAACCTTTTTCTGTATGTTGAATCTTCTTGTTTTATTGTGTGTATTATTCTGTATTGTAAATAAATGTTGGTTCATATATGTACTTCTTTCCTTAGATTTGAAAATCATCTGGCATGGTTTATAGTAATTGAACTGAATGTGGTGAAGAATTTTAGTGAAATCGCTACTGCAGAAAAAATACCTGAGAACTTAATCTGCAATCACATTGCCCAGAAGGTGACATTATTGGACTTGGAAGCCAAATGTGTAGCCTCAAGCTTAGGGATCTATTACATCTCGGATGGTACTAGGTAATACACTGGGTGTAAGTGAGTTTACAGAAATATTTGTACATAGCTGCCTACCAGGTGATCATAATTTCACTGGTAATACAAAGCTAACACTTTGTGAATAATAATTAATATGCTAACTACTTAATGACTTTCCCTTTATTTTTCATCTTTGTATGTAGACCTGTGACTTATTAGCACATCTCTATTTAGTACCTATTACTATTCTTTTTACCCATTACTTTTAGTTCTAGTCTTTCAAGCAGTTACATTGGCTGTTTCTTACTTTTGGTCTTTTATAAGTTCAACACTCCTATGCCTTTACCGTGTTAAAGTATTTCCTCACTCCCTACCCGTGGACACTCATCAGTGTCACAACTCTACAGCTGGATGGGATTGTTAAAACATCATCTGATTCTTTTTTTTTTTTTTTTTTTAAAGTAACAGAGCAGAGTGAGAAGCAGAGAAGTGTTTTGTGTGATCTTGTGTAGCTGGTTGGTGGCTGAGCCAAGACCAACTGGTCTTGAGACTTCCAAGCCTGGTGCCCTTTCTACCACCCAGGTGGTCTCCCTCCTTCCACTGGCTTCTTCACTAATTTCTTCCTCCCTCCCAACCTCTTTCAGAGAAATCAGTTCACGTCACCAGATAGTATCTGTTCTTCCTGTTTCCTCTATGCTTCTGGCTATTAGGAGGAAAAGTTGGTCCTTATTGAATTTTCTATTTCCTATTCTAGATTTCATCTTTCATATTACTTCTATAAAAGTCAAAATGCTACTTTTACTTTAAAATGCCTGTGACTTGGATAAGGTTTTTGCTTTCCCTTATTTGATTTTATGGTTTTCCTGTATTCTTACTGGGTATATTTTATGTTTATTTAGACCATCTATTTTTTATTTGGGTGGTTAAAATACATGATCCTTTTTCATTTTTCTTCCCTTCACATTTTCCTTAATAGAAAACAATCCTAAATTTTGGTTAGCACATACCATTTCCTTATAAAATATTATGGGTTACTTTGGATATTAATATTCTTCAGTTAAAAGAACTCCTTTCATAGAATTGTTGAATCTCAAGGTCAGAAGACTCATGCTCCAAGCTAATTTCCAATGCTTCCCTTCCCTTTAAAACGTCCTCCTCCTGTGTTCAGCCTTTGCTTGAAGACATCCAAAGATAGGGAGCTCAGTATTTCTATGAAATTCCAACTGCATCGGGACACACTACCTTTTAAAATCTTTTCAATCCAGTTGAATCAGTCTCTCTCAGTAATGTAATTCTGAGTTCAGAGCCATAAAAAACAACTCTCGTTCTACTTTCAGCCAGCTGATCGTGGCTTTCATTTCCCCCTGTGCCTGTTCTTCCTCAGGCTAAAACAGTCCCATTTCCTGCAAACTGTGGTCCAATAATTTGGTTTTAAGTTTCCTCGTCATCTCAATTGCCTATAAACGGCCCAGAACTTATACATATATCTATTCTTTTTCAGACTTTTCCCATGCCAGTTATTACAGAGCATTGAGTACTGTTCCCTGTGCTATACAGTCGGTCCTTGTTGGTTATCTATTTTATGTATAGTAGTGTGTATATGTACATGTATAGCTGAACCACTTTGCTGTACACTTGAAGCTAACACAACATTTTAAATCAACTATACTCCAATATAAAATAAAAGTTAAAAAAAAAGGCCCAGGAATTTCCCTGGTGGCACAGTGGTTAAGAATCTGCCTGCCAATGCAGGAGACACGAGTTTGAGCCCTGGTCCCAGAAGATCCCACATGCCACGGAGCAACTAAGTCCACATGCCACAGCTATTGAGCCTGAGCTCTAGAGTCCATGAGCCACAATTACTGAGCCCATGTGTCACAACTACTGAAGCCCACGCGCCTAGAGCCCATGCTCCACAGCAAGAGAAGCCACCGCAATGAGAAGCCCACGCACTGCAGTGAAGATTAGCCCCTGCTCACCGCAACTAGAGAAAGCCCATGAGTGACAATTAAGACCCAACAGAGGCAAAATAAATTAAAAAAAAAAAGCCCCAGAACTGTCTGCAGTTCCCAAGGTGTACTCTGACCAGAAAGGCCCAGCTCTCCCTTTATTCCTGATCTATGCAGTCATGCTTTTCATGTGGGGCACCTTCCTGCCATCTCACACTGAGTTTGTTATGGGGTGAATTGTGTCCTCTGCAAAAGATAGGCTGAAGTCCTAACCCCTAGTACCTCAGAAGGTGGACTTGTTTGGAAACAGGGTTTTACAGAGGTAAATAAGTAAAATGAGGTCTTTAGGGTGGGCCCTAGTCCAACATAACTGCTGTCCTTATGAAAAGGGGAAATTAGGACACAGAGACAGACATGCACAGAGGGAAGATGCTGTGAAGGAGCAGGGAGAAGACAGCCATGTGACTCAAGTGACGCATCCACAGGCCAAGGAAAACCAAGGACTTTTGGCAAAAGCAGAAGCCAGAAGAGGTAAGGGAAGACTCTCCCTTAGAGCATAGCCCTGCCAACACCTTGATTTCAGATTTCTGACTTCCAGAACTGTGAGACGACAAATTTCTGTTGGTCTAAGTCACTCAGTTCTTGGTACATTGTTGTGGCAGCCCTAGGAAGACGACACACTGTCCTTTCACCAAAGCTCCCTGCTTTTTATTCCTTGTTCTATAATCTTTCTTTCTCTTCTCTCAAATAATATCCTGGTCTTTCCAATCCATGTGAAAAGCTCTTTACTTATTTTAAGTTTCATTTTTGTTTGAGTTGGCTCATTACTTAAGCCAGTTGAGATCTTTTATGTCCTGTCTCCATCACATGGGTGTTTATTATCTGTTTCAGCTTAGAACCTCCTAGAATTGCTGGGAGTCCTTATTCAAACTGCTGGTAAAAGCATTGAATGAGATATTTACAATAGATGCTCTTGAAATTCTCTTTAGGTTGACACTGACTTTCTTTACTGTAGTTGTTTAACCTGTTTTAAATGCAACTAAACTCCTTGATCCAATTTATAACTTTGTTTTGAATGCAAGACAAAGTACTATGAAAGACATTGTCTGACATCTTGCTGCAATCGTGATATGCCATTTTACATCCTTCTTCCTTGCCAATTTAGTAGCTCTACCAACAATTAGTTTAATCTGGGATGACTTATTCCTTCTTATCCCTAATTTCTTTTCATTTTGAACTTGAGTTTCTAAGTCAGCTCAAACCAAGCTTTTAATAACTCGGTCAAGAATCTTGCCTGAAACACCTGTCAAATCTTTTGGTTTATGCTTTGTGGAATCTGTCTCTTTACTTTGGAAATGTGACCCACAATTCTCTTCTGTGTTTTCTGGCTCTTCAAGGATTCAGTTCAGAGAACTTATTTGCATCCCCCAAGCCTTTCCCCTGCCCCAAATATTCATATGTATTTTGTCCAGATCATGAGACTTAAGTACTTTTATAGTTACACTCATAATTTCTACACTTATCTTGGTTTTGGTTTCTTCTCATCATTATTTCTTCTGAACTTTTTATGTTGAAGATTGTTTTTGACAGAGGAGATGAAAGACATGAGTTAAACTAAACTCCTGTGCATATATAACATACATAATGCATATATAAACATCTGATAATTACATCTTAAAGTTCTTACATTGTGAAATAATAAAAGCATTTTGATACATACTCCATTCTGTAGGTGAGCAGCTACCATTACCAGATATGTTCTCTTAAATTTTTATGTGACACAAGAATCCGTCACTGAGGGACTTCCCTGGTGGCGCAGTGGTTGGGAGTCTGCCTGCCAGTGCAGGGAACATGGGTTTGATCCCTGGTCTGGGAGGATCCCACGTGCCATGGAGCGGCTAGGTATATGTGCCACAGCTGCTGAGCCTGTGCTCTAAGCCTGCAAGACACAACTGCTGAGCCCACATGCCACAACTGCTGAAGCCCGTGCTCCTGGAGCCCATGCTCCACAACAGGAGAGGCCACCGCAGTGACAGGCCCACGCACTGCAGGGAAGAGTAGCCCCACTTGCCACAACTAGAGAAGGCCCATATGCAGCAGCGAGGACCCAACATAGCCAAAAATAGATAAATAAATAAATGATAAAATTAAAAAAAAAAATCAGTCACTGAATACTTTCTCTAAGCATCCTTTTCTCAAGGTTGACTACCATTTCTCTTACCAAGAAATTAAGATTTGTTTCTACTTGATAAAGTTTCAGAATGTCCTTGAACAGCCTAGTACATTTTAACTAGATAATTCTAGAAGAGGGCAGAATGTAGATCCATACCGAAATATGTCATGTGCCTTGTTGTACGCATTGTTTGAGAGAAAGTATACCACGCTAGAGAAAGCAAATTCCACATATGATGTGGCAAAACACCCAGGGCTTAACTGTTTATGGAGCATCACATAAAATTTGAGTTGACTTAGGGAATCAAGTTCAAGATACATGCTTTGTCATTGGTAAGGCATCCGTACGAGGCATTGGACCCAGGGTAGATTGTTGTTGTCAAATTTTGGAAATTATTGGCCAGATCTGCCTGTTACTTAAAGTAGGGCATGACAGCCAGATGATTAAAACCTGACACTAGGCCCTCCACACTGGAGCTGCAACTGGGCAGGCAAGGACCAGCACAGAGAGAGGGTGGGAAAATGCGGCCCTCAGATACCCTTCAGGCAAATGGTTGGAGTTGGTGCTGGGAAACCTAGAGCAAGTCACGCTTCAATTCAACCACTATTTATTAGGTAGCTGCTTTGAGCCAGGTATTGTGCTAAGTGCAGGCAGTCTAGGTAAGCAATGCATAGCACAGATACATGGCTGGTGTTTTGCATCAGATCTTTACTCCCTGAGAAGCAGTCTGGGAAAGATACAGGCAGGACCACAGGCCTTTCAGGGAAGCTAGATGCCCAGGAAGGTATCAGAATGAATAGGGAAATGGTCAGATGGAGAGAGCTCAGGAATGGAGGTCCAGAGGCAGGGTGGTATCGGAGGAGCACTCTGTTAGGTAAGTAGGAATGTGACATGCAGCATAGCAGGCACTTAGGGGTCTGCCTTTTGTTGCCATAGCCTGAGTTCAACCATGACTAGGGTGCTGGCAGAGCAACTCTATTTTAATTCTGGCCAGATTGGATGAAGGTGTCCTGTGGTAGAAGGGACAAGATGATAAGGGGGGCTAAGGTTATTTCTGAATTCCTTAAAAACCAGGAACTGGGGTAGGATTGAGCCTGTTGGTGTTGTCTAAGTCACCATTGATGGTTTGCCTTATTTTTCTTGCATCTGTTAGCATCAAATTGTGGATGAGATGGCTCAAAGCTACCCATTAGAGTTGTATATGCCATAGATCCTTCCAGGGAGACTCTAAAACTAGGGGATAAATCCAAAGAAATATCACTTGGCTCTCAGAAAATTCTGGAAGATGTTAAATGCAGGCACCCAATCAAACTCTGAGGTCCCCCATGATGACCCTGCTCCTGTGATGACAGTTTTTCTGAGACCCCTTCCCTATTAACCAGGATCCCTCTGGCCTGGACAAGGCTTTGAATATCGATATAACTTCTGATTATTTTAAAATTTCTCATATATTGTCACAAACTTGATGTTGGGAAAGTTAATAAAAGTAGTCTTGTTCAGGATTAAGAGGCAATAATCGGCCTTTGCTGAACAGAGACCCTGACAAGAGTTACATGTCAAACTGCTGGCCAGCAGAAGCCATAAAAGTAGGTCTTGAGAACCAACAGATAAGGAAGGGAGTAAGTCCGGCAGGTCTTGAGAACCAACGAAGGGAGTAAGTCAGAAAGCTTCCTGGGCCCTGGGAATCTGGCCAGTTCCTGGGGATTAGCGAACATTCTGAGACTTACGATTAGAAACACAAGCATTTAGCATAATAACCAGAGCTGCACATTTGCACATAAGTAAGCTGATGATTAAAAGTTTGCAGCTTGGCATGAAAAGCAGGACTCCTTTGAGCAGTAATCTGAAGTCTCACCCATGGGGTGGACACACCACCCGGGACCTTCCCAATTGGGACTCCAGATTGCTGTTTCAGGGACTCCTCAGCCTTGCTTGGGTCTGGATGAAGTTCTCCCAAACGGGTGATGTATGCATGTCTATCTCTTTCTGTGTTGCTTGTTCTCTCAATTTGGTGATAAATGTTCTCTCGATCTAGTAACCTACATGGCGATGTAAATGCTCCCAAATTGATTATATATATATATATAGCTTGTCCTCATACTGTAACTCACTATGAATATAATACATTTTCTTATTTCTTGCTTATTAAAGTGTGGAGTGGTGATTTTGCCAGTGAATCCTCTGAACCTGAAGCTGAAAGCAGGTCTTTCGGCAAAACAGTTGACTAAAGGGCATTAAGAAAAATCACTTTCTGAACTGTCCCTTTGTGCAGCTGGTCTGTCATTTGAATAATGAACACCATTTTCCTCTGAAGAATGATCTTAGAACACATTTGACAGGCAAAAATACATTTTCTTCAGTACTTGAGATTGCTTTAGTAGCTATCAGACGTTTCTCAAGGATCTGGTAAAATAGATTATTTTTGAGCATCTTGGTAATGACAGCAAATTGTGGCATTTTTCTTATTTTCACCAGCAGACTTCTTGATTAATCTGATGTTGCTGTCAGAAACAGACTTCACGTCCTCTTAAGAATGAAAACTTTCTGGACACTTTCTTGACTGCCTTATATGATTTTTCTCTAGTTACTATACAGTCGCCATACTTTTAACATCTTCGAAACTAAAGGAGAGACTGGAAAACAGTCCACAGCATTATTTTGCACTCTCAGTATGTGGTGGGTGTTTATCCCTGATAAAGGGGAACGCTCTTTCAAATAACAGGAAGCACAAGATAACCATTTGTTCTAAACAAAAGCTCTAAAAGTCCTATTGTCCTCCCTTATTTTCTCCCTCCCTTCGCCTCCCTCCTTCCTTTTCTCTCTTCTATGCTTCAGCAACTATTTATTGAGGGCCAACTCTGACTGTTGGTAGCTGTACCCTGCCCTCACGGGGCTTACGCTTAAGTGGGAGAGACAGTTGCTAAGCAACTAATTATGAAAGTTAATTTATAAGCAATTCTGGTTCTTGCTTGTTACCAACTGAGTTCTTCTCAGTGATGATCTGCAATCGCTCTCTTTGTGACCTTTGCCGGTACCTAACAAATCCCCCAGCTGTTGATGGAGGAAGTCGCCAACCACATCGATTGAACCTCCTCCAATTCACAAAGCCCTCTGCCATCACCTGGGGCCCTCAGGGCTCATAACTCTGGGTCTCCTAAATGTATTTCCAAGGCTAAACCTTTCCCACTCTCCTTAATCATCAAGCCTCCACTCTGCACAATTTCCCACCCTCTTGTCTCCTGAGAGGTCAAGGCCAACGTAATTCTTCAGCTCAGAATTTCTGTATCCAGCTCAAGATTTATGTTCCAAAAATCTATTGATTCTTCTGTAAAAAGTCTCTTTTCTCCTTTTCTTAGAATAAGTCTCACTTTTTCTTTCTGAGGATTTATTTATTTTTTACTCTCTCTAGCCCAAGTCCTCTGATCTTCTTTGGACATCTGTTCCATAAACCATGTTCTCTCTTCCCTCACCCCCTACTCTGATTTTTATCATCCTTTAATTGATTTTTCTCCACAACCTATACAAGGACTCAAATCTCCTTCACACTTAAAAACAAGAAGCAAAATCAAACAACAGCAACATCAACAACCACTAATACAAAAACCAAAAGCCCTGCCATAAAAAGGAATGAAATAATGCCATTTGTGGAGACATAGATGGACCTAGAGATTGTCATACTGAGTGAAATAAGTCAGAGAAAGATGAATATCATATGACATTGCTTATATGTGGAATCTTGAGTACAAATGAACTTATTTACAAAACAGAAAATAGAGTTACAGATGTCGAAAATAAACTTATGGTTACCAGGGGGTAAGGGGGGAGGGAGGGACAAATTAGGAGATTGGAATTGACATATACACATTATTATATACAAAATAAATAACTAATAAGGACCTACTTGTAGCACAGGGAACTCTCCTCAATAGTCTGCAATGGCCTATGTGGGAAAAGAATCTAAAAAAGAGTGGATTTATCTATATGTATAACTGACTCACTTTGCTGTACACCTGAAACTAACACAACATTGTAAATCAACTACATTCCAACAAAAATTTTAAAAAAGCCCTGCTAACTTATGCTATTAATCGATCTCACTGTTTCCTTTCAGAATATTTCAGCCTGCATTGTTTGCCTCTCATTCCTTACTACTCACTTTTTAACCTCCTCCCTGACCTCATAATTAGCAGTGTTTTCTTTTGAAGGTGACATTGAGTGACAACCCACTGACACATTAACTTATTTAAGAAACAATTACTTGGTTACTTTTTTAAAATATATAAATTTACTTATTTATTTCTTGGCTGTGTTGGATCTTTGTTGCTGCACACGGGCTTTCTCTAGTTGTGGTGAGCGGGGGTGCTATTCTACATTGCGATGGCTTCTCTTGTTGTAGAGTATGGGCTCTAGGTGCGCAGGCTTCAGTGGTTGTGGCACATGGGCTCAATAGTTGTGGCTGGTGGGCTCTAGAGTGCAGGCTCAGTAGTTGTGGCACGTGGGCTTAGTTGCTCCACGGCATATGGGATCTTACTACACCAGGGATAGAACCCGTGTCCCCTGCATTGGCAGGCGGATTTTTTTTTTAAGAACTTTTATTGAGATACAGTTAACATACAATAAACTGCATATATTTAGAGTGTACTATTTGGTATCCCAATCTCCCAATTCATTCCCCTCCAACCCTCCCCGCTTTCCCCACTTGGTGTCCGTATGTTTGTTCTCTACATCTGTGTCTCTATTTCTGCCTTGCAAACTGGTTGATTTGTACCATTTTTCTATATTCCACATATGTGTTAATATACAATATTTGTTTTTCTCTTTCTGACTCACTTCACTCTGTATGACAATCTCTAGGTCCATTCATGTCTCTACAAATGTCCCAGTTTCATTGGCAGGTGGATTCTTAACTACTGGGCCACCTAGAAAGTCCTACTTAGTTACTTTTATATGTCAGGCACTATGGGAGTTTTGGGTAAGGCTCTAATCCATGCCTTTGGAGAAAAACTGCTCTGCAGGGTAATATTAGAACAGATGTGGGATGTGCAGGATATGGTGATTCCCAACCACCATAGCCTTTTCATTCATTTCTACAGGAACACATGATTTTGAATACTTTGTTTTTCTTGAAACACTGCCTTATAGATTCTATGGCGTTGCACTATCTAGATTTGCTCTTACCCCTTGGGGGGCACTCCTCTGCCACTTTCATTGGTGGTTGGACATCTCTACTATGTTTTGTCCTTTCTATGTAGACACAGCCTCCACTTCTGTATGTGATCTTTTTGTTACATTGCCAGCCATGGCTCTGTTAAATGGAGCAGAAAGATGAAGACTGGGAAGAGCTGAGACCTTGAATTATGCATCTTCACTGAGCACTAGGCTCAGAGGGACAGGTCCAGTAGGAAACCATGGGGAAAAGTCCAGCCTGGCAGGTATAGCATGGTATACAGAGAGGGGGCAGGTGCTCAGTCAATACACAGCATCAAGGGATGGTACACATATAGGACACAAAGAACTTGAGAATTAAGGCCCTGGTTAGCTCTCCCGAACTATCTCAGTCGCCTCCACGCTCTATTCTCTACACTAACTCCAGGTTTGTCTTGGGAAAGCATAGAGCTAATCATGTCTCTGTCTTTTGAAAACACCGTCAGTAGCTCTTAGCATTCAAGACTCTCTGTGATTTGGCGTTTTAAGCCTCATTCCTCCATTTTTCCTACTTGGGATCATATGCTTTAACCAAACTGTCCTACTTGCTAGTTCACGAACACACTCCATGGTGTTTTCCTCTTTGTCTTTGCTTTTCCAATGGCTCTTCTCCCTCTGACCTCCCTCCCTTCATCTCTATCCCTAATCATCATATCCTTTACAATTAGCCAAATTTTTGGCTCCTCCTTTTTGGCTGTTGCATTGGAAACTTCAAACACAGAAGTTCAACTTTTCTTTGAGAAGCATACCATGTATAATATCAACTGACTTCTCCCATTACAAAGCTACACTATTGGACTTCCATGTTGTTCAAATTCACTGTTGCCCTATCAAAAATCCAAACCAGCTGTTTCAAAACTTCAGCTCTATAGACTCACAACAGAGGGAAACTAATATTTTATAAATAAAAATATAATCTATTGCAAATTCACAAACATTATTATTTAGTTATTATTTCTTGACTTGCTAAACTGTACCAGGCATCTCCTTCTCACTTTATTTTTCTTAATTTTTATTTTTTTCTTTCTATCTTTGTTGGAGTATAACAGCTTTACACTGTTGTGCCAGTTTCTGCTGTACAACAAAGTGAATCAACTGTATTTATACATAAATCCCTATATCCCCTTCCTTCTGAGACTCCTTCCCACCCTCCCTATCCCACCCCTCTAGGTCATTACCAATCATCCAGTTGATCTCCCTGTGTTACACAGTTGCTTCCCACTAGCCATCTATTTTACATTTGGTAGTGTGTAAATGTCAATACTACTCTTTCACTTTGTCCCAGCTTCACCTTCCCCACCTCTTCATGTCCTCAACTCCACCTTCCATTTATACAATTTAGAGCTGTTTCCTGTTTCAAGCAGGGAGGTATATTTTCTATTCCAGAGTATTAATTTGCACCGAAGTTCTATTTTTTTACACGTAGACACACATACACACACACACAGACTCACCCTTCTTACATCTCCAGCCCTATTAAACTTCATTCACTCTCACTTCCTATCATCGTGATGACTACAGCTTCTAAGTGAAAAAGCTGAGCGTGTTGTCTGATAAATGACTTGTCATTTCCAGAGTAGGAGATACATTTTAGATCTAATATGGAGGAATTCTTATTCATTTGTATGGTTATACCCACAGCCCATCAGGATATCTGAAATTTAGCTAAGTCTGGAGAGCCTGATATTTGAAATAATTACACTCATAGCCTTCCCTTTTTGCTATAATATGTAATTTGGCCCTTGACTATATTCTGTTTTATAATCTTCTGTTGTCTAAAAATTTGCTCTTTGGGAGTGCAGAGGTCATGCTATATATTCCTTTTCATTTTAATTTTTTTCTGCACAACTTGATACAGAATGCCAGTTACAGTGTATGTCTCCATTATCAAATAAATTATATAAAAAGCAGCCTATTAAATACAACAAGAAATCTTGTTGTTTGCCAGACATTTGTACAGGACAATAAATGATTCTTTTTCCCACATGTTATCCTTTTAACTTTAAGCATCTTTCTTAGTTTTCTAATGCTTCTGTAACAAACTACTATAAACCTAGTGGCTTAAAGCAATATACATTTGTTATCTTAGAGTTCCGTGGGTCAGAGTCTCACATGGGTCTCAGAGAGCTAAAAGCAAGGTTTTGACAGGGATGCATTCATTTCCGGAGGCTCTTGGGGAGAATCTTCTTTCTTGCCTTTCCAGCTTCTAGGGGTCCCCACCTTCGTTGGCTTGTGAGCCCTTCCTCCATTTCAAAGCCAGCGATGTTGCATCCCTCTGACCCTATTCTCTTTTCACCTCTCCCTCTTACTTATCATAGCTGGGAGCTTTTCCATTTAAGAACTCAAGTGATTATTACTAAGTGAAGTAAGTCAGACAGAGAACGATAAATATCATGTGATATCACCTATATGTGGAATCTAAAAAAAATGATACAGATGAACTTATTTACAAAACAGAAACAGACTCACAGACTTTGAAAACAAACATGGTTATAAAAGGGGAAAAGTGCGTGCTGGGAGAGATAAATTAGGAGTTTGGGATTAACATATACACACTATTGTATATGAAATAGATAATTAACAAGAACCTACTGTAGAGTACAGGGAACTGTACTCAGTATTCTGTAATAACCTATATGGGAAAAGAATCTGAAAAAGAATGGATATATGTATATGTATAACTGAATCACTTTGCTGTACACCTGAAACTTACACAACATTGTAAATCAACAATACTCCAATATAAAATAAAAATTAAATTAAAAATTAAAGAAAAAGAACTCATGTGATTAGATTGGCCTCACTTGGAAAGTCCAAGATAATCACCCTATCTCAAGTTCTGGCCACTTGAATAAATCAACTGCAAATTATTCACATCTGCAAAGTTCTTTTTGCTAGCTAAAGTAACATATTCAGAGATTCCACCATTTTTCTGCCTACCACAGCATCTTTACATCTACCAAATTCTTAGTAATTTCCTTAGAATCAACCATGGTCCTAATAACTTTTTTTTTTCCCTACTAATTTTCTTTTTCTTAAAGAACATTTTTTTTAGATAGCTAGTGGGAAGCTGTGGCATAGCACAGGGAGATCAACTTGATGATTGGTGATGACTTAGAGGGCTGGGATAGGGAGGGTGGGAAGGAGTCTCGGGAGGAAGGGGATATGGGGATATATGTATAAATACAGCTGATTCACTTTGTTGTACAGCAGAAACTGGCACAACAGTGTAAAGCAATTATACTCCAATAAAGAGCTTAAATAAAAAAAATATGATTTTTTAATTGAGGTACACTTGAATTACACTAATATACAAGTTTCAGGTCTACAACACAGTGATTCACAATTTTTAAAGGTTCTACTCCATTTATAGTTATTATAAAATATTGGCTATATTCCCAGTGTTGTACAATATATCCTTGTAGTGTATTTATTTTATACATGGTAGTTTGTATTTTTACTCCCCTACCCCTATTTTGCCTCTCCTCCTTTCCCTCTCCCCACTGGTAACCACTAGTTTCTTCTCTATACCGGTGAGTTTGTTTCATTTTTGTTGTACTCACTAGTTTTAGCTTTTAGATTTCACACATAAGTGATATCATACATTTTTTGCCTTTCTCTGTTTGACTTGTTACACTTAGCATAATGACCTTCAGGTCCATCCATGTTGTTGCAAATGGCAACATTTCATTCTTTTTTATGGCTGAATAATATTCCATTGTAACTACTAAGCTTCTTAATAGTGTTATCTTCCTCACAACTCTTTGCAAATGTGAACATCAGTAATAATCTGTTTTAGAAGCATATCATCCCTTTAGGGTTGAGTCTTAAAAATTGGAAACTACCTTAAAGTTGGAAACTATCTTAAAGGTTTTAACCATGGAGTAAAAATTGGCAGTCCAAGTATAGAATTTAGCTCTCAGGTTTGTTTCATTTGACCTTAATCATGTTATAAATGTGTATAAATTCAAATACCTTCAGGAAAGCATATTCTCTAGTCCCCATCATAGTCCCCACCGTCTTCTACTGTCTATACCCAACTTACTTACTTCATTCATGCAAATGAATTGCTGCCTTTTTCCTAAAGACATTTGAGTTTGTGACATCTAATCTAGTCTGTGTACTAAACGATGAAGTTATCACTTAATACCTTGAGGTTTGTTAACAGAACCTCTGTATTTCTAGTCATAGAGGCCTTATTATGTTACAGAACAGACTGTTCCGTTTATGAACAATTACTTGAAGATTATTTTTCTACCTATTCATTTTTATTCTGTTACACAGAATCAGTCTAATTTTCTGTTTTACATGGACTTCTTGAATAATTACAGTGATCAAACCTCCTAATTCTTTTCTCTTCCATTATAAACATTCCCTATTCAGTTAACTTTTTAAAAAATTTATTTATTTTATTTATTTATTTATTGGATGTGTTGGGTCTTTGTTGCTGCACACGGGCTTTCTCTAGTTGCGGTGAGCAGGGGCTACTCTTTGTTGCGTTGCACAGGCTTTTCATTGCAGTGGCTTCTCTTGTTGCAGAGCACGGGCTCTAGGCACATGGGCTTCAGTAGTTGTGGTATATGGGCTCAATAGTTGTGGCTCGCGGCTCTAGAGTGCTGGCTCAGTAGTTGCGGCACATGGGCTTAGTTGCTCTGCGGCATGTGGGATCTTCCTGGAGCAGAGATCGAACCTGTGTCCCCCGCATTGGCAGGAGGATTCTTAACCACTGCGCCACCAGGGAAGCCCCAGTCAACTTTTTCATTTGATATAGTTTCCAAACATTTCAAGCTTTTCAATCTCCTTATAATGTGGTGACCAGAAATAGTGATGCTACTCCAGATGTGGTCTGATCAGTGTCAGGTACCATAGACCTTTTTTTTTTTTGAATACTTTTGTTGACACAAGTAAGATCACCTTCCTTCTGACAGCTTATAAAACACTTTAGGCTCATATTATACCTGCATTCAATTAAAACATCCAGGTCTCTTTTGTCCAAAATCTTCTGTTACATGCATGTCTGATAACTGTAGTTTCCCTCAACTCTAGTTTTGATTCATCAGGCAGCAAACATTTATTGAGCACTGGCTGTATGCATGACACTGTGCTTAGTGCTGAAGGGTAGAAAGAAGAATATAATATAGTGGAGGAGTTCATAGCTTCATGAGGGAAAGAGAGGCTGATGCATATTTTTGGTCCAGAGTGAGAAACATAGCAGGAGAGGTATCTGTAACGCAGCCTTCCACCCACTTAAAGAGGAGCGAGTGCTTACCAGTGGGCTAAGGACTTTAAGCAGAGGCAGTCAATCATTGAATATTTAGGTTTAGAGCTGATGAGAGGTCTGGGCTGGAGTTAATGATTGGGAGGATGGTAGACTTGTCATTTTGCATCCACTTATTCACTGTTTCTTCTTTTGCTCGGGGGCGTGAACCTTTCCCGCTTGGATACAGCCAAGTTTGGATCACCAATCACCATGTTCTATTCTTATCTTCCCTACCAACAGGGTTGGCATGTGTCCCAGCCAAACCAATGTGATGCTTACTCTCTGGAATTTCAGTCTTGACCAAGCTGCTGAAATGACTGGCTGCCAATTCATTCAATGGCTGGGCCCTTAACGAGCCTGCCCCTCGGTTCTTACAACCTTGGGACTGTAATCCATCTAGATCTCTCCCTTTTGAAGCCCAATTCTCCAGCTTTCCTTTCAATTTGTGAATTACTTCTTATCCTTACCACCAACTGCATTTCATTTCAAGTTGTCAAACCCAGTTTCAGTTGCTTGCAACCATATAATTCAATTATATAACTTACTCTACACGGTTATATCTGCTTAATTTTCGTGGTTAATGCTACAGAGTTAAATAGGAAAGTCTTAAGAGCACAAGCTTTAGAATCTGTTTCCTGGGTTTAAATGGTAGCTTTTTCACTAATTACTTTAGCAAACTTAAAGTAAAATACTTTATTTCTGTGAACTTCAGTTTTGTATCTATAAAATGGCATTTCTAATAAGCCTACCTACCTAATGCATAGTTTTAAAACATGAAGGAGAGGATGCATACAAAACACTTAGCCTAGTGTCTGGACATGCAAAGTGCTCAGTAAATGTTAGAGTGGGTGGGGATTAAATGTTGCAAGAGCTAGTGAGTATGGAGAGATCAAGTAGAGAGGGAAGAGATAGGGAAGAGTGAAGTGTTAAAGTCAGAGGGTATGATCAGTCCAGTTAGAATGGGGGCAAATGCTACAGAGAAATCGAATAAGTAAAGGGCTAAAAATGACAATCATTAGCAACCAAAAGACCAAACAACACAAAACAACAATGGGTAGAGGGCTTAAATAAATATTTCTTCAAAGGAGATATACAAATGGCCAATAAGCATACGAAAGGATGCTTGACATCACTCATCATCTGTAGAGAAATGCAAATCAAAACCACAATAAGATAATACTTCACACCCACCAAAATGGCTACTACCCAAAAAAACAGGAAGTGACAAATGTTAGCGAGGACATGGAGAAACTGGAACTTGTATGCATTGGTGGTCGGAATTAAACTGTGAAGCCACTGATTAAAAAAATAAATGGTGGTTTCTAAAAAGTTAAACGCAGAATTACCTTATGACCTAGCAATTCTACTTCTGCGTATATACCCCAAAGAATTGAAAGTAGAACAAACATATACTTGTATATCCATGTTCATAGCAGCATTGTTCACAATAGCCGAAAGGTGGAAATAATTCAAATGTCCAACTGATTAATGGATAAACAAAATGTGGGGTGTGGTGTGTGTATGGGTGTGTGTGTATACATGTGTGTGTGTAAGGGAATATTATCCAGTCTTGAAAAGTAATGGCATTCTGATACCTACTACAACATGGATGTACCTTGAAAATATCATGATAACTGAAATAAGCAAGACACAGAAGAACAAATATTGTATGATTCTACTTCTATGCGCTATCTAGAATAGGCAAATTCACAGAAACAGAAAGTGGAATAGCAGTAACTGAGGGGTTAGGGCAGGGGAGATGGGGGAGTTATTGTATAATGAATAGAAACTTTCTCTCTGTGATGATAAAGTTCTGGAAATGGATAGCGGTGATGCTTGCACAACACTGTAAATGTACTTCATACCATAGAATTGTACAGTTAAACACGATGAAAATGATAAATTGTATCTATTTACCACAATAACAAAAATAAATTACCATTGTGCATTAAGATGTCATAAGGGACCTTTTTCAGTCAGTTTCAGGACGTAAGGGCAAGAATCACCAGCTTACAGAGTGCTCTGGGGAAAACGGGAGGCAAGGAATTAGAGTCATCAAGAATAGCTTCCTCCAAAGAAGTTTGGGCGTGATGAGAAGGGGGCGTAGGGTGATAGCTACAGGGATAATGCAGGTCAAAAGAGTTTCCAGAAGATATATTGAAATATTTGGGCATATTTACCTGCTAAAGAGAAGCCAGCAGGAGGAGAGAGGTTGGTTATACAGCAGAAAGAGGAAGTTGATAGAACCAGGCCCCGAAGAAGTCAGCAGGAAAATGGAGGGAAGGTAGCAAGGTTGAGTGGAAGTGAATGTACCTTCATAGACTGGGTGGAAGGTTGAGGAAGTTTACCTGAAAAGCATTCGTCTCTTCTGTGAAGCAGCAGACGAAGGCCGTTAACGGGGGTGCGGCATGTGAAGCTGAGGACAGAGCTGGATGTTTGGAGTGACAACTGAGAGGAATAAGAGAGGGAGCTGATCAGTGTCAAGTAAAAGGAATGTCGTTCATTGTTGAGGGCAGGAAGTGAGAATCATAATTTTTTAACATGATTGAATACTTTTTTTCCATTTAAAGTCAGCAACCTGGGCGAGGACTGGAGAAGGCAGATTATTGTGTTCACTCTGTACTGAGGGTTTCTAGGGCAGGAGCAGCAGGACACACTGATGAGGAATTTAAAATCCAGTTTTGGATGGAGAATGGCTTAAGTAATGGGTCCAGGCTGATAAAAGAGAGAAATCAAGTGAGAAGGAAAACTGACTAGTCATTGGTAGCTTTCACCGACGAAGGCAGTAGAATTCTGTTACTTCTCATGAAACTGATATGGAAAGATCACTGGTCTTAGACACCAGAGCACCTGGGTTCTAGATTCAGTTCTGCCATTAACCAGGTACATTGCATTGAACAAGTCATTTCATGTCACTGGGCCTCAGTTTCCTTAATTAGAAAATAGGACTGGGCTCAGAAGGGTATCTGAATTCCCTTCTAGTCTTAATATTCTGGGACATAGGTCAGATGATTTGCCTGATTAGTGATTTTCACAAGCCTCTGAAGTAAGAAACTGTTTTATATAGACTTTGTTCTTAACACATAGAAATTCCCTTTCCAAAGAACCTGGGCCCTTACATACTATCAGAAAGATGCAATCCATTTGTCAGCCTGCAATAAGAGAACATCAGAGTTCAGGTGTCCAAGCCACATACCCTACTGTACTCATCAGTGTGGTGTTTCTGTCGTATGAATCATCTCTGGAAATCCTAGCTCCCTTCATTGGGCCACAGCCCTGCAGCCTGCTTTGCTTTTTCCTCTGCTTTTCTTTATCTCACTACTTGTCAATGGTCTGTCCTCTAGGGTGTTATTGAATAAATCAGGAGATATTTATCAAGGGTCCATGAGGTGCCTTGCTCATTGAATTCAGGATACTTATGTCACCCGTGCTCTACCCTGTGAAAATTACATCCTGGTTGGGGAGACAAAACCCAAGCACACAAAATTTTAATGAATAATGTGTAAGCCAATATATAATTAAGTGCTGGCCTATGAATTAAAGCCAACTACCCTGGGGTTTTGGCAATAACAGGACATCAAAGATCTGTGGGGCAAGGGGGACTTGAACCAGGCCTTGAACATTGGGTGAAGCCTGGGGTGAAGTCTTTTTTTTTTTTTTAAAGCTATTTATTGGAATATAATTGCTTTACACTGTTGTGCCAGTTTTTGAGGTACACCAAAGTGAATCAGCTGTATTTATACATATATCCCCATATCCCCTCCCTCCCGTGAATCCCTCCCACCCTCCCCATCCTGGCCCTCTAAGTCATCACTCACCTTGGACTTGATCTCCCTATGTTATTCAGCAACTTCCCACTAGCTATCTATTTTACATTTGGTAGTATATATATGTCAATGCTACTCTCTCACTTCGTCCTAGCTTCCTCTTTGCACGCCCCACCCCCCAACCCTGTGTCCTCAAGTCTGTTCTCTACCTCTACATCTTTATTCTTGCCCTGTCACTGGGTTCATCAGCACCACTTTTTTTTTTTTTTTGATTCCATATATATGAGTTAGCATATGGTATTTGTTTTTCTCTTTCTGGCTTACTTCACTCTGTATGACAGTCTCTAGGTCTATCCACCTCATTACAAATAACTCAATTTGATTCTTTTTTTATGGCTGAGTAATATTCCATTGTATATATGTGCCACATCTTTTTTATCCATTCATCTGTTGATGGGCATTTAGGTTGCTTCCACGTCCTGGCTATTGTAAATAGTGCTGCAATAAACATTATGGTACATGTTTCTTTTTGGATTATGGTTTTCTCTGGGTATATGCCCAGGAGTGGGATTACTGGATCATATGGTAGTTCTAGTTTTAGTTTTTTAAGGAACCTCCAAACTGTTTTCCATAGTGGCTGTACCAACTTACATTCCCACCAACAGTGCAGGAGGGTTCCCTTTTCTCTGCACCCTTTCCAGCATTTATTGTTTCTAGATTTTTTGATGATGGCTATTCTGACCAGTGTGAAGTACTACCTCATTGTGGCTTTGACTTGCATTTCTCTAATGATTAGTGATGTTGAGCATCTTTTCATATGTTTGTTAGCCATCTGCATGTCTTCTTTGGAGAAATGTCTATTTAGGTCTTCCGCCCATTTCTGGATTGGGTTATTTGCTTTTTTGGATTAAGCTGCATGAGCTGCTTATATATTTTGGAGATTAATCCTTTGCCAGTTCTTCACTGGCAAGCATTTTCTCCCATTCTGAGGGTTGTCTTGTCTTATTTATGGTTTCTTTTCATGTGCAAAAGCTTTTAAGTTTCATTAGGTACCATTTGTTTATTTTTGATTTTATTTCCATTATTCTAGGTGGAGGGTCAAAAAGGATCTTGCTTTGGTTTATGTCATAGAGTGTTCTGCCTGTTTGCCTCTAAGAGTTTTATAGTGTCTGGCCTTACATTAGGTCTTCAATCCCCTTTTGAGTAATCCCTCTCTTGACCATAAGCTGGCAGAATCAGACTTGACAGAGAGAAGGAACTTGATTTGGTCTGGCTAGTCATTTTCTGCTTCTTTCTTCTTTTGGGAACCTAGAGTTCCTTGCTAGTTCCCTTCTCAGTTCTGTGCAGCCAATTTCCTCTCATCTGTCTTTAGCTCCCCATACTTCATACAGATATCGGGATGGTTTTTGCTGTTTACAGTTGAACTCAAGGCCCCTCTTGAGGTCTGAGGGTGAGGCTAGGGAGTCAGCTGCTTAGATTGCTGAGACACCTGTGCCACTGGCTCTGTCCAACCTTCCCAGGGATTTGCCATTTTATGTTAAAAACAGCTCCTTGTGGTCTTTACAGCACACCTGCTAAATGTTGATAAGCCTGCATTCCAAAAGGGCATTTCCTTTGCCCACAGCTTTCCCATGTGTTGTATATTACCTATTACATAATGCATATTATAACAAGGTAAAACTTCTTCGACTAGAAAAATGATGGGAATGCATTCCCATGGATGGCAATGTGAAGCTTGGTTTGAGGTGGATTATACTTAATGTCAGCAGCCAGATTCTCACCGGAAAGTGACTTCAGATGAATCCAGGACTAGGAAGGATTGACGTTAGCACTAACTGAACATTCTCAGAAAAGACGAGCTTAACCCCATGCTTTGACCGTGGGGCATGTACAGCTCAGAACCACCAGAGATGCCCATCACTTGACTGTTTATGTCCCCACTGAGTTTTAACTTCCCTGAAATGTCAAATGTTTCAGGTGGAGAGTGAATCTATCTGCACAGCACTCTTTGGGATATTGTGGTGGATGAGAAAGGCACTGGAGGCAGTCCCCTCCTTTATGAAACTGATGGAGGCACACACATGTGAAAATGACTTCAAGCTTATGAAGAAGCCTATAAACCAGGGCAAATCTATTTATAATAATAATAGTGAATGTATGTTGAGTGCTTATGATATATCAGGCACTATTTTAAGTTTACAAGAGCTAAGGGAGATGTAGGATCAACAAGAAAATTACATTTGTGAAGCTGGGCTTTTACAATGCTATTTTTTAAAATATTCTTTTCACCTGTCCTTCAGATTTATTCATCCTTCAGATCCAAGAGTAAATTTCACTCTTTCAGAGAATGCTTCCTTAATATCTAGAAGGACACTGCCCAATATAGATGCCACTAGCTGAATATTTAAATTTAAACCAATTAAAATTAAATAAGATGAAAAATGTAAAGGCTCGGTTGCTCTAGCCATATTTCAGCTACTCAATAGCAACATGGGGCTAGTGGCTATCATATCGGGCTGCATATATATGGAACATTTGACAGACATAGAATGTTCTATTGGACAACATTGGCTAGACTGTAGATGTCTATAACACACAGCTTCTTTCATAACAGCCAAAGTCTTGAGTTACATTTATAGCCTCTGTCTTCCTTACTGGATTACATGTCCCATGAGTAGAGACTGTCTATCTTCCTAACCATGGTATACTCATCCAGCATAGCATCTAGCATGTCTGGGGTCTGATGCACAGTAATATTTTTGGCCATTCACCAATGCATGGGAAGAAATTAATAACTGCTTAGAGGAGTTGGAAAGTGTCTCCCGGAAGAGATAACATTTGGATTGAATTTTGAAGGATGACTATGACCTCATCAGATTGAAAAGGGGACAGGCATCCAGGAAAACAGACCAGCATATTCAAAGAAACAGAATCACTATAGCCTATGTTTAAGGAAAGAATGGATAAACAAGGTCCTGCTGTATAGCACAGGGAACTGTATTCAATATCCTGTGATAAACCATAATGGAAAAGAATATGAAAAACAATGTATATACATGTATAACTGAGTCGATTTGCTGTACAGCAGTAATGAACACAGCACTGTAATTCAACTATACTTCAATAAAAAATAAATTAAAAAAAGATCAAGTAAGAAGTTCATGGTGGTTGGAGCAGAGTTTGTGTGTATGTATTGTGGGAATAGTCTGGGAGTGGGTTTAAGTAGAAGAGGTACAGTTGGAGACAGATAATGAAGGATATCTTTGTTATGTAGTAATTTTAGAACTTTTGCTGAAGAAACAGGTGCCAGAAAACATTATGGGGGAGGGTATAGATATGATCAGATGTATTTATTTATCCATTCACTTATTTTAGCAGCACAATTATGGGAGCAATGAAGAAGACGGACTAAACTGTAAAGAAACAGGGTCAGAGAAGAAAGCTATTGTTTGATCGCCATAGCTGGTGCTGTGATGAGGAAATAGGTCTGAGGTATAACATATAGGATTTGGTGGCTTGTTGATGAGGTCGATGGTGACACAATAACAGATATAAGGAATATGGGAGGACAAAGAAATTTGGAAAAGAGAATAACTTGATGTGCCTAAAGGAAACATGTGATTAGGAAAATAATATAATTCTGGAACCCAGCAGAGAGATGGGGGCTGGAGATACAGATTGAGAAGCAGAGTGGTCAGTTTTTAGATTTGGTGGAAACCATGGGCGCCACATGGGAGAACTTGTAGCATAAGAAAAGATGGGGATGAAATTAAGACAGTGGAGAATACTAATATCTAGAGTTTCTAAAATGGAGAAAAAGCCAATAAAGCCAGTTGAGAAGGAGCAATTACAGAGGCAAAGGAAGAGGAAGTTTTAAGTAGAAGGTGGGCAATAGAAGCCATAAAAGACTAAAAGTTGGTAGCATCTAGGGGTGTGCTAATGACAAATCCTGCCTTCTTTTCATATTCTTTAGCACTGATGCTAAATCCACGAAGTCTATTCACACATAAACATTTTCCAGCACTAGTGGAACTTCCTATTTTTTCTTGATCAGAAACTACTTCCCTCCTGTCAAAAGGCCTTACAACTCATTGTCAGGAGGGTGTACTGGACTGATAGCAACTTCACATCATGTTTCTGCCAGAGGCATTTCATAACAATCATTACTTTCCAGGGATGCGTGTCAAAAACTGAACTTACTCTGTGACACCTTGAAAGAGACAACCAAGAAACAAAGGTTAGATGCTAAAAGGAGGTGAATTAGGGTTCTAATGTCAGATTGCCAGTTTCCTGAGAGTGGGATTTTTACCATCTCTGGGCAATGCCTGACATATAGAGAAGATCTTTAATATCTGTCTGTTGCACTGGTCAGTTAAACTATTCAAAGAATTAATCGGACCTTCCTGTGAGTTAATGAGTTGTTGATCACTAGAAGTATTTGAACAGATGTTATACATTCCCTAAATGAGTGCAGCTGACGGACTCCATGCATTGGGGAAGGTTGAAATGGAGGACCTGGATGCCTTCCTGGTTCACTATGCTGTGGTCATATACAGTGAGAACTGGGATGGATGGAGACTCGAATTTCAAAAATGCTCTGTCTGAACATGCAAAGGCATAGGAAAGAGGAAATGATGAGAAAATGATGAGTTTTCCAGAGATCTGGCATTCATATTCCCCCACCTGTCATCCAGGTATCTGACACATAAAAACTCACCGTAAAAGAGTTGAGTTTAAGAAAATAATTCAGAGAGCATCCTCAGTCTGTTGACTGTCTCATGACAGTCTGGGAACTTATCTCAGACCTCCAATATAGCTCAGAGAAACACTGTTAGGGCTGATTCAGAAACTAGGAGCTGTGTCCTGCGTGCTCATCTTTGAAAAATAAACATCAAAGAAAATCTGATGGTTTTGCAGTTAAGTTTCAGCAGAGTTGACATTTGCTGTAAGGAATGTGGAGCGGGATAACATTGGAAAGGAGAGAATTCTTAAGATGCACAGGACTTACCTGTCAGGTGCTGACAAGGGTGGAATTCTATCTTTAGTGCCCTTTCCAAGTTGTTAGTTAGTTAAAGAGAAGAGAGGCAAGAGTTCAAACTGAATCATCCTTGACTCTGACATCCAGATTTACTAAAAGAAAGCTCTATTAGGGTATTGGTCATAATAGACAATAGAGAATGGAGGAAAGCATGGGTTCTGATGGTTGTCAACCTAGGTTTGACTGAGGCTCAGCTTTGTGATTTTTGGCAAGTTGCCGACCCCCCTCTCCAAATTTCCATTGTTTTTCATGTGTACGATGGGAATACTAATACCTACAGCATAGTTGCTGTGAAAGTGAAATCAGTTATTAATTCTACACAAAGGAATTAATTTATAACTGGATTCTTGAAAACAGGATATTTTCAGAGCGCTCAAGATGGTAATTTTCATGAAGCTTGGGTAGGTTAACCGATATAGAATGGGTAAAGATATTTTGCCATTGTCACAGGGGAGACTGAGAAATCCCCAGTCAAATCTAAGTCCTTTACGATGGAATGAGGGTCCTGCCGGCTTTGTCCCGCTTTCCTGTTGCCAGCTGAAGTGACAGGGAGAGCCCTAAGCAAGCACGTGCCTACTCCTCTGGGATCCGTGGGTCAGAGGCGGGGAGCAGAGGGCCATCTGCTGAGCCTCTGTGACCCTGGGCCCTGCTCCTCCCAGGCTGCAACTGACTCTGGCCCAGTTTTGCTTTATTTCACCATGGAGACTAATGTGCCTGGGAGGGAAGCAGGATTTGCTGGCGTTTATTGCAGCAATAATATCTGACAGGTGTTCCGTGGCTCCTTTGATTCAGCTGCCCTCTGGCCTCCTTTTTCTCCTAATAAGCCTAGCGTTACCTCAAACCCCATTTCCACTGTGGGTAGGGGTTGCCTCACACCTCGGTCCTTGGTTGCCAAGTATGATGGTACTGCCACTTCCCTGGTGTGACTCTGTTGTGGAGTGTTCATCCCCTGTGTGTGTCCAACCCATGTGTGTGTGTTCATCCCCTGTGTGTGTCCGTCCCTTATGTGTGTTCATCCTGTGTGTGTCCATCCCCTGTGTGTATTCATCCCCTGTGTGTGTTCATCCCATGTGTGTGTCCATCCCGTGTGTGTGTCCATCCCGTGTGTGTCCATCCCCTGTGTGTGTGTCCATCCCCTATGTGTGTCCATCCCGTGTGTGTCCAACCCATGTGTGTGTCCATCATCTATTTGTGTGTCCATCCCCTGTGTCTGTCCAGCTCCTGTGTGTGTCCATCCCCTGTGTGTGTGTCCATCCCCTGTGTGTATTCATCCCCTGTGTGTGGGTACATCCCGTGCGTGTGTCCATCCCGTGTGTGTCCATCCCCTGTGTGTGTGTCCAACCCCTGTGTGTGTCCATCCCCTGTGTGTGTGTCCATCCCCTGTGTGTGTGTCCAACCTCTGTGTGTGTCCATCATCTGTGTGTCCATCCCCTGTGTGTGTGTCCATCCCCTGTGCAGTTTCCATCCCGTGTGCAGTGTCCATCCCCTGTGTGTGTCTATCTCCTATGTGTGTGTCCATCCCCTGTGTGTATTCATCCCCTGTGTGTGTGTTCATCCCCTGTGTCTGTCCATCCCCTGTGTGTGTGTCCATCCCGTGTGTGCATTCATCCCCTGTGTGTGTCCAACCCCTGTGTGTGTCCATCTCCTATCTGTGTGTCCATCCCCTGTGTGTGTGTCCATCCCATGTGTGTCCATCCCGTGTGTGTGTGCATTCATCCCCTGTGTGTGTCCAACCCCTATGTGTGTCCATCTCCTATTTGTGTGCCATCCCCTGTGTGTGTGTGCATTCATTCCCTGTGTGTGTGTTCATCACCTGGGCTTTGGCCTCAGACCCAAGCAAGGTTTCTCTCTTAGCACTTGGTACCTACCTAACTTCTCTTACCCTCCACTTCTGCTCCATGAAACCAGGATAATAGCACCTTGTGTTTGTGGAAACCAGCGGAGATGGTGGTTTGGAAATAAGCACTTCATGTATGTTAGCTTCTAAGATTATTATCATTACTAAAAACACTCTCTAGAGCTTTGCATCTGCTTTTGGAACAACCCTCTCTGGACTAGTTCCAAATAGGTGTGCCAATTCTGAAAGCTACTGGCTTAGGCTGAGGCTAGCTCCGGATTTGTGTACGTGCCTCTTCTCATAGGCAACATGCCTGCCAAACGTGATTGAATGACTAAGTGTCAGTTCTCTTTTGCTGCATTTATTACTGCTTCTGAGTCTACGGGCTAGCTAGGTAGCTCTGATCTCTGCTTAGTCCTGCTAAATTCACTAATGCATCGTCTGTGTGTTGTTGGGCTGGCCAGGAGCAGGCAGTTTTAGGAGGGTCTTGCTCACGTGTCTGGTGACAGTTTGGACTTGGGTGCTGGGGCAGACTGTGCTGGGTGTGCTTCCTCATCCTGAAGACTAGCCTGATTTCTCCTTATGCTCGTAGGCTGATTCCAAGAGAGAAGGGAAAAGCATTCAAGGCCTCTTGAGGCCTGGATGTAGGACTAGCATGTCATCACTTTAGGGCATTTTATTGGCCACAGCAAGCCATGAAGCCAGCCCAGATTCAGCAGGATTAAAATAGGCCTTACTTAGTCAAGGGAGGGTTGCAAAGGCAGCTGCAAAGGGCATGGATGCAGGCAGTATGAACATCTGGGGGGCATCAGTCTATGACACCCTCATCCCAAATTAGCCCTTAGCCCTGGGCTCCAGGATCCTTGACTCAGGAACCAGTACACAAAGCTGAGCTATGAATCCACTGTATTCCATCCCAGGGGCTGAAATTATTGCCTTTGTATAGTATTTCAGCAACCATTTTCCTCGTGACCATGGAAGGAAGACATACATAGTGTTCGGAACAGGTCAGAGTGTCTGAGCTTTCCCTCTTTACTATTTCTCCTTGGCTCCCTCTCTCCCACCCTCTACTGAATGTTCTTTTTCTTTTTTTTAATTTAATTTTTAAATTTAATTTTATTAAAATTTTTTTTTATTGGAGTATAATTGCTTTACAATGTTGTGTTAGTTTCTGCTGTACAATGAAGTGAATCAGCTATATTTATACCTATAGCTCATCCTTCTTGGACGTCCCTCCCCCTCCCCCGCCCCTCCCCTTCCTCCTCCCATCCATCTAGGTCATCAGAGAGCACAGAGCTGAGCTCCCTGTGCTATACAGCAGGTTCCCACTAGTTATTTTACACACGGTAGTGTATTTATTCTTTGAACCAGTGAACTCTTCTACTCTGAAGAGTATAAAGCAAATGTAGATATTAGCAGGCAAAAATATGGGGATGAAATCCCAGCTTCTAAAAGTTCTCTGCTCTATGTTTGCTCTTGGAATCACCCCATAGTTAAAATAAGGTATGGTTGTCACTTGATGTTCAGTCTTGAGAAATGAGTCTCTTTTCTTCCCTCTCACACCTACGGCCAATATTTATTTTTCACCATGGAGTGGTTGCTGCAAAATGTTCTCCACACTGAGTGCTTTTTTGGTCTTTCTGTAGCAAGTAGGCCCACCCACCATGGCCAGGACCTTAGAACTCACTTCCCAGAGGTCATTTTTGCACATGGTCTGTGGATGTTACTTAAGTGTCTGGAAACATCAGGAGGAGGAGAAATGCAGAGCAGAGCATCAGAAGGAAAGGCTGTGGCTGCCAAGTCACCAGGAGTGATGTTTTAGGACCAGTGAAACAGGCAGAAGCACACAAGGAGCTGCCCTGGAATGGCTGATTCCACCAAGTCTGAGTCTCAGGGAATGAAGATTACAGAATGACACGTAAAGCCAGAAGCACGATGCCCAGAGCCACAGATTTCATAATGTGGTTGTAAAGACAGGTCCTTATGGAAATACAGCCAATGACATATGAAAAGAGATCAATAGCACAGAGAACTCTACTCAATATTCTGTAATAACCTAAATGGGAAAAGAATCTGAAAAAGAATAGCTATATGTATATGTATAACTAAATCACTTAGCTGTACACTTGAAACTAACACAACACTGTAAATCAACTATACTCCAATGTAAAATAAAAATTAAATAATAAGAAAAAGAGACTGTTAAGTGCACAGTTGGGAGGAATGGTCTACAGAGAACAAAGAGTTACAAGGATGGCCTGGAGTGGCTTCGGAAGTCTCACCAACTCCGGGGAGTTGAAAATACAGGTCATTTTCTGAGGTGACTCAGAATGGCTGGGTCTCAAACAAGGGGGCATGGGAGTCAAGGAGACTGTGTGTGCATCCTCAGTGGTTCCCAGTTTGCGGACTCACAGCCGGAGCCTCCGGGCTGTGTGAGACCTGAGATGCCGTCTTGAAAACATGCTCTCTTGCTACCTAACGTTTGAAAATGTTGGAAGCCTCTTCCACAAACCTTCCCTCAGCCCTTGATGAGGTTGGCAGCACTCCAACTGTATTATATGGAAGACTGACCGTCCGCTTGCATCTCTGAGGAGGGACACACCCTGGAGTAGGGGAAGCCTGAGTCTCCTTGGAAGGAGACAGTTCACTTCCCTAGTCAGCGCAGACCCATCACCTCGGCTTCAAAGCTCTCATTTCACATGCGAATGAAAGGCTGGCCTGACCATGGAACACAGCCCTTCCCGTCCTTTTTTTTCCCCTGTCAAAGTGAAAAATGGCTGGGTGGGAGCTCTAATTATGTGGAACATGCTGGCACTATTTTCATGTCCAAGAAAATTGGTATAACCACGGTCCTTGAAGCCGATGAGGTGATGCCATGGTGACCAGAGAGATGGGATGGTTGGCTCAGCAGTAGCAACAAAACCCAGTGTTTTATGACTTTAAGGAATGTTTACAGATATTATTTCACGTGAATCTTGGTCAGTTTAGTGCTCTAGACCCGGTAACTACAATCTGCTCACATTTCTCATATTAATAAGCTGAGGCTTAGAGGAGCTGAGACTTCAGTGGGTTGGAAAACAAGATTTAGAATCTAGATTGTTTTGCCTCAACTCTCAGTTCAGTGTTATTTTTACTCTAATCATTTCATTTTTCTGATGAGTTCATCCTACGATTTTTAATTTGTTTGCTAACGTACGTTCTGTAACAAGCCCCCAAATACATGAATGTCATTGATCCTTGTCCTTTTCACAAGGAAACTGAAAGGACTCCAAGGATTTGTCCCACCAAGGTAACCATAACCTTGGCTTTGTGAGAACTCGAGGCCCTTTTTGGGCATCGTGATCCACTGTAGGAATTTTAAGATGTATGAAAGAGATCTACGGCAGGGAAGCGATTTCAAAATTCAAGCAGTTTTTCTTCCTTTTTACACTAAAAATATGGGTCTGTTGCTTGCTAACGCTGACAACAACCCTGTGAGGTAAGGAGGTCAGGAACGCTATTATCTCTCTGTTTTTAAAAGCGAGTACACAGGGAGGAAATAACTTGCCCAAGGACATGGTGACTCAGTCCACAGAGGAGCCAGGACGAAAACAGCCCTCATTTTTTTTTTACTTTCAATACACACCAAGACCATGATCCGTGGGCTGCAGGATGACGGCCCTTCACAAACCAGTGCCTATTAGTCAGACATGGAAATAATTATGTCCCTTTCACATTTTGAACAGAGAGTGAACTCTCCAAGATATTGGCAGAGAGAAGCCAATGATTCCCCGAGACTTTTTTTTTAACTTTTATTTTTAAGTCACAGATGGCTAGTCTGAAAATGAGAAAAAAAACCTTTTCTTGTCTCTTCTCTCAAGCCTGGCCTCATATCACACCCTTAACCGCACCCCTGTGGGAAGAAGGATTACACTTTCCACTATTCCCTAGGGTAGATTTTGTTCTTTTAAAATAAACAAACACTTGAAAACTTTTTTTCTAGTAATATTAGCTTTGGTCTTGAACCAGAACTGATTTGGCCCTAAGGAACTAGAAAGGATGAATAGTATTCTCAACGAGCAGTAGAGGAGATTCTCTTTTAGAATCACCATGCGGTATGATGAACCATAAGTGAGACTAATTTTGATGGAAAGAAACAATGACATGAGATAACCACTCATCACTCCTCTTGGCTGGGTCACCAGTGATGCCAATGGAGGCAGCTGCCTCCATCTCTGTTTCCTCTACGCCATATGCCATGGGTCTGGTTGTACAATAATACGTTGTTTTTTTTGTTTTTGTTTTTAACTCAAGGCAGGGTTGTCTTTTTCATTTCACACAAAGATTATGCACAGTGCCTAATGGAGGCCCTTGACTCTATCCTTCTTTGTGCCTCTATTTCTCTGCTCCCAAATCAAGTCTGTTTTTTCATGTGCTTCTAGGAAAGTTGGATTAAAGGACAGGTGAGTTACTTGTTGAAATGACTCTTTGCTATTTGATCCTTTTGCTGTAACATGTGTATTTTCTTTATCTTACAGATGACGTGTCATCGAAGATTGTATTTGTAGGATAAACATGTAGGAATAGACCTAGTGTGGTAACGGAGCCCTCCTGATATAGTGATACTGGAAACACAAACATTGAGAGAACTTGTGAATGAGCAAGTGCAGATGTGAATTACCCTTAGTCTTCCAGGGCTGCCATAACTAAACACCACAGCCTGGGTGGCTTACATAACAAAAACTTATTTCTCACAGTTCAGAAACTGGGAAGTCCCAGAGCAAGATGCCAGCAAGGTAGGTTTCATTCTGAGCCCTCATCTCCTGGCTTGTAGGTGTCACCAGCTCACTGTGTGCCCACATGACCTCTTCCTGTGTGCACACAGGGAAGCAATCTCTCTGATGTCTTTTCTTATAAGGACACTAATCTAATCAGATCAGGGCCCTACATTTTTGACCTCATTTAACCTGACTTACTTCCTGGAGGCCCCATCTCCAAATACAGCCACACTGTGGGTTAGAGCTTTAACATATGGATTTTAGAATACACAAACATTCAGTCCAAAACAAGCCCTGAGAGCAGAAGTCTCATAACACATCCCCAAAGCATGAGCAGACTTCATTCCTAAGGAATAGACAGAAGCTTCTCCTTATGATGTCACGAAGAGATTCTGCTTCAGAACTATACTTGTGGATACCACGAATATTGATAAATCAAAAATTAATGGGTGAAGGAATATTTCTTATTACCCCAAATACAATTGTTTCCTAAAGTTGTCATAGAAGGACGTTAAGCGGGAATGTCCCACAGTCCATAGTCCCGGCTAAGGCTCCAAGCATAAGGCAGTGGTGCCCAACTTCCAGGCTTTCTACAGAGTGATGCTAGACTACCCATGCAGGACGTGCTAAGAGATGGTGACAGTGGTTCTGTGACCTATCATTCACCTCCAGTTTAATGATAAGAAAAGGAGTAAGATGGAGGTGATGGATGAGGGGAGAATTTCTTGGAAGAAAGGTATGGGCTTGGTAGGAAGATCTGCGCTTATCACCCCCCCTCAAACACCATGCATAGAAATTGTCTATAAAAAAGGAGGCAACAGCTCACCACCTAGATGGAGTCATGTCTAGGTGAGCCCCTGTCTGGGCTTAAGAGCCAGTGGGAAGATGCTCTTGGAAACTCTAGAGTGTCTGGTGCCTGCCACTTGTCTGTAGTAGCCTACTGTCCAGGGGCTGGCTGGAGCTGCCCCTAAAAGCAAAGCAAGGACAGAGGGCTGCCTTAGGGATGGTGTGTTACCCCAGACACTTAATGTTCCCACGAGCTAGGTAGATCTCATGAAAGCTAGCTGGGCTCCAGCCATCTTGAAAGGACACTTTCCTAGAGCACTGCCTGGTGAGGGGAGGCAACCCCAGCTGAAAGAGTTTACTCCAGAGCAGGAGTGAGGGAGAGTCAAGTCAGCCAGCCCTTGACTGACGAGTGCAGGCTGTGACCTGGGAGAGTACAGCATCAGAAGTCTCTAGAAGGTAGGAGGTCTCTGAAAGACCCACTGAGAGATCTCAAGAGAGGAAGAGTTAGCATCTGGAGGTCTGCTGGAAACAATAGCACTAGCCAGCTCAGACCTCCCCTCTCTCTCCCACTTCTCAGCCAGGCATTGCCAGAGGCAACTAGTGAATAAGAAGACATGAGTTTGCAGTTGTTTCTTAATACCAGAAAATGGGACCGCAAGTGACAGGAAAAGCTTTGGGTCTACCTGGGATGTCACCCATGGGGGCAGAGGAGACGTCCAAAAAAGATGGTTTAGAGTACTGTGTGGAAGAAACGTTGTTTTCCATCAGAGCCCCACCAAATCCAGACTATTCCATAAACTGGTAATCCTTAAATCTGCGTCCTAGCATACTTTCCTGGAGTGATTTTATAAGTAAAACTGTATGAGAAGCTTAACGATTCTTGTAATTCTCTTAGAAAAATTTACAACTAAGTTGTCCTCATCTGAATACTTTTATTTGAAAACAAAGTTCTGGATACAAGTTACTCTTTGGAAACTTTTTCGAAGATAAAAATAAGCCCTTTTCTCATTAAGAATTGGTTTCACTTGACAATGTCCAAAGCTGTCTTTTTGTATTATTAATTATGTTGTCCAAGAACCTAATTCCAAATGGAGAATGTAATCTTTCTCCCTCTCTCTGCATCTGTATATACTTACAGATACATGTACGTATACACACATAAAATGTGTAAAAAAAGTGTGTGTATTGATGTGTTAAATTTAGGCTACAGTCCCCAGCTATTTAATCAAACGTTAATCTCGGTGTTGCTAGGTGTTGCTACGGAGGAAGTGTGCAGATGTAATTAATGTCTGTAATCAGTGACTTTAATGCAGAGTGATTATCCTGGCCAATCTGCCTGAAAGGCCTCAAAAGTAGAGCTGAAGATTCCCCGAGAAAAAGAATTCTGCCTGTTGACAGCAGCTCCCATTTGAGCCTGAGTTCCACCCTTTCCTGATGGAACTTGCTCAGCCAGCCCCCACAGCCACAAAAACCAATTCTTTGTAATAAATTTCTTAATATATATGTGTGTATATACATATACATGTACATATATGCATTTTATGTGTATATGTATATAGATGTGTGTATGTGTATAGGCATATATGTATATGAATACATGTATATATATGCACATATACATATATGGGTAAATGTATATATGCATATATAAATATGTATGTGGGTATACGTATATATGTATGTATATATGTATATGTGTGTATGTACATACACTGATTGAACCTTGATCTCTCTCTCTCAAAACTAGAGGATTATATGAGTAAACTTACTCCCCAGACCAGCCTTCCTTTAGTCAGGTCTACCCAAGAAAGAGCACCATAAAGCCAAAACCCAAACAAAATCAGTAAAGATAAATAGAGAGCTTGTACTTGCAGGGAATGAAAAATGATAATGTTGGCTTCAGTAAACAACTTCACCTAGGCGGCAATAATACCTAAGAGGACTTCAAAAGGGAAGTTAAAAGAAGATCTTCAGTTTCCATAGTTTGCCTTACTGGAACATTTAAAAATAATAGATTTGGAAGTTAATACTATAAAACACAGGCTCCAGAACCAGACTTTCTGGGTCCGCGTTCCAGTTCCACTTCTTAGCAGCAATGGTGCTTGAGGCAAGTTAGCTCTCTGTGCCTCTTGTATAAACGGTGATAAACGATAGTGCTTCAGCCAGGGGGTTGCCGTGAGGACTAAGTGAGTTAGGACTCAGGACGAAGCATGGCACACCGGGAGAATGAAATGTTAGTTATTATTTTATCTTGTATTATTGCATTTATTATCATAAATGTACTTAGTTTGAGAAGCCACTTAAATCAAGGAACGGTATTAGAAGTGAATACAATGTTCTAGTAACATCCAAATGGAAGAGAAAATAAATTGTTCTACCTGCATGTTTCAAAGGAGAAAGCTTGCATGATTTTAAGTGTTAAGGCTCTTCTTATGAAACATCAAAAGACCATTCTCAAAATGTTGTCCTTTATTACTTTGGTGTGTATCTTGTCAACTGAAAGGGCTGTGTCCCTTTCCCCTTAAAAAAGTGTCAGGTGAAAGCTGCATCTTTTCTGTTAACTTTAATTGCTAAAATGTCCAGTAACTTGAGGACATGGCGGGCGGTGGGGGGGGGGGGGGGGGGGGGGATGAAGCTGGGATGAAGTGAGAGAGTAGCACTGGCATATATACACTACCAAGTGTAAAATAGATAGCTCGTGGGAAGCTGCTACATAACACAGGGAGATCAACTCGATGATGAGTGATGCCTTGAGTGGGAAAGGGAGGGTGGGAGGGAGTCGTGGGAGGGAGGGGATATGGGGATACATGTATAAATACAGCTGATTCACTTTGTTGTATAGCAAAAACAGTTTAAAGCAATTATATGCCAATAAAGAGCTTAAAAATAAAATGTCCAGTAACCTTCAGGTGTAGCTGGTAATGCCCAAATCTTTCTTCTCAAGGTGCTTTTTAGGGGAAAAGGTAGTTTATATGGTTATTTAAGGATCAACATTTCTCCATTCTGGACAGTTTTGCTTACTTTTTAGGAAAAAAAAAATCAAACATGAGATGACTTAAAACTATGAATTAGGATTCGGAAGAGGTGAAGACATTGTCATTTCTATGACTTCAGATACCAAAGTTGCCTGGCTGCCTGTGGTGTTCACGCTGACTTTGGTTGTTTTGCCCCATGTCTGGGCATCTACTGGGGTGACTGCCTGGGGCTACTATGAGTTGAATTGTGTCCCCACAAAAGATGTTAAAGTCCTGACTCCCAGGACCTGTGAATGTGACTTTATTTGGAAATAGGGTCTTTGTAGATGATTGTTAAGATAATTAAGATTAGCCTCCTTATAAAAGGGGAATTTGGACCTAGAGACACACACACTCAGGGTGAACACCATGTGAAGATCAGAGCGATGCCACCACAAAGCCAGGAGACTGCCAGAAGCTGGGAGACAGGCCTGGAACGGATCCTCCCCTAGTGCCTTCAGAGGGAGCCTGGCCCTGCTGACACCTTGATCTTGGACTTCTGACCTCCAGAACTCTGAGGCAATAAATTTCTGTCATCGAAGCCAGTCAGTTGGTGGTACTTTGTTACAGCCACCCTGGAGAACCAGTACAGGGATATTTCTTAGGAATCCATACTTTTCATAGTCACCTTTTTGAGCCCTCTGTATGGAAATGTCTATATTGGGTGATTTTAAAAATAAGTTATGAGGGAACACGATTTGTCTAAGCCACATCTCTGGAAGAGTTTATTCCAGAAAGGGAAATTAAAGAGTCACCCAGGCTAATAAAGATACTGGGCCTTTTGGCCTAGGACATCTGTGTTCAGTGTGCCTCGTCTGTATATGACGTGTCTGGCCCATGGCGGTTACCTGTAACTTACAAGATGTAAAACCCTGTTGGGCTCAGACAAGACAGGGAAGTGTCCATCACTCAGTCTTTTTGATTTTGTTAAACCTTAGCACATTTAATGTGCCAATATTCAGAGTAATAAAGATAGAGCTGTGAGTAAAAGTCTGCTGGGAAATTGATAATGAAAATACTTTTGTGGGCGATGCAGCAATTTCATCCACTCAAATCCAACAGAAAAGTCCTCTTCATAGAGAGCAGATAACCCAAAGGTTTGACACATACACATTTACCCTTTCGTCATAATTACCACACTGGCTAGCCCGTGGGTACTGTTTCTTTGCTTTGCTTTTCCCTCTGGGATTAAGTCTTCCTAAAACAGGAGGAGGAAAGACAGCAAAGTTGTTGTTTGCCTGAGTGTAGAAATGCCATCATGAATAAAGAAGTTTTTTTAAATGCTCTGACTTTGGGTACAATCTGTAGTTGCAATTCCACGGCATGGTTTAGTTTAACATAGCCAGAAGCAGCTTGATTAAATTATACATATCAGAGTGAAGATGCCCTTGGCCGTTGAGATTCAACAGGGAAGGGATTTTATGACTGAATTGAAACAAATCTGAAAAGTGAGAAGGCTTGACTAAATTCTCTTTTACCGTGTCATTAAAATCACTGTTTGGTGTCAGTTTTTGAACCAACGAGGTATGAGTCATGATTTAAAGAATGAATAAATAAAGCCTCAACAATATGGGCTTACAAAATAACATGCATCACTCCCTTAAATGGAAAAATTTAGCAGCTTTATACTTAAGGCTCATAAACAGGATGCAAAGTCCAATACTAGGGCACACCTGCCTATATATAAGGATTTTGCTAGGCCCTGGGAGTAACACAAGGAAGGATAAGGAAGGCATCTATTTACAAGATTCCGAAAGTCTGTTTAAAAAGTCAGGACACGTATATATAGTAGTTTGTATCTGCTACTCCCAAACTCCTAATTTATCCCTCCTCCACCCCCTTTCTCCTTTGGTAACCATAAGTTTGTTTTCTACTATGTATAAAATAGAGAAACAACAAGGTCCTACTGTATAGCACAGGGAACTATATTCAATGCCTGTGATAAACCACAATGGAAAAGAATATGAAAAAGAATATATATATGTATAACTGAATCACTTTGTTGTACTCCAGAAACCAACACAACATTGTAAATCAACAATACGTCAATAAAAAGAAAAGAAAAAAAAAACTCAGGACACGTATAGTGAAAATGTACCTAACAAAAGGCCAGGAAATACACAATTTGAGCCAAATGAACGATATGGCACGCAGCAAACGCTATAGTGTATTCAAAAGAGGCATGGGTTACATTATTCAAACATTCATTCATTGTTTCAGTCAGTCAGCAGATATTTACTGAGTGTCTGTTGTATGACATGGCCTGGGCTGAGTGAGAAAAAAACTGTAACTAGTATGTCCCTAGCAGATCACTTTAACCCCATTTTACAGGTGAGAACATCAAGGCTAAGAGCACTCAAATAACCAAGCTGACTAATCCAAAGGAGGAGTAGAGCTAGACCTGAAGGTTTGAAGAGCAGTTTCAGGAATGACTCAGGGAGATCGGACCTGGGTGCTTGAGTGGCCTGTGAACTGGAGTGGAGTCAGATGAGTGAGCTGCTGTCCAGGGGAGATAAGGGATGTCATTTTCAGTCTCTGAGTTTGAAGCAATGCTGGGATGTTCCCGTGAACCATCCACCAGGCCTTTGGAGATGGGGGCCTGCATTTCAAGACGGAACTCCATGATAGCTAATGATTTGGAGTCATCCTTGGAGAAATGACAGTTGAAGTATTCATAAGAATTGATGAGTTTTTCCAGAAGAGAAGGTATTCATAATTGAGAGAAGGGGGCAAAGGTTGCAACTGTGAAAAGCCTACACTGGGGTGGGGGGGAAAGGACTGGCAAGACCAGACACCAAAGAGACTGCAGGTTGAGTGTCCGATAATGCTGCTTTATCTTACAGGTTGACAGAGAATTACTTCAAGAGGAGACTTGTCGAAAGCCGCAGGGAATGCAAGGAGAAAGGGGGCTGAAACCAGGGCCTCTGAGGATAGCAAGGAGGAGCTGATTTGCGGTTCTGGGGAATGCAGGTTCGGTGAGGCAGCCAGAGCTGAACCAGACTGTGTTAACATACACACACTACTATATGCAGGATAGATAACCAACAAGAACCTACTGTACAGCACAGGGAACTCTACTCAATAGGCTGTGATAATCTATGTGAGAAAAGAATCTGAAAAAGAATGGATATATGTATATGTGTAACTGAATCACTTTGCTGTACTATACTTAAAATAAAAAAAGAGATGGGAGGGTAGTGAGAATCAAAAACAATAGAAATTTGATATGGGGATATATGTATAAATACAGCTGATTCACTTTGGTGTACCTCAAAAACTGGCACAGGAGTGTAAAGCAATTATAGTCCAATAAAGAGCTTAAAAGAAAAAAAGAAATTTGAAAAGTTTAAGTGTGAAATCTTTAAAGTGAAAAAAAAAATGATCCAGTGTAGTTTTTGTACTTTGTCAAAGAATCTAATACAACTCATATTATCCTGCTAATGAAACAAAAGCCACATTCTACTTTCCCGATGCCTTTAGTTGCTCTTACGGCAGGGTTGGCTAACTGCTTTAAGGGATTATCTAAAATCTGATTCCTATTAGATTCTGAATGTAGTCATCATCATGGTACAGAGAGAAGACATGGCAGAGCAAAATCAGACACAGGTGAGGCTCAGTACTGGCCCAGAGGACAGACCTGCTGGACGATGCTCCTTCACAACCTTTGTCAGCCACCAGTTCTTCCCACTGCCCGGTGGGAATGCTGAATGGGATGTGGATGTGTGAATTGTGGAGATCGTGATTTCCTTGTGCATTATGTTGGGGGGAACTCTTTAAGGAGTGACCTGGTGGCATCCAGCACTGAAGACTGGAAGGCAAGGTTTTCAACCAGAAGATCAATGAATAAGCTAACTGTAAGCTAACTACAAAAATGAAGACTTCATGAATTTCATGGCTTTCTGCCACCTTCAACTTACCACCTCTTTGAAGGCTTTTTCATGTAAATATATGAATATAAATTTATGTATAATACACAGAGGTATGTATGTATAAATATGAGTGTATATATATATAGTTGTAGAATCGAGGTATATGTATGTCTGTATCTGTTTATTGGTATTTAGTTTTGTGATAGTTTATAGGTATTTAGTTTTGTGCTAGTTTTCCATTTAGTAATAAATCACGACCATTTCCCCATGAAAACTATTTTAACAGCTAATAATTCCTTATGTGAATGTCATAATTCATTTTCTCGATCGTTGGAAATTTTATAGAGGATTTCATTAAGGATATTTTCACTTTCTGATATTAGTTACAAATATTTTCATAGTTTATAAGTTGTCTTTTAATTTAAAGTTTGGTGTTGAAAGCTTTAATTTTTATTTAGTTTATTGGCTCTATTATGATTTCGTTCTTGCTTTTTAACTGATAAAACCTTTCTCTCAAATTCAGTTATTTATTCAGCTTTGGAAAGCTGAAGTTTAATTAGGTTGGTGATTGCCTTTCCTAAATCCTAGACTTAAGCAAATTATTATTATTAATAAGAATAATATAACAGTCCCAGTCAGAAGGATATAACTTTAGTGAAGAGGAAAAAATATGACCAAAAGAATAAAATACCAAATCTTGCTAGCAAGACTTTTCCCTCTCTGTTTTCTTCCTTGTCAATACACTTCTAAATGCCTTCCCCACTCCAAAATTTTGTCACTGTGCTTCTAAATTTTCTCCTAGTTCTTTTATAGTGTCATCTCTTACACTTAAGTTTTTCTCCATATGGGGTATTTAACTTGCTATGTGCTGAGATCTAATTTTTTTTTTGTTTTTGTCTTAAAAGGAGCCTGAGTCTCAATACTGTGTATTAGGACATTATCTTTTCTGTACTGATCTGGAACCGTAGTTGCTAATATTCTGGTAACATTCGGTTGGTTAGGATTTCCTTCCAGCCCCCCACCCAGTGTTTATAACCCAGATTGTGTAGCTTTCTCTTTACACCTTTGTCTCTTGTATTTTGTTAAAATTTTGACATTGGGAATATATTGGTTTCATTAAATATCTAAAAAATATATCATTCCACATTTTAAAATACTCTAAAATGCTTTATAGAGTATGAAAAATATTTGTTCTCTGACACGAAAGATCTCATTTATACAAATGTTGGATTCTAAAGCCTTCCTTGAAGACAATTCTTCAATTTTGAAAAATAATGTCCATAGCTATGGACCTATTAAGATATTTTATTCTTATTGAGTCACCTTGATCATTTATATTTTACTATAAACTGTCCATTACATAAAATATTTAGAATTTTTATATTTAAAAAATATTTATATAAAAATTTGTCTACAATATTTATACAAAGTATTCTCTCATAATTTAAAATGTTCCCATGTTTCTTTATTATATATGCTTTCTCATTAATTATATTTGTATTTTTTCTCGCCTGCTAAATTATTCAAAGTGTACTATTTTTTTTTAACAAGGAAACAACTCAAAATTTTAAAAGCTATTTCTGTTATTTTCAGATTTATTTAGTTATTTTAATTACTCAAAATTTTCTTTCTTCCAGCTTTCTTTAGGTTCTGTGTTGCTCTTCTGATTTTTTGGGTTTAAATAAAACCTGAAGACTGTCTTCCTAAATAAATTTGGCCATTTTCCCAAAGTTTCTATTTTTATTTTCATACTTGTTTTCTAAATCAGTGTTTTGCAAGCGATATGTCTTGGCTCATTGAAAAATGTTGATTATACTGTGTCACAAGAATTGTGTTGTCTTCAGAAAATTTATTAAAAGGCTTTTTATTCTTTTTTTAAAAAAATATAGTAAAGTAATATGTATAATCTGTGAATTAGCTGATCTTTATAACTTGGATACTTTAATGGTCTCACTGGAAAACTGTTTGGACCTAAGTCATTTTAAAAAAGTAACTTTTAAAATTTTTATTTATGTTAGTTTGCAAGACGTTTATAATTGAATTTAAAATTATCTGATTCCTCATCTTTAAAATGGAAGCTTCAACTTAATTTTCATAGATGATATGTTTGATGTTTTCTGTCTTGTGTTAAGTTTTGTTTTTGTTTTGTTTTTCCCTTATTTGCTTTTTTAATGCACCTATTCTCTGTCTCATTTTTACTATATTGAACTTGTTTTGACATTATTGTAAATTTTAAAATTCAATGATTTTGAAGACTTACATTGTGTTTTACATTTGACTTCTGGCTGTACTTATATTTATTCAGAAATATACCCCATGTTTTCTTTTCTAATCATCAGAACTTAGTGCAATTGCATCTTTTGAGTCATTCTTTCCCACTGCTAGGTGAGGAATTCAGCATGGTTTGAATCATCTTCCCTTTTAATGTAATTTGTGTTTCAGTCTCTCATTGTTGTAATTTCATTATTTTTATATTATACATCTCTTTTCTTTGGGGAATTTTTTTTCTTGTTCAGCTTTATCTTATTTTAAATAATCATTCAAATGCTATTCTATTTTAATTGGTTTCAGTATCAAGTGTTAATCTTTTCTTCCTCCCTCCCTCCCACCCTCTCTCTCTCTCCCTTTCTTTCTTTCTTACCATGACCTTCTTATTTGTGATTTTTAAATTTGGATTTATCTCCTGGTCATAGCATATCTTCAAGTAATTTTTTTTTCCAAACTGTGGATGATACATTTTTCTCAATATGTCTGTATTTTATAATAACTTTCTGTTTCCTTCATGCCTGAGTGGCAAGTTGGCTTAACATAACATCTTTAGCTCACCAACATTTTTCCTTCAATATTCTGTGGTTTATTTTTTCATTGCCTCTTGGCATTTCACATTGCAAAAGAATAGTTTGAAGCCAACTCAATTTTGAGTTCTCTGTCAGTAACATGTGTTTTCTGGAGGACTTCTTGTTAAATGGTTTTGCTTATTTTTCTAAGTCCAATATTTTGTCACTCTCGGGTTCTTTTCAATATTTTACTCTAGGCCACTGTCAATCTAAGGGTCATCTTTGACAATCGAGTCATATTTACCTTATTGCAAAGTCTTGTTGACTTTTTACCTCCTAATCATTTCTGGAATCTTTCTTACTCTCCTCTGCTATGTCCAAGGTCAAGCCATTGTTGTCTCTTACTTGGACTCTCACCTCCTATAAGAGCCTCTGACTCTGCTTCTTTATAAGCCTACACACTCTAGCTAAAGAAGTTGTTTTACTCCCAAATTCAAATTGTGTTCACCTCATGCATCTGCTTAAATTACCTCAGTGGCTTTAGCTAAAGAGCTAAATCCATATTAGAGCTAACACTCTAATACGGATTTACCACAGAATTTTTCAAACAGCAGGTGGGGATCCCTTGATGAGTCATGAAATCAATTTGTTAGGTTATAAAAGCATTAAAAATCATTGTATACAAGAAATATACATATGCGACTGTGTGTACATACACACATGTATAAAACATATACAACACACATAAATCTACACAAAAGATTTCACGAACCGTTGCCTACTCTTACAATGAGAAAACCACTCCGATAGGTCCTATTGTATTCTGCTCTATTTCATGGTTTTTTAAAAGCTCCTTCATGATCTAGCAAATTGATTTCTCTATATGTACATATGGGTATGTGTACTGGGCTGTGACGTGCAAAGTATTTCTTACTGAAAGTGACGGTGAAGAAAAAATGGTTGAAGTCTGACCTACAGAGCCCTGCACGGTCTAGCCCCTTCCTACCTCCTCATTGTCATACGTGTTCCTCTTATCTTCCTCTGCCCCAGTCTCACTGACTTTCCTATAGATCCGCAACCATGCTGTGCTCACTTTTACTCAAGGGCTTTGCATGTGCTATTCTCTCTGCCTGGGACTCTCCAGTTCCCCGGTTAACTCCCACTGTCTCTCAGACCTCATGTGGAACAGAGCTTCCTCTATGACCTCCTGACTAGGTCAAATCCCCCATCACGTGCTCTCGTAACACTGTCTACTCTCTTGTTCTGGTTGTGATTTCATATTATTCATGTGATTATTGTCTGTTTCTCCAATCACCCACAAAAGCAAGGAGATGGCAGATGTTCCTTTTTGTTTTATTTATTCTTGTCTCATTTATGTGTACTTTGTAGAATAAGCCCCAGTAATGACTTGTATATGTATATAATAAATAAATGTCTATTCACACATTGTTTTGGTTTAGTTTGGGAAGACTGTTTTTCACTGTACTTTTGGTTACTGCTTTGTTTCTCACTTCTTGTTTCTTCCCACTCTCTTGTATCTTCCTTATGAACATCTAGACTTCTTACAATGGATACATATTTTTCTTTCCATCTTGACTCAATATTTTAATATTTACTCTTCCGCTCTGCATTCTGAAATAGCTTCTTAAATCTATTCTTGTCAATTACTGAAAACTGTAAATTCTGTTTTTTTTCCTGCCTCTACTTTTTTATTTATTGCATATTGCTTTCTTACTTGAACCTGATATATTATCTTATTCTCGTGTTATCTTTAAATCCCAGTCTATTCTCCTTATTCCTTTCTGCTCCTTTATCACATAAACCATATCTCGTTTTATCTTAATAAGGACTCCAAGCAGTTTTGTAAACATTTCTTCTGTTTTGCTTTTTGCTGTTGTTGTTATAACATGGTTTCCGAAGTCTGTTTATTTTAGGGCTTAGGAGGATGAAATTGCATTAATTGGAGCTTCAAGGATCTCTCTCTCTTTTCCTTTTCTCCTTCTCCTTCTCTCTCTCCTTCTTTTTTGACAACACATGGTGTGCGCTACTCACTGTCCAGTGGTGAGTTGTAGGTTCTCAGATCTCCAGATAGAGGACAATGTGATATGCAAGGTGCCTTGCCCAAGAAGAGTTTGTTAGTGAGACTCTGTTGGCATGAGATGGAACCTGCTTCTGTTTCAGAGTCTATTTCTCTGATGCACATTATAATATCTAAGTATTTTTATAGATTTTATATTTTTATAGATTTACTGGATGGGAGTATGGAGAGGGCTGGGAATTCATATTTTGGCCGATTCTGAAATTTGGCCGGAACCTTGATGTGAAACTGATCACTTCTCAGGTTGTTGGAGAATGTGCTTCTCTGAGCTGAGGGACAGAAAATGGTGTGTGTCCAAGTCTCTTATCTGCCTGCTTCCAAGTTGGCAGGTTCATTCTGTTTAATGAAGTAAAACGTGGATAGACAAGTACTTGTTTCTGAATTTAGCTCCACTGTCTTTGCAATTAGTTAGAGTTCCTCCTATATGAAGACAACAGACAAACTAGCAATCTTAGTTTTTATTGTTTGTGTGTTTTCTATGTTTTCATATACACTATATGACAAAATGAAAATCATGACATTGAATTTTCATAGATTGACTATTCTTTCATAAAAAAGTTTATAAATCAAATATTCTTAAACTTGAGAAGATAAAGGAATTCACTTTTTGGTATTAGGCAGGAAATTATAGTCTCTTAGGATTAGTAGTATAAACCAGCTTGGGAGTACTTCACTTAGTCATCTTAAGTAGATGCTACACATGCCTATATCAAAAGATCTTTTCTTGATACATGCACCCCAATGTTCAATGCAGCAACATTTATAATAGACAAGACAGGGATGCAACCTAAATTTCCATCAAAGGATGAATGGATAAAGAAGATGTGGTACATATATACAATGGAATATCACTCAGCCATTATAAAAGAAGGAAATAATGCCATTTGCAGCAACAGGGATGGACCTAGAGATTACACACTAAGTGAAGAAAGACAGAGAAAGACAAATACCATATGATATCAGTTATACGTGGAATCTAAAAAAATGATACAAATGAACTTATTTACAAAACAGAAACAAACTCACAGACTTTGAAAACAAATTTACGGTTACCAAAGGGGATGGGGGTGGGGGGAGGGATAAATGAGGAGCTTGGGATTAACACATACACACTACTATATGTAGATAAATAATCCACAAGGACCTACTGTATAGCACAGGGAACTCTACTTAATATTCTGTAATAACCTAAAGGTGAAAAGAATCATATATGTATATGTATAAGTGAACCGCTTTGCTGTACACCTGAAACTAAGACAACATTGTAAATCAACTGTACTCCAATATAAAATAAAAATTAAAATAAATTTAAAAATAAATTAAAAAAGATCTTTTCTTGGGGACATCTTTATTTATGAAGTTGCTCATACATCATAGTTGTACATTCTGGAATCTACAAAATATAAACAATTTGTCCTGTACTGTGAGGCCACACAAATACTAACACTCCCCTTAGCACCTTTGTTTACCTGAATTCCGGAAGGTAATTATATTTTTGGTGTTTAAAATTACCAAGGTGGCAGGAGGAAACTTTCAGAGGTGATGGATATGTTTATTACATTGATTATGGTGACAGTTTCATGGATGTATGCGTATTTCAAACCCGTCAAATTGTATACATCAAATATGTGCACTTTTTGTATATCAATTACACCTCAGTAAAGCTGTTAAAAATAAATAAAACTGCCAGATTGCCATATTTCTTCTAACAATCTTTGGAATATTTGAAACTATGAGAGATTTTTATCGTTACATGTTCATTTATACATAAGCTATATAGGTTCATGGCTGAGCATACAGGAAATTTACTGTTTGGTTTTCTTAGCACTTGTCATGTCTGTAATCTTTGTGCTCAGGCCGAGATATTCCACTGTTGTCTAGTTTTCAATGCATATTTATGCTTCTATCAGTGTTCTTCAAAAACCTTACCATGGGCCATAATTTTCCCAGTATTTTTACTTATCTTTGTCACTACTGAGCCTTCTTTTAAGATCTATCTTTTAGAAATAGATATTTATTTTATGAGTCATTGGGTAAAAATGAATTTGATAGCTTTAGGGGAGAAGCTCAAGGGAAAAGGGGAGATTGTGTTTTTCCCTACAAGTATTGTTAAATCAAGGCAGAGTAGCTAATTTGGTTTCCCTAGAATAGATGCGATCGAGATTGGTTATAGCCTAATCTCCATCTGATGTATTTTTTTAAAAAAATCTTTTATCCCCTCAACAGGCAATTTTAAATAAAGTGCTGTCAGTTGTTTCCTTTGTTATTAACCTTTTGTGGTAGAAATTGTCATTCCATCCTAACCAGGTTATGTGTGTTCTATTGCTCTAATAAATGTGTGGTGATTTCAGCAGGGTTGATGAAGTTCTGATTAAGTTTTAGAAGGAAATCATTTCACATTTTAGCACTTATAGGTGAGGATACTGCAGTGGACTGCTTTTGAACATTTAATAATACTGACCCTTTAAAAATATTAAATATCTAAATTACATTTAGATTTATCACAGAGATTGCATTTGTGAAGTTACTGTGAAGTTATAATGACGAATGAGTTTAACAACCTATGTTCCTTTTCCACCCAACTCTGCAGAGGAAGGCCTGAAGAGATGTGCAGAGTGATCTAATACGTTTAGATTTCCTAAAGATGAAAACTTGGGTCAACCATGGACATAGCTTGCATTTCCCACGAGCAGTGTGGTATTATCTAATAAATATTCGGAGAACATAATCTCCAGGTATCTATTAAATGGATTTCCCACAAAAAGGAATTGTATCTTATCAATCAGCACATACACATTGAAACTTATTAGATTAATGCCTTCTGGAAATTGGATTGAGACGTATACAGTCTTATTATATTGATTCAATAGCTCAAAAGCTTCCTTTGTTAGGTTAGCTGAAATTTGGTATCAAATTATTACTTTTCCATTAGCTTGGAATTTATAGGGGTCTGAGAGACTGGACATGGAATAATTGTTTTCAAGGACATTTTTCATTTCCTTGCAATATTGCCATATCCTCAGTAATAATATTTAGCCAATGAAAAATGTGATCAGGAATACAATCAGGCTCAAAGAATATTCATTTGCTTACTTCTCGGGGCTGGGATTATAAAGCCCTACATTATTGATTGCATCATTACTGCTTCTAGAATTTTCCAGGCCCTGTTGATTTGGGCTGAGATAAGGTATTACAGCACAGTTATTTTATTGGGGGAATTAATGGGTTTTGTAGTTCACTGCACCAAAGCAATGGACAGATTTGAAAAGGGGTTAACTGAGGCATCAATTAATTATCATCTATACTTGGGACAAAGATGGCTAATGAAAGCCTGTGTGAAGTAGAGAATGACCAACCAGAAAGAAACTCAATTGAAAAACTATATGGAGGAACAGATTGTCTTTGAAGATCTGGCTCATCAGAGTGCATAAATGGAGCAAAAGTCCCAAACCAGTGTGTGCTCAAGTAAAATTGGACAGGATAATCTAGTGTCTAGTAAAACTTAGGGGGCAATACTGATAGTGTTCACATCACTTTTCTGACTTAGATGCTACATTGTGGTCAGTTTTGTAAGGCTTTTATTTATTTATTTAAGGATCTATTTATGTATTTATGGAATATTATTCTTAGAAAGACATAAAAGGGGTTCAGAACATACTTTCCTGTAATATCCTTTATAAAAAATAGGGCCTAGAGGAAAGGATTTGAATCTGGGGGGGACCTCATAAAGAGTCTTTGGAAGTATAACCAGATATTGTTTTCACAGTCAATGGTGGACTCTTTCTATGGAGACTGGGATTACTCCACAGATTGAGAACAGCCTTCATCCTAAAGACCACATCAAAACTCCAGTCAGTTCTAGGCAATGTCTTTTTTTTTTTTATTTGCAGGAGAATAAATAGGAGAAAATAAGTTCATAGAGTAAGAGATTTCTTCAGAAGAGCTATTGTGCTGCAAACTAAGCAAATTTTTTTTCAGGTTTTTTTTCCAAAAGCTAATGATTAGGAGAACTCCAGTAATAGAAATAAAGATCCTATATCATGCCTCATCCCAAATCTCATAGATTTAGGACAACTGTTTATTTCCCTCTTCTAAGACCAGATTTGTGAGCCATAACCCTGTGGGCTGCCCTGAGCCATGCTCTCACCCATTTCCTTCTGGTTGAATGAGGAGGCTTAGTGATGTAAAAAAGATTTGACTCATTGAGAGGCAAATGAACTCGATATCTGTGCCCAAAAGGCAAAAAAGGTAGAATTTCCCAACAAAGAGAATATGAGTGTCTAGATTACAGGCTAGACAACACATAGGCAGGAAGACATAGGTTAGAGCACTGGAGTTTTTCTTCCCCTTTAAATAAAATGTACCTGAGCTTTTAACCAAAGTCCAGAGGCTTCTTCATTTTCCACCTTAAGAAGACAGACCCATTTATTGTGAGCAGGTCCAGCTGCTATCACCTAGACTCTTGCAAATTTCTGTTTCTTTGCTCCTCAAAAAATTTTGAGAATTATCCCCTCTCAGTCAGCTCAGGACACTGAATTTTGTAGCTTTATGTTTTTCAATCCATCAAATGTACTTTGGCTGAGGATCAAAAAATCTTTCGGCCAGTGGTACAACTGAGCTTTTTTTCCCTACTCAGGGAATAAAAAGTTAAGTGTCCACTCCAATCAGCTTCATTTTTCAACTAATCTCTCTCGGCTGATGAGCACAGCAGAGGCATGTCAGCCAGGGAACTTCATCTTGATGGGTTTTAACAAACATCCAAGTGAAAAACGCAAAATACAATAGCACTACTGATGCCTGGGTCTGTCATTGCAGTGGAAAGGAAGAAAAGGGAACACTATGGCTTCTCATGTCAGAGGTGGGGCCCGTTGATTATTTATGGTTTTTCTCTTTTGACATAGCATTCACACATAGTGAAATGCACGAGTCTTAAGTGAACATTCATGAGATTTGACAAATGCATGTGTTTGCATAACCCAAACCTCTTTTATCATCACCCCCGAAACTTCTAGTTTGTCCCTTTTCCATTAATGTTCATCCTTCAGAGGCAGCTACTGTTCTGATTTTTTTTTCACCATAAAATAGTTTTGCCTGTTTAGAATTCCATGTATAATTGGAATAACATTACATCTATTTTTTTGTGTGTAAGATCTCTGCATTAGCTTGCTAGAGTTGCCATAAAAATTACCACAGACTAATGGCATAAACAACAGAAATGCATTTTCTCACAGTTCTGAAGGCTAAAAATCCAAGATCAAGATGTTGGCAGATTTGGTTTCTTTTGAGGCCTCTTTCTTTGGCTTGCAAATGATTACATTCTTGCTGTGTCCTCACGTGGTAGTCCCTCTGTCTCTGTGTTGTCTGTATCCTAATTTCCTCTTCTTATAAAGAACCAGCATATTGCATTAAGGCCCACCCATATGACCTCATTTTACCTTAATTACTTCTTGAAAGGTCTTATATCCAAACACAGTCATATACTGAGGTATTACTACTAACAGGACTTTAGTATATACATTTTGGGGGTGGGGGGACACAAGTCAGCCCATAACGGCTTTTTTTAATCATCAAATGTTTTTGAGATTCATCCATGTTATTTGCATCAGTAGGTTTTTCTAAAATTATTATTATTTCTGAGTACTATTTCATTATATGAATACACCATAGTTTATGTACTTTATTTATGGACCTGGGCTGCTTCCAGTTTGGGGCTATTATGAATGAAGCAGCTTGAACATTATTGTACGATCTTTTTGCAAACTTGTATTTTAATTTATCTTGACTCTAGATCTAGGAGTGAGATTGCTGGTTATAGGAATAGATGTATGTTTAATTTTATTCAAAACTTCCAGAAATTTTTTCAGAGGTTGTACATTCCTACTATCAATTTCTGAGAATTCTTTTTGCTACAAATTCATATTAACATTTGGTGTTATTGGTATTTTAATATATTTATTAGTTTTAGTCATTCAAGTGGGTGTGTAGTGGTATCCCATTGTGGTTTTAATTTGCATTTCCCCCATTGATGTAGACTACTTTTGCATGTGTTAGACTATTTTGATTTACATTAAATGGAGAGCACCTGGAGATCCCCAGGAAACATTTATGTGAAGCAAAGATTCTCAATGTGTCCATCACCGAAATCCTCTTAATATTGTACCTGATATTTCTGCCCTCTCTGATCATCCCAAGTGTGACTTGAATGTAAGTAGGTATAAATTATCTAAGGGCATGGCATTGGCCTTGAAGGATTAGAAGGATGGGGTGTGTGTATGGCTTTATATTTCTCTGTTTCTCGGTGCTCCATGAAAAAACAACAATGTGAAATGAAGAAGGAGAGGAGAAGGAAAAAAAGAGAGAAAAGTTCTTTTTTCTGTAATTAAAAGTGGCTTAGATAACAACTGGACAGGCAGTTGGAAAACTATGATGTTAGATCTCTATCTCACTCTACTCACCAATATAAATTCCAGATGGAGAAAAAAATCTATTTCAATTATTTTAAATCAAACACACACTCATATTTATAAAGTCAAGTATTTCTTCAATGTTTATAATGGAAATATTAGTTCCTTATTCCTCATCTCTTTTGCCCTCCTTAAGTCCTCTTTCCCCCAGGCATCCACCTTCAAGAATTTCAGCTATGCTTAGACTTTTCTTCTTTATATTTATTTTTCAATTTAATTTTTCAGCTTTATTGAGATATAATTGATGTATAACATTGTATTTATGTAAGGTGTACAACATAATGATTTAATATATTTATATATTGTGAAATGATCACAATAAGATTAGTTAACAACTATCACCTCACATAATTACAATTTTTTTCTTGTGATGAGAACTTTTAAGATTTACTCTCTTACCAACTTTCAAATATACAATATTGTTAACTATAGCCACCATGCTGTACGTTACCTCCCAAGGGGTTCTTTATTTTATAATTGGAAATTTGTACCTTTTGACCACCTTCACCGATTTTGTCCTCTCCTGAACCCCTCCTGCCTCTGGCAATGACCAATTTGTTTTCTGGTTCTTTGAGTTTGTTTGTTTGTTTTTCCAGATTCCACATATAAGTGAAATCATATAGTATTTGCCTTTCTCTGTCTGACTTATTTCACTTAGTGTAATGCCCTTAAGATTCACCCATGTTGTCCCAGATAGCAGGATTTCCTTCCTTTTTTATGGATGAAAAAATTACATTTTATTTATCACATTTTCTTTATCCATTTATTCCTAGTGGACACTTAGGTTTTCATGTCTTGGCTACTGTAAATAATGCTGCAGTGAACATCTCTTCAATACACTGATTTCATTTCTTTCAGAAGTATCTAGAAGTAGGATTGCTGGATTATATGGTAGATCTATTTTTAAATTTTGAGGAACCTCCATGCTGTTTTCCATAGTGGCTGCACCAATTTCATTCATTCCTACCAACTATGTACAAGGATTCTCTTTTCTCTACATCCTTGCCAATGCTTGTTATCTCTCACATTTTGATGATAGCCATTCTAACAAGTAAGGTGAAATCTCATTGTGGTTTTGATTTGCATTTCCCTGATGATTAGTAATGTTTAGCACCTTACACCTGTTGGTTTTTTGTATGTCTTCTTTGAAAAAAATGTCTATTCTGTTCCTCTGCCCCTTATAAAATCAGATTATTTTGCTATTGAGATATATGAGTTTTTTATATATTTCAGATATATATATATATTTTTAATACATTTTAGATATTAACCTCTTATCAGATATATGGTTTAGAAATATTTTCTCCCATTCCATAAGTTGCCTCTTCATTTTGTTGATGGTTTCCTTTGTTAAGTAGAAACATTATAGTTTGATGTAGTCCCACTTGTTTATTTCTGCTTTTGTAGCCTTTGCTTGTGGTGTCAAATTAAAAAAAAAAAAATTGCCAAGGAATTTATCCCCTATGTTTTCTTTGAAGAGTTTTATGGTTTCAGGTTTTATGTTCAAGTCTTTAATGCATTTTGAGTTGATTTTTGTGTATGGTGTGAGATAGTGGTCCCATTTTCCTAACATCATTTATTGAAGAGACTGTCCTTTCCTCATTGTATACGTCTCTTTTGTCATAAATTAATTGACCATATATGCATGGATTTATTTCTGGGCTCACTGTTCTGTTCCATTGATCTATGTGTCTGTTTTAATGCTAATACCATACTGTTTGATAACTATGGCTTTGTAATACAGTTTCAAATAAGGAAGTATGATGCCTTCAGCTTGGTTCTTTTTCAAGATTGCTTTGGCTATTTTGGTCTTTTGTGGTTCCATTCAAATTTGGGGATTGTTTGTTTTATTTTTGTGAAAAATGTCATTGGAATTTTGATAGGGACTGCATTGAATCTGTAAATTACTTAAGTAGTATGGGCATTTTAACAATATTGATTCTTCTGATGTATGAAAAGAGAGAATCTTTCCATTTATTGTGTCCTCCTCAATTTCTTTCATCAAAATCTTATAGTTTTCAGTGTACAGGCCTTCTACCTCCTTGTTTAGATTTATCCTTAGGTAATTTATTCTTTTTTGATGTAATTAAAAATGAATTATTTTCTTAATTTCTCTTTCTAATAGTTAATTATTAGTGTATAGAAATGCAACTGATTTTTGTATTGATTTTGTATCTTGCAATTTTACTGAATTTATTTATGAGTTCTAATGGTTTTTTTGTTTTGTTTTGTTTGTTTGTTTGTGGAGTCTTTACAGTTTTCTATGTATAACATCATGTCATCTACAAATAGAGACAATTTTACTTTTCCCCTTCTCTATTTGAATGTCTTTTATTTCTTTTTCTTGCCTAATTGCCCTGGCTAGGGTTTCCAATACTGTGTTGAATAAAAGTGGTGAGAGAGGGCATCCTTGCCTTTGCTTGATCTTAGAGGAAAAGCTTTCAGTTTTGCACCATTGAGTATGATGTTAGCTGTGGGTTTGTCATCTATAGCCTTTATCATGTTGAGGTGGGTTTCCTCTATACCCACTTTGTGGAGAGTTTTATTATGAATGAGTGTTGAATTTTGTCAAATGTTTTTTGTGCATCTATTGAGATGATCATATGGTTTTATCCTTTATTTTGCTTATATAATGCCTCTTGATGGGGAGTGGTATGCTTCTGGAACAGTATGTGGGATGTAGAATTAATGCTGTGGTCAATTTGGAGACTACTTCCACAGTGTTTCTGCTTCTTATGGTTCACAGGGGAAGGGGAGAGGAGAGAGCAAGGCCTAGTGAGAGAAAAGTCTAGAGAGGTAAGCAGTCATCAGATTATGGCTGGTCATTTAGACCTAATAGAGTTAGACTATATCATGAAGGCAACATGGCCCTTTGAAGGAGGGGTGACTGATCAAAATAAAGTTTCATCAAAATTATGTGGGTTCTGGAGTGGAAGAAGCAAAGTGGAAGCAGGAATGACAGTTGGGAGGCTGGTTTAGTAATTCAGTCAAGAAGTGAGGCTGGCCTAAGCTACAGAATTTGGAGAGTGGTGCAAGACAGCTTTGAGATCTTTAGGAGGTAGAATCATTAGTACTTGGAGACTGACTGGGGCCAGGAGTGACAGCAAGCTCTCTGTCTTATCTGATAGGGCACATTGGGGGGTGGTCCCATTTACCAAGATGAGGGACACAGGAGGAGGAGCAGATATGGGAATAGGTGGAGAGTAAAAGATAATTTAGTTTTATGCATGTTAAGTGGGGGATAACTGTGGTGTGACCTGTTGAGATATCTTACTGGTCATTAACAAAAGATGTGGAGCCCAGCAATGAAATAAAATTTGATAGTCATTAGCCTGTAAATCTTAATGCAAGGAATACAAGTGGTTAAGGTCACTTAGAGTTTGTGAAAAGTAAAAAGAGAAGAATTCTAGGATAAGACCTCAAGAAACACAACAATTTAAGGAACACTGCAGCCACCTGAATCCAAAACTGCACACATCTTCCAAAAACTAAACAGATCAGGAAAGTAAGCAAAACCACACAGACCCATGCTCACAACATAAGTAGGAGATAAAGAATATCATAAATTCATTTACAGAGAAGGGAAATAAATAAATGGTTGCAAAGGCAACTCTGGAGTACATATCAAAATAGAGAGGCAGATGCAGTCTTCATGAAAAAGAGAAGGCAGTGTTAGTCTAGTGGTGACAGAAAATAGATTTAAAAAAAATCACCTTGTGTATCAGAACACTAACTCCTGAAAGTGAAAAGAAAGTGTCTTGAAAGTGCAGGGGACCTAAGATGGAAATCTTGAGAAGGTCCCCTTATGCACATTTGAAAAAAACTTGGTGGCGAGGCAAAAAAGGGGGAAAAAAGTGGAAAACAAATATCTAAATAAATAAAAGAGAATCACAAACAAAAAGACAAACCAATTCTCATAACAAAAGGTACCATTTTTAAAGAAACTACAGTTTATTATGCCAGCAGAAGAGGGTGCTCTTGAACTAAGAAAACTAGTAAGCTACCAAATGCCTAACACCTGTCTACATAGAATTATTTCTTTTTGCTGATTCAATAAAATATAAGATATTGAAAAATATAAAATAGATGACAGCAACCATAAAAACTATAAGACAAAAAATAAGAAAACATTTCTGTTGATGAAAACTCTTCTAAAAACTATGAAGAGTGGAAAAACTAAATTAAATATTATTAAAAAAGCATTTTCATATATTAAAAAAAACCACCCAATCAGAAACTTCAAAAAATTCAGAAGGGGGGAGGAATATGAAAACTAAGCAAACTCCAGAAAGAAACAGAAAAAAAAGAAAATCATCTCATAAATGAGGATTAAACTACAAGGTGACCAAGGAAGAACAGAACTAATGAAAAATATAGCAAAGGGTATTGAGGAAATGAATTAAAATAGTCAAGAAAGTGAAAATAAAATAGAAAAACAACCAGAGAAAGTGATAGCTATAGAAGATGGGCAAAGATGATCTCACATATGTATAATTGGAGTCCTTGAATAAGAAAAACAAAGTGATGTAATAGGAATATTATGTAGGGCTTCCCTGGTGGTGCAGTGGTTAAGAATCCTCCTGCTATCGCAGGGGACACAGGTTCGATCCCTGGTCTGGGAAGATCCCACATGCCTTGGAGCAACTAAGCCCGTGTGCCACAACTACTAAGCCTGTGTGCTGCAACTACTGAAGCCCACATGCCTAGAGTCTGTGCTCTGCAACAAGAGAAGCCACCACAATGAGAAGCCCATGCACTGCAACAAAGAGTAGCCCCCACTTGCCACAACTAGAGAAAGCCCATGCACAGCAATGAAGACCCAATGCAGCCCTAAATAAATAAATAAATAAATAAATAAATAAATAAATAAATAAATCTTAAAAAAAGAGAAAGAAATGTTATTTAAAGTTATAATTCAGGAGAGATAGGATCAAGATGGTGGAGTAGGAGGACATGTAAGAGCACTGGAATTACAACTAACTGCTGAACAATCACCTACAGAAAGACATTGGAACTCACCAAAAAAGACACCCCACATCCAGAGACAAAGGAGAGGCCACAATGAGATGGTAGGAGGGGCGCAATCGTGTTAAAATCAAATCCCATAAATGCTGGGTGGGTGTCTCACAAACTGGAGAACAGTTATACTGCAGAAGTCCACCCACTAAAGTGAGGGTTCTGAGCCCCATGTCAGGCTTCCCAACCTGGGAGTCCAGTAACGGGAGGAGGAATCCCCAGAGAATCAGACTTTGAAAGCTAGCGGGATTTGATTGCAGGACCTCCACAGGCCTGGAGGAAACAGAGACTCCACTCTTGGAGGGCACACAAAAAATAGTGTGCTCACCAGGACCCAGGGGGAAGGAGCAATGACCCCATAGGAGACTGAACCAGACCTACCTGCTGGTGTTGGAGGGTTGCCTGCAGAGGTGGGGGGTAGCTGTGGCTCACCGAGGAGACAGGGGCACTGGCAGCAGAGGTTCTGGGAAGTACTCATTGGCGTGAGCCCTCCCAGAGTCTGCCATTAGCCCCACCAAAGAGCCTGTAAGCTCCAGTGCTAAGTAGCCTCAGGACAAACAACCACCAAGGTGTGAACACAGCCCCACCCATCGGCAGACAAGCAGATTAAAGTGTTACTGAGCTCTGCCCACCCAGCCCTGCTCACCATCAGTCCCTCCCATCAGGAAGCATGCACAAGCCTCCTAGATACCTTCCTCCACAAGAGGGCAGACAGCAGTGTCAAGCAGTATCAGCAGTATTTCGTCTTGTGGAACTGAAAACCACAGCCACAGAAAGACAGAGAAAATGAGAAAGCAGAGGACTTTGTACCAGATGAAGGGACAGGCTAAAACCCCAGAAAAATAACTAAATGAAGAGGAGATAGGCACCCTTCCAGAAAAAGAATTCAGAAAAATGATGGTGAAGATGATCCAGGACTTTGAAAAAAGACTGGATGCAAAGATCAAAAAGTTTACCAAAGACCTAGAAGAATTAAAGAGCAAACAAACAGAGATATGCAACACAATAACTGAAATGAAGAGTACACTAGAAGGAACCAACAGCAGATTAACTGAGGCAGAAGGGCGAATAAGTGACCTGGAAGACAGAATGGTGATAATCACTGATGTGGAAAAGAATAAGGAAAAAAGAATGAAAAGAACTGAAGACAGCCTAAGAGACCTCTGGGACAATGTTAAACGCACCACCATTCGCATTATAGGGATCCCAGAAGGAGACGAGAGAGAGAAAGGACCCGAGAAAATATTGGAAGAGATTATAGTTGAAAACTTCCCTAACATGGGAAAGGAAATAGCCACCCAAGTCCAGGAAGCACAGAGAGTCCCAGGCAGGATAAACCCAAGGAGAAACATGCCAAGACATATATTAGTCAAGTTGACAAAAATTAAAGACAGAGAAAAGTTATTAAAAGCAACAAGGGAAAAATGACAGATAACATACAAGGGAATTCCCATAAGGTTAACAGCTGATTTCTCAGCAGAAACTCTGCAAGCCAGAAGGGAGTGGCATGATATATTTAAAGTGATGAAAGAGAAGAACCTACAACCAAGAATACCCAGCAAGGATCTCATTCAGATTCGACGGAGAAATCAAAAGCTTTACAGACAAGCAACAGCTAAGAGAATTCAGCACCACCAAATAGCCTTACAACAAATGCTAAAGGAACTTCTCTAAGTGGGAAATATAAGAGAAGAAAAGGACCTACAAAAATGAAAATAAAACAATTAAGAAAATGGTAATAGGAACATACATATCGATAATTACCTTGAATGTAAATGGACTAAATGCACCAACCAAAAGACACAGACTGGCTGAATGGATACAAAAACAGGACCCATATATATGCTGTCTCCAAGAGACCCACTTCAGACCTAGGGATACATACAGACTGAAAGTGAGGGGATGGAAAAAGATATTCCATGCAAATGAAAATCAAAAGAAAGCTGGAGTAGTGATACTCATATCAGATAAAATAGACTTTAAAATAAAAAATGTTACAAGAGACAAGAAAGGACATTACATAAAGATCAAGGGATCCATCCAAGAAGAGGAGATAATAGTTATAAGTATATATGCACCCAGTATAGGAACACCTCAATACATAAGGCAAATGCTAACAACTATGAAAGAGGAAATGTAAGGCAGAAATAGAGACACAGATGTAGAGAACAAACATATGGACACCAAGTGGGGAAAGCGGGGAGGGTTGGGGGGGAATGAATTGGGAGATTGGGATAACAAATTGTACACTCTAAACATATGCTGTTTATTGTCTGTTAATTGTATCTCAATAAAAGTTCTTAAAAAATAAGTTATAATTCAAAAAAACTTCCCAGATGGTCAACTCAGAGACATATCCTGTAAAACTTTTAGAGTTTAATCATAAAGACAAAAAAAATCTCCTGGCCTTCAGGCAAAAAAACCAAACAATTTACAAGGAAACAAAATCAAGCTGAAATCAGAGTTTGTGAAAGCAAGACAGAAAGCAAGACAAGTCTGGAGCAAACACTTTTGTGAAGAAAGAACAGGAAGTGTAAGTCAAAGATTTTATATCTAGAAAAGGAGTACTGTATTCACAAACATAACTAGAGGGTGAGCTTTATCCAACAACAGCAACAAAAAGACAAGAAACCCTGGCACATGGGTTGATGGTATGCATTGAATATATTTCAATGTAGATCTAAGATTAAAAAGGCAGAGGGAGAGTGTATAAGCTTTATATGCTCTGATGAAATAGAAATAAACCAAACCCTCACAAAAAAAGTAGAAAGTAGAACAAACTCACTGCCCTACAGGTACTATGTGCAGTCAAAATATATCAGAGTTGACAAGCTGAATGGTATAAGTCACAGAAAGGGAAAAGTGAAATTTCGTTTTGTTTTGTTTTTGTTTTTGTTTTTTACAAAAGATGTTGGAAAAATTATAAGCCTAGGAGAAAAGCAAATCCTTTCTAAATACCAAGAGAAAGAGTTGAAAAAAAAAGAGCAGAAAGATATCAGATATGGAAATAAAATGATAATTATAACTAATATTCATAGTAAATATGAATATTTACTACATATTTGTGAAGAAATATGGGTGAAAAAAGAATAGACATATGTAATTTTTACAAAAAAGAAATATCAGAACCTAGTAAAAATAGTTGCCCATCAGGGATGGGTGGGAATGGGGTGCGATGGATGGCATTTATCTTTTAATTTGAATGATTTAAAAGTTTGTACCTATACAGAAAGTAAAATAAAAATTTTTTAAAAAATGAAAAAAAAAAAAACCCTACAATTGAATACAAGCAGAAATAAATATCTTTCTTGTCAAAGTGATAATGTTACCATACACACACACAAAATCAATTCAAGTCACTTTGAACTCAGTACTCTGTACACTTTCAACTAGATATATCCTAAAGACAAAAAGAGTTGCAAAGAAATATGAAACTTCACATGGTGAGTTTGTTGTTGGTAATGAGATTGCGGTCATCGGAAACAATTCGTATATAAGTAAAGTAAATGATTAAGTATATTGCTACTGTGGTTAGGAATCAGAATTCTCTGCATATAAGTTGGCCCTTGAACAATGCAGGGGTTGGGGATATGTACCTCTGCCCAGTCGAAAATCCTAGTATGATTTATAGTCAGCTCTCCATACTTCCTCCAATTCATCGTTCCACATTCGCGATTCAACCACCCTCCGACTGCGGACTGCTGTCGTATTTACTATAGAAAAACATCTGTGTATAAGTGGACCTGTACAGTTTAAGCCTGAGTTCTTCAAGTGTCGAGTGTACGTATAATGGAGAAAGGCAAATAAGAACCCCGCGGTGTTGGATTAAATTGGAAAGGAACATGAGGTCAATGAAGAAAAATATTTTTTTTTTTAAATGTGAAAGGCTTGAGTATATTTAATGCTGGTGGGAAGGAACGAGTGATAGGGAAAGACTGAAATAAAAGTGAAAGGGAATAATGGAGAGAGCAAGTTCCTGAGGGTATGAGAAGAACAGGACCCTGCGTTCAGGAGGAGGCTTTAGTGTTAAATGAGAGAAAGAATACCTCCTCTTTTGAGGCAGGAAGCAATATCGAAAGGGCAGGGACACATATAAATAAATGTATGGATTTGGGACAGGAAGCTCAAGGACTCCTTGAATGACATCTCCTCTTTCCTCTGAGAAGCAGGAGATGTGCCCATCTGCTAAGGTGACTGGGGTGATACAGGAGGTTTTAGGAGAGCAGTGAGGATTTTAAATCTACTATGGGAGAGAGACTTGATTGGAAGAACAGGGAGGGACTGCCGTGTGGCACTGTGGATCTGGTTGGGGTTGAAGAGCATTAATTTGCATTGGCACCAATGGATATGTTTTCATGATTTTCTTCAGCCTTAGACTATAGATAGGGTAAATGTGAATGGGTCCAGGACTGAGGTTTTGCTAGTCCAAAGCAAGTGGAAGAGCAGTGGGTTAATGTTATTGAGAATATTGGCAAGAAAATGTTGATGCAATGAACTACGGATTCTTACATGGTTAGAGGAGGGAGTGAAGACAGAAAGATACAGATAGGGAGAAAGTAGAATCATCGAGTGGTTAGAGAACTCCATGAACAGAAGGAACATGTACTCAGGAATCACTAAGGGAGGGAGCCAGAGAGAAAGGGTAAGAAGTTGTGGTCAGGAAATGAGAGGGTTGGACTCAGGTTTGCAGATGCAGAGCAGTGATGCCACAGTCCAGGTATGTATCATGACAGAGGTGGCTGAGATACAGTGGAGAAGAAGGGAACTGAACATGAGAAGGTCAAGCAACCGTGAAACTGTATGGGCAGGATATTGTATGAGCAGGTTGTCACCCAGAATGATGGCAGAAAATGGTATGGAGAGGAAGACCACAATTAGGTGCAAAAATATTTACTGAATATGGGATAATTATCCATGGAACCCACAGGTCCTCCGAGTCCAAGGGAACGTGGACTGTGATATGGCCGGAACATTTGGACCTGCAAGGAGGGGGGATTTTACCCAAGGATTGGTTTGAAGCATCACTGGATACGGAGGAACTGAGCTCTGCTTCCTCATTCTGAGATACCAAGGCTGGAAACAGCCACATTCTCCACTTGAGGAGACTTCTGGGGAAGCAGTGAGTGTCCCGGGGCAGGGTGAGGCTCTAATTAAAGAAAGGTGGCGTCTCATGGCAGGCCCAGCAAATGAGGACTCCATGAAGTCTAATGAAAGCATTATGAATGGGAGGATGGATAGAAGTTGTCATCATAGGACACTATCATAATGAATGCACATCTCTAATTGGTTGTTTCAGAGGGGAATCACAATAGGCTACTTTATCTCCACCACACATAGCTACTTAATGACTGTTATAGCAGGAAAGGTAGACTGAAACCTCTAAGACTTAACAGTAGCGATGTTGTCATACATATACCTGCATCATTTTATGTGAAGTTTACTACAAAAATAAAATTTTATTTTCCCACTAAAAGTGCACTTAAAGGAAGCAAATACTATAAAACCTAATGTGAACATTAAAATGGAATTCAATGTAAAACCTAAGCTGATAAAAGTTTCTAAAGTACCATCTATGGACATATATGAGTTTATTTCAAAATTATCATGGCCAGTGAAATTAAGAGGACTCTGGGTTGAGAAAATTGATTTCCAGAAAGTGAGTCATAAAGTTGGAACTCAATCTCATAGTAACAAAAGGCCCCAGAACTCCTAGCAATCTATATAGCTATAACTAGGAAACTCAGAAATAAATAAGTCTCTTAGGAAATGTGGCTGTAGAGTTTAAAAAAAAAAAAAGAAGCTCAAAAGTAATGAAGCACTGAGAGAAAAATCTGAGACAAAATAAACATTCAAATGATTTGTCGTATAGCTCAGGTCAACATATAGTTATATCTAAGTTATATCTAAGCATATACATATGCACATATATATATATATATACACACATGTATATCGTATGTATATCCTACATATAAAAATTGTGTGTAAATATCCACGTGCTGTTTTAGAAAAGCTGAAATAAAGTGGAAAGAAGGTAACTGAACACGAGAAGGTCAGAGCACATGACAGAGGCAGCGAAGAATCCTCTCAGAGATTAGTCAAGACACAGTTCCTATTCTCTGGTGGAAGGGTTTATTCAAAAGCTCTTTAAAAACATTCACCTTTAGTAATATCTCTGCATTATAGAAATGTCAAACAATTAGCATTTTGAAAGCCAAAGCTTTTATTTTTAATGCTGTAGTACTGCAGGGAACCTTTGTGTCCTTGAAAGTGGTTTTCTTAGAGGGATAAATATCATTATGCCATAGGAACCCTATAAAGTGTTTATGAATTTAATAAACACACATAAGATATAAAAGGTCCTTTAATTCTGAACATTTTTGTAATTTAGCATAAATGCAATCTCTTTTCAAACACATTATTAGTACATGTACTCTTTTTTCCACTTCCTTCATTCAACAAATGGTTTTCAAGTGCCTACTTTGTACCAAACACTGTTCTAAGTACTAGGTGGGAACCCACCTTGAATGCTGGTAGTACAAGAAGGTGTACAAGGTCTTTGTGGGAGTTCCAGACCCACATACAATGGTCCACATAGACATGCTCACTTGGAGGTTCCTAGACACCTCAGACTCAGTCTAAAAAAGAGGTCAGTGTCCTGAAATCCAAGCACCATTCTAACAGTGAAGCCTGATTCTCTCCTTGTGTTCCTCCCTCACTGTGAAAAAGCCTTCCGATGTAAACTTGACCACAATGCTATTGAAACTCTCCATCGCTCTCATGCCTAGAGTAGTATTTCACAAAAATCTCTTTGAAAGCCCTAAAAAAAGAGTGAAGATGGGTAAGCCTGTAGGAAAGGGAGTATAGGCTAAAATGACTACAGGCAAAAGAAGACTGGGATTGACACATACACGTGATTATATATAAAACAGATAACTAATAAGGACCTACTGTATAGCACAGGGAACTCTACTCAATACTCTAATGGCCTCTATGGAAAATGAATCTAAAAAAGAGTGGATATATGTATATGTATAACTGATTCACTTTGCTGTACACCTGAAACTAACACAACATTGTAAATCAACTATACTCCAATAAAAATTTTAAACCTCATAATTTACCTTTATAATTCATAAAAATTTGCATATTAACCCACCACATGTTTTTATTTCTTTTTCTTAGAAGATGTTTTAAAATTCTTCCCTTTTAACATCTTCTCACCCATCTGAGAATGTTCCCTACCAGACCTCTGAGTACAATTGATTTACTAGGCAAATGACCACATATTATCTTCTGGCTTCGTGTACCTCTGAATACATGCCCTAGTTAGAGAGGCACAGACCTCGAGGACAGAGCTCAGACCCCTCTGTGCAATATGAGAGGCAGATGGTCTCATGATTGGGAACATCGGCTCTGGAATTTTGTTGTTTATTTGAATCCTGATTCTGTTTGCTAGTCGTGTGATCTTGGGCAAGTTATTTCATCCCTCTGAGTTTATCAAATAGGGATTATAATAGTACCTACTTTAGGATTGTTATCAAGATTATGAAATGGTCCAAGTAAAGGGCTCATCCTGGAGCCTGGCCCAGAATAAGTGCTCCATACATGGCCCTTCATCTCCTGTTACAGTTCCAAGAAACAACTTGCAGTTTCTTGTACATGCCATGATATTTCATGCTGATCTGCTTTTGGTCTAGAGTATCTACTCTTATAATATTGTATCACCAGGGAAGGAATAGAGGTAGAAACATATTTTCCCCTAAAGGGAAAAAAAATGTCCTGTATTTGTTGAGAACATGACAGATTTTTTTTTTTAATGTCATAGGTTAAAAGTCACCTATTCTTTGTCAAAAAAGAACATCAAACAAGTGTCAGCAGGACTGCAGTATTTGATAGAGCTGAGGATGACTGATATCAGCTCATAGGCCCACGCACTGCCTGTGTCCTTCCCTACCTTCTCCAACCTTACTCAGCTGTTGAATTTCTGCTCTGCTCTTCCTTTTCCATCACTTTTCAATTTTTGACTATTGAGTACCTACCTTGCTTTTTTTTTTTTTAAATGCCACTCAACCATTCACGCATCACTTGCTTTCCTGGCGCTTTCACTGGCATTGCAAGATATGCGGCATTGAAATAAATCACCCATTAGGACCCTTCAGCCTGAGAAAAATTCTTCTTAGCTACATAATGTTGGCATTTTCAAACTGTGAAACTCAGCAGTCATGCTCCTTTACACACTCCCATGATAGGGCCTGTATTCCAAATGCACACTAACCCTTGGGGCCCCACATGGCTCAGTCTCTGTAAAGAATCACACATAAAGAAGCCTGGCCTGGCTGGCCCAAAATGATTTCATAATATTTTCTAACTTTCTTTTTCTCTCAACCAAACAACAAAGGAGATTCAACTCCTATCTCAGAACAACAGGGTCTTTCAGAAGTATTTTCTCCATTCTTCTGTTTTTGTTTTTTTTTTACATTGCTTATTATAAACTCTTATATTCCAGAGTTGCTTACAGAGCAGTCTCCAAAATGTCATCTTCTGCTTTAGTTTCGTGTGCCTTTTCTCTTTATCTCTCCGCTTCATCCTTTCTCTTTCAGCCATCTAATGTAACCTCTTCATTCCCTTCATGCCCTGCTACCATTTCCTGTCTCTTCTTTCTCCCTATTTGTCTAATTTGTATCTCAAAAGTTTAAGCAATCAAGTTGGCAGGTACTCTCTTTTAGTTCTAAGGATGACACACATGACTCTAGCAATTGTGAGTTGAAGGGGGATGAAAAACCTGGTCCCCCCTTAGCACATTTATTTAACTGTTTGTCCCTTTACTGGACCGGGAGCTTCTTGAGAGGGTGTCATATTTACCTTCATGCCTGCAGCAGCCAGAGGGCCCGGCACAGCATGGTGCTCGATCACTGTTGACTTAAGGATGAACATTATTATTTTCTAACTAACTTTAAGGACTTCTTAAATAGAAACTCCTGAAAAAATGAACTTGGTTTAATCTATAACACAACCAAGAATGTAAATAAACTTTAAGAGGCCTATGGAGAGTCTAAGTCTCCTCATCCATCACTTATCTGTTGTGATATTAATTGGCCAGAGGGGTGTTACCACTTAGCCTCTTTCTTCACCTTGGCTTAGAAGCCTGTGTCTATGCTATGTCTGCTCATAGGTCACCGTATGAACACATCAAAGAAGCATTTAGTTGATGACTTGCTCAAACTTTGTGAAAAGTTTAAATTATGAATTCAACTTCAGCTTCTTTGGATTCTGAGTTTGGTTAAGTTAAAAAAGTAGAAAATCCCTTTGTGAATAAGGTACCACCTCACCCGCTCAGAATGGCCATCATTAAAAAGTCTACAAATGACAAATGCTGGAGAGGTTGTGGAAAAAAGCGAACCCTCCTACACTATTGGTGGGAATGCAAGTTGGTGCAGCCACCTTTGAAAACAGTATGGAGGTTCCTCAAAAAACTAGAAATAGAGTTGTCATATGATCCAGCAATCCCACTCCTGGGCATAAATCCAGACAAAACTCTAATCCAAAAAGATACATGCACATCTATGTTCATAGCAGCACTATTCACAGTAGCCAAGACATGGAAACAACCTAAATGCCCACCGACAGAGGAAAGGACAAGGCGATGTGGTACATGTATACAATGGAGTATTACTCAGCCATAAAAAAAGAATGAAATAATGTCATTTGCAGCAACATGGATGCAACTAGAGATTATCATACTAAGTGAAGTCAGAAAGAGAAAGACAAATACCATATGATATCACTTATATGTGGAATCTAAAATATGGCACAAATGAACCTATCTACAAAACAGAAACAGACTCACAGATATAGAGAATAGATTTGTGGTTGCCATGGGGGGAGGGGGAGAGGGATAGACTGGGAGTTTGGGGTTAGTAGATGCAAATTATTACATTTAGAGTGGATATAGAACAAGGTCCTACTCTATAGCATAGGGAACTATATCCAATCTCCTGGCATAAACCATAATGGAAAAGAACATAAAAAAGAATGTATATATGTGTATAACTGAGTCACTTAGCTGTGTAGAAGAAATTAGCACAACACTGTAAATCAACTATATGTCAATAAAAAAGACAACAAAAACAAACCCTATGTGATGTAGAGCCATCCAAGGCTGCCCTTTACTATAGACATAAATGCAGAAAGACATGGCCAATTCCTGCTGTCCATGTTCCCCAGGCTCTTCCTTCACCTTCCATACTACCTGGATATACCTTTCTCTTCCCGTCTTCTGCCATCTTTGTGGCCGCAGTTCCTTAAGTATTTGCTATTGGAGATCCTTGAGAGGAAACAAGCATGCGATGTGTATGGGGAGAGCATTACAGAAACATTTGCTTATTTAATGAGGCCAAAGTCCCTTAGCATCTTCAAGCTGAGGCATTATCTAGTGATTTAGTTTAATTCAACAAATACACACACACACACAGTGCATGTGATTTCTCTTTATATCTTCAACCAATAGTCAATAGTCTAGTGCCTGGCCCACAGCTGCCGCTCAATAAATGTTTGTTGAATGAAAGAGTAGGTTAAATTTACTCTTACCCTCATGGAGCAAATACCAATACTGAACACACTGGACTTGGTATGTGCAGTAATAGAGGTGGAGCTACAGTGTAATGGGAGCAAAGAGGAGGAGGAGATTAATGGCTGGCATGAAAAATGTTCTTTAACCTCCCATATTACATGCCCAAGTTCAACAGCAGCACTCATAAAATGAAAAGCCCTGTAATATATTTATCTGCCAAAATTTTGATTGTAGGTTGCTGTTCACAGAGGGAAACTAAAATTAGAAAAAAGAAACTTTATGGGTTTTGATATGAAGGAAGAATATAGTTTTTACAACATACGGGAAAAACCAAACCCAAAGGACGGAAGCCACCTCCATTCTCTGAAGGCATTGGGTGGAGGATGTTGAACTAAATGAGGTACTCATGCAGATTATAATGGAGTAGAGAAAAAAAAGAACAAAACAGGGTCAAGTGAGATGACATATGAAAGGAAGAAAAATGATCAAAACTGACAACTCTTTTTTTCCAGAAGAAATGCCTTTATGTTTCACTTGAAGCCCTGCAAATTACCTTCTCAGAAGGCATTTAACTTATTTAATGCAGTGAAACAGACAAAAGAGATTCTACTGTCTCAAAGTCTTTTTTGGTTTAAAACCCATTCCTTGGATCATTCTTTCCTTCCTTCATTTAGGTGCTTTGGTGTGTGAAACTTTGTCTTGGTGAATTCACATAGGGGAGAAGCTTGGACCTGAGGACAGGTCTCTGAGAGATGTGTGAACTGATGGGATCCATTTCTGAATTGAAGCAGGTTTTTCCCTAGGTCTCACTATTCAATTACTTTTGGTATGGGAAACACTGTTTCACACTTTTATGGCCTTGACATAACCCATGATGAATCATATTGACACAGTATTTTCACTTCTCTTCACTCAACTCTTTATAGTCAGAGTGGCAACAGCAGGTGAGATTAATTTGGCTACTTTATAACAGACCTGTACAATTAACTATGCAACATAAAGCATTACCCTTAGGCTTAAGACAACATTTTTTTAGATTGGTGAGAGAAAAGGATAATGAGATTTTTAATGACTCTGGAAAGCGTCTTAAGGCGGAGAATTAAAACTTCTTGCCAGGCTTAAATTAGGCTCAATGTGTTGGTTCTGGGAATGTACTGGTATCAGTTCTTCTTCTTCTAGCTTTTGATATTGAAATTAGGATGCAGACTTGATGTAAAAAGGTTGCATCTCTTCTGCCTACTGTCTTTAAAACACGGTCTCTAGTTCTTGGGCAAAATTCTCACCTTCAATTCACTGTTGAATTGAATAAGCTGTCTGGAATCTAGCAGGAAGGGGAAAGTGGGTCTTCCAGCATTACTTTTTACATAGTCTGGTGAATAACCAAACACAACACATGTAGGCTGTCAAATTTCAAGCAAACAGAATATAACTTAAAATGTCTTTGATTCAGGGCTGTTGGGATTTTTTGGTGGTTACAACTCAGGCTTATACCAGCTTTCACCAAACTGTCATCCCATGAACAAATCCTGCACTCTCATACTTTCCTTTATATATTCTCTTCTGTTTGTCCAGAAATATCTTTTCCCTTCTTTCTGTTTAGATGTGACCTCTTGTGTGAAGTCCTTGGTTCCCTCACCAGAATCTCTCCCAATCCACCTAGTTGCTTTTTTATAATACAATAACACTTTTGTAACTATTTTTATTGTGATAAAATACACATAAATTTTATCATTGTAACCATTTTTTCAACGCACAGTTGCGTGGCAATTAGCATACTCACACATGTAAGGTATGGGTCCAACTTTACTCTTTTGACATGGATATTCATATTCCCAGCATTTTTTGTTGAAAACTCCCATAACATTTTGCACATTTTATGTGCAAAATACATCTAACTATGCATATCTTTATCTGGAGTAATGTGCTTACAAACTGACTCGCATGAAGCGGCAGGTGGTGGGACTGAGAGAAGCCCTGATTTTTGTATATGCTAATTTCTCTTGTGTAAATACTCTCACTATGGCCAAAATGTCACATCTACTTACATGACATCACTGAACATGGGGTCAGGAAGAGCTATGAGCTAAGGAGCAGAGGCCTAGAATTATTTCCTCTGTATTTCTAGTACCTGACATATCCTCAATAGTTATTTCACTTGTTATATTTCATTTGACGAATATTTTTCAAATATTTGTCTTTTATATGTCAAGCAATTGTACTAGGCACTGAGTACACATTGATGCAAAAAAACATACATGGCTCCTACCTTCATGCATCTTACAATCTAGAGAAAAGAGAAATAATACAGTAGCAAACTGGAAAATAACTAATAATTACCCATCATGATAAGTAGGATGAAGGAAATATACAGAGTACATAGATGGAATTGCTTAAACAGTCCCTCTAAAGAGGAGAAGGAACTGGGAAAAAAGCAACATGCTTCTATACACGGAGAGAAGGAACTGATTATGCAAAGTGTCAGGGAAGAATCCTTTGGACAAGGGAACAACATGCCCAAAGGCCTTGGGGCAAATGACTGTGGTCTCTGAGAGGAGCTTTGCTGGGCTGCACGGCAGAGGTCTGCAAGCCCTGTACCTGCCCAGCCTGGAGACCAAAGAAAGAGCCCGGAGTCAGCGACAGAGGCATCAATGGTTTAATGGATGGGGGAGCTTACTTGTTTCAAGCAGGGTCCTGGAGCGATGCCCACTGTGTGTAGCGGATGGCGGCAGGACGTGGCGGCAGGCTTTGCTCCTGGGGCAGGGGAGGGGGAGGTTACCAATTATAGGGGAAATTGACATCACATGGGCTCATCAGTTACCAGGGAAACCAGCAGAGGAGCATGCCCCTCACCACCCCTTTGATAAGAACAATCACCGGCGGAGGCGGGGGGGGGGGGGGGGGGGGGGGGGGGGGAAGTACAGAGGAAGGTCAGTCACGTGCATAGGGTGTAGGTGCAGCAGGCGCTGGTGCAGCAGAGGATGTACAGAGAGCAGGAGAACAGCCATTTTGGGTGGCTTGACTATACCAGGAGGCCACGTGCCTGGAGAGGGGGAGGCGGGGAGAGTGGCCCAGGATGTGAGGTTGGAGAGGTTGGCTGGGCTACGTCACACACAGCCTCGGAGGCCACTGTTGGGCACCGGGATTTTGTTCAAAGCGCCATGAGAAGTTGTTTAAGGATTCTAAGCAGAAAGAGCGCATAACTGGATTTTAAAAAGTGAATTTTCCTGGCTGTGTGTATTAGTTGAGTGGATTAATGGAAAGCCATTGCTGAAGTGGGAGCACAGCAAAGGAGCTTTTGAAGGGTTGCAGGTGAGATCTGGCTGTGAGACGAGAGAGAGAGGGAAGTGGGCAGTTTTGAGACTTTGTTTTGAAGCTAAAACAGAGAAACTTTATGATGGATTAGATGTCAGAAATTAGGGGGTCAAAGTGCTCTTGAGTCAGTAACTTTGGGAGAAGAAATTTGGAAAAACAAGTAGTTCATCCTTTATCGAAGCTGTGTGCCCAGCCCTAAGGTAGGCATTATTGCTTATATGTGGAATCTAAAAAAAAAAAAAGATACAAATGAACTTATTTACAAAACAGAAATAGACTCAAAGACATAGAGAACAAGTTTATGGTTACCAAAGGAGAAGTGGGGGGAGGGATAAACGAGGAATTTGGGATTAAAATATACACATGACTATTATAAAATAATCAACAAGGACCTACTGTATAGCACAGGGGACTATATTCAATATATTTTAATAACCTATAATGGAAGAGAATGTAAAAAGAGAATGTATATATAGTTATATATCTATAGAGAGAGAGAACTGAATCACTTTGCTGTACATATGAAACTAGCACATTGTAAACCAACCATACTTCAATAGAAATTAAAAATAAATAGGTGAAGTAAATGATGTAATATTTATACATGGGAATTCATACCCTAGTGCCACCAAGACTTATAAATTGTAATAACCTGAGTACACCAAGTCATCAACTAATGTTGTTTTTGAGGTTGAGGGTATAAGTGTGAACAGAATTCTGTAAACAAAGATTTGGGTGGGTTGATTAGGGATGAAAGTTTCATGGGAATGAAGTCTCTGAAGGAAGCACAAAGCTCAGAGGGGCAGAGAGGAAGAGCCAGAGGCCCTCCCAAGTATGAGCAACCAGAAAACCACAGACTCTGTTTGGAGGGTTGCCTGTGATGTGGACAGGAAGGCAGCTGCAGAGTCACTGGCTGGAGATTAGTGGCGCGTCAATGGGAAGTGGTGCTAGTATCAGAGTTTTGGGTGCTGAACAATTTACAAAGTCTTTTCCCTTGATTTAATTCATTCAGTCCTTATCATGAAATAGGTAAGGCAACAATGTTATTCCCTTATTTTAGAGACTGAAGATGGAGGATTCAAACGGGGAGGTGTTTCACCCAAGTTTACATGGCCAGAGGTTGAATTAGAACTAGAACCCAAATCTTCTTACCATCTTAACTCTTCCCTCTTCACTACAAAACTTATTTTGCTGAGGCAGAAACAAGATTAGTGGTTTGGGTGTGTATTTTGTTTGGGCGGGGGAGAGGGTCATGGGTGATTTAAAAAAAGAACTGTAATGATTTCGTTTAAAACTGAAAGCCCTGTCAGGTTGGGCTGGAGGGTATTGATCATGTTTACTTTGAGAGCCATGGGGAATATGTCTGTTTTTCTCCCCCTCAGGGCTATTTAGATACCAAGAAGCCAGAGGCCAGAGTTTCTAAATAAAGAAGACTTTACCCCCATCCTGACCCAGTGCTTTAAGTTATTTACAAAACCACTACTGAGGAAATAAAACAAACCTTGTGGTAGAGATTTCCTTCTGAATTAACTGCATGATTTGATAAAGCTAAAAAAAGCCCCTGGTTATGTTCAGCTTCAATAGACTTCACCAGAATGACTGAATGGCCAAACTATGACTTCCTGATTAGCTCAATTCTCTTCTCTCATTTTGGCTACATGGTAGTTTTCACACAGATTCTGAAAGTGTTTTTCAGATAGGAGTCTTTTCAAGAAGACCGAAAATACACTTTACATGGTAACCATGTGTCCATTAGATCTGAATCTCTGTACTTTCTCTATAGAGACTTAGTGTATGGGTATCACCTATTTTTTTTAAGAATTCTGAATTTCTTAGTCTATTATCGTGTTGTTTATGTGTCGCTCATATGTGTGCATGTATGTGTGTATGTGTGTGTGTCTATATATACAAGAATCACGCTTGCTTCTTTTAAATTCAACAAACATATATTAAAGGGTCACTAGGAACGAGCCCTATGAGCATGGACACAAAACTCTTAACCCAGCACAGGATGTGATGATTACAGTCAGCATGAGAGACAGAGAGACATGGAAAATTGAAGAGGTGAGGAAACCCCTGTGGTTGAAAGGAAATACTCTACACACTCAAGTAGCATCTAGAAGAATGGGTAGGCTTTTGTCAGGTAGAGATGGACATAGGGCATGCCCAGCAGGAAACAGCAAACTCTAAGGCCCAGAAGTCAGAAAGGGAAAAATATATTCAAAAACCCAGGAATAATCAAAGCTTACAGATTCTCTGGGGACTGCTTGGATGGTGAAAGGAAATACTAGAAACATGTGTAGGTCACGTTAAAAAATAAAGTGAATTTAGTTCAGTAGGTGATATGGAACCATTGGAATATATGGAATAGCAGAGTTGACAAAAATCACAGTGGTTTTGAGATTTAAAAGGGATTGGAGGACTTCCTAGGTGGCGCAGTGGTTAAGAATCCGCTTGCCAATGCAGTGGACAGGGGTTTGATCCCTGCTCTGGGAAGATCCCACATGCTGTGGTGCAACTAAGTCCGTGTGCCACAACTATTGAGCCCGTGTGTCACAACTACTGAAGCCCACATGCCTAGAGCCCATGCTCTGCAACAAGACAAGCCACCAAAATGAGGAGTCTGGGCACCACAGGAAGAGCAGCCCCCACTCGCCACAACTAGAGGAAGCCCAAATGCAGCAATGAAGACCCAAAGCAGCCAAAAAATAAGTAAATAAATAAATAAATTTATTAAAAAAAATAATAAAAGGGATTGGAGGGACTTCTCTGGCGGTCCAGTGGTTGAGAATCCACACTTCCACTGCAGGGGCCACGGGTTCGATCCCTGGTCAGAGAACTAAGATCCCATGTGGGACATAAATAAATAAATAAATAAATGAATGAATAAGAGGGATTGGAGCAGGGAAAATGAATTGCTGTGGGGCTGACTAAGAGAGAACTCTAAGAATCCGAGTTAGCAATAACAAGGCCTGATGGAGGATAAAGGCAGCGGAGGGGGAAGGAGGATTGGGGGTGAGAGATTATTGTTAAAGACAGTGAAGCACAGTTGTTGACTCCTGGTCAGCTGTGGTTACTTCTGCCCCAAGCACATCGGGTATTTCTACCTTTTATCAGTACCGCGTGTTTTCTCCTTGAGTGTGCTTGTCTAACCTGGCTGTCATCCTGTATGAGGTCAAAACTGTGAGAAGCAGAGGCAAATCAGCTCCAATATTTTCCTCTGCTCACTGGGCTAACTGTGCTGAGCATTTGCTTCTGTTTTTAAAAATTAATTAATTAATTTTAAATGAATTTTTATTAGAGTACAGTTGCTTTGCAGTATGTTGGTTTCTGCTGTACAACAAAGTGAATCAGCTACACGTACACATACATCCCCTCTGTTTTGGATTTTCTTCCCATTTAGGTCACCACAGAGCATTGAATAGAGTTCCCTATGCTATACAATAGGTTCTCATTAGTTATCTATTTTATACACTTTTGAGGTTCTTCTGAAGATGGGGAAAGGGACAATCTTAACCAGTAAACCATCCTTTAGTTAAGATTATATAAATAGAAAGGATGAATTTCTATAGGAAGGAAAGCCCTGAGGCCAGGGCAGGAAATCCTGATGGACATCATGAGATTAGAGAAAGGTCCAGAAATCAATTCCAAGCCTCTACCTCCCCCTCGTCTGCAAGTCTGCTGTCTCTAAACCTCTCTCAAGGCCCAGCACACCCTTTTCCTGATCGTCATGAGCCATTTAGACCAACATTCATGGTCCAGCATGGAGTCAATAGTCACCCAGTATGGATCCCAGCTCAGCTTGGCAACCTGCTCCCACCTTGGTCTTTGTTTTCGAGGTTCTATTCCAGGAACCTTTCTGGTACCCCCTTTCCCCTTGGCCCTGAATCCTGCCTTATTCTTCTCTGTTCTCTTGAGTTCCTGACTTTGAATGTGAGTCTGGGCTCCTGACACGAGCATCATCTGATGAGCAGCACCTGATGAGTAATCTACCTGCAAAGCAAGTATCACCCACCCTGCTTCCTGAGACTCTTCTTTTGCCCTCTGTTTAAGATGCCCTGCTATCACCCTCTCACCCTGCTTCTCCCAATGCTTGGACTATGAACAGAAATGCCATATTCTTCAGGTCACCATGTGGGTACCTCTAGCTGCACATGGGCGCTCTGCCTACCAAAGGGTGGGTTTTCTCAAATCTGAGCCATTCCAAGGACCCCTCTGATCTTACTGGCTCTGAAAGTTTCAAGAAGTCCGGCACAAGTGAGGAGCTATGGAAGCAGTGCAGTGCTGTGTGAGAGAGAAGGGAAATATGCCAGCTTTGTCATTGGGTTATTTTTCTTAACATTGGAAGCTCCACCTTCAGCCACTTCTCTAGATATGAATGGATTCCAAATAATTTTTGGTGTGTTTATTTTACTTTATTAAAAATAGAATGGGGATGTATTTTCATAGTGTTGTAATTTGTAGCACAGTATTCAGTCTGGAACTCAATATATTTTCTGGACTTAGGACTGAAAAAAAGAGATTGTTTCACCAAAATGATAGGGAGAGGGATGGGGAGTGGTGAAGGGTACCGTTTGTGTGCAGTTATGAGTCTATGCATACTCAATTCCATTCTCCTTGGTCAGACAGGTATGCAAGAGAGTTTCCATTACTGATACTAGTTATACAAACTGTTTTCACTATGTAAAAAGGTAATGAATGTGAGTGAGGTGTGTGTATGCGTGTGTGGACTAGTGTTATTTTTAAGGAAAAATATTTAACTATTTGGAGCAGACTGATCAAATACTAACTGCCACTCTCTTCCTTTTAAAAGGAGGAAGAAATCATTCATTTCTAAGTGTGGTACTGAACTACATTCAGATACTCTTCTAGTTATTTTGATTCTTTTCCAAAAGCTGTCCAAGTGAAGATGTGCACAAATATCTTTTCTCATTTGTTTTTCTCTTTGAGAAATATAGAAACCCAACTGTGTTTCTATTATGGGAGTCAGGAAGCACTTTTATGTAGTTGCAAAATAAGCTATCTCAAAGAGACTAGATGTTACTGAAATTCAAAGATACAAATCTGAAAACACGATGCAATAAACTAGGAATTATTTACTGAGGACAATACCTAAGAGGGAAAAAATTCTTGATCTGCAATAGGCAAAGTTACTAATATTGACAGTAGCGATGATTGCTATAGCAGGAATAGTAATTTCCCCCCTGGGTTATTATGGTTTTAACAGATCTGAAAATGTTTAGCATTCTTATTTGGGACATTAATATTAACATCATGTTAACCACTATGTCAAGGACAGTGTATTACACTTTAAATGTTACTCAGTATTCCAAATTTTTTATTCAAGAAATATTTATTGAGCACCTACTGTGCGTCAGCTGTGATATTCTTGCTGGGGATACAATGGTAGACAGGACAAGGTCTCTTCTCGCGTGAATTTCCCTGTAATGACAGTAACCACTTAGGCACTTGTGGTCATTAATCATTATAGAATAATGTTACAACAAAAATAAACAAATGGGACCTAAGTAAACTTAAAAGCTTTTGCCCAGCAAAGAGAATGATAAGCAAAACAAAAGACAACCTATAGATTGGGAGAAAATATTTGCAAACAATGCGACTGACAAGGGATTAATCTCCAGAATATACAAACAGCTTATACAGCCCTAAAAGAAACCCAAAACCCAATAAAAAATGGGCAGATCTAAATAGACATTTCTTTAAAGAAGACATACAGATGGCCAAAAGGCATATGAAAAGATGCTCAATATCACTAATTATTAGAAAAGTGCAAATCAAAACTACAATGAGCTATCACCTCACACCGGTCAGAATGGCCAACATCAAAAAGTCTACAAATAATATTATAAATGCTGGAGAAGGTATAGAGAAAAAGGAACCCTCCTGCACTGTTGGTCGGAATGTAGATTTGTACAGCCACTATAGAGAACTGTATAAATGTTCCTTAAAAAACTAAAAATAGAGTTACCATATGAGAAATGGAATATTTCCTGCCATATCAATTAACCAAGGATATCACAGTCATCAGCGATTGCAGCCCTTCAACCTGAGCCAGTGAGTCCTGAGGAAACTCAGGAAGGAAAGAATACCTGCCACCTAGCAGCCATCAGATTGCAGCCACTCCCTACAGTGAGCCCCAAGGAAAATCAGGATGCGAAAACACAGGATACTGGCCCCAGATAGCTGAGGTGCATATCAAAGGAATGATTTCAGTCAGCCCAGACTCTGGCATCTTCTCATACACAGAAAAATGCTAAATTCCTTAACTTGAGATATCTAGTTTTCCTTTAATTAACAATCATCTTTTGATGTTCAGATTACCTGCCCTTTGTTGAAAACTTCTGTATAACCTGGCTCCCTCCCTCACCTCCACGGAGCAGTTCTCTCAGGGTTACTTGAGTTGCTGCCTCCTGGGGTTGAAGTCCTAAAAATTCCCACTGAATAAAACATAACTCTCAACTTTTAGGTTATGCATATTTTTTAAATTTGACACATATGATCCTGTAATCCCACTCCTGGGCATATATCCAGAGAAAAACATAAATCAAAAAGATACATGCACACCAACGCTCACAGCAACACTACTTACAATAGCCAAGACATGGAAGCAACCTAAGTGTCCATTGACAGAGGAATGGATAAAGATGTGGTACATATATACACATGGAATATTAGCCATAAAAAAGAAGGAAATGATGCAATTGGTAGTAACATAGATGGACCTAGAGATTATCATGCTAAGTGAAATAAGCCAGAGAGACAAATATCATTTGATATTGCTTATATGTGAAATCGAAAAAAAAGATACAAACGAACTTATTTACAAAACAGAAATAGACTCACAGACATAGAAAACAAACTTATGCTTACCAAAGGGGAACAGTGGATGGGGGGATAAACTAGAAATTTGGGACTAAAAGATACACACTACTAAACATAAAATAGGTAACCAACAAGGACCTATGGTATAGCACAGGGAACTCTACTCAATGTCTTGTTGACAGTATATAAGGTCATTATATAACCTATAATGGAAGAGAATCTAAAAAGAGAATATATATTCTTTTATATATATATATATTTATTCTTTTTTATTTATGTGTAACTGAATTGCTTTGCTGTACACTTGAAATTAAAACATTGTAAATCAACTATATTACAATAATTTTAAAAAAAAATTAAAAAAATAAAAAATTTAAAAAATAAATGAAAAAAAGAATAAAGTTATGGGAGCTTAATTTATTCATTAGGTAAGCAAATGATTATGAACAGGCAGGCAGTATACTGAGGACACACCACGCACCGAACGAATAGAGTCCCTGCCCTCAGGAAGCTGACTGCCCCTTAGCAGAGAGAGACAAGGGAAGGGACTCTTAGAATACGTTGTTGTGTAAGTGTCACATGAGGAAGCAGCCAGGGTGTGTGGGAAACATGGGAGGCATCTAACCATGCCTTTATGACTCAGTAAAGTTGTCCCAGAAAAAAAAAGGTCCAAGCTGAGACACCCCTCGCCCCAATATGTAGGGATTAGTCAGAGGTTTGGGTACAGAACAGCTTGTGGAAAGGCCTGAAAACAAGATCACCGAAAGCAATGCAACGTGACCAGCACAGAGAATGTTCGGAAGGGCCCTAGGAGTGACGGGCGAGGCAGGAGAAGCTGAGCCCTCGGGCTTTGCATCCCATTCTGAGCACTGGACTCGATCCTACGGTGTAATGGGAAAGAATCGATGCATTTTAAACACGGAAGAGACATGATCAGGAACAGGTCTGTGTAAGGAATATACTTACATTCCCACTTCATCTCTGAACGCTTTGAAACCCCAAAGTATGGTTTTTATGTATGTTTTAATTTGGCATGGGACTCGGGCTCAGATGTTTCAACTTATCTGAAGTCACATGTCAATTTAAAATGACTGTTTACAGAGTAAACTGCCTTTTTAGTTGGGATGTTTTCCCTTGCTGCCATGCCCTAGGAAGCACCATAATCTCAGGTCTCTATTTAGACGTTCTGTAGTGGATGCCCTCCTAGTTTAGCATATGAACATGGAGGTTCAAGTGATCCCACAAAAGGCAAGTGCTTGGAATGTTTGTTCCTGTCACGAAATGTATTCCAGAGATGTGTGATTTCTGTCCAAAAATGTTCCTTAATTTTTTCTCTTAACATCTGCATGAGATCCTCACGTAAATACTGTGAACTAAAATATTGTCTGCCATGTCACTAAACAAAGGGTGTTGCAGCCATCAAGCCATCACATTACAGCCGCCTGGATGGTGAGCCCTGGGGGAAATGAGGATGGAGGCAGGATGCCCCTCATCTAGCAGTCGGCTGCTGCAGCCCCCCGGGCGGCGCACCCCGAGGAGACTCAGGATGAGAAAGCACAGGGCACTGGCTCCAGACAGCTGAGGTGCACATCAAAGGAATGACTTCAACGAGCCCAAATTCTTGCATCTTCCCATACATAGAACAGCACTAAATTCCTTAACTGGAGACGTCTGGTTTTCTTTTATTAACAGTAGTCTTTTGATGTTCAGACTACCTGGTCTTTTGTTGCGAAAACGCTTACATATCCAGGCTACCCACTTGCCTCCTCCAAGCAGTCTCTCAGAGTTATCTGAGATGCTGTGTCCTGGGCTAAGTCCTCAGATTTGTCCACTGAATAAAACATAACTCTCAAATTTTAGGTTGTGCATTTTTTTTCAGTTGACAATACTAACATGCCTGGTTCCTATTTTAACAGAGACGTTGGGCCCCAGATTCAGTCTGTCTACAGGCGGCCACTGAGGGAGGAGGGGAGCACAGGGAGCCTTCCAGGACCTGAATCCTGAACGGGAAAAACTGGAAAGTCACAAAATGAGGACATCTGATCATCTCAAGGCAGTTAGAACCCCTTTGTCTGTTCCATTTGTGTCCTAGAGATTCAGCTCTCCTCTGGGTCTCTTGGTTAAGGTGATTTACAGCAGTGCTTCTGTGGTAACAGAGTCTCTGGTTTTCCTGAAATATGAGATGAATTTCTAGGCTCATCTACCACAAAGTCTTGTCTTGAGTGTGCCTGATGGATCCCTGGACTTCCAGTATGTGATTCTGGTGTGGAATGATGTTTTTATCTTCAGTGGTGTTTTATATCTGCTTTTATAAGAAATCTTTTCATGGCAGAAAAATGTATCATGTATAAACCAAGATTGTACTAATGTGCCCTCCCCTTCTTCCTTCTTCCTTTTCACAATGACCTAAAAATGCTTCTCCTGGATGCCATGCAAGGAGGCTCGGTGCTGACTCCAGGATCTGAATGGAGGTGTTTTAAAACAACAACAGTCACACAAACAATTTTAAAGAACAAATGTAAGTTTCTCAGGGATTATATTGCTGACCTAATACAGAAAGTGAAAACTTAAACTAAAGCTTGAATTACAGAACAAATGACAAAAAGAGACACAGAAAGAAAAAGCTGCTGTAATCTCTATCTGTCTCTCCAAAGCTGAGAATATATTTGTGCATTAATAAGTGTTTAGTTTCCAAAACATACTCTTTTTCTTTTAAATCTCCTCTCATCTTCAGAAATGTTAGATTTTAAAATTAATTAATAAACGGATATATATTTATATATTTTCCTGAGTGACTACTCTGAGCCCACCACAGTCATTAGCATAGCCCTTGATTGACACTTGAATTTAATCTAGTAAAGTCCTCTGAGGAGCTCACAGTTTGGAAGGATTACAAGTTATACATACATACAATCCCTGGAAAATAACTACTAGGCCATAACTGCACTATACAAATATATTGACTACCTGCCAAATATCAGGATGATTTGCAAAGGAAATTAATACTTAAATGGTAACTATAGATTCTCTCCACTAACAGTATGAATATGTTATTTCTATGTGCACAGAATGCCCTTTGATTTTTGTAAAGAAGCATGGGTTATCTGAGTTTGCGCAATAATTAAAAATGTATTTAAATCTCTATACACCCTATGGCTGGCTGTAGATGGCTGTAAATCTGTTTCTGTGGATTCTAACCAGTGATGTGCTGGTAAATATAAAGCAACTTGGTCTCCAAAAAAGAACAAAAAAGAGAGAGAGAAGGAGAAGGAGGAGGAGGAGGAAGAAGAGGAAAGGAGGGGGAGGGAGGCAGGGAAGGAAAGAAGGAAGGAAGGAAAGAAGGAAGAAGGAAAAAAAAGAAAAAAGGAAGGAATGAAAGAGAATGAAAGAGAACAACTAAAGTGATGAGAATGAGAAAGCCCTGATTTGCAGTTTGCCAATTCCCATGGTATAAATGCTCCCAATGTGGCCTGTTTCAAACTTGCGATGAGACGTCACTGCATACAGAGTTGGTAAAGAGGCGTACACCACTGGCTCTTGCAATAGTAGAGTCTAGCTCCAGGATACCACTGGCTACAACAACTTCTCATGCCTCCATGTCCGGTTGTGTAGCTCAGTGCTATAGGCCTGGATTTTGTACACATAAATATGTTCGAGATAATTTTAGAAAGCCCCTCTCTCTCCCCCTCTCTCTCACAGCTACAGACTTAAAATTAACTCAACACTATATAGTACATTCAAGGACAAGACATTCTGCTAGGTATTATGGAAAATAAAAATGATAAAAGATGATGATTGCCATTAAAGAATGTACAGACTGGTTTGCGATACCGAACATAAATCCTTGACATCATAAACCACAATTGAAACAATAGTGTAAATAATAATTTAGGAAAATACAGATAGGTAACAGATAGTCAATAAAGAATCAACTATCAAATGATATGTGTAGTCAACAATTATGTGATGAGAAAAGAGAGAAAATTCTCACGGAAGCTTTTATGAGGAGGTATATCAGAGAGACCTCATGTATGAGGGGCATTCGGAAGAGGGCCATCCTCCAAGAAGGAGCGAGACAAGACAGAAGACACCTTAGCAGGACGTCCCTGGTGGCGCAGTGGTCAAGAATCCGCCTGCCAATGCAGGGCACATGGGTTCGATCCCTGGTTCAGGAAGATCCCATATACCGCAGAGCAACGAAGCCTGTGAGCCACAACTATTGAGCCTGTGTGCTGCAACTACTGAAGCCCACATGCCTAGAGCCCATGCTCTGCAACAAGAGAAGCCACCGCACTGAGAAGCCTGCACACCACAACGAAGAGTAGCTCCTGCTTGCCACAACTAGAGAAAACCCAGGTGCAGCAACAAAGACCCAAACGCAGCCCCAAATAATCAATCAATCAATCAAAACAAAAAGATAAGACACCTTAGCATACAACAAGTAAACGACTAAGGCAGGAGCAGACATTTGTATAGATACATTTTCATAACAATGGCTGACAGTTGCTGGGCAGTTACTCTGCACCAGACACTGCACAGCGATGTAGATTAGCTCATTTGATCTTCACAGAAACACTGTGAGTCAAGTTGTTTGGAGTGTTAAGTGAACCATACACATTTCATAAACAAGAAAATGAAGGTTTATAGACATTATATAAGTGACCGAGGTCCCTCAATCTGTACATGGTGGAGCTGGACCTGGAATTCAGGTTTGTCTGGTCACAAAGCCCATGACCTTAAGCGCATTGCTAAACTGGGAATCAAATCTAGACACGTAATTCTAGGATAAGTTTATGAAAAATGAATATAGAGAATAAGGAGTTTGAATGTCATCCTTCAAGGTAATATTGTATAGAAAACCAATAACCAAACCCTTGAAAACTTGTTACCAAAAAGTGAAATGTTTAAACATCTTTTCCTTTCTTCCTGTGTTTTTTTCCCTTTTGATTTTGGAGTCCATTTATGACTAACTGGGATGTAACGTAGGCAGGGGCTGTATATTACAAAAGTTTGAGATCATGCCTTATGAGTTACATGAGTCTGTAGTAAACTTCAAATCTTGATGTAACTTTAACTGATGAATGGATGAGGATGTGGTAAATGTACACAATGGAATATCAGCCATAAAAAAGAATGAAATCATGACATTTGCAGTAACATGAAGGGACCTAGAGAGTATCATACTAAGTGAAGTAAAACGGAAAGAGAAAGACAAATATGTGATATGACTTATATACATGGAATCTAAAATATGATACAAAGGAACTTATTTACAAAACAGAAACAGACTCACAGACATAGAAAACAAACTTAGGGTTACCAAAGGGGAAGGTCGGGGGGATAAATTAGGACTTTGGGATTAAAAGATACACACTACTACATATAAAATAGATAACCAACAAGGACCTACTGTAGAGCACAGAGAACTATACTCAGTATTTTGTAATAACCTATAAGGGAAAAGAATCTGAAAAAGAATATGTATGTATATGTACATATAATCTGAAAAAGATATATGTATAACCGAATCACTCTGCTCTATACCAGAAACTAACACAACATTGTAAATCAACTGTATTTCAATAAAAAAAAAAACTTGATGATACTTAATCAGTATACACATAAAGACAAGGCTTCAATACTGGGAGTATATGGCTTCTTCAAAATATCTCTTGAATTGTGTTTATATAAAGTTAATAAAACAAGTTGAAACAAACTGTCAAAGAACCATGCATTCCTTTCATCTACGTGATACATGTTGACAATAATTGAGCATTAATTCCTAACTGTGTTGACAAGTTATTTGCCATTTCACAGAGAACTTTGGGCTGTCCACCAGCTTTGTGAAAACTTTTTTTTGTTCCCCCTTAGTCAGGAAGCTTTTGATGCACAGAAGTCTGGAGAAGAAGAAAAATACATTTTTTTCTTTTTTTTTGGATTAAAAAAAATATCCTGGCCTTTGTTCATTTCTCTTGGACAGTAAAGAAGGGAACCTATTAAATTTTTTATGAGATTGTTCTAGAAATGAAAGACTGCTTATCTGTTTAAGTAAAGAAAGTCTATGCTGTTTAAAGATTACTATTTAGTATTCAAACCATTACACATATTGCCAAATAGTCTTATATAAGGTAATTATAGTGCCTATGAACACCTTTAAAATGCAGAGAAAGTTTTTTTCTCTCTCTCTGAAAGAAAATAAAAAAAAATAAAACTGCTTTGTAATTTACGGATCGTGAAATTGGGCAGTATATATGTGTTTTTGTTTAGAATTTTTTTATTGACGTATAGTTGATTTACAATGTTTCAGGTGTACAGCAAAGGGATTCAGTTATACCTCGCCTCCTCTCATGAGCACATCAAAATCACCACTATCTGTAGAACAACTGTTGATGAAAAAGACTTCCAGAAAAGATCTTCTACAATAAAGACATAAAGAAGAAACCACAATGAGACAGGTGGGAGGGGCGGACTTGTGATATAATCAAATCCCATAGCCCCCACGTGGGCGACCCACAAACTGGAGAATAATTATACTGCAGAGATTCTCCCACAGGAGGGAGAATTCTGAGCCCCACCTCAGGCTCCCCAGCCTGGGGGTCTAAGACGGGGAGGACGAACCCCTAGAGCATCTGGCTTTGAAGGCCAGTTGGGCTTCATTGCAGGAGCCCCACAGGACTGGGGGAAACAAAGACTTCGCTCTTAAAGGGCCACACAAAATCTCATGCAAAAGCAGGAATGTGATAGGAGCCTGGGCTAGACCGACTTTCTGGTCTTAGAGAGTCTCCTCGAGAGGCAGGGGGGTGGCTGCAGCTCACTCTGGGGTCAGAGGCACTGGTGTCAGACGTGTTGGGGAACACTCAACCTCACGAACACTCCTCGTGGCTACCATCTTGGCTTTTAGTGCCAACACCTGGCCCCATCCAAGAGCCTGCAGGCGCCAGTGCTGGGATGCCTCAGGCCAAACATCGACCTGGGTGGGGACACAGCCCTACCCCTCAGCAGACAGGCTGCCTAAAGACTGAAGAGCCCACATCCACCTCTAGACATGCCCTTAGACATGACCCAGCCCACCAGAGGACCAAGACCCAGTTGTACCCTGCAGTGGGCAGGCTCTAGGCCCTCCTGCAGGTAGCCTGCACAAAACTTTAGACCAGCCTCCCCTACCAGGAGGCAGACACCAGAAACGAGAAAACCACAATATGGCACCGCAGGCCAGACTCTACCCTGGGACCCGCTGGGCCCTGGCCCTGCCCACGAGCAGGGCAACGCAACCTTCCGGACATCCAGGCCCCACATCCAACCGTATCAGAACCCCCCACCCCGAGATCGGAAATGAGCTCTGGGATCCCTGGGCCCTGCTATGGGACTCCAGGAGCCAGCGCTGCCTGCCAGGAGTCTGGTACTAACCCCAGGATCTGGCCTCACCTGCTAGTGGGGGCACAACAGGCCCCGAATCTTCAGAACCATGGCTCCGCCCACCAGTGAGCCAGCACTAGCCCTGGGGCCCCCTAGGGCTCTGAGACCAGCCAGCTTGTGACCAGGCCCACTAAACCAGCAGCCAGCAGCCTCCGCACAAGGCAGGGCCTGGCAACCAACCAGACTAGGGGCCAACCAAGCCTACTAGACCACGCACATAGTCAGACCACCACAACGGAAGGAAGGACCCATGCAGCCCTCTTAGGAGGGACCCCTAGAGCATACAGCTTGGGTGACAAGAGGGGAGTGCACTGCTGGGATGCACAGGACGCCTCCTACAGTGGGTGACTTTGCTAAGTTCGAGAAACATAATTAACATACCACAGACATAAAAATACAGATGTTTTGGTTGCTAAATAAATCCTCTAAGGTTCGAAGACCACTCGTTAGTTTATGATCGTCTTTATTAGGTTCTTCTTTCCTTTTCTCTGTATAGCATGGATGATGAAAGGCATTTGCATTTGGCAATGAGTACACAGACCAAATACTACAAAGGTTTGAGATAATGCCTTACGAGTTGTAGGTATAACAGCTTTGGGTTGGAAGAACCACTGAAAAAAAGCAAAATACCACTGGTTACTAAAAAGACTTGAATTGTATAAAATATATCCTTTGGGTCAGTGGTTTTAAAGCTTTCTTATATATATCGTGGACCCATCTGAAATTTGGATGAAAGATATCTTCTCAGAGGTACACAAATTTTCATGCCATTTTACAGGATATGCTAACTCTGAAATCCACCCACGGATCTTCCAGGGTCCAATCAGAATATGTTTACATGACACACCATTTTATAGCTAATTGATTTCTATTATTTTAACATCTAATATCTACCTATATTTAATTTCTAACTTATACCAAAATAATTCAACCACACTTCATATTAGTACTTCAAATAAGTTTTTCTCTTTCAATCTAGGTTCTTGAAACTTCATTAAAATCTTTAAAAAATGTTTTCTACAGAATGAAAGTGTTTATAGAAACATCATTTCTTCATTGCTATTATCTCATAATTCATACTGACTGATTCTAGAATTATTTGAAGCTAAATTTTAATATTGAGCGCTCTAAAAGTTTATACCAGTTTCTAGTTCATGGGAAAGAAATAACTATTTTATTTTAATGTGTTGGTCATCACGTTTCATGATCTTTCTGGTCAGACTTCCACTGGATCCTGGAAGAACTATGTGGGGCTGATGTTTTGTGGAGTGCAGGGCAGAAGGGAGACAAGGAAACCTTTCGAGTGGTATCAGGCATTAAGGTTTAAAAAGCTGGACAATTAAAGGATTTTCTCAAAATGCATGTCTTAATCACAAAAGCCAACAGCTACAAGCTCTAGGGCTTAAAACAAGCAAACAAAAATCTCTTTTGATTATACTTGGCAGCCAGATTATCTTAGTAAAACAGTGTTACAACTGCAGCTCCTTTTGATTTACTTTTATTTGTGTACTTTCTAGTGACTAGAACAAGTGTGCCTTTGATAGGTGCTACCCAATGTCCATTGTGTGCACCAAGGGTCCTGGCATGTGATTCATCATGTGTTCTGCCACCTAGCGTGTGGGCTTCTCCATTCACTCATCTGAAACTAATATAAGATAGCCCATCAACTATAGTTCAGATAAAAAAAAAGAAAAAAAGATTTGAACAGACACTTTATAAACAAAGATATACAAATGACCGCTAAGTACATCCAAAATAAAAAAAAAAAAAGCATAACGACATTAGTCCACAGAAAAATGCAAATTTAAACCACATTAAGAGACCATTACAAATCCATTAGAACAGCTAAAAGTAAAAGAACTAGAGCAAGTGGAAATCTCAAACAATGCTGGTGGGCCAGTAAAAAGGTACAACTACTTCGTAAAGCGGTTTGGCAGATTCTTCTAAACCTAAACATGTATGTGTCACATGACCAACAATCCCAAGAGTAATTCAATTATATATCTATCCTACAAGAACATCCATAGCAGATTTATTCATAATAGCCAAAAAGAAGCAGAAAACAACTCAACTATCCATCGATTAGTGAATGGATAACAAAATTGTGATACATCCAGTTAATGCACTGCTACTGAACATTAAAAAGAAAGCGATTATTTTATTCTTGTTATATGCAATGTCATGGATAAATTTCAAAAACATTTTACTGAGCAAAAGAAGACATGCCTACAGTATCACTTCATGTAGTAAGAATTCTGAAACAAGCAAAACGAATCTATGATGACAGAAAGCAGATCAGTGTTTGCCCAGGGTTGTGGCTGGTAGGGGTGGCTGCAAAGTGCCATGAGGGGACTTTTTTGGGGTGATGGAAGTATTCTATATCTTAATTATGGTTGTTGTTATATAGATGTATATATTTGTCAGTGTGTTTTACTATATGTAAATCATACCTCAATAAAGTTGTGAAAAACAGGAAAAAATCTGTAGGAATAAGTAATTCGTGTGTGACTCATAGGCATGTGGACCAGGACCAGGAGATGACCCATTATGGTATAGTCATCCCTTGCCCACCCTATTCAACATTTTCTACCAAATCTCTCTCTTTTCCTTTTCCCCCTGCCCCTACACACCCAGGGTGCCCACAGCTATAAGTGAGTCATTTGAAGGAAAGATGAAGGCAGTGTCTAGCATGGCCTTTCTTGGATGAGTCTCTCCTATGTCTGTCTCCCGGGCCCTTTTTCTCTGGGTGTCACAATGCATCACTGTTGTTAGTGGTAACAGATGATAGATTACAGTCCTACTGGTCTGCCACTTCCTTCACACTCAAGACAATGAGGCCTGTCAAAGAAAAGACGGTTACTTGGGCAATTAGGCAGTTAGGCATTGCTAACAATCTTTATTCTTTAGGCTAGTGATTGTACTGATAAGTTTGTGAAAGGGAACGAGTAACTTTGGATCTCCCCAGAGTTTCACACCAGTGCAAGAGCATTTGAAGCTGTCAGTAACCGTTCAATTTCAAAGCTATGCATCTTCGGTTGGACATAATTACAGTTATGTGCTTCTCTTGAAATGGGTCTTGTCCTACTTGTTTCTTACGTGTGGCCTTCTCAGAGGTGTGTGCTCCATACCCGTGTTTTAACAGGACAACAAGACAACAGGACAACAATTTGCCTCGAGACTGACTTTGTCTACTGATAGGATACAGGGTAACTTAGTGGGTAGAGAAATGCACACACACAAAAAGCTGTCTTCTAGGAGATACAGTATGCCAATCTTACTCCTATTATTAATCTGTTAGATGGCCTTGGGCAAAGCTCTTAACCATTCAGCTTCTGTTTTATTCTTTGTGAAAAAAAAATATTAGGAAAGCAATCGGCAGGTGAAAGGGATGTTACAGAATGGCCCTAAAGCACTCTGTAGACTACGGAAAAGGAGCGTCATTGAGTGTCAATGATGTTGCTGGTTCCAGGGCATCCTTATGGTCAATTACCAGACAACCCCGACGGTTCCCTGGATCATTCAAAGGATGTTCAGAATTTCTTGGGAAATTGAGATGATGGTTGAGCAACTAGGATGTAGTAGAAATGGTACAAGTGTATGCAGTTTAAATCAGTCTCACACACACACAATCTTCCAAATCCCCTTAGAAACTTGGTATAAATAAAAGACAGATTAGACAATGTATTTAGAGGGGATGACACCTAATTTATTCAAATCTCATTGCTCATGGGAATGTGTGCTTGCCAGTGAGAAGATAATGGTTCAACTCTATGATCTAATACAAATAAATATGTGGTACAGAGTCATAAACAGGAATCATTAAAATATACACTGGGATTTGTTGTTAGGCTTTTTAAAAAACTGGACTTTAAATGTGTTAACATTCAGCAATACTAAGCTGTGAAGGGCAGAATTTTCCAAGTTTTCCTCCTCCACACTCATATTTCTACTCAGCGAGGCAAGCTGGCGGGGAACGTCTGTATTTACGAAGGACGATTCCGTCAGATGAAGGCAGCCGTGAATTCTCGCCGTCTTGGCTCTTCCGGGGAGGGTGTTGCTTCTGGGTGTCTGGGGTGTAAATCTGAGAACTCTCTAACTATAACCTCAGAGCTGATTTCTAAGGTAACTAGATCCCAAACACAAGACAGGTTTATACATCAGAATTAACACCTCAAATTGTTCCTGGAAGCCACAGGGAAGGCCGAGGCCCATCTGGAGCCCAGAGCGTGTCACCCTGTGCCCAGTGTCCTGCCCAGCTGCAGCTCCAGCATAATCACTGCACTCTCGCAAGTTCAAGTTTCCCTCTGGTAGCCGTGTATGGTTGTTGAGAGTGGCCACATGGAGGGCACCCAGCTGTAATCCAATGGAGAGATGTGATTGCAAGACATCACAGTGGTCCTTAGAAGCCAACTGATTTCTCTGCAGCCGGACCAGTCACCAGCCACCACTGAGGGCTGCACCGGCATGGTTCTGGTCTCTTTCTGGAGAGGTGGGACATTCACAGGGCCGATGGTACACTCAGGTCCTCCTTAGATCGACCTTAACCCAAGTCAGCTTGACTGGCTCTGACAGGGCCACTGATTGGGCTTCAGGGTAAAGGTCAGAAGCAGCAAGGCAAGGTGACAGAGAGAAGGAGGAGTTGTTTATTCCGGGGGCTGTCATCCTGCCAGCTTTTTTTTTTTTCTTGGTGCACTGCTCCACTGGACCCGTGGGATCTTACTTCCCCAACCAGGGATCGAACCCATGCCCCCTGCAGTGGAAGCAGAGTCCCAACCACTGGACCACCGGGAAAGTCCCCTGACACCTTTTTTTTTATTATTATTTTTTTATTTTTTTGGGGGTACACCAAGTTCAATCATCTGTTTTTATACACATATCCCCGTATTCCCTCCCTTCCTTGACTCCCCCCTCCTCGAGTCCCCCCCACCCTCCCCGTCCCAGTCCTCTAAGGCATCTTCCATCCTCGAGTTGGACTCCCTTTGTTATACAACAACTTCCCACTGACTATCTATTTTACAGTTGGTAGTATATATATGTCTGTGCTACTCTCTCGCTTCGTCTCAGTTTCCCCTTCACCCTCCACCCCCTCCCATACCTCGAGTTCTCCAGTCCATTCTCTGTATCTGCGTCCTTGTTCTTGTCACTGAGTTCATCAGTACCATTTTTAGATTCCGTATACGTGAGTTAGCATACAATATTTGTCCTTCTCTTTCTGACTTACTTCACTCTGTATGACAGATTGTAGTTCTATCTGACACCTTTTAAGAGAAGGAAAATAACCACTAACAGAGTGACAGGTGGATAAATCAAAGAGCCTTGGGCAAAAGTAGTTTGAATATTTAATGGCCTTTTTCCTGGATAATTAGGTACTCCCTCTATGTGTGTGTGTGTGTGTGTAAAAATGTGTGAACTTAATGATCCAAGTAGCAAAATGGGTAAAGGGCACTGCACATTTATCTCCATCTCTTACATGAGAAAATAGGAGGGGAACACAAATGAAAGAGGTGTCAAGGAAGCGAGTCTGGCAGGGCCATATTCATGTTTAAGAACTGATTAACACAACATCCTGCTTTCAGTTTAGTCTGCAGTTACTTGGAAAACTTTCAAAATGATCAAGTGATATAAAATAAATACTTCGCTGCATTCTCTTGGCTGCAGATTTCAAATTCATGTGATAGGACAACCTAAAAAGCTTATTCATCCTTGATGGATTTCCCAATTTTATCTTGAATTTTAAATTTAAAGAAATCATCATTAGTGCCTAAGTTTTGTGGGGTTGCTGCCATGGACGTCACTTGCCAAGTGTAATCAGCGACTTCACTAGCTAAACCACAAACATGTGGTATTAACTGTGTTCTTAAGATTCAAAAAGTAAAAGGAGATAAGGGACTTACTGTAAAGCCTTTGTCATTTTCCTATGAAGCAAGAGCCAAAAAGGCACTTTTCTAGGAGAAAAAAAAAAAACAAAACTTTGGAATGTATACTTTTTGGCAGTATTTAGTCTTTTCCTGAATTCCTTCATTAGAGAAACTCTGTCACGTGGCACTTCCTGTATATTGTTATGTTGTTTCTCCGGCATTTGCACTCACCCTTAGCTCCCAACGAGCTTTACTCAGTAATCAGGTCTTTGGGGATAGCCAGACAGGAAGAGGGATACACATGAAGAAAGTCATGTTCACAAAACTGCTGAGATAATTTGACTTCTGACATGGCCAAACCCCCATAAGATGAAGTCATTGCACGCTGCCCAGGACAGGTATTTTCCACGATCCTTACCCCTGACTCATTGTGTTTAGTCATAAACATTCTTTGAACCTCAACATACTGACCTGTAAAATAGTGATGAACGTATTGGTCACATGGGCAATGATATGAGATGAAACTTGTTAGAAAGGACTTTGCTCTTCTAAATAAAATCCACATATTTGTGTTCTTTGTTTTACTAGTACAGTGTTTTATGACAAAGGAATCTGGACAAGTTAACCAACTCTGGAATGTTTTCAGAACTTCTCTGGTGTGACATATGTAGTATATATTTTATTTAAGTTCGAGGAAAATTGTGAGTCTTCTTAATATACGTCATAAAATTCTTCTCTTTGTGTCATGTTACAAAATGGTTTCTTTTTACTTTTGTGATTCTGCCATTGTCTGGTGAAAAAATGCTATTTTAGTAATCCTCATGTTAAAACTATATCACTTAAACGGAAACTTCCACTTTGGCACTCTGGCATTTAGACTTCTCTTTACTCTGATTTTTTCCTTCCTCTATAGCCCTTCTTTCTCTCTTTCAGTATACTTTGTAATTGATTGATGGTTACATTAATTGTTTTTTTGGACCTTTCCCCACCAGAATAAAATCTCTGAGTTCCCAGATTTCTATTGTTCAGTGATACATCCTCAGTGTTTAAAATATCTCCAACACAGAGTATTTGTGAAATGATTCCACTGGATAAGTGAAGTTTCTGTTTGGATTCCAGCTTCCACTTCATTTCCACAGGTTAGAGATGAAATTTGATCCTGCCTTTTGAAATAATCTGGCACTAAATTCATCCACCAACCCACATTTCCTTCCTTCCTACCTTCCTTCCAGCCATCAGCCATCAGCTTCCAGTCTGTCTAGGCTTTGCTCTTCCCATCACCACCTGAAACTTGGTTTTGACATGTTCTTCCAGCTATTAGTTGTGATTCTCTGGCTTAATGTTGCCATAATATGGTGAATCATTAATCTGAGGAACAATGGAAGTACAATAGTAAGTACAAGGTGGCTTCCAACGTTTGACATAGGAATACCCCCGTGAACGTTGAAATTAATGGTTCCTGGAACAGTGCGTGACAAAAGGCCCTTCTGGGATCTGATCACCTTTCAGCAAGAATAGCGTGCACCCCGATTGATGTTATGTGGCCTTTTTAACTTTCAATTCATTTCAAATGTGGCTTAAAGTAACATGTAACCCAGATTTCATTCGCCTGTTGCGTGATTCATTCATTGATCTCCCAAACAAACAGATGGTGGGTAGGGGAGAAGACAGGAGATAAAGGGGGAAGGAAGAAATGAAAGAGGAAATAATTTTGACATTAGGATGTCTGTTTTGTGATTATCTGTTAAAAACTAGAAATAAGGGGCTTCCCTGGTGGTGCAGTGGTTAAGAATCCATCTGCCAGTGCAGGGAACATGGGTTCAAGCCCTGGTCCAGGAAGATCCCACATGCCAAGGAGTACATAAGCTCGTGCACCACAACTCTGAAACTACTCTCTAGAGCCTGTGAGCCACAACTACCGAGCCTGTGTGCCACAGCTTCTGAAGCCTGCACACCTAGAGCCTGTGCTCTGCAACAAGAGAAGCCACCACACTGAGAAGCCTGAGAACTGCAGTGTAGAGTAGCCTATGCTCCCCGCAACTAGAGAAACCCCACCTGAGGCAACAAAGACCCAACACAGCCAAAAATAAATAAATAAATTAAAAAAAAAACAAAACCTAGAAATAAGCATTTTAGTTCCCCATGTGAAAATTCAAACTAGTAAAACCATGAACTCAAGGTCAGTTCTGTGGTTTAACTAAAGTATCTGGAGTTCTGTTGGTTGCTTGGTTGGTTGTTGCTTTCACTTAAATGAAGATGATATTTATAAATGAGAGAGAGATTAGAGCATGAATAATACAATGAAGCTGATGATTTGTCAGTTGAAAATATTGAAAATTGGGAGTAAAAAAAGAATCACACAGTGAATGATTCTTTTCTTTGTACCTATACAAGTTAGGTTGTAAAATTTATTACGTGTGATATAGAGAGCCTAAAATAGTCTGTGTGCTTTTTTAAGACACTTCTCTGTGACTCATTCAACAAACATGATTATCTTCCAAGTGTAAGGCCATGTGTCTAGTGCTACAGCAACAACAACAGGAGACGGTGGCAGAACAGGGAGAACTACCACTTCCATGAACTTATGACGTGCCTGTTTCTTTCAAAAGTTAAGTCTCAAGGGATCCATCCAAGAAGAAGATGTAACAATTGTAAATATCTATGCACCCAACAAAGGAGCACCTCAATACATACGGCAAATGCTAACAGCCATAAAAGGGGAAATCGACAGTAACACAAAAATAGTAGGAGACTTTAACACCCCACTTACATCAATGGACAGATCATCCAAACAGAAAATAAATAAGGAGACACAAGTGTTAAATGACACATTAGACCATCTCGACTTAATTGATATTTATAGGACATTCCATCCAAAAACGACAGAATACACTTTCTTCTCAAGTGCACACGGAACATTTTCCAGGGTAGATCACATCTTGGGTCACAAATCAAGCCTCGGTAAATTCAAGAAAACTGAAATCATATCAAGCATCTTCTCTGACCACCACACCATGAGACTAGATATCAATTACAGGAAAAAAACTGTAAAAAATACAAGCACATGGAGGCTAAACAATACACTATTAGGGCTTCCTAGGTGGTGTAGTGGTTAGGAATCTGCCTGCCAATGCAGGGGACACAGGTTCGATCCCTGCTGCAGGAAGATCCCACATGTCACAGAGCAACTAAACCCGTGTGCCCAAAAAACAAAAACAAAACAAAACAAAAAACAAAAAAACAATACACTATTAAACAACCAAGAAGTCACTAAAGAAATCAAAGAGGAAATCAAAAAATATCTAGAAGCAAATGACAATGAAAACACAGCAACCCAAAACCTATGGGACGCAGCAAAAGCAGTTCTAAGAGAGAATTTTATAGCAATACAGTCCTGCCTCAAGAAACAAGAAAAATATCAAATAAACAACCTAACCTTACACCTAAAATAATGAGAGAAAGAAGAACAAAGAAACTACAAAGTGAGTAGAAGGAAAGAAATCATAAAGACCAGATCAGAAATAAATGAAAAAGAAATGAAGGAAACAATAGCAAAGATCAATGACACTAAAAGCTGTTTCTTTGAGAAGATAAACAAAATTGATAAACCATTAGCCAGACTCATCAGGAAAAAAAGGGAGAAGACGCAAATCAATAGAATTAGAAATGAAAAAGGAGAAGTAACAACTGATACTGCAGAAATAAAAAAGATCATGAGAGACTACTACAAGCAACTGTATGACAATAAATTGGATAGCCTGGAGGAAATGGATAAATTCTTAGACGAATACAATCTTCCAAGACTGAACAAGGAAGAAATAGAAAATATGAACAGACCAATCACAAGTACAGAAATTGAGACTGTGATTCAAAATCTCCCAACAAACAAAAGCCCACAGCCAGATGGATGCACAGGCGAACTCTATCAAACATTTGGAGAAGAGCTAACATCTATTCTTCGCAAACTCTTCCAAAATATAGCAGGAGGAGTACTCCCAAACTCATTCTACAAGGCTATCATCATCCTGATACCAAAACCAGGCAAAGATGTCACAAAAAAAGAAAATTACAGACCAATATCACTGATGAATTTAGATGCAAAAATCCTCAACAAAATACTACCTAACAGAATCCACAGCACATTAAACAGATCATACACCATGATCAAGTGGGGTTTATCCCCAGGGTGCAAGGATACTTCAATATACACAAATCAATGTGATACATCATATCAATAAATTGAAGGATAAAAACCATATGATCATCTCAATAGATGCAGAAAAAGCTTTTGACAAAGTTCAACATGCATTTATGATAAAAACTCTTCAGAAAATGGGCAAAGAAGGAAATTACCTCAACATAATAAAAGCCATATATGAGAAACCAAAAGCCAGCATCATTCTAAATGGTGAAAAACTGAAGGAATTCCCTCTAAAAACAGGAACAAGACAATGGTGTCCACTCTCACCATTATTATTCAACATAGTTTTAGAATTTTTAGCCACAGCAATCAGAGAAGAAAATGAAATAAAAGGAATCCAAATTGGAAAAGAAGAAGTAAAATTGTCACTCTTTACAGATGACATGATATTATACATAGAAAACCCTAAAGACTCTACCAGAAAACTGCTAGTACTGATCGATGAATTTAGTAAAGTAGCAGGATACAAAATTAATGTGCAGAAATCTCTTGCATTCCTATATACTAACAATGAAAAAGCAGAAAGGGAAATTAAGGAAACTCTCCCATTTACCATTGCAACAAAAGAATAAAATACTTAGGAATAAAGCTGCCTAAGGAGGCAAAAGACCTGTATGCAGAAAACTTTAAGACACTGATGAAAGAAATCAAAGACGACACAAACAGATGGAGGGACGTACCATGTTCTTGGATTGGAAGAATCAACATTGTGAAAATGACTGTGCTACCCAGAGCAATTTACAGATTCAGTGCAATCCCTATTAAATTACCAATGGCATGTTTCAGAGAACTAGAACAAGAAATCTTACGATTTGTATGGAAATGCAAAAGACTCCAAATAGCCAAAGCAATCTTGAGAAGGAAAGATGGAGTTGGTGGAATTAGGCTTTCTGACTTCAAACTATACCACAAGGCCACAGTGATCAAGACAGTATGGTACAGACACAAAAATAGAAAGGAAGATCAATGGAGCAGAATAGAGAACTAAGAGGTAAACCCAAGCACGTATGGGAACTTTATCTTTGACAAAGGAGGCACGAATACACAAGGGAAAAAAGACAGCCTTTTCAATAAGTGGTACTGGGAAAATTGGACAGCAACATGTAAAAGAAAGAAATTAGAACACGTCCTAACACCATACACAAAAATAAACTCCAAATGGATTAAAGACCTAAAGGTAAGGCCAGACACTATAAAACTCCTAGAGGAAAACATAGGCAGAACACTCTATGACATCCATCAAAGCAAGATCCTTTTAGACCCACATCCTAGAATCATGGAAATAAAATAAACAAATGGGACCTAATGAGACAAAAGATTTTGCACAGTGAAAGAAACCATAAACAAGACAAGAAGGCAACCCTCAGAATGGGAGAAAATACTTGCCAACAAAGCAACGGACAAAGGATTAATCTCCAAAATATACAAGCAGCTTATCCAGCTTAATACCAAAAAAGCCAATAACCCAATCCACAAATGGGTGGAAGACCTAAATAGACATTTCTCCAAAGAAGACATACAGAGGGCCAACATACACATGAAAAGATGCTCAACATCACTAATCATCAGAGAAATGCAAGTCAAAGCCACGATGAGGTATCACCTCATACCGGTCAGAATGGCCATCATCAAAACATCTAGAAACAATAAATGTGTGGAGAAAAGGGAACTCTCCTGCACTGTTGGTGGGAATGTAAATTGGTACAGCCACTATGGAAAACATTTTGGAGGTTCCTTACAAAACTACAAATAGAACTACCATATGATCCAGTAATCCTACTCCTGGGCATATACCCAGAGAAAATCATCATCCCAAAAGAAACATGTACCATAATGTTTATTGCAGCACTATTTACAATAGCCAGGACATGGAAGCAACCTAAATGCCCAGCAACAGATGAATGGCTAAAGAAGATGTGGCATATATATTCAATGGAATATTACTCAGCCCTAAAAAGGAATGAGATGGAGCTATATATAATGAGGTGGATAGACCTAGACACTGTCACACAGAGTGAAGTAAGCCAGAAAGAGAAAAACAAATATTGTATGCTAACTCATATATATGGAATTAAAAAAAAAAAGTGGTACGGACGAACCCAGTGACAAGACAAGAATAAGGATGCAGATGCAGAGAATGGACTGTAGGATACGACGTTGGCGGGGGGCGGCGGGTGAAGGGGAAGCTGGGACGAAGTGAGAGAGTAGCATAGACATATATATACTACCAACTGTAAAATAGATAGCCAGTGGGAAGTTGCTGTACAACAAAGGGAGATCAACTCAATGATGGATGATGCCTTAGATGCTTAGAGGGTCGGGACAGGGAGGGTGGGGGGGAGTCACGGGATGGAAGGAATATGGGGATATGTGTATAAATACAGATGATTGACTTTGGTGTACCTCAAAAACTGGTACAAGAGTGTAAAGCAATTATATTCCAATAAAGAGCTAAAAAAAAAAGTTAAGTCTCATGAAACTCTTCAACATAGATATTATAATGTTCACTTTCCTTCCAAGTATAAAAACTGGAGATTAGAAAAGTTCAGTAATATTCCAAAGTCAAACAGACTATATGTGACAGAACCAGTATTCAAAACAATGTGTTGGTGGTGCCACACACGTGCTATTTTGACTAAGCCACCTTCAAGGTATTCACAGTCTAGAAGAGATTCTCTCTCTCATTTGCTCAACTTCTCTCTCTCTCTCTCTCTCTCTCTCTCTCTGTCACACACACACACACACATATCTGGGATATGAGGGAGAATGTGATATATATAAATATCTAAAAAAGAGACAAATACTCACATTTGAGTACCTAGATTCTGAGGGCTCCCTTGGATGCTGGGACATTTGCCAGCACTTCACACTGTAGTCTACACATTTAACGACATGCATGTACTGCCCATGTACTCTGTGTGCACATGCTCAGTACTAGAGATACAACATACCTCAGAACTAGTCCTGCCTTCAGGGAGTTCCTAGTTTTGTGTAAGAAATTGATATGTCAAAAAAGTGTTATAGCATTGGGCCAATTTTCCGGTTCTTTTGAAAATGTACCAGGTAGAAAAACAAAATGCCACTTGCAACAGAATAAAGAAGGTACAGTTATTGATTAAAATGCTATAAATCTGGGCCGAAAGGAAAGTGGAGCTTAAATAGTGCAATGAGGCTTATTTGAGGAAAACTTTAGACCATTTTCTTTTCCTCTTCCCCTCTTTCAAAACACTCCTTTTAGGCTCTGTCTCCTTCATAAGGTTCATATTTTGCATTCCCTAAAATACATACATATATATTTTTCAGAGCTTACAGATGGCAGTTGAATGAAGAGTTATGGAAAAATAATTGGTTAAAGCTGCACAGAGTTCCTGGATCTTTGGAGAGAGGTCACTGCATGGTGATCCAAATCATGGATGGTGGTTATACTATCGTCAGGTGACTCAACACAGCAAACCATTGACCTGCATGTTCTAAATTTAGATCTAGCTGGGAGAATGTTCAATACTCTGTCAAATATCAAGAACAATCATATTTCATTTAAAATAAAATCAACTTAAGATATCTTATAATTTCAGGGATGTTAAAATGTGAAAATATGTACATCTTAGAACTGATAAAACAGGGTGCATATTAGTCAATTTCTCCAGAGAAACAGAAAATCCAACAGGATATGTGTATGTGGTATATCTATATCTATATCTATATCTATATCTATATCTATATCTATATCTGTATATCTATCAATTTCTATCTATCATCTATCATCTATCTATCTATCTATCTATCTATCCATCTATCTATCTATCTATCTAAGAGATTTTAAGAAATTGGCTGCTACATTGTAAAGGCTTAAGTCCAGAATCTGAGTAGGCTGGCAGACTGCAGACCCAGGGAAACATTACAGGAGTTACAGTTCAAGTTCAAAGGTGGTCTTATGGCAGAATCCCCTCCCTTTCCAGGGAGGTCAGTCCTTTTCCAATAAAAGGCCTTCAACTGACTGAATGGGGCCCACAACCACCCACATTATGAAGAGCAATCTGCTTTACTCAGAGTCTACTGAATTCAGTGTTAATTTCATCTAAAAATTTCCTTCACAGAAACATCTAGGGTAATGTTTGACCAAATATAGGGGTCCTGTAGCCTAGCTAAGATGACACATAACAATGACCATGGCCGAGGGACATCAGGAAGCAGGGGAAGATTCTGTTCATTGTGGGAAACGTTAGCACTGGAACTCACCCTGTCACAGTGTGTAGACACAGGCAGAGCCGCGCTTGGCTCTGACTCTCAAGGCTTTTTTGTAGGTTGCACTCTACCCTTTCTCATCTCTTCTGTCCCTTCCCTCTGAGGGAAACATCCACAATACAGTCACCCCGTAGAGCATACCTCTGGTGAGCTGTGAAGCAAAAAGGCTCTGTCCTTTTCTCCACATTACTAATGTTTACATTTCTGTTTTTCTAACTTGATAGAGGCTAGACCCCCAGGGTTTGGGTGGGAGATGGAGAGAAAAATCAAATGTGCTTCCAATATATGAAATACAGTATTTTTTCTAAGTTTTAGTTTAGCTCTTCTTAGCTAGAACTTGTGTCAGTGGACAGATGGAGGGTGGAGGGTCGGGGTGAGGGTAGAGAAAGAAAGATTGGTCTCAACACTGCCTCCATCTGCCCTGATCAGACCACATTCCACCTCTATCCACCCAGCAAGCTCCTGTCCAAACTCCCCTGCACCCACTGCTCTTATCCTCTCTAGAATGTTCCCAAGGACCTGTCTCTGCCAGCAGTAATCCCCTGTTAAATATTACCTATGATCAGTTTCTTCCCTCCACCCCCTTGCACAATCTTGGAACCATTGACTCACTCTTGCTTTATCATAAGTGTTTACATCTGGGTTAAAATCATGGACTTTGAAGCCACGGAATCTCCCCTTCACCCCTTGTGTGACTCTAGCCTCCATTCCCTCACCCATAAAATTGGGTTAATGATAGTGCTTACGTCATAGGTGAGTTGGGAAAAGCAAATGAGAGCAGCAGACGGAAAACTCTCAGAACAGTGCCTAGCAAGGCATGAGCCTTAGTGATGGATAAATATTATCATTCCTGTTTGTCTGACGTGGTTTCCCCATGAGCTCACGATGCCTAGTATTTGCAAAGGGGCATGGTACACAGAATACAAAGATAAAGCAGTAGGGTCCTTGCTTTTGCCTTGCTCCAGGATAACTGGAGGGATACTATAATATGCTTCTCTTGGTTTCCATCTGCGTTAACCATCTTCAGATGGTTTATCCCAGCTCTGTGGGCGTGAGATCAACTGTCCATGTGGTGAGGATTAGGAAAATGAGCAAAGTGATGATCCTAGTGGCCTCTTGGCTTAATACGGCCCAAAGATGGGTTTTGTCTGGCCTAGCAGGGATTTTGGTTTCAGTTTTGTTTTTGGTGAAGCAGCCTGCATTTAGAAGGGAACCACACCTCCATCCACTCCCTGTTTTATAGCCATCATGTCACAGGTTCACACATGCTTACCTGTTTGATCCCCCATTGTCCCTGAAGTTGTGATCCCTGCTATCCATTATAAGAAGACAGAAAGCAGAGATTGGTGAAATGTTCCTCACTCTTAAAAACATCAAAGACACTGTTAGAAAAAAATAGCATAGTGAAGAAAAAAAAAAAAGATACCCTGTCTAGGAAACAAGGTAAGGAGGGAAAATCGGATTCTCTGATTATCCTGAAGAAACATTCTCAAATTTGCATATATGTACCTACTGTAATTGAAGGGGCTGTGGAAAGTCCAAGGAAATCTAGGGAGAAAGTAACGGGAGCCCTTTGACTGCCTGAGTCAGAGTTTCTGCTCACCCTCATGGAGGGTGTGCGTCCGTGTGCTGCTGGGAGTCCCCGGGAGTGGACACCTTGTGCTCAGGCACTGGCCCTACCAGGCACATCACAGCATGTGCCATTTCCTGCTCCCCTGCTCCGGTCCCCTCAAGCAAAGGCCCATGGCTAGCAAAGCTGCGTGGAACTGCCTCCCCAGGGCCTCCCCATAAGCTGCCTTTTCTAAACATGATGATGCCAGCTGGCACAGCACCTCTGTGGACACCAACACCTGTGCAGGCATCGAGGCCACTCCAATCACACCCGTGCTGTTCTCCCACAGCGGGCACACCGCCTCCACCTGCCTGCTTCCTCGACTGCAGCCGGCACCAGGCCATCACGGTGCTCATGTCATGCAGCCACCAACACGCTACCATGTTCCCTGCAGAACTGGAGTGATCACTCCCCACCAGCCACCTCTTTTGTGTCACATGCTGTCTCCAGGGCATTTGCTAAGCTTCAATACCCTACAGAGTCCTGAGTGAAGAAAGTCCTTCTAGTTTTTCTCAGGATACCTCTGCACTCTAGCACTCAGCTGTTTGTGTATGGGGTCAGACCTGAGAGAGACAGCGTGCGGGTATCTTCGTTATTGGGTCAAGCTCCTTTGCCTGGTTCTCTTTCCCTCCAGGATGAGTTCTTCTTTCAGAGGGCTACTCCTCGATTTAGAGTTCTTGTGGGTCCATCCCAGCAGAGGTGCAAAGGTGAGAGCCCATGTGTATAAGCACAGGGTCCAGAAGAAATCAGATTTAAATTCTTTTGTGGGCTGGAAATCATTTAAAATAAGTTCTCATTTCCCATGTCTTGAAGACCAGCTGTCTATTCTCCTCCGGGTGGATTCCTTGGTCTGGAAGGAACAAGTTGAATGGCACCTTTTCGTTACATAGAGAAGTGAAGCATGTACTCACCCCTGTTATGGAAGGGAATATAATGGGACTTCTTGAATGAATGGGGCCCTGCTCTGGTTCTGTAGGTAGATGGGGTCCTCCGGCCCCTCCATGAAACCCAGTGCTCTATCGATCTTGGAGGTTATAGGGTACACATTCTAAGAAAGTGCTTGCTACACAAAGCCTCATGGGATGGAAACATCTTTTTTTTTTTTTCTGGTTTTAAAATAATTTATTTCATAGGTCTGTTTTAGTTTCATGTCTCAGCGCATATATTTTTTAACCAAGAGGTGCTGGACAGAGATCATAAAAAGGGAGGAAACATTTAGGATAAGAAACCGCCTCCATTCCATTAGAATTCGATCGTACCTTGTAAAGTCTTGCTAGGATAAATTTCTATCACACTTCTTTTGTGCTTACAAAAAAAATCTACTTCTGAATTTCCAAAGTTGTAAATAAAAATTTTTATAATTAAAATATGCATTCAAATGGACACACAAGATCTCAGTTCTTTCACTCTGTTTCAAAACACCTCCAAGGGATAGGCAGTGATCTTCATAGAGGTGAGATGGCAAGAAAAGACGAATGAGCTGCTCTGAAATTGAAGTCATTGCGAGGTAACCCAGAGAAATTGGAGGAAAGAGATCCAAAATGGCTCCTTAGATGGCACGCCAGGGCATGGGTTGCTGGCAGGGAGAACTGGTTCTGGAATGTTTGATTGGTACTAGGATCATCTCTAACCCACCTAGGAGTCCTATCAGGTGCTTTGGGGGAAGTGGCTGCCTCTGAATGATGGGATACAGCTGACACTCTGTCCCATACATGGGACAGCCAGGTCAGTTTTGAGTGTAAGCTTATCATTGGGGGAGGATGTGTCCTCCTTCCCACTAGGAATTCTGTGTATTGGTGAAAAGTATGAGCAGCAAAGGTGGTTAGAAATTTCAATGGAGTGCCTTGGTTTTGGCAGTGATGCTGCACTTCAGCAATGATAGAGTTGGACGGGGTGTATATCCCCCCAGCAACTCCAACATGCATGTGACGACAGCTTCCATGAAAGGTGCCTAAACTGTCCAGCTTAACAGCGAGACAAAGGTAGCTTTTGATAGCTTTACATTCAGTAACATAAAATAGTAAGCTTTTAGAGCAGCACTATTCACAATAGCCAAAAGGTGGAAATAGCCTAAATGTCCATTAACAGATAAATGGATAAACAAAACGTGTTAGGGACTTCCCTGGTGATGCAGTGGTTAAGAATTTGCCTGCCAATGCAGGGGACACGCTGTTGCTCCCTGGTTGGGGAAGATCCCACATGCCTCGGAGCAACTAAGCCAGTGCGCAGCTATTGAGCCTGTGCTCTAGAGCCCGCGAGCCACAACTGCTGAAGCCTGCGTCCCTAGAGTCTGTACTCCAAAACAAGAGAAGCCGCTGCACTGAGAAGCCTGAGCACCACAAGGAAGAGTAGCCCCTGCTCGCTGCAACTAGAGAAAGCCTATGCACAGCAACAAAGACCCAACAAGACCCAAGGCAGCCAAAAATGAAAAATAAAAACCAAAAAACCAACCAAACAAAAAAAAACCCAAATTGTGTTATATACAGATGACAGAGTATTATTCAGTCCTAAAAAAAGAATGAAATTCTGAAACATGCTACAGCATGGATGAACCTTGAAGATACTATACTAATTGAAATGATCCAGTCACAAAAGGATAAATATCGTATGATTCCATTTATATGAGTTACTTAGTCAAATTCATAGCAACAGAAAGTAGAACGATGGTTGCCAGGGACTGGGGGGAGGGGCAAGAGGAAATTATTATTTAATGGGTACAGAGGTTCTGTCCGAAGTGATGAAAATTCTGGAAATGGATCATGGTAATGGTTTCACAACAATGTGAATGTTTTAATACTTAATGCTACTGTATCATATACTTAAAAATGGCTAAAATGGTAAATTTAATGTTCACTATATTTTACAAGAATAAAAAATTTTTTTGAAGAGGAAGGTGATAGAGGTTGGATGGGTGAAAAACTGCATATTTTTGCTCCTCTGATCACCAAGGAGCCAGAAATCTATGTAATGTGAGAATTTAAGCAAATCTGGCCTTATTTTCACTTGTAAGCTAGCAATGTCAGGAGAAGTCTGAATGACATTTTAAAATCTGATACATAAAATTACAAGCAGAACCAGGGCATCTTTTAATTTGAGCGATTTTTAAAGCCTTTAAATTATCTACTTTAAATAGATCCCCACCCATGTACCTTCTTCAACTATCCTCAGACACAGGTAAGATTCAAAATCTAGAGATAACACTTGAAAATGATTGAGAAGCAGGTCTTCTACAATTGTTTTGCCAGTTCTACTGTGTGGAGCTGTTTTTTTTAGCATACTCAATCCACTTTCAACACCAACCCCATTGCTCCATCCTCCTACTGTACTGAGAATTCTAATCAGCTGGAAATTTTGTTAAAATGCAGCTTCTGCATCAACAGGACTGGGAAGGGGCCTCAGATGCTGCATTTCTAGCAAACTCCCAGATGGGAATTCCTATCTGAAAACCACCCTCTGAGCAGGGAGGGCCTCAGTCATGCTCCTTCTGGGTTTGGTTTATGTGTTTTTTTCTCCTACTAGAATGCAAGCCACCTAGAGGGCAGAAACCAGGATTCATAACTGCGTATCTCTTCCAGCATCTAGCATAATGCCTTGTGCAAATATAGAAGTCCAAGTATACTGGTAACAATGACTAAATTCAAATTACAAAAAGTAAACTGCAAATGCAGAAGGAAAAGGGGAAGAAAATATTTGTTAGAAAATAAAAATGGAAAACCTGTGAATAGTCTATGATATCCCAAACGATTCACTTTTTCTAAGTAAAAGAAATATTTTACAATGTTTGAATGCACAGATGATTTTAAGAAAATAATACAACACCCAGGAAAATATTTAGGGAAAAGCAGAGATGATGATTTTCTTATGAGATTGACAAGTGACGCCTCTTAAAGGAATTTCATCTTTCAATTTTCAAAGAGGCGTATTTCACTGCACACACAAAAATGGCTAAATTCATTTCTAAGGACTGTGTACGTGTTGGCATCATGTAATAATCTCACAATTTATTTAGCATAGTGCTTTGTTCTTAAACAACTATGTACAGTTCCCCAGTGTTGCTGTCCTGTAGCATAAATCTATAAAGCAGTTCTCAGGAAATGAATCCCATCTTCAAGTGTAAGAAAATAAGATAATAAGGTAAAAAGTAGTCATGCGTAGAGCTGATCCTTGTTGATGTGTGAAGTATTTTGCCAAACAGTAACAAGGTTGCCAGTGAAAAATATGTTGAAATGGTTGTGAATTTTAAGTTTGTACAAATTCTGGTTTTTAAGCATAAAAACACACATTCCATACTGTGGTCTTTCTGTGATGCTAATTCTTCTGAGGGCACCACTTTTCCTTTTATTACTCAGTGGGCAGAGTTAGTTCTCCACATGTGTTAGCCTACATTCGAATTGCTTAAAATTTCCCCAGCACTGCTTTCTTCCATTTTCCATAGTGCAGAAAATGAAGTACCATATTCATTTTTTTCTACAGCAGAGTTCTTCCAATAGAGCTCTCTGAGCAAGCACCACTGACAAAGGGAAGCGATGTCAAGGTCTTCATTTATCTCGTGGCTCCCACATGCAGGACATCCAGTCTAACCCATGTACCCAAAGCAGATCTGATGAGCAGTCAGCCTCCCTCCTTGACTTATTATTATTGGTCTCTGTAAATTGGCGGCTATAAATCTGACAGCCGCATCACAGCCTCTGAATTGAATGTATAATTTAATTTATAAACTCATGTTCTCCATTTCAAGAATGGTAATAAACCAAGTGTGTGCTGGTTTTCTAACATGTTTTTTGGTAAGTTTGAGAGTTGACATAGCTTGCATCTTTCACTCCTATAAATTCTTAAACACGGTTTCTTTAATCTACTATTTCTCATCTCTTTCCCCTGCTCTTTTTACTGAGAAAGGCTCTGCAGTTTCTTATTCCAAATTACATGAAACATTGATTAACCCCATAGATTTATTTAAGTGCTTTTGTTATTAGATATTTTTAAAAGACTCAGAGCAGCAGAAGGGCAGAAATTGTAATTAATCAGGATTGCCTGGCTTTGCTGCTACAGTGGCAGTGAATTGGTTCCCAGTAGGAGAGTTAATAGAAAAACATTCAATTTCAAAATGGCCTGGATGCATCAAAAGGATTAAGCTGTAATGCTTTTAATCCCTGTAACTCAAACAAAGAGAAAATCTTCCTGAGCAATGAACTGCACAATGTGTTTGCGGGCCAGCAAATGATCAGAGTGGAACATCAGCTAAACAGCCAACTCCGTAGCCCAGAGTTTCACTGGGCACAGCTAGAGCAACAGCCCATGGGATTTAGACACTTGTTTTTAAAGTCGGGGGGTTGAATGAAAGTAAAATGGGTACCGTTTTGGAAAGTTCCAGTCCTTGGAGCTCCCAAGCTGTCAGAGACCCTACCGATAAACCTTTAGGTTAAATCTCCAAGTCAGGAATGGCAGACACGTGGCACACTAACTGCACCCACCCCACCTCTAAGGACCATGATGACAGACCATGCTTTTTCACCATAGACCTTTCTGTCAAGAATGCCTCCAAGTTCCATTCTATCTGTAGTCCCTCTTCCGGGTCTTTTCGTTTCCATAATCAAATTTCTCACAGTTCCTGAACATCTGCTAGAAGATGTCAAACAGCATATAATTACAACTCAAAATATATTTTTTGGGACTTCCCTGGTGGCGCAGTGATTAAGACCCTGTGCTCCCAATGCAGGGGGCCCAGGTTTGATCCCTGGTCAGGGAACTAGATCCCACATGCATGTTGCAACTAAGACCTGGTGCAACCAAATAAATAAATAAATATTTAAAAATATATATACTATATATATTTCAAATAACCCATATTTATTTTATTTGGAGTCTTCTGGGTATTATTTTTTTACTGTAGGTTTTTATTTTGAGAAAATTGTAGATTCACATGCAATCATGAGAAATAATACGTAGATATCCAAGTACCCATCTCCCAGTTTCTCCCAAACGTAGTATCTTGCAGAACTAGAGTATGATATCACAAGCAGGGTGTGGACAGTGATACAGCCAAGATACGAAACATGCCCATCACCACAAGGATCTCTCCCGTTGCCCTTAAGAGCCACACCCACTTCTCACCTGTCCCCCACCCTTCCTTTAGCCCCCAGGGAACCACTGATCTGTTCTCCATTTCTATAATTTTGTCATTTCAAGAATGTTAGGAATCATGCGGTATGCAACTGTTTCTGAATGGCTTTTTCCACAGAGCGTAGTTCTCTGGAGATTCCCCCCAGCTGTTCTGCAGAGCAATAGCTGTTTGTTTATTGTCTCATGGTGTGGATGTACCTCTGCTTGTTTTATCATTCACCTGTTGAAGGACTTCTGGGTTGTTTCCTGTCTGGAGCTTTCATAAACAAAGCTGCTATAAAAATTTGTGTATAATAGGTTTTTGTGTGAATATGCCTTTTTTCTCTGGGGAAAAAAGAAATGTACCCAGAGTACACTTGCTGGGCCACATGGTAGTTGCAGGTTCAATTTTTTTAATAATTTTATTTATTTATTTATTTTTTTTGGGGGGTACACCAAGTTCAATCATCTGTTTTTATACACATATCCCCGTATTCCCTCCCTCCCTTGACTCCCCCCCACCCTCCCCGTCCCAGTCCTCTAAGGCATCTTCCATCCTCGAGTTGAACTCCCCTCGTTATACAACAACTTCCCACTGGCTATCTATTTTACAGTTGGTAGTATATATATGTCTGTGCTACTCTCTCGCTTCGTCTCAGTTTCCCCTTCACCCCCGCCCCCTCCCAAACCTCGAGTTCTCCAGTCCATTCTCTGTATCTGCATCCTTGTTCTTGTCACTGAGTTCATCAGTACCATTTTTAGATTCCGTATATGTGAGTTAGCATATAATATTTGTCTTTCTCTTTCTGACTTACTTCACTCCGTATGACAGACTGTAGGTCTATCCACCTCATTACATATAGCCCCATCTCATCCCTTTTTATAGCTGAGTAATATTCCATTGTATATACATGCCACATCTTCTTTATCCATTCGTTTGTTGATGGGCATTTAGGTTGCTTCCATGTCCTGGCTATTGTAAATAGTGCTGCAATAAACATTATGGTACATGTTTCTTTTGGGATTATGGTTTTCTTTGGGTATATGCCCAGGAGTAGGATTACTGGATCATATGGTAGCTCTATTTGTAGTTTTGTAAGGAACCTCCAAAATGTTTTCCATAGTGGCTGTACCAACTTACATTCCCACCAACAGTGCAGGAGCGTTCCCTCTTCTCCACACCCTCTCCAACATTTGTTGTTTCCAGATTTTGTGATGATGGCCATTCTGATTGGTGTGAGGTGATACCTCATTGTGGTTTTGACTTGCATTTCTCTGATGATTAGTGATGTTGAGCATCTTTTCATGTGTTTGTTGGCCATCTGCATGTCTTCTTTGGAGAAATGTCTATTTAGGTCTTCCACCCATTTGTGGATTAGGTTATTTGCTTTTTTGGTATTAAGCTGGATGAGCTGCTTGTATATTTTGGAGGTTAATCCTTTGGCAGGTTCAATTTTTTTTTTTATTATTATTATTATTATTTTGGGGGGTACACCAGGTTCAATCAACTGTTTTTATACACATATCCTCATATTCCCTCCCTTCCTTGCCGCCCCCCCCTCGAGTCCCCCCCACCCTCCCTGCCCCAGTCCTCTAAGGCATCTTCCATCCTCGAGTTGGACTCCCTTTGTTATACAACAACTTCCCACTGACTATTTTACAGTTGGTAGTATATATATGTCTGTGCTACTCTCTCGCTTCTTCTCAGTTTCCCCTTCACCCCCCGCCCCCTCCCATACCTCGAGTTCTCCAGTGCATTCTCTGTATCTGCTTCCTTGTTCTTGTCACTGAGTTCATCAGTACCATTTTTAGATTCCGTATATGTGAGTTAGCATACAATATCTGTCCTTCTCTTTCTGACTTACTTCACTATGTATGACAGATTGTAGTTCTATCCACCTCATTACATATAGCTCCATCTCATCCCTTTTTATAGCTGAGTAATATTCCATTGTATATATATGCCACATCTTCTGTATCCATTCATTTGTTGATGGGCATTTAGGTTGCTTCCATGTCCTGGCTATTGTAAAGAGTGCTGCAATAAACATTATGGTACAAGTTTCTTTTGGGATTATGGTTTTCTTTGGGTATATGCCCAGGAGTAGGATTACTGGATCATATGGTAGTTCTATTTGTAGTTTTGTAAGGAACCTCCAAAATGTTTTCCATAGCGGCTGTACCAACTTACATTCCCACCAACAGTGCAGGAGCGTTCCCTCTTCTCCACACCCTCTCCAACATTTGTTGTTTCCAGATTTTGTGATGATGGCCATTCTGATCGATGTGAGGTGATACCTCATTGTGGCTTTGACTTGCATTTCTCTGATGATTAGTGATGTTGAGCATCTTTTCATGTGTTTGTTGGCCATCTGCATGTCTTCTTTGGAGAAATGTCTATTTAGGTCTTCCACCCATTTGTGGATTAGGTTATTTGCTTTTTTGGTATTAAGCTGGATGAGCTGCTTGTATATTTTGGAGGTTAATCCTTTGGCAGGTTCAATTTTTTAAAACATACTCCAAACTTTTGCAGAGTGGTTGTAGGATTTTACATTCTCAGCAGCAATGAGAGAGATCCAGTTTTTCTGAATCCTCACCAGCATTTGATGTTGTCACTATTTTTTATTGTAGCTATTCTCATAGCTGTGAAGTGATATCTTACTGTGGTTTTAGTTTGTATTTCTCTAATGGCTGATGATGTTGAACATTCTTTCATGTGCTTATTTGCCATCTGTATATTCTTGATAAAATCTGTCTTTACGTCCTCTGCCAATTTTCTAATAGGATAGTTTGAGTTTTTGTGGCTGTGTTTTGTGGCTTTGTTACCCCTGGAAAGACCCCACTCTCTGTGATGTGTCCTCTGACACCACCCCAGTGGGGAGGGAGCACTTCACTCTGCCAGGTGAGCGTGGCAGTCCACACTTCCCACATGGTCTCCATGGACACCATATAGGCTTAATGGCTCACTACCACCAGGTGGGGATGAAAACTCCAGTTCCATATTTAGCCATCTCTGACAGCATCCTGGTGGGGGTGTTGAGGTGCCTTGTTACAGGTTCATGAGGGTGGAAGTCTAGGCTCCCACCTAGCCTTTGCTGGCATGTGTGGCTGGTGCTGCAGGTTTTCTCTGATGCTTGGCTTGGATAGAGCAGATGTGTAAATGTGTTCTTCCTACCTTCCCTCCCCTCCCCTCCTCTCCCCTTCCCTTCCTCCCTTCTTTCTTTCCCTTTCCCTTTCTTTCTTTCTTTTTCTTTCTTTCTTTCTTTCTTTCTTTCTTTCTTTCTTTCTTTCTTTCTTTCTTTCTTTCTTTTTCTTTCTTTCTTTCTCTCTCTCTCTTTTTCTTTCTTTCTTTCTTTCTTTCTTTCTTTCTTTCTTTCTTTTTCTTTCTTTCTCTTTCTTTTTCTTTCTTTCTTTCTTTCTCTTTCTCTCTCTCTCCCTCCCTCCCTCCCTTCCTTCCTTCCTTCCTTCTTTCTTCCCTTTTATGATCGTTTGCCTAGGGAGAGAGCAAACTTTTGGGGGCCTTTTTAATCTGAACCAGTTGGCACTTCAGTGTTTTTGATTTTTCCAGCTTTCGGTTTGGGATATAGGAAGCAAAAAGAAAACCCAGAGAACTCATTGCTGTGTTATTCCTTGGGTCCTGATTTCCATAGCCAGCAGTCTGCCATCTTCTCTCAACCTTCCAGAATCTTCTTATTTTTTTTTTTTAAGGTTTATTATTTATTTATTTTATTTATTTTTGGCTGTTGGGTCTTAGTTGTGGTACACGGGATCTTTCACTGTGGCATGGGCTCTTCTTTGCAGTGCATGGGCTTCTCTCTAGTTGTGGCGGGCAGGTTCCAGAGCAGGTGGGCTCTGTAGTTTGTAGCACGTAGGCTCTCTAGGTGAGGCACGTGAGCTCAGTAGTTGTGGCACACGGGCTTAGCTGCCCTGCACCATGTGGGATCTTAGTTCCCTGACCAGGGATTGAACCCATGTCTCCTGCATTGTAAGGCAGATCCTTTATCACTGGACCACCAAGGAAGTCCCTTTATGTTTGTTTAATATAGAACATCCATGGTTTTTAGTTGTACTTAGTGGGAGGAATGGAGAAAGACATGTCTACTCCATCTTCCCAGAAATGGACATCCAGGTCTATCTTTTACTCAGTAGGAGAGTTTAGAAAATATCCCAGCGTGTCTTATTATAAGCAAAGTAATTATTAGGCATAGACTATGAGAATGTTGAAAGTGCCTAGAGGCCACAAATAACATCTGGCAATAATCCGGGTATCAAAGTTGCATTACGAAAGTTACTGCTATGTTAGAAAACAGAAATATCTAGCTCCCCACGAAAACAGAAGATGTACCATCACCCCTTGTGTACTGGTCAGTCTGCAAACTTGTTCACTGGTTTCGAGACAAGTCCTAGATACCTGTTGAATTTTTTTTGTTCTGATTTTTGCTGAGACCCACTGTGTATTCAAACACTCCAAACACTTTCTCTGGCTCATAGGCACTGAGGATTATAATAAAACTATTTACACGAAGCTGTTCATGATATCATATGTTACTCTTCAGTAATAATTGCATTTTAAAAGAGGGATACCAAGGAAAGGGCAGTCTTCAGCAAAAGAGTGGACCATATACAATATGCTTTCCAACATCAGTATATCAGCTTTTCTGAGAAGGGAGAAAAGACTTACCAGAATTCTTCAAATTGCAAGAAATTGGTAATCACATTATCACTTTATGTTGAAACTAGGCCTGTATAGTGATGTACATTTTTTCCCACAGAGGTCACTGTCAGTAAATATCTTTACTTTCTATATATATTCATGAGGACTTTCTATGTGAAAAGTGTATGTGTAGGGGTGTAAGTACATTATATTCTTCCTGATCAAAAAAAATCTGGCTTACGGCATAAGAAGAGAGATTGATCTTGTACGGGATCATAGTGGCCAGGCTGTCCTGGCTCTGAAGAGTTTCTTCTCCCCTTGGAAGCCCAGCACAGCCATTAAGAGTGGTCCTAGGTTCAGCGAGGCCTGGTCACTGCCTTTTACTGGTGGTATTGTTTCAATGACTTTCTAAACCCCAGTTTTCTCATCTGTAAAGTAGACATAATAACAGTATCTATCTTGAATAAGACAATTCACCTAATCGCATAGGTAGTTCCAGACACACAGCACAGACACATTAAGTGTTAGGTGTTGCGAGTGAAAATCTTTGAATTAATAAGACAGCTTCCCCTCAACAGGCACAGATGTGTCACACTGGAGATCAGGCGTCAGGGTTGTATTGTCTTCTTGAAAACTTCTCTCCAAGAGTGAGAGGCTAGGAACCTCAAGTGATGGCAAAGAAGCATGTGATCACATGAGGGCCAAGTCCACCTGCCTGTGTACCGTCACCTCTTAACTCCTCTATAGTTTGGACTAGAATATACACATCCTTTATATCTTTGAAAACTCTGGCACTTCCATGGATAATATGTCTTGCATCTCTTTTCTAATCACATCATTATTGTTTTAAGCCATTTCAAAATGAGAGATATGTCCTGAAGCAGTAATCAGAACATGCTGGGGGCCAGTGGAAAAGATGCCTGGATGGCAAGAATTTTCTTGAGCTGGTAATTTTGTAAGCATGAGCCAATTTGCCAAAATGCTAGTCATGCTTGGAAATAAATCAGGTTTATTGCTTTAGCCACACCCTATGGTTACAGGAAAAGATGTGCCTGCCTTTTAATGTCTTCACTGCAAAATCCTTGATATCAGATAGACTTTGTCACAGCCTCAGCAAACTGAGTTAATCCAGGCTTCAAAGGCAGCAATCTGTTTCATTCAAATCTAGAATTGTGATAAAACCAACTAGAATTGAGCATGGGTAGGACTCTGTAAGGCCTATGAGTGAAGGCTTACTTACAGCATCCCCCCAGGACCTCAGATTAAGAGTAAGGAGTGCAATAAGACCCATCTATGAGAAGCCTTCCAATCACACTTAGCCTGGCTTGAGTCTCAGAATTTATTAGGTGTCCAGGAAGGCCATGATTGTGCAGTTTGTAACCTCAGGTAGCTGAGCCCAGCATAGCATATACTATTTAAAAGACACTAAAGAGTTGTTGAGTTGAATTTAATGTAGTTGAGTTTAATGGAAGAGAAATCAAGGCTTGAAAGCTCATTTCCCCTGGAAGAAGGAGGAACAGAGGGAATCAGCACTTTGGGGAGACCTATCCTTTGCCAAGAGGAAGGGAGCAGTACATAGATGGCAAGATAATGTGTTATGGCAAAGAACAGAGAGAGACGAGGAATTTGTACATGTCATCACCCCATGCCTGGACCACTTACTTAGAGAATTAGCATGACTCCAGCAATGTGCTCCTTTCACCCTTTGGAGGGGAACAGCAAGATACAGGAGGCAGAGCTGTGGAAGGAGGACACTAGCCGTCACTGAGCACATACTATATGGCCAACACCATATGGCCAATGCTCATCAGTTTACACAGATTCTTAGTTCCTTCCCTCAACACCTCTGAAGTCAAGCTTCGAAGTGCGGTGATACCTCACAGTACTCCCAGCCGTAGAGGGTATCAATGTCCACTACAAGAATCTGTTATTTTTCCAAAGAAAATGCATTTTAATAGTGACCAAAGAAGTGGAGTAAAGGTGTGAGGCCATGAACTCTTACTGAGCAATGTCTCTATCTTTATCTATCTATCTATCTATCTATCTATCTATCTATCTATCTATCTATCTATCTATCTATTATCTATCTATCTATCTATCAATCATCTTTCTATCATCTATCTGTCTATCCATCCATCCGTCCATCAGTCATCTATCTATCTAGAGAGAAGTAGGGATAAAAGAGAGAGAACTCAGGATGCCGGAGTGCCCTCACTCAGTGGGGCTAATGCCATCTACCCACATTGGTGATCTCACCATCTTTCCCTGAGGGTACAATCTGATGGAAAATGGTAGGTAATGAAAAACAATTGTGATATATTGTACTGACTAGAAGTGGATGCCGGTTACATGTACAGTCCTTAACTTTATCTTTCTTTATCATTCTGTCCGCTTTTTTTCCTTTTCTGCTTCACGTGCCCACAGTTAGTTTTACAAGGCTGATGCTGGCACAGTCTACCCTCCTCATGCTATTCAAAGGTCAAAAACATTGGGGCTTTGTTATCCCTTTTGTCCTCATGCAGTTGCTATCATTGGGGTGGCAGCCAGGCACTTCGGTGAGGGTAAACTGTACGAGTGTAGAGATGACACTTACAGCAGTACGTATCATTTTCAACGTCTCACAAGGCCATCAGCCTTGAAATGACTAAGTTGGTTACTTATATGTCGAGAATCCTGGGGCTCAGAGGGAGACCTCAATTAAGGTTCCAGGCCTACAAGCTCACCACTTTCAGAAATACCCTCCTGGACCTGGGAGCCCTCCCTGCGGCGGGGCCTTGGTCCCTCAGGCACCACCCGTGCGGTTGCTACGTTGCAGAGGGTGGTTCTGAGGCCTGGTGCGTCTTTTCCTACACCGCTTCTCCTACAATTACCTGAGTTAAACCCTGACGGTCTGGGCGGGTTCCCCTTCTGTTGGTTTCCTTCCCATCACCCTTTTTGTATCGTGTCAGTATCCTCCAGAGGACAAGAGCTCCTTGTTTGCGGTACCATGTGTTATTCTTCTTGGTCTCCCCAGCACCTAGCATAGGCCTGGCTCACACTAGGTGCTTAATAAAATGAATGCACGAATGAATGAATGAGAGAGGGGATGTCGTAAATATTTTATGAATTATAAGATAATCTTTATCTTAGACACAGCCATTAGTGCCATAAGGCAACCCTTTCATTTCAGAATTGTTATTACATTCCTAATTTGCAGGCATATTTGGCCCCTGTATAATTTGGACCGTTTCCCGTCTTGTTTTATTCTTTTGAAACAAGAGAGACATGGAAGCCTTTCGTATGCTTATGAAGTCACCTGACTCAATTCACCTTTTTGCAGGCTAACCATTAACCTTTCCTCATAGAATGTGGAGTTCAGACCATTTCTCATCCCCAGTCCTCCTCTGCTAGAGGTTCTCTGATTCATCACCTTCTCTACTTAAAATGTAGCACTTAACCCTGAATGTGTTCCTTTGATGTGATCTGAGCAATGACTTTGGTATTCTCATTTTCTGTATCTGTCTGCCTACCCAGAATACGCAGCTAGAGGTCATCTCAGCGACGTGTACTTTTTTCCTTCTGTGATCATGCTTCTGTGCTGAATCCCTTCTATTTTGAAAAATATTTTTTAAATTAATTTCCTTATTTATCTTTGGCTGCATCTGGTCTTAGCTGCGGTGCACAGGCTTTTCGTTGCAGTGTGTGAGCTTCTCTTTAGTTGTGGTATGTGGGCTCCAGAGCACATGGGCTCTGTGGTTTGCAGCACGTGTGCTCTCTAGTTGAGGTGTGTGGGCTCAGTAGTTGTGGCGCATGGCTTAGTTGCCCTGCAGCATATGGGATCTTAGTTCCCCGACCAGGGATCGAACCTGCATCCCCTGCATTGGAAGGCGGATCCTCAACCACTGGACCACCAGGGAAGTCCCCTGAATCCCTTCTTAACTTCCTTACTATGATAAGCTAGTTAGAAGGGAGCTTGAACATGCCCTTTCTTTGCCACTCACCATATTTTTATGCTATTTTGACTCTAGAAGCGGGGCAGAGAAAAGAAAGTGAGAGATTGCTTTACTCTTTTCATTATTTTTAGTATTTCCTCCTTATTTCTCCTTCCATTGAGCCATACGATGTTTCTACTCCTGAGGTGGGATACAGGAGACAAGTGGAGGCTGACACAGTACACAGTAGAATGGGGTTCATCTCTGGCATTTATCTGGTCCTTTAATGCCTGTTAACATAGTCCAAGACTGCACTGGTTTCCTTCTGCACCATGAGACAGTGCAGGGCCTTACTGAGCTTGTACTCCTGAAATATCCCCCTTTCTATGCTTGTTCAATTACTATTTGAGGCACACATTCAGGATTCAAATTTATCTTTTTACTTAATATAGCTTGCTAATAAAGCATTTAAAGCCTTGGATTTAACTCTGTCAACAATTTGTATCTAATTGGTAAACAAAGTTTAAATTTATAATTTGACACAAGTTTTTGAGACATATTTATGTAAAAAAATCCTCTAGCCCATTTTATTCTGTGTGTTTATATCTTCTTAGTAATGTCTAGTGTTACTGCTTTGTGACCGGATTGTATGCAGTATGACTACTTTGTTGAAGTTATGTGTTCTTTGTGAGCACAATGCAATTTTAAGTGGGTGCTTTAAAAAAAGAGATGCAATCCCACTACTGGGCATATACTCAGAGAAAACCATCATTCAAAAAGACACATGCACCCCAGTGTTCATTGCAGCACTATTTACAGTAGCCAGGTCAGGGAAGCAACCTAAATGTCCATCAACAGATGACTGGACAAAGAAGATGTGGTACATATATACAATGGAATATTGCTCAGCCGTAAAAAGGAATAAAATTGGGGCATCTGTAGAGACATGGATGGACCTAGGGACTGTCATACAGAGTGAAGTAAGTCAGAAAGAAAAAAACAAATATGGTATATTAATGCATATATGCAGAATATAGAAAAATGGTACAGATCAACTGGTTTGCAAGGCAAAAATAGAGACACTGATGTAGAGAACAAACGTATGGACACCAAGTGGGGAAAGCGAGGGGGGGCGGGGCTTGGGGTGGGATGCAGTGAGAGATTGGGATTGCCATTTATGCATTACTAATAAGAAAAAAATATCAAATTGTACACTTTAAATATATGCAGTTTATGGTATGTCAATTATATCTCACTAAAAGTTCTTAAAAAATAAAAGAGGTACAGATCTTCCTTGACTTAGATGGGGTTATGCCCTGATAAATGCATCATAAATTGAAAATATCATAAATTGAAAATATATTTGATACATTTACCCTATGGAACATCAGAGCTTAGCCCAGCTTACCTTCAACATGTTCAGAACGCTTACATTAGCCTACAGTTGAGCCGAATCAACTAACACAAAGCCTATTTTATAATAAAGTGTTGACTATCTCCTGCAATTTACTGAACACTGTATGGACAGGAAAAACAGAATGACTGTATGGGTACAGAATGGTCGTGAGTGTGTCGGTTACTCACCCTCATGATCTCCTGGCTGACTGGCAGCTGTGGTTCTCTGCTTCTGCTTAGCATCAGGAGAGAGGCTCATACCGCGTATCACTAGCCTGTGAAAAGATCAAAATTCAAATTACAGTTTCTACTGAATGCATATTGCTTTCACACTATTTTAAAGTTGAAACATTGTTAACTTGAAACACCATAAGCTGGGGACCATCTGGGTTTTATTTTGGCCAAGAGTTTGATATATATCTACTTACTAATCCTTATTAATAAGTTCATCCAGATCATTTTTATCTTTGGTTTTTTATTGTTATTGTTGTTCACTTACTTGAATTGTCAAAGACTGAGTGCTAAGCTCTGGTCTTATAATAAAATTATGTTTCTGTTGATTTGAATTTCTAATAGTTTTTGATTCTTAACTATTAAACTCATAGAGTTGTGTGACTATCATATATTTCTTCTTTTTTCCTTTAGGTCTTTATTGGAGTATAACAGCTTTACAATGTTGTGTCAGTTTCTGCTGTACAACAGAGTGAATCAGCTGTATTTATACATATATCCCCATATCCCCTCCGTCTTGAGCCTCCCTCCCACCCTCCCTATCCCACCCCTCTAGGTCATCACCAAGCATCGAGTTGATCTCCCTGTGTTATGCAGCAGCTTCCTACTAGCCATCCATTTTACATTTGGTAGTGTATACATGTCAATGCTACTCACTTTGTCCCAGCTTCCCCCCGCCCATGTCCTCAAGTCTGTTCTCTTCGTCTGCATCTTTATTCTTGCCCTGCCATTGGGTTCATCAATACCATTTTTTTTTAGATTCCATATATATACGTGAGCACATGATATTTGTTTTTCTCTTTCTGACTTCACTCTGTATGACAGACCCTAGGTCCATCCACCTCACTACAAATAACAAATTTCATTCCTTTGATGGCTGAGTAAAATTGCATTGTGTATACGTGCCACATCTTCTTTATCCATTCATCTGTTGATGGACATTTAGGTTGCTTCCATGTCCTGGCTATTGTAAATAGTGTTGCAGTGAACATTGTGGTACATGTATCTTTTTGAATTATGCTTTCCTCAGGGTATATGCCCAGCAGTGGAATTGCTGGGTCATACGGTAGTTCTATTTCTAGTTTTTTAAGGAACCTCCATACTGTTCCCCATAGTGGTTGTATCAATTTACATTCCCACCAACAGTGCAGGAGGGTTCCCCTTTCTCCACACCCTCTCCAGTATTTGTTTCCAGATTTTTTTGATGATGGCCATCCTGACCAGTGTGAGGTGATACCTCATTGTGGCTTTGACTTGCATTTCTCTAATGATTAGTGATGTTGAGCATCTTTCATGTGTTTGTTGGCCATCTGTATGTCATCTTTGGAGAAATGTCTATTTAGGTCTTCCGCCCATTTTTGGATTGGGTTGTTTGTTTGTTTTTAATATTGAACTACATGAGCTGCTTGTATATTTTGGAGATTAATCCTTTGTTGGTTGCTTTGTTGGCAAATATTTTCTCCCATTCTGAGGGCTTTTTGTTTTGTTTATGGTTTCTTTTGCTGTGCAAAAACTTTTAAGTTTCATTAGGTCCTGTTTGTTTATTTTTGGTTTTATTTCCATTACTCTAGGAGGTGGGTCAAAAAGGATCTTGCTTTGACGTATGTCATAGAGTGTTCTGCCTATGTTTTCCTCTAAGAGTTTTATAGCGTCTGGCCTTACATTTAGGTCTTTAGCAAGGCTGGCAGGGCAGGGCGGGGGGTGGGGGGAGGCGAGCACGCTGGGGGCCTCCCACTTATTCCACATGTCTCATGTCTCTTCACTGTGCCAGACTAGAGTCAAGTTCACAGGGTCTTCTTTCCCTGCTGATTCTGCCAAGCCCCTTCCCTTGGCTGTGGTTTCGCTGGATTGTAGGTAGGGACAGTGGGAATCTCTTTCATCCATTCACGCGCGTCACTAATTAGACGAGGAGACATTTGGCTATCTTAAGAGAGTCATAGTCACTCCCTCCCGTTTACCCCCGCTTCATTGAATCTCTTCACTTTAACATTTAAAGTACTGGGCAGATATCACGTCATGTCAACACTGGCTGCAGGCCTTCACGAGATCATACATTTCTTATAGACTGTTCCTTTATTGGTAGAAAATGTGATTCTTTGTCCTCAACTTCTTTTTTGCCTTGAATTATAATTTTTCTTACAGCAATATTTCAAGGATTATTTGTTTGTTATCTGCCCTTAACTGATGCATTTTTCACTATCCTTTTACTTTAAATAGATAGCCCTTTTGATGACTGTCTGTTATAAACTTCGATTTATATTTTTTTGACTCACTGAGATTATTTTTAAAAAGAAATTTAAACAATTTTCAGTTTTTTTGTTATAACCAAGGTACATCTGTTTCATTTCTGCCACAGTTTTAGGTTATCTGTTCTATATGGGTCTTGTTCTCTCTTTTCTTTTGAAAAGATTTGTAGATTTGACTAATGAAAAATATCTCAGTATAGATGTCAAAAATCAAAACACCTTAAGCAAAGATAAAAACACAAGTGATCAACTAAAAACAATATTTACAATAGGTGGTACCGCCCAAAGATTTACACTCTTTGTCTTTCAGGAGTTCTTCCAAATCATTTGAAATTATGGTAAAGACCAATTGAATTATCAGAAAAGTTTATGAACATACAATTCTTTAAAAAGCAACAATAAATGTTCAATAAATACACAAAAGGTGCTGATACTCCCAAGTCAGGAAGGAAGTATAATTTAAAGTAATAATTTGGTAGCAGAGTTTGTGGATTTGAGTACAATGGGTAGTTTAATAAGCAAAATAGAAACAGTGAGGGACAATATTGAAATACATATCAAAAGCCACAAAAATGTTCATTCTGTTTACCTCAGCAAATTTACAAATGTCATAGAAAATAATTTTATAAATAATAAGAAATATGCACAAAGGCTGTTTACAATTATATTCATCACTGATATTTTAAATGATAAAATATTAAAAACAAGATTAAAATTCCAGTTAAGAATTGATTAAATAAAATATGAAAAATTCATAAGATGCAACGAGGCAGCTACTAGAAACCATGTTTTTGAAGAGTGTTTAGTAGTCCTTAAATATTCCGTGTGGAGTTATAAAAATTTGTGTCTAATACATAACCAATTTGTGGTTGTACATATATATGCACACTTGCATTTGGAGACTGAAAAAATAAAGAGACTGGAAGGATATAAAATTAATGTTAATATTGGGGCTTGGGGTGATTTTCACTTCTTCCTTATAATGTTTAAGATTTTCAAATTCTCAAGAATGAACATTATTTACAATGATTAAAAAAATACTTTTCTAAAAATGGAGCAAAGCACTGGAAATTTACCATAAGACTGATATATAATAATCTTCAGTATGGCACTTGAACAGCTGTGAATTTGCCTAACTGTACAAGCCCTACTGTCTTCGTGCCCACAGGACAATTTTACAGACTCTGTAAAATTCCTCACAGGGTCCAACTACATTTTGATCACCTAGAAAATAATTGAGGCTATTTTAGTATGAATTCCTCTTAGTGAGTCTTGGGCTGGTTGTCAGTATTCATGACTTTCTTTTAAAATAACAACTTCTTTTTTAATATATAGGGGTCTCATTATAATAAGAGCCATAATTCATTGAACCTCTACCATATGTTTTACATACATTATCTCATATAATTCTCACAAGCATCTTAAAAACTAGGCGTCATCATTGCAATCTCACTGCTGAGAAAGCTGAAGTTCAGCATGATTGGTAGGTAACTCCAGATTTCAGAGTTGGTGTTTTAGAGACAAGACTTAGGTCTTTCTCCAGGGTTTCAGGCTTTCGTTCTTTCCACTATCCATTTAATCAGCCACACAGTTGTTTTGAATTTTTATTTTTATGTTGTGACTTTTAGATAGAATTGAAAAATCTCGAGGGCATATGAAATGAACTTCTTATTAAATGGGATCCTTCCTGAGATTCTGTCGCAGAAACCCTCCAGGTCCTCATCGGGGAGGGTGTCTTGGGGTCACCTGGATGGTGCAGATTCCCAGATAGTCTTGTGGTCACCATGGGTGAGAGCTTCTATGGCAAGGGAAGGGTGCTCTTGGTGGGATATCAGGCGGGGTCCTTGCCAAGGCGTTGGCCGTTGTGCCCCAAATATCCCAAGATTTCTCTCTCTGGTCCTGTGGATAGAGGGCTGAGTGCTCTAGTTTTTGTCCTATACTTCCTTGCATTAGAATAAGTCTTCAGTCCTCTGGCTGCTGCTTGGATAATAACTTTGAGGAGCAGGGGATTCAGGCATAGTTAAGAAAAAAAGCAAGAGAGAGAGAGAGAGAGAAAACGAGAGAGAGAGAATGAGAGAGAGAGAGAGAGAGAGAGAGAGAGAGAGAGAGAGAGAGAGAGAGAGAGAGAGAGAACGTGCTACCACCAGGCCAGATCTGAATCCTGTCTCTACCAGTTATTCCATCCCTGGTCTTGGCAAAGTTGACAACTTTTCTAGCCCTGATTTTCTGTTCTTTGATAAAACTGGAATGGTACTGGCCTCAGAGAATGTTATGAGGATTCGACGAGATAATAGGTACAGCAAGGGTGTCGTATGAGCATTCACTCTGCTTCCTGCCTGCTGCTCTCGTTGATCAGACCACCCTAGGCACTAGTGCACTGGCCTTGCCCCTGGACATTGTGCTTGTCCCACATTCCGTCTTATGGAGGCACTGCCCTCTCTAACAGAGTGTGCAAAACGCCCACATTTAAGGTAGCCAGTGGATATACTAAAAAGACTGGGCATTTAGTCTTCAAATACACACACGCACACACACAGTACTGATGAATGGGATCTGAGAGGGTTAAGCAGTGAGTCGTTCCTTAATAAGTTAAAAGCACATATTATTAATTGTTTGTCAACCTAAGAAGCAAAAACTGTAGGGTGGAAATACCAGCCTAGAATATTTTGATTATTGTTGGGAGGGAGGTCCAGGTCCTAATTCATACTTTTTGCTACAAATATGCACTGACCTCCCACTCTGGGGTAAGTACCCTAGAGCAGGGGTCCCCAACCCCCCGGGATCTAAAGCCTGATGATCTGAGGTGGAGCTGATGTAATAATAATAGAAATAAAGTGCAAAATAAATGTAATGCACTTGAATCATCCTGAAACCATCCCCTTGCCCCCGCCACTGGTCCTTGGAAAAATTGTCTCCCTTGAAAACGGTCCCTGGTGCCAAAAACGTTGGGGACCTCTGCCCTAGAGAACAGGGAAATGAGATGCTCTGTGTCCTTCAGGAGTTGACCATGGAGTGGAGAGTGGGGTGAAGAAGGCACTCAGGTGGTTGTAACGCAAGGCTGTCTGTGGTCTGTAGGAGAAGGCAAGGCTGGAGGGGCCAAGCATCTGCAAGGCATCAGGGTGTCTCGGGAGAAAGCAGGGTGGAGGCGGTAAAGACCATGGCTGCCAACTTCACAGTTTTGCCTCTGACCAGCTTTATTACTCACATATGCAAAGCTGAACCTCATGATCTGCATGCAAACTCAACTGAGCTCTTCTGCCGCAGACCAGGCCTGCTAACAGAGCCATCCGTGTCGCCAGGGAGGGCTCAGAAATATAGTGGGATCTTCAAACACAGAGACCTGTCACGGCGAGGCTGTCCAGTGGAGTCCCCAGTACACGTAACTGAAGGCCTGATCACTCACTCACAGACTTTGGGCAACTTATTGAGGTATTCGGGCTTTGGTTTCCTCCTATTTTGCACGGGAATAATAATCTGTAAAGTCTGTCGTGAAGATTAAGTGCGATACTTTTCGAGAGTGTTCCTAATTCATACTGAGCCTTCTGTGATTGTTGATTTCCTTCTCGCTGTTTCAGCCGCCATTACGTGGCTTGCCTGGACTAGGATGAAAGTTCCTCAGGCTTCACTGTGGTGAATGGCCGTTACCATCTCCTTCATTCCTTACTGTTTATTATTTTGAAACCACAAGGTTGTCTAGAGTAGACCTGGATGTTGCTATGAACCACATGTGGCCCTTGGTAAGCTTGGATTAATAATTGGGTGTCATGATTTTTTAGAATTTTACAAATTCAGTGGGATTATCTTTAATAAGCAAATAGAAGCCTACATTGTTTTAAATTGTTCTGCCTTTTGTTGAAGAGAATACCGTTTAGATATATTTTTTCTGAAGATTTTCAAAACACAATTTTACATGTACTTTATTCCATCTACCAATGAAAATAAAAAGTATTTTAATAATGAAAATAATTTTTTTTTAATCTTCAAGAAAATAAAGATCTTTTTAGGAATGAGAGGTGTGATTTTCCAGGTTACCCAAATCAGAGGGCTCATATTTTTTAAAATAGAAAGTGGCATTTCCATACTCTTTCTCAGAGTGAATGGTTTCGATGCCAAGTAGACCAACAGCACGAGGACCCCAGACTGGTTGGAACCAGAAGGTTGATGATTGGGATTCTGAAACATCACCTTATTACTTCATCATTAACCAATCAGAGAGAGAAGTGGGCATAAGCTGATCACACACCCATGACCCTCTCTCTCACACTGTCTTCAAAGACCCTTCCCTGAAAGTGTTTGGGAGTTTGGGTCTTTCAAGCATGAGCTGCCTGTTCTTTTTTTTTTTTTTTTTTTAAATTTAATTTAATTTTTTTTTTTAATTTTTTTTGGGGGGGTACACCAGTTTCAATCATCTGTTTTTATACACATATCCCCGTATGTTCTTTTTGCTTGGCAATAAACACTGTACTTTCCTTCATCATGACCTGGTGTCAGTAGATTGGCTTTGCTTGGGCGAGCAGACCCAAGTTTGGTTAGGTAACATTATCATGACATCATTCTGTTAGGCTCTATTTCCTTGGAAAATACTAGCTTCCCTCCCTGAGGGACAGGGCATTTCTGGGTTAACACAGGAACTGGAAAAGCACCACTGGACCACCAGTGTTAATATGAAGTAGTCAAAGTGTATGTCACAAAATCAAATTGTGATATTAAGCTAAAACATTCTGTCATCCCATCGGTAAATGGAGTGACTCGGTTTCACCTGGTTGGACTATAAGACATTACAGGTCTTTGTATTTCCTAAATCATTTCCTTCTATCTAGATTCAAATTGTAGGGATGGCATGTATCTGCAAAGACCCTCCTGGGTAAAACTAGTTCGTGTTTCTGTTTTCAAAGAACAGCAAGGCTGTAGAATGCTGGTTTTCCAAAAGATGAATTTGGAAAGTAGAATGCTGACTGCCCTAATGATGAAGTATGTATTCTAAATTTCCATTTGCCTTGGCAAAAATTGCCTTAAATTTAAAATAGCAGTCTGAGTTTATAGAAGGTGATTTTAGTCTCTAAATTCAAAACATGTCATGGAATAAACAGGTTTCATAATGACTTGGAGGGCTTCACTGGTCACAGTAGTACTTAGCAAGTAGTTGTTAACTGGCCTGTGCTGGTTACTAGTATATGGGATTTGGAGGGCTAGGTCAGGACATTCGGTCCTGGAAGAGCAAAATCAAAAACCATCTCCCCTGATTTAATAGACCAGAAGTTCTGAACATTGCCTGCTTCTTTCTATTATTACAGTTTGGACCTACCCTCTTTCAACAAGTCTGCTGAGCTGTAACCCAGCACCTCTCTGATAAAATGCTCACATATCTCAGAGTCTCCTACAGACTTCATATTATAGTTTTCCCACCCTGCTTTTTTTGTTGTTTGATTTTTTTTTTTTTAATGGCCCAAGATTCTTAGCTGCTGGGGAAACTGTTAGAAGACAACAATGTCAACTGGAGTTTCCAAAGTCCTAAGTAAGTCTGGTTCTAAATGAGGAAATGAGTTTGGGACATCCAAACTATTTCCTGGTTCTATTTCCATTTCTATTCTCTTGCTTTTACTGAAATAGAACCACTGATCGAGAGGCTGACTGGAAATATTCAGAGACTGGATACTCCGTAAACAGTGTCTCAGTCTGTTTGGGCTTTTATAACGAAGTTCCATGGACTGGCTGGCTTATAAACAACAGAAATTTATTTCTCTTGGTTCTAGAGGCCGAAGTCTGAAATCAGAGTGCCCCATGGACAGGTTTTGGCAAGGGCCCTATTCCAGGATGCAGACTGCTAACTTCTCATAGTCTCCTGTGGTAGAAAGAGAGCCAGCTAGTTCTCTGACCTCTTCTTATAAGACACAAATCCCATTCACAAAGGCAGCAATTTCATGATCCAATCACCTTCCCAAGGCTCTACCACACTGGAGATTAGATTTTTTTCTTTCTTTTTTAAATTTTTTTTTTAATTCATTTTTTGGCTGCATTGGGTCTTCATTGCTGTGCATAGGCTTTCTCTAGTTGCGGCAAGTGGGGACCCTCTTCATTGCAGTGTGGGGGCTACTCATTGCGGTGGCTTCTCTTGTTGCAGAGCACAGGCTCTAGGTGCACGGGCTTCAGTAGTTGTGGCTCACTGGCTTAGTTGCTCCACAGCACATGGGATCTTCCCAGACCAGGGACTGAACCTGTGTCCCCTGCACTGGCAGGCAGATTCTTAACCACTGCGCCACCAGGGAAGTCCCAGGGATTAGATTTCAACAAATGAATCTGGGGGGGGGGGGGCACATTCAATCCATAACAGTTTTCTGCTCCTTATGCTTTAAGATGTTTGGGGGATGGGGATGGGATACAGCACCCTGACAATGTTCATATGTATTTTTATCAGAATACTTGAGAAATGTGTTTCAATGACTGAAGACATATTAAACTAGTGTATGTCTATATTTATTGCCTACTCTGTTCAAGGCAGACAGGATGTTTGCCCTCATGGAGCTTCTATTTTAGCAGCATCTTCACTGTAAAGAAAGGGACAGTTGCCTCTTCAACCATTCCTTCTGTGAAGCTTGGTAGTGGGTGCCACTAGCACGACTGAAACATCAGGCTGTATCAGTACATCAGTATCAGAATGGAGAAACACTGAGAAAATAAGAATAATAGGAGTAGGTGAGAGTGGAGGGGAAGAAAGAATAAAAAGAAATGTGTGCTTAGTGAGTAGAGACAGGGTTCGGGAGGGAGGTACCGGGGATTGTGCTGGGAACCACTCAATGGTCCAGACCACCCAGCCCTGAACGACACACTGCCTATTCTTATAACATTTTGCACCACTTGAAAGGTAAGATCCTGTCCTTGTGTAAAAAGTCAGGGAGCTGATACTATCAGTTTGGGCCAGCTATACAGATCAGACTCAGTCGAGTTGCTGAGAGAAAGCGGCAGGATTTCTGACTGCCAGTCTAGACGATACTTTCCCCCTTCATAGCTCATTATAAAAATATTTGTGCTGACCTGTAAGCCGATAAGTGCCAACTGGAGTCAACCCACTTGAGAGAAAAATTATTTATGATTACAATTTGGCTGCAAGGCTTCTTGAGTATTTCTGCTACCGTGAATCAAGAACTGAAATCAACAAGACCCCAAACTGCATTTTCTCACTTCTGTGGAAGATATTTAGTAGCTTTGTTGGATCCCAATAGTTACTTGTCCTCAGGATACATCCAAGTAGCTGTTGCTTAGCTTTTCCTTAATCATACACTGTCCTTGTGGCCTCACTCCTCCTCCCATTAAACTCACTTCTTGACAGATTTTCCCTTTTCTTTTAAAAGCCTCTCCTGGTCTGTCTGGGTTATGTATTGACCTATTTATTTCGTGTGTGGGTGGTTTCTGTGACTCCTCCTGGCTCAAAAATGTAATGACTGAATCTACATTTTCAGCTCTGAGCATCATGGAAATCCTTACCCCAATGCATGTGCACCTGTTTCACTTCCAAAGTCCTCCTGAGTTTGCTTATCTGTTGCTGTTGAGCTCAGTAGCTTGGATCGTGCTAATGAGGCCAAGGTTATAGTTTTGATGCATAGGGGCCAGTTAGCACCTGTCCCACAGATCAGCCTGTACTCGGGACCCAGAGAGGTGCCTTGCATATGGCCATGGTCCTGCAGGACCAGATCAGAGACTGAAGGTGAATCCGAATAAATCGGTCATCATAAAAATAGCTCTTTTGTGAGCCTTCTTGATGAGGTGTCTTAGCTCGGTAGCAACTCCTTTGCATTTGACTTTGAGGGTATAAGTATGTGGTGAATGCATCCACAAGTTTTTAAAGTGAGAACTTGACAGGTTTGGGCTAGTCCCAGGAAGCAGACTAAGCAAAATCACGATGGTGCCAGTACATGGGGTGGAGTTTCCATAAGAGTTAGGACACTGCTGCTCAATTTCCTGCTTCTTCAGCCATGGAAAAAAACCAGCTGCAGTTTTCTTCATAAACCATTGTGTAAATGACTCTATGTGTTCAAGGCTGATCGGGTGCAAAGAACTTTGCAGAAAGGTTTTCTCTGGCCAGGAAGAAGCCAACTGATTAGCCAACATCATGGATTATGGCCAGTTACCCCAAGGAAAGAAAGGAAGCAAAAGTGAACATTCTGTCTTTTAGAGGGTTAGGGGAAAGGACTTCAAAACATGTGAAAAAAGATACAAAGAAGACAACAATGGAAACATAAGAAAATATACTTACCTAAATGTACTTGAACATAGGTAACCAAGTTTATCAGTGATAAGTAAGTATCAAGCTTATCAATGGACAGATTCTTCAATGAAGTGATTCTTGAACAGAGTTTTGAAGATGTACCTAATACAGCATTGTAGGGGGATATTTCTACAGAGAGCCTAGACCGAATGGTGTTCACTGGGTGGGTTGCACACGAGAGCACAGAGTATGAGCTGTGGACACACATTTCATGCCATTGTCTGTCCCATCTTAAAAAGCAACCAGACAAAAATCTCTAACTTAACACCCCTTTGTAGCTAGTGGTGCCCTAATCCCCTCATGCAGACTCTGCACAGATATCCCAGTTCTCTCTCTGGATATGTGGTAGCATTGTAGTCCTCTGTCTTGTGTGGCCATGTGAGCTTCTCTGCTTTGTGTGGCCATTTTTTTGGCCCACAAAATAAGAATGAAGTGTCAGGTACTGCTTCCAGGAGAAAGCTCTCAGTTGCCAATATGGGACACAGCAGTTCTCCTTTTCTTGGGGTAACAGTTATAAATGCCTGTGTTGAGCAGAGTCCCCTGATGACCTGCACTGGACACACAGCACGATGAGAAATAAACCTTTGTTGTGTTAAGTCACTGAAATTTGAGAGTTGTTTGTTGCTGCAGCATAATCTATTCCAAAATATAAATATGATTCAAAGTCACAAATTGGTTAACTGGGAATCTTACTGGATTTCTCTGTCTCCTTTAAAGATAGCTTCCCAATATCATTTGTGACTCGATATTATCAGTTCCGTTTCTAAATTTCATGTCCCCATATTTTCTTTATATATGTCTTCTCTATCATCAATGCTTCTTTAATAGCTTCTGGATTGGTCTTCCTACATCAATCCATTCTCCATGGACCTTTCAGAGAAATCTTTCTAAAATACAAAAATTATCATGTTTATGTTCTCTTACTTAAAACTTTTGATGCCACCTCATTATATTGGAGTTGAAATCCAAACTCTTTGTAGGGCTCTTAGTGGGCTGTCCCCTACCTAGCAGACTGGTTTCATCACTTGCCGCATATGCTTTCCCCTCCTGCCATGCTGCTCCTCTTTCAGTTCTCTGAACTATGTTCTTTCCTACCTCTGTGCCCTTGTACATGCTGTCACCTGGTTGTGGACTTTATCACATAATGTCTATTTTTTATTTTAAAAGCAACCTAACCAACATCTCTCCCGGAAAGCCTCCCACATTTTCCAGCTTTGGGTTTTAGAGGTCTTGTCTCCATGTCCCATTCACACTCACACATTGATTGGTGGAAGGCCGTGGACGTACCAGTTTCTCCTCCAAAACTGTATGTTGCTCAACACTATAAACCCATCTTTCATCTCTCTATTCCCCACACCTCTTAAATGCCTCACGTCCATTAGGTATGCAACAAATGTTTGACGAATGAATTAATAGCTGATGGATCTAGAAGGCCATGATTGTGAGATTTCGTTTAACTGAAGAACTTTTGGAAGCCATTATGGACATTTAAGAAGGCGATGATACCCAAATGATACTTGCAGTGGGTAATCAGAGTGGAAGTGAGTAGGCATCCAAAATCTCTCAGAGACAGTGTGAAGTCTGTCATTGATGGTAAGAATGGGGAGAAAATGAGAAGTTATAGCACTGTGACTTTTGATTCCCCAGAATTTCATTTTTCACAGTTCCCACTGTAACTCACGCCTGCTGTGTTTAATATTGGTATAAAGTGTTGAAGGCAGAATCATTACTTTGTAAATTCAACAGAAGGGAAACCAACTCCTTTGAAAAGGTAAACATCGAAGGCAAATTTTTTTTATTGGAATGTAATTGCTTTACACTGTTGTGTCAGTTTTTGCTGTACACCAAAGTGAATCAGCTGTATTTATACATACAACCCCATAACCCCGCCCTCCTACGACTCCCTCCCACCCTCCCTGTCTTGGCCCTTTAAGTCATCACCCATCATCGAGTTGATCTCCCTGTGTTATGCAGCAGCTTCCCACTAGCTATCTATTTTACATTTGGTAGTGTATATATGTCAATGCTACTCCCTCACTTGGTCCCAGCTTCCCATTTGCCGCCACCCCTCCACGTCCTCAAGTCCGTTCTCTACATCTTCTTTATTCTTGCCCTGTCACTGGGCTCAGCAGTACCATTTTTTTAGATTCCATATATATGAGTTAGCATATGGTATTTTTTTTTCTCTTTCTGGCTTACTTCACTCTGTATGACAGACTCTAGGTCTATCCACCTCATTACATAGAGCTCCATTTCATTCCTTTTTATGGCTGAGTAATATTCCATTGTATATATGTGTCACATCTTCTTTAGCCATTCATCTGTTGATGGGCATTTAGGTTGCTTCCATGTCCTGGCTATTGTAAATAGTGCTGCAGTGATCATTTTGGTACATGTTTCTTTTTGGATTATGGTTTTGTCAGGGTATATGCCCAGGAATGAGATTGCTGGGTCATATGGTAGTTCTATTTTTAGTTTTTTAAGGAACCTCCATACTGTTTTCCATAGTGTGAAGCCTTAAATTTTAACCTTCAGTTTTAACAATGTTGCCTTAATTTTGACATCCATGAAATCACCTGAGATACTTAGCCTGTATCTTCTATGTCTTTCTATGGTTTTCTTTCTTACACTCTTTACTAGAAAGTCTGACTTCTTCTCTTACTCTATCAACACCCCTCGGCTGTTTCATTTCACGTGTGCCTCCTCACCGCCCCCACCCTGCCCCCCTCACTGGAATGTCCAGAGGTCCTGGAGATGGAGCAATGTTGATTGAGATGGTCAGTTCCTACTAGACCCACACAAGTGGTGAGAAATAAGCCTTCCGACACTCCTTGGGCTCTGGAACCCTGTGTCCTCCCAATTCCTTCAGGGTTGGCAGCTTGCTTATCTTTGGAAAAAGCTAGGCATCATTTCAAATGTCACACTGCAGAGAAATCACTCTCCCTGTCACCAGCAAAGAAAAGAGAGAGACAGAGGAGAAATGCCTTCTTATATCTGAAACCTGGCACTGTCAGCCGTTTGGAACCTGCTTCCCAGACTCTGTCTGGCCTTGGCTTGGAGGAGGCAGGGTTGCTGTGTAGCACAAGGAGGTGCAAAAACAAACATGGGCACCAAACCAAATACTTGACTGCAAGAAATGTTCTGAAAGTTATAAAAGTGAAATACTACTTCCAGCTGTCACTTTATGCAAGGATTAAGCTCAAGGGACTGCAGAAACTAAATAAAGAAAGTGAATTATTCATTATAGTATCTGTTCAAGTTGCAGAAGATGCCTGGGTTTTTTTTTTTTTTTTTCCTACTGATGGATTTCTTGTGATCCCTTTGACTATCTACTCACTCACTCACTCACTCACCTGTCTTCATGTATATATTGAAGACATGTTGTTGCCGCTGCTAAGGTGGAAGGCAAAGCTTCATGTTCTTTTCTTCCTCATAGCCAAGAGCATCCTACCCTTTGGTCACTCATCCTGTAGTACATTTGCTCCTTGTGGTGGCTTCCTCTTAGCCTCATGGTCTGCAAAAAGCATTGATGTTGAAATGAACCTTATCATCCAATGATCAGAGCATAAGTGCACTGAACACAGCCAAGTGCATATTAAGGCTGATTGACAGGCTGAGCTTAGATGTGTTCCCATCACTGTTTTCCAGCCGTTGATCTCCATGATGTATAGCTCTTCTTCACATTGCCCTATCAGAGGTCTTCCTCATTGGTTCAACATCCAAAAAGTGATTAGATAACATGTCTATGCTCATACATGACCACAACCAACTCAGTCTCTGGTGTTAGTTTTGGCTTCCATTGGCTTAGTTTTGCTCCTGAGGCTAGCAGCAGCTCAGAAGTGTGTAGCAGAGACATAGAAGGTGATGTAGCCCCCTTTTGCACTGCTCCAATCCTATACCTACCTTTCATTTTTAACATGGTAGTTGCTGCCTAAGAGTCATACAGATGTTTTACTGGCTTTCAGAGAAGTGGCGTAGGGAGGATTTATTTTCAAATATTGTTGAAGAACCCAAGCCTTCCTTTTATCATCTAGCTAAACTAAGACCGCTGTGTGTATATATGTCAATCCTAATCTCCCAATTCGTCCCACCCTTCCCTTCCCACCCTGTGTCCAGATGTCCGTTCTCTATGTCTACGTCTCTATTCCTGCCCTGCAAATATGCGTAAAATAGATAGCTAGTGGGAATATGCTATAAAGCACATGAAGCTCAGCTTGGTGCTGTGTGATGACCTAGATGGGTGGGATGGGGGGGCTGGGAGAGAGGTTCAAGGGGGAGGGGATATGGGTACACATATAGCTGATTCACTTCATTGTACAGCAGAAATTAACACCACATCATAAAGAAATTATACTCCAATTAAAAAAAAGATCCCACGTGAAATCTAGTATCTCTCATACTGATTGCCTTTACCAGGCTGATGATTCACGACGGCAGGAACTCCCGAAGCACAGGTTTAACTTATTACTGCTGTCGGAGAAACACTTCCACGTGTGGACTCGGGAGCCCTGCACCAGGAGGAAAATAGTCTAATCTGACCATAAACCATGGAGCCCTCCTAAAACTGTGTAAACACTGACAGAGGTATTTCTCAAAGTCTGTGCCAGAAGCAAGGTAGCATTTTTGTGAAGTATGTGAACATTCATTCAAATTCAAAGCCTTCATTCAGCCTGAGGAATTTGTCCTGAACAGATGTATGTCTCATCCTTTGCCAGCCGGCACCCAGAGTAATATTCTGCAAAATTAAATATTTTGGCTAATGGGATTGTTCCTTAGCTATTGAAAAAAAATTTTCTAATAAAGGAAAAAGTCAAGTCATGTCAAGAGTAATAGTTTATGCCATTGAGCCATTAAAATCTTGAGCTGTATAATGAAACTCCCAAACTCTTCACCGTGAGTTGCATTATTCTGAGTTAACCATCATACTGCATAAGGGCTGAGAGCTACCCTTTGTCTTTTACTTATAGGGAAAATAGCATAGGTATCAATTGTACCAGCTCCTCACATTTTGTTTCAAATTTTGCCTTGGCAGTATTCAATTTATTTTTAACCATCTTTCTGGAAGAAACTATCAAACAGCATTGTGATGTGAGGACAGTATAAGAAGGAGAAGCATGGTTATATTTTTATTACAGAAAAGTATTGTAAATAACTTCATACCTATGAGTCAGATATGTCCTCAATGAAGAGCTTGTAATTGGGGAAGCAAGAAATGTCTGCAGTGCCCACAAAGAGATCCATTTTGAGCAACAATGAGAGAAATTAGGCTAATGAAGGATTATAGAAAAAATTATAGCCAATAACACTTATTTTGCACCAACTACATGCCAGGCCCTCTGTTAAGTACTCTTCTGACTTGGAAATATCTCATCTTCCTAACAATCCTCTGAGATAAGTGCTTTATTATTTCCATTTTATAGTTGCAAGATCTGAGGCACAAATTTAAGTAATCAAGAGTGATGGGTAAAAATTGTGGGGTAAGAAGGACAGGTTTTGTTTTGAGAGCACAATATTCTCATACCTTGAGATGCTCACTGGCTTTATTAGAAAGCACGTATGAAGACATTTTTTAAATGATTGCTACCCTTTTGGATATTCTTCCTTTTCAACTTAATGATGTTGGCTTGCAAAATTTGTTTAAGTCCTCTAGGACAGGAATTTTCAAACTTTTTTCCTTGGCCCCTTGAGAGTCCTTGAGATTGTTTTAGGGTGACTGCCAGGTCAAAATTCTTTCCCTAACAATACTAAGATTATTATTTGCAATTTTTACTGTTGCATTAGCACTGATGGGACAAACACAATGGTGAGTAAAACCGTTGGTGCCTTAGCACAAGTCGAGGCAGTGGCTCCAAAGGGTACTTACTAGCAGTCATTCCATCCATCACCACCAAACAGTCACAATAAATAAATAAATGAATAAATATATTTTTAAAAAGTAGCTTTACTTGGGCTTCCCTGGTGGCACAGTGGTTAAGAATCCACCTGCCAATGCAGGGGACATGGGTTTGAGCCCTGGTCTCCTGGAAGATCTCACATGCTGCAGAGCAACTAAGCCTGTGCGCCACAACAATGGAGCCTACGCTCTAGAGCCTGAGAGCCACAACTACTGGGCCCATGTGCCACAACTACTGAACCTCACACATCTAGAGCCTGTGCTCCTCAACAAGAGAAGGCACCACAATGAGAAGCCTGCCCACTGTGACAGAGTAGACCCCACTCACCACAACTAGAGAAAGCCTGCATACAGCAAAGAAGACCCAATGCAGCCAAAAATTAAAATAAAATAAAAAAAAAAGTAGCTTCACTGAAATTGTCTTTGCTGAAGCTGCAGAAATTACTAAACCTATTGTCTTGACCCTTGAGTGCACATTTTTAATATTCTGTGGGCAGCACACATAAGCCAGGTCGGCTACATGTCAGAGTGGTTATTTCCAGGGAAAGTACTTGTGCAATTATTTGGGTTGTGAGCTGACCTAACTACTTTTCCATGGAATACCATTTTTATCTGAAAGAATGCCTGGTGGACAAATCATTGTTATTCAGACTTGGGTATACATTTTCTCAAAAATGAACAAAGTGAGCCTGTCTCTTCAAGGAAAATCACTGATACTATTTGTCATTGATGATAAAATGCAAGTTTTAAAGCAAAACCCAGAATTTTGGAAGACATATCCACCACCATGAACTTGAAAGCTTCCTAAGACTTTAAGACTTTTCTATGAGACTGTGATCTCATTGATGCATCTGATTTTTAGATTATGTATAACAACTGTAAATGACCAATGCATGATTTTATAAAATCACACATGAGTAAAACATCCATTCAAAATACAAGATAGGCCAATGGATTTTAGTGTAACAGAATATGAAAACTGATACTATTTCAGAATCCACATTGCAAGTAATCTTTAAAAAATTACTCCTAACTGAGGTTGAGTAGAGTGACAGGAGAAAATCCACAATTCTTTGAATAGGTTATTAGAGTAGTTTTCTGTTTTCAATCTTCGTATCTGTATGAGACTGGATTTTTTTATACTTATGAACTATCAGGTAAAATAACATATTCCAGGAGACTGAACAGAGATGTAAATATGAGAATCCAGTTTTCTTCTGTGAATCCAGATGTCAAAGAGATTTGCAAAAATGTGAAACAATGCCACTCTTCTCACTAAACTTTGCTTTGTTTTAAAACATAGCCATTTCTATTAAAGTGTTTAATTTCCAATGCATTAAATATCAATAAATATAATGCACATAACAAAAGATCTTTAGGGTCTCCATAATTTTTAAAGGTGTAAAGGACCTCTGCTCTTGGGAAAACAAATCCCCACAAGAGACAGGAGTTTATCTGCTCCCAGTGACTGTTAGAGGGAGGACATTCGTGTGGGATGTCAATGAAATGAAGGTAATAACATGGCACAACAGGGCGGATCAGGGCCAGCCAGCAAAATGGATGAGATTGTCTACGTTTTATTTTAGTTTAGTAAGGAAACTTTTCCTAAAGTGATTTTTAAAGCAATAGTACTAGCTTGTTCTCTCTCTAAAGACATTTTGTTTTTATAAAATTACAGCCTGGAAAACACACTATGTGTTTAGTCTGAGTAGGTAGCCTGAGTTGTTTGTTAAATACCAGATCTCAGATTTGTGGCTGTTTCTCAAAAATAACTACATGACACCGGCAATTAAATTTATGTATCATTTTGATTATTTATACTTCAGCGAATCAAAGGAGGTAAATAATGGTCTGCAGCCTAGCACTTCCATCAGCATCTCACCGGCAAGCCCTTGAGATTCCCTCCATTATGAAGCTGGATACAACACATAATCTTCCCATTAAACAGTCTGGAGTGAACCGTCATCCGAGCCAGCTCCCATCTGGCATCCTCCCATTTCTGGAGTTGGGTGTTCCTCCCTTGCAAACATGCCCTTTGAACCGTGTGGGGCAGGCATGTTTAGTCTCAGCTATTTTCACATTTCTCCTTCCTTTTACTTAGGACACTGGTGATCACTCAGAATTAGAGTTTCTTCCGTCCTGCCTCTCAGAGCACCACCGTATTGGACACACACACAATAGTGCACTGAACTGAGCAGACAGCTGATGGCCTCTCTATGGGAGGTTACTGATTAGGTGGGGTCTCTATCTTTCACAGGTGTCCTTGCTCCAGCTGTTGGGACTTTTCTTCCTGCGATGAATGTGTCTTTAATTTGTTCTTGCTGAATAAACAGGGTGGGTAGCTTCCATCTTGCCTCCAAAGACAATCTTGAGACAGGGAGAGTGAACGAAATTCTTCCTAGGTCCCTTCCCATGTGGAACATTCGGTGACTCCCAGACGGACTCTGCCCATTCAATGCAAAGTAGCTGAGCAATGGTGGAGGGAAGCTAGATAAATCTAAAGCAGCTGGGGGTGACTGTAACTGGCCTCTGCCTCCTCCTCTGAAAGGCGGAAGTGGGGGAACTCTGGCTTTTCTCAGTACAAAAGAGCAGATGAGCCCCCCTGATAACATGCCAGGACATCAACTTCCACCCCACTGCTGCTGGTCACACCTGGAAACAAAAGGGTAAATTGCATTTTGAAGCAGACTCTATGGGAACAATCAGGTATTTTGCAGAATCTCTGAGTAATTGGTTTGCACTAATGGAGATAATCTAGTGGGGCTGAGAAACTGCAAACTGAACCAAGAAATAATGTGGGAGTGAGATAGGAGTTCAAGTGCAAACAAAGAAAAAGTGGTTTTGAATCTCTCTGTAGATCTTTGTCATCAAAAGCAGTAAAACCCTCATTGATATATTGAAAAAAATATGTTTAATATCGCTGGAAACTCTGTTCAACTAGGAATGGCTGACTGCCTGCTGCTCTGTGTTGAGAAGGATTCTGAGGCTGAGTTTGGATCAGAGGGAAAGAATATTGTGTCTGAATAACAGTTGTAATAATAACTGTATTGTATTCTCCCTTTATTTTGTGTTGGGTATCATTATCCCTGTTTTATTCATGAACCAAGTGCAGAGAGGTTAAATAACTTGTGAGAAATACATGGTAGACCTGAGACTCAAATATTAAATCCCTCTGAAAGACTACTAGTTACTGTGATACTGTGGATAAATGATGACTTCTCATTTTCTCATTTCTGAAAAGCTTTAGCCTGCTTCTCAGAGAAGCTTTCTAAACTCTCTTTCAGCTCACATGGACTTTAGTCCCTGAACATTCCATTGAAATACCTCACACCCAGCAATCTTGCCCTCCTTTCAACCCCCAGAATATTTACCACAATTTGACCATTTAATGCCATGCTAGGAACTGAACTGCTGGGTATCCTTTCCTGTTTTAGATCCCATTTCTCCAAATGCATGGGAAATGCTGTAGAAGAAGGATGCTCCCCTGCATCGCAGGGGAACTAGCATGGTACCTGGCACATGGTAAATGCTGTAGAAATGTTGGGTGCTGGTGTCACGTGACCCAGGCCATCATGCTGTATCCTGTTTTAATAGGCTGAACCTAATTATCTGCCACAGACCCGGGGGCAAACAGCTGGCTGTTTCTGAGTCAGTCCTACCTGGGCTGTGTTAGATTCGTGGTCTAGAATGGAAGCTGCTTTCTACCCCCCCATCCGTGCTCCCTGCCCTTCTGACCGCCATGAATGCCTGTTGATCTTCCTGCCTTCATCAACAGCAGCTATTTATTTAGCAGCCTGACTTAAGACATTCCGTGTATATACTCAATGAAGGCTTTCTTTCACAATTATTTTTTGTGGAGGGTAAAACACTGTCTTGTTTTTCCAGTTCTCCTCCTAAGTGTGATGATTTAGATGTTCCTGCTGTTAACTGGCAGCTTTTCCATTTCCTTCCAGCATCCAGGGCCCCAGACTTCTCCACAGAAGCCACTAATGAGCTTCTTGCTTTTTTCGGGCCCGGTTCATTAATAACACAGAATTTCAGCTATGCCTGATGTTCCAGACCTTATCTTTTCCCTTTCCTTCCACGAGAAAACAAACAAACAAGCAGCACAAAGGAAAACGTTTACTTGCTGCAATCGCTGACTCAATCTTGTCTGCGTTAAGATCTTAAAACAGAATTTATGCAAGAAGCTCGGATTCCACTTTGCAGTTAGGCTGACGGCTTACATATTTGACCCCAACTTTCCAAATGAGTCTGCTTCCACTTTTTTTTTTTTCTGTCTCTCTATCTCCCCACATTGTCTTTCAATGATGCTTCAATGCTTCTAAGTGTGCTTTTTCCTTCTTCCTAATAAACATTGACCGGGTTCCCGAGTGTATGAGGAACAATTCTAGGGACTGTGTAGACACGGGACAGAGGAAAACATTCCTGCTGCATCCCTTCTGCTGGGCTTCTGCTCTCAAAGTGCCATTCATGCTCCCCGCCTGCTGGGCCCTTACACAACTTTCTCTCATTCAGACAGCGCCAAAGAGCATCAATGCCCTTTTGTCCCACTTCCCTTAGAGCCTTGCAGCGGCCCAGAGCAGAACAGAGCTGTCAGCAGCACAAATGCCATTCCTGTCAAACCTGCTGTTCCTCGTGTCCTCTGATGAACCAGCAGCCTTTGCATCTGTGTCTTCCCAGAGCCTGCCGTCTCTCCTCAAGTCTGATCTTGGTGCTGGTTAATGAGGCTGGGCTGAGAGAGGGCCAGGCCTGCGCCCCTTGGTGCATAACTTAGCTCGCTGGTCAAGTCACCTCCAGGTTCTCACTTATCACACCTTAGCTGTGACTGTGGTGCCGTTCTGCTGACTTTTTTTTTTTTTTTTTGCTTTTATGGCAGAGCTCACAAATGTCTGAACCTCAAAGATACAGAGACCTCAGATTGTCACACTGAGTGAAGTAAGTCAGACAGAAAAAGACAAATATCATATGATATTGCTTATATGTGGAATCTAAAAAAATGGTAAAAATGAACTTATTTACAAAACAGAAATAGACTCACAGATGTAGAAAACGATCTTATGGTTACTGGGGGATGGTGGAGAAGGGATAAATTAGGAGTTTGGGATTGACATACACACACTACTACATACAAAATAGATAACTAATAAGGACCTACTGTATAGCACAGGGAACTCTACTCAATACTCTGTAATGGCCTATATGGGAAAAGAATCTGAAAGAGTGGAGATATGTATATGTATAACTGATTCACTTTACTATACAGCAGAAACTAACAAACACAACATTGTAAATCAATTATACTCCAATAAAAATTCTTAAAAAATACAGAGAGATAATTGCTATATATATACACACACACACAGGCATATGTGTGTGTATATATATATATATATATATGTTTCTGCATCCTCCAAACATGCATAGGTCCTCATATCCATGTTTACAAGCACATGTTGAGCCTGCCCCAGTGCTCTTGCCCAGACATGAAGGATGTTTTATTTTCTCTTTGAAAAATTCTAGGTTTCATCTGTTGTGAAATTTTCTTGAGCTTCAGACTCCAGTCCAACGTGCATGAGTCATACAGATTAGAGAGATCTGTTCCCCGAATCTGTGAGGTAACAGCAAGCTTTTCCCAGCCTTCCTGGACATCTCCCCATCTTGTCAACTGTGGGAGTTAGAAGTGATAGTTTTTCCTATCATTACATTAATTATGCAGGGCAGAGGCATCATTTACAAGCTTTCTTTTAAAGAATAGAAAACTAGAGATTACAATTCTTTTATGTTTAAGAGGCACTCAGTACTGCTCCACTTGTAGTCATAGACATTTTTTTTTCCTTCTAAATATTCCATTCCTGAATTTTGGAAACTTGGAAGTTGAGTCAACTCAGAATTCAGTAATGGGGATTAATCCTTATCTGAGACTTCAGAGAGGGAGCTTTTTTCTTATCATTGAAGGATGTTCAAGAATTGTTCCTTGCCTTTATTTTTCTAAACAGTTATAGGAAGTTCATCCCATTGTGATGAATATCATAGTCCTCAAGATTTCACAGCATAAACACACAACTTTCTCACCTCTTAGGTACTGTCTAATTATGTACTACAGAGACATGAGAGCCTTCCCCAAGCCTCCATGCTCCATGAACTTCTGTGAACTCACTTGCTGGGCCCCTGGTGCCTCTAACCCCATCTCTACCTTGACTTCAGCTGCATTCTCAGCTCATCATTTAGCATCTACTGAGCCCTTACTATATGTCAGACCTGTGTTAGGGCCAAAAAGATAACCAAGAAATGGCTCTGCTCCAGTTCAACTCAGGGAACGTGGGGAGGGAGGGTGTGGGGAGAGGTGACACACGCACAGTTAGTTACAATATAATGGGCTTAATTCTCTAAGGGGAAAGAAAATAATTTAGTAGGACACCCCCATGAAAGTTTCTAACTTTGCTTAGGGGTGTCTGTTGGATAAAAATCGTCACGAAGGACATTTGAGTTGGTTTTGAAGAATGGGTAACAGCTCACCACAACCCAGAGAGGAGAGGGGCATTTCCGATGGAAAAGGTGACAATTCATCCAAATGCTGATTGGCCAGGTGTAGGCCAGGCTGGTTTGAAGAAGGTAAGAAAACTGATATGGGATAAACAACAAAAGTCTTACCGTATAGCACAGGTAACTATATTCAATATCCTGTGATAAACCATAGTGGAAAATAATATGAAAAAGAATGTGTATATATGTATAACTGAATCACTTTGCTGTACAAGCAGAAATTAACACAACATTGTAAATTAACTGTACTTCAATAAAATAAATGTTAAAAGAGTAAAAAATTTAAACAAAAGAAAGTTGATATGGTTGATATCTGACTAGCTTCCCACTGTCCTGCAAATAATGATAGATTATTCTCCTTTACTGAATATGCAGGCACAGCCTGACGATTGGTAAGAATGGATACACCTCTTGTCCTTGCCACTCTTTTGCTTGGTACCAACTGTTTCATAATAGTTAAGAAAGTCAGTTAACCAAGGTTCCCCTTTCTCAAACACAGACTCTGGCTAATCTCCACCTTGAGCCCTTTATCCTGATGTAGATAACCCCGGTCTTCCTCTTTCTTGTCAGGTTAGAGGCTGGGGAATCAGATTATCAGCACCTTCCCTATTTGTATCAGCTCCCTGCCTCACTGTCAGGAATCACTAGCTGCTGGTTTCCAGATACAGTTCACTGTGCGCCCATTTTGAATATCAACTTAGAGATTCATAACTTTTAAAAAACATTTATTTTTATTTATTGGCTGTGTCGGGTCTTCGTTGTTGCGCGCAGGCTTTCTGTACTTGTGGCGAGCAGGGACTACTCTTCTTTGTGGTGTGCAGTCTTCTCATTGTGGTGGCTTCTCTTGTTGAGCGGCATGGCCTCTCGGTGCATGGGCTTCAGTAGTTGTGGCACGTGGGCTCAATAGTTGTGGCTCGAGGGCTCTAGAGCACAGGCTCAGTAGTTGTGGCGCACGGGCTTAGTTGCTCCGCAGCATGTGGGATCTTCCCAGACCAGGGCTTGAACCCATGTCCCCTGCATTGGCAGGTGGATTCTTAACCACCGCATCACCAGGGAAGCCCCTAGAGATTCATAATTTATTTTACTTATGAAAAGAAAATGTATTTTGTAGCAAAAAAAAAAAAAAAAAAAAACCTGACTGTTGATACATTTTCCCCCTTTCCTTGAAGATTACACTTTTACGAGTCACCTGACCAGTCCCTGATTGAGTGACCATGAGAGGCCAGGGCCTGGGAAAGAAGTCTCATGGGGCTTTTACGGCCATCTTAAGGCCACCTGGCTGCTCTACCTGCTGAGGCATAGGGTCTGAATATGGAAGGGGACACGGACAACTGCTGTGCAAAATCACATCCCCTCCTCTGGCAAGGCAGAAACTAAAGATTCCGTGTGCAAATTTGTTTTGTATTTATTCCATGCCTGACATTTCAAAAAGTACACGAGTATTGCCAGGGTATAAATTCTGTTAGAGGAATGACAATCAGAGAGAAGCGGAGGTGACAAAGAAAATCAGAAAGAAAGAAGATGGGAAGGAAGAAGGACACCAAAAGAGGCTGGGTGAGGTTGAGTCAGAATTCTCTCAGGATCTAGACACAAGTGCCGTGGACAGACAATCTGGAGGGAAAGAGCCGGGGAGGACTGGAGTAGGAATCCTTTCTGCTGAAAGCAGGGTGCAGCACTTGTGCAAATTTCCCTTGGGATTGTAGCCTTGTCTTTCATGAACTTCTCACTCCTGTTATTTCCAGTTCTGGACCATCTGATCAGAGACTACTGGAATTTCCAGCTCTCTAGGCACTAATTTCAGAGGCTGAAACAGCAATCCCTCTGCAGCTCCTACCACAACCACTGCTGCCCTGCTGGGCTGTGAGGCTGTGCCAGCCCAGGCACTCTTGCCCAGGAAATGGAAGGTGGCATTTAAGTGGCACTTAAGATGTTCCTAACCAATCCTAAAGACTCTGAATCAGGCCAATTCTAAATTAAGCTTTCTTGGGTAAATGAATAAGGACTCAAGAAACCTCAGAGTGGAAAAAAAAAAAAAAAAAGATATGAGAAGTCGTACCTCTAAATATATTTCTGCTAACCCCCAGTTTTGACAGGTAATGATTCAATGTTTAACTTATTTTTGTGCTCTAGGTATTTTCAATGTTAAAGTTTTAAAACATACCTCAGTCAAATCCCAATATTTAAAATATGCAAATGATGATATCACAGAAGTGGATGAGATTTTTTTTTTTTTAAACTTACAAGGAAACTGAGGTTCAGGAAACACAAGGTGCCTGATTAAAGTCTCACAGCTGACAAATGAGAACCAAAAACCAAACCTCCTGGTCTAGGATAAAATGTACTTTCCTTTATAAAAATCATATTGAATCTGTTTTCTGGAATATATAACACAAGGATAGACAAATGAGCTTATTTTTGTATCATAGTATTTTTTAAGTTCTTCACACAGTAATTTTGGAGTGGCTACTTGCAGTTTTTTATACTGTTCATTCAGAGGTGAATTGCTTGGTGTCATCTGGTGATCTTACCCAGGACCAGTGCTGTGGAAGAAAGCTGGTAGAAATCTATGGCTTAGATGCCCTATCTTGACCTCAGAGCAATTTCTTTCCCCGAACAAAATGCACACAAAGGGATGCCAGTGCCTACTGTCCTGGAAACGGTCAACATTTGCCTCCAAATTCATCCCCAGATTTCCACCATGTACTCTGAGCCTTGGCACTGGGTCACTGGACTGAAGCTCTGCACTGAAGCCAATTGGTGTTTAAACCACCAGACTGAAAGTTTATGCATATGCCATAGCCAGGCTTTCAAATGTGACTCAACTGTGGTTTGAGATTTGTCTGTGTGGGGTCCTGGAGAGAATGCTGGCTTGGGTTGGGCACACCAAATTAAATTCCAGCTCGGCATCCAATCAGGTGGTCCAGAGGAAATCATGTAAACTCTCTGAGCATTTGCTACTCATCTATATGGTACTTCTGTCTTGCCTACATGGGGAGCTGTTCCAACCAGCAAATGAGGCAACAGAAGAGTATTTGTAACTAATGGGTTAAAGAAATGTAGATTATTCTCCATGTTTATAATTCCTAATATATAGATGGTATCAAAACAGTTAAGCCTTTGTTGGACTATATGTGATCACATCTCCTAATAGGTCTTCTATGAGAAAATACACAGCTAAGGATTAAAGCCAAAGGCTATTGACACACATGATGCCACAGAGGAAGATATTCTGGTTTGTTCTGTGCCTTTCAGATTAAATATACTCAATATTGTGCATTAACATAACAGACTGGGGAAAATGTGCCAATTAACTGTAGGTTCTTGGGATGTATTCACATTCTGTACACTTTTTGAAATAAATTTATTTATTTTATTGGCTGTGTTGGGTCTTTTTTGCTGTGTGTGGACTTTTAGTTGCGGTGAGTGGGGGCTACTCTTCGTTATGGTGTGCGGGCTCCTCATTGCCGTGGCTTCTCTTATTGCAGAGCATGGGATCTAGGTGCGTGGGCTTCAGTAGTTGCAGCACATGGGCTCAATAGTTGTGGCTCACCAGCTTAGTTGCTCCGCAGCATGTGGGATCTTCCTGGAGCAGGGATCGAACCCGTGTCCCCTGCATTAGCAGGCGAATTCTTAACCACTGCACTACCTAGGAAGCCCCACATTCTGTACACTGTTATTTCAAAAAGTCTTTTCCTTTTGGACCAATTTTCTGTACTAGATCTTCATTTATAAGCAGGTTCCTTAACATTACCTTTCAAAAGTAAAGCTAAAGAAGTATTTCCTTCTTCTGGAGTATTTTTTTCTCCAGTAATTTTGTTCCTTTACCTGGATACCTTCTGTCAAGTGTTATCAATAAACTCATTCATTCAGCTAATATTTATTATAACCTACTCTGTACCACCACTGCTCTGAGGATAGATCAATGAACAAAACAGACAAAATTCCTTGCCATCATCATCATCATATTTTGCCTGTATATGATATTTATAGATAACTCAGTTTATACTGTAGAATCTTCTATGCATTCAAGTGACCAGGCTCTGATGGTCAATGTTCTGTCCTACTGGTCTACCTCTATTTCCATCCTGTACCTCTGGATTTTACAGCTCTACTCTGCCACTTCTCTTCTCTCCCCTAAATCAGCTTTTGACCTGTATTCCAGGTAAAAACTATTAGACAATCCATTTTTGAATGATGGACACCAAAGGTGGGCAGTTTCAACGTAATTATTTATCTATGAGGTTTCATTACTTTCCACTCTGACTGTCGTACTAATGCTTAGCCCCAGAACATGCCTTAATCCTCCTAGGTCACTTGGCTTTTCTGGATAGAGTTTTATAACTTTTGTTAACTTAGTCCACTGTGCATTCAGGTTACCTAACATTAGCTGGGCCCTAACTGAGAAGAACAAAATCCATGTTCATCTTTGTTGACAACATAATGGTCTCTCCACAATAACCGTCTGAAACTTCTAGTTTTACCGACATGCACTTCTATTCTTAATCCAACCCGATATTTGTCCTCAGTCAGGGGCCTCGCCTTCCACCACTTCTCATCCCCTGTCCAGTCTTACTCTTCTGCAGACCTCTGGCCACACTGCAACTGAAGGACTATTTCTGAACCCCAAGTCCCTTTGTGGCAATCTTCTCTCCTAGTGGCTCCTCCTCATTGTCACGAACAATTTACTCTTTAGCAGTTTCCCAAGTACATCATGTTGTTTCACTATTGCAAGCCCCTGAACATTTTTGTCCTTCTGCTGAGAATGTCCTCACTGCTTCATCACTTGAAATCTACTTGGCTTTCAAAATTTTGATTAAACTTTACTACCGTCAACCCGAAAGCCCTGTGGACCTCTCCCTTACTCCTGAGCCTGACGTGGATGTCCCTTCTCTATATGCCTATCCAGTCCCATATGTTTCTCTATCATGGCATGTACCTACCAGTCCACACATGTTGATTTATTAGTCTGTGTTCCCTCAGAACTGTAACTTCCTCAAGCACAAGAACTGTATCTATTTACCTTTAGTCCCTGTGTATATTACAGCCTGATGCAGGGTGTGAGCTCAGTAAATTTGTTAAAAAGGTGGTCAATTAGGAAATAGGAAGTATTCCTTCAAAAAATACCCATCGCTCCGTTTTCGAACTTCATAGTGTGAGAACTATATTTCCAAAGAACAATGGACATAATTATAGGACTGTGAGGAAAGAAAAGCAAAGACATTGAGATTATTTATTATTATTGGGGCTATAGAGATGATCCTATAGCATCTATGATTATTACTAAATGCTTTTATCATACTGGTATCAAATCTAAACTGTAAGCTACATGAGAGTGGTACACATCTGTTTGGTCCACATTGACCTCTCCAGCACTTAGTACATGTTAGGCATTAAATAAATATTTGTTGAACTTTGTTGAATGAGCAAAGTAGCAGGCATTTAAGTTATATGGACTATGTCCTGCCAACACTGATAGCAGTTGAAATGTGTTTCTAGAAAAATGCTTTGTATTGATTTGGGGGATGTCTTTCTGTATTATCTCTTAACCCTTTGTGTGTTGCCATCTTTCCTCCCTACCTTCAGGTTGTTGTTTTTAAACTACATTTGTGGTGTTTTTGCTTTAAAAAGGTATTTTAATTTTAATTTTTATATAGTCAAACCTTTCATTCTTTTCCTTTATTGTTTCTGTATTTCACATTATGCTTATAAAGTCTTTCCTCGCCCCAGAATTGGGAAAAGATTCCTCTATACTGTATTTTATGGCTTTATTTTTTTTTTTTTCTAAAAAATAATACAAATGAATTTATTTACAAAACAGACACAGACTCACAGACATAGAAAACAAACATATGATTACCAAAGGGGAAAAGGGGGCATGGAATAAATTAGGAGTATGGGATTAACAGATACACACTACAATATATAAAATAAATAAGCATCAAGGATTTAGCAGATAGCACAGGGAACTATATTCAATATCTTACAATAACCTATAATGGAAAATAATCTGAACTACATACATACACACACACACAACTGAATCACTTTGCTATACACCTGAAACTAACACAATATTATAAATCAAGTATACTTCAATTAAAAATAAAAGAAATGGCCTTGACCAGTGGTAGAGGAGCCCCCAATCATAGGCATAAGTCCACTGCCTCTGGGAAAGAAATTGGTATAAAACCTTGCCCCATCGCACCAACCTACCCTGCCACTGGGTAAAGCCACCTGCAGGCACAAGAAATACACATGTGCAAGGATCTTGAGCCTTACACCAAATAACAAGTAACAGCTGGCTTCTGTTGGATGAGGGACAAGATGGCAGAGACCCCTGTGTGTCACAGGTAGCAGAGCCAATATAAGATGAGGGTGCAGCAGGAACACTGAGAAACATGCTCCTCCAGCATTGCAGCCCTCACACTCAGAGCAAGGTGGCTTCAATCCACCACAAGAGGAATTTTTGCTTGTGGGTTACCCATGAGAACTAAATCAACAAAAAACTCAGGCCCAGCTCAACTACAGACTGGATTGACATCAAGATTAAAATCTGCTCTTTGAAAAACACTCTTAAGAAAGTGAAAAGATAAACTACCCACTAAGAGAAAATATTTGCTAAACACATATCTGATAAAAAGCTTGTTTCAAGAATATAGAAAAAAACTATTAGAGTACAGCAATAAAAAAGACAAACAACCCCTTTCCCCCCACGGCCCACCCCCCCAAAATGAGCCATTGATTCAGACACTTCACTAAAAAAATTAAAAAGGCTAACAAGCACATGAAAAGATATAGAATATCAACAGGTAACTTGTTTCCACTAAACTCATTAAAATGGCTTAAATTAACAAATGTTGGTAAAGGATGTGGAGCAGCTGGAACTATCATGCATTGCTGGTGAAAATGCAAAATACCATAGCTGATTTTGGAAAAGTTTGGTATTCTTTTAAACTGTTAAATATATACCTAACATACAAGCAAGCCATTACATTTCCAGGTATTCAACCATGAAATATGAAAATACATTCAACACAGAGACATGTATTCAAATATTCATAGCAACTTTTTCCTTAATAGCCAAAACATGAAACAAACCAAATGTCTATGGACTAGTGAATGGTTAAACAATATGTAGTATATTCACACGATGGAACACTACTCAATAATCAAAAGAGAGGAAATACTAATACACGTGGCAACATGAAAGAATCTTGAGAATATTATGCTAAGTGAAACAAGTGAGACACAAAAAAGATTACAGATGATTTGACTCCAATGATAACACATTCTAGGAAAGGTAAATATTAGTGACAGAAGGAAAGATCACTGGTTCCCAGAAGCTGGTGTAGCAAAAGGAATCATGTGCAACATATTTTATGGCTTTATTTAAGATCTTTAATACATTTGGAATTGATATTTGCATACAATATATTTTGAGTTAATGATTAGCGTACATACTTTGTTGCATATTACAACTTTTTAACCCTTATATTTTTCAATTTTGCCCTGGTTTAATTCTAAAAGACAGGGATGTGTATTCAAATTATCTTACTCATAGAATCATCCCAGGGTAGTGATTGGAACTCTTGCATTTGGCATCTCTCCGTTGGACTCTTGTGATAGATTTCATGTTGGTCTTCTCGCAACCTTGTCTGCCCCACTTCCTTCTCTACCCAGCAATAACTGGGATATTTTTTAAACACTAGAATGAAATAGCTATACCACAAGATATTTGTACCTATTTTGTTTACTGATGTATCTCCAATGCCTAGAATAGTGACTGACACAGAGTAGGCGCTTAATGAATACATATTGATGCAAACATAATTATCAATAATTATCAATAGACTCCTGCTGCTTCCCTGCTTAATCAATAGACTCAAGGGTTTCCCATTTCCATTATAATAAAATTCAAACTCCTCTCAATACAGACATACTGAGTTCTTCTCTTCCGCAAGATCCCATGATCTTCTTACCTTAAGAACCTTCTTTTTTACTAGATAGCTGCTTGAATGTGACTGCCTCAGAGGGATGCTTTTCTGACTCCACTTTTGAGAGTAGAGATACCTTAAGTTTCTTTGTTTCTAAATCACATAACTCTGTGGCTCATAATCTTTTATAATTCTATTTGGTTTATTTTCATTTTTCTTTCTCCGGGAGCAGAATGTAAGCTCTGTGAGGGTCTACGTGTTGTCTAGGTTTTTTAGTGATGTTACTTGAGTGAGTACCCAACATAATGCCTGGGGCTCGGTAGACACCCAATAAATATCTGCTAAAATTTTTTTAAAGACATTTTTATGGCAACCATTATAATGCCAGTGTTGAGGTTCCAACTAAATAGCTTAACAATTTAAGGGAAGTAACTCATTGGTTAAAAAGACATCATGATAAACAAGGACCTATTATATAGCACAGGGAACTATATTCAATATCTTGTAATAGCCCATAATGGAAAAGAATCTAAAAAAGAATAGATATTTATGTATAACTAAATCACTTTGCTGTTACGTGAAACTAACATGACAAAAATAATAAAAGAAAAAATAAATTCTCTCCTCCTGAAAATAAAAATTTCTTCATCCATAAAAAAAAAAAATGTGATCATGACATCATTAATGTCTTCAGCTTTCATCAGGCTTGATTGTAAAAACAACTACAATGAAACAACTTATGCTCAGACTTACCTGGTCATTTTATTCAACGTGTTTAAGTATCAATAAATGAATTTATATGAAGAGAAATAACTGGAAAAGCAATAAAAAACATTTTCTCACTAACATAATTATATCAAAGTTATACAAAAAGTGAGTAGTAAAGACATATCACAAACAGGATATTAGAGGCATCGTATAATTAAAGATGGGATAGTAAGGGAAATGCATGATCTCTTTGGAATGATGGAAGAAAGGAAAGCATAGGAAAAAACACATTATTATAGAAACTGGAAAAAAATAAAGAAAATGAACATATCTGGTAATGATGTTATAAAAAGTTGATACCACCACCCTCCAAATCCATAAGTATCACTTAAGTATACATTGGTACTAAGAACAGCATTAGGGATTCTGGGATACTAAAAGGTCCAGTTGAAGGTGTAAAGTGAAAACATCTTGACAACTGAGAAAAATGGAACAATTATGAAAAAAACAAAACAATATAAACACTAGATTGAACAAGACTTTTTTTTTTAATTTTATTTATTTATTTATTATTTTTTGGGGGGTACACCAAGTTCCATCAACTGTTTTTTAAACAAGACTTTAAAAGATAAAAAATAATATGAAAGAGGAGTGTTGAAGAAATTTAAAAAAGCAAAATAAGAGGATAGAAGAATGTGGAAAAAAATAGAAAATTAAGAATATGCAAAGGCAGGGAAGAAATTTTGTAAAGGGAGTTCAACTCAAGGATGGAAGATGCCTTAGAGGACTGGGACGGGGAGGGTGGGGGGGACTCGAGGGAGGGTGGGGGGGGTCAAGGGAGGGAGGGAATACGGGGATATGTGTATAAAAACAGATGATTGAACTTGGTGTACCCTCCAAAAAATAATAAATAAATAAATAAATTTAAAAAAAAAGCATGCAAAATTATGACTATCTTGAAAACTGAAAATAATAATGTGTTATAAAGGACACAATAGCCAAATCATAAAAAGTCATGATGACTGACCGGTAGCAATGCTTCCTTTTCTGCTACTATGTGTCAGTCTTTAATAACTTTAAAATACTGCTTTCTTTACCCAAATTGAAAACCATCAGACTCCCTAGGTTGCACAGTGGTTAAGAATCCACCTGCCAATGCAGGGGACAGGGGTTTGATCCCTGCCCCAGGAAGATACCATATGCTGCAGAGCAGCTAAGCCTGTGTGCCACAACTATTGAACCTGAGCTCTAGAGCCCATGAGCCACAACTATTGAGCCCATGTACTGCAACTACTGAAGCCCACGTGCCTAGAGCCTATGCACCGCAACAAAAGAGGCCACCAAAATGAGGAGCCAACGCACCACAACGAAGAGTAGCCCCTGCTCGCTGCAAACAGAGAAAGCCTGTGTGCAGCAACAAAGACCCAACACTGCCAATAAAATAAATACATTTATATATTAAAAAAAAAGAAAATTGTCACACCAGCCTAGAAAAATGAAAATACATAAATTTCTTCTTTTTCTAGAAAGGCCTTTATTTGAGATATTTTATCTCTCCATCTGCTATCAGAAGGTAAAAATATAAATCAGTATTTCAGTCAATCAACCAACAGATATTTATTGAGCATTTACTATGCTATGTTTGGGACTGCAGCAATAACAAATATGGGGTTCCATCAGTTAAAATCTAATTGAGGAATTCAGAAATAATCACATGACTTTATAAAAAAGCTGTATTATACCTACATTCAACTCATTTGTTGATCTCTCACTACACAGAATTCATTATATGAGATACAAAGATGAATAGGGCACCATTACCACCGTTCACAAAACAAAAGATGCTCCCAGATTTGAGCAGTGGGTTGGAATTTAGGGTTTGAATTCCAGAATTACTTCTCTTTAGCTTAGGATCTATAGATAAGTTTCAGTAGGAGATAATGTCTACTCTATAGAATACAGAAAGGACATTTAAAGCTCACTAATTATTCATGAAATTCTTCACATTTTCAAGATCCTTTGCAGTTATGCTTAGACACATGACTAATTCTGGTCAGTGGGCCAGAATAAAAGTGATGTGTGTCACTTCTAGTCCAGAGAATTAGTGTCATCATTAGTAGTTCCCTGTCAGAGTGACCTAGAAGCTGAGAATGACCACCCTAGAAATTTACCTGACTTACGGTGGATCAGAATAAAGTTTTGTGTTGTTAATTGTGTCGAGTTGTCTGGTTCTATTTGTCACAGCTGCAGAGCCTGCAGAAGCTGACTGATGAACAGGATTATTGTGAGCTTCATATGAGAGGATGCATGTAAACTTCTTGGTATAGTGCTCAGCAATAAATGAAAGTCATTCTTATTTATAGGCCTTTCTAAATAAAATTAGTCATTAAAGGCTTTCTCCTGTTTTTTTGTTTTGTTTTTTGTAACAGAAATAAATCCATTTTAGAAAGGAAACTCTAGAATGTGTTGGCAGAATGTTTCCAAAGCTACTTCATGCCTTTAGTTCCTCAAACTCTTTTTCATAATTGAGTACACTTGATCTTTTGTGATAGGAGCGGGTACTTACTGAACTTGTACTTTTTGTAAACACAGTATGTTTTTGGTCAGAGGTCTCTAAGGTTTTTATTTATGGATAATTCATTGCCCCAAACCAATAGTGAAAACTAGTGATCTTTCAAACATGGAAACACCCTATAATTTTCTTCTGGCATTGCAACAACTTTGATGTTCATCTTTCTCTTTTCTGGCTGAACCTATATACACTTAAGTACAGGATCACATTAAGAAAATGCTCAGACCACATGTAAACAACCTGTGGCCAGACAATTCCTGAACCCTATGCCATGTCCAATTTTCAAAGGATGTAAGCTTCTGTGTTGTTTTCTCTACCATATATTTTTCCATAAACGTCCTACTTACTACTTTATCATGATGTATTTCGGCATAAGTCTAGACATGCTGTGATCTTAAAGAAGTTTATCCCTTCCTGCCCACCCCACCCTTTTGTCCTCTGGAGACGTCCAAATCTATCTCTTGTCCTCTGGGACGTAACTCTGTGGGCATATCTAAACAGCACATCCCAACTAAAAAGATTTGGGAAAAGACTTGAAAGGATATATTAAGGAATTAAATTTGCATAAGGAATAAATTTGAACCATCTGCAGATGCAAATCAGATGACCATCAGAAGGAATGAAGAGAAAGGCAAAGAGGATTGAGTTCAGTTCACTCAACTGGTTCATTTGATTTTTCAATAAAGTTACCACTTTAAAGGAAAGAAAAAAGAAACTTTTTGTGAATGTATTTGATCAATCAGATGACTCCATAACATTCAGGCACCAGTTGGAACAAAACAAACCCGGAACTTCTGTTCATTTAGTCAGTGGGTTTTGTAAACTAAATCAGGAACTGTTTCCCTCAGCTTTTCCTTCATCTCTTTTCCCTCCGTAGTTAAAATATGACTCACCAGGACTGATTATACAGCTGACAAAAACAACCATGAGAAGCAGGATGAGTGGTGAGGGGTGGGGGTGAACAGCACTTATTTAAATACAGCAGAAACATCCCCACTTATAGCTCTTGTGCAGGAGAGTTCTCCCATGCACATTTCAGACCTCAGAGGTAGGAAGTACAGGACTAAGAGGCCACATGGGATATTTTGTCAGAATGAGCAGGGCCACAGGGTCTGCAGCAGACAGGCTCTGGCCATTACACATGGTGAACAGAAACTTGAATGAAGAAGACAGCTGCTGTGCTTATGGAAGGATGCAAGCCTGAGGCTGCAGTGAATGCTGGCATCACAAAACAGGCTGGACCAATGGTTGAAATGAACAAGATGAAGATGAACAGGGATAAATATAAAAGATGCAGCTGGGGGTGCTGGTGGGGGACACGGAGAGAGGGAGGGAAATAGAATAGAATAGAATAAAATAAAATTCTGATTGTATTTGAGATTATTATTCAAAAATATTCATATTCTCCACCTCTAATAACCTTATTTAAAAAAATGGGTTTGGAGAAACTCAAAAGAATAAAAATGGCTTATAAAGTCTGTAAAATGAAATTAAACTTTAGTCATAGTCAGAGAAATGCAAACTAAAGTAAGATACTATTTGTCACTTGTCAGATGGGCAAAGGTAAATAGAGTTTGGTCGGATGAACAAAGAAAGAGTTTGAAGCAGCGGGGTTGGTTCTGGTGCGGGGCAAACAGGCACTCTTAAATCCTTACTCCTATTGTGGCAAACACTTGATAGAGCAATTTGGAAATTGTTACCAAAATTTAACGTAAATATGCTCTTTAACCCAGCAGTTTCTAGTTGTACTTTCACATGTGTTCAGAGACACATACCCACAAACTCACAATCTTTCCAGCCTTTTGTATAAATGCAAATTGTGGACACAAGTAATATCCTTCAATAAGAAGATAAATAGATTATCTGATGGAAAACTCATAGTGGATTAAAAATACTGTATGCTGATATAGAGTGATGGAGTATGGAATGATCTAAATATTTTGTTGAATGCGAAAAGCAATTTGTAACGTTATACATATGGTATTCTCTAATACTAAAGGAAAGAGAAAGGAACCTCAGTCTTCAGGGGCAAATAAGAGTGTATTGTTGGGAAAAGAATGGATATTTCTAAGCAGCTAGGATGGAGTAATTAACATGGATGTGCGAGAGCATGGATGCTTAGGAAATAGTGAATCGTCCACTTAGGATACATACCGAAGCACCTAGTTGCTAATTTTTTATTATTATTTCCTCCTCTTGAATATTGGTATACATGCCAGTGCAACTGTATGATATCCAAAAAACCCAATTTATGGTTACCTAGAGTAACACTAACTTTGTTAGAAATTATTCAAACACACACCCCAGCAGGGCCTGATCACACAGAGAACACCTTGACTTTCAATCACATTAGCCGCCTACTCCTCTCAGAGTAGAGATATGAGCATTATGGTTAGAGTGTGAAATCAACTTTAACCATCTCTCATAGCACCCAGGGAATAAATGCCAACCTTATAAGTAAACAAGTACCTACACGGTTCAAGTATCTACATCACCGATTGGCAAAGGAGGCAAATATTTACTCACCGTACTGGTAAATACAACAATTTGAGTTTCCTTCTGCAGGATTTTGAGTTAATTCTGGGGGCCTTATTTGCCAGTGTGTGTGTATTAACTTGCAGCTTTACATGGTTTTACTATATTTATTCTAATTTGTAGCCCCAAATTCTACAGATTTGCTTGGATAACATCTATTTTAGAATTGTGATCTCAACTTCATAAGTCTTAGGGTTAAGCCAGTTAAACCACAGTTAGCGCTGAGTACCACACTATACACTAGAATATAAAGTTAGCAAAATTTCTCCTTTGTGTTCTCCCCAATCTTCTTATAAAGGATCCTATCTTAATGCTTTTTTTTCTCCCCTGGTGATCAGAGTCATCTTTTCACAGGTCCTTTGTTGAATCTAATGCCCTGGAAGTCACCACAGAAAGCAGACACACTTTGGTGAAAGTTGTTCCTAAAGAGAACAAAAGATGTCCGAGTAGAAGGGACTTTTTCAGTGACTATTTCTCCAGTTCATTCTTAATATGCATGTAGACATAAGCAAAAAGGAGTACGGTGATAGGTCTCATTTCTTTTTTTTTGCATAGGACTCTTGATTCTTGTTTTTTTCCCTCATGTAGCACCTCAAAGCTTCCCCACCTATATTTGGCTGCTGAATGGGGCATGTGCCACTTGATTTTTATTCTGGAAAACTCTAGCTTGAACCAGGACTCTAAAGGTTTCTGGTACCGTTATTTGTGATTATCTTAATTTTTTTTTTTCAATTGGCTTTGTGGCCTTGGTATGCTCTCTCTCCCTCAGTATAACTAGTTGTGAAATAAAAATGTCAGCCTAGGCTTTCCTCTAAGGTACCATTGGGCTTCAAAATGCTGTAATCCTGTGATTCTTATTCCCATAAGTCAGCTGATGATATTTTTGGTGACTTGGAAGTTGGTCTCCGGAATCAGACTCCCCTGCCTTTTTGGCATCAGCTGCCTGTTCACCCTGTACTCTGTGGACCTCCTTCTCACACAGGAATCCCTTTGATCTCAGAGACAGCTCTGTAAGGTGCAGAGCAAAACAAGTATCAGGCGATTTCCCTTCCTGGTGCTCATAACAATATAAGTGGCCCGAGAGCGTAAGCAAGCTTAAAAACAACTGATAGTACTGTCCTTGCAGCAACCTTTGCAAGCGCCAAATTAATTTCTATCAACACCAATATGTTATTTCAAAGAAGAGACTTCCCACACATAAAAGGAATAGAATGAATGACACTTCAAAACGCTTTGATTATCCATTTTCATAAATACAACAACACTCGGGGTGGGGGTGGGGCAACTCCTGCTTTTACCATCAACTAAATTCTTCAGAACTTGCAGAGGATGATTTTCTTAGCAGCCCTTCCTTTTCTAAGAAGCCACATCAAATGATTCCCAGCCCATGTGTAATTCACCATGAACTGACCCACTTGAAAACATGCTTTTTCTTAAAATTAAAGAGTAGATCATGCATGGATATACATGAATTAATTTGACAATGAACATGAAGCAGGAAAATCTTTAATAATAAATGACCCTGCCGCCTTACCAGTAAAAAGTAAGGACGTCTAATATTGAAGCCTAGTAAAGCAGCACTCCAAACACACAGCCCCACTTAACACGGCGTTGTAAATCAACAATACTTACAAACAAACAAACAAACAACTAAATAAATAAAACCACAATCTCACCTAGGCTTGACGTGGCCTCAGAATCTTCTAACAGAGCACACCAATCAATTGGAGTCGGCTTGAGAGATTTTTTCCCCAACCAGGTTCCTTTTGGCCGACGCACAGCAAGCCAAAATGCTGAGATGCTGAGGTTTGCAGCAAAAAGAGGGCTTATTTACAAGGCAGCCAAGTGAGGAGATAGGAGAACAAACTCAAATCCCTCTACCTGAAGGTGAGGGACTCGGGGTATTTATGCTATAAAGGATAAAGATGCAGGGGTGGGGTCGGAGGCTTGGGGAGCAAGGGGAGAGGTGATTGAAAAAAGGTGCAGTAATTGTCCGTCTGCACAGGTGTAACTAGGCTACAGGCCCTCTGCACATTGCTCTGAGGGTGGAGTTTGTGGCTCTCTGATGTCAAAAGGTCACGGAACACTTGCACATGCCTAGTTGGAGGGTCAGTGGTCCTATCCAGTCTTAACCAGCTCAGCTCAAACTAGACACAGCTGACTCCAAGTTCCTAGAAAACAATGCTGGCAAACATCTTCTTGTTTAGGTTACATGCTGCTTGGAGGGCACGCAAGTCTTAAAACCACCTTGATTAGTCAAGGCAGGTGAAATGGATTTAACCCACGGTTTCAAGAAGAAATGTGTTTGCCATCTGCTAGAATTCTCTCTGACACTCAAAATACGTCCGTGGACCAGCAGCACCACCATTACCTGGGCATTTGTTAGAAGTACAAATTCTCAGGGCTACCCCCAGACCTGCTGGATTAGAATTTCTAGGGGTGGGGCCTAGGGATCCGGGTATAACAAGACTTCCAGGTGATTCTGAGGCACACCAAAGAGTGAGAAGGCTACTTGAATGTTCTGCACGTCAGCACACTGGGTTTGATCAGATGCCAGAGAGGTGAAATGATCAGAAACTAATGTTTATGGGGGACCTAGTATGTTCCAGGCACTGTTCAAAGGGCTTCTCATATGCTTATGATCCTTTGATGTAGATAGTTCTAGATAAATAGATGCCAGTTAATAGATAAACAGCTAGACAGGGAAGGAGGGAGAAACAGGAAGAGAGGAAGGGAGGGGGAGAGAGAGAGAGAGGGAGGAAAGGAAGGAAGGAAGGGGAAGGGACAGGAAGAAGGAAAGGAAAGAGGAGGAAAAGGTAGGGGAGGGGAGGGAAGGAAAGGAAAGAAAACTAGATTTCAGTTGTTATGTAGCTTTCACGCAACTGGTAAGAGGCTGAGTTAGAACTCAATTCCTAGTGTAATTTCAAAGCCCAGCTTTTGTTCTTCTTTGTTCATTCCACCACACTAAGCAATACAGGTAAGCAACAAACATTTAATGGCTCCAATAAAATTTAATTAATTGTTTGGGCCAGAAAAAAAAAGTTCCTGGAGAAATTAGATAGTTCACTGCTCTCTTCACAGAATATCATTTCTCACAAAATCTTCATGAACCAAAAAATCATCCAATTTCTAAAATCTTGGACTAACTTTATCCATCATGAAATCCAGAGAGGCTGTGGGAAGAAAAGCATTTGTCAATGCAGAATTTGGCCATTAGAGCCAGAAAAGCAAGTTTTGGTCAGAACATTGAGACTGATAATAAAAATTCCCAGTCACTTTTTAAATCTTTAGTAGATTATGTGTTATGCTTTCTAAAACGAGTTTCCAGATAAAGTTTCAGGAAGAGGTCTGAATAAAATGTTCTCGTAACTGTTTCTTTTTCCTCCATGTTTTCCTTTTGAATACTTCTCTTTTTGGCCAGGAAGAATTTTTCTTGTGCCTGACAAAATAAGCAAAATGCAAACTAGACAAAGAATAATGCACTTTCAAAAATTACCATATGAGTGTATTTATTTTGGTTAATAAAAACATTTCTATGAAATCCAGAGTCTTCATTTCAGCTACTTTAATTCGAACCAGTATGTGATCAGGTAGAAAGGAGACTAATGCATTTGCATGTTGAGGCAAAACATGATCACGTGGAACCGACAGCACTGTCATTGGTAGTCATGGCCTGAAAGTGCTAGTGTGGCCTGGGGGGAGGTGGGGGCCAGTGTCCTGCCAAGTGAAGGATGTCCTGCCTATGTAGGATGAAAGCCTCTGGTTTTCTCTTCCTGTGGTCATTTGAGATCCCTGCAACTTGAACAAGTCAGGCATCACATCAAAAAAGACAAATGGTCTATTTCCCACTTGACTGTCATGATATTTACATGACCTTGATCCTAGGGATTTCTTTATCTGAACCGTGTGGCCGGGAAAAGGAATCATGAATTCTCTTTAATATGAGTTCATCGGAACCTATTGATGAATTTTTCAGTGTGGTTTATTGAACCACATCCACTATTTTGAAAAGTTTTCTTTTCCCCTTTTTTTCCCTCCTGGTTATGGTTGTTTTGCAGGTTCTCATGTTTCTATAGATTGTTTTAGAGCATGCTCCCATGCTCCCATTGTCTGCTGGAAGCTGATCAAAGCATGAAATACAGGGAAAATATGTTATGCTTTTATAGCCACTTTCCCAAATTCTCAAATTTCAATGCTAATTGTTTCCATGAGGTTTTCTATAGTGAGTGACAGAATTTCTCATTTTACAATACAGTCTTTTATCAGTCACTGCACTGGTTGCTTTCCTGTAGTGCTCAGGAAATACTTTCTGGCACTGTGTGTGTGTGGCTGCATGGCTACAACGTCACGGCTGCCACTTGAAAACAGGAGCAGAGATTTCAACCCCCAGGCATTTCAAATTCTCCAGCCAACTGAAGCTTGCAGAAGAGATAGTTGGTATCTCACTGTCCAGAAGACACACCCATCATTCTCTGATACAGATATGTGATAGTGTTTGTGTATAATCACCGACATCATAGGTGGCAACTACAGCAGCTCGGATGGAGGGGCGATTTCCTGGACAAATAGCACAGCAAGGCGGCTGTCTCCCCACTTCGAGGGGACTGGGATTTGTGTCATCTGCAAATGCAGCCCTAACTCTGTCCCCAACACAATGACTCATCGAATGGGTCTGGGCTATTAAGCAAGACATTGGATTAAAACTTCAGCTGAATTCAATAAATATTTACTGAAGGCTATATTCAGCGTTCTCTATAAATGTAATGCAGCGGGAATACCTGCCCTCAGGGAGCCTGTAGTCCTGTAAACTGTGACGGAGGCAAGGCACAGTAACAACCTAGTCATAGTCCCAGGAGAACAGACTTTCTTTAGGATTCGAGATGATAGATGATGTGCATAACAGCAACTAGGAATGAAAGTCACATATAGTGACATCACTCTGTGCCAGATGGGATGTCAAACTCTTTATCTCTTTTTGTGTGTTGTTTTTACTTCAATCCTAAAATAAACACCCCCAAACCAAAACCAAATCAAAACAAACAAAACTTTACATATTACTGCTTTTATATGACACTTGAGGAAAATGAAGCTCAGAGACATATTAATCACATGAACAAACCCTGACCACTCACTGTAGCTAAAGCCTGGCTCTGGTGTCTACATCCTTTCCTTTTTCACTCTGGACATTTCCAGTTCCCAAACTGGCAATTATAATGTTGGCATTTTGATGGAGAGAGCTTTTTGAGGAAAGACATTGGCTAGCTTGATCTTTTATAAAGGATATGAGTTATATATATATATGAATTAAATGCAAACTGGAAAGATAGGAATCAGTGAACTGACAAGGCATATCATAATAGCAACCACATAAAAAGGCACATTTTATTAAGCCAATATTTAGATACTTACCATTTTAAATATTCTATGTAAATTGACCTTTGTAATCCTACAGCAGCCTATTATCCCCTTTTTACAGTTGAGGAAATACCTTAGAAATTAAAAAACAAACAAACAAACAAAAAAACTGTCTGAAAGGAGGCAACAACCAAGTAAAATTGGAAGCATGAGGAGTAATTAGCCAGATAAAAAGATTAGAATAATGTGCGTGTGTCAGGATAGCTTAGACTATGCTGCAATGATAAATAGCTCAAAATTTTTAAGGGCTTAAAGCAAACAACACAGGTTTATTTCTCTTTTATGCTTCATGTTCATCTCGGGATATTGCCCTGATTTAGGGACGGAAGCTGACACGTATTCCACCCTCTGGAATGTAGCTAGTTGCCATGGCAGTAGGAAGAGAGATGGAAAATCACACACCTGCTCCTAAAAGCTTCTGCTTGGTTGTAACACACGTTGCTTTTATTCACCTTTCACTGGTCAAAGAAAGTCACGTGATCATGGTTAACGTCAAGGAAGTAGGGAATGCTATGCTACTATGGACCAGGAGCAGACTATTTAGAAGTGGTGGTGAATAGTACTAATAACTGCCATGGGGAGAGACCAGAAGAATGTTCCAGGCAGAGCCAACAGTCAAGGCTTAATAAGGTTCTCTATGGATGGGAAACTATAAACATTTAGGTAATGGAAGCTGGGTTATGAAGGTCTTTGTGGCCACTTTTATAAGCTTGTACTTTACTGCATCATAGGGAACATTTGGGGGCTATACGAAGAAGAGTGAGTGTCAGACTTCATTTCACACAGGTTAGTATGGCTTCGGGGCAGTGGATAAATTTGAAGGCTAGAAACAAAAATAGAACCAGAACAGAATTAAAATTATCTGAGACTATGCTGGAGATAGTAGATGCAGAGAAGACAAGATTCATGGACATTTAGGAGGTATAACTGAAGGAACTTATAGATTAATTGAATATGGAGGATTACGAACTCTCAGATTTAAGATTTGGTGGATGTTGGCTCATTAAATGACATAGGGAACATAAAAGGAACAGAATTGAAGGTGAAATTTCTTTGGATGTTAGCCTGTGGATCTGACATGATTGAAAATGTGTAACAGTAACTGTAAATAGGAGTCTGAAACCTGGAGAAAGGGTCATGGATAGAGATTGAGTTTTGTAAACCACCAGGATACAGAGATGGTTAAAACCCTGAGAGTAAATGACAGTCCAAAGAGAAACTCTATCATGAGAAAAATAGTGGCCCAAGGATGGAACTCAGACACTCCAACATTTAGAAAAGAGACAAGCAGGAGGAGTTCATGAAAGAGATAAAGAAGGAATGGACAGGGGCAAAAATAGAGAGAAAAGAGAGAACTCAACAAAGTCGGTCGCATCAGTCAATCCTGAAAGATAAATTCGTAGAGTGCCCTTTGGAGCTGGGAGTAATTAAGGCTACTGATACACTTTTTAAAAACAATATTGAGGTACAAATGATATACAAAAAATTTCACATCGTCAATGTACACAATGCGATGGGTTTGGGTGTACACATACACCTGCAAAGACATCACTACTGGGACTTCCCTGGTGGCGCAGTGGTTAAGAAGCTGCCTGCTGATGCAGGGGGCACGGGTCAGAGTCCTGGTCTGGGAAGACCCCACACACCGCGGAGCAACAAAGCCCGTGCGCCACAAATACTGAAGCCCACATGCCTACAACCCACGTTCCGAAACAAGAGAAGCCACCACACTGAGAAGCCCAAGCATTGCAACGAAGAGTAGCCCCTGCTCGCCACAGCTAGAGAAAGGCCCTGCGCAGCAACGAAGACCCCACTCAGCCAATAAATTATTCATTTATTTATTAAAAAAAAAAAAGACATCGGTGCTATTATGGTAATAGGCATATCTGTGTCCTCCAAAAGTTTTCTTGTGTTCCTTTTTATTTAATTTTTTGTGTGTGTGGTAAAAATACTTAGCATGAGATCTACTCTATTAACAAAATTTTGAGTGCACATTACAGTACCATACTACAGGTGCTATGTTGTACAGCAATTGGTATACATTTCAGTTCTACAAGATGAATAAGGTCTACTGACACACTTAAGTAGAACACATCAGTTGATTGGTTGGGGCAGAGTAAATTTCAATGGATTGAGTAGTGCCAGGAGGAAGACAGTGAATACAGACCATGCTGTCAAAAAGTCTGACTGAAAAGAAAAGGAGTAATAAAGAAATATATTGATGAGGTCATAGAGTCAGGAGATTTCATAAAGTTGAAGACTCGGGCATATTTATGTTTATAAGCTATGGAGAAAGAGATGGTGATGTGGGGAGTACAGGAGATAGAGATGCAGAACAAATAAATGGCATCCTTATTTCCTAAATAGTCAACAACTCTAGTTTTGATAAACACTTTACCATGGAATTTGAAAGGGAGACTTAACTCTTCCAAGAAAAAAATCAATATATAGAAAGTAATAAAATCCATATGAAAGACAGAATAGTCCAATGAACTGAGCTGGAGCTTCAGAGGCTGAAGGTTTTCATCATGGCCAGATGATTGATTTACTGTATAATTTGGGCAAGTTATTTTAATTTCCATTGGCTAAGAGGCATGCAAATTTTAGATAACTCAAGTTGAACTTATCTTGTTTTTCACATATGTAATATAAGGGTAAGCCAACCCCTGAATAACTAGGAAAGATAATTAGCTAGGATGTTTGCAATAAAAAATATTTTGCAAACAAAAATTGCTGCACAAACATTTCTCAAAAACATGTTATTTTACATATAATTTCAAACCACTTTACGGTATATCCTTTTTTGTGCCCAAAAGCCGAGTTTTGAAAAAAAATTGATAATGGTGGAATTTCAGAGTGGAAAAGCATGGGTGTTATTTATAAAGGAGTCAGATAGGGAAACCATAATCAAGAATTCTCTTGAATTTATTTCAAACATTACAGCCCCACGAAAACCCTGAAATAACACCTCTGTAAGCCATCTGGTTCAGACTTGCTTTCTGATACCCCCATCAGCAACTTGCCTCTATGAAGTGGGGGCAGCCCTCTTGTTCTTGCTTAATTTGCAACCTGTGTGCTTGTCATACATGCTCTACGCTGCAGTGTAGAAGGAAATTGCTTTTTGCTGCTCCTCCATACTTGAGTTCACTTTCTAATTCAACAGCTGTGGAGCACTGTTCATCTCTGCCTGGCTGCTGGCCTGGCAAGTTTCCTCTCAAAGCTGTGGGGATACGGCCCTTCCTTTGCCTGAAACTCTAGCCTTTGTCTGAAACAAGAAGAATTTTAAAACTGTAATTCTTATTCATGTGAAATGCATCTTCAATTGATTGTTAGTGGTGACTCTGAGCACTGGGTTGAGACAAAGTTCCAAGCCATTCCAAACCAATAGGGAAAAATATGGTGATGAAAAATCCATGTCTAGGAATTTCCTGGCGGTCCAGTGGTTCGGATTTGGTGCTTTCACTGTGGAGGGCCCAGGTTCAATCCCTGGTCGGGGAACTAAGATCCTACAAGCCGTGGGACATGGCCAAAAAAAAAAAAAAAAAAAAAAAAAAAATTTTCATGTTTACCGTGGGTGTTGAAAAAGGAGGGGCAGTATGATGTCAGGTATTTACCATCCCCACTGCTGGCCGACACTTTCGGACATAGTATCTATCACCAGGAGCTCTACTCCTACTTAGGAATTCTAGCCCTAATTATCTAGTGCTTTTCTGTCTTGTCCCAAGTTCAGGGAACTTTATCCCCATGTTGTGCCCTATTTCTGAGTCAATCTTAGTAACCCTTAGTTACCTGGCTGAGTCTTAAACTATGACAAGCCCCTGTCATCTAAAAGGCCTTGTGCTAATTATTACATTTAAGAAAAGGATTAAAAAGTGAAGGTTCTTGTCCATATGCATGAATTGTTTCAGTTTGCTTTCTTCTTTGGTTTATTTGTTGTGGCTACTTTTCAATTTGCTTTCTGTGGTGGGTTTTTATGTGGTTGACTACCTGTCAAACCACTGTTGTAAGTTGGTTGGACAAAGAGAGAAAAGAATTTATAAAACCCACAGCCTTTATCTTTACCAAATGGAAAACAATCTCTACATTTGAAACAGTATATTATGAAATAAAATACCCTGGAACCTAATTAAACTTAAAAGCTTTTGCAGAGCAAAGGAAACCATCGACAAAACAAAAAGACAACCCACTGAACGGGAGAAAATATTTGCAAATGATATGGTCTTTAAGGAGCTAATATCGAACATATATAAACAGCTCATACAACTCAACATCAAAAAAAACAAACAACCCAATTAGAAAACGGGCAGAAGAACCGAATAGACATTTTTCCAAAGAGGAGATACAGTTGGCTCACAGATGAGAAGATGCTCAACATTGCTAATCATCAGGGGATGTCTGCCAATATTTTTTTCATTGTAAAGGTTATGCTTTTTCCTAAATGATTAATAAGTAACACATTTTGCTACTGTGTGATACATAATAAGTAATACACATTTGCTACTAATACATCCTCCAGCACACTTTCACCCAGCAGTTTTAGCATGCATTGATGATTCTTGTCTGAGCCACACTGGAGACTGCAAGATAGTAACTTCCTAATTTTATTATTCTTTCTCTATTTATTAACTAACATTCTCTTGTGAAGAAAAGACCTCCTTCTTTAGTAACTCTATGGTCTCATGGGCTTTTTAAAATTCAATTCATTTTTTTTTCAATTTTATAAATTCCCAAATTGTCCCATATTTGGCCCTTCACGCTTGCTATTTTTGCTTTTTACTTACCATTTTCTGCACACTTTCTTTGCTTTCTGACATAAGATGTTCCAGGTTCACCTTGTACATTCTCCATCTCTGATCTGGAATCCGCCATTTCTCCAGGGAACATTCCTTCCTTTCAGTGTTGAACAGTACTTTGAAACCAAGGTCTTGGCACTAGTATGTTCATTTCCTCTGGGTGACATTGCTTCTGGGCCTCTTCAGTGGCCAGAGCTAGGGATGTATATATTTTTAAAATCCTGAGTTTACGCTGGCAACTCCACTTCAAATCCAAACCTCAGGGCTCCTGACCTTCCGTATTTATACACTGCTTTTCCTACAATGAGACCCTTGAATCCTAATACCACCAATATATTTACTCATTGCTTTATCCTACAATACACACAGAAAAATAATTTTAAGAAACAACAACAAAACTGCTAAGTAATGTTCATGATATTTTTGTTCTTTTTACCTTGAGAAAATACCTCATGAAGGGTGTATAGTCAGAGAAATATGTTCAAGAGTTATTTGAATAACCCTTCTTTAAAATGTGTGTTTCTGTTGTCACTGTAATATAAAATTGGGTTCATTTGTTTTTGATTGAATTAAAATTTAGGGTTTTTTTCATCCCTGTTGATATAATTTTATTTTTATTTTTTTATAATTTTATTTTTGAATATGTGAATATTTATGTGGCTCAAAAACTCCCCAAACTATAAAAAAATTGTTCTCAGAAGAGCCTCACATTCTTTCTAATTCCTGTCACCACTCCATTCTTCCTTCTTCTGACTTCACATAGGGAATCATTTATACTCATTTCTAGGTTAATTTTCCTATTTTTTGTCAAAAAACTTATATATGTATATAAAGAAAAAAACAACTCTGTATCTGTGTAGGTATAGATAAATAAAAATGGTAGGAAGACTCCTTTGCACCTTGGTTTTTTTTACTCTTTATCCATTCTCAGAGATGATTCTCATTCTTTTTTATAACTCTGCTGTAGAATAGTACTCCACTGTGTGGATATAGCAGGTTTTCTTCAACCAGATTCCTATGAATAGACCTGGGTGGTTGGTTTCCTATATTTTGCCGTGACAAATAATGCCATAGTGAATAACCTTTTATAAAATTTTTTTTTTTTTTTTGTATCTTAGGCAGTTTATACCTGGGGTAAATTCTTAAAAGTGGGACTTCTGGGTCAAAAGGCATTTTGATAGATATTGCCTAACTCTCCTCCATAGGGGTTGTGTGACATTCTGCATTCCTACCAGCAATGCCTGAGAGAGTCTTTATCCATAGTCTGGGCAACAGAGTGTGTTATTAAACTTTTGAATTTTAGGAATAGATTTTTGTTTTAAGTTTTCCAGGTAATTGTGATGTGCAGTCAGGTTGGGAAGCATTGGCCTAGATTGTCAGCAATTCTAAGAGACTGCAATTTAATTTTCTCACCTTTGATATTATCAAGGGCTAAGGATAAAACACTGGATGATAGCTGAATAAAAAATATACCCCATGCTCACTTTAAAAAGGGTTTTGTGGGGCTTCACTGGTGGTCCCGTGGTTAAGACTCTGCATTCCCAATACAGGAGGCCCAGGTCTGATCCCTGGTAAGGGAAATAGATTCCACATGCCACAATTAAAATATCCTGCATGCCACAACTAAAGATCCCATGTGCTGAAACTAAGACCCAGCACAGCCAATTACATAAATAAAGAAAGAAAGAAAGAAAGAAAGAAAGAAAGAAAGTATATTTAAAAAAAAAGGTTTTGCCTGTTGGGAGTAACATATACACACTACTATATATAAATTAGATAAACAACAGGGCCTCCTGTATAGCACAGGGAACTATACTCAGTATCTTGTAATAACCTATATAGAAAATAATATGAAAAACTATATATATATATTCTTTCATATATATATATGAAACTAACACAATACTGTCAATCAACTATACTTCAATAAAAAAAATCAAACCAAACCAAACCAAACAAAACAAAAAACAAAACCCAAATAAATAAAAATAAAAAAATAAAATAAAAAGGGTTTTTTCTGTATAGCATCATTTCAGATACCTTACTGATATGACAATATCCAGTCAGGGCTGATGCCTCTTTAGGCATCAGCAGGGAGCACTTCTAGGGGACTTGGCATCCTAGTTGAGTCATTCAAGTTACTATTCATCCAAACACTGGTTTCAAAATGAACTTATAGAGTCTAGGTACCATACTTTATAGGTCCTAAGACATTTTTTTTAAACATCTCCATAATCAGTTTGCATCTTACCATTGACAATATATCATGATTAAATTGGTAGCTTTTTCCCCTCTCTTAAAGAACAGTTTCTAGTATCTTTAATATAGAATTTTAGAAATAAAAGGGTAATTAATTAAAAAGAATCAAAGTGGCATCTAGACAAATTATACGCATACTTTCTTAGTGATCCTGGGCACATATATAACTAATCAGAGTAGAGAACAATGTGGTCAATCTCCAATGTCTCTGTCCTAAACCCTGTAACCTGGGGCGAGAACAGGCAGTCTTGGTCCCCACATTCCTTTGTCTCAGTGGTCCAGCCTTCAGTGTTCTCTCCTTGACTCTCAAGCTGGTCTCTGACAGTTGGTTATGGGGCCTTGTGGGCTGTCTCCCTTTGCCCCAGCGTCTAGTTATTTATAAGAAACAGGGTTGACTGTCTTTACCCCTAAAAATATTCTCTGCCACAGCCACCAATGCATTACTTTTTTCTCAGCCAGATGCTGTGCTCTTCACCCATGTACGGAGTCACCTGTAACCTAACGCCAGCAACCGTTTTCCTAACCAGGAAGGGATCACAGCCTTGCCTGCAGGGTCAATAGCCACTCTCCACCCCCCGCCCCCTAGCCATATTTTCCCAGTGGAGCTGATCATTTGTGCCTGTCTGCTGTTCTGCATAGTCCTCACACAGTGACCACATGGTCCCCATGGCTGGCCTCACAGTGGATGCTCATTCTGGTCCAGTGCCCAGGTCTGCTCTACTGTCACTAATAGTCTACAGTGATAGGAAGTCTCCTTGCCTACCAGGTCAGAACTCTTGGACAAGTCAGTGATACTCATTTCGTGGTTTCAAAAGAAAGAGTTTCTTGACAGTTTTCAACTACAAAGACTTCATCATAAGAATAATCAGATTGTCTTTTAATTCCACTTTTAAATTTCCCTTATAATATCTGCCCAGCAGAGATGACATCAAGCAGGTGGAATCAAGCCTCTCAGAATTTGGAATCAACCTTTTTTCACCAAGAATTTTTTTTTTGTATGACATTTTTAAAGTATGCTTTGTAATAGTTGTTTCTGTCTTTGTCTTTGCTGTTGTCTGCAGGTACCATCACAGCAGTAGCCCAAAGTATTTGGAATCTGATTAGTGAGCTATTGGAAAAACATTGTTTATGATGGTATCTAGAAAAACAAAATGCTACTTCCAGCTTTAAATGTTAATTGAAAATTTTACTTGAATTTAAATTTGTCAACCCCACTCACAGTTCATAAAGAATTTCAACTCAATGTCTATCTTGAATGCAAACTAATTGTTTCCTCAATTGACTCAGCCATATTTTATAAGATTAAATCTAGTGTTTCTGGAGATAAAAATATTATTTTGTATGTGGAATCCCTTAAGTGCCTGGTTGTCTTTCTGGTGGTCACTGGGAAGACAAAGGGAAAAAATATATTTTGTCCCTATTGTCATTGAAATTCAGTCTAGAGGGTAAGTGTACGCATAAAGATATGATCATAGCAGATTGCAAGGACAGAAATAAAAAGAGAGCACAAAAAAAAGAGCACCTACCAGAAGAGCAAAAGAGGAAGTTTCATGGAGGTAGTGCCAGGTAACAAAGCCTAAAGCGTGGGTAGGAGTTGGCCAGGTAAAGCTGGGAAGTTTATAGAGGAGAGGGTGAGAAAACATTCCAGGCAGAGGGAAGCCACGTAGGAAGGACACAGATAGAAAAAAGAATTGTGTAAAGAAGATGTTGCAAAGTAAACTTTAAGGCATGGAAGAGAAAGGGAGGAAACCAGAGAGATTGGTTGGAAACCAAGCAAGACACTTAGGACTTTATCTCGCTTTTTAAGGATCTTGAACACAATTCTGTGAAGCCAGTGCCAGTCCCTCTCCAGTCAAGAGGGTAGCTGTCAGCTCCTGAGGGGTGGCACGGAAGTGAGTTTTAAAGAGATCAAGATTACGTACAGGGAGGCTGGTTGAAACACTGTTGTAAGGGTTCAGACAAACTCTGAGCATTATGGACATTAAGGCTGCCACATTTTAATCTGCTTTTGGACTCTAGCTCCTGATAGTTAAAACTAACCAAATTCCTGAGTTACTAAACTTCAATTTGTGTTTTTTGATTTCCTCTTATAGCAATGTCTCTAATAAGTTACACCTTCACAGCTGTGTGCAAGCAAGTTAAATGCAAAATCTGCAAATAACCAAAAGAAAATCCAACTGCGGGCATGAAAAGGATACACTGGGTAGGTGTTCACGCAGAGGGGGCAATGTGTACAAATGCAAATACAATTATTATAACAGATGATAAAAGTATTATCATAGCAATTATCCTAAAGACGATGTCAGAAAGAAAATATGACTTGGGGGTGTGTAAAAGAATTTTGCAGGCACTTTTACTTCTAACTGAACACCAATAAGGGCAGACATAAAGGAATGACTGAAAATCAATCTGAGTTGAGCTGAAGATGTATTCTGGGTTGAATAGATGTTTTCTTTTTGTTTGTTTTGTTTTCCTAGCCCCATACAGTTGAGATAATAAAGAAACTAAAAAAAACCTAAGTTGTACATAATTGTGCAGGCAAGAAGAACTATTGACATAATAAGTCTCTATTTGTAAGCAACAGAAAACCCAACTCTACCTAGCTGAAAAACTAAAGGAAGTTTATTGACTAATGTAATTGAAAAATACAGAGACAGGGCAGCCTTCAGGCATAATTTGACTCTGACATTCGTGATATGGTTGTAAATGATTTTCTCCATTTTCTCTCTCTGGGCATCAAGCTTATTTTTAGGCTGGTTTCCCTTACGATAAATGCTAGAACATCTCGGGGCCATACGCTTCCTCACATATTTCTGGGGCAGGAGAAAGATCTTCTTCAGCAGTCATAGACCGAAAATCCTGAACTTCACTTCTATCAGGCTATGGTCAGCCACGTGCCTGCCCTTGAACCATGGCTATGACCAGGGCATAGTCAGATGCTGACTGACTTAGGCTGGATTCTGTATCCATGACTGAATCAATAACTTTGACAAGGAGATTCCATTACTTCAATTGACTCGGATCAATCAGAGTTCACTCCTGGTAGTCTTGGTCAGGTTGCTCAGACCAGGCAGGGTCAGTGGGGACTGGACTCCAGCTCACTATCTGCTTTCCAAGCTGTGCACTCTGGCATTGGGCTGTATTTTCTGGAAGAAGGACAGTCTTTTTATAATTCTCATAGAAGCACAATCCCATATACTAATAGCTCTGTGTCTGCCCATCCATGGCAACTTATATTTTTTCTATTTCACATGGAGGTGGCTAAGGATGAGCAACGGCCATGACCCTGGATTTGAGGGCTCAATCCCAACTATACAAATATTTTTTTATCTTGCCTATTTGCTCCTTCAGATCGAAGCTCCATCCTGCTATTTCTCTAAGAATCTGACTTGCATCTTTTATTGTATGTCAATTATATCTCAATGAAAGTTCTAAAAAAAAAAAAAAAAAGAATCTGACTCGCATCAACAGCTTCCCTATCCTTTGATCCCAGTTGTCAAGCTCAAGGACGCGAGACACTTCAAGTGGGCTGGCTGCATCCTTCCACTACAGGCCAAGCTCTTGCCAACAGCCTTCTTTACATGTGTCTCTGTCTCTGCCCTTTGTCTTTAGGTTCTGGGACCTGCTTCTTCCCCTTGCCTCTTGCCCAGTCCCTCCTCCTGACCCTGCTGTTCCCAGCCTCCAGGAGTTTGTGGTCTCCTTGCCTTGTCCTGGCCTTTACAGACAGTACCGCTACTAACGTCTCTTCAAAGGCCCCTGTGTGATGTGCTTCCCCATGGGGGAGTACCTTGTTGAGTGATGGAATGAAGCCACAGTGCCTTCAATGCTCCACGGGCACATTGGTCACCTTTTGGTTCCCTGGAAAACCAAGCTCAGTTGGTCCAGGTACAAATCCAGGTACAAAGGGAAAATTTCATTTTGTAATGATCTGTACTGAAAATGCCAACAGTCTAGAAGTTTGAGAAAACTCAAGAAAAAACAGTTGTACATCAGGATATTTTACTCTAAACTTGGAGTTACATACATCTTTTAAATTACACAGATTAGAATGCTGAAATGTTCCAGATCACTTCTGGGGAGAGGCCACAAACAATATTTTATGAGGCCAAAATAAGAAAGGAGGAAATGAAAGTGCTCAGAAATCTCAGGAGAGCTCATCCAACGCTTTGCCTTTATCTCTGACCACTTCTGTAGATGACAGCTCTGTTAATCAGGACTGGATACACCTAAAAGGGGGAGTTTAGCTGAGAAAAATACGTGTCACAACTAAGAAAAATACAATGTGAGTTTGTCGTGAAGTCTGTTCTGTGATGCACAACTTTCTCAAGCCAAAATTTTAACCTGGTGAGCAAACAGTTCAGTGCTGCCCTTAGCAGAGAACCATAAATTAAAGATAAGCAATTCTTCAGACTTTCCAAGGCCTTGACTTAGAAGTAAGTCTGGAATCCCAACCAAATCTGCATTTGGTTAAACAATTTGGCACAGTTTTCTATTTTGAGGCATTAAACTATAGTTACAAGTATTCTTATTTCATTCCAAATAAATGTGCCCTAAAGTAGATGTAACTAAGGAAGGCTCTTCCTTTTCTTTAAAGGAAAAAGGGAAACAAACAAAAAAACAGCAAATAAACAAGTCCAAAGAGAAAAAAATGCAAGACAAAACTTGGTGAAGCTAGAAAATTGTGTATATGGCGTGTTTTATAGTTTGATCAACATATAAAATTGATTGTGCTAGTATATCAGAAGAACTCAAATACTCAGAAGGTAACCTGGAGGCACCTCTCCTCAGGAAAAAAAAAAAATTAAAGTTTCTCTGATAAATCCAAATAATCAAGGGTGGTGATAATTTAGCCTCCTTACAATCAAGTTTTTCCTTGATTAAAAAATTCCTTTGCTGTTTTGCTCCAACATTTGTTAAATGGGTCAACAAAACTGGTGTTTTCTTAGTTGGAAGTGTGAGTTGATATGAGGGTTGGGGAGAGGAAGGACAGAAATTTATTAATAGTAAGTAAAAAAAAAAACACAACAAAAAACAACAACAACTCTGCAAGTTGAAAGGAAAGGAAATGTAGGCCTGGTGGAGAATGACTTCTTCCTTCTCAAACGGCCAAGAGCAAATGCCATTATAAATACTCCAGGAATCCAAGAAAAAGGTTTCCGTGCTGAAGCATGTGAGTCTACCTGAAATCAGGGTAATGGATTAGGGCACTCCTCTGATCCTTTCAACTCTTGTGATTTAGTCATTCAGTGCCACTTCTTGTATAGTGATCAGGGGCAACTGTGCTACTTTCTAATGGGGAATATGTAAAAGAATAAAATGTAACTTATGCTTCAAGAAAGCCCACAATCTAGAAAGGCATTCATATACTGCTTAGATAAACAAAGACTAGCTTCATTTTCTATCACCTATAAACTCAAGGTCTCCTTTCCCCACCCTACCTTACTCCTCTGGGTAACAAGGAAAAAGATATGTATTGCCAACCAATGGTTTCTGTGCCTCCTCCAGTTTAAACAGTCTGTCTTGATTTCAGATCTTTTTGAGGTTAAATATTCCCATGAATTCTAAGTTTAAATCCTTGTCATGGTGGCCTTTCCCTTCTTCCTTCCCAAGGGCTCTCTGTTTGTCCTTATGATTCCTCTTGGCATTGGAGGAATGTCATGTGGCCTTATGATGGTCTTTTGCTGGTTTCTGTAGTGGGGTGGCTGGTCCAGCCCTTGGATCCACTCAGCTCAGGTGTGTTTTGTGGGATCACATTTCCGAGTAGGAGGCTGAAATATGCTCCTAAAGTCAGCAGCTAGGAAACGCTTGATCTACTCATGACTGGACACACATCCTTGCTGATCTACGTTTGTGGTTTATGGAATACATAGAGGCTAGCACGGTGCCTGACCAGAGTGGTATTGGGCAAATTTTTCATAGTGTTATGAATCAATTTTTCCATGGTTTTTCAATGAGAAGTCATACGTTTTTAAAAAGCCTATGTATGTGGCTCCAGCAGCCATGCGAGAGGGTCTTCAGGACCCCCTGGCCTGGAGCCCACAGGCAGGCTGCCCCATCAGGCAGGGCCCTGCCCCGCAGAACCCCCAGCCCCTCCACACAACTTGCTGACAACACCCACCCTCAGCCGATTTCTTAGATGAGGTCTGTGTATATTTATCTAGATTCCAGATCCTATGGGTGATGTCTTATTTCTGGGAATGGTTTAAGTTATGTCTGACTTTCTAAAGGAAAGGGTAAAACACTGAAAAATGGGGGTTTTATGCTTTTTTTCTTTCAATTTAACTATGAAATTTCCCTTCCACCAATTTTTAATAATGAGAGATCTGTGAGTGGTCCCTGCTTCTTGAAACAAAAATTAAAAAGTAGTTTCTGTGTAACAATAATAATAAAAAAAAAGCCTATGTACTGCATGGGAATTCCCTGGCAGTCCAGTGGTTAGGACTCTGTGCTTTCACTGCCAAAGGCATGGGTTTGATCCCTGGTCAGGCAACTAAGATTCTGCAAGTCACCTGGTGTAGCCAAAAAAAAAAAAAAAAAAAAGATTGTAGCACCTTTCAAATAAAGTTCTCAATTAAAAAAAAAGCCTACATACTTTTTTGCATAATAGGTGTTCAGTACATGTTGAGTTCTACTCTGCCTTCCACTCTTTACAGTAATTAACTGCTAAACAACTGTTTTCCACTTTCTTAATGGAAAAAAAAATCAACAAAATGTTTTCTCACCTCAGACCAGCCAAGTCATAACACACAGGTTTCCTATCACACATGTGAAATGGACATTGTTTTAGTAGCCATGTCAGTACCAGTAGAAAAGTGGTTAAAAAATCCTCTAAGAGGTGGCCCCGTGACCTGCCCTGGTCGTTGGAGTCGTTATGAGGGACTGGGACCCAGGAAACCTCGAAATGGATCTGCCATTATTGTGATATAAGTGATACGGTGACCACAGAAAAAAATATGTAAATAATTTTCATTTCTTCATGACATTAAATTATTGAGGAAGTGTGGAGAGGAAGTTTCTCATGACCAAGTCATAGAATAACTCTTCGTAAACAACAGAATCGACTCATTGGCCTTTGAGGATGTAGCTGTGAACTTCACCCTGGTGGAATGGGTTTTACTGGATTCCTCACAGAAGAAACTCTACAGAGATGTGATGCAGGAGAACTTCAGGAATGTGGTCTCAGTAGGAACAAAATGGGAAGATCATGACATTGAAGAGTGGTACGAAAACCAGGGGAGAAAATTAAGAAGTCCTATGATAAAGAGAATCTCTGAAAGTAAAGACAGTAGTTACTGTGGAGAAAACTTCACCCTTATTCCAGCTCTCAATCTGAAGAAGGAAACTCCTGGTTTAAAACCATGGGAATTCGGTGCCTGTGCAAAAGTCTTCATGCATCATTCATCTCTTAATAGTCACATTAAATGTCACATTGAAGACAAACCAAGAGAGCATCAAAGGTACCGTGAGAAGCTATATAAATGTAAAGAATGTGGGAAAGCATTCATTTCTCCTAGTTCTCTTAGAACACATGAAAGGAGTCACACTGGAGAGAAACCCTATGAATGTGAACAATGCGGAAAAGTCTTCCGATATCAAAAATCTTTTCGACTACACAAAAGAACTCACACAGGGGAGAAACCCTATGAATGTAAGGAATGTGGGAAAGCCTTCATGTGGCAGACAACTTTTCGAAAACACATGGTAACACACACTGGAGATTTACCATATAAATGTCAGAAATGTGAGAAAGTATTCCTTTATCCCAGTTCTCTTCGAACACATGAAAGGAGTCACACTGGAGACAAACCCTATCAATGTGAACAATGTGGAAAAGTCTTTTCGTATCAAAACCCCTTTCGAATACACAAAAGAACTCACACAGGGGAGAAATACGTATGTGAACAATGTGGGAAAGCCTTCACATGGGAAACAACTTTTCGAAAACACATGATAGCACACACTGGAGATTTACCATATAAATGTCAGAAATGTGAGAAAGCATTCTTTTATCCCAGTTCTCTTCGAACACATGAAAGGAGTCACAATGGAGAGAAACCCTATGAATGTGAACAATGTGGAAAAACCTTTAAAAGTCCTAAAACTATTCGAATGCATGAAAGAATTCACAGAGGAGAGAAACCTTATGAATGTAAGCAGTGTGGTAAAACCTTCAATTATTTCAGTTCCTTCCAGGCACACAAAAGACATCACACAGGAGAGACACCATATGTATGTAAAACATGTTCTAAAGTATTGTGTACTTCCAGTTCTCTTCGAAATCATGAAAGAATCCACACTGGAGAAAAGCCCTATGAGTGTAAGGAATGTGGAAAATCCTTCACATGGCACAAAACTTTCCAGTATCACATGATAACACACACTGGAGACGGACCTTATAAATGTAAAGAATGTGAGAGAGTGTTCATTAATCCCAGTTCTCTTAAAATACATGAAAGGATTCACACTGGAGAGAAACCATACCAATGTGAACAGTGTGGTAAAAGTTTTAGGTATCGAACAGTATTGAAAATACATCGAAGGACTCATACTTGAGGAAAACCCTATGAATGATAAATGAAGGGAAAACCTTTGCTTTCACTTGTATTCAAGTGCATGAAAGAATTCACACTTGATAGAAACCCTATCAATGGCAGGAATGTGGAAAATCCTCCATTTGTGTCTCAATCATTCAGAGACATATGAGACTACAGACTGGATGGAAACCATATGAAATGTGAAGAATGTGGGAATGGTTTTTCTGATCTTAGTAGTTTATAAAAGTATAAAAGGATTTGCTAGATAAAATCTTGATTGTGCACAGCGTGGGAAACACTTCAATTGGCTGATGTCATTACATGTAAAAACTCCCATGGAGAAGAAGTATAAATGTCAGTAACATGAAATAACTTGATGAAAATTAATCCATGCCTAATGTTCCAGAAAACCTTCAATATGAAAGAGTTGTTTTATTTTTATTTATTATTATTATTTTTCAGCTGGGCCAGGCAGCATGCAGGGAATCTTAGTTCCCCAACAAGGGATGGAACTTGTGCCCCCTTCAGTGGAAGCCTGGAGTGTTAACTGCTGGAAGTCCTGAAAGAATTGCATTAAAAGTTTATAAATATGTTATGGTTACTAAAGATTCTTCTTCAAGTATGTCCTTCAGTGATGGATTTCTGCTAATTTAAGAAATGAATATTAAAGTGAGTTAATTCTGTAAGTTGTCTTTCAACAATAGTACATAAGGTTCAAAGGTCCTTTTTCCTCCTTTAGTCAGATAGTGATTTTTTTTCTTTTGATACTTGAAGCCTGTTGGATCCATGGGTGAATTTAATGTATTTCTAGTATGCAATGAGGCTTCAATTTGTATAATTTTCTATTCATTCTCTGTTAATGGGCCATTAAAAAGTGGTAGTTTGGTATTTGTAGGGATTTTCCTAGTAGCTTTGTGTGGCAGTTCCTGGGTATTTACTCCTTCATATATATTGTATCCTTTCTACTGAGAAAGAAACCTTTGGGTGGTAGTGCATGTAGGAGCCTTTTTCCATTTTCCATTCTATTAAACACTTGAAATAAATTTTGTGTATGGCTGGGATGTCAAAGACTATACTGTTATGTAAATAATGATTTTTCCTATTTGCTTTTTGTGTTTCCTTCTGACTGGTATTTGTTGAGTAGACTGTGAAAGTTGTGATAATACAAAAATCTGGCGTCAGAGATATCTTGCCTGTGAATAATAGTAGGACCTAGACTCTCCAGAATCCATCCCCTTTGTGGTTCCATGTTAGCATTCACCAATAGCTCATCTTCGTGTGATTTTAAAGCAGATGCAAAGACATTCTTCAGATATTGGAGCCCCCACACTGGGAGAGAGGCAGATACATAGGAGCTTCAAGGACACCATCTTCCAGCTTATTTTCCAGATTCTGTGTCCTTGTAGTCGAGTATTATCAACACCACCAACAAATGTTTGTTTTCCATTTTTATAGATGTATAGCTTCCCCTGATGTCTTCATAGCTTCCACATCAAAGATCCATCAGAGTTTGAAATTTTTCTATAAGGCTTCTTGTGTCTACTATGAATGTATTTCAGTGTTTTATGGTTGGGAATATTCTCTGATTCCACTCTTCTCTGGATTATATCTTTGTTTCTCTGCTGCATTGTGCAGTAGCATCCTTGACCCATTGTTTCCATGTGAGAATAGGCACCTTCCTTCTCTCAGGAGGGTTGTGGGTATTTCCTGTTACTTGTAGCTGAGTGTAATTTTTCAATATGTTTTTTATTGTATTGTATTTTATATGATTAAAACCAAGTTTTTGGTGAAACAGTAAAAAAAAAAAAAAAATCCTCTAAGAATTAAAAAAATCCAATAGGAATTTAAACTCTCAATTTGTTAAAAACATAAGTTGCTTGATTATTTTCAGCATTATACTTCGTTTGCATTTTAATTTTGTATTTATTCTTTATGTATCAATAGAAAACATTACAAAGAAATTTTACTCATGATTGTTTCAGACAAAATTCAGTTATTTTTTCCCAGTTTCCTTATTGCCTGTAACTATATAATTACATAAAATAGTTATAAGTGTGTATTTGCACAAAGTTGCAGTATAAGATATATACACTGTCAAGCCCTTTTTCCCTCTTAATATTAAACATTATTTTCCATATTGCTAATTGTTATATGAATGATTTTAATAATGACATAATATTCCATCACTTAGAAGTGATGGAATATTCCCCCATGATATATTTAGGTAATTTCTTAGTTTTTCATGATTATATGTAATATTACAATGGCCACTTTTAGGAACATGATACAGATTATTCTGCTTCTTGAGTAATTTCTTAGCAGTTAGTTTCCCAAGAAAAGCTCCCTGGACTTTCTAGGTGGCGCAGTGGTTAAGAATTCGCCTGCCAATGTGGGGGACATGGGTTCGATCCCTGCTCCAGGAAGATTCCACATGTCACAGAGCAACTAAGCCTGTGCGCCACAACTACTGAGCTTGTGCTCTAGAGCCCGTGAACCACAACTACTGCGCCCATGTGCTGCAACTACTGAAGCCCCTGTGCCTAGAGCCCGTGCTCTGCAACAAGAGAAGCCACTACAACGAGGAGCCAGCACACCACATCGAAGAGTATCCCCCGCTTACATCAACTAGAGAAAGCCCGTGTGCAGCAATAAAGACCCAATGCAGCCAATAAGAAAGAAAGAAAGAAAGAAAGAAAGAAAGAAAGAAAGAAAGAAAGAAAGAAAGAAAGAGAGAGAGAGAGAAAGAGAGAAAGAAAGAAAGGGGAAAAAGAAAGAAAAGCTCCCTGAGTTACAGAGAATGAAACTGGGTCATTTTGATCTGTATTCCTGGGCTGTCCTCCAAAAGGGCTGTGTCTACAATCATGCATGCAGGATCCTGCTTTCCCATGGTGGCCCGTGCTAGCACTAGTTCATGTTTCACAGGCTAGTCTTTTTCTGGCATGACTGGCTCTTCTCTTATCAGGAGTCTTTCATTTCATTTTAAGTCAGATTTGAAATATGTTTCTTCTGTAGTTAGTAGAATCCTCTTTCTCTTTTTTTTTCTCTTTTTACTTTAAGCACTTCATTTTCAAATGTAGCAAAGAGGATTAAAGTACCTTTCACAGAAAACAAAGAGGTTTTTTTTCTTTTGTGTTTTGTTTTCCTTAATGTGCTTTACATCTGGAAGTAAAGCTTATTGAGCAATGACTCCGTTCTAAGTGCTTTATACGTATTAGCTTGTTGAACCTTCACAACTGTACATTATTTCCACTCAATGGATCAGATCGTGGAGACAGAAAAATTAAATAATTTGTCCTTTGTCACATAGCTAGTAAGTAACCCAGTAGAGAGTCCAACTCAGAAAGTCTGATTTCAGAGTGGAATCACTAAATCACTGTGCTATTCTAGAAACGGCAGCAGAAACTAATTACTAAGTAGCAGTTCCACGGGAGACTTATCTTTTTTCTTAGGGATTTAGATTTAGATTGGAAGCTGACCAGGAAAAACAGTCTTTTAATAAAGCTTTCTTCTTGTCACTCTCATCCTCTCCTAAAATATATATAAGGGGCAGAATGGGGAGGGGTAGAATGTAAATGACAAAAAGGACATTAATCTTTCTAACCTCCATAAACCTTTCATGAAATGAAGATTACCAAATAAAATATGAAAACAATTTTTCTGTCAACAATTTGTGAGCCAAACTCTAATCACATTCTTCAGTGGAGCCTAGAATCAACATGGGTTGTGTACAACAATAATTTCTTATGCTGCATCCTTTTCCTGAGGTCCACAAAGAAGTTTACAAATACTAGACCCAAGAAGGTTGCCAATTATTTATTTTTTGAAATGAAAGTTTATTTTGTCCATTAAATATGTTCTCTTTGAGTTTGTTACTTAGAATAATGTTGATCTAGGAGAGGTAAGTAATTTTGTAGATGAATATCTAATTCTGTTTTTTACTATTAGGTCTGACCCATTTCCCTTTGTGTTTATAAGTATTAAGAATTCCCATACTTCAAAGGTAGGGACAAAACACAAAGAAAACAAGACATTAAAAAAAATAGCTTAAGGAGGAAAATCACTCAATAAAAATTACACTTGGCATCTTTAATTTTTTAACTTTTAAAATGCATTTTGCTGGGTTTCCCTGGTGGCACAGTGGTTAAGAATCTGCCTGCCAGTGCAGGGGACATGGGTTCGATCCCTGCTCCAGGAAGATCCCACATGCTGCAGAGCAACTAAGCCCATGAGTCACAACTACTGAGCCTGCACTCTACAGCCCTCAAGCCACAACTATTGAGCCCATGTTCCACAATTACTGAAGCCCACACACTGAGAGCCTGTGCTCAGCAACATGAGAAGCCACCGCAATGAGGAGCCCACATACCACAATGAAGAGTAGCCCCCACTCATGGCAACTAGAGAAAGCCCATGTGCAGCAATGAAGACCCAACACAGCCAATAAATAAATAAATAAATTTATTTTTAAAAAAAAGAAAAAAAGGGACTAAAAGTAGAACTAGAGATAGTCTTGATGCAAAAGAAAATTATGGGGAAAAATGTAATTAATACACTTAGAAAACAATAAATGATACTGCATTCATAAAACATACAAAATAATATAAAAAATAAAAAATAAAATGCATTTTCTTATTTACGTTATTTTTTTGTTGACGTATAGTTGAGACAAATAATTATGTTATTTTCAGCTCACTACTAGGAGGTATCTGTAAGCAGATGTTAGTCTCACTTATTTTAGATGAATAAATGGAGGAAAAAAGAAATCAATCATGAACTGTAAAGAATCCATCCTTTCCCTGCTCTTTTCTTAGCTCAGTCCAGTTAGAAAGACAAACTGATGTCTAAGCTACACTTCTTAGCACAGACCCCAACACACCTGATGATGGACAACATGAGACATATAAAAACATGTTTTGGGAAAATTTTAGGTCTAACACAGATATTCTGTGATATAGTTGCTGTCTTGGGCTGCCTGAATCTGCAATTTGGCAGCTGTAGCCAATTTGCTGAAGAATCATATTTCTGCCATCTCTCGTTTTCTCATCCAGGTGGTAAAATGATAGTCTACTCTTATGAATCTACTCATTTAGTTGGCTACTATCTAATTAGAGAAGAAGCAAACTGTTCTTTCTCTCACATCAGAGGTGAACAGACCAGCTCATGGCTCCTTCCACCAGGTGAGCTCTCGGTGGCTCTTGGCTGGCCTTCCTCCACTGAGTCAGCAGAGGTTTGCTGGAGCAGACTCTAACTGGGGCCTCTCAGGAGCAGGGTGGTTTGAGAAGATGGTCTCAGGATCCGAGGAAGAGAAAACTGGGGTTCCAGCTGCTGGTGGAGCTACTGGCAAGCTATGACTAATCAGACACAATTTTCTTGTTCTGTTTCTGTTAAAATTTTTTGTTTCCTTTCTGGCCCCATGTAGCTTAATTTTTATAGACCCAATCTCAACTCCCCTCACAAAGTTTCTATCATGATATTCTGGAGAAGTTATACTTTGTGTTTAACTTTGTGCTTAAATTGGGACAGCAAACCATTTAACCAAGCATCATTTTACCCTGACTCTTATACAGGTATCCCCTGCTTTTTGAAAGTTTGCTTTATGCCACTTTGCTTTTATAAAAGACATATATTAGCACCCGTTTTTGTTACTGAATCAAACTTAGGTCCATTAGCCCCCATGCAGTAAAGCCAATCTACTGACACTGGGTTGTGGTAAAGGAAAATACAGTGTTTATTGCAAGGCCAAGCAAGGAGTACAGGTGGCTAATGCTCTAAAGACCTGAACACCCTGATGGCTTTCAGGAAAAGATCTCTAAAGATGGGGTGATGGAGAGGGTCACAGGGTACCTGATCAGCTCCTGGACATTCTACTGATTGCTTGGTGGTTAGGTAATTGGGAGTCAACATCATCAACCTCTGGTTCTAACAGGTATGGGTCTATGTGCTGGTATTCAGTATGCAGTTAACTTCTTCTACCTGGTGGGAGTTTCAGTATCTGCAAAATAACTCAGGGATATGGCTCAGAATATCATCTATAGTCCTTGAGAGTAAGGAAAGGTCCTTGACTTTGTTCTATGGCTAAACTATTATTATTTTGTCTTGCTTGATTATTTTCCTTTGTTTCTGCATTTTCTCACTTCTCTGATTAAATTTGCTCTTTAGAACTTGGGGAAGGCCTTAGAGGCTAAACTTTTTCTGTAAACAACAGGCAGATGGAGGACATGAGAGGGAGGTGTCTGTCCCCAGAACACAGCATAGGGTCCTGCTCTGTTAAAATTCTCTCTTTTCTTTGATACCCTCAATCCTGATAGGGAGCAGGAATGGGACAAGAAAGGGAATGAAGTTTTGCATAGAGAGGTTAATCATAAGCTCAGCAGAGGAACTTGGCTTTAGGGGACTCAGTTTCATTTTCGATAACTGAAAGAAATCTGAAGAGGATTTTCACTTTTGTGGAAAAAGGTGAGAAGGGAAAATAACCCTAGCAGCAAGAGTGGCACTGCCTAGCTGCTTGCCTGGGAACTACACTTAGCATCTCAGCATCAGACCATCATCGCTTTGAAATGTGTCTGTGAGCAGCTATGCTTTATCTCGACTTTTTTTGTGCATTCATGAGCAAGATGTATTCATAGATAATTGCTTCTTCCCTTGATGCCATTTTAGCTTAGGAAAGGTTTCATAGAGACGCTTAACTTTTGGATACAGGAAAACTTGTCTTTGTTAGAATTTGGAGCCTTGATTAACATAATGACTTGAGACTTTGGTCTAGACAACCGGGATGGGGGTGAGGGTGAGTTAGGTACTCTAGCTGAAGGGTTTTGAAAAAGGAAAGGCAACTTGCTTTCCAAAATAACACTTGTATACTCGATATACATGCTGACAAGAATAAATGCCTAGTTAAGTGTATTCTAGCTCTTTTTTTTTTTTTTTTTAATATAGATAGCTAAATGAATACTTATGTTTTCTGGCAGTAATTTCTTTGTGTTTGTACATTTCTTTCTTGTCTAATGGATTTAAGGAGCAGGATTTCTTCATTCTGTTCTATGTATTTTCACATGAAACACATTTTATAGCTATATCTCATTGTCCAACACATGTCCTCATTCATCTTAAGCCAGTGAAGGATTTCTGCTTCCTCCTAACAGTGGATTCTGTTCTGTGTGTCTAAAATGATCCAAAGTTGATCATTCAGAGGCATTTTATTTGCATGTGATTTGGTTAATGATGTCAACATGACTTTAAATGTTTAAATAGAAGAGCTAAATTTTTTTTGTTGTTTTATTCCTGTAGAGGCTACCTTTTAATTTTGAAAACATTCAGTAGTATTCTATCTTCTGTTTAGAGAGAATAATGCTTTTCAAATATGGCTATGATGATAAAAGAGGGAAAACATCTTTATTAGATAAAGATGCATACTGAAGTATTTACAAGAGAAAAAAGAAAAAAGCTGATATCTGAGATTTGCATTTAAATACTCAAGTGAAAAAAAAGTTAAGGGGGAAATGAAACACAATTGGCAAAATGACAATTGTTGAAGGCAGGTGATGAGTGCATGGGTTTATTTTGTTAGCTTATGCACTTTTTTGCGTTTGAAATTTTCCAGAATAAAAGAACCACGTTGACCACTTTGGGGCTCATCCTACTTCCGCCTCTTGTTTCAGCAAATCACATATTTTCACTGTTCATTGAAGAGAACTTGTCATCTTATCTGTTCCATACAGATAAAACTTTAATTTATTTCACAAATACACCCCTGGATTGGGAGAGAGTAGAAACACACACCTTGAAGTTGGATTCTATTTTGAATTCTCATTCCACCACTCCTGACTCCATAATCTTACTTAACCTTTCTCATCCCCAATTTCTTTTTTAATTGAAGTATAGTTGATTTACAATGTTGTGTTAGTTTCTGGTGTATAGTAAAGTGATTCAGTTATATATATGGTATATATTCTTTTTAAATATGATATATACATATATATGATATCATATATATATATTTACATTCTTTTCCCTTATAGGTTACCACAAGATATTGAGTATAGTTCCCTGTGCTATACAGTAGTTCCTTGTTGGTTATCTATTTTATATATGTAGTAGTGTGTATCTGTTAATCCCAAACTTTCATCCCAAATTTTTCATCTGTCAAGTGGGAATAATATACTTATCACCTTGCTGTGGAAATTTAAGATGAGAACCTAGCAATAAGTGCTATGGATCCTTAATATTTAATAAATGGTAACTTAAAAGATCATGAATAAATGTTAGTAATAATAGCACTAGGAATTGTTGTGGCCATTAATATCATCTTGAAGTTGTGTGAATCTAATATCTACTGTGAAGGGGTTTTATTCCCAAGGGAATTTGTAATAGGAATGAATAGAATAGAATAGCAATCTATTCTATGTGTGTGATATGTTTGATTTTCCTTCACAATCATTTTGCTCGGCAGGGCAATGGATTCCCTCAGAACCCTACAGAGCTTTTGGGGGAGAAATATGCATCCATCTGTGAAGGCCTGTTCAAGGGCTACTTCCTCCCCGAAGCCTCTCTGGACTCCTCCAAGAAGCATTAGTACTTCTTCTCTTATGTTCCTTCAGTGCTTAGTGTATATGTGAAAGCACTTGCCCCAGATTATCGTTGGTATTTAATTTGGGGGTTTGACTCCCAGGGTCAAGCACCTTGTCTGTAAATCATGGTTTTAATTCCTCTTCCCCCTTGCTTCCAGCTCTATCCCTGGCTCACATTAGCTGCTTAAAATATATATGAGGGTTTCCTGCCTGAATAAATGAAGGAATGAATAAATGAATGAATGACCCTTCTTATTAAGAGTTTCTTTTATTTTTCTGGACAGCTCTGCTTGTCAGATCACCTAAATGGAGATCAAAGTCCACAATTCCTTCTTAGCCCCATTTATGTCACTCAAGGTTCATGTTTTATGACAGTCTATGGATAATTCTTCTTACATTTCTGGGAAAACCCCAGCATAGGAAGGGAGCAGGGTGGAACAGGGGTGAGAGAGAAGGGGAAAGTTGGACTTCCACTAAAATTTTTCTGAGTCATGATTTTATTTTCATAAATGGAGAATGGCAAACTTGAACAATTGCAAACCGTACTATGCATCCAATTTTCTATTACCTGTGCTAAAAGACAACATTTAGGGGCAGAATATATGTGTCTAGCAGGTCAAAATGTTATTACCATGAGTTGGCACCAATTTACCTATTTATATTGGCAGGATAAGTCTTGTGAAAAATTACATGCAGTCAGATACTAAGAAAAGGAATTTTAATCAAAATGAGTCAGTCAAAGCTTCCTGCCTCTGTCCTTCCTGATAGTTTGGTCCATTTCTCTAGCTGTGGATTTTTTTTGTTTTTTTTTTTTAAACACTCAGCTTCCTGTTATTATGAATAGCTACCTTTCTGGCCAGACTCAATAAATTACAGGGCTAGACACATCAAGGTAGCCCCAACCCTCGTTAAATGGGATTGAAAACAGCAGAGGCCCAAGATAAGTGGGCGGTTTACTGGATAGTAACCTAGTAACACCAACTAAGCAATTGTACTCTAGCTACCTTTCTTTTCTTTGTCAAACCTTTGTGATGTTATATACCTTATGAATCATTCTGTACTTACTGAAGGAGTATACCTGCATCTATAATATCACAGAGATTCTAAGAAGGAAATCAGAGATGGTTGCAACCCTACTGAACAATCGTGGGTAGATGTTAATACCATTGGGGACAATAAATAAAATTGCTTCTGCTGCTCATTAGAAGTGAATGAGCCACACATCTTGCCTGTTTAAAAAGGGTGTTTCTTCCTGTAGTTTCTTTATTTGCCCACTGGAAGTTTGGTTGTATTTTATTACAAGAAACTGATTTTTAACAATATTGAGCACCAGCAATTCAGACAGAAATAAAGTCATTTTCAATTTCTCCAGATCGTAATGACTTTGCGGGAAATATACCCAAACATTTCCTACTGAGAGGAGTACTGCTTGAAGATGAGCAAATGGGAGCTTGTAAAGGACCTTCATCTACTCACTCATTCCTTCAAGACATTTTTTTTAAAGCATCTACTATGTGCCAGGAACTGTGGTGTCCCATAGGAACACAGAAGAGCACACAAGAGATGTGACTCAGCTCTCATGAGGATGAGAATTTAGGGGGAATTCAGAACCAAACTAGCAGACAATAACATTACAAATGTGGTGGGTGGAAAAGGAAAAGTCCAGAGAACTGTGAGAAGAGGGGGCGGTATTAGAAAATGGTTCCCAGAAGTAGTTAAGTTGAGCTGGAAGATTAGTTAATAGATAGTAGATTGAGGAATGCAGGGAAGGGCAAGTCTGATGAAAGGGACAACTCGTGCAGAGGCACTGAGGAGGTAGCAGTGGTTTCAAATTACTTAAAATATAATTTAGAAGGTGCCGGAGTACTGGAGGGGAGGCGAAGAGTGGGAAATGAAACGGAGAGGCTGGCAGAGCCCACACTATTTAAGCCCTTCTTAGTAAGCATAGAAGAGAGTATAACATCCTAGAGATAGGCCATTTCTACAAAGTTATCCAATGTAAATACCTAGTTGGGGGACTTCCCTGGAGGTCCAGAGGTAAGACTCTTCGCTCCCAATCTACAATGACCAGGGTTCGATCCCTGATCAGGGAAATACATCCTGCATGCTGCAACTAAGACCCAGTGTGGCCAAAAAAAAAACCCAACAACAACAACAACAAAAAACCTAGTTGATGGGAAGGTATATCCTGATGCACATAAAATGCAATGATGGCATTCATCTCACTTGGGTCCCTCTCACCGTCCCTCTGGGAATTCTGGAGTCCTAAGGAAGTCCCTATCCCTATGCACAGGAAGAATCTGGGCTGGCTACTCCGGGGATTTCACAGTGCACATTTTACAAACATGGCCTACTTGCCAGTATGTTCACACTAGTTCATTCAGCCATTGAATTTTGTCCACGTGTCAAATTCAGAATGAAAGAGGGCCTGGGTGGACAGTAGGAATGAAAGTGAGGGGAAGAGGGAAGGAAACTGACTCATCATCTATAACCTACCAGTCATCTCACTTACATTATTTAGTATATTCCGAAGTTCCTTGCAGTGGGTGTTACCAGGTGCATTTTAAAGATGAGAAAACTGACATTCATCAAGGTTAATTTAAAAGATGTGTCCATGTAAATGGTGCAGCCAGGATTCTGACCTAGTTCTGATTGACCCCAAATACATTTTCCTTTCCATTATTATACTGTGGTCTCTGCCCTTGAGTTTTCTCTCTCCCTGAACAGCAATCTCCAGCCAACAATTTTACCTTGTCAGAGTCTGGGGCAAATGGAGAAGTAGGGAGAAGTCACAGGGGTCTTGCTTGGGAGCACACACACCAAACCAAACCAAACCAAACCAAACCAAACCAAACCAAACGGCAGCATAGGAAGGGAGCAGGGCGGAACAGGGATGAGAGAGGGAAGGTTGGACTTCTACCAAAGTTTTTCTGAGCCAGATACTGCTTTCTAAATTAAATATACTATTTAGATAAGACTAACCATGCAGATAAATAGTGCATGGGTTTGTTCGCCGATATGCATACCCCATGCACACACATTCCTCTCTGCACAGCCCAGACCTCTCAGGGAAGGGTCCTGTCACAAAGAAGAGGCGATGAGGAGAAAGCATTAGTCTTCATCAAAACTTAGTGCAAGAAAGAGGCAAACCCATGATACCAACTCCTCAATCAACAAATGATGATAAGCAAAGATTCATGGAAGGTAGAGTAGGGGAGGGCAGAAGTTCCCACCCCTCATTGCTCTCTCCCTTAGATGCCTTCCTGCAGCACAAGACTGTGCTATTTGTAATTGTGGAGGACTAGGGTTCCTAGAAGTATCTCTGAGTTGGGGATATCAAGTGGGAGGTAGAGATAGTTGTAATCGTGGAGGACTAGAGTTCCTAGAAGTGTCTCTGAGTTGGGGATAGGAATTGGGAGATGTCTGGTCTCTCTGGCCTGGAAAACCCCAAACATGGAGGGCTGATGGGGCAGGGTGTCCCGCCCACATGGACGCCTCTGGGAACAGTTGACAACCATCAGTATGTTTAAAAATATTGTTCTGTTTGATTTGGTTTTTAAAAAACCAGTCTTTGGCAGAATACATTTCAATTTCTTTCTTCTTTCGTACAATAATTGCTTAGAGAGCCCTGTAGACTTGCATGATATCTGCAATTCACAGGACTCCTCCTTCTGCTCCTCTGATAGAGTGAAACAGCCATGGTGACACATGTGGTTTATCTGGTTTCCACAAAAAGACTGCACGATAGTTGAGATGGCCTGCACAGCTTGGTAAACAGTCGTTACAGGGCCTTGCTCTGTTGCCTCCCATTTACTTCCTGGTGGGGCCACAATAGGTTCCTTGCCACTAACTATGGAAGTCACATCTCTTGGTTCCATTCAGGAATTTTCTGTCTCTTTAGCCAACGAACTTGGAGAGATGTTTGTTCTCAGTGTTGCCCTTGAATGTTGGTTGTCATTTTCATTCCTTGATTCTGAATCATCTGTGCGAATCTTCCACCCTCTTTGAAGAAAAATGTGTAGGGCTGCTTTCCTCTAGGCTGTGTGATGTCAGAGAGAACTAAATTTAACCAGGCACAATTACCCATTTTGGCCACAGCTGTTGGCCAAACATTCAGGAATTAGATGGCCAAAATTATTACAGGATGCCAATGTTGCCTCTGAGAAGGGCAAGCTTTACTTTGCATTTAAAAATTTTCCTGAAACAGAAAAGAACTGTTTGTTCACCCAGATAAGAAAGTCCATCTGCTATGTTACCTGTCCCAAACCAGTGAGTTTTCAAATGGAATTTAGAGAACGGTAGGTATTTCTAGGGGGAAGATGTACAAGAAAAACTGTCCTTGCAAAAAAAAAAACCAAAAAAACTGTGCTTGCAAAACTGTCCCTTCAGACCCCAAGAGGGTTAAGTTTTATGGCAATAAAACGTTAGATAAAAAGATTTTCAAAGCTTTTTGCAAACCGCCAGAGCTGAGACTATCACTTATTCTGCCTCTTTCTTACATAATTCTTCCGGTTATCTCTTGTTCAAGGTTCACTTTCGTAGCCTAAGTGAGTTTGCAGTGTTATTTAAGGCAGGGTGATTATCACCCGAGAAATCTATGGACTATCAGCAGCACACAGGTAAAAATGCTGAACTGAACATGATTCCTTGGCTTATTGTCCAAGTTCAGTGATTATAAATGCAAAAAGAAGCCTGTAATATACCCGAAGAAAAAGGAAAGGCTATTGGTAGTTTTCATCTTCAAAGATGAAGGTGATTTAACACATGATAAGTTCACCTATACCAAAAAAAGGAGCTGAAATGCATAAAATTCTTTTTATCCAGGGACTTCCCTGGTGGTGCAGTGGTTAAGAATCTGCCTGCCAATGCAGGGGACATAGGTTTGACCCCTGGTCTGGGAAGATCCCACATGCCGTGGAACAACTAAGCCCATGTGCACAACTACTGAGCCCACAAGCTGCAACTACTGAAGCCTGTGTGCCTAGAGCCCATGCTCCGCAACAAGAGAGGCCACTGCAATGAGAAGCCCCTGCTTGCTGCAACTAGAGAAAGCCCATAGGCAGCAATGAAGACCCAGTGCAGCAATAAATAAATAAATAAACCATAAAAAGTTATTTTAAAAAAATAAAATAAAGTTTCTTTACCCATAAAAATGTTCCTGGATTGTCATTTGCAATACAAAATAATTGAAAACTATCTAAATGTTCATGAATAATGGAATGTTTCAATAAATTATGGTATATTTACATGTTGGAATATTAAACAGCAATTTAAAATGGTGTTCTCATAGAATTTGTAATTACAAGGGGGAAATGCTATATTATGAGGTTCTGTGAACAAAAGTAGATGAAAACATACATGCAAAATAAGATCTCACATTTGTATATAAATCTATATGTTTAAAAAACTACTGAACATAAATTTTAAAATTTTAGTTGTAGTTTTTCATTCATTCAACATGTTAGTATTTTCTATAATGCAGGTACACTATAAAAAAGGTTTTATATTAAAAATACGATACCTTTGAAAAATATTAAAATATAAAATTTTTAAGCCCTTTGCTCCTTCCTCTGTTTCACCATTCACCAAGTTCTAAAGTAAAACTGCTTTATTAGCAGATAGAAATTGCAATAAATACAATTTTCCAACAGGCAGCATTTCCTCTAATGATGATTTCAATTATTATACATAAATACCCTTAGCATTTCTATTTATAGGATTCTGTATTGGTTAACATTTCTGAAACATTCCTCTTTAGGCTTTTGGCAAACCTAGAGGTTTTCTTTGGTTTGCAATTAAGAAATGAAGATTAGGGACTTCCCTGGTGCGCGCAGTGGATAGGACTCCGTGCTCCCAATGCAGGGGCCCGGGTTTGATCCCTGGTCAGGGAACTAGATCCCATATGCATGCCGCAACTGAGGGTTTGCATGCCACAACTAATGAGCCAGCAAGCTGCAACTAAGGAGCCTGCCTGCTGCAACTAACACCCAGAGCAACCAAAAAAATAAATTTTTTTTAAAAAAGAAATGAAGATTAAATCTTTAGCCAACATAACCAACTTTGTCTTTAGTCCATTGTGGGGCTCAGATGAGTCTTCCTCAGGCAGTAAAGTTCTCCCTGTGCTAAGTGGATTTTGATATTTCCCGGGCTGTGCTGTGGGTGGCTAGCTTCCACCCACTCTGGATCAGAAAGAACAGGCCCCCAATCAAATCTACAGCAGCTCTCCCTGGGAAGTGATTTTATGTGCTTCCAAATGTCACATGAATTACGAGGCTGGCTGAGGCTTTTATGTGGAAAATGATTGATATAATTTAAAAGGTCATATTTTTTCTAACTGGTTGCCTCACATAAACTGTGCTTTTATGAGTTCTATTATAAAGGCCTTGTGACCCAGCTGCATTAGAACCAGGCCTGGGAGTTAGAGAAGGAAGACTCAAGTTGCCATTGGGTTGCTGGGTGGGTTTGAGCACATTAAACCATAAGCATCTCAACTGCCTTTTCTTAAAAATGGGCCATTATTATGCTGAATGGATAACCAATTTATCATTGTCCTCGAAAGGACCAATTTATCAAGGACCTCGAAAACAAAATGTTATGTGAAAGCTTTCTAATGGCTGCCCCATAATATATATTTAACCTAACCCATCTTCTGAAATACTTCTACAATACTATATAGATAGGGTCTATTTTACAAGAGACATTGCTTTGCCTCAAAAATCTTTCATATCATTTCAGTGCCCAGGAAGGATCACAGTACTTTTGTATTTTAATTTGGTGTCTTAATCTATTTCTAATTTTTATTTCTAAATTAGGACACTGGAGATGTTTATGCACTTAGAAAAAACAGTGTGTTGTTTTAGTCTCTGAGTGAAATGCAAACGGAAAAAGAGGAAAACACTTAAAATGTGCTGAACTTTCCTCCCCAAAGGGGGACATTTAGAATACATATTGTACCAGAGTTAATGTGTGTATCCAAGGTTTTTATCATTCAACATGCAATATTCCTGTACGACATAAGCTTGGCAAATAATCAGGGCAGCTGGTTAATCATTAGCTTTTGACTATAGACCTGTACTCAAAAACAAGAATATTTATGAAGGGAGGGAATGTTGAGGGAGGAAAAAAAATTTTGCCAAAATGCCATGTTGAACAATTTTTCTACAACATCTCAGTACATAGGAAATAAATCTTGACTCTCAATTTCACTATCCTTCAAAATCATTTTCAATGTGAAGACCTGCCCCTAGAAAACATTTTCTTATGTTTGCCCAGGCAGTAGAGAAGCTTGAACTGCAACACTGGAACAAGATTAGTCAACTTTTCAGAAAAAGGATTTCTTAAAATATTTCTTAATTTTTGTTCATTAAAAAAAACCCTCATAATACGATGCTTAAGGGGGAAAATTTTATACATACATATATAAAAACATAATAAAATATGTATACATGTATATGTGAACTTGACTTAAAGGAATATGTATATATAGTCACAGAAATTGACTGGAATAGAATATTAAAAAATGTTAGTGGTTTCTTGTCCCCAGGTTATAAAGTCATTGATAGTTTCAATTTTCTTTTTAGACCTTTCCATAGATTTATAAAAATTGAAATATAATTTGCATACCATAATATTCATACTTTTAAAATGTAAAATTTAGTTTTTTTAGTATATTCACAAGGTCGTACAACCATCACTTCTTATTTAATTCCAAAGCATTTTCATCACACCTCAAAGAGAGTCTATACCTATTAGCAGTCACATCCTATTCCTCTTTGCTTTTAAGTCCCTGGCAACCACTAAGCAATGTTCCATCTCTGTAGAGCTTCCCATTCTGGATATTTCATGTAAATGGAATTACATGATATGTGGTATTTTGTGTCTCTTTTCTGTGACTTAGAATGTTTTCAAGGTTATCGACGTATCATGTATCAGTACTTCATTCCTTTCTATGGCTGAATATTCCACTGTATGAATATACCATATTTTGTTTACTCACTCATCAAGTGATGAACATTTAGGTTGTGTCTACTTATTGGATATTATGAATAATGCTGCTAAGAACATTCATGTGTAAATTGATGTACGGACAACTGCTTCCAATTCTCTTGGGTATATACCTAGGCATGAAATTGCTAGATCTTACTGTAACTCTTAAGTGTAATTGTTCAGTAACTGCTAAATTGTTCTCCAGTGTCTACATCATTTTACACTCCCATCAGCAAGATCTGAGTGTCCCAATTTCTCCACATCTTTACCAAAGCTTGTATTTGTCTGTCTTTGTGATTCTAGCCATCCTACTGAGTGTGATGTTGTATATATTGTGGTTTTAATTTGCATTTCCTTGAATGGACAGTGATATTAAGCATCTTTTCTGTGCTTATTGGCCATGTGTATATATTATTTTGAAAAATGTCTATTCAGAAGCTTTGCCCATTTTAAAAGCTGGTTTATTTATCTTTTTTGTTCTTGAGTTGTAAGAGGTCTTTATATATTCTAAATAAAGGGTCCTTGTCAGATATACAATTTGCAAATGTTTTCTTTCATTCTGAGGGTTGCCTTTCTACTTTCTTGAAAGTGTACTTTGAGGCATGGAAGTTTTAAATTTTGATAAAAACTATTTTTTTTAATTGTTGTTGCTTATGCTTTTAGAGTTGTATCTAAGAAATCATTGCCTAATTCAGGTCATGAAGATTTATGCCCATTGTTTCTTATAGTTTTAGATCTTATATATAAAATTTTGAATTAAATTTTATTTGGTGTGAGGTAGGGCTCCAACTTCACTATTTTACATGTGGATATCTCATTGTCCCAGCACAATTAGTTGAAAAAATTATTCTCTTCTCTATTCAATTGTCTTGGCATCCTTGTTGAAAATTATTTAACTATACTTGTAACAGTTTCTTTCTAGACTCTCAATCCTATTCCATCGATTTATATGTCTATCCTAGGCCAGTACCGCACTGTGTTGATTACCGTAGTTTATGGTAAGTTTTGAAATCAGGAAGGGTGAAGTCTTCAACTTTGTTCTTTTTTCCCCCATGGTTGTTTCAGCTTTCATGGGCTCCTTGAATTTCCATGTGAATTTTTGAATCACTGTTAATTTCTCCAAAAAAGGAAGCTGGGGTTTTGATGGGGATTGCATTGAACTTGTGGATTAACTTGGATGTACTGCCATTGTAACCATATTGTCTTCCAACCCATGAACATGGAATGTATTTCCATTTATTTATATCTTTTCATATTTCTTTCAATAATGTTTTGTACTTTTCAGTGCACAAGTCTTACATTTCTTTTGTTAAATATATTACTAAGTATTTTATAATTTTTGACACATAAATAAAAATATTTACTTAATTTCATTTCAGATTGCTCATTACTAGTGTGTAGAAAAACAGCTGATTTTTGATATATTGAGCTTATATATTGTAACCTTGCCAAATTCATTTATTAGCTTTAATAATTTTTGGTGGCTTCCTTAGAATTTTCTGTATATAAGATCATATCATCTATGAATGGAGATGGTTTTATTTCTCCCTTTACAGTCCAGATCCCTTTTGTTTCTTTTTCTTCCCTAATTGCCCTGACTAAAACATCAAATGTAATGTTGAATAGAAGAAATGAGAGTGGATACCCTTGTCTTGTTCCTGATCTTAAGGGGAAAACTTTCTTTTACCATTAAGTATGATGTTAGCAGTGAGTGTTTTTTTTTTTAAAGGCTCTCCCTTTTTATTTTTTATTTATTTTTTAATTAATTAATTAATTTAATTTATTTCTTGACTGCATTGGGTCTTCGTTGCTGCACACGGGCTTTCTCTAGTTGCTGAGAGCGGGGGCTACACTTCATTGCGGTGCACAGGCTCCTCATTGTAGTGGCTTCTCTTGTTGTGGAGCACAGGCCCTAGGCACGTGGGCTTCAGTAGTTGCAGCACATGGGCTCAGTAGTTGTGGCTCACGGGCTCTAGAGCACAGGCTCAATAGTTGTGGCACACAGGCTTAGTTGCTCCGCAGTATGTGGAATCTTCCCAGGGCAGGGCTCGAACACATGTCCCCTGCATTGGCAGGCAGATACTTTACCACTGCGCAACCTAGGAAGTCCTAGCAGTGAGTTTTTGTAGATGCCCTTTATCAAGCTCAGAATTCTCTTCTAGTCTTAGTTTATTATGCGTTTTTATCATGAAATGCTGTCAAATTGTGTCAAATATTTTTGCATCTATTGAGATGATCATGTGATTTTTGTCATTTATTATATTAACATGGTATATTGTCCAGAACTGAGCTGGAGATAGCTAAACTGCCAGATGTCTCAGTTCCAGGTGGTCAGTTAAAATAATAAGCCAAGATGAAAGTAACAGTCAAGCCTTCAAACACTTATGGTGATAGTATAAGCAAGAAGCTAAACAGGAAAAAGTGTCTGTGCTATTTTTCCCCATGAAATGGTGCCAGGAGGTCAGATATACCGATGCAGATATTAGGACCATCTCACTGCTGAGGAGCCCAAAACAAAGGAGTCCTGCTAATTTATGGACCCAGGGGTGCAGGGGAGGGAGAAGGAGAAGAGCTAGAAGTAGAAAAATACTTAACACTGAGTCAGAGTGGAGAAAAGTGTCTTCAAGGCCCCCCCCAGATAAGGTGGGCTTGGCAGAGGCATCTGAGAGAGGCCTTAGCTGAGGTTCCTCTGATAAAGAGGCCTCCAAATGGAGGCTCCTGAGCTAATAGTGCAGATATTCATAAAAGCAAGGCTAGCCAGAGGGGCCTGAGCCCTTTACTGCCACTCCCACCAGAGACTGCATTTCAGTGGCTATGCACCAAGTCTGGTGTGTGTATTGAGGGAGCAGTTTTCACCTTTGAGTTCTATAAGGTAAAGCCTTGTTATTATCCTTGGTCAGGCCTGAAAGATCATATGTAGAGTTCTGGCCTGGAGCAAGACTCCTCATGTATTGCACACTGAGTGATTTTTGTATGTTAACCAATTTTTCATCCCTGGAATAAATCCCATTTTGTCATGGTGTATAATCCTTGTTATACATTACTGGATTCAGTGTGCTAAGGTTTTTTTGTTTTGTTTATTTGTTTTTTGTCTTCTGAGGATTTTTGTGACAATATTTATAAGATATTGGTCTGTACTTTTCCTATGACATCCAGTTTTGCCTAATTTTGGTACCAATGTTATCTTGACCTCATAGGATGAGTTCTAAAGTGTTTTCTAATTTTTGGAAGAGTCTGTGGAGGACTAGTGTTCCTTAAACATTTGGTACAATTCACCAGTGAAGCTGTCTAGGCCTAGGATTTTCTCTGTGGGAAATTTTTTGATTGCTAATTCAATCTTCTTACTTGTTATAGGTCTATTCAGATATTCTGTTTCTCCTTGATCGAGTGTGATAGTTTATGTCCTGCTAAGAACTTGTTCATTTCATCTAGATCATCTAATTTTTAGCATACATTTATTCATAGTAATATTTCTTATAGCACAAGTCTGTAGGTAATACATTTTTTGATTTTGTGTACCTGGGAATGTCCTAATTTCTCCTTTGTTTTTGAAGGACATTTTCTTGGTTGACAATCTTTTTCTTTCATCACTTTAAAGATGTTTATCACTCTACCTTCTGGCATCCATAGTTTCTAATAAGAAATGGACTGTAACTAACTGAGGTCCCTCATATGTTTGTTTTTCCTCTTGCTGCTTTCAAGATTTTCTATTTGTCTTTTTTTAAAATTAATTAATTTATTTTTAATTTTTGGCTATGTTGGGTCTTTGTTGCTGTGCATGGGTTTTCTCTAGTTGCAGCTAGTGGGGCTACTCTTTGTTGCAGTGCACGGACTTCTCATTGCCATGGCTTCTTTTGTTGCAGAACACGGGCTCTAGCCATGCGGGCTTCAGTAGTTGTGGCATGTGGGCTCAACAGTTGTGGTGCACGGGCTTAGTTGCTCCGTGGCATGTGGGATCTTCCCGGACCAGGGCTTAAACCCACGTCCCCTGCTTTGGCAAATGGGTTCTTAACCACTGTGCCACCAGGGAAGCCCGATTTTCTATTGTCTTTGACTTTTAACAATTTTATTATGATGTGTCCTGGTATGGATCTCTTTGTTTTACCCTACTTAAAATTCATTCAGCCTCTTGGATGTGTAGACTAATTTTTTTTTTTTTAATCAAATCTGAGAAGCTTCAGTCCTTATTTCTCCAAATGTTCTTCCCGCTTGTTTTGTTTCCTTCCTCTCCCTCTGGGACTACCATTATACTTATGTTGGTATACTTGGTGGTGTCCCACCATTTTCTGAGGCTCTGCTTGTTTTTAGTTTTGTTTGTTTGTTTGTTTGTTTTTAGTTCTGTAGACTAAGTAAACTAAATTAACCTATTTTCACATTCATTGCTTCTCTGTTTTGTCAGCTCAAATCCGATTCTCAGTGTCTTTACAGAGTTTTTTCATTTCAGTTACTGTACTTTTAAACTCCAGATGTTCTGTTTGGTTCTTTTTTTATATACTTTCTATATTTTTATTGATATTCTATATTAGGTGATATTGTTCTCATACACTTCAGACATGGTTTCCTTTAGTACTTTGAACATATCTAAACATTGATTTAAAGGTCTTTGTGTAGTAAATCTGACATCAGGGCTTCCCTAGGTACAGTTTCTAGAGACTGCTTTTTTGGGGCCATACTTATTTCTTTGCATACCTCATAATTTTGTTGTTGTTGTTGAAAATTGATTATTTTCAATAAATATAATGTAATAATTCTGTAAATAAAAATCCTCACCATTCTGGGGTTTGGGAATCATAATTTAAATTCCCAGGATTATGCTCAACTGGATATTGACATGATTCTTTTTACAGAAAGAGAAATAAAGTCTTCTACTGATGATCCACAGCACACACAGAAGCCTGTACAGTTACATATTCTTAAAAGTTTGTTGGCAAATCAGAATACCTTAATAATGCTGACAAAATATTTTTATTTAAATAGATTCTATCATGAATCCTACTGTAAAGTGAGGAATCATACCTGTAATTATTTTATATAAATTCAAATTTTCCATATAGTGGGTTTTGTTTAAATTGAGCTACATCTACATTTCTTCCTGAAAGCAAAGTGTACTTTGTGGTTAAGTCTTGTGTAGGCTTTATCTACAAGGCTACTACAGACCATTGTTCATTTCAAAGTAAACTTAAATCAGCTTTGAATTGCTTCCAGAGAATTAGGTTGACTGTTGTTGTCACCATCATTTCCAAAGAACTTGTAAAGTTCTTACTGAAGTTCATTTATATTGTACCATTTACAGGGATCAGAGCCAACTCTTATTCTAGTGACACAGACACTTCATAGCCTCTACACAGAGATTTCAGATCAAGATATTTGCTTGTCCTTAGTTCAGTCTCCTTAGCCAGTGCTTCCTAATCTCTCTCTCACTGGCATTTCTCCATGTTTGGGGACAGTATGACATGGGGAGTCAGTGTAGATTTGGGCCTGATTGCACTTTCTGGGATAGCTAAGCATTTATCGAGTTCTTATTCAATGTCAGTCACATTTTACATATTATTGCTTTTAATCTCACAATCCTATAAGATAAATACTATTATTATCCCCATCTCATAAATGATGAAAGTGAGAGCTGGAGAAGTTCAATCATTTGTCCAAGGTCACTCAGCTTGGAATTGGTGCAGCCAGGAGTCAAACTGAAGTCCCTCCTTCTATGATCCTCTTCTGGTAAAAGTGTAGCATCCTCCAAGGCAGAGGAAGACACCAGCCAAGGGGAGGCTTGACTGTGGCCTGCATTTTGATGACCAGGGAATTGAGGCAGTACCGATTGCAGTTCTACAGCACTTCCTGTGTTATGGTAATGATTCTGAGTTGCTTCTGGACATCAGGTACTATGTGACACTTTCTGGCTGGAGTTGTAACTGTTAGTAGAAGATCCTTCCGCAGCCTCTTCTCTGGTGAAGTGATCAACCATTTTAGGAAGTATATGTTGAAATGGAAGTAACACAAGATCAAAGAATTACCTGGACTAGCAGCATACTTTGTGCGAAGCAGAAATAAACTTTTGTTGTTAAACCACTGTGGTTTTAGAGTTGTTTGTTAGAACAGCATAGGTTTATCTCTCTAGGCTAATATGAAGGTGGTAACTGCTCCATGTATACAGCACTCATTAACTTTGCAGCATGAATTTTATAGAGTAAAACTGTGATAACATACAGAAGGGTGTGAGACTAGGGACAGCATCCACTGGGTTTTAATGAAACACAGTCTTCATCTTCAATTTGAAACTGAGCTTTGCAAATGTACCTAGAACAGAACTGGGCTTTCCTCTTTTCCATATCAATAAAACCCTAATTAGCTGACCTTTCTGGTCTGCTTCAAAACATTGTTTTGATGTCCTATCATTTATTTCTTCTTGGTTTTCATTTGTTTTTCTTTGCCCAAATACTTCTGGCAGGGGAAGCCTACCATATGTTTTATGAACTAACCAATATACTCACTCATCAGAACCATTGTTTGTTCTCTATAGTCAATTCTCATGAACCCATTAGGGTAGGACCAAGGGAATAATAAACACGAATCTCAATCATGCTACCTTGACCCCACCACCTTCTCTGTTCAGATAGTTTAGTGACAAAAGATTATTTTTTAAAAAATCATTTCCTTTCATCGAAGTGGCTTACGCCCTCACACTTGATCAAGTTTGGGGATTTTATTTTCCAGGCCAAAAAAACCTGAAACTTTTCTACCAGTTATTCAAATGGATTCTTTCATGCCCCATTAGCTTCAATCATCACTAGGAGGAAGTGTGTTAGGCCTTTAAATGGCTACTGCACTACAGCTAACAGCTGGAAACAACTATGGTTCAAGCAAACAAATGAAAAGAGCAAAGAGATTTTAACCTGGAAGCCCAGAGAAGGAAGCCTGAGGCTGAGGGTGATGGAGGGAAATCACAGAGGCAGTCTTGTGGAGCAACGTAGGCATCCTCAATTCTCCACTGGCTCTAAGGTGCTCACTTTGCAGAGACACTTAGCACCAAGTAATGGTTTTTGTCCATTGGTGCTGATGAGAAATGCTAATACTTCTTATTAAAGGCTCAGCAAAGAACGCCTAACAAGAGGGAGAAGTGTCATTGTGCAAAACGTCAGTCTCTTTTGAGGTGACTGGTTTCCAATTCTGTGTCATGAAATAAGAAAAAGAACATACCTTTTTTCTTTTTTTTTCAGTAAGAGTTAATTCTTTCTACATCTCTCTCCTTTGTTCGTTCATTTATTGAATACCTACTCTGTGCCAGGAGGTCTGATGAGTGCTCAGCATAAACAACGAATAAGACATACTTTTACCTTCAAGAATCTTTACCTTCTAATGGGTATATCTTTACCCTTTATTGTCTGTGGGGGTAAAACAAAGTTGTATGATATTTATCAGCTGATAGCAATTTGTGACCGGCAGTGTGGGGGGTGCTGGAAACTGTCAGAGAGGAAATAGCAGTGAAGGATGAGTGCGTGGGACCCAGATCAATGCCTCTTACTCTGTCCAGCTTTCTTCGCATTTGCCTTACTCCTGTTTCCCTTCCACAGACTGGAGAGGAGGTCCTAGGAAGAGGTCAACATGACTTGAGCTTTTCCCGTGGGCGATCAGGATGGTGGCAATCTTCATGGCAATAGCGTTTAGGACTACAAAAGGAGCAGGTTGGTGTGGTGGCAGATGATGAGTCAGTAGTAGACACGTTGATTTGGAGTTCCTACGAGATATCTAAGAGATGATTGGTAGGCAATAGATTTTTTTTTTAATCTGGAACAATGGATTTTTTTTTTTTTATTCTTTCAAATGTTTAACACTGCTAGTTGTTAGGGATGCAGGAGAAAATAAGCATGTAGGCTAAAGACGTGTTGTAACTTCACAAAGTACTCTGACGTACACTCTATCAATTGGGTTTCATGGCAGGAAGCAGTTAGCATGCTCAAATTGAGTAGAGTTTAATAAAGGGACTATTTACAAAGGAGCATGTAGGGTGAAGGAAAATCAAGATAGTATAGTACCGCAGAGCTCATAATAGCAGGAAGTCATTATCAAGAGGAGACAGCAGTTCCCAGTTCCCAGAGAGGAAGTAGAGAGCCCTGTAGAGAGAACCATCTGACAGGAGCTGTGGCCTTTAGTAGAGATAAGATGACCAGTGGAGCCTTCCCAGGGAGGCAGCCCATCTCCTGCTAGTGCATCTCCTCCATTGGCTTGACCGGAGCCAGAGGACAAAGGTGCCCTTGACAGAGGCCCTCCAGCTCAACCTCGGGGGACACTGGGTAGGATGCAGAAAGTTGGGGAGTAGATCTAGAGAGGTAAATAGATGTCCAGCACACGTACATAGTTCACGACTCTACAATAGCCCCATAATAATAATGATAGTAACTAACCTGGATTGAGTGCTTACTGTATGTCAGTGTGTGACAGCATACGACTGTATCAGTGCTTTAGGTCTTATCAAATCCTCACCATGACCCTATGAGGTAGGTACTACTATTCACACTTTTATCAAGGAAGACACCAAGGCTTAGAGATACTGATTTGCCCTTTCACACAGTTAGACGTGGTAGGGTTGCGATATGACTCTAAGACTCTTTTGCCAGAACCACTAGGTCTTCCTACCTGCCCATTTTTCACATGAGAAAAGTGAAGATTAGAAAGTTTAAGGGACTGATTCAAGTCAACATGGCTGGGACTTTCCTGGTGGTCCAGTGGTTAGGACTCTGTGCTTCCACTGCAGGGGGTGTGGGTTTGATCCCTGATCAGGGAACTAGGATCCCGCATGCTGCAGCCAAAAAAAAAAAAAAAAAAAGCTGACAGGCAATGAAATGGTGATCCTGTGTTCCTGTGTGGGACTCAGCCCTCTCTCTGTGTTACACTTTCCCATGATATCTTGCAGTTCTGAGAAAGCTGAGTTAGAAAGAAGCATGGAAACACACGGGAATTTGATCTGAAAAGACAGTGAAATTGGATTTGTATTGTCTGATTTCTTCAGGCTGAGGGAGTAGCAGGAGCAAAATCATGGAGGTAAAAAGAGTGGTTTGATCAGGCTAGAGAGTCAGTTGAGAAGAGGGTGGTGGACAGGATGCTGGAGACAACGTTTAAGAGACCAAGGGCTTGAGAAAATAGGGAGATTGGGATTGCCATATATACATTACTAATAAGAAAAAAATACCAAATTATATACTATAAATATATGCAGTTTATTGTCTGTTAACTGTATCGCAATAAAAGTTCTTAAAAAAAAAAAAGAGAGAGAGAGACCAAGGGCTTGAAAGATGCTACAGAAGCCAACTGCATAAAAGGGAGTGGAGAATTCAAAGAAAAGAGAATTAGAAGAGGCTCAGAGGGATTAAGCCACATACCTAAGAAAGTAACAACAGTTACAAGCAGCAACAGCCTTTATCTGATTTCACAAGTAATAATCTTTCTGGGAGAGCACACAGCCTTTCTTTACATACATCCCTGTTCCACACTAAGGCACTTAGAGTGTCTAGAGTTCCACAACCTTCACTTGCCTGATGAAATGATCTATTTTCCTCCTTCTCTCCCAACTCCCTTCTCCTTACCTTCTCTTCTCCCCTCCTACACTCCTCCCTAATTGTGCTGAAATATCTCTAATGCCTCCTGACAGAATATCTATCCCTTCAGCTGATATTTATTGAGTCCGTACCATGGTAGGCATCGTTTCTAGGTGCTAGGGATTCGGCAGTGAACAAAGCAGACAAAATCTCTGCCCCTAAGAAGCTTACATTTTAGCTGGGAGAAAACAAATTAAATAACATTTATCATACTGGTGATAAGTGCTATGGAGAAGAAGTTAAAAAGGGGGGAATCTTGATGGAGGTGGTAATTTTAAATAAAGAGGTTAGGAGATCACATTTGGAAAAAAGCTTATGGAGTGGGAAAAGGGCCGTGGGGATATCTGGGGAAGGGACATCCAGTTAGGAACAAGCAGAAGCAAAGGCTTGAAGACTCTGGCTGTGACCCTAAGTGAAATAGAAAGACACTGAGGTTTTTCAGCAAAGAAAATACATGACTGAAAATAAATTGTGGGGCTTCCCTGCTTGCGCAGTGGTTAAGAATCTGCCTGCCAAGGTAGAGAACATGGGTTTGAGCCCTGGGCTGGGAAGATCCCACACGTCATGGAACAACTAAGCCTGTGAGTCACAACTACTGAGCCTGCGCTCTAGAGCCTGCAAGCCATAACTATTGAGCCCACATGCTGCAACTATTGAAGCCCGCATGCCTAGAGCCCGTGCTCCTCAACAAGAGAAGCCATCGAAATGAGAAACCCTTGCACACAATAAAGAGTAGCCGCTGCTCACTGCAACTAGAGAAAGCACCAACGAAGACCCGACACAGCCAAAAATAAATAAACAATAAAATAAACATTTAAAAAAACATAAAATAAAATAAATTGTAAAAGGCTCACGCTGGCTGCTGTGCAAATGGGGTGTGGATGAATAAGAACAGCAGCCAGGGTCCAGTTAGGAGGCAATAACGTGGAGGGAGAGATGATGGAAGCTGCGTTAGATGTGGTTAAAAAAAAGTTCAGTTTCTGGATATATTCTGAAGCTGACAAGGTTTGCTGGTGGATAAGATGTGGGAGAGAGAGGAAGAGAGGGGTCAATGATGAGGCTATGAACTTTGGCCAGGAAGCTGAAAGGATGGGGTAGCCATTTTCTGAGCTGGTGATTCCTCCTGGGCGTCTGAAGGTAGGAGAGGTTCAGTTGGGACATGTTACGTTTGAGATGCCTTTTAACATCCAGCTAGATACGGCGAATAGGCAGCAGCACAGGAGCGACTGCAGTTGAGTGAGGCCCAGATGGTGACACAAATGTGGGAGTCAGCAGGGAATTCCCTGGCAGCCCAGTGGTTAGGACTCTGTGCTTTCACTGCTGAGAGCCTGGATTCGATCCCTGGTCAAACTAAGATCCCATAAGCCATGTGGCGTGGCCAAAAATAAAGAAAAAAAAAATTATTAAAAAAAAAATGGAGTCACCATGGAGCTGTTACTTAAGGCCACAGGCAGAAGTCTCTGGAGAGGGTGACACCAGCCACCAGCAAGAGACACTGGGGGGTGGTTTGGGCTGTGGTAAGCTGGGGTTCACAAATCTTGACCAAAGGTGGCATCCACCTCTCAGATCCAGCTGATTTCTGCCATGAAAAAGGCACACGTGGCCTCAGTGGCACTAGAACTCCCCAACAAAACATATCTCCAGAACACCTGTTGTGACCTCTGCCTTCCAGGCAGGAATCTGGAGATTCGACTCTGGGTTTACCAACCTCACCCCCTCACCCCCAACTCTGTCATACTATTTGATCAGTCTCATCTCTGTTCACAAGCTCAGATTTTGCTCAGTACCTAGTGCTTGACATTGTGGGCCTGGGTTCTCCTTTAATTCATAAATCTAGACTTTACTTTCTGGAGGACCAGTGGTGCGCTGGTGCTAGTCTCCACTGGCTTATGGGAACCAATTTTAGATTTTCTGAAATTTTGCAAGCTGGATGATAAACACAGCCATTATTAAAATTAAATGACATAATAACCAACAAGGACCTACTGGGAACTATATTCAATATTTTGTAATAACCGTAAGGGAAAAGACTCTGAAAAAGAATATATGTATATATAACTGAATCACTTTGCCACATACCAGAAACTAACACAGCATCGTAAATCAACTATACTTCAATGACAAACATAAATACTCAAAACTCATCATTTCCTAAGTATTTCTACTACATTTTGTTCTTCTGTGTGCTTCTGAGGGTTTTTTCTTTTCTTTTTTCTTTTTTTTAACTTCTATAGTATCTGTATTCTGGAAAGACTACATAGTGGTGTATTCTCTCTCTAACTCTGCTTTTAATGACTTCATTCTGGTAACTTTAAGCAAGTCCTGTGGGAATATTTATACCATAAAAATACAAATCAGGGCTATTTTTCCTGGAAAGCCAGTTTGAAACCTTTATTAGCATACAACTGTGCAAATGTCATCCTGGGAATGCATTACAAGTGTCTGATAGAAACTGGACATGACCATGGTGGACAGGCATGGGGAGACTAAAGTGCAGGTCAACTATTCCCTGATTCCTGACAGAATATTTACTTGATGATCATTTTTAAAGTAAGTCTAAGAAATCGCTTCATGGATTTTCAGAGATTAGCTTTGGAGAAGCCACACCTACAATTTGCACCTCCTGCTTTTCCAGCTACAAAACAGATGGGATGTACCAACAGAAGGTCAACAGAACCATGCTCCAAGGAGTTCTCTGGAAAACAGCTTGACATTTTGAGTCAGTGTTTCCTGACTTCCACTTAATGATAAACACTATTATAAAAATGCAGTTGGAAAGAGCACCTAGCTTTCCCCAGAGCTAAGGAGCATATATAGAGAGATAAAGTATAAGTAAGATAATGGGGAAATGATTCTTTAGAGAGTAAAACATACGCAAAATTTTTTTTAAATTCAAGTTTTACATTCCATCTTTAAAAAGTCTATGCCTTTGTAAGAAATAAGTCTTCAACCATCAAGGGTTCAAGTTGGGCCTCATGTAGCTCTCACGTAGGTAAAACCAAATGAGGCTCACTTTCCCCTTCCAGGTTTCCTGAAGCTAACCATTTTCCTTCCTTTTTACATGCCCTCTCCACAAATAGAGCTGGTAAAAAGTATCTGTTGCAATGACCCGGGCTTTATCATTCATGGCAAATCTCTCTAAATTATAGGCTTTTCCTCATAGAGACCATTTACAGTAGGCATAATACAAGGCTGTGTTCAACCATGGCACTCTTTGAACTAGTTGTACCATGTTATTACCACACTCAACTGGAGTGGCCAGTTTTTCTATAAATAAATATCCTTCTCACTGGGTAGATGAAAATCCTTAGAAGCAGTTCCTGTATTATTGATTTTCTGGTTTCTAGCTTCTCTGCTGGGAATGACTTTTGAGTTGTTTTGAAAAGAGAAGCCTTGTAAACATTTGTTGGCAAACTTGAGAAATATACGATTAGCAGGGAATCAATAACATTATTACTCAGTTGGGCTCCCTGTAATTCTTCCATCTCTGGACCAGGTGGGTGGATGGGGGTGAGGAGGTGAGCTCTTTCAGAGAGATCATGTGTTCTTCCTGGATTCCATTCATTTCTTTGCAAAAGTCCTTTAATTTTGTGGTGCTGGAAATGGAGCTAATAATGACAGTTTGAACAAGATGGGCTTCCTCTCCATGAGGGAGAACAAAGCGGAGATTATTGGCTGTGACGAAGGTGGCTGGAAGCTAATCAACCACTCTGAGACGCCCTACCATCCACATGAAATAAAGCCCAGAAACTCACTAGAATCGTATGGCTCTTTATACAACATTAGAAGTCCATGCACACATTTATATTTTCAGGTCAGTGGTCTGTTTGTTCATGCTGTTTGTCTTGTTTTCTTTTTCCATAAACCCTTTAAAGAGTGGTATTACAGGCATTAAAGGGCAGGATGTCTGGTAGAAACCTCAGACCCCATCTGATTTCCTTTACTGCCATCTCTTGGGTTCCTGTAACTACATCCTCTAGGCCTGGGGACAACTTCCTGGCCAGGAGCCCCTGGTCAGACACCTGTGCTCCCAGAGTCACGTCAGCTATGTAGATCACTGCTGAGTTCTAATCTTTTGCATCTGTTCTGATATTGCTTTCTTATGAACTGGCTCTCACCTGGACCTCAATCCTATTCTTTACATCCTCAACTTTTTGCCCCAGGGCTTAGCTGGATATGCTTCCCTAAGCCAGACTTCCTGTGTTTGAATTTCTGATACCTCGTAACACTCTCCATCTTTGCGGGGTCTGCCTGCCTGACTACACAGCATGTGACCACTGATGACCAGATCCCGTGACTGTGCCCACCTGTTTGGGTTTTTATCCATTATAGCCTGGTTCTTAGTCCCTGCTACACATTTCAGCCACAAGTGAACTTTTATACTTTGTCTGGGACTCACTCCTAGGAATTCAGATTTAGTTGGTCTCTTGGGGAATATTGATTTTTTTTAGAAGTTAAAGTTCCTTGTTATGGGCTGAACTGTGTCTCCCCACTGCCCCCAATTCACATGTTGGAGTCCTAACCCCCAGTACCTCAAATGTGACTGTATTTGAATATCAGGCCTTTAAATAGGTAATTAAGTTAAAATGAAGTCATTAGGGTGGGTCAGAGTCTAATATGATTGATATCCTTATAAGAAGAGGAAATTACAAAATAGACACACACAGAGGGAAGACCGTGTGAAGAAGATGCAGGGAGAAGAAAGCCATCTACAAGCCAAGGAGAGAAGCCTCTCTAAAAAACCGACTCTGCTGACACCTTGACCTTAGACTTCTCGCCTCCAAAGTTGTGAGAAAATAATTTTTGTTATTCAAGCCACCCAGTCTGTGGTATTTCTTATGGGTGTCCTAGCAAATGAATACAGTCCTTAAACAGATTCAGTGTGTAGCCAGGAGTGGGAACCACTAATCTGGTTCCAACATTTTCATCAAGTCACATGGAGGGCTTGTTAAAACATAGGTTGCTGAATCCAACCCTCAGTTTCTGATTCAGTACATCCTGAGTGGGGACTGAGAATCTGCATTTCTATCGTGGTCCAGGTGATACTGATGCAGTTGGTCCCAGGACCATATGTGCAAACAACTGAACTAACTTACTCTGTGTTGCAGTTGATCTTCTTTGAGTCTCCAACTTCCCCTGGCAATTCTTGGACTGCCTTATGGGACAACCTCAGTGCCCAGGGATTGCCTTGTCCTTTGGTCCTGGTTCTACCTGGGGTGAGTAAAGGCTCATACATGTATCTCTCTAGGAAAATGGAAATTCTGGGGAAAAAAAAACATGTTGAGAAAGAGCTGCAATTTCAAGAAGTCTATATGTATGTTTGTAAATTTATGTATCTTTCTATAAAAGGTTTGAGGCAACTACCAAAATTTGGGAGAACTCGGTCATTTCCCATTTGAAGAGCTGAATAAATGTTATAATTTTAATACATTAAATATCAGATGCATTCTATTGGTTTCTGTGAAATTCATATTTACTAGGCATTTAAAAAAGTTTTTCCTTGCAATAATTTATTAACATTTCATTTTGAAGAGTCAATATTAGTAACAAATAATATTAGTAATGCGGTTTCAGATTTGAAGAGTGCTTTGCAGTGTGCCGGAAAGAGGCTGAATGTGACACTCCATCACATATTACCCCCTTTGGTCTTGTAAAGCCTGATCACACTAGAAGTTTTAAGTTCTTTCTTCCTGACATCCACCTCTTTGACTCTGGGTTAGCTAGACGATGCATGAGAATTTCACTGTCTGAAGCCATTCCTGTCCCCTACTTGCTCCTCTAAAAGAGCCTTTAAAGTTCTATTCAACCAACCCAGCCTTTTAACCACTGTAGAGGGGAAGACAGACTTAGGCTGTGAATTTCTTGAGTTACCTTTATGACCCCAATGAACAGGATTACGCGTGCAATACGTATGGATTAAGTATGCAATAAATAATTGTTGAATAAATCAGAAAATGAAACTTGTATTTTGCATAGAATATGTTATTTCTCACCTTTCTGCCTTTTCATATGCCCTTCCTGCTGCTGGGCTACATGACTCCCCTTCTCTACCTAACTTGGGCTTCAAGATTCAGTACAAAGCCTTCTTCTGAACTGAGCTTATGCCCTAGCAGTGTCCATCACTGTGCTGTTTCTCCCCTTTGCTTTGAAATTCAGTGGCTATTGATTTAGTAATCCCATCAATAAGAGCTAACCTTTAGAAAGCACTGTGCAAAGTGCATTCACACGCGTAATTTCATTTCATGTTCACAAGCGTCACCGGGGTTTTTTAAACACTACGCTTCTCAGCCCCACCTGAGAGCAGACAAAGCAGAACACCTGTCGATGAATCCTAGGCATTAGTATTTTAAAGAGCTCCTCTTCACTTTAATGTGCAGCCAAGACTGGGAATCACCAGCTCAGAGAGTCCACATCTATGGTACAACACATAAGCCTTCTCTTGTTTGAATGAGCTCTTACAACCTGAAAGAGATTTAAAAATAGTTCAAAAAGTTCTCCTCCATTCTTGGCCTTTCTCCTCCCTTCTCTTGCAATGTTTCTAGCCTTCTGCAATTTTCAGCCCTTCTCTACAGTTTAGGATCCTGTTCCTCCACCTGTTTTCCAGACTGAATCACTTTCCGTCCCCTCTCGGTTCCTTCTAGATGCTTCCCCAATTACCACCAAGTTCAGCAAAACAAAATGAAAAGTTGTTCTCAAACTAGCCTTTGGGAAACCTCAGTTCATCGCCACACCAGTAGGGTGATCACCTGTTCAAAGAGAGTGAGGGAGAGGCATGGTCATATCTTTTTTTATCTTCCGGTATAAACATTCAACAAAGGAGAGCAAATTACTTGCTGAGTGATAAGGCAGGTGGTGGAGAGGATGCAGGGATTTGTAAATTGAATTAAACATCATGGAATTTCTTTAAGGAGTGTCCTGGAGAGGATCTAAACTAGAGTTACAGGTTCAGAATAGCATTTGCAAAAGATAACAGGAGCTGCAGTTGAATTGAAGAAGATTAAGAGTTAGGAGACTACTGGAGGCATAGATTGGATTTGTAGAGTAGAGGGGATAATATTAAAGAAGTGGAATTGTGAGGCAGCTTCAACTGATACAGCTTTCCACTCCTCTGTGTTGCTGTATTTGCCCATGAGGTTATTAGATGTCACTCAACAGGGGAACTTCTGTATTTTAAAAGGGTTGTAGGGAATTCCCAGACAGTCCAGTGGCTAGGATGCCATGCTCCCACGCTGGGGGCCTGGGCTCAATCCCTGGTCAGGGAACTAACATCCCACAAGCTGTGTGGTGCAGACACACACACACACACACACACACACACAGATTGTAAATTAAAAGCATTTTAACACCTACTTAGCATAATTTAATCACTTCTGAACCTTGTTTCCTTTATAAATTAAACACAAGTTTTGGCCTTAAACAAAGAATGGGAACAGGGAGCCAAAGGTAATTAAATATAAACTTTTCTGGTTTTCTTCTCTTGATCAACTTCTGATGTAAGCGCTTAGCAAACATAAAAATGTTCTACATCCAACAGTAAGAGCTTTTAAATCAACTGCAAGCCAGAACAAAAAAAAAAAAAGAAAATGTCTTAGCTTTTCCTTCAATCCACTGCTTTGTGTATATTGCTGCATGTGTTGATTACAGTTTAAGTTCTTAAAAGTTATTAAGCCAATTAGAAACTGAAGGTTATAATGTGGTGGAATTTCCAGAAGCGCAAAGCCCACATTTCACTCATAGTAACCACTCAGGGTCCACCAAACCTCCTGGCATTCAAGACCTTTCCCGTGTTCTCTAGGACCAGTCCACGTAAGGGACAGGGCATCCCGGGACAGTTCCAACTGATGCTTATAATCTGAACCTAATTTTATTCTAACCCCTTTCATTTTCAAAAGTGTCCTGATTTAAACTATAAATTACTTAATTATGCCAGCTGCGAAGGATAGAGCAAATGTTTTTGTTGTAAAGGGAGTAGTTTCTCCAATATAAGACAGTTCACTTTTTCTTTCCTCCTTGACTCTGTGTAACTGACCTGGGTGAGTGGCAGAATCATGTGCTTCCATGAGCTGGGGCTGGGAGAAAGCTCGGGAAAGGAGTGGAAGTGGGCTGGGGAAGATTGGAGGTTTCTTAAACCCTCCTTATGGATGGTAGGGGCAGGAGAAGAAGCAAGTGAACTTTACTATGGACACCCGTGGATCAGGGAAAAAATACTGACAAAAATAGGATAGTTACTTTACTGAAGATCCAAATCTTAACATCTCATTAACAAAATGAGTTGGACACTGCCTGGAAAAATTCCACCATATCAATGATAAAAGACAGGAGCCAATGACACGTATGAGGGCAGGAAATCAAAGGACTGAAAAGCCACGTTGGGTAGACTCCAAGGGTTCCCGCATTGTGGCTTGAGATGGGGAACTCCGGCATCTATGTCGATGGGTGACTTTCACCTTCATGCCTCCTCTGGAGCTGATGACTGCGCCATACTGAACAAGTTGACTAACCTCTATGTGCCTTGCTTTTCCAAAATGGGAAGTAAGAAGTATCAAAAGTGACTACATCACTGATAAAGATATTGCTTTATTTTATAAGTAGAAATCTTATCCTGGATTTGTTCTTTCCGGTCTAAAGCTTCTGTAAGAAGGAAGCAAATCTGTGTCCCTCATATATTTGTGAAGCCTTTTCTTAGAATAGGTTATCGCTGGCTAGACTAGGTTATCGCTGGCTAGACTAAAACTTACCACTTATCCAAAAGAAACCCTCAAATTATGTGGTATGTATTTTTTACCTTACAAGCCACAATTTTCATTTAGATGACATATGTACACCCATACAAAACGAAAGAAATTGATGTGTTTTTCTTTGTGGTTTTGTAAATTCATCCATATAAGAAAAAAATAATCTTACTGGACTCTTGAAGGTAAAAGTCTAGATTTATTTTCAGTTACATAAACACAGACCTAACATTTGAGGAAGTAACTGTTTTCAAATCCCAGAAGTCAGCAAAATAAATAAATATTATTTTTAAAAGATAAGTACAATAGGTTTCTGAAATCAGTCTTATACAGAATGTCTACGCTCATGGACCAAAGTGGAGAATTTTTTAAAATGTGAAGTATAAATGTTCTTTTTGACTTCATTTTCTAGTACTAGATCTTCTTACTCCTCTTACCCCCCAAGAGAGTGTCCTAAGGACAAAAGCCTTGCTACTCAAAGTGTGTTTCCAAGTCAGCAACATGGGCACCACCTGAGAGTTTGTTAGAAATGACGAATCTCAGACTCCACCCCAGAGCTACTGGATCACATTCTGCCTTTTAACAAACTCTCTGGATGATTTTCATGCACTCGAGTTTGAGAAGCGCTGGATTAGAGAGCACCTGGCTATGAACAGCATAGATGATAAAAATAAGTTAGTCAAATAGAAAAGTGAGTGGGAATTAAAATGCCTTGTGCTGCTTGCCTCTGAAAGAAATTATATTAATCCTCAGAGGGCTTTTTTCTCATCCCTGTGTGCACACTGATGTCCACCTCTGTCTTCTCTTACCACTTGTTTATAGTATCTCTCTCTTTCATATTACATTTGGTGGTTGCATGTAATTGTGCTTTAACTTCATAATTGCTATTACTTAGCAAAATTTCAAACTTCCTCTAAAATTACTTCACTCCCAACCCTACAATATGCTCTATTTACACAGCCTATATCTGTTTCCTTTTCTCTGAGACTCCCACCATGAAAAGCAGACATAATATGAAATAGAAGACTGGTTTGGCTTGAGAATGTACTGATTCTGGGAGTGGAGCCAAGGACCAGTGCCAACCAGAACTGCAAGAATGATACTGGGGGCAAAGCAAGACTCAGGATCTTCACTAGCAGAAGGAGGGGCTTATCTTAGTCCTGGAGCAGCATTCAGCTTCAGCATGAACTGTACCTGGTGAGGATGTTCATTTCTGAGGCTGAAACACAGCATACTCTTGGCTGACAGTGCTTTCCAGGAGCACCGTCAATGGAAGGAAATGCCTAGGAATTATTTGTTCTTTTCTCCTATGTTTCCACTAATAAATTATAAAGCTTCTTCCCAATTAAGATTAAAATAAAGAAAATGGACCCAACTTGACTGAGGAAGATTGAGCAGATGAAACTATAGTTAGAGGGTAGAAAAAGCAAAAGGTTTAGAGTCAGACAGACATGCTAGAGTTCAAATCCCACATCTGCCATCTGTGAACTGTAAACATGACCAAATTACTTGACCTCTCTGAGCCTCAGATTTCTCACCTGTGAAAATGGGGATTATACTCTTTATCCTGAAGGACTGTTTTAGAGGAGCAAATGAGATAATGTATTTACGGTCTCAGGATAGGTCCCGACATTTAATCACTCAAGGAATATTAAAATGTTACTTTTCTCCTTTCTTCCCTAATTCTATTCTGAATCAGTGGGCAGAATTATTTTATATGATTGACTACCTTGAGAGATGGTCACTACTGTGACGGAAAGCTGAACAGGTGAGTGTGATCTGCACGCAGCAGCATTATAAATGGATGCACGAATATTATTTGTGCTGATTACACTGCTGTGCTGAGGGGACAGGGCTGATTAGTTTGAATAGATGTGAAGGTTAGTATGGTTCTGGAATTCTTCTGCAGCCTCCCAAAGAAGAGAACCATGGTCATCTTCAAATGTTTCCCAATACTTAGGAGGGGCCCTTTCTTTCTACTGTCTTACTCTTGAAGACTATGTAGGAAGTGATTCTAAAAAGAAAAATGTTACTGAAATGCATACATATTTTTAATTTTTCTGTGAATATCATTTTCATCTCATTCATCCAGGCATTACTTCAATATTTAAGTGTTTACAGAGCCGGGTATTATGTTAGGTGCCAAGTGTACAGAAATCAAAAAACCACCAGCCAATAAATAAATATATAATTTACAAATTTTGGTAAGGGCATTCAAGGGAAAGAAAACGTTTTATCACAGTGTAGTTCCTTTCTAACCTTAGGATTTTCATCTGGAAGTAAAGCAATCCATTTTTCCCCTTGTGTTTTTTTCCTTTACATATTTATTTTGAGTGTCTACTTCTCCTTTGTAAATTCACGGCATTTCGAGCATATTTTTCTTGGTGTTTGGGATGTTAAATTTTATTTGGCTTCCTTAATTCTACTAAATTGCTTCAAAATTTTTCCGGTTCAACTTGATTCTACTTCCTTATGTACACTATATAGACTTCTTTTTTAGAGAATGGAGGAATCATGACTATAAATTCTAGCTATTTTATCCATATCTAGAACAGGTCTAGATGTTTTGCTAATATTCAGAAAATGGGGAAGGAGTGCAGGACCAAAGTTCAAAAACAAAGAGGATTTCTGTTTGGTAACAGCTGGCCTGACCCCCTTCATGGGCTTAACTAAGGTAAATAGTACTTCAGTTCTATCCTGAGATGAATGTATGGAGAGGACAGAAAACATTGTGGTAGATTGGTGACCCCAATTGTTCATGCCTCTCTGTATCCACCCTCTTTGCAATATAACTTCACAGACTCCCATTAAGAGGTGGACTTTATTTCCCTAATTCCCACATGTGAGCTAGATTCGTGACTTGCTTTAGCCGACAGAATGAGGGGGAAGTGACTTTATGTCACATTTGAGGCTAGGCCTTATGTTAATCTTGTCCAGAAGCTATGAAAATAAGCTGGGGCTATCCTGCTGGTAGATGCAATCATAGAGCCTAATTACTCCTATCACCCCAGCCAACAGCCGACCATCACCTGACATGGGAGTGAAGCCATCCGTGACCCGCTGAGCCCCAGTGACACCCCAGCTGATTGTGGATATGTGTGTGAGCCCAGACAAACCTGAATCAGAGGACCAGAGCTACACAGCGGAAAGGCAGATTCATAAGCAATAAAAACAAACAAAAACATTATTGTAAGCTTCTGAGTTTGAGGTAGACTATTACTTAATAATAACTGATTTCAAATATTCTCATTTGAATGATCCCATTGTTTACTTAAGGTGATACCCATTTTTCCTTTTCACCATCTACTTTCACTATGACTTTTAGCCTTGGTAAAGCTATTTTTCTCTTTTTATATCCTTTGGCTGTAAGAAAATCCGAAGGCAGCAGTGTGCTGGTAAAAGTTTCACAACAAAGCTCTTAGGAAAAAAAAAAGTGTGTGTATGTGTATATATGTACATATGAACACAAATTTATTATGTTATATTATTATTATAAATTTTACATATATAAAGAATGTATATACACTATTTGTAAATAGTAATAAAATATACAATGCTCTTCTGTAAATTCCACATATCCAATTGATTCCCTCAGAATGCTTCTGTTAGTTTTTGCAGAACTCTTGTATGCAATTCAACCACGATTTGACAAAAGTTACATTCCAACCTGCTACCTCTTTCCCAATAAATTTTTGGTTATGAAATCTGATATATGACTTAGCATTGAACTAGATGTAACCCTTGCACAAAAGTTATATTCATTAAATTGAAACCTCTTCCACTTTGGTACTCGATACAACAAACTGTGAAGCTTAATTTGCATTATTAACATTTTCTCCATTACTTTGAGTCTAAGCAATCAATACACAGTCAATGAGGGCCTGATTTGTAGTATTAGCTACTTTCTGTGGTAAAACATCGCTATCTCGACCATTTTCAAGCTACTGATGCAACATCCCTGAAATGGAATTGGGAAGAGATGCAGGTCAGCACACCATCCCACGGCATGTCCACCATGTTGCTACAGTAGAGTTACATAACTACAAGAGCATAGATAATACTAAAGGAGAATAAAATAAGTGGGATGTGATGAGTTCTGAGTATTTATGACCTTTATTTTTGATATAATTTATTGAATTCTAAGTTTATAAAATTTAATTTTTAATGATAGGCATGTTTAACAACTGGATCTCTAAATTCCTGAAAATACTAACAATCGAGTAGGCTCCAGCACACCCCTGCTGAAAGGTGTTGGAAACACCTGATGGTTCTAGTTACAGTAATAATAGCTCCCATGCATTTAGCACTCACTACATCCCAGATATTGTTCTACATACTTCAGATTCATAATTTCATTTATTCCTTAGAGTGGCTCTGTTAGGTAGGTATTGTTATTATTTGCATCTAATTTACAGGTGGAGAAATGGAACCAATAGAATTTACTTAACTTGTCTAAATTCATAAAACTACAACTGCCTTTCCTAAAGACAGATATGTTTCATCACAAATTTACTATGCCTATAAAGATGAAATCAATATTTGGATGAGGCTAAGAATTTAGTAATGAGAACAACAGCTTTATTGGCAGTGTGAATACAGATCCAAGGCTGTTTAAGAGAGGGAGGCATAAATGGCGCCTGGGAAGGGAGACTGGGGGTTTGCTGATGTCCCTGCTGAAGATGTATCAGCTGAATGAGAATGGGTGGTTATGGTAAGAAGGCATTACAGGCAACAAGGGCTGTGAAGTTCAGGGTGCATGCTTGGAGGGGTGAGTTGTTTAGTGTGGCTGGAGTGGAGGTGAGCATGAGTAAATGATGGTAGTGGAGATGGGGAGTAAATGTGCAGAAGAAAAGGCAGAAAGCCTGAGGAAAGGGTCTTGAGAGTAATCACAAAGTAGACACATGCAGCCTAGAAAGAGAAAGGAGTAAAGCTGGGATGGAACCAATCAACAGGAGCTCTTGGGCCACCAGAATGGACTGGTGAATTCAAAGAGCAGGCTCTGGTGTGTGTGAGATGGTTACTTTTATGTGTTAACTTGGCTGGGCCACGGTATGCACATATTTGGCCAAACATTATTGTAGATGCTTTGTGAAGATATCTTTTTGGTTGGCATTAACATTTAAGTCAGTAGACTCTGAGTAAAGTGGACTGACCTCCATAATAATATGGGTGGGTCTCATCCAATTAGTTGAAGGCCTTAAGAAAAAGACTGACCTCCCTCAACGGAGAGGGAATTCTGCCAGCAAACTGCCTTCATATTTGAACTGCAGTTCTTCCCTGGTCTCCAGTCTGCTGTCCCACTGCTATGGTCTGAATGTTTGTGAACCCCTCAAATTCATATGTTGAGATTCTAATCCCCAAAGATGATGGTATTAGGAGGTGAGGATTTGGGGAGGTGCTTAGATTATGAGGGTGAAGCCCTTATGGATAAGGTTAGTGCCTTATAAAAGAGGCCCCATAGAGATTCCTAGCCCCTTCTACTATGTGAGACCACAGTAAGAAGGCACCAGCTATGAACCAGGAAGAGGGCCTTTACAAGAATGCAACCATCCTGGCACCTTGATCTTGAACTTCCCAGCCTCCAGAGCTACAAGATATATATTTCTGTCGTTTATAAGCTACCCATTCCATGATAGTTTTTTACAGCAACTTAAATGCACTAAGACACCTACTCTTCAGATTTTGGACTAGCCAGCCTCCACAATTGCATGAGCCGATTCCTTAAAATAGATCGATCAATTGATCGATCCATCCAACCATCCATCCATCCATCCATCCATCCATCCATTCTATTGTTTCTGTTTCTCTGGAGAACCCTATGACAAAATGGAATATGGGAGTGGGAGCCAGTGTAGAGAGCTATGGACAGACAAGTAAACTTTCGAGGTAAGAAATGAAAAGTAAAGAAGCTCCAGGTGGCCATAATTTTTTTTTAATATAAATGGAAATAAAAGTCATTGCAATTGAGGAGAATAGGTTATTGGTTGGGCCATTGTTTATATTAGAAGGTATAAGGAACAGACTAGAAAAACAGAAAATGGTAAGTCAGTGTCCTGGGACTGTGGTGAGGTGACCTGGAGGGGTTGACAGGGAAAATGGAGAAAGATGGAAATCTAGATGATATGAGCTTACATAGAGAAGGGATTTTCAATGATGGTTATGGAACAGTGGTCTGGTAGGAGCTCGGTGATTCCAAAAAGATGCAATTTTTAGAAATTGAATATGGAACAGAATATGTTACCTCCTCAAGAGAGATTGCAAGGAAAGTGATACCAATAGGAACAAATTTGCCTCTTCATTGGGGGCAGCTCCAGAATTCAATACAGAAGAGGTTCAATGGCAACAAAATGGCTGGAAGGTAATTGTGGACTAATCTGGAAGCTGTATTTGCATAGCAAGCAGTGTTTTTACTTCATATATTTGTTTCAAGTCAATAAGAATAGCAAAGCTTTCTAAATATGCTTATATTCACACTGCTTAAGTTTGAGAAAGCATCAACTTTCTAGAGATTATTTTATTGGTGTAGCTACAGGATCACCGATGGAAAATTCCCAGGCCAACTGCCCATCCCCATCCCATCAACCTCTTGGTATCACTGAAAAAAAGGTATGACTGCCTTTGCCATGATGTCTGACAGGAGTTAGGAAATGGTGTTGATGACACAACTCCTGGCCACTTTAGCTGTCTCCTGTCCCCTTGCTTAGTCCTGGTTTCTGGTGACTGAACCTTCCAGAAGTCTTTTGGAGGCTGAAAGCTACTCAAAGCCAAGGCAATGGGTTTGCTTTAGCATTCTTAAAATTGACCCTCTGGGTTGTTTTCAGGTTCATTTCACTTCTCTTCTTTTAATCTGATGCTCCTTTTCAACAATAGTTTCAATTTACTTTGGAAGAAATGGTGACAAAAATGTCTGGGAATGCCAGAACACCTTCTCTCGTGTTAAACTGTTTTCTTGAGTGGCCTTGGGGGGTGGGGGTGACTAGTCCTGTGTAAGAAATATCACTGAAGTGTTGTCTGTTGTGGGGTAAATGTACAGAAGATCACATTTAAAAACTCTTCAAATTAATTTATGTATCACTGTTGTGAACTACTCAAATAAGACCCAACAGTCTACTGTAAGAAATTCAGCAAATCAATCAACATATAATTGTTGAGCTCCTACCATATGATAGATGTTTCTGTAAATGTTCCGAAGAATAAAATGATATGTTAAGACCCTTATACTTGCCTTTAGATATGTTTTAGATGAAATAGGGAGGAAATAAAATGATCATATGAAGAAGCAAAAATAAATAAATAAAAATAAAAAATAAACAAACATACAGTAGCATATGACAATTATTGTTAAGAAACTGAAGAGATGTTTATGGGTTGGGGACTTGGGAATGGCCTCAGGGAACGTGAGAACTGAGAAATTCTTTGAAGGACAGATGGGAATTCAATAAGGTTAGATACAGGAGGAAGGCATGAGTATACAAAGTACACAAGGAGAGCTGAGCTCTAGGGTTAACATGTTGAAGTTTGGACTTTATGCTGTCCAAACTGGAAAGCCATTGAAAAGTTAGTATGTAGAAATATGGAAGTGATAGTTCAGGCAGATCAGGCAAATAGTGGAGTGATGGACACAGTTGCAGTGAGGATACTCTTGCCAAATATCCTGAATTTGATGTTTGGCTCTGCCGTTTATAAGCTGAATGACCTTTGGCCAGCTTCATATCCCTAAAGCTGAATTTCTCATACAAAAAAAATAAAAAAAGGATAATAATAGCATCTTTCTCATCATGTTTTTATGACAATTAAGTGAAATATAAAGGCAAAACACTTGGCACAGTGTCTGGACCAGAGAAAGTGACAATATAAATAGTGACCACCATTATGTTGTTGGCAAGAAATGCTTGAAAACAAATGATAGATGTGGAGGAGAAGCTGAATGGGAGGAAAAATGAAGAGCTGGCAAGACTAGTCTGGATGTAGGAGGCAAAAGAGAAGGCAACATCAAAGTGGGCTCTGTGTTTAGAGCCTGAGAAAGAGATGATACCACTGGTATTCATGGAAAACAAGGCCGGTAGGAGAGAGGAAAGTAACCTCTCCGTTTACTCGCTGTCTCTGGGAAGGGACTGGTATTCTCCCCAAGACCAGGTCAGACACAGGCAGGGTCCCATAAACATCTCAGGGACTAGACCGGGGTGAGACTAGTGGTAAGGCAAGTGCTTGGCAGTGGCAATAAAGTGGAGAGCTGGAGGCAGGGACACCCTGCCAGAGGCATCTGGTCAGCCCTGGAAGGTGATAGGAGGCAACAGAGGGATCCAGGCACAAAGAAAGTGTCTGGGGAGCAGCCAAGGTTTCAGAAACAGGGAAGAATAAAATTTGAATGAACGATGCTCTTCCAAAGGAATAGAAAATCGGGTCTTAGGGAAGAGATGAAGGAGGATTGTGTGCTGGTAGGTGTGATGGAATAATAGGTGAATAGTGAGAAGGAGAAATCAGATAGAAACACAGATGCTAGGGGCTTCCCTGGTGGCACAATGGTTAAGAATATGCCTGCCAATGCAGGGTACATGGGTTCGAGCCCTGGTCTGGAAAGATCCCACAAGCTGCGGAGCAACTAAGCCCGAGCACCACAACTACTGAGCCTGCGCTCCAGAGCTCACGAGCCACAACTACTGAGCCCATGTGCCACAATTACTGAGCCCATGTGCCACAACTACTGAAGCCCGCGTGCCGAGAGCCTGTGCTCCGCAACAAGAGAAGCCACTGCAGTGAGAAGCCTGTGCACCGCAATGAAGAGTAGTCCCTGGTCACCAAAACTGGAGAAAGCCCGCATGCAGCAACGAATACCCAACACAGCCAATAAATAAATAAATAAATAAATAAATAAATAAATAAATAAATTTATAAAGAAAAAAAGAAACACAGATACTAGAATTAGGTATAGAGAAGAACTGAGGCACCGGGAGGAAAACGTAAACCTAAAACTGGAACTGGAACTGAACAGCAGATCAGGAGTTTTGTGGAGGCAAAAATCTTTGCTTTTACTTTCTTTTGAAAAATCTTATCATTTTTAGTAAATATTCAATATATCTGGAAACACATAAAATATGTATAGGTATAAGAAAAATAATAAAGACGTATCCAGGTTTATAGAGTTCTTGGGGCTTTCTTTAAAGAAGACAAAACCATGAACACAAAATTAGATGCAAAAATGTGTTAGGTATAAATATATATATAATTAGGTATAAAAAGAGCATTTCTTTATAATTAAAAAATACATCACAATAAATCACAAATTTTTAAAAAGCAGACAAGAATTACAAACTTTACAATCCAGAAAAAAATATAATATTTATGTAGTGGTTTATTTTTGCTTTATTTTTAGTTGCATGATGGAGATGTGCAGAGTCCTATAACTTTTCCATGGTTAAGGGTTCTAACTAAAGAGTTTGCTCTAGCTCCGGGTTTGATTTTGATGAGAGGCGGTTGTGAGGGGAAAAATGAATGAAGAGGCAATGGTAGGAGGTGGGGCAGCCCTCAGATGGCTTCCTTTCTGTGCCAGTCAGACAATATACCGTGGCACTGTGGCTGAGATTTAGCCTGAGCAGTGCATTGCTTCTGCCTAGAAATCCATCCTCTTCAGGGTTAGTCATGCCGTGCCTTTGCACTTGTCCACTGTGCTGGACTGTGATATACAGTGGGCAGAAGAAGCATATCGGGGAGCAGAAGGAGGAGGGAAAAAGTGGGTGAGTCACAGGGTGGAGTCTTTGATGATAAGACCTTTCCTCCTATAAGTCCTGAACAGATAGCAGTGAAAACTGAAATAGATTTTATAGGAATATATTAATGAATATTTAGGTAATTTAAACTGATAAGTGTATCCATTTATCTATTTATCCTTATATACAATGGAATACTACTAAGCCACATGAAAGAGTGAAATTTTGCCATTTGCAGCAACATAGATGCACTTGGAAGGCATCATGCAGAGGGAAATAAGTCAGACAGAGAAAGACAAATACTGTATGATATCACTTGTATGGGGAATCTAAAAAATATAACTAACTAGTGACTATAACAGAAAAGACACAGACTCACAGATATAGAGAACAAACTAGTGGTTACCAGTGGGGGAGGGGAGCACAACAGAGAGGTGGGGGAGGCAGAGGTACAAATTATTGGGTATAAGGTAGGCTACAAGGATGTATTGTACAACATGGGGAATATAGCCAGAATTTTACAACTATAAATGAAGCATAACCTTTAAAAGTTGTGAATCACTATATTGTATACGTGTAACATATAATATTGTACAGCAACTATACTTCAACTAAGAAATAATAAAATGATAGATAAATATGGTAGGAAATGAAAATTAAGTAGATTCATATGTTCTAATAAGGTATGAACAGTATGATCGATTTTTGTGAAAAGGCACAAAGGAACACAAACACACACACACAGACACACACACACAGATGCCCACATAAAACCATGTGGAGTGATACACATGAAACTATTTTTTAATAGTGATTACACCCGAGGAGTAAGTTTGGTGTGGGGAAATGAGAAAGTTTTTACTTTTTTACTTAATCCGGCTGTTTTATTGTTTACTCTTTACAATGAATATCTATTTTACTGAAACAAAATTTAACAACAAGAACCAGATACATATAGAGAAGTGGGTAAGACCAATTGAGCTGGAGAAACTGTCAGGTATTCTCTTCCTAAGTCACCCTTATCAGCTGCCCAGGGCAGAGTATTCTATTTCATTATTCCTTACGATAAACTTACCTTGAAATAAAACTTTAGGTTAAAGGTCAAAACAAAACAAAACCTGGGGAAAAAAATCTGTTCTGCTTGTTGTCATTGAGATCATTGATCATATACTAGTTAAACCCCAGCAGTCAGCATCACATTCATCAGGCCATGATGACTAGCTCTTGCCTTATCTTTTATTCTCTCATTTTCTGATTTCTTTTCCAATCCTTACTTAGTCCTAATTATTTGATATCTTACTCTTTCAATGCGCAGCAATGAATAAATTCTCCTGTCTTAATGAAAATGGATTAGACTATGAAACAATTGGAACATTGGTAATCACAATGCTCCTCTTATATATTTAAAGTTTTTCTGAACAATATTCAGTTAACCATAGCCTGTAACTTTGAATCACATTTACTCAGCCCTGAAAACAGACATGTGCAACTGGATTCCAGACAATAATTCAGAATGTTTCATGGTGCCAAAATTTTCCCGGGAGGAGGACAGTAGTTGCAAAGCTCTCCTTAGGTTATTAGGGAAAGAAAATGGACTATCGTATGCACAAGGGATATGGAAATGAAAAGTACTATAGAAATGGTAGGACTTATTATTGTTAATCACTTTAATAATTACTATTCTATTTTGATAAGGATTACCTTCTACTTCAAGACTTGAAAGATTTCAACTTTACAGAATTTTATGTAATTTCTTCTTTCTGTAAAATCTTCACTTAATACCAATGATATTTTTCATCCAGCTTCCTCTGATAGTTCTGTGCTTAGAAACCATGTGACATTATAAGACAATAAAATGATTTTCTTAGATAAAATTTACTTTAAAGACAATGGTATGTCTTGTACTATACCTACATTCTTGTGTTAGATGAAGAAAAAAATATATAACACATATATAGACCAACATATATATTTATATAAATAAGAGCTTGTTTTTAAATTTGACTATAAAGTAATGTAACCTCATGATAGGTAATTTGTAAAACAAAGAAAAGTATAAATAAGGACTTCCCAGGTGGTGCAATGGTTAAGAATCTGCCTGCCAAAGCAGGGGACATGGGTTTGATCCCTGGTCTTGGAAGATTCCACATTCTGTGGAGCAACTAAGCCCCTGTGCCACAACTACTGAAGCCCCTGTGCCTAGAGCCTGTCCTCCGCAACAAGAGAAGCCACCGCACTAAGTCCACACACCGCAATGAAGAGCAGCCCCCACTTTCTGCAACCAGAGAAAGCCTGAACACAACAAAGCAACGCAGTCAAAAATTAAAATAAGTTAATTAATTTAAAAAAGTATAAATAAAATATTCTAAACATTTCTAAAATTTATCAAACATGCCCTTAATTAATAGTTCAGTATATTTTCTTTTCTTTTTTAAAAAGAATTATTTATTTATTTATTGACTGCGTTCGGTCTGCATTGCTGCACATGGGCTTTCTTTAGTTGCGGAGAGTGGGGGCTACTCTTGTTGAGGGGCACGGGCTCCAGGCGCGGAGGCTTCAGTAGATGTGGCTTGCTGGCTCTAGAGCCCAGGCTCAGTAGTTGTGGCACATGGGCTTAGTTTGCTCCACGGTATGTGGGATCTTCTCGGCCCAGGGATGAAACCCGTGTCCCCTGCATTGGCTGACAGATTCTTAACTACTGCGCACCAGGAAAGTCCCCAATCTTTTCTTTTAAATGTTTACTTATACATATGAACACCTGATACACGTTTCTCTTTTCAAAATTGAGATCATACTCTTGCTATCATTTTATACCCTTTTTTAAAACTCATTCTGAGCAGTTTCTCATGAGATTAAGTATTATTTGTAAAAATGATGTTTAATTATTACATAGTAGTCATTATATGGTTATAAGAAAACATTTATAATCATTCCTGTATTGTATCAGTTGGGGTCATGATAGGAAACAGGTGACCCACTCAACTGACACACTGACAGGAATTAATAAAGGGATGATTTGCAAGGGTGTAGGCAGGGCCAGGGACACTAAGAAGATATGGCAAAGTACCCAGGAGACAGTACCACACCAGCCTGAAGAGGGAAGGGGAAGAATGCTTACCAGAATCTGGAGAGCTGCAGCCACCAGGGGGTCTCCAGATCAGAGCTTTGGTGGGGAACACAGCTGCTCCCAACCCAAGCCCGGCAGAGGCTTGTGAAATCAACACACCATTTTCTCTCTGTTCCTGCCTTCCAACCTCCTGATTCTGCTTACCATTGGCCAAACCCAACCAGAAATCAGAGAGCAAGAGAATCAGCTAATGTAGCGTCCAGAGAGGTCAGTCTCTGCCCTGGGAAAAGAGTTGGGTGGAGAAGGGTGGAAAGTATGAGTCGGACTGGGACATATTCAGCATTCTTATTGTCTTCGGTGTTTTTATCCCACCTACCTTTTCACCATTATAGCAATAAGGTTGTGAGAAATTGCTCACGGGTTGCATGCTCATTCTTCAGTGACATTAGGTAAGTACCCTGATTGTATGAACGAACAGCCGGCCCTGTCAATGACGTGATAATGGAAAAGTAAATGTGCATCAAGCATCCCATGCATGACTAAAATCATGTCATCTAGTCAGGAATCAATTGTCCCTGTTTTGCTCCATAGCTGATATTAACAGGATCCACAGCATAGGATTTTTGCGCTCCTGTCTAGGCACACGTTCTATACTGTCACACCCAAGTGGCATTTTATATCAGCAAAATGAGGCAAAGTCACAGACCACTGGCATCTAGCCATCAGTTCCAGAACTCTCTGTTTCTGCTATCCAACAGAAACAAGTCAAAACCTCCTGGATGACAAATGGAAGAACCCAGATTTTTACGTCTGTCCCTCGTTATTTTTCCTAAAAGGAACTCAACATGTAGTCTAAAAGGAAGCTAGATTGTAGGAGAACCTTTTAAACTTTATAGCACGGGTGTTTCATTTTGTTTCATTTTGTTTTTTTCTTAGTTCTGGGTTGCAGGATCTTAGTTCCCCAACCAGGGATCAAACCTGGGCCAGGGCAATGAAAGCACCAGGTCCTAACCACTGGACCACTAGAGAGTTCCCAGCATGGGTTTTTAAAGCATGGTTGGATTTGGCCCTGCCAATAACTTACCAACAGTAACTCCGTTTTACCCACATGCACTCTAAGAAAGAAGCACAATAAAATGACGATTCTTTGCCATTCACTCGTCATAGAATGCTGAATGCAGTGGGGATCAAATCCCGTGCCATCGTATGAAATGCTGCTAATATGAATTTATATGATCTCTGCTGAAAAGCCTTCTGACAGAAAAATACTATATAAAATTGTTTCTTTTTCCATATGAGAGAAAACCATTTTAACTAAGAGAACATTCTTGTCTCTCCTAATCCATCAAAACAGGTAAGTAAGAGGGATAATTTCTTACTAAGGATGTGAGACAATGGCAACATGAAATGCTCACATCCATCCCGATACACTGCCAGGTTTGGGAAGCATGGGTAACTTTTACTTCTTTAACTTCCTCCCAAAAGACTCTTAAAAAGGCTGCATACAATGGAAAGTTTCTAAGAAGATGATTTTGTATCTTGTGCCTCAAAAACTCAATACAATTACAGCACAGCACTTAGAAACCTGGTAATTTGATCCTCATCTTTGGATTTTTTTGGAGCTGCTATAACAAAAACACACCAAAACTCATCAACAAAACTCAATTTATATAACAAACCTCTTTATAATATCAGTTCAAGAATTCAGACAAATTTTACATGGATTTCACATGGGAAATCTTATTTCTTTTCTTTTTCCTTACAAAAAGTGAATCAGTTTTAGTTTAATCCAGCAAATATAATTATTGAGAACTTTACAACCTGCTAAATGTTTTACATATATTTCAATGCTTATATCTTTATTTTATATACTCAGGGTAACTAAAGACATTCACCAAAGTGGAAGTAGTTGAGGAAGTATTTTAGCTCCTCCTACTTTTCTATGCCTATGAGAAATTCTAAGAATTTTAATTAAATGAAATTAATTAATCAAACATTACTGAATATAAACTATGCTGGAGTCTTGTTCACATTCTGTGTAAATGGCAAATATGTAGAGATACTAAGATGCAAATGGTATAGTCTCCATTCTCAAAAACTTTAAAATTTAGTAGGGTAAGAAGACAAAAGCATACTGGCTACAAAACTAAATATTGTAAGAGTCTTACAAGAGAGGAGAGAGGAGATTCCATCAGAATTAAAACACAAAAATGGGCCAAGTGATAGGAAAAGATTTACATAAGTGAGATCAGTTGATAAGGGTCTGGAAGTTTTGGTATTATGTATGTATATATGCATGTATGTATGTATGCATGTATTTTTACTTCTTATTTTATAGTAATTTTAGAAGTGCAAAAATAGTATAGAGTTCTTGTGTACTCTTCATGTAGCTTTCCCCAATGATGATACCTTACATAATCATAGCACATTATTATCAAAACCAGGAAATTGACATTTGCACAATACTGTTAACTAAACTGTAGACCTTATTAGGTCTTATTTCACCAATATTTACATGCACTCGTTTGTGTCTTTGTGTGTTTGTACGTAGTTCTGTGAAATTTTACCACTTGTATAGATTTGTGTAACCATCACCACAGTCAGGATATAGATCTATTTATTCCACCACCACCAAGAAAATCCCTCATGTTACTCCTTGACAGTCACCCCTTCCCTTTAATTCTAACCCCTGAAAATCAATGATCTGCTCATTGCTCCAATTTGGCATTTCAAGAATATTACATAAATATAGAGAATCAAACAATATGCAGCCTTTCGTGCTTGGCTTTTTTCATTTGGTGTATGAATACCCCACTCCTTTTAGTTATGGAATAGTATTCTATTGAATGGATGTACCACAGTTTATTCATCTATTTACCTGCTGAAAAAAACTGGGGGCTGTTTTCACTATTGGGCTATTACAAACAAAGCTTCTAAGAATGAATGTAGGTTTTCGTGTGTGAATGTAAAGTTTTATTTCTCTAGGATAAACACATTCAAAAGTGTGATTGTTGGGTCAAATGGTGCATGTTTAGAGGTGTGATTTTAATAAATGTATAGTTCTTAATCACTATAAACATTCTTCTGCAAGTATCATTTGTGGATATTCTTATTTATTTGAGATAAGAATTACAATTGCTGTGCCAAGGGGATATGCAGTTTTTAACTGTTTTTAATACCTATTTTGTTCTCAAGAAAAGTTATGCTAGTTTCCAATCTTTCCCATCAGAACTACATGAGCAGGTCCATTCTTCAATCTCACAATAACATGAGTACTATCTTTTTAAATCGTCGCCAGCCTGAAAGTTCAAAATTGGTATCTTGTTTTCACTTGCATTTTGACTGCTTATGAGGAGAGCATTTCTATCGAACATTTGCATTCTTTGATGAACTTCCTATATCTTTTGCTCAACTTTTGCATGGGGATTTTAAATTTTTTCTTACTGATTCAAAATATTTATGTGTGTATTTATACAATTAAAGTAATACTGCTGTTGTGTTGCAAAATTCTCAAAGTTTGTGTTTGCCTCTTAATCTTTTAAAAATGCTTTTTGACATACATACATTTCAAGCTGTTAAACAGGCAAATCTAACACCCTTTTTTTTAATTTATGGTTTTTGCATTGAATATTATGCTTAAAAAAACTTTCCCCACATAAAGATTACATAGTGATTTACCAGAGTTTTGTGTAGTAATTTTATGCTTTCTTTCTTTTTATTTTAAACATACATCATTATGCCATCTGAAATTTATTTCAAAGCAAGAAAACAGGTGAAGTAAAGAACTGATCTTATTGTTTTCCAACTTTAACTAGTGGTCCTAGCACCATTAAAAGAATATTTTGCCTTTCCCACTAATTTAAAGTGCTATCTTTATCATATACCAAATTCTATATTTTTTAAGAATATTTCTGAATTTATTCATCTCTTTTATTGGTCTCATTTTCTATTCTTGTACCAATATTATTATATTTTATTCAACATTGACTCTGTGATACATTTTATAATCTACAAGTTTATACACTTTATAATCTACAAGTTAAATATAATTTACTACTAGATAATTGATAATTACTTGATCAATTATCAAAATGTCACATTGGGATATGCAGACTTTTGTTACAGTTAGTAAAATGTTTACACATATGTGGAAATGATTAACTTCTTTTCAATATGGAAAATTTTTATTCATTCTCTTAGTAAAGAAGTATTGCATATTACTTGCTAAGTCCACAGATAGATTATTTTATTTTGGGGTGTTATAATGAATTGATCATTTTTCATGTTACATTTTCTATCTGGTTATCATCAGAATATGGGTAAATGTATTAAATTTGTAACAAATCACCTTACTGAATTTTTTTATCAGTTGTAACATATTTTTAAAAGCCACTTCATTTGGGTTTTCCAGGAAGGTAAAATAATCATCCCATAATCAAATACCAATCATTCTGTCTTCACTTTTACAATATTTATACCTCCTGTTTCATGTTCTCTGAATGCATTGGCAATCACATCTAGAACAATGTTAGGTAAGAGATGTAATATACATCAATCATATTTATATTAACAAATGCCCTAATATTAAACCATCCTTGCATTTACAGAATGAATACAGAGTGGGACATTATTATGTTATTTTGACATGTTATGCTAATATTTTTATTATTTTTTCATTAATTCATATGTGAGATTGTGCTACGGTGGGGTTTTGCTAAATGTATATAAATACACTATAAAGCTCTGCTTCATTCTCTACCCTCTAAAACCATTTAAGTAGCATGAGAATTATTTGTTCAGGGAATATTTGGTGGGGGGAGGAATTTACTCACACATCCAATCAGGTCAAGTACCTAGGGCAAGGGGAGAGTCCTTCCTTGATACCTTTCTTCATTTCCTATATAATTATTTGTTTCCTGAAACTTCCAATCTCTTTTTAACCCACTTTGCTGTTTTGGTTATATAAATTTTCTTGGAAAATAATCCATTTTCCTTAAGATTGTCAAATTTATTGCCATAGAACTATACAAAGTATTCTATTTGTGATTTAGTAATTTACATTTTTAATGAAAAAAATTAGGGCCACTAATTGAATTCTTTCTGACTGTATATTATGTGATTAGAAGTAAACATTAAAATACCTTTTCTTTAACTTAGTGAAAAAAATATTTTTTACCCATTTCCTTATTTTCCCCCAAAGAGGAACGTTTAACTCATATCTGTTTCCACACAATTTTTTCTCTCTCTTGAGAGAGATCTCTTTCACATCCTCTCTCCTCCAGTCCCCTTTTAACCTCAATTATGTCCAGCCTTCTTTCCCCTCCTCTCCACCCTCAAAAAACAATTCAACTTAGAAAGGCTTCAGAATAACATATTTCCAAAATGCTTCAGTTAATCTATTCCTCACCACCTGAGCAGAATCATGACTCCTGTGAAGAAACAGACTGTGATTTCTGAGAGCTGTATAGTCTGGTTCAACAGGAACCTTTCAGAGACTCACATAGTTCAGGAGTAGCCTTGCCTATTAGACAGAGGCCAAGTGGAGTAAGATTACTTATGAGAAGATCCTTCCCTGGATGCTCCTCTGCCTTCTAGCTTTGATTACATTTAGCTTAAGAAATGTGGACAGAAATAAGGAACTTGCAATGAAAGATGAAAGTATAGCTCCTTGCTAATGTACAGAAGCTGTATTCACAAAGAGGACCTCATGGTCTAAGGAATGTACTCGCTTATTCTTTTTGATAGGTTATATATCTTGATACTTTACTACTCTTCAAGTTGGGGACTTTGGAATACAAGGGAAACAAACTGACTCAAGTCACCACAAGAAACAATGTTTAATAAAGGATGCATACAGTAGCAGAACTAGCAAACCACCAGGGCCTGAAGTAGCAAAACTTTGTGCTCTCATATCCTCCCAGAAATGGTTCCTAGCCTAAGTTAGGAATTCAGTTCCCATCAATACCTCCCCTGCTGCCCCTCCCAGGAAATGCATCATATGATTCCTACTATCAAGGAGCTTGCAGTCAAACTATATTACGTCTAAAATAAGAAATGGCTTCATGATTGCTAACTGTCTGAAATCCCACAGTAATAAATTCATTAATAGCAATGTCATTTAGAGGAAGGATGCTTTGTATCTGATGAATAGCAGAGGTAGGGACAAGCAAAGAAAAACTAGACATTCTAACAGAAAATATAAAATAGATTTTTTCATTAATGTTGCAGTTAGTGTTTTTTTTTTTTTTAATCTCAGTACTTACTTGACAAATAGTTCTTTTTTATCCCTCCCCCAGCTTTCAGTGCCACTTAAAGAAAACATTCTAGGATGTGCATTATTGTGCTCTAATTACAGTTGAGGGCACAGTGGCATGTGATTGTGGTATAATAACTAAAGCCCTGGAGTGCCTTTTTATTCCATTAAAAATGACCTTAGATTTGGATCACCAAGCTTTGCATTGATTTGTCTCTTTTGTGGTTTCCTCTCCACAGGTCTGCTTCCTCATACAGGGTGATGCATTGAATCGTGACACATGGGGGTCAGTGAAATTAACTATCTTTCCCGTGAGAAATAATTCATCATTCAGCATTTGCTATTAACATGCCTCTGCTGCGAGTGAATGAAGTCACATGAAGAGTATGGAAGTGTTGGAGCAGATGGACATTACATAAATATAACTTAGTGCTCATGATGGAGACAATAATAATTTTCTCATCTGCAAACAGGAGGCATTTGGGCAGCAGAAAAGAGATGTTGATACTTTTGGTTGCTGTATAAAGAAATGGCTCTAATTGCTTCTGTGGAAATCATACCTATTTGAGGCTATTTTGAATTTTGTTCTCTGCCTCTTTCAATAGGGTCTTTTAAAAGCTGTGTGATTAATATTGGACCTGATCATGTCATCCAGTAGGAAGACTTCCCAGATTTCTCTCGAATTGAAGAGGTGCCTCTGTTCTCAGCACAGGCAGTATGGGGTCGCAGCTCACTTTGTCTCTGGACTGGATTCTCATTTGGGAAACAGGAGCTAGAAGGGGTGGCATGAGCTGGGATCATTCAAATCAGTCCAAACAATATCTATGAAGGGCTTCCTGAAAGCCAGATTTTGTGCTAGGCAATGTGATGGGGACACAGCATGAATGAGAAAGCCAGTGATTTTTATCTTCTCTAGCCTAGAAAGTATACTTGAACCCAAGGAGACATGGGTCTAAGTGTTCACTGAAATATCGCTTATAATAGTGAAAACTCAGAAGTGATCTAAATACCTATCAATCAGAGATTGGCAAAATAAACTATGAGATATCTACATGGAAAACCATTTGTAAAGAGTGAGGTAGATTTACACGTGAGAAGGTGTCTAAGACCTCTGATGTTAGAGAGTTATCAACTCTACAAAGTGATTTATCCAGTAGAAGATGCTATGTAAATACACACGATACTCTATATTTTCTCCCTACTCATCAGATGCATAGCAAAAAACTCTGGAAAAATATCCTCCAAAGTAGGTCCTCCTGCTGCATGGTGGCAAGAGTGCTATTCATAGTGGAGATGGGTGATTTGGTAGCAGTCCAGCAGTCCTCCCTCATGGCGCCCCACCAACCTCATCACTCTGGTTAACTTCAGAGAGTGAAAGGGACCAGGATTAAAGATAATCATCAAAGGAAGCTTTGGGTGTTATCTACAAAGTTTTAATTCTTAAAGGAGATTATGTTAATAAATTAAATGTACATTTAATATTGACTTAAAATTAAGTAATGTGTACTTCCTGCTCTCTAGGTGCCAACAATCCAGAAGGGAAGCAAGTATGTACTCTAATAATTCTGATGCAAAACAAAGTGTGGTCCATGCTTTCCCTGATGTCCTAACTATGTGTGGTGGGGGGATGAGAGGGGAAGGATCTGTTTCTCTGCTTCTTGGAGGAAGAAGGATTTAGTGAACGTGTCCTCAGTGAAAGGAAGACTCTACTCTACAGCATTCTGGGCAGCTCCTGTAGTCTCACTAGCTGTCGTTCATTAACTTAACCACATAAAAAGATGTGATCCAGAGGATGAGAGGAAGGGGCTGGAGGGAGAGCCAGAAGGAAGTGTCTAGCCTATACTCATTAGGAATGGCTGATCTGCAATTAAATAAAACTAATTCTGGCTATCTAAAGCCAAGCGGAGGCCTTCCTTGGTGCCACAGTGGTTAAGAATCTGCCTGCCTATGCAGGGTACACGGGTTCGATCCCTGGGCCAGGAAGATCCCACATGCCTCAGAGCAACTAAGCCCATGAGCCACAACTACTGAGCCTGTGCTCTAGAGCCCATGAGCCACAACTATTGAGCCCACATGCCACAACTACTGAAGCCCACATGCCTAGAGCCTGTGCTCCACAACAGGAGAAGCCACCACAATAAGAAGCCCGAGCATCACAATGAAGAGTAGCCCCCCCCCCCGCTTACCGCAAAAAGAGAAAGCCTGTGTGAAGCAATGAAGACCCAACACAGCCAATAAATTAAATAAATTAAATAAATAAATAAAAGAAAAAGAAAGAAATGTTTAAAGCCAAGGGGAATGAATTGGTGGGCTATTAGGGGTTCACAGTGTCCATGGGAGGCTGGAGGACTAAACCTGGAAAATATAGACAGGAACTAAGCACTTGAGGCAGTGGGAGTGGAGGTGTTAATGACACAGAGAACACAAAATCTCTCATTTGGCAACAGCTGCCTGAACATGAATAGAATCTAGTAAACCCTATCATCTTTGTCCCATATTCACTCTGATTGGTCCAGATTAGGTCACGTGCACTTGGCTGCCAGAGGGGAGAAAGGGAGAAAACAGTGTCCTCAGCTTCCACAGTGGATGGCAGTGCATCTGTAAACATAGTGCTATGGAAGCCCCCCAAAATAGGAATGTGCTGGCCAGGATGGAGAGTCCAGAGGGGTAGTGGTTACTAATTGGGTACTTAATAAGCACAAGGTGCTGTGCTAAGCACTTTATATAGGCATTATTTAATCTAACAGTCAGAATAGGTCTGTCGGTCAAATATTATCACTGTTATTATTCCCATTTCACAGAGGGGGTTAAGTAACTTTCTCAGAATTGCAGAGATACTGACTTGGTAGTCTGGCTCCTAAGACTATGTTTTTAATGACTTGCTACTGCAGATGTCCACTCTCTGTCCCCTCCTTGCCGTTTTTTTTTTTCTTCCCATTTCCCATAGGAACATGGAACACTTTAAAACACTGAATAGGAAATGTGTAAGACACATTATCCTTAAAGCAATCCAAAGGGTTTTCACAGCTGTAATCTCAGTTCTGCTTGTCACATCTCCAAATTTAGGGTGAGAAAATATTTTGATTCTTGTTTTTCTGTTGTTAAAGGCAGCAATTATGAATTACATGACTTGCCCAAATGCCCTCTTGATTAACAGCTAAATTGAGACAAGAACTCAGAACTATTAAGTTAATAAGTAACCCATTCATCCCTCTTGTCAGGAAATTATAACTGCCTCCTTCAGTGAAATTTCTAGAACAAGTCATTTAAAAATGGTCATTATAGGGACTTCCCTGGTGGTCCAGTAGGCAAGACTCTGCACTTCCACTGCAAGGGGCCCGGGTTCGATCCCTGCAAGGGGCCCGGGTTCGATCCCTGGTTGGGGAACTAGATCCTTCATGCATACCGCAACTAAGGGTCCTGTGTGCCGCAACTAAGGATCCTGGGTGCCACAACTAAGACCCAGTGCAGCCAAAAATAAATAAATAATTAAATATTTAAAAAATAAAATACAATAAAACAGTCACTATAAACCATATTCAGAATAAACCATCAATCTCCCTTGTTTAAAACTGCACAATGGCTCCCATCACATTTAGAATACAACCTTAACTCCTTATCAGGGCTATGAGGATTATGGGAGTGGCCCTGCCTCCTGGGCCTCATCTCTTTCCACTGTCTCCCATGTTCTTTGTCTTCCTTTTGTTTCCAAATCTTGCAAACTAGCTCCTGCCTTAGGACTTGAACCATCATTCCCTCTGCTAGGAATGCTCTAGGCCTACTCTTCACATGGCTCACTTCTTGCCCTTCAGTTCTCCACGTAAGTGATACCTTGAAGACAACTTTCCTTAACAACCGAACTAAAGTAACCCTCACTCCAAATTCCTCCACCCTGTGTTAATTCCCTGATAGCACTTATCAGCCTGGGATTTTCTTGTTTATCTATTAGCTTGTCACTGATTGATGGAGTCTCTTCTCTAGAATGTAAACTCCCAGAGGGCAGCAATGCTGTCTGTCCTGTTCAAGATCATGTCTCCATCCAGGACCCTCAACTGTGTTGGCACACAAATGTTCACAGAATACATTATTTCCCGTTTACCCACACATTCAGATTTTCCCTTTACCTCTCAAAGGTCAAGTAATTATCAGTCAGGATAGGCCTTGGGAAAATTCCTCTACTTTTATAGTTCGAAAAGCAGGGACAAAAGGTAAAATAATCTGCCTGATTTTACAGCAAGTTTGTAGCAAACATGGACTGAAACGTGAGTCTTTTCTCTTCCCAAACAGAGCCCTACTCAGCACATCGGGCTGCCCTCACTCTGAGTGAGGAGCAGAGGCGACCTTTGATTTATAACCTCTGTGGCATCATCAGGAGAGGCAGTGTGGTTACACAGAGGTGTTGCCTCCCTGAAGAGGTATATGTTATCACTGGGATGGTTGAGCACCTGAACTTATGACAGCAACAGGTCCATTCGGGCACTTCCCACGCGCTGTGCATGATTTTAAGAGCTTACTGTGTATTAATCTATACAATCCCCATACAACCCCTATTAAGTAGACAGTATCATCATCCTCATTTATAGATGGCGAATTGGAGGCACAGATGTTAGGGAACTTGCCCAGGGCCACACGGTTAATAAGCTGTCGAGTAGGATCCAGACGCAGGTGTTCTACTGCAGAGTCCTCACTCTTAACCATGAGCACTCTTCTGCCTGCTCAGGCCATGAGGCACACTTTGTCCCGCAACACATCAAATCAGAGTGTCCACTGAGACAAAACAGTTAAGAATCCTGGGTGAGCTGGGAGGCAAATAGGGATCAGTAGTGCCCTTTTCATCAATGCAGTATTGGCAGAACTGTCTTGCTTTTTAGGCTTTAATTTTCTTTGTACAATGGTCCTCCATAAATGGCAATGAAAGAAACAGAACAAACACCACTGAGCCACCAGCTTCTGAGGTACTGAGTGGTGCTTTATTGATGGCAGGTGTATGGAGCTTCCTGGAACATGTTGTTTACGAATAAAGACATATTTCTGGCATTAAGAGAGTGGAAAGTATGTGGATCCTGCTGGCCTGGGAGCATGACACATTAAATAACTGATTAAGGAGGAACAGTTCCTCTGCTCCTCCTTGCAGTCTGGACTGTTTTATTTAAGCTGCTCTGAAGCCGGAGATGGCAGCTGGGCTAAGGCACGGCCCCAGCAGAGTCACACGCAGCAGAGCAACAGCCTCCCTCTCACCTGACTGGGAGCAAGCATCCCCTTAGGTCAAGAGCTCTCTATTTCCTGACTGAATGGGGACAATTTCCTAGACGGCAACTGTTGCCACGTTCCCCTTCTCAATCCCATTAAGTCTGAGTTATTGACTTTCCTTTCTGATCGCTACTGAAATTTCTCTTAAAATCAATCAGGGATAGAGTCCAGAAGAACGCAGGATCTCAGATGTAAAAAGAAGTAAGCTGTCTTCAGGAAGATCCGAGTGCAAAGTGGGTATCTGGATGAAATATTTCATTTGGTAACATAGTTGGTGAGGGGATGAGGTATCTTTCTTATCCCCATTTTTTTTTTAACCAGATAGGTTTATAAGTTTTGGGATTTTCTAGCATAGTATCAATTGGTTTGATAATGAGGTTTGGCCATAAAAGAGATGCTTTTACTCCTTCATAATCACATTTCAGATTGACTCTATCTAGAAGTGACAAATGAGTTGTTTCTCTGATATTTTCTGGAGCGGTACAGACGTGTGGATACTCTGAAGAATGGATAGCTGTGCGTGGTTGAAGGTAGGTGGGTCAGAAAGGTGTTGTCAAATCTGCTTGGGGTTGAAACTTCCTGGAAACACTTTCCTCTCTATCATGGCATAGCTAAAACCCAGCACACGTATGGTAAACATCCAGATTTTTCTTGTGGAAATTCTTCTCAGTTTTAATAATTATCTTAAGTAATTAATTGAATTCCTGCTTTGTAGGAGGATAAGCACATTAAATTAAGTTACATGGTTGCCCAATATTTTCAAACTAATTAGCAACTATACAAAATTCAAACCTATTTCTTCCTACTCCATTTCCTCCAGCCCCCCAATAAAAGAACACCAACAACTAATGTTCATTGTAGGAAGCACACTTGAAAGACCACACAAATTTGCCCTTTGGATTGGTCGAAGTGTTCTAGAATCAGCAATGTTAAAAATGGTTCAAACCAAATAGTAGAAATAATTCGGAGTAGGAATTCGGAGACCTGGATCTCCCTCTAATTAGCTGTCTTTTGGCAAATTGTTCAGACTCTCTGACCTCCATCTTGCTCAGCTCTAAACTGGAAATAATAGTGTGTTCTGTCTGCAAACCTCTTAAAGTTGCTGCCAGTATCGAAGCAATATTTGTAAATTAAAATATGCTTTCCAACCGCAGGCTATTACAGACCTAAAATAGCTAAGCTCTGTGTCAAAGTTTTGTCCTCAGGGCATCATATTTCTCTAAGTGAAACTATCTGATTTGTCTTTCAATGTTTTTTAAACATCAGCTTGAGAATTAAGAAAATCAAACTAAACAGACCTTTTGGATCTTTATTTCCAGATTCAACCTGAGAATCGAAGTTTCTGGCACTGGGTAAATACTACTTACGCCTGTCTAGTAGTGGTATCAATCAAAATGGCAATATTCCAAGTCTGTTAAGGTCCTTATTAACAGACCTTTCCTTACACTGCCAATCATGCAATTTATTGGTGCTTTAAAGGGAGTTAAAAAGTGACCGTTTTCTTTTCCTGCTAAGGTTTCTATCTAGTTAGTTCTGATTCTTTGAGGTAAACATAAAGCAGCAGTGGACATTTTATCAATAATAATATCTCTGCCTCTGAAAATATAAAACAACAAAAAATATAAGCAACAGAGCAACTTCTGAAGATTAAGTGCAAATGAGGGGTTAATTATTCTACAAACACCAATTAAAAAGGAAATCCAAATATTTTGTTGCCTCGATGACTCATCTTCCCCAGAAAATAAAATCTCTGTGTGTCATTAAACCAATGCTTCAAGTTTCCATTTTCAATCCTCTTAGAGAAGCACAGAAGTTCCAAATTCCCATATATATAAACTTTGCAGTCACACCATCCATTGCCCTGATGTTTATGTTGACTTTCCCATGTGAGAAAGTCAGACATTTAAGGACATAATTGTCCTTCAGAGAAGACGGCTCTATCTACTACTTAACTCTTTAGAGTGGCTAGGGAAGGTCTCGACCACTTAAACAGAAATCTCTCTGTCAAGAAGACGTTGTTCCATAGGTGACAGATCCAAGGAGATGCCTATTATTATTTCCTGTGGTGGTTCAATTGAAAGAGAACTTGACCTGGATTCAGAACTGGAGTTTGAGCTCCAGCACTGACCTACAGTCTGAGTGATCTCAGGCAATGCACTGAACTTCTCAAGACTCAGCTTCGTCCATCTGTGAGATGTGAGTCATAACAGCTTAACTCACAGGGTTGTTGAGAGTCAAGTCAAACATGTCTGTGAATGTACTTGGTAGACCGTGAAATACCAATAAATGCACAGCAGATATAGTGCCTGATAGGGTTATTCAAATTAAGTACTTGCTTTGTTTTTTACAAAGTGATTTAGATGAAAACTGGTAAAGTATGAGCACTTTTTGCTCTCTCATTTTGTGCAGCAGAACTGGTGTTCATTAGTCCTAATCAACTCCACGTTTGGGAGACATACATTTAACTTTGAAACATGCCTCACAAGACACTACAGATTTAAAGTGTCCCCCAATTGTTTTCACCTTGGAATTATTGCCTTGTGCAACAAGCAGCAGACAGAAGTGGTGTGTTCACATTAACGTGTTCAGATGGCGTCAAGACTCTCTACCTTTCCACACCCTCTTTCACTGTTTCTCCATATATCCGCCCCCTCTACTCCAGGCAAGACTATTTGCCTGCCATCTCCCTGACACCACTTGAATGCTTCCTCTTCTATATTTTTAGATGCTGTTTATTTCCCCTGTTAACCCGCCTTTGTTCAGAGCAATGCATTACTCTTACCCCCTCTAAGATCTACCTCTTCTATACAAGCTTCCGTGACCGACTCCCATGCTTCTTTATTGATCCTGTTTTCAACCCCACATTCAGAAGAGAGTCATGCAAGATTCCATGTTTCTGTAGATGTTGATGGCGTTTTAGGACACTACCTGGAACGAAGACTGGGTCTGCCTAATGACAGTGGATCCATTAAATAATTTCAGTCAGTTCATTGCAGCTTTTTTTTTTTTTTAAATCCAAAACCCAGAAGTACAAAACCGGTCCATCCAGTTCCCATTTATGAAGAGAAACTGCTGTGAATCAGATTAAAAGGGAGGGTCACTCCAACTTAATGTGTGTAGGCACGAGTGTGTGTATGTGTGTGTGTTTGTGATTGTCTCAGTCACTTAACGCTTTACCTGCTTAATCAGTGGGGCGCAGAGGAAATTCATTAGGTAGGAAATGGTAGTCTGTGCTGCTGCTAATTTGTTATGAGTCTTAGACAACGGCAGGCCAGTCCTCTCCTGTAAAGTGTGTTACACTAACTGACCCATTAGACCCCTTCAATTATCTATGCCCTATAGGCAGGGAGAAATCAGTAATCTACCTGTGCCATATTGTATCCGAAAAATACCTGGCCACTCTCTGGCACATCACTTACAGTGAATTTAAAGTTGCTTTACTTTCTTTTTTTTTCTGGCCACGCCCTGTGGCTTTCGGGCTCTTAGCTCCCTGATCAGGGATCAAAGCCGTGCCCCCTACAGTGGAAGCGCAGAGTCTTAACCATTGGACTGCCAGGGAAGCCCCAAAGTTGCTTTACTTTACATAGATGTCATTGCATGAGACAGGAAACAAATGAAGTAAAAAAAAAAACAAAAAAACAGAGAATGAAAAATGTGCTTCTCTCTTTGTCTTTTGTTCCATGGGGGTATACTGTGGACTGGCATCAGTCCAAATGTTGCAGCTTGTTCCTCCGTCTGATGCTACCAGAAACCTTGCAAAGGAGTGGAGCCCCTCCGTGATTAAGCTCATGACCCAGAGCTGCCTATGGCCCTGTACCAGTCTGAGTCCCAGAGTCTCTTGGTCTACTATCTCCACTAATTAAAATGGCTCTCTATTCTGCCCAGTGTTTGGCTCGCTCTGACTTCTGGAGCTTTGGAAGGAAGCAGGAAACTATGCAGGTGGCCTTCGTGAAATAGCCCCCAAAGTGAAGTTGGGTCTACCTGTTCCTGCTGCTGCTGTTCTGGGCGGCCTGACCCAGGGTTCTGGATCAGCAGGTGCAAAGAACAGAATCTTAAGTCTTAAATCAAATCAAATCAAACCACCTAAATCAAATCACTCCTTTTGACAAAAAGACTCTGACATACCTGTGGGCAGTTGATGAATGATCTAGGGATTTTGAAAGCTTGGTAGACTTTCTAAGGCATTGAAGAGAATGCTAAGTCTTACACAGAATAAATGCTTTGTAAATATTTATTAAATTACTAAAGCAGATTGAGAATGTTTTAAAGAAAGTTCTCCAAGAGCAGTGATGGTGAGCCCAAACCAGGAAGATAAAGCTTAATGGAAACAAGCATCAAGTCCTATTCTTAGGTTGATCTTAAAAATAAAAGGGCTGTATGCTTGTATAGATTTTCAGAGATTACAAATCATTCACACATGCTTATTCCATTCAATGCCTACCCCAAAATAGCACATTCCTATATTATCACTTTTTAATAAATATAGACAGTATAATTACAATACGGACAGTACAAACAACTTGCCCAAAGTCATACATCTAGTCAGTTGCTGACTGAACTCAAGATCAGGTCTTCTGATTTTTAAGTTTTGGGCTCCTCATAAGGTGCTGCATGCAGCTAACGGATTATGTGTGGTCAGATAGAGGAAGCTCTGTCTCCATCAAAACACCTTTGGTGAGTAGCAATCTTAACTCACCTTCATGAAAATACATCATACGGGGCAAGACTGACACTCCTATTGAATTGTGTGTTGGTCAGGTCGTATATGGAACATATATTCTATTCTGAGTATTATAAGGTTTGAGATGTATGAAGAGTCAATAAAGTAGAGAACTGCCAGGAATTTGTTCTAGTGGTTAAAGTTCTGAAAGCTATGCCTTACAAGGAGCAATTGAAAGCATTTGAGATGTTCAGCCTGGAAAAAGGAATATTGGTGATGGCGGTGGTGGAGGAGGATGGAGTGATAAGGGCAGGGTAAGTGTATAGTCATTGTCTTCAAAGCTCTGAGCAGCTGCTACATCAGAGGGATTAGCTATATTGCTCCAGAGGCCAGAATAGAACTGCTGAAGATAAATTATTGAGGTTATTTTTTTTATCCTCTATAAAGAAAAATTTCAAAAAAAAAATAAAGTTGTTTAAAAATTTAGTACAGGGACTTCCCTGGTGGTGCAGTGGCTAAGAATCCACCTGCCAATGCAGGGAACATGGGTTCAATCCCTGGGCTGGGAAACTCCCACATGCTGCAGAGCAACTAAGCCCGTGCGTCACAACTGTTGAGCCCATGTGCCACAACTACTGAAGCCCGCACACTGAGAGCCCAGGCTTCGCAACAAGAAAAGCCACCACAATGAGAAGCTCGCACCTCAACAAAAAGTAGCTCTGGCTTGCTGCAACTAGTGAAAGCCTATGTGCAGCAACAAAGACCCAACGCAGCCAATAAATAAATAAATAATTCAGTACATTTTGTTGTGAGGTATAACTTGTAAATAATCAAGCAAAGCTGAGTAGACCTATTGGTGTGGATGATATAATCATGATTTTAGCACTGGGTAGGAGGTTGAAGTAAATGCTCTTCAAGGAATTTTTCAAGGCCTCTAAGATACTATGGTTTAACCTTTCTCTAAAATAATTAAGCTTGAACAAAGGGCAAAAACACATCCATTTTCATAACCAATGTTCCTAGTGGTAGTGACGCTGCACTATCAGTGTTTACCGTATTACCCCCAAACTAAGCAGCTTAAAATACGTATCATGTGAGTCAGACGTATGGAGAGGCCCCCACATTGTCTAGTGCTCAGTTGGGAAGACGCCACAGCTGGGTGGAGGAGGTGGGGCGAACTGGAGGCTGGAATCAAATCATCTAGAGCTGTGCTGTCCAACAGAGGGGGCACTATCCCCACGCGGGTATCGACTACCTGAAGTATATCTAATCTGAACTGAGTTGTGTTCTAAGTGAAACATGTACACACACATAAACAAACACATATATACACATACTATTCCAAAGACTTAGTATGAAAACAAAGAATTAAAACTATCATTAAGGGGACTTTCCTGGTGGCGCAGTGGTTAAGAATCCGCCTGCCAATGCAGGGGACACGGGTTCAATTCCTGGTCTGGGAAGATAACACATGCCACTGAGCAAATAAGCCCATGCGCCACAACTACTGAGACTGTGTGCTGCAGCTACTGAAGCCTGTGCTCCTAGAGCCCATGGTCCACAACATGAGAAGCCACCGCACTGAGAAGCCCATGCACTGCAGTGAAGAGTAGCCCCCTGCTTGGTACAACTAGAGGAAAGCCCACGCACAGCAAGAAGACCCAACACAGCCCAAAATAAAAAATAAATAAAAGGCAAATACCCTCTTAAAAAAAAGACACCATGATTAAAAAAATAGTAAAAAAAAATAAAACTGTCATTAAGGACTTCCCTGGTTGTTCAGTGGATAAGACTCTGAGCTCCCAATGCAGGGGGCCTGGTTGGGGAACTGGATCCCACATGCATGCTGCAACTAAGAAGCCCCGCGTGCTGCAACTAAGACCTGGTGCAGCCAAAATAAATTAAACAAAAACAAAAACAAAAAAACTATCATTAATAATGTATATTTTGATTACATATTGAAATAATATTTGGATGTTGGGTGAAATAAAAGATATTAACCACAGTAATTTCACTTGTTTCTTTTTAATTTTTAAAATGGGACTAATAGAAAACTTAAAATTTTATATGCAGTTCATACTCTTATTGGACATCATTGATCGCATGTATATGGGTGGTGAATGCTGGCTATTGACGGGCATCTGAGCTGGAGCACCTGCTTGTGGACTCTTCATGTTGCTACGGCTTCCCAGTAATATGGTTAATCTCAGGATAGCTGAAAATTAACTGAAGGCTCCAAAAGTCAGCTTTGCAGTGTTCAAGGTGAAAGCTGCACTGGCGTTTTGACTTAACAGTGGAAGTCACGTGCATCACTTTTGCTGTGTTTGATCAGTTACCAGCGAATCATAAACCAGCACAGACACGAGAGGAGGGGCAAACTGCAGCAGAACATGCCATTTGGGGGCTATTGTTTCAGTCATCTTGGAAAATACAATCTTCCACAACTTGTTATGGGCGGAAACCAACAGGATTATGAAATCCCCTTCAGATTTCAAGAGCCATTTTTGAAGTTTAAGTAAAGTCCTGAATGTGAGGTAGATTAGAGTTGTTCTGGAGAGAGCTTCAAATCTTAAAGTTAAGCAAATACGTTACGCTCAGGAATTGCATTAATAGCCATTATTAAGGGGGAATGTAGTTTAAAATACAAACTGTCCTTAAGGTGTTTAAAAAGCTGTCCACATGCTAAGGAAACAATCATAAATCCAGTCTAGCGGTCATAGAGTTGAATCACACAACACAGAATTTTTGTTGTGTGATTCACACAGGTTTTTTATTGTTGTTGTAGTCTGTTTATTTTTAGTTAAACAATAGAATTATGTTGTTAATTTCTAAGAAGTACATGTTCAAAATGGACTGGCAAAAATCTTTCCTTTTTCCAAATGTACTTAAATTTTTCTTCATTTAACTTCTTTGAACACCAATTGACAATGTATACAATGAATGTGAAGATGTGTGGTATGTGTTGGCTTGAGGATAACGGATGACTTGTCATAAGCATTCAAATATTTTATAAGATGTAATTTATTTAATATACTATGCTATATTTGCTTTTTAGAGAGATTGTGGGGCAGTGAAACTGTACCCAGAGCATGAAATGTCATGAAGGTCAAATCAACATTGGACTTTAATCAAACAAGTGTAATTGGCCCAGAGGGCACCTAGTAACTATGGACTTCTAGAAGTGAATGATGGTTGATTTCTGTGTGTGTGATTTTTCTCTAGTAATAATAGGGAATTGTCAATGTCAAGTTACCTTAAATGTTCAATTTGCATTGTTCCTTTTGCAGCTCCTCTTTAGAGTTTCAGTTGCTCACATTATTTGCACTTTGAAATTAATTTGTTAATACAAATTATTATTTTCATCTATAATTTATTTCATTACTTATTAATCATTGAATAACTAATGCTGATCCAATTTTAATTTAATTTAATGTTAATTAATCCTCAAAACATCAGCATATAAGTCCATTACTTTCTCCTGGGTTATATGTGGAAAGCACTTTAATATGTGTCATCATAGATGATTTGATGGTCAGTGAATTGAATTAGGCAGTGGGAATGGTGAAAATACAAAACAACAAGAACAACAACAACATACAAAATCAAAAATAAAAACAAATAAGCCTGCATCATTCACAAAACTTAGCAGAATTCTACACTGCTTCTTAATTCTGTCTAGCATTTTATTCCTCTTCATACAGCAACCAGAACACACTGAAGATTTCCCTCCACCTCCAGAAAGGTGGTCAGATTTACATGTTTGAAAAGCACACTGATACGGGCTGGATTTTAATTCACACAGAAGATGTTCAGCTCTGCTCCTAACATTTGCTTTCTAAATAACAAAGGTTCTTGAAATGAATCATGAAACTAAAAATAGGTTCTAGTACTTTTCAAAAGGATTTTCACTTATAAGAAAAGCTTTCTGGCCTGTGGAGCCTTTTACTTCATTCCTTTTTCTTATACAAACAAGAAAGACCAACAGGTAGCATAGAATACTAAAGTTTTCAATTTAGTATTTTAGAGAGATGTGCTACTATCCAGTGAATTGAAGAGAAAACTATCACTACATCAAATAATGAGACTTCACTGTTGTTATTTTTAGAATGCAGTAGAATATCAACAAACTGTGTATTGAAGGAATATACCTCAACATGATAATTGCCATATATGACATGCCCACAGCTAACATCATACTCAATGGTGAACTGAAAGCTTTTCCTTTAAGATCAGGAACAATACAGGGATGCCCACTCTTGCCACTTTCATTCAATAAAATACTGGAAATCCTAGCCAGAACAAATTAGCAGGAAAAAAGGTATAGAAAGCATCCAAGTCAGAAAGGAAGAAGTAAAACTGTATCTATTGGTAGATGACATGGCGTTATTTATAGAAAACCCTAAAGACTCCACCAAAAAACTGTCAGAACTAATAAACAAATTTAGTGAAGTTTCAGGACACAAAATCAATAAACAAAAATCTGTTGCATTTCTATACACTAATAAGGGACCACCAGAAAGATAAATTAAGAAAATATCCCATTTACAATTGTATTAAAAAGAATAAAATATCTATGATAAATTTAACGAGGTGAAAGATCTGTACACTGAAAGCTATAAGACATTAATGAAAGAAACTGAAGAAGACACAAATAAAAGGAAAGATATTCCATGCTCATGGGTTGGAAGAATTAATATTGTTAAGATGTACATACTACCCAAAGCAATCTACAGAGTCAATGAAATTCCTATTAAACTTCCAAAGGCATTTTCCTCAGAAATACCAAAATAAACCAATCCTGAAATTTGTATGGAACAGTAAAGACCCAGAAGAGCCACAGCAATCTTGAAATAGAAGGACAAAGCTGGAAGCATCACACTTCCTGATTTAAAGCTATATTACAAAGGCATGGTAATCAAAACAGTATGGTACTGGCATAAAAACTGACACATTGATCAATGGAACAGAATAGAAAGCCCAAAAATAAAACTATGCATACATAGTCAATTAATTTATGACTAAGGAGTCAAGAATTTACAATGGGGAAAGGACAGTCTCTTCAATAACTAGTGTTGGGAAAACTGGACAGCCACATGCAAAGAATGAAACTGGACCACTATCTTACACCATACACAAAAATCAACTTCAAATGGTTAAAAACTTGAATTTAAGACCTGAAACTCTTGGTTTCAGGTCTTAAAGTTTCTTGACATCAGTCTTGGCAATGATTTTCTGGATATGACACCAAAAGCAAACACAACAAAACCAAAAATCAACAAATTGGAATACCGCAAAGTAAAAAGCTTCTATCTGTCAAATAAAATCATCAACAAAATGAAAACACAACCTAAAGAATGGGAGAAAATATTTGCAAATCATATATATGATAAGGGATTAATATTCAAAATATATAAGGAACACATACAACTCAATAGCAAATAACCTAACAATCCAATTAAAGAGTGGGCAGAGGATCTGAATATTTTACAAGGGAGAAATACAAATACCCAACAGGAACATGAAAAGGTACTCAACATCCCTAATCATCAGAAAAATGCAACTCAAAATCACCAAAAAAGCTACAATGAGCTATCAGATCACACCTGTCAGAATGGCTATCATCAAAAAGACAAAAGATAACAAGCATTGGCAAAGATGTGGAGAAAAGGGAATCCTTCTGCACTGCTGGTGGGTAACATAAATTGGTGCAGCCACTATGGAAAACAGTACGGAGGTTTCTCAAAAAATTAAAAACAGAACTACCATATCCAGCAATCCCACCTCTGGGTATATATATCCAAAGGAAATGAAAACAAGATATTGAAGAGATACCTACACTCCCAGGTTCACTGCAGCATTAGTCACAATGGCCTATATGGAAACAATTTAAGTGTCTGTCAATAGAAGAATGGATAAAGAATATGTGATATACGTATTACTCAGTCATAAGAAAGAAGGAAATCCTGCCATTTACAACATGGATGGACCTTGAGGGCATTATGCTAAATGAAGTAAGTCAGACAAACACAAACACTAGTACAAAAAAAAAAAAGTCAAGCTCATATTTATAGAGACTAGAAAATGGTTGCCAGGGACTGTGGGGGTGGGAAAAATAGGGAGAGGTTGGTGAAATGGTACAAAAATGAATTGAAATAACACAGTTGAATAGAGTAGGAGAGCCCTGAATTGAAAAATAGGAAGTTAAGAAGCCCAAAATTTAGTCTCAGATAGTCTACTAATTAACTGTATGACTATAGTTATCTCTTAATTCTCTATCAGTAAAATTAGAGAGTTGGTTAAATGATCCCTATTTTTTTGAGCTTTAAAATTATATGATTAGGAATAAACAAGACAATTACCAACCTCCTTTTCACACTATGTAGTACAGACCTAAATCTAAGTGCTGTTGGTTACAAAAGGATGTCTTTTCAGTTGAATAAAATACTCCTGGGATAACTAACTATTCCATCTATTTAGTTACTATCTTGCAAGGAAAGACCAGGCAAGTAGTGGGGTGGCTAAGAGCATGTGCTGGGGGCAGGAATGCCTGGGCTTGAATCTAGACCTACTATTTACTAGCTTTGTGACCTTGGGCATGTCAGTTTCCTCTCCTGTACAGCTGAAACACTAAGGGTATCTAACGTGATAATGCTATGAGATGGAATAGATTCACACTTAAAAAATGCTTAGAGCAGTATTTGGCAAGGATAAGAGCTTAATAAATATTGGCAATATTTATTGCCTTAACATTTTATCGCCTCTTCTGTTTCTTTTCTAGTAATTTACTATTTATTGGTGAGGTAACACATTTTTAAAAGTAATAATACACTTTAAAACACTACATTAATATGTTATCATCTCTTTAAAATGTAGATGGTAAAACAAAGGAGAAAACCCTGGCTTGATTATTTCTTTAGTTAGAACTAACCCAGCTGACTGAATTCTCTCCCCATTCCCTCAACTAAGGGAAGAACTCTGGTGAAATTGAAAGTTAAACTGGAGGGAAGGGGGCAGGGAACAACTTTTAAAAGAATGACACAGCCATAGGACATGACAAAAACTGGTTGGAACCAGCTAGGTCCAAGATGGCAGAAGATTTGACTTCCTGTCAACCTTGAGCCTTGTTATACACTCATTGTAATACATTAGCATAAGCTAAGTGACACTCCCACCAATGCCATGGCAGTTCCAAGGCCAATCATCAAAGATCAAAAAGTGGGTGGTGGCCCAATTCCTGGAAATCTCCACCCCTTCCCCAAAATAGTTGGAATAATCCTCCCGTTCATTAGCCTATGAAATTACCCAATCCATAAAAAGTTAACCACCCCATATTTTGGGGTCTCTCACCTTCGGAGATGGCCCACACTCTGTCTGTGGAGTGTGTTTCTCTCTAAATAAATCCACTTCTTACCTATCACTTTGTCTTTTACTGCATTCTTTCTGCAATGAGACATCAAGAACCTGAGCTTCATAAAGTCCTGAGACCAGATGTGTGATCTCAATGAAAAGGCCGCGCGTTCAAGTCGTAATCTGGGTTTTGACCAGATTCGAGTCCCAGCATGTGGGTTCAAGTCCCATTCTGAGTTGCACAGTTTCAAAAGCATGAAGTGTGGGATCTAGATTCACTATCTAAAGCCTTTTTCTAAGACAGCTCCACTCTCATCCAAATCTGGTGTAGACTATATATTGACTTGAATTTTTATCACTTCTTCTCGCTAATTGAAAGGCTTTTTCTTCAAAATTAAAGGGTTTTCAGTACCATCTGAACAGGTGAGGAATGAGCACCTCTACTTGTTGAGTGTTTACTATGCATCAGGCTATTATTCTCAACTTCCCAAATGTTCCCTCAGGTAATCCTCACAATTAACCTGTGCAGTGAGTGTCATTTCCATTTTACATGTGAGAAAGACCCTAGAAGATAGCAAAGATAAAGCCAGGGTTTTAAACCCGAGTTTCAAAACTTAAAAGCTCTACTGTCCTTGCATCCTTGTAAGCCTGACCCAGCATTCATTACTCCCTCTACAGTCTCCCTATCTGCCCTTAGTCCAATCATTAGAGGATCAAACTTCATCCTATTGGGGAGTGCAGAAGATGTGGCTCTGGGCAGCCTGGTGGATTTTGTCCTGTGCACTGGGACATAAAGCACATTTTCACAGAATATCTAAGAATTCTGAAAGGTTCTTGCCACCTCTGATGTCTTGGAAAATCTATGTCAAATAATCTCCAAATTGCTTTATTTATGGGGAATGGAGCCGGGTATTTGCAAATAGAAAAACAAGACAAAACCAACAAGCAAACTTCGCTGTGAAACAGTTTAGGATCCTGCTACCTAGCTTATCCAGGTTAAACATCAAAATCAGTTCAAACAAGAGGGTAGGTAGTAAAGAATCATGTGTGAGACGAAAGGTCAACTGAGCAGCCAGCCCTGAGGTTAAAGCTCTCCTTGCAAAAGAGGTAAGAATGATTGACATGGTTCTTACAGTAACTGAATTTCCCCATCTTTATCCTTGCCACATTGCTGTGGGGCATAGATTTTTGTCATTTCAGGTGCCTGAGGCTACCCTCTTTGACCTAGGGAGGGGCCAAGTTTTCTCTGTGTATCCAGAATCAAAGCCAGTCAGTCCCAGAGCCTGTTGGAAGGAGTGGGATACCAGAAAGCTCAGGAATGTTGTGGAGCTGAATTTTGAAGTTGAAGTATAGTTGATTTACAATATGGTATTAGTTTCAGTTGTACAGCACCTCTGTGTGTGTGTGTGTGTGCACATGTGTGTGTGTGTATTTTTTTCAGAGTCTTCTCTGTTATGGGTTATTACAAGATATTGAATATACTTCCTTGTGCTATACAGTAAATCCTTGTTGCTTATTTATTTTATATATGATAGTCTGCATCTGTTAATCCCAAACTCCTAATTTATCCCTCCCCTCCTTTCCCTTTGGTAACCATAAATTTGTTTTCTATGTCTGTGATTCTGTTTCTGTCTTGTAAATAAGCTCATGTGTATTATTTTTTAGATTCCACATATGTGATACCATATGATATTTGTCTTTATCTGATTTATTTCACTTAGTATGATCATCTCTAGGTCCATCCACCTAGAAGCTGTTCTTAAAACTCGACCTGCCATCATTTATTTGCTATGACCTCACAAAGAAAGGCTTTTTTGACACGTGCTCCACAGCTTCTGGAGGACAGGCAGAATACACAAAAGTCAAAGCCAAAAGCTCATTCTGGCTGTTTTAATTTACTCACGTATTCACACTCAGTGACCTAGTCTGACATGGTATGTTTTGCACTTGAAGGCTTTTGCAGCTCAGAAGATCACTGGCCATCTGGTTCCAGCCTCTTCCTCATGATGTGGCAAAGGAATGGATATCTCTGAAGGGCTTGGCCTCTGTCTGCAGTGGTGCATCACGAGCCCTAGCTGACCTTGATAGCTCTTTGGCCACGATCTGGCCTTGGATTCATCCCATTACTGCTGTGAACAAGCCCCCCAGGTGGGCCCAGTGGGAGGACCATCCACAGAACAAGGTGAGCCAGCTCAGGACACTGAAGCTTAAAAGGCTACACATTTCTAACTTCTCAAGAAACAGGCATCTCTTAGAAATGGAGACTTTTCACTCAAGGTCCCCAAGTCCAACACTGACCATTGCAGGATGGCCTTTTACTGAAAGTGACTTTCCCCCAAGGAAGGCTGCCTATTGCCTCACGCTCAGCTCAGAAATCCTCCGCTAGAGTAGTCTCTGAGTTTAAGCCAAATTTATTGATTAGAAGACTGCCTCTGGCTGATTGGCCTTTCAAATCTATGTACGATCTACTTCTTTAAAGCAATGGAAGGAGTAGAAGCTACAGGGCAGCCCGGTTGGCTTTGTATTCTGGCCCTTCTACTTCTCAGCAGAGAGCCTTGGGCAAATTACTGAATTTTTTGTGCTCATTGCCTCATCTTCAAAGTGTGAAATAATGGGAGTGCTTACATCATAAGGGTACTATGAGAGGAAAGTGAGTTAATGCGGGTAAAGTGTATAGAATAGGATAAGTGTATCCATTAGAACTGATCAACATCTAGAAATCTGCGAAGTTAGTCCACTTTCCAAAGTGGGAGTTAACTTTTTAGAACCAATCTTTTTCTGAAGGAATGAGATGATAAAGAGATAAAATAGGGCAGTAAAAGAGGAATTTTGGCTTTGGGTATTGTGGGGATGGTCTGAAGATCTGAGCCATAAGGAAGGCTGAGAGGGTGGTCCTGGATATTAGGTTCTGGTTTGCAGAACCTAAGGCAGGAATGGCAGAGCTGGGCTACATATCTTTGGTGTCTTAGGGATAACAACACTGGTAACTTTTAAAAGGTGAAAGCGAGACAGCTAATTATATTGATCCGAACTATAGTTTTGCCTACAGTTACCCTGGCAGAACAGGATTAAATGAACTATAAATTCCTCTGAAGCAGAAACTGTTGTCCTAGTGCTCACAGTGAGCTCTCAGTAAAGGTGTGCTGAGTAGATTAGTAAATGATGAATTAATAACCCAAGGTCCAGGCTGAATTTACTTGCTCCATAAACCTAGCTTGACTAAGCCCAAGGATGGCCTTTAGACTAAGCTTCAGGGATGCAGTCACTCCTACGTGCTCTTCCCCTTGCTGATTCAAGGTTTACCAAGAAAAAAAGCGACAGCTTAAAAAAAAAGTTTAATATGGAGCAAATCTTTCTACTTCCATTAAGGATGCTTCACATTTTCTTGGGGTCAGCTAAAGGGATGGATGAGTGGATGTTCATACAAGTTTCAGTTTTCTTCAGCAGTTTCTCTTTGTTTAATTTTTTTTTTCTGAAATGAGATGATAGTCAATTGGAAAAATAAAAATAAAATCATTAACATCCTTGTTGATGTGGGTAGCAAAAGATCGCAAACAAAAAGGCTTTCTAGATTGTGTTTATTGAGACATAGTTTTAGATGATCTGAATTATTTTTTAACACTGCACTACATGTAATTGGGCACCCACCAGAAATAAGCTGGCAATGTTTCAGTACAAGTTGAAATGTTTCAGTAACAATTAGTTGTGACAATAGGAATGTGACAAACAGGCTAAAAATGTGAGCAACCTTTGAAAATAAAAAACAAAAACAATCCCCCTCCCCCTCCAAAATACCCTGAGTGTAGAAAATAAATAGGAATTTAAAAAAATGATACCACAAAATAGCATACTTAAACTACATACAAGTAGGGCTTTCCTGGTGGTGCAGTGGTTAAGAATCTGCCTGCCAATGCAGGGGACACGGGTTTGATCCCTGGTCCGGGAAGATCCCACATGCCATGAAGCAACTACTGAAGCCCACGAACCTAGAGCCCGTGCTCCACAACAAGAGAAGCCACCACAATAAGAAGCCTGTGCACTGCAATGAAGAGTAGCCCCTGCTCTCCACAACTATAGAAAGCCCCGCACCGCAATGAAGACCCAACACAGCCAATAAATTTTTAAAAAAATAATATAAATAAATAAATAAAAATTTAAAAATTACATATAAAGTTGGAATTGGTGAAACTTTAATTGCTCTCTTTTTAAACATAATTAGCAATTGACCTTTTTTGAATTGCACTGCTCAACATCAAATATTGGGTTGGCCAAAAAGTTCGCTCGGATTTTTTGTAGGCTGTTACACTAAAACCCAAATGAACTTTTTGGCCAATCTAATATAAGATCGGGGATCAACAAATTTTTTCTGTAAAAGACCAGATCGTCAAAATTTTAGGTTTGTGGGCCAAGAGACTAAGTTGAGTATAATTAATAGGTACCTATATAGCAAAGAGAAAACAAATTTCCACACTTTTTATTGACATCATTAAACACATAATAATAATTGAGTACAATTTTTGTAATGCAAGTCTACTAATAAAAAGAATGGATTTTTTTTTTTTTTTGCTATAACATTTTACTAAATTGAGGTTCTATCTCACTGTTCCCTTATCATCCAACTGACTCCAAATGTTTTCCTATAAAAATCATTCCTAGATACTGGCATCATACAAAAACAGCCTGTTGGCTGGATTTTGCCTGCTGGATATAGATTGCAGATCTTTGGGTTGGTTGCTCAGGAGAAGACCAGCAAAGCATTGTCCATAAAACAGCAAGTGATAGTTAACCAGTAACAGCCCTTGGTTACTGCTTCTCCATACGGTGTTACCTGGGAGTGATATAGTGCACTAGTCTTCAAATCAAATAATAGAGTCCTGAACATAAACTTGGGATCTTTTAGTAAAGACTGAGAATAATGCAAAAATGATAGTAAGTATTTCGACACAAGAAAAAGGAACCCAGCACAGAGCAGTGTGAGCTAAGAACAGCCAATACAGAAGCGGGAAGAAAAGAGTGAGTGGAGGGGATTCCCTCCATGTGAGTGGCTGAGATATAGACTGTTCCCTAGCGAGAAGGAACTAGAAATTTAAAGCAGATTCTCCCCAGAATTGTTTATATTTATGTTTAAAGTATTTGTTGTAAAATAAATATCATTTTCATTCTAGAATCTGCCATGGCTTCAGATCCCTTTACCATCTTTATAAACTCCTAAGAAACATTTTAAATGCACACATGGTATCTTGGCAAGTTATATGTTGGAGTCAAGATTCTGAGCTTCAAAGTGAGGAAAAAAAGATGAGCAGCCATGACCTCACTCTCTCACCTTCTCCGAACCAAATGCTCTATGAACGTGACTGAAGTCTGTTACATAAAAGGTCTTAATTTGCCCATATCCAGGTTCTATTTCACATAAAGCAATTGATTAAAAAAATTCTTTGGCCTGGGGCAGTAATTTATCCATTCAAAAGTCTTTAATACTTTATGTGAGTATTTAACCCCTTTTTCAAATTTTTAGTGTCCCTAGGGAAAAGCATTCTTTTTCAAGGAAGGGACTCAGTTAAAGAACTCAGACTGCTGGATTTGAATCTCAATACTACCCTGTGAGCCCTTGGGCAATCACTTTCTTTTTTCCCTCATTATCAGTTAGCTCAGTTGTAGAATGGGGATAACCATTCCTCCCTCATTAGATTTATGAGCAGCAAGTGAGTTAATCCACATAAACTGTTTAGCATTCTGCCTGATACATATGCTCAATATACATCAGCTATTTGTAGGATTAGTCATTATTATTAAATTTACCTATGATATTTATCATAATGACAATATCATTTTTGACATCAAATGAATAGACCGTTAATAAATTCATTCACAAACATTTATCAAACATTTACCCTGTGCCAGGCATTACTGTAGGCACTGACTATGTACAGCATAAACACAATAGATCAATATCTATAGTCTCACAGGGATTTCATCCTGGTGGGATGTGGGAAGAACAGAGAATAAAAACATCAAAACGCCATTAAATGAAATGTAACCCACGTCAGATGATGATAAACGCTGTAGGGAAAATTAACAATGGAGTAAGACAGAGAGTATTGAGGGAGGAGAGATTGCACTTCAACACAGGCTGGGCGATCAGGGAAATCTTCCGGGATAGGATGGCCTTTTCTCCTAAGGGGTTGAAAGACCTGGGCTAGGTTGCCAGACTTAGCGAATAAAAATACAGGATGTGTAGTTAAATTCAACCTGACATCTGGTATTTTATCTGGCAACCATGCCTGGGGATGGGGGATGAAGAGGGAGTCCTGAGAGTTTTCTTTTGGGATAGAGGACAAATGAGTTTCACTGATAAATTGTGATGGGGCGGGGCTAAGGCGTGGTGTGAGAGGGAGAAGGTCCTGGAGCTCTGGGGCTCCTCTGCACTGCTGCAGAGGCCTGGGCCAGGCTCCCTTACTCTGAGTACTGAGCTTCTGAGATTTCTCTGATTCCTGCTTTCCAGTGGGTAGGAAGTGGAACAGGTGGAGGTCAGCTTCCCCTTAATTCCTAATATTTGTGGCTTGGGGTCATGGAAAGTCAGACTGAAAATGATCTGCGATGTCAGGTTAGATAATCCTCAGGAAACAAGCCCAGAAACGTCAAATGCGTTGCTCAACATTGTGAACACAGTGCATCTCTGGACCTGGATTGTTGATTTAGATGCTGCAAGAAAAAAAAATTCTCCACATACAATTTTCCATTGTTTTTCTTCTGTAATTTTTCATCTAGGGTTCAGGATAGCACAATTTCCCCCAGAAGGAGGATTTCAAAAGTGGGTAGTGGTAGTTTCTACCATACATTGTAACTTGCCCAATGATTCAACGCTGCCTCCTATACACAGTGAGGGGAGAGTTCATCTCAGCTGGGGACTATGGTGATAGTGCTGATTATTGCATGAAATTGAAAGATGGTGCCAGTTCTTTCTTAAACAGGGGGGCAGGGGTTTGTTCATGTTTGAAAGTTGTTTCTAGAACAGTGCCTCGTACATTGTAGGTACTCTGTAAATATGAATGTGAATAATGGATAAGGGTTTGCAGTATTATGAGATTTTCTTAAAAACAAAAATTAATTTTTGTGAAATCATTTTGAAATGTTGCTTATTTGTATGCTTCTGTCAAAATAAGTGTGTTAGAGATGTTTTCTTGCAGATGCTGAAAAAAATGTGTGTCATAGTGGTTCAGAGAATAGGCCCAGGTAATCCTCACTTCACACTTCCTAGCTGTGTGACTTTTCCTTTTCTTTGTACCTCAGTTCCCTCTTCTACAAAATAAAGGCAATGGTACTAGTATCTCCTTTCTCATCAAATTATTGAAATAAGTCAACATGTAAAACATTTAGATTAGTGCCTGTCTGCATACAAGGCACCAGAATGTTAGCTATTAATCTTATCTCAATCTTTCATTATCCCTAACATATTTATATTACCTCTAATATAATGCTTAGGATATTGTTTGAAATCCATAAGATTGCTGAGTGACTATATTAGAAAAAAGTTTAAACTATTTACTATGTGGAGTCCTTCTGAAGATATTGCAGAAAAGTACAATGACTAAAAATACTACTACTTGACTAGTCTTGTCATTAACACCCTAGAGAGAGAGGAGGCTGAACAATGGCAAGGATGAATAAGCCTTTGTCAGTGACCTCTGTCGAGCTGAAGAGCAAACATATTTATATGGGAAGGACGCATTGTCTTCCCCTGTTAATATGGGTCACGTCGCCTTGGTAAGTTTAGGGCCTCTGAGCTTTTGCTGTTGCGAATCCAAAGAAAATACAACTCAGAGTACAGTGGATGAGTGACTTGTCAAGATGTCTGTTTGCACCATTTTCCCTTCCACCTGTGCCTACGCACAAAGTATACCACAGAGGTAAGTGTAACTCCATACTTAAACCACCACAAGTTGGGTTTCTCTCTCCCATGCCAATAAATCCACTTTGGCTAAATTTATGGGTATTTTCCCCATTTGTCAGACCCAATGATTCCTTCTCAGCCATCCCCTTGATTCTCTGAAGTGTCTCCTGCATGCTGTCCTCTGTGAACGTACTGTATCACTGGAATCTAAAACACTCCCCCTACCTCACCCCAATTGTCTCCTTGGTCTGTTCCTCTCTCTTCATTTTCCTATAGTGGCTCTTCTTTCTTTATTTCCCTGTTATATATTTATGGTTCCCAGTGTTCTATTATTTAGATCTCTCTTCTTCTTATAATTTCATCTTCATCCATGTTTTACAGTATCATATATTAACTAGTGAAGTAGGCTAAATAATGGCCCCTGAAGATATCAGGTCCTAATCCCTAGAACCTGTAGATATGATTAAGATAATGGTCTTGAGATGGGGAGATTATGCTAGATTATTCTGGATTATCCAGGTGGGCCCTCAATGACAACACCTGTGTCTTTAAAAGAGAGAGGGAGATGGAGATGTGATATAGATAGCAGAGGAGAAGACACTGTGAGGCAGAGATTGGAACAATGAGGTCGCAGTACAGGAGGTACCGGCAGCCATCAGAAGCTGGAAGAGGCAAGAAATAGATTCTCCCCAAGAGTCTCTGGAGGGAGGGAGTGTGGCCTGCCAGCACCATGACTCTGGCCCAGTGATACTGATTTTGGACTTCTGGCCTACAGAACTGTGAGAGAATAAATTTCTGCTGTTTTAAATCCCAAATTAAACAGCAGCCACAGGAAACTAACACAACTAGAAAATCTAAAATCTATATCTGTAATTACTACCTCTTTTCTGAGTGCCGGATCTACAAAAACAGAGACCTTTGGACATCTCCGCCAGATTTCCCATTTAACATTCGCACTAGTCATTGCTGAGTACTTGCAGTATGCCAGTACTTGCAACGTGTAATGTAAAGCCTTAGATAAATATTATCTCATTTAATTCCCATTAAATACTCCAACCTGATGAGATGAATACTTTGTTATCCTCACCTTAGAAGAAGGGACCTAATACACAAAGAATTTAGGTAGCTGGCCTAAGGTTGTAAAGATGTCAAGTGCTAGAGCTGGGATCTGGGTTCCAGGGTGGTCTGGCTTCAGAGTCAATCACTAAGGACAGTGCTCTGCTACCTCAAATTACCTGATGTCTCAGGCTACTCCAAGCAGCAGTGTCCAGGCTCTCTGAGAATAGATCACTTTAGCTGGATTCAGAAAACCTTTACAGAGCCCCCTACAGCCTGCTAGGCACTTTGTGCCAGCTCTTTGCCGCCATGACCAGAGGCCTCTGATGTTCTTGTTCAAATATCATACTATCTGAGCCTAGGACACTTCCCAAATCTCATGCAATTTCAGAGTTAGACCCTACATCATGAGGACGATCTGAACCCGATCTGAATTACTGTGGCCTCCTAAAAGCCTCATGTTTATTAACAAATTCTGTTCGTAGAGTGCTGTGGCTGTCATGTTGCCATGGTCACTTTCACTGGGCTGCTACTGGGCCCTGGGGCAAAGCAGAGAAGCTGAAACTGCAAGCATCACCCCTTAATATTTATAGAGTTCGACCTTCCGCGCCATGTTTGGATATCTGGAGACCCTGGACCTGGAGCTGTCCAATATTCCCCTCTTGGTTCTTCCCCTATAGTTATACTTGAAATGTGGACAATAAGTACAATAGCTCCAATATCTCAGTCAGCTACTAGGTGACAAGTAGTCTACCTGTGCCATCCATTTAATCCTTTCCACAATTCTTCAAGGAAAGTATTATTATTGTCATTTTAGAGGTGAGAAAACTCAGGCTTACGGAAGTGAACTAAGTTGTAGAGTCAGGATTTAAAGAATCGGACAATTAAAATTATTAAACTAGACTGAAACATTTCTTAACTAATCTAAGTTGCTTCTTCATGTTGCCTTGAGCAGTGCTGAAGGAGGGGCAGGAGAGAACCAGGTTCACGGTTCAGGAAGATTCCCCCTCCATTCCCCAGGGAGCCAGATATCATGATTTCTACATCTGAGATTGCCTTGTGCTTGGGCACAAAGGACTTTAGTAATGACACTGATATTATTTTTATGACACATGTATACGTCTTTCTAGGTTACTGAATACTTTAGCATAAAAGAGCTCTCCCCATAAGTGGGGGTAGGGTAGGACTTCTCTTTCTCAGAATTTTGTGTTGGGATATCCTCTTTCTGAAGAAGAGGATTTCCTGTGAAGCTAAAGCAGTTTAAATATTCAGGGACTCTCATTTGCTGAGGCATACGCTTTTGTAAAATTTGAAAAAGCAGACCATTTTAACCACCTCAGTTAAGCCTGCTCTCCTTTCCATATGGAATTCCTCTCCACATCCCTTCATGTTGGATGGTGTCAGATTGGCTGTAGACATTTTGGGTATGTGGCTAATGGCAAATTGGATTGGGGATCGTTTTCGTTTGGGTTTGGTGGGGTGTATATATGTATGTGGATTGCTCTCACTTCCAAGAGGTATAGCTAAGTTCTGCTACCTGTCCTCATGCAGGAATACGTTCCAAGGCATTCCCACGACCCACTCGTGTCGTCACGGAATAAAGACACAGGGTTAGAGGTTGTAACGTGATCTGAACGTATCCTTACAATGCCAGAAGTATGTGGATATAGAGGATTGAAAAAGTTTGAAATGTTCAGAGCCAGAAGGCCGTTTGTGGAAAGTTCTTTAAATCAACCTACGTGAAAAATTGCAGGCAAAGGTTTTGGTTCTCACGGATGTGGTTACCTCAGAAGTTCACTCCTATCGGGAGATTCATGAGGGGGCAATTAGAGTGTGCACCCTGCCCCGCCGCCCCAAAAAAGGTAGGACACATATACTAGTGTACTATAGGGTATATCAGGAAGGTAGGACACATATACTAATGTACTATAGAGTATAGCAGGAAGGTAGGACACATATACTAATGTACTATAGGGTATATCAGGAAGGTAGGACACATATACTAATGTACTATAGGCTATAGCAGGAAGGTAGGACACATATACTAATGTACTATAGGGTATAGCAGGAAGGTAGGACACATATACTAATGTACTATAGGGTATAGCAGGAAGGTAGGACACATATACTAATGTACTATAGGGTATAGCAGGAAGGTAGGACACATATACTAATGTACTATAGGGTATAGCAGGAAGGTAGGACACATATACTAATGTACTATAGGGTATAGCAGGAAGGTAGGACACATATACTAATGTACCATAGGGTATAGCAGGAAGGTAGGACACATATACTAATGTACTATAGGGTATAGCAGGAAGGTAGGACACATATACTAATGTACCATAGGGTATAGCAGGAAGGTAGGACACATATACTAATGTACTATAGGGTATAGCAGGAAGGTAGGACACATATACTAATGTACCATAGGCTATAGCAGGAAGGTAGGACACATATACTAATGTACTATAGGCTATAGCAGGAAGGTAGGACACATATACTAATGTACTATAGGGTATAGCAGGAAGGTAGGACACATATACTAATGTACTATAGGGTATAGCAGGAAGGTAGGACACATATACTAATGTACTATAGGCTATATCAGGAAGGTAATTAAAAATATTATTTTTATGGATTTTGTGATGTTTGTGGCATGTGTCGGCTTTTTAAGTATATAATTTGGTGCTTTCTTTTCTTATTCTAATTAAATACTCACATTTGTATCTATTGTTCATTAGTTTGCACTCTATCTACGAAAGAGGGCTCCTGTAATTGTATAAACTTCAGATCTAACAAATCCTGTACCTATCTCTGTCACTATGGCCCTTCAAAATGCACTAACTAATCAGACCTTTGGTGAACAGCTGGTGGCAGGAGAAAGATGGAAGAATCCAGACCTCTGGGCTGCCAGGGGAGAGGCCTTAGATCTGACCTGGGATGTGGGCTCTCTGGCTCTGCTGTGAGCGATCAGGTCCCACATACTGTCTGGCCCCCATGCCTCACCCACACTATTACATATTTTTCCAGCAAGGATAGTCTAAAGAAAAAGGTAGCTGTCATCACTTCAGAGCAGTGAAGCCTTCATCAACTTGCTACCATGTCTCTTCTCTACCTCCTACAAGGCCTGAAGTGTCATAATTACAGACACATTCCTTTGGGTTCAGAAAGTTTTTCAGTCTTCAAGCAAATATTTTTACAATCAATTTCATCATAAGTCAGGAGTAAGTATCCCTTTGTCTGAGGCTGAGGAGGAGGATGCAGACTTACCAATTTTTGAACATCTGCTGTGTATCAGGCCTTATGGTGTGCACTATATCACGTCTGGTCTCAGTTTATCCTCCAGCAGAAGATGCTTAGAAGGGCCACCAGATATTGGCTGAATAAGACTTTACAGAGATTAGGACACAGAAAGAGTTAAATGACAAATTAGAAGACAAGGGCTTAAAAATTTCAGGCATTTCAGAATCATGCCTTGGGCCAGTCTTGCTTTTACTGTTTTTCCCCAACTCCCCGTAAAATGCTTATTACTGCTTCTCCTAATCACACAGGGCAGGGTGGAATATACTCTACACTATGGAGGATGTAAAAAAATAACCCCTGGGCAATGAAAATATGTTCATCTAGCATAAGGAACATAATTGGGATTAAAAGTCAGGTGACATCTGGATTTCAGCAAAAATCAGTTACCAAGGGAGAAAGGGTTTTCATGACAACTAGAACCAGACAGTTAAACATTAGCTTTCAATGGTCTGAAGTGTTTAGGTTTTGCAATGGTGTGGTTTGGAAGCTCTCCAGCAGAAAAACTATTTTCTTTTAAGAGGAGAGCTCTCTGTAATATTTTCTTTGCTGAAATAATGTGATCCTTAATGACGTCTTATATGACCCAAACTTTAAATGGATCCATTATTTTAGCTGACCTCATTCTTACCAGGTTTTTACAGGTCAGCAATGAACTATCAACAGCTTCCTGATAATTAATCCTACTTACCCAAAGAACTGTTAGCCTGCTAGTCTTATCTATGCTAGAAGGAAGCTGTTATATGCACCAGACTTCCTCTGTGAATAATACAAACCAAACTGAAATTCTGCTGAAAAGGCCAACATTGTGAGGTTTGAGAATGAAAAAACAGATTGAAAATGATGATGCTACCCTGTCTTCAGCTCTTTACTCGCTGAAATTCTGTGGTTCATCTGGCAGAGGAATGGCTTTACAGTAGAGTCAGCAGCACAACTAGTTGGGTCAGGAGAGGCTCTCTGGGTGGTTTTATCAAAATGTATGGACATTCAGCATATGCAGTTAGTTACCTGGGTGGTCCAGTTTGAGAAGCAATGGGGAAGGCATCTCAAGTAGCAACTAGTAAAGTTCTCAGTGGAAGTTAATTTCCTACAATTAGAGACTCATTCCTTTGACTATGAAACCTTTAAGAGTCTGCTATTAAAATACCACTACAGAATTTGGTTGTCACCTACCCCAAGCAAGACAAGTGTCACATAGGAGGAGGGGAGAGAGCCATGTTTTTACAACTGATGCAGAGAATCCCAGGAAGAAGAAAGGTGATGAAGTAGTAAGCTTGCTTTCTTTAAATGGCAGATGGAGTAGGGAGTTAATGCTGTTCTCATCTAGCAATTTGTAAATGGATCGTTTGAACATATGGGTCTTAACATGTTCCTAGACTGTGGGTGTGTGCATATGTGTACGTAAAACGAAAAGGCTTACTATTAGATTCCACCCCTCGTCAGCATAGTACAAAGTTCCTCAGGCAAGGGCATGATTTATAATTAAGGGATTTCTGCCTTTGCTAATTGCCCATGGCACGTACCCTTTCTTTCCAAGGCAGGCTTCTGAATTTCAGTGATGATTTGTTATAAATCTATTTCTCATCATCCCAAATGGCAGATTAAATTCAAGTTGCTCAAGCAGATATGGACAGGGAGACTCATTTAGATGACCTTCTCTAAGAGAGGTCATATATCCTATATTAGGCAAAAGGAAACATAAACACAGCATTTGACCCAAGTCTCAATACATTTTTTATCACTCACTGTTGTGATAATGCAAATTTTTGAACAGTTAGTTGTATGGTGGTGACTTTGTACTTTAAACCAAGCAGAGATCAAATTGCATTGTCAAGTTCAGCAAAACTAGTATTGTTACCTCAGAAGATCAAGGGATGCTCTCTCAGAAGAAATGAAGACTGACCAGACATAGAGTTTAACCTTTTCGGTACATATTCTGAACTTGTTTATAAACTCTGCTAGAGCCCCATCAATGATCCAGAACAGTAGTGTTCAGCTGAAAGGCGAGGGCAAGGCCTACAGCTGACCATCAGGTTACATTCCAAGTCTTTTTAAGTGTACCCTTTAAAAAAATGGCTGGTTATCTGTCATTTTCCTATATCAATGGTACAATCTTATTATATTATCACTCTGCATAAGTTACTGTAAATAATTTTTTAAAGAATAGGCAGGGTATAGGGCTTCCCTGGTGGTGCAGTGGTTAAGAATCTGCCTGCCAATGCAGGGGACACGGGTTCAATCCATGATCTGGGAAGATCCCACATGCCACAGAGCAACAAAACCTGTGCGCCACAACTACTGAGCCTGCGCTCTGGAGCCCATAAGCCACAACCACTGAGCCCATGTGCCGCAACTACTGAAGCCCATGGGCCCAGAGCCCGTGCTCCACAACAAGAGAAGCCATCACAATGAGAAAACTGTGCACGACAATGAAGAGTAGCCCCCGCTCTCTGCAACTAGAGAAAGCCCGTGCGCAGCAGCGAAGACCCAACACAGCCAAAAATAAATAAATAAATAAATAAAATAAATCTTAAAAGAAAAAAGAATAGGCAGAATATAAATATAGGAATGCAATAGTTAAAATGAAATAAAATATAGCACAGAACTCTGTCTCCTCTCCTTATGTCCTTTCTAAGGTGATCTCTTCCATCTCTGTGTATTTGAAGACATTTTTATGGTGATGAATCTTCCTTCTGTCTCCACTGTCGCCATATCGGTATTGGCCAGTGGCTTCTTTGATCACTATGCAGAGGGACAAACCCACTTCACAGCACAGTCCACTACTTGTGTATCTATATGTATCAATATATGCATAAGAAACTGAGAGAAAATATCGTGAAGTGATGTGATGGCCTCTGATATTTTCTACTGCACATCATTCTATTTCACTGATATTGCTGGTCAAGCCCACCAAAATGACTGTGTGACTCACAGTTTGAAAAACAGTAGTTGAAGCTAGTATCACCATTTGCCCGGATATCTGTGGCAGCCTATTAGCTAGTTTTCCCTTTTTCTATGTTTCCCTCTTTGATTCCCTACGCCATGGAGCAGCAAGGAGGCTCTCAAAAGATAAATCAGAACATGCACCTCCCCTGCACAAACTCTTCAGTGGCGTCTTGCATTCATAGCCAAGTCCAAACTCTTCACCATGGCTTATGTGATTGAGCCCTCGAGTTTCTCTCCAGCCTTATCTTATGACCTCTTTTCTTCCTCAATATGCCCTGGCCCTCCATAACTTGTGTCGGTACCTCCAGGACACCAGATTCCTGTTGCCTGGGTATAAACTGCTCCATCGGGCAGGAACACTCTTTCCCCAACTTTTCATGGCTAGCTGATGATTATCCTTTAGTTCTTGGCTTAATTACTTTCTCTACAGAGAGGCCTCTCTTGACCATCCTTTCTTATTATCCATTTCAGCCTATTGTTTGAACATGTACCACACTGAGGAAAAACTATGGCAGCTAGAAAACTCTGACTGAGTAACACTTAGGATGGGGTGGTGGGAGGAAGACCCAGAGCAGGAAATCACACAGTTTTGGGGGCTGGGTTGTATTCATCTTAGGATCAAGAGCTTGGAGTTTGGAAATATGACTTTATGTGAGGCATCTTGCCTTTTAATTTTAGTTTAGTATTGAATCACCTTAATTTTGAAAATGCTACATGTCTCTATTGCACAAGAAGAATGAAGGAAAGGAAGGGTGTAGTTACATGTAGGCCAACAATTTAAAGAGAAGCTATCAGGTCCCAGAATTAGGGGTGACAGAGGTAATCAAAGTGACAGACTGTACAGAAAGACAGTGCTTAGGTAAATGGGTCAGAGGCTGCTGGTAGAGCCAGTTCCTGCCAGCTGGCTGTTCTTTTTGAGATCTCTTCTTGGCTCAGAACTTAATTAGAGGGTTTTATGTGGTGTTTGAATAAGGAAGGTGTTTCCATCCTTGAACCATCTCTTCTCTAACATTGGAGATCCTTCCTGTTACGGAGATCATGGATAACCTGCCAGTTTAGCACACGGGCGGTCCTGTTGGAGAGGCACTGTAAGCCTCTTTGTCCTGGGGACTAGAAGTCCCTATTTCTATCCCAGCAGTTCCAGATCTACAAGCAGATTTTGTACACGGTGTCACCCCTGACCAGCGGCCAGCTGGAGGATGGAGATCAGGATATACCTGTTTTGGAGTCCAGGTGGGACCTGGAATCAGATACATTTGGCTGGGCCTAAAGGTAGATGTCCTGAGAGAGAATTCCCTGAAGCCAGAGATTGGGAGCATCATCTGACCCTTCGAGGCCTGATGCCCAGGAGAGCGCCATCTGGCTCCAGGCCCCTCTCTGCCCCTGGGGGCTTCCGCTTCTAAGCATTAGGCCCCACTCCAGCTCCTGCACAAGAGTTAGCCTGCAAAGTACCAGGAGCGCTCTGACATACAACACCATGCATTTTCTCATTTCATATTGCCTGGTCTACTCTTCCAGCATGGCCCGCCATCATAATCTTACGTTTATTCCTTCACAGCTCAGCACTGGGGGATCGTTTCTCCAAATCTATGACATAAATGTACATGCGCTGTGGGTGTTACAGTCCATATCTTTCTGGTTTTGCTCCTCCCCACACACCCTTAGGCTCAACCTTGAATAGAGTTTACTATGGCCACATCATTTTGAAGGGACTAATTGTTGTTGTGAGTTCTCATAGAAAAAAAAATCTGTGTTAAGAACTAGGAAAAAATATCCATCCCCAGTGTTCATGCATCTGACCCTCAACCTTATGATTTAATCACTTCATTTTAGAATAATGCACTTGGCTATTTCTATGTTAGCCATTGACTTTTCCCAAGCAGTGAATAATAAGGAAGATGTGGCATTAACCAAGGCAGCCTTGCCATAAGGTTAAAGGGACACAGACAGCTGATCTCTAGCATCTCTGGACCTTTGGAACAAACCTAGTTTCTCCCTAGGGCCAAGATGATTTGAATTAAAATTTATTAAAAACAAAATGAACTGTCTGTTTTTAGACTAGAGTTTGACCTATCACCTAAATCCTGATTGAAAATGGTTTGTGAAGTTCCGTAAGAGAAGCCATTTCTTTTTCTTTCTTTCTCTTTCTCTCCCCTCTCTCCCTCCCTTCCTTCCGTCCTTCCTTCCTTCCTTCTTTCCTTCCTTCTTCTACTATAATCCTGGAATAACATAGCAGATAAGAAATATAGGAAACCACTGAGAATTCAACAGCATTTCTGGAATTATGAGGATGACCCAATGATAGGGAAAGCAGTAACAACAACAGGAAAAACAGACTTCAACTGGCAAGAAGCAGCAAGTCACTGCCTGCAGGGGATGGTCAAGTCCGAAATTTGGCTGTTTCATGTGTTTGGATAAAGTAATCTAACACAGATGCTGAACCAACTTACGCTATAATGATATCATATTTGATATGTTCTACTTAATTGTAATCAAAGTTCAATTTCCCAGTGCTATTAAACATGGTAAAATATGTTGTAGGCATTTATTAGCCAAAATTGGATTATAAAAAACAAAGTGGCATTGGCCCCAAATGAAAGCAAATTGGACTGAGGCCAAAGATGAAGGGAGCCTTATGGATAAAGTCAGAGCAAGAGACTAAAATTGGGGAGCCCCTGCATTTGAGAAGACTCTAGCGCTCTTCAATGAGACATCACATTTGTTCACAGGCTTTGGGAGAGTAACTTACATTTCAGTTTTACAGAACTGATATTTGTGGTCAGTGCTTCGATTAGGTGTACGAAAGTCTTTAAGTGGGAGAGTATGGTGATATCTCTATGGGTTTGTGAATGTTGAATTGAATCACCGATATTTCATTTCTGCTATAACTTCACAATGGCCAACAGATAATATGAAATGTTATCAGAGAGGAATGAACTTAAGGCATAATCAGAATCCTGTATGGTGGATGGATGACCATCATGTCTTAGATATTTGAAGAATGAACCAGACTTAAAATATACTGTCCCTTTGCCCTCATAAGCATATTAGTATTTTCACACACTTTTTAAATTTCGAGCTGTACAATCACCATACTTAAATGTTCTAAGAAAATAAGAGCAAAGGTTTTTTTTTTTATCAAAATGCTTACTACTATAAAATTTGAATAAGTAGTAACATAACATCCTCATACAAGTAAATGTCATATTTTAAATTTTATAGCTCGTGTATGAAAGCACAATTTGAAATCTAAAACTGATTATTCTTGATAAGTCACTTGATTAAAAATCAGAATAGTGGTGGAAACTTCTGAATATTTTCAGAAGCACTGAAGAATAAACAAGAGAGAAAAGTTAAATCTGCAATAAAACCCCATTAATCACATACAAGTGGGGCTTCAGAAAAATGAGTCATCGAATGATCATAAAATTGGAAACTGTTTCATGATAGCATTGAAGCTACTTATTAAGACTTTAAAGTTGACCATATTTCAACTGAAAATGTTATCTTTCTAAGCAGAGAATTTTTACTAGAGACACACAGAACATATTTAGGCTATTTAATCTAGATTATTTGCCAGGTGATTTTTAGGTAACCACAGCGATCAGACCTAAAGGATTTACAAAAGGTTAATAGCAGCCGATAGCACTAGATTCAACTCATTTATCTCTATTAATGAATACAGAATGAGAAAGGATGTGTGAAAGAACAAATATCTAGAGAAAAAATTAGGGGAGATATAAGCACATGTGTACACCCACAGGCTCACTTGCCGCTGTGGCTGTGACCAACCCCCTGCCCCAGGGGTTGTGCACTGCACTGGGATTTAAGGGGAGCTGAAGGCTCAGGCTACCCAGGTTTTAGCGCAGCTTAAAGTGAAGTTTGCAAAGCCTCTGGTTAATTTGATCAATACAGGCATTCAAAATCAATAATACAAGTTCCAGAGTAAATGTTTTGATCAAATTGGTCTTTAATTAAATTTAGAAGACAAGTGAAATTTCCATCTTGCTCTATTAAACACGAGAAGTTTAACCAGACATCTGGCTGTTTAATATCATGTAGATAAAACATCTAAATAATTAGCTTGTTTTTCAATTTTTTAATCCAAATGTTTGCTATCTTTAGACACAAAGTGGATTAAGAATTAGTCATGATAACTCAATTTCTTTGATTTATGAAGAAAGTGTGACTCAAAATAATGACCTATCCATTAAGCAAAGGGTAATTACTTTCATGTCAGAAATATTTAAGTCATCTCTGTACTTGGTCTAGAGTTATAACATATAAAATGGAAAACACTGCAATGTACTACAAAATTATAATGTTACAGTAAAATTTAAAGTGAAATATGACTATTCTTAATGTTATATTTTTATGATTATTGATATATATTTTTAAATAATGAATTAAAAATATAGATGTACTACTCAGAGCATGAAATGGACTAACCTTGTAGGAGTTTCCAGTGCTCCAGAGAGTTCAAGGTGCCTGTATCACACGTACACACCTGTGACCGGTGACTTTCTCAACGAGCCCTGTAACCCAAAGAAGGACAGAGATAATGTTCCAAACACGTCAGGAGTAGAAGACTAGAATAAACTTGACAAGTCATAAGTGCTCACAAGAAGCATTTATTTTTAACACACAGCAAAGTCATACATTCCTGGTCAGTGCAAGTACATTGAATTACTGCTCACTGAGAACGCACATTGAGTAGATGGGGAGAGTAAAGCTAAGAAACTAATGCTAGCGGAGGGAAAAACAAATAGCTTCAGAATTTTAGTGGAAACCAGGGAGAGATTGTGGGGCAAAGAATCTCAGGTGCCATTTTTTTCCTTTTTTAATATTGTAAAATGGCTTTCTGACAAGAAAAACTAAGAATGTCACTTCTTTTATGCTAAACAATGACCTCATTGAGTAATCACAAATTTCAAAACCTGGGGGGCAGTTCCATTGCCCTTTAGAGATATCTAAACTGTGGCTACTTAATTATGTGTTAGTGCAAACTCCCTTTTAACCTCTAGGACCCTGGCTGGAGTTGAGGCTTCTTAGAAATCGATCTCCAGTCAGAAGCTTCCATAGTTCAAATATTAAAAACTTTAATAGCTCTTGTTTTCCCCCATACCTTCTCAAGTAATGCCTAGTCCACTAGCATCTTGAAGCCTTTCATTAGAAAATTAAACTTGCATCTCTTTTATCCCATATTGCTAGAATAAATCCAGGTGTCGTAGTGCTTAGAGAGTCTGCAGCTAGTTTTCCCATTCATATCTTACTTAAGTAGCCCAGAATTTTCAAGGTGGTCAATATCATCCTCTCAGACCTGATGTGAACAATTAAAACAAAAGAAAACAAAAAAACCTGTCTTTTAAATGCGTTCATCATCCTAGTAGCTTTAGGAAAAAAACTTTCTTTTAAGTATTATTTGTTGTGTTCAGGTTCTCAGACTTTCTAAGACAATGTACTTTATGCTTGCTTACAATATTCCACGTAATTTCTCCCAAACATGAGGATAGCATTAATTGTACTATTTAATTTGTTACTTCTTTCTCTGCAGCAGCTAATTTTGAGGTAAGGGAAGGAAATTAAGAGGAAAAGATTTTAACAAAGTGATGGTAGAAATGTAAAAAAAAAATCCTTTCAAACAAGGAAGCATATGCATTATTGAATCAGAGAATGGTCTAAACATGTGAGCAAGCATACTCTTTGTAGCTGCTATAAATTTATATGGCAGTCATGCAACTTCTGAATTTGGCAGATCAAAATGGTGCTAGTAAAACGAATATATCCCATGTTTAATTATCTCTGAAATGTTGAAAGCTCATATAAATCAACTATCAGTGGCCAATAAATACATCAACATAGGTACAAGGTAAGAATTGGCTAAAAATATATCCAAATGGGCTGGATATACCGATAGAAGATGGTCTTCTTTTTTCCTCTTTTAATAAGGTACACATATATTTTGGCCAAATTCCTTTTAGAAAAGAGGAATAATTCATTATATTCCCCCCTTGTACCCTTCTCAAAGCTTTACAAGCACCACAAGTAAACATCAACATTTTCTTCAGAGAAGTTAAACATTCTTCTACTATAAACTTGCAGAAGGAAAAACTCATAATATGACTTTGGGGAAAAGCAGTTTATTTATTCATATTTGGTAGGTTTTGAAAATACATGTGTACTCCTAGTTTACATTTTGCCAAATGAATGTCTCTTTTGTTTGGAGCAAAGAAAACAGTCTGGTCCACGGGACTTTCAACATTGATTGAAACGGTGAAAATTTCACCAAGATGTCCAAACAGGAAGAACTTCTGGCATAATTGGCAATGATAGTAGCACAAGAAAATTTGGCTCTTTTTGACGAAAAACTCTATTAAAGGGTGATCTGTATTGAGTTTGATTTTAAGAGTGATGACATGGGACTGTGTTGCTTGCTAATGTTAAATTTCCTAAGCTCACTGACCTCTGGCTGTGCAAATAACTATTTTTATGTGGTCATATACTTCAAATAAATACTCTTAAAAATAACCTTAGTAAATGACACTTATAAGATGCTCAACTGCAGAGTACCGATACTTTTATAAGATGTTCACAGGTGAGAATGTAGTCCATACAAATGATCGTCTAGCCACACTGTGTGGCTAGAGAATCCCTTCAAACTGAATGATTTGTTATTGATTACTTAAATACACTCACAGATAGAAGATGCAACAGTGTGGTCCCGAGAAAGGGATGTTGGCCGGTGACTGAGAGCAACTGAGTCTCACTTGAATTCTTCCAGAACTAGCTATGTAAACCTGCGAAAAACTACCTAGACTTTCTTCATCTCTAAAATTAGGACTGCATATTGGTTAGAATAATTTTGAAGATAAAATGAGATAATACAGAATAAAAAGGTTTGAAAGTTTAAGCTATAGAACTAACCCGTTGATTGCTAATAACCATACAAGTGATTGAAACATTGGGCTGCTAGTCCCAAGACTAGAAGCTGTATGACCTAGGATGTTTCTGGCCTTTGCTAGGCCCTGAATAAACATTTATTTCCCTGAAGAAACACGGGGAGAGCCATTTTACAAGCAGCATTCCTGTAGAATGCAGGGAAAGCAGGTACTGTAGTTTCCCAAGTAAGTTTTAATTTTTACATGAAGCCGTTTGACTGACTGCTGTCCCACTAACACTAAGTGGACGGCAGAGAGCTCTCCAGTTTGCTCTACAGTGTGGACTTCTGCATGGGCATGCCCAGAGAAGGACGCCTGTGTGTCCCTTAGGGGCCTCAGGAACCACGGGCTTTTGCCCTAGGAAGGCGATGAATGGCAAGGAGGTGGGGAGTCGCCCAAATTCCTCACATTGCCTTTACTCTGCCCCGGAGGAGGGGGAGGGGCAAGGTGTTCCTGCAGGGTCCTGTCACTTTTGGTGGAAAGGATCAAAGCACAGAAGCAGGGGGAAGGTGGATAATCAGTGGAGAGAGTGGACAGGGCTGGTGTGAAAAGATCTACAGCGATACAAGAACCCGGGGAGAGAGAAGAAGTAGGCCTAACAGCAGTGTTCTGAGCTCTTCTCTCTCTCCTTCTAGGTAGAGCCTGGGGGAATCACTGCATATTTGTTGGCTGCTTATCTTCTGAAACCATTCCTGGAAAGGCAGGAAGCAGACAAAGCAAAATGCGAACGGGAGAGCGACTGCTAACTGAACTTGGGGCAGACTCGGAACCTCCTACCCTGTCTCTGCGTGTGCGTGCGTGCGTGCGTGCGTGCGTGCGCGCGTGTGTGTGTGTGTGTGTGTGTGTGTGTGCGCGCGCACGCATGTTTTCTCGCAGGCTCCCTGGAAGGCTGCTAGCTTGCTAGGTCCCCCTGCCAGGGAGGCAGGCCTTCCTGATTGAGGAAGAAACTCCCATGAGCCCAGGCAGGTGCATTCTGGCCCCAACAGCTGTTTCGGGATAAAACAGCTTGGTCTTCAATGTTATGTCCAATCTGAATGTATAGAACTTGGAAAGAAGGAAGGAGCAAAGTGCAGTTCCAGTTCAGTGTTAAGTCTACAAGGAAAATGAGAAGACAGGGGGGAGGCAGGCTCCCAGAAGGAAAGGGACAAAGAGCAGCCACATGCATGGACCTGAACTAGGCTCTGCCACTTCTGTAAGTTCCTTAACCTTCCTCTGCCTCATCTTCCCTATCTGGAAAATAGGGATATGGTATGTAAACCTCTGATATTTGGAGACAGTTGAAAAGAAATGGTGTATATAAAATACTAAGCATACTGTCTGGCACATGATAATCAATTCAATAACAGAAAGTATTATTCAGGCCAAAATTAAATTTCTTCTTATTGTGCTAAGTCCAGATTGATTGTCACTGTAACTTTTAAATCACGGTCAACTAATCATAAGTTGTTTTTTTTTTTTTTCTCAAAAATGTATGTAAAGCTTTCTTTTAAGAATTACAGATTTCCAGCATTATATTGCCATAGGTCTTTTCCCCCCTTTTAGATAAGGAAAAGTAAATTATTTACCAAAAAGGTTCAGAAGCTAAAGCCTAATACACACACACACACACACACATATGGCAACTCTGCACCTAAATTTAATCCAAGGATAACTGTGTTCAGAAATGATCTTGGCTGTGAATGTGTTTGGAGAGTACAGACTTTCCCATTTGATAATTAGCTTTGGTTTCTAGAGAAGAAAATGCTTGTGATTGCAAAATTTGCAATTTCATGTAAGGATGAACTTTTTTTTCCCTTCAGAATGTAAACATTATCTAAGTTTGAAGACAGGGAGAAGAGGGACAAAGAACAACAGATGCTTTCATGCAACAATATGTATCAAGTAACCACTATGAATCAGGTCCATATGAATCCAGTCAAAACACCATCCAGCTCTGCCAAAAGTAAGAGACCCCAGATGTCCCTGTGCAGGAGGTGGCGGGTCTGGGTTATGGGCATTTGGAAGGGCGCTATGAAGGAAGAACCCAAGTGTGGATGGGGATGGGGATGAGGAATTCCCTGTGGGTCAGGGAAGTGTCAGCCACAAAGCCCTTGGGACAAGGGGTCTTGCTACCCCACTGCCACTGGGACTCATCCCTTCCCCCCCCCCCCCCCCCCCCCCCCCCCCGCCTGAGGCTCCACTTCTGCCTCTCAGCCATGCCCTCCAATCTCGGGAGAGGCCAGGAGAGCAGCTGGGCAGGAAAGAGCTGCCTCTGTTGGGGAGAGGGTACCCACCTAGAGAACCAGGCTGCAGTGGCCTTATCAGCTTGGTGTAAAGTGTGGCTGGGCCCCTGTGTTAGGATCACATGGGCAACTTGCTGAAATGCAGATTCCTTTAGCCTCACAGAACAATATCCTGGGCATACCCGAAGCCCAGGTGCTCATTGGCTCTGTGACTTTTCTGCCTTTTTTTTTTTCTCACTTTTTTTGCAAAACGGTTAAAAGTACAAAATAGTGGCAGTGGGGCTAACCCCTTGACTTTTTAGTGCAGTATACCTAATACATGATCTACTCCTTTGCCCTTCTTTTCAGGGGCAGAATTCATATTAGGCTTTGAGAGAAGCGTTTTTAACAGGCCTTTTCTTTTTCTTTTAAATCATTTTTGCCGCTGTACTTGTCTTTCAGTGAGAGGATACTGGTAAGCTACAGGTACCCCGTTCCTGAAAACGATGGCTGAACAACACTCCCAGACAAATGGGTTGGGTTCAAGGCCTGACCTCACCACTTACTAGCCATTAAACGGGCAAATCTCTTTACCTCCCAGTTCCTCTGTTTCCAAATCCCTGTGACATAGAATATCTTCTCAGTTGAAGGTTAAATGAGGTGTTTGGTGTAAAGAGCTAAAGAAGAGTATGGCCCAGAGGTGCTCAGTAAGTGCCTGGAAACTCCTCAAAACCTATCCAAATGCACCACCAATCTCCTTCCTTACCGCCGTGGTCCATACAGCCTTGCTCAAACGCTAATTCTCTTACACTCTTCCCTTTGCAGACAGTGCTTTTCTCCTTCTTCCTCAACTACCAAGGAAAATCCACTTTTCATGATCTGATCCAAAGGACATCTCTCCTCAGGTCTTCTGCCCCATTTCCCATGACCTCGCTAGCCCACCGCTGCTCTGGCTCAGATCGTACCTCTCTCATAACACACATACAGCTGAACCATAATTCTCTACTTGCCTGTCATGCCCACTAGACTACTTGAAAGGCAGTAATTCTGAAATCCTCAGCACTTAGCTTGGTGCCTGGCACATAACAGGTGGTCAAGCCATATCCACAGATGTAATTTTTCTGAATGCCGGAGTATTTTACTGGATGCATCCATTACATGGATGGCTGGAGACACGAGTGTGCTTCCGGGGAAGCGACGGGCCTAGAATTGTGTGTCTGGTTGTCCTAGAGTTCCCTCCCAGAACCCCAGCGTGCGAGGGCGGCCCTGAACTATAATGGCCTCCGTTCGAGGTCCAGCCGGTTCCTCCGCTTTGGGACGCAGCTCCGCAGGGCACCGGCAGGGGGCGGCGTTGCCACGCAGCTGGATGCTCCGCGGATGACCGTCCCTCTCCCCGCCCGGCCCCCCCGCCGCTTGAAGGCGCGCAGCTTCTGTGACGAGGCTGGGGCTCCCCCAGTTAGGAGGGGGCGGGCCGTTCTCCCTCGCAGGCCGGGCGGCCGAGGTCGCGCGGGGCCACGGGCGGGAGCGTCCGGCTTCCCAGGCGCGTCCCCCTCTCCCCCTCGCCCTCCCCCTCCCCCTTCCCCTCCGCCTCTCACAGCCTCCACGCGAATGAAAGTTACTCTCAGTTTGGAAAGAGGCAGCGAGCGGCCGGAGTCGACGGCCCGAAGGAAGGGGGCGCTTTCTAGCAAAGACGGGGGTGCGAGCGCGAGTGCGCGCGGAGATACCTCTACACTCTTTTCGCGCCGCCGCGGCGCCCGACGTTGAGGGGCTGGGGGCGGAACGCTCGTGTCCTGTAAACTCGCGCGATCGCGGGTCGTGGAAAACCAGCTCGTTTCACACTGACATTCGCATTCACTCGAAAAAGGCAAACCTTGGAGCCCGACGACGAACGCGCTTCGTCTCAGGTCTCGGCGGCAGAGCGCGCCGCCGAGCGTCGGGCCCCGCGCCGCGCACCGCCCGCTCCCCGCGCCGCGCTCCGAGCCCGCCCCGTCCTCGGTCCCTGGCCGCGCGGAAGCCGGGCCGGCCGACCCTCCCGACCCGCCGGGGCGCCCGCTCGGGAATGCGCACTGGCCCGCGCCGCGCCCCCGGCCGCCCCGAGCCGCCTGTGCGCGGGAGACGGACCCGCGGTCGGCCTCGGCCCCGCCCCCGCGCGCCGCGGGCTCGCGCGCAGCGCCCCGCGCCGCCTGAGTTTTCGAGAATCGAAACCCCGGGGGAGCTTGGCCAGCCCCTCGCGCGCGGCGCGTGACTGGCACGGGGAAGGGGACGCCTCAGTTCACGCCGAGGCCCGGTTCATGAACGAAGTGGACGGCCTAGAGCTGCACCACACAGTGGGGGAACAGTCCAAAGAACCTCTGGAACCCGGTTACTAAGCTGTGACGATGCGCCATAAACGGCGAGAATTTTATGTTTGGGAAGTTTCTGCAGTTGCGCGGTTTTAGCCGGCATCCGGTTATGAGGGCCGTTGAGAACTCTTGAAGCGTCGGAAGTGTTTCCTCGTTGCGGGGTGGGGGGGGGAGGGGCGCGTGGTGGTGGTGGTGGGAGGGGGGGGCGTCCATACATCAAAGACATGCATATACGCAGCAGTGCGCACCCAGAGCGCCGCCGGCCTCGCGCGCCGGGACCCGCCCGCCGCTGCAGCTGCGCTCAGCTCGGCCGGGCTCGGGCCGCGGGGCGGGCGGGGGCGGTGCCCTATGCAGATGAGGAGGGTGTGGCGAGAGTGCGGCCGCAGGGCCCCGGAAGCGCCGAGCGGCCCCGGTATAAAAAAAGTACTGAGGACATTTCCCCCGCACAACTGCTAAAGCTCCAGAGACGGGAGCGTGTGCGGCGGCGGCGGCGGCGGCGGCAGCAGAAGCCGCCACCTCCGGGACCACCGCGGCTGAGGCGGCGCGGCGCGGGCGGGGTGAGAGGCGGGAGTGGCCCGCAGGCGCAGGCGGCGGGGGTCTGGGAAGGAACTAAGTCGCTCGCCGCTGCCGGGAGCGCACTCGCGGCTCCTGAAGTGTTGCCGCCTCGCAGTTCCTCGCTCGCCGCGCTCCTAGAAGGGGCGGCCGCCTCCAGGTGACACAGACGGGACTCCCGCTTGCGCTTTCCAGATGCATCAGAGATACTTTTGGTGCGGGGCTGCTCTGCGGGGCGCGGCGCGCGCGCGGGCCGGGGACCGCGGGGACCTGGGGAGGGAGTGTCTCTGGGGAGCCCCCGAGGCGGGGGTCGAAGCGGGGAGGGGGCGCGCCCCTTCCTCCGCAGGCCCCTGGCCGCCGCGCGTCCTCAGCGCGCTCCTTCCCCCTGTTCTCGTTTAGGACCGACCAGGGCCCAGTGGCGTTCGGCGGGCACTTCATGGCGGAAGGCGAAGGGTACTTTGCCATGGCCGAGGACGAGCTGGCCGGCGGCCCTTACATCCCCCTGGGCGGCGACTTTAGCGGCGGCGACTTCGGCGGCGGCGGCGGCTTCGGCGGGCGCTGCTTGGACTATTGCGAAAGCCCCACGGCGCACTGCAACGTGCTGAACTGGGAGCAAGTGCAGCGGCTGGACGGCATCCTGAGCGAGACCATCCCGATCCACGGGCGCGGCAACTTCCCCACGCTCGAGCTGCAGCCCAGCCTGATCGTGAAGGTGGTGCGGCGGCGCCTGGCCGAGAAGCGCATCGGCGTTCGCGACGTGCGCCTCAACGGCTCGGCCGCCAGCCACGTCCTGCACCAGGACAGCGGCCTGGGCTACAAGGACCTGGACCTCATCTTCTGCGCCGACCTGCGCGGGGAAGAGGAGTTTCAGACTGTGAAGGACGTCGTGCTGGACTGCCTGTTGGACTTCTTACCCGAAGGGGTGAACAAAGAGAAGATCACACCACTCACGCTCAAGGTAAAGCCCCCCCCTCCCGCGAGGAGAGGGGCCGGGGGCCGCGGCGGGCCCGGCGCGGGTTGCGGGCGCGGGTTGCGGCGCGGCGGGCAGAGGGGCTCACTTCTGCGGCCCGGACCCGGGTGGGCGCCCTGGCTTATGTTGCTTTTGAGTGTTTTCCTGGGTGAACCAAGGTGCGTGGATTGTATTGAGTGTTTTAGCTGCTTCAGCGTCCCAAGTCTTCTGCTTCCTCCTCTGCCCTGCCTTCTCTTCCTTCTCCTTATTTTTTAACTCTTGACTTTCCTTGCTTGAGTCGTGTCCAGAGTAGACGCTAAGTGGAAGAGTGAAATGATGTCAACTTTTTTTTTTCTTTTTCTGAGTCACTTCATGATTTAGTCTCTGGGAAAAGAGCAGCCTGCAGCAGAAGCGAGTCAATGGGTTTATTATTGTATTGGAAAACGTGAATAGGCTTCCTAACTGCTTTCAGCAGACCCCGTGTGTTATATGGTGCTTCTCCGGGTTGGTTTATGTGTTCAGGATATAATGGGTCCCCTCCTCCCCATTTCGGTCCAAAGCGCGTTTTATACAATTAGTTAAAATTACCCGAGGAACCAGCCTCCCAGAATGCCTTAATTTTCCGTCCATATTTGATTTTAGCTGCAGAACCTCTGGGGGGACCGACAAGGTACTGATCCTGTCGGTTCCCTCAGGGAGAGGGTAACTAGGTGACGAGGGACAAGGGTGAGAGGCAGACCAGCTTTTCGCTGTAGGTCCTGCTGTCTTTTGAATAGTGTGGTGATATTGTGTGAATATTGTACCTGTAAGACCGTTCTCAAAAACTAACATTTTGAAAGTCAGACATGACAACAGAACCTCTTAGTACTGTGCTATGTCTGCCAAAAGCCTCAAACTATTACTTCTAGTCTCTTTCCCAGACAGCAAAACCACTCGTTAAATGTATTTTTTGTTGTTGTTGTTTTCGGAAGACTGTTTAATGTTTAAGCCTGTAGGTAGTGTTTTGCTGAAACTTGACAAAGCAAAAGGCAAGGAGCAAAATAACTCTCAGTTGTGGCGAGGATGTGTTTATTTACTGATTACTTTTTTCTAGGTTTGCTCATCTTCTTGTTTTGTCTTTTAAATTGTAGGAAGCTTATGTGCAGAAAATGGTTAAAGTGTGCAATGACTCTGACCGATGGAGTCTTATATCCCTGTCAAACAACAGTGGCAAAAATGTGGAACTGAAATTTGTGGATTCCCTCCGGAGGCAGTTTGAATTTAGTGTAGATTCTTTTCAAATCAAATTAGACTCTCTTCTCCTCTTTTACGAATGTTCAGAGAACCCGATGACTGAAACGTTTCACCCCACAATAATTGGGGAGAGTGTCTATGGCGATTTCCACGAAGCCTTTGATCACCTTTGTAACAAGATCATTGCCACCCGGAACCCGGAGGAAATCAGAGGGGGAGGCCTGCTTAAGTACTGCAACCTTTTAGTGAGGGGCTTTAGGCCCGCCTCTGATGAGATCAAGACCCTTCAGAGGTATATGTGTTCTAGGTTTTTCATCGATTTCTCAGACATTGGAGAGCAGCAGAGAAAACTGGAGTCCTATTTGCAGAACCACTTCGTGGGCTTGGAAGACCGCAAGTATGACTATCTCATGACCCTTCATGGAGTGGTGAATGAGAGTACCGTGTGCCTGATGGGGCATGAAAGAAGACAGACTTTAAACCTGATCACAATGCTGGCTATCCGGGTGCTAGCTGACCAAAATGTCATCCCGAATGTGGCTAATGTCACTTGCTATTACCAGCCGGCCCCATATGTAGCAGATGCCAACTTTAGCAATTACTACATTGCACAGGTCCAGCCAGTGTTCACATGCCAGCAACAGACATACTCCACTTGGCTACCCTGCAATTAAGAATCATTTAAAAATGTCCTGTGGGGAAGCCATTTCAGATAAGATAGAGGGGGGAAAAAAAAGAAAAGGCTGAGTGACCCAGCCCTGATTAGGGATATGTTTTGTGCAATGATGATCTGCTCCTGGTTTTAAACTTGGCAAAGCTTGTAGATTTTTCATAGGTATGAGGGCATGATCTCAAAATAACCCACCCCACCACCATCATTGGATTCTATCCTGAAACAAAAGAGACCTGTAATTAAAAGCAACCCGGATCTCCTAAAATAGCAAGGGAAAAAACAAAACAAAACACTTGATGACAATATGGGTTTGCAGTATCTGCTCCCATAGCTTTGCCATAGGAAAAAAGACAAGTGGAGAGTTCCTTATAAGATGGAATTCACGAAAGGGAAAATACAGAGGAAAAAAGGGTCTCACGCCAACTAAATTATCAATTCAGGAGTTCAGATAGTAACAACTGTACAGGAAGAGGGGGGACTCCAACATTGGGATTACTGTCTGAGGCTTGTAACAAGTGCTTGCTGTGGAACTCTCCCATTGCACTAATAGAAACGGCTTGCTCCGAATGAACAGTAGTAGGTTGGTGCAGTTCTCATGACAAACAGCAGAACTTATGATGACACAGTCCATTATTTCCAGCTGCGTGCATAGCTCACATTTTTTAAATGTGAAAATGCAAGCAAAAACAGCTGTAGCAAAGAAAGTATGCTCAAGGACCAAAGATTTAACAGATAAAAATACCCAAGTAGAAGAGAGATAGTAGAATATATAAAGAGTTACTATATTTGTTACACACCAATATACATCAAAGTGCCTGTTGCCTTCTGAAAATTTGAAGTGGAAAAATTTTATGGTTTAATGACTTTTATCAGGGACTCAAGTAGAAAATAAAATAACACATAAGCTTGTGAATGGTGGAGGAGATGCCCTATTTTTTCTTGGCAAATACTTGTATAAAGTTAACCTTGTTGGTGTGATATTATCCTAGGTACATGTGTATGTGTGTGTCTATTATGTGTATATATATACATATTTGTGATATGTATATATACACACAATACATTGACTATGGTCTAGAATAATGTAGCAAATAGGAATAGGAAATGTTTAAATACTGTGTGCTTTTATGTTTTCAACAGGATGACATGAGACGTGGGCATATTGCAGTGATGAATTAAAAACCCACATCTAAAAAAATTAAAGCGAATGAAGGAGGAAAACAATTAATATATTTGATAGGGAGAGCAGATATTATACATTTTTAGTGAGTGTTTTTTTTTTTTTTTTTTGGAGCCATGGAAGTCCACAAATGGGAGAATATTTGTTTGGCAGAGAACTCCTTTTTTTTTTTTTAATACTGAACTGCCATTTTGACAGTTTGAACCCTTTTACTTTTTGTAATACTTGCATACCTCCATGGTGTATAATCCAGTGATCATGGGTCAGTGATAGTCTATTTAAATCCCTGACTGCTAAAAAGAATTTCTGGTGATCTGAACACTACTTATTAATATTTAAATGATTTTTTAAATGAATGCATTGTGCATTCCAGGACCACTAGAATTTAGTAAATGTGAAATGACCCCTTTTTAAAGAGTATTTGCACAAGTGCTTAAAATTTATATATGAGATATATATTATATGTACAATTTTATAAATTCATGTCAATACAAAACATCTTTGATCTGGTTGTCACACTGCATTTAAGTATTTAGTACTGTAGTTTAAATTCACTCAGTTGGTGTTGAATCAGATCCAACTTTATTTTCTGTTTCCCAGGAGACCAGTTACACCTTTGTGAAATGAACTGGCATTACTGTTTCAGTTCAATGACAGCTAATCCTAAACCCATCCCTTCTCCCAGCCTTTAATTCCTTTGGACACTGGTCTCTGAAAATGCATTTGTTAAAAACAAAATTAACACCTGAAAACCTTCCCTTCATGTTGTGAAACAGCCACACAGTCCCTACCTACTCTAGTGGATGACTGCTTATTCTCATCATTCCTCTGAAGAGTCAACGAGATTTTTGTCATCAGTTAAAGAGGGATTGAGGAAGAAAATAGCATCATCCTATTGGCAGTGTAATTTTTTGTTATCTGGGCATCGCTCAGATGCTCAGTGCTAGTTTAATCCATCTGAACTACCCTTCTTGTGCATCTTTCTTTGAAGCCTTAACCGGAACTTGATGGGTTTGCTGTAGCAGCGTCCCTGTGAATTCTGTCCAAGCTGTAACAGCTACTGCACTGCCGCTCACTGTTTCGTAGGGAACTCTTTCTTCTCCCACGTTGGCTCAGACTCCCTCACTCCAGCCCTGGGTTTGAAGAATTCATTGCGGATTCCCAGGAAATATTCCATTTGCAGGTTAAGTCTGATACTTAACTGTCAGAAACCAGAGCTCCACCTCCTTACCTGTTTGGACGTTTCCTGAAAGGAAACTAAGGGAACGCTCGGGAACAGAGGAGGAGCAGCTGGTGCTCTGCTGCCTTCCTTCTCCTCCTGACTCTTAACCAATGAGTCCACTATTTCAGAGAGAGTCTGGAGGTCTCTGGCTCTGCACTCGCAACAACCTGCTGTTGTTTTATGACACAGGTTTTTGTTTGGGGAGGCCTTCTTTGAAAATATGCTTTTCATTTGTTCTCTCAGATATTTATGTTCTTTTCTTGCTTACTCCGGGGCTGGTAGCATAGTTGGAAATGCCAGCACCTGGCGTTCAGATAGAACAGGCTGTACTTAAGACAACTTTCAGCATTTACTCTAAGATTTATATAATTTATTTCCCTTTTGTATGTACTATAGTCTTGTGCATATGTAGTTGAACAAACAATGGAATATATGTCTCTCTTTGTGGATGTATGGCCTAAACATTTGAATGTGTGGTGAGCGAGAGCCGTGTGTCATAGGTCAGAGAAAAGGACAGCTCTCAACTCCCGATTAGTGCCTGTGATTTGCTTACCTTTGTGTTTATCTGGCCAAGTGCGCTGTTACTTTAAAGCAGGAAAAAGTTGTTTTTTTTTTTTTTTTTAAATCTTCTGGAGGCTTTTCTCACCTGTTCAGTCTGGCATGTCAGGGAACACTTCACCTGTGACAGTGCCCTTTTAACAAAACTGACTTCATTTGCAGTAAAATCTAGTTGCCTCAAGACGTCCTACATCAAGATAGACATTTTCCTTCCAGAAATGGGATCAAGTATTTGCTCATTTTGGTATTGGGTGGACTGTTTTAACATGGCTCCAAAATTTCAAGGATGGAAGAACATCTGTAAGCCAAGCCAAGCCAAGGAGGAAGCGCCAAGAAAAGTGAACATAACCGTTTTTGCCACCCCTTTCCATTTGCTTGTTGTAGGTTGCCTTATTGTGCATAAAGTTGTTTTCAATGCACTGCTTGTCAAATAAATATTGTGAACTGTTTTGTAAATGAAATGTATTATGTTAAAAGCTGTCAGCAGTTCAAAAATAAGCTTCTTTGTTGTTTGAAGACGACGTGTGTTAGATGAAACCAAAAAGCCAAAAAAAAGTTATTTTATATATAGCACCTGTTTGAATATAATCTTTATGATCTCTTATAGCATAGCCTTTTTAGTGCTAAGAAAGAATCTCTATGTAATATTTTGTCATAATAATGGCTTGCTAAGAAAGTACATGGTCAAAGTACAAAGTTGGAAGATGTCAAGTAACTTGGCAAGACTGGCTGCAAATCCTTGCAGAATGGAGGAGGCTCTGCCCGCTGGCTGTCTCTCTCTCCAACCTCTACAACCATCGTCTGCTCTGAGACGTCCTAATTGCAGCAAGCTGCACCTGGGGTCACTCTTTCGGAATACTTTCACTTTAGATTGTGTCACAGGCAGAAAAGGAGTTGATGGAGAATGGACTATTAAAAACTGACATATTTGAATCAGTGCTAGAGGGAACAGATTGTGAATTTTGTTTACAGCATCCAATATTTGGATTTTTTGTTTTTTTTTGTAAATAAAAAGAAGTTATTTTTTTCTATTGATTTGTGCGTTTTCTTCTGTGTCTGTGCTGGCTAAAGACTGTATCCTCTGAATCCAACCCATGTCCGTGAGAAAAGATGAGGCAGAGTTTGGAGAAGACCTACGTTTATCAACTTCTGATTGAGTACAATTTATTAAAATGCCCTGCCTGCAGCCAGCCCAGGTCTGACTGGCTCAGTTACCTCCACTAGAATCTAGGTAATGGGTATCAACATTTTGAATCTGGTTATGAGCTATCCAATCAGAGCTGTTTTCCAGGATAAGTGGAGATTCCTGGCTTTGGACTGTACGGCTGCTGTAGCCCTGGGGGGGGCTTTTGTTTTCAGGAGTAGCCCAAGTGCTGTGATTCAGTCATCCCTGGTTTTATATATATCATCTGTTTGCAGCTCTATAGGGTTATTCAGAGTGTCTGTCTCAGGAGGAAGGGAATAAGTTTTGGAAGCCACTAATTGGAAGGGAAAGTGGAAAGAAGAGCAATCACAGGATCTAATATGCTGTGCTTTGTGTGCGTGCATGTGCTGGGTACAAAGATGTTGCCCTTCAGATGAGCATTTCAAATAATCGGAACTGTTTAGATTGTCAGGGGGCATCCATTTATTTATTAATTTTTTCCTTGTGTCATTTTGGAGACTTTCTCACTACTAGTAGCATGAGAATTTGGTTAGCCTCAGCTATTGTAGGACCTCTGTGTGGTTTTTAAAACTATTGAAAGTCCTGATGTTGGACAGAACACATGCTTGACACTACATCTGTGTGAGAGCCATTCCTGGTATTCAGAGCCAGTTTCCCTCACGTATACATCATAAAAATACAAGGTGGTTATTTGGTTCGGTAGTGGTATTTGTGTGTCATTCTCTTCTTCCTTTGTTGCAGCCTCTTCATTTTTTTACAGCCATCCCTTGCATGTCTGTGGTCATCACAGAATCCTTTTTAAGCAAGGGTTGAATAAGGACAGTATATATTAAGCTCCTCCTGGTCTTAGGTACGTCCTGCTATTTCTAGCTGAATTACCAGACTGCACCTGGCTAAGCTTGGAGAGGAGTAACCCACCCTTCCTTTCCTTAGGAATAATCTTACTTCCTTAACATAGGTCCTTTAAGAAGAAAAAAGACAAAAAATAATACCCAGAAAGCAAAAACAAAATCATAGTTTTAAAATATGAAATAGAATAAAAACTGTTAAAATCATCAAATACCTCAGAAATTAAACTGTTATTTCCTTCTTAGAACCAAGTTTGAAATAAACAATATGAATGTCTTGCAGTCTAATAGCAAATTCAGTCAAGTAGGGGAGAGGAGAAATGATTTTAAAATGACAGTGGCTTTCACCCAGCAAGACCCAGGTCTTGGTTTCTAATCCTGTGCTTCAGAGAAGTGGATCCAGGTCTCCTTTGACAAATGGCTAGACCAAGGGCTGGGGCAGAGAATATATCAGAGGAACCTAGAGCATCTTGTAGTTCCAGAAAAAAAAGGATGTGCTTAAAAAAAAAAGAAAACCCACCATGATGAGAGACACGTCAAAAGGACACAGGGGCCATCTGAAAGAACTCCAATGGGCAAAGCTGGAACAATTTGAGCAAAGAAAAATAAATAGTATTGGATTATAACCCAAAGTATAAAATATCTATGACTCCACACAGATAGAAATAGATGATTGCATACATAAATAAGTGGAGGCAAAAGATAAATTTCCTGTGCAGAATTCCAAATAATCCATGTAGATACTGCTCACTCCAGGAGGTGGAGTTTAACTCCCTATCTCTTAAACCTGGGCTGGCCATGGTGAATTCCTTCCAAAGTGCATCACATGGAAAAGGGTGAAAAAAGAGTAAGTGTACCAGTGGAGAGACCTGAACAGACTGTCTAAGCCAGGTGATGATGGTCCTTCATGATAAATCATGAAGACAACAGATACCTTTCGTTATGATGTGGTGAAAATGGCACTTTACCTCTGCAATCTTCCTGCCCAAATCCATAATGTCTAATTATGAGGAGAGCATCAGACAGATTTAAACTGAGGGGCATTCTATAAAATATCAGACTAATATTCCTTAAATCATCAAAATGAGGAAAATGTGAAAAATGCCACAGCCAAGAGGAGCCTGAAGAGACATGACAGCTACATGTCATGTGGTATTTTGGATGGGATCTGGAAAAGAAAAGGACTTTAGGTAAAATCTAAGGGAATTCTGAATGAAGTACTGTATTATTGAAATATTTCCATATCAGTTCATTAGTTATGACAAATGTACCATGCTAATGTAGGACATTAAGAGTGGGGAAAGTAGGTGTAGGGTATGTGGAAACTGTACTATCTTCACAGTTTTTCTATAAATCTAAAACTATTCTCAAATAAAACGTGTTAAAAAATGAAGACTGAGTGATCCTTCTTTGGTATTTCTAGGGAAGTGACTCCATTTGTAAAAAGAAATAATGGATAGCAAGTTTTATTTTTTTTAATGTGTACCATACTTAAAGTTTTAGGAGAGCATATGAAGGAGTGAAAATAAAATGATGTGTTTTACTCCAAAGTTTTAGAGAAGCTTTATCTCAGGTTTTGGAGAAAAGGAAGAGGGTTGAAGAGAGCTGAGTTATAGGCAAGTGTTTTTCTGTAGAATAGCAGGAGGAGTTCATATTACTTTAGAGTTTTAAGGAAAGGGAATACTAAATGTAACTACAAACCACTGTGTGGATATTTATAAATATGGAGTTCTAAAATGAGCAAGGGACTAAACTTTCATTGCCCTAATATACAGAAAATCCTGGGAAGTTGTTTAGGAACTCTTTGCGAGGGAGTAAATGATATGATTTTTTCTAAATGCTAGGGGAGACTATTTCGTGGAGTGTTGAAATGAATTATTATTTAATATAAATGACCACTTGCACAATTTACCTGCTTACCTAAACTCTTTTAGCATATCAGGTTTTCTTAAAGTGAAGGGACAGCTGTTCTTATGTTTACTTTCTCAACTCAATCACTGGCATTAAAAATCATTGAAAAATGCTGTTTTCAAAAATTAGATGCCCTTAGTAATTTTTAAAAGCAGTCATTCCAGCTTCACAGTTTATGAAGTTAGGACAAGGCCTGTGCTTTCTGCCGAGGGACATGGAGCATCCCAACTGCAGGAATTTATGAGTGTGGGGCTAAGTTATTCCTAACCTCCACAATGGAAAGTTCCCTTCAGGATCCCCTTCAGAAACTATTGATTTTCCAGCACAGTGTGTACTTATCAGTAATGCCAAGATTTTGTGGCATCATCTGGCCATGTCATTAGAAAACAGCTGAAACCCTGTTCTTTTTTTTCTTTTTTTCTTCTTTTAGCAAAATTCAACATAATGCGCTACACTAGGCACTATGGATAACGCCATTCTATACATTATTTCTGAATTGCATAAGGTCTGGAGTATCTTCCTGTATATCTCTTCAAATAAGGTAAAGATGATCATGCTTCATATGTTCTTTATTTTAATGGGGAATAATAAAAAAGTATTAAAATATCTGCATTTTAGAGTCCAATTATCAGAGAAGAGAAACTAATTCAATCAGGTTCAAGGCCTAAATGTTGAATTAGAGTTGCCAGGTTTCGTAAATAAAAAATATATGATGCCCAGTTAAATTTGAAATTCAGAGAAGCCATGATTTTTTTTTTTAAAGTACAAGTATGTCTCATGCAATTTTTGGACATACTTATATTAAGAACTTATCTGTATTTATCTGAGATTCAAATTTAACTGGGAGTTCTGTATTTTATCAAGCAACACTATAATCTGTATATGGTTACAAAACAAGGCTGAAAAACTTTTCTCCTATACAGTTGGAGTTCAGAACACTTTATAACTTGTTAATATCTAACTTCAGGTACCATGAAACACTGCATTCACAGAGTATGCATAGCAGCAAACCCTTTGAAACATGGTTCATTCATTAAATATTTGCTGAATGCCTTTTATGTGTTTAGCGTTGTGTTACACTCTGAGACCCAAAAGAAGTGAAAGGCCTGGTCCTTTGACCTTTAGAAGGCTAGATTCCACTTACAAGTAGAACTTTGTTGCTGAAATTTAATTTTTCAGCTACCCTGGGGTTAATTACTCACAAGGCTTAGCTCTGCATGGGGTACCATAAAGAGCCCTGTGGACTAATGGAGAGTCTGGATGAGGGTAATAGCCCTTGAAATGTGCCTTCTTGGGAGCTTTCAGAGGCAGATCTCCCCACAGGTAGCCCCTGTGTGGACAGGCACTGGCCATTTGCTTGTTTGGCAGGAAAGGATAAAGGTAGATATTTTGCAGTTTCTGCTGAGGGAAGCAAAATTTCTCGCTGAGCTTTGGGACACTTGCATTCTCTTTACAAAACCACTGCAAAAATCTTTAGGGCTTAATTAACTAGAATGCACCTTGAAATTTTATTGCCCTATAATCCTGTTTGCTGCAGTACATTAAAATTCCCTTGAATGTTTCTTATGTAACCACTTCTGGTTAACTGTCATCTTGAAGTTATTACAACTTAGTCTTTGCTGCTTTTTTTTTCCAGAGCTGTGAAAGTCCTTTTCTCAGATGCTTCAAATGCCCCCTCCCAATTTGTGTAGAACTAGTCATGTTGCCAGTATGGGTATTTGTTTTGTCAGGGTGGAGGTCTTATTTAAGGAGCATTTCTAGCTGTCATTGGTTATTTATGTGCTCCCCTGGCCTGGCCTACATGGAGTAGGAGAAATCCACAGCTTTCACCATCAACAAAACATTTAATAAATACTTACTTTCTCATGCCCTTGGCTTGATACTCTGTGAAGAGTTACAAAGCGTTGTACAAAGCTGGCTCCCTTTCACTAGCAGTCTTAATTGAAAAGTGAAACAGGGATATGAACAAACAAATAAAACACAAAGCAGCAGTGAAATTAAGAAATTTGCCAAAATATGAGTGGCCAAGCTCGTTCCCACTGTAGTTGTTCCAGCTCCTTGGAAAGCTCTTCCTCCCGATTTTTGCGTCTCTTATGCCCTCACTTTATTATTATTACCATCATCAGTTATTGTTACTGAAATGTTAGTTTCTCAGAGAGATCCCCTACTTAAAGTAGTTTCCCTCCAGCATTTTTACCAAATTACTCTAAGCCTTTATCCTAATTTTAGATGCATATTATCAGTTCATCTCTCTACCTGAAATTATAAATGGATTTATTTCTTGATTTATGGTTTATTTGTCACCACAGAATGACATTCCATAAAGGCTAAGAACTTTAATTTACCACCGTGTTTTTAGGGTCTGAAGTAATACCTACTGTGTAGGAGGTGCTCGTTAACTTTGGTGAGTGAATGAATGAATGAGTCCCATTTGGCTCAGGATGAGAGGTGCAGCAAAATATCTATTTGGGAAGGTGTTAAAGAAGATGTAAGAAGAGTGCCGAGTAGTAGGGAACCCTGTTAACATAAGAGCAGGATCTCAGAGATTGTCTGCTCATGGAAAGGGTTCAGAGGAGACCCGGGTGGAGAAATGCCAGTCTTGAGGCAGGAACGGAGTACCAAACAATAGGAGAGAGATGGGCTCCGTGGGGCTGTTTAGGGCAGGAGTCTTCACGTCTCTTCTTGCTTCCTGAACTCAAGCAGTTGAGAACAGTGGGCCAGCTTGTGTGGACAGCATTTGTGTGGCCTGATGCTTAGGACAAGAGTGACAGGAAGCCCATCTTCTAGTGCCCACGGGTCTGATCTCTCTGTTCCAGACTAAACCTCATCTGGCAGCCTGAGAAACCAAGGACTTCAGTTGTCCTAGGCAGTGACTACAATCTCTTTTTCATCACCTGCCACATCTCTTAGAACTAGCAATCCCTGAGAGAAGTTTTCCTGACAGTGAGTACAGAGACTGAGGTCTTTCTCCTATCTTAAGTAAGGGTAGGGGCCATTAGGGAGGAAATTCACTTTGCTATTTGAAGGCAAATATATAAAGGGCAGTGCGTTCATCAGCCCTTTCAGCCCTGTCGCGTTTCCACTGGCGTCCTCAGCTGATCAAGCCTCACAGAACGAACAGTCCTGTCCTGGGGCATTATACCTGTCATAACCATTTGTGGTTGATGCTTCAGGAGTGTCCCAGTTGCAGAATGCTGTTGCATTGTCAGACCCCGTGACTGCTGTGGTGTTGCACATGGTCACAATAAGGCTTCTGATTTTAGGTGCTGTTCTGTAATTGCCAAAGAAGTTAAAGATCTGGTGCAATAAGGATCCCAGACTTCAAGAAATCATTTAAAAATTAGTTTCAGACTTTCATTATTGCCACTTGTCTTCATTAAAACCAACTTTAACTCTCTGGATCTTGTCCTAAGTCCCAAACCACTTAAGCCAAAGCGATTCTCATGAGAAGGGATGTTGGGAAGGAAATTGGTTGAGAGAAGTGAAATAAGCATGATACGTCTCATAAAAAAGTACTGAGCATTTCCTATAAAGCTCTGTTATAAAGCAGGTAGGTGTGGGGCTTCTGAATCAACTCAAGGTTTTAGGAGCCAGTTGAGGAAATCTACAAAAGATGGGCATATAAAGAGATAGGTTTTCCTCATTTCCATCAAAGGGCAACTGTTGAGAAAGTATATGCATACCAGGATTCTGACCCCTGACTCCATGAGAAGTCTTCCACCGCCGCAGCTCCCTGTACCGTGTGTGCGATCTTTCCAGGCCATTTGGAGGGAGGACCTGACGTTTGTTGAGTTCTTCCTCTGGGTCAGGATGCTTAGCATTTGACGTACATCATCTATCATCTTGTTAATAGCCATTATTTTCCCCACTTTACTGAGTAGGAAATGAAATTTAGGAGGGATTGAGTCCTAGCTCTCCAGCTGGAAGGGAGCAGAGGGAGGATTCCAAGGCAAGTCTTGAACTTCACGTTCTTTGCTCTGTCCTAACCTCTCCACCCACTCCCACCTCTCACCCTTGGCTGTGGATGGTCCATGCTGCAGTTTCTCTCCATCCTCTAAACTTAAGAGCAGGAGAAAGGATACACAGCACAGCCCAGCTGAGGTAGTGTGAACCCTAAGAGAAAGAGTGGTTCTACTATGTGAACAGTTGCCCATAGCAGGCCTTACATGCAATGTATAATATCAGTAGGACACGTTTGATTTGATTACATAATTATATTTTCCACTTAATCATGAAAATAGTCCTGAGAATTAGATTAAAAGGGTATTATGATCCTCTCACTTCTAAGGTTAAAAAAAAGAGACCCAGAGAGAGAGCGCTTGTATGTAAGACATAAAGGCCTTTAGAACTTGTTCAGTGATTACCCAGAGGGAGACTATTTCTGCCTGAGACACACATGGCAAATTGGTATCCAGGTCCTTCTACATCCCCTTTATCAACCATCTATCCAAACAGCAGGTGCATCATAGCAACACAGCAGGTAGGAGGTTCAGGAAGAGCATCTGAGCTTTCCTTACACGATGAGATCACGTAAATTGCCTATTGTGAGTAGATTACCTGACAAAAAATAAGCATAATTAAAATTTTTAGTTGGCACTCAGAATTCAGTAAACTACTTCAGTGCTGTGAAAGCTGTTTTCTGTATGTCCTATTACAGAGAATGGGCCACTTCATCTTTAAAAAGTGATCAATTAGCCTGGCTTGCATCACATTTTACTGACAACGCTTGCTACCAGCTGGCTGCTTTTGAATCTGGGTTTTTTTTTTTCTTATTTTGCAGAAAATGTCTGAAAGGAAAGGTAAAGAGTATAATGAGACATGCTAACCTCTTACAAAACTCTGAATACATTTCTGTAACTCCTGAAATGTTCATTAGTTTTCTTGTGCTGTAGGCTGATCACACCTGTTTACTTTTGGCCACCCAAAACGTTCCTTAGCATTTTTCTCCTAGTCTGCAAAGTCTGCTTAATGATGTCACAACCCTTTCTCAATACACAATGTCAACAAGATTCTTTGTCACTTGCTATATAGTCGAGGTGATTAAGGTGGAGGGCAAGACCAGAGCTGAGGACCTGGATTCTAGTTCTCTACTAGTATTAGTTGATGTATTTGTAAGATGGCACTTAAGGAAACCCATTCATGTGATTTTTGTTTTGTCAGCCTTGAGTGATGCAAAAACATCTATAATTTTTATAAAGTGTTTCTGAAGCACAGCTCTGCTCAGAACCCCTGCTTTGCAATAGAGTCCAATCTACACCACTTAGCCTAGACCTTCTAGAGAGCAGAACCTGAGGCAGTGATTATGATCTTGATGGTTTATTTGCCAGATACAACGACAGGATGTTGAGGTAAATAACAGGTGTAATTCGTTGCAACCCAGTGTGTCACTGTGCTGGCTGCTGCGTCACAGGGTGCCACAAAGCAACACAACGGCTAATTCAGCAGCCTTGTTCAAACAGCAGGAGAGAATCCTCCAGAAAGTTTGAAAGGGGGCATTGTACCTTGGTGTGTACATAGGAGAGAGAAAGGAAGGGACATTTATCTCCTTGTCTTCCTTTTCCTACTGGTCAAGTCTTAGTCCTTGGGGAACTACCTCTTCTACATTTCAAGTTGTCTGTCTGGCCCCTTAGTGGCTGTGCAGGAGAGCAGCTCTCCTGTCCTGTAGGGACTGCTTCAGCCAGTTCCAGAGGCGCAGTGGATCTGGCAACGGGTGGGGTGCTGACCATGCAGTATTGTCACTGGAGTAGGGAAGAGACCACCGAGGGATTATTTCAGTATGTCAGGAAGATAGTTGGATTTAAAGAGAAAGTGGAAAATTGCAGGAGGACAGGAGTGATGCAGAAGGTATCAAGGAAAGAAAAGTTAACGTTGAACATTGTTGATGGGCACTTGATATCTCTTCCCATCTTCCTGTATTCTCCCCTGTATCCCAGGAATTGGGATATCCCACTTACCAGACTCCCTTACAGCTCCAGCTCTAGTTTTACCAATAGGAGGCAGTTGCATGAAATGTGGCAGAGAGGCCTTTCTTATGTCACTGTGATGCCACCAAGCAGGTTCCTGGAGCTGTGTGTATTGGTGACAACGGTCATTTTTTGGAGCTCTAGATTGCAGCTCTGGCTGTGTGATTAAAACCAAGAGTCCAGTAGGGCCCTCTGCCTTTCTTTCTCTCAAATCTTCCAAAGATTTTGTATGTACCCTCTTTCTGCATTTAAATCCTTTGTGAGTGAGATGTCTGGAGCAGTTTCTGTTTCTTGTAATGCAACCAGACAGTTAGAAGCACTGAGAGCAAAGTAAGCTTTATGGGAGCCTGATGCACTGAGCCTCATGGTCTGCTCCTCATCTCCATCCATCATCAGCCCTGGGGATGGGAAGGGCCAGCAAGGCTGCAGGGGATAAAGGGCACAGAATACGGGGTCAAACTTTCAGGCTTGAATTCTGGTCCCACTGCTTACAGCTTATTTAACTTTAGACAAGGTACTTAACCTCTTTGAATTTTTGTTTCCTCAATGTAAAAATGGACTAGTAGTAAATAACTCTAAATAACTTAGGTCGTTGCTATACCAACTTAATGAGATAATGTGTATAACATTTCTTTTAACAGCTGTAATACATTTTAAATCTGAAAACTTTAAAGCATCAGTACTTCCAGTAATGCATGTTGTGCATTGTCACCAATATTAGAACGAACCTGTGCAAATAGTTCCAGACGCCAAGACCTGTTTGCTTACCACTGTACCCCCGGTTGCTAATACAGAGCTTGATGAATATTTATGGAATGAATGAATGAGATACTGGGCAGCTTACATGCAGACTCTGAGTTGCAGGTGGGGAAGTTAGAATAGACTAGTGTTTGGTTTCAACTCATGAGTGGCCAACACTCTGCTCTCTAGGGTGGGTGGAAAGCATTTAAGGGACTCATTGATTAACTCTGCCCCCTTTTGGTTGGTGACCTAATCAAGTGTTTCGGAGTTGTCAGTGCATTTTCTTCAATAGATATTTGAAGCACTCAATATGTAATTTTCTTACCAAATCCTATTGATGCAATTGGAGATCTGATTGTAAGAATCCGTGAAGGATATATGACTGTATACCTCTCTTTCTCGCTTGTCTGTCTCGTAAAGTGGTACCTCAGAGAGTCTCAAGTTCCCATGTATCAGAACCTCCCATGGACCTTGTTACAGAACCGCTTTTCTTGCGCACCTTTATTTCTGACTAGCTCTGTAGGTGATTTTGAGGCACAGAGAAGTGTGGGAACCACTGGTATGGTGGCTTCACACATTTTGTCTAGTGAGAAAACTTTTTGCATGACCACCTTACACTTGTGTAACAAACAATATATTACATATATATATATACACATAAGAACTTTTATTGAGATATAATAGACAATCAACGGCATATATGTGAAGTGTACAATTTGATTTTTTTTCTTATTAGTAATGTATATATGGCAATCCCAATCTCCCAGTTCACCCCACCCAACCCCCCTGCTTTCCTCCCTTGGTGTCCATATGTTTGTTCTCTACATCTGTGTCTCTATTTCTGCCTTGAAAACCGATGGGTCTGTACCATTTTTCTATATTTATTTTTCTCTTTCTGACTTACTTCACTCTGTATGACAGTCTCTAGGTCCATCCATGTCTCTACAAATGTCCCAATTTCATTCCTTTTAATGGCTGAGTAATATTCCATATATTTTTGATTTGCATTGCACAAGAGCATTAAGATGTGCAGTATGACTCCCAGTTTATATGAGGAAAATGATGAACCCCATTTTCTTTTTTTTTTAAATTAGTTAATTTATTTTATTTATTGGCTGCATTGGGTCTTCATTGCTACACACAGGCTTTCTCTAGTTGCTGCCAGCGGGGGCTACTCTTCATTGTGATGTGCGGGCTCCTCATTCGGGTTGCTTCTCTTGTTGTGGAACACGGGCTCTAGGCACGTGGCTTCAATAGTTGCAGCACACAGGCTCAATAGTTGTGGCTCGTGGGCTCTAGAGCACAGGCTCAGTAGTTGCGGACACATGGGCTTAGCTGCTCCTCGGCATGTGGAATCTTCCCAGAGCAGGGCTCTAATCCATGTCCCTTGCATTAGCAGGCGGATTTTTAACCACTGTGCCACCTAGGAAGTCCTGAACCCTGTTTTCTTACTCCAAAATATGCTGGTATTTCTGTTGTGCATCTAATTCTGTAATTTCAGTACAGCTCTTGCCATTAATCAGCTTTGTAATTTGCTTCTCTACACCTCAGCTGCCCCACTTACGAATAACTCAAGGGTGGGCTGGGGTAGAGGAGTGGGGAGGTGGGAGCCTGAGACTGGATGGAGAGTGGGCTAGTTTTTTGCCTTGATCTTGACTGTGAAAGAATAATACTTACAGGCAGGACACATATTTTTTAATTAATTAATTAATTAATTAATTTTATTGGCTTTGTTGGGTCTTTTTGCTGTGTGCGGGCTTTCTTTTTAGTTGCAGTGAGTGGGGGCTACTCTTCGTTGTGGTGCACAGGCTCCTCATTGCCGTGGCTTCTCTTGTTGCAGAGCACGGGCTCTAGGCGTGTGGGCTTCAGTAGTTACAGCACATGGGCTCAATAGTTGTGGCTCACGGGCTCTAAAGCACAGGCTCAATTGTTGTGGCACACAGGCTTAGTTGCTCCGCGGCATGTGGGATCTTCTTGGAGCAGGGATCGAACCCATGTCCCCTGCGTTGGCAGGCGGATTCTCAACCACTGTGCCACCTAGGAAGCCCAGGACACGTATTTTTGACTCATTTCTCAAATTTAAAAATCGTAATTCTTCCTTTTTCTATAATAATAACAACAGAAACTAATGGTTAACATTTATTGAGCACTTATTTCAGGGCAGGCATAGTGCTGAGAGCTTTACATCCTTCACTGACTCCTCATAACAACCTTATGAGTCAGACATCATTATTGGCACCATTTGCAGGAGTGGAAACTGATGCTTAAAGAAGCTCAGTAGTTGCCTAAAGATACAGTTTGTAAGTGGGAGAGCAGTGGGCCGACTTCAGAGGATTTTACTACCAAGGTGGCTTGCAAAGCAGGATCCGACCAAAGCACGATGCCTCCAGGAGGCACCGCTGAGTACAAGCAACTAGGTGGATCTCATTATGGGGGTATTCAGGGACCCATTTGAATTTATTAAAAAGAGAAGTGTTTCATGAATTGCTGTATTTTAACTGATATTTGTAACAAATTACTTGCATAACTGATACCAGAGTTGAGAAAATTTTACCTAAAATTTCCAAGGCCTCCTTCTATTCCAGAAGTCCCTGTTGTTTGCTAAATGATTAAAAAGAAAAAAAAAAGATTAAGTAAATAACATAATTCCTCAAACCTTAGCGTTTTTAATCTGTTCCTGACTAGTGGGCTGTCTAATCACTGGGAACTTCAGAGCTATTGTCTAAACAGTTCACATTCTGACTCCAGAAGTTTTCAAAGTTGGGTGAGCATGATAACCGTTTTGGAGCAAGGAGAAAATCCTAGAATTTCTATTTTTAGGGGATCCTTCGAAAGTTTATATTCACACATAATACATTAGTGCTGTCATATGTGTGTTAAATCAGTGACTAAGTGAACAAACATTTATTGTGGGTGGTCAAAAAAATTTGGAGACCACCAATTTCGCTATTTTTCTTTTCTTTTTTTAAATTTCATTTTTATTTTATATTGGAGTATAGTTGATTTACAATATTGTGTTAGTTTCAGGTGTACAGCAAAGTGATTCAGTTGTATATATACATATATCCATTCTTTTTCAGATTCTTTTCCTGTGTAGGTTATTACAGAATATTGAGTAGAGTTCCCTGTGCTATATAGTATGTCCTTGTTTATCTATTTTATACATAGTAGTCCTAATTTATCCCTCCCCCACCCCAAACTTTCCTCTGTGTGAAGCTGATTTTTTCTACAGGTAGAAGTAAGCTCTGTGTTCTACTTGTCTACTGCTGTGTAACACACTACCCCCTAAATTGGTAGTTTAAAATAATACCAATATTTAATTTTCTTACCAAGCCGACATTTGGGCAGGGCTCAGCAGGACCAGCTTGTGTCTCCTCCATCAGGATGGCTTGGAAGTTGGGCTGGAGGCTGTCCACTCACAGACCTGGCTCTTGATGCTGGCTGAGGTTTGGGAAGACTCAGACACTTGGAGACAAAAATTACTGGGGCTCCTCAGCCCCTCTCTCTTTCTCTTGGTGGTCTCTCCACATGATCTTTCCAGCATGGCAGCTTCAGCTTAGCTGGACTTATTATAGAGCCACTCAGGGTGACCAAGGTGCATGTTCCAAGGGAGAGAGCCAGGCGGAAGCCTGATGATGACCTTTTCTAATCCAGCCTCTGAGGTCATCTAGGGTCATTTCTACCACACCTTATTTTTTAGAAGTAAATCACTGGGAATCAGACTCCACTTTTTGATGAGAGGAGTGTCAAAGGCTTTGTGAACATATAGTAACACTTCCGTGCTTTGCTTAACTTGACTGGGGACAGTGAAAGGTCAGTGATGTGACTGAGCACCATTAATGAAATCTGGGCATTAAGCCGCAGGCTGGATGTGAATCCAAGGGGCTGAGCTAGCCTGGATGGGTCTCCAGAGTAGGTGGATTAAACCCACCTGTTGGGACTTCCTAGGTGGCGCAGTGGTTGAGAGTCCGCCTGCCAATGCAGGGGACGCAGTTCGATCCCTGTTCCGGGAAGATCCCACATGAAGCAGAGCAGCTAAGCCAGTGCACCACAACTATTGAGCCTGCCCTCTAGGGCCTGTGGGCCACAACTCTTGAGCCTGTGTGCCACAACTGCGCCTAGAGCCCGTGCTCCACAACAGAGGCCACTACCCAATGCAGCCATTAAAAAATAAATAAACTTATAAAAAACAAAACAGAAACAAAAAAACCCCCACCTGTCTCCCTTCCATGCCTGTATCTCTACCCCAGCACCCTCACAGACCTTGGGTAACTCCACCAGGCTTCTAGCCTGGTCCAGGAGTATTTGAAAAGGAATTTGGAGGTGGGAATGGGAAAAAAATATTAAAAATAGACTAGGTGACAGCCCACTGAAGGGGAAAGGATGACTAGATTCCTTCTTTCTGTTCAGGTAGGCCTGAGAGGAAGGGGTTTAGGATCCTCCACCAAAATATCATGTATGTCAAAATGTCATCACAGGTCTGTGTGTTGATAAACAATGCATGCCCCTTCCTTCAGAAGGTCAGGCCAATAACAGGTATGTGTGCCTGTAAAAGATATGCATACTTTCCATCAAAAGGTTGCATCAGTAATAGGTGTGTGTTCTAATAAAACTGTGTACTTTTGCTATAAGTATTTTCCTACTTCTAAGTTAGTTGGGGTTCCTAAAAGTATAGCCAGTGAACATTGGAAATCACCTTCTTCTTTGCTCCTCCCAACATTACAGATAAAGTAAATCTATAACAAGTATTTGAGTAAAATCTCTTTTCTGTAAATAATAAAACACTATAAAAGAATTCCCCCTTGGTAACCTATTCCACTGAGGTGATAGAGCTAAATGCTGTGATTTATGTAACTTTCATTTAAGTCATAATTTCTAAAAGTATGGCTATTTCTGAAATTATTCAAAATTCTGCTCTAAAGACTAATAACAGCTTCCTTTGACATTGGATCAAGTAGCTTAAAACTAAGAAGCCAGAGAATAATGAAGAACATTTGGAGGTTGTTCAGAGGAGAGTCTTAAAGATGATTAAAGGGATGAGAAATAAGACCCAAGAAAGTGTAATTTATTGAGATTTTTCAACTTTGACAGGCAGAGTATGAGGGATGACTCACTCTGACTTCTCTTGACCAGAACTCTCCCCTGTGCCCCACCTAATACACTAAACAGCGCTATGCCAAGTGATGCCATAATTGGGATTCTGGAGTAGTGAAAATTTCTGTAATGGTTTTGATTCTCTCTCTGTCCTCTGCCACCAAGTTTAAACTTCACTAAATGTAATTTTAGTGCTTTCTAATACTTTGAAAATGAGTAATCCATAGGACCCTTATTCTCAGACCAAGCCAGAAAATAGAGGGTTTTTTTATATTCTAAACTCTTAAGTAGGAAGGTGCCTAGCTGTTCATCTCCATCTAATTGAGCTGGGAGTGTAATTTTTGTTAGTTTCAGTAAAAGTGTATAAAAATCAAATTTTAATATAATGTATAATATAATTTATAAACAATTATAGTGGAGTTTATAGGCTGATTGTTAAAGAATTTTCTGTAGTGGTTGCTAATTGATTTTTCTATCCCTAAAATGACTTAAATATTATGGTACCTTAAGATGCTGAAGATAAGAGTGATACGTATATTTCTTTGGAGGCTAGGATCTATGAGTTTTTTTTTTTAAGTTGTTTTTTCATTGATCTTAAGGATTTTTCAATATTCTACTTTATTTATTTAAAAAAAATTTTTTATTGGAATATAATTGCTTTACACTCGTGTACCAGTTTTTGAGGTACACCAAGGTCAATCATCTGTATTTATACATATATCCCTGTATCCCCTCCCTCCCTTGACTCCCCCACACCCTCCCTGTCCCAGTACTCCAAGGCATCATCCATCATCGAGCTGAGCTCCCTTTGTTATACAGCAACTTCCCACTGGCTATCTATTGTACAGTTGGTAGTATATATATGTCTGTGCTACTCTCTCACTTCGTCTCAGCTTCCCCTTCACCCCCTGCTCCCCCAAACCTCGAGTTCTCCAGTCCATTCTCTGCATCTGCGTCCTTATTCTTGTCTTGCCACTGAGTTCATCAGTACCATTTTTAGATTCCATGTATATGAGTTAGCATACAATATTTGTCTTTCTCTTTCTGACTTACTTCACTCTGTATGACAGACTCTAGGTCTATCCACCTCATTACATATAGCTCCATCTCATTCCTTTTTATAGCTGAGTAATATTCCATTGTATATATATGCCACCTCTTCCTTATCCATTCATTTGTTGATGGGCATTTAGGTTGCTTCCATGTTCTGGCTATTGTAAATAGTGCTGCAATAAACATTATGGTACATGTTTCTTTTTGGATTATGGTTTTCTCTGGGTATATGCCCAGTAGTGGGATTACTGGATCATATGGTAGTTCTATTTTAGTTTTTTAAGGAACCTCCAAATTGTTTTCCATAGTGGCTATACCAACTTACATTCCCACCAACAGTGCAGGAGCGTTCCCTTTTCTCTACACCCTCTCCAACATTTGTTGTTTCCAGACTTTGTGATGATGGCCATTCTGATGGGTGTGAGGTGATACCTCATTGTGGCTTTGATTTGCATTTCTGTGATGATGAGTGATGTTGAGCATCTTTTCATGTGTTTGTTGGCCATCTGTATGTCTTCTTTGGAGAAATGTCTATTTAGGTCTTCCGCCCATTTGTGGATTGGGTTATTTGCTTTTTTGGTATTAAGCTGCATGAGCTGCTTGTATATTTTGGAGATTAATCTTTTGTCCGTTGTTTCGTTGGCAACTATTGTTTCCCATTCTGAGGGTTGCCTTCTTGTCTTGTTTATGGTTTCTTTCACTGTGCAAAAGCTTTTAAGTTTCATGAGGTCCCATTTGTTTATTCTTGATTTTATTTCCATGATTCTAGGAGGTGGGTCACAAAGGATCTTGCTTTGATGGATGTCATAGAGTGTTCTGCCTATGTTTTCCTCTAGGAGTTTGATAGTGTCTGGCCTTACATGTAGGTCTTTAATCCATTTTGAGTTTATTTTTGTGTATGGTGTTAGGAAGTGTTCTAATTTCATTCTTTTACATGTTGCTGTCCAATTTTCCGAACATCACTTATTGAAGAGGCTGTCTTTTTTCTATTGTATATTCTTGCCTCCTTTTTCAAAGATAAGGTGCCCATATGTGTTTAGGCTTATCTCTGAGTTCTCTAGCCTATTCCATTGATCTTCCTTTCTATTTTTGTGCCAGTACCATACTGTCTTGATCACTATGGCCTTGTAGTATAGTTTGAAGTCAGGAAGCCTGATTCCACCAACTCCATTTTTCCTTCTCAAGATTGCTTTGGCTATTTGGGATCTTTTGCGTTTCCATACAAATCGTAAGATTTCTTGCTCTAGGTCTGTGAAAAATGCCATTGGTAATCTGATCGGGATTGCACTGAATCTGTAAATTGCTTTGGGTAGTACAGTCATTTTCACGATGTTGATTCTTCCAATCCAGGAACATGGTATGTTCCTCCATCTGTTTGTGTCGTCTTTGATTTCTTTCAACAATGTCTTAAAGTTTTCTGCATACAGATCTTTTGCCTCCTTAGGCAGGTTTATTCCTAGGTATTTTATTCTTTTGGTTGCAATGGTGAATGGGAGAGTTTCCTTAATTTCTCTTTCTGCTCTTCCATTGTTAGTGTATAGGAATGCAAGAGATTTCTGTGCATTAATTTTGTATCCTGCTACTTTACTAAATTCATCAATTAGTGCTAGCAGTTTTCTGGTAGAATCTTTAGGGTTTTCCATGTATAATATCATGTCATCTGCAAAGAGTGACAATTTTACTTCTTTTCCGATGTGGATTCCTTGTATTTCATTTTCTTCTCTGATTGCTGTGGCTAAAACTTCCAAAACTTTGTTGAATAATAATGGTGAGAGTGGGCACCCTTGTCTTGTTCCTGTTCTTAGAGGGAATTCTTTCAGTTTTTCCCCATTGAGAACAATGTTGGCTTTTGGTTTTTCATATATGGCTTTTATTATGTTGAGGTAATTTCCTTCTATGCCCATTTTCTGGAGAGCTTTTATCATAAATGGATGTTGAACTTTGTCAAAAGCTTTTTCTGCATCTATTGAGATGATCATATGGTTTTTATCCTTCCATTTGTTGATATGATGTATCACATTGATGGATTTGCATATATTGAAGAATCCTTGCATCCCAGGGATAAATCCCGCTTGATCATGGTGTATGACTTTTTTAATGTGTTTTTGGATTCTGTTAGCTAGTATTTTGTTGAGGATTTTTACATCTATATTCATCAGTGATATCGGCCTGTAATTTTCTTTTTTTGTGACATCTTTGCCTGGTTTTGGTATCAGGGTGATGGTGGCCTCGTAGAATGAGTTTGGGAGTGCTCTGCCTTCTGCAATATTTTGGAAGAGTTTGAGAAGGATAGGTGTTAGCTCTTCTCTAAATGTTTGATAGAATTCGCCCGTGAATCCATCTGGCCCTGGGCTTTTGTTTGTTGGGAGATTTTTAATCACTGCCTCACTTTCCGTACTTGTGATTGGTCTGTTCATAGTTTCTATTTCTTCCTGGTTCAGTCTTGGAAGATTGTATTCTTCTAAGAATTTATCCATTTTTTCCAGGTTATCCAATTTATTGGCATGTAATTGCTTGTGGTAGTCTCTCATGATCTTTTGTATTTCTGTGGTGTCCATTGTTACTTCTCCTTTTTCATTTCTAATTCTGTTGGTTTGCATCGTCTCCCTTTTTTTCTTGATGAGTCTGGCTAATGGTTTATCAATTTTGTTAATCTTCTCAAAGAACCAGCTTTTAGTTTTATTAATTTTTGCTGTTGCTTGCTTCCTTTCTTTTTCATTTATTTCTGCTCTGGTCTTTATGATTTCTTTCCTTCTGCTCACTTTGGGGTTTCTTTGTTCTTCTTTTTCTAGTTGTTTTAGGTGTAAGGTTAGGTTGTTTATTCGATATTTTTCTTGTTTCTTGAGGTAGGACTGTATTGCTATAAACTTCCCTCTTAGAACTGCTTTTGCTGCATCCCATAGGTTTTGGGTTGTTGTGTTTTCAGTGTCATTTGTTTCTAGATATTTTTTGATTTCCTCTTTGATTTCTTTAGTGATTTCTTGGTTGTTTAATAGTGAATTGTTTAGCCTCCATGTGATTGTATTTTTTGCAGTTTTTTTCCTGTAATTGATATCTAGTCTCATGGCATTGTGGTCTCAGAAGATGCTTGATGTGATTTCAGTTTTCTTGAATTTGCTGAGGTTTGATTTGTGACCCAAGATGTGATCTATCCTGGAAAATGTTCCATGTGCACTTGAGAAGAAAGTGTATTCTGTCATTTTTGGATGGAATGTCCTATAAATATCAATTAAGTCGCGATGGTCTAATGTGTCATGTAAAGCTTGTGTGTCTTTATTTATTTTCTGTTTGGATGATCTGTCCATTGATGTAAGTGGGGTGTTCAAGTCTCCAACTATTATTGTGTTACTGTCGATGTCCCCTTTTATGGCTGTTAGCATTTGCCTTATGTATTGAGGTGCTCCTATGTTGGGGGCATAGATATTTACCATTGTGATATGTTCTTCTTGGATGGATCCCTTGATCATTATATAGTGTCCTTCCTTGTCTCTTGTGATATTCTTTACTTTAGAGTCTAATTTATCTGATATGAGTATTGCTACTCCAGCTTTCTTTTGACTTCCGTTTGCATGGAATATCTTTTTCCATCCCTTTACTTTCAGTCTATATGTATCCCTTGGTCTGAAGTGGGCTTCTTGTAGGCAGCATATAGAAGGGTCTTGTTTTTGTGTCCATTCAGCCAGGCTGTGTCTTTTGGTTGGAGCATTTAATCCATTTACATTTAAGGTGATTATTGACATGTGTGTTCCAATTACCATTTTCTTAATTGTTTTGGGTTTGTATTTGTAGGTGTTTTCCTTCTCTTGTGTTTCCTACTTAGAGAAGTTCCTTTAGCACTTGTTGTAAGGCTGGTTTGGTGGTGTTGAATTCTCTTAACTTTTGCTTGTCTGGAAAGCTTTTGATTTCTCCATAGAATCTAAATGAGATTCTTGCTGGGTAGAGTATTCTTGGCTGTAGGCTTTTCTCTTTCAGGACTTTCAGTATATCCTGCCATTCCTTTCTGGCCTGCAGAGTTTCTGCAGAAAGGTCAGCTGTTATCCTTATGGGTTTTCCCTTATATGTTATTTGTTGCTTTTCTCTTGCTGCTTTGAATATTTTTCTTTGTGTTTAATTGTCATTAGTTTGATTAATATGTGTCTTGGAGTATTTCTCCTTGGGTTTATTCTGTATGGGACGCTCTGTGCTTCTTGGACTTGGTGAATTATTTCCTTTCCCATGTTGGGGAAGTTTTCCACTATAACCTCTTCAAATATTTTCTCAGACCCTTTCTTGTTTTCTTCTTCTTCTGGGATGCCTATAATTCAAATGTTGGTGTGCTTAATGTTATCACTGAGGTCTCTGAGACTGTCTTCTATTCTTTTTATTCTTTTTTCTTTTTCCTGCTCTGTGGCAGTTTTTTCCCCCATTCTATCTTCCAACTCACTTATTCGTCCTTCTGCTTCAGTCATTCTGCTGGTTATACTATCTATAGTATTTTTAATTTCATTTATTTTGTTATCCATTGCTGTTTGTTTGTTCATTAGTTCTTCTGAGTTCTTATGAACTGTTTCTTGTACTTTATATTTGTTATCGAGATTTTGTATCATTTTTACTATCATTACTCTAAATTCTTTTCCAGGCATTTTTCCTATTTCCTCTTCATTTATTTGGTCTTGTGGGTTTTTTTCCCCACTCCTTTGCCTGCATGGTGTTTCTTTGTTTCCTCATGGTAATTCTGGGGTTGCTTGTCCTGGTGATAAAGGGGTTTATAGAAGACTGTCCAAGCCCCAGACTAATGTCCGAATGTTGCGTTAAACAAATACTAAGTCTAGGAAACACATGCATGTATGAGACACACAATTACTGAATCCATTAGGACATAAGGCTGTGGAAAGACCTGACAGAAGAACCCCAGTGTTCTATCAGATATTCAAAGAGAAACCCAACAGAAATTCAAAACCAAAACAGAACAAAACAGAAACAAAAGCAAAAACAAAGAGCCAAACAAATAACACCTTACACTTACAAACACAAATCCAGGGAGATATTGAAACCTAGGATCAAATATAAAAAAGAGCTAGAGTACCACCAGACAGAATGGAGATTCTCAGAATGAAATAAGACAATTGTACTAAGAACTAAGATAAAGACAAAAACCTAATTTTAAATACCAAGGCAGTGTGTCATCTGGAGAATAGAGCAAGGACGCTGAGCAGATCAATAGTGTTGCTTATATGTTAAGATAAACTAAAAATGGATGGAAGACAGGGGAACAGAAGAGCGTAGTGTGCCTGGAAATATGTAAATAAAAAGAAGGGAATAGAAATGTATAATGGATAGACATGAAAGGAAGGTAGGAGAGATATATAGTCTGTACTACCAAAAACTTTGCTAGAAAAAGAAGTATGTAAAAAGGCTAAAAATAAAAATAGAATAAGAAATAGAATAAAAAAATTATGTTATAAAACTTGTAGATCCCTTAGGACTAGGATCGTAATTAATAATAATAAAAAAAAAAACTGGAACTGATCCCAGAATGGACCAGTTCAATAGAATTGATACTAATATTTCTGTTTCCTTAGAGTCTCAGCTGTAAGTGTCCTTCTACTCGCCTTGGGTTTTTTGTATTATACTGTGACCAGCAGAGCTTCCTTTATTGTTCGTTTATAAGCATTGGTGTGTGGGGAGGGAGAGGGTACAATAGTGGCTCCTTCCCCTGGGAGTGAGTGAGCAGTGGTGCCCTGTCGTTTCAGTTGGGCTTGGAGGTGCCTGTTGCAGAGGGACATGGGTGGCTCATGTGTAAACAGAATGTCTCAGAGTTGGGCCTCCCCGGGCTTCTTTGTTCTCGGCAGCCTCCCTGCCAAGGGGTTTTAATTTAGCCCCGCCCGAGGGCCTGAGGGTACTTGCTATCCCTGAGCGCCTTAGGTGGCCCACAGGGCGTCTCTCCACTGCCTCCTGCAGGCGCTGAAAGAGAGAGAGAGGCTATGCCCACGGCTCACTCCCCGCCGCCTGTGAGCCTGCAGCATCCAGCTGCCATCATGGCCAGACAGCTCTCAGGGGCAGGCACTCCTCGCCGCGGACCTCTTCTCCGCGGACCTCTTCCCTCCTGTCCTCTCGGTCCGTCACCTTACTGGCAACAATGTTTCTCACCCTGAACCAGCTCTCCAGTTCCCATGCTCCCGCTCCCGGACCCTCTGTTCAGCTGTGAATCGATGTCTCGGTCCGGGAACACTGAGCTGCGGTACAGACCCTCCATGTGTTTCTCACTCCCTCCCATCTGCCACAGCTCCGCCGCTTCACCCTCTTTGAGCCGTCGTAGATGCCTCCCTACTGGTTATGTCGGGATCCTTGCGGTCCTTTCTGGTGTCCGAGGTCGTCTGCTGGTGTTCAGCTGGTTCTCTGTGGGATTTATTGCGTCTTTTAGTGTGTTCCCAATGCATCTGTGGAGAGGGATGCATTCCACATCCCTCTACTTCGCCACCATCTTTTCTGATCCTCAATATTCTACTTTAGAATGAAAACTGTGTGGTTTAAATAAAAGACAAATTTAGTACTTGTTCTGTTTGCTGAGAATTTGTCACAAACTTATATGTTTCCTAATTACTACATTAGGAAACATTCTCTTAATGTTTTTTCCTGTAATCGATTAGTCTTTATTTATTTTGATAAAGATAGCTGTTACATCAGTGCTTGACCTGTATTGTGTAATACACATTTTTGCCCTAGATAAATTTTGACTCTGTGGTAAATGCATTGCACACAGAAAAGACCTTAGACCCTACTTCTTCTTCTTGTAAATCAGTTCACTTTTGTGAATTTCTAGTTGTGTTCTTATTATAATTGACTCAGCAATGGAAGAAATTTTTAGTTGGATTTCAAAAGACATTCTATCTAGCTGTGGTAGAAAGCCATTTACTTAAGGTCTCTTGAGTATATCTTGTAGGCCCAGATTTCCTAATTCTTAGAGTGATGAAATCTGATAAATTTCATATCTTCACATGCCTATGAATGTCCTACAAGTAGATGTAAGTGTTATACTCAGCACAAATGTTGGATGTTTGTATTTGCTTCACTGGGGCACATTTAAGAAGAAATGTGCCAGTACCTAACTCAGGCACCTTAGCCGTTTATAAGCTACTATAAAAAATGTAGAGATCTCACAAACCATGAATACATATATCACATTCCTGGAATGCTTAACAAAGAGAGATTTCCCTTTGATGGCGCCCAAGGATATTTTTTTTTCTTTTAGCTCACTATTATCAATTGTTTCCTTTTCTTTCCCTCAGTTACTTTTTAAATTATTTGGATTGAATTCATTATTGATTAGTCTCCTCTTTTTTTTATAGAATGTTATGCTCACGTGGTGGTCTGCAGCCAGGCAATCACCTTGTGCACTGGGGTGTTCTCACTAAGTTTGATAAGAATTTAAACCAGGATGCCAAGTAGAACAATTGGCATGGCCAGTCAAAACAATGGGAGACTCCTTTGACAGTGCCTTTGTAGGAACCTTCTGTCCTGCATTCCTCAGCCCTGTGAGGGTCCCAAGGCATAAGGATCTCAGGAAGGAAAAAGTTATAGCACCTGGGATAGCCATAGGTCACCTTTAGGATTCCATGAAGCACATTGCTCCATTTCAGGCTCAGCTTCCTTTGGGACCACATAATGAACTCAGTGAAATTTTCCACCTGACTTTTTACTACAGACTTGTAAGATGAGAGCATGAAGCCTTTCTCTCCTAGGACAAAAGATTGACAGAGTGCATGTTGCTTGTGAGACCAATCTCAGTTGCTGGCTGAAGGCAACTTATTTGTGAAATGTTATTAAAATTTCATGGGGTAACTTTTGCACTTTCCCCAGCTAAATATTTTTTAAAATATCTGTCCTTTCTCTTTCCTGTTTCTTTTTGTTTGTTTTCCCTGAGTGTTTTGTTGTTGTTGTTGTTTTGTTTTGTTTTGATTTTGTCTTGTTTTTTAAATATACTGAATTTTTTGGTAATTGGAGTTGTTCTAGGGGGGCCCAGACCCTTTAAAAGACTGGTTAATCCTCTCAAACTGAAGCACAACAAAATCACACACACACACACAAACAAACACACATGCAACCACATAAAATAAAATATATAGAAAGAAAAGTGAACCATTCCGTTATACAGTTATTCTTTGGGCCTCAGAATTAAGCTCATAAAAGCTTAAGGCAAAGTGAAGGATGAAATCTAGATGAACTGGTACTAATGGAACAGTTACTTTCTGCCTTAAGAATTTATTTGAAACATTATGGGCATATTGAGCTGCATTTTTACACTTTGGTACTAGGAGAGCTATCATTGAATGAAATTCTACATTGCATCTTTTTGCAAAACGAAGAATTCTTTCAGAGAGCATGAGATCATCTTTAATAGATCTCTTTCCAACTTAACCTATCTTTCTTTTAATCCCTTTGAGCATCAAGTTTATAATCTATAAAATAGAAATACTAATTTATATCTGATAGCGTGGTCAGGAAAATTGAAAGAGAAATAGTGTAAGCTTGCTTTTTGAGTGAAAAAATATGTCTATATACAGGTTCAGAGGCTTATGTTTCAGACTGGCACCTGTATTATATTAGTGAGCTTTTGATATGTTACTGCCATGTTACTTAATTTTTGTAAAGGGGATGTCAGAAAAATTGGTGTCTAGTCCTGCTCTGTGGCTGAATTCCAAGGTGTGACTTTGTGAAAATCGTTAACTCCTTGGAACATCAGTTTCTCATTTGTTTATTCTTTCAGTATGCATTGAGTGCCTCCAACATGCCAGGCAGTGCTGTGGGCTCTCAGGAGACAGCAGTGAAAGGCAGAGGTGGAGCTTGTGGAACATGCATTCTAGTGGGGAGAGGCGAGCCCCATGCAAAGTGCATACATATATACTAGGGGGTGTTAGAAGGTGGTTTCAGTAGTGGTCTGCAAAAAGCAAGGAGATGAGGGATGCAGAGGATGGATTTTTCTTCTCCGGGGAAAGGCCTCACTGAGAAGCTAACTTTTGAGGGAAGATCTAAAAAAGATAAGGACAGAGCCCCTTGGGAGTGAGTTGGGGCCGGGAACACAAATGCCCTGTAGTAGGAATGCATCTTGGCAAGGAGGCCAGTGTGGCTGGAGGTAAGTCAATGCGAGAACTAAACAAAAGATGAGGCCAAAGTTTGGGGAGAGAAGGACAGACAGCATAGAGAAAAGGGAATGTTAGGGGATTTTGTATGATTTAGAATTTAACAGGGTCTTTTGGCTGGAGAATATAAATACAGGGGTTGGGCTTTATCCTTTAAAATCTCTTATAGTCCAAGTCCAAGATCCTATGATGCTAGATGGTTTCCCTCCCAATTCTCCCACTGTTATTCCAAGAGGAATAAAACTTGTTCAAGCTTTTCTTGGCCCAGCTATTTGGCAGACTCTAGAAATTAGTTCTTTATGAATGAGGGGTCAGTAGCACCAGTTGAACCTGCCCTTTCCCATGGCTTTCTAAACCTAATTTAAAAGAAGTCGTAATGTTTCAGAAGTACTAAAGAATTGATGATGTATATAAAGGTGTGTGTGTATGTATGTGTGTGTGTGTCTGTGTGTCATGTGTTCTTGACCTCAGCACAAGTGAGAAGCCCAGTGCAAACCAACTTATAAACATCTAGGAAGACTCCCCTACCCCCCTGACTTTCCAGATCCTCACCAACCCATGAAAGGCTGCCTTCTGAATGTTCATAAGAGCCTCCTACCTTACCAATAGGTGAAAAAATTTGTCTCAATGTGGTACAATCACATGGGATTCCAGGACGAGGAACAAGCTAATTAGTAAATCCCATAGAACTTGTAAGTTCTTTAAAAATATTGAAAAAAGAAATTGTAGTCTAGTACTAAAATTATTTGCCATGCTAGTTTTATCAATTTGTTTTTACATGCAAAACTCTAAAAATTCCCAAATACATTGTTATTTGGGCAGTAAATATTTTACATGTGTGATGCCTTGGAGTACATCAAGCTTTTAGAAGGATAGAGTCTGGTATGAAGTCAAGCAGATGTACGTTCAAATGATGGTTGATGATACTGACTAAAAAAATAATAAGATAATCTTGCCTTTTTTTTTTTTTTTTTAACATTGTAATTCAGTCAGAGCTTCCTTATTTGGATGTGAAATTCCTGTATTTAGCAAGTCCACTAAGTTGGGTATAGAAATAGAAACAACACCTCAAATTTCCCTTAGGTTCTCTGAGAGAGAGAGAAACAGAAAGAGACAGAAAGACAAACAGAGAGAAAAAGAAAGAAAGAGACCAATGTTCTCTGCAATGAAATTTTGTACTTACAAAAGAAAACATTAACTAAAAGTATCAACATCATAAAAAAAGATGTGGGTGGCAGTTACCAAAGGGCATTTGGATCCTCTGTAAGAGGCCTTGAAATTCCCAAGAACTAAGTTTAATAAAGGAAAGATAAGAATGTCATATTGAAGTTCATTAAATTGACTTGGCAGGATATTCGCAATTCATCTCATGCGAATGCATAAGACAGTTTCCTTGCATCGCAATGGATTGAAAAGGACATATAGGTTGGTATTAAGGTTTAAAACAAAGTAGAAGCTAATTGTGACAGAGCAAAAGGAGCTATTAAAAATGACATTGTTTATGAAACACAAGGACGTACCGTGAACCTCTGGCTAAAAACAATGACTAGTTTTCTGCTATTGGCTTGAGGAGACTAGGAATATGGGACTGCTGCATGTTATAAACATATTCATAAAATTATTTCCCAGGTTTACTTCTGAATTGCTCGCTTTGAGAAGTTGCTTGTATATGATTAATAAGGGGGAAGATACTAACCAGACTATTGAGAAGCATCATGAGTAAAAGTGTTGATCAAATAGTTGGCTTTCCTGATCCTGTATACGTTTTAAATATCCTTACACCCAGCCAATTAGTCAGTGATTTTGAAACTGTTTAGACAAGCATTCTTCTCTGATGCAAATCACTTGCACAAAAAGTTAGGAGATCCCAGAGATCTGAGCCTGACCGGTAGATGTCATGTCCACAGCTACTCTGCCACCATCTGTCACTAGCAAAGCCAGCAAGAGGTCTAGCTGACTTTGGTTTAGAGGTTGTTACTTATGTAGTGCTGTTATATGCCAGATATTATTTGACTGTATTTAATCCTCACATTGACCCTATGTGATGTGTATCAGTTAGCTTTTGGTGTGTAAGAAAACACCCTAAAACTTAGGGGCTTCAACCATATCATGTAGTATTACTCACTAGTCTGTGGGACAGCTGGGCAGTCCTGATCTAGGCTAGGCTAGTGTGTCTTCTGGTAACTGGGGGTCAGGGAGGGAGTTTTGATCATCTCAGCTGAGCTCTGTTGTATTTCTGGAGTCTCATCTGGGACCACTGGGTTGACTCACTGGTTCTGGTCCATGTGATTGCTCATCACCCAGCAGTATCCTGTTCACAAGGGGGATGCAGGGACCTGGGAGAGAGTGGAAGAGAGCAAGGTCCCTTGAGACCTGGTCTTGGAGCTGATGTAGTATCACTTCTAGTGAATTCTGTTGGCCAAAAGAGTCAGAAGGTCAGCCTGTAGTCAAGAGAAAGAGGCTGCACTTTTTGTTGGGAGGAGACGCAGAGGGTGTGGATATTGGGAGGTGTCAAGGACTGTGTCCATTTCTCCCGTCTACCACAAGTGGGCACAGCTATTTCTGTTTGACAGGTGAGAGAGCTGAGATACATGCTTTCCATGACACAAAGCTGTATGGAATATAAGCGTGCAAGTCAGCATTCAGACACCAGCAGTCTGGCTGCAGAATCCATGGTCTTAATGCATATGCTATGTATTTATTTGTGTGAGCGTGTTTCCTAGACATCACTGCTGCATGTGTCATGGGTCACGGAAACCATGCTCATTGCCTTTTTTCATGTGAAGGACCTCTGACTGCTACAGCACCATCCATTCCACCCCATCCCCTGAAACAAATGCTTGTAATAAATGACACTTCTTTCCCCTTTAGTATTTCCTCCTGGTTTTTACTCTTATCTCAAATGTAAAAGTCACGAGGTTTTTAAAAGTAGGTTTTAGCAGGGGGGACTTCCCTGACAGTCCAGTGGTTAAGACTTCATCTTCCAATGCAGGGGGTGTGGATTTGATCCCTGGTCAGGGAACTAAGATCCCAAATGTCTCAGGGCCAAAAACCAAAAAACATAAAACAGAAGCAATATTGTAACAAATTCAATAAAGACTTTAAAAAAGAGGGTTTCAGCGAAGTGTTGCATGGTAACGTGCTTTTGTTATTTAGAATACCAATAGCCAAGGGTACGAACTATTTATGTACATTTTTATTTAAGATTTTTTTTTAGCAAATTGCAAGGTATTTTTAAAAAATTCTAAAATGAACTCTTTCTTTTATTAGCACGTACATTCCATTAGGGTAGGAACCTTGACTCCTCATTGCAGTTGTTTCACTAGCAGGTAGTAAATGGTAAGGAAGCCAAAGAACGAGTGATTATTAATACATATTTTTAAGCATTGATTTTATCAGGTAGATTATACTCATACTCTTTACTTTTCTGCTTTTCAAAATAAGTTTCTGTGTTTTTGTTCAGTGTCATTTTCTTTTCCCATCATGTCTGTTACACTTTATGTATATATGTGTGTGTGTATAAAATATATATATATATATTTGTGTGTGATACCATAATACTGTATTCAGATTTTAAAGAAATCCATTGCTAATTTTGAATTGTCTTTCTCTGTAGCTTCATATTATGATTCTCTTGATCTGGACACATAGTAGCGTTTCTGGTGCTTTCATTAAAGTTTTCGAGACTAAAGAAACTTTCTACCCACATGGGCCTCTATGAAGATGGAAGTCACTGTCCACCTCTCCTACTGCTATGCTGCTCTTTTGAAATCTAATCCTTAGGCTCTACCTAGTGCTATGCATTCATTAGAACCCATGCAAATATGAGTGTTAGAAACTCCTTGAAGTTCTTTATTGGAAACTCTTCTCAGTTACCTGCTGAGTTGTTTGTGATGCTTTTCTCACTTTACCAATGGGAATTGAGACACAGAAGAGGTAGGCAGCTTGTCACATACAAAATCAAGGCCAAGGGATTAGGTAGCCAAGATAAGAACTGAAGGAACCTCATTTTATAGCCCATTGTTCAAGAGAGTAAGAAACGTAGTTTGTAAGAAAAGAATAATGGGGAGAACAAATACGGCCTCTCTTAACCATGAATTGTGTAGGCTGTGAAGGTTTTTGATTAGAACCTACTGAAAGGTTGGTATGTGGTTAGTCTGTGGAATTGATAGTGGATCCACGTGATTATTAATAGGAGAAATGTTTTATGATTCATCTCATAAGCATGTATGATTGCTTTCCAGAAGCAGAGCTCATGAGTAGAAGACAGAGAAAAATGAGCTTAAATTGATTTCTTCCCCTTAGAGATTAGAACGCAAGTCACCAGAAGGTATGAGAAGGGTCCCAAGTGAGAAAGCCACTGAACAATGAGTTCTTCCTTTGTGATAATCCCTATTTTAACTCCAGAGTCTGTCCATATCCAGCAACTGGTCTCAGAATGTTTCCTGTGGATATATTTTATTACACTGACATTTCTTGTCAATGAGGATTCTGAGGTTTCATCAAACAAGAAGTGGGATTTACACCTGAGTATCACTGGCTCAAAAGTCTATGGTCTTTCTGACATAACAAATCACTTTCCTTTGGGACCATTATTTTAATTATATTTTTAAATAATTAGTACCATGTATTCATATAGTTGGCTGTATATTTTGCCAATTTCTTTATCTGTCTCCACAGTAAGGAAAGAAACTGCTTCAGTGTGGGGGGCCATAGACTTTCAGCCTCCTTTTTCTGGATGCTTCATAGCTCAGGGCTGAGAGTGAAGGAGGTGCCCTTGATGCCCTCACTGCTGGATGCCCAGATGAGAGAGGACAAGGTGTGTGCTCAGAGAAAGTGGGAAAAGGCACATAGGATGTAAATGACTTTTGCGAAAGACTTAACTGATTTAGAATCATTTTCTTTCTTTTTACTCTCTTTCTTTTTTTATTTTTTGGCTGTATTGGATCTTAGTTGCGGCATGTGGGGTCTTTTGTTGCAGCGCTGGCTCTTCCTTGTGGTGGGCAGACTTCTCTCTAGTTGTGGCATGCAGGCTCCAGAGCTCACATGGAGCTCTCTAGTTGTGGCACTCAGGCTTAGCTGCCCCGAGGCACGTGGGATCTTAATTCCCTGACCAGGGATTGAATCAGCATCCCCTGTGTTGCAAGGCAGATTCTTTACCACTGGACCACCAGGAAAGTCCCCTAGAATCATTTTTTTTCAAATATAATTCTGAGCATCACATTAGAAAAGGCCTAATACTAATAAGAAGGAGTGACATGTGCCCAAAGAACTAGCCAACGGCTGCTAGTATAGAAAATAAATGAAATTTAACACAACGATGACACACATGCATCTGTGACATCCTGCTGTGTAGCGCCGTACTGGTGACAAGGGCTTTCATCCTGATTAGCAGGGGAGAGTACAACAGGGAGCACTCTATAAATCAGCCCTTCTCTTTGTCATTTTCAATTTGTAATTATCAAACTGCCTGACCGAGAGGCAGGATAATTAGTGTAGTCTTTCACAGACTTATAAAAAGAATTGCCTAGAGCTGTTGTTAAAAACACAGATTCCCGGCTCCACCCAGGTCCTGATGAATGAGGGCCTCCAGGGAAGTGCCCTGAAAAGAAATATTTTTAGTAAGTTTGAAGGTGCTGTGTATTAGCTGGTAGTTAGGAGGACTTACAGCATTCAACTCTGCCATCTACTGTGTTGAGATGAAGAGTTATTTTACCTCATTTGAGTATCTTTCCATCTCTGCAAAATCAGGGTGGTGATAGTACCTCCCTTTGAGTGCTGTTCTGAACACCGAATTTCATAATGTGTGCAAAATATTTATCACAGTGCTTGGCACAAGTGCTGGATGAGCTGCTTCTACTACTGCTATCATTATTGTCATTTTATCCAAAGAGTATGATGTTTGTGGTCCAGCCAAGTGGAGGAAGTCACGCATATAAAAGATAAAGGGAATGATTCTAGGGAAAAGGAGGAAGGAAAAGAAACTCTGACAGGTTGGATGAGGGCTGAGACATCCTAGGTTAGAGCTGATGGAGAAAATGGACTTGGATAGAGTTCCCAGGGCAACCAAGGGCCCCCAGTTCTGTGCATGTCCTTGTTCCAAGTATTTGCTCTGTCTTCCCTCTCTGGGAAGGAATCAGGTGCTTGGTTCATTTGCCTTGATAAGAAACATTTTTGGAGGAACTAAGACATGATATAAGTGTAATTGGTCCATAATATTATTTTATTTTGTTTTATTTTATTTCATTTGGGATGTGCTGATAAGAGGGTATTATTACCTTGCTTGACGAGGTCTATCAGAGATGTAAATTTGTAGAGTTCTCATAACACCAAATTCATTCATTTATTCATTAATTCAGTACGTATTTGTTGGGCACCTGCTATGTGCCAGGCATTGTTTTAAGCACAAAAGATGTATCAGTGACTAGTACAGGCAAACACTCCTGCTGTCACAGAGTTTATGTTGTTGTGTATGTAGTAGGGAGGGAGACACTAAATGAAACAAACAAGAAACTTATGTGATGATAAAGAGAAATAAAAGCAAGGAAGGAAGATAGGGAGTACGGGCAGGGTGTGTGCGTGGGGGGGTTTGTGTGTGCATGTGTATGTGTGTGCACGTGTGTGCCTGTGTGCATGCGTTCCTATGCAAAGTGAGGTCAGATCAGGTGGGGCCTCAGTAACGCCTTTGACTTTAAGTGCTGTGGGAAGTTTCTAAAAGGTTTTGAGCAAACAACATTTTAAAAGGATCCCTCTGGCTTCCGGACAGTACATTTCAGGAAGGCAGTGGAACTAGGAAGCAGGCTATTAAAATAAACCGAGAGATGATGGCAGCATGGGCCAGGGTGGTGGCAGCCGAGGTAGGGACGAGTGGTCAGATGTTGGATATGTTTTGAAGGTGGAGCCAATGGCACTTGCTCCTGGATTAAATGTAAGGAGTGAGGGGAAGAGAGGAGTCAAGGAGGACTCAAGTGAAATGTTGGAATTACCATTCCCTGGGTTGAGATACACTATAGGGGAGTAAGTTTTTAGGGGTAGATCAGGAGTTATGTTTTAGGCATATTAAGCCACAGATACCTATTAGCCATCCAAGTGGAGATGCTAGACGCAGTCATCTGGGTATAAAAGGTCTGGATCTCAGGGCAGGGATTTGGGTCAGAAACATGGATTTTGAGTTATAAGCCTATACAGGACATATGAGGCCAAAACTAAATGGCATTACTGATGAAAGGTCCAGGAGACTGGCTCAAAGACAAGATCTTGGGATGTGTCAACTGAGGGAGGTTGAGATGAAGAGAAACCAAATCAGAAGATGGAGAGAGTGGCCAGCGGCTGACCATGGCAGCAGACCAGGAGCAGGTGTGTCCTGGAGATCAAAGGAGACATAGTTTCAAGGGAGGGAGTGGTCAGCTGTGTCAAATGTGACCAAGACCAAGGCCAAGATGAGCTTTGGATTCACCACTAGATTCAGCAGAGTAACAGTCATCAGTGATTCCATGAGAGCAATTTAAGTGGAATAGTGGTGTGATAGCTGGATTGGGCTAGATTCAGGAGAGAAGGAGAGGAACTGAATGAGAGAGAGGGAGAGTACAGATAAATCTCAGGCAGAAGAGCTTGGCTATAAATGGGAATTTAGAAATAGGCAGGAGCTGGTGTGGGAAGTAAGAGTTGTTGCTTTAAGATGAGAAACGGGGTGTTTGTAAGTTGAGGGGAGTGATCCACGGGTCAGGAAAATTAGTGACCTGGAACAGAGAGAAAGGCTCTCAAAAGTATTGTGCTCCTTCTCTCCCACCCAGATATGCTCAAACTTTCATCTTCTTCTCCATTCTCTGTTTCTATGCCATAGGCAACAAAGCTAAGCCCCAAGGCGTTTGTGAAACCAGACCACTTATGACTCCTTAAAGCCCTCAGGGTCCTTAATACATCTAGCCACATACAGAGTTTTGTTTTTATTTTTGCTTTTGAAAAGAAAGGAAGGAAGGAAAGGAGGGGAAATAAATCATACTATATATATTTTTTGACAAATGGCTTTTTATTTAAACCTGCTTCCTCCTTTAATGTCTTTTAATTTTTATAATAACCCTTTGGAGGATTAAGATGGCGGAGTAGGAGGACGTGCGCTCACTCCCTCTTGCAAGAGCACCAGAATTACAACTAACTACTGAACAATCATTGACAGAAAGACACTGGAACTCACCAAAAAAGACACCCCACATCCAGAGACAAAGGAGAAGCCGCAATGAGATGGTAGGAGGGGCGCAATCGTGTTAAAATCAAATCCCATAAATGCTGGGTGAGTGACTCACAAATTGGAGAACAGTTATACTGCAGAAGTCCACCTGCTAAAGTGAGGGTTCTGAGCCCCACATCAGGCTTCCCAACCTGGGAGTCCAGCAACGGGAGGAGGAATTCCCAGAGAATCAGACCCTGAAAGCCAGCAGGATTTGATTGCAGGACCTCCACAGGACTTGTGGAAACAGAGACTCCACTCTTGGCGGGCACACAAAAAAATGTGCTCACCAGGACCTAAGGGGAAGGAGCAGTGACCCCATAGGAGACTGAACCAGACCTACCTGCTGGTGTTGGGGGATTGCCTGCAGAGGTGGAGGGGCAGCTGTGGCTCACCAAGGAGGCAGGGGCACTGGCGGCAGGGGTTCTGGGAAGTGCTTATTGGTGTGAGCCCTCCCAGAGTCCTCCATTAGCCCCACCAAAGAGCCTGTGGGCTCTAGCACTAGGTGGCCTCAGGCCAAACAACCAACAAGGTGTGAACACAGCCCCACCCATTAGCAGACAAGCAGATTAAAGCTTTACTGAGCTCCACCCACCCAGCCCTACCCACCATCAGTCCCTTCCATCAGGAAGCACACAGGAGGCTCCTAGATAGCTTCCTCCAGAAGAGGGCAGACAGCAGTATCAAGCAGTATCAGCAGTATTTTGTCTTGTGGAACTGAAAACCACAGCCACAGAAAGATAGAGAAAATGAAAAAGCAGAGGACTTTGTACCAGATGAAAGGACAGGATAAAACCCCAGAAAAACGACTAAATGAAGAGGAGATAGGCACCCTTCCAGAAAAAGAATTCAGAGTAATGATAGTGAAGATGATCCAAGACTTTGAAAAAAGACTGCATGCAAAGATTGAAAAGTTTACCAGAGACCTAGAAGAATTAAAGAGCAAACAAACAGAGATATGCAACACAATAACAGAAATGAAAAATACACTAGAAGGAAACAAAAGCAGATTAACTGAGGCAGAAGGGTGAAAAAGTGACCTGGAAGACAGAATGGTGATCATCACTGATGCAGAAAAGAATAAAGAAAAAAGAATGAAAAGAACTGAAGACAGCCTAAGAGACCTCTGGGACAATGTTAAACGCACCACCATTCGCATTATAGAGATCCCAGAAGGAGACGAGAGAGAGAAAGGACCTGAGAAAATATTGGAAGACACTGTAGTTGAAAACTTCCCTAACATGGGAAAGGAAATAGCTACCCAAGTCCAGGAAGCTCAGAGAGTCCGAGGCAGGATAAATCCAAGGAGAAACACGCCAAGACATATATTAGTCAAGTTGACAAAAATTAAAGACAGAGAAATGTTATTAAAAGCAACAAGGGAAAAACAACAAATAACATACAAGGGAACTCCCATCAGGTGAACAGCTGATTTCTCAGTAGAAACTCTGCAAGCCCAAAGGGAGTGGCATGATATATTTCAAGTGATGAAAGGGAAGAACCTACAACCAAGAATACTCTACCCAGCAAGGATCTCATTCAGATTCGAAGGAGAAATCAGAAGCTTTACAGACAAGCAACAGCTAAGAGAATTCAGCACCACCAAATCAGCCCTGCAACAAATGCTGGAGGAACTTCTCAAAGCGGGAAACATAAGAGAAGAAAAGGACCTACAACAACAACAACAAAACAATTAAGAAAATGGTAATAGGAACATGCATATCGACAATTACCTTGAATGTAAATGGACTAAATGCACCAACCAGAAGACGCAGACTGGCTGAATGGATACAGAAACAGGACCCATATATATGCTGTCTGCAGGAGACCCACTTCAGACCTAGGGACACATACAGACTGAAGGTAAGGGGATGGAAAAAGATATTCCATGCAAATGAAAATCGGAGAAAAGCTGGAGTAGCAATACTCATATCAGATAAAATAGACTTTAAAATAAAAAATGTTACAGGAGACAAGAAAGGACATTGCATGGGGATCGAGGGATCAATCCAAGAAGAGGAGATAACAATTATAAATATATATGCACCCAATATAGGAGCACCTCAATACATAAGGCAAATGCTGGCAACTGTGAAGGAGGAGGTGCGGGGCAGAGGTGGAGACACAGGTGTAGAGAGCAGACATGTGGACACCGGGTGGGGAGAGCGGGGAGGGTTGGTGGGGAATGAATTGGGAGATTGGGACACCAAATTGTACACTCCAAATATATGCTGTTTATTGTCTGTTAACTGTATCTCAATAAAAGTTCTTAAAAAAATAAATAATTTTTATAATAACCCTTTGAGATGGGTATTATTTCCCTTTTCTAGATGGGTAAAGTGAGTTCATAGTGATTAAGTAACATCTTCAGGATCTCAGAACTCATAAGAGGCTGATTAAGTTCAAACTCAGATTAGACCCCGAAATAGCAATTTCACAGATTTCTCTGATGTAGGAAACTCATGATAGGCCCATGGTTTTACTCAACCTTAGAAACACAGGTTTGGCTCTTACTCATTTGCTTACATGATTTCATCACCTCTGTAGCAGAGCCATCTTCAATTATGTGATTATTAAGCATCCCATTTTCCCTTTACTGAAAGCATTTGTTTCAAAGTCAAATTTATTTTGCTATAAAAGTGACCATCTCAATTAGTAAAAAAGAGGCAGTCCTATGTAGAATGCCATCTACAGTTATCTTACATTTACTGGATACATCTAGAAATAAGCCATTTTCTGAGACACAGAAGGACTCGTAATTTTACCCTTAAGAGGAGGTTAGTGGAAGGATCTCATTCTGCCCAGACATTTTGAATATGATTGGAACATACAGCTGCTGAAATTGTAACAGACAGCTGCTGACAAGGGCCTTCTGGAACCAGCAAAACCTGAGTTTACTTTTGTGTGTACTAGGATCTCCTCTTAGCCAGTTCAGCCCCAGGTCTCTTGGCTTCCCTCCTGTCAGGATATCTTGCTTTTTCTTACCAGTCTGAAAACTATTAGAAGAAGGAATTTCTCTACTACTGCTTTTGGTGCCTTGAAACTCTAATTAAGCTTCCAGAGAAATACTGATTCTGCTTTCTCAGGAAAAATTATCACAGCAGGTATTTCCACCAAATTCTTCTTGGATGAGGAAGTCTTTTAAGGTACTCCTTGTAATAAAAATTAGTTGTGCCAGAATGGTTTGGTGGAGTAGGTTGGTAGAGAGTAGCCAAATCTTGACAATCAAACAAGTGTGTCAGCTACCAATTCTTCACAAATGGTGCATGATAGAAAAGAATGACTTGGAGAAATTAGGCCACTGGTGAATGCTTTGGAACACACATGATTTTTACAACCGACATGGTGGGATATGTTATCTTGGAGAAAAGGGAAAATAAAATCTTATTTGTACTTTCTCTTACCAAAATGGAAATCAGTTTAAAAGAGTTCAGCAAAATTAAATGCAAAATTGAAAATTATCATAGCCAACCCATAGCTTGATGACTGAGAGGATAGCAGTAGAACAAGGAATATGAAAAGAATATGCAAAAGTTGAATTTATAAGGCATTTGTATAAAATCTAAATAAATTGTTTTTACTAGAGGAAAGAAAAAAAATCATTACAATTGAAAATCAGCTCCATGAGTCAATTTTTGTAAGTTTTCCTGTTTTCCCCAATCAGTATTTCCTTTCCATTCTCTCTCTGAGGTTTGGTAAAGAGGTCATCCAAGATATGCGGTTTCTTCTCCTATTTCTTTCCTTGTTTGGGGATGTTCACAACAAGGCTTATTGGGTAGTATTCACATATTCATAAGCTACTAATCTCTCCTTTGTGGTATCCTCTTACTTAAAAGAATTCAAGATATTTTTATAAAGGTTAAAAAATAACTTTTCCCTAGACTCCTGAGAGATATATAGTAAAAAATAAATAGGAGTTATTAAGAAAATAAGTAATGACTTTTTCATCCAAGTTTCCCTTGTATGTTAATAAAAAATGTATTCCACATAGTTTATGGTTACACAATCATGAGCCTGGTTACTCTGTCTTACTTATCAACAAATTCTTATTTTTCAAAGAGATTTAATTTCTCTTGATACTCATTTTAAACTATAACTTCCTCTTTCATATTTGTAAAGAAGGATAATATAAATGTCACCTATTTAGCAGCACTAATATTACTTTTTATTTTTTAATGCTTCTTTTGGATGCTTTGCTACTAGTATTGTACAAGCTAAAGACTGCCCTTGTGCAATTGTTTTTACCTGTTAAGTCACTATTTCCACATTAATAATAGGGTAAAGATATCAGGCTTCAGTTTAGATTATGACAGTACCTAATGTCTTTTCCACATTTACTTCAAGAAAGAAGACTTCCTCTCTTGTTTTCATGGGAATTTTATGAATTCCAATATGTATATTTTTCCAGCTGTAGTATTTTAATTGCAATTGGAAATTACCAGTTGAGATATCACTTTTCTTAAGAAAAATTTCCTAATGCTAAATCCTAGCAGTTAAAGCTGACTTCAGCTACTCAAGTGGCATGATTTCCTTATGCTTAACTTAGAATTTTTTAATCTTTTCTTCAGTCATCTCCATTGATACTTTTAGGTCAGTGAGACATTAAATTATATTTTTCTCCTATAAGCCACCTTTTCGTAAGTGGAATTTCCTTTTTTTGGTATGTGCGTGATATGGCCCTAAATAGATGATAAAGATAAATGGAAGCTCTCTTGGTTAATATTGCTGAAATGAAGCCATTTGACCTGATAGCTGTTTTTGATTGCAAGTGAGACTCCGTGATACAAATGTTTGTGTCAAAAAATCCATAGTGGTGATCCATTATGGCAGCAAGTCTTAATCTTTGTTTCCTTTCAGTTAAATTGTTTCCTATCATATGTTTAATAGACTAGCTCAAATAGACATGTAGGGCTAAATGGAAGGTTGTGGAGCTCACATGATACTTTAGAGTCATTACAAAAGACTTTTTCCTGAACAACATCCCTTTTGTTGTTGTTGAGGAATCTCCTGTTGCTTCCAAGAAAAGGAGAGAGTGTTTTTTTTCAGTAGGGAGCCTGGGCATGTGGGAGTCAGGATATTTGTATCCACTGATTAGTTCAGGGAGTCACTCCATCACCTGAATTCAGGCTCTTCACCTGTGAAATGTGAGGTGAGATGAAAGTGAGACAGGATGGGACCTAGGACCCTTTTCTGCAAGTTCTTGCAGCTGGACAAATGTCTCCTTGAGCAACAGAATACCAAGAAACTGTAAGGGACTAAAAATAACTGCATGCATGGGCAGTTGGGCAAATTATGAACAACAAGATACAAAAAGGCCAAAACCCCAACTGCCACTTCTGAAGTGTCAGGAGCAAAAGCAGGGTAGTGCACATGATCCCTGCACACGATACCACCAAGGGGGTGGGCAGACCACTCAAGCCAGCCCTCAGGCCCTACCCTTGGACCTGCCCCACCCTCACCCCATTTAAGGGACCAGCTCGCCCTGCCCCCTTAGAGCGAAGGAACCTGTTACTTGTTTTTGCTCCCTCGTGCTGCAGCAGGGACCACAATAAAGCCTTGCCTGAATTTCTGGTGTGGCCTCTTATCAATTGCTATTGATTAAAGGGTCCAAGAACCCATGTTGGTGTCGAAGGGAGGGATCCCTTCCTTCTAGGTAGGGTTAGAAATTACCTTCTTTTCTCTACCTTTACCTACAAGTTCTCCATTTATTTTCCACTGATTTTGTGGTTGATAAAGTCCTTTAAAGCAGCCTCTGGAAACTAGGAGAGATAGAGTATCTACGACCCCAGGGAGCCAGAATTTTGGAATCATCCTTATTCTGAGTATCTTCTTCTTTGAGGGAACATACTGAGTAGGTCTGTGGGAAGCTATCATATTGTAAGGCAGGTTGCAGGAGTTAATGATGGCTTTCTCACCTAAGAGCCTAGAAAAGAATTGCCTCCATGAACATATTGCAGTAACAATTTAATTGTACCCCCAAGGAAGTTACATTTAGCATCTATGTATTACGATGACAAGCTGACTGGACATGGAATTTTACTGTCTAAGCACTCTAATTTAAAATATTTTTTGTTTCCTCCATCATGTCTGCTTATTTCAAACTTCAAAATAAGGTTGATAAACTGTTCTATGAGCAGTTTTCAATCAGGCCATTCAGTTTAACAAAGTGAACAGTTAATAGTATCACATGTAGAATGTGCTTTCATTTAAGTGAAGAGCTACAGTGATTGTCCTGAAGGGACACAGGGAGCCAGTGGTATAGAAGGAAGAGCCACCCATGTGTCAGTTCTAGAAGGTATAGATGTCACTCTCTCTAAAGTAAAAGTTCTCCTGTTTTCTGCAGGAAACATCAGATGCACTTACTTCTTTCCTTGTGTGTCCTGGAAACAGTGAACTTTTTCTTATCCATCTTTCTTAGTACATGGGTCACTTTTAATGATGATAAAATTTTTCTTACTGGCCCATGATACTTGTAAAGTTCTATTTTTCTTAATGGTGCTATCTAAGGATGTGAGAGAGAAACATGGAAAACATTTAAATGCTGAGAAATACCATTCCCCAATTCAAAAAACTGGCCCTAGGCAAATAGTACAGTGAATGAAGATAATCTTTGTTGTCTCCTAAGTGCAACCCAAAATACATTTTAAATATAAGATGAAAACATGAAGTAATGTAAAATTAAGTGCAGTCATAAGAGAAACTTTCATGATTCAGTTATATATGATTACATAAGATTGATCATTTTGTGCTTCCGCTTACATATCTGAGATACTATAGAAATTAATGAACTGGCTTCTCTATTATGACAATTAGAAGAAAGGCACTAACTTTGTATTTAGAAGTAGTATTCTCATTATACTCTAGAAGTGGTTTCAGGAGTATTTTACCAAGAATATATTAGTGTATCTAAAGTTATGAAGATGACTTTAAGTAAGGGAAAATGTACTCCCCTACAATTTAACCTTACTCTTTGATTTTTTGTTATTTATATATCCATCTCTCCTCCTTCATATGAAGCTGAAATATTGAATATAGAAAGAATACGTTATTTAAGCTCATCTTATAGTTTTGAAAAAGACTGAAAGGCTGCTTTACCTTCCAAGGTTGATTAACGGTAGCATATGATTTTAAGTTTATCATGCACTATTAGGGAGGCTATTTTAAAATGCCATCTTGTGGAAAATCCAGTCCAAAAAGAAAATAACAGTTTTAAGTCCCAGTTCAATGGTAAGTATATGTTATGTTACTGGTTTAGTTGGAGAGTTCAAACCTTCCCCTTATGCTGTCTTTGGCTTTACATCTCTTGCTAACACATCTTCTGAAAATCTGCTTGTGTCATTTCTGCTTCAGACATTATCATTAAGGATAAAAAGTTTCAAATCTGCAATTGCAGGTGATTATGTTTATACAGTTGGGAGAATAGTGGAATAATCTAAAAAACAGCACATTTTGTGTATATGCGTTGACTCCCACTTCCGCAGTGAATGGATTTTTATGCTCCTAGGATGTCATGTTACTGTTGTGAGACTCTGGTCACCCATTGATAATGACAATTGCATTGATTGCTTCAGCATCAGCTGACCTCCTGTGACTAAATAGCTTCACATAGCAGACTTCATTCAAAAAATCAGACCTAGAATTGCTGATATTTCTTTCTCGTTCAATGCCCAAAGTCTCCATACATTTTTAGACTGAAATGTTGTCTTGAGATAGAGCTTTTCTTGAGATAGAGAAATGGAGCTTTGCTCCAGATGTTTAAGCAGTTTTTTTAGGTTTCTTGATTCTTTCCATAGACATTTATTGTTTGTTTTTTGTTTGTTTGTTTTGTTTTTTTTTGGCGCACGGGCTCAGTTGTTCCACGGCATGTGGGATCTTCCTGGAGCAGGGATTGAACCTGTGTCCTCTGCATTGGCAGGCGGATTCTTAACCACTGCACCACCTAGGAAGCCCTATTGTTGTTTTTATAAGTGCCACTTAAGCAGCTTATGACTGAACAGATAGCTTCTCCCAATCCAAATTTAAGACCCATCTTCTCCCCAGGATTTTAACTTAAGAGTGATTGATACTCCCTATTTCTCTCTCTGCAGCCCACTCCTCTGCTACCTTTAGATATTTCTCATTTCAGGAAGTTAATCATGAAATCTGTTAATTTAAATTGAACTAAGTCGTGTGATCTCCATGTTGATATGAAAAATCTGTAGATCACAGCACCAAGTCAATTAAAGGGCAGGAGAGTGACATTCCTAAAAAGTGAGGCTGTGGAATAAGGAAATGTAGATTTGATTGAGTAGCAAATTTGTCACTTTCTAGTTATGTGATTTTGATCAAGGTATTTCATTCCTTCAAGTCCATTTCTCACATCCATAAAATGTGTTGATAATGCCTCCTTTGTAGTATATTTATGATAAACAAATGGGATATTTTTAAAAGGTACTTATTCTAAGTATGTTATTATTATTATATCATTATGCTGTCAGTAAAAATATCAGTCAAAATAGATTGTTAGACTTTGTTTCTGAACATGATGGACTAGGAGAAAACAAACTTATCTTCCTGACATAAACAGTACAAGACAGAGTAAAATGTATGAAATCACTGCCATCAAACATTGAGCCACAGACAGTGTAAGACTTTGATTCCTGAGAAGAGAGAGACAAATGAAATGAATCCAGCCACACAATCACCCTGGCTTTCTGCTTCAAAGCATATTTTGGAATGTGGTATAGGGAGGGCTGTCTTCTATCTCCAGTGGATCAAGTTATTCTTAATGAGTTGAAGAGACCTATATCAGAATTCAGTGAGGCTATGTTAGCTGAAAGTTGTAAAGTGGAGTTCTGAAAAGGAGTGAGCTAAGCGAAAAAAAAAAAAAAAAAAAAAAAACCAAAACGGAAAAATCTGCATAGGGGTTCATTTGAGCCTTTGCTGAATCTTAATATGTACATGATGTATTTGGTGAAACTCTACAAGGCAGGGCCAAGAACCAGAGAGCTGTAAGCTGAACACAGAACAGGAAGTTTTTGAGCTCTAGTTAGACAGAATGGAGAATCTCTGTTGATCATATACATCATAGACAATTGAGAAAGGTCATGCCTTTGTATTGGGACTAAACTATATCTAGAATAAAGATTACTCTTGACTCACCCTAACAAAGAATAAAAACAAGTCTTAAAGGATCAAGTAATCCACAAATAACTAAATTGATTGCTAGAACAAATCTCAATACTTAAAAAAAAAACTAAATTCAGATACTCATTGTCATTACTCACAATGTCTAGCATCCAATAAAAAAAACTACTATATGTGGCAAGAATCAGAGAAGAGTAATTCATAACCAGGAAAAAAAATCATTCAATAGAAACAAAACCAAGAATCATAGAGATGATAGAATTAGCAGACAAAGCCTTCTAAATGAGTCTTGTAAATAGTTCAAAAATTTAATGCAAAACATGGATATAATAAGAAGAGAAATAGAAAAGATAAAAAAAGACAAAAATGGAATGAAAGACTTAAATGTTAAAAAATACAGTATCTGGAATGAGAAATCCATGAGAGATTCCTGGAATGTTAGATACTATAAAAGAGGAATCCATTGAAATACAAACTAATCCAAAATGAAGGACACAGAGGGAAAAGGACTGAAAAGAATATTTAGACCCCAGGAGGTGAAATCTGAAATAAAGTGTGAAGAATCTGAAGCCAGATAGACCCAAAGAAAAACATGTCAAACCACATCATAGTCAAATTGCTGAGAACTAATGATAAAGAGAAGAAATCAGAAGCTATCAGAGAAAAAAGACACAGGAGGAAAAAGGATGATCTCAGGCTTTATTTTCAGAAGATGATGGAAAAACATCTCTAGCATAAAAAAAAAAATCCAATGAAAATATCCTTTAAATATAGAGATGGAATTTTTCAGACACACTGAAGCTGGTAGATTCTACGGTCAGCCCATTTTCACTAAAAGAAATGTTACAGGAAGTTCTTCAGATCAAAGGAAAGGATACCAGATGGCAACCTGCATCTACATAAAGGAATGAAGAGTGCCAGAAATATTAAACATGTAAGTAACAGGACAGGTATTTCTTCCAGTTTAAAACATTTCTGTAGAACATAATTGACTGTTTAATAAAAATTTTTAATATTGTATTGTAACATTTTTAACATACATAGAAGTACACTGTATGGTAACAATAGCACAAAGGACAGAAGTTAAGAAAGTGGAAGTATACTATTCTACATAATATGGCTCTTACATTATATGTGAAGCAATATGATATCACTTGAAGATGGACTTACAAATTAAAGGTACATATTATAAACTACAAAGCAATCAATACAAAATAAAACCAAGAGGTGTAACTTTTAATGCAATAGGGAAGATAAAATGGAATTATTAATAAACTAAATCCAAAAGAAAGGAAAAAAAGAGGAATAAGAACCAAAGAAATATAAACAATAGCAAGATGGTGGACTTAAATTCGACCATAACAATAATTACATTAAATATAAGTGGTTTAACTAGTCTGACTAAAAGAGAGAGATTATTAGATTGGGGGAAAAAACCCACAAAAAGCAAAAAGTCCCACTTAACTACATTTGTTCTTAGCATTTAATCATTGTCTGATCATTTCAATATTTGTATGTCTGAATCTGATTCTGCTCCTTGCTTTGTCTCTCATACTGTTTGTATTTTTCTTGCCTTTGAGCATGTCTTGTAACGTTTTGTCGAAAATTGGATATGATGTATCTGTAATAGGAGTTAAGGTAAATAGACCTTTATTGTGAGATTTTATGTTATTAATCTGGCTGGGAATTGAGGTGTATTTAAAGTTTGCTTTATCTGTTGGTGCCAGAGACTTCCAATTCCTGCAGTATCCTTGTTTTTGTTTCTCCTGTTGACTTTTAGCTTCTCATGTACTCCTTCTTGAAGAGAGACTGTGTCTTGCAGCTTTTACCTGTAATCCAGTGTTATTGTACTGGAGGCCTGTTGAGGCAGTGGTGTGTGAGAGGGAATGATTCTGTAATCTTATGATTAAATTTGTTTCTTAATGAGCTTGTATTCCTGGGCTGTGACCTTTGCAAGTGTTTCTTACCTCCTCTCCCCCCACCCCACCACCACACCTGAGGGAATACAGGAAGACTAGAAAGTGCTGGAGTGGGGAAAGTTTTCTCTTCCCCCAGTTAGATAAGTCTCTGGTAAAGTCTTCTCCCTTGGAGAGTAGGCCTTTCTGATGAAGAATGCTCTGAGCATATTACACAGTGATACTTACCCATCTCTTCCAGAGCCAAGAGGTAATCTTTCTCAAGTCTTCACTATGAGAACCTGGTGGGATTCCTGGAGGTAAAACCTGCAAAAGTCTGGAGGCCTCCCCTAAAAATATAGTCCCCAAAAGTTTCTCCCTGTCATGTTAATACACATCCAGCCTCCAGCATTTCTTCATAATTATAATTTGTGTTTATACTAGTTTATGGCTGTAGTTGCTGTGCTCTTGGTAAGCAGATCTTAGCTGTGAATCTCTAAATTCACCTGTCTCTTCAGATTTGGTGGTAGCAGTTGCCATGAAGCCTCTCATGGGTCCAAGAAAAGTTATTGATTTTCAATTCAGCTTTTTCTTGTTTTAAGGATAGATGATGCCTTCCATGCACTTTACATGTTGGATCTGAAACTAAAAGTCTATATTTTCTTTACAAGGAACATACTTAAATATAAAAACAGATAGGTTCAAAGTAAAAGTATTGAAAAAGATATACCAAGCAAGCACTAATCCTCAGAAAGTTGAAGTAAGCTATATTAATATTAAAATTAAACAAATGGACCTTTGAACAAAGAATGTTAGCAGGAATAAAGGGGAACCTTTCATAATGATAAAGGAGTAAATTCAAGACATACAGTCCATCAGTATCTATGCATCAAATAGCAGAGCTTCAAAATATTCAAAGCAAAAGTCGAAAGGAAAAGTAAACAAATCCACAATTACAGTTGGAGGTTTCAGTACTTCAAAACAAAAACCCTTCTTGGTTTTTGATAAGAAAAACAAGATAGAAAATTAATAAAGGATGTATAATACTCATTTTCCTCCATATTGAAGTATAAATTCAGTATAATCCCGATTACAATCTCAGTAGGCTTTCTCTTTCTTTTGTAGAGTTTGGCAAGCTGATTTGAAAATTTATATGAGAATGTCAACAATCTAGAGTAGCCAAACACAATTGTGAAAAAAGAAGAACAAAGTTTAAGGACTTAAAATACTTGATTTCAAGACCTACTACAAAACTACATTATTATGACTATTGGCAAGAGGATAAGCATGTAAAGCAATAAAACAGACTAGAGAGTCTAGAAACAAACCTAGACAGAAAGGATTAATTGAATTTTGACAGAAGGGCCAAGGTGATAGTAGAGGGAAAAGATAGTCTATTCAACAAATGATGATGGAATTATTGGATTATACATATGAAAACACACAAAACTGATATAAATATATATATTTATCATATACATAAATCAATTCAAGAGAGAATCACAGACATAAAGGTATAACACTTCATAGAGGAAAATCCTCACAAAACTGGGACAGGTAAAAATTTCTTGCATCAGACATTTAAAAGGATGAACCATAAAAATAATCGATAAATGGACTAGATGAAAATATTCAAAAAACATATATGTGACAAATACTTGTACCCAGGATGTATAAAGAACCATTACAGCTCGGTATTAAGAAAACTAATAGCCCAATTAAAAGTGACAAAAGATTTAGACAAACACTTTAGAGAAGATGGAATGATCAGCTGGCACTGGAAAAGTCATTGAGAAAATGCAAATTAAAATCACAGTGAGATACCACCTCATACCCACTAGAATAACTACAGTTAAAAAGACCAGGACTTTCTAGGGGGCGCGGTGGTTAAGAATCCGCCTGCCAATGCAAGGGACACAAGTTCGAGCCCTGCCCCAGGAAGATACCACATGCTGCGGAGCAGCTAAGCCCGTGTGCCATAACTGCTGAGCCTGTGCTCTGAAGCCCGTAAGCCACAACTGTTGAGACTGTGTGCCACAGCTACTGAAGCCAATGTGCCTAGAGCCTGTGCTCCACAACAAGAGAAGCCACCACAATGAGGAGCCTGCACACCTCAGTGAAGAGTAGCCCCCACTCGCTGCAACTAGAGAAAGCCCATGTGCAGCAATGAAAACCCAACACAGCCAATAAATAAATAAATAAATAAATAAAAAATAAATTAAAAAAAAAAAAAAGACCAATTTTGGATCTTCCCCGGTGGTCCAGTGGTTAAGACTCTGCATTTCCAGTGCAGGGGGTGTGGATTTGATCCCTGGTAGGGGAACTAAGATCCCACATGCCACATCACAGGGTGAAAAAAAAAAATCTTAAAAAAAACAAAAAGAAAAGACCAACAACATCAAGTCTTTGGTGAGGAGGTGGAGCAAGTGGGAGTCTCATACATTACCGATGGGGATACAAAATGGAAAATACTTTGGATAAATGAATAGTGGTATATCTTATGATAGATTATTCATGAATAAAAAGGGAGAAACTACTGACGGACGCAACATCAGGGATGAATCTCAGAGGCATTATACTAAGCAAAAGAAGCCAAACACAAAACAGTACATACTTGTTTATGTGGCAATATAGAAGAAACAAATCTAATCTAGAGAGAAGCAGAGCAGTGGTGGCGTGATGCTGGGACTGGTGAGGCTGACTGTGATGAGGCACCAGGACACTTTGAGGGGGGTGGGGTGGAAATGTTCTGTATCTTGATTGCAGTCTAGTATTTGTTTTACAAATGTATACATTTATCAAAACTCACCAGACTATCTATCTGTCTATCTATCATCTCTCTCTCTGTCTCTGAGTGTTTTTACTGTATATAAGTTATAACTCAACAAAATTGATTACAAAAAAGGGGTTGTGAGCAATTGACTAACTTTAACCTACAAACTAATTTTTTTTGATTAACGGGAAGTAATGTGTGTCTGGAATCTTAAAACTTTTCATATATGCTTTCATTTAATTCCTGTAATAGGCCAGAAATGTGTATTTTATTTTTCTTACTTTATTAATAAAAAAAACTTGCTTAAGATAAGTAGATTACCCAGATTCTCATATTTGTTAAGGTTTGAAACTTAAGTCTTACGTCTTCTCTGTTCTTTCTTCTCCTGTGAGTGACAGCCCTCTACCCCATTTCTGGAGGAAAGAGCATAAGACAGTATGATCTAACATTAAAAGTCATTCCCATCCCTACTGGAGAGGAGCCTGTAACTTTTGAGGGCTTTGCTACCTCTAATTTTAGATAAGCAGACTAAGAGAGAGAGGTACAACAGAGCAGGTATATGAGGCAGTAACATAAAGGGGAAGGGACTCAAAGGAAGACCTTTGAGATGGCTCCTTAAATTAAGATGCTATGATTTAAGAAATCATTAATTAAAAATGTTCATCTTTAGGCCTGAACTTAATTAAGATCTCAAGTAACTTTTACTTGGGAAGATAAACAGAGAAGAAGAATTTCAGAAATGCATTTTTTATTGAAGAGAAAGTGACATTAATCCTCTAGTTTTATTTAGCCATGAGCTTAGTTGGTGCTTGATTTTTTTTTTTTCGTGTTTAAATAAACTTGGATAAGCAGTTGGATGGAAAGAAAAAGTATGGTATTTAGCTTATTGGTAAAGTCCAATAAATTATCATAAACCAACTCTGTTCCTGACTATCATCAGATTAGCAGTGGTGGGATTCTGGGCTTTCTGTCTGTCCATCTGTCTACCCCCATCTACCTATCTATCTTATTTAATCCCAAGAACCCAGTTGTATACATATGATTATCCTTGAGTTTACAAATGAGAAAAACAAGGCTTAGTATAAATAGATTTACTGCTTATTTGTATTTCCTAGTTTTCTGTAATGAACAACTGCTGATTATATAATAAAAAAGTTAAATGTACTTATTTAGTTTCTACTACAATATAAATTGAATTAAATTTATTTTAAAAACATTATGGAATTTTAAGGGATTAGTTTCTAATACTTGGCAAAAATTTAATGCTTCCATTTTAAACATATTTCACTTCAAAGGAGGGAATAATTTCGATCAAGTTGATTGCAAAACAACTTTCTATAAATAGAATTCTATTTTCTCCTTCAAGTTTCAATATTAAAATTAGAATATGTTTTTTTATAAAATGTTTTGGCTTATGAAAAAAAAACCAAAAATGTTCTCAAAACCATATTCTAAAACCATATTTTTATTAAATGGAAAAGCAATTAGTAGATTAAGGAGTCTTCAATATTGTGAAGAATAGTGCTGGAATTTTTTTTAATCATTTAAGTTTTTATTATTTGTCCTGCTAATAAAATAATACTTTCCAGCTTTTACCTACATAATTTATTCTTTTCCTTTATTGTAATTTTTCCTTATTATTTTTTTTTATTCTTATTTCTTTTAATATTAGTAGTATTATTCCTAATCATTTCTTCTTTTTTATTAGGTTTCTTTTTCTTAGCTCTTTATTGGGATATAATTGCTTTACACTGTTGAGTCAGTTTTTGCTGTGCAACAAAGTGAATCAGCTGTATTTATACATATATCTCTATATCCCCTCCCTCCCGCAACTCCTTCCCACCCTCCCTATCCCAGTCCTTTAAGTCATCACCCATCATTGAGTTGATCTCCCTGTGTTATGCAGCAGCTTCCCACTAGCTATCTATTTTACATTTGGTAGTGTATATATGTCAATGCTACTCTCTCACTTCATCCCGGCTGAGTAATATTCCATCGTATATATATACCATATCGTCTTTATCCATTCATCTGTTGATGGACATTTAGGTTGCTTCCATTGTAAATAGTGCTGCAATGAACATTGTGGTACATGTTTTTTTTTGGATTATGGTTTTCTCAGGGTATATGCCCAGGAGTGGGATTGCTGGGTCATGTGGTAGTTCTATTTTTAGTTTTTTAAGGAACGTCCATACTGTTTTCCATAGTGGCTGTTTAAAAGAGGTTAACTTTCTCAAAGTCACGCAGCAGGCTACTGAGGGCCAAACATTTCCATTCTGTCACATCACCTGCGTGATACTACTGAAATAAGTATTTGCAGAGTGGGGATGTGATGTACCTTGTTTTGTTTATCTGCCCACGGTAGCATAAATGTCTAAAAGTACAACAAAAGACGGTCAGGGAACAAGATGCACAGCATCTAAATAGCTGGTCTGCTTATTACTATCTGCCCCCAACACTGTCCTGGCTCCAGTAAACTGTGACGAAGCAGTCCACAGATCTACTTACAATGATCTGTTCTTATCACTCTGGACACTACCATTTCACAAAAATAAATAGCTTGACATCCGTGGAGGTAAGGAGCAATACATTTACTGATTGTTTGTATTTTCTAGTTTGCTGTAATGAACATCCACTGATTATATAATAAATAAAGCTAAATACAGTTATTTTCTACTATGAATTTAGTTCGATTTATTTAAACAAAATTAAAACTTTAAAAAGGAATGGCATCAAGAATTCAAACTGCTATGATAAATGAACCCATTGAAGGAGTCATGGGCACAGTCAGAAGCTTAAATTAGATCCTGGGCAGGTAGGATAGCTGTGGGGGGCTTACTAACTAAAACTCCTCCTGAGTGTCTCTGAAAAATTGGATCTGTTTTCTTCAAAAGTGTTTAAATCTCTTCCACGGTACGTTCGGTAACTGTTAATACCTACCTCGCCCACCTGTGTTAGTGAGATAAATATTGACTGAAACACAATAGGTAAGATGATGTACACTTTACGTTTTGAAGTCCGTGAGATGTTCTTCATTTGAGCAAGTTCCTAAAAAAATGTTGAACACATTTCCTTCACAGAAAACTATTGCTTAACACTAGCTTTAGAAGTTAGCTTCCCTGCTCTCCCCAGCTAAGCCACTTCATCTTTAGAAACATCTATTTCTGAATACTAATTTGATGAAAACCATTCTAGAAACATAGAATCACACTAAAGGCTTTCTCCAGACATCTGGCTCTGCTACCTCATGGGAGCGTTTCTCGTGCAATTACATAAGGTGATTTAGGCAGACATTTTGAGTTGGAATGCAGTTTTCACTAGGGTTTTCAACATTCCTGAAGGTTAGACAAGTTCCAGGAAATCTGTAGTTGACACATCCGATTATCTCCTTGCTATCGTTTACAGTGACCATGGCCGATGTCAATCTTTCTTGACAGGCAAGGGGGAGCCTAGTGATGATTAAACATACACGTAGAACATAAAATGTAATGCTGGACTTAGTTCTCATGAGCTTAGGAGTTATACTTAAGTTATTTGGGGTAAAGAAGAAATAATAGTTTTCTGGAAGTTTCTCTGCCTCCAAAGGAAGCCCCAGGCAGTAAAACCTGTAAGTTTGTAATTAAATTATTCATCTGATGTTTACACCAGAAGACTAAGTTTTCTTTAGTGTGGAAGAAATTAAAGAAATTAATTGAACCAGAATTGAAATAAATATAACCTCAGTTAACTTTATGTCTCTCTCTTTCTTTTCCTCCGTCCCTCCTTCCTTCCTTCCTCTTTCTTTCCTGCCTTCTTGCCTGCCTTCCTTTCTTTTTTTTTTCTTATAAAATACTTGAAGAGAGAGAACAGAATGATAGTATCAGGGACTTAAATGTAAAAATAATTATAATAATATAATTTCCATGCAACATCCTGAGGTTAGTAGATTCTCTGGCAGAGTCTGTTTACCTAGGCTGTCTTCAATGCTGTCCCAGGAAAAGCAATTTTAAAACGAAAGCTTGGGGTCCTTTGGGATCTAGAATCACACAAGATTCTTTGATCATCACAAGATATTCACACAACAGACCAGAATTTTGTTACTTGAACTTTTAAAAAAATAAGTTTTAAACTGTAATTCACATCAGATTGCATCTCATGCTGATCTTTAGAGAGAAAGAGATATCTTCTTTCAAGAAGAAAGCCCACTGGTTTAAGGAGAAAAGCTCTTTTGTAGAGCGCAAATGACATTCTCTTCTGGTACTACAGAGAAATGTGCTTTACATTTACCTGATTTTTATCTTACATTTAACATTCCTAAGTCAAGCTGTTTCAGCAGTGCTGTCAAGAACATGATGGATTTAATTGTCCTTACAGTTTGATTTGTGGGGGTACTTTATAGAGAAGAGTGACCCCAGCAGGAGCTGGAAGTGTGGCATTGGGTTGTTGGTGACAGGTGGGGGCAGGTGTTGGGTGGCTGCTAGATTAGGGATGTCCTGCAGATGAGAAGCCTGTTAGACCTCAGAAGAGCTCACTGCCAAAGCAAATCAAGTGAAAACAAAGTGGATGGATGAATGTAGCACTTTGGGGAGGGGGTCATCCACATTTAGGGGGCTGTCAAAGAAGCCAGCCTTGCTGTCTGGAAAGCAGTCAGAATGACAAACTTCTGATGACTGCAGAGTGACTGAAATGGAGTCGGTGGTTCTCAATGCTTATACCCAGCCTCAATTCACCTGCAGTCTATTCTTAATAGCTAAGGGGCCCACCATGGTGACAGTGCTTGGTGGGGGGGGGTGGGGTGGGGTGGGGGGGTGGAGCTTCAAGAATCAGAATCTTGGGAAAGTCTCATGTGGATCCAGATATGTCCTCATTTGGGGTGAGGGTTGGCTATCATTATAGCCTTGTTTGAATCCGAGGAGCCATATCCTCATTCAGCTCAGTTAGGGTACCACATATAACTTTGATTAAGCTACTTAGCTGAGGGGAGCAAGTCTGTACAACCCCTGGTTGCTAAACTACCTTTAAAGCATGTGGATTGTTCTTCACCGGAGAGAATCAGTCATGTGTGTAAGTTTGGGAGCAAGAGGAATTGCTCTGTGAAACAGAAGATGGGTTAAGTGCTCTGTGTGAGTGAAAGAGGAGAACTAGAGCTGGTATCAAGGGGAGAGCAAAACTGGAGAAAACAAGGTTAACAGAGAGTGATTTTTGCAAGTTTACTGAGTTTCCCCTACAAAACCTTTAGCACATTTTTCATTGCTCATTAGTAATTTTGGTGTAAGTGGGGAAAATGCTGGGTAAAGTGACAAGTTCTTAATATCTCTGGACCTATTTTCTCATTTGTAAAGTAAGGACATCATGATTCTGATCACCCACTGGAGATAATTAACTTTTAACTTCTCTCCAAAGAAAAATTTATCAATTCTTGGAATAATACTATAGGGATGTATCGTATTGGGGAAAAATACTACAGTGGGGAAAAACATTACAACTAAAAGGCTTGAACTGAAGGAATTAATTGGGAGAAAGGAATTCCTACTTTTTGTAAAAAATTACTTTTATGGCATAAAAATCCTCTGTCCTATTACAAGCATTATTGTTCTTTAGAATATTTTCCCTGTATGGTGTATATTTGCATTTTACACAATTATTACTGTAATATATAAATGACATTGTGTCTTCCTTTTTAATTTTACATGTGAAATGCCTATGATAGTATCTATATTCACATATATATACGTATATATCTGTGTATTTATCATCTTTGTTTCTCCAATTATCAATCTATCAATAATTTTCTATTATTTATAAATAACCTCTGAGTTTAGCTTTCTAGAACTCTAGAAATTATTTACCAGTTTCACTTCCGAGTTCTTATTTGATGACCTCTTAGCTTCGTTTGTTCTAATATAGTTTGATCTGAAGACCACAATAATAAATGTATTTGTTTGTGCATGGTTTTTATAACCATTATTTACTCTATATAAATCTGAAACGATCTTCCAAAATGTACTTCCTTAATCTTCTATTATTGAATATAAAGTTGCTTGTAAATATTCACATTTTAAATAACTCTGTAATGTACAACGTTATAACTTTCTTTTTAATTCAGATTATTTCCTTAGGAGAGACTCATAAATATGAGATCAATTGCTATAAAATTTTTAAGAATGTTTATAATACATAGTGCCAAATTAAGAAAGGCAAGAAACATATTCTTGGTTTTATTGGACTAAATAAAAGACATTGCTTACCTGCGCTCCAATTTTTCTCCAAATCCAAAAATTTCTCAGTATATATTCTGCAGCTGAAGGAAATTTCATAGCCATATATTTAGTGATAAAGAATGGTTTTCTGTACCGCCACTCAGAAATGCATAGGTTGTGAAGGTTTATTCCAAATTAAGTAGTCAAAATCTTAATTGAGCAATAAAGGTATAAGTGAAGTGTTATTTTTCTATTTAACTGCATTGCCAGACTCTGATGAGATAATACCTAACCTTGATAATGCTTGATTGACTGCCTGAGTGGAAGAATGAATAGCATCTGCAAACATAACTGATTTTCTTTACTAAGAAGAAAAAAGGTGTTGCAAAACCGACTCTCCTTGTTAATTGGAGCCCTCCCTCCACTGGCTCCAGTAAATCCTCTTTTTGGGCTAAGGTGTCAGCTTAGAGGAATCAGCTTTGCTGAAAGGGAGAAGCCAGACCAACACAGAGAGGATTGACTCGGGTGACTATAAGTTAGAGCATACATCTAAAGGGACCAAGCAGAAAAGGTTAATCGTTATACTTGCCCTTTTCCCTTTTGGCTTCTAAATAACCATGATTATTCTATTGCATAAGAGAAGGAGTTGCAATATTAAAACTATTGATTTTGAGGATTTAAATTTTTTCATTGGATGTTAGAGACTGAAAGACAATAGAAAGATCAATGAACCTAAGAGCTGGTTATTTGAAAAGATAAACATAGTTGATAAACCCTTAGCCAGATTCATCCAGAAAAAAGAGAGCTCAAATAAATAAAATCAGAAATGGAAGAGGCGATATTACAATTGACACCACAGAAATACAAAGGATGCTAAGAGATTACTACAAACAATTACACACCAACGAATTGGATGACCTAGAAAGAATGGATAAATTCCTACAAACATACAATCTTCCAAGGCTGAATCAGGAAGAAATAGAAAATCTGAACAGACAGATTACTAGTAGTGAAATTGCATCAGTAGTCAAAAAGCTCTCAACAAACAAAAGTCCAGGACCAGGTGGCTTCACAGGTGAATTCTACCAAACCTTTAAAGAAGAATTAATACCTATTCTTTTCAAACTATTCCAAAAAATTGAAGAGGAAGGATCATTCCCAAGATTACTCTACAAGGCCAGCATTACCCTGACACCAAAACCAGATAAAGACAGTACCAAAACAAAACAAAACAAAACTTACAGGCCAATATCCCTAATAAACATAGATGCAAAAACTTCAACCAAATACTACCAAACCAGTTCAACAACACATTAAAAGGATCATACACTATGATCAAGTGGTATTTGTCCCAAGGATGCAAGGATGGTTTGATATATGCATATCAGTGTTATATACCACATCAATTGGACAAAAGATAAAAATCATATGATCATCTCAATAAATGCAGAAAAAGAATTTGACAAAATCCAACTTCCATTTTTGATAAAAACTCTCAACGAAGTGGATATTGAGGGAACATACCTCAACATAACAACTATGTTGTACACCTGAAACTAATATTGTATATCAACTATACTTCAGTAAAAAAAAAATTGGTTGGAAACAAGCTCTTCTTTAGAAAAAAACCAACATCTTATTTTGCTAAATAAAACAATATAAAATGAAACAAACACCTCCCTTCTCCCATTTCTGTTCCTAAACAGATTACAGTCCTATACATAATAATTATTTTCTTTATAGCAAGAAATATCCATGTTGTAAATTTGGGCTCATTGTTTTAGAAGATATATATTATAATCATAAAAATTATTTTGAAACTAAATATTAATACTTAAAATTTATTTAAATTCTGTCATATATAAGGCACTATAAGCAATATAAAATTAGCTGCATTAATGAAAATAGATTATAATTTCAAGAGTAAATTTTAGGGTAATATTAAATAATAATGATAAAAGGAGGTAGATGATATATATCAATATGAACATATTAAATTATGTTAAAGCTATAAAGTAAATTTACTATATTAAAGTATATTTACAAAACTTTAATTGGATGTTTTAATAGTTCATCAACTTGTGATACAGAATAAACTTTCATGTGCTTTGGAATTACAGGTAGTGGTTTCTTCAAGAGATTTTTGATTAATGTTCCTAAAAAAGTAAGTTTGGTCTCTCTCCTGGAACTCGGATAAAGGTGGTATTTGATTCTTAGTCTATGGAATGCGTGGTAGGAATCCTGCCAAGCATCTTGCAAACTTAGCTCTAGGTATATATAGAGAGAGCAGTAATTGGTAGCAAGGAGGTATACTGCCTTCCAATCTGGCACTGAACTTTTATATCCTGGGCAAAAATTTTCTGGGGTGTGTGTGTGTGTGTGTGTGTGTGTGTGTGTATAGAATTATAATCCTTACTTATTCTATCTTTAGGTTGGAGATGGTTGCTTAGTTGCATAAATCCGTATATAATTAATCATTTGCAAGATTAGTGCTGCCTTGTTCCATCTTACCATGGGGATAATTCCTTGAAAATTTTTGAGATTAGTTAGGTCTGCACAGTGCTGTCCAATTCAGTAGCCACTAGCCACACATAGCTATTTATATTTAAATCTAAATGAATTAAAATTAAATAAAATTGAAAACTCTGTTGCTTGGTCTCACTAGACACATTTCAAGTTCTCAGTAGCTACATGTGGCTAGCGGCTACTATACTGGGCAGAGCAGTGCTGGTCTGGGGCTGCAGCACATTTCCATCATAGTAGTGAGCTCTGTTGGACAGTGCTGAACAAGACAAAATATTTTGTAAAATAGCCCCTTTATAATTAGAATCCTATATCTTGCTTGATTTCTCAAATAACAAAGTAAATAAGGTAGTAAACCAACAAAATAGTAAATAATAAATTTGAATGTTATCCTAAAAGCATGAAATTATATTTGTTTAATATAATTAAACATTACATTAAACAAATATAGGCATATGTGGCTTTATATTAAAATGAAGACATCTTTTATTGGAATTGGTAAAGCAATCCTGAAAGGAAACTCGATGATGTTTCCAAGTTGCATTTGTGTAGCTGCAGCTAACACTTATGCAGCTCACAGGGACAGAGCATTTCAAGTTATTTGTCCAGTGCATTTTTTCCTGTCATCTTAAAATTGTAGTTTTTTCCCTGCTTCATTTGTTCAAAAGATATTGCAGAAGTAGGAAGGAAAATACAGTTCTCTACCTGAATAATGATAATATTTAGCTTTCCTTTACCCAGTTTTTTGGGACTAGGTGTTAATGAGATCATAGTTTTTATATTACAGAGAGGTATTTTCCCAGGCAAGATACTATTCAAACTATGACCTTTTGAGACTTTACCTGTAGGATCCCTCTTAAATATCAGAAGGTACACAGAAAAAAAAAAGAACGTCCATCTAACTCAGTTAAGAATAACAGGTTTTCATTGAACTGTATGTAATGAGGTGGATAGACCTAGAGACTGTCATACAGAGTGAAGTAAGCCAGAAAGAGAAAAACAAATACCATATGCTAACCCATATATATGGAATCTGAGGAAATGGTAATGATGAACCCAGTGACAGGGTAAGAGTGGAGATACAGATGTAGAGAATGGACTTGAGGACATGTGGCTGGGGTGGGGGGCGAAGGGGAAGCTGGGACGAAGTGAGAGAGTAGCATAGACATATTTACACTACCAACTGTAAAATAGATAGCTAGTGGGAAGTTGCTGTATAACAAAAGGAGATCAACTTGATGATGGGTGATGCCTTAGAGGGCCAGGACAGGGAGGGTGGGGGGGAGTCATGGGAGGGAGGGGATATGGGGATATATGTATAAATACAGCTGATTCACTTTGGTGTACCTCAAAAGCTGGTACAAGAGTGTAAAGCAAATATATTCCAATAAAGAGCTGAAAAAAAAACAATAACAGGTTTTAATGTATCTTGAACATTAACTCATAGTGTACAAAAATTGATATAAATACGAAAGATAAAATTAAAATATTTTGGAAGAAAACATACAAGAATACCTTTGTGACACTTGGGGTAGGGAAATATTTCTAGCTGTAAAGGAAAAAAGTTGGTAAATTGTATTATGTTGAACTTAAGAACTTTGTTTGTCAAAACACTGCAAAGAGGGTGAGAAGGCACTCAGAATGGGAAAAGATACAGACACAGAATGGAAGAAGGTATTTGTAATACACATAATGGACAAACAATTTGTAACCAGAATATATAACTCCCCCCAAGTCAATAAGGGAAAGACAGAAATCCCAATAGAAAAATGAGCAAAAGCTATCAATATGACTTGCAAAAAGAGGATGCCCAATGTATATGGCTAATATATGTGAAAAGTTGTTCAGCTTTATTAATCCTCAAGGAAATGCAAATTATAACTAAATATTATCTTATGATATATCTGTCAGAATGGCCATGACAAGAAACTGAAAATGCCAACACTCAGACCCTGCCGGTTGGAGTGTAAATTTGATCAAATCTGTTGGAAAACTATTTGGCATTAAAACTGAGCATATGCATACTCTAATGCCAGCAGATCCACTCCTAGGTTTATATGCAACAGAAATACGCACACATGTGCACCAGAAGGTATGCACCAAAGGGCATATGCAGGAATGTTCATAGCAACGTTATTCACGGGCACACCAAACTAGGGAAAATCCGAGTGCTCATCAAGTGTAGAATGGATCCCCCTTGGTCTGTTTCTGCAGAGGAATACTTTACTGTAGTGCGAATGAATGAACTCCAAAATGTGCAACAACATAGGACACATCTCATAAATATAATACTGAATAAAAGAAACAAGGCACATTAGGGTACAATATTTATGAATCCACTTATGTAAAATTCAAAAATCATGTAAACTAATCAATGGTATTAGCTAAATCAGGATGGTGATTTCTCTTGAAGGAACAGTGATTAAAAGGGCAGTGGTTACATGATGTGTTCACTTTGTATATACTTACATTGAGCACTATTCTGTGTGTATGTAATTTTTCAATCAATTCAATTCAATACAATGTTGAGAAAACTAATAACAGGTCATCAGTGTATGACTTTGCTACAGAGTAGATATGCACCTGCGCCTTTGACAAAGTGCCTGTATTGCTAAGTGTATCAAGAAGATTTGAATAGAAAGCCTAGTTCTTAATATGCACTTTTCTCTTATTCAAAGAGATCTATAGAAAATACAAACATCTTCCATAAATCTGCAGAAAAAAAGCTTCCTGGGACCTCAGAAAACACTAAGGAAAACATAGTTGGTTCTATCCGGGACCCCTCAACAGGACTTTTGTTTTCTGAGCCCTACCAAAGGCTCATAGAAAGTCTTCTGGTTGTCTCAATCCCACAACAAGGCACTCTGATGCCAGTGAAATGGACAGCATGTGCAGAAGGGGAGAGACAGGCCTGACTTATGTGAGAAATGCTTTCAGTTATCACATATTGACTTCAGTGGCCTCTGAGGGCTGTCGGAATGATGGCCTGAGAAAGCCCCAATGTCTCTGCTTACTCAGGATACACCAGTGTCAGTTCAGAGAGCTCAGAGTGGTGGTACAAAATGTACTCAGATCACCATGGGCCTCTTTCCAGTGAAGCGTCAAGCTGTGTGTGCCTGGGCATTTTGTACTTATACAGGTACACACATGCATACATTGTTAATTTATTCAACAGATGATTAATGCATGTGTCTACATTGTGCAAGTCATTTATAGAGAAAGCAAAATGGAACCTAATGCCACTGCTGGAAATGAACTCTGTTTTGAATTCTCTTGGGGTAAATGTCATGCTACCAATATTCTTCTTCTCCAGTGCCAAAAATCTGCAAGTGAAAAATTGTATGCTCAATTAAGTCCAGAAAACCAGACTAGAGCTCCCAGACTGTACTCTTCACAGTTTGTATACTTTCTGCCAAGACAAGTTAAGTTCATTACCTTCTAGGACATTTCTAAGTATTAATATACACAAGTGAAAACAAACACTGTTTAATATTCTCTGAAATTAGCTGCAGGGCATTTACCATAGGAAATCTTCCTCCTGAAAGATATTAGGGAGGAAAAAAAACTTTTAAAGGAGAATTTTATTTTGAAGAAGCAAGTTGCAAAAGAGTTTAAGAAGAATCACTAAGATGCATGAAAAAGTATTTGAAATAATTCCAAATATAGGAACAGAGTACTTTTTATTACTTTACCAAAAGAAAGATTATTTTGTTGTTTGACGGACTTGACTCATTAAAATCTACTTATATAGGTGATTAATTTGTTGGGTGAGAAGCTCCCAACTTTTGGAGAGAGGAATGTGATAATTCTTTGAATGCATCTGTCCATGAGGTGGGGGTCCATGAAGAAGAAATTCATGACTTTAGCCACACTTCATCTATGAATATTGAGGAGCCCCGCATTTAATCCACATTCACTGAAAACACTTATACCTTTTACACTCTGCTTATTCATGCCACTGGATTAACTAAGTACATAAGCTGCTGCTTTCAGCTCTGGTTCTCCTGTTTTCTGCCGGTAAAGGTCACACTGACTCACACACAAAACCTTTTGTTTATATCTCAGAGGTAGCTGACCCGATTGCACCTGCTTTTGAATATCTGGCAAGAGACAGGCTTGCAAATGAATATAGCTCTTTCAAGAAGTTGCTTATTTTCAAATGAAATTAGCATTTCCGTAGGTGCCAAACCACTGGCTGAGGAGAATGGAGACCTCTGTGTGAATGAAGACAGGTACATAGTCTTCATAGGAACGGTGGCAGCATCTGCCTGTTCACTTCACCCTATGAATGTGCCCCTATGTGACTGCTGAATGAACGAATGAATGAATGAACCAAATCGTTTCCTTTGCCCTGTTTTACCCAGTTGCTAATGTTTTATGCTGTTTACAGAGACCTAGCTGATTATTATGTCAGGGAGGAAATATGATTTCAGCACTTTTTTTTCTCAACACCACCTGCCCTTCCCCAAATATCAAGCATACATGTTATATGGATTGAAATCCTTACCATCACAGTGACTGATATTCAACCATTAGAATTCTCTTCCTTTTAGGTTAACCAGTGCTTACACCTTTCAGAGGACATGCAAGGAGTCAAAAGGATAAACCTGGAGGGTATTGAGGATTAATTGGGGTGCAAGGGAAGTCACTACAGGCAATACCATGAGGTTAGGTTTCATTCTGGGATCTAGTGGAGAACCAGTGGAGGTTTGGGGCAGGGGGATACCACGGACAAGTGTGTTAGAAAGAACGTTTTGGTGGTTATGTGTAGAACTGATGAGAACCTCCAGAGACAGGATGTTTAGTTCAGAGGCCATCCTAATAGTACAGGCAAAAGGTAATCTATGCTGTTAGCTGTTAGGGTAATGGTTACCCCTAGGGGGTTGGTGACTGGGAGAGAGCGCGAGGGGTGTTCTAGGGTATTGGTGAGATTTTGCTTCTTGATTTTGGTGCTGGATATTTGCAAAAATGCATTGAGCTGTTCATTTTGTGCATCTTTCTGTATATATGTTACAGTTCAATAAAAAATATAAAAGATGTTGTCTGAATCAAGGTAGTAGAAGTAAGAGGGAGTAGTTTCTGGAGATAGGCACAAAGATTTGAACAATGACTGGAAGAGGAGAATAAAGGAAAGGAGAGAATAAAAGATGACTTTGGGATATTTAGTGTTAGAGATGTAAGATAGTTATTTCATTTAAAGAGTTAGGAACCTCCCTAGGAAGAGATTCTTTTTGGAGGGGAAGTGATGAATTAGTTCAATATCGGATATTTGAGATGTCAATGAGCTATTTGGGTGGGACTCTGCAGTAAGCAAATATGAATACTATTTGGAGCTCAGATGAGAGTTAAAAATAGGAGTTTATTAGAAGTTATACAGACAGGGAAAAAAAAGCTAGTAGTTGAAACTGTAGAAATATAGGAGACCCCTAAGAAAGTAAAGGAAAAAGACAATTGAGTACTAAACTTTAGAGAACTCTATTTCAAAATTTTTCCTATACCAGCCTAGTCTATGATATAGTTTTGGTACAAAATGCATTTACCAAATTGTCTTCGATTAAAAAATATTTTTGTAATTATATAAGAAATTTATACAATGAAATATTTTACGTGGAATGACAGAAGGTAGCAGAGTTGCTTACACACTATCTGAAAACAATTTTCCCCTCTGGTTTTATGATTGTATATTTTTTGCTTACAGAAATACGTATGTTTAAACCTTTATTTACTTTTTTTTCAAAAATACCCAAACAAATGAGGTTAGTGATCTGTGGACATGCCAGATTTGTACCTTCTTCTCGTTCATTTTATCAAATTTGCACACTTTTAAGTAAGGTAAAATATAGGTATATCCTCAGTGCATATTTTATAGAGTATAATTATTTAAAACATTTTACAGTAAAACAATTCAATTGGAAAGTATGTTTTATTTAAAAATTTAGCCTCAGAGAATACACCAAAAAAAAAAAAACAAACAGTTCTGGTGGTGGGCTTTTACTTTTGGATTTAGTCCTATTTGAAATGGTTTATCAGTTCATTAATTGAAAGAGGCCTTAGAAAAGACTAATGGAAAAGTTAGAAAAAGAAAATATATTCTTAAAATAAATTCTAAATAACCCTAAACTGTTCTAAAAGATTTCTATTATCAATATGAATTTTCTGGAAATGTTTGCTATTATGCAATATACATAAATTTTCTCTGTGAACACTGTAGATTTAGTCTTTAAGTCATGAGTTCTTTTGGACTGATGGATGTGCTGTGATGAGCCCATTTAAAATCATGTGACACTTATGCTGACAAGAGTTTGCTCTAGTTGTCACATGCTAGAGACCAGTGACAAGCACCTACCTTGGCAGAGTGTCCCGGAGACAGTAAATCTGCCACCTTCATCAAAATAACCCAAGTAGGAAGGCTGGTTTCCTGTAGCAATTAAGTCCTATTAGGGAAGGCTGGTTCATTGGATTTCGTAGGTTTGAGGTGTGGTGAGTATTTTCACAGTGCAAGGTAACTTCTGAGATTTGTAATATAAAGATATGTTTGGATTATAGGTTTATGGAGAGAAGGATTTCTTTTATACTCCTTAATGCGGCCTAATACCTAATGCCACCTCTGTATATTTCATGAAAGACATGCCCATTGCTTGTTATAAAAAGGAAAGGTGACTGCCGTTTTCAGTATTTCACTTATTTAGGGAAGATACACTTATATCTTTAATTCCCCCCAGTACATACATTTTTACCTTTGAAACTAGAGAACTAGAACATTTTATCAGATGTACCAACATATAGTAATAATCAATCTAGGATCAATATATGTGATGACTATAAAAGACAAATTGAGACTTCCCTCTTCCTTAGTAAAATGATTTTTATGTTCTTAGAAGGATAAGATGATAGTATGTGTTTCTTTCATGGTCAGTCTCTTTCAATACCTAATACTCTACTAAGGTGCTTAAATATATCAGCGATGTGAAATATCCAGGGCAGAATTCCCACATATGACAAGAATATCCTAATTTCACTCCCCATCCATTCCCGGGCTTGTCCCTATTTTTCTAAAACCCTTCAGCACAATGAACACATTCATTACTGCCCTCCTTTGTTTCTGAGGCAATTGATGGACTGTACTTCAGGCAATGATGATTCAAGATGTTAGAGGGAGCAAGGCCAGGACTGTCACTAGCCTTGCCTTTCAAAATGTTCCAATCACATACTAATCCTTTTCCAAATAGATGCCGGACAAATCCATTTTGACCCAGAACCAGAATGATGAAGCCAATTCTGGAATCATCCATTTTGGCTAAGGTCGCATCACTGGCAAATACATTTTTCAAAATTTCGTTTTGTAAGGAATTAAATCCAATTCCTTTCCACATGGGGAAAAGCCAACAACGAAAGCTGATGATTGTAAAAGTGAGACCAAAGAGCCACAGGACATATTTATTTTGGAAAGAAACTTAAAAGACTAAGAAGTTAAACCATAAAACATTTTACACTGGTTTAGATTAAACCAACAGTTTAAAAGATAAATATTTTGCATTTTTTATGCAGATGTCCAAGATAAAAATAGCTGTTGTGCTAAGAAAGCTCAAGATCACTGTGGAAAAATCTCCATAAATGGTTGCCGAGGTATATGCAAAATGGGAAGCAGTGTCATTTTAGTGGGTTTTTTAAAGTGTTTTTCAAAGAAAATTAATTTTCAAAATAATGTATGTAGCTCGAGGGGAGCTTGTAGAGTGGGGAACAAGGAAATAAATAGCCTAAATTTACTTTACTCTCTCCCTCTGATCTGCTGAGGCTCCAACCTTGACTGAGCTGAAATCTAACTTAGAAGCAGCATGGGGGCTGGAGGTGTGGTAAAGGAATGGGGGTGGGGTAGGCTGGGTGGGTATTGATGTCCTTCACTGCAGAGCAGTCTCCAAGGTAGTGAGCAGGTGGAGAAGGTTGGAGGGTGGGCCTTGAGGGGTGAATTGAAGACACCTGGGCCAGGCCACTAGCCAGTGATTAGAGGAAACCGAAAGATCCTGCTCCCCGTCCTCAGGGATCCACTTATCACCTCAAAGGCGAAGACATTTTTCTTTTTTCTCTTGTGCCTTAATTAAACTGGCTTATTTCTAGTTATTCTCTCATGGTTTCATTCATAAAGTAACCCTTTATGAACTTGAAGGTAATAATGATTTCTCCTGGCTTTCTTTTTTTTTTTTCAATTTGTGCTAAAGTTATACTTAGAGTGATTCTTATCTTAGCCCTCTTATCTTTGCACTCTGGACTCTGTACCCTCTTTAAAAAAAAAATCCTTCATCTCTTAAGAATACTGCTTGGTATTGCCACATACTTTAATTGTTCTTGTGTTTGCACACACACATCTGTGTGTGTGTGTGTGTATTATCTGAATTCTAACATGTCCGCAATATATGTATATGCCTTTGCAAGAAAGTTTTTCTTATCAAGGCCATTTTGGATTTTTTTTCTCGCTACTTTATTTTTTATTTATTTTTTTATTGAAGTATAGTTAATTTACAATGTTGTGTTAGTTTCAAGTGTACAGCAAAGGATTCAGTTATACATACATACATACATATATATACACATATATATTCTTTTTCAGAGTTTTTTCCTTTATAGGTTATTATAAAATATTGAGTATAGTTCCCTGTGCTATACAGTAGGTCCTTGTTGGCTATCTATTTTATGTATAGTAGTGTGTATATGTTAATCCCAACCTCCTGATTTATCACCCCCCTTTCACTTTGGTAATCATTTGTTTTCTATGTCTCTAGGTTTATTTCTGTTTTGGAAATAAGTTCATTTGTAACATTTTTTTGATTCCGCATGTAAGTGATCTCATATTTTCAAGGCCATTTTGAATTGCAATTCGAGTATTAACAGGCTGACTAGCTTAGTAATGCTTGTAAATTTGAAAGCATATGCCTCATTTATTCTCTGGGTTATCAAATAAAAGAATTAAAAAACGATAGCTTCAGAGATGACTGATGAGCCTTTAGGTGATATTATAGAATGTCTAACTTTCTTAGATATTATCTTTTTTTTTTTTTTTTAACTCACTGTTGCACGTATAATTTATAGAAAAGCAGTAGAAACAATATTAATTAGAAAAACTATTGACATAAATAGCATGCAAGTACCTTTTGATAAACAATGGAGCACACAAGATCCTTGACAGCAGATAAAGATAGTTCCTGGGCTTCGATGGTAATACTCTCCCGTGTAAGGCCAATTTGCAGTAGAAATGAGATTGTATGCACTGAGCCTCTGGAATTGGTGAGTGACGGTGCACTGAAGCTTCCATTAGAGAGTCGCGCAGAGAGTCCTGTTTTAGGACTTGAACACGGAGAAGAAGCTGGAAGCACAGCAGGAAAAGTTGCAGGTATTACGGACTTCTGGGCTGATGGAGGAGAATTGTTTGCAGACATCTGCCTTACTTTAATCTTTTAAAACAGTTGTCAATTCTTTTTCAATGGTTATGAAGAGGCCTTAAAATCACAGCAGTAAAAAAATGACTGTACTTTTGGATTTAGTTGAAAGCTTCTTTATTTCCTCTTTTAAGCCACTCATGCTGATGACGGCAAGTTCTACAACTGTGAGTTGAATATACAAAAGGTCCTACTTCCCTTAATATCAGTCCCATCAAAAAAGAGTCTTGTCTTTAGGACCACAACCAGAGTTCTGAAAAGGATTTAACATCACTGAATTATCCTCATCAGAAGAGAGACATTATTTACTAAACATCTTCATCTATTTTCTTTTAAGTCTATTCTTGTCTCTCTTTTTCAATTTCAGAGAATACATAATGAATAAAAGTCGTTTTTCTGTCAAAATAAAATCCTCCTGGTTTAAAAAATAAAAAGTATTTAGGATTAATCTATTCAGTACTTATCCTTCGGTTCACTGACCCAATGGGACACTTTCTCAACTGTCCACACCTTAAATCACCTTCTCAAATGTCCTCATTTTCATTTTGGAGGAGTAAATTTTTCCAGGATTAAGCACAAAGGCTTTTTTTAAAGTTGTACAGGGATATTCCACTTGATGAATGGGTCCATCGAGAAAAGTTGATGCCTTCTGAAATGTAGGTAGCAGAGGCGGGCTCGGCCGGTCGTGAGAAACTCCGCGGCCGCCAGCCACTGGGTCCCGGACCAGGCGCCAGGGAGGCTTCACGCGCCTCGCAGGATCCCGCCCGCCGCAGACGCCCCTTCCTCCCTCCCTCCGCCCCGTCCCGTCCTGAGGCCCGAGGGCGGGGGGCCCTTAGATATTATCTTGAAGCTAGACATTGACTGTATCAAGATTAGAATGGTCAAGATTATGCCATCCTAGTTGGAGATGAAAATGTCTTTAGGGCTGAGAAAAAATTATGTGTCAGAATAACACATTTCTCATTACCTATTCTTGGCTGCCTATTTCGTGACTACCATAGAATGATATGATTTTCTCTTCACAATGTTATAGTGTTAATAGAATTCTCTAGGATGGACCCAGTCCTAGACCACATACTATCAACACTTTGGTTAAAGTACAGATTCAACTCTTATCAATTCTCACGTGACTCAAAAGTTGTGTAACAGACACTTGAATGTTACTTGGATCCCTTTTACCAGCCCTTGTCTCCTAGCTTTTGTGTGCATTGCTGCTATCTGCTTGTACCTGTGATCTTCAGAGGCTTGCTTTTAGACACTGGAGCCTTCTTGTCCATAAGGAGAGCCAGAAGACTGGGGAGTTTAGTAGAATATAATCATTACATAACGCAAACCTGTATAATAAGTCGATGTGATATTTTCTGTGCAATATAGGTGAAGAGCCTGGGTCCTAGTGCTTAACAGTCTCATTATATTTAGTATTCAAGACATACAGGCTTTTGTGCATAAAGCAAAAACATATTACGCATTTTCAGCAGATTTAAATACAGTGAATTATAATGGTAGTTGTTGGCAGGGTTGGAAATCAGATGCTAAACTAGTCCACAGGGAATGGCTCAGATAATACTATGAGATTCGCATGCCAGGGGGAAGCTGGGGAATCAGAAGGTTGCCATTGAAAAGCTCGAGAACATTTGACTGCAGCTGCAGTCTTAGGATCAGAAAGGAGGGATTGCAGCAACTGCCTGAATACTGTATGGGGAATACAGCTGCCTCAGTGGCTAAAGTCTCTCAACACCCATCAGATTCGTGATTGGATGCTGGAATCTCTATAAACATTCCTGGCAGCAGGAAACAGCCAAAAGCAGTATGGAGATAAGATGACCTCCACCTCATTCGTGCATTCCAAATATCTCATGATTGCTTCTAACTGGGAGACCAAAATCCTAGCAGGAAGAAAGTCTGAGAAGTAGAGTGTTAAGCTTTCCAGTTATTGGAGTACTTAAACAACATACTTGAAGGAGGTGGGAATAACTGCTGAGTGCTAATCTGGGCCATTATGTTCTCAAGGAGCAAGATTCACTGTGCCAGTGGGGTCTGGGCACTGCCAAATTGACTGTCTTTCTCACAATACCAGTTAAAAATCATCTAGAATCAAGTGTTCAGTTTTGTGTCACGTTTTAAAATACACGTTGAAAAATAGTGTATGTTCCTGGGTAGCCATTAAAATGGTAAGAGGTCTTAAAACCACATCAAAACAAGAAAGGGTTGGAAATGGGAATGAAAATAGCAATCTACAAACATCTGAGGAAGCAGGTGTAGACTTGTTATGAGTTTTACTGTGTGGCAGGAGGAAGATCAATTAGGACAGGTTAACGAAGAAGCAGCTTTCGAGCTGGGTTTTTCATTTGAACTTTCATTTAATATTTCTTTCAAAGCTAAGCTTCTGTGATCCTTTTAGATATTTGCAGATAGATCTAGAGTTCCTTAGTACTCTTGAAAGGTCTAATAAAGTATCATTTCAACAGCCCCTTCATTTTCATTATTTTTTTACATTAATTCTACTGTCTCTGGAAAAAGGGATGTGTAACATTTTTATCTCTTTTACTACCTCTGATTCATTTTATTTTATTCAGAAACTTAGTTTTCATTATGTACTTAAATAATGACTTTATGTCATACAAAATTTCAAGAGAAGTGTGCTCTGAAATTACAAGGCATTATTCATTAATATTTTAGTGTTTTTTTTTTTTGAAAATTCTTCATTGTTAAGAAACGAATATTCCAGGCGAAGATGGAAAAAAAGAAGTGAAGGCATAGGTTGGTAGTTTGGGCAATGGAGAATCAAAATGAATTCTAACAGGAAAAAATTCAAAATATATTAATAATTTGAAAAATAATAGTCCACAACTCAAGTATTTTATGGGCAGAAGAAACCTAGACTACTGAATTGCCAAAAGAGACACAGATGAAACCAGAGAGCGAATGATTTTGCCATATGTGGTGTCAATAAATTAAGACTGATGTAACTTTGGCCTGTTAAGGAAGGATCCTCATGGACCAGGGTGGAGGTGGTTTTACATTTTCAGCAGTGCAGTAGTCAGCTTTGGGCAACTGAATTCTAGAAATAAATGATGGAGAAGTACAGAGATTCAAGGAAACTGTTAGGAAAAAATAATTAAGAGACCCGAATATGGATACACAGGAATGATAAATTGTGTGCTAAGACAATAACATTTTAAAGGATATAGACAAATATCATAAATAAAATTCCTAAAATTAAAGTTCATTTCATGTAACTAACCAATCTGGGAAACTGCAGTAGAGTATGTATAAAAGAACACTTACATATGGAAGCTCTTGGGCTGGGCAATAGCTGAAAAATAATTCCCATCCTTTAAAGGAAAAATAGGCAAATAAAGCTTTATCCCAAGTCAATAACTGCCCAAATCAGCAATACATTACAGATCTCATACCTTTCAATGTACATTATTTGCTAATGGGAGGAAACAAAAATAATATCTTGAAAATGTTATGCAAAATCAAACAAAATTTAAATTAGAATGATTAGCACATGGACAAAGGGATATTTAACTACAGCAGTTCTAGACTCACAACCCTTTGTGATTTCCACAGGGAAGGTGGGGAGGGAGAGGGATGGACTGGGAGTTTGGTATTGGTAGATGCAAACTAGTACATTTAGAATGGATAAACAACAAGGTCCTAATACATAGCACAGGGAACTATATTCGATATCCTGTGATAAACCATAATGGAAAAGAATATAAAAAAGAATGTATATATGTATATAACTGAGTCACTTTGCTGTCACAGCAGAGATTGGCACAACATTGTCAATCAACTATACTTCAATAAAAATAAAAAAAATAAATATAGCAGTTCTAGTTTTGGCTATCTATGCAATATAAATGAAAGAAAAATATTTTTTCTTAAAAATCCAGGGTACTTTTCTCAGTATACTTTAGTTCTATATCCTTAATTGACAGCACTCATCTTCCACCCCATCAATTGTGCACTGGTTTTCCTAAGTAATGTGTTTCGTACATTGAGCTGAGCCTGCTTGTCAAGGATTGTGTGATGCTGAAAGTAATTAGCTTAACTACTTCCCCTTAGTCTGTGTCTCTTCTTGATGGCAAAACATTAGAAAAACAGTTGAATGTTTTGATCAGTCAACCAATTTGTTTTCCCACACTTAGTTGCTCAAATAGACACCGATGGGCACAGGTGGAAAAAAAGGTCTCCATTAGGCCAGAGGTTATCAGCTTGTTGCTGTGACTTTGGAATATGAGATTTTCCTGTGGGGAAAGCAGATGAGATCTGTTCTCAGTGAGGCTGGCTAGTGCATTGCAAGATCAATAACCATGCAAACACATCCCTCTGCACCCATTACTTACTGTGTGCCAGGCGCTATGTTTATATATGCTATACATACCTCATCATCAATTCTCTCAGCCTTCTGAGGTAGTTGATGTTATTATATCATCTCCATTATACAGTTAATTAACTGGGGGTGTGCACTAGACAAACACAGTACTCAAACCCAGGCTCTTAACCATCAGCTAAACTCTACTGCCTCTATTACTTGGCATGAGAAAGAAAGCAAGTAGCATCATCACCTTATTATTCTGAAGAGAAAAATTTGCTTACACTTAAGTGGAAAAAGGAATTAATGTCTTCGGGCTTCCGTTGGGGATTTGGGGGAGGGACTAAGAAAGCAGGTCTAGATTGGATGCTGTCAGAAAGAGGGGTAATTGTATGATTGGGCACCCCAAGAAATCTTGCCTGTAGAAAGAGAGAACTAGAACAAAGATAAAGCTATAATTTGTAAAGAATTAGCAGGCACTCATTTGGGTGAAGAGGTGTTTGGTGTTTTGTGGGTGCCACAACAAACTTGTTTTTGTCTTTGCTTAGATAAAATGTTGAATTAGCCTTGCTTCCCATCTTATTATGGTCTCAGAGTAACCTTGTCTGAAGTTGGTATTCTATTTATGTCCGATAGGACATAATAACATGGCCTAGCTGTGAGTGCCAGGCCAAATTCTGAATGTCAGGGGTTGCTTTGTTATGCCATCTTGATTTTTTCAATAACTGCACACACCTGGGACCACTTCTCTCTCTACCTGCTGGAGAAGCAAACCAGCCCATGGTTGGGAGATAAATTCATGGAGAATTGAGCTCAGTCATTTCATTGAAGTCCTTCAGAATTTTTTTCTCATTTGGAGGGAATAACAATCATATTTTATAAAATAATAATGATATTTTATTGTTTAAATTGATCCCTGATACTTTCTTAAAGCCCTTTTGCATTGAATTTATTTTGTTTTCCTACAAATAAGTCCCTCTTTGGGATTTTGCTTTTTCTGGTCATATTTGTATTGTCCTTTAGTGAAGTTTTTTTTCAGTTACCTAATACTGCTTGTCTGATACCTTGTTTGTCTGTCTGTCTGTTTTGAATGGTGTTTGCCCGTAGGGAGAGGATGAGCCTGTAAATCTGTTCTCAAGCCAGCCTGGGTGTTGACATATTCAGAGAATTTTTTATCAGCTTCCTTTGGACAAACTTGATCTCAGGTTACCATTTCAAAACCTTATAAGGACTTCTTCCTCAATCTTGTTTTTGCGTTCCTGAGAATAGCTTTGTTTTAGTTTCATATGCCCAGAATCAGGAGGTTTTTATCGGGTCCCTGATAGGTGATGGTTGGTCACTGACCAAGCTCCAGTGAGAAAAGCTCACTCAAACACCTGTCTCATAGACACCTTATCAGCTCATGGCATCTTTTCAATATAAAACTGTCTCTTCCAGGCCATATACCTGCCTCCTTTATGTTTTCTCACTATAGTGCTAATTCTTGTGCATACTTCTCTCTCACAATTTCACCGAAGACAATTTGGAATTATAGTGCTCACCCTCGGGATATTTTGATCTGGACAAAATTGTCCATTTCAGAAGCAGCTTAAACAAAATAAACAAAATTTTGACTGTCCAATGGTCTACTTTCTTTACTTGGTATGAGGAGGCTTCTCAATACAATTTGGACTGAAAAATGCCTCCTTAGAGATTCTTTAGCAAAAGTTGATGCAAAATGTGAGAAACATAACTCCTCTGTGGAACCATTCCAGTACTTCCCTTCTATATCTCACTCTTCCCCTTACATTCTTTGCCTTATCCCTGAGACTCATGTTCAGGATTTTTAGAGTGATGACCAAAAATTTCATGTCAGAACAGCTGGATAAATAGATTGCACTTCTCTGGACATTGAGGTCCTATTTGATTTCCTCTTCACGGACACACAGGAAAGCAACATATTCTAGCTTCTTGGAAAGTTGTGTTGGAGCCATATGACTGTTTTGGCCAAAGGGATATAGGCACAGTGATATATGCCACTTTCCGGCATGGCTATAAAACCCCCTGCATAATCATTTCACACTCACTCTCACTTTCTTCGGCCACTGTGATAGCCACCTTTTTAAGATGGCAGTGTCACAAAATGGAAGAAGCTTAGATCCTGATTTATCACTTGGAAGAAATCCACCAGGAGAGTCATCAGACAGTAATGTAGGTGAGAAACATGTTGTTACTGTGTTAAGGCAGAGATTTGGGGGTTGTTTGTTTCAGCGGCCGATGTTATTCTTCCTCACTGATGCAGTGCCCGAGTAATAACTCTCTGACCCTGTTTTTTTTGGACTGAATAGATAACAAATATGAAGACAGAAAAAGATACTTGAGAAAATAGAATATACTTTATTTAAATAAATAAAACTGATATCTATAAATCTAATTAGATGCCTCTCCATACATTTTAAGTGTAAAGTTTGATACATTGATAAATTTATTAAGCAGATGAAAATTACATCAATTGGCTTTTAGTATGAATAAAGGAAATTTTTTGAAAGAAGGCTAGTATGGCTTCTGTAGATTTCTTAAGTGGCCTCATTCATTTAACAAATGTCTATTTGACACCTACTATGTGACATGAATTTCCTGACTGCTGGCGATACAGCAGTGTAAGAAAGAGATAGGAGATTATATTCTAATGGAGAAGGAAAAACAAATGAATAAACAATTACAGTATTTATATTTTAAGGAGATGGTAAGAATTGGGTGAGAATTAAACCAGAGAAGGTGCTAGGGGGGTAGAAGAGTATTGCGCTTTTAGATCGGGTGGTCAGAAAAGTATTCAGAGGAGGCAGTTTATGAGCAGAGACTAAATAGAGGTGGGGGAGCAAGCCCTAAGAGAGCATGATGCCAGATGGAGGGACCAGACAAAGGCCCCGAAATGGGAGGATGCCACACATGCTAGGGGAACAGCAGGACGTAACTCTGGCTGGAAAGGAGCAAAGCTGGGAGGAACTCTAGGAAGTGAGGTCAGGTAAGTGATGTGATTCAGATCCTGACCTGCCTTGTAGACCACTGGACAGCATTTGGTTTTGCTTTGTTGGGTCAGAAAGCCACTGGAGGGTTTTTAGTATGAGGCATCATCTGATGTTCATTTTAACAGAACCACTCTCATTGCTGGGTTGAGATTAGACTATAGTGGGCAAGAAGAAAGGGGAGATACTGGTTAGGAAGTGGTAACTGGAATCTGGGTGAGAAATGGCAGTGGCTTGGGCGAGGGTGGTAGCAGTGATGGTAGTCAGAAGATCCTGTACATGTTTATCAGTAGATCCAGCAAGATTTGCTTTCTAGACTGGATGTAATGTGTGAAAAAATGAGAGCGGAATCAAGAATGACTCTAAATGGAAGGATGGATTTGTCATTAACTTAGAAGGTTAAGACTATTGGAGAATAGGTTTTGAGCTTTGGTCTTAAGTTTGAGATGCCTGTTAGACATCCCCATATTTCAGCTTTGGTCTTAAGTTTGAGATGCCTGTTAAGACATCCCCATATTTAAGAGAGCGCCCACAATTTAACTGTGCTAATATATCTCTAACAGTTTGCTATTTGCTTACTGTGTTATTCTTTCTTTCAAAGAGATTGTGTTCTTGAAAACAGGGGTGATATTTTAGACTCATTCTCTATCTTCCACATGGTCAAGCACAATTTTGAAACCCATCGTTTCTCTGTAAGTCTGTTGATTTATTACTTAAAGAATCAGATGAATGTATAAGAAATCAGACGTGAATTGTTTCGTGTAGACTATCTTGAAAAATTCAGTTTAGTATTATTTATAAGTTAGCAGGCTCATGTGCCTTAGTATTCAGAGAACACAAGGACAAAAAAAAAAAAAGGTTTGGCAGATAGAAGAGAAAAGCTCTCTAGCAATTAAATCCTGCATGGAAAATGTTACCAGAAGTGATTCCTGTACAATGTGCACATTTACAGGAAGAATCTCATTTGTATTTAGTCTGCATTTCAGCTCATTCACAGTGAGAGCTCATGTCTTAGGAGCTATAGCCAGGAAAAAAGCCAGAGACCTAGGGACTGAGCCCAGTTAGGTGGGACCCTGGCAAGCAGGCATATAAGAGCAATCTTTCCTGCATCTTTCAAAGTTGATGATGGGATTTTTATTACCATGCCAAGAGTTCAAAACCAAATTATGATGAAATGAGATGACTTAAGTAAATGGCTATTTCTTAAAAAAAAATCTCTCATATGTGTTCTAGAAGGAAAGAGTTTTATTATTTTTTGTTACCTTTGAATAGAGTATTCAGCAAAGTAGCTTGATTCAGGAATAACACATAATCTGTGACCTTGTGAACCTAAATGTAAACACTCCCAGTGGATGCCAAATTAAACTGCTTTCAATTTGTCTCACTCTCTGATACTAATTCCCAAACACAATAGGTACTTAATAGGTGCTGGTTGACTTGAATTAGCTTGGTATAAAATGAAAAATATACGTAGGGAGGTTGAGACTTGTGACTTTCACCTTTCCATGGGTCAGGATAACTGAAAAAGAACACTCAGAGAAACTTGTAAAAAGTAACACAAAGCAAAGATTTTACTTATGAAAGATTTGAAAAAAATACATATGGTGTCGCTAAACTAAAAGTATAGCTAATGTTAGCTAGAAGACATCAGTTATATTCAAAGGGTGCATTTTGTCATTAGTCTGTTAATTCAATTTCAGATATTGGGTTTATGCTGAAACCAAAGTTGAATCCAAGACTCTGATCTGGTCTTAGATACACCAAGGGATTCCTCATGTTGGTATATATCTCCCCAAACAGAATGTGTGACTAAGCACCGATATAAAGGCATGTGTTAATTCTTTCCTTCATTAATGACGTTATGGAAAGTTCTCATGCATTTGGAAAGGATAAAATTTCCCTTCATCTCTGTACATGATTCCCTTAGTTGATTTATTTTAAGATTAGCTGGCTTTGCCAGTTTAGGATTAATTATAAAAATGATAATTAACAACAAGCTTTTTGTTGTGTCTTGACTTTTTGTTTCTTAGGAGGAAAGATGATTACTTGGTATGACTGTTTTACAGTGGAATGAAGAATTCACTTAGGGTCCTGGGTTTGAGGGTAGGGACTGGGTGGGAGCTGGGCCCATTTTCTGATACTTTGCAATCTAGAGCCACTTATATTCTAAAGCAGAACCTCTCCAGGAAGAAGTTAATGTTAACAGAGCTACCTTTCTCTGCTAGATTCAGATGAATTTTATGGTCATTGTGCTACTGAAATAAAGGTTGGGGAAAGGATAAAAGTCCTGCAAAAGCAATTACAATCAAAATGAGTCATAGTGCTAAAAGGTGAATTTGCTTGTCTACATTTACAGTACATACGTCATTCCAATGATTCTTAACTAATTGACAATATCCCCATGGTTTTTTGTTACCATCACAAATCTGTCATACTTATGTAAGAGAATATTTTTATTTTGAATTTTATGTGTGAGCTGATAAAAGCAGGCTAGAACTTTTTTTTTTTTAAAGAAACTTCACATTACAATATCATTTATTTTTTATGGAACTTAGTCTCTAAAATGTGCTTGTATAGAATCGCATCCAGTTGTATCTCACAATTTTCTCATATGCAGAACTGTGGCTATTTGCTTGGCTGAGGCCAAATATGTTCACTTTTTGTGTCTACGTTTTGGTTATTAAGCCCAACTAAACTTCCTAATGTAGAAGACTTTTTTTTCAGGAGACAAATATCTAAATAGCTAATAAATGTTATACCTTTCCATATTGGCTTAGCAATAAACAGGCAGGGAATAAACAGGATTTCCATATAAATCCTTTACTGAAGTTATTATTATTTTGAGCGAATCATATTTGAAATATAGCTATTAAACTCCAAAAGAGAAAATCACTAGTAGGAATGCAAAATAAACAACAGCACATCACTCCTGACATCTGTAATTGCTTCTAATTCTCCTAAGTCCACCCTCCCCCCCATTATTAGCCAAGCTTAGATTAAAACCTTTAAGCATTTATTTGATATTTGTTGAGATCATGTTAATAGTTCTTTGCCAAAGATCAAAGTGGCTGGCTCCCTTTCCAGTGGGACTCTGTTGGTGTCTTGACCCAGATGACTTTGGGATAGTTGAACCCAATGGGTTTACTCCTTCATTTGCATGGGGAAGAGAACCTCATGCTTTGGCTACACCACCCATCTGCTGTCTAGAATTTAAAGGCACAGGTTCCTAAATCTAAATTACTGTGGTAGGAAATCATACTGGTCCAGGTGCCCATTTCCTACAGAAACCATCTGTACTCCTGCAAAATAATACTTCTTGGAGAAAGTCTGTTGGGTGTGGAACAACTGTTTTGATAAGCTGAACGGGGAGAGTGCTACCACACCAAGGAGATGCCTGAATAAAACTAGTGGTGTTTTCCTAGGAGTCTTTACAGAGCTACGCTTCTCTGCTACTTTCTGATAAGTGTTGTCATCTTTATGCAAGAATTGTTAAAATTATTTCTTTAGCTTTTTTCTTTTTGCCCTTTATGGAGGTGAGGGGAGTATAAGAGTGTGGGGGTAGAGTTGAATTGTTTGGCAAAGTTGAGGGAAGAGCAGACAGAGCGGTTGAGTCCACTGCTATTACAGCAACGGAGTCTGGAGAAGAGCAGGATTTGAGGCTGGTTTGCCTTGAAATGTGCTATGTATAAATCTCCTCTTTCATTTCTGCTCTTACATCTTCAGCAAACTTAAAATTGCTCAATAATACTGCATGTGAGTGGGCTTCTCCAGACAGAAGTTGAGAATACAAGAGAACTGACTTCAGCGTTACACCAGAGAGGAAAATCTTTTGGCAAAATCAAATGAGGAGTAAAACAGACTGACCAGCAAACTAGAATCTATTTTTGTTTGCCATGTAATTACAATTGGAGACACAAGCCAAGATATATTGCCTCCCTAGCTCCTCTTCAGGAATGACTCCCAGCAGTGAACATGGAGTGCCATTTTAGGAAATGACAAACCTGGCAGACTCCATCTGCCTGGACATATCCAGAATATTCTGCTCCATTCTTTTAGTGCGAGCATTTTCCTGGGGCTCATGAGGCATGGTGATGGCAGGAGACATGCGGCCAGACTCCAACCTGAAGGAAGCAAATCTAGACCTGTTGTCAGAGAAAAATGCTGGAACTAGGAACATTTCAAGCTAGTTTGGGAAAAAAGAGTCTATGACATTTGTAAAGTTCTTCCTCCAGAATGGGCCTGCAGAATCAATGTGAATTCTTGACCAACACCATATATTTAAACCCAAAGAAATACATGTGAAATGCTACCTAATTTTGAAATCTTTATTGTCTAAACCAATTCCAGGCCATCAGAATAACCTGCCAGCCACTTAAGTTTCTCAGATGCTTCGTTCCCAGTCACACATAGACTCTGTGAAGTCTCACCTTCCGTTAGAATTTAACCCTGACAAGACTTGTCTAGCCCTGCCCCCTATTTGTGCAGAGGGTTCCATGATGCTGTGATTAAACACTTTAGTGACTTTTCAGTTTTTTCCCTTCAATGGAAAGATAAATGTTTAGCTTTCAGTTGAATAAATTCTAAAGCTGGATAGATACTGTTCTCCAAATATGGATAGATTTCAATTCAATGAAACTAATATTGATTAATTATCTGTATAATACAACTTTATGCTAAGTGCTAAAATAACTTAGGGAATCTAAAAATAGTGTCTATTGTTCAGCTGTTCTTATGGAATTGATTCAAATTTGTACAAACCCTCTCTTATTGAAAAGGCTTTTGTCGGAGATAACTTGAGATCTTCTCCATGAAGGTTCCCTATGGTATATTCACCACATAGACTTTTGTCTTTATCAGCCATGATGGTCTAACAGTTGTAGCAAAGGATCTTATTTTATTTTTAGCAAAAAATTTTTATTGAGCGTGTCTTTGACTTTTTTCACACTCGTGGTAATTTATATGGATGTTGCAGAATATTGTCAGTTTATCCTGGCCCTCGTGATGTATGTCAGCTCCTGAACTTTATCATTAATGTGAAGAATGAAAGTTACTTGTTACCAAATGGTACTGCAGCAGTTTCTGTCTTTACCAGAAGGTATTTTATTTTATTTTTTTACACTTTTTCTGCATTTTTCTTTCTTTTTAAAATTGAAGTATATTTGATTTACAGTGTGGTGTTAGTTTCAGGTGTACAGCAAAGCAGCAAAGTAATTCGCTTACACACACACACACACACACACACACACACACACAGAATAGTCTGTATCTGTTAATCCCAAACTCCTAATTTATCCCTCCCTCCTTTCCCCTTTGGTAACTATAAGTTTGTTTTCTATTTCTATGAGTCTATTTCTGTTTTGTAAATAAATTATGGCATTATTTCATTCTTTTTTATGGCTGAATAATATTCCATTATATATATGTACCACATCTTCTTTATCCATTCCTCTGTTGATGGACATTTAGGTTGCTTCCATGTCCTGGCTATTGTAAATAATGCTGCAGTGAACATTAGGGTGTGTGTGACACTATGTTCTCAAGGGAGCACTTCCTTTCAGAAATGATATACTCTATGTCCACAATCCTGTTGGAAGAACAGTGATTCATTGTAACTCAGCCTGTGCAGGACTGGTTTGTCAGAACTGAACCTGCATTACCAGTATTCTGTTGACCCCTATGGCAAGAACTTTCCACTTGCAAATTATGGCTGCCTTTCTATTAGAGATTTCTTTTTTAACTCCCCTTATATGAACAGCAATACAGTTCTCCCGACTAGGTAACTTTCATTGGCTGTTTAATTGTGAAGTGTTAGAATTGACCTCAATCAAGATTCCCTTTATTCAATCAAGAATACCTTTAAAAGACTTCACTGAGAATTCTCCATAGAAGTAGATTCTATATTATATTGTCCAAGAAACTTCAAAAGTGGTGCATATTCATTGCCTTCACTAGACTTTTAATTTAAGCCATTAAATTCTCTAAAATGTCCAATGGTACCAGTAAAAGAGTCCTTTTTAATACTGTCATGAATTTACCAAATGTGTGCATCCTAGGAGACATCTTATCATGAAATGTCTTGAAGACATACTGATTAGGTCCCTCTTGATTGTTTTCAACATGGAATAGCATTTTCAGGACATGAATTCTGGGGATTCATCTCACCCATACTCTGCTTTCCTCCAGGGTGTTTATTTTAAGCAGAGTCAGCTCAAGTTGCACATAGAAACCCAAGTCTGCTTATCAGGTGCACCTGTTCGCCACTTTAGGTTGAACTTGTTATTATACTTCTTGCAACTTATTATCTCCCTTTAGTTTTTTTTTTCAATAGGCTGCCATGCTGGTCACCAGAAGATGTTGAGATAGCAGAAAATAGGCAGGGGATAAGCGAAAGTTCAACAATGTTTATTAACTGAGACTAGAACTAGTCTGAAGCAATTCTCTCTTCATCCTTCAATCCCATTACTTATAATTAGAACTCAAAAGGAATATAACAATACGAATAATATATAATGTTAATATTGTACTATGTTAATTCTAGTTATCAATAGCTTCAGTTTATCTGAGAGAAATATATTTCTTGTGTAAGATATTGGCATAGAAAGGAAATATTGAAGAACTAGAATAAGCAGTTTCTTCCTCTCATATGACTGAGACTCTAAGATCTCATTTGATAATAATATATTTAATGAGAGGACACAAGCCTAATAATGTACATTGTTAGGCACCAATTTATCAGCATAACTTATGCGGACGGAAGAAATTCCGTTCAGAATAATTAAGCACTAATTGATTATATAGTTGATGCTTGGAATGCAACATCGAATAAGACAGAGACCTCGTTCAAGGAACTCACAACTGCATCGGGGAATTGCTCTCATCCCGGCTAAATAGTCTCGGAAGATGAGGCAGCCTTAGCCATCCATTGCTTCAACTCCCTGGAGTAAAATCTGGCATTGCAACTCTTAAAAAAAATTCCTGCGATCATATTTTCTTTTTGGAGTTGGTTAGAAAAACATATAAATCACACACCTGAAGTATGTACACAGAATTCTTGAAGCAGTAAAAACAGGGATTTTCCTTAGTTTGCATCTAATAAAATAGAAAAGCAACCCACTTGACAGAAAGTGGGCTTCCTGAAGGCTCTGGCAGAGCCAGGCTCTGCCGTACACAGTGCTGTACATTCAGAGAACAGCGTTGTGTTGACACGTTGCAATAAATGGGGCTCCACTGTTGCCGCTGTTGCCACCACCAACTAAAGGAAGCCTTTCAAAGATACATTTTCCAAGGCTAAGATTTTAATGACTTTTCTTAGTTCTTGTGGTTCACTCTAGCAAAGTACAGATAGCTCTTGGCAGCACATCTGGGAGGATCACCCGTGGACATCTGAGTGCCATTGTGGGGCTTCCAGGGAAGAGTGCAAAGTGTTTTTTACAGTCTCAACACTGCCACATTTGGTTGGAAGGTGGAGACAGCTAAGTATTTTTAGTGATGAAGATAATCCTTGATCTTCCTGCACTTTTGCTTTGTCCCAGTTCACACTCTTTAAGGAGTGTGGTACTCGAGAACCCTCTATTGATAATAAGAAGTATTTTTGCCTCAAGTCAGTGTGAAGAGAGAGAGAGCCAAGGAGCACATCTTAGCCATTTTAGTTTTAATGTACTTTATAAAGTCTCTCAACCCCCACTCCCCACACACAATTTTTCTTTCAGGGGTTTAGCTGCGCTTCTGCTTTATTGATAGAGCACAACTTGCTAGGAAAATGGAAAGAACATTAGAGAAAGACATGAAGGGTTTAGTCCTCAAATAAACAATCAGAAAATGTGTGAATCACTTTGACAGTAATGGAACAGAAATTATGAATGTATGCATGTTTCTAGCATTGCATTCCTGCCTGACTCACCGCCTGGTTCTCCTTAACCTCTGAGGGTATGTGGTGGTGGAGGCGGGGAGGTATTTTATGCTCTCATGTTGTACAATCAGGAAGAAATGGGGAGGAAAGAATGGGATTGAAGTAGAAGGGCTAAGGAATCTTTAAGGAGAAACATTGGAAAGCACCTTTGGTGTGAGGAAAGTGGATCGAAGGGAGAAGGACTTCATGAAGCATTACTGTGGTCTATAGAGTCCCTGTTTGATAATTAGAAGATTGCACATGAAAATTAAGAGTAATTATGAAAGAGTTTTTTTGTCTTCTGGACTGGGTTTTCTCAACTTTGGTGCCATGCCAAGAAGCTGCATCAAGTGAATAACCGCTTGCCGAGTCATCTATTCAAAGATTGCTTTGTTTAGTATCCTTTCTGTGTATTTCGCCTCATAAAGTTTTTCTTTAATTTTTGTGGTGTGTCTTCAATGGATCTCTTAGAAACAGAGCCTGGCCAGGAGTTCAGGTCAGAAAAAACTCTCTAGGAGGGAGTGAAGCAAAGTAAGGAAGGAGAACGAGGCAAGGGCAGGTGTGATTTCTGGTCATGTCCAGTCTTGGTCTGATGCATGCGGGAAGCGTTGGACTCTTCACTGTGCTGAAGAGTGGGTCCTTGTACCATAATCACTCAGTCATGGGTGTTCTAAAGAAAAAATTATCCATGACGCTTGTTAAAGATGATGAGGCAGAATTTGTTCACGTAAGATTACTACAGTGGGGTTTGTAGTAGGGGAAAGAGATAGCAGTCAATTCTGACTCCAACAAGGACAAGTGAAAATTTATAACCAAGGAGCAGGGTCAGTGGGTGAAAAATTACAGTGGGCGAATAAGGTGAGGATTTTTTTGTTTTGTTTTGTTTTGTTTTTTTGCTAGACTGACGCAACAAAATTCTTGCTGAAGGCAGGCTAGGGTGATAAGATAATATCAAGGGTAGGGGTTCAGGTAGGAGGTGGCAGATGCCAAGATTGGAGAATTTTTGCCAAATGGACTAAGCCCGATTCTTGCTCTAAATGGATTTGACTACAAGGGCAGACTGGGAGGCCCAAGGCCCAGCTAGTGGAGCAGAGGATTCAGAGGAGCCTGATGAAAAGCTCAGTTAAGGGAGAGAGCCTTTGTCAGGTGGCGCATATCCCTCCTGGGTGAAGTGGCTTCCACCAGCGCAGGGCAGTTTTCTGGAAGAGGGCAACATCTATGAGCTGTTAGCCACCAATGCTCAGGGCAGCTGGGGCATGAGTAGATGTACCAGATTGGTAAAGGTGATCTGGTGCTATGAAGCAGTAGGATTTGGATTTGTAAGGGCTGGCACAGAGTTTGATCTGCACAAAGCAGATGAAGTTGGCATCTGTGTTGGGCAATTTGAAGAAGTATAGTATTTTCTCTTCATGTCAGTCAGACAGCATAATATCTGGACTCCTTAACAGGGACCTTTAAGGCTCATGCCAAGGTCTCCAGCCTCATGTAAGGATACTGTACTCCTCACATTCTATCTTTATCATATACCAAACTTCTTTGAGTCCCTAAATCCACCATCCCTTTTATCATCCACACCCTGTTCTCTCCTTCCTCATCAGTACCTTCATTTGACTGTTTCCTACCATTCTTCTTGCCATAACTTAGACATCACTCCCTCCTGGAGGCTTTTCTTGGTACCCTAAATTAGACATTCCCTTCCAGCCTCCTAAGGCACTTTGTACTGTCCTTCATAGTACTTTCCAGAATGCATTTTAGTTGCTGGTTGGCTTTTTATCCATGCATCATATAGACTACAAAGTCTATGAGGGCAGACATTAGCAACTGATAAGTACATGCATTATGAATTTATATATGAATATACAGAATAAATAAAAGAATATCTAAAGTTTTCATTTTGATGAGAATGAAGGTATTATCTTTCTGTTAAAATGTACAATAATACAAAATACAGATTAACCCACACATCTAAAAGAAGACCTTCTAAGTCAAATGTAAGTTTGGGAGGATCAAGAAAGAGCTAGGTAGTGAATCCCAATGATTAGTCTGCAGATTTAGGTAAACAATTTATCTCCCACACAACAGTAAATCTGTTTTTTGAATGTACATGGCTACTGTCATGCCTAATAACATGCACATCTGTGTGAAAGCATGTCTGCAGTCAGGGGAGGGTTTATCTTTGTGCATCATCCAAAAAGAAATGAAAAGTCCGAGTATCATGGGGAGGGATATGATAGAGGTCTACATAGTTTTTATCTTTAAAGAGAAGCAATTCAGGGAAAAGGCTGGGAACCGCTTGCCTAGAGTGAAACCACTCCATCAGGATGGATCTGGATATAAGTACTGGTACTGTGTGATGAGGAAGGGCATGAACTTTAGAGTCAGAAAGGCCTTTGGTTTAGTGCCAGCTCTGATGCCGGGGTGACCTTGGGTGGCACCATCACCATCCTCGTTCTACAGTTTCATCATTTGTAACGGCTGTTGTGGAAAGTCAGTGAGATTACGCCTGTGATAGGCCGAGCACTGTGCTTAGAGCAGTCAAAGCTCATGACCTTTGCTGGTTCCCCATAACACACCATGGTGGGCGAGCATGGGGTGGGGGGTAATTGCTTAACCTGATAGATGTGAGACTCCTGGCTAGTTGCATGAGATGAGGCATTCTCAGGTAGAATGATGAGGGAGAATGAGGGACCACAGAATCCACCCATCGTTCCATTGTGCTTAGTTCAGACCTGCATATAGAGTGTAAGAGTGTAATGACAATTGCTACCTCTATTGAGCATTTTCTGTGTGTCAGGCACTTTAAGTTAAACACTCTAGTTTTTACATTGTGTGAAAATTGTATACTGTCATCTCAATTTTACATACATGAAAACCAGGCTCAGAGACATCAAAGGATTTGCCCAAGCTACTACAGCTATGAAATGACGGGGCCAGGATTGGACCTAGATTTATATAGGTGAAGGCAAATGTTAAGTTTAATTTTAGGAAAAAAAAAAAAATATTGGAAGGAGAAATGAAACCCAGGATCTCGGCACTGCCTTTTCTTTCCCCCCTGCCCTGTTAGCAAGCCATTAGCCAGCTTTCAAAACAAGTGCTTCTTCTCTGTGACATAAAGATGGATAGAGGCTAATTAGAATGTAACTAAAAGGTAATTTTGTTATGATTTCCCTCGACCTTGGTCTCCAAGGTGACTCCACACCATATCTCATTCCAGCTTCTCTCAGTGCTGGGGAACGGGATATAATCTTTGGGTTCCTTTTGATTCGTTCTTCTTCTCTGAAATTTACTCCACAGTGTCCTCCCATCTACTATATATACATCAACCTTACAACCACAGGCATCTATAAATTGGAAGCATTGATTTAGAGGTCTTTTTTCTGACTGTTAGTTTTATGTATTTTGCAAACGAGAAAGAGAAAGATGTTCTCTGTGCAAGGATAAGGACACTACTGTATAAAGACTCCATATTTGGGATATGAAAACAGTAATCTTTAATGCTTAATAATCTTATATCTATTCCATTTTCCCCTTGATTTATGTTGCTGTTTGACAGCTCTTTGTGGTGTGGAATATCAGGAAATGGGGGTATTTGGCATTAATCATTTTCAGTAGGAACTTTTATTAGTCTTTTCTCTTTCACCATATTGTGAATTTTCTGACCTAACTCAATTGTAAAGTTTTCTAACATCATTGTCTTATAATCAGGACACATCTTACTACTTTTTAATAGACCAACATAGCATCAGAAGATTCCAGTGCTAGACAGGGATTCTAACAATTATAAAATCTAGTTTCTCAAAGTGTGTTCAAGCGTTCAAGGCTCTCACTATCTCCACCTTCTCTGTAAAACAATGACAAAATGTTTGCATGCTTAAGTGAGCTGTGGAAACAGTGATTAAAGATGAATTACAAAGGTTTATTCTAAGTATCCGCTTGGCTAATCTACACTGCCTCTCTAACAGGGAACACAGGGTACAGGATTGCTCAAGTTCACCGCGTTAACCATCCCCTTATCCCACTCCACCCCCACCCTTCTTTCATGGAGCATCTTGTGGGGCCAGTATGCCTCAGAATACACTGATCTGTTCAAATATTTGCTGCCGATTAGGAAACTAAGCCCCAGAGAAGTTAATTATCACCCACTGTGAGACCATGGGTGCCTCCATGTATTCTTTACCTTTGTTGTTGAAATCTGTTCCCTTGTCATTTAGGCCTGGGCATAGCAGTCAGACTAGAGAAGGCTTACCCTGCAGGCTACAAAAACTTTGGTAAAATCAAGTAATAGCTTGTGATATCAAGGTAGAATCGTTTCTGAAAAAAGAAACGTATTGGAGAAGCTAAATCAACACAGAAGTTTTAAAATTCTAATTTAAAATGAATGATGGTTTTTGATAATGGGATTGGACCCAGCTTCTTAGTTCAGAAAATCATTTTTTAATCACTGGGAAAACTATGCTGGACACTTTTGGTGTCCAGCATAAAATCTGATTTTTGAAATAATCAAAATAGTTGAATGCGTTTAAATGTGCTAAGTGATCTAGTTGAGATTACTTTTATGAAAAAAAAAAGTGATTCATGTTTCCAGATTTTATTAATGTAACACTAATTCTTATAAGTTTTGTTTTTATTTATGGAAGAAGTATTCAGTCTGGAGAGTCTAATGATTTTTAATATCTAGTTTATTTTGAAATAGAATGGATTATACCATTGACAGCATGTGACAAGTTTTGGTAAAGTACTTATTTTGGTGTAGTATAACAAGGCAACATAAGAAAGAAGGATAAAGCTAAATTGAGAAACTACTTAACAGTTGTCTTTTTCCACCATGGACTCAGGAGGAACAGCTGGCAGTCTGGGGTGCTCTTAGCATCTGATCATAATATCCTTAGGGGTGTATGGTACAGCAGTGAGGGAATTTCACTTTTAGCTTTGGTGATAATTATGAAAGGTCTGTAAGCAATTTTTTCTTTTATTTCTGCAGTTCCTTCTTCCCCACTTCACCCCCATTCTTCTTCCCCTTCTTCACAGCATTCTTTAAGTGTAGCTTGCTGAATTATAAATGTAGTTATCTTTCCTCTCTTTTCTTTATTTAGCCTTCTAGTTAAATCGTTGGTCATAATGATATTTTATATTTGTACAGAATATTGTGATATATATATAGTACTTTCACAAGCATTTTTATTTAATTCTTACAAAAATGCATCAGGTAGGCAGAGCAGATGTTGCTAATTGTCTTTACAGATGATGAAAATGAGGATTAGGGAGATCAAATGATTTGTCCAGTTCACAGCTAAAGAGCAACAGACTGGAATCAAAGCCAGGTGTGCTTTTTATTTTAATGAAGTTTAGAATATGTTTTTCTTCACTACAAAATGAATTCATATGTTTTATAAGATATTAGATAAAGTAAAGAAGAAGAACATGAGGATAAATTACCTCTATCTCCAACACCCAAAGATAATTGTTATTAAATTTTGGTATTCTTCTGTTCACTTTTTAAAATATGTGGATTTTTAAAAAATAATTACAGTCAAATTACATATATGCCTACATCCAAGTTTTTTCTGGTTGACCTTTTTATATATGTATTTTTAAAGGTTATAAAATATTTTTACTTGACCCTTTTCAAAATACAAAAATTAAATATATCAATGAGATCTTAACGTACATATCACATATTATATGCTGGGGTTGCTTTTAGTATAGTATTTCTTCTTTTTAGAGTTGCTGTCTCTCTGACCCTTTCTTTTCTCCTCTTTCCACATTGCAAAGACACCAATAGAGGATTTGTTGTGTAGTAACAACATTTAGTAAAGACATAAATGTTCTAAAATAGAGGCATGTAAGAGAAAATTATGATACCTTCAACACGTTGAACAAGTTTTATAGCTTTTAAAGGTGTTTATGATGAGGGTGCTATACTATTAGGAAACACTTATTAAGCATGCAAAAAATTCATAAAAATAAATCGGGAAGGAAATACTCCAGAATATTGATGGCATTTTTCTCTAGGTGACATTTTAAAATTCAATTCAAAATTTTTATTATTTTAAGTAACCCAAGTGATTAATGATAAAGAGACAAATTGTGAGGTAGAGATGGGATCCTCACCTGCGTATTTGCCCTTCATCTTTTCCGTGACTGTCCTACTCGGTGAGGTTTCTTGTCTTTTGAACAACCCTCTCCTCTTCTATGGTAATAATTCTAATGTGAATTATGAACCAATTTACTCTTTCTCTTATAGAATCCTCAAAGTTTGCCTTTTTCCTTTAGTGAGCTGTTTATCAATAGATTAAGAAGACTACATTTTGGGACATTAGCCTTCTAAACCTTCTTTTGATTGAATGGACTCTGATAGAATATAAAAGAAAAAAACATTTACTTTCTTCATATTCTAGATTTGTGTCTTTATCATATAATAGACACGTTGATAATATTTAGCTAGGTGCTTATTTGTGTCATTTGGGTAATTAGGAATACAGCTGTGGGGCACTGAACTAAGAAAAAATGCAGACAGAATACCACTCAAATGTTAAAACTTTCCTTAAAACCTTTGTGTTTGGCAGTACATTGTGAGACACTTTAGGAAGGCTTTTAGGAGTGCGAGAAATGTAAAGTAGCATAAGGGATCCTTTGCTCAAACCAGAACATATCTCTTAACAGTACAAAAATGAATGCTTGGTCCAGTTTATTTTTCAATTTCTCTATTTCTCTATAATGCACAGAGTATATTGAAAGCATTTTATATCTCCTGTTTTGTGAGATGTGCATCTTCTGTGACAACAATTTGTCACCAAGGCAACCAAGCCTTTGCTTAATGTCCAGCACTTTAGTAAAATAAAATGCATGTCATTTTAAGTACAGTTTTTTTTTTTAAGTAGAGATGGTTTGAGATTTTATCTCTAATGAAAATGAAACTGTTTATTATTCTGTTTCCCACCAAATCACATCTTTCTAAGTGTTGAGGGATCCTTCTCAGAAATATGATTGTTTCAGGTCCGAGGCGCCATTCTTCATCCCGCTGCCTTCTAAGCTTGACACATTAACAATTATTATCAGATTTTGCTTTTGGTCTCCATCCATCTATGCGATTTGAACTTCCTTAATCCTATTTGAAACACAAGTGAGTATAAATAAATAAAATATTCAAATTGAATAGGAAAGTGAAGCTATCCAAAAAATTCAGCCTGTAAAGACAATCAGCCAGACAGATCCAGGCTGAGTGATACTTTTAATTTTTCCCAGTGGTTTCAGTGTCCCTATGGATTATCAAAATTAATATTGATGATTTCTGCTTCAGCTTTGAAGACCATGTTAGATATGTGCAATTTCCCAAAGTTCAGCTCTTCCAGGGTTCTACCGCCTGCTTTTTCATCTGTAAAGTATTTGATCTGTTGCCTCTGTTTGTCCATGGAGGGCATATGTGGTGGAGAATAACTTTTCCGAGACTCATTCAAAGCCTTCAGTATGAGTCTACTTTCATTTCGGATCGAGTTAATTTGTTCTGTTTTCGACCACCAACAATATAGTGTATTTGCTGGTTGGTTCATTCATTCAAAAGAATCTTTATGTCTAGGAAAGTGAGGAAGACAGAAAGGGGAACAGAGATCAACTCCCTTCTTTGAATCTAAAGCAGAGAATCAAACACACAGCCTTCTTTGTTAGTTTCTTGAAAGGAAGTGAGGAACTATCAGCCAGCGACCGTGACTGTAATAACTTTGTAAGATTCTCAAACTTGTTTACTTTCTCCTGTTCATTGTTTGTTAGCTCCTGTTATCCCAAACCGAGCGTCATTTAACAGCTTAAAGACATAAGATCTGTGAGCTGGTCTCCAGAAGCTGTGAGACTGGGGGAGATTAGGGAAGAAGTGGTAAAAGGGGAGAAATCATCCAACTCCTCAGCAGTTTGAAGGAGATGGAGACAGTTGTCCAAGGACTGGGTGATTGAATGGCCGCATTGAAGGAGAGCTCACTGGATCCCTGAAGTCTGTACCATGGATGAAAGAAGGATGATGATGGAGATGAACCTGAGCTTGAGTCAGGCCAGCACTAACAATGGAAATGCCTGAATGATCTTGGTGTACAACCTCCTTTAGTCCGCTTCCCCAGGCTGATCTTGGCTTTCTTAAATGCTTCCATTCCTAGATAAGATCGCCAAGACTTTTCTACTTGCTCTTTTGACTTCATGGGATGTTGCGATGAAGAGGTGGAAGGTCATAGTCCTTTGTATGTAATGAGGCAGGATGCAGAGTGCTGAGAAGCAGGGGTGACCTCTGTGAGCTTAATTTTTTTTAATCAGTGAAAAGTAAATAATAGTATCTGTCTAGTAGTGTATGTCACAATTAGATTTGATAATCACTGGTTCTACTTAGGTTGTTATTTATCTTTTTTATTTACACTTCTCATTTTCTTAATTGGTTTGTAAAATTCTTAAATATCAAGATCACGTCTTAAATCTGTTGTATCTCTGGTACCTCATACTAAGCACTCTGGACTCTGGGGCTCAGTAAATGGCTTTTTATGAATGCTGTATGCCCTAGGCTGGGATATAGCGATAGCTAAAACTTATGGAGCACTTACGGTATGCTAGATCATGTCTGTATTAACCAAGTAATTGCACAAAGACACTGAGGGCAGCTGATCGTCACCATTTTATAGATAAGGGAACTGAGGCCCAGAGGTAAAGTAACTTGACCAAGTGGTCCAGATGGTAGTGTGACTCCAGAAACTACTCCCTTAATCACTGTGCTCTACTGAGAACCACCTGGCATCCCTCATTAATTCCCTAAGTCAGGGAAAGAAGAGGAAACATTTGTGCCCATACAGAATGGGCAAGTGGCCACTACTGCTTCTGAGACTGGAGGGATTTTTGTATGTGCTTCATGCCCAAGAGCCGAGCCTGTTCTTCTTTTTCCAGGAAAGTCCGAGAAATAATCTGACAGTGCAGATTTGGAAACAAGAAGTGTGGGCCTGTTGCTGCTGCTCTAGCAGTTAACTCATTCTTTTTTCTTCACTGAGCAGTTTCCAAAGTGAAACTATCTTGCTCTGCACACCTAAACAATAAGAATAGTAAGAACAATCACAGCAGTGACACACTTATACTAAAAATGTAGATCTATTCATATGCCATCACTGTTCGACTCATGAGTTTTCACATAGAGGAAGCTGACTGTCACCATGTTCATAAATATATTAGAGATTTGTATTATTTATTTTAAAAGGTGTCTTTTTCCTCAGAAGCCCTTTGGGCTGTGCTGGACAGAAAGAGGTGGTGAAATGGGAGGACCGTGAACTGTAGGGATGGACAGATCTGTGTTCACGCCTAGCTGCACTGTGGATTAGCTGCATGAGTTGGGTCAAGTTACTTACCTTCACTAAGCCTCCAGGGATGCTAACGTATGACTTGCAGGTCTCTTATGTTTTGAATTTCAAACAAGTTATGTGGACAGTGAGAATTTTTCAGCTGCCCCATCGTGATATTTTCTTGCCTTACCAGTATGGCTGCTCATGGTTACTCAGACTCATGAAATCATTACACAATTACATATTTCCTTTTGGTTTCACAAACCTGAGCGTAAGTTTCTTTCAGGGTTCTGAGAAAATTTAAATGGCAACAATAGTTTTTTGTCTTGGGCACTAAATACAGCATCTTGCCTCCAGGTGCTCTAAGAAATCTGTGCATGTGCTATTCCATGAATCATCACAATTTTCTTACATGTTGCAGAATAGAAAAATATGATTATGTTTATTCAAAGGCTTAATAAGAAGTTCTTGGATTCTAATGAGATCTGTGAATTGAAACATACGTAAATGTTAGCTAATCAATTAAGTTACAGCAGTATTTTCTTTTCCCAGTATTGATGTATTCCATACAGGTGGTGTGATCAAGCATCCCAGTTTCCTGGGATATAGGACTATCAGTGCTAAAATTAGGAAAGTCCTTGACAAACCAAGACAGATTGGTCACTTTACATATAAGGGTGAGAGGGGTCTGTGTTAATATCAGTTACACGAATTTATCTTCTGATAAATTCATTAAAATTTCAAATAACTATTTTTACTTAGTTGCTCTTAAATAATGTGACTGAATTTTATTTTCAACTTTTAAATTTCTAGGTTTTATATTGTTTTGAAGCTTGTATCAGCGTAGGTATAAGAAGTTATTAGTCTTTTATCAAAATTAGAGAGAAAATTGAGGGTTTCAGAAGATAATTTTAAGATTTTATAATTGGTTTCCATTCCAAATCTTTCTGCATCCTGAAAATGGCCATCTCAATGCCTGGGTCCATTATAATATAATATAATATAATATATAATAATATAATAATAATATTATTATTGTGTAATTTACAGGTAGAGTCTACTTTTTGCCAGGTTTTGAGCCATACCTATATTCTAGAACAATTGCAGGAAAACTCATTTTAGAAAAAGGGGGAAAAAAGAGCCCAAGGGAATTATCCTCCAGAAAATTTCATTACGTATCAAAAATAACAGAAAACAGAAAATCTCAAAAAGAACAAACTAATTATTTTTTTCAGTATAGAATAGATAACCCATTTCTCATTTTCTAATAAAAATGCGCAAAGACTCAAAGATTCAGAGTTTGAAACTGAAATTAATTTTTGTTCTTTTCAAGTGGGTCTTTGATGCCTATAATGTGTCTCTCCTGTTCTGTACAAATTTAGTTTCAACTTAACATCTTCTAACCTTCATTATAATCCCACCTCTCTTTTCTGCTTACCAAAAATGGTCTCAGAAACAACACAAAATTAGTTACACTGCTATGTAACTAATTATCCATCCTCCAGAAATTCCATTTTAACGTGAGTGAGAGTCCTAGACTAAAAAATAGACCTCTAAAGGTATAATACCAGATGCAAGGAATTCCAGGTAGTAGGAGGACAGCGGTGAACCTTGCTGTTACCTCTGAAATCATACCATGGAAGGAATCATTTTCCTGAGGAAAAATCTAAGAGGTGCCGCCTGGTCATGACTAGAGGCCCACATCTGAGTCCAGGTGTAACTTTGAATTACTTATTAACTACTTCAGCAGCAATTCTCAATGTGTATGAAATACATTGCCACCTTTGAATGCCTGGAGACCAGACTAATTTTTATGTTCTTTTTATTCTCCCAGGTTGACTAAAAATGCAGAAAGCTATAGCTGAAGCAAGGATCCATCATTGATACAAGAGCGCCATGGTACCCAGGGTTGTGCTGGTGAGTAGCTTTAGTTCTTGCATGTCTGCATGCGCCCCTTGCTGCTCTGTGGCAGCCTGTGAATCTTCCCTGTTGATGACATCACAGCTGGGGTTTGTTAGGCAGTGTAGGTTCTTCAGCCTCCAAGGGCATGATTAGTGATCAGTTCAAGCCAATCTTGGCAGTTCTATTCCACTTTGCTTCTGATTGGTTTAAGGGTAAATATGACCCAGTTCTGCTTGATGGGTTGTAAAGAGGTGCTTCTGGGGCAGATTTTCTTCTATGTTAAAGAAAAGCAGAGTCTTAAGAAAAGATTCTCTCCTTTTCTTGAATGCTGCTGGGGAGCGTGTGATGCTTCAGCTTCAGTAGATGTCTTGACATCATGGTGATATACCCAAGGACAAAACTACAATGCTTTGATGATGGTGGAACAGACAGCAACTCAATTTGCTGCAGCAACTGTTGAGTTGCTGTACCAAATTTAGAACTGCATGTCTTCTGTCTTCTTAATTTTTAAGGTAATTAAAAATTTAGCCAAATGTTCTGCAACTTGCAGCCAAAAGCATCCCCGGGGGCTGCCATCACATAATAATAAAATATTTTAATTTGAACTATACGTATTTAAAAATATTATGCAAAAATGCAAATAGAGCCTCTTTAGTAAAGTGTGTTATATTTATTTTTCTCTAATTTACGTTTAAGGAAAATAATGCCACTTACATAAAAACATAAATCCCTTGCTTTTGTCTTCCATCAAATTGCTACCCTTAACTCTTTCCTATAAATAAGATCTAGAACTACCACTGACAAGAGAATCCAGATGACTTGGTGTTTCATACATTTCAGATATACCAAAGGCTGGATTGGGTCGTCTGGAATATACATAGCCCCATGGATTCATGTCTCATTACCATTAACATCTCCAGCCACTCACTTCCTTCCACATAAACACAGCACTTAACAGCTGGCCTTTCCTTTTTCCCTGTCCATTTTCCCTGCAAGCTTTAGTTTTGTCTTTTGTATTCTTCCTTGTTTTTCTTATTGCCAGATGTCTTTGATACTCAGGATTTGAGCTTAATTTGATTTTCACCTTGCACTTTCACCTGATTTCACTTTTTCATCTTATACTTCTGCTTCCGATTTGTAGCCATTCCTGATCTGGTCACAAACCATCTATCTCTCTTATTTACAACCTCAGTCAGTTAGGGATTCAAATGGACCAGGCCCTAATAACTGGAGTTCCAGTGTCATTTAGTATCATGAATGATCGCTGGAGTGCCTATACTTTTAAAGTCTTTGTTTAGTTGTCCATAAATACCTGACAAGAGTGACAAGAGGCATTGGTAGAAAGCGCAAGTGTAGCAGAATAAAATTGCACTACAGATTTTCTCATGTAGACTTCCATGTGTTACATAACCTGTGAAAGAAAAGATTCATAGACTTAAATAATGTAGCACTTTGAATTGAGATAAGAATGCATCTATCTGAATATAGCCTAAATTTCTGAAATCTCAACCATCTATGACTACAAAATAAGGTTCAATCATGTATTATGTTCAAATTAGTGAACCCCGGTTGGCCTAATTGCTCAAAATCAGCTTTCTCTTAAGTGTGTTTTCTGCCTATTTTTTGAGATGCCCCATGAAAGAACATTGTGGAACTTTCACATTTACGCACTTGTAAAGAAATGCAGTTAAGTGGTATGAGTGCTATTCTGATGCTTCAGGGAGAATTATCTGAAAGTTAAATCTTATTTGGAAAGTGAGACGTGGGGTAGAAATGGCTGCAAAAAAGAGTATGAGCCTGGAATGCTTCTCTGCCCCTTACTTGTATTACAGATTCTGTGTTTATCTTTGCTCAGCACCAATAATTCTTTACTGCATGAATCATTACAGTTACCTGTAAGGTTTAAGGAACCAACATGGAAACATCATGGAAAACCACAGAAGGAAAAAAGAGTTCCTAAAGAACAAGTGGTGAAACAGCATTAGATAGAATCATGTCATTTGAGAAATGTTAAATTAAACAAGACACTAAAAAGCAAGCCCCTCCAAAGAAGACATGCAGATGGCTAACAAACACATGAAAAGATGCTCAACATCACTGATCATTAGAGAAATGCAAGTCAAAGCCACAACGAGGTACCACCTCACACCGGTCAGAATGGCCATCATCAAAAAATCTAGAAACAATAAATGCTGGAGAGGGTGTGGAGAAAAGGGAACTCTCCCGCACCGTTGGTGGGAATGTAAATTGGTACAGCCACTATGGAAAACAGTATGGAGGTTCCTTAAAAAACTAAAAATAGAACTACCATATGACCCAGCAATCCCATTCCTGGGCATATACCCTGAGAAAACCATAATCCAAAAAGAAACATGTACCACAATGTTCATCGCAGCACTATTTACAATAGCCAGGATGTGGAAGCAACCGAAATGCCCATCAACAGATGAATGGATAAAGAAGATGTGGCACATATATACAATGGAATATTACTCAGCCATAAGAAGGAATGAAACTGAGTTATTTGTAGCGAGGTGGATGGACCTAGAGTCTGTCATACAAAGCGAAGTAAGCCAGAAAGAGAAAAACAAATACCGTATGTTAACTCATATATATGGAATCTAAAAAAATGGTGCTTATGAACCCAGTGACAGGGCAAGAATAAAGATGCAGATGTAGAGAACAGATCTGAGGACACAGTGGGGGGCAAAGGGGAAGCTGGGATGAAATGAGAGAGTAGCATTGACATATATACACTACCAAATGTAAAATAGATAGCTAGTGGGAAGCTGCTGCATAACACAGGGAGATCAACTCCATGAAGGGTGATGACTTAGAGGGCTGGGATAGGGAGGATGGGAAGGAGTTGCTGGAGGGAGGGGATATGGGGATATATGTATAAATATCGCTGATTCACTCTGGCATACAGCAGAAATCAGCACAACAGTGTAAAGCAATTATATTCCAATAAAGAGCTTAAAAAAATAAAAAGCAAGCCCAAGAGGATTTTATAGCACTATGATAATAAAAGATAATAGTATATTTCAACAAATCAGTTATATATATTTTTAAAAACCCTACACTTTTCACTATGTGAAAAGTATCAATAAATCCTTTTAGGGAAATATTTATTTTGGTAAGGAAGCATGGGATACTGTAGCATATGCCAAATCTCTTGAAGTGGACCACTAGCAAATGACAATATAATGAGAAAAAAGATTAGTCTCTGAATTTCAAGAAATAAAGCTTTTGTTCCCTCTATTTATTCCATGTTAGCAAGGGAGTGCCTCAGGAGGATTTTTTGAGGTCTTTATTTGTCCCCCTATTGAATGAATGAAGAGAAAAATTGGTCTCCAGTTACCAGACAGGGATGCCTTAACAATCTAGGTGAGACTAATTTAGTTAGACATCACTGCTATTGCCAGACTTCCGCCTCAGGACTGTATTGAGTTTGCATTCTTGGGCAAAGTGTCTGTTGACTAATGAAACAGACATTGATGTAAACATGTAGAGGTCAGGAAGCATCATATTTAGCAACAGAGAAAGCTGTTTACAAGTTTTCTCTGAATCTATTTTGATTTAAGAATCTATGAAGTACAATGAAATATTATTTAAAAAGAAATGAGCTATCAAGTCATGAAATGCTCCTTAAGTGCATATTGCTAAGTGAAAGAAACCAATCTGAAAAGGCTGCATACTATGTGATTCCAACTCTATGACGTTCTGGAAAAGGCGAAACTATGAAAACAGTCAAAAGATCAGTGGTTGCCAGTGGTTTTGGAGGTAGGAGGGACTTACATGGAATTTTCAGGGAGGTAAAAATATTCTGCTTGACACTCTCATGGTGGATACAAGTCACATTTTTCAAAACCCGTAGAATATACAATATCAGAGCAAATCCCAGTGTAAACTATGGACTTTAGTTAATAAAAATGTATCAGTATTAATATTGGCTCATCAATTTTAACAAATGTAGGGACTTCCCTGGCAGTTCAGTGTTTAGGACTCTGCCCTTCCACTGCAAGGGGCACGGGTTCAATCCGTGTTTGGGGAACTAAAAATCTCCCATGCCATATGGCACGGCCGAAAAAAAAAAAAATTGTAACAAATGTACTACACTAATGCAAGATGTTAATGAGATAAGAGGGGGGAACTTTTGGGGTTAGGGGATATATGAGAACTCTTTGGGCTTCCTGGTCACTTTTCTGTAAATCTAAGACTACTCTAAAAGAACAGTCTATTAACTAAAAATATTAAAATAATATTTCTTATAGAATAAAAAGCTATGAAGAAGCTGAACTCTTCAAATGCATGGGTCAGGACAAGCTGCATTCTTATTAGTAGTAAACTTTTGGTCTCTATAGGATATGCCTAAACCTTATCACTAATAATGTACTTATTAGGAATATCTTGGCAGGAGATGAACAAAAAGAGGCTCAAAGAGAATTATGGGAATGCATTAAGAAGTGAACACATGTTAAAGAGAGAAAGCATACAGAAGTAAATCCTTCCAAAGTTTTATATTAGAGAAGTTTTAAGGAATGTTTTTCTTCTTCACATTTGACTGGCCAAATATATCTTGTTTAATTATAAAGACAAAGTTTAGAAGGGACCATGAGGAAAAGGCATAGTTAAGCTATAGTAGTAGGATTAGAGTAGAACAATTTCATTTTAAAAAATTACCTCTTTCAGAATTGGGTTTTTATACCATTTATTTTTTTCTGATTTTAGAAGTTATTTATGCTCATAGTAGAAAATTTGGAAAATGTGGAGAAGAACATTATAGAAAACATATATCTCCTACGATCATTTCACTCAGATATAATCAGTATCAACATTTTGGTATATGTTCTTTCAAACTTTTTCACATGTTCACTCATTCTTCATTTATTTATTTATATTTCCTCACTGTTTAAAAAAACTTCTGACTATATCCCTGAATGAGTTTCCTAGGGCTAGTAACAACTTATTGCAAACTTGGTGGCTTCAAACAGCAGAAGTTTCTTCCCTCACAGTCTGGAGGGAAGAAGTCTGGAATCTAGGTGCTGGCAGACCTGCACTGCCTGGGGAGCTCTAGAAGAGAATCCTTCCTTGCCTCTCCCAGTTCTGGTGGCTCCTGGCCTTCCTTATCTTGTGGCTGCATCAGTCCAATCTCTGCCTGTGTTTTCATGTGGCTTCCTCCTCTTCTCCCGTGTGTCTCTCCTCTGCGTGTCTCTTATAAGGACACTGGTCGTTGAATTAGGGCCACTGGATAATCCAGGATGATCTCATCTTGAGATCTTAAGCTTAATTACATCTGCAAAAATCCTTTTTCCATATAAAGTCATATTCACAGGTTCTGGAGAATTAGGGTGTGAGCATATATTTTGGGGGGCTGCTACTCAACCCACTGTGCCAACTATTATTGAAAATCACTGGGTGAATGAGTTTGATTTTCTTTGTACATTAAGATTGTTGCTATCACATATCTCATTGACTCTAAATTGCCCACCATTTTACCTTTTTACATCTCTGCAATTCACATGCATTTTACAGATGATGGCATATCGTGTTAGCTTGTTTTTGTTTTTCTGTTCTTTTTTTTTTTTTTAGTGGTACTTAAAATTGTGCTGTACCTTTCATTCAGATGAGATGAAATGCACTGTGTTGCTTTATTTTCTTTTTTTATTGGAATATAATTGCTTTACACTCTTGTACCAGTTTTTGAGGTACACCAAGGTCAGTCATCTGTATTTATACATATATCCCTGTATCCGCTCCCTCCCTCGACTCTCCCCCACCCTCCCTGTCCCAGTCATCCAAAGCATCATCCATCCTCGAGTTGACTGTGTTGCTTTAAAAAAAAAACTTTATTTACATAAGATTGACATTTTAAAAAGCTGTACATATTTAATGTATACAACTTGATGAGTTTGGGGATAAGAATATGCCTGTGAAACTATCACCACCATCAGGCCATAAACATATCTGTCACCTTCCAAAGTTTCCTTCTGTCTCCTTTATTATTATTATTTTTTTGTGTGTATGTATTTGTAGTAAGAACACAACATGAGATCTACCTTCTTGGCAGATTTTAATTTTACAGTATCATATTTTCAATTGTAGGCACCGTGTATAATGAATTTCCAGAACTTATTTATCTTTCATAAATGTTGCTTTGTACCATTTGACCATCACCTCCCCATTTTCCCCTCCACCTAGCGCCTGGCAACCACCATTCCATTCTCTACTTGTATGAGTTCAACTATTTTAGATTACATATGTAAATGAGGTCATCCTATATTGGTCTTTCCTTGTCCAGTTTTTTTCACACAGCAAAATATCCTTTAGGTTCATCCATGTTGTCGCAAATGGCAGGATTTCCTTCTTTGAGGTTGAATTACATTATGTGTTACATTATATGTACCTACCACATTTTCTTTATCTATTCATCTGTCGATGGACATTTAAGTTGTTTTTATATTTTGGCAGTTGTGAATAATGCTGCAGTGAACGTGGGAATGCAGGTTTCTCTTTGAGATCCTGATTTCAATTTATTTGGATAACTATCCAGAAGTGGGATTCCTGGATTATATGGTAGTACTATTTTTAACTTCTGGAGGAATCTCCGTATGTTTTCCATAATGGGTGTACCAATTTACATTCCCACCAACAGTGCACCAGGGTTCCCTTTTCTCTGCATCCTTGCCAACACTTGTGATCTTTTGCTTTGTTAATAATAGTCATCCTAACAGGTGTGAGGTGATATCTCATTGTGATTTTGATTTGTATTTCCCTAATAATTAAAGTTGAGCACCTTTTCTTATACCTGTTGGCAATTTGTGTGTTTTCTTTGGAAAAATGTCTATTCAGGTTCTTTGCCCATTTAAAAAGATGTGTTTTCCGTAGTTTTATTGAGAAATAATTGACATACATTACTGTTTAAGATTTGCCCACTTTAAAATTAGATTTTTTTTTACTATTGAGTTATATGAGTTTTTAATATGTTTTGCACATTACCTTTTTATCAAGTAAATGGTTTGCAAATATTTTCTCCCATCCAGCAGGTTGCCTTGTCATTTTGTTGATTGTTTCCTTTGCTGTGCAGAGCTTTTTGATTTGATGTTGTCCCACTTGTTTATTTTTGCTTTTGTTGCCTGTGCTTTGGTGTCACAGATGTCCAAAAAATCATTGCCAAGACAAATGTAAAGGGGCTTTTCCCCAATGTTTTCTTCCAGAAGTTTTATGGTTTCAGGTCTTACATTTAAGTCTTTAATATATTTGAGTTGATTTTTGTGTATAGTGTGAGATAAGGGTTCAATTTCATTCTTTTGCATGTGAATATCTGGTTTTCCGAGGATCATTTATTAAAGAGACTATCCTTTCTCCTTTGTGTGTCCTTGGTACCCTTGTTAAAGATTTAGGTGACTGTATGTGGGTGTTTTTATATCAGGGCTCTATTCTGTTCCATTGGTCTGTATGTCTGTTTTCATGCCAGTATCATACTGTTTTAATCATTATAGCTTTGTAATATAATTTGAAATCAGGACGTGAGATGCCTCCAGTTTTTTGCTTCTTGCTCTTCTTCTTTGGTTACTCTGAGCTTTTTGTGGTTCCATATGAATTTTATGATTACTTTTTCTATTTCTGTAAAAAATGCCAATGGAATTTTGATAGGGATTGTATTGTCTCTAGAGTGCTTTGGGTAGTATGGACTAAATATCTTTAAGAAAAGTTCTATCAATTTACATTATTAATAATAATTTGAAAAAAGGTTTTGAATATTGAGTGTTTTTTTAATTGCCCAGTAAAAATTATATGCCAAGATTTTAATCTACACTTATTTGCTTAATTTAACTACTTGCTAACCTCTTGTTTTTGTCACTTTATTTTTCTATTAAAAAGTTAGTATTTTTCTTTTAAATTTATTATTAATAAGTATGACTTGCTGAATATCTAAAAAGTGCTTGTCAGGAAACAACCTCTGCAAAGCAAACATTATTTTCCTTATTTTCTTCATGAGGTAACTGCTTTGTAGGAATGATTGATGTATTTTCTAAAAATATTGTTTATTAGTCTTTGAGAAATATTTTCTGGATTATTTCTAGTTTAAGAACAGGCTTTTCTATTTGTTTATATTTCTTAACATTCAAAAGTATTTTTGTTTTTTTATTTGTTTAATGTGGTCACTGTTATTGAATTTTTCTCTATAAACATTATTCTTTGGAAGGCCTTTCTTACCCCCAAGATCCATTAAATATTTACATCTATTTTTGTCATGCCTTCTTATAATTTACTTCTAATATTCATTTTTTTTTGGTTGGTCCAGCATTTTGTTGTCATTCTTGTTGTATCATGCTGGGTTAGGATCTAACTGGAGTTTTCCCAAATCCCTGATTTGCCCAACACTATTCAAAAATTACTTGTCATTTGTTAATTGGCTTGTGATGTTTACTTCATAATATATTAAGTTTTATACATGCCAGGGCTTCCTTCATAGATATTGCAGCTATTCTGTTTATCTCTGTGATATGTATTTAGTGATAGCACACTATTAATCACTGTAGCTTTAAAATGTATTTAGCATTTTGTAGAGCAAGTATCTTCAAAACACTTTCTCCCTCTTTGCTTATTCCCACAATATTTCCTCTTCCCATCTAAGTTATTTTAAAATTGATTTGATAATGACTTGAGCATAATAAGAAAAACATATACTTAATACTTTTCTTAGCCACATTTATTGTCTATTTCATTCAAAATATTGTTTATTTAATGTCTGTTACGTGTGAATCACTATTTTGGTTGCTAGGGATTCAAACTTGAACAAGACAGTCATGTTCCTGCCCTGTCAAATTACATTCAAAATTGGGAAGAAGAAGAATAAATCTATTAATAAATACATATAGACTATAATTTCAGGTAGTGATAAGTGCTGTGAAGAAAAATAAAGCACAGTAAAGGGCTAGACAGTGACTAAGTTTACTTTATGAAGGATGGCTGGGAGGGTTCTTTCTGAGGAGCTGGTATCTGAGCCCGTGGAGCCAGTGAGGGGCGTCGAGGAATCTGGAGGAAGGACTTGCCGGGCAGAGAGAGTGGCAGACGCAAGGACCCCAAGGAAGGACATGCTCAAGGGTGTTATGCCCAAGGTATGGCGTTGCTGCTTGAGTGGCTGCAATGGAGGGGACCAGGACAGAGTGGTCAGTGTGAGAGGCCTCGACAGATGAATAGGTCGAAGTCTTCTCTGATTTCCTGTGTGTTACAAAAAGGAGTTCGGGTTTTATTCCAAGCCATTGGAGGGTCTAGAACAGGGAATTAACGTGATATAATTTGTGTCTTCCAGGTAGAGAGGAGAAAGCAGCTAGGGGTCTTTAACTCAAATCCATAAGAGATGCTGGCAGCCTGGGCCACATTTGCAGCAATAGAGTGGTGAGCAGTAATCAAACTCCACCTAGAGCTGGCAGGAATCGCAGCTGGATTGGATGTGTGTGGAAGGAGATAGCGAAGTGATAAGAGAGTCCCCTGGATGTCAGGCTGAGGGCCTGCGTGATGGCACCTTTACTGAGAAGTGGAAGAGCTTAGGCAGAGTTTCAACAGGCCATCCAAGTAGAGATGTCAAGTACCTACCCTATGGGGCAGGGACTCAGCACATATCAGAACCAAAGATATGAGTTGGGATGTCATCAGCTTATAGATGGAACTTAAAACCAAGGGCTTGATGAGGCCACCCAGAGAATGAGCGTAGATAGAGCCTGGGCTCTGGTGAAAGGAAGGAAGAAAAAGTAAGCAGGAGAGAAGACTCAGGACCAACAGCAAAGGGGGAGAGAGCCAGGTGGGAGTGATATGTGGGGAGGCAGGTGCCACAGTGTTGCAAGGAGGGAGTGATCAATTGTATAAATGTGGTTGGGAGGTCCCAGGAACGGAGCTCTGGGTTTAACCAGGTTGCTTTCACTGGAACTGAGCTAGGGGAAGAAAATGCAGCTTGGGAGTGGGTTCAGGAGAGAATAGTAGGAAATAGCAGAAAGAGAGAGAACATGGACAACTCCTTAAAGAACTTTGGCTATGAGGAGGAGCAGAGGAGTGAGGTGCAGATGGGTGTAGGATCCCTGGAGGGCGAGCTTTTTAATATGCGGCATTTTATAGCTGATGTAGGGGATTAGAGTGCTGATGACAGGGATCCAGGAGAGAGGGAGACGCTCCTAGTCTGCAGGAGTCTAATCCTTTACAAACAAGAGTGATTGCAATCTCTGGTGCATGCAGAAGGTTAGGCTTTGGGCAGGAGAAGGGGTGTTTATCAACTTTTATTTAAGTGAAGTCATCTCAATTCTAAGCGGCTCTGATATGTAGCTCATTCAGGAGAGCGCACTGTCTCCTATTGCTCATCCAAGTATTTATGATGATCTGCAGGTAATCTGTGAATAAAAGAGCCATGCATTAATTGGCAAACCCGCAAACTTTCTATGACAGATTCATTTAAATCACCTTATTTGTAAAAGTAAAAAAAAAAAAAAAATCCTTCCAATCAGCCTCTTAAATGTGACTTGTTCTGTCCAACGGAACCCGCTAGGCATCTGCTGACTCTTCAGTCTACATCTTCCCATTACGATTGATTATCCTCTACTTGAATGTGCTGCTGAAATCTAGGGGGTACCTATGGGGAAACAAACAACAGATTTTTGCATTGGTGGAAAGCCTCAGGCTCAAAGATCCTAACCTGTGCAGGCATTTGCTCTGCATCCCTGGAAACCAGGTGCCAGGGGAGCGCTGCCCTTCAGCACAAGCAGCGCTGCCTCGAAAGCAGGGAGTTTCCAGACTTTTATTTTCCTTTTTATTTAATGAACATATTCTTAAAAAATGACTGTTACCAGGGATTTTGTACTTATAATAGCACTTCCAGCTTGTGGTAAACCTTGACCTACAGGAATTAAATTAGGGAGGCACAGAATACAGTTATAATAAAATAGTGTTTTCCTTACAAAAATAGATTGTCATGGGATGCAACACCAGGTAACCGTGTTGGAATCAGATCATGTGGGTCCTCTAGAATGATAATGAGAATTTTTCTCAGAAATTTCATCAGCTTAAATTAGTTTTCTTTGTCTCTTTCAAGCTCCCCGACACATTTCTCATTATTAAGAGAAAGGTGAGTGAAAGTGATGCTTGATTCACTTTTTTAAATTAATTAATTAATTAATTTTATTGGCTGCATTGGGTCTTTTTGCTGTGCGTGGGCTTTCTTTTAGTTGCGGTGAGTGGGGGCTACTCTTTGTTGTGGTGCATGGGCTCCTCATTGCCGTGGCTTCTCTTGTTGTGGAGCATGGGCTCTAGGCACGTGGGCTTCATTAGTTGCAGCACATGGGCTCAGTAGTTGTGGCTCATGGGCTCTAAAGTGCAGGCTCAATAGTTGTGGTGCACAGGCTTAGCTGCTCCGCGGCATGTGGGATCTTCCTGGAGCAGGGCTTGAACCCATGTCCCCTGCATTGGCAGGTGGATTGTTAACCACTGCGCCACCTAGGAAGCCCCTTGATTCACTTTTTAAAAAATTTTTTATTGAACTATAGTTGATTTACAATGTGTTAGTTTTGGATGTACAGCAAAGTAATTCAGTTATGCAAACATACATAATATGTATATATTATATATGTATAATATATATATTCTTTCTAAGATTCTTTTCCATTAGAGGTTATTACAAGATGTCAAGTATTGCCCCCTGTGCTATACAGTGAGTCCTTGTTAGTTATCTATCTTATATATGGTTGTATGTATATATTAATCCCATACTCCTAATTTATCCCTCCCTCCTTTTTCCCTTTGGTAACCATAAGTTTGTTTTCTGTGTCTGTGAGTCTATTCTGTTTTGTAGATAAGTTCATTTGTATCATTTTTTTAGATTCCACATATAAGTGATATCACATGATATTTGTCTTTCTTTGAGTTTGTTCAGTTAGTATGATAATCTCTAAGTCCAACCATATTGCTGCAAATGGCATTATTTTGTTCCTTTTTATGGCTGAGTAATATTCCATTGTATACATGTACCACATCTTCTTTATCCATTCCTCTGTCAATTAACACTTAGGTTGCTTCCATGTCCTGGCTATTGTAAATAGTGATGCAATGAACATTGGGGTGAATGTATCTTTTTGAATTAGAGTTTTCTCCATTTATATATCCAGGAGTGGGATCACTGGGTCATATGATAGCTCTGTTTTTAGTTTTTTAAGGAACCTTGATACTGTTCCACATAGTGGCTGCACCAACTTACTTTCCCACCAACAGTGTAGAAGGGTTCCCTTTTCTCACTTAAAAAAAAATATATTGGAGTATAGTTGATTTACAATGCTGTGTTAGTTTCAAGTGCGCAGCAAAGTGAATCAGTTATATATATACATATATCCACTCTATTTTTAGATTCTTTTCCCATGTAGGCCATTACGGAGTATTGAGTAGAGTTCCCTGTATTTTATTCTCCGTGGTCCTCTTCTTGAAGCTGATGGCTGTGTCATCACTCAGGGTCAGGCTCAGCCTCCGGTCGTTATCATGGGGAGTGATGGCAAGTGTTAGAGGGGACATTTAGCAAATTCCAACCTCTCAACCACTTCTCTGTAAGAGTGGCCAGAATTGCTTTCTGATATAAAGGCTGCAACCATCTCAGCAGGCACCTGGTGAGAAATGCATTCACTTTGCCGCCCACTCACAAGGTCTCTTGAATGATGCCCAGAGGAACCGAAGAGCCTTTGGGGGTTTCTCTGCTCTCAATGCAATAAGACAGCCATTGAGAAGCTGAAATCTGTGCCTCAGAAAGACTCAAAATATCAGCAGGATGTCATAGAAATGCACATTACTTACAGGAAAATAAAAGCATCTTAAGATGTTAGAACGTCAAAATGACTTCTAGCATTTGTTTGTAGCCATCTTCCCCTTAGGATAACTGAGAGGTCCTGGGCATAGGTAGGGTTACATTTTATCTTGGATACACCAATCTTCCTTCTTCTTATTATCCCTAATCAGAAATGGTGCTACTGCCTGTAGCAGTGGATCATGCCTGACCTATTGCCGAAAGGTAGGTCAGACAACTATTAGCCATTAAATGCAGTATTAAAGCTGGATGCTAATACCAAGTGACACTTAGAAGTATTCAAACATAGTCTGAATAGAATAATCTGGCTAAAAGGGGTTGTCTTATTGACATGGTGGTAGGTAAGGAGAACTAACCTTTACTGAGAAACTACAGGCATTGTCCCTGAACTTTGTGTATATTCTTTCATTTCATTCTCTCAATAATTTCTTCACACATAAGACTCCTCTGTCCTATGCCAGGCATTGGTGAAAGTCCTCAGATATACCAGTGAGCAAGGTAGACATACTGCCTGCGTATTCAGAGTTCACAACACAGTGAAGTAGACAATGATGATAGAATTAATACTATCCATTGATTGGTTCTCAGTTTACAGTCACTGCAGCGAGCATTTAATTCACCACCACTGCACGAATGAGAGAAGCAGGGCTTATGGAGTGAAGGGACTTGTATTAAGATTTGAAACTAGTCTTGCTGTCCCCTCTGGGGACAGCTTGAATCCCAGTTCTGCTAGTTAACAACTATGCAATCCTGAGAAAGTGACTTCATCTTTCTGAGTTTCCTGAGATGATGAATGGGGACAATAAGATACCTTCCAGCCTTTTCCATCTTCTACCTTCCCCATTTCACTCTTACATGTGTTAGATGCTTCCCATCTTTTAAGTCTCAGTTTAGTCATTGCTTCTCAAGAAAGCCTTCCCTGACTGCCTGTCTCAGCCCCCAAGAATTTTTTGAGTGCATTTGTTCCATGGTGCCTTGTGGCTTTCCCTTGTGGCATTCCCTTGTCGTAGTACTAACTCCCTGCAACGTGCCTGCCTGTTTACCTCCCTTAAGGCAAAAAGATGAAGCTTGTAGCCAGAGGGGTCAGCTGTGTTTCATCAAGCTCTGCTGCAGACAGGTAATAAGTTGAACACACCCTCTACTGTCTTCCGAAAGCGGGCCACGTCTATCTTGATTCTGCCATGTTTGTGAGGTTAAAAGAGTGTCTGTCTTATTCTGGTATTACGTAAAATGGCCTTTGAGTGAAAGCTTAGTGAAGAAGTTAGCCTGAAGCCAGAGCCGTGGCTAGAGAGGAAAGCAAGGCCGGGTTGCCAGAGGCTGGGCAGGCAGGACTTTGCTGGGCAGTGCAAAGAGCCCTCCATCCCTGCCCAGCGCTTCACACCTCCTGGCACCTTCATTCAACACCTCAGTCCGCAGACTGATATATTTTTGATGAGGGGAAAGTTAGGGAAATCCTGGAGAGTCAAAACAGACAGAAGACACAGTTCTTCTATCCTCAATCAATGAGACTCTTTGGGCCAGAGCTTTGCCTTCCTGAAACCAGTGTCCAATCTGGTGCAAATCAATATTTGCTGATGCATAATTTCAGGGAGCAGCCTTGTGTTTTCTATAGCAAAGTTGTCTTTTAATAAGATGACCGAGCACGACTTTATAAGGCAAACAAGTGAAATAAAACCTTCCAGATGACTACTGGAAATGTTTCTTCTTCTTCTTCGTCTTCTTCTTTTTTTTTTTTTAAACTCCAATACAGACCTTTCAGTGAAATGGCCTGACAGTTTTATGTGTTCCTTCCTGTTTAGCATGGCAGTGAGGGATGGAATTTGGGCTCGTTCTGTCTGAATTCAGGCCCACCATGACCTGTTGAAGTCACTTTCTCAAAATAAAGACAGACTTAAATAATAAACTTTAAAAATCATCCTAAACTAGGACTGCTTAGCTTTTCTCTCTTCACCTGTAATTTTTTTAAATTTAGAGATTATAAAAATATAAAACCAATGAATTATAATTGCTGTGCTGTCCAGAACATGGATTATTCTAGAGGTATGTATGTATGTGTATAACCTATTGAAACTGGGACTATATATGGCAGGGTGGTGGGGAGAGAAGCATAGCGCCTCCACGGGGAATTAGTGTCACTAAAATTTTTTCAGCTAATCTGATAGAAACTTACCGAAAGGATATCTTCCCATCCATTTTTTTTAATAAGCTGTTTTTTAGAGCAGTTTTAGGTTCACAGAAAAGTTGACAGAAAGTACACAGAATTCTCATGTATTTCCTACCCCACACATGCACAGGCTTCCCCACTGTCCCCTTCCCCAACCAGAGTGATGCATTTGTTACAGTCAGTGAACCTACATTGACATACCATAGTCACTGAAAGTCCATAATTTACATTAGGGTTCATTCTTGGTGTTGTATATTCTATGGGTTTTGACAAGTGTGTAATGACACGTATCTGCCTTTGTAGCATCATACAGAATATTTCACTGCCCTAAAAGTCCCCTGTCCTTGTCTATTCATTCCTCCTTCCCCTCTAACCCCTGGTAACTGCTGATCTTTTTTACTGTCTCCATAGTTTTGTCTTTTCCAGAATGCCTTATAGTTGGAATCATGTAGTATGCAGTCTTTTCAGATTAGCTTCTTTCACTTAGTCATATGCATTGCATATGCTTCCCCTTATTTTCTTGGTTTGATGGCTTATTTCTTTTTAGCTCTGAATTCTGTTGTCTGGATGTACCTGTTCACCCATTCACCTACTGAAGGGCATCTTATTTGCTTCCAACTTTTGGCAATTCTGAATAAAGCTGCTATAAAACATCTGTGTGAAGGTTTTTCTGTGGACATACATTTTCAACTCGTTTGGATAAATACCAGGAAACATGGTTGCTGGGTCATATAATAAGTATGTTTACTATTGTTACAACAATTGCCAAACTGTCTTCCAAAGCCGCTGTACCATTTTGCACCCCCACCAGCAACAAATGGGCGTTCCTGTTGCTCCACATTCATGTCAGCATTTGATGCTGTTAGTGTTTTGGATTTTCACCATTTTAATAGGTAGGCAGTGGTATCTCCCTGTTTTTTTGTTTGTTTGTTTGTTTTTCCATCCAATTTTGAGAGCTACCTCTTCACTGTGGGAGAAAAGCAGGGGATCCAGGCCTGCAGGAGTAACTGAGACTAGAGAGTGGGGAGCTGGCTGTGGTGTTAGAGGTGGAGCAGTGGGCAATCTCAGTCTAGAAGGTACCCCTGGGCTTGCTGCGGTTTTTCCTAACACACAGTCTAGAGCCCAGGGAACTAAAGAGAGGGTCAATTCCAAGTTATGGGAAAACTGGAAGAAACGATGAATACTTTATAAATACACTCATTTCCTCAGCTTAGGAAAGCTATGTGTGACTTTATTGAGTTTGTGAAACCTGATGTGCATATTAGCTTAGAATTGGCATTTACAGAGCACGCATCAGCTCTCCACAGTTTTATAGCTGCATCACCAGTGGTCCTTTGCTCACCAGCATCTCAAAGTATGTCTTCCCTAACCGTAGGGGTTGATTTTATCAATAGGCATCTCAGCTGAACCCTTGCTATACCATTCTAGTCACCAGGTATAATCAGATTAAGAAACTAAGGTCAGGATCAGTCTATAAAATCAAACAATGTGTCCCTCTCTGTCTGTGCTAATTATCCTGAGGTGCAGAGTCCCTAGGCTGTCCTTTCACTGTGAGTGTGATAATGGTCTTGAGCAAAGTAAATATTACAGTGGAAAGAAAAAGGAATGAGGAAGGAAAGCTCTCATTTAGTCCCTGTCAACACTCCCACTTTCCTCTGGGCCATTGGCCCCTTTTAGAAAGGCCACCCTCCAAGCAGCTAACAGTCCATTCTTTTGTCCAGTCAAGTACTGAACAGGCTCAGCTTTGACAGAAAGCTCATTTGTCCTTATACTGTATATATTTTGAAATTTTACAATCTCTATTGCCTCCATGCCCATCTATATGTTTATACAGACAGTCCTTACTTTGCAGGGTACCTTGTTACAGAGACTTATGCATATTAAAAGTTTGCTCTTGTTTCCATGTGTCTGAGATTTGATCTGATTTAAAAGCTTCCTACTTCACTGGGAAAATTGTCACCATTAGAGAAATAAACTTTCTTACCTTCTCATGTCTAAACCAACCCATACTTGCATCCATCTACCACTGAGGAAGTGTCCCTTCCTCCCATGGGTCACAGCATCACCTGGACCCTCCATCCCACCCTAGGGGAAGAAAGAGTTACTATTTCAAAATATCCTCCATTTAACACCTTCAGTGATTCACCATGTTTTATCCCCTGTGCCTGTCACTTAGCAGGACTTCACTCTCTTGGTTTTGGAACACTCGCTCTCCTGCTTTCCTTCTTGCCTCAATCCATCCTTGTTTTGTTATCTTGGCTGGCTCTGACTCCAACTGCCTCATTTGGAGGAACTCAAGATTTGTCTCAGGCGCATCTTTTCAATTTCTAACCTTTGTCCCTGGGTGATCTCATCAGTTCCCAGGGATGTGAGCTCTCTTGTGCTGATGACTCCCACATTTCCACTGAAGTGCACATCTCTCCCCTGGGCTCCTTACTTTCATGTTTCAGTGTCTCCTGACATCTCCCCTTGGGTGTGTCTTCGATTCTGCAACGTAGTAGATCCCAAATGGAATTCTGAATTTTCCCCCTTCCATGTCCATCTTCTCAAACCCCTGTTCTTCTCCTTTCATGTAAAAAGCACTGAGCTATATAGCAAGTTACTCAAGCCAAAACCTAGGAGTCCTTCCTTTTTGATAAACTACATATCACATATATTAGTAAGCTTTGTGGATGCTACTTTGAAAATATATCTGAGACTCTCTTCTTTACTTCATGTCCACAGCCACCCTCTTAATCTAGGCCACCACTGTCTCTTGCCTCCGTGAACACATCAGCCTCCAACTGATTTCTCCACTTTCATTCTCGTCCGTCACCTTCTTCCCCCATGGGTGCTCCCACCACTTTTCACACAGCAGCAAAAGGGAAATTCTCAATGATAATCTGATTACACTCTCCCCTTGCTTTTAAAATCCTGCAATGGCTCTCCTTATATTTAACATAAAATTCAATCTTTCTCCCATGACCTAGAATATCCTCCATCAGCCTTACTTCTTTCCACTCTTTACTTGTTCAAATATCACTGGTATTATGTGGAAGGGAGGAATGGAAGAGGGAAGATTTCTATTTTATGATAAAGAATTGAGGCCTAACACAACACTGAGTAAATTGCAGAAATGAGATTCACACTCAACTCTGCTTTATTCTCTAGAGCTATCCTCTTGGCACTACCCCATTTGGTGTAATGTAAAGCAAACACCAAAAAAACCTCTGTGCTATATAAAATGAAGAGTGTATTTAAGGAATTCATATGATTTGACAAAGGAAAAATAGTTTCAAGTTCAGAGAGGCCTATCATTTACTCACTGTGGAACTGTTAGCATACTCTGGGCCTCAATTTCTTCATCTATAAAATGGACGTGATAAATCGACTTCATAGCACGGGTGTAATGATTAAACGATAATGTGTTGGCATGCTTACTTAGCATATTGTGGTATGAAAAATCTGCTCGTTTCCCCCGTCTCCGACCCCTCCTGTTTTCAGAACACTTTGTGTGTGTTTCAGGGGTGGGCTGGCTATCATAAAATCTGCGACTCTCCTTGCCCAGTGATAGTAGAGACAGTAGCTCCATTACAGCCATGACCACCAGCCCCTTTCCGTGAGTACCTGCTCTGTGCCAGATGCTATAATGGGTGCTTTACATATGTCATTTCCTGTAGCCTCCCAACACCTGAATCTGGGTTTCCTGGAAACTTTGGGAAGGTGTTTCTTCAACAAAAATTTTCCATAGTCAAGCATATTTCATAAATGTAGAAAATTACATATTCCTCCTGGAAAGTTATAATATGTAACTTGAACTAGAAAATTAAAGATCTCCAGCAGGCTTGTATAAACAACGTTTCATTAACTTACATATCACAGTGGAAATCATCCCTCCATGACTAGCATTTGTGTTTGTCTGTTTGATGTTTGTGCTTAGCAACTGCTTACATTCTGCAGCCCTAATGTTCTTTGGGTCGCATACTTTGACTCTGTGCACTAGAGTTCTGTTCATGCTGCTTATGATCAAATGAAAGTTTGGTAAAATTGTGCTTCCAGACAACATTATCTTTTCTGCTCTCACCATTGGGTGTTATTCACTGTTATCTTCTCTATTCATCTATGACTGTGATGGGTTGGTTTTTCTTCTGCTATGAAATCTATTTCCGCCTTCTCTCATCACAGAGCAGTCTGCTGCTCATTATAAAAGTCAGCATTTCTACTGAGTGTGGGAAAAAAAAGCAAATCTGATAAAGAGAGCAAGAAGGGGGAGGGAGGGAGGAAGGGAGGGAGAAAGCTGGAGAAAAGAGAGAAAGTGAAAAAGAGAGAGGGAGAAAGAGGGAGAAAAAAAAGAGGGAGAGAGGGAATCAGCTGTATAGAATTTTGGGGGAGCACGTTGGGAGACAATGACTTTTAGTCTAAATTATGTTAAACAGATTTATTTTTGTTAGAGTTTTAAGCTATAGCATCAAGTGTGAAAATAACATTGATTTATGGAGTAGTAATATTTTCTTTAAAACTTTTTTTTCCTTATGATATTATTTAAAAACTTTTTCAAAATTTCTTCAGTTTTATGTAGGATCTAATCATGTCTCGAGGCAGGAATTGCTAGGGTTAAAATATCACATAAAAGGGAACAATAAAATAGTATAATTTTTAAGGAGCTCTTTAGGACAGGTATCTTGTCCTATTTTTATTTGAATAAAGCAAAATCATGACAGTATCTGGTGCAGAGTAGATATTCAATACACATTCAATAAATAAATGAACTTCTGTGCCATAAAAATAGGGTCATAAGTCCTAAAACCACAACTGACATAAATCCGCTACCGAAATATCCTTAATAAGTTCTCTAATACCCCAGTTTCTCATCTATTTTAGAACTGGGCTTGGGTTCTTTTAGATTCGGTTGTTACTATTCAGAGTGTCCAAAGGTAGTCATTTAAATAATTATGCTTATCTTTTTCAAAAAGGGTCAGAATTTTGTTCAGACAATTTTCAGAAGGATGGTTGTCATTAAGTAGATTTAAATTACTATTACATTTGCACAGATCTATTGCCGTAGTCCATTCAGTCTACTATTAAAAAAAAAATACCATACCTAAACTGGGTCTCTTAAACAACAGACATTGATTTCTCACAGTTCTGGAGGCTGGGAAGTTGGCTTCCTGCATTATAGACCACTGTGTTCCCATTATAACCTCATGTGGTGGAAAGAGAAATAAACCCACTAATCCCACAAGACTCTACTCTCAAGATCTAATCACCCCCAGAGCCCCACCTCCTAATACCATCTCACTGGGGGTTAGGATTCAACATATGAATTTGCCGGGTATACAGACTTTCAGTCCATAGCAAGACTCTTGGTTTTGTTATCAAAGGCAAAACCCTCTCTTCATGTTTTCTTAGGATTCTTTGTTCTTACTTCTTAGGATTTCTTTATCTCCTCTCATAATTATGTAAGTGCTAAGATTTCTTTCGTCAGTACTTCCCAGGAACTATTAGAGAGAGTGACTGAAGTAAGAAATTACTAGACAATATGTTCAATGAAGATCATTTACTTGCTTAGGAAAAAGAATGAATTAAGTTATTTTTATAACATGCATAGTACTGGGTTCTGGGGGACTGTGGTCAGCCTGGGCTGAGGTATTATTCAGCCACACATGAGTAGTGACTTTGTTTTCTCCCCAAGTTGGGGTTATTCTTTTTCGGTATTGAACTTAGTTCAAGAATGAGGTAGGGGGACTGGTAGTAAAGAAAATAATATAACTGCAAATGCAGAAGTTCTTCCAAGATGAATGTGTAAATACAAATATAAAAAGGCGAGGTATGGCACTTTCTTGCTTGAAAATCTAAGTAACAATTACATGCCCCCTTCAGGAGCAATAGGGGCAAAAGAATGTGTGTTCAGATATGCTACATCTGTCTTGGTGGCAAGGCCAGCTGACTTCTTTTTTTTTTGATATTGTAGATGGATTGCCCTTTATTTTTTTTAAGCTCTTGATTGGGTTATAATTGCTTTACACTGTTGTGCCAGCTTCTGCTGTACAACAAAGTGAATCAGCTATATTTCTACATATATCCCAATATCCCCTCCCTCCAGCAACTCCTTCCCACCCTCCCTATCCCAGCCCTCTAACTCATCAGCCTTCATGGAGTTGATCTCCCTGTGTTATGCAGCAGCTTCCCACTAGCTATCTGTTTTACATTTGGTCGTGTATATATTTCAATGTTACTCTCTCACTTCGTCCCAGTTTCCCCTTCGCCCCCCACCGCATGTTCTCAAGTCCGTTCTCTACGTCTGCATCTTTATTCTTGCCCTGGGTTCATCAGTACCATTTTTTTAGATTCCATATATATGAGTTAGCACATGGTATTTGTTTTTCTCTTTCTGGCTTACTTCGCTCTGTGTGACAGACCTCTGATAAGACTTGACATCTTCAGCTGAATGCATTGGACACTTCATCTAATGTAGTCTGTGGCAGCAGTGTGTGTACATATGTATGGTCTCTTCTCACCATTTGTGACCCATAAAACACAGCAAAATAAAATTCAAAAACTGCATCTAAGAAAGGCATTTGGCAGGGTAGTTTGCTACTGCATCCATAGGAGACATTAACAAAATGCTCACCAGTCATTATGAGAGATCTATATCATGCTAATAATTTTTGACTGAGCTGAAGAGTCACAGAGTGCCTGGGCTGGTTGAGTCATCCGCTTTCAAGCACAGGCTTGCTCACCCCAGTCTGGGAGTGGAAACCTGACCAGCTGTGGCCACAGCTCCATTCACTGTTGAGGGTTTATATGTTAAAAGTCTTCTTTATGTCAGTCACCATCTCTATCTCTATCTCTGCAACTTCTATCACCCTCTGCCCTTTGGGGACACAAAGAACAAATTTAATTTCTGCTCTCTCTGACAGCCGGCCGTTCAATTATTCATTGACTCATTCAACAGACCTTTATTGAGTCGCAGCCACATGCAGGCACTGAGAACGCAAAGGTCAAAAATACCAAACCATGTTTCCAAGAATGCCCCCAGTCTATGACATCTGTTACAGCCTTTTGCAGTTTCTACTCTACAGGGTAATCACCCCTTGTTCCTTTGGTCATTCCTCATGTGTCCCCATGCTAGACTTCCTTGCTACTCCTCTCTTTTGAATGAGTTGGAATTTATCAAAGTTCTTCAAAGTTTGTGGGGGGGCGGGTACTCAGCTACAAACAACTCTATAGGAATTGCTTGACCAGATCAGAGGGGCAGACTCTGACATCTGTCCCTCTGGGAGCTCTGATGAGATGATGCAATCAAGGGCATTTGTCAGTCACATCACACATGGCAGTAATGATTTTTCTTTTCAATTTATTGAATTAAATCCAAAATTATCATCCTGCCTTCAAGGCCCTGCCCAACCTAGTTGTATTATTTTATCCATCACTACTCCTCAGTGTGAACTTATGGTATGTTTTCTTTCCCCTCTATCTTTGCCAGTTTGTTCCTCTTCCTAGAATACCCCAGTGGTGGTCTGTTTCAAAGCTAAATGTTTTAAAAGGGTCATCATTGATGCTTTTGTTGTTGTTGTTGTTCCTGAAACATTCTCTATCACTCCTTGCCGTGCAGTAGGTCTAGAAGTGTGCCTGCCAAATTAGTTGAAGGCCCGCTCTGGACCAGACGTGACTAGGTATTGAATAGTATATGTGTTATCAGAACATAACTCAGAGTTCACACTCATAACCAATTAATCCTCACAGTAACTGTGTGAAAAAAGAGCTAACTGATAACATTTACTAATACAGTTAATAAAACCGGGGTCCCCATTGCTTTCTTATTCTGTAGCTGATGCTTCTGCTGCCTGAGTTTTATAGGAATTATTATTCTGTATCATGTATCTTGCTAGAAAGAACTTTCCTATTTTCACACCTGATTCTAGAGTTCCTCTTAGAGAGGCCACTGTCTCTATTTAGGAAAACATGCTAACATTGCTTTAGGGGAAGATATGAAAGCACTCTCTAGAAGATAGTGAAATAAAGAAAAACTACTTAAAGGGGTTAAGGAGAATTGGGGCCTGAAGAGTAAGCAGAAGAGAGAAGAGAGGGAAGGGGAGCAGAGAATAATGGGCAAGTGGTGAAATGGAGAAAATGTGAACAGAGAAAAGTGGCTAAAGGACTTCTGAGCACAGGAATCACTTCAATCCACCATCAAGTTCTTTGCTGTTGGATTTTGTGGTCTCATACTCATTGCCACAAACCTTCAGTGAAGTCTTCCACCTTCAGAAATGCCTCAGTGAGAGTGATGTTTCAGGTGAAATCAATTACAGGGGACTCTACTGACAATCTAGATGGTGCAGGGCAGAAGGATGGCGCTGAGATAGAAAGTTCTGCAAGAAAATACCAGAATCAGAAATTAGCCTCAGGATACAAACCCCATGGAGTTAGTCCCATTTTATAGGAACTCTCAGAAGACGGAGTAACCTCCGCCAACATGTGGGTTGCATTTACATTTCTGCCTGCCAACTAGATGTGAGGCAACTTGAGTGCACAGGCTGTGGTTTCGATTTTGCTGTCCCTCGTGCCTCGCACTCAGATTTCCTCATTGCCTGCTTTATTTTCAGTTTCAAGTTCCACACTCAGCAGCTTTTGAGCTGTTATTCAAATGTTTATCATTTCCAGGGAAATTTCTCATTTGCTACATGTCTGAAGTTTAAGGTCACTTTTTTGAGTATATTGTTTACACAAATACAGTATGTATTTCATTAGTAACTGTGAAAAACACCCAAATATGCCATTTCCTATCACTTCTGATTTTCTTGTTATTTTATGTCACTTAGATTAACATCAGTATTATTTCTTCTTCTTCAACCACAGAATTCAGACACATATTTTATATGGAGGCTAACCTGAAATTTCTTCCCATTTGGACCTTCTTAGAAGTGATATTAATTTAGAAAAAACAGTAGCAATAAAAACCTGCTTCGCAAGTTGAGTGCTGAGTTAGGAATATATATTGTAGGGTCGCAATACATAATGCTCTGTAATCTATTTCATTGTCAACATGAATTTATTAAGATTAACTTTGGGAATTAGTTTACTATCTACTTTTCATAGCCATTAGAATTTCTGTAGTACTCCTGTGGACAATGTTAAAGTGGAATTAATTTCTTTTTTTATTATGGTCAGAGATTTTGACTTTAATGTTTGAATAGAAAAAATAAAATATAGTGAAAGCACTGAATTGGTAAAATTTAAGGTAAGCTCAATTTTTTTTTCAGCTTTTTATTGTAGTATGGTAAGCCAAATTTATGAACACTTTTCACCAAGAAAGGATAATAGAATTTGTAATTCATGAATTTAAATTTGTTTTCCTTAGAGAAATAATCTGCATTTGTATCTGCCTCCCTATCATATGTATATCCTACTTAGCAGAATACTGGCTAGTGATCAGGTGGTTAGAACAGTGGGCTGGGAGTCATGAACACTTAGGTCTGGCTGTGACCCTGCCACTAACCAGCTGAGCACATTTGAACACCTTTCTAGATCTTAGTTTTCTTACTTGCAAAATAAGAAGGGGTTTTGCAGTCTTTCTCAGCACTAGTAACGGTTATAATTCTCAATGATCATTCCTCATGGGAATTAAAGTTATTTTCCAAATTTAAAAAAAACTCATCATGGCAAAGATTCCACTTAAAGGAAATATTTCTGAGTATGCTGATAAAATACTGAAGGACTAAGCCAAGAAGTTTTGCTGATTACAAAAGTAGACTTCACTAGTTCCAGCAGTGTATTATTTTCAGTGGGTCAAATATATGACATATGCTGGACTTTTAATGCTTGACTAATGGGCACAGCATCTTCTGTGAAGGGCATTTATTTATTTATTCATTTGGCTTTTTTTAATTTTACACTGAAAAACAAGGTTGCAACTCCAAGGAGGACCACAGAGAGAACAGAGCAAAGCTCCTGGTGCAGTGGAGGCATCCTTCCTTATCTTTAGCTTTGGTCCTCAAACACTCCTTCCTCTGTTTTGGAATTTTCTTTTTGGCACCTCATCCCTTTTTATTCCCAAGTGCCTTATTCTTCTCTTTAGGGTTTAAAGAAAATTATCCAATTTCATCTTGTCTGGCCAACTTACCAGCAGAGTTTTCCTAGAATAATTGCCTGGGCAGTCACTTCATTGTAGTGTGGTTCCTTCAGAAAAATCCCTTTATAAGCTTCCACTGGGAATGAGCCCATTTCTCAAAGACAAAGAACTAAAATAGCCACTGACTGGATCTCCCAGAAGATTTGCGTTTTCCAAAAGAACAAACAGATAAATTCTGAAGTTTAAGAAAGGAGGTGAAAGGATAATGGGTTAGGAATGGGGACACTTTATCTTGAAATACATAATCTGGGATTTAAATAAAAATGTAGCATGTGAAAAGCTTAAAATGATATTTCAAAATGATGCATTTTTGCTTTCATATTGATTGCTTCTTTTCTTTTCAAAATTTAGTGAAGTGATATATTTATGTAGGATACAAACCTTGCTCTTGATATTTAGAGTGAGAATAAGTCCTTAGAGGACTACTAGACAAGGATGCATTTTTATAATTTAGAGTTTAAGCATGGAAAGAATTAATGATAATAAAGCTGTCATTATTATATGTTCATTATGTGACAGCCAACTTCCAAGACAGCATGAAAAGTTAATTTTTATACCCCTAGCTCCATTTTGTCCAGTGGCCCACTGCATTGATTCTGTGCATCCAAGAGGGGAAAAGCAATGTCAAAGATCTGATCATTAATGACAAGCAACATGGCTAATTTGAGGCACAAAAGTATTTTTATACAATATTAAATATTAGCATAAATTACGTGATCAGTTGCCTCAGACTTTCACTCGTCTTTGTTTGTGTGCATTTAGTCATTTATGTAACAATGTGTTTTCTTTTCTTCTCATACCTATGAGATCTTTCCTCTTCAGGAAAAATTTTGGATATTCAGACAGTTCAGATTTAGTACTTGAACATCTGTGTCATAGCCAGGTTGATTCTCAGGGCTCTTAGGGAAGCGTGTGAATTTTGTCATGGAAGGGAACATAATTTTTGGTCTGCCAAGGGGTTGAGGCTATTTTGAGTCAGTTCTTGGTTTGGTTTGTTTCTTCTAATCCTGATAGTTGGAACATATTAGCAGCATCAACTGGAAGTAGTATGGGACCAAATCAAGAGTTAATTTTCAGGTCCAGGTGGAGATTATGTGCCCATCTTATTCAAATCAATTTAATTCAATGATATCTTTTGTCATGCATTAGGTTGGCTTTGTAGGATATGAAAAAGAAAAGATGTGTAAAACAAAATAATTGTGTATTAGTCCTGACTCCTTTGATTGCCAATGCCAGAAACATAACTTGAACTTGTTTATGCCAAAGAAAAGTTTATTAGAAGGGTACTTGGTTCTTTAGCAATTAAAAGAAACAATTAAAGGAAGAGAAATAATGAACTATGAGATAGACAGAGACACAACTGGATCATCTGAGAGTCAAGAGCAAGTAGAAACAGGAACTTTACATCGCCAGGACATCTGTTACCACTTCCCATCTCTGCATCACTCTGCACCTTCCAGAGACCAGCCTAATTTATATGAAGCAGAAAGACTAGCCTATCTACATGAAACAGAACACAGATGTCAATAGCTTCAAAGCGTCCCAGTTTACTGTTCCTACTACTAGTGTGGACTGATTTCTTTCTAAGTTCTAAGTTAAAAAAAACCTATACAAGAACTCTCAATGGCCAGGTGTGAATTATGTCTCTAAGGTGGCAGCTGATGCTGAATCTGCAACCGACCTTAGGACGCTTGCCTTTTAGCAGCTTGTGTTTTACGAGTATTAGCCATATTAGGGTAGCTAACAAGGAGTTAGTCCTGTGGGAAAGGTGGGCAATGGAGATGAGAGGCATGCTCAGTGAGAGGTTAGAGGAGCAGGAAAAAATGCCTATTAAAAAAGAGAGATGGCAAAGGAATATAATAATCTAAGCCTCAGTACTGGTAAAAAAAAGTCTCCCTTCACAAATGGTAATCAGTGGTCTACCCTGATACATTCAGTGATTAAATGCATATTTCCTTCATGGTTTAGGAAACTCAGTCTAAGAAACTAACCTAAAACTATCGTCTGAGTTTCTAGTGTCCTGGATATCTTGATAGAAGCAAAAGCAAATCTTCGCTTGAGGGATACACAAGCCAGGTCTTGCAAGATTCCCACAGATAGAGCACAGTGAAACATGAACTCATGATCCAAAATTACAAATCATCTGAAGAAACTGCCAAACAACAAAGAGAAGATCTTAAAAGCAGTAAGAAAAAAAATCAATTAATTTTAAAGGAAAGATTATTAGCATCACATCAAATTTCTCAACAGCACCAATAAAGATAGAAAACATTAAAATAGTATTGTAAAAGTGCTGAGAGGAAATAAATGTCAAACCTGATTTGTATATCAGATTCAACCACAACTCAAGAGGAAGGAAGAAAGTTATCCAAAAGGAAGGTATGAGACTCAAGCAGAAATGATAGACAAATGGGTAAATCGAATTAAATGTGTAAATCTAAATTAATAAACTAATAATTGCATGTGTTTACATATATATGCTTACACATACATATAAAACAATTAAAATGTCTTATATGGGTAATAAAATAAATATTATATAATTAAAATGCTGGGGAGGGGTAACATAAATTGGGAGGGTGATAACAAAATTTAAACATTCTAAAGCCCATGTATTGTTTAAGAAGAGGGTAGAAATATAAATAAACATCACAATTTGTTTTAATTTATCTCAAATATCAAGATTAAGTACCAAAGGAATAGAAATAGAATATTTAATAGAATAATAGAAATGGAGTGTATTTTTCCTACTTATTAGAGGAAACTTGAGAGGAAGGAAGTAAAGAAGAAAGAAAGAAGCATAAATGAAATATGCAAGTGTAAAATACAATCATAATTCTAAAAAGCAGTATAATCCAAGAATATTAACAATCTCAAAAATGTAAATAAATTAAATTTACCAATTAAATTTAGATATTTTTCAGATTATACAAAAATATATTTCTGCTATTTATTATTTACAAATGTCAGAAATAAAACATGGGATATAGAAATACTGGCTATAAAGAATAGAAAAATATGTAGCAGTCAGATATTTACCAAAGAAGCTCATATGGATCCTTTAATATTAAACAAAATAATCAGGCAAGCAAAAGCAATATTAGAGCTAAAAAATTTTATAAGTGTTTTATTTTATCAGGAAGATATAACAACCAAACTTGCATGCACCTAATAATATTAATCTCAAAATGAAAATGAACAGAACTGGAATTAACAAGAGATATTGACAAATTCACTGTCATGGTGGAAGATTTTAACAATATCTCTCTAAGTAACTGGTAGATCAGGAAGACCAAAAATTGGAAAGAGTACAGAAGATTTGAATAATAAGCTTTCTTTAAAGAGCATTTATGGAACTCTATACCCATCAGTTAGGACATAATTTCTTCTTATGTATACATACAACAGTTATGAAAATTTACCATATATTAGGTTATAAAGTAAGTCTCTGTCAAAGAACAAATATGAATGTCCTAGTATTATACAGCCTTGAAATCATAGTCTTGTATATTTGAAACAAAAAATTCAATTCTAAATGATTAATGGATTAAAGAAAACTTTATAATAAAAGCTAGAGAATACTAAGAAGTAAATGATAAATAAATTGTTACATATCAAAACTTGTGGAATGCAGTTGAATTCTTGGTCAGATGCTTACATGACAAAATTGAAACCATGTACCTCTGATTGGGACTTGAACCCATGTGGTGGGACTTGAACACAGCTGGAACCAGATTGGGACTTGAACCCATGCTCTTTTAACTGAGATCACCTACCTGGTCTCAGGACTTAACAAAGCTCAGGTTCTTGATGTCTCATTGCAGAAAGAATTCAGTGAGAGACAAAGTGATAGGTAAGAAGTGGATTTATTTGGAGAGAAACACACTCCACAGACAGAGTGTGGGCCATCTCAGAGGGCGGGTATGGGGGTATGGGGTTGTCAGTTTTTATAGGGGTGGGCAATTTCATAGGCTGATGAGTGGGAGGAGTATTCCAGCTGTTATGGGGAAGGGGTGGGGATTTCTAGAAATTGGGCCACTGCCCACTTTTTGGTCTTTGATGGTTGGCTTGGGAACTGTCACAGCATCTGTGGGTGTGTCATTTAGCTTTCTGATGTGTTATAATGAGCGTATACTGAGGCTCAAGGTCTAGTGGAAATCAACTCATCCACCATCTTGGACCTATTTGGGTCTAATCAGCCTATGTCATGTCCTTGGGCTATGTCATTCTTTTAAAGGTTGTGCCCTGCCTCACTCCCCTTCAAAATGATAAAATCTAAATCTTGAAAAGCTAAGGGTATATCTCAATAATTTGAAAAAATAAAATTAAAATGAACCTAAATCATTTTGTAGTCTTTTATGAGATAGTCAAGTGTGGCTACAAAAGGAGAAAGAGAAAATGGGTTTTATTTTACTCACAGGTCATAGGAAGGAGGCGCTACATATGCAGGACCACATGGGAAAGACACCAAGATGATCAGGAGGTAAAAGCCAGGAGAAGATTTAGGCCACTGCCTGTATTGAGGTTTCTGTGGGAAAGACTGGCAAGGCAGGGTGAACTATTGGATTAGCTATTATTTTGAGTAATTTTGGAAGGGCTTTGGGCTATAGGAGTGGTCCTTAATTGAGTGGTTTCTGGCCCTGTATGATAAAGGCAGAGGAATACTGCCTCTGGGGCATAAGAGCCAGATGCAGGAGGTATGGCTCTGTGTTGGTTAGTTTGCCTATCAAGGGCATGCTCTTTGGTGGGTCCTTTGCTATCTTTAAGAACTGGCTAGCCCATCATAAACACAGAAAAGTTAAAAATGTTTAAAATACATGAAGTAGAAAGAAGGAAATAATAAGAATCAGGCATTTATGAAATAGAATGAAAAAATACACTACAAAGGATCAACAAAGCAAACATCAGTTTATTGAAAAGACTAATTATACCAATTAAACAGGACTTTGGCAACACTGATCAGGGTAAACACAATTAACATTTGGAATAAAAATAGGGGATAACTAAATATACTGGAGACGTTATGTAATATGCAACAAAAACTTTAATGTTGGAAAATTTGAAAGCTTAGATAAAAAAATGGTGCTTAACATCACTAATCATTAGGGAATGCAAGCCAAAGCCACAATGAGGTGTCACCTCACACAGGTCTGGAATGGCCCTCATCAAAACATTTAGAAACAATAAATGCTGGCGAGGCTTAGGAGAAAAGGGAATCGTCCCGCACTGTTGGTGGGAATGTAAGTTGGTACAGCCACTATGGAAAGCAGTATGGATGTTCCTTAAAAATCTAAAAATGGAACTACCATGTGACTCAGCAATCCCACTACTGGGCATGTACCCTGAGAAAACCATAATCCAAAATGAAACATGTACCATAATGTTCATTGAAGCACTATTTACAATAGCCAGGACATGGAAGCAACCGAAATGCCCATTAACAGATGAATGGATAAAGAAGATGTGGCACATATATACAATGGAATATTACTCAGCCATAAGAAGGAATGAAACTGAGTTATTTGTAACGAGGTGAATGGACCTAGAGTCTGTCATACAGAGCGAAGTAAGCCAGAAAGAGAAAAAAAAATACCGTATGCTAACTCATATTTATGGAATCTAAAAAAAAAAAGAAAAAAAGGTACTGCTGAACCCAGTGACAGGGCAAGAATAAAGATGCAGATGTAGAGAACGGACTTGAGGACACGGGGCGGGGTTGAGAGGGGAAGCTGGGATGAAGTAAGAGAGAAGCATTGACATATAATATCCACTACCAAATGTAAAATAGTTAGCTATTGGGAAACTGCTGCATAACACAGGGAGATCAACTCACGGATGGGTGATGCCTTAGAGGGCTGGGATGGGGAGAGTGGGAAGGAGTTGTGGGAGGGAGGGGATATGGGAATATATGTATGGATGCAGCTGATTCACTTTGTTGTACAGCAAAAACTGGCACAACAGTGTAAGGCAATTATATTCCAATAAAGAGCTAAAAAAATAGATCATTTTCTAAAATGTGTCAAAATAGATTCAAGAATAAATAGAAAATTGAAATAAACCTATAATCATCTCAAAAAGATGGAACCAACACTTGACAGTATTATGGGATATCACGTGGCATTGTCTTGGTTGTGTGAAAGTAGATATATTTTTGCTGAGAACTGGATCCAATGTGCAAGTGGGGTCATATGTGGTTTATTCTACTTTGGTTGGGGTGAGAGCACAGGCGAAATTAGTGGGATTTTACCTTGCACAAGTGGGGAAAATAGAATTTGAATCTATATTAAAGTATTAAATTTAGCTCACAGTCTTGAGAGAAGATTTCTTAGTGCTACTTGTCTGTTGTTTTTCTTGGTAACTCTTGTCTAGGCAGTGTAGGTGATAAATACCATAGGCTATCCATGTATTTTTTATAGGCTTTGCTACCTCAAAGGAACCATGGATTGCGAAAAGACAGAAACTAATTCTCCTGATGCCATATTTAATTTTTCCTGGCTAGGTTGCAGTTGACTTTCACCTTTTCTCCAAAGTGTTGCATCTATATGGAAGGGGGAGTAGAACAGAGAGTCTATATTCATGTTTATAGATGATTTGAATTCCTCTTCTCTGATGAGTTTATTCATATTTTCTGCCTATTTACTTCTGGGCTTATTGTTTCTTAATAATTTCTAGGATCTTTGACATTAGATATATTAACCTTTTGCATATATTTTTCCAGTCTGTCATTTGTAAACATTTGCCATAACATAAATATGTATTAATTCTGTCAATGTTTCACCCTTTATAGGTTTGGGTTTTAAAATTTTTTTTAATTTTCCCTTCACAGTAACACAAACACTGCTCTAAAAATCCTCTATGGTCAAGAGTACATTTTTGACCATGAAAAAAATTTAGTCTTCCTCCAGTATAGTATACACATCGGAAGTTTCTGCTTTTCATGATTGAAGTTTCTGTTTGTCACAATGGGAGTTGAATTATTTTTACCCCAAATTAATCGCTCACAATTTTCAGATTTGGTCCACTGTCAGGATTCAAAGGGGGTGATAATCAGTTCCTAGAATTTTTTTTTCCTTCTTTTTTAAAAATTTCATTGGGTATTACTGCTTCTTATCCACTGAGCTTATGGTACTAGTTTTCTCCTTGGCAATTTAGAAATGCTCCTGGGCAGAAAGCTGTAGGTTTGTTTGCCTTCTTGAGTTGAAATAACAAGTGAAAGCTACAAAGTTTGGACTCATTTATCCCTACAAGGCATGCCTGCATTTGTGGAGCCCATCTCATTTCCTCCAAGTGGATTGCCTTAAACTGTAATGAATATTCAGCTGGAAAGTGACCACTGGCAAGGGAACCTCAGCCTCAAGCAACACACTCTGCTTAGCCTAAGAAAGTTAACTGAAGGCACATAGACTGTGACCCAGCATCACAGCTTTGCATTTATCAGCTGCCAGAAAGGTGGTCCATTCTGATTGATAGGATTCTCTGAAAAGAAATTGACTCTTGAAATTTCTTTTCTTTTTCTTTTTTTTGTCTTTCCATGGAATTTCTTTTGATTCTTAAATACAAGTTGGGTTTAGCTTCATGAAATGTAGCAGAAGAGCTAATTAAAATGTTTCTGCCAATTTTCCATAATTCCACAGCATAGTTTTTCAAATAATGTGTTTAGTTCATATTTTGAAACTGTAACCACTTTAGAGATCTTAATTTTATTTTTTGGTTTAAAGTTTGTTTATACTCATTCCTTTCAATATTTCCGGAGAGTATGATATCTAACCAAAGGCAAAGAACATGATGCTTAGCATTTTTTCCTAAGTTGGAATGGAAAGTGGGGAACTGTGTCGAGTGGTGTTTTAACAGTATATGTCATATTCCTCATATTTTAGTTCAAGCGAACAACAGTTTTGCTAATCTGTCTGAACACTTTGTTTGACGTGAACCATAGTATGCTCTGTGATGGATGGGAGAGGTCCAGCTGGATGTCATGTCTCATTTAGATTTTGATCTTTTTGCAGCATGCTACGAGGCTGAGTGTATACTGTAGGAGAGAGAATTCTCAAAGTTATAGGATGATGTGCAGTAATGCTTGGAGAGCCTTCCAGTTTCAAGTTATTAGAATATCATTTTATAGTCTATCTTCCTCTCTTGGCAGGTTAATGGGTTGATTTTCATGGCAGAGTTTGCTAGTTGTCCCAGTATCCATTCTTTCCTTCTTTGTTAGAAGTGAGAATCCCGATTTTTAGTGAGACCTATTTCCTTTATGATAAAAGACTCCTTCTCACAGCTTTCCTTGAATCTGGGAATGGCCAGGTGACCTATTTAGTCTGTGAGAAATAAGCATAACGGTTGCCTGTGAATTCCTAGAAATCTTGTCAAATATAGGATTGCTTTTTTCATGCCCTGTTCCTTTATCCACTACCTGGAAAAAAGAGGATATGGTTGGAGCTTTAGCATATTGCTTGAACCATAAGAATGAAGTCCATACTTTCAGTTGTTGGAGCTGAGTGCTGAAAGATGTTTCTGTCTCTTATTGCATGAGAGATGAATAAACCTGTATTTTGTTTAAGTCAGTTTTTTTAATATGCAGCCAAACATTCCTAACTATGTGGTAGGGTTTTATACTGGTAATGGAATGCTGCAATAATAAAAGCTAAAATGTGGTAACGGCATAGCAGAGGCAGTTGGGTAATACTTGATGCAAATTCTGTGGTCTAGACAGACAGTGACCATTGTAATATAATAGTAAAACATAGACAGGCATACCACCTATGCACTGAAGCCAGACATAAAGGGAAAAGTATAACAAATTCAGAATGTGAGAACATATTGTCTGCTACATGATTCTTTTAGAGAAATCTTAAGATAGAGAGAGACATTGAAACTGAATTTAGATACTTATCAAGCAGAAATAGAAATGCAGAAGATTTTCTCTTTTGCTAAATGAGAACTTCTCTACCTTTGGCCCAAAACTGTCTTGATTGGAAGTCTTATAATTTGCACCCTTACATGGGTAAAAAGTCAGTTACTCCTGTGTCCAACCTTAAGCAGTAGCGACAAAACTGAAGTTTTAGCTGGTGGTAAGACTGTGGCACCTTAAGGGTCCTTGACTAGGCAGTGGAGTCAAGCCTTTGGAAAATGGTCAAATTAAAGCTGTAGTGTGTATTCGCTCAGCAAATAGTACATGAGCACCTGTAATATTATTAACTGCTATTGAAACAGAATGAAAAAACAAAAAAACACAGGAAGTGGGGAGTGAAGGGGTGCCATTTTCAATAGGTTGGGTGGGGTAGTCCTCATTGGGAAGGTGGAATTTACCTCAAGACTCAAAAGGGTTGAGAGAGTGAGCCCTATGGTTCTCCGGGCAGAGTATTTCAGGCAGGGGGAGTGGCTAGTGTAAAAGTGGCTGATTTGTGCCTGGTGGGCCTGTAGAATGGTAGAGGCCAGTATGATTGGAGCAAGCACATAAAGTCAGAGAGTAAAGGGGGTAGGGGCTGACCCTGTACAGCCTTGTAGACCACTGTGATGATGTTGGTTTTTGCTCAGGTTGGTAGCCTTTAAAAATTTTGAGCAGAGGGCCAAATTGATCTTATTTATATTTCCAAAGTGTTTCTTATTGCAGTTTTGGGAGTAGTCAGTAGAGGAACAAGGCAAGAAGAAGAGGGATGAGTAGGGGACTACTGTAGTATCCAGAAGAGAGAGGATGGTGATCTGCCCCAGAGTGTACCTGTAAAAGGGCTGAGAAGTGGTTGGAAGTTGCATATATTTTGAAGGTAGAGCCAACATGATTTTTTAGAATTCATCTTCCCACCCAAACTTACTTTTTCCAGAAGATTTGAGACAGTGGCTCTTTATGTGACACTTTAAATCCATAGACTTCAAGTAAAGCAGACTGCCCTCTGTAACATGGGTGGGCCTCATCCAATCAGTTGATAATTTGAATGGAATAAAAGACTGACCTCCCCTGAGCAAGATGGAATTCTGCAGCTGATGATCTTTGGACTTTACTGCAGCTTTGGCTCATCTCTGGGTCTCCAGCCTACTGGTCTGCTCAGCAGATTTTGGACTTGCCAGCCTCCACAACCAGCCTCCACAGCCTCCTTAAAATAAATCCATATATATCATCCTATTGATTCTGTTTCTCTGGAGAACCCTGACTAATACAGGAGGATAGATTGTTAGCATTGTGAGGAATTTTAAAAAGTTTTCTTTCAAATGTTAATCTCATCCAAAACAACCTTATAGAAATACTTAGAGTAATGTTTGATCACATATCTGGTCATCACAGCCCAGCCAAGTTGACACATGAAATTAATCATCACACCTCCCAAGTTAATGTAGGTATTTATAACACTTCATGTCACTTTTCCTGATGATTTCAGGTGTAGATTCAGGCTTCTTCTCAAGATAGTAGTTTAAGCAACCAAACTAAAGTTGACATAAGGATTAGAATATATTTTCTATCTCTGATTAGTAAACTAAAAAACAAATCCTCAATTTGACAAGACCCTAAACTTCTATTTCCCTGCAACATCATCCTCCTTTCTGTTTCCCAGGTTTTGCCCCCACCGTCTCTCTCTCTCTCTCTCTCTCTCTCTCACTCTTGCTCCCACTCCCTCTCTCTCTGTGTTTCTGTCTGTCTCTGTCTCTCTCTCACACACACGCACACACACACACACAAACACACCAGTCTACACTAACCACACCTAGTAACTCATTTTTTAAACTAACCACAAACTTTTACATTTTCACATTTGTGAATGCCACATCCTTCAGGATGATTTTCCTCTTATTCACAAACACTGTCAAGTCTCAACACACCACATGATCATCTCAATACATTCAGAAAAGATATTTGACAAAATTCAACATCCATTTATGATAAAGAACTCTCAACGAAGGGTGTTTATAGGAAATATACAAGGGTGAGTCAAAAATTATCCATACTCCAGTTATATTAACTTCTGTTGGCTGCACAGCCAGAGTGTGGATGATTTTTGACTCACCTTCGTACCTCAACATAATAAATCCTATATATGAGAAGCCAACAGCTAACATTATACTCAACAGTGAAACACTAAAGCTTTTCCTCTAAGGTCAGGAACAAGACAAGGATGCCTACTGTTAACTGCTTTTATTCAACACAGTGTTGGAAGCCCTAGCCAGATCAATTAGGCAAGAAAAAGAAATAAAAGGCATCCAAGTTGGAATGGAAGAAATACAAATATCTCTATTTGCAGATGACATATTATATATAGAAAACCCTAAAGATTCTACCAAATAACTGTTAGAAATAATAAATGTAGTAAGGTTACAGGAAACAATCAATACACAAAAATAAGTTGCATTTCTATACTCTAATAAGGAACTATCAGAAAGAGAAATTAATCAAACTGTCTCATTTACAGTTGCATCCAAAAAAATACCCAGGAATATATTTCAGCAAGGAGGTAAAAGACCTCTACACTGAAAACTTATATGACACTGATAAAATAAAGACACAAATAAATGGAAATATAGTCTGTGTGCATGAATTGGAAGAATTAATACTCTTAAAATGTCCATACTATGTAAAGGAATGTACAGATTCAATGCAATCCCTATCAAAATTCCAATGACATTTTTCACAGAACTAGAGCAAACAATCTTAAAATTTGTATTGGAACCACAAAAGATGCCTAAAAGCCAAACTAAGCTTGAGAAAGAAGAACAAAGTTGTAGGCATCATACCTCCCAGTTTCAAACTATATTACAAAATTATAGCAATCAAAATAGTATGGTATTGGCATAAAAACAGACAGATCAATGGAACAGAAGAGAGAGCCCCAAAATAAACCCATGAGTGTATGGTCAATTAATTTACAACAAAGAAGCCAAGAATATATAATGGATAAAAGATAGTTTCTTCAATAAATAGTATTGGGAAAACTGGATAGCGACACGCAAAAGAATGAAACTGCACTATAATCTTTTACCATAAACAAAAATCAATTCAAAATGGATGAATACTTGAACCTGAGACCTGAAACTATAAAAACACAGGGGTTTAGCTTCTTGACATTGCTCTTGGCAATAATTTTTGCATTTGACGTCAAAAGCAAAAGCAACAAAAGAAAAAAATAAGCAAGTGGGGCTACATCAAACTAAAAAGCTCCTCATAGCAAAGGAAACAGTCAACAAAATGAAAACGCAACTCATGTAATAGAGAAAATATTTGTAAACCATATATCTGATAAGGGTTAATATTCAAAGTATGTAAAGAACTCATGCAACTCAATAGAAAAAACCACTCTGATATAAAAATGGGCAGAGGATCTGAATAGACATTTTTCCAAAAAAGACATACAGATAGCCAACAGGTATGAAAAGGTGCTCAACATCACTAACTAATCATCTGCGAACTGCAATTCAGAACCATAATGGGATCTCACCTCACACCTGTCAGAATGGCTATTATCAAAAAGACAACAAGTGTTGGCAAGGATGGGGAGAAAAGGGAACCTTCATGCATTGTTAGTGGGAATGTAAATTGATGCAGTCATTATGGAAAACAGTATGGATGTTCCTCAAAAAATTAAGCATAGAACTACCAGATAATCCAGTAATTCAGCTCCTAGGTATTTATCTGAAGAAAATGAAAACACTGATTGGACAAGATATATGCACCTCTATGTACATTGCAGCTTTATTTACAATAACCAACATACTGAAGCAACCTAAGTGCCCATCAATAGAAGAATGGATAAAGAAGCTGTGAGATAACACACACGTGCACACACACGTACAAACACACAATGGATTATTACTCAGCCATAACAAAGAATGAAATCTTGCCATTTGTGACAACATGGATGAATATAGAGGGTATTACACTAAGTGAAATAAGTCAGACAGAGAAAGACAAATAGTGTATAGTTTCACTTATATGTGGAATCCAAAAAAACAAAACAAGTGAACAAAACATAACAAAACAAAAATAGGTTATAGATACAGAGAAGAAACAGGTGGTTGCCAGAGGAGAGAAGGGTAGGGGGAGAAGATAAACAGGTGAGGGGGGTTTAGAGGTAGAAACTTCCAATTGCAAAATAAATGAGTCAGGGTATGAAATGTGTAGTGTAGGAAACATAGTCAATAACTATAATATATTTGTATGGTGACATACTATAACTAGACTTATCATGGTGGTCACTGAAATATATAGAAATATCAAATCACTATGTTGTATAACAGGAACTAACATAGTGTTAAAGGTCAATTATACTTCAAAAACAAGCAAACATACAAACCCATAGAACAAGCGATCAGATTTGTGGTTACCAGATATGATGAGGGGTGGGGAGTGGGAGAGGGGGAAGTGAATGAAGGCAGTCAAAAGTTACAAACTTCCAGTTACAAGATAAATAAATACTAGGGATGTAATGTGCAATATGAGAAATATAATTCCCACTGCTGTAAGTTATATATGAAAGTTGTTAAGAAAGTAAATCCTGAGTTCTCATCACAGGGAAATTTTTTCTATTTTCTTAATTTTGTATCTATATGAGTTGATGGATGTTAACTAAACTTATTTTGACAATATTTTCATGATGTATGTAAGTCAAATCATCATGCTGTACACCTTAAACCTATACAGTGTTGTATGGCAATTACATAATAAAACTGGAAGAAAAAATAATAAATTTTGTGAAACTCCAAAAAAACCCCAGAACTACAATATCATCCAGAAATTCCACTTATGGGTATTTATCTGAAGGAAACAAAATCACTATCTTGAGAAGATATCTGTATCCTCATGTTCATTGCAGCATAATTTACAATAGTTAAGACATTGAAACAACCTAAGTGTCCATCAGCAGATGACTGGATAAAAAAAGATATATATATATATATAACAGAATATTATTCAGCCATAAAAAAGGAAACCCTGTCATTTATTATAGCATGGATGAACGTTGAAGACATTATGTTAAGTGAAATATGTTAGACAGAGAAAGTTAAATACTATATGATATCTCATATGTGGAGTCTAAAAACAAAACAAAACAAAACAAAAACAGAACACTAAACTCATTGATACATAGAACAGATTGGTGGTTTCCAGAAGTGGGGAGTAGAGGTTGGGTGAAATGGGTGAAGGTGATCAAAAAGTATAAACTTCCAGTTATAAGATGAATGAGTTCTGGGAATATAGTGTATAGCACGTTGTTGTTGTTAAAAACCTTTTTAAATTCCAAAATTATTGTGACTTAAAAATGTTAAAAGCTTTTTTTGGCTTCCTAGTGGACTAGGAAGAATTACCTGGAAGTATGTCTGGAATTGTTATGGCAGTTCCATAATGTTGTCAACATCCAATTTCCTTCATGTTCTCTACTCTGCCATTTGTAAGATGTGGCCCTTATCCTTACAGTCCAAGATGGCAACCGGGGCTCCGGCCATGCCAACTGCATTCAAGGTTACCAGCAAAAGGAAGAGCAAATTAAGGATGCACACCCTAACTTTTAAAGGAATTTCCCAGACTCACAAAACACTTTTGCCTACATATTGCTGTCCAGGATTTAGTTGCATAACTGCAAAGTAAGTTAGAGAATGTAACTCAGCTTTGAAGCAACATGTCCAGCTAAAATTGAGGTTCTGTTATTAGTAAAAAGGATATGAATGGATATTGAATGGCAACTGGAAGCCTTTAAATTCAAAAAGAGGGCTGAAGATGGATCCCTGTGTCAACTTTTAATGAGTGGATGGGTAGAGCAAAAAATAAGTCGGTGAAGTGGACTGAAAAACAACCAGATGGGTAGGAGAACAATGAAGCCAAGTTTCAAAAAGAGGTGGATAGTACTGTTAAAAGTACTGAGATGAAGCGAGAGAGTAGCACAGACATATATATACTACCAACTGTAAAATAGATAGTCAGTGGGAAGCTGTTGTATAACAAACGGAGTCCAACTCGAGGATGGAAGATGCCTTAGAGGACTGGGGTGGGGGGGGGGGGGCTCGAGGTGGGGGGAGTGAAGGAAGGGAGGGAATACGGGGATATGTGTATAAAAACAGTTGATTGAACTTGGTGTACCCCCCCAAAAATAATAAATAAATAAATAAAATTAAAAAAAAAAAAGTCAGGGAGTTGTCCTGAAAGCATGACAATTTAATTTGACCTCTAGGAGGCCATTGGTGACATTCAAGTGTTTATTTCCATTAGCAGATGCCTGTCAGTGGAAAACCCACCAAATACTCCAGGGACTGGGAGGGAACCAAGGCAGAACTGATCAGTTATGCTATACTTACATGGAGAATTTTCATGGTCTGGATTCAGTTTCTCTCTCTGCAATCTTCCAGGTTTGCAACTGAAGCAAGATAGAGGGGTCGACTCCAGAAATAAACCTGTATAGTTCTGGTCAATTGATTTTTGACGAGAGTGCCAAGACAATTCAATAGGGAAAGAACATTCATTTCAACAAATGGTGCAGGAACAGCTGGACATCCACATACAAAAGAATAGTTGGATACCAACCTCACGCCATATAAAAAACCTAACTCAAAATGGATCAGAGACCTAAGTGTAAGTGTTAAAACTGTATTACTTTTACAGGAAAACATAGGAATACAATCTTCTTGATCCAAGATTAGGCTGTGATTTCTTAGATAGGAAACGAAAGCATAAGCAATAAAACAAAAAAAATTTTTGATAAATTGGAGATCATCGAATTTAAATAAATATATTTCAAAAGACACCATCAAGAAAGTGAAAAGAACACCTACAGAATGGGAGGAAACATTTTCCAATCATACATCTGGTAAGGGATTTGTATCTGGATTATATATAAAGAACTTACAACTTAACAGTAAATAGAGAAATAGCCAAATTGAAAAATGGGTAAAGGAGTTGAATAGACATTTCTGAAAAGAAGACATACAAATGGCAAATTAGCACATGAAGAGATACTCAAAATCATTGTCATTAGGGAAATGCAAATCAAAACTATGATAAGAGACAAAGTCACATCCAGTAGGATGGCTATAAAAACCAGAATAACAGGTGTTGGCAAAGCTGTGGAAAATCGGACTTCTCATATATTGCTGGTGGGAGTGTAAATGATGCTTTGGAAAACAGTTTGGAAATGCGTCAAAAATTAATCATGAAGTTATCATATGACTAAGCAATCCCAATCCTAGGTATATACACAAGAGAAATAAAAACTTATGTCCATAGAAAAACTTGTACATGAATGTTTATAGCAGCATTATTCATAATAATCAGTTAGGGGAAACAATCCAAATATCCACCAGATGATCAGATAAACAAAATGTGATATATCCATTCAATAGAATATTCTTCAGCGATAAAAAGGAAGTACTTATACATGCAACAACATAAATGAACCATGAAAACATTTGCTAAGCAAAAGAAGCCAATCACAAAAGGCGACATATATGATTCCATTTATAAGAAAGTCCAGAAGAGGCACATTCATAGAGACAGACAGTAGATCAAAGATTGCTGGGGGCTATGGGGAGGGTAGAATGGGGAATAACTGCTAGCAAGTGTGGGGTTTCTCTTTGAGTGATGAACCTTTATGGAGTCATGGTTGCATGATTCTGTTAATATATTAAAAACCCTGAATTGTAAACATTAGAAGGTGAATTTAATGGTAGGTGAAATACATCAGTAGAGCTGTTAAAAAGAACAACAGAGAATTCCCTGGCAGTCCAGTGGTTAGGACTCTGTGCTTTCACTGCTGAGGGGGCCTGGGTTCAATCCCTGGTCAGGGAACTAAGATCCCACAAGCCACGCCACATGGACAAATTAAAAACAAGAAAAAAAAAAAAAAAAAAAGGACAACAACAAAAAAATATAGAAGGGTAGAGGGGGTAGAGAGTCCAGACTGGGCTTATGTAGTTGCCAGTGATTGAAACAGATGTAACTGGCTATGAATAAAAGTGGCTCCAGTAGTGCCAGGAAGCATCAATCCCTGTGCCTGCTGTTTAGGAGCATCTGTGCTTAGACCTGTTTTACATCCTGTCAGTGATCACAGACTTTCACCCATCATCAGCATGCTCGTCACTTACACTTCCATCCCCGGCTCCCTCATCCCATGACCACATCCGACCACCTCTATTCAGCTAGACTCTAATGAGGTGCCATGCTATCTCTTCTTATCCATACAGGTTCCTTCTTCAGCTCTGCTTTCAGTCTAACATTTCCTTCCTAGTGGGGGTGGGGATGGAGCTGAGGCAGGAACCTTGTTATGTGAGTGGCCAGGCTGAATGTGCTGTGCCTCTAATGGTCTCCACTCATCCTAGAGTTCTTCAATCCACTTCATAAATGAAGAGGGACTTGAACAAATCACTGAGCCCACTGACTAATGGAATTGGTCATTTATATTTCATTTACAATTCCCCGGGCTTAAATGATGTGAAAATGGTTCTAGCAAGGAATTAAAATAGAGGATCAATGAGCAAAACTGTCATTATACTTATTATAATAACAGCATGAACTTGTTGAACACTTACTATGTTACTAAGACATGTGCTAATTGCTTTGTGTGTGACATTTAATCCACACCACATCCTAGTGGAGAAGATTACATTATTATTCTTGTTTTAAAGATGAAGAAAACTGAGTCTAGGAGAGGTTGGGTAATTCACTCAAGGTTGCAGACTGAGAAATGGAAAGTCCAGACGTCTGATGGAGTCTGCATTTCTAACTGTTGTCTTCACTGTCTCTTACAGTCTCTTGAGCACATGCCTCACACACATTTAGAATCTACACATTTATGTTTACCAGTCTTAGTAATAATTAGTATTATTGCAGCAACAATTCATCTTCTTATTAAGAGGTAACCCAAGATTTGGAACTTTAGTTCAAACAGATTTGTAGTTGTTTTTTAAAAATTTTCCCCCTCAACTTGATGTGGCAGAGACCACTATACACCGAAACTTAATTTCTTTTCCTTTGGACACACAGGTGATTCTATTCCCTAACCTCCCTTGCATTAGCTGTGGCCATATGACTGAGTTTTAGTAAACAGAGTCTGGATTTCAGAGCTGGCCTATCAAAAGCTCCCATGTGCCCCTCTTTTCTCTTTTCCCTTCCCAGTGGACTGGGATGACAGCTGTCCGGGTGATCTTCATAGCTGCATTTGAAGGTGAGAGCCAAGGGTTCTGAAGGATGGTGTAGAGGAGTTGCCTCACCTATCTGAGTGAACAGGACTGTAGCTTAAGCAAGAAATACAAGTCTATCTTGTTAAGTGACTGAGATGTTAGGGTCTGTTTTTTATCGCAGCATCACATCCACCCATACGTTGTTGTTGTTGTTCTGAATTGTGTGTTATCTAATCATTAAGGAATGAGTGAATGAATGAATAAAGGGGGGGGTGATCTGCAGGAGGTTAAGTAGGCATTTTTTGAGTCCTTAGTATTTGCTAGAATTTTATATGATATTTCAAATTCTTTCAACTCCTTGAAGTGAATAATTGACACAAGGACACATACAAAAATTTATACTTTCCACTGCTCCATGGTGTCTCAAATGATAACTTATTCGTCTTCTCCAAATATGATTAAGTAGAAAAGGAAATATGTGGTAGTCAGGTTACTTCGGACTTGCCTCCACACAGGACTGGGGGTGGGGGCGGGGTGGGTTGGTGAATGTCTTATGGTTCTAATATTCCTAAACAAAGAGTTCAAAGACTTTGAGGCCATTTTCAGGTTATTGCCTCAGGTTTATACCATTTATGTCTTTCTCTTTTAATAGAAATAGTTTTTCTCTTCCTTCAGGTATTGAGCATCTTTTAAAATAATTTTATAGTTAATTCACTCTACTCCAATATAAAAGTTAAAAAAAGTATATGTTAAATCCTTGGGCAATGATCAAATTTACTTTTCTTTCTCTCTCTCCTTTTTTAATCCAAAGAAGTATTAATCTACAATAATATTGATATTGTAGATACACTATGATAATTTATAGTTTATTATAGACATAAACTATAATAGTAATTAAGTAATAGAAGTAATGTTTTTATACATAAAAGAAAATAGTCATCTAAATAAAAGTTTTTCCAATTATTTTCTAAGTCCTATTCAGTACAATACAAACTATAAAGGTGAAAAGTGTAACACATTATATTATGTTTAACTTATACATATTAACATGGATTTAAAAAAACAAAAATTCATATTACTTATCTTTTTAAGAATTAGGAAAATGTATTTCTGTGCGTAAGGTAGCTGTGTGTTATAGGATTGTGTGACAGTGTTGTGTGACAGTAATTAATGTGAGTTAGGATTCCTTTCTGAGCAGCTGGAAGAGGAGGAGCCATCCTTTCCAGAGACACAGTAGAAAATGAGTCTGTTCTTAATCTAAACTGAAATGTTGGGACTATGGTGACAAAATCCGAACTCTGTCCAATTTGAACATCATTTGGAATTGATTTAAGCTTGTCACATGTGAACAGATTTCTTGTTTTAATTTCATGCTGACAGCTACAGATGCTTTAAGCACCATTTGTGCTATAAAATGAAGACCCTCCCTTTCTTTATCCTCCAAATGAATGTAGATATTTATCAGGAGTTTGGACCCGAGGAACAGTATTCTTCAAGGCATCATCTGAACCCACTTAGCAAAACATGTGAAATCTCTTACAACATGTAAAAGTTTCCTTTATGTATAAAGCACCGGAGTTTTAAACAGCACCTGCATTCATGGTCAGAACTGTTATTCTCTTATTTTTGCCTTGCTCTCTGTGTACTTAAAGTTCTCATCCATAAATCATTTTTATAAAATGAATAAACAACTTCTTTCACTGATGAAGTACAAACTGGCTGCACTGGTTACATTATAGCTAAGAGTAACATGTTGATAGAGTCCTACAGAAAGGAAATGAATGATGGTTTGTGCCCGAGAGGAAGGGGACTCATTAAAGCAAAAGTCAAATTGGATTGAAATGATGACAGAGCAAAACTCCGTTTCAGTGAGGATTAAGCCTTTTGACACATTTTATTAATAATTATTTAATAAGGCTACTCATGCATTTTTGTCAGGAATTTTAGACGGTGGCTAACTGTTGATGAACATGAAGCAAACTGCTTAAGTATTTGATAGAAGTCATCAAAGCCAGAGGAAACGACCTGATGAGAAGAGAATTAGAGATGCTCATTTTTACCTGATGTTTCATGTGAGAAATACGTTTTATAGTAATGAGCACACCACGTCTCTTTTAGTGCTTAGTAATATAATACTAAGCACTGTTGTATATAATGAAGGAAGTAGAGATTAGATCAACAGAATAAAATAAAATGCAGAGTTCACGTATGCACTAAAATAGCCAAATAATTCAAAATCTCCCAATAAATTTCTGTGTAGAGAAACTTATTTTTATCTGTATAGATGTCATAAGTGACACAAAACTTAAATAAATGATCAGAGTGCAGCTGTCTTGAAGAACTTAATCATTTTAGTAAGGCAAATAATTGTATTTAGACAAATTGGATGCTTGATGTCATGTAGGCCAAACATCTGGTTTGCTAACTGAAAAACCACTGAGGTGCACATATTCAACTATGCTGTTCTGACTCATGTGGCAGAACCCTAAGCAGAATGTCTTATATTGTTTTCTTATTTTAAGTTATACTGTGCCTTCAGTTTGCACTCAGTTTAATGTAATTTTCAAACAAGATTGACTGTTACATATAATCCAGTAATTTAAAATAAGGTCTCTTAAATAATGAAGTGATTCCAGAACTTTAAAAAAGAATATGCAATCTCTTTTAACACACCATAAAAGAACTATATTCTGACCTCTGGAGCTATATATTGTTGAAATCTGTAAAGAACAAAAATAGCAATCTTCTAGATTTGAAGATTTTACCTATACAACATAATTCACAGACTTAACATTTAAGACATTAATATAGTCACTGACCACAGAGCCTCCTTGTTTATGAATTTTTTTCCTACTTGTGCACAATTTATGATCTAATAAAATTAAACTTATTGAAATCCCACGATCAATGTCAAAACCATTTACAAAACTTCCTTTTGTACATAAACGCTTCCTGTTGTACCTCCTAATTCCACCCTAGAGATCCCTAACCTCATGGTATGATTGTTGACTTTCCACTCTTTCCATCTCTCTGTGCTTTCCAAGCCGACCCAGCTGTGGTTAGCAGACTTTTCTCATAAAGCCTTTCCCTTCGAGATAAGACCCGCCTTCACATAATCCTAGCACAGGCCTTCATTTCCTTTTGTGCTTGAATACTTTTAAATGCAGCCTTTCCAATCTTCAAAGTGCCATAAACATTTTCCTAGCACATTAAAGACTATTATTTCTCTTTTATTTTTGCTTGTATGATAGATAAATCCATTACTATGCCACTGAAGTCAAAATCATTTTGCAGCATTGGGAAGTCTAGATGCCGCGAAATATCAACCTGGATTCCTTCCAAAAGCAAATTGTAGTGGGGAATTAGGGTAATCAAACCTCACATTGTCACCCATCAACACTCTCACTAATAATTGAGTTTCCAATTAGGAAAACAATAGGCAATGAAAAGTCGGTCATGTTTTCAAACACAGCAGAGAAAAAGATGAAAGCTTAACTCAGATCTTGAGAAAGGGATGTGGGGTGGGGGGAGGTGGGGACATACGATGACCTATTAGGTCTTCTTGCTCTGGTCCTAGCCTTCTTTTGAACGTTTTCTCATCCACATTACCTGAATGCAGAGTTTTCCCAAGACCAATGCTTTTATAATCCCCCCTCTCTTTCTGCCCTCTTCCTCCCCTGTCCCAGGAAAAGTTGGGTATTTCTTGTTTGTTTCTGGGGAAAATTTTACCTAATTGTGGTTAACAGTTTCAGCTTCTGAGGACAAGCACTTGCTGAGATTGACTACTCCCTGTCAGCCCATCCTTCTGAAGCAACTCAGAATCCGCACAATAACTCTTCAGGATGAGAGTCTTTTCAGATTTTTGAAACTCATTTACACGTTTCCTCCCAGCTCATCGACTCTAAAACCAAACCTCCAGTCCTATAAGGCAATCTTTATATAAACAATTTTCCCAGGAGATTCAGATAAGCCTCTTCTGGTTGTATGACTTGGCCAATATTCCTTTAAATGATAGTGCCTAGAACTAGACACAAAATTCCAATTCTAACCTAATTTTATCTAGGTACACATTATTATTAGGGCAATAGGAATACATTAGCTTTTTTTTTTATTTTTTAGTGTACATCTTAGAATTGTTAAATTTGGGGTCAAGTAAAATGTTCAGATTTTTTAAATGAAAATTAGCAATATATTACAAGAAAAATGTTTGCAAGGTTTTTGCTTTGTTTTGTTTTCTTTTCTCATTTCTTTTTCTCCCAGATGTATAAAGGAAGGTGGAGGAACACGGTGCTAATTAAGAGCTTTAATGCTAAACGCCTAGAAGCTTAGCCAGAGCAAGTGTCAGTTGAAAGAAACCCTGCTTGTTATCAGAAGTAGATTGAAAAATGTAACATTCAGACAGTCATGAGATTAAACCAGAAATAAATATATATTTGCATGAACATTCATAAAATATTTCTGAAAGGATGCACAATAGCTGGTACACAAATTGCCTCAAAGATATGAGTATGGTTTGCTGGAGGACAGGGTGAGAGAGGAATTTTCACTCTCTACTTGTTTGTATCTTATACATTGAACCATGTGACTATATCACCTATTCAAAAAATAATTTTTTTTAAAGAAAAGAATGGATTTTTCCATATATTTTTGTGTGGTCAGAATTTATTTTCTGGAAAGATACACAAAAGTGATTAACAAGGGTTATTTTGGGAGTAGGGTATTTTGAATTACCTAACTCCATTGTTTGAATTGTCTAGTAATAGGTATATAGTCAAACATCAGCTGGGATTTTCTACCACTTTTTTTTCTTTTTTCTTTTTCTTTATTATTTATTTATTTGTTGGCTGCGGTGAGTCTTCATTGCTGTGTGTGGGCTTTCTCTAGTTGTGGTGAGCAGGGGCTACTCTTCATTGTGGTGCGTGGACTTCTCTTTGTGATGGCCTCTCTTGTTGTGGAGCACGGGCTCTAGGCGCTTGGGCTTCAGTAGCTGTGGTTCTCAGACCCAATAGTTGTGTCTCACAGGCTGTAGAGCGCAGGCTTAGTAGTTGTGGCACACGGGCTTAGTTGCTCCATGGCATGTGGGATATTCCTGGACCAGGGATCGAACCCGTGTCCCCTGTATTGGCAGGCAGATTCTTAACCACTGCACCACCAGGGAGGCTCCCCCACATGTTTTTTTCTTCATTAAAGTTTTTCCTCTATTTAAAAAATAGTTTCTCAGATAGCTGCTATGAGGGCAGGAAGATAGAGTGATGAATCAAAACTCAGGATGTCAATAAAATGAACTTGAAACAGCAGTGATCTGAGGTTCTTCATGAACACTATTTCAAGAAACAATCAGCTTTCTACATGCATGGTTTTTTTCACTCCACATTCTTTTCTGATGATTTAACTTGGTATTTTCCTTGTGATCTATTTTCTACTTTATTACTGATGACCTGTGTTCCATGTTGCTCTGACTCTACATTATTTTAACCAAAGTTAGGTCATGGAGATAACCAGAGACTGCATTGTCCAAAGGCAGTGACCACATCATTTGTGTCTTCCAAATCTCCTAATAGTCCTTGGCACACAGATCATTAATTAATACTTGTTGATTTGAAAATGTGTAAAGGTAAGTGGCCACTTGGATGCTTCCAAAAGACATTCTTAAATGTCTTTTGATTTTGAGAAGTGTTGGTCTTGAGAAGTGGTGTGACATTAATTGACCTGAAATATTCTCCAAATTTCACCAGTAACTGAGTTTCAATAAGGGTCTCAAACAAAAATTTTACTATTAGGGGAAAATAAATCTTTGATAAGAACAACCCTTTCCTTTCTCTATCTGCTTTGAAGAAAAGTGCATTGTACAGGTGGCATCAGCTTTCTGGGAATGGAAGTGGAGGAAGAAGGCTTAGTGATCAGCCAGCAGAGCATTACCAAGTCCAAGTCGGTCATCAGAAGACATGAAATGTATCACTTATTATGGATGGACATTTAGGCTCTTACTTAGGCAAATGAAATACTCATCTTGTTTTTTCTCTAATCAGCAGTTCTGTTATGAAAACAAATTCATTTTTTGGATTGCCTAGAAAGATACTAGAAGGATGCGTATAATCATATTGTTTCATAATGTATTTTTACTTTTAGCTGATTTGCCCTATTTAGTAAGATATAAAACAATAAATTCATTTTTAAAAACCGTTAAACATGAAACAGATGTTCAAATGTGCTCTAACCAAGCGTCTTCATTGAAAGATGCACCATAAATCAGACTTCAGCATCTCAACAAATACCCCGAGTTTGTCTTTATTCTCTGAGATACTATGAAAACTCTGTAGAGGTAGCATTCTTCCTCATAGTGTTAAACAGTAAGTTCAGCTGATACACTAAATGATAGCAGCTAACACCACTAAAATTATAAAGAAACTGCTTGTAAATAATAGTAGTAACTAATGCTCTTAATTTGTCTGCAAATTTTATATGAACATGGATGGACCTAGAGATTGTCATACTGAGTGAAGTTAAATCAGACACAGAAAGACATGTACCACATGATATAGCATATATGTGGAATCTAAAAAAAAAAGAGTACAAATGCACTTATTTACAAAACAGAAGTAGAGTCACAAATGTAGAAAACAAATTTATGGTTACCAGGGGATGGGGGAGGGGGGTGGAAGTTGGGAGATTGGGATTGACATATACACACTACTATATGTAAAATAGGTAACTAATAAGAAACTACTATATAGCACAGGGAAGTCTACTCAATACTGTATAATAACCTTTATGGGAAAAGAATCTAAAAAAAAAAAGAGTGGATATACGTATATGTATAACTGATTCACTTTGCTGTGTACCCGAAACTAACATAGCATTGTAAATCAACTATACTTCAATAAAAATTTTTTAAAAATTTACATGGGAGAGAATTTATAGGTTGGGTTATGAAGTCTTGCTCAGAGTTCACTCATTAAGTATGATGGGAAATAAATTACTCAATAAATATTTATTTAAATTCAATGTGACAGGGACTGAACTAATAATAGATAAGACCCATTTTCTCTTCTTTTAACTTGTAAAATCAGTGTCTTCATTTTTCTTCATAACTCCTTAGCCATTGTGACATTATGTCCTGGCTCAAGATCTCTTGAGATTAGCTACAGTTATAGCCTTGATCATCACTTCTCTGGATTTTCTTTTCCAGAGATTTGGTAAGATTTAATATAAACTCAGGTATGGTAAGGTTTCCCCTTAAATAGTAGTAGCTTTCACAAATAGAACTGCAGCAATTAATTTGAGGCAACATCTTTAGATGTTTTAGAACTTTTTAGAAAATTTCAGATACAGAAGGCAGTCTAATGTTCCTGTATTATCTGTTGTCTGTTGTTAATTATTATTCACAAGGAAAATTATCCAATATCTTAAAAGGGGATTTATTTTCTTTATATTGTTGAGAGATTCCATAGATGTAGAATACGGAGTTGCAGGTGTTTATTTTGCAAAATTCTCATTACAGAGGGAACACATAAGGCCCAGATGAAGTATGATTCTATTTCATGCCTCTGTTGAGTTTATGACATTGGAACTATGTTGGCAGATCATGAGTTTTTTGGTAACATCAGTGAAAGCAGACTGACATGGTTTTGGTTTATGCCCCAAAGCTCATAAGCAAATTTTTTGCCAGTGAGCTACACATGAAGCGCGTGAGCAGGTGAAAGTATGATCACATGGTCATGTCTTCCCTTGCCCATAATTTATTCCTTCCATTGAACATGTGTTTTATGTTTGAAGATTTTTAAAATGCATTTATTATTTTTACATATTACTAAGTAGAACTAATCATCTAAATTACAAAAACATTATGAAATGATATGGCTACACAAATAAATCTTTCTAGTACCTCTCTAGACAACCCAAAACATTAGTTTATTTTCATAATAGAACTGCTGGCTAGAGAAAAAAAAAATTTGTCTTAAGAGAAGAGTACTTCACTGAAATGTTCATCTGTGATAAATGAGGCACTTCATGTCTTCTGATGACTGGCTTAGACTCAGTAAGTCGGGCTCTTCCAGCTAGCTGGTCATTATGAATTATCCACACTACTTTCTTCCCCACCTCTATTCCCAGAAAGTTTTGCCACTTGGGTGATGCATTCTTCTTCAAAACAGATAGGTGGAGGACAGGGAAGATTTTATATGGAAGATTATTTGAAAGATTTTTATTTTTTTCTGATGGAAAAACAAATCTTCATTGAATCTCTAAATTAGTCCTGAAATTTGGTGAGCTTGCCGTACCACTTCTCAAGCTCAACACTCTTCTTTTTGAGGATGCCTTTTGGAACCATCCAAATGGCCACTTCCCCTTTTATGTTTTCAAATCAGTAAGTATTTTTAATCATCTTTTGTTTGCCAAGTACTTTAGGGAGTTTCAAAGACAATGAAAGATACTGTCACTACCTGTGATGGACACACCTTCAATGAGTCATGTCCTTGTATAAACTCCTCCCCTTGATCACAACTAGAACTGGTGACTTGCTTCTAGCCAACAGGATATGGCAGAGGTGATGGGACGTGATTCCGTTGACTAGATGATGTGTATGGCAGATGTGAAGGGGTTTTTCAGATAGAGGTATAGTAGATTTTGTGTTAGTCACAAGGGAGATTATCCTGGGTGGGCCTGAGATAATCAGATGAAAGCCCTTAAAAGGTGGACTCTGCCATTTTGTGAGACTCTTCATCCATAGCTTTGAAGAAGTAAGTTCCTGTCCCAGTAGGGCCTGTGAGAGGCCATATGGCAAGGAACTGTGAGTTGCCCCAAAGAGCCAAGGGTGGCCTATGATTGACAGCAAAAAACCAGTAACCTCAGTCCTACAACTGCTAGGAGCTGAATTCTGCCAACAACCACAACCACAACCACATGAGCTTGGAGGAGGACCCTCACGTTCCAGAAAGGAACACAGTCTGGCCAACACCTTTATTGTAGTTTATAAGACTCTGAACAGAAAACACAGTTATGCTGTGCCTGGACTTCTGACCCCAATCAGTCAGACAATGTTTTAAGTTTGTGGTAATTTGTTATAGAGCAATAAAAAATTAATGTACTATCTTTAGAGCATTCTCTGACGTATTCTTGTGGCCCCAAATTGGATTTAAAATAATGTAAAGAAGAATAGAACAAATTAGAGAATAACACAGGTCATCTAATCAATTAGAAAATAGATCACAAAAAAATACCAAGTTAAATCATCTGTTGTGTGTTTATCAAACTCTGCAAAGAAAAAAAAATTGGGGTGAAAATATCATCACATGAGTGCATGTTGAAAGCTGATAGTTTTGTTTTTTTTTTATAGTTTTCCAAAGAACCTAAAATGACTGTTGATTCAACCTCATATCATCAACATTAAGAGTTTCAATATGTCAAGCTGTCTTTTTGCTCTTACTTCTACTATCCTTGAAAATATGAATTCTTTTCAACTTGAGCCAGAAGATACTGGAGATTTTAGTTTAATTCCTCAGTGCTCATGGAATAGGCTTTTTGGAAAACTGAAATATAATTCTTAAAAGAGTTTTACTTACTTATTGAACAATAGTGCTTTAGACATGAGATATTTTGACTACACTGAATACAGACCATTTCATGAGAATCATCAGTTTGCAGTGAGGAAAAACTTAGAAAAATGAAAATTGCCTTTGGTAGCATTTATTTTATCCTTTTTGAATGAAGAGTATGGTTATATCTAGGTGACCATAAAATTTATCATCTAACAGGGATGCATTAAATTGAAAGGAGGAATAATTGAAAATGGGGCAGGGATAACAGGAGGGTAGCAAGGCTCTTCCTGGTGAATCAGGCTTTTTTGTCACTTCTGTTATAAAGCATGTTCCCAGTAACAGAAACAATGGTATGTTCATTTGGCTTTCTTTGGACTTTTGTAATTTACAATTTTGACTAATACCAAAAAACAAACAAAACAAACAAACAAAAAACCCAAGACAAAACCACTTTAACCTAAAAGACTATTGTAGATTATTCTGAATCAACTTATATATATATATTTTAATTAATTTGTTTATTATTTGGTGCATTGGGTCTTCATTCACTGCTTACAGGCTTTCTCTAGTTGCAGTGAGTGAGGGGCTACTCTTTGTTGTGGGGGGTGGGCTTCTCATTGCGGTGGCTTTTCTTGTGGAGCACAGGCTCTAGGGTACACAGGCTTCAGTAGTTGCAGTGCTTGGGCTCAGTAGTTGTGGTGCATGGGCCTAGTTGCTTCTCAGCATGTGGGATCTTCTCGGACCAGGGATCGAATCTGCATTGGGAGGCGGATTCTTAACCACTGCACCACCAGGGAAGCCCTATTCAGAATCAATTTGAATCTCAACAGAGAAAACCAGTGTTCCATGCTCTAATTTCAGGTGGCTTATTAGACAATAATTGATAACATTGTATTGTATAATTGAAATTTGCTAAAAGAGTAGAATTTAAATATTCTCTCTCACACAAATAAAAGGAAATATATGAGGTGATGAATGTGTTCATTAAATTAATGAAGGACTCTTCACAGTATATACATTTATCAAATCATTACATCATGTACCTTAAATATCTTACAGTTTTATTTGTCAGTTACACCTCAAAAAAATCTCCCAAACTATTGGCACCATCTCTTACATGTTCTGACATTATTTCCCTTGTTCCTTTGCCTATGACTATAAGCATGTTCTGTTTAGCTCATTCTATATGCATCAACTTCTCTTCCTTTTTGTTTTTCATTTCCTTCTACTTGAGAGGTAGTGCAATGCAGGGATTAAAAGCACACATGCTGGATTCTAACTGTCTTGGTTCAAATCTTGGTTATACTATTGGTGACCACTGACAACTTAATTCATCTTGTTGTGTTTTAATTTTTTCACTTGTTGTTGGAAATAAAAACGGAGATTTGAGAAGTTATTCATAATGAGGTGGATGGACCTAGAGTCTGTCATACAGAGTGAAGTAAGCTAGAAAGAGAAAAACAAATACTGTGTGCTAACACATATATATGGAATCTAGAAAAATGGTAACTGATGAACCTAGTGTCAGGGTAGGAATTGAGATGCAGACGTAAAGAATGGACTTGAGGGCACCGCGGCGGCGGGGGGCGGGGGGAAGCTGGGACTTAGTGAGAGAGTAGCATTGACATATACACACTATCAAATGTAAAATAGATGGCTGGTGGGAGGCTGCTGCAGAGCACAGGGAGATCAGCTTGATGCTTTGTGAAGACCTAGAGGGATGGGATAGGGAGGGTGGGAGGGAGGCTCAGGAGGGGGTGGGTATGGGGATATATGTGTACAAGTGGCTGATTCACTTTGTTGTACAGCAGAAACTGACTGTAAAACAATTATACTCCAATAAAGATAAAAAAAATAACAATAAAAAAGTATTTAACTCATGGATTGTTGTGAGAGAGTGTTGAGCACATAAGTCAGCATTTAATAAATATTAACTATTGTTATTATTTCCTTTTTAATAAAGATTCCAATGAATAACTAATTCACTCAGGTTTCACAGCATAAACATTTTTCTATAACTAGGAAAACACAAATTTTTCTATAACTAGGAAAATAAAATTAATGCTTTCTAAAAATCAGCTTGCTAGCTTAAAAGGAAACCTGCTTGGTTCTCAAGGAAATGATTTTAAAACAAAAGGACTATGGCAATGGAAAAATGTCTGCATGTTAAAGCCAAAACATACTTCCGTGACTTTGGTCTTTAGAGACTAAGATTCCAGCAGGATTAAATGACTGAAGTTCTAAGCATGCTTGATAGTTCTGAATCAAGTTCAAGTATTCACATTTACAATCAGTGTCCTAGAATTAGATATGGTTTAATCTGACAATCAAGTTCAGTGGATAAATCACTCATTAGAATTAAAGTGCTGTTAAGAGCATAGCATATGATCTTTGGAAGGTGGACACATTTCCATGAAAGAGACTTCAAGTGATTGTATAGTAGAAATTTAATAAGCCTGGATAGGGAATGTTCACTATGATTCATTTTGCTAATTTTGTACATTAGCTCAAATTTGCTATTAAGCTAAGCAAAGATCCAAGTTACACAATTACCAAAATATCCAGTTTTTTGTTTCCAGATTAAAAAAAAAGAAAGCAAGGAAAAATGAAGGTGATTCTTGAGATGTGAGTTAAATTATCTCTCAAGATTTTGGAAAGGTGAGTCATCTCTTGGATATATTGCTTTTGTCACATTAGTTGGCCTGGAAAAAAACAACAATGACATAAAACAGAAGCATGGTAATCCTCAAAGAAGAAAATTAAGTGAATAGATTCTTCCTTTTCCTTCCCTTCCCTTCCCTTCCCTTCCCTTCTTTTCCTTTCCTTCTCTTTCCATTTTTCCCTTTCTCCCTTCCTCCCTTTCTCCCTTCCTTCCTTCCTCCCTTCCGTCCTTTCTCCTTCATTTCTTCCTTTCTTCCTTCCTTCCCTCCTTCCTTTCTTTCCTTCCCATCCTCCCTCCCTCCATTCCTACCCCCTTTCCTGCATTTGTTGATGAACTTCAATAAATCCAAATATAATGTTACTGCATGATATAAAAGAAAATAGGTTGAGAAGGAAATGTTGGAACCAAGCTGCATATCTACATGACTGAGTGATCTAGAGAACTGGACAATTCGTGACGTGTTCCATATTTTTCAAGGAAGAGAGGGAATACGGGGATATGTGTATAAAAACAGATGATTGAACTTGGTGTACCCCCAAAAAATAATAAATAAATTTAATTAAAAAAAAAAAAAAAAAAAAAGAATCTACACAATACAACTCAAACAGGAAATAACTCAAATAGGAAGTTGAGACCCTGATCCTCCTTCTGTAGATGGTGAGGATCATCCTTCACTCTTCTTCACATGAGTAGCATAACCATAGACTTCATACATATTTAGAGTTAATTCTCAAATTTTTATATTTATTTCTGAAGTTATGCCTGAGATCTAAACTTAACTCTTCTTTTGGGTATTTCAAATTTTACATGTTAATTCAGTTTGTTCTTTCCCATCTGGTCACACCTAATCTGCCTTCTGTTTTCTTAACGATGGTCAACAGTTTCACTAGCCACTCAATAGCACAGACACAGTTTTTCAACTTCTTGAACAAAGATAGGATTCATTAGCAAAGTAACAGTTATGAAAAATTCTAGAGTAAAGAAACTGATTTAACTTCATTTAATCCATGGTTTTCTGATCACAGAATCTTTTTTTCATGGAACACCTATTAGCATTCGACCAGAGTGAAAACTGAAAATTTTACAAGAAACTGTAAGATCCTGTACCTGTACAGTCTGACTCCTGTTGTATCTCTGACCTCATCTCCTACAGCTCTCTACCCTCACTCATACCTCTCTAGCTGCATCAGCCTCTTTGCTGTGGACTAATTCTAATTCACTTCAGGGCTGTAGGTTTAGCCAGCTTCTGGAGGACCTTGGGGCAATAATCCCAAGGAAAGACAGTTTTAAGGTCACTTCAAAAACGTGAGGCAAACGAAACTGCCAGAGCGATATCTAACCTTAGTAAATTCTCTGTAACCCCTTTGGGAATTTATTTGCCCACAAACCCCAACTCACTGACTTTACAAACCATAATCATTTATTTCATAAAGCAGGTGTCAAAGAACCTCTCGTTGTTATTTTGTAGCTGCCATTATTTTTTAGATGAAGTCAATCTAAATATTTGTAGTAATGAAATGCAAAGTTTTAAAACTTTTCTATGATGAAGTCTTTTAACCTTTTCAGGTTAGGATTTCTAATGAAGTCAATTACTGTACCATAGACAGTGGAGATAGCAAAGTGGTTAAAAGCCTGACATTTGAATACAGATTTCTCCACCCACATTTAGGTTCTATCACTTACTCATTGAATGATTTTTGGTCAAGTTACCTCTTTGAGCTACAGTTATCTCATATGTAAGCTTGGGATGATTGATCTTTCCTTTCCTGCTAGGTAGTTTCTAGCAGTAAAGACAGACTAGGTCAGTATTCTTTTTTTTTTTTTTCTGTGTTGGGTCTTTGTCTCTGAGTGTGGGCTTTCTCTAGTTGCGGTGAGCGGGGCTACTCTTCGTTGCAGGGCATTGGCTTCTCATTGCAGTGGCTTCTCTTGTTATGGAGCATGGGCTCTAGGTACGCGGGCTTCAGTAGTTGCAGCACACAGGCTCAATAGTTGTGGCAGACAGGCTTAGTTGCTCCTTGGCATGTGGGATCTTCCCGGACCAGGTTAAGAATCTGCATTGGCAGGCAGATTCTTAACCACTGCGCCACCATGGAAGTCCCTAGGTCAATATTCTTAAACTTTACCATGGTTGAGAATCACCTAGAGGTTAAAATATGATCTGGCCCCCATCCCAAGGTTTCTGATTCAGTAGGTCTAGGATGAGACCCAAGAATCTGCATTTCTAATCAGTTTCCAAGATGATGATGCTGGTCTAGGACCACACGTTGAGAACCACTGGGCTAGACTATTCTGTGGTAGCAAACAATCCCAAATCTCAGTAGCTAATAACAACAGAAGTTTGTTCTGGTGTATGCTGCATGAACAATGCAGTCTTCAGGGCGGGGGGTGATGGTGAAGGTGCTGCGGCTCTGCTCTTCACTGCCACTCAAAGACCCAGGCTCCTGGAGTCTACATTGCCACCCACGTTTTCGCGATCATCACACAGGGGAAAGGAAACATGGTGAATCTTGAACGGGCTCTTAAAATTTCTGACTGGAACTGATCACTCCACGTCAGCTATTGTTAGTCAGGTTTTGCCAGAATTTCTCTTTCTGTTCATATCGCTGACTAGGGATGTATAACTTTTCAAGAGGGGTTTGACACTGAACTCTGAGACACGTGGGGAGAGGAGAAGTCAGAAGGGCAGGGAGGGAAGACTGTTCTCATCTTTGTGCTGACTTAGTGAAATCATACACTCTTCTCTTTCTTTCTTTCTTTCTTTTTTTTTCCCCTGCTTCACCCGAACTGCCTTTTGTTACTTCGGGCTCTTGTCTATATACAAATCTTGCTTCTGGGAGCCTTTCCAGCCTCAACTTCTGGATCCCATTTCTTCAATCTTGCCTGTTCTGTGGTTGACATAATAGCTCAGAATTATTGATCAGGACTTTATTTTAAGTGTTTTACATGTAGCCTTCTCTTTAATCACTGTATCTCTTATCATTCGCATTTTATAAATAAGGAAACTGAGATCCAGAGGCCCCTCAGCTTTAACCTGGTAGTTGTCTTCTATCTGTTCTCTTGAACTTGATGCTTTGGACCTTCTCTTGCTTAGGGTCCCCCCTTTACCTGGTTTGGGGACTTCATGTTCTATAGGCTTCAGCTCACATTAGGCACTTCTCTGCTGAACTTAGCTCCTGGAAAGGAGTCACAGGCTCAGATGATAAAAAAGTCTGCTCCTGTGTTCTTCTCAGAGATGTTGGAGAGTTACAAAACATTGCAAATGCTTTCATGTGAATACTTTAAACTCTTCAAAACCTATAGCAACCAAGGAATTGCGTTCTTCTTCTTTGGGCTTCATGTAGCCCTTATTTCTGTAGTGACGTCTTTGTGCGCAATGAGTTATAGCAACAGCATGGGTCAGGTTTCTCTGAATATCCACCCCTTATTTTAAATCCCATTTTAGAAAAGCCGGAAAGTACAGTGGGAAGAATATGGGTTTTGGAGTCAGATAAACCTGGTATCAAGTCCCTGCCCCACTCTTTAACTAGCTGTAGTATTTTGAGCAGGACACTTGGTAACTTTAGGCCTAATTCTTATTTGTAAAATGGGAAACAAGAGTAATTACCTCAAAGAAACACATTTTTAGGTAAAGCACCATTTTTCTGTACTGCAAGGGTCTGCCGGAAAATCAAACAAGAGGTGGCTGGACCAATAAGAGCTTGTGCAACTGTAATTAATTAAAACAAGATATGTGGATCATTATAATTTTTTCAGCTTCTTTGTGCTGCCAAAAGATGAGTTTCGTCTCCAGAGACCAGGATTAGTAGCATGAAGAATTTGAAGCAATCCTTCTTTTCTAGCATGACTATTGTTTTTCATCTCTGTTCAAATAGCCAAATTGATTTATTTCATAGTTCTAGATTTGCTTGCATATTAGCTGATTATATGTTTTTCAGTTTATAATTATATGTAATGGATTGTGTGTGCTTTAGCATTCTGTTAGGCTTTACTATGGATACAAGAGAATTAAAAGGCATGGTTTCTGATGCTAGGGAAGTTACATGCTAATTGGGATAAAGTCAATACTCCAGAAACAGCTCTAGAAAAATTCTAGATTATGTATTATATAGTATCAGATTGTGGGTATAGGTGTACACCTATAGTGTATGACTAGGACTTTCCTTACCTTAGATTTTTGAGAGAAATTTATCATGTGAATGCTCTACAAGGAGCATTGTATTAGCTGGTAGATGGTATCTTGGAGTATATTTTTACAAGATACAGAAGGGGTGGATTTCTGTTATGTCACCCCTCAGACACATCCCAGGTGGGTCTTATCAGAAAACTGGATTAAGATAGGGAGGAGTGTGTTGTTATCTGTTCCAGCAGCTAAGCCCGCCAATGTTAAACAAAGTTTTTAAAAATACATTCCTTTTTCCAATTTGTTCTCCACAATGCTGTCAGAGTAATCTTTTAAAAATGCAAATCTGATCATGTCAACTTCTGGTCTACTCAGTGGTTCTTTCAAGCTTCTTTTTTTCTTCCCTTCCTTTATTCCTTCATAAAAAAAAAAAAATCTGCTGTGTATCTATCTGATATCAAGCACTTTGTTGAATATTGAGGCAATAACACATAATAAGAAATAGTGCTTGTTTGCCCTTCAGAATTTTCTGTTCTATCTATCTCTGAGGCAGCTGAGCAGACAAAAACTTAACAGTGTGGTATGAGATCGAGACTCACAGAAGAGGGGTCCCTAACACAGACTTGGGGTATCAGTGGAGCTTTTACAGAGAGTATGATGCTTGAGTTAATTTGGAAGTACTATGGGAATTGTCAGATGAAGGATGTGTGTATGGAAGGTGTAAGATACTTCAGTAAAAGGAAACAGCAAATTCTAAGCATCAGAGGTAAGAGAGAGCGCAGATATTATAAACAGTTTATATGGGTTCCAAGGCAGGTACAGGCAAGAGCTGAAGCTACATAATAAAGACCCTACATGTCTTGGGGAGGTTTTTGGAATTTACTCTAAAAATTATTAGGGACCACTTAAGGATTTTAAGTGGGGAATTATGGTGTTACTTTACACTTTTATGTATACCCTAGTCAGCCAACAATTATTCTTTCTTGCTCTGGAGAATCTCTGCTTAATCCACCTGGTGTGTTTGTACTGTATGACCTTATCTCTCTGGCTGTGGATTGTTGGTTAAACTTCAGATAGATTAGCCCAATCAGCTGCTGTGTCTTTTGAATTGGATCTGAGGACCACCCAAATGTAGAGATGGGACTCTTAACTTGGGAGCCATGGAATTACATATGCTGTCAAGAGGGAAGCAGAGAGGTAAATATGGAGCGATTATCAAGAGAAAAGCAGCAGCTGGAGAAACAGTGAGACTCCTTTACTGAAATTATTCTAGTCTTAGCTCCTACCAAGACCTGAATGCTTTCCTAGCCTTGGGTCCTGTAGATGCCATGCATTCTTATCTTAGTTTGTATTCCTAGATGCAGACCTTAAGACATAGAGCACAGGGCGACTAGCTCCATGCTTTGTGAAGACTTAAAGGCGGGGGGATAGGGAGGTTGGGAAGGAGGCTCAAGAGGGAGGGGTTATGGGGATATATGTATACATGTGGCTCTTTCACTTTGTTGTACAGCAGAAACTGACACAATACTGTAAAGCAATTATACTCCAGTAAAGATTAAAAAAAAATACAGATTCATGAGAAAAAGTATTTATTTTAGAAGCATTCTTAGAAAAATAAGGAAGTGGAATAAATGGGATCAGGGAGGAAAGGAGGGTGCAGTGTGAAAACAAACCCAATGGAGGGGAATTCTGGCTCAACACATCAGGGCAATCCTAGAGGCAGAATTGGTCTCATCTTTGGAGTTTTCACAGTCAGGGTGCAGGGAGCACCAGGTGTTTCTACCCCTGCACTTGTCAGTCATTAGTTAAGAACTGCCCCTGGGAAGACCCAAATGTTGAGAGAATTCCAGGAGAGAAGCTCTTGAACACTGATTCCAGTTTTGGCTGTGGAGAGTAGCCGCACACCAGAACTCAGCTGGTGGACAGTGGACACTGCTCCAAGGAGGTGTGAACAGAGAACTGACACTATTGCTACAGTCCTGAAAGTTAAGCCCCCTTTTGAGGGAGCCTAAGGTCATTTTATGTAACCTTCAACCAAAAAGTCTGAAATAACACCGTGGTTGTTAGCAATGCTGTAGCAAGCATTCTAACTACAGATAATGGGTGGGAGGGGTGCCATGTTTTGAGATAAATCAGTTAGGAGACTGTTGAAATAACCCATTAACTTATTTTATTTTATCTTATTTTATTTTATTTTTTCATTCGAAAGTATTTATTAAGCATCTGTGTTACCAATTGATGGGGATACAGCAATGATTAAAGCTAACAAGGTACTAGCTTCAGCAGTTCTTGTGTCTAATAGAAGCAATGGGACAAACTGACAAAAAATGCAACTGGGTGTGATAAGAAATGTGTGCTTTAGGGAAACATTTGAAGACACCCAGTGTAAGGGAAAGTTCCCCGAAGAAAGTGATGTGGAAATTGGATCCCGAAGAGGGAAGAGATAATAATGGCCTAGAAAACTGTAATATCAATGAGTAGAAGTGAATTTATTTGGAAGTTATTAAAGAGGTAGAAGTAATAGGCCATGGTGACTGAATATGAAAAATTCTACTTGGTTGGCTAGAGATAACCATTCACTGGGGCAAAAAATACAACGTACGTTTCTGCCACTGGCAGACCGTGACGCTGGAGCTGCAGACCAGTGGCATGGCTGATCCACCCCTGGCTTTGAGAGCCTACACAGTTACTTAACTACCACAGCACTGGTACCCAGGCCTTTTTACCCAGATTACTTAAATCCTGTTTGGAACATGATTAGAAAATACATTTAATAAACAAAAGTGCTGTTACACATATTATCCTGTGATTCTGTAGAAGGTCTCAAAGGCAACGTCAAACAGGATCTAGGGTATAACATGATCTAGTTGTGAGGTCCTCAAGTTTGTTTTCTTTTGTTTTAGGTTAATGGACTTTATTTAGAGGAAAAAACTGAGCAGAAAATACAGAGATTCCCTCTCCTCTATCCACAGTTTTCCCTGTTATTAACATCTTGTATTAGTAGGAGCACATTTGTTACAATCGATGAACCAATATTGATATATTATCCTTAACGAACATCCACAGTTTACATTAGGAGTTTGTGTTTTATAGTTTCATAGGTTTTGATAATCTTATGTATCCACCATTACCGTAGTATACAAAATAGTTTTACTACTCTAAAAATCCCCTATGCTGTACCTATGCAACCTGCCCTCCTTCCCCAGGTTCCCTGGCAACCATTAACCTTTTTATATTATCCCTATAGTTTTGTTTTTTCTAGAATGTCATATAGTTGGGATCATACAGTATTTAGCCTCTTCAGACAGGCTTCTTTCACGTAGCAATGTGCACTTAAGTTTCTTAAAGGACTTTTTGTGGCTTGATAGCTCATTTCTTTTGATCACTGAATATGATTCCATTATCTGGATGTACCACAGGTTACTTATGCATTCATCTACTGAAGGGTATCTTGATTGCTTCCAGGTTTTGGCAATTATGAATAAAGCTTTTATACACATCCATGTGCCGGTTTTTGTGTGAACATGTTCTTTTTTTCTTCAAGTTTTACTGAGATATATGATTGACATATAGCACTGTGTAAGTTTAAGGGGTACAGCATAATGATTCGACTTACACATAGTATTGTGAGATGATTACCACAGTAAGTTTAGTTAGTAGCCATCATCTAATATTGATACTCGTTTGTTTACTGGGAGCATGACTGCTGGCGTCTGTATAATAAGACTACATTTAGCTTTGTCAGACACACCAAACTGTCTTTCAAAGTGGCTGTTTCATTTTAAGTTCTTTTTTAAACTTCTTCCTTGCGTCGTCTCTGTGCCTCTCCTCATCCTTTCATATATTTCCTAGGTGACCAGGGCTCTCCATGTGGCCTTCACCAAGCTGATTCGTACCCAGTACTTCACCCCAGCTCCTTTCCAAAAGCACATACAGGTCTCATTTCTTTATATCTCTGATCTTAGCTAGTAAAACAGATAACAACATTGAGCATTCAAGTAGCACTTACTGTTTACAATGAACATTGACATAAAATTTTCCTTTTAATTTTCCAAAATAATTCTCTGATAAGGGCATGTTTTCCCCAATTTGAAGATGGGGAATCTAAGATAAAACCCAAAATTCATATTGCTAGTCAGTAGTGGAAATGGACTGGATACTACTCAACCATTTAAAATCTCTTCTGTAATAAAGAAAAGTGCAATTTAAATAAGCACACAAGTAAACCAGATACCTCTTTCAGTTGAAACTGGAAATTTTAATGGCTAACTTGGCTGACATATGTTACTCTTCCAGAAAACACAACCTTTTAAAAAGTTGTGTTTGTAATGCCATGACCCAAAGAAACAAGTAATGGTGGTTATTTTACTCACTAGAGAATGCTTTAATGACTAAGTTGGTCGAGTATGCAATCAGTCAGACAACATCTGCCTTTTAAAAAATTGTTTTACTGCTCTTTTAGTACAGCAAAGAAGTAGTAGTGATTCTTTCTGAAACTGGAGGAAGTTGTTAAGGAAGATATGGTCTGTAAGGAGTGAACGGACTTTCCCAACCTTTTATAGGTTGTCTGCTAAGCTTTAAAAGGAAATTGTTTTTAATGTAGAAGTTAATCATGCACATAAAAATGCTACATAAATGTTTAAATCATTTTCTTTTCTGTTTATAATAAAGGCAGGTCCTGGGAGTAAAAACTGAAATTGAAGTCAATTTTTGAAACAAAAAGATTAAGAATCCCTTTGTACAACTTGGCATTATATTTTAATTAAATGTATTCCATTCACCTTCCCTGATCGTTCCTCTTGTTTCCTTTGAGTATCCCCCAATCCTCCAAGTGGTTTCTGGCCATTGTATAGGCCTCTGAGCACATTCAACATATTACTCCCAAGGGATGCACTGTTTGGAAATGATGAGCTGGATTCACTTGTCTTTCTATGCTCCCCCCATCCAACCCTATTGCCAATATATCAGTGAAACGAGATATTGAGCATCTGCATTCATTTCCGAAAACCACTACAGCAAAGTATCATACACTGGATGGTTTAAAGCAACAGAAATTTATTGTCTCAGTTCTGGAGGCTACACGTCTCAAATCAAGGTGTTGGAGGTCCGTGCTCCCTTTGAACCCGTATGGGAAAATGCTTCCTTGACTCTTCCTAGCTTCTGGTAGATTACTGGTGATCTTTGGTGCTCCTTAGCTTGGAGCTGCATAACTCTAATCTCTGCCTTTGTCATCCATCACATGGTATTCTCTGTGTGTCTCTCTGTCCTCACATGGTCATCTTTGTATAAGGATACTAGTCATATTGGATTACGGACCAGGTTACTCCTGTATGATCTCATCTTAACTAATTGTATCTGTAACAACCTATTTCTAAATAAGGTTACTTTCTGAGGTACTGGATGCTAAGTCTTCAACATATCTTTTTGAAGGGGAGTGTGGGACATAATTCAATGCATAACAGCACCCTTTTCTTTTTTTTTCTGGGAACAGCAATTTCCTTCTTGTGGAAACAATGCTCTTCACCCATTTCAATTATCAAGCCTCAGTACTCAGTTATAGTTAGTTTTCCTAGAAGTTGGAATGTAACTAAATCTACACCTTTCAGAGTCCTTTCTTAGGATTAAAAACAAACAAACAAACAAGCAAACAAACAAAAACTGAATCTGTGAAAAAGATTCAGCGTCTCTTGGTGATAAAAGCCATCTGAAACATAGGGCATGTTGACACTTGTTTCCAGACTCACGGAAGAAATCAGTCTTGGAGAATGAAATCAACAAGCAGAGAATGGCAGAGACAAGAGATAATAGAGCTCCTTTGGCTGCAATTACATAAAGTCTATTCTTGCTTTAGTTAGTTGGAGAAGTTTGTTTTCTTTTATTTGCAAAACAAAAAGAAAACAAAGGAACAACAAAAATCATAAAAATCACCAAGGGACGTCTACCTTCTGGAGTTGGGTGGGAGCTGCCACCATGCCACTATGAAGCCTATCTATATGATGCAGAGTCAAGAAATTGTTCAAGGGAAAGTAGATTTCACGTGGAGTAAGCCAAGCTGGTTTTTCCGCGTTTATCCATAATTCACAAATTTTGGACTCACAAGGCTAGTGAGTCCAAAATTAAGGGATTTTAATTTTGATTCAGATACCAAATCACTGCATAAATTAGGTAATTTACATATTTGCCCTTTGCCTCATGTCTATGTTGATACAGTAGGAATAAATGTTTCCTGAGTCTAGAAGCATGATTCAATTTGTGTTAAATATGTTTTCAGAGCTAAAACGATTTTCTTTCTACATCATGTTTGATATACATAATTTAAAAATGGTATATATATTTTTAAAGAAGACATACCATTTAGATTTGTGTTTATACTTTAAAAGAATGTTAATTCTTCAAAACCACATGGCTAGGAGGACTAAAGAAAGTTATTAGAAATGAAAGAGATGTTTAATAATGAATTGAAGTTATTAAATTTAGTATAGTTTAACATATTTTTTGGGGTTCTTTTAAAACATGTTTTGAGCCCATGTCATGAGATGCATACATATTTAGAATTATATCTTTTTGTTGTACAAGCCCTTTTATCATTATCAATGGCTTTTAAAAAATAATTCAGTGTGGCTTGCTATAATCTTTAGTGTAACCAGCAAAAGAAGAGTCTAGTGTAAATTAGTACTTTTACCACTTATTGAAGAATCTAATGATCTTAGAACATTTATCGTAATTTTTTCTGAAAGTAGAATAAAGTACTCTGATGGCCTTGTAAACCCCTCTTATGATCCAGGATAACAGTCTCAGTAGCATGAGAGAAATCTTAGTTACTATCAAAGAAAAGCATGATACTTTAAAGAAAAAGGAAAAGAAACTCTTTGTTCCCTATTTTCTTGTTATTTATACATTAGAATGTATGAATCTACATTATACATATACATAATACATTAACATATACACTTAATACATATACATATGTAATATATAATATTATAAATGACAGGATAATGGGAAACAAAATGTAGCATAATAGAAGGTACTTGATTAATCCAAATGACAGGAAGGGAGAGAAAAGTTAACATAGATTAGGCAGGACATTAAAAAAATAGTAATATTACAAATTGCAAATAATTCAGCAATAACATTAAATAAAAATGAATTGAATACTCTAAGTGGAAGACTACAAATAACAGTTATATGGCACTTACAATATAGATGACTTAAATATGAGGACACAGGATGATAGAAACTAAAGGAGTGGAAAAAGAAATAGGCAAACACTAATCAAAAGAGAGCTATTAATGCAGAGGATCATACTTAAGGCATGAAGCATTATTGGACAAAGTCTTCGTTTCTATCAAAAAGAAGCATAATGCTACATTTAAAGAGAAGAGGAAAAAACGGAGCTAAAATGAGAACTGGATGAAATGAAAAGTAGTTCATTGAGATCATCCATGGTAGGTAACTAAAATTATAATGATAAAATTAAAATTCACACTGGATTAAAGTAAAAATTTTTTACTAAAGTTTTCTAAAGAATTAAAGAACGAAACTGTGTGGAAAAAGAGATGAATGAGATGGAGGACAGATTTTTAAAAGTGTTCTCAGAAGTAAAAAGAAAGAGAAGTGATATAAAAATAATGGGGGAGGGTAGTGAATATGGGAAACATAATCATTATCTAACTTTTGAGTCACTTTCATTTCTGAAGTAGAAATAAAAATAGAACAGAAGAAAAATAAGATATTAAAAAAAAAAACTTTTGATCTGTGTTCCAAGTAAAATCACTGTAAAGAAACTAGTTCTACAAGAAAACTGGCAACATTTTTTTAAACTAAATTTGGAACAGTGTGTTCTAATTAGACTGAAGGTGAAACTCAAAAACTCCCAGTGGGCTAAGATAGGCTAAGTGTTTCCCCATTTATACCTTTTTTTTTGAACATTTATTTGCATGGTTAAGGCACTTCTAGGGGTTTGTGAAGATAAGGAGATATCATAATCCTTTCTATAAATAGGATCAGATGGCTGTTGGACAAAAGCAGGTGTAGAAGAGGGCAATGAAAGTCTTGCATGACTAACTGCACTCTTTACAACATTGGAGCGTGCTTCCCAGTCTCCTGTGGAGGCCACTGCTAGAAATCATCTGAGCTAGTCACCCAGGAGTATGCGTTGCCCAGCAAAGAGTGGTAAGAGCCATATCATAGAATTCTCTAACACTTCAGTTCAAGCACATCCCTCTCCATTTTAGTATACTTTCCTTTGTAAGAATCAAGACATGGATTTCTGACATCAAGGCATAGTTGAGTTCCAGCTCTACTGTAGTGGTATTGTGGGACTCTAAATTCCTGTCATCAAATTTTAGTAGATTTCCAGTACTTGAAAGCGACAGAGTTGTAGCTTAAAGGCACCAAGGCAAAAAGATTTATTGTTGCTGTTGTTAATTTTCCCCAGCACCTGGGCAATGGCAACTGGGTGGCTTGAGCACTGTGAATAGAGTTCCAGCTCTGAGTGACATCCCCGTGGTACAAATGAGTCCTAGAGCTGAGAATTTCTAATTCAGCTAATCCAGTGGTAAACACTAAGGATGAGTCATAGATATACATAAGCACACTGAAGAATTCTGGACATACATGGGGGACAGGAATCTTGTGAAAGACTGTAACAATTGTGATCAAATATTTTGAGCTTGGTGCCGTTGAGATAGTGTTAATAGAACCATAACAATAAACGTAAGCTAGTAAAATCTATTCTCAGGTTACACAAAGTTAAAAGAATAACAACAAAACAAACTTCTAGAAGCATCTAAGAACATGTATCAGTCAGGTTCCAGTTGCAGGAAACTGAAAACATTGAAGCTATGTTAAGCAAAAAAGAATGTAATAGAGGAATTATTGTTAGAAGGTCTTGAAGAGGAGTCTCTAGGTAAAAACGCTTAGGTAAAAACTCCCTGAACAACACCACTGAACTGGCCAGAAAGTAAGCTAGTACCTGTGTCATAATTAGGAAGGGGAAGAATCAGTCACCATTTGAAGTCTTCTAGACTTCAATAAAGACAACTATCTTATGATCTCACTTATACATGGAATCTAAAAAACGAAACAAAACAACAACAAAAAATGAAAACATACTCATAGATACAGAGAACAAGTGGGTGGTTGCTAGAGGGGAGGTGGGTGGAGGGGTTAAGCAAAATAGGTGAAGGGGATTAAGAAGTACAAATATATTATAGAAATAAAGAAGCCACAGGGACGTAATATACAGCATAAGGAATATGGTCAGTGATATTGTAGTAGCTTTGTGTGAAGACAGATGGTTACCAGACTTACCATGATCATCATTTCATAGTGTATATAAATGTCGGATCCCTATGTAGTACACCTGAAACTAACATACTATTGTAAGTGAACTACATTTCCATAAAAAAATATATATATGTATATATATATATTGCTGTAGCTGCAATGTAGGAGTCAGAAAGCTGCCACAATTACTGTTAGATACTCATGTAGCCGGCAACTGAATCCTTGAATGCTGCTGCAGGAAACCCAGTGCATCTGTTGTTAACATGCTTGGCCATAGCAGTAACCACAATGGAAGGAAGATGGCCTCCTCCTTACTTCTGCCATCTAGATATCATGTGAGTGCGTCTAAGTGGTAAAATGTAACTCAAATTCAGATTCTTAGCTACAAAGAAGTTAGGGAAAAACAATTTGTGATTTCCATCCTTTGCAGTAGAGGAAGGGGCACTAAAAGAAGGTTACATTAGGGTTTTTTGGTTTTTTTTTTATTGGAATATAATTGCTTTACACTCTTGTACCAGTTTTTGAGGTACACCAAGGTCAATCATCTGTATTTATACGCATATCCCCGTATTCCCTCCCTCCCTCGACTCCCCCCCACCCTCCCCGTCCCAGTCCTCTAAGGCATCATCCATCACACATTAGCGTTTTTTTTTTCTCTGAGAACTTTTATTGAGACACAGTTGACACACAATAAACTGCATACATTCAAATTGCACAACTTAATATCTTCCCTCCTATTAGCAATGCGTATATGGCAATCCCAATCTCCCAATTCATCCCGCCCCCCAAATCCTCCTCCTCCACCTTTCCTCACTTGGTGTCCATATGTTTGTTCTCTACATCTGTGTCTCTATTTCTGCCTTGAAAGCCGGTTGATTTGTACCATTTTTCTATATTCTCCATATATGTGTTAGTATACGATATTTGTCTTTCTTTTTCTGACTCAGTTCACTCTGTATGACAGTCTCTAGGTCCATCCAGGTCTCTAGAAATGTCCCAGTTTTGTTCCTTTTTACGGCTGAGTAATATTCCATTGTATATATGTACCATATATATGGAGGTACGGTATGTACCATATATGGAGGAACAGTATGGAGGTTCCTTGAAAAACTAAAAATAGAGTTACCATATGACCCAGCAATCCTACTACTGGGCATATACCTAGAGAAAACCATAATTCAAAAAGACACATGCACCCCAATGTTCATTGCAGCACTATGTACAATAGCCAGGATATGGAAGCAACCTAAATGTCCATCAACAGATGAATGGATAAAGAAGATGTGGTACATATATACAATGCAATATTAGTCAGCCATAAGAAGGTTGCATTAGGTTTTGAGCAGTAGGTTTTGAGTTTCAACTTACCATATCTGCCACAGCAGGCTAACCTAGTCATCAAAAATAAAAATCAGGTTGGCTTTTGCAAAACAAAATGCTAGTCAACAAGGGAGATTCCCTAATAGAATTTCGAAAGGAGAAAGTAGTGACCCCCAAATTGTGCTAATCTCATTTTCTTTCTTTTGTGCAACACCTGCTTAAATATGCAGGGACTTCAAAAAAAATGCTGTTATAAAAAAAATTTACTTAAAGACTAAACTTGGTCAAATGTATGATAAGTTGAAATGAAAATCTCAAGAAAGGAAAAGTGTTGGTGTAAAGGGATTTATGGGTTATTTATGGGCTCTCTGTTAACTAAGTAAAATCCCAGTCCCAGGGGTCCACTTGGATCGCATGTTGTCAGGTGAATTCTGTAGCTTGGGATGGAATTTGGACCAGTATATTTCTTTCAATTATTTTGTTTCTACTTCTGCTCCTTTGATAATAATAGGAAAAGTCTTTATCTCTGTTTATCCCACAGTATAGATGCAAGGCACTTAAAACCCCAATGACTATCCTTCTCTACTTGCCCTTGCTAATGACATCTAAACTATTTATAAAATTGGGCAGTTGGATACAGTGCTTTTGCTTCTATCCACAAAAGCAGAACTGCACAAAGAGAAGCCATTTTTAGTGCCAAGGAGTTTCAGTCATGTTTTTCTGGATCTTTAAAGCTCTTATTGAAAGACCTGAGTCTTTGTGACTGTATTTTAAATTGGAAAAGATTAATAAACCAGCCACAGTAAATATTACCTGTCATCAAGACTCTTTGTGTTATCCCATCTCTTCTATCTGTGAATATCTGCCCCCAAATCTGTGCCTGCAGTGTCATCAGCAACATGCACAGCAAAATGGCACAAAAATACACTAATGTAAAATAATGCGTTTAGAAGGGTGGTGGGTATGATGATTTTTTTCTTCCGTTTTTCCGTATTCATTGTTTTCCATGATGAGATTATTTTTTAATAAATAATTTGTTAAATTAAAAAAAGGCACTATAGTCTTTTACTAGGATACCAATTTTACTTTTTCTATCACTCTACCTAAAAGACTGGTTATTCACACACCTTAAAGATAGTTATGAGTATTGGGATTATAGGAAGTGTGTGCTTTTCTGTATTTTAAATTTTTATCAATAAACGTCTTAACGTTTTAACAATATCTTTAAAAGCCCATTGTACTGTTCTATAAATGAGCTTTGATGAAAGTCTTGGCTCAACGCAATACAGAAGGATCCCTAATTTCAGAGTTGGGTGTTTTGTTTTGTTTTTTTCTTGCTGAATTAGGGAGTGAATCTCTGATTTTTAGCTTCCCAGGGCTTACTGCTTGTCATTCAATATGAGTAACATTTCTGTAAAATAAAGTATGGAAACTATTTGTTTAAACAGCCTGCACTTCTTTTATGTTTTGCTTGAGGTCAAATGACTTGGTGATTCAATTTGAACCTTTATATTCAGTCACTTGTATTTCAATTTGAATCTGAATGACGGAACCAAGATTCACGTAGAAAAGTAGTGAATTCAGGTCTTTGAATGCTTGTTTTTGTTGCCAGAATCTTAAAAACCAATCAGAGATTTCTCTACAGATTTATGAAACATAATTGCAGTACACACATAAACACAAACATATGCACACAGAAACATATGTAAATAATCTTACATACACATATATCATATTTAAAAAGTTGTTCCTAAGAGAAGCAATGGGTCTCTTGGGTGGAATATATATGTATTATAAAAACCAGTAAAATCAAGTTGAGTCATAATATGCCTTCATAAATGTTTGCATACAGTTTGATACATAATATTTCACTTTTTTTTCCAACAAAGATACACAAAAACAAGACCTGCCTGTTAAAAATGTGAAATGGATGGATTTTCTTCAACTACCTCATACTTCCCTGTTCACTGCTCTTTGTTATCAACAACTAACACTTTCCAGGAAGTCTCTTCTATGTGTATTCCCTCAAAACCTACTCTTTACTAGCTGTAATGTTAGGAATTATATGGTAACTTAATGCCTACTAAATTACAGATGACTTAGAAAGATCGAATACAAACTGCTCGACACACTTGAAATTAAAAGAAGAGTGCATGGTAGAAAAGAAAAACATCAATGATAAAGGAATATAGATTCAAGAGTTCTACGTTTATAGTTTGATCTTTTTATTTGTTATCTTTTTAAATTTAAGCCACTTAAACTCTCTGAGCTTTAATTCTTTCATCGAATGAAGATAATGAAACGTGCCTTGGAGTGGTACGATGACCATTAACAATCTGTATGATTTTTCACATAGGGCCTGTTGTATAGTAGGTACTTAATAAATATTTCTCCACTCACTATTGAGCCACTGAACCCACAGGACTAGAATCCTAAGGATAACATTTCTGCTGTTACTTGTAACCTACAGAGAAGAATATTTTGGGCTTCTGATCTGGTGAGAATGACTGACTACATTCATTGCTGGGTAGAGTAAATAACCTTCGGGAAGCTCTTCCGGGCTTTATTCTATAACTCAATATTTATGTCCATTTAAATGATCTAACGACCCTATCTAGTTAAGCAATCTTTTATATTTCATGCTTATTTATATCCTAAAATCATTTCTCATGGAAGACAAAACCGTGGGATGTGAGGACAGTGTAACAATCCAGCATTACCAGGATTGTTTATGGATAGCTATCCAGTTTAGTTATTCCCAGGCTTGGTAATCTCCACAGTGCATCATTCTGACCAGCAATGATGTTTGGGTGCTGCAGAACACAGCTGATGAACACACTTTCTAAGCCTTTCTGTTGCTAAACTCAGCCAAAAAGCTTCACATGAGCCTAAACAGATGTTTCTGTTGTTTAGGCCGATGAAGTTTATAGAGTGCATGTTTATCTTTCAAAAGAGAATGTGGAGAGTTCATTCAGTCTTGAGATCCAATCTTTCCGGAGATTGGACTGCCTAGTAAAGTTGGAACAGAAACTGGATGAACACATGAAGTCATTTGGGGGCTGTCAGACAAGAGAGTCCTTTACTACTTGGTAGAAAGAGGACACATGGAAATCGATTTGTCTACAAATGGTTGAAATTTTACCAGACGGAACCTAGACAATAGTTTGCATTTTAACACATGTAACACATCTTTGTTATAACTGATACTGAAAAAAATGTGCTCCACGGCAATTTAGTAGATATGAAATAAGCACAAAGCATTACAATTTCCTACATGTATTTCATATTAGAATAAAGTTATCTACACAAGGAGGAAAAACATCAAGAAAATGAATATTTTGCATATCATATATGTGAGTCATCCGTGATTTAAAGTGTTGGCTGCAGAAAAAGAAGACTGTACTTGTCCAACTAAGCATTTGTCTTCTAATAGTTTAACAAAAGAGACAGACATGAAAGTAGTCAATTGCCAGGCAGTGGTATAAAATATATATAAGCTCTACCTTGGAACATTTATCTTTTTGTTGCCAAATATCAGGTCACTTTCCTATTTTAGAGGAATGCAAACATAAGTGGAAGGGCGGCCCCTGTTCTTCATTATAAAGATTGAGAAGAGTAGACAGTGTTCCTCTGAGTCCTCTCAGTGAAAAGTATGGGTATATCACCCAAGTATGACTAAAAGCCAGAGCCTAGCATCACAGGTGTGTGGTATATGCCTAGAAGTGTCCAGCATTTGGCTTAATGCTCTTCTGTCGCTGTCTTGAAATTCTTAATAATTTTTGGATGAAGGACCTCACAGCTTCATTTTCTATGGGGCTCCACAAATTGTGTAGCTGGTCCCTGCTAAGAGCATTTTTCACCCAACTTGAGAGCGTGAAACAGAGTCACTTGGGGAGCTGCAAAGGGCTGATGGTGCCTGAGAATGAGCCGGAGATTCAGGATGCAACAGGAAATGTCCGGAGGTGGTGGAGCCCACAAGTACCGGAAGTGTTCTTGGGTGGGTGGGGGGGTGGGGGTGGGGCGGCGGGGGCTGGCATGGCTGGTGGTAATAGCAGGAGTCAAGAGACAGCTTTCTCAGGAAATCATTCTGGAGAAGGATTTTAACTGTGCTTTGACTAACTAGCAACAGCACACATTTTTATTCTTCCTACTGATTATTTGGCCTACTGTAGCAGTCTCCTAAGGCTGCCATAGCAAATACCCACAAACTGGGTGACTTAAACAGTAGAAATGTAGTATCTCCCAACCTGGAGGCCAGAAGTCTGAAATCAAGGTGTTTCAGGGTTGGTTCCTTCTGGAGGCTCTGAAGGAGAATTTGTTCCATGCCTCTCTCCTTGGTTTCCAGTGGTTGTCAGGAACCCCTGGAGTTCCTTGGCATGTTCCTCGGGAGATACATCACTTCAGTCTCTCCCTCTGTCATCACATGCACATGGCCTTCTCCCCTGTAGGTATGTATATCTATGTCCAAATTTCCTTTTTCTTGTAAGGATACCAGTCATATAGGATTTAGGGTCCGCCCTAACTAAGTAGAACCTCATCTTAAGTTGTTCATATCTGCAAAGACCTTATTTCCAAATAAGTTCACATTTATAGGCTCTGGGTAAGACATAAATTTTTGGAAGACACTATTCAACCCAGTACAGCTACTAATATCCTTTGAATCTGTTCCTTTTTTAACTTAAATCATCCAGAATCTCATTCTGTTATTTTCAACCATGAACTTTGACAAGTATGAGTGTCCCTGTAGACTTGGGTTGGCTGGGGAAAAAAAATAATCTCAGACAGAATTGCATATGAGCTGCATCTTGAATAATACCCATAAATGAACCAGAAAAAAAGGGAGTAAGGGGTGGCATTCCATGCTGACATACAAAGGCACAGAGGCTGAAAGATAGCAATAAATCCTCTAGATCTTTGAGTCATTAATATGTATGGAGGATTTAGAGAGCTAGTGGCCAAGATGGAGGATTTGAGAAACAAGGCAGTGAAGAGATCTAAAGGGATCAGACCAGAACAGGATCTGCAGCTCAAACTTTATCCATAGGCAATGAAAATGATATAATGGTTTTTACATGAGAGTGACATGAATATATTTGCTTTTTGGAAAAATCCTTCAAGCAGAGTAAGTAGACTAATGTGGAGGGAGATAGGAAGAGGGGAGATGAATGAAAAGAGTGAAGTAGCCCAGGAGATGGTATGAATTAAAGTCAGGACAGTGGCAAGAGCAGCATGGAGATCAACTTGAATCCTTGGGACTGGTAAACATCTAGATGTGAGAAGTGTGTGTGTGTGAGGGGGTGGGGGGCGGTGAATAAGGATGACTTCAAGGTTAGATGATGGTGTCCTTGCTTCTGAGATGTTAACCAGTTATCCATGAATTAACCATTAAAGTAACCATTTCTCCATCATTTTGGAAATAAATCTTTTCTCAAACTTTGTCCTACTGACATTTTGGGCCAGAACATTCTTTGCCATGTGGTGGGAGAGAGGGTCCTGTAAATTTTAGGATATTTAGCAGCATCTCTGGATCTACCCATCATATAAGCAGTATTCCTCTACGACAGTTGTCTCTAGATATTGCCGAATATCCCTGGGGGCCAACATCACCACTGGTTGGGAACTTCTGGGTTCATAGGAAGTAGAGTAGGTTTGGGATAGAGAGAGATAAGTCCACTTTTGTACCTTTTAAGTTTGTCATGCTTGTGGGACATTTGATTGAAGATGTTTAATATGCAGTTGGAGGTAGATACCTGGAGCACACCTGAAAGATCTGGGCTGTGTTACAAATTTGAGAATATTGTTTCCATGTGATTGAGACTTGGGTAAAGGCAAGATCACCCACAAAAGGTTTAAGAAGAATGGAAAGGACTTCCCTGGTGGTACAGTGGAATCCACCTGCCAATGCAGGGGACATGAGTTTGATTCTTGGTCTGGGAAGATCCCACATGCTAAGGAGTAACTAAGCCCACGCACCACAACTACTGAACCCACGTGCCACAATTACTGAAGCCCACTCACCTAGAGCCTGTGCTCTGCAACAAAAGAAGCCACTGCAATGAGAAGCCCACGCACCACAATGAAGAGCCACAACTACATAAAGCCCACATGCAGCAACGAAGACTCAGCGCAGCAAAACACACACACACACACACACACACACAAAGAAGAACAAGAGACCAACAAGAACAAGCACCTAGGATCTGCAACATTGGAGCTAATGTAATTTGAAGACATTGAGCTTGTCAAAGTGACTAAGAAGGACAGCCTGAGAGTCTTCCTCTTTTCTTCCCCTGTGCCTCTCAACAAGTGTACAGTTGCACAACCCTCTAATGATAATTATTAAACCACTGAGAAAACAACAACAACAACAACAATATAGAACTGGTTTAGGGACCCAAAGCCAAGGTTTAAGCTACTTGTAGAGTGTGGTAAATGGCTGTGGAGAAGGGTGATGTTTCGTACGTAACTTAGAACTTGTAAAACAATTCTTTTTAATACCTTCACTCTAGAAAAAGTATTAGAAGCAAAATTGTAAAAATCTATCTTTAAATTTTTTTTTGAAATTAGTTTTTTTGGAGTATAGTTGCTTTACAGTGTTGTGTTAGTTTCTGTTGCACAGCAAAGTTAATCAGTTATACGTATACATATATCCCCTCTTTTATGGATTTCCTTCTCATTTAGGTCACCACAGAGCATCAAGTCGAGTTTCCTGTATCTTTAAATTTTGGGTAGTATATTCTCATTTCTTGGCAGGTTCTTGGTAATGCTGCCCAAAGCTAAAACTTTAAGTATATTTAACATATCTTAATATCTTTAACCTTTTCAAGTAAATAATTTAAAGATGATGAAAATCTCCTAGAGAGATGATCTCCTAGGTAACAGATCCAAACAGTAATTGGCCTTAGAACCTAAGACCATAAGTTGACTTCACAAAACTTAACCTTTAAGCAGCATTGCAAGAAAAAGCCCCATTTCTCTTTGACTGAATGCATCTTTTATTTTATTGTCCTTTTAAAATCACACAAGTCATACATGAATATGTTATTGTTGTAAAAGATTCAAACCACACAGAAATATTTAGGGAAAAAAAAATGAATGTGCCTCTTCTCCTGTCCAATGCTCCTCTTGCTTTCCTCTCCTTTCCCCAGACGCAGCAATTCTCAACTGTTTGGAGTTCCTCCGTCCACTGCTCTGTGTTGGACACTGAGTGCGCACCACTGAATGTGAAACATTGTTCTGTAACTTGCTTTTTTCTCTTTCCATATCTTGGAGGTATGAAAGAACCTTTGGCGCCACATAAACAGAACTGTTTTTCTTTCAATAACCAGAGACAGTGAGCAAATGTAATTAAATCAATCCAACATTTGTCACAGAGAATGACAATGACAGCACCACTGACAATTCAGCTAGCTGACACAAAACCTTTGGAACCCATCTGCAGGATAGATTTGGTGAAAAGCACATTGAATTTGAAGGTCTCAATATTTAGATTTGATGCCTGCAGAGATGAAATACCATCCCTCATCTCGTGGCAACAAAAGACTATAAGAGTGACAGTGTTCTGTTTTGCTACAATTATCTCTTCATTCTATATCAGACATGTTTAGAGGTAAGATAATGAAATTGCATGAAAACAAAATCCAGAAAGCACAGTGAAATAATCATTTTCTTTGTAGCAAAAGATACTTAGCCAATTTCTTATTCTCATTATTTCTGTACCTTGCTTTCATGGGACTATTTCCTAATAAGGAATTAACTTGGCTGAGGAGGAGCCTGTGACATTGGCCTGACAATTTCATTTGCTCTGTGATTCCAGTGCAACCCTTACATGACAGAAATGATGCAAAGAGTGTCTATAATGAAGCAATTCTTTAGTAATCCTGTAAGGGTATCTTCTCCAAGAATGTTAAAATTAAGCCTGATATTTTTCATCACTGATTTTCTTCCCCAAGCTAATGCTGTCCTGACAACATTGCTCACCATCTTGATAGAAGTGTGGAGTATTTTTGTATCATCAGAGAAAATTATTCTATGTATTCCACATAGAGTGATTCTTTCTTAAATTAGAATAACAAAGTCTTTTATTCCCCACTGTCCTTTACTAGATAAATCCCATCAATAAACTTGCTGCTTCTCTGTGAATAAATTCTCTCTGTTAGCATTTTCATTTTATTGCTAGTCAAATCTTTCATCCGGATCCTATTACTCACCTCCTTGGACATTAAGTTCCTCCTCAATGAAATAAGCTGTTCTCAGTACTTTTCCCCTAAATCAGTACTAAATGCTCACATCAAGTATTAACGGGAAGAGGACTGACTGGGGATTAAAAAGTTATGGGTCAGAGTCCCATTTCCAATCCCCTCTGTCCAAACCTGTGACTTTTGGGGCAAGCTACTTGTCAGCTTGAGTTTTTTCTTCTGTAAAAATGGGGGCGTGTTCTATCTGCACTACTTATATTCCCATGGTGGTTTGGGGGATAAAAGAAGAAAAGTATATGTAAAAGATCTTTGTAAACCATAACACATAAAGGAAAATTATTAAAGTACCAGGCACAGCTGAGATAGTCATAAAACATTTTGTAAGTGTTAGTTGAATCAGTTTCTCCCACTCATTGTTGGCTTGTGCCAGAGGCTTCATAGAATAAGGGGGACAAGGGTTGGAGTGAACTTCCTGGCCTATAACTTTGCTCCTGTCCACTTCCACCAACTTCACCCATCTCAGAGATCAGTCAAAACATGCAGATGGGTCTCCAGTGACTATGTCTGAACTGGTGATTCTGCCACTCTGGGCAAAGCACATTGATCCACTTTGATAGGGGAGACAAACTTTCCTTGTTACTAGAGTGGAGTCAATTAATGACTGGACCGTAGAGAGAAACCTTTTGAATCGCTGCTAACACCCTTAGCTTTACCGGGATATCTTTTCTTCCTATGTCAGATTATGAAGTACTTCCTAGGAACCTGTGAAATAGACAAAAAATAAAAAATATCTACCTCATAGGGCTGTTTAATATGCATGCACCAGTGCCTGAGATATAGTAAGCATTCAAGAAGTACTACCTGCTATTATTATTATTATTATTATTATTACTTCGAACAATACCTAGCATATATAGTATTTAGTAATACTAGTTATTTTTCGAAGTATTTTTTTCCAGCTTTATTGACATATAATTGACATGATATTGGTAAATTTAAGGTGTACAACGTGTTTATTGATACACATATACTGCAAAATGGTTACCAGCATAGCCTTAGCTAACACCTGGATCATGTTACATAATTATCTTTTTTTTTGTGGTGATAACATTTAAAATCTGCTCTCTTAGAAACTTTCAAGTATGTAATACAATATTATTAACTATAGTCACCATGCTGTCCATTAGATTCACAGAAGTTATTCATCTAAGAACTGGAAGTTTGTACTCTGACTAGTATCTCCCCATTTCTCCCATCCCCTAACCCCTGATAACCACTATTCTAGTCTTCAAGTTTAGCTTTTTTAGGTTCTACATATAGGTGAGATCATATAGCATTTTTCTTTCTTGACCTTACTTATTTCACTTAGCAAATGTCCTCATGATCCACTCTTGTTGCTGCAAACAGGAAGATGTCTTTTCTCTTGTCTGAGTACTGTATCATCTTCTTTATCCATTAATCCATTGATAGACACAGATTGTTTCCATATATTGGCTATTATGAATAATGCTGCAATGAACATAGGATTTCAGGTATCTGTTTGAGTCCTATGAATATATACCCAGAAGGAAGATTGCTGGATTATATGGTAGCCCTATTTTTAATTTTTTGAGGATCCTCTATGTGGCTTTCCATGGTGGCCATACTGATTTATGTTCCTACCATCAGTGCACAAGGGTCACCTTTGCTCCACATCCTCGCCAACACTTATTATCTCTTGTCTTTTTTGTGGTAGCCATTCTACTAGGTGTGAGATGATATCTAATTGTTTTTGATATGCATTTCTCTTATGATTAGTGGTATTGACCACTTTTTCATAACCTGTCTTTTTTTGAAAAATGTCTATTCAGCTCCTCTACCCATTTTTAATCAGTTTGGCTTTTTTTTTCTGTTGAGTTGTATGAATCCTTTATATATTTTTTATGTTAACCCCTTATCAGATGTATGATCGGCAAATATTTTTCTCTCATTCTGTAGATTGCCTTTTCATTTTATCAATTGTTTCCTTTGCTATGCAGAAGCTTTTTATGTTGATGTAGTCCCACTTGTTGATTTTTGCATTTGTTGCCTTTACTTTTGATGTCAAATCTCCAAAAATCATTACTTAGATGGATGTCAAGGAGATTATCCCTTATACTTTCATTCATATCTTTAAGCCATTTTGAGTTGATTTTTGTGTATGGTGTAAGATAATGGTACAGTTTCATTCCTTTGCATGTGGCTATCTAATTTTCCCTACACCTTTTATTGAAAAGACTGCACTTTCTGCATTGTATATTCTTGGCTCCTCTGTCAAAAGTTAATTGACTGTATATGCATGGGTTTATTTCTGGACTCTCTATTCTATTCCATTGATCTATGTGTCTGTTTTAAAGCCAATATCATACTATTTTGATTACTTTTGATTACTTTGTAATATTGTTTGAAATCAGGAATTATGATGTTTCCAGCTTTGTTTTTCTCTTTCAATATAGCTTTGGCTTTTTGAGGTCATTTGTGGTTTCATACAAATTTTAGGATTTTTTTTTATATATTTCTTAAAAAATGCCATTGGAATGTTGATGGGAATTGAATCTGTAGATCACTGTGGGTGGTATGGAATTTTAACAATATTAATTCTTCTAATCCATGAGTATGGACTATCTTTCCATTTATTTGTGTCTTCTTAAATTTCTTTCATCAATGCCTTACCTTAGAGTTTGCAGTATACAGGTATTTCACTTCCTTGATTGAATGTTTTCTGAAGTATTTTATTTTTTTTTCATGCTATTGTAAATGAGGTTGTTTTCTTAATTTCTTATTCAGAAATGCAACTGATTTTGTATCCTGCAACTTTATTGAATTTATTAGTTCTAACAGTTTTTTGGTAGAGTCTTCAGGGTTTTCTATGTATAATACCATGTCATCAACTGCAAATGTGACAGTTTTACTTCTTCCACTCTGATTTGAATGCCTTTTATTTATTTTTCATGTTCAATTGTTTTCACTAGGACTTATGATACTATGTTGAATAAAAGTGACAAATGTGGGCATCCTTATGTTGTTCCTGATCTTAGAGAAAAAGTTTTCCGCTTTTAACTGTTTAGTATTGTGTTAGCTATGGACTTGTCATATATGGCCTTTATTAAGTTGAGGTATGATTTTTCCATACACATTTTGTTGAGAGTTTTTATCTAGAATAGGTGTTGAATTTTGTCAAATGCTTTTTCTGCCTCTGTTGAGTGATAGATCATTTTTATCTATCATATGATTTTTATCTTTCATTTTGCTAATGTGGTGTATCACACTAGTTGATCCTTGGATGCTAAACCATCCTCCTTGCATCTCTGGAATAACTTCCACTTGATCATGGTGTATGATCCTTTTAAGGTACTCTTAAATTTGTTTTGCTAATATTTTGTTGAGGATTTTTGCAACTTTTGTTGCATCCTTGTCTGGCTTAGGTATCAAGATAATACTGACCTCATAAAATGAGTTTGGAAAGTGTTCCCTTCTTTTCTATTTTTTTGGAAGAGTTTGAGAAGGATTGGTATTAATTATTCTTTAAATGTTTGCTAGAACTTCACCAGTGAAAGCTTCTGGTTCTGGACTTTGCTTTGTTGGGAAATTTTTTATTACCAAAATCTCCATACTAGTAACTCCATACTCAGATTTTCTATTTCTTCATGATTCAGTCCTGATAGATTGTAAATTTCTAGGAAATTATCCATTTTCCCCTGGGTTGTCCAATTTGTGGTATAACTGTTCATAGTAGTTTCCTATAATCCCTTGTATTTGTGTAGTAGCAGTTGTAATGTCTTCTCTCTCGTTTATAATTTTTGATATTTGAGTCTACTCTCTTTTTTCCTTGGTGAGTCTAGCTAAAAGTTTGTCTATTTTGTTTATCTTTTCAAAAAACCAGCTCTTAGATTCTTTGATCTTTTCTATTGTGTTTGTCTCTATTTCATTTATTTTCACTCAGTTCTATGTTATTTTCTTCCTTCTGCTAATTTATGGCTTAGGTTATTCTTTTTCTAGTTCCTTGAGGTATAAAGCTAGTTATTTTTTATTTAAAATCTTTTTTTTTCTTTATTTAGGTGTTTAATACTACAAACTTCCATTGTAGAACTACTTTTGCTGAATCATATATGTTTGGGTATGCCTATTTCCATTTTCATTTGTCTCAAGACAATTTTTGATTTGTCTTTGGAATTCTTCTTTGACCCATTGGTTGTCCAGGAACATGTTGTTTAATCTCTATGTGTTTGTGATATTTCCAGTTTTCTTCTTGTAATTGATTTCTAGTTTCACAGCATTGTGTTTGGAAAAGGTGCTTGAAATGATTTGTCTTCTTAAATATATTAATACTTGTTTTGTGGTCTAACATATGATCTGCCCTGGAGAATGTTCCACTTGCATTTGAGAGCATCAGTAAGGACAATTACTTTAAGGAATTGAAATACATATATTTAAGTGCATGTCTTTATAAATACTTAAAAACAACGTTTTGGCCACCTTTGGAAGTCCCAACTCATTATTTTGAAAACTGGCAAATAAGGGTAAAGAATAATATTTTAAAAAAAGAAAGTATTCTGCTGCTGTTAGATAGAATGTTCTGTAAATGTCTGTTAAGATCATCTGGTCTAATGTGTAGTTTAAGTCAAATGTTTTCTCATTGCTGTCTGGATAATCTATCCATTGTTGAAAGTGGAGTACTGAAGTCACCTGCTTATTGTATTGCTGTCTAGTTCTTCCTTTATGTCACTTAATATTTGCTTTATATATTTCAATGCTTCTATGTTGGGTGCATGAATATTTACAAATACTGTATCCTCTTGATGAATTGACCCTTTCATCATTATATACTCACCTTCTTTGTCTCTTGTTAAAGCTGTTGGCTTAAAGTCTATTTTGTCTTATATATCTATCCCTACTTTCTTTTGGCTTTCTTTTGCATGGAATATATTTTTCCCTTACTTCACTTGTATTCTGTGTATGTCCTTATGTCTGAAGTCACCTCATGTAGACACAATATAGTTGTTGCTTTTTTTAAAATCAATTTAGCCACCCTAGCTCTTTTGATTGGAGAATTTAATCCATTTACATTTAAATTAATTTTTGGTATTTGTGGATGTACTATTAACATTTTGTTGATTGTTTTTATGTTTTCTGGTTGTCTTATAATTCCTTTGTTTCTTTTTCTCTTGTCCTCTCCCTTCTTCCTTTATTTTGACTTGATGATTTTCTGTGGCAGTATGCTTTGATTCTTTTTCTTTATCTTTTGTTTATTTACTGTAAGCTTTTGCTTTGTGGTTACCATGAAGGTTACATAGACATATTTATAGCCATCTATTTTAAGCTGATAACTATTTAACTTCAACTATATATATATATATATACACTCTACATGTGCCCACTGCATCCCACATTTTACATTTCTGATATCTCAACTTATATCTTTTCACATTAGTTATCCATTCACAAGTTGTAGTTATAGTTATTTTTAATACTTTTGTCTTTTGACCTTTATACTCCAGTTATAAGTAATTTACCCACCACCATTACATTTGAGTATTTTGAATTTAACTATATATTTACCTTTACCAGTGAATTTTATACTTTCATATGTTTTACTGCTACTAACTAGTATCTTTTCATTTCAGCTTGAAAAACTCACTTAAACTCTCCTTTGTAAGGCCAGTCTAGTGGTGATGAACTCCTTCAGGTTTTGTTTGTCTCTTTATCTCTCCTCAATTCTGAAGGACAACTTTGCCAGGTATAGTATTCTTGGTTGGCATTTTTTTCTTTTAGTGCTTTGACTATATCATGCCACTCCCTTCTGGCCTGCAAAATTTCTGTCAGAAATCTGTTAATAGTCTTATGGGGATTCCTTTGTGTGTAACAAGTTGTTTTGTACTTGCTGCTTTTAAGATTTTTTACATAACTATTGACAATTTAATTACATTAAGTCTTCTTGTAGGTCTCTTTAGAGTAATCTTATGTTGAACTCTGAGCTTCCTGGATTTGGATGTCTGTTTCTTTCTCCAGGTTAGGAAATTTTTCAGTCATTTTTTTTCTTTGAATAAGCTTTCTGCTTCTTTGTCCCTGTCTTGTCCTTCTAGGACTTCTGTAATGCATATGCGATTCCTTTTAATAATGTATACCAAAAGTCCCTTAAATTATCTTCACTGTTCTTCATTTCTTTTTTTCTTTTTGCTTCTCAGATTAGGTGAATTTCACTGGCCTGTCTTCAAGTTCACTGATCCTTTCTACCACTTAATCTAGTCTGCTGTTGAAAGCCTCTATTGAATATTTTAGTTTACTTACTGTATTCTTCAGCTATATGATTTGTTTGGTACTTTTTAATATTTTCTATCTCTACTTTGATATTCTTATTTTGTTCACGTACTCAGTGAACATCTTTATGACTGTTATTTTGAACTCTGTTAGGTAAATCATTCATTTCCATTTCATTAAGATCTGTTTCTGGAGTTTTATTTTGTTTAATATGTTCTCTTTTTTCATTTTCCTTACTCTCTGTATTGGCTTCTGCACATAGATAAAGCAGCCACATCTCCCAGTCTTGACAGAATGGTCTCATGTGGGAGATGAACCTCATCAATCAGTCCAGCCTGAAGTCTTGGTTGTCCCTTAAATTTTTGTAAATGCCAAGCCACCTTCTTTGTTCTTGATGCCTCTCAGTATTTGAGGATGTGCGAGTCCCATCAGTGTCCCAAAGGGGAGGATCACAGTCAGCACCTCAGTGCCAGTTGATTGGAAACTGGACTTTCAGATAGCAGCTTGGATAGTATGTAGTTAGACCACACTCCGGGAGAAACCAGAGAGTTGGCATTTTGCTTGCTCCCCTTGTGCTTGGTCTAGGTATAAAGCTGTGTAAGCAGAGGTGCTCCTGCACCCATTAAAATTGCTTCTTTGCTGCAGTCCTGTGGCACTTGGGAATGCAAGCCATGTTGGCTATCAGAGCCAGGTAATCCGGGGGCCCATCCTTGACCAGCAGCTGGAAAAGCTGGGTAGCCAAGTGTATTTACAAACTTATTCCAGAGAAATACTGGCATCTTGAAGTGGGCTAGGGAGAGAGAGCAGAAGAGGTTCCACGAGCTTCCTGGCCTCCAGGAAGAATGTCATTCAGTCCATAGGTGTGTGCTAAATTAGAAATTTGATGCTCAGGCAGCAACTTTCAAAGTATGCAAATAGACCTCTTTCAGAGATAGACTGGGAGATGAGTGTTTTTGTTTGTCCCCTCTGCTCTGAGCACTGGGCATGTATTTTGCTCTTAGAACAAAGACAAAATCTGGTACTGCCATAACTGCATCATAAGGCCTATTTAATGTTAATAAATTGTGAAAAATTACTCATTAAAGTAGTTGTGCCCATTATCTATTATGGCTGCATGTTTCTCTATTTACCAACATGTCACATTATCAAATTTTTTAAAGATTTATTTATAAGGTGTTATGAACTCATTGCTTTAATTTGCATTTCCTTGACTACTACTGAGAAACATTTTTCATATGTTTATGACTATTCACATTTCCTCCTTTGTAAACTGACTGTGTTCTGTTTGTTTATTTGGTATGTGATTTAGAAAGTCTGTTTTCCTCCTGGGAACAGTAGAGTATTCCTTGAGAAGCCTGAGAATGTGTTACTTTCTCTCGTAGACCCACAACTTTTGGGTATAGACAAGTGAGAATGAATTCTTTTAGGACAATATTTCAAATGAGAATTAGGATGAGCTCTTAATTATAAATTTAAACAGCACTCTTCAAAGTGGAACCAGCAGCATCAGTCTTACTGAAGAGTTTGCAGACAAATGCATTCTTAGGCCCTCTTCAGACTACTTTTTAGAACTCTAGGAGCAGGTCCAGCAAGCTGTATTTTAATTTAACAAGCCTCTAGGTGACTGAGAAGCACTAAACTAGAGCATTAAAAGAAGAAAAAATCAGTGATTCTAAAACTAGTTTAAGATTAAGATTATATTTGTCTTATTAAAGTATTAAAATTTTATTGGTAGTATACATAACAACTTGAATGAGTCTCAGGAGCATTATAGAGAGTGGAAAAGAGTCATTGTCACACATATTGTATGATTTTATTTATATAACATTCTAGAAATGACAGAATTATAGACATGGAGAACAGATTAGTGATTGCCAGGAGTTATGGAGGGTGGAGACAGTGAAGAGTTGGGAAGTGGGCTTGATAATAAAAGGACACAACCAGGAATCTTTGTTCTGATGGAACATCCTGTATCTTGACTGTGGTTCCTGTATACACAAACTTACACATGTGGTAAATTGCACAGAACTGAATACACACACACACACACAAATTAGTACAAGTAAAACTGGGGAAATATGAATGAGACCAGTGGATTACATCAATGCCAATATCCTGGTGGTGATATTATATACAAATGTGCAAGATTTGGTGAAAAGTGGGCAAAGGATTTAAAGCATCTCCTTGTATTACTTCTCACAGCTAGAAGTGAATCTACAATTATCTCAAAATAAAAAGTTCAATTAAAAATGACAACAAAAGTTTTATTAGATTTCATTGCCATCAATTCCCTCCAAAAATTCATGGGAAACTGGGAAAATGGCTTATTGTCATCTTCATTTAGAATTTGGCAAAATGTTCCAGTTCTCTTAATCATGTATTTAAAGAATTAGATAATAAACATGCTGGGTGAAGAGCACTTAATTTCCTTTTGAAAAAACTAAGAAAAAAGATTATTTTAAACATATATTTAATTCTTCAAACAATGTATCTGTCTCTAATCTTTTTTTTTTTTTTTTTTTTTTCAGTTAAGAAGTGGATTTATTTAGAGAGAAACACACTCTACAGACAGAGTGTGGGGCATCTCAGAAGGTGAGAAATGTACCAGGATATGAGGTTGTCAGGTATTATAGGGGTGGGTAATTTCATGGGCTAATGAATGGGAGGAATATTCCAGCTATTTTGGAAAGGGGTGGGGATTTCCAAGAATTGGGCCACTGCCCTCTAATGTTTTAATCTTATATTAACTAAGATATGCTTAAAGAGGAAAAAGTGTCATATGTTTTAATTTTTAACCTTAAGGCTTGGGTCAGTTTTTATTTGGATGACAGACTTTGGGATAATAAAAACATAACTGAAATTAGAGTGTGATTTATGCAGAACAGACTTAAAAAGAGCCATGGGAACTCTTGACTCCAGATGGGATTTTAGTTTTCAAATAATTACAGAATAAGTTTCTTCAATAGTCTCAAACACCTAAACACTTCTGCTGGTAATTAAGGACTCCAAGAGAAGGAATGTTCATGGATCTTTGGTAAATCATCGCAATTTTCATGTTGACACAGTTTCCCATGTAACCAACTCAAAATACTCCAGGCTATCAATTTTGTTTATTTTTCTCCCCAGAGGTAACCTGGAGGTTCTCATGATGTACCTTTAGGAAACCATTTATACTGTCCCTTTCCTACAACTTGGACCTTCTGAACCTTATTGATGTTGATTCATATTTTTTAAAAAAGATTATCTGAATTTATTCAAGAGTAAAATTTAAACTAGTCTGAGAATTAACTATGTGGCAGGAATTATTATATATTCACTAAAATTCATATTCTCTTCAACTTCCTGAGCACACAACTTGTGTCTATAACCAGCCTTCCTTACAGTTAAGTGTAGCCATGTGATTAAGTCATAGGTAGTGGAATGAGATAAAAGTAAAGCTTCCACTTCCAAGCCTCATTCACAAAAATATTTCTAAGCACATTTATTTTTGCTTTATTCACCTTCTGCTTGCCTGGGATGGAGAGGAGTGCAGTGATCTTGTGAACCATCTGTTATGACCCAGTTCTAGTATCATTCTTCCCTCTGTGATTGGGTGACATTTATTGAACATTTATTTCAGTCTTGGGTGGTATATTTTAACACAGACTTCTCATCTGTGAACTATTAAAGCAGTCAGTAAAAGTTGAATAATGAAAGAGGATAGAGTTGTCTATATTCTAATTAGAATCTCTTCAGGAGAATTGACCAGGGTAGATTTCACTCCATTCAATATTTTCTTTCACCTGGGACTTAAAAGGTGACACAAAAATTTCTCAAGACTGTGAGTAGAATTTATCATATTTAGAATCCTTAAACTACATGATTAATTCCAAAAATTGTTTAAGAATTTTCACAATTTAAAATCAGTTAAACATATATGCAGCTAACATTATTTATTATTATAAATCATGTTTTATTTCTATTCATGTATTCATGTCCCCTGATGTCCTGGGAGGTGGGCATGGGTTGCTATCTGAGAAATGGATATTTGATGAATATAGCATAGAAACTGGAAGAATGTGTGAGCTGGTAGCTTTACGTTGGAATGACTTTCTTCTTGAATTCTATTCTTAGAAAATTTTTGGAAATATATTTTATGTAGTACCTAGTTTGAGGGAAACTGCATTGCAGTATTTACTCAAACAATAAGAAAATCCCATATTCTAGAAATTTGAGACCAACTTTTATTTGTAAGCCTATGTGGTTTTTTCCCCTGCATTTTGGAAATCTCTCCAACTCATCAGGTATCTAACATGGGCTTTGAGCTCCTCTTAAAACCATAGGGAGAGAAGCAGTCTTTTAGAGTTCCTGTATACTGAGTCATTATATAGCAAGTTGGTGGTGCCAAAACCCCACACTCGTTCCCCTTAACCGGTCTCTCCGAGCAGGTCAAATGAAGGGTTCCTGGAACTATAATTTATGGTGCCTCATGCAGTGATAAGAAAAATGTTGGACTGAGCTCAGAAACAAGGGTCAAACGATGACAATGAGAGCAAACCATTTCAAATTGTTTTAGTTGCAGCTGATTATGAGGGCTGCTGGGAGGGAATACATATCAGGGAGAACTAAACAGTCATATATAAGCCAAGCATGTATGTGTGTAGGTATATGTATGTATGATATGTATGTATGTATTTGAACAATGCTTTCTTCTCTTGGGTGGTGAGCAGGAGCTAATGTATTTCTATCTTTCTCCTAACATGGTCGGTTACAAAAACTGGGCAAGAGCTCCTTTTTGTCACAGATTTCCAAGAAAATTGGTGAGATGCAATTATGTGAGCTGATTAAAAGCACAAAATATTTATACTTTTGGTCAAGGAAAGAATGACCCTGTGCTGTTTAGTTACTGATGTTAGCCTGCTCTGTGCTTGTTCTGTCACATAGCAGGGCAGTACAGTTTCATTCTCATTTCCAAAATAATACAGTCTTTCTGTATATTACTGTGCCACATTGTTACTCACCATTATCTGTCACCATTCAGGATCATTCCTTATTTTTAGCTGATAAAGTCTTTAAGATTCTTTAACAAAAGTAAGGTAACAAGTCGAAAGGGGAGAAAAGAATGTCTCAAGTCTTGTTTGCCTAGGAAAAGACTGAAAGTCTTCGTAGATTTTCTAGGTGATAGAAAAATCTCAAATATTTTTTAAAAAATGCCTACATTACTAGTCATTTAAGTTGAAAAAGAAATATATATATGTAGCCATGCCTTTCTGAAATAAAAAGAAAATAGCTATTATATGTCCTGGTTCTTCTGTTCAGTTTGTGACAGTTGGATCACACTCCTTTCAGTCAGGGCAGTTCTCTCAACCTACTCTGGCAGAATTTTCACAGGATTTTCTCTTATCTTAGTCTCTCTATGAAGCTTACCTCTATTTCTGTTACTTTATCTAATTTCAGAGATAAGCAGGGTCAAAAGCAAGCAAAAAGAGCTGCCAAAGAAATAATAGAAGATTTTGTCTCTCTCCTGAATTAGAACATTCCTACCCACTAAAAGTAATGTAAATTGAAATCCGGTGAGTCATCTTTCTCTGTCATTTCCATGAGTATCACACCTATTGTCCACCTTTGCAAGAAAGGTTACTGACTGAGAATAATGGCTCACGCTGCCCACCTCTGTTCCAGGACTTCCTAGCTGTCCATGCTCATCAATATCATTTGTAAAATTAATTCCACCTGGCACTGTCTTCAGTCTTTTGTACATCCTAGAGATCACTAGATCTGCCCTGCCTGTGAGCAAGGATCTTCTTACCTGACTTAAACTCCCCTGAGCAATTCAGGCACATGATGCTGACCCCACGTACCCTAGAAGGAGCCCTGAAATTCAATACGTGTAAAGCAAACCAAATTTGATTTGTTAGCAATAGAAAAGGCAACATTATGCAGCATCCTTCAATCTTTGTCAAGAGAAAGCTTGAACTTCTGTTAATGTTTAACAGTAGTTTGATATTGTGATGAATTTACATTTTATTTTGTTTATATGAATACCATTAAAAACTGTTGGAGAACAGCAATAGTTAACAGGTACCACATAGCCACTGCTGTGTTAAATGTTTCACAGTCATATTTGACCTCACCCAAAGAGATAGGTGCTATAATCTTCATTTTTCAGGAGCAGAAACTGAGGTTTAGTTAAATTAAACAAGTTATCATCATGTAGCTAACAAGAATTGGAGGAGTAATGAAATCAGTTAAATCAAGGACTTTTATCCTCTGAAGTCTGTGTTCTCTATTTCGCTATAACACCTCAAGAAAGAAGAATTATACTAATTCTGAATCTTCCTAATAGAATTTGTAATAATTTAATCAAAGCAGTCATACACATTTATACTCTGAGGATAAATCTGTTAAATTCAACAAATACTCAAATATTTACTGAGTGAGAGTTATGTACCAAGTGATTCCTTTTTTTTTTTTTCCTAAGTTATTCAAATATTTTTCCATTTTAGTTATGTGGAGACCTGTTTGGGAAGATAATACTCATTTCCCAAGCAGAAATAAAAGACAGTGATTCATCTATTGTCAGTGTTAGAATGTTGAGCCTATTAGAAATCTTTAATACATTCTGTTTTTTCTTTCATACCTGAGTTTGAATCTGAAGTATTATACTTCTTTTTGAAAAAGATTTTTTAAAGACTAGAATTCCTAGTTGTTATGAGAAGATATTTTAAACCATCATTGTTGAAATATTTTGAAACTTAACAAAACAGATTCCATAATAGTGTTAAAATAAAATGGAGACAAGGCTTGCAAATCCTCCAAGATAAAACTATTTAAGCCATGATAGCAAAACTAAATCAAACATTTCATGAACATAAGTGAAACTTAGGCCATTTCTTGTAAATGTATTCCTCTGTTAATCATAAACAACTCATTTTCCTAAAATGGTATAAGATAAATCACTTTTAACCAGTCCTCTGCCATCTGGAAACCCTCATTGTAATAACCAGTCATTGTAAGGGTTAAACAGCTTCCTCATTTTCACTTTATAAGCCATCCTGCAGTGTCATGCCTCTGAAATTAATTACAGTTTTAGTCTGAAGATTCCTAGTTCATGAACTGTTCTTATGAGTGCAATAAACTCTTATTAATACTAGTTTACTCATCTGGTTTTAATTTCTACTATTTCTGAATTTTTGATAGTTTCTGGGGTCAGAGGTGGGAACCAAAGGAGACCTCCCTCAATGACTCTGAGGCTTATGTGTAACCATGACCCAGAGAGCCCATTGAATTCACTGCTTTCTCACTTATCTGAGAATCCTAGGATAAGCTTCCACTGGATCTAAGCTCTGTTTTTTTTGCAATTTGAACTTTCTGACTTTATTGTGTATACCTGTGTTTTATTTGTTGAAGCGTCTTGGTAAATTATACTTCTGTTCATAAGAGGAGAGAATTCAGTATTTCTGATTTTGGGGATTTATATATATTTATATGTATATAAGATTGTATCATCTGCAGTTGAAAAAAATATATTTTTCCTTTCTGATTTGGATGGTTTTTATTTCTTTTTCTTTTCTAATTGCTGTGGCTAGGACTTCCAAAATTGTGTTGAATAAAAGTGGCGAGAGTGGACATCCTTGCCTTGTTCCTGATCTTAGGGGAAATGCTTTCAGCTTTTCATCACTAAGCATGATGTTAGCTGTGGATTTGTCATATATGGCCTTTATTATGTTGAGGTAGGTTCCCTCTATGCCCACTTTCTGGAGAGTTTTTATCATAAATGGGTTTGAATTTTACCAAAAGCCTTTTCTATATCTATTGAGATGATCATATGGTTTTTATTCCTACATTTGTTGATGTGATGTATCAGACTGATTGATTTGCAGATATTAAAAAATCTTTCCATTCCTGGGATAAATCCTATTTAATCATGGTGTATGACCCTTTTAATGTATTTTTGGATTCAGTTTGCCAGTATTTTGTTGAGAATTTTTGCATCTATGTTCATCAGTGATATTGGCCTGTATTTTTCTTTTCTTGTGATATTTTTGTCTGGTTTTGGTTTCAGGATGATGCTGGCTTTGTAGGATAAGTTCAGAAGTGTTCCTTCCTCTGCTATTTTTTGGAATAGTTTGAGAAGGGTAGGTGTTAACTCTTCTTTAAATGTTAGGTAGAATTAACACCTGAAGCCACCTGGTCCTGAGCTTTTGTTTGTTAGGAGGTTTTTTTTTTTTTTAATTTTATTACTAATTCAATTTAATTACTGGTAGCTGATCTGTTTGTATTTTCTATTTCTTCCTGGCTCAGTCTGGGGAGTTAGTACATTTGTAGAAATTTGTCCATTTCTTTTAGGTTGTCCATTTTATTGGCAGATAGTGGTTCATAGCAACCTCTTAGGATTCTTTTTATTTCTGTGATGTTGATTTTAACTTCTTTTTAATTTCTGATTTTATTGATTTGGGTTCTTTCTCTCTCTTTGATGAGTCTGGCTAAATGTTTATTAATTTTGTTTATTGTTCCAGAGAACTAGATCATAGCTTCATCAATCTTTTCTATTGTTTTTTTTCTGTCTCTATTTTATTTATTTATTTTCTGAACATTATAATTTCTTCTGTTTTCATTTATCTCTAGGTATATTTTTATTTCTTCTTTGATTTATTCAGTGATCCATTGGTCATTTAGCAACATATTGTTTAGCTTCCACATATTTCTGTTTTAGTCATTTTTTTCTTGTAGCTGATTTCTTATCTCCTAATGTTGTGGTTGGAAAAGATATTTGATATTATTTCAATTTCATTAAATTTATGAGACTTGTTTTATGGCCAGCATATGATATGTGCTGGAGAGTGTTCCCCATGAATTTAAAAAGAATGTGTATTCTGCTGTTTTTGGATGGAATGTTCTGTTTATTAAGTCCATTTGGTTGAATGTATCAGTTAAGGTCAGTATGTCTTTATAGATTTTCTGTCTGGATGATATGTCCATTGATGTAAGTGTGTGATGTTAAAGTCCCCTGTTATTATTGTGTTACTGTCAATTTCTCCCTTTATGTCTGTTAATATTTGCTTTATGTATTTAGGTACTCCTATGTTGGGTGCTTATATAGTTAGAACTGTTATATCTTCTTCTTGGATTGATCTTTTAATCATTATGTAATGTCTATTTCTTTTCCTAGGTTGGGGAAGTCTTCAACCTTGATTTCTTCAAATATGTTTTCTGCACCTTCTCTCTCCCTCCTCCTTCTGGGATCCCTATAATGCAAATGTTAGTGTGCTTGATGTTGTCTCAGAGATCTCCTAAATTATCCTCATTTCTTTTCTTCTTTTTAGATTTTGTTCAGTTTCATTACTGTCTTCCAGCTCACTGATCTATTCTCCTTCAACATCCATCTACTGTTTATTCTTTCTGCTGCATTTTGTTATTCAGTTATTTTATTTTCTTCTCTGTTTGGTTCTTCTTTTTATCTTCACACTCTTTGATAAACTTTTCACTGTGATCATCCATTCTACTCCTGAGTTTCTTGTTCATCTTTACAATCATTACCTTGAACTCTTTATTGGGTAGATTGGCTCTCTCCTTTTCATTTGGTTCTTCTGACACTTTATTATGTTCCTTTGTTTGGAACATGTTCTGTTACCTCATTTTGCCTAATTTGCTGTTTTTATTTCTATGTATCTGGTAGGTTTGGTTATGTTTCCTGACCTTGGAGAAGTGGCCTTTTTTAGGAGACGTCTTATGTGTCCCAGCAGCACACTCCCCTCTGGTCACCATTGCTATATGTTCTAAGGGTACCCCTTATGTGGGTGGCATGGGTCCTTCTATAGTGGCAGACAGACTGTTGTGAGCATTGTGGTAGGTGTGGCTGTCCCCTTGTCTGGTTTACCGTGGCTACTTCTAAGTCTTTTATCACTCACAGACAATTATTGTTTAACTCTTGATTCTCCTCTGAAAGCACTTACAATCAACTACAGGCAAAAGTGTTTCACCTTCAAGCAGATTCATGGAAAAGTCCCTGACAGTTACTCTAGATATAGGTTTCTATTAACTTTAGCTCAAAATGCTGAATTAAGTAAGAATTTTTAGATCACTAATGGAAAAATTGATTGATTTATATAACTGCTAATTCAAGATCAAGAAAAGCAAGAATTACTTACATAAAACTGAATGAACTGATGAAGATTGTTATAATTTTTATGACTTTGAACATTTCTGGTACTTTTAAGTTTTTGTTTCCCAGCTTTAAAGAAACTCCTTTTCTCCTTTCTTTTAAGCTGTCTACAACTTATAGCAATTTGGTAAAGTATACCTTTACAAACAAAGATTGAAACATTTATCTTTTTCTCCCTATCTGTTCCCTCCAGAATTCAGAAACACATTAAATATTCTTATTTTTCATGACAATATAGGTATTTACAGAAGTTCATAAATAATCTATCCTTGTAACAGGACAAAATTGGGCAAATCCTAAACTTGGCTTCTCAACCTAAAGAGACTTATAAAGTTATTGTATGAGATTTATTATTACTTGAGAATTTTAAATACTGAAGGTTAGCTTTATGGAGCCAATAAACATCCTTGGATATTACCAAAGCTTTGACTGGAGTATCATGTTTGAGAACATACAGATGATCACTATTGTTGCTACGTTCATGTAAATAATCAAGCCATATTTAATGAGGCTAGACTTATTTTATAAGCAAATTAGTCTTACTGTAATTATCTTCAATGAAAATGCCTTTAAAATGTAGATGATATCTATAAATATAGACAAAAATTTTTTTAATAGAAAACTGTAGTATACCTCTTATCAGATTCTTATCTTATTCATTGTTTTTGAGGGATTGCTATCTACCTGTAAACTTCAGAGAAATCATCCTAACAGATCAGGTATGGACAACCTTCATACTTGATGAGAGAGTGACCAAAATGCAGGGGTTTTAAAATAAAATAAAATGGAGACCAAGCTTGAAAATCCCCCAAGGAGATAAAACCATTTAAAAACAAAACTAGCTTACTTCATGAACATAAGCAAAACTTAACTTAGTTTATTTACTGGATACGCATTCATCTCATGACCATAAAAGAAACCCAACTCATCTTTCTAAAATGGTAAAAGATCTGCGCTTTTAACCAATCCCCTGCCATCTGGAAATCTCATTGTAATAACCAATCATTGTAAGGGTTAAACAACTTCCTCATTTTCACTTTATAAACCATCCTGCAGTGTCTTGTCCCTGAGCCTCATTCCACTGTTGGTTTGAAGAGTACCGGTTTGTGAATTGTTCTTATGTGCACAATAAACTCTTACACTATTTTACTTATCTGGTTTTAATTTTTATGGTTTCTGGATTTTTGATAATAGTTATGTTACGACATATTTTACTTGAATGTCTTCTAACCACAAGCTAAATTAAAAGTCCCTTTTTTCATTGAGATGGAATTAAATTGCTTTTGAGTTTTTCTACTATGGCTTTTGAATTTTCTACAATCTCTCTGCAGCTTTTCTCAATTTCTGAAGTACAATAAATGATATTTATGAGAAAAATCAGAACAAGAATAAGTAAATTAATAAACAGGAAAACAAAGACAGAAGGAAGAGAAAATTTCCTGAGAAACAAAAGAAAATTTTTTAAAAAGGGTAGGGGGAGTCAAGCAGAAGCAAAGTAAAGGTAGAGTTCCAAGCACATGGAACACTAGGGACAGCTCTCAAAAAACCCTTTCTAGCCTTTGATAGCATATTTTTGTGAATAGATGAATATTTGGAGGTTGATCAGTGGACACTTCATTTTGCTAGTTCTTTCTGTGGACCAGGTAAATGGGACATGGCCCACTGGTGCTTGATAACATTGGTAGTACAGTATCTCTTCCTTTCAAGAGCTCTGCTAGGACCTTTCTATCCTTGAGTTGCTCATGAGCCAGCCTAGAGGATGGTGTAGAGGAAAATTATGAACATCTCTCTGCTATTTGGGAAACTGAATGCAATCATTCACTTATTCATTCCCTCAACAGTAATTACTCATTCAAGTAAGTATTTATTAAAACTAAAGGCACTGTGCTGAACACTACAGGAAGTAAAAGAAAAATTACACATAGGATCTTGCCTAAATTCTTTCATACTAAATGTCTTCTGTGGGCGTTCCACAAGACTCTCAACCTCAGCTTATACAAAACTAAAATCAGCAGGTTCTTCATACCACACTCACAGCACTAACCACCCAGCTCTTCCACCTACAACCAGATCTATTCTCCCACTAATAATTCCTATATTTGTTATTGATAAAAACCATCCAAACTAGAAACCTTAAGTCTTTCCCTGTTCTTTCAACTTTCTCATCCTATTCTCTAATCAGTCATCAAGTACCTTCAACTCTTCCCCTGATTATATCTCCTTTTCTCTGCCTCCTTGTTATCTCTCACTTGGACTTAACTGGGATAGGCTTCTGTCCAAATTTTCCATCAGTCCCTTTTTATTCCCCCTTTTATGTGCATATATAGTCTGAATGCTGTCCCTAAAATACAAGTAGTACGTCACTTTCTTGCTAAAAGTCTTGCAGTTACTCCTTATTGCCAAAGAGGGAATAAAGTCCCTTAAATTATAGAGAAATAACCTTCATATCTATTCTTTTATCTCTCTATATATCTAATCTTTCTGTTTTCATCTTATATGTTCTTTTCCTTGAACACTTGGTTTGTTGTATGTTATATTTTTCTTGAAATATCTGTTAGGAGCCTTTTTTTTTTTTACTTCGTTTCATGGGAGATAGAAAACTTGGATTTATTTTAGTAAGAAAGAGATAAGATCAGGATATGATTTATAAGGATAAATGTAGTAACAATTTGAAAAATGAAGTGAAGCAGGGGGAACTAACTATAGTTGGTGGTTACTGCAATGGTGATGAGGATCTGATCCTGGGTAGTAAAATAGGAAGGAATATGCAATGAGATAACGTGTGAGATAAGGTTGTATATGAATATACTTGAGCTGTTATGATTCATCTTATCAGCCTGATTTCTTGGCATAACACAATGGACAACTGAAGGAATAGAAAGAACAGAGAGTTTTAGGTTTTTCTTAAAAGTTAATGTGAGGAATTTAGTAGAGAAGTGAAAAGTAAGTATGCAGAAGACTACTATACAAATAAATGAGGACCACTGATGTTTAACATAGGAGTTGTATAAAAATATTGCTAAAATACTGGTGTACCTTTTGGTCACGATATATTTAAGCCATCTCCTGATTTAATATTACAGTATTAATTTGTTAACAAACATTTTATAAAACTTTTAGGAATGAGTAAAATCTAAAGAGTCACTTTTGTTGGGGTTTTTTGTTTGTTTGTTTGTTTTCTTTCTACTTTGAAGTCATGTGTTATGCTGAGTGCTGTATGGAGCCCTGTAGAAAAAAATAAACACAAGATAATCCTTGCTCTCAAAGGAAATTATGAACTTGTTGAGGGTTTACAACAAGCAAAACAAAAATCTAAAACTTAGTCAATTAAGTAGAAAATTTAGGCCCCAAACACTTTCTTCTGAAAGGTGTATAACCAAAGCATGAAAAAAGGGATATTTAATTTGTTTTGCTTAATTTGTTGGTTACCTACTAGAACCAGAGGCCCCCAAACACAAAACAAAGTATTCATGGGAAATATTCAGCATGCAAAACATGCTTGCCAAGAAACCAAACAACCCACACATAGCCAATAAAAGGGAAGACTCTTACTTCATACTCTAAATGCCTCCAGACTGAAACTGTGTCAGTGAGAGAACGTTTCACAGCTGTAGGACCTCTTCTTTATCGAGACTTTTTTTCGGCCAGTCTCAACATTCTGCAACACAAATCATGACTTGGAGAATCACACCCAAACTTCTTAAATAATGAAGGAAATGAATAGGAATGTTGTGATTTTAAATTTTCAGGGAAGAGGAGGCTCTGTTGCGCAAACAACTATTTTGTAGCCCTTTGCATTTTATAAAGATCACTTTCAGAGCTGTGGATAGGATTCACGCAGTCTAATTAGGAAGATTAAAATCCAAGAAATCTTCAAGTTAGAACCCTAGCAAGGACAGATAACTTTGTAAAGCTTGGCTTTGAAATCTTGAGTGTAAATAACTGTCATTTAAAAATTGGAATAAAGTACTCTCCTGCCATGAAACTAGAGAGAAGGGATTTTTTTCCAGTTCTACAGAATTTAGTTTTTCTGTTTTTCTTTGTTTCCTCATACATAGCATAATCAGAACCATTGTGCACTACCTTGAGGATAAATTACTAATGTCATTTAATGCAATTTTGACAAGTAGTTTCCATTCTGCTTTGTTCTTCAATGGTGATTAAATGTTTCTTACTTCTCTCTCGAGTTTAAAATGTTCTAGGTAGGTATAAAGAGAGAAAAGTATGGAGTAAAGAAGCATTTATTGGGAAATGAATTTTTATGAAAAGTTATAGAGATTTAAATTTAGAGAGAAGGCACATTCATATTGAAACTTGCAAAATGAATTTTGCCATTGGGTAAAACATTTCTAATAAAATGTGCCCTGGATCCACTTGAGTGTGAATTGGGTGTAGTGACTTGCATCTTATCAACAGAGTATAGGAAAGGAAAAAACAAAAAGACTTTACAGTGGAGAAACCTGGCAGACACCACTTAAACCAAATCATAAAGGTTAACATCATCAGTAATAATTCATGCTGATATCAGTTACCCCTTGATATGATGTGATGAGAAGTCAGCTCATCTTGTATTCTTCTCTTAAACCATATCGTCAGCCTAATCATGAGCAAAACATCACACAGCCTAAACTGAAGGATGGTCTACAAAATAACCACTACTCCTCAAAATTGTTATGGTCATGAAAAACAAGGGAAGACTGAGGAACTCGCACAGATTGGAGGAGGCTAGGAGACCAGATGACTTAATGCATTGTGGTATTCCTAATCGGATCCTAGAACAGAAAAAAGGACATTTGCGGAAAAATTGGTAGAATCTGAATAAAGTCTGAGGTTGAGTTAATGGTACTGTACCAATGTTAGTTTAGTTTTGACAAATGTATTATTATTATTTTTTTATAAATTTATTGATTTGTTTATTTTATTGGCTGTGTTGGGTCTTCTTTTTTTTTTGCTGTGCATGGGGGCTTTCTTTAGTGGCAGTGAGTGGGGGATACTCTTCATTGTGGTGTGCGGGCTCCTCATTGCCGTAGCCTCTCTTATTGTGGAGCACGGGCTCTAGGCGCATGGGCCTCAGTAGCTGCAGCACATGGGCTCAATTGTTGTGGTGCACGGGCCTAGTCGCTCTGCGGCATGTGGGATCCTCCTGGAGCAGGGATCGAACCTGTGTCCCTTGCATTGGCAGGCGGATTCTTAACTCCTGCACCACCTAGGAAGCCCAAAATGTGTTATTCTTAATGTAAGATGATAACCTTGGGGAAGACTAGGTTAAGGGTATATGGAAATTCTCTGTACTATCTTTGCAACCTTTCTGTAAATCCAAAATTATCCCCAAGTAAAACATTTATTAAACACACACACATATATACACACCCCAGAATCAAGAATTAGTTACAGTTTTAAAAAGGGTAAGGAAGACATTACAGCAATAGGACCCTTTTTTTCACAGAGAAATGAAATAGTATTTTACTAGTTTTTTGATATTTAAACCTAGATTTGGTGTTTTTTTCTAGGCTCCGAGATTTTAGCTGCATTAAAAATTTAAGCAGTCCAGGACTTCCTAAGTGGAGCAGTGGTAAAGAATCTGCCTGCCAATGCAGGGGACACAGGTTTGAGCCCTGCCCTGGGAAGATTCCACGTGCCATGGAGCAACTAAGCCTGTGCGCCACAACTATTGAGCCTGTGCTCTAGAGCCTGTGAGCCACAACTATTGAGCCCATGTGCCACAACTATTGAAGCCCACGTGCCTAGAGCCCGTGCTCCAGAACAAGAGAAGCCACTACAATGAGGAGCCTGCGCACCATAATGAACAGTAGCCCCCGCTCCCAGCAAATAGAGAAAGCCTGTGTGCAGTAATGAAGACCCAACGCAGCCAATAAATAAATAAAATAAATTAATTAATTAAAAAAACAAACAAAAAAAACAACAACAACAAAATTTAAGCAGTCCAAATGAGACTTTTAGATTTACCTTATAGGTGCAGAAAAGCAATGGTAGTGACTCATGAAAGTAATATTACTCAGTTTTTCCTCCAATTGTTATTTATTGAATACTGGCAGGACATAAGGAACTCTTTAAAGCATTACATTTATACATAGAGGTGCTGATACATAGAAAAATCTATTATCAGACCTGGAACCAGAGTGCATTCCTTCTGACTCCTGAGCTTTAATTCTTTCAACCACACCTTGGAGCCTACTAGACCTCTCCCACAATTCCATGGGGCACGTGAGATATTCTGTGGGAAAAAAATCTTTCTCAGTGGAATTTTGAGAAGACAGAGGGTAGCAATAAGCTTCTATACCAAAATCCTGCTAAATGGTCAGAGATTGTGGGAATTTTTCCATCCTAATTTGTAGAACTCATTTTCTGCATCTTTGATGGGGATTTTGATTATCTTTTTTACAACTCTACCTAGTTTAATTGCTGGGATCATCAGAGTTGTGAAATTAGGATAATAATAAAATTGCCCATAGTGTTCTTTTTTGATGTAGAAAGCTTCTGAGATGTCATCTAATGATCTTCATATAATCCTTTTGTATGATACCCAGGAAATTAGTGTAGGCTTGATTTAGTGACTTGCTTCCAGTGAATAGAATACAGTAGAAGTGAGGGGCTGTCACTTCCAAGATTGGGTTTAAAATATTGTGGCTTTCATCTTGGGGGTATGTGAGCTCTCTCATTCTCTCCTGAATCACTCATAGCTTAGGGGAAACCAGCTGCAAGTTATGAGGCAGCCCTGTGGAAAGACCCACATGGTGAGGGACCAAGGTCTGCAGCATGAGTGAGCTTGAAAGGCGATCTTCCTTGACACCTCCCTACCCAACTTAGCTATGACTGCAGGCTGTGAGAAAACTTGAGCCATAGCTATCTAGCTAAGCTATTCCTGAATTTCTGATCTGCTGAAACTGTGAGATAATAAATGTCTGTTTTTTTTTAATTTTTTTTAATTTTTTTATTTTTTTGGGGGGGATACACCAAGTTCAATCATCTGTTTTTATACACATATCCCCGTATTCCCTCTCTTCCTTGACTCCCCCCCCTGAGTCCCCCCCACCCTCCCTGCCCCAGTCCTCTAAGGCATCTTCCATCCTCGAGTTGGACTCCCTTTGTTATACAACAACTTCCCACTGACTATTTTACAGTTGGTAGTATATATATGTCTGTGCTACTCTCTCACTTCGTCTCAGCTTCCCCTTCACCCTCTGCCCCCTCCCAAACCTCGAGTTCTCCAGTCCATTCTCTGTATCTGCGTCCTTGTTCTTGTCACTGAGTTCATCAGTACCATTTTTAGATTCCGTATATGTGAGTTAGCATACAATATTTGTCTTTCTCTTTCTGACTTACTTCACTCTGTATGACAGACTGTAGTTCTATCCACCTCATTACATATAGCTCCATCTCATCCCTTTTTATAGCTGAGTAATATTCCATTGTTAATTTATTTTTTATAGAAGTATAGTTGATTAACAATGTCGTGTTAGTTTCAGGTTTAAAGCAGAGTGATTCAGTTTTATATATATATGTATATATATATATATATTCTTTTTGAGATTCTTTTCCATTATAGGTTATTACAAAGTATTGAGTAGAATTCCCTGTGCTATACAGTAGGTCCTCGTTGACTATCTATTTTATATATAGTAGTGTGTATATGTTACTCCAAAATTCCTAATTTACGCCCCCCCCCCCCGCTTTCCCCTTTAGTAACCAGAAATTTGTTTTCTATGTCTGTGAGTCTCTTTCTGTTTTTTAAATAAGTTCACTGGACCTAGAGATTATCATACTAAGTGAAGTAAGTCAGATAGAGAAAGACAAATATCATGTGATACCACTTATATGTGGATTCAAAATGTCTGATTTTTTTTAGGCTGCCAAATTTTGGTAGTTTTCTGTGCAGCAATAGAGAATGAGTAGTCTCTCTGTAAGGGTTGGAGGGGGGTCACAGATTTTAACCAGATACCAACATTTATTTCATGCTGAGTGTATTATTATAGTTGTCTATTATTTGTTTTATGATACTGAGTATAAATAACTTATTCTATTTGTTTATTTGGCTGTGTTGGGTTTTCATTGCTGCACGTGGGTTTCTCTAGTTGTGGGGAGCGGGGGTTACTCTTTGTTGTGGTGCTCGGGCTTCTTGTTGCAGTGGCTTCTCTTGTTGCAGAGCATGGGCTTTAGGCATGCGAGATTCAGTAGTTGTGGCATGTGGGTGCAGTAGTTGTGGCTCGTGGGCTTAGTTGCTCTGCGGCATGTGGGATCTTCCCAGACCAGGGATCAAACCTGTGTCCCATGCATTGGCAGGCAGATTCTTAACCACTGCGCTACCACAGAAGTCTAAATAACTTATTCTTTTATTCAATTTTATCTGCTTAAGAGCTATGGTTTATAATTTCTTGATCACCTAAAAGTAATTGTGGAGGCCTTCATTCTCTCGTCTGTTTTTGTGATACTCAAGGTCTACTTTGGGACTACAGTATTAAAATTGAAAATAGAAATTGAGCTTCAGTTTTCCTTTTTGATTGTTAAAATGTTTTGATGAGATGAAAACATGTTTTATACCTAAAACTTTTTCTTGAAAAATTTAGTAAATTGCCTGCCTCATATTCCTTCAGAAATATCAAAAGACAACACATAAGTATCTACATTTATAAGAAAACCAGATTACTAACTTAACTGGCACAGCAGCTCATGTGATACTTTGAAAAGTGCCTGTTCTTTCTTTTTGTTTTCTCTATTATGATGAAATCATCTTTGTACATATTCAAAATTTTTGGTATTATTTCTCATTTTGTATTTCACATTTCTAGCTCTTGGGTTTAAGGCCAGATAAAATGTCTCAGTACCATTTATATGTCATCTTCCTATTTATTTATCAGTCTATGAATATACACAAATATAATTATGTACATACATGTTTATCTATCTATAAATACACATGTATGTGTATACATGTATAGTATGTATACAAGTGAGTACATCCTTACACATATATTTATTTCTTCATTGCCTTTGTGATTGTAACGCATTAAAAATAACCAGATAACTCAAGCTGAATTTTTTATTACTATGATTCTAAGTCAGACTCACATATGAGAATCTTCTGGAAACTTTCTTAAATTGAAACATATTCAGTGTGGAGAAGATAGGATATGTGACCTTTAACAAATCTTCCCAGATACCCCTGCTGTTTAATCTTAGGTAGATGAATGTGGCTCTAAAGGAATTTGTTTCCTCTGAAAGCAGAGATTTTTATGAATTTGCTTTCTTGAATTCAGAAAATACACTGTAGGGGTTATTATTATGGAACAATTGTATTGGGATGTGCTGGAGACATTGAACATAGATTCTTCCCTCATCTAACTCATAGTCTGGTAGTCAGGACAGAGAGAAAGCAACTTATCTACATTTTTGTGCTTTATGTATAGCATCTTTCAAGTTATGGTCCAAAAGAATAGTGACTCAAGTCTGCCTACCCTGACAGTTGGCACGAGCAGGGGAGTATGAACAGCTTGGCCAGATCACTGTCTTAGTCAATTTGTGTTTCTATAACAAAATATCACAAACTAGGTAGCTTACAACAGAAAAACAGAAATTTTATTTTGCACAGTTTTGGAGGCTGGAAGGCCAAGATCAAGATGCCACCATGGTAGGGTTCTGGTGAAGGTCATCTTCCTGGTTGCAGACCGCTGACTTCTTGCTGTGTCCTTACATGGTTAAGGGGTATGAGATCTCTCTGGAGCCTTTTCTATAAAGGCACTAATCCCATTCATGAGGGCTCCACCCTCATGACCTAATCACCCCCAAAGGCCCCACCTGCTAACGCCATCGCCTTGGGCATGAGAATTCCAACATATGAATTTGGGGGACACAAACATTTAGACCATAGCAAGTACTATGATTTTGTCAGATTTACCTTTCATAGTGAGATGTTGGTCATTGTTAATTCCATTGTGGTCAACAGATACAAAAGCAAGGAGAGTTTTAAGAAGAGGTATAGTGATGATGATGGAAACAAAAATGAGCTCATTGGAAGTGCAGTTATTTGAGTATAGGAAAAATTCAAAAGGACAAACACAAAAAAGTCATTGAACATGTGATCCGTGTTATCTATGCAGTCAGTGATTCCTTATCTCAGCAAAAGATAAGGAATGGTTACAGTTAAAATAAAAAAAAAATTCATTTAAAAATATTCACTGTGGTTAGAAAGATGAGCATCAGTATGGAATACCTATTGACCTAATACTATCTCAAGAGAGGATAAGACTGAGAAGGTAGAGATGAAACAGATGGTGGTGAATTTTTTTTTTCTGGAAAAATAGAATGATTCACAAGCTCAAGGTCAGTTGTCTTTTCTATATATCATCAAATTATGTGGTGGTGCCTGCTAGCTGCTGAGGAAGAGACTTGCTATAATCCTCACGAAGAGAGGCATTACTTGCATCGACAGATTTCCATTTGGATACAATAGTTTATTCTGAGAAAAACTATGGCCAAAGATACTCTCAGCAGAAAGAGAAGGGTGTGCCTTGTTTGAAAGCTTCAAAGGACTAAAATAAGCACACACTCACTTCTTGGAGATGCAGTTGGAGCCTATAAACCAAAATCCCTTTCAGACACAGTTGGCTTAAACACAAAGGGCTGTTCAAAGCCCTGCTTTGTGAATGGAGGGTAGGGACATGTTTCAGAGAAATATAGTTTGGAGAAAACAAGACTAATCTTTAGACTACTCTCCCATTGGGGGATTTTAAGAGTCCCACTGAAACCCCCATCTTGTAGCTCAGACCCCAGCATGACCAGTGGTCTCTCCTTGAACACTTTGTCCAAGATTCAGGTCCCCAAGCCTCTCCTGCTGGCTCTGTATCCTTGTGGCTAAATTTTGACCTGCACTTGATAAATTCCATTATCTGTTGCACTTCACCGTGTCTTCTAATTTTGGGGCGTTTCCTAATTTCTTGAAGCACAGATCCCTTAACGATGCCTTTAAAACTAATGGAATATGTTTGAGGAGGGTGGACATTATGGTCTCTATTCTCCATTGGATCATAAAAAGGTCTACTAGATAAAAGCACACTTTTCATAGTTGAGGTCCTGGTTTCTATGAGTCATTAATATTTTGTAAAAAGCAGTAATTTCTCACATCGTATACAGTGACTGCTTTTCCCATATGATTTAAGGAGTTTATGTAAACAATACAGTGTTTGTGTTATAAAAAGATATAATGGTATGGATGTAATAATCTCGATGAATGTACAATTTAGCTGTAGTCATGTGTACATTATTTATAAGAGTAGGAAACATGAAGATAAAATGCAAAAGCCATAGAGTACATCTTTTAACTCACAAACAGATGTGACATTGTTTAATCTACAAGTAGCTTGGAAAGGGTGGGTGGATGTTTATCATATTCCTTTTAAAGTTTCCAGCCCAAGTTGTAAAGGGCTATGTAAACCTTCTACATTTTTGTCAGTAAAAATTATTTCATCCCTTGCTAAAATTCAGTCAGTTCAAGGTGAAAAAAAGCAGCTGTGAATAGCATGTAACTTTGCTTACTCAGTGGCTGAGAATATGGCACAGTGAAGGGCCTCTGCTGTGATGTAGGAAAGGCCCCATACTTGAACATGAACTAGCACAAGTATTTGCGATGACTAATGCACTTTTACTCATTTACTACCCTAAAGTAAAAGTGATTTACACTAAATTACCCACATCAGTCATCTTCAGCCAACCATGTTTAAGCCTTAGTAAAATTTTAAGGAAGAGTAATAAATACCCAAGATTTGGTTAGCAACCCTTAGGGAGGAAAGAACATCAACAGGATTTGTTGAAAGAGGGAAAAACCAAGTTATGGTAGGTGTGTGATAACTTTCATCACTGATTCCTACAATGCCTACACTCCTGTAGTCTGTCCTGTGAACTGTAGCCTCCTTGGTCTCTTCAACTCAGAGAGTCTGTGTGGTTCTAAAGATGTTTCCCCACTTTGTGTTGCACCCTGGAAACTGTCCCAAGACCCTATGTGGGGCAACCCTAGGCCTCACCTGCTTCCTTTCCCTTCCTTCAGGGATCTGTTCTTCACTGCCTCATGCTTAGTGTGTTCAGAACTGCCATGTCCTATATTTTGATTGTTTTTTGGTTGATTCAGTTAGCAGGGTAAATCCAGCCCCTCTAACTCTATGTCAGTCAGAAGTGTAAGTCCTGTTTTGTTTGAGTTGAACAATTGGATTCCCCTGGTTTGCATCAGTTTAAGTCACCTGCCAGTATGATCCATTTTGAATTTTTGTGCTTTGAGTGAAGTAGGGGTTGAGGTTCATTTTCTTGTTCTATAGATAATCCAGTTGTTCTAGCACCATTTGTTAGGAAGTAAAATACTGCATGGTTTCTCTTATATGTGAAAACTAAAAAAAAAAAAAAAAAAAAAAACAAATTATAGCCACACTCATAGAAGTAGAAAGTAGAAAAGTATTTGCCACAAGTTGGAGAGGTGGGGGGGGGGGGGGTTGGTAAAAGGGTACAAATATTTCAGTTATTAGATAAATAAGGTCTGAGGATCCAGTGTATCATATGATGATTATAGTTGTTAACACTCTAGTCTATAACTGAAATTTACTAAGAGAGCAAAACTTAAATAGTCTCACCAAGAAAAAATGGTAAACATGCAAGGTAGTAGATGTATTAATTAACTAAATGGGGGAATCCAACGTATACGTTTACTAAATCATCACATTGTACACTTTAAATATCTTACAATTTTATTTGTCAATTATATCTCAGTGAAGCTGGAAAAAAAAAAAGATTTTTCCCATTGAATTTACTTAGCACCTTGGTTAAAAATCAGTTGACCAAACAAATGTGGGTCTAGTTTTATAATCATTATTGTATTCCATTGACCAATTATCTCTTTATTTGGGTATTTTTAATTTCTTTCAGTAGTATTTTACAGTTCTTAATGTAGAAGTATTAAACATATTTCATTAGATTTATTCTTAGATATTTGAGGGTTTTGATACTATAATAAATAGTATTTTATTTTATTTTATTTTTTTTATTATTATTTTATTTTATTTTTTTGGGGGGTACACCAGGTTCAATCAACTGTTTTTATACACATATCCCCATATTCCCTCCCTTCCTTGACGCCCCCCCTCGATTCCCCCCCACCCTCCCTGCCCCAGTCCTCTAAGGCATCTTCCATCCTCGAGTTGGACTCCCTTTGTTATACAACAACTTCCCACTGACTATTTTACAGTTGGTAGTATATATATGTCTGTGCTACTCTCTCGCTTCTTCTCAGTTTCCCCTTCACCCCCCGCCCCCTCCCATACCTCGAGTTCTCCAGTCCATTCCCTGTATCTGCTTCCCTGTTCTTGTCACTGAGTTCATCAGTACCATTTTTAGATTCCGTATATGTGAGTTAGCATACAATATTTGTCTTTCTCTTTCTGACTTACTTCACTCTGTATGACACATTGTAGTTCTATCCACCTCATTACATATAGCTCCATCTCATCCCTTTTTATAGCTGAGTAATATTCCATTGTATATATATGCCACATCTTCTTTATCCATTCATTTGTTGATGGGCATTTAGGTTGCTTCCATGTCCTGGCTATTGTAAATAGTGCTGCAATAAACATTATGGTACAAGTTTCTTTTGGGATTATGGTTTTCTTTGGGTATATGCCCAGGAGTGGGATGACTGGATCATATGGTAGTTCTATTTGTAGTTTTTTAAGGAACCTCCAAATTGTTTTCCATAGTGGCTGTACCAACTTACAGTCCCACCAACAGTGCAGGAGAGTTCCCTTTTCTCCACACCCTCTCCAACATTTGTGGTTTCCAGACTTTGTGATGATGGCCATTCTGATCGGTGTGAGGTGATACCTCATTGTGGCTTTGACTTGCATTTCTCTGATGATGAGTGATGTTGAGCATCTTTTCATGTGTTTGTTGGCCATCTGTATGTCTTCTTTGGAGAAATGTCTATTTAGGTCTTCTGCCCATTTGTGGATTGGGTTATTTGCTTTTTTGGTATGAAGCTGCATGAGCTGCTTGTATATTTTGGAGGTTAATCCTTTGTCCGTTGTTTCATAGGCAATTATTTTTTCCCATTCTGAGGGTTGCCTTTTAGTCTTGTTTATGGTTTCTTTCACTGTGCAAAAGCTTTTAAGTTTCATGAGGTCCCATTCGTTTATTCTTGATTTTATTTCCATGATTCTAGGAGGTGGGTCAAAAAGGATGTTGCTTTGATGTATGTCAAAGAGTGTTCTGCCTATGTTTTCCTCTAGGAGTTTGATAGTGTCTGGCCTTACATGTAGGTCTTTAATCCATTTGGAGTTTATTTTTGTGTATGGTGTTAGGAAGTGTTCTAATTTCATTCTTTTACATGTTGCTGTCCAATTTTCCCAGCACCACTTATTGAAGAGGCTGTCTTTTTTCCATTGTATACTTGTGCCTCCTTTGTCAAAGATAAGGTGCCCATATGTGTTTGGGCTTACTTCTGAGTTCTCTATTCTGTTCCATTGATCTTCCTTTCTATTTTTGTGCCAGTACCATACTGTCTTGATCACTATGGCCTTGTAGTATAGTTTGAAGTCAGAAAGCCTGATTCCACCAACTCCATTTTTCCTTCTCAAGATTGCTTTGGCTATTCGGGGTCTTTTGCGTTTCCATACAAATCATAAGATTTCTTGCTCTAGTTCTGTGAAAAATGCCATTGGTAATCTGATCGGGATTGCATTAAATCTGTAAATTGCTTTGGGTAGTACAGTCATTTTCACGATGTTGATTCTTCCAATCCAGGAACATGGTATATCCCTCCATCTGTTTATGTCATCTTTGATTTCTTTCATCAATGTCTTAAAGTTTTCTGCATACAGATCTTTTGCCTCCTTAGGCAGGTTTATTCCTAGGTATTTTATTCTTTTGGTTGCAATGGTGAATGGGAGAGTTTCCTTAATTTCTCTTTCTGCTCTTCCGTTGTTAGTGTATAGGAATGCAAGAGATTTCTGTGCATTAATTTTGTATCCTGCTACTTTACTAAACTCATCAATGAGTGCTAGCAGTTTTCTGGTAGAGTCTTTAGGGTTTTCTATATATAGTATCATGTCATCTGCAAAGAGTGATAATTTTACTTCTTCTTTTCCAATTTGGATTCCTTTAATTTCTTTTTCTTCTCTGATTGCTGTGGCTAACACTTCCAAAACTATGTTGAATAACAGTGGTGAGAGTGGACACCCTTGTCTTGTTCCTGTTCTTAGAGGGAATTCTTCCAGTTTTTCTCCATTGAGAACAATGTTGGCTTTTGGTTTGTCATATATGGCTTTTATGATGTTGAGGTAATTTCCTTCTATGCCCATTTTCTGGAGAGCTTTTATCATAAATGGATGTTGAACTTTGTCAAAAGCTTTTTCTGCATCTATTGAAATGATCATATGGTTTTTATCCTTCAATTTGTTGATATGATATATCACGTTGATTGATTTGCGTATATTGAAGAATCCTTGCATCCCAGGGATAAACCCCACTTGATCGTGGTGTATGATTTTTTTAATGTGCTGTTGCAGTCTGTTAGCTAGTATTTTGTTGAGGATTTTTGCATCTATATTCATCAGTGATATTGGTCTGTAGTTTTCTTTTTTTGTGACATCTTTGCCTGGTTTTGGTATCAGGGTGATGGTAGCCTCATAGAATGAGTTTGGGAGTGCTCCGCCTTCTGCAATATTTTGGAAGAGTTTGAGAAGGATAGGTGTTAGCTCTTCTCGAAATGTTTGATAGAATTCGCCTGTGAATCCATCTGGTCCTGGGCTTTTGTGTGTTGGGAGATTTTTAATCACTGCCTCAATTTCTGTACTTGTGATTGGTCTGTTCATGGTTTCTATTTCTTCCTGGTTCAGTCTTGGAAGATTGTATTTTTCTAAGAATGTATCCATTTCTTCCAGGTTATCCAATTGATTGGCATATAGTTGCTTGTAGTAGTCTCTCATGATGTTTTGTATTTCTGAGGTGTCCGTTGTGACTTCTCCTTTTTCATTTCTAATTCTGTTGATTTGCATCTTCTCCCTTTTTTTCTTGATGAGTCTGGCTAATGGTTTATCAATTTTGTTAATCTTCTCAAAGAACCAGCTTTTAGTTTTATTTATTTTTCTTATGGTTTCTTTCCTTTCTTTTTCATTTATTTCTGCTCTGATCTTTATGATTTCCTTCCTTCTGCTCACTTTGGGGTTTCTTTGTTCTTCTTTCTCAAGTTGTTTGAGGTGTAAGGTTAGGTTGTTTATTCGATCATTTTCTTGTTTCTTAAGGTAGGACTGTATTGCTATAAACTTCCCTCTTAGAACTGCTTTTGCTGCATCCCATAGGTTTTGGGTTGTTGTGTTTTCGTTGTCATTTGTTTCTAGATACTTTTTGATTTCCTCTTTGATTTCTGTAGTGATTCCTTGGTTGTTTAAGAGTGAATTGTTTAGCCTCCATGTGTTTGTATTTTTTGCAGTTTTTTTCCTGTAATTGATATCTAGTCTCATGGCGTTGTGGTCTGAGAAGATGCTTGATATGATTTCAATTTTCTTGAATTTGCTGAGGTTTGATTTGTGACCCAAGATGTGATCTATCCTGGAAAATGTTCCGTGTGCACTTGAGAAGAAAGTGTAGTCTGTCGTTTTTGGATGGAATGTCCTATAAATATCAATTAAGTCGAGATGGTCTAATGTGTCATTTAAAGCTTGTGTGTCTTTATTTATTTTCTGTTTGGATGATCTGTCCATTGATGTACGTGGGGTGTTCAAGTCTCCCACTATAATTGTGTTACTGTCGATGTCCCCTTTTATAGCTGTTAGCATTTGCCTTATGTATTGAGGTGCTCCTATATTGGGGGCATAGATATTTACCATTGTGATATGTTCTTCTTGGATGGATCCCTTGATCATTATGTAGTGCCCTTCCTTGTCTCTTTTAATAGTCTTTACTTTCAAGTCTAATTTGTCTGATATGAGTATTGCTACTCCAGCTTTCTTTTGACTTCCATTTGCATGGAATATCTTTTTCCATCCCTTCACTTTCAGTCTATATGTATCCCTTGGTCTGAAGTGGGTTTCTTGTAGGCAGCATATAGAAGGGTCTTGTTTTTGTATCCATTCAGCCAGTCTGTGTCTTTTGGTTGGAGCATTTAATCCATTTACATTTAAAGTGATTATTGACATGTGTGTTCCAATTCCCATTTTCTTAATTGTTTTGGGTTTGTATTTGTAGGTGTTTTCCTTTTCTTGTGTTTCCTACTTAGAGAAGTTCCTTTAGCACTTGTTGTAAGGCTGGTTTGGTGGTGCTGAATTCTCTTAACTTTTGCTTGTCTGGAAAGCTTTTGATTTCTCCCTCAAATCTGAATGAGATTCTTGCTGGGTAAAGTATTCTTGGCTGTAGGTTTCTCTCTTTCAGGACTTTCAGTATATCCTGCCATTCCCTTCTGGCCTGCAGAGTTTCTGTAGAAAGGTCAGCTGTTATCCTGATGGGTTTTCCCTTATATGTTGTTTGTTGCTTTTCTCTTGCTGCTTTTAATATTTTTTCTTTGTGTTGAATTGTCGTTAGTTTGATTTATATGTGTCTTGGTGTATTTCTCCTTGGGTTTATTCTGTATGGGACTCTCTGTGCTTCTTGGACTTGGTTCATTATTTCCTTTCCCATGTTGGGGAAGTTTTCCACTAGAACCTCTTCAAATATTTTCACAGACCCTTTCTTGTTTTCTTCTTCTTCTGGGATGCCTATAATTCGAATGTTGGTACGTTTAAGGTTATCACTGAGGTCTCTGAGGCTGTCTTCTAGTCTTTTTATTTTTTTATCTTTTTCCTGCTCTGTGGCGTTTATTTCTTCCATTCTATCTTCCAACTCACTTATTCGTTCTTCTGCCTCAGTCATTCTGCTGGTTAGAGCATCTAGAGTATTTTTAATTTCAGTTATTTTGTTATCCATTGCTGTTTGTTTTTCTGAGTTCTTATGAACTGTTTCTTGTACTTTCTCTAATTTGTTATCGAGATTTTGTATCATTTTTACTATCATTACTCTAAATTCTTTTTCAGGCATTTTTCCTATTTCCTCCTCATTTATTTGGTCTTGTGGGTTTTTTTCCTGCTCCTTTGCCTGCATGGTGTTTCTTTGTTTCCTCATGGTTGTCCAAGCTTTTGGGGTTGCTTGTCCTGGTGATAGAGGTGTTTATAGAAGACTGTCCAAGCCTCAGACTAATGTCCAAGTATTGGATTAGACGAATATTCAGTCTAGGAAACACATACATGTATAAGACACACAATTATTGAATCCGTTAGGACATAAGGCTCTAGAAAGACCTGACAGAACCCCAGTGTGCTATCAGATATTCAGAGAGAAACCCAGCAGAAATTGACAACTGAAACAGAACAAATCAGAGACAAAAGCAAAAGCAAACAAACAACAAGTAACACCCTACACATACAAACATCAATCCAGGGAGATTTTGTAAGCTAGGATCAAATATAGAAATGAGCTGGAGTACCACCAGAGAGAATGGAGATTCTCAGAATGTAATTAGACAACTGTACTAAGAACTAAGATAAAGACAAAAGCCTAATATTAATACCAAGGCAGTGCATCATCTGGAGAATAGAGCAAGGAGTCTGAGCAGACCAATAGTGTTGCTTATAAGTATGTTAAGATAAAATACACTTAAAATGGCTGGGAGAAAGGGGAACAGAAGAGCGTAATGTGGTTGGAAATATGCAAAGAAAAAGAAAGGAATAGAAGTGTATAAAAGAAAGGGATGAAAGGAAAGTATGAAAGATATTTTGTCCGTACTACCAAAAACTTAGCTAGATATAAAAGTATTTTAAAAGGCAAAAAAAAAAAAAAAAAAAAAAAGAGTAAAAAATATCCTTATAAAATTATGTTGTAAAACTTGTAGATCCCTTAGGGCTAAGATCGTATTTAATAAATCAAAAAAAAAAAAAAAAAAAAAAAAAAAAAGAGAAAGGAAAAAAAAAAAAAAAATCCAGAACTGATCCCCGAATGGACCAGTTCAATAGGTATTGATACTACTATTTCTGTTTCCTTAGCGTCTCAGCTGTAAGTGTCCTTTTCCTTGCCTTGGGTTTTTTTTTTTTTTGCGTTATTCTGTGACCAGCAGAGGTTCCTTTATTGTTCGTCTGTAAGCCTCGATGTGTGGGGAGGGAGAGGGTGCAATAGTGGCTCCTTCTCCTGGGAGGGAGTGAGCAGTGGCGCACTGTTGCTTCAGTCAGGTTTGGAGGTGCCTGTTGCAGAGGGCGCTGGTGGCTCAGGCGTACACAGAAAGTCTTAGAGTTGGGCCTCTCTCGGGGTTTTTTCTTTTTGATGCTGGTTTTTTTTTTTTTTTCTCTCGGCAGCCTCCCTGCTGCTGGCGTTGCAAGGAGTTTTAATCGAGCCCCGCCCGAGCGCCTGAGGGTGCTTGTTATCCCTGAGCGCCTTATGTGGCCCCGCAGGGCGTCTCTCTGCTGCCTGTTGCAGAGGCGCAGAAAGAGAGAGAGAGGCTATGCGCGCGGCTCCTCCCCCCCGCCCGGGAGCCTGCAGCCTCCAGCCGCCATCATGGCCAGGCAGCTCTCAGGGATCGGCACTCCTCTCCGCGGACCTCCTCCCTCCTGTCCTCTCGGTCCGTCACCCTACCGGCAACAATGTTTCTCCCCCTGAACCAGCTCTCCGGTTCCCACGCTCCCGCTCCTGGACCCTCCGTTCAGCCGCGGATCGATGTCTCGGTCCTGGAACGCTGAGCTGCGCTGCGGACCCTCCGTGTGTTTCTCACTCCCTCCCGTCTGCCACAGCTCCGCCGCTTCACCCTCTTTGAGCCCTCGTGGATGCCTCCCTACCGGCTATGTCAGGTTCTCCGCAGCCCTTTCCGGTGTCCGAGGCCGTCTGCTGGTGTTCAGCTGGTTCTCTGTGGGAATGACTGTGTCCTTCCTTGCATTCCCAATGCATCTGTGGAGAGGGATGCACTCCACGTCTCTCTACTTCGCCGCCATCTTTTTCTTCTTCAATAAATAGTATTTTAAAAACTTCATTTCCAGTTGTTTGTTTTTAGCATGGAAAAGCACAATTTAATTAGTCATACTTTAATAGTTACACTGATGTCTCTACACATATAATTGTGTCATCAGTGAATAATGAGTTTAACTTTTTCCCATCTCATAGTTTTGCCTTTATTTATTTATTTATTTATTTATTTTTCATGGATAAGAGTGGAAAATCTTGACTTTGTCTCAGTTATAGAGGAAAAGTATCTAATGCTTCACCATTGAGTATGATGTTAGCTGTAGGCTTTTTATAGATAACATATGTCTGATTGAAGTTCCTTTCTCTTTTTAGTTTCTTAAAAGTTTTTATCAAAGATGAGTGCTGGTCTTCCTAGGTGGTGCAGTGGTTAAGAATCTGCCTGCCAATGCAGGGGACACAGGTTCCATCTGTGCTCTAGGAAGATCCCACACGCCGCAGAGCAACTAAGCCCATGTGCCACAACGATTGAGCCTGCGCTTTAGAGCCTGTGAGCCACAAATATTGAGCCCATGTGCCACAACTACTGAAGCCCATGCACCTAGAGCCTGTGCTCCACAACAAGAGAAGCCATGGCAATGAGGCCCATGCACCACAACACCACAATGAAAAGTAGCCCCCGCTCACTACACCTAGAGAAAGTCTGTGTGCAGCAACGAAGACCCAACACAGGCAATAAATAAATAAATAATAAATAAATTTAAAAAAAAAAGGAGTGCTGAATTTTGTCATATACTTTTTCTTCATCTATTAAGAAAATCTTAGTATCTATCTATTATCTATTAAGATAATTCTAAATTCTCCTTTATTCTGTGTAAAATAGTAATTTATACTGATTGAATTTTGATTGTTGGACCAATCTTGCATTCATGGGGTATACCTCACCTGATCATATAATACTGTTCTTTTTATTTGTTGCTTGGTTTGATTTGTATTTGTTTGTGAGGTCTTCATTTCTAGTACTTCTTCTGGTGACTTTTAGTTTCTAGTTCTTCTGGTGACCTCTGGTATCAGAGTAATACTAATATTCTAACATGAATTGGGCAGTCTTCTTTTCTTTTTTTGTGGATTTGTATCATTTCATTTAAGTAGGATTTGTATCATTTCTTTCTTAAATGTGTGATAAAATTTACCACTGAAGACTTCTGGGCCTAGAGTGTTCATTGTGGGAAAGTTTTTAATTACACATTTAATTCCTTTAGCAGTTATACGTTTCTTTTTTTAATGTAAATTTAGTTAATTAATTAATTAATTAATGCATTTATTTATTGGCTGTATTGCACAGAAAGCTGTGCATGGGCTTTCTCTAGTTGCAGTGAATGGGAGCTACTCTTCATTGTGATGTGTGGGCTTCTCATTGCAGTGGCTTCTCTCATTGCAAAGCATGGGCTTTAGACCTGTGGGCTTCAGTAGTTGTGGCACATGGGCTCAGTAGTTGTGGCTTGTGGGCTCTAGAGCACAGGCTTGGTAGCTGTGGTGCACGGACTTAGTTACTCCGCAGCATGTGGGATCTTCTCGGCCCAAGGATTGAACCCGCATCCCCTGCATTGGCAGGTGGATTCTTAACCACTGCACCACCAGAGAAGCCCAGCAGTTACAGGTTTCTTTAAGTTAAAAAATATTTTTTTGTATTAGGTGTGATAATTTGTGTCTTTAAAGGAATTTTTGTACATTTTATCTAGGATATCAAACGATATCTAAGATGTCAAATATATCTACTAGAATCTGTAGCAGTAATCCTTATTTTCTTGAGACCAACAGTTTGTGTTGCCTGTACTATTTTTTCTTGATCAGTCTAGAGATTAGTTAATTATGTTAGTCTTTTCAATAAAGTAAGCTTTGTTTTTGTTAATTTCCTTTATTATTTGTATGTTTTCTATTTCACTACTTTTGTGTTTTTGTTATTTCCTTTCTTGTACCTATCTTGGGCTTAATTTGCTCTTCTTTTCCTAAAGTCTTAATCAGATACTTATTTCACTGACCTAACACATTTTTCTTTTCTTTAATGACTGTTTTACAAGGCTATAAGTTGTCCTCTATGCACTACTTTAACTGAATCTCATTTCCATTCTTTTAGTTCAAGTTTTGTGTTTTAGTTCAAATAATTTTCTAATTTTCTTATGTTTCTTTGATGCATAGAGTATTTAATGTATATGGCTTAATTTTTAAAATATTTTGGAGATTTTCCAAATCAAGATGACTTGTTATTTGTTTCTAATTTAATGTTAGTCTGTCTGAAGAATATACTCTATAATTTCAACCTTTTTATATTTGAGATTTATTTTATGGCCCAGCATATGATCTATTATCAATATTTCATATACACCTAAAAATAATGCATATTGAGTGCAATGTTCTATAAGTGTCATTCAGTTCAAGTTGGCATCTAGTATTGTTCACATCTTCTATTAAGTACATGGGCCTTTAGGGTTGTTTTGTTTTCTTGATGGGTTAGTTCTCTTATCATTTTGGAATACTCCTTTTTATCTTTATATTTGCTTATCTTCTCTTTGTCTTGAAGTCTTCTTTGTCTAATAGCAATAAAGCCATACCAGATTTATTATGTTTAGTGTTTGCATGTACAGCTTTTTCTACACCTTTACTTTCAACTGTTTACTCTGTCTTTATCCTGTGTTTCTTGTAAATAGCATTTATTGGGCTTTACTTTTTCATCTAGCCTGACAATTATTGATATTTGGTGTTTAAATATATAAAACTGCTATTTACTTTCTACTTATCCATTATTTAATTTGTTCCTCCTTTCTTGCTTTTTTGTGGGTGAATCAAGTATTTTTCGTATTTAATTTTACCCTCTTTTAGCTTTTTGTGTATACTTCTTTGTGTGTTTGTGTTTGTGTGTGCTTAGTAATTACTCTATAATATAAATATCTTTAATTTATCACAGTCCACCTTCAAATAATTGTATATTTTTTCATGAATCTTAAACACTATAATTCCAGTTTTTGTGCTCTAATTGCATGATATTTTACTTTACATATGTTATAAAAACCAAATATATTATTATTTTTGTTTTAAACAGTGAGAAGTTTTTAAAGGTTTACAGGTATATATAGTGCAAGAAAGGGGTTTTATGTTTCTGATGCTCATCATTCTTTCCTGTAGTTGCAGGGTTTGATCTATTATTTCCTTTCTGTCTTTTTTTTGTTTGTTTTTAGAATTTTTTTTATAGTAAAAATATTTCTAGAAACAAATTATATCCAATTTTTGTCAGTAGGTAAATGTGTTTCTCTTTAATTATTAAGGATACATTTTGCTGAGGATAAAATTCTAAGTTAATTTCTTTTTTTCTTTCAGCATTTTCAAGGCGCAGTTCCCCTTTCTCTGGCCTCTTCTTTTCCAGGTGAAAAGTCAGATATTATCTATATTGTGGTTCTTCTTCTATCTTATTTAATGTAATATATCTTTTGTAACATATCTTTGTTGTAATGTGTCTTTTTTCCTCAGGTTGCTTTTAAGATCTGTCCATTATCTTCTGTGTTCAGTATTTTGTTCATGATGTGTATAGGTATGATTTTTCATTGTATTTCTTGTGCGCTTCTTGTGCACTTTGAATTATTGCACTTCTGATATCTGTGGGAGGATGATTTTCTTAAATTTTGGAAAGTTCTCATCCAGTGTTTTATCAAGTATTTCTTTTTTCATTCTCTCTCTTTCCTCTCCTCCTGGAATTACTTTTACGTGAATACTGACTGTTTACTATTGATCTACAGAGAGTAAATGTCCTCTTTTATTTTTCTCTTAATATTTCAGTTTGAATATTTTCTGTTGTCGCAGCTTCCAGTGAACTAATTTTTTCCTCTGTGCCCAATTGCTAAGCCATGTATTCTTCATTTCTGATAACATTTTACATTTCTATCTATTTTATTAGTTCTTCCTCAGAGTTTACATTCCTCGAGTAAAATGCCTCATCACTTCACACACGTGGTCCATCTATTCCACTAGATCCTTTAGTATTTTTATTGTAATTATTTTACAATCCCTCTTTGTTAATTCTAACAGCTGCATACTGGCATGAATCCAGAGATATCTTTGTGTTTTAGAGCAAAGTCACTATCTTTCTGAACCATGGAGATTTTGTCTCTAGTTTATAGTTCAGCTGTCAGCTATTTTTGCATTATAGATAATCTCTCTCTGCCCTCCCACTCTGCCTTTAGCTTTGGGAGGGTCTCTGCAAACTGTCTTGGAAGGATTTCTCTCTGCTTCTCTTACTTGCAGCCTTCTGAAGGTGCCTGCCTTAGTTTCAGTGGCCCACACACTGGAGGATCTTTCAGGAGGATCCTCAGCCCTGCTGTCAGCCTTTAGTGTATTACATGTGGAGACCTGTGGGAAACAATCTTTGGGTGAGTGCAGATTTGTTCTCTGACTGGGTCTTCTGCAAATCGTATCTGTCAGGCCAGCCTGCCATGGTCATTAGAAGTTCATTAAAGTTTTGGCTTGTTTCTTCCTCCTTATACCCTTTTTAAAAAAAAAAAATATTGGAATATAGTTTATTTACAATGTTGGGTTAATTTCAGGTGTACAGCAAAATCAATTATACATACACATATATCCACTCTTTTTTAGATTCTTTTCCCATATAGGTCATTACAGAGTTATTGAGTAGAGTTCCCTGTGCTATACAGTACACCCTTATTAGTTATCTATTGTATATAGAGTAGTGAGTATATGTTATCCTTTAACGAGAGATTTCTTTTCCTTCCACTCCACTAGAAATGAGAGAAGGCATGTGTCTCTTCTCTCCTTTGAAGGGCTTGTTACGCTTTGGAGTTGAGTTCAACTAGGGTTCTTTGCCTCCTCAGCACACTACTGAATTAAAAACACCAACAGTGCAATAGCTTATTCAGCTTGTTTTGGTGGTCATACCAAAGGCAAAAGTCCTTTTGTGATGGTAATATAAAAAAAAATCAGAAGAAATTCCTCAAATAGAGTTATAAAAGTGTTTCCAGGGAAAACAGGTGCTTTCTCCAATGTCATTGGAATGCCTACTATAGAAAGTCTATCGGTTTACTAAATGTGTCAGAACAGAAGGGAGGGAGTTGCCTGAAATCTAGAAGAAAAGACAAGAGGTTGGCTTCCCCAGTGCTGGGGAACGGGAGATAGAAAGTAAGGCAGTCTTGTCCAAGTGAGCGGCTCCTTCAAGTGCATACAGCTTCCTTAATCCATTGATTGGTGTATTATTTGATCAAGGTACTCATTAATTTAATGAATAATTTATCAAATATTGATTGAGGCATTTTATATGGATTTTTGTTGGAGAGATAGGCATGTAAGAAGGCCAGAAAGAATAAATTTTTGTACATGTTGTAATAGAGGTCCAAGTGCTCAATAGATGTTAGCTATTTTTACTACTAATTTTACTGCCAAAAATTTTAAGCCCTTGAGGGTACCATAAACTGGGGTAGCAGAGAGCTGCTGGAGGACTCCTTAAACCACTCTTTCGAATGGAGACTGAGAGTCATGTTGGTGCTGGTCGAGCACATACAGTTAGTGTTAGGGCTCTGGGTTAGACATTCTGGGACAGGAGTACAGTTGAGATAGATAGCAACTGTTTCCAGTGGCCGGATGATGGTCCTCAGAGAAGCAGTGACAGTGTCACATTTGCAGTGCACACAAGGCAAGAACAGGTAAGGAACTGAGTGAGAATTTTTAAGGTGGAGAAAAATACAACTTGGACAGTTGCAGAGAATTTGACTAGATCCATTATGTGTACATAAGACAGATGTTGGCTTGTGTTCTGATTTGACATTTTCTGAGAATGGGGAGTTTCATGAAGCTAGTATATCTAAGCAGTTTTTCCAGTAAATCCCAGCTTTAAAAGCTCATGTCCATTGGAGCTAAGAATTTTCCTAAACTTCTTAAATGGGAGAGGCTATTTTGTCTAGCTAATGTAAGTATTTTATTTCAATTCAGTTAGAAAAATTACTAAGCATCTAATAACACCAGGCACTCTGCTGGCCACTGGTGATATAAAAATAAATAAGACACAGTCCTCACGCTCAAGGATCCTACAGGTTACTAGGAGAAGAAACCATGTAAATAAATAGTAGTAATATAAATCGAATTCCTTTATGAGAGACAATCCTATAGTTGAAATGAATGCATCAAGCTATTGGAATGTGATAACAACATTGCTTAATTATTTAATTGATTTATTAATTCAGCAGCCATTTATTCAGTAGCTATTATGTCCTTACTTCAGTGTTGATACGAAATGTATTTCAGCCCACATTAATCCACCTAAGCCCTTATGTCCACATTTCACCTGCAGACACTTTCAGATGTAGTATTATTCATTGCATTCACTTGCATTTTGACTTAATTTATTCAGTGAAATGAATTAGTAGTAAAATAAATTTTTATGTCATCTGATCTCATATATATTACCTTTTTCACTAGAAAAGTTGGAAATGATTAATGAAACACATTTTTTTTTTTACTAGCTGGTGATAGGAGATTAGATTTAATTTCACAGTGAATTTATACTTAGGCAAGATTTAAAGCATATTTTGGAGCATGTGAAAGGAGGCTTAATGGATGTTTGAAACAGAAAGAAAAATATGGGAAAAAATAATGTATTGCTTTGCCCTATTTTAGAAAAAAACTTTAATGAGATAAATTTCACTAGGTAAGAAAATATAAACGCCTGTGTTCTAATCTGACTCAACATGGAGAAACACAAAGGGGACTGAAAATGTAATTTATCTTTGGAATTACTAAAAAATATTGAACCTAAATAACTGACAGGAGAGAAGCTAGAGCTACTGTCTTTTCGAAGTGCACTTATGATTTCAGAGCCATCTGAGAAGGTCAGGGCCTCTCATTCTCACTGACTGCCACGTGATAGAAGACTGTCTCTAATTATGGGATTAAATGAACATATGGCTGGTGATTTTGCAGGAAGAGAATTAGATAGAATTCTTAGAAGATAATTTTTATCAAAGATGATGAAGAAACTGAGAGTTAGTTTTGCTTTTTGTTTAGGAAAATTGGTATACAAGCATAATATATATGTATACATACATAATGTAATTATATATAATATATAGTAATTATATATTATATTAGGGTAAATCATATATACATGCTCGCAATTATTTAGGTTTTTCTTAGACTTTAGATACAGTTTTTGAAACTGATTAGAAGATTTAAAAAAACACTTAAGTAGCCTACTTCTTGTTGTTATTAAAAGATACGTATCAAGGGCATTTTTGTCCCTTTAATAGTCACAGCTACATTGACACCTGTGAATCAGGTGTCAGATTCAGCCTTGAGCCTGAATTCAGCTGACCGTCACATTTTGAAGGCTATTTACAGACCCAAAGATAATTTCCATGAGTTTGGCTTTTGTAATTTTCTGAATAAAACTAGAACCTTTCTAAAGATTAATAATTAGACATAGGAAACATTCTAAACAATGGCAGATCAGTAAAATAAACATTTAAAAGTACAGTAGATAACAAATGCTTACCTTTGGAAGTCCAGAGTCCAAATGAAGCGCTAAATCTAAACTTCAACTGGGAATCCAAACTCACAGAGTCCCTAGTTCAAAAACAGTGAGCCTAGGAAGTGGGTTTATCCTTTTCCCTTCCCAGTTCCGTTGAAACAACAAAGTTGTTTGTTTGTTTCACAGGGAAAATAAATCCATAGCTGCACTGCAAATAGAAAGTGATACTAGCGGCACAATTGAAATTGTGAATGATTTCCGGAGAATAAGATCCTATTGATAAATAATCCAGATTAGGAGAAAGCATACGGGGGGGTCCAACACAATCAAAGGAGATGTCTTGGACGTGTTGGGAAAAGCTCCAAGTTCAGTTAGTAGGGGTGGGGGAGAGCCGTGAAATAGTTACCAGGGTAAGTATTTAAAAATCTGTAGGCTAACAGGACTCGTGGTGTTTCTCCATTTCCCCACAGAGTGACTGACAGCAGAGGCATTTCTTCCCTAGTTTACACCAGAGAACTTCTTCCTAAAGAAGCTAGATAAGCTGCATAGGACAGGTTAGCAGTACAGTGTGACATTTGTCTCTTGAGACAAACGCATAGCTGACTTTTAGGCACATCATGCTGTACAACCATACAGAGAAGATGTAAAAGGACAGCCCTCTCAAACTAGGAGAAAAATACGCTGAAATATTCCATTCTCAGAGTAACATTCTTGTTATTTTGGCATATAGGTAGCCTGCCTGCTTACCTTCTGGCCACATATCCTTAAACGATTCTTAGCAGTTGACACTTCCTCACCTATTTACAAGGATGGGAAAGCAGCGTACTCGTTTCCAGGGAAAGCCCTTTTGGGGAAATAGATCCAGACCTACACAGAGAGGGTGTGACAGCTACCTTAATTCATCAGTCAAATCCTTTATTCATAAATATGAATCGCTAACTAAAGATCATCAGAGAGTTTAAGAAAATCAACAACCTAAATGCAAAGAAACAAGCTAAAGAAACAGAACAAATGACTATAGAGGAAAAAGAAATAATTCAATGAACATAAGAGAACTTGAAAAATATTCTGTTTACATTCTCAGAAGATTTCTTTGGATATTAAATATATTTAAAAGAGGAAAAAAGAAAGAAAGGAAAAATCAGACTACTATTAAAAATAAACAAAACTTTTTGGAACTAAAAACATATTTTCTGAACATTTATAAAGGAAATCAAACATAACAAATTAATGATCTATTCTGAAAGATAAGGTTGATAAACTCACAAAACAGTGAACAAAAAAAATGAAAAATATGACTAGAATAGGGATGAGTCATTGAAAATCAATTCAGGAGCTCTGATATTTTTTCTAGGAGTTATAGAAAGAGAGTTTGGAGAAAACCAAAATGTAGAAATGATTCAATATTAGAAAAAATTTTCTCCTAGTCAAAGAAAGGTAGTACAAATCTTCAGAATATAAGACTCACCTGCACATGATATTTCAGAACTCAAGAAACAGTGAGAGAGTTGCAAAAGTTTCCAGAGAAGAAAAAAAACAGGTTACTAGAGGATGCTAAATGCTGATTTAACAACAGGGATCAAAGAAAGGTGATGGTTCCTGACTTTGAGGAGTTATGAGTTGGCCATATAAGTAAAGGAAAATTTATAAGCAAAATATTGCAACAAAATCAGATAAGTATTCATATTAGCATAAGTATAAAAGACAACTAGAATTCTGGCCCATAGGTACTCAGAAGAGGTTTCACAGAGAGGGTGCTGTCTACCTGGGTCTTAAAGCATAAGTAGGAGTTCGCCTTAAATGTCAGAAAATCAGAAACATATATGATAATCTGCTTACTTTCCTGATTGGGAATCTTCATTTCTTTTGCTTTGATATCCAAGTTTTCTTTTCCATTTCATTCTCATTGCTGTTTACGCTATCTTCTCCCCACTCTAAGCTTCTTCAGACTTCTTGTAGTAAGCAGATCATATAAGCTTAAATAAATAAAAATATTTAGTTTTTACACATGACTTTTAAGTATTTTATGGGAAGGGATGCTCACTCTTGTGCCAGAGCCTTTAGTACATCATTTTGATGATTTAATGACTTAGATGAGATACTATTGTTACTGGACACATTGATCAACAAGGAATGAAGTCTTCTCTAGATTAAATATTTAAATATAGGGCTTTCTATTTATGCCAGAACAAGAGAGAGAAAGATAAAGAAGGGACATCTTGTGTGAAAAGAATTAAAGGAGGCTGCAGTGACCATGCTGGTAGCCTACTTGCCATTTGAATGTTTATTAGAAAATGGCAAACAAAATGGTGAAATCTGAAGACAGTATGGTGTGTCTTTTCATTTTCAAGGACCATAGATTTCCATAAATTATTTTCAGATAAAGATGTTTTAAAATAATGACACAAAGCAGCGGCAGTCTTAGTGAGTCAGTAAATCGATGAGCAAGCTTTACTGAGTACACCGTGTATGCAGGGAACGACAGTGGCTATTTTAGGGAAGGCACTGTCAATATTAATGCTGATGATTCCATTTGGGAATAAATTGGTGACAGAGTTTCCAAAACAAAGCCAAGCCTGTTTCAACATTTTCATGTTATACGTTCTTTTCAAATTATTACAATATTTGGAAATTAGGTTTATATTTTAATAATGCAATTGACCTTGGGGTCAGAAAAAAAATATTAATTTTATATTACTACTTGTTTTGCTCCACATAGCATTTGGAGACCCTCTGCACCCAGTTATATTGAGTTGGACTTGTTAAAATTGATTTTCACGGTCTTTCACTTTGGTAGTTTATGACCATTCAAAAAAGAAAGAAAAGCTAGTGTTTGGGGGCATAGGTGCTGTGTAGCTTCATCTTTTATCCCAGAAATCAAGAATGTCTTTTTTGAAATCTTACTGCCGTAGTCTGGCCATTAGGAAACCTTGAAATCTATTCTGGAGGCTGTTTTCTGTGTCTTTGGCAAAAAGCAGGGAGGCTTGTTTGAGATGGCAAGAAAAGATTTACATAAGGCATCTGATTCTGAGAAAAGGGATTACTTAAAGGTACAAGAGAAGGGTTTGGAGCCCAAACAGGAATTTAGAAGGCTTTTTCAGTGTTACCATTTGAAAAAACCTTGTTGTTTTCATGTTGATAACATATCTCATCATTTGGAGAGAGAGCTCAATCCCTTCTGCTCAGAGCATTCAGAAATCTGACCTACAAAGAACCTCACTCCACCAATGGGAGGTAATAATGCTATGATTTCCTTCCCCTACACCCACCTCTGAAACGATGCTGACAAATTTCCCTTCTGTACAATGAGGCTGCTGACCTTGATGGTCTCAAAGTCCTCTCAGTTCTAATAGTCAAAAGGTTTTTCAGTTCACTTTTCATTTTCTCTCACATAACCCATATTTACTAACATTTTTAAAACGGATGTACATTATTCATTAGTGTAAGTGTTTGCCCAGCTGCCTGAATGCTTGTATGTTTATTTGTGTTCCTATTGTCTAATTTATACTAGAACTTCTAGGGAAGCAGAGACCATGTCTTATTTGTTTGATCTCAGCACCCAATCCATTGAAACGTGTTGTAGGAAGAAAGATGAAAAAGTGTCTGTGATTGTGTGTGTGTGTGTGTGTGTGTGTATTTATAGATAGATTGATGGTATGGTTTTCAAGTTCAGAAGCACATAAAATGTATATGAATGTGGTTGTAGGAGACTGGCTGGAAGGAAACAGAAACAGAGAATGGGGAAAGAGGGGACACATTCTAAATCAAGATTTCCATTTTCCTAGACTTTACAGTGTCTTGATGTTTTATCCAAATACGCCAAAGTAAAGGAAGCAGAGCATAAATCTTCTGCCTCCTAACATATTCTGAATTTATGTCATTTGCTATTTTTCCAAAAAGTCTGAAAATTTCCGAGGGTAGAGCCATTAATCTGTGACCGAAGAGACAGATGGACTAAAGAAAAAGAAGCCCTGCTACATCTCCTAGAAAAACAATTACATAGGGGTACAGTGAAGGCCTTCAATTGAGAACATTTCCATTCACAAGTCCATGAAAGCAAAAGAACGTACAATTCCAGTCTTAGTATACAAATTATTTTGCACAGTTATCGTTGCAGCACTTGAATTTGAGTAATAAGACCACGATTTAGCACTAGGCTTAGGGAACCATGTCTGTTGGACTAAAAATTATGTGAGAGATGGTCAGAGGGGCAGGTCTAGTTAATTTCTTGGTTTTATAATTCCTTCTCCCTCCAATGTTGCTGTACCATTTATCACCGTCATGTTTGGTCAATACAATTATAATTGTAGTAATGATGCGTTTGGCAAGTGAGATAATTCTTATCTCATTTGAAGGCTAACTCAGATGACTGTCTTGCATTCTTATCATAAGTTACTTCAAGTCTTACACCAGGGGACATGCCATCTGTGAAGCATCTTCTGTCATCCTCCTTTCTATGGTCCCCCCTCCAGTCTAGAACAACTGCCAATCACTTGACACTTGCTGGGCTTTGTAACACCTTCTATTTTCATATATCTCAGTGGAATGACTTCTTTATTTTTCTATCTTTAAGTTTCCTGAGAGCGCAGCAGCATGGTGTGTTCATTCAGGACACATCATCTGTCTCTCATTCCAAGATGCTCGTATGCAAGATGCTCAGAACGTGGTACATAAATAACTGACAGCCTAGATGAATGGATAAATTCTATGTGCTACCTCCATAGTGATCTAATTTGATGTAACTCGTACTGAGATACGCTTAGAAATTATACCCTGGATACTTTATGTTTTTATTTTTTTTCTTCTTACTCTATTTTGTTGACTCAAATCACTATCAAGATAACTGGGAAATTTACTCACAGAAACAAGCTATTTCCATTTATAAGAACTCTGTCATTAGAAGAATATGTAGTTACAACCTAAAAATAGCAACAAATTTTCCAAACCTGTAGAATGTGCAATACTGAGAGTGAACCCTAAGGTAAACTATGGACTTTGGGTGATTATGATGTGTCAACGCAGATTCATTAATTCTAACAAATGTACCACTCTGGTCAGGGATGCTGATAATGGGGGAGGCTATGCATGTGTGGGGGCAGGAAATCTCTGCACCTTCCTCTCAATTTTTTCTATGAGTCTGAAACTGCTCTTAAAGAACAGAGTCTTCAAGCCTTTGAATGTCCACTGTACTGTAAGCTTTTTGAAATGAGTCCATCACATCCATCAGTGTGTCTGAATTCCTCTAGCACAGAGCCTGGTACAGACTAGAAACTCAATAAATAACTGTTAAATGTGTGACAAAGACTATGTAGCAATTGAATGAGACTGGAGATTAAATATATATAGAAAAAAATTAAGTCTTAAAAATATAGCAATAAACACTCTACTTAAGATAAGGCGTATTCCACTGTGCCTCCACCTCACAAAGCCCAGTGTGGAGACTCATCGCTGTGCTTCCCAACCTCACTCACAATTCCCTGGTGTGTGTGTGTGTGTGTGTGTGTGTGTGTGTGTGTGTGTGTGTGTTTCCATGGTGACATCTAAGCGGGCTCTGCTGGCACATCCTGCCTCCTCCATCATTGAATGATCTGCTTGACCTGAATATTGACTGATTTTCTTTTCTTATCGGAATGTTATCTCTCTGTCTCCCTGGGTGGGTTCTCCTGTGTGTCCCCAAACTCCACTGTTCTCTATGCTGGGTGGCTGGTTTTCCCCCTGAAATGAATTCTTTCCCAGACACCTAGGACATTGGAGATGCCCAGATATCTATATGAGAAGTTTGAGAATTTTTTTCTAATCTGTCCTGTAATTTCTGTACACCTTTTGAGCACCTTCACTCATGTAAATGCCCCGGCTTCCATTGCTCTGAGGTCCAGTATCTTCTGTTCTCTGCTCTATCACTATAAGGCAAGACTTCTGGCATCAATCAGCCGTAGCTTATGAACATCTCTGTTACCAGGACATATTTGTGACATAAACCAGTTATTATCTTTTTTGAGCACTTTATTCAACAAGTAAACAATAATGAAGGCTTCAGAAAAACAAAGAATTATTAGCAATCACTGTGTACACATTGACCTCATATCCTAGATTCTCTGATTCAGTTTATGTTTCAACTGTTTTATTCTTCTGTCCCACAAGGTATCTGATACTGAGAATAAATGCATTGGCTTATTCCATGAATATGGTTACCAGATAATCATAGATTATACCAATTTTGAACCTAATTGAGAAGTGAGGTAAAAGTGAAGTAGCCAGATGTTTTAAGAAGGAAAAGATTATTGAATAGAAATATTCTACAGATTTGATTTCAAAGGCAGAGGGAAAGTAAGTGGGACAGTCATCATCATTACCAAATAATACGTGATTGCCAGATTTCTCAAAGCTAGCCAAATATTGATTGGAAAAAAGTTTTTTGAAGGGCAAAATCAAATAAACTACTCTCAAATGCTTTAAGATATTCACGAGGTAATTTTAATGCTAAGAACAGATAGTTGCTTTTAATGTTTAGAACAGATAACTTCTGAGGCGTGGGACGATGTTTTTGAAAAGTAATATCATCTTTGGAAGAAGAGATGTTAGTATTTTCAAATTCTGTTCTCCTACTCAAATCAATTAGTTTTGGCCATCACAACTATTTTATGAACACCCATTGGGAACAAAGGGTCAGCCAGGCTCTTATGCAATTATAGTTCTTAAGCTATGGACATGAAATAAGGAAAAACATTCTATAGCTGATTATTCTGCCTTGGCGTCCAGTGTTGCAGCCAGGTGGTTTCAGTGGGCTCCATTTTTAACAAGCTATGGTACAACAATTGGTACAACCTTGGTTTCATCCTCTGATACTCAATTGAGATAAGGTTGGGTTTGGAGGTTGGCTTAAAAGAATTACCTAAATAGTTTATTTTGTTTTGCTGTCTTTCAGGTTTCCTACTTCATGCTAAAAAGTGTTAACATTATAACCTAAACTGAAAAAGACACTAACACATGTTTAGCTGCATTTGAGTCTTTGCTAGCTTGTAATAAATGATTCATAGTTTTGGCAGAAGGAATTTCCAGCTAGATTACAGAATATAAAAGCAAAATGTATGAATTCTGCCATCAAAAATCTTTATCATTTAGCCTATTTAACCAGTCTATCATGATCTTTAAAGAAATTTTCTAAACCATAATCCCACGACAACCTAAATCTTCCCAGAAACTCACAAACTAAAGAAAATGGATATATGCCAAATGATATCCTGAAGATACTGGAAAAGCAAATTCCCATAAAATTTTGTATTCACTTCTGAATTTTAATTGAGTGATAAAGAAGGCACATAAATAAAAACAAGCTATCTCATAGTCTGATGCTTCAGGTACAACAAATATTTCATGGTTGGCTTCTCTCTCTTTTTGTTTTAATTGACCTAAATGCTAAGTTTATCAAATTCTTGTTTCTATCATTCAGTGTTAAGTAATAATGACTTTCATCAGAGTTGAATAGATAACTGATCCATAAATTAGGAAATCAATTTAAATTCTTTATAGCCATATGTAATTCATTTATTCATTTAAAATATATTTATTTGGAAAATATTTATTTTGCTAACCATCTGCCAGACATTGTATAAGGTATTCAGAGAGAAGTGAGTGAAGGAGAAAGACTGACTTCCCATATGGAGCATATAGATTTGTGAGCATATAGATTAGTGAGAATGTAGATTAGTGAGCATATAGAAGAACTAAAGAAGTAAATCAATAACAATAATAATAAATTCACTGGGGGAAAAATAACTGCTGACAGTATCAGTGAATATTTCTCTGAGGTAACAAACTGATGCTTAAAGGAAGATTCAGCCATGCAAACAAATAGGTAAAGAGGTAAAGAGCATTCTGGGCAGCAAGAATAGCATAAGCAAAATAATTTGATCATGGAAGAGCTTGGAGAATTTCAGGAACTGAAAGGAGGCTTATTTGATTGGAGTAGAGAGAATAGGTGGGCCACAAGATAAAATGATGGGGTACATTGCAGGACAAGACAAGGAGTTTGGAAGCCAGTCAATAATTTTAAATCAGAGAGAGAGGTCAGATGTGCTTTCACTTTATGGAATTGCTTGCTGTGTGTGAAATGAACTGAAGGAAGCAAGGACAAAACAAAAACAAAGAGCAGGGATCACATTTAGGAAGCTGAGAAAAGAGTCCACTCAAAAGGTGATAATAGCTTGGACAAGGATAATGTAATAGAGAAGTAAATAGGAACAGATGTGAGATATGTTTTGGAAGGAGAACTGGTAGGATGTGTTGGCTGATAGAATGTGAGGCATGGAAAGAAGGGGAGGAAGGCATGAAGCATGTCTACCAGGAATATGGGTTGAACCATTGAGTAGATGGTGGTGCAATTTACTAAAAACCTGGGAGGACCACATTTGGGGATGAGGACTCAAGTCCACTTTTGGTTTGTGTTGGGTTCAGGATGCACTTCAGACATTTGTGGGCACTTTTATATATGTCTTGAACTCAGGGGAGATGTCTAGGTTGAAATTGTGTATTTGGGTAGTTACCATTACATGTTTAAGCCATAGAATTGAATGATGTTACCTAGAAAAAAGGAAAAATGTAGAGTGAGTAAAAGAGCAGACCAAGAGTTAAGCCCTGAAGAACTACATTATAAAGCTGAGTCAAGAAGTGGAAATTGGAAAACAGACTTAAGAGTCTACAAAGAGATAGTATGTTTAAAGAAGGAGGGAATGACTCATGATGTGGAATGCTGTCCATTGCTCTGTTAAAAAGAAAAAAAAAAACCCTCAGATTTGGATTTGGAAACAAGAAGGTTTTAGTGATCCTGATAAGAGCAGTTTCAGTGGCCTGCTTGGGACAGATGCAAGATAGTGGTAGGAGAGTGGGAAATAAGAAGTGGCGAGAGAACACATTATAAACAGTTGTTTCTGGGAATAAAAACAACGGTTGCAGAGCTTTGCAGAGACAAGTCAGAGTATTTTGTTTGTTTTATTTTGAATGTTGGAGCTATAAGAGACTGCTTTGTAATGAGGAGAAGATGGAAGAATGCAGTGGAAAAGGAGAGACTGATGATGCCACGGAGAGAAGAGATACTGAAAGAATAATGTTCTTGATAAACTAAGAAGTAGATGAGGGCTTTCTGGAATCTTTGACTATAACACCTCACTCAATTTTTTCTATCTTCCTTTTTTCTTGAGTGATTATTTTCTCCTTCTTCTTCTTCTCCTCCCCCTCCTCCTCCTCCTTCTCCCCCTCCCCCTCTCCCTCCTCCTCTTCCTCTTTTTTCTTCTTCTTCTTCTTGTTCTTCCTCTTCTTCCTTTTCCTCCTCCTCTTCCTCCTCATCTTCTTTCTCCTCTCCCTCCACCTTTTCCTCCTCCACTTCTCCTTCCTTTCCCCCCATCCTCCTCATCTTCCTCCCCCTCGTCTTCCCCCTCCCCCCTCCCCTTCTTCTTCTTCAGAAAGACTCTCCTCCCTGTATCTTTAAAGAGCTTGGTGGCTTCTACCTTCCACACCCCAAATGAGTATTTATGAATGAGCAAATAAATGTACACCTTATGTATATAAATATGTACATTCTTGTATGTCAGGTTACTTTTGAGTCTGTCCATTCTATTTCTTTTTTTCCCTTAAAATTTGCACTAGAACAGTTTTTGTTTATGATGCCATTAATGTTAATACTCAGGAAAAGATAATTGGTTTGCTACAAATAAAAAATAATCCTGAAGACATTGACTTGTTTCTCAAAAAATGTTGCAAGAATAATTCAGTTAACAATAAACATTCATTAATCTCTTTCTAAATGTTAGGCATTGTGATAAATCATAGAGGAGATCCTAAATTATTTATCTATTGCAAACACTAGGAAATCATATAATATTTAATAGCATGTATTTTGTTTACTTCTCCTATTCCTGATTTCTAATACTCTTTTTTTTTTAAATTTTTATCATATTTTATTGTATATATTTTTTATCTTACTATTTTATTGAAGTATAGTTGATTTACAGTGTTGTGTTAGTTTCAAGTGTATAGAGAAATGATTCAGTTTTACACATATCTATATCTATTCTTTTTCAGATTCTTTTCCTTTATAGGTTATTATAAAATACTGAGTATAGTTCTCTGTGCTATACAGTAAGTCCTTGTTGGTTATCTATTTTATATATAGTAGTGTGTATATGTTAATTGCAAACTCCTAATTTATCCCTCCCCTACCTTTTTTGCCTCTGGTAACCATAAGTTTTTTCCCTATGTTAAACCTACCCCCTGAAATAGGGTATGTGTATCAATTTATTTGTGTGCACTTTTTAATTTGTACACTCATTTACTCACTCATTCACTTTTGTGTATAGCAGTAACTCATGAAGGATTAACATTGCTTACAGAGTTACTTAAAGTGTAATAATAAAAATAATATTAAAATATATAATAAAATATCTTGTATTTTTAATAAAACTTAAGTGCCCACATAAATAAATTGAGATCCGTACCCTATTCCTATGGGGAGGTTTGAATTTGGTGTAGGGATTTTAATTTGGAGGTAGGAGAGTACAGAACAGTAATAACTATAACACAAGACAAAACTTTGTATTTAAGAAGTGTGTACAGTAATTTTTTAAAAATGTCCAAGGAGGGAGAATACAGTGTTTTTAATGGAACAGGAAGTAGCATTTTGAGAGTTGAGATAAGCCTAAATTGACTTACAGCATTAAAACACATTTTTAAATTAGCACCATGCTCTAACCAACTGAGCTAAACAGCCAGCTGATAAAACCAAATTTTTTTAAACCTCATTGAAATAGTATGCAATCCCGTGGTGGAGATATTGTATTATGGAAAAAAATGTAGATGAAAATAAAAATTCATATCGTTCTATAAAATTATTAAAATTTTACCAACTTGGGGGAAGAGCTAGGGGAGGAAAGACATTTTCAGGCTAAGAGAGCATCATGGCAAAGTCAAGAAGTGGGGAGAGAGCAATGGGAGTTGGGAATAATGGGTGATTTGACAAATAGTGTGGTTGCTCAAGGCTGGAAATACAGATTTGGTTTTTAGCACAGAAGGCCTTGAATGCTTGTCTGAAGAATTTTAATGGATTTCTGTAGGATCAGGACAAGACATCCGGTACTTGGTTTTGTGTTTTGGGATGCCCGATATGGTGATGACATGTGAGAAATACGAGGGGGAATGGATGCTGGAAGTAGGAAACCAGTTAGCTTCCTATTGCAAAAACCCAGACCTGAACCATTGGCTTCATAGTGGGAATGAACAAGTAGAGAAGATTGAGTGACACACTGCAGAATGAAAAATTTTCAAGACCTGGCAAGTGAGTGTAAGGGAAAAATAAAAGGTTACTCCAAAGTTTTGAACTTGAGTGCCTGGCAGATTGGTGAAATGGAGATAGGAAAGTCAGAAGAACTCATTGCGGTGACAGAAGAACGATGAGGTTCATTCTGAGCTTGTGGAGTTTCTGAGGTCAGGTCTGGCAGGGAATTGACACTATGGTGAGAAGGGCGGGGCTAGAGGTCATGAATCTGGGCATGTTGGTATCAGGGTGATAGACAAAGCCATGGAAGGATTAGCCTTATGAGGCAATTACACCGCTGGAGAAAGTAAAAATAAGAAGAACAATAAACAAAAAGTCAATGTTTCATTGTATTTCTTCCCTTCCCTTTACAGTGCTAAAAATTGACACCTCGGGAGAGACTGATTGTTTAACGGGGAATTGATAATATGAATGGGTGGACAAAGACCAGAGCTTTTGGCAAGTATTACTAGTATCAAGAGTACTGATTGCAAATATGGATCCTGGAAACAAGCTTAGGGTAAAAGACAGCTGTTATTTTAAAAGAATTTATTAGAAATAGTTATAATATGTGTAACTGTTTGAATATAGTAAATTGTCAGTTGAGGTTATGGGATGTATATATTTAGGTGTAAAATTACTCTTATATTAAATACTAGTGAAACGTAGGTTTCTTTTAAGAAAACTAACTAATGTGTTCTAAAAATGGGAATTGGGAGGGTCTGAACAGCTGGAAAGCAGATGGGGGTTAGGGTGGGGGTGAATAGAAAAGTCATTACTAAAGAGAAATGTTTAATATTACATGTCTTCTGTTTGATTTGGTGGCTTTATAGTGGAATTTGAGGCATCGTTTTGGCAGCCAAATGGGTTTGGGTTCTGTAGTAAAATTTATGGGTTAGTACAGTGTGGCTTTGCAGGGAATGATAGAGTCTGTTATCATAAATTCTCTGCATAAGAACTTCTGTTACCAAATTGTGCACACATTACAAGTTTCATAAAGGATGCTGGAGCATTTAAATTGTGGTGTTCCTGCAGGGTCTTTTAAAGGTAGCATTACAGAGAGAGCTTCTTGTGCATCCTATAGAAAGTAGTCCCTATATCATCTGTTCCAATAGTTTCTATCCTCTTTGTTTTCTCCCTAGTTTATCTACGTACAGAATATTTTATCACACGTTGCCATGTCCATTTGTTCATTGACTATCTACTGCCCTAGATTCTAAGATCACTGACGCAGGCACTTGGCGCTTCTTGTTCATTGTTGTGAGTGTCTCAAGTTGTGCCTGACCCAAAGTAGAGCTCAATAAATACCTGTGGGCTGATTGACCACTGACTGAAAGATAAGAGATGGTTGTTTTCTCTGTTAGTAGGTATGGGCCTTGAGAAGAGAGATTGTTCCTTGTTCTCTCCTATTTAACCCGTCCCTTCTCCATCCCTCCTCCTTCCTCACTCTGTTATGTGTGGGACAGGATTCCCAGCACCTAGAACAGTGCCAGAGATGCACCATTGGCACTCAACAAGGATTTATTGAATTGGTGAATATATTTATTAATTCACTCCTTCACCTGTCATACTGTATGTGTACATCTTCTTTACACTAGACATTCTTCTGGACCCTAAACGTATAAAGAATATCTGTAGTAAAAAAAAAAAAAAAAACAACTCAATTACAGGCTAAGGAGTATAGTAACTGCTCTGTTAGAGGGGTATCCTGGGATCTTTATGAGCAGAGAAGAAGGACACCTAATCAGACAATGGGGAAGAAAGGTGTATGGAGAGAGGGGAATGTCAGTGAAGGCTTCTTTGAGCTGAGAATTTAAGGAGGCTCACAGACCTCATAAAGGCCCATAAATATATACCAAATTGAATTAAATGCATATTATATCTTAGCAATTGAGGAAATTTTAATACTGTGGTTTTTCAAATGTGAGTGATGAGGGCTAAAGTAGATATATCAGGATAAATTGGAGAGCTTTCTAAAAACAAACATCTCCTTCCCTTTGTTGTATCTGAGATCCTGCCATGCCGAAGGCACGATTTCGACAAAGCATCAAAGATGATTTTATACAGTCCCCTCCCCCCATCTCTCCCTGGTAAATGAACCCTACCCTAATAGACTGGACGCTGCCATCTGAGGTAGTGATTTTGTATCCTGAAAGGATCCTGTGGATTCATTTAAATCACAGGTTCGTACAATGAATTTTTGTTATTTTTCTTTAAGGGGATGATTTTTTGTGTGTATTATTGTTTATTTAATAGGTTGAATATTTTGTAGATTACAAAGTGTTTCTTTACATACTTTTCAATTTACTTGTCCTTTAAGAAGAACTATTCCTTTATTTAGAATAAATTTGACATAGGCATTTTAAATGGTACTACATATGAGTAAGATATAAAACATGAAGTTTCCTATTGGAATGATGTAAGAGGGAAATGTAAGTGGGCCATGTGTATATTTGCTTCCATACATATGTACATATGTTTAAGGTTCATCAGCAACTATCAAACAGATGTCTGTGTTGAAAACTCTTCAGCTTGATGTTATGTTTACTAAACTGATGGGTTCTGTTTTCATTCAAAGCTCTTAACACATGTTTACTGAACCTTACAAAATGATACTGTACTAGTGTTTATTTTTTTCTCCTAAGATTCATTTTTGTTATTGTTCAAAGACTTCTTGATGTTCCAACAACCCCTAATTGATGGCAGTTGAATACATTGTTGATAACTAATTATGATTAATTCTGTCCAAATTTTAATCTACAAGCTAAAAGATTCAGAGGAACATATTTAATTTTCATATGAAAAAGAACAGAGTTCTCAGTATTCCTAATGACTGGGAGAAAAGGAAATCCCCTTAAAGCTGTAGCATGAAACTTTAATGTATACTTTTTTGAAGGTGGAACTTTTGGAGAAATATTTCATTCCTGTTGCTTTTGAGATAATTTTCTCTGCTTTAAATTAAATTTTTTTTCAGAGAAAGTGAAAAATGATGTTTCCAAATCTAAACTTGATTTGAAATGTGTAATATATATAACTCACTGTGATATATACATGAATAAATTTTAATTACTTTTTAATACCTGGACATCCAACAGTATCTGTCTGCTAGCCCTCTTTCTCAGTCGCTGATAGAGAATATGATGATTAAATTTTATAATTTCATAATTTTTTAAAATTAAAAGTCTTATTTCAATCCTGTTCATTTTGAATTTCCAAAGTCTAGTCTGATTTAAAGCCCTTCTTATCCTTTCCCTCTTCCACAAGCTCCATCTATTCTCTCCAACTGCTTCCTGTTTGACCCTGCTCTGTGTGTGTGTGTGTGTGTTTGTGTGTGTGTGTGTGTGTGTGTGTGTGTGTGTGTTTAGAAGTAGATATGGTTAAGGATGTAGTGGAGGGTGATATGGGGATGAAGGGATTCTGGTCTTACCACAGAATCCCTTCCTCCATTTCTAGTTTATCTGGTGTGCTAGGGCCTAGAGATTGCCGAAATTACTCTTAATCTAGTAATTGCTTTTAAATAAAACTCAGGATATGGAAATGGTTTACTTGAACTTTACAAAGATATAGAAATCAAACTTCAAAACATGCCTCTTATTTTTTTTCTCTTGACACTTTTCATTCTTTTCAAATTCTTCACTTCATATTCTTTCCTTCAATGACTGAGCACCCTTTATGCCATAGGAGGAATCATCTTGTTTTATGAACTGTTTCATTTTGTGCTTTCCTCAATTCTGTCTTTAGTTGAAATAAGCCTTTTGGGAAAGACTCTTGTTTCTCCCAGGTAGATTCCACCTATTGTACAGAGTGAATTATACAAGAAGTTATAAAAATTATTAGTAATAGCATGTCAGATTTTAGGTGTCACCGTAAAGATGACATTTTTCTTAGAAAAAGCCTTCAAATAGTGTGTCTGATCCAAGGTGTCAAAGCATTTGTGTCTGGGGAGACATTTAGAAAGTGGCATGCCTATTTCTGAGTGCAAATTATTAGAAGACTCATCTACTGAATATGTGATGAAAATTTAGCCCAGCCAGGAAACTGTGTGTTCAGACTGATATGCCACCTCTAACTTACGTCACGTTGGATTCAAATCACGTAGGTTTGGCACAGCTAAGTGACCTTCTTTAAAATATTCATGCCATTCTCATCTTCTGGGTCACTATGTTCCTATTCACATTCAAATAAATTCCTTATTAATTATATAATTTTCTTCAATAGCATTTTTGGTGTACAGATGAATTCATGAATATTTTGCAGTCTTTCCTAGAACAGCCAGATGGTAGAGTTAGCCAAATTCCCTTGGCTAATTAATGCTTAGATGTGGCTTTTATCTCTCCAGAGCAGAACTTCTGTGACCTTGGGGTAAGCCTGTTCAGCCACAGTAGATTTGATGCTGTTGAAGAACGCATCAGAAATCATTCTCTGCACTGATGGAACTTCTACTCCAAAAGAAATAGTATGAGTAGATACAAATAGAGATTAGAATTAGTATTAATAAAGTGAAAATTATATTGGTGGGGGCTAAGAAATGTTGAGTAATAAATTAACTTCAAAAGTAATAGGAGGCAATAACAGCATTTGAAGAAGAGATTATATTGAATTGGATTGAGTTTTTCCATTGATGGAAAAGTTACAGGTTGGGAGGAGAGAAGGAGGGCTTTGATAGACCTGTGATGGAATGGAGGTGGGGAGGGCAGAGTTAGAAAGCTGTCTGCCAGGATGCAAAGTGGAATCTGTGGTGCAGGTGGTGATGTACAAGGAAGGGAAACCAGGGAGGGTAATGGCAGAGAAGTGAATCTGGGAAGATGCAGAGCAGTTGGAAGAGGCCCATGAAACACACAATCGGTGGAGTTTTTTATTCTGTAAAACAAATTGAAGCCTTTGTTGGTCCTTGAGTCACAGAGCAATATAATCAAATCAGTGTTCATGCAAGATGAATGTCATATGAAGGAAGAGAGAGATTCTAGAGGCAGGGAATCTCTTTATATGATGATGGTTATTTCTCTTTTGTAAAAGCCTTTAATTTCTTTGATACATAATAGGAAAGTTTTACAGGTACACATGGAAAATACACATAATCACAACTGAGGGTACAGAAAACCTAAACAGATAGTTCACTGTTTGTTAGCTGGTATATAAAATGAAATTAACTGGAAGTCACAGCTGTTGTTTTAGGATGTTTTACAGTTTTAGGCATTTAATTTTTTTGAAGTAGAATTTTAAATTATGGAAAATATTTACATAGTTCCAAGTCAAACAGGGGGAAAAAATCACTAAAGTCTTGTTTCTTTCCTTGCTCTATTAATCCTTTCCCCCACTCACTGCATAAGCAAAATTTTATTTTTTTTGTTACATGGTATCTATTTTGAAAATTTAATAGAATACATATATATGTATATACATACACATACACAACCCCCTTTCTTACACACATAGTGCCAGTCTATAAATAAAATTTAGTGCTTCTTTTCACTTAAAATGTATTCTAGAGCTGTCTATATCTATCTATCTATCTATCTATCTATCTATCTATCTATCTATCTAAAGATATAGACGTTTATCTCCTTCTTTAGAGCTGCATAGTACTGCTTTGAGTGAATGTACAATAGATTATTTAACCAGTTCCCTACTGATGGATCTTTAATTAATGCCACAACTAATAGCCTTGCTTATGGTATATTTTATATATTTGCCAGGATCTGCAAGTGAGATCCAAAAGTCAAAGGCTAATGCATAGATAAATTAGCTAAATATATTCAAATTCTTCTACACAGGAACGCATCATTTTGTGTTACTTTAACAATGAATGAGAACATTTGTTTTCTAAGAACTGCCTCTACAGAGCATTTTCTCAATCTTTTAGATTTTTCCTCATTGGATAGTTAAACATGCTATTTCATTATAGTTTAATTTGCTTTCTATAATTTTAAGTGAAGGTGGGCATTATTCATATGTTTAAGAATAATTTGCATATATTGCATGTTAATCATGGTTTTATGTAATTTCTCCATTTTTCTGTTGGACTATTGGTCTTTTAATTCCAAGTTTTGGAGTTTTTCATAAATAAGATATTAACTCTTTATTATTTAGTACACATTTTTTTTCCATTTTTTGTTTATATTTTTTCATTGGTTTTAGGTTTTGCTATATTATTTGGCAATAATTTCTTGTCTTGCTCTGGCTTTTGAAAGTTTGCAGGTTATTAAGTAATTACCCATGCTTTCTTCTAATACTTGTATGGTTCTAAATTTGAATTCAGAGCTCTGATCCATTTGGAATTTATCTTGTTTTGGTAGAAGATAAGTCTAATTTTTTTATATAACCATACAATTGTTATCACATCAGTTATTAATAAGTCCACATTTTCCTCCACTGATTGAGATGCTGCCTTCATTGTCTGTGTTTGTATTTAAAAAGTCTATTGACTCTTCTTTTTGTTTCATTGACCTGTCTTTCTATTCATATAGAAATACCAAATACCAGTATTTTTATTTTAGTGGCTTTACAATATGTTTGAAATTTTGACATGGGTAGACTCTCTTTTCATCGCCTATATGTTTTGCTTTTTACTTTGGAGGTTTTCTGGCTATTTCTACTGGTTTATTATATCATACAATCTTTATAATAAATTCATCTATCTCTAAAAAAGCACTGATGGCATTTTTTTTGTCATGATCACATTACCTTTGTAATTTTACCTGTAGAAAATAAATGACATTCTTTATGATGTTAAGATTTTCTATTCAAGACGATAGTGTATCTTTCAGTCTGTTTTATTGCATCTTTGAGAGTATCTTACATTTTTCCTGATATAAGCTTTATATATTGTATTAAATTTATGCTTATTTTTATTTTCAATATATTAATGGGATATTCCATTATATTTATACACAGTAATTATTTTTTCTATTGATGAAGGCTATTAACTTCTGTACACTAATTTTCTATTTTTCTAGTCTTGTGGAAGCTTTTCCATTGATGCTTTTGTTTTTAGATATCTCATCATGCCATAGACAAATGGAGATAGTTTTCCTCTTCTTTTTTAAAATCTTGTGCTTTTAATTTTTTTTTCTAATTGCTTTGTTCAGTAGATCTAATACAATTAAATAGTAGCAGAGATAGGAGGGTTTTTTTTGTTGTTCCATTTACATGAATGCTTCTAATTTCCTCATTAAGATGCTAATTTAGAGCTGAAATCCACATCAGCTTTTAAGGAAACTATAATATTTATAAGTTTTTTAAAAATCATAAATTATTTGATGTGTCAAATGCATTTTGATGAAAAGATTATCTCTATTGAGATGATTATATGAATTTTATCTTTATATATGTTGATGTGATGAATTACGTTAAAGGATTTTCTAATATTGGAACCCTCTTGCCATTCTTGAATGAACTTTACTTATTTCTGAAATGATTATTTTCTAATTTTCTTCTTTCAGTTTTCAAATCTTTTATTATTAACTTCATTTTTATAGAAGTTTAAAGTTCACAGCAAAATTGAGGGAAAGGTGCAAAGATTTCCCATCTACCTCATAGCCCTATACATGCATAGCCTCCCCATTATCAACATCCCCCACCAGAGTGGTACATTTGTTACAACTGATGAACCTACATAGACACATTATAATCAACCAAAGTCAGTAAGTTTACATTATGGCTTACTTTTGGTTTTATTCAGTCTGTGAGTCTGAACAAATGAATAATAACATGTATTCATCATTATGGTATCATACAGAGTATATTCACTACCCTAAAAATCCTCTGTGCTCTGCTCTCCCCCCATCCTGAACCCTGACAACCACTGATCTTTTTACTGTCTCCATAGTTTTACCTATTCTAGAATATCACATATTTGGAATCAGACAATATGTAACCTTTAAAGATTGGCTTCTTACACTTAGTAATATGCATTTAACATTCCTCCATGTTTTTTCAGACACGGCATGGCCATAACAATTTGCCATTAGAGAAAGAATATAAACAGTTGTGTCCTAATGCCTAATATAGAGTAAATGGAGAAAGAGAAATAGACTATTTGTACTATATACTCAATATTTTATAGTATTTGCATAAAAATTAGAGAATATATTAAATCAATATTTTCTTTTAGAAATCATCAGAAAAATTGCTCAGTAATTTATATAATGACAGAAAGCAGCTTTCAAAGATACTAAGTTAAATCCAAACTCTAGTGCTTTGTGTGTGTGTGTGTGTGTGTGTGTATATGTGTGTGTGTGAGCATACAGTGTTAGTCTATCTGTCACATATAGGGGTTACTAATGTCCTAATGCTTTCATATAATTTTGGGTGAAGTCAAATTGATTTTCCCTTTGATAGGAAGAATTGTTCAGTGGTGCAGGGTGAAAAGTTTGACAAAGAAATGAAAAAAGATAAACATTTAAAAAATTTCAGTGAAATGAAGAGTGAAATCGATGTACCACATCAACACTTTTTATTACTTTCTGTAATTTGTATGCTGTTGAAATGTTATTTTGAATGCACATCATTTGAGTTAGTGATAACTGCATTTCTGCAATTCACATTTTGTGAGTAATTGTGTGTGCTCCTACTTTAGCTATTTCTTTACAAATGTGCAATAGTCATTATACAAAATGAATGCCACTAAAGTTAAAAAATCTAAGTGTTCAATTTATTGATATTCAAACAAAAATGATAAAATACATCTCTCTTTGAGAAAGTGGGAAAATATTTATTAATTTCATTCTTTCCATATCATCATGATAATGTCAAAAGACTATAGCACTAAACTGAGGGCACATTTGATGTAGCAAGGTTAGGAGGTCTATGAATCTATTTCTCCGAAGCATTCTTTGAAGAAAGATCCTGAGATATTTGGTTTTGTTCATGTGAATTTTGAGTTCTCTACCAAATCACTACTCACTAATGAGCTGTCAACACCTTTCAACAATGAATTTCAGGTGTCATTTGTCATTTGAGTGGCAATGATTTCAAAATTAGTGTTAATTAAAATGAATATTTTTCTTAATTTGTGCATAAATATAACCTTTATAGACCAAACTAACATTAGTATATTACATGCTAGCCTGTCTGTTTTTTCTTTAAATTAAAAATAAGCTTTTATTAAAAATTATTTTTTGATAATGTAAACATACTAATTACAATCAGGTTTTTATTCTGTGTGTGTGTGTGTATTTAAGATATCCTTAATATGAAGAGGAAAAATTGAATTGAAAGGAGACAAGTATTCTCTTAGAATAATTCTCTTGAAACTTTCATGATTTTGGTGCTGACGAGTGAATTTAAATGTGAACATTCCTTTTCAGTGTAGTTACCTCCTAAGTCTAGTGTAATAATACAGTGAAATCCACATTAATTAAACACTTCATTCCCAAAAGGACAATATGTTATGCCAAGCAAATACTAAAAGATCCTTCCTGGCTTATTATAATCCAATTGTATGCTAAGTTTTAAAGTTTTTTTTTCTTTAGCAGTGGTTTGGAAACCAACAATTTTCTTCACATTGTTCTTCTAGCTTGTTTTATATCCATTTTAATAAATATGCACTGTGGTGTCTAATTTAGAAAAAATGTTTGAAGTTTAAATCATCCTATAAAGAATTACACAGGAAATATAAAACCATTCATTATAGTAGAATCTTGATTTTAAGTAATTACTAAAACTGTATTCTGTAAGAGGAGTTGAATATGAAGTAGATTGTTTCAGTTATCTATCATCACATAATGAACCACCACAAAATTTACCAGCTTAAAATAACTTGTTTTCTCTCATGGTTGTGTGGGTTGACTGGGGTGAGTTCAGTGGTGCTTCTAAATGTCTCTCATGCAATTGCAGTCAGATATTAGCTTAAGCTATAATCATCTGAAGACTTGACTGAGCTGGACATACAAGATAGCTCACTTACATGGCTGGCAATTGATGCTAGCTGTCATCTGGTGCATACACATGTGAGCTCTTCATGTGGCTTGGGATTCTAACAGCATGGCAGCTGGGTTCTGAGATGGAGTCTTCCAAAGGTGAGCATTCCAAGAAGCTCATCTTCAATAATTTTAACTTATATCTCAATCACACATCTTAATTTCTTATGAGATTAAGGTTATTGAAAGAAATGAATGTTATTGAAGATGGAGAAGCCAAAAACTCTGAAGATAGCATTTGGCATGGTTGTCCATAGGAACAATAAACTTATCTAGGAAAATGGGAGAAACTGGAATTGAAAGAAAGATATAGGTCCGTCGAAGATTCACAGATTTTTGAACTCTGAAAGAGTTTACTATTTTACTTCTCAATACATCTAAACCACTTCTTACCACATTGTTTTAACCTGGCATCCAATCTCCTTCCTTCCTTCCTTCCTTAGTCCTTGCTCTGTGGCTTCAGTGAGACATCAAGCATTTTAATCCCTTCCTTCATTTTTCCTCAATTATGGCTTCCCATGTCTTTGTAGACCAGCTTAGACTATGACCAGCTTAGAGTCTATGAATCAGTATAATACTTAATGATTTCTTGACAAAACCCCTAATTTCCTGACTGTCTTTTTTTTACTACCGTTTTCTGCATCAAAGAACCATAAGCTTTTCCCGTCACAAAGTCACACAAGTATGCATGATGTAGTCTTCAAAAATATATTTTCTTCAACATGAGCTGGGCTTTTATTTCCATGAATTGGGCTACTATACTCATTGATAAGCTTCCTGTCTCTTCTCACAGTTACTATTCCAAATCTTTACTGTGTCAACAACATTACCATTCAACTCATATTCCATAACTTTCAGGAAAAAATTGCCTCTTACAATACATGAAACAAAACAGGCCATCCTACATCCCAACCATATCCATAAACATCTGCATCCATCTTTTTCTTGTATCTCAGAATAAGATGGCAATCTTGTTCTAGTCAAGGAAAATCCTTCCATCTAGAACCAAACCCCTCCCTTCTTCTCTAAAACTGGGATATTTCTACTTTTCTCTACTGGATTTTTCTTCTCTTATGGACTAAACTGCTTTCTTTTTTCCAAAGATTCCAGCATTAGCCCCCTTTTCTTCATACTCTTACTGGACTCCATAAATAATCAAGTTCAATGACTATCTACTTGTATATAACTCTCTAATTTCTGTCTCTATCCTGAATTCCTCTTCTTATTTCCAACTCATATCTGAATACTTATTGGCCATTTGTACTTTGATCCCATTATCCCTCAAGCTCAAACTATCCTAAGCCTAACCTACGTGACTTCCAACCTTTATTCCAAACCTGTTCATTATTTTCTTTCCCTTTTCTCAATGACTAATATCATCCTGTAACAAGTGGCCTAGGTCACAAACCTTGGAATCATTCTACTTTCCTTAATCTTGCCCCCAACCACAAATCAATGAATAACCAAGTCCCAATATTTCTGTCTCCTTAATATATCTTATACTTGTTCTTTACTTTCTAAACACACTGCAACTGTCTTCTTTCGGGTCTCTATCATTAATTGCTTTCTGAAATTTCCTATTTTTTTCTGAATCCATCCTTGTTTGCTTCCAATCTATCTTCTACATGGTTGCTAGAGGATCTTAAAGGCCAATATAAAGGCATCTCCATTGCCTGCAGATTGGAGTCCAAGCTCTTTGGCATCTCATAGAAGACCTTTCTTGTTGGAGCCTTACCTTCCCTCTCCAGGATCACCTCCTACAGTCCTCTTTTAGCAGCTGTGCTCTGGTTCAATAAAATTGCTAGAATGCTGAGAATCTTTCCTAAATTTTTTTATATGCTCCATTCTCTCCAATGTGAATGGCTTCCTTTCTCCTCTTTTATTTCTGAGTGAATACCTACCATTTAAGACTCATTTCAAAGGCTGTCTCCTTTCTGAAAGCTTTGCTATTATTTTTCTTTCCTTATTCTATTCCTTGCTTGGTACTTACCTCATTATTACACCAAAAAGTCTGCTCATGTTCCACCAAAACAGGTCCTTGAATGCAGAAATTTTGTTTTATTCATCTAGTACTGAGCCTGGTACAATATATACTTGTTGATTAAATGACCCTCAGATGTCCTGGAAGGATGTGAAAATTTTATTTGAATAAAGTAAAAGAAAAAGAGTATGTTATATCAATATAATTTTTCTAGTCCTTTTCTCCTTGAAAAGATCCTGGATCTTTGGGTTGGTAGGTAAAGAGTATGTAGTTTGATAAGTGAGTGGCAACATCAATGAGATTTTTGTCAGAGTTGATTGAGATTATTTAAATGGAAAGTGATTTTGAAAACAAATTTCAAATCTACTTCTAAAGCTTGAAATAATAACCATTCATTCTTTCTTCTTTAAACTGGCATCATTTCAAAGGTCAATAACTCAGTAACTTAGGAATCAAATGCCTGAAAGTAGACAATAAATACTATTGATTGTATTGCTCAGTCCTTTATAGATAATTTTCTGTAAGCAGATGACCAGAACGCTGATCAGTTTTGTTTTGGAACCAGCTTCAAGGAATAAGAAATAAACTTTATTGAACTGGATTTTAACATCTGTCTGTAAGAGAAAACACACTTGGCTTTAGGAAAAAACACTGTGTTTGCATTGTCAAAACCACCGAGAGCTTCCATGAGAGAGAGAGGTCATATGTGGTTATGTAAACATGGCGAAAGCACCTTAAATTATGGAGATGGCTCCAATTTCTGGCTAAAAGATATAAAATGTAGTGATTTTGTTTAACTTTTTTTTCAGTCATCTGTAAGTCAGACTGACTTTTCCTCCTGATGGGAACCAAGACTCTATCAAGTAAGCAGACAAACAAACTTACTTCACTGAGAAAAATGGGAATTATTTCATGCTTTTTGTTGTTTGTTTCTTTCCTTTCTCTTCTCTTCCCTCTTCCTCTTTTTCTTCTTCCTCCTTCCTCTTCCTCCTTCTCCATCTCGTTTTCCCTATTTTCTCCCACTCCTTCCTTCTTTTTCCTTCCCCTCATCCTTCTTCTTCTTCTCCTAATACATGCAAATTTACAATGTGTAGGTATCAACAGTCTTTCTTATTTAGATCAAGACCACAATCTTACTCCCAAATTATGTAGATGTAATCCAGGGGTTGACATGATACTAGATTTTTAACATTATGGATTTTTGTCTTCATTATTTGTCAAGTTCTTAAACCCAAGAAATGACTCATTTATCACAAAATATTACCTTTAGATGCTCTATCTTTGCTTCTTTCCAAGGCTCGACAACAAATTTCTGTTTCAAAACAACATACTAATATAAGGATTCTCTTAGATCATATTGGTCCTACAAATTCAATTAATAAAATCAACCCTCATTTTAATACCTGTTTAAACCATTTCAATGGCATTAAGAGAACAGCCTATGTCAAAAGTATCTCGGCTCTAAGGAAGGGTACAGGATTACAATAATCTGCCTAGACCTATTGACCTAGTGTAGCCAGATATGTTCCTCTCAAAGGAAAGGGGTAGGGTGAGAAGACTACCTACAGGGAAGGAAGAAAAATTGTGGACAAAGCCAAAGCATGTGGTGGAAGGAGTAACATGTTGGTCACTCATGTGGCTCTCTCTTTGTTTTTCCTCTTTAAGAACTTTTATTGAGATACTATTGACATACAATAAACTGCATATAAAGTGTACAACTCGATATTTTTTTTCTTATTAGTGATGTATATGTGGCAATCCCCATCTCCCAGTTCATCCCACCCCAAACCCCCACCACCACTTTCCCCACTTGGTATCCATGTGTTTGTTCTCTACATCTGTCTCTATTTCTGCCTTGAAAACCAGTTGATCTGTACCATTTTTCTATATTTCGCATATATGTGTTAATATTCGATATTTGTTTTTCTCTTTCTGACTCCCTTCACTCTGTATGACTCTACAAATGTTCCAATTTCATTCCTTTTTATAGGTGAGTAATACTCCATTGTATATATGTACCACATCTTCTTTATCCATTCTTCTGTTGATGGACATTTAGTTACTTCCATGACCTGGCTATTGTAAGTAGTGCTGCAATGAACAAAGGAGGGCATGTGTCTTTTTGAATTATGGTGTTCTCTGGGTATATGCCCAGTAGTGGGATTGCTGGGTCATACGGTAACTCTATTTTTAGTTTTTCAAGGAACCTGCATACTGTTCTCCATAGTGGCTGTATCAATTTACATTCCCACCAACAGTGCAAGAGAGTTCCCTTTTCTCCACACCCTCTCTAGCATTTACTACTGTTTGTAGATTTTCTGACAATACCCGTTCTAACCTGTGTGAGGTGATACCTGATTGTTGTTTTGATTTGCATTTCTCTAATAATTAGTGATGTTGAGCAGCTTTTCATGTGCCTCTTGGCCATCCATATGTCTTCTTTGGAGAAATGCCTATTTAGGTCTTCTGCCCATTTTTTGATTGGGTTGTTTGTTTTTTTTTGATGTTGAGCTGCATGAACTGTTTATATATTTTGGAGATTAATCCTTTGTCTGTTGATGCATTTGCAAATATTTTCCCCCATTCTGAGGGTTGTCTTTTCATCTTGCTTATAGTTTCCTTTGCTGTACTCATGCAGCTCTCTTGGTTTTCCTTCTAGCTACTTCTTTCCTGGTTTATATTTGATACTCTATTGTCTTCCATAGACCTATATTTCTGTATTTTTCTCAATTTTATGACTTCTATATTTCTCTCTTTGCCCCATAAAAAAACAGTGGAAGTGTCCTGAGTCTGAGGGGAGTGGGTAAGCTTATGTCAGATGCTTTCAGAATGAAAACAAGCTGTAAGAATCTTGAGTTGTGACCTCTACAAAGAAAGAGAATGAAAAATAGCTAAATCTCCACATGAGAGAGATATTGGACTATTTTCCAGTGACAACCCCATCTGATTTGTATGAAGTAAGCAGGTTTTCTCTCCAAGAGTTCAAAAAAACATATTCGAATGCCGAGTATGTTTTCCTGATAGTCTCAAAATTGAAATAATAAAAAAGTTTCAAGATTTATTTTACCTTTTAACTATATTAAACTCATATATGAGGCATAAACTTGCTAATAACCTATCTGTAATTATTTTGAGTTTTCCAGGGGCTTTCACAAACACAAGTGAAAAGGCAAACTCCATTGGTTAGTAAGTTGTGTAAATCCCTTAGCTTCTTGGAAATCATAAAATAAAAATGATAAAATATCCACTTCATAAAATTGTTTTGATTATTGAGATAAAATTTATGAGACTTCTTTGGATCCTCTAAGGTTTTACACAGCTGTCAAATATTATTGTTTGATAATATCCCATTTGGAATTAATAATGTCCTCAATGGGCGCCTATGCATTTTTAGTTGTTCTGATTCTTCTTTGCATCCTCAAACTGTTTGTATGTTTTTTAAAGATAAAATTTTACAGAGCAAGAGTCTTTCCACTCACTACTTTCACTGAGGTGTAGTATCTTGGCCATGGGGGTCAGCTAGATCTTAATTTTAATTTTGATTGAGTCCTAGTTCCATTGGATCCTACTTGATGACCATGGATACGTAACTCCTTCTCTCTGAGATCTTCAACTTTTTAATTTGTAAAATGGAGGCAATATTGTGCTTCACAAAATAGCTTTGCTATAAATAATAATAGTGTATTTGAAGCCTGGTACACTGGCCAGTAAGCAAGCTCCCAAAGTTCCCTTTCCACAATTTCTTGTTTGTCCCTCAAAAAAAAAAAAAAAAAAAAAAAAAAAAAATCTTGGTACCTTGCTTGGAGGCTGAAGCTGTAGCCTTATTCTTATCATCCTTAGCATTTTTCCCTACTTCCCCTCTGTCACATCTACCTGGAAAAATCACAACCCTAGATAAACCTAGCTGGGTATCTTTCCCCTGTCCATGTCCAGGCTGCTAAGTACTACCGAAATAAAAATGACACAATATCCCAAATTTGTCCTATAAAATTTATGGTCTCAATCTCAGTGGAGTTGCAGTGCCAGGAGGAACTTACACAACAGGCACTTAGCATAAGACGTCATAAGGAATAGAGAAGCCATGTCCTACCTCTTCTGCCTGCACTCTGCCTTTTTTCCTTCTCTCTTCCTCTTGTAGAGAGATGCCTCCCTCTCCTTCCTTTTCATCTAAAGTTAAGGTTTCTTTAGGCTTTTGGATCCCCATCCACCTTGACTAATCAGAGAGCTTTATCTAGTTCCTCTTTTCTCTCCCAAATCTGTAACCACTGACTGTCTCTTGGTTCCTTGTCACCACTGCTCAACCACACTTAAGTCTTTAGTATCTTTAAGACAAAATGTAAAGCCCTTCCTGGATCTCACACTCTCCTCTAGCTCTACCTGCTCTCTCTTCACTTTCAAAGGCAAACTTTTTGAAGGAGTAGTTCACATGCATTATTTCCTCACTTTTTCACCTCCCACTTACTTTTCAGCTTACTGCTATCTGGCTCCCACATGAAGAACTCTACTGAAACTATTCTTACCAAGACTGCAACCCAGGCATTTTTCTTAATATCCTTTGCTGACTGTGCCTCTTATTGTAATGCTTTCTATTACTTTCATAGCACATAGCTTCCCCCTCTCTTTTTCTGGAGTCTCACTCACTCCTTGATTCCATCTTTAACAGTAACTCCTAAATCTATATTCGTATCAGACATTGCTTTCCTGAGTGCTGGAACTATATATCCAATCTGCCTTCTAGATATGTCTTTTTGACATATCACATTTAATATATCTCTGCCTAATGCTGTAATACCCACCTTTGAAAAACAAAGCAAATTAAAAACAAACCTTTTCTTCTCCCATGTTCCATATTCCAATTAACCTTTCAGCTAGTTGTCAAAGCTGTTAAGTCTATCCTTGCTCCCTCCCTTCCTTCTACCACCCATCTTCAATTACTTCATTAATCTCTAAATCCTAGGGACCAACCTCCTCTACATCTCTCAGATATCTACATATACTTACCCTCATTTTAGCTTCCTAATTCAAGCCTCTAGCATCTCTTTCTCTGACTAGTAAAATGTTCTCTTAATTAGTCTCCTTCCATGGAATATTGCTTCTTCCTCTATCTTTCCTTCATACAATAGTCAGAGTGATATTTCTAAGATGTAGACCTGATTATGTCATTCTATAGTTTAAGACCTTTTAATGGTTTCCCATTGCCCTTTGAAGACTATCCAAATATTAACAAAGCCTGTAAAGCCCTTTGGAGTGTTTTAGCTCTTGAATGCTGTTGTTTCTTCATTAATATAACAAATGTGTACTGAATGACCACTAAGTGCCAAGTACAGCTCTAGGCATTGGATATTCAGTAGTGAAAACAATAATGTTCCTAACCTTTTAGGATGTATACACTCTCCTCAGTTCATCCTTGATCTCCTGGCTTCACGTATGCAGAACTATTATCAGTTTTTTTAATGGAATATGCTGCCTTCCCAGCTTAGAGAGACCTTTGCAGGTGTTCTCTCAGTGAGAGACTGTTACCTCAACATCCTTCCATCTGATGGCTGCTAAGTCATCATAGGACTCAGCTTACATGTCAGTTCCTCTGGGACTTTGCAAGGCTATTGCAGAATTCAGGCAAGGGAACTTGAGAGCCTAAACATAGGATAGATTTGAGAGATCTAAATGAATATGGCTTTACTGAATATGGCAAGAAATGAAAAGAGGAGTTTAGGTTAACTCCAAGATTTCTGGTTTGGGTAGAAGAAGGTTATATTTACGGAGATGAGGATATTGATGGATTGATGATGATTTTTAGATACCATTGGACCTATAACAGGAGGAGTTTGATAAATAAGTCTTGAAATGAGAAAAATAGTTTGAGTTGAATATAAAATGTTACTTGAAGTTATGAAATGGTTAAAATAAGAAAAGTGTAAAATAAGAAGAGAATGTTTGAGTTTCCTTAAGGAATCATAAAGTTATAATTAGAAATCAATGCTTTTGTCTCCTACTCATTTTGTAATATAGTAATTAATCAGTTAAAATCAACTTTTTAAAATTTCTGTAAGTTAATTTTAGTATCAACTCCAAATGCATGCTATTCTCTTTCTCATATAAGAAACAGATCTTTTATATTTAATTGTTTAACTTTTAAACAGTATTTTATTTTACTTATCTGTTGACAATTTAAGAAAGGAAAATACGAAAGTTCCCAGGTTACAAATAAATGAAGTTTTGTAATGCTTAAATCTGTTATGTATTTGTAAGAGTGCCCCTATTTTATAAAATTTAGCATAATCTTCAGATATAAATGTGTCTACTTCTCTTACATACATAGAATAGATCTTTTGATTCTAAATATGAAGGTGACTTCTACTGGTAGCAGTTATTATCTGAAAGCTTTCAGAAAAGCAATTCTGTGTAATTTGGTCCTGCTGCTGAATAGGGCCCAAAGCAGAGGAGTCAATCATTATGTGCTTTAAATTCAGAGCACTTTTTCTGCATATTCTCACCATTATTGTTTTATATTACGTATACATTGAAAGCAACAATGGGACTTTAACAAACATTTTTAAAAGTCTTCACTAAGTTCTTGTTTACCAGTTGAGTGGCTCTATTGAAAGCTCTTAGGAGTTGATAATATAGTTTATAAACTTTCACCAGTAATATTCTGATATCTGTGAAGTGCTGAATTCTATTTATAAAATTATTATAGTACATATATTACATATTACCATTAAATTTAAAGAATACAAAGTTATTTATTTTTTTAAATGAGCATAGCAATTGACTAATCTAAATAATCTTATCTATAGATTTCTTCATTGTAATAATTTACATTTATTAATTTTAAGATATTAAAAATGACAAAAAATAGAAAGTATGCCAGTAGCTTATTTAATGCCATCCAGAATTGTCATTGATTACTAAGACTGCTTGACTGTGTGTTTAAAAAACTTTTTTTTAGATCTTCAAGTTTTCAAATTAAAGCAAAAATAGATTGCTGCTTTCCTGAGAATAGGATTTTTCAAACTGTATTTTTATGCCTTTTTTTCAAAAACTCCTTATAATTACATGCTTTGGAAATGTCTTTTTCATTTTGTAAATGCTTTTAAATCACGAGCTTACAGAGAAAAGTGAGAATTGAAAAATGTTGAGATGTTTTAAAAATTGCATATTTCTTAGAATATCTCAAAATAGGTATTTTAGATGTGTGTGGCATAGTGGTTTATGAGTGGTTGGCAAAAAGTTACTATTTACTACACCAGTGGGAAGTGCAAAAGGAAAAGAAGTTCTGCATTGTGTGGGTTTCTTGGAATAAGAGCTACAAACTGTCCTTGTTTGGAATGAACCAGTCAGAAGCTGCATTCCGCCTGGAGCTGATGAGGCTCTCCCCCATTGGTTGCCCTGCCTTGTGTGTTACAGAGGGCTGATAGGCTTATGAATTCAGCAATGCAAATTAAATTCTTACTAGCTAAAAAATCCAGCGGAGGTCTATGTTAATGGTTTGAGAACACTGTCTGCTTAAACAACGGAAACATGGATCTTCTATAGAGTATTTTCTAATTATACTGTGAAACCATTATTAGTGCATGTATTTTACTGCCCTCTTTAACATTTCAAATGCTTTTTATACCTATTAACTGTTTTATTTCCATAGCAACCTAAGGGGGTAGGTGAGGAGGGGGCTGTTATATGAACTGAGATAATGCGTGAGAGAGTGATTTGTTAATGGCAAAACCATACACATTATGCCATTAAAGTACTTGTTTTAGGGGCAAGTTCAAGATGGTGTAGCAACTTACCTTCTCCCATGGACACAAGAAATATATAGCTACTTATAGATCAATTCCTTCTGAAATGAACATGAGAATTAGCTAAACATCTGCTACATAACCAAAGATAAAAAAGGACAACACCAAGATGGGTAGGAGAGGCAGAGAAACACTCTCACTAAAAACCCCACGCCCCCCAGTGTGTCAGCACATGAGAGGGAGAAATCTCACTAGACAACACTGCTCCTGAACAAGCAAGGGGTTGATGCCTCACATCAACTGCCCTGGCCCCTGAGATCAACACTGAAGAGGTGACTTAATATGTAATAAGAAATATGTAATAAGAAAAAACATCAAATTGTACACTTTAAATATATGCAGTTTATTGTATGTCAATTATATCTCAATAAAACTCTTAAAAAAAAAAACACTGAAGAGATGAGCCCCCAAAACATCTGGCTTAGAAAACCAAGGTCCTGGCACCTAAGGGTCCCAAAGTGCTAAAGGAAACTGAGACTACCATCTTAAAGGGCTTTCAAGCAGTTTCACTTGCCCCAAAACCCAGTGAAATAACAGCAGTTTGAAAGCGCCAAGACTACATGTGAAGGACAGTCATTATCAAATGTGAAAGCATTGGCTGGAGGGACAGAGGATGGTGGAGACACTTTCTGGAGATGGAGGCACAGGCAGATATTGTTATGCTCTCTAGCTAACTTGTTAGCACAGGAAGGCAAGCTCTGATGTTGCAGGGAGTAATCTCTCTGTATTGCTGAAGCTGGAGAGCTTTGGCAGTGCCAGCACTCAGGTCGGCATGTGGGAATGGTTGTGGCTCTTTTCAGCTCCCTAGTTAAAGTCTGTGAGTATGGGCAGCTGCAACATTCCCCTTCCTCCTGGCTGGTGATGGCAAGCATGAGCAGTCATGGCATTCTCCCACTCCCAGCTAAAGCCAACAGGCACACTAGCAAGGCACTCTCATGCTGCGTTGCTTAGCCCACAGGCACACACAGTCAAGTCACTTTCCTTCTTCCTTTCTGATGCAAGAGAGCAAGCCCCACCTCCTACATTCTCCAGCCACCTAGCTAAAGCAAGCAGGCATGCACAATCCACACAGGGGACACCCCTTTTGATCTCCTGGCCCTGGTGGCCAATGGGGCTAGAATTCCTGAGCTCCGTGAGACTGTAACAATCAGAAAGACAGTTCTTGCCAGGCCATCACCCTTAGAGCACTGCACAGACAGCAGACTGAAACACAACCCCAGTCTTCCCATGAAAAAGATCTATTTACTTGACATGGAACGTCACGCTGAAGAACGGGCTTCAGGTTTTCCACACATCTAGAGTCAAAGAAGGTGCTCCCAACGAGTGTAAGTGGAAGACACCATCCTTGTGCACCCCTTTGGCCTCATTACAGGTTGATGAGGCTCCCCAGAAAGGAACTAATACACTCATCAGAAGCCCAGATTTTTGCAACTGTCATCCAGGGGACACCTTGAGATCTCCTGGTCCAGAGGCCAGCAAGAATTACAATTATGGCCCTATAGGACTGTACTTATCTGCGTACTTTAAAAGCTGCCTGAGATCTGGCATCTAATCAGCCTGAAACTGGGAACACTGACATGTCTCAGCATACCCTCAACAACAGAGGCATATCAAGAATACATCAGGCAATATAGACAACCACAAAGATTTGAGAAACAATCAAGAGATAGGGTTGAATGAGAAAAATCATCACCTAAACAAAGCCATTCCTTCAAGACTGAGAGTGGTAGCAGTTTTGCCTCATGCATAGAAAGAAACACAGAAGGATGCGCAAAATGAAGAAAAAAAGAGACATGTTCCAAATGAAAGAACAAGGCAAAACCTCAGAAAAAGATCATAATGATATGGAGATTAGTAATCAGCCTGACAAAGAATTCAAAGTTATGGTCATACAGATGCTCATAGAACTTGGGAGAAGAATGAATGAACACATTTGAGAACTTCAACAAATAGAAAATATAAGAAAGAATCTGAAGAATACAATAACTTAAATGAAAAATACATTATAATCAATAGCAGAGTGGATGATACAGAAGAATGGATCAGCGATCTGAAAGATGGGGTGTGGAAATCACCCAATCAGAACAGCAAAAAGAAAATAGAATTAAAAAAAAATGAGAATAGTTTCAGGAACCTCTGAGACTACATTGAATGTATTAATATTTGCATTAAAGAGATACTGGAAGGAAATGAAGTAGAGAAAGGAGCAGAAAACTTATTTGAAGAAATAATGGCTGAAAACTTCCTTAATCTGGGGAAGGAAACAGACACCCAGGTACAAGAAACACAGAGAGTCCCCAAAAAGATGAATCCAAAGAGATCCATACCAAGAAACATTATACTAAAAATGTCAAAATTAGAGAATTTTAAAAACAGCAAAAGAAAAACAACTAGTTACATATAAGGGAGCCCCCATAAGACTATCAGCTGATTTTTCAGCAGAAGCTTTGCATGTCAGAAGATAGTAGCATGATATATTCAAAGTGCTAAAAGGAAAAATCTTACAACCAATAATACTCTGTCCAACAAGTTTATTCAGAATTGAAAGGGAAGTAAGAGTTTCCCAGACAAGAAAAAATGAAAGGAGTTCATCACCACTCAACCAATCTAAGAAAATGTTAAAGGAACTTCTTTAAGCAGAAATAAAATGACATAATTAGAAATAAGGAAATATACGAAAGAAAAAATCTCATTGGCAAAGGCAAACATATAGTAAAGATAGTAGATCAACAACTTATAAAGCTAGTGTGAAGGCTAAAGACAAAAGTAGTAAAATCAACTATAACTACAATAAGTAGTTAAGCAATACATAAAATAAAAAATGTAAAAGTAACATCAACAACATAAAATATAGAGGGGGAGTAAAAATGTAGTGAATTGAACACATATGAACTTAAGTGACTACCAACTTAAAATAGGTGGCTTTATGTATAGACTGTTGTATATGAACCTCACAGTAACCACAAACCCAAAACCTATAATAAATACACAAAAATCAAAGCAAAAGAAACCTAAACATAACACTAAAGAAAATCATCAAATTACTAGGGAAGAAAACAAGACAATAAGGAACAGAGAAGAACTACAAAAAAAAAAAAAAAAAAACCCAAAAAAACAAAAAACCAAAAAACAACACAATGGAAATATGTACATGCATATCAATAATTACTTTAAATGTAAGTGGACTAAATGCCATGATCAATAGACATAGGGTGGCTGAATGGATGAAAAGAACAAGACCCATTTATATGCTGTCTACGAGATACTCACTTTGGATCTAAAGACACCCACAGGCTGAAATGGAAAGGATGGGAAAAGATATTCCATGTATATGTAAACAAAATGAAAGCTGGGGTAGAAAAACTTGTATCAGATAAAACAGACTTTAAAACAAGGACTGAAACAGAAGATAATAAAGGGCATTATATAATGATAAATGGGTCAATTTAACAAGAGGATATAACATATATAAATATTTATGCACCTAACATAGAAGCACCTAAATATATAAAGCACATATTAACAGATATAAAGCACATATTAACAGACATAAAGGGAGAAACTGACAGTAATATGAAAATAGTAGGGGACTTTAATATCACACTTATATCAATAGGTAGATCATGCAGACAGAAAATCAATAAAGTAACATTGGCCTTAAATGACATATTAGAGCAAATGAACGTGATAGATATATATACAACATTCCATGTCAAAACTTTTGAATACACATTCTTTTCAAGTACACATGACACATTCTCCAGGACAGATGATATGTTAGGCCACAAAAAAGTCTCAGTACGTTCAAGAAGACTGAAATCATATCAAGCATCTTTTCTAATGACAACAATCCTCAATCACTAGAATCAAACTAGAAATCACTCACAAGAATAAAACTGGAAAATAATTCACAAACACATGGAGACTAAACAACATGCTACTAAAAAAAATCAATGAATCCACAAAGAAATCAAAGAAGAAATCAAAAAATACCTTGAGACAAACAAAAATTGAAACACAACTTTTTAAAATCTCTGGGTCCCAGCAGAAGATGTTTTAAGAGAAAAGTTCATAGTGATTAGGCTTATCTCAAAAAAAGAGAGAACAATTTCAAATAAACAATCTAACTTTGCATCTAAAGCAAATAGAAAAAGGAAGAAAAAACAAAACCCGAAGTTAGTAGAAGGAAGGAAATAATAAAGATCAGAGCTAGAAGGAAGGAAATAATAAAGATCAGAGCAAGAAGAAATGAAATAGAGACTAATAAAAAGTAGAAAGGATCATTGAAACAAAGAGCTTATTCCATGAACAAAAAAAAAAAAGCAAAATTGATAAATCTTTAACAACTTGTTAGCAAGCAAATCTTTCCTGTCTTAAAAAGAGACAGGAAATGAAGTCAGAAATTAAAAAGGTGTTACAACTGATACTACAGAAATAAAAAGGATGATGAGAGACTGCCATGAACAATTATATGGCAACAAATTAGAAAACCTAGAAGAAATGCATAAATTCCTAAAAACACTCAATCTTCTAAGGCAATCATGAAAAAATAGAAAATCAAAACAGACCTATTACTAGTCATGAAATTGAATCAGTAATTTAAAAATTCTCAACAAAGAAAAGTCCAGGACCAGGATTCACAGCTTCACTAGTGAATTCTATCAAACATTTACAGAAGAGTTACTACCTATCCCTCTCAAATTATATCAAAAACTGAAGGGAAATAACAGACCAATATCCCCAATGAACATTGATACAAAAACCCTCAACAAAATATTAGCAAAATGAACTCAACAATGCATTAAAATGATCATACACTGGTTCAACATCTGAAAATCATCCAATGTGTTGCAACAAATTAACAAAAGGAAACATAAAAATTAGATTGGGTTGACCAAAAAGTTTGTTCAGGTTTTTCTTTTTGGCCAACCCAATACAGTCATCTCAATAGATGCAGAAAAAGCATTTGACAAAATTCAGCATCTATTTATGATTAAAAAAAAAAAAAACAACTCTCAACAAGGTTTGTATAGAGGGAACATATTACAACATAATAAAAACCATATATGACAAACCCACAGCTAACATCATGCTCAGTGGGGAATATCTGAAGGAATTTCCTCTAAGATTAGAAACAAGACAAGGATGCCAAATTTATTGCCACTTTTATTCAACATAGCATAGGAAGTCTTAGCCAGAGCAATCAGACAAGAAAAAGAAATGAAAGAAATCCAAATTGGAAAGGAAGAAGTAAAATCAACACTATATGCAGATGAATGTGATACTATATATAGAAAATCCTAAAGATGTCACTAAAAAACTATTAGAGCTCATCAGTGAATTGAGTAATGTTGCAAGAGACAATGAATTTAATAAAGTTCCAGGATAAAAATTAATATACATAAATCTGCTGTATTTCTATACACTAATAATGAACTATCAGACAGAGAATTTAAGAAAACAATCTCATTGAAATTGCATCAAAACTAATAAAATACTTAAGATTAATTTAACCAACAAGGCGAAAGACCTATACTCTGAAAAGTATAAGACATTGGTGAAAGAAATTGAAGACAACACGAATAAATAGAAACCTATCCTGTAATCATGGATTGGCAGAATTAATATTGTTAAAATATCCATATTACCCAAAGCAATCTACAGATTCAGTACAATTCATATCAAAATACCAATGGCATTTTCTTTTTTTTGCAAAACTAGAACAAGGAATTCTAAAATTTGTATAGAACCACAAAAGACCTCAAATAGCCAAAGAAATCTTGAGAAAGAAAAAGCTGGAGGTATCATGCTTCCTGATTTCAGTCAAAAGAGTATGGTACTGGCGTGAAAACAAACATATAGTTCAACAGAACAGAGAGCCCAGAAAGAAACCCATACATCTATGGAAGATTAACTTATGATGATGGAGGCAAGAATAGATATGGAGAAAAGATAGTCAATAAATGGTGTTGGAAAAACTGGACAGATACATGCAAAAGAATGAAACTGGATCACTATCTTATACCATATACAAAAATAAATTCAAACTTGGTTAACGACTTGAATGTAAGACCTTGAAACCATAAAACTCCTAGAAAAAAGCATAAGCTATATGCTCTTGGACATCAATCTTAGCAATATTTTGGGGGGCTCTGACTCCTCAGGTAAGGGCAACAGAAGCAAAAATAAACAAATGGGACTACATCAAACTAAAAAGCTTTCACACAGTAAAGGAAGCCATCAGCAAAACAAAAGGTAACCTACCAAATGGGAGAAGATATTTGCAAATCATATATCTGATATGGGGTTAATATTTGAAATATATAAAGAACTTACACAACTAATATCTAGATTAAAAAATGGACAGAGGACCTGAGTAAGCATTTTTCCCAAGAAGAGATACAGATTGCCAACAGGCACATAAAAAGATGTTCAACATCACTAATCATCAGGAAAATGCAAATTAAAACCACAAGGTGATATCACCTCACACTTGTCAGAGTGGTGATTATCAAAAAGACAAAAAATAACAAATGTTGGTGAAGATGTGAAGAAAAGGGAATTCTCATGCACTGTTGATGGGAATGTAAATCGGCACAGCCACTATGGAAGATATTATGAAATTTTTTCAAAAAGTTAAAAATAGAACTACCGTGCTATCAAGCAATTCTTCTACTAGGTATTTATCTAAAGAAAATGAAAATACTAACTCAAAAAGATACATGCACCCGCTTGTTCACAGCAGCATCATTTACCACAGCCAAGATGTGGAAACAAACTAAATGTCCACAGACAGTTGAATGGATAAAGAAGATGTGGTAAATATATACAGTGGAATATTATTCAGCCATAAAAAGATTGAAATCTTGCCATTACAACAGCATGAATGAACCTACAGAGTATTATGCTAAGTCAGACATAGAAAGACAATTATCATATGATTTTACTTACCTATGGAATCTAAAAACCCAAACAAACAAAACACAGAAAGAGACTTATGGATACAGAAAAAAATTGGTAGTGCCAGAGAGGAAGGGGTTTGGCAAATAGGTAAGCATGAAGAGGTACAAATTTCCAGTTATAAAATAAATAAGTTGTGGACTTCCTTGATGGTCCAGGGGTTAAGACTCCATGCTTCCACTGCAGGAGACATGAGTTCCATCCCTGGGCAGAAAAGTTCCGCATGTCTCGCGGTATGGCTAAAATGAAATAAAATAAAATAGTTGCAGGGATATAATGTATAGCATTGGGATTATAGTCAATAATATTGTATTAACTTTGTATGGTGACAGATGATAACTGGAGTTATCTCGGTGACCATTTCAAAATGTACATACAGAGAATAACAAATATCATATGATATCACTCACATGTGGAATCTAATTTAAAAAGAAAAGAAAAGAAACAAATGAACTTATTTACAAAACAAACAGACTTACAGATATTGAAAACAAGCTTATGGTTACCAAAGGGGAACTGTGGAGGGGGAGGGATAAATCAGAAGCTTGGGATGAACACACACACACACTGCTATATATAAGATAGAAAGCCAATAGGGACCTACCGTATAACATAGGGAACTCTACTCAATATTCTGTGATAACCTATATGAGAAAAGAATCTAAAAAAGAATGAATATGTGTACATGTATAACAATCTCTTTGCCATACACCTGAAACTAACATAACATTGTAAATCAACTATACTCCAATAAAATAAAAAAAATACTTAAATATCAAATAACTATGATGTACACCTAAAACTAACATGATATTGTATGTCAATTATACTTTAATAAATTTTAAAAAAATACATTGTTTTATGAAGGAGAAAACAGAGGCCATAGACACTAAATGATCTGATGCAGATCACTTAATACTGGGATGATGGGAATGCAGCTCAACTGACTTGTACTTAAAATTGTTTACCAAATTTTTGTACTCATCATTCACTGATGAAGCTGTAGGCAGTCAGTATAAGAAAAGAACTAGTGTTATAGATGAACAAATATAGGGATAAAGCACTTCAAGAGCTTATTTGGAGTTAGTCATTAAGAGGATATACACTCAATTTTCTAAAATTATTTTTGAGTTAATATCTGCCTGAAAATCACGGAGTTCAGAGTGCCCCCAGTACTGTGGTTATAGCTATTACAGTGAGAAGTAGTATGACAACCTGGCCAGGTCTGTATCAGTGATCCAGGTGGAAAGTTTCTGCATTTCACTAGTAAATTGTGGCTCACTTTCCATTCATTAATGTGGTTCCATGCAACCTCTATACTATAACTCCATTAACTCTTTTCCTAGTTTCAAAGTATGATCAATTGAATTCTCAGAAAAGAACTGGGAATGTGACCATCTTTTCCTCCTTCCCAAGATTTAAACCTTCCATCCCCTAGTGTTTTCTTCTCTTGACAGGCAGTTGAGGACAGAATGTTGAAGAAAAGAGAACTCGTTTTTCAAGTCTTAGATTTTTATGCCCCTTACTTAGCTTTTACTTGCCCTACTTCCTGCTTGACCTCAGTTCAGAACACAAGATTGGCAGAGTGCACTGGAAGGACATAATAACAGATAATAATTATGAAGTAGTAGCACAACAGTACATAGAGTTTATTGAGAACTTACTCTTTATCCCTTCCCGGGTCCTGTGAAAAGCTCCATGTGCACAGCCTCATATAGATGTTGTCAAGCAATTAGTCCCAGGGTACACACCAGTGAATGCTGATGCCAGAACTTGACTCCACATTTGTCTAGCCCCCAAACCTGTGTATTTACCACTGTGCTGTTTCCCCTTCTGGCTCAAATGAAAGTCAAGAAGTTCAGGAAGAATTTCTCTAATATGGGTCCCAGTGAATGGCTGGTTCCAGGGAACTCTGATTCATTTTAATAGCCAAAATTTATTTAGAAAAAATAAATAACCACATGGGCAGTTCTTTCCACAAAGAAGTAGAGGAAAGCAAGCCAAGGATGAAGGCAAGCGTCCAACTGCTAATGGTGTGTCATAGATGCAATTATGTTCAGTGGTGATGAGGAGGCAGAAATTCCCCTGTGCACGGATTGTGTGCTTTTTCTAACAAGTTATATATGATTTCTGAGCCTCAGTTTTTTTAATTTGTAGGATGGGGCTAATAATCTTTATATCATAGTTTTTATTAAGGATTAAACATGTACACATGCAATTTGTAATATCTAGTATAGCTCCTAAATTTAGTAGTCACTCTGTAAATGTTAGTTCTAGCTCCTGTCCTGATACCCACCTAGTCCGATGTTACCAGTGAAGCAAGCATTGCCCACCCAGGGCTGTGGGTGGCAGGAACCCGGATCCCAGGAGTAAGTAAACCTGACCAAGAGGTTAGGCAAAGAAACACAGCTTACAGGGGAACAGCTGAAATCCAGACAGTAAACTCCGGATGTTTGAAACCAGTCAAATTGGAGGACACTAAGTACCTCCCTTAGGTCATCAAAGTAATTGGATTGAACCTAGGCAGCCAGGAAAGAGCCAAGAGTCACACATTTGCCAGTCAAAGTGGTGAGGTCCTCAAGCAAGGATTTAGAACTCAGAGTCCTACAGGATGACTAGGTTTGCTGGTCGGGGTCAGGAATCCATGCAGTTCTAAATTATAGATTTGTAGCACCTGTCGAAAAGAGATCTTGGGACAAAGGTCATGATCTTTGTCCTGAGCACCTGTCATGAATTGTTGTACACACTTTTTGCTCAGGTGCTATTCAGCCCCAGAGCATATTGGACATTTAAGTAGATATTCCTTGACAGAAAGGGAATAAAGAATTTGAGAATATAAGATTTCCTGAGGAAGGAAGGAAGCTGTGTTATTGTCTAGGACCACTGTGGGTCCCCAAACTGGGCTATAGAGGGTCTGTACTGTCTTGGGCAACTGAGAAAGAGGCTTCAGTCTTCTTGCCTTCAGACTCCCTATTCAGATCACAAACTTATCTAGGGTTATTGCCCTGTTTCTGTCCAATCAATATGATATAATAAATGCCTACTGGAGCTATATATTTGTTTAGTTATTATGAATACATAGAAGAGTTTTAATCTATTTTTATAGGACCTAAGATCACTAGTTAAAAACTGAAAGTTGTTCTACCAAATTTAAGGATGAGAAACTGAGGCACAGAGAAGTTAGTTTTCTAGGTCATCCAGCTAAATTTAGCGAAGCCACGACTTGAACCTAAGCAGCCTAGCTTCAGAGAAACCTGCTTAACTGCCATATTGTGTTTCAATTTAGAGAAACTTAAGTTCCATCTAACACCTAAATCTCCAGGAAAGCAAAGCAAAGGAAAAAATTGTTCTCCATTTTTCCTCCCTCCCTTTCTTGTACTTCCTAATTGCCCTCATTTGTTCATTTCTTGTGTGTTGGAGTTGCTGTCTCTTTTCATAGAAGTGGAGCATGTTGGATTTTAATTTTTAACTTTCTCCTAAAAAGACAATTTCTCATCGTATGTATTAGTTCTGCTATGTATTTTAAGATATAAAAAAATGGATGTGAAAAATTTTTGATAAGGTTATTAGCATCTGAAACTGAGCAGGACCTCAGTGGAGCTCCTTGGCATGGAAGCTTTTCTGTGTCCCTCGCTTCTTATTTGTGGGGAATAGACCCCAGCCTCCATGACCTTCCCAGAGTTCCAAAGGGAAGATTCAAACAGTTGCTAGTCAGGAAAAGGAGGGGATGCAGAGACAAAGGAGGAAACCACCTGAGGCTAGATCAAAGTAACCCGAGGAGCTCATCAGGAGACCTCCTGAGGCCAGTTTAGAGGAGTGCAGGCCATGCACACACCCTGATCCTTATCAGCAATTCCACCATTGAACTATTGCCATAAAATTCCTCACTGAATCCTCCCAGGTTGGGACACACAGTTTTTGAGGCAGGAGCCTGCTGTGTCCCCCTTTGCCTGGCAAAGCAATAAAGCTATTCTTTTCTACTTCACCCAAAACTCCGTCTCTGAGATTCGATTCAGCACCAGTGGACAGAGGCCGAGTTTTTGGCATCGTATCTATCCCTCAAAAATTTAAACTAAGACTTTGGTATGTGGGAGGATCCATGATATTCAGTAGCTGGATAGAAACAGATGGATGCAGAGCCAGTATTGAAAATGGCAGCTAACGTAATAATGCTGATGGATTTTCATAACACACTAAAATATAATCTTACCCTTTTTGTAACCTGACCTGTGCTGTGTTGACTTTAAGCAAATTTGTTTAGCCCCATAGGGTTTATTTTCTAAACCGATATACAAAGAAACCTATTTGTCATCTCACAAAAATTTTATCAGTGGGATACATTTGAAGAGGAGTTCAATTTTTTGCTAATCATATAAAAATGTAAGCTAAGTAGAATACTTCATAATTTCATGTCTCAGTGTGGTCAGACATAAAATGTGAAACTGAATTCTAGACAAATTTCATTATTCAGAAGTGATAGTAACAATCTCGTCAACATCTTTCACTCTAACTTTTTAGGTCTTAAATATAATCAAAACATAGTTATTGGCCCAAAATGAATCCTTATCATTAAAGAATTTTTCAAAATTATCTGTAGTACTGATATGATGCATATGCCAATAAAGACACTAAATTATCCTTACAGTAATTCAAGAGTCTAGTTCTTTTTTAAAAAATTTTATTGGAGTATAGTTGATTTACAATGTTGTGTTAGTTTTAGTTATAGGTGTACAGCATAGTGATTCAGTTATATGTATACATATATTCGTTTTTTTCAGATTCTTTTCTCTTATACGTTATTACAGAATATTGAGTAGAGTTTCCTGTGCTATACAGTAGGTCCTTGTTGGTTATCTATTTTATAGTAGAGTGTGTATGTTAATCCCAAGCTCCTGATTTATCCCTCCTCCCCACATTTCCCCTTTGGTAACCATAAGTTTGTTTTATGAGTATAGTTCTTTTATAATAATTTCTATGAATTTGCACCTAAGAACTGAAGATATATCCATGAGCAGGGTTAGAAAGTCACAGGCTGTGGTTTCTGAAAGGAGACAAGCTAGCAAACTTGTCACTGATGTTTCTGAATTCAAGTCTCTGGGCTTGTATTTTATGAATATTTACATATACTTCTGGCTAGATGAAGCCCTGCATTCAAGAGGCTTAACATTTTATCAACCAAATCATTATGATTCAGCATTTTCATGTCAATGCACAAAGGAATTGCTGAATGTTAAAAGGTCTGATGACAACTTAGTGTCCATATCTGTCATAAGATGTCCTCAGTATCCTGAGTTTGGACAGATTTGACTGAGCATAAAGTACATTTTGCTATATGTCTAATAAAACTTCTGTAATTAAAATATGACTTGGAGTCCTTGGCGACACCATAGAAATTAAGGCTTAATCAAAGGAACAATGCAAATAATTGTAGAAATCCTTTCTGAACTATGGGGTGGCATAACATGTACTAGATAAAAACTTGAATTTGAGAAACAGATAAACCATGATCTAAAACTGTATTTGACACTTAACCTCTTTAAGACTTCATTTCTGCACCTGGGAAATGGAGATAATAACAGTCCCTAACCCACATAAATATTTGTTACTGTGAGGATTAAATGAGCTAATGCAGATACATCTCTTAACACGTGGAAAGTACGACTGTAAACAGTAGGTATAGATCATAGGGCAGGAAATATTAAATAAAAAGGTAAAGAATTAATCATAGAAAAAGTGGAAGCACTGAAAATAACTTAAGGTTATTTTTAGAGTGCAAAACTCGTTTGTAGCCCTAAAGTTCAAAGTTCAAGTCAAATATTTATCATTATTCCCTTTTTGATGTTTAAAATTGGTACCTCTTGAAACTACTTTAGGGCAAAAATACATGAACTGAGAATAATTGTTAAAATATGTACAACCTGAAACAGAAACGAATCTTCAGCTCTGGTACTGTCCAAGGACTGAATAACTAAGACGATGTTCCTCAAATCCAAGGTGAATCAGTAAATTATGATTTGGTAAATTAATTACTAACCACTGTTTAGAAAACATTATCCATCAGATTTTAGAAGAGATAAGGGAAAACATGAATCTCAGGACACAACTGATAGAAAACTGAGGCAGTTTGTTTAATCTTTGATCTTCCACTTAATGTGTTTATGGAAACACATAATGAGGCTGGGGTGCATCTGGAGCCCCACAGAACGGGAAGGCCAGCTGCAGGAAATCACTAGTGGGATTAAAAGAATTGCACCCCTTCCTCAAAAGAAGTAGCTGATTTTAAGGAGAAAGTTCTAGTACTTTTTACACTTGAGTCACCTTGAGCAATTTTCTGGATGGGTAGTCAGAAAAATGAAAACATCTTGAAACGATAGAGGGGAGGTGAATTTGCCTTGAAGGCACAAGCCTGAGGTGCGGGTCGTGGCTGCCCAGAGGCCTCTAGCTTTTCTGAGATTCAGTTTCCTTCCTTTTCATTTTTTTGGCTGCAGGGTGTGGCATGCAGGGATGCCTCGTTTCTCCACCAGAAATAGAACCCACGCCCCCTGCAGTGAAAGTGCTGTCTTAGCCACTGGACCGCCAGGGAAGTTCTCAGTTTCCTCCTCCTCTAAAACCCTGGGAGGTTGGGTAAGAAGTAGTGGTTTTCAAAGTGACTTTACTTGACCCTTTAAGTAAATCTCATGGAGAAGTCAAATAAATAAAATCCCAAAATTGTTCTTTTTGAAACAAAGTGTGTATGTGTGTGTGTGTGTGTGTGTGTGTGTGTGCGCGTGTGCGCGTGCGCGCGCGCGCTGTGGTCTGTGTACACGCGCCAATAGTGCTGTCCGCTTACCTTTCCATCCCTCACAGCATGGCTCCTCCCTCCCAGCGATGGCTCCCTCTCCTCCCACCAACCCCTAAGGCTTCTCTGTACCAGAGCATAGGAATTTCAGAGAACAGTTGCCAACACTGAACCGGATGAAAGTCATTGTTCTTCTCAATTGTTTTATTGTTGGTGTCTCCAAAGAATTTAGATAGTCAGCTTATAAAAGAGAAACATAAATAGCCATTAACAGAGTTAAAGTTCAGAATATTTAAAAGAAAAAAGGAAATGCCTTTTTATTTTACCATATAAGTACAAAGTACCATGAAAGACATTACAAAAGCTGGGATGGTTCTGGGGGCACAGGTCCTCTCATTCGCTGCTAGTGGAATTGTAAACTGATCTAGCATTCGTGGGACATATTTGATAATATACACCAAAAGCTTTGAAGACAGATGTACCATTTGACCACAAAATTCCTCTTCCAGTAATTTAACTCAGTGAAACAGATGGGAAAGAAGAAAGATGTACAGTTTACTTACCTGAGTTATTATAATGAGGAAAAGTGGAAACATCACTAATTACGCCATTATTATAGAATTTAAATACCTATATAACACATAAAGGAATTTTTAAATTTTTAAAATTTGAAGAAGTTTGAAGAAAGTGGTAAGTATAGGGAGTGTGAAATCTCCTGGTTCTTGCTGGGTGCTATTGGAAAAAACAATGAAAGACAGAAGGTGATTAATTACTAATTTAAGAAGATGTGTGAAAGCCAGAGGTTCTCTTAAGTGGCATAAAAAGAGACTCTCATTTCCAATAACGAGAGGGCAAAAAGTAGCTGAGAATAAGGCCAGGACCTAATTCTAAGGGCAGAAAAGCGCCAACTAATGAATCCTTAACCCTGGTAAATCTGCTATGTTCAGGACCTTGACTGCAAAGGTGTTTGACCCTGAGATTGGGATGGAGACATCTGAGTCCACGTACGTGGAAATCTCAGATCTCTAGTTTCCCTTGGACACTGGACCTAGAGAGGTGGCCCACTTTTTTCCTGTTAAAGTCTGACATTCCTGCCCTGCTTTAAGACAATGCAGAGGCCTCTGCCTTACAAGACAATACTCACCCTTTCAGAATCTATCCCCACCTCTTCTCCTGGCCATTAGAAAAACAACTAGGGTCAAGTCACAATACTGCCCTGCCAGACACAGGGTGGCACTAAATAGAAAATGCTGTGGGACTAGCCAGCGTGTACCAGCCAGAGCCTGGGGAGTGTATATGGGACTGAATTCTGAGGGTGCTGGATCTGGGCGGGCAGGTGGAACATGACCTTAGATAAGAGAGAGTTCATCAGCAGGGGAGCACTGTCTCACGATCTAAAATGTATTACCCTGTTGAGGCCCTTAGGAAACAGTGTTAACATACTAACACTCTTGGAAGCTGGAAAAAGTGATGGCCCTCAATAAATAAATGAGAGATGCTGGAACTGCTATGGCAGACAGGGAAGCAAAAGGTTCAGAGAAGTGAGAGAGCTGGGAGGGGTAAACAATGTAAACCCCAGCCCACTGTGGGAGAACTGAGAGGAAACTCTACCTACCAAACTGATAAGAGATGCTCTGATGAGGACCAGGTTGCAGCACTTCTGAGTAGCTCAGTGATGAAGTCTCTTATGGGCCAGGGGTGACACAGGAGAATGCTGTGACAGAATTGGGTTTCCTGATAGCAGTGGGGATGAGGGGTTCCAGAACAGTACCGACCAGGTGGCAGAACGTAAACTTTAGAAGCAGTATAGGTGCAATCATCATAATTGGTAGCAAGGTCTGAAAGACAGCCAAGGGGTGCTGGCCTGTAGAGAACCACAAAGATATTATGGGACGTGATATTCCTAGGTGCAGGATAAATGGACAGCCAATAAAAGGATTGCTCAAGTTATAAAAATTATACAGCCAGAGAAATCAAAGATTTATTGGATAGTCACCCCAATAAAACTTCATGATCTTTTGTCCAATTTTTGGACTTCTGCTTATTCTTAGATCCTGGGTCCTCATGAGGAAGTATCTTATAATATCACAGTAGGTGTATCTAACAATCCCCCTAAAACGACCTGTGGCCACTTACACTAGTAAGGAGAATACACAGATATTTTGAGGACAGTTAGCCATGGGGTGCAAGTTGAGGTTGATACCCTGGGATCCAGCACATCACCAAGAATCCCTTTTTAGAAAGAGAGAGACGGGGGCGGGGGTAGGAGTGAGGGCAATATGTAGATTAGATTAAACAATGGAATCCTATCCCAAGTCCAGCTCACTGGGTCCACATGTCCATCTGGTACTTCTTTTTCCAGTCCCCAAATATACAGTTGGAATCAATGCACGTGGTCGTTGGCACAAGGCCTACACTGCTTGCTTGTCCTGAGGGGTAAGAGCTAACATAGTAGGGAAAAATGGGAGCTCTGAAGTGGGCTTCTCTTCCACCCCTGCTACTCCCCAGCCAACGTCGTCATCGTCATCATCATCATCATCATCACTTCCCAGAAGAAACATCAGAGAACATTGCCTTTAAAAAGCTGAAGAATTCAGGGAGTGGTGGGCCCCATCATATCTTTATTTAATTCACCAGTCTGATCTTTAAAGAATAGATAGACCGTGGCAGATGCGAACAGCTTACTACATTAGGCAAATGGTAACCCCGATTGCAACTGCTGTATTAGATGTGGCAACTCTTCTAAAGTAGATCAACACAGACTTAAGTACACCAGTGTGGTGAATCTGTTCTGTTTTGTTTTTCCATAGCACGAAGGAGCAACAGAAGCAATATGGGTTAATGTGGGACAACCAAGTATGCAGCTATGCTTTGCTCCAGAGTTGTGTCAACTCTCCTGCTTTCTGTCATCATTTAGTCTGAAAGGGCCTGCACCATCTATCTGGACTTTCCAGAGATGGTTCATTACACTGATGACATCAAGTGCATCAGACAAGTAAGTCATGGCAAGTATCAGGCTTTTTTAAAAAAAAATTATGTATTTTATTTTTTATTTATTGGCTGCATTGGGTCTTCACTGCTGTGCGCGGGCTTTCTGTAGTTGCAGAGAGTGGGGGCTACTCTTCATTGCAGTGCGTGGGCTTCTTATTGTGGTGGCTTCTCTTGTTGCGGAGCACAGGCTCTGAGCACGCGGGCTTCAGTAGTTGCGGTGCGTGGGCTCAATAATTGTGGCTCGCAGGCTCTAGAGCACAGGCTCAGTAGTTGTGGTGCGTGGACTTAGTTGCTCCGCAGCATGTGGGATCTTCCCGGAACAGAGCTCAAACCCATTTCCCCTGCATTGGCAGACGGATTCTTAACCACTGCACTACCAAGGAAGCCCAAGTATCAGGCTTTAAGTAAAACATAGCTGATCCAGAGGGTAGAAGATAAACCCTATGAGAATTCAGGCTTCCTGTTTTGACCAGTGTACCTGGTAATCCAAGTTCATGGGAAAGAAGCATCTTGAGGTAAAACATATATTGACTCGTTGGCAATGATAGATAGCTTGGCTGATTTTGTTCAGGGTCTTGGAAGGATAAAGCCTGAAAAATCAGAGACCAAAAGGTATGGGGAAAAAGCATGGGTATTTGTATTAATCATGTCTTATTATTCTGTATTTTTGATGTTTTGACATCTTGGGGCTGACCCTGGTGTGACTGTTTGTCCCAGGGCTAGCTAATTTCCAAAGATAGCAAACAACTCACCTGCAGTTGGACCTTTTGTATATAAAACAACCGCCAACTTTATCAGCTCCTATGCTCTGGGCATCTATTCCTCTGCCCTAATCATGCAGGTCCAGGTAGCAGACAACTAGGGAAAGTCCCTACGTCCCAAAGCCTGAAGAAGTTATTCAAACTAGCCAGTCCTAAACTTGCTTATCCCGTCTAAGCTACTCCTTCCCACAGAAACCACAATAAAAGTTCTTGCCACAGGTTCCCCCTCCCCCTCTGCCTTCTGACTGACTTTTCTGTGTGACTCCCTATGGTGCAGTCTGCCTCCTTCTCTTGGGATCTGTGACTATAACAAACTGTCTTTTCAGTGGCAGTTGTCTCCTGATCTGTTGGCCTCACCATATCTGAAAAATAATAAAACCTATACTTGAAAGTAGGATGGTCTTATGGGAATTGCCATGAAGTATGCAGAATTTGATATCACATGCCCACAAGAGAGCATCCACGAAAAAAGAGGCATGAAACAACCAAGTAGACAAAATGAGTCAGCTGTCAAATGATACTCAGCCAGGACTATCTTTGGTGAGCTCATGGACACATTAATCATGGTAGCAGGCATGGAGGCCTTGCATGTGCCCAGCAGCATGGACTTCTGTTCACCAAGACTGGTCTAGCTGCCATGCTGCTGGACATCCATTTGTTCTCCTATTACAGACAGCACTGCTCTAAATATCTTTGTACAGATCTCTTGCTATTCATACACCAGTCTCCTGGTTTGTTTTTGGTTTTGTTTTTAATAAACGTGTGCCCTTTGCATGGCTCACTGCATGCCCAGGGCTGAATGTAATCTTAGCAAGATGTTTCTGCCATCTTATATAAATATAAAGAAATGTTGAAGTTTCTCTTTACTATTTGTGAAAGGTACACATCTGCAATGAAATCCATCCGTGTTACTTAGTGAGTGGGCAGGGAGCTTGCGGCACCAATGGGGCTGGAAATGGAAGGAAACAGTTGATTTACTCCATGCCATCATGTAACTTATAATCTCACTGGGAATTCCTATCTCTCACTGAAAGACAGATCTTAAATGATAGAAAAAAAGTGTAAAACTGAAAAGAACTTAAGGCCTAAACATCTAATTGTAAGAAAAATTATTTAATAAATAATTAAAACCTATGAGCTTGAAATGATTAAACATTGAAATTTTGGTACTGTGTCCATGTACAAAACAAGCTGAAGGAGAATGAAATATTGTTTTCATAGTCTTATTTTTCTTTTGGTTTAATTTTGAAAGTAAATCCCGCTGATTAACAGATGACTTTTGCACTTAATCCAGAAAATTTCTACTGAATGGAAAAGCAATTTACAAGAACCTTTACAAAGAAATGTCATGTTAATAATAATGTTTTCAAAATTGATTTTTTTTTCTTTAATTGATCTTTTCAATGCTGACTCAGACTAATTTCCATCAGTATTGCTTGTTTATTCATTTTCCCGTCAAGGCTTTAATTAAAAGGTTAAAAATTGGGATTTTCCTTTTGTTAGTTTGATTGTAAGTCTAAGTTGAGAGAGCTGAAACTATTTGGCTTTCTTCTGCCATAATTCCAACACCAAACAAATTTCCCAAATGCCTTGTTATATTTCAGGATATATTTGGTATATGGTTGCCATGTTAGCAAAAACAAAACTAAACTAAACTAAACTAAAAACAAAAAATAGGATGCCCAGTTAAATTTGAATATCATGTTCAAATTTCAAAGATCAGATTGATTTGGGGTGGGAAGATGAAGATTGCTGAGCTTCTGGGTTACACCTGACAGATAGAACAGAGGCAACTATCTGACAGTGATAAGATGCTCACACTTACAACCTGGTCATTATCATTAGCAATTGAGGCAATGCATGTTACAAATATCATAACAAAATACCCCTCTAGCTTCAGTCTTAGTCTGATCAGCATAGATCAGTGCACCAACCAGTCTGGAAAAAACCTTAGAACAGAAGAGCATTCACTTTTTTGAGGTTGGGTAAAATGAATAAAAAATCCCAGAACGCTAAAATAAGAGAGAATTAATATTATTAATAGATAAGAAGAGGACCACCTATTTTTCTTGAGTTCAGAGACTCCAGGAGGCTCTGCTATTGTCAAAATTATGCTTTTCTTTTCCCTCTGTTCACTTTGTTTTTCTTTGGGTGATAATCGATGCCTAAAACCTCATGACTTTGGCTTTGAAGGATATTAAAATGTCAATAGCCCAAGATGCTTTGTTTTGTTCAAGGCAATGGTGAGCCAAATTGGTAGGTTGTCACTGGGAATCTCAACCTTCACTGCACCTTAGAAATCCCTGGAGAGTTAAAACAAAACAAACAAACAAACAAACAAACAAAAAACAAAACACAACAAAAAACTATCAATGTCCTTGGCTCCATCCTGAGAGACTGATTCAGGTTTTCTAGGCAAGACCCACCATCGGACATTATCAAAAAAGTTCCCTAAGTGAATTTTATATGCAGTCAGGGTTGAGCGTGAGTTTGTTGCAGGGTGGGTTGGATTACATGTGGGCAGCAAGGTCAACAGAAGTTTTTCAGTGGTGTCAACAGACTGCGCAGGATTGAGCTGGGGGTGCTCCAGGCAAAACACACAGAACAGGCTTGGTTGCTGTATCATAAATCATGGGGAGATTCCTGGGTGTTTTCTGCTTCATCTTAGTTGAAGTTGTCCTTATACCTTAGGTCTGGACTGCAGCTTGTAGCTGTCTTCTGAGAGGGTGAGTCCTTGTGCCCCCTCCAAATACGCTTAGAAAGACCCATTTTTCTACTAAAAGAGCCTGCTGAGTTCTCATCCACCCACATATTTTTGTGTATGTCTTTCATTTGTATTACTTGTGGATTTAAGACTCAAGGGTAGTGTTGATGCTTTCTCTGTAAGTTTGGTTCATCGGGGAACATGTGTTCTATTTTTTTAGATGAATTCTTAGTGGATGAGGGCAAAGATTTTGAGTAGACGTTGACCCTGGTGAATGGAGTGGCTTTTACTTCAATATTACAAATACATTTGTCATGGTTTGAGCGACTTCACCTTGTTAAATCCTATTTTATGATGAATTGCATCATTTTATTATTAATTTTTAAAAATATTAAACTGATCTGCATCTCTGGAATAAATGCAATTAATCATGATGTATGGTCATGATGTATGATATATGATCATACTTATGAAAACTAAATGCAAAAATCATGAGCAACAAACATATATATGATCTATTTTTCAGGAATGTGACTGCCCTGTAATTTCCTGAAAAGAGAAAAAATTGGGGTTATCAAATATAACTTTATTAGTTTCACAGTTGTCAATACTCAATCCTCTTGAAGCTTGAAATATATTTTTCTTTCAGTTTTTCAACAAATCTAAGAAGATATTACTTTGCATATGTACTGTGAATAATGAACACAAGGAATTCATGATGAGTGGTGAAAAAGATATATATCAATAGATATAAAGAAAATTTTGATAAAGTTAGAGCATTTCAGGGTTAAACTAAGTCTGGTAGGTGTCCTTTGATAAAAATTTAAGAAAGAAATGTATGATCTGATACAATACAGTATTTTTCTTAATATGTTTTTAACCTTATAATAAGGTTAAACATATTAATAAGATAAAACATATTAATTAGATAAAATGAAAAATTCAGAAAAATATAAATAAACTAAAGAGGCAAAACCTATTATAGTCACAGTTAACATACTACATTCTTTTCTTTTTTTTAAGGATAAAACAGCTATTGAAAATCAGGCTTGTCTCTCCTAGATTTTCTTTATTTTTTGAATTACTTTCTTTCAGGCTATTTCCATCCGTTTGAAAGTAATTGGGATATTCTTGTATAGTCTATATATACTTTTATATTTTACTCTTTGCACTGTATGTTTTATTGATTTTTTTTCCAATACAATTAAAAATTCCTGAAAAAAAAAAGATTGAATATTATCTCTTCATATTGGCTCTGTTACTAGACATTTAGGTTATTTCTAAATTTTCACTATTATAAATAACTGCATGTTGCACACTTTTGTATCTGCGTTACATTTCAATAACTTTTGAAAAAAAAAACCATATTTTTACATTATGGGACCAAATTTATCCTAAATACTTGCTACTCAAAGTGTAGTCTGTGGAACAATAGCTATAGCATGCCTAGAATCTCAAGCCCCAGGCAGACCTACTAAATCAGAATCTGCACTTTTAAGAGATGGTGAGGTGCTTCCTGTGCACATTCAAGTTGAGGGGACATTGTCTTAGAGTCAAGTTCATCTACACTAAGCCGATTGGTTCACTGAGAGACTTGGATTGTCCTGATTTGTTCACTGAAAGGAGGCTCAGAGCATCCTGATTGATTACCAGCAAGACACTCTCAGCCACAGTTTCCTGCCCTACTTCAGCTTTCCATCCTAACTCCCTGTGAACAGGATATTCTCAACTCTGATTACTCATTAGCACTACCTGCAAAGTTACTTAAAAATATTGATATTTGGACCCTACCCCAGAGCTATTAAATACAAATCTCTTGGGGAAGGACAGGGGTTTTAAAAAAGCTCTCTAGGTGTCTAATAGACACCAGGGTTGACAATCATTGTAAATGAATCGAGTGAAGAGAGGAATGTAGTTGTCAAGTGATAGAAGATGATTGTTTTTCATCAACCTGTCCTGCTGTCAAAAGCTGTACTCTTCTGTGCCATCAGTACTAAATCTGCAGAGCCCCAGAGAAGGGGAGAGAAGACTGGAAATGTGGTTTATCTGGCTAGTGTTTGGAGATTGAAGGAGTTCCTTTAACCAAATTTCCAGTAAAAGGATTATACTCCAAAGGATTCAGAGCCAAATTTAAAAGCCCAGACAATCAAATGACTGCATGTGTACTTTGTTTTGTAAGTGAAAGGCAGGCAGGTTGAGAGGATGGTTGCCATTTAAGGCAGGCCTTCCAAGAAGAGTTGAGTGTAAGTAAAACAATCAAATGAGTTTTTTTTTCTGGAAATAATCTCCACAGAACTAATTTTATTTGCAATGATTAATGTTTCAAGTCCTTTTAATATTTATCAGATTATTTGGAGAGCCAAAATATATCTTGATAATTCAAATTTAATTACAAATTATGAAATAAAACAACTGGACATATCATTATATCTCAAGCCATGGAATTTTCAACACCATTGCATTCTCTTTAATAAGGTTTGAAAGTTTGGTGTTGGCTATCGCCTCAGTTTATGTTTGCTTTGGCCTCCGTTCACACTAAGGCTTTGTGAAATGCCTAAAGTGTTATTATATTATTTCTAATGCCATAATCTGCTTTTAGCTATAGCAAGATTAAGAAGAATTTAAAAAGTTAGTCTTGGGACTAATATCAGTATATCATCTTTTAATTCTATTCCAACCAGTTATTTGCTTCTATTTGTAATATATATCTAACACTTCTAAGAAAGAAAAGGGATAGTTTTCAATAAAGCCAAACACACACACAAATATACATCTAATTATCAATACTTTATTATTTTAATTACCTAACTACAATCTGCAACTCACAAATTTATTTCTTCCTTTCCTATCCTTTTGCTGGGCATTTTTTTTTAAAAGAACAGAAACAAGGACAAAATATATGTTTAACCTGTAACCTTTCCCTTTTTTTAACTTCTTAAATTTAGGATATCCTTATTACCAAACTGTGTCTAAATTATGTTGTTCTTTTCTTGGATTATCACGGAAATGAGTTTCTTCCCTCCTCCCTTGCTCATCCTCCCTTTAGTGTGTTCAGGATGCTATAACAAAATACCAAAGACTGGGTGGCTTACAAGGAACAGAAATTTATTTCTCACAGTTCTGGAGGCTGGAAGTCTGAGATTCAGATGCTGGCAGATTTAGTGTCTGGTGAGAGATAGTTTCCTGATTCATAGACAGCTGCCTTTTCACCGTGTCCTCACAAGGTGGAAGAGACAAGGAACCTCCTGGGGCCTCTTTATAAGAGCACTAGGGACTGGACCACCGCTCTCATTACCCAGTTGTCTCCCAAAGGCCTCACTTCCTCATACCATCACAATGAGGCTTAGGATCCAACATATGAATTGAGGGGTGGGGCCACAGGCATTCAGTCTATGGCATCCTCTTATTCTAAGTTCTAGATCCATGAATTGTTGCATTTAGTCTGTATACAGGTAACAAAGCTAACCTTTTAAGGAGAGAGGAGTAGAGGGAGGAGAGAAATAGGTGAAGGAAATTAAGAGGTACAAACCTCCAGATGCAAAACAAATGAGTCATGGGTATGAAATGTACAGCAGTGTGGAGAATATAGTCAATAATATTGTAATATCTTTGTAAGGTGACAGATGGTAACTAGACTTATCGTGGTGATCATTTTGAAATGTATAGAAATAGTGAATCACTATGTTGTATACCAGGAAATAACATAGTGGTATAGGTCAATTATACTTCAAAAACTAACTCAAATGAAAAAGGGATCAGATTTGTGGTTACCAGAGGGGTGGGGTGGGGTTGGATGAAGACAGTCAAAAGGTACAAATTTCCAGTTACAAGATAAATAATACCAGGGATAATGTACAACATGATAAAGATAATTTACACTGCTGTACCCTACTGTGAAAGTTGTTGAGAGTAAATCCTAAGAGTTCTCATCACAAGGAAGACTTTTTTCTCTATTTCTTTACTTTCGTACCTATAAGAGACGATGAATGTTCACTAACCTTGCTGTGGTAATCATTTCATGATGTATGGAAGTCAAATTTTTGTGCTGTGTGCCTTAAACTTACACGGTGCTGTATGTCAATTATATCTCAATAAAACTGGAAGAAAAAAACTTGCAAGGAAATTCAGAAATTGTTATTAATGAAAGGGCCTTTGCTGCAGACTAAATGTGTGCATTTCCTTCACAGGGGATGAGCCTCAGAAATCACCAATGAAATTTTAATGTGGAATATACTCCTTTTCAATCAGAAAAAGTTCTTCAAGTCTGTGGTCAATGATTAAAAAACAATAACAACAGTATTTTCCATTCATTTTAAAAAAACCTGCTCATACTACCAGACAGTTTACTGATTTTGGTCAACAATTGTACAGATTACACTTGAAATTAACCAGAGTTAAATCGAATGAAGAATTTTACTTTCACTTTCTGAAGGACTTTCATGAACCATCTTGATGCTCTTAAAATCAGCAGGGAGTGAAATGAGCTACCTTGACACTGTATTTCTCTTGCCCTGGCCTGAGACATTATCCATCCTAGATTCACAGGGTGGCTTTTGTGCTTTTTTTTCTCTCCACAAGTGTTGAGTAAAAGGTATTCTCCTTCTATATTATCAATAAGAATGTTTTTTTCTTTATAAAGATGCAGAGAAGTATCATTTCCAACTTCTCCTCTCTTCAAAGTTGTAACAGATTCTCCAAGTAACCCCATGGAACTCGAGTATTTTGTGGTTCATACTATATTGAATGTGTCTTTTGCCCTTCTATAGGTCAAAATAAGTGCCAACCTGTGTTCCTCATTTATCACAATATTCTAGGAAAATAAGAAAAGGCCAAATGGATCCCCTTGAATTACTAGAAATTTTCCGTAGATTTGCCAAGATTAGAACCCACAGGTCTTTCCAAAACGTTTTGGATTAAGCAATTGTAATTGACCTTTATTTTTATAAATAATACTATGGGCATTAAAAAGTCTTTTAGATGGTGGGAAAATGGCAAAATAAATTCTGAGAGTGAGATGGCGAAAATGATCAGATAATAACAACTGAACCAAAATTATCCAACACAAACTAATGTGATCAGAATGATTTGAGCCTCAATCAGGAATATGGGGCCATTTTAGAAGAATTTCATGGGTCTCTAAGGTGATTTTGGTTTATAACTCTATTTTAGATGAACAGTTTTATGCTTTAAAAACAAACAGCTGTACAAACTGAAGTTGAAAATCTGTGTATTTCCATGTCTAAATACTTGATTCCTTTCTGTATTTCTTTATTTTAATGCTAGTTTTTAATCTACTGCATCCTTTTGTTTGTTACAAAGTTAGCCTCGTGAGACCAGTGAAATAAACATCAAAATGTGTTTTTCATTTCACCCAACTACAATCTTCGTTGTTTTCCTCCTTGTATTTTAATTTTACTTTTAGCTTTCAAAAAAGGAACAATAATACCAGATGGTACAAGTCTGATGCCATTCTTTGACTCTTTATGTAAAGTCAGGTGGTTGGCAACATAAGTTGTTCACTCCAAGGATGCATTGGAGTTCCACAGATGGGTAGTCTCAGGAACGTTCATAAAGTAGGTGAACTCGTCTTTGGTCCATTCCTGCTTGTCATAACAGCACCTCTTTCTTCCTTAGTCTCATCTAGGCCCAATCCTATAAACATTTTTTTTTTTTACAGGAGTTCTAAAGTATTCACTGAAGGTGCTAACTGATAATTAAGATGCTAGCTACTATTAAGGGCTGGTTATTAGTGGAGTCCATTCAGTCTCCACTCTCTGTAGACCCTGAATTGGATTCTGAATCAGTGGGGAGTTGCCCAGGCTACTCCCAAACTATGGATCTTCAGTGAAGTAACCTATATTGGAGAGTTAACCTGTATCTGCCAATGATGAAACGCAATGACACTTCCCTCTAGGAGCCCATGCCACAGTAAAGAAATCTATGAATGAAAATTTCTCACCACAAATGACAGGTGCTAAGAATTTTGAGCTTCCTAAGCTTTATGGGTTTTTCCATAGTGATTTAAAGAACTATTAAACTTTTAAATGTGTTGCCTAGATAGTGGAATGGGGATGTTTTAGTGATGAAAGCTAGATGGACCTATAGATCAGAAAAACTAAAAAAACTATAATGGTTCTAATTTGTGTAGTTAATAGGACCTATAAATGATAAATTATCTGTTGCTTACTGCGTCCATGGTAATCAAGTATGGTAATATCTATGAACCTACTCTTGTCATTGTCTGAAGTTTTAGTATTGAATTGTTAATTTTAACTCTTTAATAATGAAAGATTATTAAGGATAAAGTAGCCATCATACAAGGTGATAAAACTCTTGGTCAGTTTCATTATGATATCAAAATCTAATTGCATAAGTTTATTTTCTTTTCTATGCTTACAGATGTGTAGAAATAGAATCAAGCTTATAGATAAGTTTGAGCTACAGGCCTGATATGTAGGTGCTATTCAGAGCTGTCATTTTTGGGTTGGTTGCTATGAGGAAATTATCAGACCTAATGTAAAACGTGAGGACAAAGAAGCATTCCAGACATCAGTCCTGGAATAAAGCCAGCAGCAGGTCTGACCCAAGCTGGGAAAAATCACATTAAGACCTGCCATGGATGGGGCTGGTCCAGAATGCACAGTGGGCTACATCTATGAGAAGGCATCAAATCCAAGAAGGGAGGAGATACGAGTTATCCTACATTTCTTGGATCTGGAAGGGAATTCGGTTGCCAGAAAACCAGATGGGCCTTTTGAGGCAGACTCCTCTATTCTTTAGCTGCAGAACATGAGCTCCACAGAATAGGTGATGGGAGGCCCTATAGCTGGAGTGGGGGCTTCAAATGATTCTGAGTGACTTCACGATTCATTCTGTCCCAGTCGTGGTCTCCTTGACCATCTGTGGCCACATAGTGAAGCTAAATCTGGCTTCTATACCCCGACATTGAATTAAATCTCAGAGACAGAGTTTTGGGTGAAGTAGAAAATAATAACTTTATTGCTTTGCCAGGCAAAGGGGGCCACAGCGGGTGAATACCCTCAAAACTGTGTGTCCCCCTAGAGGGGGTAGTGAGGAGTTTTATAGTAATGGTTCAAAGAGGGTGTGATCAGCTCATGGACATTCTTCTGATTGGTTGGTTGGTGAGGTAGTCGGAGTCAGCATCATCAACTTTCTGCTTCCAGTTGGTCTGGGGTCTTCGTGCTTGTGGGCAGCACACAGTTAACTTCCCCCACCTCTGTGGGTTTCAGTATCTGCAAAACAGATCAAAGATATTGTTGTGTACATCTCTTGAGGGGGAACCAGGACCCTGCCCTAAGGATATTGTTTCTTTTGACTATTCCTTCCTTGTCTCCTCATCCCCTTCCTTCTCTAATTAGCAACTGTTTGAACCTGCTGGTTGGAACTCAGGGAAGGTCATGGAGGCTGAATGAAGCCTATTTCCTATAATCGAGAAATGGGGGACACAGAAAATCTTTTGTGCCCAGGAGCCCCACAGGGTCCTGTCAGTATCAGTAGTGTTAGGTAGCAGGTGCCCCAGCAGAGGGCGCTGTACATAGTGAAGGAAGGAAGGCATTACTGCCTCCCGCAGTAAATGTGCGGCTTACAGAGCTTCGGTCAGACTTCCCAGGTTCAAATCCTGACACCGTTTCTTGGATAGTGTTGTGATTTGGAGCAAATTACTTTGTCTCCTAAAAGCTTCAATGTTCTCATCTGTGTAATGGGGGTACTAACAGCATCAACCTTATGAGATTGTTTTGAGAATTAAATAAGTATATCCATGTATGAGTGTTTAGCTCACTGCCAGGCAGCTCTATGTATTTTAAACTCTCAATGCTAAGAGAAAGGCTTCTAGAATTCTCTCCAGTGAAAGAAATCACTGCCAGTAAATGGATTAGAAGTCTTATCATGGACCGCTTCTTTTCTCTCCATATAGTAATAAAAGGAAATGGCAAAATGGAAAACAAGGATGGTTAGATTGCTACAGGGCCCTGTTATTCTCAAGCATAAAGTTAGTATGTCTGGATAAATGGCTTCTGAAGAGAAGAGACTGTTTAAAATGCTCCTCTAAGGTAGGACTAACAATTGGCAATTTGGTGCTGACACATAAGCAGCTCATAATTTTATGACTAATGGGGAAGAGGCGAGATGGAAAATGTGGGCAGAATACGAGTATGTGACTGGGTAGGAAGGGTACTTTCTCAAAGAATGAGGCTACTTGGATCTGTTTCAGCTCTAAAGTTGAAAAGTCCCTACAATTTAGGTAAATCTATGTTCTTGCTCTCCCAAACTCCTTATTTCTGTATGATTGGTACGGTGATAAGACCAAAGCAATGACTCTAAAAATCAATCTTATTGAGCCCAAATGCTCCTCTCGGTTGGTGGGGGAGCCTGAAGTACTTCCTGTAACACTTCTGAGGTTGCCTTCAACCTGGGGGTGATACTGTCATGATTTATTAGCGATGTTTGCAGGCAGAGAAAAGTAAGTGCCTATAAACATACCGGGAAAATGGCATCCTTGGTAACGTACACCTGAATTCAAATGGTAGCTTCTTCACTTATTTATGAGGTCCTTGTGACCTTGAGTGAAATATTTAAGATATCTACCTTTATGATAAGTCATCTGGAAAAGTGGAGCCATTACCATCCATTTCTTCTTTAATTATTAGACTGAGTGAAATAACAAGGGCACCAAGTGGAGTTGGGTGCCTATTAGTTGCTCAGCCTATGTTAGGTCCACAGAACCCTCCAGAGGAGCCTCCAGGTTCACAAAGCATCTGTCAATGTGAGCAGCCTCAGTCTGGATCTGACAGTAGTCCACCCAAGACTCAGCTCTGTGCCCAAGAGAGGCTCCGGGCATTTGTGGAGTCAGCTCTGGGGAAGTGCCATGGCAGCATCCTCTCCCTTGTTCCTAATGTGCTACTTAGATGGCAAGAGAAACTGTTAACAGCATCCGATCAGGGTGTCCTTTCACTTAAATTGGAGTGCATTTTTCTTTTCAGAATGACCAGAAGAGTCCTTTAGTGACCACGATGAATTAGGATGAATCGTGGAATGTGATACCAGGAGAACTTATTTACCAGAAGGCCTCTCAGGGTGAGTATATGAGGGGGAAGGCTTAATGAATAGTGAGACCCCTGCCCCATGCCTGTAACATGTTCCAATGGGAGTAGATGGAGCTAGTGGAGTGATTAAGTGCACTGCACACTGCAGTGAGGGGAAGCACGGGAGAGTGCGGGGAGCAGAAGTGCTCAGCCCACTGGACAAATATGGCAGGAAGAAAAGAGAGAAGAGGGGGTGGCAGGCGGCAGGGCAAAAGAGGGAGAAAGTGGCAGAACTAACATGTCTGCTGATACTCGAGAGAGAAGATAAAACTGTATTCTATCTTTTTACTGAAGTATAATTGATTTACAATGTCATGTTAGTTTTCTGGTGTATGGCAAAGTCATTCAGTTATCTATCTATCTATTCGCTTTCATATTTTTATTATGGTTTATTACATGATATTGAATATAGTTCTCTGTACTATAGAGTAGGACCTTGTTGTTTATCTATTTTATACATAGTAGTTTGTATCTGCTAAACCCAAAGTCTTAATTTATACCTTTCCCACCCCTTTTCACCTTTGGTAACCATGAGTTTGTTTTCTATGTCTGAGTCTTTTTTGTTTTATAAATAAGTGCATTTGTATCATACTTCAGATTCCACATATAAGTGATATCATGATGTTTGCCTTTGGCTTACTTCGCTTTAATAGGATAATCTATAGGTTCATCCATGTTGCTGCAAATGGCATTATTTTGTTCTTTTTTGTGGCTGAGTAGTATTCCATAGTGTGTATTTTCTTTATCCATTCATCTGTTGATGGACATTTAGGTTGCTTCCATGTCTTGGCTCTTGTAAACAGTGCTGCTCTGAGCACTGGGGTTCATGTATCTTTTTGAAAAAAAAAAACCCTGTATTTTAACATCCCTCTACTTCCAAGCCCTAATAGCAACAAAGGAAGAGCATTTGCTAAATGCAGTCATTCCAGAGTCTCTGGCATTCCCCATGATGCCCTGGCCCTCTCTCTGGAATGTGTTTCCTCCCGTTCCATTCCCGGTACCTTTCTACTCATCCTTTTTGACTCACTGGCCTTTTGAAACCTCCATGAACCACACTCCTCTTGGTATGTTTGGCTAATCCCTCTTCTGTACTGGGTGTACTTTGGTCAGGCACCAATGCAATGTATGTCTGAATGTCTCCCCAAGGGAACAGTGAGAGCCTCGGGGCAGAGAACAAACTTTATTCTTTTTTATACCACCTCCCTTCACCAGCACAGCATTGGTGATTAATGCAGTGTTCCATGTGGAATTATTGAAATGAGAAGAAATTATAAAAACTGCCAAACTCATTTAATTCACTCAATCTTCTTCAATTTGGGTTATATTGCTGACATGGCTTTTGCTTTCTTTCTCCCTCTTTTTTCTCAGACTTTCGGAAGAATTTTTTTTTTTTTAAGAGGAAGTTAAATCTTTCTTCCTTTGTTCTTTCTTTTCCTTTCTTCCTTCCTTCCTCTCTCCCTTCCTCCTTCCTTCCTCCCTTCCCCCCTTCCTCCTTCCCTTCCTTCCCTCCGTCCCGCCTTCCTTCCTTTTTTGCTTCAAATGGTTTCTCAGTTTCTACAACATGCCAAGCACTGTGCTGGGCATGGAAAATAGAGGTATGAGAGACACCATCCTTGCCTTAAGGAAGAGAATATTTTAGTTTGAATTGAAAGAAAAAAAAAGAAAGCACACACATTAGAGTTTTCCACTGGAAGGTAAACTGCCATCAGCTGTTTGAACACATGGGCGAGCCACAGAGGGAATCTAGGGAAGACATCCTACAGGGGGTGATGACTGAAGTTTTGAGAAAGGATAAAATGTATCAGGCAACAAAAGGATGACAAAGATAACATAGCTAGAGGTAACTCCACTTGCAAAGGGAGAGAGGGACGGCACAGTCTGCTTCAGGAAATGCAAAGATTACTTGTGTGACTGTAGTGAAAAGCACAAGCTGCCCAAGGAGAGGGAAAAAGAAGAGAGGGGCAGGGGACACATGGTAAAGGACCTCTTGTCCTCGCAAATCTCTCTGCCCTTTCTGCCCTTCGTGGTGAAGGCCTGAGGGAGTCATTGAAGGATTTTAAGCAGAGGAGAGGTACGATTGTGTCTGGTGAGTGTGAAATGGTAGCAAGAGATTAGGAGCAGGGAGACCCGTAGAGGGGCTGTTTTCAATGATCCAGGTAAGTGAATCAGGATGGTCTGGATGAAGCAGCCCTCCACAGGGGCAGGACTCATTCCAATGACTGGGGGTATTCAATGGAATTATTAAAAAATTAAAAATAGTAAAGCTAGAGGCATTTTACGGGGAGAGAGAAAATAGTAAAAGTAAAAATAATAGTAAAATAGTAATAGTAAACAGTAAACAGTAATTGTAAATAGGGGAAGATTTCAGCAATCGCCAAAAACATAATGATAAAAAGAAGGAAGTCAAGACCATCAAGTACAGTGGAACACTAGAAAGATAAAGGATTCTAGAAAACTTCCTTTGGGATTTACTGCTATTCCCTCCAGCACCCTGATAAGAGTAGGTATCTCTTCAGGTTTCAGAGATCACAATGGTGTGTGTAACTGAGGTTTTCTTATTCTCAGGCCCCTTTTTTATGTCCTATAATGCTCCCTGAATAAAGGATAAGCTTCCTTAAATGTCACACCATGAATTTCCTGCTCTCAGACTTCCCTGCCTGTGGATTTCTCCATCCTGTTTTCCAGCATGCAGCCTTTGGGTCTCTAAATCAGTACCTTCACTGATTCTCTTTCCTCTTCCTCTATGAAACTTTGTCCACATCCTAGTGCTACTTTCCTAAGACCCCTTCCCTTCCTCTAGTCTTCAGCCGTTATCCTATTTCTACCCAGGTACGTCAAACTTTTTGTGAAACAGGGTAGGGCATATCCAAATAAAATAAAGCACCCATTTTGATTCCTAATGGCACTGCAATTTGATTGCAGCAGTCTCCTGGCTGGTTTCACGTGTCTTTAGTCCTGTGCCTTCATTCAGTCCTACACAAAGAGCGTGAGTCATCCCCGGTGAGCTCTGTTTTGATCATCTCTCTTCTTCTCTGAACCCTGCAGGATCTCTGAGTTTCTACTGACGTCAAATCAAAACTGATCATGAGTCACTCTTTATCTAACTGGCCTCCACTTTCATCATAGCCTGATTTGTTCTCTCTGCCTAATTCAAGCTGCCTGGCTGGTTCAGAGCACACACACGCTGTCTCTTCCCCAGGGCATTCGCAGAGCCTTCCGCCCACCTGGCATGTTTCCGCTCCTCCGGCAATGTCAGTCCCCTGGTTGCTTGCTTCAGAGCCGGGCACAATCCTCACCTTCCTCTGAAAGGCTTTATGGCTTTGTCTGTATTCATCTCAGTCCCCCCAGCAAATCTCTCCCCACTCCCTTGCTCCATCTTTACATGCTGTCACTGAGTACTTTTATTCATTTATGTATTCCTTTACTTATGCATGCATTGCTGTCGTAAAATACTGGAGAGAAAGCTGTGAGCATGTAAGCCTACTCCACATAGGCTTACCATCTAGTGTAGGAGACATACACGAAAACATTATCACCAGAGACAGATAACCCAACACAGTAATGATTACTGTGAAGTAAAGTAAAAGATGCAGAGATTTTAGCAGGGCACCTGATCTAGTTGAACAGAGCTGGGAAGGCTTGTCTGAAAAGGTGGCAAAGGATGAATAGATCCCATCCGTTGAAGAATTGGCGGAGGGAGTTTCCAGACTGGTAAACAGCAGATGCTAAGTCCCCGATGGACGAATTATGAAGGAACTGTGATGTGTCTGGGTGACGGCAGTCCAGGCTGTGGGAGGGCTTCACACTTGCGTACGCCTCTCATAATGTGCTTGTCATGTGCTCACGGGCCCTGTATCACAAACAGTGTCAAAGTCCACCTAACGTCTTCAGTACCCAGATCAGTGTTTTCCAAACCTCCTTGATTCCTTGATGATAAGAATCACCTGGAATATTTGCTAAAATTCAACTTCGTAGGCTCTTTCCGCAGAACATCTGAGTCAGTGGGATCAGGTTAGGGCCCTGGAATGTGCATGTGGAAAGAGAATGCCAGGTGTTTTTTATCATCAGGGTTGTTTGGGATTCATCAATTTTTTTATAAGGTTTGGATAATTCCGAAATAATACGAAAAACAGGAAGTGGACAAATGGCAAACTGTAACAAAGCAGAACTTCTTAAAATCCTACTATCTTTGGTTTATCTTTTTTAAAAGCAAACATTACCAGCTGCTGGGCATATTAACCTGTCTGTGGATGTTGATTCCATAAATCTTTGCCTACTCCCCTGTCTGACCATGGAGTATTGGTGTCCAACACTGGCTTCTTATCAGAATACCCCCTCCACCCCAAGACTCTGGGCTGGAGCCTGGGCTTCTCTTGTTTTTCAAAGCTTCCCAGCCGATCCCAGTCCTCGCCAGGGTAGTCAGCCACTGCTCTTGGGTGTGTGTGGAAACAGGCAGTGTGTTTTTCTTCCTTGCTGCTCCCTTAACGCTATCAGTTCTTCAGATAGTGCAGGTTCAGGAATTTGGATCCACCCTCACTCTGCTGTTTGGTCACATACTTGTAAAACTCACATGATCCATTAGGATCCACCTCTGCAAGCTAAGTAGGGACTGGCCCCAGAAACCCAAGTACAGTGACTGTCTTGTCATTGGTAGAAGCCAGATGCCATCCAATAGCAGTGTCCTGAATACCTAATCTTCTGATTCTTTACTGAGGAATCACATACAGCTGCTTGCATGTCTCACCCACCTTTTTTTTTTTTTTTTTTTTTTTTTAGGGTAAGGGTTATATTAATGCCTATATCACAAATGGTAAGGGGTTCATGATGAAGCCTTGAGAAAAGGTACGGTGTGTTGGTTATATTTTACAAAATTCAGAAAGTTAGAATGAAGGAAGAAGAAATGTATCATCTGTCAGCTTTTGGCCAGGAATTAAAGGTTATTAAAATGGTTAGGGCGGTAGGACCTAGTAAAAGAGTCAGTTAACTGTGATCACAAGGAAAAAGACCAGATCAACAAGAAGAACATTTTCCCCCCAGGAGTGAACAGTAGTTAAGCTGACCAAGCAAGTGAGGGCAACGGGGGTCCAACAAGCGGACAGAGGAAAGCGATGGGAAACAAAGAAACTGGTGATAGTTAGAGATCCTTGGGTACAAAAAGGCAGCTAGTACTGGAAATAACTTGATTCAAATGGAAACATCTTTAACCACTGGGGTGGACAAAGGGGAAAACACGGCTGTATTCCAAAATGGTTTGGAACGCTAGTCAAGTTGTAATAGGCAAGTAATCCAAAACATGACTGGCCAGAAAACAAGTCCATGTTACCATAATTGAGACCCACTTGGCAGGGACTAAATCGAAATCCCCAAATTAAAATGTACATTTTGACTAGTTTACAAATAGCAACTGTTTATGCATGAACAGCAATTATAACTCGATGCCAGCCCCAATATTTTGGACTTTAGTTCCCTAAATTCCTTCTGCTCAGGTTAAGAATTCTATCTCAAGACTGAGAGTGGAGTTCAGAGCATATGTTTGATGGTCACATGTCTTTAGCTGCGGAAAAAAGAAAACAGGCAAAATGTAGAAAAATGGTTACAAAAAGATAGGTTGAGTGTTTGATATCTTGCTTAATACTTTGCAACTATTTCTAATTTCCCAACAATGATTTTCTGTTGCCTTTTGGAAGGCATCACTTTCTCTAGTCAAAAATAGTGACTGTCCGTTCCTTGCATAAGACCTGGTTTTTGATCAAGTTCTAGAATGTCCTTCTCATCTTTATAAGTTCAAATTCTAGTTCTCTTTTGAAACTAAGCAGTTATCCTTCCATCTAGAAATTTCTTTCACCTGCCAATTTCTGCAGCACTTTTTTGTCAGTTTTTTCCTACTTTCACACATAATGCATTACTGAAAACTTGTTGAAAAATTAAAGATATTGGAAGCCAAATAACATGCTCAAGTATTTTATTATGCTAAAAGTACTATTATAAATGGTAAAATCTAAATACTTATCTCACCCATTAGTGAGGGTAGTCTTTTATAATACCCTCCAAGCCTTCTTCTTCTTCACTTATCAGTTGAACATATAGTCTAATGTCTTAATTTATGACACAATTTCATAAGTGTCTAAGCTACAATTTGAAAATTCTGGCTCACCCAATAATATCCTTTTTTCAAATTTATTGAATGTGAGGTCCATAATGCTTAATTTTAAGTTCTCTGAATTAAAAAAAGCTTTATCACTTCTTAGGAAACAAGTTAAAATGCAATTAAATATCACAATAAACAGATAGGCATTGCTATACAAAGATGTGACACTGCTGAATTGGACCATTGACTAGCATGTGTTAGCTGCAAATACTTGTTCTTTACCCTTCATCTGAAACTTTGAATTTAGCCATTATCATATAGGAGTGACAATGTATACTGTATAAAAGAGTGGGTTGCCCAGAAAATCAAGACCTTCCTTGATTTATAATACATTGTTCTGATTTTTCACTTAGGACTGATATTTTGCTGGTATATTCTGGCACTGTCTGCCTGGTTGGTACCATTGTAGTGCTGATTGCTATGTACCACCCTTGGATACATGCATTATCTCCTTCATGGGGCGGTGACTCCTTATATCCATTGTAGTGTCTAGTACAGTGATTTGTGCAAAACAATCCCACATACGTTGGTACTGCACCTAATATTTTCCAAATGGCTTCTGGAACATGATCTCCTTTTAAGCTAACAACATTACAGGGGCCTGGGTTTGCTGGATGTTTGTGGGGTCTCAGGCAGAACACATGTCTTTGCAAGTGCAAAATGGAGAAAAATGGAAGGATGGAGAGAGGTGACTCCCTCATGTTCATGAATTAATAAGAGGTAAAACTGGGACCTAAATCCAAATTGCCAAATCCTTTTGTACCAGAGAGCTTCAATAATAATTGAGTGAATGTACATGTGAATATATAGGTGGTTCTTGTGGCCTGTCTGTCCTCTGGTTAGTTAACTTTTTCTCATATTTGGAACCATATGAGAACTGTGTCTCCCAAACGTTCAGGATTTTCAGAGTCCATCCAGGGACATGGAAAACTGGCATGGGGCCTGATGCCAGAGCCTTCTCACTCATAGTAGAAGGGAGAAGAAGGAATTAGGACAGAAGTAGAGAAGTTGTTTGTAGAGGAGTAAAGGAAAATCACAATCACATACACATATATAAATTCCTAATAGGGGGCTTCCCTGGTGGCACAGTGGTTAAGAATCCACCTGCCAATGCAGGAGACATGGGTTTGATCCCTGGTCCAGGAAGATCCCACATGTGGTGGAAAAACTAAGCCTGTGCGCCACAACTACTGAGCCCATGTGCTGCAACTGCTGAGCCCATGTGCCGCAACTACTGAAGCCCACGCACCTAGAGCCCATGCTCTGCAACAAGACAAGCCACTGCAATAAGAAACCCATGCACCACAATAAAGAGTAGCCCCCTGCTCGCCACAACTAGAGAGAGCCTGTGTGCAGCAATGAAGACCCAACGCAGCCAATAAATAAAATAAATAAATAGATCATAAAATAAATCTTTAAAAAAATTTCTAATAGAACCCAACCAAGGTTTAGAACTAGAGAAAAAAAGTTGGCACTACAACACTTTATATTGAATGGTGGGAATTTACCATTAAACAAAGCGAATTGAGAAGGTAGGAAACCTAACACTTTTGGGGGGGATGGTGGAGGGGTGTTATTAAATCTTACTGCTGTGAAAAGCTCTAAGGGTGTAATGCTGGTCATACATAGACATTTTCTGTCATTCCAGTTCTTTATCTATGAAAGAGTTTAATCTCCTTTTTTGTTTTCATGGAGTCTTTGAATAGAGAACAATAAGCTCTAATTTCATTGAGTAACTGTGGAGTGATACAAGGGTCCCAGAACTGATTGCCTTTCTGTGTATGTTGAGGAGGGCCCATGAGAACTGATGTCAAAATATGTAAGTTTTGATAGGAGATAAAAGCACTTAGATTTTCTCAAATTTCTCCTCATGAAAATCTGTACCTAAGTAAACACAGATACTTTCTGATACATTAATTTCTTCCTAAACGGGACCTATCCCAAGATAGATGTTTTTTAGCAATGTTCTACTCAAAGACTATTTATTCTGTTTTTTTTTCCCAGTAAGGTAAATATTTATCAATCTTCTGATCAACTATGTCTTGATATATATTGCGTGTAATGATATATAAATGAAAGATTAGGGTATTATTTAAAGCTGCACAGGTTGGTCTTTGATAGTTTGGTGGCATTACTTGCAAATACTCATTTACTGACATTTCTTCCTCTTCAATCAGAGACTTTAGAGAAATAATGTTTTTATTTTGAACTTGTATCAGTAAAGACAGAGTAATCAGAAATCCTAAAATGAGAACACTCGAGCATTAGAAAATGAAATTCTGCAGTTAGGGGAGCTGAAAAATATTTATTGGACCCTATTTTAGAAGTTTAAAAGACAGGGTTTGGCTACTGCAGACCAAGTAGGAATAAATCAGACTGAATCTTTAAAGTTATTAAAAACACATCCTTTTCAGGAAGGATTGAAATCCAATGTAGATAATGATAACGACTGGGAATTCCTGAGTTTGTTTTTCTCTTGGTAGAAATTACATTCCTCATACATCTGGCATAAAGGGAAACTCCATTTCAGGCCTGGAAGAGTGCTTGTTTTGTTTTGTTTCATTGAGAATAGTCTTTAGTATGAGTTTCTCTCAACAGATGCTGAGTAGAACTCATCATGTAAGAATAGTTGGTTTATAGAACTTTGGTGGCTTTCTATGTCTTAACTTTTCTCTCCCATCTCATAAATAAAGGTTCTTAGCACTGTTTTCATGAAAGACTGAAGAATAACCATTGGCTCATTTTGTGGGAAAGCCAGACCTCCATGAAACAGCAGGCATATACTTACTTTGGAAATATGCAACATCTTGTAAGAGCTAGCTTAGAGTGTAAAGAAACTTGACAATCAAAACCATAAAGACCTAATGAGAAAACACTCAATTTTTGCCATAAAGTATGTCAACTGCATAGACACTTCACAGATGGATTTTGTTTCTTTGGGTTTTTCAGGACCTATAATTTCCTGATGCAAGTCTTGTGGGAAAACACCTGTCCTAAAATGTTTAAACATTTCTAGCTTGACTTAGGATGTGATTGGGTTTGAAATAGGATATGCAGTATGTTACCAATCCATAACTGAAAGATATCTGAACAGCAATATTGATAATTCAAACATATCAGAATGACAACATACTCATTGGCCTCATTGACTTGAAATAATTTTCTCTGTGCAGTATATATTTTCTTAATATTAAATTTATGGCCTTATGCTGAGTGTATGAAATTCAGGCCAAAATAAAGCATCAGTGTTTTCCCTGACAACAATAGCAAGTAAAATAAGGACCACCAACTGGGTAAGATTTCCTGCATATACCTCGGGCTCTGTGTCACTGTAGATTTAAAACATCAAACATTTGTGCTCTGTCTGGCTCAGTTAAAGCAAGTGTGACACTGTACTCTTTGTCACCCAACAATCTTTCATTAATTTTTGAAAGAACCCTATCTACTTTTCTCAGTACACGGTTTGTGAAATCAATATTAAAACCACATTTACTTGATCTATCATGCATGTGAGCATTCAAATAATCAGAACTTCACTGGGAGAGTAAGACAAATGATTTGAAGGAAAATGACAAGTGGTTCTGGGCAGGGTATGTGGGTGCAAGAAAGTGGTTGGGTGGGAATTTAGTTGCAATTTGTCCCCCATTCTTCTAAGCCGTTAGCCTTAGCCAATGTTGGCAGGATATAATAGAATATCATAGCAGGAAGAATCCACTGTGTTGATTTTCTTGCCACAAGGTCAGCGGAGTATTAGTTTTTGTGCTTTAGTAATCAACTTTCAAATTGTCAATGATTTCCAAGGTCTATAGCACCATGACTTTGCATGCATCTCCTTTCAGTGTTGACTCATCCTACATCAGGAAATTCCTCCTGAAAAAACCTTTGAAAAATAAATGTCAAGAATGGTAAATATACAGAATAGGATGTTTTCCTTCAATCTGACTGAATTCTCTGCAACTCATACTCATTCCTTCTTATCTAAGTTTTGGTAAAGGAAACAATCAATAGATTGATGTTTTCTTCAAAGTAATCCTTCCTCTTCCAAACCATGGTCATGCAACTATCAATAATAATGGATAGATTTCTGTTCCTCAAAGAAACAGAATTTTTGGTTTTGTTTTTTAGTCCATGTACCTATGTTTATTTCTTTAATAAGCTTTATTTATTCATCTTTCCGAACCCTTTCTAATCACTATCTATATTCATAAATGTTCAAAATTGAACCCATTTACATCCAGGTTTTAGTGTCAATTGGTTTTTACTGCTTGCGATGCAACTTAGTTACCTGTAATTTTTCCTAAGTATCAAATGTTAATGTAATGAGAGTCTTACTTTTAATCATTCATTTCTAAAACGTGAAGCCAAGTTCATCCTTGTCCCTGCTAAAATAGCTGTCATTTTATCTTAAGACAATTGTACTTTTCTACAACTATGGAGCATTGAGAAATAATTTTCTTGTTTCTAGGAGTCAAAAAGGGCAATACATAAAATGTGCAGAAAAGGTTCACTCTAGGATGACATTTGTTCAAGCATAATAATAGAATTAATCATCTAGTCAGCAAATATATGCTTTATGCTCACTGCAATATAAAAAGTTGTTTTCAAAATAGTGCAATTTAAATTCTGCTTCTCTTTTGGAAAGATAAATTGTATTTTAGGGAAGTATTTGTATTTGTTTTCTTCTATTACTTTCTACAGTCTTTGAAAATGTTGTTATGATAGATATATATTCATATAGAAAATCTGAAAAAAATACAGAAATGGATAAAGATAAAACTAAAAATCAATTAAAATTCCACAACAGAGATTGTTGTATATCCTTTCAGTTTTTCTGAAGAACATGTACACATTCATAATTTTTTTAATCATTTATCAAATGTTCACTGTATGCCTATATAAGCCAAGTACTACCATCAGAATATCTACTACTGAATAAAAGTGTTTCTCTCTTAACAGAGTTTGCAGTGCAGTTGAGAACACAGATGATCCAAGCGTAAACCAAGATGCATTTAGTATTACTAATTGTAATACTGATATGAAACAAACAAATAAACATAAAAAGTGCCAGGATTGAGAATAACAGAGTTAGGGCAAGACATACTTAGCTGGTATGGTTAACGGAGCTGTTACAGCGTAGGTAACAATTCAGATGAGGACAAGAGGATGAGAGATAAGACTTGCAGGAAGAACAGCTTTCCAATCCACAACCTGGTTCTATAAAGATAGTTGAGTATCTTCCTTTGATGCTGTTAATTCTGTTATGCCTAGTAATAGCTATTTGAGTCCCTAGACCCGATCTTCCAAACCTGTCCCTGCTAACTTGCTAGCTGGCTGGTACATGGTGCACAGAGTTGATGATGTTTTAATCACTTGGTCACCTGATCCAGTTTCAGTCTCCTCCTGTGAAATATACCTGTTGTCACAAAGGTGAACACCAGCAGAATTCAGAAAATGTTGCAGAGGTGGTAGAAGATCAATTCATAAAGTTCAAAGTTGAGAGAAGAAATGTTCTGAAGTCACCTTAGCTCTTTAGTTCAGTTATGTACTGTGGATGCTGACAATATAAAAGCTGCATTTTTAAAACTCAATTAAAGCTAGTGTGTAGATTCAGTTGGTTCTAATGTCTCAATGGAAATATATTCTTATTCTTTAATTCATTGAGGAGGATATGATGACCAGAGTAAAATAGGCTTTCTCAAAAAACAAAAACTTCCCTGGTGGTGCAGTGGTTAAGAATCTGCCTGCCAATGCAGGCGACACAGTTTCGATCCCTGGGCCAGCAAGATCCCACATGTCACAGAGCACTTAAGCCTGTGGGCCACAACTACTGAGCCTGTGCTCTAGAGCCCGTTAGACACAACCAATGAGCCCACGTGCTGCAGCTACTGAAGCCCATGCACCTAAAGCCCATGCTCTTCAACAAGAGAAGCCACCACAATGAGGAGCCCATGCACCACAATGTAGAGTAGCTCCCACTCACCACAATTAAAGAAAGCCTGTGCACAGCAATGAAGACCTAACACAGCCAATAAATAAATAAATAAATTTATTTAAAAAACACAAAAAAACAAAACGCCCCAAAAACTGTAACCATGGGAAATAAGTAGAAGTAGAGAGAACAGTCCAACCTTTTACCTTGCCTTTTGCATCTGAAGAGACATGGCATATCCAGCCATATCTGTATCCCCTTTTAAAATTAAATCAGAAAAGAGCAAATGCTTCCTATTTCATCCTAGGGAAACAAAGTGATGCTCTTTGTTTCATGAGGACCCACTCCTTAAAACATAAGGCCTGCATTCCTTAAGGTCCTAGGAAGTTTTCTGAAGTGACATGACAGTTAAGTCAACTGAAAACCAGAATTCCAGATGCTGCACAAGGGAACTGCTGTGTGAAGACATCCACACTCAATGTTTAAGCTTCGGCTTATGAGGTGGTTTATTCAGTATAAAAATTTTCTGTGGGTCAGAGCAATTGCTGTTTTAGTGCTTCAAATCAAACACACTTGGAGGTTTAGAGATGAAAAAATAAATATTTGCAAACAGTGGTTGAATTGGGCAGACTGTTCACTCTAGTTCTCTTTGAGGATTTTCAAATCTTCTATTTTATTACTATTTCTGAATTTACCAATAAAAACAGTCACCTTGGCCACCAAGAAGGGACTTTAGAAGGAGCTATTATACAGTTCAATGAATGTTAACAAATGAGACTTAAAGTCTGAGAGGGTCCTTCAGAAGCCCCACATCTTAACACCCATGGTCCCTTACAATTGACTGTCAGTCATCAGAAAGGCTGTTGTTCCTAGTGCCCTACAGAAAGGGCATATTGAATAATACAGAAATTGCTTACAATTCTTAAGAAAATTCATACTTGATTTAAATATTATAAAAGAAAGTATTACCCAAGGTTTTAGGAAAATATGAAATATACGTCTAAAGTTATGTAACTTTTATGTATGGTAAGGCACTTTTAGACCAGATTAGGTGGATACAAAGGCTTCCTTGTTTATTTTACACATTTTGAGCTAAATGTACATTTGCCTCACAACTCATACTGATTCTTTTGGGTGGACTATTTCATGATGTATCTTGTTATGACTCTTCTTTTCTAGAGCCTGTTTCAGGATAAAGCCACTCATAAAGGGAGGAAGGGAACAATAGACGGACTTCTTTGAGACTGGGAATTTTCCCTCACAGAATGTATGTGAAGTAGGTGGATAGAGATGGGGATACAGGAAACAGAAAACATCAGCCAGTTTATCAGAGTATTGTTGAGCCTAACACTGTAACCCTGAAATTCTTTTTACTGCACTCTGCTAAGGGCAAATTTGCCCTGTCTAAAATACTTACATTTCTAAATTAAAATTATCCTAATTTTATGGCTTATTCCCAAGGAGCAGACCAGGTCTAACATGCAGATGAATGAAGGTTGCTCTTTCTTTTGGTTTTAGGGCTTTCTGTTCATATTATTTAAGGTTCTATTTTCTCGGTGTTTGTACCAAAGAATACCACATGCACAATATGGAAAAGTCTTGGGGATGGAGGCCTTAGAGTGCTTAAGCCACTGATTTTCTTTTTTTTTTTAGTTAATTAATTAATTAATTTATTGCCTGTGTTGTGTCTTCATTGCTGTGCACACGGGCTTTCTCTTGTTGCGGAGAGCGGGGGCTACTCTTCGTTGTGGTGCGCGAGCTTCTGATTGCGGTGGCTTCTCTTGTTGCAGAGCCTAGGCTCTAGGCTCGTGGGCTTCAGTAGTTGCAGCATGTGGGCTCAGTAGCTGTGGCCCACAGGCTTAACTGCTCTGCGGCATGTGGGATCTTCCCGGCCCAGGGATGGAACCCATGTCCCCTGCATTGGCAGGCGGATTCTTAACCACTGTGCCAGCAGGGAAGTCCAAGCCACTGATTTTCAATTTGTGTCATGTGTCATGTGCTAGTAGGCTCTCTGGACCTCTCCAAAGCGGTTGGTCATACACCTCTGTTTCATGTATTAGCATTCTGCAGAGAAACAGAAACAATTATATGTACATCTTCTAGATATTAACATACATCTTCTAGATATTCATATACAGCCTTTGTATATTCATATTAGACTTATTTAGAATAAACTTATTTAGAATAAACACACACATGCTTCATTTTAATAAAACAAAGAGCTAGGTAATGGCTATAGAGGAGTGAGAGCCTTTTGCCTAAGATTATCATATACAAAGACTGTATATGAATATCTAGAAGATGTACATTTGTATAAAGATATAAAGATAACATATTTGCATATTATACACATATACATATATGTGTATGTACGGAAATTTACTCTAGGAATTGACTCATGCAGTTATGGAGACCACAAAGATCCTCCTAGATCAGCAGGCAAGCTCGAGAACCAGGACAGACAGTGGTGCAGTTCCATTTCAAGTCTGAATCCAAAGGCAGGAGAAGACCACTGTCTCCGCTCAAAGGCAGCCAGGTGGAGAGAGAGAGACAGAGAATTCTCCTTTCTCAGCCTTCTATTCTATACAGGATGTTAATGGATGGGTGATACCCACCCACATGGGGAGGGCCATCTGCTTTACCCTGTGTCTGAATCCAAATGCTACTCTCATCAGAAACATTCTCAGAGACACACCCAGGCTAGTGTTTAACCCAATATCACGGTCCTGTCAAGTTAACACACAGAATTAACCATCACACTCAGGATTTTTAAACAGTTTAAACGGACTCAGGCTTCACTTAGGCACCAGTGTCATACATTTATCTTTTAAACTGGTAAAGCTAGACTGGGGAAATTAGCTTAGGTCTGAGGCCAAAACCAGGATATTTATAATTAACCTTAGGTTTAAATCTTCCACACAAGCGGGGACAAACTAGAGCAGAATTGTCACCTGACTTTTGCCAACCAAGCCCCAGGCAGGGTGCCGGGCAGAGATGTGTTTATGGACGTGGTTCTGCAGGTTATCCCCTGGGCTCCAAATCCCAGCTCGAAGGATTGTATAGAACAGTCATTGGGAGGTTCAGGAGGCTCTGTTGATCCATTTTTATATATACTTACAATTGTTCTGAGTTTTATGTTTCCCACCTCCTCTCTGTTTTTTATTTTATATTATTTTTTTAATAAATTTATTTATTTATTTATTTATTTTTATTTATGGTTTTTGGCTGTGTTGGGTCTTTGTTGCTGCATGTGGGCTTTCTCTAGTTGCAGCAAGCGGGGGCTACTCTTCGTTGAGGTGTGCAGGCTTCTCATTGTGGCGGCTTCTCTTGTTGGGGAGCACTGACTCTAGGCGTGTGGGCTTCAGTAATTGTGGCACGTGGACTCTAGAGTGCGGGCTCAGTAGTTGTGGCGCCCAGGCTTAGTTGCTCCGTGGCATGTGGGATCTTCCTGGGCCAGGGCTCGAACCTGTGTCCCCTGCCTTGGCAGGCAGATTCTTAGCCACTGCGCCACCAGGGAAGTCCTCTCTCTGTTTTTAAAAAGAAACTCCATTGAGGTGCAACTTATATACAATAAGCTGCACCCATTTTAAGTGTGTGGTCCAATGAACCTTGACAGAGGTAACCAAGTAACCACCACAACAGTCAAGATACAGATGTCTCACCCCCAAAACTCTCATGTGAGCCTTGATCATCCGTGTCCCTCCATCCCACCCCTGAGCCCCATGCTTCCAGTGACCCAGTTTGTTCCAGTGGGTCCAAATCCTTGGCAACGTTTGGCATTGCAAGTCTTTTATGGCCTTGTGTTTTAACTTTTATTTTCTTGGTGAATGATAATGTGTATCATTTCATGTGCGAATGACTTCAGTTTATCAAATATTTCTTTTACAGTTCATACTTTCTTGGTTGTATCTATGAAGTTTTTGTCTGAACCTTGTCTCCTGCCACACGGAGCTAGTAAGGTTGTAGTTTTCCACCAGGAGCACCTTTGAGAAAAAAGGCCGTACACAATTCTTACCTGTCACAATAGCAGTTTCTCAAGAGTGAACTCATCTCCTGGTTCTGTCTGCTTTGGGATGCTTTTCATTGCCTTTAAATAGCTGTTTTAAATTTTGTCCAGCTTTTGTAAACATAAACAATGTGGTCCTGTGATTGGATTGGTACAAAGATAAATAAGCTAGTCATTGGAGAATTATTTTTTATTAGTGTGTGAGCAAGAGAAGAAACAGGAATTATGCTCTACTGTGAGTAGCAATTAGGACCAGATGCCTTAGAGAAAAAAAACTGGACATTTTCTTCCTTCAATTAATATCATGCTTATTGGGCCAATATCCAACGTAGGGAGAGGAATAGAGTTGTCATTAAACTAATAGTTTTAGGGGTTCTGGAAAGTATGTTTTCTCCCTTCCCCCTTTATCATAATGCTCCCCCTACACAAATGCGAGCATGCACACATGTGTACACACAAACACACGCACACACACACTCTGTCCTGGTCTTGTTGTAATAGCACATCATGATGTTTTAGGAGATATTGAATAATTCACACAACTTAGGAAAAATGATAGTACATTAAAATATCTGTATAATGAGAATAATTTTTTGGCTTAGTTTGTTTGGTGATTGAGTGAAAATGGTATTTTTCTCCCCAAGGGAGAAACTTTTAAAAAACAGAAAGAAAGACTGTGAGTGCCATGTCATAGCTGTGGACACCAGCCCCACCCCCCACCCCGCATCCACTTTAAATGAGCATCTTGCCCTCCCACCCCCGTTTTTGTTACACCATCCCTCTGGTTCTCTCTTTTTTTTTAAGAGATTTACCTCTTTTTTAAAAAATTAATTAATTTATTGGCTGCATTGGGTCTTTGTTACTGCGCAGGGGCTTTCTCTAGTTGAGGAGAACGGGGACTACTGTTTGTTGCGGTGTGCCGGCTTCTTGTGAGATGGCTTCTCTTGCTGCGGAGCACGGGCTCTAGACGAGTGGGCTTCAGTAGTTGTGGCATGTGGGCTCAGTCGTTGTGGCTCATGGGGTCTAGAGTGCAGGCTCAGTAGTTTGGGGCTTAGTTGCTCTGCAGCAGGTGGGATCTTCCTGGATCAGGGCTCGAACCCGTGTCCCCTGCATTGGCAGGCGGATTCTTAACCGCTGTGCCAGCAGGGAAGCCCCATCCTTCTGGTTCTTACAGTCACACGATTCAAGGATCTTTAGATAAGCTCTGAGTATCAAATGTAGTATAGGGGTGGCCTTGAGATATTGAATGAGTAATTTTCTTTTCTTCAGTAAGAGATTTGGCAGATACCTTGGGGACAAAAAGCAGGTTTTGTCTAGTGCTGGGAAGGTTCACAGGAGTGGTGTTCCTTAATTACACAAGAACAGAGGTACCAGACACCATTTCCACTGTTCCAGGAATAAGGAAGCTTTAAACTAGCTTTACAAGGAATTCTTTGAGCAACAGAAGTCACTCGGGGCCTTAATGACCTGGGAAAGCATGTAGAGGGGCAGAGCAGGCCAGGGTGGAGCCTGAAGAACGCCAGCATTTATGTTCTGGGTACAGGAGTCACTCTTGTAGGACTAAGAAGGTGAACCCCTCACTCTGGACTAGTATCCCTCGACAAGAACAACCCTCAACCTTACTTTCAGTTCCATTTTTCTTCATTGTGAAATGTGCCTTTCTCACAGTTCAACATCATCTTTTGTGTCTCACTTTCCTCCTGGCTGTTTACAGTAGACATCTGATGTTCTAGCAAAGATACACCGTTGCAAGCTTTACTTAAACCTGGTGTTCATGACATTACCTGCCACAGTTTTGAATAAATGGTGATGTAATGAAACATGAGTGTTTTAATGAGCTTTAAATGGAACAAATATACAGAACTTTTGGAAGACACATCTTTCTTCTATATTAAAAGAACCATCATAAAGACTAATATGTAATTTGGCATTTAAAGTCTTAAATGCTGTGTGGACACCTCTAAATCTTGTCAAACAGAAAGCAAATGACTATTTTATTGACATGAGTCAAAAAAAAGAAAAGGCTCAAACCTTAAGTCCTTTCCATATTTGTTGAGCAGAGAATTGTTTTTAAAATGCTAATAATGTTAATAAAATATTCAATATATTTGATCACTTATGCTACATAACGCTCTAATTATTAAGAAGTAATAATATACACAGATATTAACTAGTCTCTTACAATAACCCTAAGAGAGAACTGTTTACTTTTCCAGAAACAAGGTTCATCTAACATTTCTTTGTGAATTAGCTTGATTTTTATAACTGAATTTCTTGATCATTTTCTTCTTCTAGCATAAAAATAACCCTTTGCATGTAGTACATGTGTATATTTTAAAAGTGCTTCATCACAGATCTACATCATAACAAATCCCAGTCGGACTTGCTGTTACATGTATAAAACAAGTATAAAATAAGTGAAATTTTCATTTCTTTTTTTGGAAAATTCCAAAAACTCATCCTGCCATGTATACAGAGCTGTCAGTACAGTTGCAAATAAACTTTCCATTAAATGAGGAGTTAAATACTTTGATAGAGCATTGTCATCGTCTATAAGCAGCTTACGTAATCAAGCAAATATATTATATGTAAACTCTAAGTCCAGGAAAAATAGGTGAATATTTGGTCTGATTGGCTTAAGGAGGACCCAAACAATCACATTCTCTACATATTTTCACCAGGCCCTAAACTTTTGATATCGTGTCAATTAACGGGTTCATATCTTTTGAAAGCTTCTGTTATCTCTGAACTTCTAAAGAGCATTGCTTGGCATAGCCACTTGTCAGATTTGGTAGCTGTTTTCAAGCAGAGGTCCAATCCTTGAGCTCATCAGCCACACAGTTTGTTCATTTTACAAACATTTATTGAACACCTGGTATATTCTGGATATGTTCCTCAATGAGCTCATAACCATGTAAATAAAATCCTGCCGTATAAGAAAACAAAACTACGAGATAGGTAAAGGAAAGTCACTTTTTATATGGGGTTAGAATATAAAGTCAACACAAGCCAAAACATTTAATGTAGTCAAAATTGTCCTTGAAAATCCCCAAAGAAGCTGTCAGCTTGGAGGCTTACATACTATTTCTCAATGACTCTAAACCAGCCTGCTTTTTTTCAAGCATTTAGAGAAGATTGGTGTTGCTGTTTTTCAGTTGGGTATCAGATGAAGCAGTTGGCTTGCATCAGCTGCCAGGTTTTATGAAATCCTCCTGTTTTAAAAGTTGCATAAGCAATGCTGGATGCCTTCCCTATGAGGGACACATGCCCTCCCTATGAGAACCAACCAAGGGAGAGCAGATTCAAGTCTTCCCTGTCAGTGTCGCTGTGGGGATCACACTTGTAGACAGAATGCTGGTGGTTCACCAACTTGGTTATCTCAGCTTTGTCTCTCATTTGATTGAATGCATGTAACTGAATGTGGGTAAGTTAAATACATGGATGATGTAACCTCCATTGAAAACTCATAACGGATAAGTCTAGGAAGCTTCTAAAACAGAGGTGACGCTTGACCTGCATTTTGGAAGATAAGTAGGATTTGGTAGATTGCTAATGTGGAAATTCCAGGCAGCAAATAGCATGCGCAACATCATGAAAGAGTGAGAGTTTCAAGTGCATTAAGGAAACTTGAAGTAGTTCTCCATGGTAAAAGGATGTAGCTACAAAGAAGCCGGATTCTGAGGAAGCTCCTTTGGTGAAGTATGGGAAATCCTTTTAACAGCAGAATGAAGGAAGCGTGGTGGAAAATCAAGAACAAAAAGCAGGGACAAGTGACCAAGGGGAGGTTAGGCAGCGACAGCTGAGGCAGCTAACTGGACTCCAGAGATTTTTCCAGGAAATTTCCTCGTCCTAGAACGGGGGCCAGACCTCCACCCCACTGTTCTTTCTGATTCACCACACTGCCTCTTTTAATGCTTTTCCCTTTATGTCAGCCTCAGTTCTTCCTAATGAAGTATTATATATATATATATGAGAGAGAGAGAGACACTACATAGAATATATATAGAACATATATGGAATATATATACATCTAAATATATATATATATATATATTTTTTTTTTTCTCAGTTCATCTCTACAGATTCTTTTTGGATCTTGGAGGTTGCAGTGAGAACTGTTTTCTGTCAATCACCTCTTCGAAGCCTGTTAGGATCAGCTGATCTTTTTTTTTTTTTTTTTTTTTAGGTCACTAGTGTCTCCCTCATTGTGCAAAAAACATACTCTAAACTTCAAGTTTATTTTTCAAAAGAATATTGTTATTACAGGCTTTTGTTTGTTTGTTTGTTTGTTTTCGCCGCACCACGTGGCATGCAGGATCTTAGTTCCCTGACCATGGATCAAACCGACGCCCCCTGCAGTGGAAGCATGGAGTCTTAACTGCTAGACCTCCAGGGAAGTCCCCTATTTATTATGTTAACTTTCTATAATTATTTATTGTTTTAAAAAAATGATTTGGGCAAGGAGAGGTCCTTAGCTCTCACTCGGGCTATTAGCATGACTCTCTCTCCATAAACATATTTTGTTATGAACAAAACATGGAATTTTAGTTTGGGCACATTACCACCAGAAACTCCAATTTTTAAATGATATATACAAGCTTTCATTTTTGCCATCTTTCTGACTCTGGGTGTTATTATGCCAATCTGGTAGGGAAAAGGTGCCTTCTTAGTCTAATTTGCATTCTCTTATTATAATAATGTTTATCATATTTCCATGTTGATGACCTTTGGTTTTCTGCTTTCACAGCATATTCATCTGCTTAGCCATTTTTATTGGAGTATTTATGTTTTTTCCCCATGGAGTTGTAACAACTCCTTATGCAAAATAAATGACCATTATCTTTAACCTTTATTTCAGTTATTTTGTTCAAACTTATCCCTTGCTTTTAAGTTTTCATGTTGTTTTAAGATATAGGGAGTTGTGGTTTTTATGAAATTAATTTATTATTCTTCCCTTTTTACTTCTGTCTTTTATGTTATAACTTTTCCCAGCTGAAGATTATACAACTCTTAAAAAGGATTTTTGTTTCTTTTCTTGTTTTGTATTTCACACTTAAATACTTTAATCCTTTGGAATTGATTTCAGCCTATAGAACAAGGTAGAAATGTAACCTTTTCTTTTCCCTGGTTATGACAGACACAGAGACATAGGGTGGGCATCCTCCTTGGAAAGGAAACTTGCTGCTCTGCTGTGAGGGGTGTGCTTAGCTGCCAGCTTCCAGCTGTTAGACCCTCCAGAGTCCAAGGCCACAGTCTTCTTGGGCTGGGCCCTGGCCAGGGACCAGGCCAGGCAGCTGTAGGCCTGGTTTTTTCCACTCAATGAGGGACTCTTCCAATGCTGTCGAGCTCTATCGCACTCCTTTGGACTGTCATCCAGTCAGGTCTGCTTCAAGCTCTGATAGCTTGCCCAGCCCAACATGCTTCCTCCCTTTTCCTTCTCAAGTGTTAGTCCCCAAGAAACTTGGGCTTCTGAAAATCCATCTCAATGTCTGCTTCCCAGAGAATCCAAGCAATACTCTGGTTTACCAGTTAACTATTTCCACATCCTTAGTTAGAAATAACCCCTAACAAGTCAGGAATCAGGTCTCCTCCTTGGTTTTTTTATTCAGTGGCACTGATCTGTTAATGTGCTCTTTTGCTAGTTTTACAGTTTAAGTTACTAATTGATTAGAAATTAGCATAGTATGTAAGTATATATATATACACATATATATATACCATCTAACTATGAGTATGTATGTGTGTATGTGTGTATATATAGAGAGAAAAAAAGAAAGAGAAACTCAGTTTGTAGCAAGTTCTTTATGAATATTTCCCTACATTGCCCATTTTTCTTCCAAATAAAATTTAGACTCAATCAAATTCCAAAAGACTTGAGCTTTTGCTTTCTCTATCCAGGAAAACAGGTGTTTCCTTTACTCACACCTATCTTCTATTTCATCTCAGTAAAATGTAGACTATAAACACATATAGCCTGCATAGTTATCATTGAATTTATTCCTAGGTCTTTTGTAGTTGTTTATGGCTATGGAATTTTTTTTTAACGGTTTTTTGCTGGAGTTAGAAAACCCATTGACTATATGAATGTTGTGTTTTTAAATTATCAACATTGCAGGACTTCCCAAAGAATTCTAATAGTTTTTACTTGATTTTCATAGATTTTCCTTGTAGCTAAAGTCTTACCTACACATATTATCAGTTAAGGAAGTGCATGAGGGGAAGGCACCGGGCTTTGTGTAGCCCCTGGGGAGCAGGACCACTGCAGGTGGCAGCAAAGCGATGCCCATACAGAGGTAAGGGTGATGGTGATAGGGCTCAAGGTGACCTGGGTCAGTGCAGCTATGTGCCGATCGGGCAGGCCGGCAATGGGGAGTTGGTAGTGGGGCACTACTGGTGACTTCAAAGCAGTGGAAAGGTGACATTAGGCATAATTTGGGAGAAACAAGTGGGAGAGACATCTGGAGCAGAAAGAAGGCAGAAACATGGAAAAAAGGATTAATTTTTTTTTTTTTTTTTAAGAGAAACTCTTTGGCGATCAAGAGACCTACAAGAGGGAGAGGGGCAAGGCTTCTATGCTGCCTTTTGGAGCAATTGATCCAGCAAGTCCTCAGTGTGGCTTTTTGTTTTGGGGGTTTTTTGTTGTTTTTTGTTTTTTTGGCGGAGCCGCTGAGCTTGTGGGATCTTAGTTACTGGACCCTTGGCAGTGGGGAATCCTAACCACTCCATGGCCAGGGAATTCCCCTCAGTGTGGTGTTAAGACTATACCTTTTGGTTGGCCACCTTCCTCACTACAAGGTAAATTCCCCAAGTTGAAGGACTTAGTCTGCTTTGTTCACTGTTAAATCACCACCACAGGATGGTACTATACTCAATTGTATTTTTTTTCTTATTTTCATAGTGTGGCTTTTTATTTACTTATTTGTTTATTTTTAAACAGTTAGACATTGATTTTTTTTTTTAATTGGAGGATATTTGCTTTACAGTGTTGTGAACCTATTTGCAGGGCAGGAATAGAGACGCGGACATAGAGAACAGATGTTGTGGGGGAGGGGAGGGTGGCACTAATTGGGAAATTAAGATTGACATATATTCACTACCATGTGTAAAACAGATAGCTAATGGGAACCTGCTGTATAGCACAGGGAGCTCAGCTCAGTGCTCTGTGATGACTTAGGTGGGTGGGATGGGGGGGTGGGAGGGAGGTCCAAGAGGGAAGGGATATATATATTCATATAACTGATTCACTTCCTTGTAGGACAGAAACTAACACAACATTGTATTTTTTGAATAAGCAAATGTAAGGGCACATGATTAACCTGAGCTAGGGGATGTTACAGTTGCTCTATTACCTTGAGTTCTTTTTTTTTAATCAATGAGGGTATTTAATATAATCAAATACCATGTTGTAATCTTGCATGATGATCTCTTTTGACCTCTTTACATGATACATTGTGATAATATATTCTCAAATATTAAATCAACCAGACATTTAAAGAAGAAACCACATTTGTTCACACTATATTAATTTTTAAAATACTATTTTGAGTCCAATTTAGCAATACTGTATTTTATTTAGAATTTCCTCATCTATATTCATAAGTGTATTGGTTGGCAGTTTAAATATTATTCCATCTTTATCAACATCAGGGTTACTCTAGCTTCAAAAAGGTATTGCAAAACTTCCTACCTTGTTTAATGCTTCTTAAATAGGTTTTCAAAAATTGCATTTTTATCAAACTAACACAAGTGCACAGACACAAATTTAGGGCTTTAAATAAAATTTGCCCTTTTCCCAGTTTCATCCCTCCTCTTCCTGAGTCTTGTTTCCCAGAGGCAACCTCTTTTATTCACTTCTGTTTCAGTTTCTTGAAGTTTCCCCCATATTGCTGAATAATATTCCTTCATTCATTAAGGTAGACATTATCTATTGACTGTTGAGGACTTTGCACCTACATGACTTTCCATCTCCCAGTCACCCTCTTCCCAGTGTAGCTGTGGTATTTGTTTTACTACAGAGCACATGTGCATTTGTTAACCATGGACCTCTGTTTCTTGTTCCATCAGCCATGGACAGCATCTCAAGGCCTCCACTCTCATCCCAAGGATATTAGCACTCATCCTGCATTTCCTCTCCCCATTCTCACTACATCCCAATCTCTGTCTTTGATTTTCTTTATTTTTGCTCAAGTTGCACATTCACAAAGTTTAGAATCAATTAGTTTTACCATATTCTTTATGCAAACTAACAGCTCACTATTAGCTCCCTGCTAACTTCACCTTTTGGAAGCCATTGCATTTGACTCTCTTGGCTAATTCTTTTGTTATTTCCGTCAAGAAACTCTAAATAACTTCCTTGCCTTGCTGCTTCATGGCATTTCCATTTTGATTCTTCACAAGGAGTAAAGGAAATTGAGCCTCTTTTTTTCCTTCTGCTCTCACTTCATATAATACTTCCCTCTATCTTCCCAATATGGTGAGAGTAATATTAATTTACTCTAATTTGCTATGTAAACACTTGTCACAGCAGAGCCGTGTAGAAAATTAAGATTACTTATCCTTTTTAAAATACTTTTTATTTCTCTGTAGTTGTTAATGATGCTGCGTTTTTTGTTTACTTTGTTTTCTATATACATATTAATTAAAAAACAAATTATCCACGTGTTTTCTAAATTCTCCTTCAGTAGATTCAGTTGTATAAACTCTTCTTTGGGTTTCAGATTCTTGAAGGGAATCTTTTCCTGAAACTTCTGACTTCATGCAATCTCTACTCTTCCGCATCTGGGACTTTCTTCTGCTTCTCACCTAACATAGTTCCAGTTGCCTGTAGCCCATGATTTCATTTTTCCTTAGTTTCCCAATAGTTTTCCAATACCTTCCTGAGAAACTTGCATGGAAAGCAATTTTTTGAAAACTTTTAACTTTCTATTTGTAACATTAAGGATCCAAAGTCATTAACTATCCAAAGTTATAGAAAAGCTTCAGGAACAATAGTTATATAAAGGCCATTCAGTAACTTCTACCCAGATCCACCTATTGTTACCGTTACCTCTTTTGTTTTATTATTTTTTATATCTCTCTCTGTTGTACACACATACACACACACACATTTGTGGGTAAGTTACAAACATCATAGCCTTTACTCCCCAATACTGAAGCATGTAGGTTCTAAGAATACATCCTAAGAATATTATTCTCTTACACAATGAAGTATTGTCATTAACTTAGTAAATTTAATCTAATCCTCCATTCACATAAAATTTTCCCATTTAGTATAGAGAATCTAGAAAAACTTGATTTTGTGAATTTTTTTTCTCTCCCGTTCTCCAAACTACTGCTCTTTCCTCTGCTATAATTTTTCAGTTTGTGCCCCTCAGTCTTTCTCTCTCATGTTGTTGAAACATCTCTTTTTTTCAGATTCCAGTGATTGTGGCTTATCCATTCATATTTTAGGAATAAAGCAACTGAGAGTCGACTGAGGCCTCGTGCATCTGGATAGGTTGTCAGCTGATAGCAGTGCCTCAGAAAAGGTGGGCAGGGCTCCCACAGCTAAACAAGGTGATCCCAAAGGGCCAGAATGAAGAGGGCTTGAGGGCAAGAATATTGCTCCTATACCTGCCCTATTTCGCCCCCTTCCTACTATTTACTGTGTAGTTTTAGTTACATACCTTCTGCATTCCTTTATTACCACTTAATGTAGTACCTGGATAAGGAGTAAGCGTATAAGGATATGTATATATATATTTTCAGTCCCATGACTTGGTTTAGAAATGGAAACATTATAGCTTGTAAATTATGTGGAAAGAAATTTGGAAGGGGCAAGAGAGTGTAGCAGTGAGAAGTGAGGCTAATTTTAAGAGGCTAATTAAAATTTGGAATATATAAGAATTGATTCTTTACCTAGCCATCCTTAAAACCCATCCGGGACTGTACCATTATTTTTTGAAGCATTTATTGACAGTATTTTCAATTCTTTGATCTTCAGGATTTTTACCTTTTCCTGAGCCAAAGTTGGTGATTTACATTTTACTATAAAGCTCATCAATTTCTTTACTATTTTCAAGATTGACAGCTAAACAATATCCTCTTTAAATTTATGGATATCTTTTTTAAAAATTTATTTTATTGACGTATAGTTGATTCACAATGTTGTGTTAATTTCAGCTGCACAGCAAAGTGATTCAGTTATACACATATATACAGTCTTTTTCATATTCTTTTCCATTATGGTTTATCACAGGATATTGAATATTGTTCTCTATGCTGTACAGTAGGACCTTGTTGTTTATCCATTCTATACATAAGAGTTTGCATCTGCTAATGCCAAACTCCCATTCCATCCCTCCCCGACCCCTCTCCCACTTAGCAACCACAAGTCTGTTCTCTATGTCTGTGAGTCTGTTTCTGTTTTGTAGATAAGTTCATTCGTGTCATATTTTAGACTCCGCATATAAGTGATATCATATGTATTTGTCTTTCTGACTTACGTTACTTAATATGGTAATCTGTGTCCATCCATGTTGCTGCAAATGGCATTATTTCATTCTTTATTTATGACTGAGGAGTAGTCTATTGTATATGTGTACCACATCTTCTTTAAAATTTTATAGATATCTTTATATCTGTAATTGTATTATCTTTTGTATTTCTAATAATGGGTATCTATAATTTCTATTTGTGTTTAATTTATTTTTACTAAGTATTTTTATTTTACTGATTATTCCACTTTTGCATTTTTAAAATTCAGCTGCCATCTGTTTCCTTATCATTTTTTAAAAAAATTATTTTATTTTATTTTATTTTATTTCTTTATTTATGTGGTTGCAGCAGGACTTAGTTGTGGCAGGTGGGCTCCTTAGTTGCAGCATGTGGGCTCCTTAGTTGTGGCACATGGGCTCCCCAGTTGTGGCATGCAAACTCTTAGTTGCGGCATGCATGTGGGATCCAGTTTCCTGAACAGGGATGGAACCCAGGCCCCTGCATTGGAAGTGCAGAGTCTTATCCACTTTGCCACCAGGGAAGTCCCTCAGTTTCCTCATCTTTAAGATAATATTATTAGTATCTACTTTGTTAGGTGGTAGAGAAGATTAAGTGAAATCCTATATACAAAAAACTTGAAGAATAAACTCAACTATTAGCTGCTATTTATTTTTCCTGCATATCCTGGGTTTATTTTCTTGTTCTAGTCCTAACTATTGAGTTGGATATTTAGTTTATTTTTTTTTCCTCCTTGTTTAACCATGAAAATAGTGTGTGTTAGTATTTCTTTTCTGAGAATAAGTTTGGCTCCATCTCAACATTTTTATGTGAAACATTTTTCATTATTGTTATTTTCTAAATATTCTCTGATTATAGGTTTTAGCTCTTTCTGTTTTAGGAAATGGCTTCATCCAACCATAAAATTCATTGACCAAACCAGGAAGGAGCTGGCTTTCCTTGAGGCATAGCTGGGCTTGCCTGGGCATTTCCTCACTCAGCTGATGCTGATTTACAGCAGTGATGGGAATTCTTCCCTCTCTCAGGGCTCCCTGACCTTTGCTTCTTAAAAACAGGAAAACTAATTGGGCTTCCCCTGGCCTGTCTGCTGTTTGCTTGTGAGGCTCTATTGCTTTCTTAGGAAAGTGAGCTGTGAGTTGCTTCTAAATATCTTCATTCCACCTAGTTCCATAGCCTCATTACAGAATATAAAGCAGAAATTTCTTGAATTCTGTGGCCTATATGTGGCACCTTCCCTAGTTTTCAGTGCCATTGGAGTTTTAAAAATTATAATTATATAATGTTTTTACCATTGTGGTTATATCTGTTAGTTATCACCAAAGGAGGTTGAATATTTGGGCTCATCTACCATATTTTGCAAAAGTCTAAATAGAGATTTATTTTTTTATTTTTTTATTTTTTAGAACTTTTATTTATTTATTTTTTATTTTTATTTTTTTAACTATCATTTTTTATTTTTATTTTTTTTTATTTTTTTAGGGGTACACCAGGTTCAATCATCTGTTTTTATACACATATCCCCGTATTCCCTCCCTTCCTTGACTCCCCCCCCCTCGAGTCCCCCCCACCCTCCCCGCCCCAGTCCTCTAAGGCATCTTCCATCCTCGAGTTGGACTCCCTTTGTTATACAACTTCCCACTGGCTATTTTACAGTTGGTAGTATATATATGTCTGTGCTACTCTCTCGCTTCGTCTCAGTTTCCCCTTCACCCCCCGCCACCTCCCATACCTCGAGTTCTCCAGTCCATTCTCTGTATCTGCATCCTTGTTCTTGTCACTGAGTTCATCAGTACCATTTTTAGATTCCGTATATGTGAGTTAGCATACAATATTTGTCCTTCTCTTTCTGACTTACTTCACTCTGTATGACAGATTGTAGTTCTATCCACCTCATGACATATAGCTCCATCTCATCCCTTTTTATAGCTGAGTAATATTCCATTGTATATATATGCCACACCTTCTGTATCCATTCATTTGTTGATGGGCATTTCGGTTGCTTCCATGTCCTGGCTATTGTAAATAGTGCTGCAATAAACATTATGGTACACGTTTCTTTTGGGATTATGGTTTTCTTTGTGTATATGCCCAGGAGTGGGATTACTGGATCATATGGTAGCTCTATTTGTAGTTTTTTAAGGAACCTCCAAACTGTTTTCCATAGTGGCTGTACCAACTTACATTCCCACCAACAGTGTAGGAGAGTTCCCTTTTCTCCACACCCTCTCCAACATTTGTGGTTTCCAGATTTTGTGATGATGGCCATTCTGATCGGTGTGAGGTGATACCTCATTGTGGCTTTGACTTGCATTTCTCTGATGATGAGTGATGTTGAGCATCTTTTCATGTGTGTGTTGGCTATCTGTATGTCTTCTTTGGAGAAATGTCTATTTAGGTCTTCTGCCCACTTGTGGATTGGGTTATTTGCTTTTTTGGTATTAAGCTGCATGAGCTGCTTGTATATTTTGGAGGTTAATCCTTTGTCCGTTGTTTCATAGGCAATTATTTTTTCCCATTCTGAGGGTTGCCTTTTAGTCTTGTTTATGGTTTCTTTTGCTGTGCAAAAGCTTTTAAGTTTCATGAGGTCCCATTTGTTTATTCTTGATTTTATTTCCATGATTCTAGGAGGTGGGTCCAAAAGGATCTTGCTTTGATGGATGTCGTAGAGTGTTCTGCCTATGTTTTCCTTGAGGAGTTTTATAGTGTCTGGCCTTACATGTAGCTCTTTAATCCATTTGGAGTTTATTTTTGTGTATGGTGTTAGGATGTGTTCTAATTTCATTCTTTTACATGTAGCTGTCCAATTTTCCCAGCACCACTTATTGAAGAGGCTGTCTTTTTTCCATTGTATATCCATGCCTCCTTTGTCAAAGATAAGGTTTGTGTTTGGGCTTACTTCTGAGTTCTCTATTCTATTCCATTGATCTTCCTTTCTATTTTTGTGCCAGTACCATACTGTCTTGATCACTATGGCCTTGTAGTATAGTTTGAAGTCAGAAAGCCTGATTCCACCAACTCCATTTTTCCTTCTCAAGATTGCTTTGGCTATTCAGGGTCTTTTGCGTTTCCATACAAATCGTAAGATTTCTTGCTCTAGTTCTGTGAAAAATGCCATTGGTAATTTGATCGGGATTGCAGTGAATCTGTAAATTGCTTTGGGTAGTACAGACATTTTCACGATGTTGATTCTTCCAATCCAGGAACATGGTATGTCTCTCCATCTGTTTGTGTCGTCTTTGATTTCTTTCATCAATGTCTTAAAGTTTTCTGCATACAGATCTTTTGCCTCCTTAGGCAGGTTTATTCCTAGGTATTTGATTCTTTTTGTTGCAGTGGTGAATGGGAGAGTTTCCTTAATTTCTTTTTCTGCTCTTCTGTTGTTAGTGTATAGGAATGCAAGAGATTTCTGTGCATTAATTTTGTATCCTGCTACTTTACTAAACTCATCAATTAGTGCTAGCAGTTTTCTGGTAGAGTCTTTAGGGTTTTCTATATATAATATCATGTCATCTGCAAAGAGTGACAATTTTACTTCTTCTTTTCCAATTTGTATTCCTTTTATTTCTTTTTTTTCTCTGATTGCTGTGGCTAAAACTTCCAAAAGTATGTTGAATAATAGTGGTGAGAGTGGACACCCTTGTCTTGTTCCTGTTCTTAGAGGGAATTCTTTCAATTTTTCCCCATTGAGAACGATGTTGGCTTTTGGTTTTTCATATATGGCTTTTATTATGTTGAGGTAATTTCCTTCTATGCCCATTTCTGGAGAGCTTTTATCATAAATGGATGTTGAACTTTGTCAAAAGCTTTTTCTGCATCTATTGAAATGATCATATGGTTATTATCCATATTTATTAATAGAACTTTTATTGAGATACAGTTAACATACAATAAACTGCATATATTTAGAGCATACAATTTGGTATCCCAATCTCCCAATTCATTCCCCCCAACCCTCCCCGCTTTCCCCACTTGGTGTCCATATGTTTGTTCTCTACATCTGTGTCTCTATTTCCGCTTTGCAAACCAGTTTATTTGTACCATTTTTCTATAGTCCGCATATATGTGTTAATATGCGGTATTTGTTTTTCTCTTTCTGACTCACTTCACTCTGTATGACAGTCTCTAGGTCCATCCATGTCTCTAGAAATGTCCCAGTTTCCTTGCTTTTTACAGCTGAGTAATATTCCATTGTATATATGTACCACATATTTTTTATCCATTAATCTGTTGATGGACATTTAGGTTGCTTCCATGTCCTGGCTATTGTAAATAGCGCTGCAATGAACATTGGAGTGCATGTGTCTTTCTGAATTATGGTGTTCTCTGGGTATATGCCCAGTAGTGGGATTGCTGGGTCATATGGCAACTCTATTTTTAGTTTTTCAAGGAACCTCCATACTGTTCTCCATAGTGGCTGTATCAATTTACCTTCCCACCAACAGTGCAAGAGCGTTCCCTTTTCTCCACACCCTCTCTAGCATTTACTGTTTGTAAATTTTCTGATGATGCCCATTCTGACCGGTGTGAGGTGATACTTCATTGTCGTTTTGATTTGCATTTCTCTAATAATTAGTGATGTTGAGCAGGTTTTCATGTGCCTCTTGGCCATCTGCATGTCTTCTTTGGAGAAATGCCTATTTAGGTCTTCTGCCCATTTTTTGATTGGGTTGCTTGTTTTCTTGATATTGAGCTGCATGAACTGTTTATATATTTTGGAGATTAGTCCTTTGTTTGTTTATTCATTTGCAAATATTTTCTCCCATTCTGAGGGTTGTCTTTTCATCTTGCTTATAGTTTCCTTTGCTGTGCAGAAGCTTTGAAGTTTCATTAGGTCCCACTTATTTATTTTTGTTTTTATTTCCATTATTCTAGGGGGTGGATCAAAAAAGATCTTGTAAATAGAGATTTAAAAACCAATTAACTGCCATCTTTTTATTTTGTATGCATTTTCAAACTCAATTGGCAAGTTTTATGACCACAAGTTAGGGCTGTATGTAATTCTTCATGGACATGTGAGATATTTTGGTATGTGAAGTCTACAAAAAAAGAAAGACTAGTTTGATAAAGAATGTATCAGATTGCATTTATATATTTTAAAAAATAAATTTAGTCTATATTACCTATTTTATACTTTTGACAGTGCTATAAAGAATCCATCATTTCTTTAAAACAATGCTTTGGGTGATTTTGAAAGTTTGTTTAAAAGTTAACAAATTTTAAAGATTTGTTTGGCCAAGTGAATTACATGCTAACTTTCTATACATTTAGATTGTGTTCACACTGGGCAGAATCATTAATTATGCTAGAAAAAATATGCTGTCATGTAGATATCTCAGACTTTTACCAAAGGGGTTTACTGTAAATCAGCTATACCCTGGTTTTCATGTTTGTAAAAACCATTTACAGAGGCAAGCTAGAAACTATCTGGTAATCAAACCCCTGCAATTAGTTTACAATCCAAAGGAAACCGTTTGCATGAAAAAGCTTTAAAGAAAAAAAAGAAAAAAAAAAAACTCAAATAACTAGGGATCCTGTCCTCAAGTACCTGGAAACTAGAAATCAGACATTTTATCCCTTTCTGCAAAAGACATGGTAGGCTTCTGGGCAGAATTCCTTGGTTTTCTATGCATGTATTTTTCTTCATATGGAGTTGATGGTAAGTGACACATTTCTGTGTGAGTTTTACACATTTCCACAGTAGAAGTTCTTCTTGTGTATTTATTCCTTCCCTCTGGTTATCTCACCATCTTACCTGTTTGGACAAAAAAAAAAAAAAAAAAAAAAAGACTGTACGTGTGTACGAATATCTTAAATCAGTCATATCATTTGATTAGAAAAAATAAAGAACTGAATCCCCTCACATTACTGAAAGACCAATCAGAACCACTTAGAATAGTTTCAAACTCAGAAGTGCTTAATAACCCGAGTTATCATGAAACATCAAGATGCAAAGGGAGCATGGTATTACATCTTAAGGCATGAAGCCTGCTTGAATAAAATGCACATTCCTATTTCCCTTTCAAGAATTATTATATCAGAATCTCTGGGGTGTGGTTCAGGGAAACTGTATTTTTTGAAGGTCTTCCAGGTAACTTTGAGACAGGTAATTATCGATCTCAGGTATGAATAACCCTGGAAAGGGGGAGGGAGAGCGAGCTCGTCCCTTATAACAGGAATTTAAAATGGCTTTGTTACTGTGGCTGCACAGTGAATTTGGAAGCCGATTTCAAAGGAGAGGCAGACTAATTTCTTTAATTTCTCTCTGCCCCATAAAAGTAGTATTAAAAAATCTATCTGAAGAAAAAAAAAATCCTGACTGAAGCCTAGGAGGAATTTATCATGGGGATTCTTACAAAAGGGACAATGAGTAGGCAGTTAAATACCCAAGGTTTTAATTTCACCTCTGCAAAAGCCGAGGGCATCACATTAAATCTTAACCTTTAGAAGACGTTTCTGCAAAAAGCTAAGGTAATCTAGGAATAATGCTCTCTTATGATATAACTCAAAACAGAGGTAAAGCTGGAGACATGGATATTTAAATATCCTTTCAACCAACGCTTTCAAACATCAAGTGTTTCAACCAAGTTTTAGGCAAAGACCAAATAGCAGACTGTTTAAACTCTCTTCCCAGGGCTAACTGCACCAAAATTCTTTGCCTTGGGGGAAAGAAGGTGCCACACATCCTATCTAGGTCCCAGAAATACAGACAGCAGAGTTGACACCATGAACATTTGAAGGTTGACTTTGGGTCTAGAAAGCCCCTCCCCACAAAAAGCCCCTACCGTCTGCCATTTCCATTTTGTAGCTCTATCTGCCCTTATCCTATTTTCAGTTATTTTTGAAGATATGTGCCCCAGGGCTCAGATGTTCCACTAGGCTGTGGAGGTGAGGCTCAGTGCAGCCCCTTCCCTCCCCATGACTTTCATCTGTCAAGGTTGTTCACTACTGAGACTTGCTCTCAGTAGCACCAAGGAAATGGGAGGACCAATGTTCCTTATTCCAGGCTTGTCAGGTGCCCGAGAGCCTGAGGCATGCACCCAACTCATTTTGAAGTACAGTTGAACTTGAGCTTGACCATCACCCTTATTTCTTTTTATTTTCTATGTGACCTCCTCTCTCAAGCTTCGTATCACCAGAAAGCAACCAAACTTTCATACTAAGTAGGACATAAAATATGAACCTGAATTTGATAAAGAATATCAGCAGTTTTCCTGGGCTCTCCTATAATTTGTGCCATGAATGCATTTTCTCCATGTGATTGATGATAGGTAGGACCAAGCATTGGTGATGACTGACTGTCCTGCTGCAAATAAAACATTAAAATCCAAAGGGAGAATGGTCTCACACCTAGAGAGTTAAAGCAGCAACAGACTATCTTTTTGTTTATTATCAATTTAGAGTTATGAATTCTTTAAGAGATTATCAAATGTTTAAGTAGCCTGTAGAAGGTTTATATATTTGGCTCAAGGCTTTCCTTGACACTCACTAACTGGAAGAGGGGAGAAAAACTGGCTTCATTATAAGGAAGAAGGCATTGCCAGCTCAAATTGCTTCTTCAAATTGAAACAAGGTTTTAGTTTGTTTTATTTTTGTTTTATTTTCTAGTTATAGTTACCATTCAAGCATAGACTCTATAAAGGAATAGTTTCCTGTGTTTTCCTAATACATAAAACATCTTTTTGGAGATTTATAAGTTTAAAGTCTTCATGTAAATTCGATTTTTCCCCCAGTTTTCCTGTTACTGCCATTTGAAATACTTGTTAAAGTGCAGATTCCTATACACAATCCCCAAGAGATTATCTTTCTTTCGTTTAAAAATTATTTACCTGTTTTTAAAGTCACCCAGAAGAAATATGTTTCATTTATTTTTTCTTTGAAGTTCCTTAAAGCTGGACGAAAGTCCCAAAGAGGTAATTTTAGAAACATTCTAGATAACACCCTGTGTCTGGCCATGCATATCCTATAAAAGGATAAATGAGTCATGCAAATACATTCCATTAGTGACCTTGTTATAAATTCCGTTTTTACCACATTCATGAGAAAGTCCTAATTTTCAAATGCCTTAAGATGGATGCTACCCTCAAAAATGCACACAGAAGGCACACACGAGACTAATAATCTGATATATACAGGGTTTATTTGTTTCCACCAAGGGTTTTCTATGCCTATTTTCAAAGTGTATCACGTGCAAAAAGAAAAAAGAAATTTGTACAGCAGCCAAATCCCCTTTTCAGCAATGCTCACTTTCTCAACAAAGTTTTCTGCCAAGTTCAAGTTACTGGGGTCTGACTGTTAGCAATACTGACATTCATTGCCAACTTCAAAAGCTGTGTCCAGGCACTTTTTTCCCCCAGCTTTTAGAGGAAGATGCCATTATGAAGTCTTAAAAGCTCCTTCACAAGGGGTTAAATCTGATTTTTCCATCAGTTTGAGTTCAGATGTGAATCTGTTGAATCAGCTGGTGCTGATGACTTGGTCCTAAGCCCTGTTCTGAGATCTGCTGATTTGGCACTATTCAAAATTGCTATAGGGGTTTGTGGCCACCGTGTTGAGGTATATACGCTCCAGCAGAACACAATCCCAAGCTCTTTGTCTTGGCTTTTCTGTAACAGACGTAAGACAGGACCCCTGGTCCCATCACAGACAAGTCCTGAATATGTCACCTGGTCCCAGGTGCAGGTCCATCCATCCTATTGGATTAATCTGAATGCTGTCACATGCTCTCTTGTTTCTAGCCCTTTTGGTGACATTTAAATCAATGTAATTCATCAGTGCAGCAGAATTGTATTGCATTATCCTTGTGTTCACATGTTTGATTCTTAATTGGTATGAATCTGAGCAAGATGAAGAGAATCAGAGTCAAGGCAGATAGGAACACTGCAGGCTTTAACTCATTCCACGGGCATAACCCGTTCATGGAATTTGGCTACCATATACAGATAAATTGTGACGTAAAACCAAAGAAACCTTTATTGTACTTTGAGGCATTTTTGGTGTATTGGTAGAAGTTGCTCTTTGTTCATTAACAGATTATTTTTTTTTCTGATTTGTCATCAAGGCTACTGGTGTCAATAGCTACTGGTAGTTTTTGCTTTTCCTGTATGCTAAGGTGACAAAAGCCAATATAAACAAATGCAGTTCAAATAAATTTTCAGGGGTAGCCATCTCTCAGGGCTGAAAAAATAGAGGCCAGACATAGACAACAAGGAAGGGTGCGAATAGCATTGCATAATTTCAGAAGATAAGAGGCCTAGTACTTCTCATTTTTCAAAAGGGAATAGGAGTTGAAGCACTGTATGCCGTTAGCAACATTTGAAACAGTTGATAATTTCTATGACATTATGCATTTTTAAAAAGCAAATAGATGCCTTTAGTGCAAGTCTCCTTAGGGTAAGCATTTTCTGCAGCGACTGTGTCTGTGTATTCTAAGTGTGTGTCTTCATGCTCAATCCAGTTATATGACTAGAAAAAGGGCAAAAATGGGTTTGTCATAAAGTAATAGTCATAGGGAGTCCAAGTCCTCTAGCCGTTTAAGGAACATGCAGAGGAAAATAAGTATTTTTCAAAAAATTAATAAAACTAAGGGGAAAACTAAGAAATAGTTCGACAAATAAATAAAATCAACACCAAGTGTTAGTGTTCTCAAAGGACTTTGCTGGATAACATGTTACATTCCATTATATTTGTTCTTAGAACACAAGTTACTTCCAGAAGGTCTTTTTCAGTCTCGTTTTTAATAGGCACCAGATTCTTAAACTTTAGGTGAGGAAGTGGTATAAGTCAATGGTAATGATTTGGGGACATTTACTGATTCATTTAATCATCATGGAAGTGTTAAGTGAGAATCCACATTCATCTAAAATAAAAGAATGCAGACACTCCTGTCTGCCCATGTAAAATTTCCTCGGTTTATTTGCTTTCTCTCTACTTCACTGTGAGCAAACTTAATCCCAAATTTAAGCTCATATTATGGTTGTGTCTGTCTTTAAAAGAACTTTTAAAAATAAAAAAAATCTAAATCTCTGAAGCTGCTCATTTAAAGAACAGTTTGCTACATAAACAAGCGATCTGTATCAGAGTGTGATTAAGCTACACAAGTCCTGTAAATACAGTAAATGTCAGTAATTTGGACCGATTTGAATAGTCTGAATTCAGGACAAATTTTAATTGCAGAGTCCTTTGAAAAACATCCAGGCGTATTATTTTCAACTATATAGGAAGGAAGCAAACATATACATTCTTTCTGTATAGGAGATTTTAGGAAAATTGCTATAAAGGACGTGTGTGGGATTTGTTACTAGATTGTCTATATTTATAGATATGTTAAATGGTAGAGAGTTTTCACAAAATGATATTTTTTAGGAGTTTCCCCAGTTTCTCCTTTACAGATATGTTTACTCAGAAAACACATTCCAAGGTGGGAGGGGATGTTTACCAGTAATACTAAGTGCCTGACGAATGATTATAATATCAAAATTTGTGCAAGATTTTGTCCAGTAAAGGGACTCTTAGGAAAGGCTGTTCTCCAGAAGGTCCTTATTAATTCAAAATGATAACCCAAGAGATGAAACAATGAATTATGTGGTACCAGTGCCGACAACATCTGCATTACAGTATGAAATGACTGCTAAAAAGTCAAAATTGTCATTTCGAAGGTAATATGTAAAAAGAATGCTGACTGAAAGAATTGTCTAAACACAATTACCTGCAGTAGAAAACAAATATCCATCAATTCTAAAACAATATATAAATATGTTTCTGGTATTTTAACAAGTAATTACTATACATAGTGTCGTGATAGGTAAATAATGCTTGTTCTTTTGCTGTAACATTATATCATTTATTTATTTATTTATTCACTCATTTAACAATTTAACAAATATTTTTTGAGCCCTTATCATATGTCCAGGCACTGAAGGCAAAATTTAAAATAAACAAGCAAACAAATACTGCCCCTCCACAAAAAACAAAACAAACAAACAAAAAACCCCTCTACATTCCTGCCGTAAATTAGGATAAAAGAAGATAAGTAAGTGATTATAATACAATGTAATACACCTATGGGAGATGTTCATTTATTCATTCACATAACTTTGTTTTAATATTTTTGAGTCATTTAGATAAACTTTCACTGATAGTTATGTTTTTAATAAACATAAGTATAAAATATGTGAATTATTACTAAATATCAAAATTAGAGTAGCCATAAAAGGCAGTATAACTGCCCAGTATCTTTTAATACCTGTGCATAAGTTCCCTCTTAACTATCATCTTTTTAAAAATGTTTTAGAACATTTTGTTCATTATTGGGCATATAAACTTTAGAATAATTTCATAAGTTCCAAAAACAATCTCATTGGAATTTTTATTAGACTCATGAAATCTAAAATTAATTTGCTTAGATGATATCTTCAAAATCTTCACCTTACTTTCTAGGAATTTGGCATATTCTTACAATTATTAAAGTGTTCTCTCTCTTAGAGTTTTATGGTTTTTCTCCCACAGGCCTCTAAAGAAAGCTTATCTTAGATATTTTAAGATGGTTGCTTTTTTTTTTTTTCTCTTTTTTATTGAAGTATAGTTGATTTACAATATTGTGCTAGTTTCAGTTCAGCAAGTATTCAGTTATATCCTTTTCAGATTACATTCCAAGTTATTATGAGATACTGCATATAGTTCCCTGTGCTACACAGCAAATCCTTGTAGATTACTATTTATTTCTATTTGACAGATCTGTTTATGTTCTTTTCTCTCCTTTCTTGCCTTTTTCTTTTTAATTAATATTTGATTATTGGGTTGATTTTCTTTTTGTTATTTCACCTTCCCCCTCTATTAGCTTACTAGTTATCCTTCTTTTGGAAGTTTTCCTAGAGATTATAACATACATCTTTAACTACATTCTGATGGAAAGTATTAGGTCTAGCACTTTCCTTCAATGCTCGAACCCTAAAATGTCTTAAATCTATTATCTCCCCTCCCAAATTTTGTGTTTTAATTGACATGTATTTTATTTATTTATTTATTTTTGTTGTTGTTTAATTTTATTTATTTATTATTTTGGGGGGGTACACCAAGTTCAATCATCTGTTTTTATACACATATCCCCATATTCCCTCCCTCCCTCGACTTCCTCCCCACCCTCCCTCGAGTCCCCCCCACCCTCCCCGTCCCAGTCCTCTAAGGCATTTTCCATCCTCGAGTTGGACTCCCTTTGTTATACAACAACTTCCCACTGGCTATCTATTTTACAATTGGTAGTATATATATGTCTGTGCTACTCTCTCACTTCATCTCAGCTTCCCCTTCACCCCCCGCCCCCTCCCAAACCTCGAGTTCTCCAGTCCATTCTCTGCACCTGCGTCCTTGTTCTTGTCTTGTCACTGAGTTCATCAGTACCATTTTTAGATTCCATATATGTGAGTTAGCATACAATATTTGTCTTTCTCTTTCTGACTTACTTCACTCTGTATGACAGACTCTAGGTCTATCCACCTCATTACATATAGCTCCATCTCATCCCTTTTTATAGCTGAGTAATATTCCATTGTATATATATGCCACATCTTCTTTATCCATTCATTTGTTGATGGGCATTTAGGTTGCTTCCATGTCCTGGCTATTGTAAATAGTGCTGCAATAAACATGATGGTACAAGTTTCTTTTGGGATTATGGTTTTCTTTGGGTATATGCCCAGTAGTGGGATTACTGGATCATAAGATGGTTGCTTTTGTGAGATGGGTCTTATTGATTGCTGCTGAACTAGAAGGTAGCTGTTGATATTTTTGTATTATATAACCAACAAATTTACTAAATTATCTTATTAATTCTAAAAGCTTTTACTTGATTTGGCAAGTGATGGTGAGGTTCTAGCGCCTTTATGTCTACAGTTTTCAAAAGTTATATGACTAGTTTCTGTTTCATATCATGATGGGCATCTTTATTTAGTTCCTAATTTTAATACAATTCTCAAGTGTTCATCCCACTTCTGGTATTTTCATTGTTAGGAATGGGGCTGGTTATTGGTTTTTTTATAATAGATTCTGAGCAGTAAAACATCACAGTAAAAGATTTCTGAATTTTAATTTAAACTTCCATATCCGAGATAAATGCTACTTAATCATGATGGAGAGTTATTTTTCCTGAAGTCTTTAGTCTTTTTCTTTAAGGCTGAACTTCGAATTGAATCATACAAATATCTTGTTTTCATTTATTAAATTTTCTCTGAATCTTTAGTTTAGTTGAATATTTAGTTTAGTTTAGTTGAATATTTATATTTTAGTTGAATATTTTCATTCTCAAAGATTACAATATTCTGTATTATTTCTTTAAATAAGAGAAGAACAATCCCTAATTATTCTTTTCACAAGCACTCTTTTAACCTCAGAACTTATAGTAAAGTATAGTGGTGATATCAAATTATTTCCCTTTTTATACTGGCAAATATAATTATGCAGGCCATGTTCTCATTCTGATATAGAACTTTGTAAAAAATCTTAATGACATTTCCTTTAATGTGTTTATTTTAATTCATGAGTTTTGCTTTGTAGAATTAAGCTTCTAATTTGGTTATTTTTCAAAGTACAGTAGTAAGGAAGGGGTAGGGTTAAAGGTCTTGGGCTCACTAGATTATCTGATTTTCAAGTCCTGGCTCTTCTTCTTATAAGCTGTGTGACTTTAGAAAACTTACACAATTGTTCTAGGCTCAGCTTCCTTATATGAAATGGGAATAAGATACTATGTATAAGGTTATTGTGAGTGAAATAAATTAATACATATGAGGCTGGTAGAATAGTACCTTGCCATTCTAAGTGTGGTTAATTTTATAACTTTCCCTTCAAAACCTAGGCATGTCAAATCTTACGTAACATTTGACATAATTAGCCTGCAACAATCATACTATCCTTTATTCATCCCTTTTTCTCACCTAGAATTATTCTCTTAACTCTGCTATTCCTTACGAGTACCTAGTATTGAAATCACTTTTGTTTTCACTTGTTCACCCAGCCTCTTTCTTTCACTTGTTCATTCTTTCTGCTATACTTCAAATATGCTTAGTTTCAAAACTAAGGGTCAAACCATAGAGTCAAATGCTTGATTTGACAATGGCTAGGAGACTGGAAGTTAGGTAATCTAAGGCCCAATTTGCCTCTCCTCCAGGGTTATTCTAATGGGAGAAATTAAGGACTGGAACAAGTAAGAGAGAAAACTGGGAGGAATACAAGGAGGAAAACAAAACAGAACGATGTCAGCTTCTATGTCTTCTTGCTCCCCAATTCCTTGTCTTGCACCAGAGGTAAGAGCAAAATTCTTATTGTCTAAATCTCCTTCCTTCTTATGCTTTCTATTAACTTCCAGTGGACAATTTAGTGCTCAGGCTTTCATAAGCTCTCAGGGGTGTCTCAAGGTTGCTATGATCCAGAGAGCTATATGGAAGACATTTGCGATCTGCAAAACAGTGGCCTAACAATCTGAAATGGCTCTGTAAAAATTCTAGAGCCCAGGGCCTTCAAAGAATCTTTTTTACAAAATAGTACTTTAATAGTTCTAATTAAATTAGGTGGTAAAGGTTATTGTGGTTTTGGTACCTCCATTCTTTAATGAACTACTTTGAGAAAAATTTCTTCATTTGCCTTATTTTCTAAATTAATGGCTATGGAAAAAGCTTACGTGGTGACCTTACAATACAAATAATACCTCCCGCTTGTAGAATGTTTACGATGCCAGGCACTGTTCTATGTGTTTTACACAAAGCAATTCATTCAGTCTTTGTAACAACTCAGTGAAGTAGGTGCTATTTTCATCCCCATTTCATATATCAACAAACAGGAAGATTAAATAATTTCTCCAAGGGAAAAAAAAAAAAGGCTAGAGAAAGAGAGAGAGGAAACAGACATGCAGAAAGAAGCAGAGATCCTCAGAACCAGCCCCAAATTATCCTTGGATTGTTTGACACACTCAAATATGATAAATATCTCTGCCCCTCCTTCTTTTTTTTAACTTGGGCTTAAATGTAGGAAGTCTGACCTATGCTCTTATTACTGGCAGCTAAAAGTCCAAGATAATACACAATTCATAGAAAAAAGATGAAATGCTTTTATAAGTGTAAATTTTTGCTTCTAATAATCAATTCCAGAATAAGCTCTTTGATATTTGTTGTAAAATAATGTAAACACAGAGTAATCATCGTTTGGTTTTTATACTGAAATATCGTAATACAATCTTGGTCTTTAAGAAATTGGGAGATTTCAGTCAACCCTGCTTTTCTTGACTTTCTCCCAGAAAATTGTAAAGGGAACACATGATGGTGTATAAATACTAGCATAGCAGCACAATCTAAATCCTTTAGAATTAAGTCAATTATATATGTTTAGTAACTATGGAAATTCTTCCACTGGAGAAAAGTGATGGCGTCGAAATGAATCCTTGCTCATTGTAAAGAAAACTGTTCATGTAAAGAAATACTGTACTTGGCATCAAATATTTCTCTTAGTGCTCTTTCTCCTTAAAAGTAAAAACTTACTTTAACATTCAAATTTTTTCTACTATCTCATTCACTTGGTTCCCTATACTTTTGAAGCAGCACCCAAAGTAGACTTTCTATTGAAATAAGCTGGGTGGACATGAATAAATATTTTATTTATCAGCATATTTTGGGAAAGGAGGTGAAGAAAAGATTGACTCTGAGCCCTATATGTAGATGTAATGAAAAAGCAGTTTCCTCTCATATTTCTAGTTCTAGTTTGAAAGTGATTAATCTCAAATAGATGCTCCTGATGAAAGCTAGTAAGACTGTGAAAGTCATGAAGAAAAATACTTTTTAGCCTTAGAATCTAAAGGGATGAATATCTTCATGACCAGTCCATCAAACAGTAAACTTTTTAAAGGTGAGAAAATGTTCCATACAACACTGTGTCCACACTACCTAGCAGGGTAGCTGAAACATTATACCAGGGTGAGTCAAAAACTATCCGCACTCTGGCTGTAGAATTTACTTTAATTAACTTTTAGGAAAGACAAATACATCATTTTTTAATACAGTTGCCTTGCTTTTCAATACACTTTGTCCATCTGTCAGCAAACTTTCGTGTTCTCTCATTAAAAAATGTTTTGGGCTGAGCTTCAAGCCACGAATGCACCGCTGTCATCACTTCTTCACGTGGACAGGCGTCCAGCTCCTTCTTGATGGTTAACACTTGTGCGACCTTCCTTGAACTTCTCTATCCATTCATACACACTTCTTCATGACAGAACACTTTCTCCATACTGCAAAGTCTTCGATAAATAATGGCGCCAGGTATGCCCTCAGACCACAAAAGATGAATCACTGCAAGCTGTTCTTCTTTCATGCAAATTGCAGATGTGCCCCATCTGCCTCAGTTACAAATGAGCTGGTGTAACACGTTCACACCTGTACATCAGTGACTGGGGAGTCAGTAGCCTTGAATGGAAAGCGCTGATAAGTCAGTGTGGCCAACAGAAGTTTTAAGATAACTGGAGTGCGGATAATTTTTGACTCACCCTTGTAAATGCTTAATAAGTATTAGTTGTATGAGAAATTCAAGAGCTTATAACATCTTGCCTTTGTTTTATGTACTGTTGCACTGAGGTCCTCTTCAGCATGGTGTGCCTTAGGGGGGCTTCAATACCTGTGTTTGAATTTGCATAGATACTTAGTCCACAAAGCATTGAGGGAACAACCTATGTTTTATTCTTATCCATAAACCAACATCAGGGTAAACACTCAGAATATATGACATTATGTTTTTAGTGAAGCATATACTACAAAATTCTCCAGTATAAATACAGCCTTGGTTCTACTGTTGAATGAGATTGTGAAAAATTCATTCATTAGCATCAGGCATCATTTAGGCAGAAATAAACAGGAAAAGAAGTGGATACCTTTATTTTAACTTTTCATTTTGGAAAAATGTTATATTGATAGCAAAATTGTAAAGATAGTACAGAAAGTTCCCATATGCCCTTCATCCAACTTCCCCTAATATCTACATTTTACATAACCAAAGTGCATTTGTCAAAACTAAGAATTTAACATTAGTAAATATTGTTGCCTAAACTTCAGACTTTACTAAGATTTCACCATTTTTTCCATTGAAGTCCACTGTTTATCTAGGATTTAATCCAAATCTAGGGTAGCACATTGCATTTAGTCTTTATATCTTCTTGAGCTCCTACAATATGTGACAGTTTCTCAGTCTTTCTTTGATTTTTTATGATCTTGACTTTTGATGAATAATGATCAGGTGTTTTGCAATATTTCCCTCAATCTCTTTGATCAATTTCATGATTAACCTAGAATTATGGGTTTTAAGGTAGAATAACACAGAGGTGAGGTGCCTTTCTCATTGCATCATATGAAGGGATGTATGATATCAACATGGTTTATCACTAGTGATGTTAACCTTGACCACTTAATTAAAGTGGTGTCTTCCATGTTTCTCCACCCTTAAGTTACTATGTTTCTCATTTTTATCTTTTGGGAGCAAGTCACTAAGTTTTCAGTCCACATTTAAGAGGATTGGAATTAGGCTCCACTTCCTACAGGCAGGGAATCTATGCTATTCGGTATTCCACTGTAAGGGTGATTTATTCTTCTTTCTTTTTTGTGTTAATGTGAACTCATGGATTTATTTCATTCTTTGGGTAATAGTAATTCAATACCATGGTTATTTATTTTGTTGCTCAAATTGTTCCCGCTCTGGCCATTGGAAACTTGGGTTGATTCCTGTGTCTTTTGAATCCATTTTTTTTTTTTTGGTACATACTTAATTTCTGGAGTTATAAGATGCTTTGGGAACATTTTATACTTTCTCTACCTTAGTTCTAGGATTAGCCATTTTCCAAGGAGCCCTGGTTCCTTTTATCGAAGATTAGTATTTAGAAACCAAGATATAGGTATAGATGTGCTCCTAGGATGTCACTGCTTCTAGACTCCAATAGCAAAGAGAACTAAAAAATATGTGTGTGTGTGTATATATATATATAGTAACTCATGTACACATACACATATATATATTTATTTTTATATCTATTTGTATGTATGTTTGAATAAATATAAGTTCCTACTGGTATCTCTGACTCTTAATTCATACTAGCTTTCTCCCCTTATTTACTTGTAACTTTTTTGACTGTCTGTAAGAAACCTGGCTCCCTTTAAAAGCAATATATTTACTTATTCAATGCTAATGTGCGTATAAAGTAGTTTCAGAATTACTAACAAATCACTAATTTGTACTCTATGAGAAAGAAACTTACCAACCAAAGGACAGTGTTTATGTGTATTTCCTTTTGTCTTTATCCTTTCAGTATCTAGTCAAAACACCATTTTTCCCAGTTGCTTGTATCAGGGGACTCTGGGTAATAAGGCAAAATTAATTGAAAAGATAGAATATGGAATGACTTACAGATTCAGAAAAGAACTGAAGAAATGTCAAACTCTCAATGGTATAAATGAGAGCTGAAGTCAACAGCCAGTCTGACCAGGCTGAGATATATGTATCTGCCTCTTGGTGACAGCTCTCCTTCCTTCCTTTCCTCCAGAGGCTTACAGTCGGAAATTTGTCTGATACTTCTCTGCTTTTCTTTATCACCTAAGCCACTGTTGAGTTTCTAGATATATAAACCATTAACATCTTAGAAAGAGCACTGGTTAAGAAACCTTGTCTCTGTGCATTTAGAGATTTGTAACTTTGGATAATTTATTTAAATTTATTAACCCTAATTTTCTCATTTCTGTAATGAGCATGGAAATAATAATCCTTTTCACAGGGTATCAAATTGGAGATCATACATATATAAAAAATTATGTAGTATATATATAATTATGTAATATATATAATTACAAAGTACTTTAAACAAAAGGGCTGTTAGTATGTCATCATTTATTTATCATTACAAAACACGCATTTCATTACTTCTTTGCTCTACCTGTTTTAACAGTTATCTCTGATGACTTACCTTATTTCTGTTTCCTATCCCTCTTCCAACTTTATATAATTTGAAAATTTCTATTTCCAGGGTTTTGAATTCCCTTAGTGACACTGAATGATACATGCTGTGAAGGGCATGGAAACTAGTACCTGAAGGTGTAAAACAAATGCCACATATGGGAACTTTATGATCAGTGTGATAGGTGGCATCATAAGATTACTTTCACTTTTGTAGTTCTCTTGCTATTTTGAGGTCTCATTAGAGAAGATCGGACAGAGAGATGAAGGGAAACGTGAGATTTTATTGGGCCTGATAATACAGTACTCCTCCAAGCTTGTTTTTTGCTCTTTTCTTTATTCTTTTAAAATTGTACACTATCATTGTAAATATATTTGAAAGTTTCATCCACATCTAGTTATTACCATTTCTTAGGCCATAGGGGGTCCCTGTACCTACTTAGGTTCTAGCTTTGGTGCTTCTTATTACAGCAAGAAAAATGGCCAGATTAAGTATAATTTGTAAGATTGTATATAGCACCTTCTACACGAATGGTCAGTAAAGACGCTGATTATTTTTAGTAATAATATCAATATCATTTTCCCCAGAAACCAATTTAATAGTATACTTGTCTCTTGTGATTTTATGACTTTATAATTAGAAGAATTGTTTCATTTTAGATATGTCATTAAAGTATAAAGTGTTGACTAGCCATGAAAAATGTTTTTTATAAAACTCGTGATGTGATTTAAAATATTTAAAATTATACTCAGTTTGAAAGCAGCAATTATATTTGCATTTTTATTTCAAAATATTGGGTTGGCCAAAATATTCACTCGGGTTTTTTCCGTAACATCTTATGGAAAAACACGAATGAACTTTTTGGCCAACCCAATAATTTAGAAAAATCAAGTTCAATATCAAGTGTCATGAATCCAGTATTATTGTGATTGCTCTTTGGAGCTGAGCAATCTTGTAGCCTTGAAAGATCTTGTAAGAAAAATCAGCTAAATTTTAGAATGGATTTTAGAGCAATTTTAAGCCGTGCTTGGAAATTCCCATAGGAATATCCCCTTTCTCATCAAAAATGTCTATCAAACTCAATTTTCTGTGTCTCTAGATTAACTTTAAGTAATGTAGTCCAATAGAGACAGGCTAGGGGAAATATTATAACATTGTTTCTTGCTGCACATCAGACTATGTTCTACAAGCAGATATTATTGTTGTAGAACAAGGAAGATAACTGATTAATGCTTAACAGACTTCATTTGTGTTAACTAAGATCAAGTTTGGATATGTTCAAATCCATAGACAAAGCAATTGATCCAAGATATCTGATGAAACTTCAACAGCTTAAGACAACAACAACACTGATAATTTATGTTCTCTGTAATTAAATATAATCCCCTGAATCTCTTGGAAGCATAGGATGGAATGGCATGTGCTTGGACTTCAAGTTCTAAGCAGTAAACAGAGATGAGGGACTAGCCAGAATAAATTTGTTGGAATTAGATTTGGCTGACTATGGTCAAATGTGTCCAATATGTCAGCTCTTACTGTAACATCAGCAGACAACTCTAAAGCCACAGAAAATGCTGCGTTTGCCAGGATGGAGGAGGAAAAAAAGATTTGTGTCAACCTGTCAATTTTCTCACTTTACAAAACATACATACGAGAATAGATGATTCAACCGATTGAGGAATACATGGCTCTCATATCATTCAAACAAATGCAGTAACTTGTCTAGATTCTTTGAAAAGAATCTAGGTGAGTCTGGCCTTACTTTCTCAACCAGGTTTTCGTTTAACCACCGATAGTGGTGAGGGTTATGAAAAGGAAGGGAAAGGAAATTGTTTAGCCATGTGTCAGGTACTAGGCTCGGCCCTTTATAGATTATTCATTCAATAACTCTTCCTGCCTACATTGCACTGTAGGTGTTTAAACCCCCATCTGACAGATTAAAAAACAGACTGAAGTTGCTAATGGAAACATGCAACCCACAAATGCTGGAATGGGTGCCCTAATACAGTATCAGTCTGTCTCTAAAGACTTTGCTCTATATACACTATCACATTTTGGGGAAAATATATTTTGTTTATATTAATTGAGGAAAAATTTAAATAAGAAAGAAATCTTCCACCAAAAGGTATTTAATGATTTGTTTTAAACTCCAAGAGGAATGATTTTTTCCAAGTACTCTCTGGTTTGGATTTTACCAGTAAGTATTAAGTGCAGTGTCCAGTTCATGATTTTTATAACAAATGACATAATTAGATTCTCTCTCTATGAACAATCTATTTAAATATACTTTTTCAGTTCTTTATTGATTGCATCAAAAAGACCAGCATGGTTTGAATTCTGGAAAACAGTCAGCAAATGGGCTTGCCACTTGTGACACACAAAATTAATTTGATGGGGTGCAGCTGTCATGCTCTTATGTCTACCAATTACACACCTGCCTGAAAATGTAAAAACCAAGTAACAAACACGATCACATCACATAAACGTACTGATTTTATTTATAACAGTGCCTAAAATGAAATTCGCTTATTCAGTAAATAGTTATTGAGTGGCTAATATTGCATTATTTTATACACTGGAAACCAAGTACATTCCTTCATCTTACAGAACATTTTTTCTATTTTAGGTAGACAACAACTAAACAAATACGTAATGTAATATCAGACAGCGGTTTGAAAGAAATAAAGTAAAATAAGAAGACAGAATGACGGTAGGGTGTTCTTATGAGGCCACTGGTCAGGATTTCCCTTTAAGAAGCTGATTTTTGACGAATACCCTAAAAAAGTGAGGGGGTGGGTATGCCCATATCTGGGGGAAGAGAATACCAGGCAGAGGGAACAGCAGGTGCAAATGCCCCAAGAGTGGAGACTGCTCAGTGCGTTAAAGGCACAGCAAATATGACTGGAACAGAATCAGTGAGGACTGTTTGTAGGAGGTGAATTTTCAAGGGAGCTACATCTTTGTAGAAGTACGTAGGCTGTGGCAAGAATTTGAGATTGTGAGTGTGATGGGAAGCCATGACAGGGTTTTGAGGAGGAGAGTTAACCTGAGATATATTTTAAAAATTACACTCTGGCTACTCTGTTGACAGTAGTCAGGAGGAGGACAAAGGGGAAAAGCAGCCAGGAAGCTGTTGGAATCATCAGAATATCACAAGCACGTCCACCTGCCCCGAGGGAAACACTCAGCACGTGGGAATAGGGTTTTAAATTATCCACATCCTTTCGTAACAGTACGTAATTTTTATTTATTTATTTTTGCTTTTAAATCTCCATAGATTTTACACAGAACAGGGACGAGTTTATTAAAGAGCTGAGAGTGAGGTTTCACAATGAATTTTCAAAGCACTTGTTCACTAAGTGCTATGAGGACTGTGGCATTTATTCATACGCGTGAAAAAACCTTGTTAAGAAATGACACAATGAAGAGCGATGTAACATTTTTGAGTGCTTGGGAGTGTGGCCTTTGCCTCCGGGAAGCTGAGGAGCCCTCCTTCTCCTCTCAGTAAACTTCAGTTTGTACGTCCCTCCCACGGCTGTTGCCGGCAAGGGGTTCCCCTAGGTCCCTAACGTCCAGCTGTAAGGTGATGTGCCTTCTGCCCTCCTGGGGCCCTTCCCTGAGTCCTCAGGTTTGAAAGGGTCGCTTATGAACTATAGGCGTTTGTATACGTCCTGGTAAATTCAAGGGGCCACTGGCTCTGAACGTCCACATTTCTTGTTATGCCCTAACAATCACAAGGCACATGAAGGCCTGTGTTCTTTCAAGACAACAGAAGGATCCCTGCTCAGGAAGAGTTGGCTTTGAGTGCAGAAGTCACCAGAGAGTGACCCAGAGGACTCTGGACTGGACACCCCTTCCCCTTCAGTATTGTTGAGATAAAGATAAACAGCTGGTTGATAGAGAGAGCGAGGTGATGAACAGGAAGATGTTGCTGAACCATCACCAAGCCCAGATTTGCCTATTTGGGTTGAAATTCTGTGACACTGAGCTAGCAGGTCAACCAAAATCAAACATACACATGATAGATAAACAACAGCAAGTAAATACAAAATACATTGTGGCATGGTGCATCTATGTAGGAAACAGAATTTCAGTGTCCCATGCATGCCACAAGGGGATTGAAGACAGCCTAGGAAGGTTAGTTCACGTTTTACAACTACCTAGCTAACTCTGTCTTTGAGGGTGCTTTAATATTCTTCCTCCTGCCTGTAATCCAGTTGGTGCAGAGGCAGCTCATGAGACCATCTCTTCCTGGTGTCCCCCGTTCCCCCATCCTTCCCACTCCCCCCGACTCCTGCACTGTTTCTCTCAACATAGCTACTGATCCTCAGTCAGTCCAACCTAAGTCTGAGGGGTGATTAGGTGATCCAATAAGAAATGTCTCATCCCTGACTCTCTTTTTCCTTTTAGCTTCTTCTCCCATAATCTCCCAAAACCACAGGGGTGGAATTTTTTCTTATTTCTCTTGTCACCTGCATGGTAGTTCTACTCTCTTGACTAAAGAGTCATTGTTCTCTACGTCCGTGTCTCTATTCCTGACCTGCCACTAATTTCATCAGTACCATTTTTCTAGATTCCATATATATACATTAGCATACGGTATTTGTTTTTCTCTGTCTGGCTTACTTCACTCTGTATGACAGACACGGGGGGAGGCGAGGGAAACTGGGATGACGTGAGAGAGTAGCATTGTCATATACACACTACCAAATGTAAAATGGATGGCTAGTGGGAAGCTGCTGCAGAGCCCAGGGAAATCAGTTTGATGCTTTGTGACGACCTAGAGGGATGAGATAGGGAGGGTGGGAGGGAGGCTCAAAAGGGAGGGTAATTGGGGGATATATGTATACATATAGCTGATTCACTTTGTTGTGCAGCAGAAACTACAACATTGTAAAGCAATTATACTCCAAAGAAGATGAATAAAAAAAGAAAAAAGAGTCATTGTCACACCTTAATGGCAGTCAGGATAGAGAAATGCTTGCTTATCAGTGAGCAGAACTGTCAATACTATACCTGTAATCAGCCTCCCCCATTTCTTCCAGTTTCCATAGGTTTGTGACTATACAGTGATGATTCTGCCTCATGCTCCCAATCTTGGTTGTGGTCTGTTTGATCTAATCTTTGTGTTAATAGATTCTGGGCACATCTCTGGAGTAGGACATTGTTTCAATAGAATAGGAAAGAGAAAAGAAACAGCACAAACAAGAATAAAGATTAACTAGCTTGCATGTGTCTTTGCTATTTCAGTAGGAAATTACAACTGGTAGAACTCCAGAACTCAGAAGGTCACCTAAATGTATGCTAGTTGGGTCAATGCTGCGAAGTAAACATTTAGTAAGTGTGTCAATCAATAGTAATCTTTTGTACCATATTTTTCTTTTCATGAGGTGCCATGGCTGGCTAGAGTTCCACTGATTTTAAGCCTAATAAAGGGTAATTGGTATAATTATGAATTTTGGGGGGAGGGGGAATTGGGTGAGAATTTAGTACTGAGATATAATCTCACTTTGAAAGGTCGCATTTTTAATTGGGTATTCCCCAAACGCAAATGAAGCTGGTTTGTGGACTCCTGGTTCTAAACTCCTGAAGAGGGGTGGGGTGGGGTAGGGTTGAAGGTCAGGCACAAGGGAGAAAAATATTGAATTTGAGGAGGCTCAGTAAATTCCACTGCTTTCTGCCCACGCAGATTTTCCACCAATTGATAAATGAGGCCAAAAGTTAACTTTACACTGATAAAGGTGACATGGGAGGATGTGACTTAGCCCATGACAGCATTAGATTCTTACCATCCAACCTGCCCCTGCCGACGCGTTCCTTGGATCAGGCAGTGCTGACAACAGCAGCGTCCTCTGGCGTCCAGCTGGGAGACCACACAACTTGGAGGAGCCCAGCTCTCTGTTTGCAGCCTGGCTTCCAGGGAAAAGCACAGAAAGTCTCCATGTGCTGTTTCTTCCTCTAAAGGTACAGCTTCAGATTAAGTTCCTCCCCCTCCTCTACTGGAATTGCCTTCACATGAAAGGAAATATTAAAAGCCTGGAAAATTGTCCCCTAACCACTGTAACTACACTGTTGTGAGTGATTCTTCCCCTTTTTGTAGAATCGTCTACCTTAACACCAAAGTTTACTCAGGGACCTTACCCCATGAATATCACATCATATCAGAGAAGGAAACTAAAAAGGCCAGTCGGTGATAGGTGAAAAGACGGAGAAAGAAGGTGGATAAGATAAAGACAGGTAAAGTGCTAACGTTGGATTCAGACATATCTGCTTTTCTTTTGTATTTCTAATGATTAGCATGACCTCTGGCCATTATGAACTCATGATTCTAAAGAAGAAAATGAATGTTGAAAAGAAAAATGAAGAAGAAATAAATTTTTAATGACACGTTGTTATATTTCTTGAAATGTAGTCCTCTGGAGAAGCCGGGATGCTATTCTGGCAATACTTGCCTTTTTGGGGGGCATTGTAAGAATAAATCCTATTAAATGTAATCAAAATGTGAGGAGGTTTCTTCTTGTCAAAGTGATTGAACTGTGACGTGTTCTGATAACCAGCTGTTGCGAACAGACTCAATCTGCCTAAAAGGGTGGTCTGCAAACACCAGGAATTTTTTTTGACATTCTTGAAGTATTTAAAAATCTACAAATATACACATTGCAATATTTTATTTAGAAAATGGACTGATGTAGAATTCATAAATTATGCAAACTCTCATAGTCACAGCCTTGATCTCTATGCAATTCAATAGAAGAAATCTAGAGACTCTTTGGTTGTTTCTCTATTTTAATAAAAGAGAAGTTAAAAAATGGACTTCTGCCATTATCTTGAACACATTTTAGAAAGTCTGGAGAACACAGTGTTAATATTGAAACCATATATAGAACCAGTGACGCAAAATAGCCCATATGCTTCCATTTCTTAACTGGAGATGGATTAACTTTCAAGTAGTTATGGTACATTTACCACGTAACATGACATTTCCTAGTTTTAGGTTTTTGCATAAAATTAGGTTTATATGGAAATATATTATTCAACACAAATTGTGAATAAGAAGAATTATAGTAATGTATTAAAATCAATAGTAAATTCCTTTGGAGATTAAGCTAATAATTTCTAGGGGGGAGTAACAGATTGAAACGGGAGCATGGATTAGGGGGTATGTTGAAGAGGAGTTAAGATAGAACTGACGCATAAAGGTGATCTTATGACTGATCTTTATGGCGTGCCCATTGGTTCACTGCTATTGATCAGGTGAAATTAAACTCTGTAAGGGATTCCTCCTGCACAGTAACAGACTCAATGAGAACTAACACAGTGCGTCTATTTTCATTAATAAAAATAGATGAAATTACTTAATGCTATTTCTTTCATCTTATTTTATTGGGAACAAGCTCTACCTGAGACAGCCAAATGATGGCTTTACAAAATTCCAGAAGACTGCTCCTGCTTACAGCCTGGAAATTTCTAGCAAACTGAATACCATCAAGGGATGTAACTATGAACACATAATTGCACAGCTCTCTTTTTAAGACTTCGTAATGCATTTCCTAAATGGATATCATTTGGCAATAGCTATACATTTATGACAAACCAAAAAGGATTACAATTGTGGGTTTGTTCCTAAGAATTCCACACAAAAACTGAAAATTCAGAATCCTACTTAAGGCAGTAGAATAATTTCAACCATCATTTTTTCCCATTTTTGCAAACCAAATACATTGTGTGGTTCAAAACTGTATAATAATGGTGTTTTAAAGCTTACTCAAATAGCCACAAAAACCTTTGAACAGTTACATAGTTTCAAATAACCGTTACAGACTATGACAGAAATGGAGCTGACTTTTTGGTTTTTTTATTGATAATGACTACTTGGTACGGAGTTGGTTAAAAAAAGTTGTACAGACCACCCTACTTAAGTAGGTCATCCATCCTGCCTTTTTCTATCTGTTCCTTTCCCTTATCACATTCATCACACATTGTACTTACAAGTGTATTTGTTTGCATATATGCTGATTTTCTGTCTTCACTACCAGATTGTAACTTGCACACTCCATGAGACCAGATACCAGGACTATTTATTCACCAGTATATGCTCAACACCTATGCCTGTCACTGTGTTAGGTGCTGAATAAGTATTTGTTAAGTACATAAACTACAAACTTTCATAAGTATTTAATTGTGATAGACTTAAATGGGATTATATAAACTTGTTCTCTAGATATGACAGATATAACTAATTGAATACATTAATATATGATATATATCTGTCATATATATGTCATAGAAATGAATAGAATCATAAAATTTCTATAGTATAATATGTATATGTATATATATGTGATTTCTTTTTGTCCATATACATAGCCTAGAAATTCTATGATTCATATATATATATATATATATGAACATGTACAGATGATTTGATAAATAATACCTTGGTCTATTTATTTTTTAATAATAAATAGATCTTGAAAATATTTTTAAAATCTAGAAATTTGCCAATAACATTACTTTACATAATATTTTCCTCCAAAATAACAAGTATATTACATTTGAGGACGACATGGTGCTTGGAAGAAAAATTTAAATACTGGACAGAGAATCAGCTCCCATTCTGAGAAGTGAATCATCCAAGACAAAAAAGATAAAATTTTATCAGTAAATGTATTTGTTCTGCATTAAACATTAAAAAAATAGAAAAAAAAAAGTATAAAATTTGGGAGGTTTGGCTCAATACCAGCGTGGAAGTGATGAAGAAGAGACAAAAGTTTTAGCTGATTCTAAGTTCTCTGTGAATATATTATTGTGATAATTACAAAAATAAATAAATAATGAATTTTTAGGTTGTACTATAAAAGCACAGTGTCCAGAGCAAAGTATATGATAAACTAGCTGTCCAGCCACACCTGGGGTATCCTGTTCAGTTCAGAGAACTGCATTGCCAGAGACATGGGTAAGCATGCATTTCTCCACAGGAAAGTGGAGTGAGGATCCAGGGAACTTGAAACTGTCACCAGGAAGGAATGCTTGCTGTGTCCAAGGACGTGAGCATCATCTTCATTATATAAAGGGCTTATCCTGCAGGTCTAGGATTGGGGTTGATAATGGTGAACCTGAGAGAGAGTCCAGAACCCCCTGTGGAAATTAGAAAGTGGAAGAATTTGGTTCAGCTGAAGGAAGAACTTTCTGGAAAAATAAATATTGGAATGGGGTACTTTTTAATATGAGCTTCATGAATCCTGAGATCTTCAAAGAGAGGGGTAGAAGTCAGAGAAGAGATTCACTTAATTATGTGGGAGATTCTTTTAACTATAATGTTCTAAAATTGAATAAACAGCTAACACAATGAATCCTTTAAGCCATAAGTGGTTTCTATTAAAAACCATGGGCTTTCGCCCTTAATCTCTGCTCAGTTCATCTTATTATTTTAGTAATTTTCTCCCCGCCCACTAGAGTGTGTGAGTTTATCTTTCCTTTTATTTGGTTTAGTGGAAGCATGACCGTAATCTCAATGGCCGGTAATTTAAACAAGAGGAGAATCATGACTTTTAACGAAAAGGGTAACATGTTGACCCGAGGGATGCTATGGACTCTATCCAGGACTTTGCAGCCTCTAAACCTCTGCCTGTCTTTATGGGAGTCATGTAAGCTGCAAGCTAATGGCCTGAATGAAGTGAGCTGATAGAATGAACACCTGGTGATGAAAGCTTGTGAGTCACCTATGATCTATTCTTCCAATGACTATGGGGGGCAGTGGAGATCACTTATCCTTATAAAGCAAGGGAATAGCTTTCACTCCCAGTGGCCCCTGGCCACAGAGTCAGGTAAAAGTGCACCTTCAGTTGCAAGCAACAAGATGGTGTGTTGGTGGGGTAGTGAGTGCTGCTGGAGACACCTGTGGACCAGACTTCAAGCAGCAGGAGGATGTGAAATTTGATGCTGCTCGTATGTACGACCTTGGTTAGTTTCATAAAGAGGCATGAGAGGAAGCAGAGAATTAAGATTTTATGTTTATATTTTTCAGCGTCTCTCAACATGTAATTCGTGGAAGAATCACCCAAAGAAATTGACTTATTAAAAATTGCAAATTCCTCGGCACCACCTCCAACAATTTTATTCCAGTGAATTTGAAGGTGCTGGCTTAGGGCAATTACCGTTCTGTAAGCGCCCCAGACAAAGCCCGGGCGTGTAGTCCACAGACTTCACATCGCAAACAGCTACTGGTTTAGGCAAAAGTGACAGCCTTGTTCTTCATATTTTCAGGTGTATCTCTTGGAACTGAGACACAGTCAGTAGGGTAAAGGGCTACAGCAAATGTCAATGTGTGTGAGTTTGTGTATGTGTGTGCGTGTGTGTGTGCGTGCGCGCGCATTGGGTGGGGGGGGCGTGAACATTTAAGCATTTGAAATAGGCTTTGTGGACTCCTATGGGTAAAAGAAATTATTAGACACTGAGAAAAATCAGGGGAAAACAGAAAAAAAAAGGTAGCATAGTGTTGAATTCTGAACTGCAGTCAAAAATAACGGTAAGATACAGTTATAGAGTTTGCTTGGGGGTTGAGTGTCAGACTTCTATGTAATAACTCATAGCAGGACGGACTGCACGATTTGCTTAGGGGTTGACAACATCTGTGAGCTGGAATGGCAGACCATTATCCTTGCCATTGCACTGCCAGCCTTACCACGACAAGGGGACACATTGCTATTCAAGCCACTTACCGCTCTAAAGGCTGTGAGCGAGCTTAGCAAATAGAAGATAGTAAGAGGGAAGTGATCATGTAACTTTCGACACAGCTTTTCTGCATTGATTGGGTGTGTAGATTTTGATGAGGTGCTTACTCCCCTCCTCTCAACCTTTGCTGGAATAGCTACATTTAATAATGCAAAGATCACAAAGGTGATTTGCCTCTTTCTTTTTTTTTTTTTTTCATTTACAAGTAAGCGAGAAGGCTATTGATGCAATCACGGTCAATAACCACTATTTGCTTCATGTTGCTATGCGTTTTGCTTTCAACTCTGGGAAGAAAATCACGGGAGAACTTCAGCCTGAATCATGTCACTGCAGGTAATCTGGATCCCAGGAACCAAACCAAACGGACTGAATAAAAGCAGCCTGAAGTTCATCGGGTTTATTTTGACTCCATCTGCTCTCAGAGAGACATGAGTTTGCAGTGACTGACTGCTGTTTCATATTTACAGGAACAGGTTAGAGACAGAAATCATCCTCAGGCCTTAATCCCAGGGAAATCAGAAAAACAACTTCTTCTAAAGCTATTGACAGGGTAGCAGATGTGAAGGTATGTCTTGGATTGGACACAGCATAACAAACAACTTTTTGAAATAAGGTATGTCGTTAAACAACTCAACATGAGTATGGGAAGCGTTATGAACTCTTTCTAAAGCGAAGTACTGAGAATAGTGAGTATGATCCCCATTGCCTCATTCATTCATTTCTTCTTTTCCCTTCTGCATTGGATTCCTGTAGTATCAATTACCCTGCAAGAGTTCTCAGTTTGCTTAGAAGAGAACCATGCACAGCGCCCTGCACCGGGCGTGTTGGTAGCCGTGGTCACAAGACGACTCCTCGCCATCTGCAGTCACCACTTTTTCCACAAGGGTGCACACTGCCTGCTCCTTGGGAAGGACCTGCTGGAATACTCCTAAACATGCACTGTTTCAGAAATGGGAGTCATTTTGCAAATTTTTAAAATTTCAACTTTAGCTTACCCGATTATTCTTTGGCTTCTTTCCTTCTGTCGGTAATGTTCCTTCCTTTGGAATATATAAGTGCTATTTTAGCTCTTTTGTTTCCACTGGCTATGTTATTGTTTCTCACCTTTTATGGGGAAATAGCTTCTTTTAAAAAGCTCCTCTATTTTGTCCTAAAATAATAATGTTACAAAACATGAGAGACTTGTTACTGTCACTACTGGAGCTTTGGTTGGTTTTGTAAAAGAGATAGAAATGAGAGCACTGGGGGGATTGAAAGAACCTTAAGAGGTGAGGTGGCACTTAAGCTTTGAAAAAGGAGGTGGCATCCCAAAAGTCAGAGATGGACTTCGAATGGTTTTGCAAGAGAAACTCAGAAATAATGAAATATCAAATGAAGAAAACAAATGTTTAAGAAAGGCAAGGCAGGGAGAAAAAGATGGCGGCGAAGTAGAGGAACGTGGAATGCATCCCTCTCTACAGATGCATTGAGAATGCACCAAAAGATGCAATAATTCCCACAGAGAACCAGCTGAACACCAGCAGACGACCTCGGACACCAGAAAGGACCGCAAGGATCCCGACATAACCAGTAGGGAGGCATCTACGATGGCTCAGAGAGGGTGAATCAGCAGAGCTGTGGCAGATGGGAGGGAGTGAGAAACACACGGAGGGTCCGCACTGCAGCTCAGCGTTCCCGGACCGAGACATCGATTCACAGCTGAACAGAGGGTCCGGGAGCGGGAGCATGGGAACCGGAGAGCCGGTTTAGGGTGAGAAACATTGTTGCCAGTAAGGTGACGGACCGAGAGGACAGGAGGGAAGAGGTCTGCAGCGAAGAGTGCCCACCCCTGAGAGCTGCCCGGCCATGATGGCGGCTGGATGCTGCAGGCTTGCGGGTGGGGGGGAGGAGCCACGCGCATAGCCTCTCTCTCTCTTTCGGGGCCTCTGCAACAGTCACTGGAGGGACCCCTGTGGGACACCTAAGGCGCTCAGGGATAACAAGTACCCTCAGGCACTCGGGCGGGGCTGGATTAAAACCCCTTGGAACGCCGGCAGCAGGGAGGCTACAAAGAAAAAAAAAAAAACCCGAGAGAGGCCCAACTCTGAGACTTTCTGTTTATACCTGAGCCACTGGCATCCCTCTGCAATAGGCACCTCCAAGACTGACTGAAACAACAGTGCACCACTGCTCACTCACTCCCAGGGGAAGGAGCCACTATTGTACCCTCTCCCTCCCCACACACAGACGCTTACAGACGAACAATAAAGGAAGCTCTGCTGGCCACAGAATAATGCAAAAAACCCCATGGCGAGTAGAAGGACACTTACAGCTGAGACTCTAAGGAAACAGAAATATTAGTATCAATCCTATTGAACTGGTCCATTCTGGGATCAGTTCTGGATTTTTTTTTTTCCTATATTAATTACAATCTTAGTCCTAAGGGATCTACAAGTTTTATAACATAATTTTTTAATGCTATTTTTTATTCTATTTTTATTTTTTTGCCTTTTTATATACTTCTATTTCTAGCTAAGTTTTTGGTAGTACGGGCAATATATCTCTCATACTTTCATCCCTATCTTTTATACATTTCTATTCCTTTCTTTTTATTTGCATATTTCCAATCACACTACGCTCTTCTGTTCCCCTTTTTTCCATCCATTTTTAGTTTATTTTATCTTAACATACTTATAAGCAACACTATCGATCTGCTCAGACTCCTTGCTCTGTTCTCCAGATGACACACCACCTTGGTATTTAATATTAGGTTTTTGTCTTTATCTTAGTTCTTAGTACAATTGTCTAATTTCATTCTGAGAATCTCCATTCTGTCTGGTGGTACTCCAGCTCTTTTCTATATTTGATCCTAGCTTACAAAATCTCCCTGGATTAGTGTTTGTAAGGTGTTATTTGTTTGTTCATTTCCTTTTGCTTTTGTTTCTGATTTGTTCTGTTTCAGTTGTCAATTTCTGTTGGGTTTCTCTTTGAATATCTGATAGCATACTGGGGTTCTGTCAGGTCTTTCCAGAGCCTTATGGCCTAATGGATTCAGTAATTGTGTGTCTTATACATGTATGTGTTTCCTAGACTTAGTATTTGTTTAACCCAACACTTCGACATTAGTCTGAGGCTTGGACAGTCTTCTATAAACACCTCTATCGCTGGGACAAGCAACCCCAAAAGTCTGGACAACCATGAGGAAACAAAGAAACACCATGCAGGCAAAGGGGCAGGAAGAAAACCCACAAGACCAAATAAATGAAGAGGAAATAGGAAAAATGCCTGAAAAAGAATTCAGAGTAATGATAGTCAAAATGATACAAAATCTCAATAACAAAATAGAGAAAGTACAAGAAACAGTTCATAAGAACTCAGAAAAACAAATGGCAACGGATAACAAAATAACTGAAATTAAAAATACTCTAGATGCTATAAGCAGCAGAATGACTGAGGCAGAAGAACGAATAAGTGAGTTGGAAGATAGAACAGGGGAAATAAATGCCACAGAGCAGGAAAAAGAAAAAAGAATAAAAAGAATAGAAAGTCTCAGAGACCTCAGTGATACCATTAAGCATACCAACATTCGAATTATAGGCATCTCAGAAGAAGAAGAAAACAAGAAAGGGTCTGAGAAAATATTCGAAGAGGTTATAATGGAAAACTTCCCCAACATGGGAAAGGAAATAATGAACCAAGTCCAAGAAGCACAGAGAGTCCCCTACAGAATAAACCCAAGGAGAAATACACCAAGGCACATATTAATCAAACTAATGACAATTAAACACAAAGAAAAAATATTAAAAGCAGCAAGAGAAAAGCAACAAATAATATATAAGGGAAAACCCATCAGGATAACAGCTGACCTTTCTACAGAAACTCTGCAGGCCAGAAGGGAATGGCAGGATATACTGAAAGTCCTGAAAGAGAGACACCTACAGCCAAGAATACTCTACCAGCAAGAATCTCATTCAGATTTGAGGGAGAAATCAAAAGCTTTCCAGACAAGCAAAAGTGAAGAGAATTCAGCACCACCAAACCAGCCTTACAACAAGTGCTAAAGGAACTTCTCTAAGTAGGAAACACAAGAAAAGGAAAACACCTACAAATACAAACCCAAAACAATTAAGAAAATGGTAATCGGAACACACATGTCAATAATCACCTTAAATGTAAATGGATTAAATGCTCCAACCAAGAGACACAGACTAGCTGAATGAATACAAAAACAAGACCCTTCTATAAGCTGCCTACAAGAAACCCACTTTAGACCAAGGGATACATATAGACTGAAAGGAAAGGGATGGAAAAAGATATTCCATGCAAATGGAAGTCAAAAGAAAGCTGGAGTAGCAATACTCATATCAGACAAATTAGACTTGAAAGTAAAAACTATTAAAAGAGACAAGGAAGGACACTCCATAATGATCAAGGGATCCATTCAAGAAGAACATATCACAATGGTAAATATCTATGCCCCCAACATAGGAGCACCTCAATACATAAGGCAAATGCTAACAGCTATAAAAGGGGACATCGACAGGAACACAATAATAGTGGGAGACTTGAACACCCCACTTACATCAATGGACAGATCATCCAAACAGAAAATAAAGACACACAAGCTTTAAATGACACACTAGACTGTCTTGACTTAATGAATATTTATAGGCCATTCCATCCAAAAACAACAGAATGCACTTTCTTCTCAAGTGCACATGGAACATTTTGCAGGATAGATCACGTCTTGGGTCACAAATCAAACCTCAGAAAATTCAAGAAAATTGAAATCATATCAAGCATCTTCTCAGACCACAATGCCATGAGACTAGATATCAATTACAGGGAAAAAACTGCAAAAAAATACAAACACATGGAGGCTAAACAATTCACTATTAAACAACCAAGAAATCACTAAAGAAATCAAAGAGGAAATCAAAAAATATCTAGAAACAAATGACACTGAAGACACAACAACCCAAAACCTATGGGATGCAGCAAAAGCAGTTCTAAGAGGGAAGTTTATAGCAATACAGTCCTACCTTAAGAAACAAGACAATTACCAAATAAACAACCTAACCTTACACCTAAAACAATTAGAAAAAGAAGAACAAAGAAACCCCAAAGTGAGCAGAAGGAAAGAAATCATAAAGATGAGAGCAGAAATAAATGAAAGAGAAAGGAAGGAAGCAATAGCAAAAATTAATAAAACTAAAAGCTGGTTCTTTGAGAAGATTAACAAAATTGATAAACCATTAGCCAGACTCATCAAGAAAAAAAGGGAGAAGATGCAAATCAACAGAATTAGAAATGAAAAAGGAGAAGTAACAACGGACACCTCAGAAATACAAAAGATCATGAGAGACTACTACAAGCAACTATATGCCAATCAATTGGATAACCTGGAAGAAATGGATACATTCTTAGAAAAATACAATCTTCCAAGATTGAACCAGGAAGAAATAGAAACCATGAACAGACCAATCACAAGTACGGAAATTGAGGCAGTGATTAAAAATCTCCCAACACACAAAAGCCCAGGGCCAGACAGTTTCACGGGTGAATTCTATCAAACATTTAGAGAAGAGCTAACACCTATCCTTCTCAAACTCTTCCAAAATATTTCAGAAGGTGGAACACTCCCAAACTCATTCTATGAGGCCACCATCACCCTGATACCAAAACCAGGCAAAGATGTCACAAAAAAAGAAAACTACAGGCCAATATCACTGATGAATATAAATGCAAAAATCCTCAACAAAATACTAGCTAACAGACTCCAACAGCACATTAAAAAAATCATACACCATGATCAAGTGGGGTTTATCCCTGGGATGCAAGGATTCTTCAATATATGCAAATCAATCAATGTGATACATCATATCAACAAATTGAAGGATAAAAACCATATGATCATCTCAATAGATGCAGATGAAGCTTTTGACAAAGTTCAACATCCATTTATGATAAAAGCTCTCCAGAAATGGGCATAGAAGGAAATTACCTCAACACAATAAAAGCCATGTTTGAGAAACTAAAAGCCAACATCTTTCTAAATGGGGAAAAAGTGAAAGAATTCCCTCTAAGAACAGGAACAAGACAAGGGTGTCCACTCTCACCATTATTATTCAACATACTTTTGGAAGTGTTAGCCACAGCAATCGGAGAAGAAAAAGAAATAAAAGGAATCCAAATTGGAAAAGAAGAAGTAAAATTGTCACTCTTCACAGATGACATGATATTATACATAGAAAACACTAAAGATTTTACCAGAAAACTGCTAGCACTAATTGATGAGTTTAGTAAAGTAGCAGGATACAAAATTAATGCACAGAAATCTCTTGCATTCCTATTCACTAACAACAGAAGAGCAGAAAGAGAAATTAAGGAAACTCTCCCATTCACCACTGCAACAAAAAGAATCAAATACCTAGGAATAAACCTGCCTAAGGAGGCAAAAGATCTGTATGCAGAAAACTTTAAGACATTGATGCAAGAAATCAAAGACGACACAAACAGATGGAGGGACATACCATGTTCCTGGATTGGAAGAATCAACACAGTGAAAATGACTGTACTACCCAAAGCAATTTACAGATTCAGTGCAATCCTGATCAAATTACCAATGGCATTTTTCACAGAACTAGAGCAAGAAATCTTATGATTTGTATGGAAACTCAAAAGACCCCGAATAGCCAAAGCAATCTTGAGAAGGAAAAATGGAGTTGGTGGAATCAGGCTTCCTGACTTCAAACTATACTACAAGGCCACAGTGATCAAGACAGTATGGCACTGGCACAAAAATAGAAAGGAAGACCAGTGGAATAGAATGGAGAACTCAGAAGTAAGCCCAAACACATATGGGCACCTTATCTTTGACAAAGGAGGCACGGATATACAATGGAAAAAAGACAGCCTCTTCAATAAGTGGTGCTGGGAAAATTGGACAGCAACATGTAAAAGAATGAAATTAGAACACTTCCTAACACCATACACAAAAATAAACTCTAAATGGATTAAAGACCTAAAGGTAAGGCCAGACAGTATAAAATTCCTAGAGGAAAACATAGGCAGAACACTCTATGACATACATCAAAGCAAGATCCTTTTTGACCCACCTCCTAGAATCATGAAAATAAAATCAAGAATAAACAAATGGGGCCTAATGAAACTTAAAAGCTTTTGCACAGTGAAAGAAACCATAAACAAGACTAGAAGGCAACCCTCAGAATGGGAAGAAATAGTTGCCTACGAAACAACGGACAAAGGATTAATCTCCAAAATATACAAGCAGCCCATGCAGCTTAATACCAAAAAAGCAAATAACCCAATCCACAAATGGGCAGAAGACCTAAATAGACATTTCTCCAAAGAAGACATACAGATGGCCAACACACACATGAAAAGATGCTCAACATCATTAATCATCAGAGAAATGCAAAGCCACAATGAGGTATCACCTCACACCGATCAGAGTGGCCATCATCACAAAATCTGGAAACAACAAATGTTGGAGAGGGTGTAGAGAAAAGGGAACTCTCCTACACTGTTGGTGGGAATGTAAGTTGGTACAGCCACTATGGAAAACAATTTGGAGGTTCCTTAAGAAACTACAAATAGAACTACCATATGATCCAGTAATCCCGCTCCTGGGCATATACCCAAAGAAAACCATAATCCCAAAAGAAACATGTACCATAATGTTTATTGCAGCACTATTTACAATAGCCAGGACATGGAAGCAACCTAAATGCCCATCAACAAACGAATGGATAAAGAAGATGTGGCATATATATACAATGGAATATTACTCAGGTATAAAAAGGGATGAGTTGGAGCTATATGTAATGAGGTGGATAGACCTAGAGTCTGTCATACAGAGTGAAGTAAGTCAGAAAGAGAAAGATAAATATTGTATGCTAACTGACATATATGGAATCTAAAAATGGTACTGATGAACTCAGTGACAAGACAAGAACAAGGACGCAGATGCAGAGAATGGACTGGAGAACTCGAGGTTTGGGGGAGCAGGGGGTGACAGGAATGCTGAGACGAAGTGAGAGAGTAGCACAGACATATATATAGTACCAACTGTAAAATAGCCGGTGGGAAGTTGTATAACAAAGGGAGTTCAACTCGAAGATGGAAGATGCCTTAGACGAGTGGGACGAGGAGGGTGGGGGGGACTCGAGGGTGGGTGGGCGGGGAGTTGAGGGAGGGAGGGAATACGGGGATATGTGTATAAAAACAGATGATTGAACTTGGTGTACCCCCCAAAAAATAATAAATAAATTTAAAAAAAAAGAAAGGCAAGGCAAACAAGTGTTTTCATTTACAAATTCCTAAGATTGGACCCATCCAATAGGGAATTAAATATGAATCTGTTAGCTTGTCATTTGTATACATTAATTAATTAATTCGAAGATGCCTTAGAAGAAACTCATCAGGCAACCATTTTTGATAGGTAATACAAATATTGCTTTTTCTGTGTCTAAGGTAACTTTTAGATATTTTCTCTGGTCACTTGTCTAAAATTATTCAAGATTGAAGGTAAAAGAGAATTTATAGAATAATTTATTCAAGATGTATTTAAGCTTAAAAATAGGAATCCTTAAGTAGCATAAAATTTTCCATGGAATTTTAGTAAAAAGGCAATATTATTAGCATCACTTTCTTATACTAGTTCAATTTCTGTAATTTCTTGTAAAGTCAGTGAAAACAAGGAGGCAGTTTTGATAAAATAAATATTTAAAATTGTAGGATTCCTGTCCACATGGATCAGTATAAAAGTATTTGTTGGAACATATGCATAAAGCCAAATTCCTGGAAATCTCAGGATATTCTCCCATTAGATAGAAATGGCAGGTTATGTTTTCATTTGGGGTCAACATATAGAAAACAAAGTAATGTAACAGCACTAATCAATGGGTTGATGGGCTCCAGCATATTATAATTAGAAAAAAATAATATTTAGGCAGGCATGCTGCCTTATTATTCTTTTCAGCCATTATATATATAGGGGTGCGTGTGTGTGTGTGTGTGTGTGTGTGTGTGTATGGTTTTGCATGAAGCACCTACAAGAAATCCTAGAGTTATGTAGAATTTGGTTAGAAAATCTTCATTCTTGTCCTTAGTATCTGAAAAAAAAAGAAAGAAAAATAAGCTAAGACTCAGAGGAGCTACTTATTCTAGGTTATTTCACAATCTACCGACAAAGAAATAATTAGAATGTACATTGCCTGACTCCCACTGTTCTGTTCTCTTAACTATTCCTTAATGCCTCTCTCATCTTGTTATTGTTGTTATTATTGATATCGTTGCTGTTAATATTGTTATGTTAAAGATGAAACATTCAAGAAATAATATGATCATTAAACACTAGCACTGTAAGAGGGTTTGGAGATAAATGCTAACATCATCATTTCCTGAGGTTGGGAGGTGAAGTGAGTGACCTGCCTGAAATCACATCAGTTGTTACCAGCAGGAAACTGAGATTTCTGACTCTGTCCAGTGTTTCTCTTTGTCTTGCTGCTTCTCAGTTCAACAAAAGTATTTTTGAGAAATAGACTTAGAGAACTTGTATCACTGGAAGCAGCTGCATTAATTTTTGGTGGTCAGTATTATTTCATTCCAATAAGAAACAATATAGTCAGTGGATCTGGTTAAGCTTTAAATGCAACAATGAGAAGTTTTTATTTAAAATCTTTTCAAAAATCCTTATCACTTTATTTTGAGAATTAGAAAGGAATACAACCATTGTAAAAATGTATTCTCCAAATTAGACTTATCATAACTTTTTAACCCAATTTACTGTACACCTGTTGCTTAGAGGACAAGACATGATTTTAAATGCTGAATGGACAGGAGTTCCCTGGTGGCTTAGTGGTAAGGATTCTGGTCTTTCACTGCCGTGGCCTAGGTTCAATCCCTGGTCAGGGAAATGAGATCCCCCAAGCTGTGCGGTGTGGCCAAAAAAACCCCTGAATGTTAGAGGGGCGAATTATTGCTCTATAGACACCGATGAACCAACATTATATCTATTTATTTTCTATGTTCCTGGACTTTAATATATCTGTCCTCTCAATAGGAAAAATGCACACCATATGTAAAGCATTTTCCATTGTACTTGAAAATTTTGGCTTTGTGATTCACCCAAGACTTTAACTTTCTTTGAATTTACCCCGAAAACACCACAGCACCTATTAAGTATCCCTCAGCACTACTGAAAATGCAGTAAAAGTGGAAATATGATACCTTCTCTGGGTTTGAATACCAAAAGGAAAATTCATAAAGTAAAAATAACATTGCAATTTGGCTTCTTTAATGAACATAAGTGATGTATACTGAGCTTATAATTAAAATACTTTCTGTCATTTTGGGGACCCTAAATATTGAATGATGTCTGGCTATATTTATATTCACTCTCCTACCCATTAATAATAAAGTGTTTCCAGTTGGGAATGAATGTGGCCATAACTTTTGCTTGGTTTCATTTGAGATTCCAGGATCTAAGGCTTTTTCTCTCTGGCTCTGTGTGTCTTATATTACCATTTCATTACTGTCCTGCCTGCTTTGGGAAAATATTTTACCAACAGTCTTATCCATACATATATATAATTTTTAGAATATATATATAATATATATATAGAATATAGAATATAGATATAACTTTTAGAAAAAGATGTAAACTATGAAAAAGTTGGATTGTGATGTTTTAGAGGCATTTACAAATTTTAAAGAATACATGCAGTTTTTTTGTGTGTTTGACAAAACGTTATAAATTAAAGGACTCCGTTGTTTTCAGCTACCACATTGATTCGTCTCTGTTAAACTAAGTCTCCTTTAGGCCTGGGGTTCTGTGAAACATCTCTAGTAGACTTTGAAAGACATGACCAACAGAATTTTTTCTACTCTGTTCACCTCTAGATCTGTTATCTTTATAGGTTAGTATTCTGATGCATGAGAAATAACCCCCAAAGTTTCCATGACCTCACAGCATTGAGCATTCTGTACAAGCAAAACATGAGCCTGAACACAATGTCCTAGGGAAGGTCTCGAGTCTCAAAAGGAAGTGAAATGGCTTCCTTAATGTCTTTTTCTGTAAGTCAAGGATGAGACTGCATATCCCTTGGAGAAAGAATGGAAGTCTAAAACTGTATTCAGGAAAAGATATATACATAGAGAGATAGATATAGATATGTAGAGAGATATATATATAAAATGAAAAACATACAGATATATTAGAACTTTCCTCTTCTTTTTTAACTCTTACTGGTGAATTCTTACTTAAAACTGGTATATCAGTTATGCTACATTCCAATTTTGTTATGGAAATTTACCCAGTTGTGTTTTATGTTTCTTTATTAACTAGACCATTCAGTTAAGTTCATCTGGATCTTTATTTATCCAAAATCAGATTTTTTTTCTCTGTTGGGATTAAATAAACATTAAAAAATTTAAGATATCTTTGGTTATATTTTGTCATAGAGAAGAGAATGAAAAAATTGGCCTCTGCCATCATCTGATGGATTTTGTGACCACTCCCTATTTACATTACTTATTTCTATAGTCTTTATAGGGTTGTCATCAGATGAAGTATGGTGCCTTGCTTATAAATGTGGTGAAAAAAGAATGAACAGATAAAGGTGTTTATTTTTTCCCCAAATGTGGTTACACAAAAAATTTAGAGAAAAAGTCTTTTTTTCCCACTTTTTTTTTCTATAAAATATGTAACTCTTTATCCTAAAAAAAAAGCATTGATTGGTTGCATTTCTTGCGTCGCTATAGGTAGAGCATAAGCAAAGAGAGATAATTAGAAGCAAGAATAAAACCTAAGTACCATGGTCCTTACTTCCATTTTAAACTTCAAATGATATAATTCTTTGTGTTTTTTCTGAATCATTTCTATCTTTATTTTTATTTTTTATTTTTGGCTGTCTTGGGTCTGTTGCTGCACATGGGCTTTCTCTAGTTTCAGAGAGTGGGGGCTACTCTTTATTGTAGTACATGGGCTTCTCATTGTGGTGGCTTCTTTTGTTGTGGAGCACGGGCTCTATGTGTGAGGGTTCAGTAGTTGTGACCCACAGGTTCAGTAGTTGTGGCACCTGGGCTTAGTTGCTCCATGGCGTGTGGGATCTTCCCTGACCAGGGATCGAAGCCGTGTCCCCTGCATTGGCAGGCAGATTCTTAACCACTGCGCCACCAGCGAAGTTCCACAACTTTCTAACTCTCTAGGACCATCACAGCTAAGTCTTTCTTTACACCCTAAAACATAGAGTGAAAAAGTTAAAGCATTATTTCTGGCCAAAGAAGAAATTCAGGAACTTGGTATACATTGCATGGTTCTACCTTCATTGCAATCTGTATAATTATATTTTCTGTGAAGGGGTATGCCTTGCTTAAGAATAATGGTCATTTTTTTTTAATAAATTTATTTATTTATTTATTTATTTATTGGCTGCATTGGGTCTTCATTGCTGCACACAGGCTATCTCTAGTTGTGGTGAGCGGGGGCTACTCTTTGTAGCGGTGCATGCATTTCTCATTGTGGTGGCTTCTCTTGTTGCAAAGTACAGGCTCTAAGTGCGTGGGCTTTAGTAGTTGCAGCACAGAGGCTCAATAGTTGTGGCTCACGGGTTCTAGCAAGCAGGCTCAATAGTTGTGGCGCTCAGGCTTAGTTGCTCCACGGCATATGGGTTCTTCCCAGACCAGGGCTTGAACCTGTGTCACTTGCATTGGCAGGCGGATTCTTAACCACTGTACCACCTAGGAAGTCCCATGGTCATAGATTGTTAATCCTGTTTGTTTCCTGTGGAAAGAAAGGAATGTCCCATGTCAAAGCTCAGTAGTCTCTGCTCCGCTGAGGGCCCTCTGAAAATTTCCCATAATAGCAGGAACATCCTTGCCTGGGGGACCTAATGCTCACTAACCTTGATGTCCCTGAATAAGACTACATCAATGTCTGCACTGACACTTTATTCCGTTGCCTAGTGCTTCTTATTAAGAAGAATTTATCTTGCAATCCCATGGCCTGACTAGTCTGTCATCTGTTGAGAGAAGTTAGTGTTCACATTTAGGTTCAGGACAAAAAGCAGAGCTTGGGAGTTAGCTGGGTTCACATTCTAGTTCTACCACCTACTAGACACATGCCTGGGTGAGTCGCTAAACATTTCCTAGTCTTTAAAATGAGGATATTGCCTCTCTGTGGTACAATGAGGGTGAATTATGACCTAGTGTTTCTCAAGTGTTAATTTGCATAAGAATCACCTGGTAGATTTTTAACAAGCTCACAGTTGACCCCTAACATTGCTGGTTCGTGGAACACACTCTGAGTGGTAGAAGAGTGTTAAGTGAATATATAAATAGAGAATGGCCAACCATATATTAAAAAAGAACTTAAACCCACAACCTGCAGCAACCTCCCCAGGAAGCCAACCCCTTATCTTCAATAAGCAGCCCAGGAAGCCATCCAATAGTAGGTCAGACCTGTGGAAAGTCAGACTGCTATCTGTAGTAATAATTCAGGAAGCCAAACAATAACTTCTGTAGCAATCAGACCAAAATCAGGTCTTGATTGGTAACTGACAGCTTCCCTAATTTTTTGTCTAGACTTCCAATTTAGGACCTACCAGACAAAGCCAAATACGCATTCCTAACCAATCACACAGGGCGCTCCATTTCTAGTTAGCCGGCCTCCAGCATCCCCATGCCAAGAGCCTCCAATCAGGCACACCCAAAGCCTTCCCTGTTTTCATTATTAAGCTTTTCCACTCCTCTGCCTGCTTTTGAGTCTCTGCCAAAATGCAAGTGATGGTGACTGACTTCCTTGCTATAGCAAACTCTGCAGAGACAGCTCTTGCTTGTTCTTCTTTGGTTGGCCTTTATTTCTATATAAGTGACTTATGAAAAGTTCCTGTTGTTTAGTGAAGGCTTAGCAGATTGCAGCCTTACACCTCTAGAAGACAGAAGAGCTAGAAGCTTCTCTCCTCACCTTGGAGGAGGTCTTCATATTCCAGATTTCTACCTTCAATCCCCCAGAAAGGTGGTTTACTGGCCTCATTAAAGTTCACACACATGCTGCTTAGTTCATCTTTCCTTGCTAATATCTTCTCTTAAATTAGAAGGAGCTTGTCTATTTGTCTTTTTTTTTACTTCTCTGTCCTCTCCTTTCATTTAGTCACAAAGAAGCCCAGACAATCACCTTTCCCCTCCCTCTAATGACTGTGATGATTGGTTGATGATATCTTCCAGGGAAAGGCCAGGTCATTTCTCGTTTGTAAGCCCATCACTCTCATTCACTGTTCTTTCCCATACATCCTGGCCTAAAGGTGGTAAAATAGTCAGATCTAGGTTTTGGCTGGAAGGAAAGGATGAAGAGAAGCCTCCTTATGCCAACATCATGTACTCTGTTCCAGGCTTTTAATGACAGCTATTTTTGAGTTTGGGTCACTTCTCAAAAAAAAACTCAAGCGACATTTTGCTTTACTCTACTACTACTTTCCCTGCATTTATGTCTGCTTTGAGGAACTCACTTGGAGGAGAAGTGGCTGGGACAAGGGAGGATTAGGGCATTCTTGGCTTTCCCAGCCCAGAATCCCCCCAAGAGCCTTCCAATATCACATCCTTTTCCCCACTGATCATTACTGCACATAAACATGATTACCCTAGAGGTATCTTAACAGAAGGAATTGCAGAGGGCATCCAAAGAGGAAGAGAAGAAAAAGGATGACTCAGATTTCTAACAGTCCAAGCCCAAATGCAAATTCCATGACCTGCATTGACATTTGAAAATCTATTTGGCACAGCAAAAAGAACAATACACAAATGGCTGCGCAACAGGAATATTTCAAACATAAATATAACTAGAGATGGTTGCCAAGCATTGGGATTGTTAGAAGCGTGTTTACATTTAAACGCATTCACAAAAAGAGGAGAAAGTATATTTTAGAATTTGTATCTTTACCAAGCACTTTCCTTACATCTTTGAATAATTTAAGCTTCTGTCTCGATAGCAGCTTTTTAGTATATTTGTTATTTGATATAGTCAAAAATATATGATTGCCCAGTGCATTTGCTTTGTGAACGCTTTTCAAGTCACCCCATTTTCTTGCAGGTTGTCCTATGAAATAGAAAAGGATCTGAGATATTCCCATTTTTTTAATAGTACAGTGAAATTAAAAGGGTTCTACTAAAAGCTGTGATTGAGAAGAGCATTGGCATTGCTTTAGAAATTTTTCAAAATACTGTTCCTCAGGCTTCTCTGCAGCACATCCTGGTTCAGTAGTTCCGGAGCAGGGCCTTTGAATCTGTATTTCTGAATGTTCTCTAAGTGATTCTGGTGGCTGCCAGGTTTGGCTTAGGAGTTGCAATTAGAAGAATGCCAGTTGGTGTGATTAAAATACTTTGGGGTTGGAAAATCCTGCAGTCCTTTGTAAAGCAGAGCAACTTAATTCAAGTCCACAGTGCTCATTGGACACCTACTCTGTTCAGACACTTCAGTGGGTGCTTCAGATACCGAGGTGAACACACATAGTTCTTGTCCTCAGGTGGCTCAGAAACTAGAGGGAGAAGGATAGGCAGTGAGGGAGAGGGAAGGAGAGAGGGAGAAAAGGAGGGAGGAAGAGGAAGAGAAAATGAAATCGAGAGAAAGAATGAACCAAACTCCCTGCAGAGTGTGGCAAGAAAGATACCAATACATCTCAGACTTAACAGAGGAACAAGGAGAGAAGAAAAAGCTACAGGAGAGAAGATAACTTTGGATCTGCCTTGGAAGGGTCATAAGAAATATGGTAGCGTGATTCCCAACCACTGTGTTGGGCCATTGTCATTGTGGCTGTGGGGCAGTGACTGACATTTAGGAAGCATAGAGTACTCCTGTATGCCCCTGTGTGACATGTCCACAGTGCTCCTGTGAGAAATCCTGTATGAGCTGATGAAATGGAAGGGGAGTTAAGATCTTTGGCAATTACACGAGCAAGGGAACATGAGACAGGAATGTTAGCTTGGATGACTACTGTGGTACCCTTTTTAACAAGAACAATAATAGAAAAAACAAGTGGTAGGGAGGGTTTTAGATGACAAATTTTTACTAGTCTGATAATTAAATACATATCACTGTTTCAATTTGGAAGTTTATAATGGATACTAACGGCAGTTTAAAGGCTAAAAACTTTTGTAAGCTCTTTATTGGAATATAATTGCTTTATACTTTTGTACCAGCTTTTGAGGTACACCAAAGTGAATCAGCTATATTTTTACATATATCCCCATATCCCCTCCCTCCCGCACCTCCCTCCCACCCTCCCTGTCCTGGCCCTCTAAGGCATCACCCATCATCGAGTTGATATCCCTTTGTTATACAGCAACTTCCCATTAGCTATCTATTTTACAGTTGGTAGTGTATATATATCTATGCTACTCTCTCACTTCGTCCCAGCTTCCCCTTTGCCCCCCACCCCCCTCAACTCTGTGTCCTCCAGTCCATTTGCACCATGAAAGAAATCATAAACAAGACAAGAAGACAGCCCTCAGAATGGGAGAAAATACTTGCCAATGAAGCAACGGACAAAGGATTAATCTCCAAAATATATAAGCAGCTCATGCAACTTAATACCAAAAAAGCAAGTAACCCAGCCCACAAATGGGTGGAAGACATAAATAGACATTTCTCCAAAGAAGACATACAGATGGCCAACAAACAGATGAAAAAATGCTCAACATCACTAATCATTAGAGAAATGCAAGTCAAAGCCACAATGAGGACATGGAAGCGATTGAAATGCCCATCAACAAATGAATGGATAAAGAAGATGTGGCATATATATACAATGGAATATTACTCAGCTATAAAAAGGGATGAGATGGAGCTATATGTCATGAGGTGGATAGACCTACAGTCTGTCATACAGAGTGAAGTAAGTCAGAAAGAGAAGGACAAATATTGTATGCTAACTCACATATACGGAATCTAAAAATGGTACTGATGAACTCAGTGACAAGAACAAGGACACAGATGCAGAGAATGGACTGGAGAACTCGAGGTTTGGGGGCGGTGGGGGGTGAAGGGGAAGCTGAGACAAAGTGAGAGAGTAGCACAGACATATATATACTACCAACTGTAAAATAGATGGCTAGTGGGAAGTTATTGTATAACAAAGGGAGTCCAACTCGAGGATGGAAGATGCCTTAGAGGACTGGGACAGGGAGGGTGGGGGGGATTTGGGGGGGGGAGTTGAGGGAGGGAGGGAATACGGGGATATGTGTATAAAAACAGATGATTGAACTTGGTGTACCCCCCAAAAAATAATAAATAAATAAATAAAGAAAAGAAAAGAAAAAAAAAAAGAAGAAGAAAGTGGGGACTTTCTAGGTGGCGCAATGGTTAAGAATGTGCCTGCCAATGCAGGCCACACGGGTTCGAGCCCTGCTCTGGGAAGATCCCCCATGCAAAAAGAAAAAAAACCACAATGAGGTATCACCTCACACCAGTCAGAATGGCCATCGTCAAAAAATCTAGAAACAATAAATGTTGTAGAGGGTGTGGAGAAAAGGGAACCTTCCTGCACTGTTGGTGAGAATGTAAGTTGGTACAGCCGCTATGGAAAACAGTTTGGAGGTTCCTTAAAAAACTACAAATGGAACTACCACATGATCCAGTAATCCCACTGCTGGGCATACACCCAGAGAAAACCATAATCCCCAAAGAAACATGTACCATAATGTTCATTGCAGCACTATTTACAATAGCCAGGACATTCGAGCAACCTAAATGCCCATCAACAGATGAATGGAAAAAGAAGATGTGGCATATATACAATGGAATATTACTCAGCCATGAAAGGGAATGAAATGGAGCTATATGTAATGAGGTGGATAGACCTAGAGTCTGTCATACATAGTGAAGTAAGCCAGGAAGAGAAAAACAAATACTGTATGCTAACTCATATATACAGAATCTAAAAAAAAAAGGTACTGATGAACCCAGTGACAGGACAAGAATAAGGATGCAGATGCAGAGAATGGACTAAACGCTAAAATTTAATCCGATTGTATTTATTAGGAAGCAGTGTAGAATGATGCCTTGGCTGTAGGTCCTCAAAAACTGAGCATTAATGGATTGCTTCATCGCTCTAGCATTTACTATTTCATGAACAAGATAGAGTCCTCTGAGAATGTCCTTAAAATTTATTGATTTTTCATTTTTTCCTAAATCAATAGCATTTCTGAAATATGCTTTCTCTGCTCGGCTATGTATGATACTATTATTTGTCTTTTGATGGTCAACCCTGTTTCCAGGATTCTTAAGCAAAACAGTTAACTGGTAGTTTTCCTACTAAACTGGAAATCACAATGGTAGGATCAGAACCTTTGTAGCCATCTAGATGGTGAGTATGTATGTTCCATTAGAAACAGACCTCAGAGAGCATAGGAAAACATTATGTAAATATTTACTAAGAATAATTCATAGGACATAGAGCAAGTCTTTTGAAAACAGCATCTGGCCAGGTTCTCGAATATCGCTCCTTATATTCCTCTTGAAAAGATTACTAATTTCTGTTTCTCTATATTTAAGAAATCCTGTCATTTACAGTTACCTTAGTATGCTCACCTGAATGAAACAGTGAAAGCCTTGTTTTCCTTTAATGCTTCAAATACACTGTCCTAAATAGAACTAAATAAGTGATATCAAACATTTTGCAGCTATTGACATTTTCTTATGGTATTACATTAATATTATGCTTCCTGCATAAGAAAAAATTTCCTGTGATGCTACATGAATAGCATGCCCATTTTCTTTAATTCTTTTTTAAATTTATTTATTTATTTATTTATCTCTTGGTTGCATTGTGTCTTTGTTGCTGCGTGGGCTTTCTCTAGTTATGGTGGGTGGAGGCTAGTCTGTGTTGCGGTGCACGGGCTTCTCATTGCAGTGGCTTCTCTTGTTGCAGAGCACAGGCTCTAGGCACACAGGCCTCAGTAATTGTGGCATGAGGGCTCAGTAGTGGCTCGGGGCTTAGTTGCTCTGTGACATGTGGGATCTTCTCGGACTAGGGATCAAACCTGTGTCCCCTTCATTGGCAGGTGGATTCTTAACCACTGTGGCCCCAGGGCAGTCCCAGCAGGCCCGTTTTCTAACAAAGAAGCTATAAAAACATTTTCAAGTCTTTTAAAGTCAAAGGGCACAGATAGAATTAGGAGTTGTGGGGTCCTGATTCTGAGCTAGTGACCCACACTTCAAAGAAATGGGCCTCTTCCTCAACACTCCACTTGGATTCCCTACCATGACAGAGTCTAATACAAAATATTTGTCTTTCACCAACAGCCACAACAGCATCTTACTTTGAGTCCTGCCCAACTCTGTTAGGATGTCTTGAGCACTGCTTTTGGTGGTGGACATGACCCTTGACCATTGGTCTCAGTTGATATGAGGCTGTGTATGGGGACTAACTAAAATGATGTTAGAATAAAATAAATTTGTTTGGAATTACTCACCAACTCAATCCTGACCCAGGATCCAACCTTTAAAACCAAATCTCTTTTCTTTTAGTTATTTCACATCTATGATAAACTTGGGAATATACCATTGTCTCCCTTTACCATGCCAACCATTTCATGTGTAGAAGTTCTTTATTCATTTCAAGAGTGAAGCCAGGGATGTGCATTGAATCCTGGTGTGACCAATTAGATCTGTACAAACAAAAACATCAGTGACTGGGAGGAGACATTAGAGACCAGTTATCCATCCCTCATGCCAGCTGGTCTTATTCGTCCAAATTCGAACCGAGGTCATGTGATGGAGACTGACTTCTCATTGTTCTTTCCTCAAAGTCGCAAGTAAAGCTGCTCCAATGTGGCAGACACCACCTCCAAATCTGACCTTTGGATGGCTAGTGACTAGCAGGGATTAAGTTGAGACTGTACATGGTCATGAAGAGGTCATTTTCATTCATGTGACATAACATGACATTAACATGACATAACTGTTGGAAGAGCAGAAGTATGACCATCTTGCATCAGCATCCTTTTGGCAAATTTTGGGGTAGGGATCAGATATTAAGATTTAAACTCTGAATTAACATGTGCATGAGCCACAATAATGACTCTTGTCAATTATAGGTATGTGATATTGGGGCAAAGCATTTATTTTTCCTAATTCTCACTTTTCTTAACGATAAAATAGGGTCAATAAAATTACCACTGTGTGGGATTATCAGGATACATAAAATAAATGGTCCCCTTTAAATTTTGTATTAGTAAATTCTGCTGCTATTAATAATGAGGTATTCCTCTCTGAAGCTCTTTGTGGTTATTAATAATAAGAATAGGAAACAGACTAAGAATCTTAAACATGATTTAGTTTAATGTGTAACATTTCTTTCTAGATATACACACTAAGAGAGATGCGTAAATTGTATACATAAGAATTAACTATCCTCAAATACAACTTCCTTGTTTTGACAGGTAACTGATACTTATCATTTAACTATTTGTATTATAATTTTTATATTATTTAATGATACATTTGGTATCAAAGCAATAAATCAATATGTAAATGGGAAGAAAAGCATACTTTATATTCTATTAATTTATAATGTGACCGCATATAGAATTCATGAAATCCTTTCACTAATTCTCATCATTCAAAAAAGATTTTCAAAATTCATGTGTGTTATGAGTCTTTTAATAATGAACAAGAAATACCAAAATCTTTTTCTTAGCTCAGGGAGCAGGGAACTGCTAGAAACTGCTTTCATTTATAAAACAAGTTTTCATGGAGTTATTTTAATATGACTTTATAAAGCACAGTTAGTTATTTAATTTTTATGGATTATTTAATTATATAGTGATTATTAAATGAACTAAACAGAATTATATTTTATCCTAATAAAAAGCTACATATAAGCACTTTTCCATTCACCTTACAAAGTAGCTATGCAACATCGTTAGAACCATAATGAACTCTTAGCTCAAAGATTTTTCTCACCACCATATCTCTCTTTTATATATGACGTTTTTCATGATTACATCCAAATGAAAGATTTCCTAAACATTTATCAAAATGAAGTGAAAGTAGGCTTTTTAAAATTGTGCCAAAGGAAAGTGGAAACCCAAAAGGGATTCTATCACGAAGATAATTCAGGGATATTTTCTCTTTCCTCGCACTGTTGATTTTAGTCTCGGTCACAAGTATGGTATGTAGCATAGAATTTAACACTGGCTCATGGGCTAGGAGACAGAATGTATTATCCAGTGCATAAATAATTTGTGCTATAATTGTAACGGTTTTCTTTGAAGAGTTGAAGCATATTGCAAGTGGTAAATTAGGCTGGCTTAATTTCATTTCACTTAAAATATTGCAACTCAAAAATATTTATTGAATGTCTATTTTCTGGCAAATACTGAGCTCTTATGCACATTTCAAGTTGCTTATGAGACAGTTAAATCTAAGAGATCCATATAGAATTTAGTAGGTCCAGAATCAATCTAATTCTTTCCCACCCCCATGCTTCTTTTTCTCTGCTTCCTATATTAATAAATCTACAGCCATAAACCTAGAAGTCCAAGACAGGCCCTAGGTGTCATTGAAATTCCTTCCTCTCCCTTACTTCCCTACATAGAATTTATCACCAAATCCAAATGATTTAGTCTCTGAAATGCTTCTGGAAATAATCCCCTGCTTCTCAACATAACTACTCCTGGTCTAATGCAATCTTTTCTTCCTGTCCTGAACTATTTCAATAACCGACTATCCAGTCTTCCTTCCTCTTTGTGTCACCAAATTCCTTTTCTCCTTAAGCCCTGACGCAGAGCAGCTTTCTAAACTACAGATCTCAGCACATTATAACCACACTTAGTATCTTTCACCAAATCTCCATTGCCTATGAAACTGGAACCAGGTCCAGATTCCGTGGAATTGTTGCCCTTGCCTCCAGCTCTCACCACCCTTTCTCTGCTCATGCCCTGGGCTCCAGTCACTTTTTCTATCCTCTAATCTGCCATGTTCTTTCAGGTCTCTGTGCTTTGGATGCTCCCCCTGCCTGGAATTCCTTTTCATCATGTATGACTGAAAACAATCTACCGATTTCTCAAGTTCCAGTTTAAGGATGACTTTCTCGATTAAGCCATTTTTTTTTAGAATTATTAAATTCTATTTATTTGTTTATTTATTTATTGTTCATTTAGTTTTTAAAATTTTTATTTTATATTGGAATATAGTCGATTTACAATGTTGTGTTAGTTTCAGGTGTACAGCAAAGTGATTCAGTTACACATATACATACATCGATTCTTTTTCAGATTCATTTCCCATATAGGTTATTATAGAATATTGAGGAGAGTTCCCTGTGCTATATAGTAATTCCTTGTTGATTATCTATTTTATATATAGTAGTGTGTACATGTTAACCCCAACCTCCTAATTTATCCCCCCCCCACCTTTCCCCTTTGGTAACCATAAGTTTGTTTTCTATGTCTGTGAGTCTGTTTCTGTTTTGTAAATAAGTTAATTTGCTTCATTTTTTTTAGGTATCATTTTTTAGATTTAGTGACCACATCTTCTTTATCCATTCTTCTGTCGATGGGCATTTAGGTTGCTTCCATGTCTTGGCTGTTGTAAGTAGTATTGATGAAGCCATTCTTGATGTTTCTATTTAACTTGATTTTTTTTCCTCTTCCCTCAACCCCTTTGCATTCTGTACACACTATTGTCAGAGCTTTTTCCATAATGGCAAATACTTACCTGAGTTCTCTACTAGACACTATCTGTGGCAAGAACCTTCGCACTGGTGTCTCTCTCCAACTGCTCCTCCTAATATTTCTTCCACATTGTTTCCAGATTACCTAAAAACTTTCAACATCCCTTCCTTGCTTATCTTATAAAGCCCATGGTACACAGGTTCTTCACTCTCCACTCCCAGCCCAATTTCCTCACCCATGCTATGTTTCCTGCACCCTCATACACAGCAAGCACCTAAATGCACTGTGGTAGTTCATACTTCCTTTTACTTCCCCCTTTCTGAGAAATATTTTTTTCCTCCTTTCCAGATGGTCTATTCTTACCTATTATTTGAAGGCTCACAGAACACACAAAATCTGTAGGAAGGTGCCCTTGAACCTTTTGGTAGAGTCATACACCCCTTTCTTTATATTGGGTTGGCCAAAAAGTTCTTTTGGGTTTTCCCATAACATTCTATGAAAATTTCGAACAAATTTTTTGACCAACCCAACTACTTCCAGAACATCTTCTGCAGAGGGCATATCGCCCCTGGAATCTTATAATAGCCTCTCTGGACCCCTCCTTCCATGGTTGCTCTCCTTACTCAGTCCTCAGCACAGTGACCATGAGTGGAATGTCAGATCTTGTCACTCCTCTCCTCAGAGCCCTTCCTGACAAGCCCTGCCTCATATGGCCTCTCCCTTCTCTGACCTCACACTCATCTTCCTCTCCCTCTGCTCCAGTCTCACCAGTTGGCTGCCTTGCTCTTCATCAAACTCCTCAAAAAATCTCTTGGCTCTGGGCATTTGCACTTACCTTTTTCTCTATATGAAACTCTCTTCTCCAAATACATCAAGTCTCCCGCATAACGAACCTTCAAGTTGCGAACTTTCAAAGATGTGAACCTGCATTCGCATATCCAATCACATAAGTTACTTCACATGTCTGGCATACGTTGTCACATGTGTGCATCCTCTACAAGTGGTTGTGCTTTTGTGTACTTTACTGTACAGTACTGTATAGAATACAGTGGTACAATATCTTTATTTCAAGCCCAGGATGTCCAGAAGCAAGTGTAAAAGCAGTAGGGATGTAGCTGGTACTCCTGTACTTTTCAAGGTACTGTACTGTAAGATTAAAAATGTTTTCTTTATTTTTTGTGATTGTTTTCTATGTATTATTTGTGTGAAAAGTATTACAAACTTATTACAGTACAGTACTATATAGCCGATTGTATTAGCTGGGTACTGGGCTAACTTTGTTGGACTTACAAACAAATTGGACTTACGAACGTGCTATGGGAACAGAACACGCTCATACATAGGGGACTTACTGTAATCTCATGGCTCACATTTTCTCTCCTCTAGGTGTTTAGTTAATGTCACCTTCTCACTGAGATCTTTCTCAATGATCCATCCCACTCGACATTGTACGTAACTCTTTTCTTACCCTCATTCCCTATTCTCCTTCATTGCTTTCATTTTCTTCGTGTCTAATATTTTCTGTTTTATTTCTTATTGCTCCCCCTGGAAAATAAGCTCCACAGCACAGGATTTTTTTTTTTTGTACTTAGTTTTCTGAGGTTTCCTAGAGCTTCGAACAGTTTTGGGTATGTAACAGGACTCAATTATATATGTTGAATAAACACACAAATTCACACTATAAATTACTTGAATGGAGAGGTCATGTTTGACTCAATTCCTTGATTCCATCTGGGAATGATTCCTGGCACATAATCATTAAACCCACAAAAGTTTTTGATGAATAAATGAATACATTTGCCAACCCTTGGATACAATGTAGGAGAAGCTACTCAAACATGTAGCAGTTTATTTGTTGGATTTCTTCCATCTAAATATAGTTCTTTAAATGGCTTCTCCATCTAAGGGGAAAAATGGTCAACTGTTACTATTGGCTAGTGATGGGAAAGTTCCTCATTCATCTGAGAGAGTATTGGAACTCAATCCACTGTACAGTCAGAGGGATTTTTGTTGTTCCTCTGTATTTTACCCTTTAACAACTTTGCTCTCTTACATTGCTTTTTTTTTTAAATTGGAGTATAGTTGATTTACAATGTTGTGGGGTTTATTTAAATTGGAGTATCGTTGATTTACAATGTTGTGTTGCGTTTCAGGTGTACAGCAAAGTGAATCAGTTATACATATACATATATCCACTCTTTTTAAGATTCTATTCCCATATAGGTCATTACAGATTAGAGTCCCCTGTGCTATACAGCAGGTTCTTATTAGTTATCTATTTTACACATAGTAGTGTGTATATGTCAGTCCCAGTCTCCCAATTTATCCCTCCCCCTGGCCCCTTACCCACTGGTAACCATAGGTTTGTTTTCTACATCTGTGACTCTGCTTTTGTTTTGTAAATAAGTTCATTTGTACCCTTTTTTTAGATGCCACATATAAAAATATCATATGATATTTGTCTTTGTCTGACATACTTCACTCAGTATGATAGCCTCTAGGTCCATCCATGTTGCTACTGTTGTCTTACATTGTTGAAAGACAATGCTACTTTTCACCTCTGGCTTGAAGGTAGAAAACTGGGACAGTGTAGGAAATTCTGATGCCAGGTATACAGAACAAGAAATTCTCATTCAATTAGTTGGGATGCAGGCTGATCATTGGTTGTTTTTTAAAAAGCCCCAGAGAAATAGGAATTAGGAACCAGGATCATGAACCACAGTTTAAAAACGGTCATATCTTAGACTAAGTGGCAGTCTCAGTGGCTGTCACACATCACTTCACTCTCACCACGGCTGGAAAAGTTGGGAGAGTATTTTACACAAACTTAATAGAAATCAGGAAAAGCATATACTTAGTTTTTTTTTTTTTTAAGCTCTTTATTGGAATATAATTGCTTTACACTTGTATCAGTTTTTGAGGTTTTGATAATGCAAAACATCTAGATTTTTTCTGATGTAAATGATAGATTACTTCATACTTTTCAAAGTTATTTTCATGAGGTTACTGCCATATCATGTTTAACATACCTCTTTTTTTCCCTTAGCTATTAAATATAAGTGTGAAATAAGGGAGAAAAACAGACATCCAAATTAACAAATTTATTATTTTCATTTTTCTTTATAAGACTAAATCTTAGGGAAGGTTTTGCATCTCTCTGTGAATCGAAGTCCTATGTGTTAATTTATTATCTAAAATGAGTCAAGTTAAGAGAGAGGCTACAATGAGGTTTTCATTTTGGATATTAAATTATATTGGAAACTATTTTTCATCTACCGCTTATTCTTTTCCAAAGAAACAGTGAAAAATCTATGGTCATGGTTTCCTAACTGACATAACATAGACTTGTATGTAGAATGATTTAAATTTGTCTCTAGGAAATTAAGCAATTAGTTACAATTTACTATGTATGTAGAGCAGATGTAGGATATAGAATTAATTTTACACAAATACTTCGATTTCTGTATCCTTTACACAAAATAAGTTGTATACCAGACACACACATACAAATTATATACATGAAACATTTCTGTAAAAGTATAACCAGTAATTTGTACCTAACTTAGAGGATAGTATGCTTGATGAAACAGTTTATAGCAGTTCTTGCTCAAAGACTGGCACTTTTTTTTTTTTCTTTTTGGTATTAGTTGAGAGACTTATAGGGACAATTGGATTTATGTCCACAGTTACACTGTCTGCATTTTCAGTAACACCTGGGCCGTTGCTTCCTTGTTGAAAATGAAATGTTCCCAGTGCCAGACTGTGTGGATGAGTGGGAGAAAAATGACTCTTCTTACTCATCACTCAGTGAATAATGACACCAGTGATGTGAATGTTAGTGGCACCTGAAAGAATAATGATGCCTCCTCATGCCTCCCTCACTGCCCAGGGAAACTATGTGCCCGCAGCTTCTGGGGAACTTCCAGTTTTATAGCACAACCTGAAACTAGGGTACATCCAGGTTGTAAAAAGAACTGAAATCCTACACTGCTACGCTCCATTATGGGGAAAAATAAGTCTGGGATGCTTACGAACGTCTATAATTTGTGCTCAGTTCTCTCCTCTCTGTTCATTGTCTTTAGGGTATTTTGGTTCTGACTTTTAGGAGATGTGTTTTTGATGCCTTCAGGTAGACAAAAACTAGAAGGCTTTTCTTGTTTTTCTCACTTCCAACTCTGTCCACAACTCTCATAAAATAAACAAGTCTGTGTGTCAATCATGAAATTGCCTAATTGTTAATGAATGGAACTATTTATTTTCTCTGTCAAGCTCTTGATTTTATTAGGACCCATCTCTATACATGCCAAGAAATAAGAGCTAATTTAATAGAGAAGCATAAATATGTATTCACCAAGATTTACTAGGGCACTTGTGCATAGCTCAAAACAGAGTAAGCTCAATTTATTTTTACCTCAGTGCTGTGAATTAGATAGCTCAGATAGGTGATAACTTTCATTCATATACCCTATCGTCTTCGCTTAAATGTGCATGTTTAACCTTTGTTTTTCCTTTCCTTGCTAAAAAAAAAAAAAAAAAAAAAAGTTTATTTAGAAAACAGAGGCTTACAGAAAATAAAAGTGAACAAACCCCTCTCTTCTGTAACTTTCTTGTATCTTTGTTGCTTTATTTAAATTAAATTTTTTTCTGCCTTCCACTGCCTTTTACTTTTTTTAAATGCTGAAGTATTTGTTTGATTTAAATTATGTTTAACGTTAACCAGTTTCAAGGAGAGACATTTGAAGTCTTGGAAGAAAATTTTTTTCTCTCCTGATGCTTTTGAGTCATCTCAACCCTTTCTCCCAACTCTCAGATACAATCGAGGTGTCTTTTATTTTTTTTTAATAATAGGAAACTTACTAAGGGACAAAAATGACTTAGGTGGAAGTCTTGAGTTCTCTTGAAAAAAGCACAGGGCTTTAGAATCAGACAGGCCTGACTGAGTATCCTGGGGAAGGAACCGGGTATTTCTGTACCTCATTTCTCTTGTTCCTAAAAAGTGAATGATTCTCTTACAAGGCTATCCTGAGATTAAATATAACTAGAAAACATACAGAGTATGTACAAAGTAGGTTCTCCTTAAAAATAGGAACTCCAAAAAAAAAAAAAATAGGAACTCCATTTCTCATTTATTTAACCCATTTCCAGTGCAAATGCTGAAGTCATTTTCATTTAATATCCTTTTGATGCCTATACTTCTAAGTGACTGTGGTTTTGTTAATGAATAACATATGTTTAAGAAATAGGATTTGACTCTTTGGTGTCATCGGTCAGCGACTGCTTCAGTGAAGTAGATATTCAGTGACCCGGAATTGTTACTACAGCCAAAGCACGAAAGAATCCCATGCAAGCAAAATTTAGGATCAAGGGCTTAATTTCTTTTCAAGAAAAGCCCATAGATTCTTGGGTCTGAACTTCAGAAGAAACAACTCTATATCCAGTTAAGTCACCAGTAATAGTTCTTTTAAACTGGCTCACAGAAAGTAACTGAAGACATTCATCTGTCATTCACTGGTGGGGATGGGTGAGGCTGAACGCAAAGAAGGACCCCCAAAGAGGAAACCTGTGTTAGATTTAGTGTCTGGGTAAAGTAGGTAAGTGTCTCCCAGACCTACTTTGAGGGAACCAATCCAGATATATTATCTGTTTAAAAAACAGTGTCTCACCACTTTCAGTGTCTGGAGCTACTCAAAAACATGGAAGATTTTGTCATAAAATCTGAAATAGAAGGTGTAGTCTCTGGCTGCAGAATGTACCCTGGCATGCAATGACCATCTCAGCATCTGGTTAGTAAATTACCTCAGCAGAAAACACTCTCCTTTGTTGACAAATGGTCTAGCTACTTTCTTAGCGAGACTGGAGGATGAGAAACTTCTGGAAACATAGTTTGTATTCACTCCCTAAATATGGAAATATGGTGAAAAGTCCTCTAATCCGGGTGGAATTATGCACCAAATGTTATTATAAGCAAAGTCAGTGTTTCTCTTCATGTCTTTTCTTTAAAAGCATAACTAAGCTTGAGAACCTAAGTTTTAAAAATGGTTTTGTTGGAGTTTATTAATATCAAAACCAATAAGAAACAAATCTCTTATTGTAGTCATTAAAATAAATTTAAATGATTAGATTTCTAAGTTGAACCACTGAGTATTTCAAGATATATTTACCCATGATACTATTTTACCTTGGGCAATTTTTTCCTAAGATAACAGTATGGGAAAATTAATAATGCGAACACCTCTCATTTGGACTATTTCAATATCAAAATATAAATAAACAAAATAAACTAAAAGTTGGAATAGCAAAAAATCCATTTAACTAAAAAATGTTAGAATTTTAAGAGAACTTTGATGTCCTCTATTCTAACCGTTTCATAATATGGACAAGAATATAACAATATGAGGTCTAAGCAGGTTTAGAAATTTGTCAAGGTTATATAAATTCCTCAAATCTTTGTCTTCCTACTCTAAGGCTAGTGTGTCTTCACCCACCAAGGTTCATTTTCGTGTTTAAGATGGATTGGATCAGAATATAAGGGGCTTATATTCTGGGAGATAAAATATAAGGGGCTTATATTTTGGGAGATAAAAGGCTAGAAAGGCAGGCAGTGTAAAAGTATGTAGATCCTTCAATGATAGGCTGACTGGTTGGGATTTTGTTCATTAGGTAACAGGGATCCACTAGACACAGTGTGGACGCTTGATCACAGGGTTATCAAAAAGCCCACAGGACAAGTTTAGATGTGTATGTTTATTCTGTGCCCATGAAGCTCAAGAAACAATTTGCCACCCATTTCACACCTTAACTGGAGTAAATTTGTCTTTTTTGCATCGTGCTTGGGTACCACAACTATAAGAAGACTGTAAGAGATATATAGGGAGATTACATTCTCCAGAAATAAATAGCATGATATATTTGGAGAAGGGAAAAAAATGTAAACCTATTTCTTTCTACACCTAGTTCTCTTATTAAGACTGAGGTTCCACTTCCAAAAGCCAGAAAAAAATAAGGTCAAATACCTTTAATATCTGACAGAGTGCAGTAAGAAAGGCAGTAGAATAAGTACTGACTTGGAGGACGGTTGTGAGGTACCAATCAGATGATGTATATGAAAGTATCTAGCCTAGTTAGGGCCCACAGCAGAAATCCAGGTGGTTTGGTTTGAGTAAACAAAATTTACTAAAGTTTTGTTAAATTTATTAAAAGTTAGTGTGCTTTATGGAAGTAGCATCGATATCAACTGTCAGCCCTTCTGGCTCTAAAAAACACGATGATCACCAAAGAAGTTGACCCCAAAAGGAAAGATTTGGAACTTTCTTCTTTAAAAATCTTAAATTAGACAGGTCATCTTATGCTCTGAAAACTGTAAAGATGTGGGTATCCATTTGAGGGTCAACCATGGGTCAAAGAAATAGCGAATTTGAAATTTCACTTCGCCTAATCTAATATTCTATCACCATTAGTCTTTTCAACGAGAGAAAGAAATCAACGTGCTATCTAAGAAAGTGATTGTACAAGGAAGCATTTCATATAAAAGAGACTTTTTTTTTTGTACGACAATCATTTCACATCTTAGAATCTTAAATATATTACTAAGGACTATAAAAAGGTTATATGGAACTTTTACCTCTGGTTATGATATAGAAAGTCATAGGAAATCATTGTTTTCATCCTAACAACCAAAAGAATCTGGGGAATCTTTGAAAACACATAGTTCTTTTTGTAATCCTTCAGAGAGCTGAGGATGCAGTGAAACCTTAATAAGCTAATTTCCAGAAAAATGACAAGCCCTTCACAAGAAAGAAGAGTTCCACAGCTGTTCTCATTTCAAGTGAAAGAGCGGAAGAGGAGGTAGCAGCCATAGAAGGGGTTAAGGAGAAACAAGCTAAACTTTTAATAAACTTTTAATGGCTGTGTGTAGGCTGGTGTGAGAGATTAGATTTCCAAGGAACCTAAGCCACAGAGCAAATCTGCAACCACTCACTGAATATTTCCCACAAATCTTCACCTAGTGCTTGAGAGGCCTATTCCAGAAAGCAGGGGACAAGCCAGGAGAGCCGAGAGAAACACCCCCTTAGGTACACAGAGCCTCCTCTAAGTCTGCAGCACCCACTGGAGGGGAAGAGGATGGTGAGTAGGAGAGTTGAGACACACAGGTCTCTCAGCCACACAGGCTGGGGCAGGACAGGAAAGAAAGCTTTGAGACTCCAGTTTTTCATGTAATATAAATATTGCTGCCCTAGTAAGGCTGGAGAATGAGAATCAGGGTGGAAAGAGATCTCCTGAGCTGAAATCCAGGGATGACACCACAGAGTAAAGACTTCTTCCCAGTGAATCAAAAATGTTGGCAGCTGAGCTGTGATACAGAGGGTTATCATTCACGGTATGGAGAGATGGTGCCTCAGTGCTAAGGCACAAAGAGAACTCCCTAGTCTCACCAGTGCTCAGATCCTAAGCCTTCCTGAGAAGAAAGTCTAAATCCTTCCTCAAAACATGTGAAGCCAGTGGTGAAAGTCAACTCAGCTCAACTGCATATCATACGGATGCAGTCTTCTACTCTTGCACCCAGACGAAAAAGGGGAAATAACTTTTTTTGAACTTATTATTTTATACTCCACTATTCTTTTATACAAAATGTCTTTCATATAATACAAACTCAGGAGACATTAAAAAGCAAGATAATGGGGGCCATGCTCAATAAAGGAAAAAATCATTAGAAGTAGACACAAAGATGGTCCAGATCTCAGATTTATCAGAGACTTTAAAATAGCTAGGACAAGATTGCTAAAAGATATGTTGAAAAAATATCACAAAAGGCAATCTATTATACTCAAAGATGGTAAATCTTATAATAGACATAATGTAATTAACATATGGGACAGAATCATTGAATTGGTACAGAAACATAGGGAAGATTTGACTCAAGAGATTTGATTTCAGTTATGTCTTGTGCTATATTTAGAAACAGAAGAGGCAACAAGGAAAGGCATTCCAAGAAGATGGAATAGAGAGTACAGAAATAAGCAGTTATGAAAGGGTATTGTATATCTGTAAAGCAGTGAGAATTTCCAAAGAGTAGAAATGGATAATTCTAGGGATGGGAGCAGGGAATCTTCATGGGAGTGTGACCTGCACATCAGCACACAGCCCTGTGCTCCGAAGAGCTCTGTGTTTGGTTTAATGCTTCTCTGTGGCCAAGTTGAAATTCTTAACTTTTGAATAAGGGTCATCACATTTTTGCATTGAGACCTCCAATGAGTGGCAGTGGCCATCAAGAGGATGGGGTCAGAGTTAGGGTCAGCGTATGAAGGGCTTTGAATACACCACAGGTTATCCAGGACAGGCCCAGCTTATACTGTATTCCAATTTTTACTGAAGTCTCCTGTCACTTTATAGTGTCCTAATTTGAGCATACGCTGTATGGCCACACTATGCTGTGCCAGGAGCCAGAAGATATTTTTAAGCAAGGATGTGTTTTTGAGTATACATGTTTTTCAAGCAAACTATGTAGATTTCAGTGTGAAGAGGAGACTTACATATGGTGGAGGTTTTTGTAAGACATAAATAGTGGTAACCTAAACCAAAGCAAGGGCTGAGGGGAAAGAAAGAGCTAGGATATATCAGATTTGGTAAATTTTTGGATGTGAGCAATAATGGAAAGAGAAGGATCAAGAAAGGCATCCGGGTTTCAAATTTGAAAGATCAATAGATGATGATGCTCTTGTACAATGTTTGAAGGAAAAGCAAGAAAAGGTTTGTTTGCAGGTAAAGGTATAAGAGTTGATTGGACAAATGAGTATATGGGTCTGGAATTCAGAATAAGAGGTCAGGACTGGAGATGTGAATTTGGGAAACACATGAAGCCTGTCTATCCTCTTCTTGATTTATTTGTGGCTGTGGATCCCAGCCTCGTCAAACAGGAATCTATTTATGACAAGAAAATATGCCCCAAACAAGGTACATGAGGGTGGAAAAAAGAGGGAGGGTTTTAAAACCTGTCCCAAGCTCTTTCTCATGTTGGTACCAAATGTAAGAGATTACCAAATATAAAATCACTAAGTATCTATATTACCTTGTCTCTTTTCCCTTTCCATCTTCCTATTTATTTTATTACACAGACTGCTTATGTTGTCAATAACTATCTTGGGGTTGTTTTGGAGTTTCTTTTTCCCTGAAGCATGCTCCTTGCTATTATTTTCTTATTTCTACTTTGGTTTATAACCTGCTGCTTTAATCTTAGGCTTACGGCTTCTCTCTGTCTACTTATTTTCACTTATCTTATAATTTTCCTTTTACTCCTTTTAAAGAAAAAGAAAAGTGCTTTATATGCTCCTTTAAATTTCAACTTCCAAGATTTATTTATTTTCTAATTGAAATTTGTATCAAGATAATTGTACATTCACATGCAGTTGTAAAAACTAATACAGAGTTCTTCAGGCTCAGATGGTTTCACTGGAGAATTTTACCAAACATTTAAAGAAGAATTAATAGAGGGGAATTATGTCAACATGATTAAGAGGATTCACAAGAAAACCACAGCTAATGTGATATTTATATTAATAATGGTAAAAGAATGAATGTTTCCACCTCAGATCAAGAACTAGGCAAGGTTGTCTGTTCTTACTGTTTTTATTCAGCATAGTACTAGAAATTCTAGCTGCTGAAATATGACAAATAAAAGAAATAAAATACATACAGATTGACTATGTGGACAATCCCAAGAAATCTGCCAAAAACAAAACCAAAAAACCTCCTAGAACTAGTGTGAGGAATCAACAGGTTTGAATATTTGTTCCTAGAAAGTTCCCTTGTTTTGACATTTAAAATTACAGATCCAATTACATTAATGGTTATAGGGCTATTCAGATGACTGATTTCAACTTGGTTGAGTTTTGGTAGTTTGTGGTCTTCATGGAATTAGTCAAATTATTCTAAGTTGTTGAATTGATGAGCATAAAGTTGTTCAAAGTATTCCCTTGCCTTTTTAATTGCTGCTGACTCTATAATGGTATACTGTATTTAACTCCATGTGTTGATGACTTGTGTCTTCTCTGTTTTTGTAGGTCTTGTTAGACATTTATCAATATTATTGATTTTTCTTAAAGAATAAGCCTTTTGTTTTATGAAACGAACTTCTCTATTGTTTCCTATTTCAATTTTATTGATTCGTTTCTCTTACCTTTATTATTCCCTTCCTGCAATTGCTTTTGGTTTATTTTGCTCTTCTTTTCCTAGTTTCTTAAGGTAGGAATTTAGATAATCTATTAAAACCTTCCTCATTTCTAATGTAAGTATTTGATGCTATACATTTCCCTGTCAGCACAGCTTTGGTGATACACCACATATTTTGATACCTTGTGTTTTCATTTTCAATTTATGTATCTTTAACTTTGACTCAGGGATTGTTAGGGGTGTGTTATTAAATTTCCACATGTTTAGGGATTTTTCCTGTTGTCTTTCTGTTGTTGATTTCTAATTTGATTCCATTATGGTCAGGGAACACACTCTGCATTATTTAAATTATGTTAAATTTATTGAGCTTTGCTTTGTGGCTCAGGATATGGTCTGTCTTGAACGATTCATGGGCACTGAGTGTATTCTGCCGTTGTTAGGTGGAGTGTTCTATATATGTCCATTAGACCTTACGAATTGACTAGTTGAGAGTTTTGTTCAGATTTTTTACATCCTTGTTGTTTTCTGTCTATTAGCTCTCTTAGTTACCAAGAGGAGATTTTGAAGTCCTCAACAAAAATTGAAGATTTGTCTGTATATTCTTTCAGCTCTATCAGTTTCCCTTCATGTAATTTTAGGGTCCCCTATTTTCTGCATACACATTTAAGATCATTACCTTTATGGTGGATTGACCCTTTTATCATTATGTAATATCATTCATTGTCTCTAGTAATTTCCTTGGCTCTGAAGACTACTTTATCAGATATTAATATAGCCACTCATGCTTTAATTATATTTACAAGGTGTATTTTTTGTCCTTTTAATTTGAACATACCTATGTCATTGAATTTCAACAGTATATAAGTGGACCATATTATTTATCCATCCTGCTAATCTCAGTCTTTGGATTGGTATATTAAAAATGTTTATGTTTAATGTAATTATTCTTACGTTAGGGTTTAAGTATTCTATTTTATTATTTGTTTTGTATTTGTTCCTTTAGTTTCTCTTTCTTTTCTTTCTCCTTTCTTGTCTTTCTGCAGATTACTTGAACCCAAACAATCTATCTTGCTTTATAGATATAGTGTTTTGGGGTGCATCTCTTTGTATATTTTTGTAATGATTTCTTTAGGTATAACAATATACATGTGTGACTTACAATAGTTATTGGTATCAACATTTACCATTTCAAGTGAAGTGTGGAAACCCTGGAGATTTTGCCTGCTCATCTCACAGTATCTTTTGAAGGGGGGGGGGTGTGTCTCAAGAATGGCGAGTGGGGAGAACACTGCTCCTGGCTGCTTATTACTGACAGGACTTCCAATCCATCCCCCTTGCTGGTGGTACCAGGCTCATCCAGTGCTGTCAGATAGACCTGAGGTTAACCTGGAAGAAAAATGAGCCTACCTAGGTTGCCTTCTTTTTGGTAGGTTAAAGGTTGGGAAATTCATGGTCTGGGTGGCCTTCTTTTATTAGATAGGGGTTCATTGTGCTGTTCTTCTAGTCCTGGGATCCCAGTCCTTCTGTAGGGGGTTCAAGGGATTTGAGGCCTGATCACAGAAAAGGTTGATAGGAGGGGCAGTAATATACAATAAGTTTTATTGGGTGATGCTTGGATAGGGTTGCATGAGAGGGGAAGTCCCTCACAGTGTGAGACAATACAGAGGCGTATGGCAAGAAGACTACCATCTAGAGGGGGAGGGGAGCAAGGAACTCCCGGGGGGAGAGGGGGATCCAAGAGGGAGCTTATACGTCTGGGTGATGTCACTCAGTAGCACAGTAGGGATCTCAGGATCAGAGCTCCAAAGGGCAGCAATGACTTGGAACCTTACAACTGCAAGGCCCTGTCTTATTAATAGGTAAGTGCTGTAGGGCGAGCTTTTGTGGGGCATGCAAAGCAGACAGGCTCTAAATGTCTAAAAATGTGTTTGTCTGAGCTATGTTTAAAATAATTAGATGTGTAGAAGTTTGAGTTTAGCACTGGTCAATGTTTGAGCTAACAAGCCTCAGCCTGCAGTGAGGAAACAGACAATCTAGGGACCAAAACACAGAGATCATCTTTGGCTCATTTAGATAACATTCTTTTATTATCCTGCAGAGTCCTCCTTTGGTTGTCTCTTAGCTTTATATATAACTCACATATTGTACAATTCATCCTTTTAAAATATATCATTCAGTGTCTTTTAGTACATTCACAAAATGGTGCATCCATCACAACAGTCAATTTCAGGACATTTTCATTACTCCAAAAAGAAATTTTAAACACCTTAGCCATCACCTATCAAACCCTCCCATTCCTTCCAGCCCTAGGCAACCACTAATCTGCTTCTGTCTTTCCTTTTTGTGCTTATTCTGGAAATTTCATTTAAATAGAATCATATAATATATGGTCCTTAGCTACTTTCACTTAACATAATGTTTTTGGGGCTCATCTATGTTGTAGCATGTGTCAGTACTTTATTTCTTTTTTACTGCCAAATAATATTAATTGTATTGATATATCATATTTTACTTATCCACTCAGCAGTTGATGGCCATTGGGGTTTCTATTTTTTAACTATTATGAAAGATGTTGCTGTGAGCATTTGTGTAAAAGTTTTTGTGTGGACATATGTTTTTATTTCTTTAGGTGTGTATCTAGAAGTGGCTTGCTGAATCATGTTTATTTATGTTTAGATAAACATGCAACTCTATGTTTAATCATTTGTGGAAATGCCAAATTGTTTTGCAAAAGAGCTGTACCACTTTACATTCCCTCCAGTACTGTATTGAGGGTTCTGATTTCTCTGCATCCTCTCTTTACCTGGTTTTGTTTTGTTTCTTTTCATTTCTTTTTTTATTATAGCCACCCTAGTGCATGTGAAGTGCTTATTGTGGTTTTGATTTGCATTTCCATGGAAATTAGTGATGTTGAGCATCTTTTCAGGCACTTATTGACCATTTGTATATCTTTCTTGAAGAAATGTCAGATCCTTTGCTCATTTTAAATTGTATTTTTATTATTGAGGATTCTTTGTATATTTTGAATTCAAGTCCCTTATCAAGATTTTTTATACATAAAGCTATATCATCTGCACATGTAGATAGTTTACTTCTTCCTTTCCAATCTGGATGCCTTTATTCCTTTTCCTTGACTAATTGCCCTGGCTAGAACCTCCAGTATAATTCTAACTTCTTTATCCAAGTCTACTTATCATCAGAAACCAATTTCATGGTGTTTCACTATATGTCTTATTTCCTGTGCATCTTGTTCAACTGCTTAATTAATTTTACACCTTGAGATGTGCTATTTGGCATGGAGGACATAAAATATAATTTATTAAATAAAAGCTATGTAGATGTCTATCAGTATTTCAGTTCTGAATGAATGCTTCACAAACATTTTTAAATTGTGCATTGTGCATTTTCTATTAAATTTGTCCCGTGAGAATCTCCATGTGCATGAATACTGATTTTTAGCCAATTGAAGAGGTTATAATAGGCTAATAGCATGATCTTGTAGAATTATATGAGTTTCCCTGAAGGTGTTTTCTGTGGAATCAGAATGCAGTACACTCGAATTGTCATGGTTATATTATGAAAAGGTAATGTGGGAATATTGATATATAATTGATGGACACCATTGAGTTCTTGATTTTAATACAAAGAAAGGGAGAAAATAATTTTGGCATGGTCCCTTATATGCCTCTATGAGTTATAGCTCATATATGACCATATATATTAGTATGTAATGTTTAGTGTACACCTGCTATAACTCTGTGTACACTGAAGTGAGGCATAGAAAGAATTCCCATGCTCTTTTTATTAAAAATGAGGAATACTTCTAAGTTAAAAGAGATCAAAGAAAATGAAAACTTAACACAGTATGTGATCCTGGACTGGATCCAGAATCAGAAAAACAATTGCTATAAGAATCATTACAGTACTGGGACAGTTGGTGACATTTGAATAAAATATATACATTATCATTGAATCAATGTTAAATTCTCTGACTTTAAAATTCTACCGTGTTTATAATAGTGAATGCCTTTAATCTTAGGGACAATGCACTAAAGTCGTCAGGGGTAAAGTGGTAAGAAATCTGCACTTTTCTCTTCAATAGCTCAAAATAATAATAATAATAGTTCTATCTCTATTGATATAATCATCTTTGTCTATACATAAAATAACCATCTCTGTCAATATATGTGTTTATATGTACATGCACACTCATAAATATAAATATATTTGAGAAAGAGAAGAAAAAAAGAATGATATAGCAAATGAGATAGAATGTTAACATTCCATGAAGGTGAAGGCTACACTGGAGTTCCTTGTACTATTCTTGCAACTTTTCTGTAAGTTTACAGTTATTTCACTATTATCAAATTAAAGCAATAAACTTTTTTTTCTGTCTTCAAAAAGCTTATAATCAGGTTGAGGACCTGATTATAGGGCCTACTATAAACTTGAATAATGTATAAATTCAACTAGTAAGAAGTCTATACAAGAGATCATTTCACCAAATGAGTGACATTCAGTCTCTGCTACCTGCTAGTCACTGTGCATGGCCTCAGGCTATGAAGATGAAAACAGAGATCTTCTCAAATATCTTATAGCCTTGTAGGAGAGAGAGGCTTGTAAACAAATATTTCTGCCTGAGAGGATAAATGTACTACCAGAAGTATCTAAAGTGCTTCCAGGGAAGAAGTAGCTTTATCCAGAGGTGTTGAGGAAGCTTCAGGAAGAAATGAATTATGTGTTGGCTTTGAAGGGGGTGGCAGTCATGGGAACACACAGCACAGAGAGGCAATTGACCTTCACTTGCCCCAGCTGATGCACTTTGAAATTCATCACCTGATCGGGCTCCTGTGGTGCCCATGAGCTGACCCTGTACAGCCTGGGAAACTAAGAGTAACTTTGGCTTGAAGACTCTCAGAAGGCTATCCTGAGCCTTTCTTAGATTGCCAGGCATCCAGGTACTTCCACCCAGCCTTGTCTTCCTCTCTCCTTCCCTTGGACCAGCACTGGGATCTGCTGAGCTCCTAGCCTTGCTTGCCTGACCCCCTTCCTTATTTCCTTTCTCTCAGGCATTTTCTTTAATACAAATTTAATACCATCCTGGCCTCTGATTCTGGGAGGATTCACACAAAGGGTGAATGGGGTTTTATGAAGTCAGCAGTTTGGGGATAAAAGGTGTTTCAGCCGGGACAGAGCATCATGCCAGAGTTCACCTGGCTGCTCTGTGTGCAGCAGAAAAACCCGGTTGGGATCCTCCTACTCCCAGAAGCTGATCTGAACAGAATGGTGTTCTCCACCCCCTGTAAAGCCCAGATTACCCTCATTTCCTTCCCATGTGGGATCCCTGATCTTTGGAAGTCCAGTACTTTCACCGTTCTGAACCTAAGCTTTTAGGGAAAAAAAAAAAAAAGGCAGATTCCCAGAACGTAAAGGTTGGTTTTTCCACAGGGATGTAGAAAGATTTTACATTTTCATGGCCTGAGGTATAGAATCAGCCTTCTCTATGAATTCCCTAGGCTGAACAGACCAGGTTTGTTTCATGTCTATTTCTTGACCGAGATTCACAGCTAGTCTCCAGTATTTGTTGGACAAACCTCAAGTAGTTTGGAACCAATTTCTCAGGCTATTTATCCTCCATCCTGGATTTGAAAAATAAAAAAGTTAGATGTATAATACGATTGACTTGGGAATGATTTCTCTCCATCAGGTTCTTCTTTGGCTTGCAGATGTTGGTCACTTTTTGTTGTATACTGTTGTGGACCAAGAGAAAGTAGAATTTTTTTAGCTCCCGAAGACAATGACAACAAAAAATAGGTCTACCCAAGATCTATGCTTTTAAAAGTTATTTTTGTGTGAGAAGAAAATATAGGCACTATTTCTAGAAGCATCAAAATCATGTGACAGTTGGGAAGCATCAGGAAGAAGTGAATTATTAAAAGAGTTGGCAAGAATAATTTTTTATTGTTGTTGCTTTGGTTCAAAACAAAGGGCAATTCCATTGCTCTGTGTTTCTGCAGCAGAACTATTTTGCTCTTAAAATTTTATTTTAGGATTCAATAAATCAGTGCTTGATTGAAATACATGTAAATATTTTATTATAAATTATTTTTATTGCAACAATGTAGATGAATTTCAGAAATATAATGTTGTAAAAGAAGTCAAACATAAAAAAATAGATAGTTTAAGATTCCACCTCTAAGTACAAAACTGAAGTCAATCTATGCCCTTCGAAGTCATAATGGTTGTTATACTTGAAAGGGAATGGCATAGAGATAGAGGCATGAGAACTAGTAATGCTTTGTTCATTGATTTTGGTGCTGATTACACAGTTATGTTTCATTTGTGGAAAAAGCATCAACCTATAAACTTATGCACACATATTTAAGAATGCTGTTATTTCAAAACATGTTGAAATAAGAACATATTCAACTAAAATACAGAAATCACAATTTAAAAACCTAAAAAAAAAAAACCCATTTAGTTTCATGACCAAGAAGCTATTTCATATTTTTTAAATTTGAAGACTTTACGGACTTCATAGGTGGTACAGTGGTTAAGAATCCTCTTGCCAATACAGGGGACACAGGTTTGACCCCTGCCCCAGGAAGATACCACGTGCCATGGAGCAACTAAGCCCGTGTGCCACAACTATTGAGCCCATGTGCTGCAACTACTGAAGCCTATGCACCTAGAGCCAATGCTCTGCAACAAAAGAAGCTGCCGCAATGAGGAGCCCACGCACCACAATGAAGAGTGGCCTCTGCTTGCTGCAACTAGAGAAAGCCCATGTGCAGCAATGAAGACCCAACACAACCAATAAAAAATAAATAAATAAATTTATTTTTAAAAAAGACTTTACAATTTTCATAGCTATAAAATTAATGTAAGAATTTTGCAAAAATTCCAATAAGAAGTATATTTAGTAAAAAGCAACCATTTCCACTTACTGCCTCCCTTTCTGGTATAATGAATCCCTCACTATTCTCCACATCCCCAGACTGAACCTATGCTATCAAGAGGGTGGTTATAGTTCCACATATTTATTCTTCTTTGCATAAGAGAGCATGTGATGTACTTAAACATACAACATATCATTTAAAAACCATAAATAGGAAAATTTGTTCTGAGTTTTTTTTTTTTATCGTGTAGGTCTTGCCTTATCAGTATATAAGAAAATACTTGTGTTGAACATTTGCAGAATATTCCAGTTTATGAATGAATATATTAAAATGCTTAAAATTATGAATACTTAATTTGTTTCTAGTGTTTCATTATTAAAAGCAAAGCAGAAAAAGCCCTGTAGACAGATGTGCTAAGCCACTTAGGTTGCCATAACAGAATACCACAGGCTGGGTAGCTTAAACAACAGAAATTTATTTTTTCACAGTCCTGGAGGCTTGAAGTCCAAGATCAAGGTGCTGGCAGGGTTGGTTTCTGGGGAAAGCCCTCTTTCTGGCTTGAAGACAGCTGCCTTCTCCTTGTGCTCTCACATGACCTTAACTCTGGGAACATGCTGAGAGAGTTTCCCTTCCTCTTCTTACGAACACATCAGCCCTGTTGGATTAAGGCCCCATCCATATGACCTCATTTAACCTTAATTACCTCCTCCAGGACCCAATCTTCAAATACAGTCACACTGGAGGTTAGAGGGGTTAGGGGTTCAACATATCAATTTTTCAGGGGACATATTCATGCCATAACAAACATTTGTGCAGGTGTGTATTTTTGTACATTATTAGCTTGATTCATATATATCTGTATATATGTATATATATAAATATACATGTGTGTATATATATAGTATGTATACAATTTAAAAATAATATGGAAAACCTTATCATGTAAGCCATTTTATATCCTGCATTTCTTAATATTTTGTCTTGAGCATTTTCTAATATTATTCAATATTCTGTGAAAAAGTTATTTTAACTATTTGCTATATAAAATTTTATAGGGTTTTTAAACATTCTGATCTTTGGAGGATGTAAGATCTTTTCCCTAGTTTCTTTCTTTTTTTTAAATAAATAAATAAATAATAAATTAATTAATTTATTATTTATTTATTTACTTTTGGCTGTCTTGGGTCTCCTTTGCAGCTCACAGGCTTTCTCTAGTTGCAGTGAGTGAGGGCTACTCTTCATTGCGGTGCTCAGGCTTCTCATTGCGGTGACTTCTTGTTGTGGAGCACAGGTTCTAGGCGTGTGGGCTTCAGTAGTTGCAACATATGGGCTCAGTAGTTGTGGCTTGAGGGCTCTAGAGCACAGGCTCAGTAGTTGTGGCTCACAGGCTTAGTTGCTCCACGGCATGTGGGATCTTCCCGGACCGGGGATTGAACCCGTGTCCCCTGCACCAGCAGGCAGATTCTTAACCACTGTGCCACCAGGGAAGTCCCCTAGTTTCTTTAAACATAAAAGTGGACTCTTATTGAGTGTAAATTTCTACCTGTATCTCTAGTTCTTTTAAATATACCATTAGAAATTAATTACTCAGTCACAGGACAGGATAATTTTTAAGACTTTTTGTATACATTGCCATACTTTTCACTCCTAGATTTATATAAATTTACACACCTACCAAGTGTGCATTATCAACAAGAGCAAATATTTTTATATGCTTCAGACATTTGCATGTTTTCTTTTGTATTTATCTAATCACTCTTCTTTTAGGGTGTATTTTTCCTATTGGTTATATTTTCATTTTATTTACTAGACACTTTTTCTAAGTTTTATCTCTTTTACTTTTATTTAATCAGGTTTATTGACATCCAGGTTTTTGATAAATTACTCTTTGTTATACTTTTCATTTATTTTGTTCAAAATGTATTATTCTAACCCAAGCTCTGATAAATACTTATACATATACTCCCTTTCTATTTTTAATAACTTTGTATTATACTTTTCACTTCATACAAATATTTTTATGTAAATTATAAAGTAAGGCTCTGTTTTCCTCCCTAACAATAAAATATTGAATACCTTTCTCAGTACCACTTAATGAATAACTCTTTTTTCCCACAAATTTGTGATCTCACCTTTATTATACATTAAAGTATTGCCTGCCGGCAATAGATTATCTTCTGCTTTATTTGTTCTGTTAATTTTAATCTGGCCATCAGTTCTTCTGCCAAAACTATATTATTTTAATTATCATGCATTATATTACACTTTGATATCTAGTAGGAGCAGGACACAGTAATTGCTTTTCTTTTAAAAAAATTCTTAGTTGTTCAAAATCTGCTTTCCCCTTCTTGAATTTGTACTGAAATTTCACAAAGCCAGTAAATTACCTTGGGAAGGACTGACATTTTTCACATTAACTAGTCTTCCTGTCAATAAATATAATATCAAAATATCTTTTTAAGCTTATCAGCAAGGGTTAATACTTATGTATTTTAGTTAGGTCAAGAGTAGTCCTCAGTGTCTTCAATTTTTGTTGCTTTTGTATGAGTAATAATCTTCTATTACGTTTGTTTTCCTCAGGTTTTCTTGTCATACTTTTACACTGGCAAGTACTAATAATTTTGTTCACAAGGAGTTTATTTAGATAGTATTTTGCTTGTATAACATTTCTCTGTTTTTCCTCCGTACATCTCTCTAGAGCTGTGTGTGTGTTGTTGTGTACCCATGTTACGAAATTATTTTGAGTTTTTGAATCACATGCCTAGAAAATGGTTCCTATAGATTGATAATGAATGACTTCCATGGAAAAACCCAAGACATTGCTTTCTTGTAAATACCTTCAGAAGCAATGACATAAATCTTAAAATCTTACACACAAAAAGACATATAATTTTCCAAGTATAATTATGTAAACTCTCCATGAATCTTGACTTACTCTTACTGATACATCAGATGCCTTTGATAGGCTCCTTACTGAATTTGTTACAAGGAGACTACCTGGGACCTTCCTTTAGAGAGCTGGATGGTTGCTGACTTGGGGCTTTTCTGTCTAATCAACATTCCTTTTTTTTTGTCCAGAGAGGCCACTTGAAACTTCAGGACATTTTGCTCTCACCACAACCATTGACCTCTGTTACTAAACACAAAATCAGACTCTTTTCTTTACTCATGTTTTTGTACTCCATTTGTTGGACAACTAATTGAGAAAGAGGGAGTGACTGTAGTTTTATAGGTTGAGAAACAGAAAACAATATCACTCACTTATTTACTAGAAACTAAAATGTCACAAGAGTTTCTGAGAAGTCTAATTTCTACAAGAGCATTCCGCTGTGTCCAACTTCAGAAGATTTCTCAAACTCCAGGGAATGATAGAAAGTCTTCTAAGCCTTTTATAGTTTTACCACGCTGTATTTTCCTTCCTTCATGTGCTTTTATAGTCATTAGCATTGCAGAGGGTTATGAAGTCTTGGCTTTCCTGGAGCCAAAAACTGCTGAATCATCACAGGAATCTTGCTGCCAAGGTGGGGGCCTTCTTTCTGCACTTGCATAAATCTTTTAAAATTTCAGAGGCACATTTGAAAATGTGTACCACAGTTAACTTTTTTTTCTGAGAAACTTAGACAGTTTTTGTGTATTTGTTTATTTTAGAGTTATCATTTCATATCTCTCAGGTTTCCTGGGATGTGGGGATCAAGCAACAGAGGTTTTATAAATGATAAAATTGTATTTCTCCAAAACCACTCCATGTTACGATTCTCAACCCTTTAAGGGCTCTGAAAAGCTCAGGAGTCCCCCCACCACCCCAATGATAACACACTTCACCAAAATCAATAACAGTAGTTCACCTCATAATTCCAAAATTGTTGTGCACTCTCTGAGTCACCTGTCTTATACTGGAAAACTACTGGTATGATATGTAAACAATCAATTCTCTCTTTGTGAGAATTTTCCAAACATAACTGGAAAATCCATGCTTGTTAAATCTACTACGAGATTAATGGGGAAGAAGGTCTATAAGCTTTGGTTTACTCGCGATGACGTGTACACTCATTCAACATTCAATGACTGCCTATCATGTTTAGGCTCTGTGTCCTGGAGAATTAAACAAAAAAAAAGAATAACATGAAGACTTTACCTAATACATAGATCACTGTGTGCTCTTGTAGGCCAAGAAAAATAACTGACAGAACCGGCCTTGTGTACAGAAGCTTGGTGTCTTCCAGAGTCAAAACGTAGGCCTTGCATTCAGGAGCGAGTGAAACAGCGCCATCATAGAGGACCATAAGGACAATGGAACTGTGCCAGGGACCTGTTTAGAAAAGTTGCTGCCTGGGCAGTTTGCCTACAATAGCTGCAAGCATGGCTAGTGACCCATGAATTCATGGCCCTTGACAAAGTAAACAGTTTCTCCACAGTATCTCTGAAAGACTAGACTGACTCGTTCAACTCCTGTAGCTAAAAGCAGAATTTGAGGTCGTATAACATTATCTGAATAGGCATGAATTAAGACCTTCTTGAAATGTAGCTCCAATTTCTCTGTAATCTTTTGTACAACACCCCGGGAGCAGGGCATGTTCATATCCGAGTCTGTTTCACCTACAAAGGAAGAAAATTCGTTGGCATGATACAGTCACATAAAGAATTCCCTTCTGGAAGAGTGGTAATGAGATGAAAGAGATATCAAGCCGCTGGCGTGACCCTGAAACTACCCCTTTGCCACTGCTGCCTCCCACCCCCAGCCTGAACAGCTCAGCACAACAGTAACTCAAATTGCGCAGCCCCTCCCTCATGAAATGGTTAAGCCACCAAATTGCTGGTAGTACATGAGGGTCATTTAATCACAGTTTTCCTTGGAGGAACAAACTAAGTGTATGTATATTTCTTACTGCTTCCTTCTCTCTTTTTTTCATTCCTTTTCTCCTTCCCTTCCTTTTTGTCTTCGTTCATTCTTCAAGGAACTCATACCTCTTTGGTATGATGTGTCCAACATGGTCAGAGATGGTGGAGTGGGAATTTGGGGCATCTGGTGGGATGCAGAGAAAGGCGGGGGGAAAGACTTTTCAAAAAGATATTAAAAAATGACTAGGTTTTGGTTTTATTCATTCCATAACACAGCATTCAACCAGGGAGACAGATATAAAGCAAAACAAACAAACAAAAACCTATAGGGGGGCTTCTCTGGTAGCCTGGTGGTTAAGAATCCACCTTCTAATGCAGGGAAAGTGGGTTCAATCCCTGGTTGGGGACCTAAGATCCCATATGCTGTGGGGCAACTAAGGCCATGTGCTGAAACTGATGAGCCCGTCTGCTACAGCTAGGGGGCCCATTTGCTGCAACTACTGAGCCCGTGCGCTCTGGAGACTTCATGCCACAACTAGAGAGTAGCCGGTGCGCTGCAACTAGAGAAGCCGCGCACCACAAGGAAGAGCCCGCATGCCACAAACGAAAGATCCCACATGCTACAGTGAAGATCCTGTGTGCCACAACTAGACCCAATGCAGCCAAATAATAAAATTTTTTAAAAAAGTCTACGAATAATGAATGCTGGAGAGGATGTGGAGAAAAAGAAACTCTCCTACACTATTGGTGGGAATGTAAATTGGTATAGCCACTCACTATGGAGAGCAGTATGTGGGTTCTTTAATATATAAATAAATAAACCTATAAATGGACAAAGTAATCATCTCCTGTGAGTGCATAGAACATGCCATGATAACTAGTCAGGTAAGCGACTCAATCACCAATTCTTTTAAACCCTTGCCTGGATTGTGTGAAAGTGAGGAAATCTGATTTGCCATTTTCTACAATCCCAGTGTAGCCATCACTGGTGTATTGGTTCTATTCACTTATTATTTAATAAGCTTTTTTACCACACTTAATGGACAAAGCCACTGCTAGGAGCTGGGGGAATACTGAGATCTTAAGGACAGAGCCTGGGGAATTAAAAATAGGCAAGAGACAGACAAGTAACCACCACCAAGACAAGGAAGTACAGAATGCCTATCATAGGGGTGGTAACGTACATCATTCTGGAGTTTAGGAATGTAGAGCTGGATATGGGAGAAAATCAGAAATGGCATCCCCTGGACCATTTTTTCCCTGCCCCCTTCTCTCACCCTTGTCCCTCTCAGCTTTCTCTGATCAGGGCACTCACTGTCCCCAGGGCTCTTCTGCAAAGTACATCTTGCTCCTTCTTGTATTTTTCTGCTCCTGAACCCCAGTTTTCTCACTCTCACCTAAATTGTCTTGCATAGGGAATAAACAAATTCTTGCCAATATGACACTAAGTGATAATGGATTAATATGTAAGAGCCACAAGGTAATACATTTTAACATACATTTTGGAGATAATGTCCCAAAGGAACCATGAGAAATTTTCTGGTAACACCACAGGCTGGTGGTAGAAATATTTTTGGATAAGTCAGTAGATGTCTTTCAAATCTTACCACCTAAGCAAACCACTTTCTCTGCCATCATGTAGGGCTGTTCCTCCAAGTATATTTACCGTTTAAAAAAAAATAAGAAGTTTGACTGTAGAAGACTGTTATTTAATGCAAATTGCCCCACACAATTTCCCTTAGGCACCCACAGTCTAACCCTCTGTATTTTATGTCTTTTAGAAAAGCTAAGGGTGACCTATAATTACAAGCAAACATCACTAGTTTGTGTTTGTGTTAAGTGTTTCTCTTACACTTTGAAAAGAATGACTGTATCATTAACGCAATTCCTTTGGGTGGTAAGGACTTGGATTTTCTTCCACTTCTCAGATAGGAGCAGCCTGGGGAACCATCAGGCCCATCTGTCACAGGCTCCACCCGGAGCAGCGGTGTCTAGACTCAGGTCCAGGTGTCACACACAATTGCTGTGATGCTCTATCACTCCCTCCCGATGGCCACCATCTCTGAAAAGTTCTTAACGTCATATGTTTGTTTTTTTTTTTTACCTTTTTAAAAAATTATTTATTTGCTTATTTACTAATTTATTTATGGCCGCGTTGGGTCTTCGTTGCTACGTGCCGGCTTTCTGTAGTTGCGGCAAGCTGGGGCTGCTTTTTGTTGTGCGCGGGTTTCTCATTGCAGTGTCTTCTCTTGTTGTGGAGCGTGGGCTCTAGAGTGCAGGATCAGTAGTTGTGGCGCACGGGCTTAGCTGTTTTTTAAAATCAAGAAAATGAAACAAAATTTTGCCTTGGATACTTTAGAAGAATTTGCTAACGCCTTTGAGAAAATCTCCGTGCTTCGTGTTGCAAAATCAAGGTGGGAGAGCACTGACAGAGGAGCCAGATAAAGGATCTAATTTTTTTGCCTAATCATAAGCCTCACAATAATTTCTTCTCAATTATTGCACATATTCTTATGTAGGGTCCCTCATCTAGATGCACGGCTGTCAAATGAAAAGGATGTGTGATTGCTAAAGACTCAGGTCACGCTTTCTTACCTATGTGTTAACTGGCTGGAGAGATCACTGTCATATTTGTCCTTGGAAATGTGAAATCCTTATTTGAAAATCCATACGTGTCAGGTTTCAAACTCTTTCTATTTTTTTTTTTTTTTTTAACTCCCTTACCCTCCACACAGGCTGTTGAGCTTGTTTAACTGTAAAGATTCCCACCTGTCAGTCAATCTGCTGAGTAAAGAACGGGCTGGATGGGGTGATCAGCCTCAGAAAGGAGAGCCGTAGTTCTGGACTCATGGAAACAGACACGTTGGTGGCTGGCGTCCCGTTATTCCCTCCTGCATCAGGAAAAGTCTCAGGCTGGTTTTGCAGCTCTTTGTTCACATGGCTAAAAAATGGAAGGAAAACCTGGGGAGCTATAAAAAAGACTAAAAAAATTTCCTGGCTGAGAATATTTTAGCATCCAATCATTAGTTTAAAAAACCTTCCTGAGTGTACTCCGGGTTTCTTCTTCTCGTTCTTCTCCAGCAGTCACTGGAATGTTCTTTAAAAAGAATAACCGCCTTGGTCATTAAAGTGAGAATCAAGGCGGCATTGGTCTGTGACCTTTTGGGCAGGATAGGCTGTCCTCACACATTACCTTTGCAGTGACAGAATTTTGCTTTTTCCCCTTTTTCCTGCCATGGAACAACCCCAAAGGAAAACTGAGAGAGATCCCAATTGGATGAGTCATGAGTGAAGTATTTCAACTGGATGGGACTTACTTCTCCATCTTTGCTATGTTCCTCAATTTTTAATTTTGTTTTGTCACACTACAATGAATAATGCCATGTGCTAATTAATTACAGTTCATCCATTTTTGCCAATTAGAATCTTTGGTCAATACAATGGAAATTTAAACATTTATCCATATGATCAGATAAGCTTAGAACTCCAACTATTGGACTGAAAGTTTTATCGCTAAATATTTATTTAATATATCCACAGACACGCATACACATATATACATGCAAACAGCATGAACTGTAGAGCAAGAATGTGTAACAGAATTGTGTAAATGGTAAAAAAAAAAATAAGGATGCAATTTTCAAAACCAGATTAAACTTTAAAATTAAGGACATTGAGATTGGAAGTCATTTAAAATTAATCATTTAAAACATTTCCAAATTTATATATTACATATAGTTTTTCATATTAAAAAGATTCAAGCTATACACATGCTCAAGTACTTCTGTGATGATATAGGATCAACAATAAAGACAAACTTTGGTCTGGGTCTGCATTTAACATTATACCTTTATAAGAATATTTTATGAGTGGAGCAAGAAAAAAAAAAACCTATAAAAGGAAAATACTTTGGTATCCAAACATTTTACAGCATGCATTTTTTTTACTAAAAAGGGAGGGGTAGGAAAGGAAGAATAAAAGGAGTGGAAGGATGAACAGAAGGGGAAGGAGAAAGAACAAGAGGAAATGAAGAGAAAGAAGGGGAAGAAGGGGCTGGGAAGGAGAAAGAGAGAATGAAGGGCTTTTCCAATCACAGGCTGTGATGACCTTTCGAAATTTTGTCATTCATAGTGTGTAGTCCTTAGTTAAACTTGGCATTCCAGCTTAGAGACATAGAATTAAAAACAAAACAAAACCATTTAGGGACTTGATAAATGTTAAAATTCCTGGGCTATAGTTTCTTCATCTATGGAAAGAATTCTGTGTCTTGGACATCCCCGGAGCGTTCATCAATTTACAGGTCTAATAAATAAGATAAAATTCGAGCACTCTCAATGCCATAGAAAACATATATTTTTACCTTCAATTTGAATCTATGTGGAAATGTCCCCATGTATCATTATTTACAGTGGTTGTATTTTTTTAGGGTTTTTTAGGACATTATTAAAATCAGATTTGGAATTTTTAAGACACACAACTCTGTCTCTTGGTCCCAGGGGCAAAAAGCACTATCTTTTCCCATCTCATTTAAGAGATAGGAATATCAGACAGCAGAAGCTAAGTTAAATCAGAAATGCATTATGTAGCAGTCACCTTTTGCTTTCTGAGAAAAGCTCAAAAGCGCTGTTTATTTATTTATTTTTATTTATTTATTTATTGGCTGCATTGGGTCTTCGTTGCTACATGTGGGCTTTTTCTAGTTGTGGCGATCAGGGGCTACTGTTGGTTGTAGTGCGCAGGCTTCTCATTGAGGTGGCTTCTCTTGTTGAGGAGCACGGGCTCTAGGTGCAAGGGCGTCAGTAGTTGTGGCACATGGGCTTGGTAGTTGTGGCGCACGAACTTAGTTTGTTTACGGCATGTGGGATCTTCCCGGACCAGGGATCGAACCCGTGTACTGTGCATTGACAGGTGGATTCTAAACCACTGCACAACCAGGGAAGTCCTGAGCAACTGTTAAAAAAAATCACTTGTCAGGTCTGAATTGTAGACTTGGCTATATACCATTTAAAATAATCAACTTAGGTGGCATTTGCTTTCAGAACTTTTAGTCCCTTTAGCAAAGATCAAACGGGCAGTGTCAACCCAATAAAATGTTTCATAATTAAAATTTAATAAGAACTTAAAAAAGATGAGGTGCCAATGGCTATTCAAGAGTACATTTTGAAAACAGTGGTGTTATGTTACAGCCTGACTCTGCTGTTTGAAGCTGTAATTATCCTAGTACTTTGAGAGATGAACATTCTTGCAGTATCTATTTTCAAGGATAAAATGTTGCAAAAAGTGTATAGTCCTGGTCAGCTACAGAATTTACATGGTCGTAATGTACAGTAGTCAATTATTTCAATTAAATAGGTTTTCTGGCTAGTGACAAACCCTCAGGTACAAAGGCATACTAAAACCCCATTATCTCTTCTTTATACCCATTCATTAAATTTGTATCTTAAAAGTTTCCACTGTGTTATGATTTAGAAAATAAATTTTGAGATTATCATAAGATCTTAACTGCAGACAGCAATTTATTCAAACACTATTTCACTTAATTCTTCTCTAATAATATATTTGCACTGGATGCTGTTATTAATGATTAAAAGGTACCAAGTTAACAAAAATTGTTAGTTTGCTTAGTTAAGCTGAAGTTGCGTTGAATAAAAATCCAGGTACAGAATAAAATAGAGACGTGAATGTGAAAAGAGGTTCATTAATAGCATCTTAAAATTGGCGGGGGCCTCTGTGGTTATTTAATCCAACTTCTTTCTTAAGTCAGAGAGGTCCACAAAAATAGGCTGACATTTATTCATGCTATGCTTGCTTACTTTCAAGGATGGGGAGCCTATTCCTTCAAAAGACAATGCATTTACATTATTGAAATTATCTTCCTGCGTCTCCTACCCATTGGTCTCATATTTTCTCTTTGAAACAGAGAAAGTAAGTCTATTCCTTCCTGCACATGAATGATGCACCTCTCCCATCTCCTAATATTTAAAAATGATTTTATGTTGTTGCTTAAATTTTAACTTCTCTAGTTTTTCAACCATTCTTTTAGGGCACGATATTCAGAACAGATTCCAAACTATCCCAGTTAAATTATTCTTCATTCTGTCTACTTGGTCCCAATACCATGACCTCTAGAAATGGAGTCAGTCTTGTAGATGTGGTCTGACTACTGCTGAATACAATGTTGGAGGAAATCTTAGTTGATTTGAACAGTGTTTTTTCTCTTGATGCAATGGAGAAATATGTAATTGGCATGTCAGAGAAGGGGCTGGTGGTGGTGATGGCTGTTAGATGAGATCATCTTTGGGTTTTCTTGCTGGAATCTGTGGTCCACTAAGCCCTCTGATCTCTTTTTCAAGTCAACTGCAGTCAAGACAGTTTTTGTCATTGTTTGTATGTCTTCATTTTTGTTGTTATTGTCGCTTTTAATCTCCAAGCAGGAATCGAGTGTTGAATTAAGTGTTAAAAAGGTGAACTGTCGGTTCTGCTAAGGCCATTTTGAATCTTAGTTTTATTGTCTTGTGCGTTCACTATCACCCTCATGCTTGGAGTTCTGCAAGTTTGATAAATAAGGCTTTCTTGTCTTATTTATCAATTCACAGATGAAAAGTTAAATATGACAGAATCAGGGAAAACTGTGAAATTCTATAGCTGTTTAAAAAGTCTTGTAGCGTACTGTGAAGGATCCTTCTCTAGTCGCTAATTTAAATACTTTGAGTGGGACCAGTCAAGTCTAAGTTATTACCTTATGAGGAACTTGCTCAAATGGTATAAAAAGCAAGCTTCAAAGTGAAAGGTTATGGCAGTAAGGCAGGAAACACAGTGCCAGAGTTCAAACCTGGGCTCTGCTGTGAGCAGCTGTGTGAGCTGGCCTTTCTTACCTTCTCTTGATACACTTACCTCATCTCTGAAGTAGAGATGGTGCAGAGGACCTGATGGTGTGATGATGGTAGTGACAGTGAAAGAACCTGTACATCAGACTGTTATGAGGATTAAAGGAGTGAATGTATCTAAAGTACTAAGGAAAATACCTGACATATGATAAACACAGCACAGTGACCAAAATTAATCCTTCATTTTTAGCATTCTTCTGACATGTCAGCTTTTGTGAACCAATATGTTACCAATCATTGATTTTTTAATTTTTTCAAAGGTAATAAACCATGGGATTAATAATTTATCCTAAAAGTGTACCTAGAATAAAAATTAAGCCTGCAGTTAATCATTTTAAAATCCAACTTTTTCCATTTTTTAAGTTTTAAATGGTTATAAAGCACATAAACATGATATAAAAAAGTGTTTCATATATTCTTCTTTGGAAGCTTTCTAAGAAGGATAAAAATTAAAAATGATATCAGTTTTTTATATGTATTTAAGACTATTAGGAAAATATATTATTCTAAATTAAAGAAAATAAAATATCCTTAATCTTAATTGTACTTAAAAGAAAACTTTACTGCTTTTTGGACACAATGTTTGGGATAAAAAATAACTTACATGTATATAACAGTTTTCTTTTTCAATAGTTCAAATGTTTTCCTATGTGTAAAGGATGTTGATATCTCTCAAGGGTCTAAATAGAAAAGAAATACTTAGAGTTGTTTGCTTTTAGAAGGAAACATAAAAACTTTATTATCAACACTTATAGGAAGCCTTCTTGAAACAGAAATGCAAATTCTTCTCTGGATTTCATTAAATCATGTATTCATACTAAACTCCTTTTCCATATTTACTAAGATGATAGGGGCGAGTGTCTTTTTGTTTGCTTTCGATAATTCCTTGTATCCATGCTTTTATATTATGGTAGAAATCCCTGAGATTGGAAGCCTCATTTAAATGAAGATCAACTATTTCTGAAGATATTTAATGTAAGAGTCAAGGCCTATTCTCAGTGTAAAAGATACACTAGTTTTTGATCACTGGTTATGAAAATTTTAAATATCTTAATACTTTTAATATTTTGTCCATATTGAAGTGATAATATTTTGTATATACTGGGTAAAATATCAATAAAATGTATTAGTTTTATTCATTCTTTTTACTTTTTCCTAATATGGTCACTAAAACATTTATGTTGTTTCCAATATCGCTGTTGTACAGCCCTGATCTAGAAGTATCTCATGTCTCCCTACCATCCTCCAGCACCACAGCCACCATAATCTGGAACACTGTAATATTTTCCTAACTGGTTTCCAATATTTCTATCTTCAATCTAACCTCCACCTATTTGCCAAGGCGATATTCCTAATGCAAAACCCACATTGAACAGATTCTTCACTATTCTTCACTATTGCCCCCAATTCAATTCTTTTTTTTTTCCCCAGATATACTAAAATTTTAATGTAAAAAAAAGAATGATCAAAGTGAAGAAAATTTAGTTGTACGGTATGCAATCTTGCTGAAAGGGGACATTTTCCTAAGCATGACATTAGAAATCTCAAATACGAAATATTGATAGATTTGGCAAAGTAAAAGCATTGCATCAACACATACACACACAAAATTGTAGAAGCTAAAAGACAAATTTGGAACACATTTGCATTGTACGTAACAAAGGGTGAACCCAATTAAATTCTAATGGCCGTAAGCCATCTAAACGGCTCACCTCTGTAAACTCATGGCTAAACAATCCCCTTCAAAAGCTGTGTCCCAACCATGCTTTTGCACTCTCTCTCCCTGATAGGACTTAGTCTCACCACTTCCTTTGTGGCTCTTCCCTTGTGGCTGGGGTTTACTCACCCTCCAGGATTAGCCCAGATCGCATCTTCTCTGTAAAGCTGTGTTTGATGCCCCAAGCTTTGTTCAGATCCCCTCCCATGTCTCCCAAATAGTTCAAAGGCATCTGAGCTATTTTTCACACTACACTAACAATTATCCTTTCACTTGTGTCTCCTTTTTGATACCATGAGATCCTGAGTGCAGAAAATGTGGAAGGGAGACCCGTGGGAAGGTCATTATATATGGTTTTAAGTTCTCTTAAGGAAGGTTATCATCTCCTTAATTCATGTTACTTCACTATAATAGTATCAAGTGCAAAGTATCTTTTGTCTAAAACTGCTACCTGAATGAGGCTTATATTGAAAACGAGCATTCAGAAGCTTCTATTTAAAGGATCCGTGAAAACTCCCTGCCCTTCTGGGTAATTTTGTGAGTGAGAAGAATGCACTGTTCTTGTCGATAAGTGCCTTGATTAACTGTAACTGACATATTTCCTGGAGTCAAAATCAACCATTTTTCATGTAGTGTGAATTCCGCCTACCAGGACATAGGTCCGGCAGAGGCGAGACTCGGATGCGTGGGTGCTGCTTCTTCCTTGGAGCCTCACAAGGAGGCGCCCATCTCGTGCCCTTTGCCTCTCCTCCACTCGCTTTTGGACGCAGAAGAAAGCACCAGAACAGTGTTTGCGTCCCTTTCTCCTCTCCTACCCCAATCCAAGCACTCCAAAAGCCCAAGATGTTAATCCTCATATCCCCAAATCCAAAATGATAGTGTGTGTAATCATAATTTTGTTTTTCACTCATTTCTTGTGAGGAATTAATAGGAGTGTGTTGATATATGCTCCTCGGCTTACCTCTTGGATCGTTGAATGATTTCTCTTTAATGGTTACCTTTGTGATAGCTTCATCTCAAATGTTGATGCTGTGAAGATAAAGTCAAATATCTGTTTAATCATCATTAACGAAGAGAGGCTACAGAGAACATTCATTTGTCAGATCAGCAGAGACCCTCACGTCAACCAGTCATAAGCACTTACCAGCTGAAAGGTAGTTTTATGAGTCTAGATTGTACATTGAATTGTTCTAAAGATAAACCTTACAAACAGATATTCGTTGGGCAGGAAGTAATGAGTTTTGTAAGAAAATGTGCACATTGAATGTCTGGACAAAGAATGTCACCTGCCATATCAGTAAATGAAGGCTGTTCCAGCCATCAAGCCATAAGTCTCTGCAGCCACCCCAATGGTGCACTCTGAGGGGATTCAGGGTAGAGTAAAACTGGATACTGGCCCTAGATAGTTAAGGTGCATATCAAAAGAATGATTTTATTAAGCCCAGACTCGTGCATCTTCCCATACATAGAAAGACACTAAATTTATTAACTCGAGATGTCTGTTTTTCTTTAATTAGCAGTAATATTTTGATGTTTGACCATTTTACTTATTTATTTATTTATTTATTTATTTATTTACTTATTTATTGCAAGAACTCCTGTATACCTGGCTCCTCCCTTACCTCTTTGGAACAGTCCCTCAGAGCTATCTGAGAGCCTGTCTCCCAGGCTTCAGTCTTCGGTATGTTCACTGAATAAACCATAATTCTCACGTTTTAGGTTGTACAGTTTTTTTCAGTTGACATATGTTACAGGAATTTTATAAAATGGAGACAGTCTTTCCACTTAGAAGTATAAAACAAAGATTCAAAGAGTGGGGGTAATTTGATCTGTGCCCTCAGTAATTTTTGAAAAATTTTTGATGGGCTTTATATAAGGCAGGATCTTTAGTTTCAGAATCTTAGACTTTAGTGAATTTGAGCAGAAGAAGAGCTTAAGTTGCTCAAAGGATCTCTAGAAGAGCTAGAGAATCTTGCTCCAAGGTGATACAGCCAGGCATCCAACCTCAGTCATGCTCTGAGAGTGAGTTTCTGTTCATGCTATTGGATACTGCTGTCACTACAATCTTGGGAAATTTTCTTGCTGCAACCAGAGAAAATTCTTCCTAGTTCCTCTTCTTTGCATCAATACCCACAGATTAAAAAGGCAGAGACCATGACAAGTGACCATATTCATGCTGCAAAAGAAAAGAACAAATACCTCACATCTTTCTCTTCTGCAGTGAGAGGCAGGCTGAACACCTTGAAAAAATTCTTGGGGAGTTCAGATGCCCAAGGATCCAAAGGGTGGCCAATGTCCAGCAAAGGTGGAGGCAGTGTGGAAGGGCACTCCTTGAAAAATGAAAAGCATTAGGAGAAAGCATCCAAATTAAGATGCATGCAGTGTGACCAGAGAAATGAGCATTGTGTACTATTTCTAGAGGCGTAAAGGCTGGTAGGGATGGTGGAAGAGCAGAAAAAAGACTAGAAATCAGACTAGGTCAGATTTTAGACCTTGTTATATATATCAAGCTAACAAATCTAGTATTTTTGTTTGTTTGTTTTTTATATTGGTAGTGGGGAGTCATGGAGGCTTAGAGCAGGGAAGTGATTTGCCTTGAGGCACACAAGTCCTATTGCTCTGTCTTTGAAAAAGATACAGTTATTTGACACTTGGGTCTTTTTCATGCTAATATCTACTGTTAGAAATTGCTTTGTGAAATGCTTTACTCTCTGAATTTCTAATAAGATGACTTGGAGATTTCATCTTCTTCCAATATGATTTTGATTTTGAATAATACATGGTAAAGCATGATATAAATCAAACATTTTCATATCTCATGTCTCAAGTGATGTTAAAATAAAGTTTTCATAGTATTGACATTTCAGAGAATTTGAATGGTCTGAATATTAACGGATGCCTCAAAAAAGAAGCAAGGCCTAAAAGGGCATTTCATCAACCACTAGACATTATAGTTTTCATGTTTTTACTGGTCTCTTGGAAAGCTGGTTAGCCATTTTGCTTTCCTTTTTTTCTTCTATTCTTTTTTTTCTATCATTAAATTAAATTTGAATGTGACCATTCTATACTTTTGCTAAACTCTAATCTATTTTCTATTAAAAATCTATTCTTATTTACTTTACTTGTATGATTTTATTTCAAAAAAAAAGATTTAGGAGTGATATCGTCAGTGAAAGGCATATCTTAGGTCAATAAAAAAAAATGGAAAGAGACCAATCAGAACAGGGAAAGGAAGAAAAATAGTGTAAGATAGCTTCTGTGATTGAGCTTCAGAGTGACTCAACTTCCCTGAATTTAAGGCAAAAAGAGTAAGAGACATTATCAACAAAATTAAGAGCTTCATAATTTTCAAGAAACAGTTTTCAAGTACTAAATCCTAATACAAATTTCAATTATGTGACTTCACATGGGGCATATTGGGCAATCTCATCAACATTAAAAAAATAAATTCAGAAGCAAATTTGAAAAGGCTAAATTGTTAAAGTGAGTTTATGAACAACTTCTAGATACTAAGAAAAAAAATAAGTTGTGGTAAATGCATACATACATGTATGATGATGTAATTTAAAAATATCCATATGAAGGAAGCAAGAATAAGTGAACGAAAATATGTGGTAGAATGTCCACTGTAGGCAAGACTTTAGCCTTTTCCTTCCTTCTTCACTTCTGAGTCTTATTCATTCCTTTCTTATGTTAGTAGTGATAAATCTATATTATTTATCATAAAAGACTATTCTGATTAATAAGAAAACCATGGTGACAATATATATGAGAGATTCTAATCCTATTGATCATGGTAGAAGGAAAATACTTCTATTTTTTTATTTTTTATTTTTTAAATTTATTTATTTATTCACTTTATTTATTGGCTGCTTTGGGTCTTCGTTGCTGCAGGTGGGCTTTCTCTAGTTGTGGTGAGCTGGGGGGGGTGGGGTAGGGGGCTACTCTTCCTTGTGGTGCGTGGCTTCTCATTGCGGGAGGTGGCTTCTCTTGCCGAGCACAGGCTCTAGGTACGCGGGCTTAGTTGCTCCACGCATGTGGGATCTTCCCTGACCAGGGATCGAACCATGTCCCCTGCATTGGCAGGTGGATTCTTAACCACTGCACCATCAGGAAAGTCCTGGAAAATGCTTTTAATCATAGACAATTGTACTTTTTAGAGACTAGCTCAGGATCTTTTTTTAGTTATTTCCTATCCTTTCAGCTAGATTATGATTACTTTTATTCCTGAACATAACACAACACATGTGGTAGGCACTTGTTACATGTTTTCTAAATAAATGATTAATCTTATTGCTTTTTCAAGAGAAAGGCCATTTTCAAGGCTCAAATAAATAGCACACACCACCAATCAAATGTCTATACTTAACGTTTAATTTCAAATGAAAGTTCATAACATTAAATCCAGGCATTAGACCTATAATAAACCCCAAATATAATTATGTTGCCCTTGAGTTAGTCTTCTGCTCCTTTGGATATATTACCTAAGTGACTTATTTCACGAACCTCAGCCCAGAGCAGTTTCTTATTTATAAAGCACTGAAATAATGGAACAAAAATGGGTGCTTATGACCATGATGTTGACCGAATAAATTAAACTTTAATGGCATTGTAGAAGGAATTAACGATATCAGCAGAAGTTCTTGATTTGCATATTTTATTTAAAGCAAGCAACACTGGTAAATTTAAACAATTTCAAATGAGTACAAATAAATATAATGACACTCTCCATATTTTAAAACATATATCACCACACTGAAGTTGAAAACTGGTCATGAAATGAAGCTTAATGTGCTCTGTTTACTAGCTCAGAAAGTACTAATGACCATCCTACACCTAATGGCCTCTCAGTGACTGTGCATTTACTAGAGCCTGAGGCCCTTTGGTGACACACACTTTACATGCACGGTTAATTCAGACCACCCAGGAAAAGAGAATCATCGTAATTATTAACTTCTGCACGTTCTGTGTATTCACGTGGACGTGGCACTTGAGAGATGTTACCAATAAAATGGTCTTTCATGTTTGCTCTACTCACCTTAAATATCTAAATATTCTTGTTTTTATGCTGAAAATTGATCTCTTTAGAGTTGTTTATATGTATATATTTATATATATTATATATGTTTTAGAGTTGTATGTGTGTATATATATGTGTGTGTATGTATGTGTGTGTGTGTATTTGCACTTTATGTATTTAGAATCCCCAAATCAGGACAGAATAGAGTTGGGGATTCTAAGAGGTGACAGACAAAATCTTCTATAGTCTCAGCAGGTACATTCCAGGGGCTGCCACCATTCAAAGGGTTAATCTTAGAACGAGCAGGATGCTTTGACAGCCAAGATTCAGGAGAGGAGACCTGAGGGCTTTCCAAGCAGGATTTCTGTTATGCATCCAAGAAAACCTGCTGGCTACTTAATAGTGGGAAGGAGACCAGGTAGATGGATGAAAAATTAAACCAGGATGATTTCAATGTCAGGATGGGTTCAGAGGGAATATCATGAAAGGATGTGACCTCCAAACTCAGACCTGGGATTCCTACAGGGGCCAATAGGCCAGAGGGGCAGATTAGGACTCTGAAGAGGAGGCTCTCAGAACCGGTCTTTCTTGTTTTCAAAGTGGCCTAACCCCAGGGGCCCTGGTCAAGAGATCCAGGCCAGACACTCAGGGAGCTGGCAGTTTATGAGTGAAAAATGCAATTTTAAAACAATCTGTTCTTTGAATGCCCTCTGGGGAGATGATTGATGGTTGCTTCATTGACAGTGGGGATCAAGTGCCTTTTAGCATCAAGACTTCCTCTGCTTTTAACTGAATATCAGCTCAGTAGTGCCTCTATGATAAAGATGGCAGGCACCATCTTTCTCAAATAGAAAATAAATGAGTTTCAACCGTGCTTCAGCTGAACGTTTTGATAGAGTACAATGTTTCAATAACACCAAATATTTCAGATTTTCAGGAACGTATTTTCTCACTGAAGTTGCTATTGGTGAACTATTTGGATCTCCAGATCTCTCTAGAAATCGTGTACCTGCCTCACTTTCTGATTTATTTTTGGAGTACCTAGGATGTATTTCATAAGCTCCACAGCAAGTCTCACCTGCTATGTCAGTTACGCTCCCTCAACAAAACTCCCTCACAGGCACAGCCCCCAGTGATGTGACGATCAGAGTGACCACTGTGCAGCTCTGCTAAATCCTAGAAAGTGTGTGGGGGGAGCATTGCAGTGAGTCGGGAGGAGGCAGCATGGCTGCTGCCTAGAGCTACGCTCTGTTAAGATATGCATTGCCATTGTCTGCCACCATTGTCCTTGGAGCGGCAACTACATGCTCTTGTTCTGGCACCAAGTGCAAGACTGTTTCGTAGATCCTCTATCTCTTAAAAATTTGACATGAAGAGCTTCCTTCCTTTAAAATAATGCCCATTTTACAGAAGAAAAGTGTGTAATTTTGGTAACTTGCCAACAATCACATCATATGGAAGTGCAAGAGATATGATTTACAGCTAGCCATCTGAATTGTGTTTGTATTTGAACAATTATGCCGCTTTGTTCCAGGTAATCTATTACTAGAGACCTCTTATCTCTTAAAATGATTTCTTTCAATCCCTCAAGAAAAGAGATTCTTGGTAAACCAGAACCACCTTGGCATATCCAGAAATACCCAGCAAGGCCCTAATTTCAATAACCCTAATAGTCTGAATTTTGGAAAATATGTACTGCTGCTCCATCTTGGGCCTCTCTCTATTGGGCTTGTCAAAGATGGACAATCATACTTCTTGTCCTGTGATGTCAGGCTTGCTTGCATGACCAGCCTTAGCCAATGAAATTTAGTAGGTATTTGTAGGTGGCGTTTTGGAGCAGAACTTTGAGGAGTCAGATCTATTTTCCCTGTTTCAAGACCAGTATGTACAGATAGGTGAAGCTCATTTCGCCTGGATCACAGAGTGAAAAAGATAAAGAGCAGAGCCTGATCTTTATGAAGTTGATCCCCAAAAGACGTGAGTTAGAATAGAAACTGTTTTGGTAAGGTACTGAGATTTTGCAGGTGTTTATTATCAAGCATCATTTAGCCTAAGCTGGCTGATAGAGGGGTCAACACAGTGTGGACAAAGGCTTGGGTCCCTGTGGAGCTCAGCTGCTGCCTCCCTCTCCACTGCATCTGATGAAGGGTCTAACGCGATCATCCTCTCTCTTAAAACACGGCTTGGCATTAGGTAAACTTAATGGGAAAGAGTACCTGATTGGGTTGTGATATAGTGAAGCAAAGGAAGATGTCAAAGATGCCTTCCATGTTTGCATGGCTCTGGGATGCTTCAAATACTAATTTGTCTTTTCCCCTCTCCTTCTTGGTCAAGTCCACCATAGCTGAATCTTTAGTGATGTTGATTCATCTTTGAGAACTTCATGGTAAGTTAAAAAAGTTTTGACCATGAAGAACTGGATATAAGCCCTGGATCTGCAACTGGCTTCCTTTGTGTCCTTCAGAATGTTAACAGTTGTTCAGATCCTCAAGTCCATTGCCTGGACTATGGCAATAACCATTTTCCTTGTCTTCATTTCAGATCCCTCCTGTCACTCTCACTTTGCAAGCTTGTCTTTATAAAATATGTACTTCCTTTATCCCTTGCTTGCTTATTATCTTTCAATAAGCCCTCCTGCCCACTAGACAAAGTCTGCATTCTTTGACAAGGCACACAGAACCTCCATGAACTGACCCCTATCTACTCCTACAGTTTTCATCTCTTGATGTTTCTTACCAGAACTTTGTGCTCTAACAACATGGAACTACTTGCATTTCCCCAAATGAGACCATGGTTCGCTGTTTTCCATCTGCAAACCTTTCTATGTGCTGCTCGTTCTGGCTTGTCCATCCTTCCACTTGAAGCTCCTGCTTCCCTTACATTCGGGTGCGTGATTTCAGCCAGAACTGCTTTAAGCACACAGAAAACACTTGTCTTGCTTTTTGTTAAGGTACACACGTTTATGTTTTCTTAAACACACAGGGGAAAAAAAATCCAAGACAGGCTTTTTACAGTGAAAAGAGGCAGTCTAGACTTGTCTTTGGAGAAAAAAGAAATACTCCGTAAGTTTCAGTCAAACTCCCTTACATTCTATGATTAGCAAAACATAATCCTTTAACTAACTTTATTTGTGATGCATATTTCTATCAGCGACCTCAAGAGGAAGAGGGGCTAGTCCTCTGACTGAAGATAAACCTAGGACAAAGATATTCTTTTTTAAAATTAAATTAGCTAATTAGTTAATTTATAGTGGTGTATTTTTTAATTTAATTTTTATTTCATATTGGAGTATAGTTGGCTTACAATATTATGTTAGTTTCAAGTGTATAGCAAAGTGATTCAGTTATACATATATTCATTCTTTTTCAGATTCTTTTCCCATATAGGTTATTACAGAATTTCGAGTCGAGTTTGCTGTGCTATACAGTAGGGCCTTGGCGATTATCTATTTTATATATGGTACTGTGTATATGTTATCCCAAACTCCTAATTTACGTGGAGGGTTGGGGGAAAGAAGATATTCTTAATATCAGATACTTCTTCCCTCCATTGTAAACTGTAATGAACTGCAAGATATTAAACACAATCTTCCTATCTTTGGAACCCCAGTGCCTATCTCATGCTGGTTCATTATAAACATTTTATTTTAATTTATCTCCAGAACAGAATAAGATTTGGATTTGACTAATATGTTTAGTAGACACACAGTACTACTCACTTTGATATGTTATTTTATAAAATCTCTATTCATTGTATATCATAATTTTCATTTCATAGCTAAAGAAACTGAGATTCATAAAAGTTACAGAATGTCACATACTAAGAATAGGGTCAGAAACTGAACCGAGGCCTCTCTGAATCAGTGTGTTTAGTTGTTTTCACTATATTATAGTCTTGCTTTATTATTGAAAAAGACTACCCACAGAAATACTTTATGACCTTACCTCTAAAAGGCAGAAAAAGTAATTAACAGTTTAAAGTATTCCTCACATTTTTCTACTAAATTTGAAACACTGGTTTTTCAAGTTAACGTTCATATCATAGATTCAGAGAAACATCAAAAATTAAAATAGGCTCATGAGAAGTTCTACCTGAATATTTATCAATTCCATGGCCAAGTCCAAGTAGAAGTTAAGAAGATAGGATCATACCTTTGTGGGATGGCTCATTGGACGACAAATTGTCCTTGTGGCCTCATCACAGGTAGGTCTCTCTAACCTTCGTTTTCACATGAAACAGTCCTTAAGTATATGTGAAACAGTCCTCAAGTATATGCTGGGAATGTAGGATACTCAAAAAGACACATTATTGCAACATTGCTGCTTTTCCATCAGGCCTTTATGCTTTCTGAGTGCTTAGGAGGTAGATTCCTACATTCCTGAGAGCATTTGTGGGTGACTTCCATTCAATATCCCTGGAATGACGGGGGCAGCTCAGTGACATCTCCTTTGTGTTGCTGTGTGTCCTGACATAGGGCCAGGAACCAAAATGGATGCAGGCAATTCTGTCAGCAGCAGAGTCAGTTACCTGGACCCCAACGTTGCAGGAGGTGCTCTAGAGAAAGAGAATGGCTTTGGTGTCTGACACTCTCAGCCTTGCTTCCAATTTGCTTTATGACTGCGAGGAAATGCCCCAAAGGCTCATTCCTAGACAAGACAGGGGCCCAGTGAACTCAGAGTCGCCAGGTTTACCAAGATGCAGGCAGCACACCTGAGACAACAAGAATGCTGATTCCATTACCAAGGTTGACTCTTAGATGCCTTCCTCTGATGGAATTTTCATGCTCTGTAGAAAGACCATCGCAAGCAAAAGATTCCCCAAGTGGACTTTTCCTAAAAGCAGTGATTGGAGGTTACTAGAACAGTGTGAAGGAAGGCAGGAATGTTGAAATTCATCTTCAGGAAAAAAAGATAAGGACAGATGCTTAATGTTTCATGCTTTATAGGATATCAAAAACTATAAGCCAGACACTATGACAATAAGATAGTAAAAATCTCCATAAACTTTGTAGACATTTACTCATTTTGATATCACCTTTTTACCTCTTCATAATGATTCACATTTAAGCCCTTAAAACATGAAAAGGAAGTGGTCTCTCGGGAGAACAAAAAGAGAGAATGGTGTCAGAGATGTTACATCTTACCATTTCAGCAGGTGGGCTTGCAAAAGAGAGAGCTTTTGGGATTGAATCATTTCGATGGAGGAGGAGAGAAGGGAATGAGTCATCACAGTCTGTGGAACAGAAAGAAAAGAAAGAAAAGGAACCAAGGAATAACAAGGCTCAAGTGAGATAACCAGCTCATGCCCCTAGAAAATTACTTACTAAGCACTTCTTGCTCACCAACTACTCAAGCTTGACTTTCCTCTTTTTCAAAATGGGAATAATCACTCCTACTTCACAGTGTTTCGTTGGTGTTAATTTATGTAGATAACGTGTATTGCATGTAGAATTATTTCTATCACATAATAATTCGGAGCTGAGAGATAGAAAATATATTGCCTTGGTGGATTGGTAGCATATGACTTCTCAAGACCCCATATACATCCAAATCCCTCATGATTCTTAGGATTGAAACCTAATTCTTTAGGAAATACACAAACCAGTCTCTCTTTCTTCGGCAAGGCCGGTGCAAGGGTAGAAATGGAAACTTACATAACTTATACCTAACTATTTAAAATTTATAAACACCAACAAACTGTTACATAAATTATGTTCTATCTTCATGCCTTGATAAAATATGTTCATAATAAAAAATTTTTAAATGCACTAACCAATGACTTTATACGATTAAAACTAAGGACAATGGTAAAAACCACTGAATTTAATTTTTATTGTGCGTCTGCATGTTTTGTTGATGAGATACTGATGTTTGGATGAGTAATTAAAGAAAAGACATATAATTCATAATTTATTATACATTTGTCCCATAAAATTTATTTTTATTGCCTTCATTTCAACAAAATCACTAATTATATTGGTAAAAATCAAAATTTCTATATAATTTATGTTCCATTTATAGTAATGCCTAATTAGGCAACTATTACTAAGTTTTTGAAGTTTTTTGGTCTTTTTTTTTGATGAGCTTCAGTTTTTAGAAAATTTCCTGTGTTGAAACAGAAGCAGCTAGATTTCTCAATGAAATTCTTAAAGCCACACTTAAATTTGAAATGAACAAAGAATTTTAGATGTCATGTTCATTCTTGATAATGGGGTCATGTATGCTAAACTATTGGCAAGCAGAAAATATTATAAGATATTTTGGCTGTGTCATATAACTTTCTACAACTTTAATTTTCATAAACAAATCAATGTTTCCATCCATACATAATAAATATCACACTTCACATGTATTATCTAGATTATATATGTACATAAACATATATGTACAAATGCATACATAAAATTTTAAAGCAAGGTGAATTATCTAATATCACAGACTGTTTCTCAGCTGCCATTTGTAAATCATGCTAATTTGTGAGTACCTCTGGAACAACAAACACAAAAACAAGAAAATAGATGCTGACTTCTTTATGCAAGAAACAGCATTCACACTGTTTAAAAGTGTTGACCAGTTAATGAATTTGTCTGTCTTTTATTAAGACCTCTGCTGAAGCCTTCCTCCCACTCTGAAGCAGCATCGGTATCTGAAGTTTTCTGTGACACAAGCCACAAACTTTCAGCTCATCGCAACACAGTCACTAGCCTGAATTGTGCAAGTCTCACGGCTACACATTTGGGGTTATGGGTCAGAACGTACCAGTCTAGTGCTGGATTCTGAGTGACAGAGACACTCGTGGGCATCTCAGTACATTTATTTTGTGTGGGCTTGTGGTATGTGGGGACCTTGTACAGTACAGATCCTAAGGACGGGGACCCCTGTAGGGAAGGGTGTTATAATTTTAATAAAGCGGTCAGAGTAGCTCGTGGAGAAGGTAATGGAGCAAAAAATTACAAATAGGTAGAGTGAGTCATGTGACTGTAAGAGGGAAGAACATTCCAGACTGAGGGAAGAGCCAGAGAGAAACTGTGAGGCTGGAAGTGTGGCAGATGTGTTGATGGATTAGAATGGCTGCTGGAAGACTGACTAAAGAGGAGACTGAATAAAGAGGAGGGTGGTAGAAGACAGGAGGCCACTGGAGTGTTCAAATCAGAGGGTTGATGTGATTTTATTTATGTACCAAAGCAGAGCAGCCAGAGTCATCTTTTTAAAGTACAACCCTAATCATCCCACCTCTTCTCCAACCTTTAGTCCTTTCCTACCACTGAGAAAAATAAAAGTTCATTCTCTCTAGGCTACCTCTTAGCGACCTCCACAATCCAGATCTAATCTAGCACCTGCTTTTAACAATCCCAAAGCACTATCTGATTGTTTTGAATTTGTTCTCTCCTAAACATTCCCAAGTCTTTTGTCCATGTGACTCTGCTCAAGGCCTCTTTCCACTTAAAATGTTCCATCCTTGTCTTCATTAATATCTTCCTCAAACCTCACCTCCTCCATGGCAATAGTCTCTGAAACCCTCAGCCGGAAACAGTCCCCACTATCCGGAGAACTTGGCATTTGCATCCCTTAAAGCAGTTATCATCTTCTACCCTGTATCGGGATTTTTCTGCTCATGACTCAGCTCTTTTTCTATTGACTCAAGAAAGCTGCTTTATTTACCTTTGAATTTCCCTCATACATTGCACTTAATATATTCTCCATAAATGTTCTTGTGTAAATGCATGAATGAAAAGTATTCTCTTCAGTTTACCTTAATATGAAAACAAGATAATAGTTAATGCTGTAGAAGCCAGGTAAAGGTCCCTTTAGAGTCATGATTCGAGACCAAGATTCCAAATATGAAGTCTTTTTTGCATTTCTAAAAATATGTCTTAAAGCGTGGAAGATAACTGTTTATAGAATTGAGAAAGCTATAAATAGGAATTGGCTTTTCAAACAATTGAAAGTTCAGCATTTGTTGTGCTATGATAAATATAATGCCAAAAAAAGATCTCAATCCAAAGCACACTTACAGGTAACTTTCACAAAACACTATCTTGCCTTAGCAAATTCTAAAAATTCATTAATTATACATTTATAATGGAATTATATCTCTGAAAATTTTTTCCCATAGCTTTTTAGTGGATCTTGTTGTTTTCCTTATGAATTGCTTTTCTATACAACTGTACCCAAATAATACTTTTCAATTACTTTGTATGTTCAGAATAGTTTTAGGTTTATAACTACCATTTAATTGTATTAAGACATTTAATATGACAGAAGTTTCTTCAGCTGTACAAATTTTGATAATTTGTTACAGTTATGGATTTAAATTTTAAGCTTTACCACTTAATTTATAGAATTTTATCTCTCTAGTTCCAGATTTCATATTTGTTTCTTTAGAATATTAACCTGAGCTAACAGTCACTTGCGTTACCCATACCGAGATTTTAATTCCTTCATCTTTCCTTAGTGAAACAAATTAATCCAGTCCAGATGCATTGGGATTTTGTTAACTAAGTGGAAATGTGTTTCATTGTTCCAAATAGTATAGTAAATCACATCACTGTGTCTATTCCTTTAAAGATAATTTGCCCTAGACACCATAAACTTGTATAACACTATTAATGAAAAAAATATTATACAGAGTTATTTCAATAAAGTCAAGTGCTTGGAAAACTCAAGACCAGTAGTTATTTAACATATTGAGAGAGGACAACTAAATGACATCCAAAGTGACGGCGAGTTTGTCTCTGATGAGAAATAAAGTGCATATTCAAATTATGAGAGAAATGCCATGAAAGAACAAAGTTATAAAAAGACAAACTGTCAGAGAGAAAGAACAAATATAGTGTCAAAATAATGAAATAGTTCGTAGGGGCAGCAATAACCGCTTCCACCAAACTGAAAACTTTCTGCCAAATGAAGCAAGATACTATTAGCATTGTAATATCTTTGTGAACAGATGGTTTAAATTCCTTTGGATGTATTAGTTACCTAATACAATATTTCAAATAATGGGTATTTGTCCTCCAACATTCAATTCAACATTAACACACTTAGAAGTGGAAGCACCCCTTTCGCTTGGGTGTGGTTATTGTAAAAGCTGAGAGAAAGGAGCATACCTGAACATAATAAATAGTACAGGACAGGTCATCAGCCCTTGTTCACTCTATTACTAGCCTATTAAGAGAGTCCTGAGTCATGGTATACTGTAATTATTTATTTTTCTCACCTAGTTGTCAGTGATCTGTATATTCTCTCTTGTCTCCTTCCCTTGTTTTCTTCCCAAAGTGTTTTCAGGCTTTGTAACAGATCTCCTTTCCCTGGGGCCCTGATCCTCAGTTGATATTTTCCATTTGAAACTGGAGTTTGATGAGGATGATGGGGATGGGATGGAACTGATGATATTTCAGATCCTCCAGGCATTGGAGTGAAATATTTACAAGGGAAGCACATGTCTTCTTTGTTAACATTGACTAGATCTCATCAAAGAAATTCAGTATATAATTATGCTGAGTCTTCCTTGCTTTTCTCTGTTGTACTACAGATTCAGTTCTATTATTCTAGTGTGGTACAAGCCAGAACTGCAGGAGAGTAGAAAAGGATCCTGCTCCAGGATGGGGAGAGAAATCTACCCAATTACATGTCTTATAAAATGCCATAGTGATTAAAACAAAATTATTTACAATCCCTGCTGGGTAGAGCAAATAGCTGTGAGAGATTTCCAGCCGTTATTTTAGACATTTTAATATTGTTTTACAATACCATAGTTATTAATATGGATACTATTGAATTGATTAGAAGATTATCTTCACTTACTGTTTAAATATAACCCCTCCCTCTGATGCATCAGCTTTAAGAAATAGAAAATAACTTCTAGAAAGGACAAGGATCAAAGCAATTATAAACTCATAAATATGAAGTCACCTTTAAGAAAAACTACTTCTATTTAATTTCTTTAAGAGAATGTAAAATTACACATTGAGACAAACAATTCATTCTTCTCCAAAGAATTTGCTTTGCATTGTGTTTAACATAGGAGTATTTTACATAAAATGATGTGTCAGAAAAATATAATACAGTAAGCAATGGAACTGAGGTACAGATCTTGAGTTCATCTTTCCATACTATATCATCAACCTCCTGTGTAACCTTAAGATTGCAGGTCACTCTCAACATGTGAGCTGCTTAAACTAAAACTGAAGAGGCTGGATTACCTCATTGCTTTATTGGCCTTATACTTGGAAATCTAGGTTTCCTCATAAGAATCTCAGAATGGTGAATAGAGGGATGTGGTAGGTTAGATGGTGGATTTGATCTTTACAACAAAAAAGGCAACTCCACTTTATTCTAAAACACTTTGGGACTTCACCTATGATTTTTTAAAAAAATTCCACCACTAAAAACTGCTTAAAAACTACGATTTTCTTACAGTTTAAATTTAGTTTACATTTATTTTCTTTATAAATTAGCATACAAAACTGATGTGTGATAGAAACAAACTTTTTTTAAGGTAGGAAAACCAAAGGCAATAATAAAGAACCATTTTCAATATAAACAAAGAATAAGTCTTGTAAACTGTTTTCTATTTTTTCTAAATATTTTATTTCATAAAAAATTTTATGGTCAAATTAACTTAGAAACTGCCATAAATTTCTTAGAGATTTACAGTGTACATTAATTGATTAAAGACACTGGTAAGTCTTTTATATTTCATTCAACACAGCTTTCCCTAGTTTTATTAGATGACAGATGACAGACCTTCTTTTTAGCATAATATCTGTTACTCATGTATGGAAACATGCAGCCATAGGGAAATGGAAGTGAACTAGAAAGAAAATACTTCATTTTCCACCGTCTCTGTAGCCAGTACTCAGTGAAAATCGCCCAGAACATTAGTGAGCTTTACATTCCCTTATTTTCTGACACGGATATCTTGGGTTCCTGCTACAGCACCCACACCAAATATTGCCTGACATACTGACACAGAAGCTTTCAATGCTGGTAAAAGATGACTTAAAGCAGAATACATTACACAGAACTGTAGAAAGAATAAATAATTGTGAGTTTCTTTTCGTGTCATGTCTTTTTAATAATAGGAATGGAATCCATTCACAGATAGGAAAAATTACTTAGTTGCCATAGAAATGATATATGTTCATTAATAAAGGAAAATGAGCTGAAGGCTTCAAGTAAGAAAATTCCATTAATTTTGCAAAGTATTGATTGGTCTTATCAACTTAAAAATATTAGAAACTTGCAGCTATTAGTCTAATTGCATGTTATTTTAATCAAGCTTGTTTCTTGCATATGTGGTACACAATAGCGTTATTTTTATTGTAAACTAGCATGAAATATTACGGTTGTGAATTGAATTAATCTATTTTAGCAAAAGAGGTAGAAATAAATCAATTGCCATACCAGAAGCCACAAATTATATGCTTGGTGATATACTATTTTATATGTTAGTAATAAGTAGCCAAACAAGAATAATATTTAAAAATACTTTATTTTAGAAAAATCTTCAGATTACAGGAAGAGATAGTAGAAGACATTAGATTCTTTTTCTGTTATAATTTCAAAAAGTGATTGTTCATTGTTTTCTCAAAACATTTTAGATAGAGGTATAGCTTACACAGAGTAAAATGCTCAAAGCTTAAGCATACAGCTGGGTTAGTTTTTAAATGTGTGTGTACCCAAATAACCACCATTAAGAACAAGATGCAGAACCTTTCCAGCCCCCCATAAGCAGCATAAGGGCCCATTCCTAGTGGATATCCACCTGCAAAACCACCGAAGGCAAACATTATTCTGATTTCCTTCCATACATGAATTTTTCTTGTTCTTCAATTTCATATTAATGAGATCATGCAGCATGCCATACGGACACATATTTGTGTGTGGTTTTTTGCTTATTATTATGTTTGCGAGATTCTTTCATGTTTTTGCATATAGTTATTATGAAAATAAAAAACTACCATAGACATTCCTGGGCATGTCTTTTGTAGGACACATACACTTATACAACTTGGAGTGGAATTTCTTGGTCATAAATAGACATAGGTGTAGCCTTAGTAAACAATGGCAAAGAGTGGTTTTAGTGGATACTACATTTTTATTAGGAAAAAGACCATGTAAATCATTGTTAACATATTTATAGGTACTTAAGAACACATATAGCTTGTAATCCTTGTATTAATTCATTGAAGAGGACCAAGGGATCAAGTACATGTTAAAATTCACATAGCTCACAAATGCCAGATATTGATCTGAGACTTCCACTTCTCCCCCACACCTGACTCATTCCTACATGCCTACCTTTGAGCAGCAGCATGACACATGGATGGACTTTGAACTTCAGAGTCAGGATGGCCTGGATTCAAATTCCTCCTCTGCAACCCTCCATCTCCACCTTTGATCCCTATCCCTGAACCTAATACAACTTTCAAAGTATTTTGAAAATTAAATGAGTTAATGTACACAAAAGCCTGAAATGTCATAGGGTCTCAAAATTGATAGTTCTTATTCTGCATTCTACTGCTTCCTGAAATAGAAGCTTCCTTGTGCACATTACTTAAGAATTTAGAGTCCATGATTCTTTTTGTTGTTGTTGTTTTGTTTTTTCATGATTCTTTGTTTTTTAAGTGGTCATAATCCTATCTCCTCTGCTAACCCCATTTAACTCTTGTGAGGATTAACTGATAATATGGTAAAAAAAAAAATTCTCTAACCTCATGCAATGAAGACTGACATTTGGGAAATTGAAAAAAATTAGATAGGTGGGAATAAAAATTACATAACATCTGTACACATTTTATTTAGTGTAAAATTTAATCTATATTTATTTTTCAGTCTTTGATTTTTAGGTCAAGGCTTTCCCTTTGGCTAAGGGTCTACTCTGGCATTCAGAGTATCTTTCATATATAGAAAACACAGGAGTGAGGTCAGTGAAAATGTTGAAGTAGCGACATTTAGGGGCCATCCTTCCCCAGAAAAATCCTAAAAGTTTATCAAAAACTGTCAAGATTAACATTATCGAAATACAGAAAGATAGTCAAAGGTTTACATCAACCACAGAGGATGCAAAGGAGGAGAAAGGCTACTAAAATAACCTAGATCTTAGCAGCATTTTAACTAACCTAGATCCACCCCTTCCCTGATGTAGCAGTGGTCTTGAAGATGACAGCCTGTTCCTAGTGTGGGTACAGAGTAGATCTGGTTCCCAGGGAATTGTGTTATCTGTTTTTATCTGACTGGGGTTTTTCTGAAGGACTGCTGCATGGAGTTTCCCTTTGTTTTGCCTAACTTGGAAATCTACCAAGGCTGAACAGTTACACAGTCCTAAAAAAAAAAAAAAAAAAAAAAATGAAAGCCATATGAACAAGCCACTACAGCCTGGAGTGAAAAATAACAGTTGGGATAAACAAAAGATATACCAGAAACTTGGGAAGGAAAATTGAGTAGTGAGGTTTTGGTCAGGGGGAATAGGGACTTTGAAAAATTACTACATAGCAGAGGAACCTGCAAAGCTACTTAAATGCTCAGGATAGGACACATATTCAGAAGAGATCTGAGAAGGCCACAAGCTTTCAAATGTGGCCAACTTTTAGGCTCAGGGCAAGCTGGAAGTGTAAACTAAGACAAAGTTATAAACAGCCAGGAAAAGTGATGAAAGAAGGCCACAGCACAGCGCCAATCTGAAAAGACTTGCCTTGTGATTTTTTCACCATTTTCTTCATTGCTTGCACATCATAATATTCAAAATGTCCACTTTTGAAAAAAAAAATAATGAAGCATGCTAAGAAACAAATATGGCCCATACACAGGAAAAAAAAAAAAGAGCAAAAACTGCCTTGAGGAAGCACAGATCTTGTAGTTCCTAGACAAGACCTTAAATCAGCTCTCTTAAATATACTCGAGAAGCTAAAGGATACAGTACAAAATAAATAAAGGAAACAGGAAAATAATGGCTCAGCAAACAAAGAATATCAATAAAGAGAACCTGTATAAAGGAATTGAATATAAATTATGGAGCAGAAAAGTGTAATAGTCGAAATGAAAAACCCACTAGAGGGGTTTAACAGAAGATTTGAGCAGACAGATGAAAGGATCAGTAAAGTTAATAGCAGGTCAAATGAAATTATCCAGTTAGAAGAGCACAAAGCTCTTCCAAAGCATTCAAGTTAGTTTATAATATACACAACACTCTCTTCTTGCACTTTTATGAGTTTGCGTTAAAATATTTGATTTTAATCCCTTCATTTAACAAGAGGGGATAGCATATTAACATGTTAACAAACATATTTATAGAGACATATGACAAGAATAACTAGTTTGGAGAAGAAACTCAAATACTTCGCACTAAGTAGCTCAGCTGTCAGGAGCAGAGGGACGAGAGTACATAATGAACATGCTGTTACCAAGAATATCTGGGGACCATGGGCATCTATCACTGTATTTTTACAGAGAGAATCAAGAGTGTGGGGAATTCAGGAAGTCAGCTGAAAGAGCTTCAACTGTGGTTAATATTTGTATGGTGAGCTTTGGTTTACAAAACCTTTTGTCATTGACTACATGAACTTTCTTTATGCAACGACCCTGTCTACATCATTCATAAGTGGGTCCACAGTGCCTACAAATAGTAGTTCTCAATTAATCTGTGACCGAGAAAGGACTCCTCAGGGGAGGGGCATTTTGGGGGTGGGAGAGTGGGAGGTACAAGCTACTGGGTGTGAGATAGGCTCAAAGATGTATTGCACAACATGGGGAATATAGCCAATATTTTGTAATAACTGTAAATGGAAAGTAACTTTTTACAAGTTTTTTAAAGAACTTAAAGACTCCACAAAAGTGTTTTCTTCATTTAAAGAGGGGATAAAAAGTATGTGAAAATGTTTGAAAATATATACGCTCTATGTAATAGGCTTCATAACATATCTCTTTTTAATTTTGCAGCCCATATCTTCCTGTAGTATATACTTGATTTAGAACATGAACTTTCAATCAGCAGTCATTTGAAACTGTCTTCTAAAAAGTTGCACAGTTCTCTAAGAAAACCACAGGACAAAATGAATGGCACTTTTCATTATTTTGTAAGTTGGGTTACAGGGCCAACATTTTACGAGGCAATAGTAAAATGAAAAGATTTAAGTAGAACTTACATATTATCATATACTTGTGTGTGCCAACTTGCTTTTGAATCTCAGCATTGCTTTATAAGCAATTCTGTTAAGCCTGAAAACTGTCAGATATGATGGGCATGAGTATGTATATTCTAGTTTACCAAAGGGTAAGTGATATACTTACTTTTAAAAATAGTTTCCATTCTTATCCTTGCTTTCTGTTACTTAAATCTTTCTTTAAAAATGCCTGTTTTTTTTGAAACTTTCCTTGTGTGGTCTGACCAAGTGTAAACTCTCTTTGGGGCGAGTGAGGGAGGAAAAACAAAATGACTTCAGCTATTTCCAAGTAAGGAAAGCATATGTTTTGTATGTCCTTTATTTTAATGAATTAAGAACAGACATCTGATGCTCCCTCAGCATTTTAAAAGTCATCCTGGGCTTCCCTGGTGGCATAGTGGTTAAGAATCCGCCTGCCAATGCAGGGGACACGGGTTCAATTCCTGGGCCAGGAAGATCCCATGTGTCTCGAAGCAACTAAGCCTGTGCGCCATAACTACTGAGCCTGTGCTCTAGAGCCCGAGAGCCACAACTACTGAGCCCGTGTGCCACAACTTCTGAAGGCCATGCGCTTACAGCCTGTGCTCTGCAACAAGAGAAGCCACCACAATGACAAGCCTGTGCAGCACAATGAAGAGTAGCCCTTGCTCACTGCAATTAGAGAAAGCCAGCATGCAGTAACAAAGACCCAGTGCAGCCAATAAACATATTAATTAATTAAAAAAAAAGTCATCTAGTGTGCCTGTCCTGAAGGCAGTATGGATGGTGGAAACAGTAGGAGCCCTGTAACCAAAAAATATTGATTCCAGTGAAAACATTGCCATTTTTTTGGCAGTGTGATCTTGAACAAGTCCTACTACCATGTTTGGCCTTGTTTTCCTCATAAGTCATTGTGAAAAATAATGATACCCATATGAAAGTGGTACTAAAATATGAGTCCTATAGCTTTAGAAGATAATATTAATTATTATCTTATAAAGTTCTAAAATATAAACATGAGGAACATACTGACTTCATAGACATGCATATAATTCTAATTTTAATCTCACTCTTCACTTCCACAAACTTTAATAGCTTTTGGTGTGGTGAAATAGACATGAAATAGACAAGTGCTGATAAGTTCCCAGTGTTTTTTGCTATGAGCCATACAAGACTGCTAGGTCTTTATTTTCAGAATCTACTCATATTTCAAGTTGAAAGAGAATAAAAAGAGAGTAAAATACTTTTGCTGAATACTTTCTTGTTCACAGGTATTTATCGAGAACTGATTATTTGCCCGGTATTATTTGTTGGCACTATGGACCCAGTTATAAATGTTGTTGACAAGATCTTTGCATAAATAAAATTTCACATAGTTGATGACAAAAGGTTTTATAAACCAAAGCTCACTATACAAATATTAACCACAACCAAAGCTCTTTCAACTCAAAATATGGGTAGATTTTGAAAATAAAGAGCTAGCAATCTAATATATGATCCATAGCAAAAACCACTGCTAAACTAATCTACTCACCAGATCCCCAGAGGTGGGGCAGCTGTTGCTTCAAATTTAGCTCTGCCACTTCCTGAAGCTTCAGCTAGCTTTCGCTTTTAGTTGTAGTTTTCTGCAAAAATCCTCAGCCTATGGTCAGGTCCTGGACTCGCTGCTATGTCTAACAACCCCAGCTTGTCTAGTTCTGGGATAGAAAACTTTCCATAGACTGATGGTCAGTATTCTTTTTTCAGTTTTGCTTTGACTGCCAACTTCACCACCATCATTTTCCATGGTGGCTGCAGCAATTCACACACAAGTATAAAAATGCAGTGGGTTATTCAACCATCTGTGTACAAACTGTGACTAGAAAGATGTTCTCTCTCACAGGAAGACCTCAAGTAGAGTCAAGTTTTACATAGGGTTGCCTCTTTAAAAATATGTGAACCTTATTTTACTTTCTCCACAAGAGGACAGCTCCCCTCCTTGCTGCCTTGCTAATTCAGCTGAGCATGACTCCTTCACATCCCAAAGACACACAGACATCTACTCATTACATGAGTCATGGTCTTCTTCTGAGGCCAAGAAAGAACTTCATAAGGTAACACCTTTTTAAGAAAAAAAAAAAAAAAAAGCAGCAAAGTGGAATTTTCAGCAAATTATTTGACCTCATATTCATAGGAATATTTAAAGCCTTCATAGAAGTTGTTTGAGAGATGCCCGCTTTGAAGAAAGACATCCCAGAACAATTACATTATTGAAATGGACTGAATTTTTAAGATGAGTTTATTTTAGTAGGGCAGAATAAATGAAAGGAACAGATTTTAGTTAGAATATAATCCAATATCCATAAATGAAGTACTACTCCAGCTAACATTATGGAAACAGCACAGAAAGGAATTTTTACATTCAGAAAACATTCAGACTTTCTACGGTAGTATTCTCCATAGAAACAGATAACAGCAAAACTCACAAACATGATTCTACAAAATTCTGATTTGAACACTCAGTTGCTTTCTTCTGTGAGATTTAAGATATGTTACCTCCCTACAACTGAGCATCTGTTTTTATAAATCTAAAATGGCAGACTTTAAAATGTCTCGTTCCTGTAAGCTTCTTTCAAAATATCATCAGGGAAATTAGATATTTAACAGAAACTCCATGTTCCTATAAATGCCTTATTAGAAAGTCCTCAAGCTCTTCCCTGTTTCTTGCAGGAGAAGCAGCAAAAGGAGCAAGTCAGTTGGAGCCAGATGATTCATTACACCAAGAACGCACAAGACACCCAGATCAAAGCAAATCTTACCCTCTTCCCTTCCTTTCTACAATACTCTCTGTTTGTGAAAGTAAACTCCTTTAGTTTCCTGAAGGATTCTTCAGTAGACTATTTATTCAAAGAAAAATGGGTATGTTTTCAAATCAGAGATATTGAGATACAGACACCAGATAAGATGGAGGCCAGGGGCAACTCAAACCTTATTCCCCACATACTTTTATTCTGGGTGGCAATAAAAATGTGGACAAAGACAAGACATTTATCAAAGGACAACACTGACCTTGGATTTCTATCAAAGATGATCAGGGTTCAAAAGCTGAGGAAATCTCACAATCTTAGAGTCATGCCTATTTTTTTTTATTTTTTAAATTAAGGATTTCACTCAAAAAGAGAAAAGATCCCATCATTGTGGTTAGAAACTAAATAAATTTATTTTTAAAATTTAAAGTCCATGAGTAAGACTTTTGTCAGATCAAGACACATGTTGATGAAGAATCAAAGGGAGAAATGTGAAGAGAAACAAGGAAAAAATTTTGTTAAAAGTATATGTTTTCTGACATAAGGGCAAACAAAATACAAATGATTGCTGCATATAAAAAGAAAAAGAAAACAATGAAAATGAAGGCTTTTTACTGTGACTGTAGAACTGAAAAAGACAAATTTGGGGACAGTGAAGCATAAAAAAGAATGACGGAATCCAGTGGCCAATGGTAATGGCACTTATCCTAAAGGAATGTCTGGAAAAAATGTTTCCAGTGGAAGCTGGTGCATGGCTGGGCCCCTAGTGAAAATGAAAGTAGGGACCCCAGCCAGCCAAGGGAGGAGTCTGAGAGGGAACATTCCTCTGGCCAGGACAGATGATGAAAGCCGAGCAGCCACGCTCAACGCCAGGTCTGGGACAGTCTGGAGGGAGAGGACGCCAAGGTGGACTCCAAGCTGGTAGGAAAAAAATACCCAAATTCTGAGTGAGAAAAAGCAAAACCAGAAAGGTCACTGAGGTACCCCTTCCTCTTTAGCTTATGGATGTGCTGGTGGGACATTAAAATAATACTTCAGAAGAGTATATTTTGATGATATGACCCAATTGAAATTAGAGGATTTTTACAAGTTACTTTAAGTAGTCTATTCAAAGGACTTTCACCTAGAGCCTATTCTTTACTAAATGCAGAGCTAAGTTTCAGGAATATAAAGATGAAAAGGAAGTCAGGACAACGAAGGGTTTCAATACACTACTATATTTAAAATAGTTAACCAACAAGGACCTACTGTATAGCACAGGGAACTCTGTTCAGTATTCTGTAATAACCTAAATGGGAAAAGGATTTGAAAAAAAATAGATACATGTATATGTATAACTGAATCACTTTGCTGTACACCTGATATTAATACAACATTATAAATCATAGTCCAATATAAAATAAAATTTTTTAAAAAATTAAAAAAGGAAGATACCACTTATTATTAGATACCACCAAGAAATCAAGATCAAACTTAAAAGTGTCCAATGGATTTGGGAATTAGAAATTAGTGGGTGATTTTAGCAGGAGTACTTTTAGCGAATGGCAGGGGAAGAAAGAAGACGGTAGTGAACTGGAAGATAATTTAGTAGTACATTCATGAAGAAAGGAGTGCATGTAAGTTTTGCATGTTGCTGGATGAAAGGATGAAAACAGGGCAGAAACTAGATGGGATATAGGGCTCAGATGGGTTTGGTATTTGTTATTGCTGTATTGTTGTTTTTTTAAAAAGAAAACAGTAATTGAAATTGATAGCATTGTTTGATACATTATTTGGTTTACCATAGTAGTAGAGTAATGATAATTTAGACTTGGAAAGGACTCTAAAGATCATACACTTTTCACGTTTTATAGATGAAGAACTGAAGACCTGGAGTATAGCCAATATTTTATAACTATGAAGGGAGTATAATCTATAAAGATTCTGAATCACTGTTGTACACCTGAAATTAATATGATGTTGTAAATCAGCTATACCTCAATTGAAAAAAAAACCTGAGGACCTGGAAGTTGTGATTTTCTAGTCATTCATTTTAAAACCTATACCAGCAGACATCATCTGGGAATATGTGACTCCATGAGGGAATAAAAAAACACAATGATTGTTTAGGACTCTCTTCTCTCCTTCCTCCCTTCCTTCCTTCCTTCTTTTATTTCCTCCCAAAATTTGAAATATCTTCCAAATGCTACCCATTCTAAATAAAGTATATTATTGACGCTATCATCGAGATAAATTAAGATGAAAATATAACACCATAAGTATTAATATAGCCATATACTTAAGCCATATAATTAAGTGAAAAGTGCATTTTGGAATCATTTTATTGTTGCCCCATTTCTACATATTACTTTGTTTTGTGGACCCGAAATTCACATATAACTCTTCTTACAAACGGTAACTTGTTTTAAAACTAAAACAAACAAAAATTGGACACTTTTCTTATACAAATTCTTAGCAATAATTTTTGAAGTATTGTCACTAGAAACTATAGACCTTATAGCTGGATTCTCTTCATTTAAAATGTCAATAAAAGTAATAGTAAGCTGCAAGAAAGCCTCAAGCCTATACCAAATAGTATACATTTTGTAGTGCTGAAAGGTTTAGCATTAAACATAGTGTTTAAAAGCAGACATTATGTGAAACTAGGGAAAAAAAACAGGATTTAAAAACCTTATGTGACCTTCGCTCTAATTGAGCCAAAATACATAAATGAGCGCACCGTTGAATTTGTAGGAGGAAACGGCCTACTAGGTCATTTAGTATTTCCCTTGCTAAATGTAAACAGTTCCCTACGGCACATTTTTTTTTAACACTGTAAGTCTAGTTTTGAAAGTTTCACGTGATAATACTTTTCACCACATCCTTAAAAAGCTATTAATCTGGTTGAGCTTCATAGGAAGTCACTAATAATGTTGAGCTAGAAGCTTTCTTTTTTTAACGTGATTCCACCAGGTATCCATCTCCAAAAGACTTCTTCCCCCCCACCCCCGCCTCCCCTCCTTTTTTTTTTGAGTATTTGAGTTGTAGGGTCCCCACCTTAAGGAAAATTGCAAACGTGGCAGAACTTTGCCAATAATGCACTTCCTCTTCCTGCTCCTTCCCCAAGTTTAGACAACGATGATGAAGTGTTTCCCCTTGTACTTGACACTGTCTTGTCCTTGGCAACTACAAAGTGGCACTCGCCATGGGCACTTGCCATCTACCTCTACAAGGATGAACTCATGTGCTGCTGCAGCTGCTGACTTTCAACACCCCCTGAAAGGAGTGCAGGGTGGAGAGCAGAAATGAGGCCCTCTGTGCTCTGGGAAAAACTGGCAGAACAGGTCTTCACATACTTAGATATTTTCAGGAGCTGATTTTATGAGCCCTGTCCTTGTATCTCCTATTATCTAGAAAAGCACTAAAATCCTTCATGGTGATGTCTGCTCCTCGTGACTAGCAGAACCTTCTGCAAACCTTCTGCAAAAAATATGTGCCTGAGTGCATGTACTCCTCCTTCACCAAAATCACATATATGCTGACCTTCCCCCCTACCTCTTTGGAGCAGTTTCTCAGAGCTTTCTGAAATGCTGTCTCCTGGGCTGCAGTCCTCATTTTGCCCCAAATAAAATTTAACTAGCAACTCTCATGTTGTGCATTTTTTACATTGACACCTGTTCCTTTCTTCCGACTGTAGTGTCACCTGAAAGAAGGCTATGGGATTTTATAATTGTATTTACCATCTCTGAGAGATGGATTTTTTTTTTTATTGTTAGCAATATGCTTTCAGAGGCCCATGGGGAAAGCAGGGACTCTATTACTGCAACTTGTTTAGAATAGAAACAAAATGCCAAGCTGATAATTATCTGAAGTGAACTTACTGTCTCAATGCCTTTAGAGAACAGAGACGTACATTGGGGCTTATACCTTGTGAATGGTAAGTCATTAATTTTTATTCTAATTGACGAGTGAGGTAGTCATTCTGAAAGACTGAAAAATTGGAAAGATGATTTTGGAAATTTGGGTCAACAATTGCAGAAGTGGTATTTAAAACACTTACATTGATATATATGTGTGTGTGTATCTATATAAAATATAGATACACACATACATACATGGGCCATTGTGTGTGAGGGCTTGCTTATACCTGCCCAGGAATGCAGATTGTTGAGTTTTCAGGAATTTTGTGAAGCAGGTAAACACATCTATGATTAAATATTAAATTATATAAACTAACAAATAAATTATATTAAAATAAGAGTGATCAATTCTAAATATTAACAATTCCCTAATTTCTTTACTACAGTTTGGTATTATCAGTGCTCTAGAGATTATTTATATCTACTGACTCCATATGGTGGAAACACTATAAGCTAGTGAAAACTTGAGCGTTTCTTCCCAACACTGTGTCCAGTGAATTCAAGGTGCGCGCGTGAATCAGCAAATGCTACAAAGCAGGGCCCTTCAGCCCACCAAAAGCTATTTGTTATGTATTTACTATCACACTACTGTTAACAAAATTATAAAATCACTTTATTTTAAAAACGCTAAGCACATAATTAAAGAACAGATCTAGCCACAGTTTATCAGTTGTATAACGTCATTTTTATATGTTCATTTTGATACCACTGTACATTTTAGCTGAATTCTGTTATTGATTTATTTGAGTAATATTCTTCATACTATGATAATTGTGATAGGACTTAAAATTTTAAAAAATGAGAAAAATTAAAAATATAATCAAAGTAAGGTTGATTATTAGAAGCAAAGTTATAAAAGTCACTTTGTAAATTGAATAGTTTAATTCTTATAAGTACTGATCTGGTTCCAAATTTTCTAGAAGCAAATTGAAAATGGAACTCAATTAATTATATTGTGCTCTTTATCTGAAGAGGCATTTATTTTTCTTGCCACTGAAGACAAGTAACGCATTATATGGGTCATTCTGAAATGGATATTAAATAATATTTTTTTAATGTTGTCTCTAGGGGCACTAAATTAAAACCTAGTATATAGTCTCCCAATGTATTTTTTGAATCAATAAAGTCATGAGCAGTTAAATCAATTTTTTTCTGATTACCTTCTATGTAAATCTAAGGTACAACTTTTTAAAAAATTGAAGAAATTTCTCTGACAGGATTAGAGCTTAGAAAACAGAGAGAAGCATTAATTTTTCAACAATATTTGTTATCTGCTGTGTGCTACGGACTTAAAGATTTTATGAAACAGATATGTTCCTGGCTTGTGAAATCTAAAACCTAAAGTGAGAGATTTTCACTATTCTCATTTTTACTATTCTCCTAAATAATAAAATTAAGTCCTGATCTCATTATGACTCGCTCAGAGACACATAGCAAATAGGTGGTGATGTCTGAATTGCACTCAGCTGGTCTGGCATTAAATGTTGTCTGTTACATGTTATCAGGAACTCAGTCTCAATCTGGAAGCCACATTATCTTTGTCAACTGAAAAGACATCCATGGACTTATGATATCAAGTATGAAAGAAGCAAAATTGACATTTTCTGATAGAATACTCTGTGTACTAAATTATTTTTGCCCAGATGGGTAAGGCAAGCTTCCTATGCAAGGAGGTGGCCTACAGCTGTGTTTTAGAGAAAAAACAAAAAACAAAAAACCCACATTTCTCTGTGTAATGAGGCAAACTGTCCCAGAGGCTATGCAATAGAAAGCCTACAGACCAAGTTAAGATGCTTGAATTACACACACACACACACACACACACACCTCAAGAGCATAGATATTCTAAAATGTAGTAAAATATTGGGTCAGTATTTGCAGATTCATAGATTTGTTCTTATGATGCACCAAAATTTCCATTTGTGTCTCCAGAATAAACTCATCTGTACTGCTTTATACACTCTCCATTTACTTTATGAAGTCAATGCAATTTTAATACCAAAACTGTATCTGGGAAACGTAAGAAAATAAAACTACAAACCAACCCCATTATGAAAAAAAGGCAGTTTTTACAATAAAATACTGCCCAATAGAAATGTCATGAAATAATATCTTAAATTATGTTCATTCTAGTAGTTCCAGGGTAGTTCATTATTAGGAATCTATCAGCATAACTTATTAAGTCAAAAAAATTAAAGAAAAATATCCATAAATCACAACAAAAGATGCTACAAAGGCCTTTAGTAAATTCACCTAGAACTGTAACATTCTAGATCATGTGCAGAAGAAAACCATTCAAAGTACGATAAAAATTTAGTGTGGCCCAAATCATATATATTTAATTTATTCCCAAAATTGATTTCATGTTCAGAAAAATAATATAAAGTAAGTCTAAAATACTTTCATGTTCAAGTGTCAAGAAAAATATCACAGGAAATTAAGATATAAGTGCTTCACAAGATCCAGATTTGAAAATGAAATTGAAGTCTGGAAATATTAAATGTCTCTTTTTGGTGTGCATGGAGAAAATATTATTCTGGGAAGCCATGAAAGGCAACTGACTTAAATTACAGAATATTTTATATCAGAAGTAGCACTTCTGTGAACTTTTCCTTTATATTTCAATTTTTGCTCAAGATAAATCTCAGCATAAGATTACTTTTGATACCTAAATATTAAACATGACACCATAAAACTCCTAGAAAAGAACACAGGAAAAACATTCTCTGACATAAATTGTAGCAATATTTTTTAGATCAGTCACCCCAAGGCAAAAGAAATAAAAGCAAAAATAAACAAATGGGACCTAATCAAACTTAAAGCTTTTGCACAGCAAAGGAAACCATCAACAAAAAGATAAGACAGCCTATGGAATGGGAGAGGATATTTGCAAATGATGTGACCGACAAGGCATTATTATCCAAAATATACAAACAGCTCATACAACTCAATATCAAAAAAAAAAAAAAAAAAAATAAAAAATGGGCGGAAGACCTAAATAGACATTTCTTCAAACAAGACATACAGATGGCCAATGGGCATATGAAAAGATGCTTAACATAGCTAATTATTAGAGAAATGCAAATCAAAACCACAATGAGATATCACTTCACCTTGGTCAGAATGGCTCTAACCAAAAAGTCTGCAAATAATAAATACTGGAGAGGGTATGGAGAAAAGGGAACCCTCCTACACTGTTGGTGGGAATGTAAATTGGTGCAGCCACTATGGAAAACAGTATGGAGCTTCCTTAAAAAATTAAAAATAGAGCTACCATATAATCCAGCAATGCAGTGTATATATCCAGAAAAAAATGAAAACTCTAATTCAAAAAGATACATGCACCACAATATCATAGCAGTATTACTTACAATAGCCAATATTGGAAACAACCCAAGTGCCCATCAACAGATGATTGGTTTAAGAAGATGTGAGATACATATATGTACACACACACACACACACTGGAATATTACTCAGCCATAAAAAAGAATGAAGTGTTGCCACTTGCAGCAACGTGGATGGACCTACAGAATATGCTCAATGAAGTAAGTCAGACAGAGAAAGACAAAAATTATGTGATATCAATTATATGTGGAACCTAAAAACTAATACAAATGAATCTACATACAAAACAGAAACAGGCTCACAGACATAGAAAACAAACTTGTGTTTACTAAAGAGGAAAGGGAAGGGGGGAGGGACAAATTAGGAGTATGAGATTAACAGATACAAACTACTGTACATAAAAGAGATAAGCAACAAGGATTTACTGTATAGCACAGGGAGTTATACCCAACATCTTCTAATAACTTATAATGGAATATAATCTGCAAAAAAAAAAAAAAAGAATCACTATGCTGTACACCTAAAACTAACACAATATTGTCAATCAACTACTTTTCAATTTTAAAAAAAATTACTTTTGATTTTAATCAGGAATTCCAGCTACTCAACAGTGCTTCATGCATACGTACTATTTCTGTGTTGATGCTAAAGTCACCCACATCAGAACTCAACACCTTTCAAGTTGCTCTAAAAGTCCAGTCTCACACTATCGGTTCTAAGCAGTGTACAATTTCCTGAAGATTTCACATGGGAGACAGGGGATGACCTTAATATTGTATATTCCTCAGCAAAGTACGTGATCAGCCCCCACAGTCCTGTCAGTTCTCAGAAGTGTTCTTTTGGTGGTGTGGCCACCATCATAAAAGTGCTTTGATTTGCCTTTCCCTAATGATTAGCAATGCTGAGCATCTTTTTATGCACCTGTTGGCCATCTGCACGTCCTCTTCAAATAACTTGATACTGCTAAATTTATGCTTTCCTCCTTTATCTTCATCAAATTCATTATTTTTTGTACACTTGATATTCTGAATGGTATGTTTTAGAGTATTAGTACTTTTCTTATAAAGAGCGTTGATTTTTGTTCTAGTAAACAGATTACCTTGAACTTGTGGAGGATAGATCTTTTGTTTTTTTCTTAGTTTTAGGATGAATTTCTTAGTCCTGACATGTTTTATTCCTACAATGTAATCATTCTGGGACTTACATAGAAATTCACAGTGATTTATCAAGGCCCTCTAGCAATGCAGGACTCAACCCCAAACTCCAATCTTTAGTCTGCCTTTCAGCCTTTTTTTTTTTTTTTAATTTTTATTTTATACTGGAGCGTAGTTGATTAACAATGTGTTAGTTTCAGGTGTACAGCAAAATGATTTAGTTATACATATACAGTTATCTATTCTTTTTCAAATTCTCTCCCCATTTAGGTTATTACGGAACATTGCTTTTCACTGGGTTCCTTGAAGTTGCCTCCATCCCCACAAGCACACTAGTTCAGCCAAGGCTTTCATGGAGGTTAAGATGCAGATGTTGAAGTCTCCTATTCTGTGGCTCTTTCCTGTTTTGGATATTCCACCTCTATTTCTGGTTTTACTGGAAGCTTTAAAATCCATTCTCGGACAGCTTCAGCCAGAAAACCATGGATCTCTTTTTGAGTTCTAGCCAAACTATGCTACATGAGCAGTAGACTCTGCTCAGGAGAAAGGCTCTACAAATATTAATTCACCCAGTATAGTTCTTCTCTTTCAAAAGTATAATTCTCTCAAGTTTCTGCCTACTATTGATAGTATTTTATCCTGACACTAATATGAAATATTCAAATAAATAAATATAACATAAATATATTAAATTCAAATACAATATAAACATTTTATGGGTGTATCCATTGGCCTCATTCATTTGCAAAATGGGTCCTAGTTACAAAGCATATCTTGTAACCAATTATGAAAAAAAAAGGGAAATTTTAAAGCAATACTGAAAGGTTTTGTATTCCCTTTATCAGGGATTTTGGGGTGGAGATTTTTAAAAATATATCTTTCTCTTTTAGAAAAAAATATTACATAAATGTGACAACTAAGAATTTTAACAAATTCAAAAGATATAACTTATAAAGTATTAGGAAGAATCAAACAGTTGTACAAGTGAGCTTTGAACGTTTCCCTTTGAGTCAGATTGTTAAATATTTAACCATGACCAGAAAATTATTTTTGTTGAAAAACTTTCAAACTCCTGAGGAAGCTTCAGCCAAAAATGCAGAACCTGTTTGCCACATAACGTTATCTTTGGTCTCAAACTTATTTCCCCTATTTTGTAAATGTAGTTATTCTCTATGACCTTCCACATAAAGGTATGATGTCATTTCTTTGATGATATTTACATTGTGCTTTGTCATTGTGTTACCAAGTCCAAGTTCATACTTCTTGCCCCACGACTGGCAAATAAATTGAAAGATGAGTTTTTGGGACAAGGAATAGCAACTTTATTCAGAAAGCTGGCAGATGGAGATGGTGGACTCCTGGCCCAAAGAACCATCTTGCCTGAGTCAGAATTCAGGCTTCTTTTATACTAAAAGGGGAGGGAGTAAAGTCAAACATTTCCTGGTTCTGGTCATCCTCTGCAGGGGATGTGTTAATTTCTTCCTTCCTGCAATCATTCACAGGTGGGCCTGGTCAAGATGTTTCCTGTGATCTAACCAAAGGTATTTTGACTTAACGCTTATTACCTGGGAGGCAGGGATCCCAGAGATGGGCCATTGTGTATAATTTAAGCTTATAGGCAACATTCCTTTAGTGATCAACTTGTAACAGAATACAAAGGCTTATCATTATTATAATTGCAAGAAACAGGAGAATCATCATCAGAAACATGCACAGAAGGTAAGCGCAACAAAAAGCATGCTCAGTTTTTCTACATTGTTCTATTTCTATAAGACTATTACCCAAACCTGTAATTCTACTCTAAGCTAGACCAGAACCACAGAGCACCCTTCTAACCTTACAGTCACACACTCTGTCGTCTCTCCTCTCTTTACATGCTTGCACTGGAAATATATTTCCCACTGACCCTGCTCATAGTCTTCAACTAGGAAATGTGAAGAAAAGCCATGACTGGTTTAAACACACACCTTTTTTTTTTTTAACTTTTAGGCTTCATTTTAATATGTTCCCAATATTTTTTAAGCTTGGGATATCAATTACTCAAAGTTGTAAACACACTTACACTTACAGCAGAAATATTTATATGAACAAGTAAATATTAATACTGAGTAATTTATGAGACACAAAATGTGGAGAGAAGTGGCATACAACTTGGGAATAATGAGTGACCACTTGGACCACGGCTAGGTCTTAAAGAACAGATATTGGAGGGAAGAAGATCCTGGAATTAAGAAAATAATTAGATAGGGATATTCAGCTTGAGCAAAGTAAAGACGTACAAAAAGAATGAAGTGTTTATGGAAAATAAAATAAGTAGATCATCCTGGCTGATTGTAGAGCATCCATAGAGAGAAGGAAAGCAAGATAGTTCATGATTGAAAATATTCAATGGGGCTGGATTGTATATTTCACAAACTTTTTATCCTGCCAAAAGCAGTTTATAAAGGCAAAGAGAAAATTGTTTTATCATACTGATTATTTTAAAAGTTTCTATTTCTGAAAACTGCAATATTTAGCAGTGATCCTATTGGAAAATAAAATCAAATTGTATACTCTCTGAGCAAACATCTTTTGGTGACTAAGCTGAACTCTGACTTTGTGCAGGCTTCTTGTTGATTGCCATTTTTAACAGTTCAGAAACACTAGCATTTTATTTTCACAGCACAAATTACACAGGATGCTTCACAAAATCAATCCAGTTGATCATACTCTCTTAAGATGAATCGTAGGAATCAGCAAATGATGGGCAGGCTGGGCTTTCCCAATAAGCAATTTTTTTCTGTATTTTGACAGAATGTATGGTGAATGGATGTCTCAGAGGAAATTTAAAGATAGCTGTCAGGACATAAGATGAATCCAATTACTGGGCCACAAAGTCAACAAAGCTGTAATTTGTTGTAACCTGAACTAAGACATACAATATCAAGGATGTATAGAAATGTTTAAATAATTTCAAAAAATAATTTGCTTTTATGTCAACTTACTGTAAATATTAAATATTCTCTTTAGTATATTCAGTGTTAACATGATAGGTTTAGTAGATTTAGTGTTCATATCAAAAGAAAAGATAAAATGTTCATACTAAAAAAGTCAATTCAAGCCATTTAAACAAATACTTATTAAGCACCTGTGTCATATAAACCACTCTTTGTTGTTGTTGTTGTTCTGTAGATAAAGAAAGATGGAAAACATACTGTTTGTGTTCTCAAGAAATTTACAATCTAATGATGGGGTAGAATGCACAGATTGTTTGTAGATAGGCAGAAAGTGGTAAGTGCTGTAAGAAGGCAAATAAAATATTATGGAATCACAACAGTAGTAAAAGTAGCAGTAGGAAAGGAGTTGTGAAGAAAGAGCAGGGAAGAAGAATTTGTTTGCTCTGGGTCAGGCTCTGTGCTAAACATTGTATGCACATTACTCCATTTAATCTTAATAATTTTATGCCATAAGTACTACTGCTACATCATTTTGTTTTTTAAGAAATGAAGAATCTGAGGTCTAGTGAGATTAAGTAACAAACTGGAAAGCTCACACACAGATTTTTCTGACTCTGAAGCTTCCCTTAAACACTGCACTATACTGCCTCCTAGGGGAAAGTTGCTCAGAGAGGGTATAATTATAAGTTCCCTTACATGAGGTGAAGATGAGGATAAGGACATTCTGGAAAGTCACAAATATGAAATAGAAGAGAATGAGATTTGTCCAGGAAATGCTAACAGTACAACAAACTCAGAGTGTCAGGTGTATAATATGGGTAAGATGTATAATGTATATGCTTTATATGCAGTATTAAATATAAGACTAGACTGACTGAGCCTTGATTCCCAAGAAGGAAGCTTGGACTTTACCAAGTGCATAGAGTCTCCTTTCATATGCAAATAACAATATTAGCATTACCTTTTTAATGATTTTAAGTAAATGAGTAACTCTCCTTTTCTAGATCTCACATCCACACTTCCTTCTGTTAATTACAGCATGTCAGAATGTCTTAAAACAACCAATCTTTCAAATTTCCCAATAATGGACTTAATAAACAGAAAGAAATGAACATAACAAAGAAATCATCATACTCTTCAATTGAGTCCTCAGCCACTGATTCATATGTGTAATCTGTCTAACACATCTCATTCTATGTTAAAAAAATCTTTCCCACAATAATTTTTTTTAACCCTCAATGCCTTCCACAGTAGCACAATTTACCTTTTGTTTGTGCAAATGTATAACTGATGTGCTTTTCTAAACCTACAAAACGTATTCCTTTTCCCAAATGTGGGTGGTTGAATACATCAATCATTAAGTAATTTGTTAGTTTCTCTGTAGAAGTTCTATCAGCACCTGGTACTCTACCAGATGCTGGTATAACGATAATGTAATGAGGTTGGTGATGCTCAAAGTTTGGTGTTTGCTTTTCTTTGAGGATCATAATGGAGAACAGAAATGTCACAGTTTTCTGGCTGATTAAGCAACAAACAGTCCTGCCCTTTGCTTGGGTTGTAGCATTTTCCAGTATCTTACATGGATCACTGATTACTTACACATACTTGATAGGATTGTCTCTTTCCTATCAGTCTGCCTTTGAGAATCAGTGAATCTGAATTATATGTGACTTCTGAACTCATCTTGGTCCAACTCCATCACGTTATAGATGAGCAATTTGATGGCCTGAAAGATGAAATAACTGGCAGTAACCTTTCAGTTGGTCAGTGCTCACTTAGGATGTGAACCTGGGCTCTCAGTCACACTGTTACACTCCTCTTTCCATCCTCTTGCCCTTCTTGAAGCTCAGGTCATGGTCTCATGATCAAGTATAATACTTGATAACTAATGAAAGTTTGTTGTTGAATGTACGAATTAGGTAAACCAGAAAATAACTTATTTTGCCCTCAAATTTTTTTGAAAAATTTCAAATTTCAGTAAAGTTGTAAGACATGTAAAATAAATATACATAACACCTTTCACCTAGGATCATCAATTCTTAAAAATTTGTCACATTTTCTTTCTTTTTTCCTTCCTTCCTTCCTTCCTTCTTTCCTCCTTCTCTCTCTCTCTAGACATATATATATATACACACACACATATGTACACAAGTACAGATGAGACATATACATATGTACACACAATGTATTACATATATACATATATATTTATGAGTGTATATATATCTTCTCTGACATTGAGAAAAAGTTTCAGACATCATGAAAATTCACAAGTCCTTTATTATATATCTTCTCCCCCCATTACCCCAAATTATCATAATACTATCACTCTCATGAAATTTTAATTGATACAATACTATTATCTAATTTATAGTTGGTATTCAAATATCCACTTTTATTCTAGTAATGTATCTTGCAGTTATTTCTTTTTCCTTCCAATTCATGATCTAACCAAGGATCAAAATTGCTGTAGTTATCATTCTCTTTAGACCTTTTGCATCTAGTAGATTTCTACATTTTTTTAAAAGTCCTTCATGACATGGAAATTTTTGAAGACTCTACTTGTTTTTTTGCTTGGATTTGTCTGATTTTTCCTTATGATTAGAATCAGGTTAAGCCTTTTTGGCAAGAAAGTGTCAAAGTGATATTACATCCTTCTTAGTGTATTAATTCAAGTAACACCTGATGTCAACCTAACCCATCATTGTTGATATTAAATCAATCACCTAGTTAAGGTGATATCTAGTTGATAAAACCTGTTAAGCAATTAACTATTATCTGGATTCTAAGTTTGTCATATAGTACCTACCCTACCAGATAGTCTATACATTCCAATTTTTATGTTCTGTAAATTTTAAAAATTAAAAATATTGGTTACATAGTGAAATATTTTATTTTTAGCCTCAAGACTAACTTTTTATATTTTCATCTCCTTTCTCCATACCAAGGTTTAATATATTCTGAAATTTGGAATTCATTACTTGTATGCTTCTGCTTTCTGACAACAAACTTTTCAGCGTTTTAAATATGGTTTTAATTGCTATTATAGTAGAAAGCATGTCCTTTACACAGTTATTTATTTGAGTAGCATTATCATTTCTATTAACCCAATAAATCAAACATCATTAAATGACTAAGATCTTGACCATGGCTGTAGTCATGACATATTCAGTTTATCAGCCTACTAATGACCTCATAAATTTCATATGCAGAACATGCACGATGAAGTAAGTTGTGTTCTATTACTATTGCATTAAACATCTAACAATTAATTAATAACATTATGTTAAACTGTGTGATTCCAATTAACAATTAGCATAGGCATTAAAAACACCAATAATTACTGACTTCTTTTTATAGAGTACAAATACAAATACTTTGACATCTTCTGAAGTATTTGCCATATGAAATTGTTTCTCATCGGTGTTCTATTTTGACCTGTACTTAGTCTAACTGAATTATGTTCACTTGGATCTGATAACTTGAAGTTTTCATAAAAGATAACACTTTGATATTACTTGTAACCCCATTCACATATCATGTTGCCTTGGATAACCTTGTTTGCCAGTGTTTAATGAGGAATACCCAGCACCATTTTGACAAAATAAAGATATTCCAAGAAAGACAGCATGCCTAAGAGCCTTGGTGTTTCTCTTGCATCACACTAATTCTTTTGCCAAGATGACTGTCTTTCATTCAGGCTGCTTGCCATTGTACATTCCATTTGTCAGCCTGAATGCATGTCTTCAACCCTGGCAAGTTTTTTTTTGATCTCAGAGATTGATCAAGATTTTCACATAGGAAAAGAAAGTAATATTTTTTTCAGAGTTAATTTTTTTCCTTTTTAGTAAATGCTGGACCTCTAAAAATAATTTGTCAGCAAATTATAATAAACTCTGTCTTTATGCTTTGACAAAAAAATAATATACCTGGAATGCTTTTTCCTAAGGGTTCCAAGTAAAAATTGACAGATACTGTTTCTTTGTTTGTTTTGCTTTTGTTTTGTTTTGTTTTTTGTTTTTTTGTTAGCTTGCATCATCCTACTTGCTAATATAGGGCATTGAAGGAAGGGCATTAAGTGAAGCCATATGGGGAAGCCACTCACTGCTCCATGCTTCTTATAATACATGCAGGTATCACTGCAGGTACAATGCTATCCCTAATAGTCACATTTAAGCACAGCCACCAGGGATGCGCTTCCTATGGAGGAATCACTGTGAAAACTTTTTAGCAACCTCATCAGTTTCTAATACACTATTTCTAAAATGTAACGTTCCCATGTGGTGTAACCCCATAACAGAATGGAAACAGGCTTAGAATAATTGAATTTCATGATTTGGAAGGGTTATTTAGTCTAATGTTTCTTAAATCTGAAAGATAATCAGAGTCATCTGGGGAGCTCTTTTGAAATACAGATTATCCAACTGCAGACCTACTGAATCAGAATCTCCAGGAAACTGTGTTTAATTTGTAAAATTTGTTCAGCCATCTAAGTAAGTTAGGAATGACATAAGGTCTAACTCAATGTGCACAAGCTTTTTTTCACATCATCCCTCACATGGGAAGTTACCATATTAATAAGGCACACTTGGATAAAGGGCTGGGACACCTCCAGAGGAGCTCCAGAGTCTGACCAGTTGCACTCAGGCTGGAAGGAGCAGTGTATCAGCAGATCTATAACACATCTTTGGCTCATCGATATATTCTAACAACCCAGATTAGCTAACAGGAAAATCTAGGAGTAGAAAACAATCTAGAGTGGGCTCACTCCCAGAACAGTGTGATCATTCAACTCTTCCATTGTTTCTCTGTTTTACTTTAAGACAGAATGATATTCAAAGGATTCGAAGAGAAATTTGTAGCTTATGAAGAATATTGGGAAAGTACTCCTTAGAATTCTTCCCTTTAACAATGATAGAAACACAGCTCACGTTTGAAAAATTTATATATATATTGGATATATATATATCTCCAATCTCTTCCATATCTGGATTCTGCTTTCCACTTAAGAGCTTCATTTTCAAATAGTCTCTGTCCTCATTATCTGAAGAGGGCCACTGGCAACTCTCAGTGGGACTAGAGCAGGGATGTGGAGGAGAGAAAGGTGATGCTCATATTAAAGAAATGCTAAGTACACCACTGTATATTTATGCTGAATAGAGAATATGTTATTTCTCATCATTTGATACCAGCTTAAGCAGAGCCACATGGCTGATAAAGAAAGAGCAAAGCTGTCTTTAATGTTCTAGATACAAAATGGGTTGGGATTCTAGAGCAGTGGTTGCCTAGGGAAGGTTTCTTGCTCAGAAGATTTAGCTTCTCCTAACTTGGCAAAAACCTCAGGATATCTGCAAGGTTAGGTTAAGTCTATAAGAGTATTACTTTAAATTAATCTGTGCTTTAAATTTTCATTTATTTCATGTAATAGTTATCTTTTTAAAATGAAATATTCTTGTTATACAAAATATATAACACAATAGAAAGCATTCTCTATTTTTCTCTGAAAAAATCTGATTTTATAGAATACAAGGCTGTCATCAAGGCATCAATATTATCCTTGCGGTTACTCACCCTAATTAAAAGTAATTTCCAAAAACCAGAATACTGAGCTTTATGAGGACTACTTTGGCATAGATAAATGTAAAATTGCATTAAACATTACTTAACCTGACAAAGTCTTTAGTAGATAAATAATAGAGCCTCTTTTAACTGAATTCTTGGCACAGGTCACGGTGCCTGGAAATCCCCACCAAGAGGGTTACTCCTAACCTCACCAGGCCCTGCTCAGGGGCTCAGCCTGTACAAATGGGTGAGAGAAAACTAGGAGACTGTTAATGAATCAGAATTGTTTGAGTTTATCAATTTTTGCTATGATAATCTGACTATGGGACAGTATAGAACATAATTTGTATAAATGTATCTAATAAAATAGAGTACCTGAGATGACTCACAATGAATGAACAAATTATTCACAATTATTGAGTATTTTTGTATTTTTAGGGAGATTTATAATATTGCTATTTATGATGACTTCCTCTAATTTGTCACTTTAAAGTTACTTAAAGTATTTTTGTAAAGCATATGTCAGTTGAAAGTGTTCTTATTGAGACGGTACCATCAGATACTAGAGAACTCTCTTTTAACGCTTCACTACTAATCTTTCCTTTGGGTTTTGCCTGTGGCATCATGTACAGATCTGCTAGGCAGACCTGGAATCTAATCCCAGCCTACTGACTTTGTTTCCTAAAATCAGCTTCCTAAACGTCAGTTTTATTTCCTATAAAATGTGATCTACAATGTTAATAACTATACTATTAACTGTATTACAAGACTGAGAGAATAACATTGGATAGTACCTATTACTTGTTTTGGACCACACGTGATATGTGTTACTTTTAAATATTGGTACTGTAATAAGACCTATAACTTTTCTTGAAGCCACATCTAAAAAAATCATAAACACATTTTTGAAGATATACGACACATTTTTATTTTTAATTTTACTGTTTTACTAGTACTTCAAACATATCACCTTAGTGGTTACAAACATTTTTATACTCATGCCTTCATTTATATTATTCTTCTCAAAAATCCCATGAGACAAACCACTCAGGAGGCTGGGACAGATAAAGATTGAAGGATTTTCACACGGTCATTTGGTTTTTACAAGGCCTATGCTTCTATGACTCCTTGGCTCTGTCACCCAAGTTTCTGGGGAGTCCTGCATTTTCTCTGAAATAAAGCAGCACAGCTGTTAAAGAAGTATCATTGATCCTGTTCAGGAATCCAATAATATCACATTATATAATGACATAAAGCTTCTCTTTTCCAAAGTTTTTGTTTTTATTAAGATGTGTTATATACAAGATCTTAACATGTCTTATGATGTGCTAGATTTCCCTGGTACACTCATTCTAATCTAGTTTGATGTAGCATGAGGATATTTTTGACCCTGTGTTATCTTTAGCATAATCTGTAAATATTAGAACTACATTAACCTTTAACCTAAATTTTAAACTTAATTTGGGAGATACAGTAAGTTAAATAGAACATGTAATTAAGTTCAAAACTACATGTTGACTGTTTTGTAAAACACACAGTGATAGTATTATGTATTCCATGGGGCAGGAATAGAAAATATGTACACAAATGAATAAATAAAAAATAATTTAGATGTGTAAAACATAATGCCAAATGCTTTGGAGAACAATGAAGCAAAATGAAGTGTTCACAGACAATGAATTTTGTTCTTAATCTTAACTGAATTGAAAGTTACCTGGAAAGTTTGTATTTTTATTTTTTTCCAGGTTTATTGAGATAAAATTGGCACATAACAGTGTATAAGTTTAAGGTATACAACATAATGATTTGATAGATTTATATATTGTGAAATGATTACACCAAAAATTTAGTTAATAGCAATCATCTCACATAATCACAATTTTTTCTTGTGATGAGAACTTTGAAGACCCACTCTCATAGTAAGTTTAAAATATACAATAAATTATTGATAATTATAGTAACTAAGCCATATGTTATATTCCCAAAACTTATTTATCTTACAACTGGAAGTTTGTACTTTTTGACCACCTTCACACATTTTCCTTACCTACTACCTCTGGCCCTGGTTACCACCAATCTGTTTTCTGTTTCTATGAGTTTGGGTTTTTTAGATTCCATGTGTAAGTGAGATCACACAATATTTGTCTTTTTCTATCATATTTTTATGCCAGTACCATACTGTTTTGATTAGTTTGTAATATAGTTTGTTTTGATATAGCTTTATAATGTAGTTTGAAATCAGGAGTGATGTCTCTAGATTTGTTCTTCTTCTTCAGGATTGCTGTGGCTAGTCAGAATCTTTTGACGTTTCAAAAAGACTTTAGGATTTTTTTTCTACTTCCTGTAAAAAATGTCATTGGAATTTTGATAGCTATGGCATTGAATCTGTAGAGACATTTTAACGAGCTCAATTCCTCCATTCCATGTTCCATGAACAGTGTATCTTTTCATTTATTTGCATCTTCTTTCAATTTCTTTCATCAATGTCTTATAGTTTTCAGTGTACAGATCTTTCACCTTCTTTGATTAAATTTATTCCTAGGCTTTTATTTTTTTAATACTATTATAAATTTAATTCTTTATTTCTTTTTCACATAGTTCTTTTTCATAGTTCATTGGCAGTGTATAGAATTGCAAATGTTTTTTTGTATGTTGATTTTATACCCCATAACTTTACTGAATTTGTTGATTAAATCTAACTTTTTTGGTGGAGTCTTTAGGATTTTCTCTATATAAATTCATGCCATCTGCAAACAGAAAATTTTACATCTTTATTTATAATTTGGATGCCTTTTCTTTTTTTTTGCCTGATTTCTCTGGCTAGGGCTTCCAATATTATGTTGAATAGGAGTGGTGAGTGTGGACCCTTGTCTTATTCCTGCTCTTACAGGAAAAACTTTTAATCTTTCACCGTTGAGTATTATATTAGCTGTGGTCTTGTCATATATAGACTTTATTATGTTGAGGTATATTCCTTTTATATATAATTTGTTGAGAGGTTTTACCATGAGTGGATGTTGCATTTTGTCAGATACTTTTTCTGCATCTATGGAGATGATCATATGGTTTTTATGTTTCATTTGTTAATGTGATGTATCAAGTAATTTGTTGAGAATTTTTGAATCTATATTAATCATGGGTATTGGCTTCTAGTTTTCTGGCATCTAGTTTTCTTTTCTTGTAATGTCCTTATCTGGCTTTGGCATCGGGAGTAGTCTCTTCTTTTCAGTTTTAGGAAACATTTGAGAAAGACTGCCATGAATTCTTATTTAAATGTTTGATTAAATTCACCAGTGAAACCATATGGTCCTGGGCTTTTTTTTGTTGGGAGGTTTTTAATTACAGATTCAATCTCATTTGTTTTGTTCTCTTCAGATTTTCTATTTCTTCATGATTCAGTTTTGGTAAATTGTATGTCTCTACAAATCTATTCATTTCTTCTAGGTTCTCCAATCTGTTGGTATATAGTTATTCATAGTAGTTTCTCATGACCCTTTGTATTTCTGTGGTATCAGTTGTAATATCTCTTCTTTCATTTATAATTTTGTTGATTTTGGTCTTCTTTTTTTTTCCTTGGTTAGTTTAAAGGTTTGTGGATTTTGTTTATCTTTTCAAAGAACCAAAGCTTAGTTTTGTTAATATTTTCTATTGCTTTCCATGTTTTATTTTATTTGTTTATGTTCTAACTTTTATTATTTTCTTTCTTCTGCTAACCTTGGGCCAAATTTGTTCTTTTTCTAATTCCATGAGCTGTAAAGTTGAGTTGTTTATTTGACATCTTTCTTTTTTCTGGAGGTATGTTGATTGCTGTAATCTTCCCTCTTAGAACTGCTTTTGCTGCTTTCCATTAATTTTGATATGTTGTATTTCCTTTTTCATTTGTCTCAAGATACTTTTTTATCTCCCTTTAACTTCTTCCTTGATTCATCAATTGTTCAGGAGTGTGCTTAATTTCCACACATTTATTAATTTTCTAGTTCTTCTCCTGTTATTGATTTCTAGCTTCTCACCATTGTGGTTATGAAAAAAATTTGGTATGATTGCAATTTCTTAAATTTGCTAAGAGTTGTTTGTGGCTTAGCATATGATCTTTATTAGAAAATATTCTGTGTGTACTTGAGAAGAATGTGTATTCTGCTACTTTTAGATTGAATATGTTGTTTATTAGATCCATTTGGTCTCTAGTGTTATTCAAATCCACTGTTTCCTTGTTGATTTTCTGTCTGGATGATCTATGCATTATTGAGATTGGAGTATTAAAATCTCAACTATTATTGTATTGCTGTTTATCTCTCCTTTTAGTTCTGTTAGTATTTGCTTTATATATCTAGTTGTTCTTATGTTGGGTTCATAAATATTCAAAAATTTTATATCTTCTTGATGTATTGATTGCTTTATTATTTTATAGTGACCTTCTTTTTCTCTTTAGACAATTTTTACATAAAGTTTATTGTGTCTGATGTAAGTATAGGTACCCTTGCTTTCTTTTGGCTACCATTTGCTTAAAATATTTTTTTCATCCCTTCACTCAGTATTTGTGTGTTTAAAGCTAAATTGAGTCTCTTGTAGACAGCATATTGTTGGATCTTTTCTTTTTTATTCATTCAGCCATTTTGTCTTTTGGTTGGAGAATTTAATCCACTTATGTTTAATTATTGATGAGTAAGGACTTATTAATGCCATTTTACTAATTGTTTTCTGGCTGTTTTTTAGATTTTTTTCCTTGCTTCTTACCTCACTGCCTTCTTTTGTGACTGGATTAATTTATGTAGCAGTGTGCTGTGATTCCTTTATCATAATCTTTTGTATGTCTACTGCAGGTTTTTCTTTTGTAGTTACCATGAGGCTTACATAAAATATTTTATTTATAACATTCTATTTTAACCTGGTATCAACTTACCTTTAATAGCACATCTAAACCGTATACTTTTATCTTTACCTCCTTTACATTTTAGGTTATAGATATTATAATTTACATAGTTTTATATTTTATATACAATTACAAATTGTTGCAGTTGTGTTTTTTAACATGTTTCATTTTTTTAAAGTTTAAACTAGAGTTATATAGAGGGGTGAATTATGAATTACCACGATGAGTTCAGAGAATCTGACTTTAACTATGTGTTTAGTATTACCAGTGTTTTCACAAATGCATCCATATGTTTTTACAGTGTTAATTAGCATCATTTTATTTCCATTTGAAGAATGCCCTTTAACATTTCTTGGCAGGTCTAGTGGTGTTGAACTTTCTCAGCTTTTGGTTGTTCAGAAAAGTCTTTACATCTCCTTTGTTTCTGAAAGAGACCTTTGACAAGTAGAATATTCCTAGTTGAAAGGTTTTTTTTTCTTTCAATATTTTGAATGTATCACCCTACTCTCCTGGCCTGTGAAGTACCTATTGAGAAATCTGCCAGTAGTCCCTTGGGGGTTTTCCTGGGTGTGACAAGTCACTTTCCTATTGCTGTTTTCAAAATTCCCTCTTTGTCTTTGACTTTAACAATTTAATTATAATGTATCTTGGTGCAGCCCCTTTCAAATTCAACCTATTTGAGGTCTTTCAGGCCTCACGAATTGAGATATCTATTTCTCTTCCCAAGTTCAGGAAGTTTTCAGCAATTATTGCTTTAAATGAAAATTCTTTTTTCTGTTGGCTTGATTCTTTGCCCAATTTAGTGGTAGGCTGGGCTCCATAGTTGCCTGGATTCTCTGGTCAGGCTTCCTAGTCAGGTGGAACTATGCTATATTCAGCAGTTGGATGGGGCTGCAAATTTGCTTCTTTGCCCAAGCAAGCACATAAAATGGACTCCATCACTGCTATAGTTCAATGGCTAAGGCCTTGAATTAGGCAGAACTGCCCACTAAGCTCCTTGGCCAGTTGGGGCTACCAGCTCAGCTCTGCAGGAGCTGCGGTAAAATCTTTGGTTCTAGGAGGACAGATGTTTCAGATTCATGTCCCAAATTAAAAGCCTGGATTCCAAATAGTGGTGCAATGGTAGTTCTCATACACTGTTGGAGAGAGTATAAATTCATGCAATCATTTTGGAAAATGATTTGTCATTAACTAAATCTTTAGCATTAACAAATCTATGGCAGTAACCGAAAAGCTGGTCATGTTCATCCCTGTAATGGAGTATGACCCCTACTAGATATTTACTCCAGGGAAAATCTTACTCATGTGCATAATGCAGACATATAAAATAATGTTCATAGCCACATTGTAGGTAACAGCCCCTCCCTTAAAACACAAATGTCCACCAATGCTAAAATCGATACATAAATTTTTATACATTCAATGTCCTGATCCCTTTTTTATTGGGGTCAAATAACCAGATGTTGATAGATGTCAGTAGCAATAGCAATCTTCCACCATACAAAAAAATCATTACAAAAGAAATGGATTCTATGAAATTAAAAAAAAAAGTAAAAGTAATTGGTTTGGTGTTATCACACTCTTCAAGTGCATGTAAAGTGCCAGAATTCTTGTTAAGTCCTTGATTCTCTTTTCACATTCATTAAGGGGTCCACATATTGGAAAATGAGAGTCAGTGAAGCTTTCTTTTTCATCATAATCCACTCTCCTTCCAATCCTTGTCATAACAACCCTGTAAAAGTATGCTCTTTTAGTAAAAGATGGCAATTTAAGAACTTGGGAAAAATTTAAAGGAATATAGACAGTTTGTAATGTAACTTTTCAGCAGAAGTCCTCAACATTTTAAAGCTGATTACAAAAAATAAAATAAAATCTGAATCTGAAATTTTCCATCTTCCTAGAGCTAAAGAGTAAATATATTTTTCTAGGTAAATGCATTTATTGACACTTCTGATCTAATCATGTCTCCCCTTTCAATGACAATTTCTATAATATCTTTGGATACAAAGTCATATATTCTTAACAATATGGCATCATTTACCAAGATATGATTGGGTGTTTTTTTGTCAACAGGCACCATAGCCTCCCTGCCCATTCACTAAGTCTCTTTCTCCATACCTGTTTTTCCCCTCACAGTCTCTCTAGCCCCTAATTTTCCCCCCTAAAGTTATCAATGTCTTCTTGGATTCACTTTCCTCTCTAATGAACTTAGATTCAGTAGTCCATCACTTCAAACACACTCAGGTCAAGATATTTCTTCCACTAACTTACCTTATTGTACATGCTGGCCATTTTGCAAGGAAAGTAGCATGATTCCTCTTGTCCAAATGGAACTCCCTGTGCTCTGGCTCCTGACTATTCCATCTATTTCACTAAGTTAGTTCACTCTATCACCAACTCTGCCATTGCCGCTCATCATTTTTATATCTCCAGATTTTTTTGTTGTAATGGGTCCTTCTCTTGAGTATTTAAGGATAATCATCTTTTAAAAATATCTTTTTTTTTTCATACTCACATTTCTCTTTCAGCTAATGTTAACTTGCCTATCCACTGAGAGTCACATTTCTTGAAATAGTCCTCTATATTCTCAGATTCCCCAGCTCTCCCTCTTCATCTCATCTTTGTCATCTTTCTTTGGTCTTCTACTCAGACTTTCTTTCTCTCTCCTTATCCTAAACATAAGGCTCTTGAACTCCTGCCCTTGGTTCTTTTCTTTCTCTCCACTCTATACACCATGCCTATGTGATCTCTTCTTTCAGTAAGCAGGGCTGAGATAGGGAAGGCAGGAAAGAGTTGCAGGAGGGAGGGGATATGGGGATATATGTGTAGATGCAGCTGATTCACTTTGATGTACAGCAAAAACTGGCACAACAGTGTAGAGCAATTATATTCCAATAAAGGGCTAAATAAATAAATAAATATTATTCCCAAACCCTCAACCTAAATAAAACCTGTACATCCCACATCTTTCTAGATTTCTATATCTGGAAGAGAAAAAAAATTTCAAATTCAATCTGTTCAGAACTGTGTATGTGCTCCAACAAAGTTGACTTTTCTCTTTTCTCTCCAGGAATAGGTATCACACTAACCATTAACCAGTCAAGAAAAATGCTCTTCATCTCTACAATCACTTATTAGTATAGGTCATTGCAATTTTCTGCAAGGATTATTGGTAAAGCCCTTGGTTGGTCTTTATGCATTTAGTATTGCTCTTCTTAAGATGCTTACTTTGAAACCACAGTCATCCTCTAAAGAGCTCATCTACTCCCAACACACTCCCAACTGAAACCCTTCAATGTCTCTCCACTGATCCCTGATGTAAACCCAACTCTTTTTCAGAGTTTGCAAAGTCCTGACTGATGTGATTCAGGAAGGAAGGCCAGCTTCCTCTCCCATTCCTTCTCTTTACAGTCTATAGAAAACTTTTAACTTTTCATTTCTAAAGTGTATAATGCATCATTTTACCTCTGAAACTTTTTATAAAGTATTCTCCTGGGTGGAGTAAGTTTTCCTCCGTGACCCACAGAAAATTGGCCTTCTCCTCTAAAAGCACGTATTGCATTGTGGAATTGCCTGTTTTCTTACCTGTGGTCTCTGAAAAAGTTCCTGAGACAGAAGCTGGGCAAAGTGTGTTTAACTGTGTATCCCTAGCGCCTAGCAGAATGTTGAATGCAGCAAAGGCAACTCAATATAAATGACATCTAATTTCATTGTAAAATGAAATCTGACCTGTCTGGTTCTTTCTGTGACACCATAATCCTGAGTTTAAATGCACATGTTAGGTGTTAAATAATTATTGAATGGATGCTTATTGAAAATTCTTTTCATATTCCAACTCTGATTGAAATAATTTACACTTCTCCTCTTTTTCTTTTTTTATTTGCTAGGAATATGAGCTTCATTTCAGGTTAAGGTCATATGGTTCTCTCTCCCCAATTCAAACTCTGCCAGATGCCTCTTTCCTTTCCTTTCCCTGTGACCACAAAGAAAAAATATATATGCCTTATCATGTCAAAATCTGTGTAATCAAATGCATCTGCTCTCCTTTTTTTCTGGGGTCTTTCTTTCCTAACTATATCTGTTAATTCATTCAGACTTATTCCTTCCAATTAGTTTTTTATGCTGTTGTTAATTTACCTATATCCAAGTTCTACCCCTGATTTAGATCATTAGAAAATAAGCTACTTGCATCAATCTGAAGAAGAGAAAAGAGAGCGGAGACAATACAAATTCTGAGCTTTTCTTTACAGTATTATGACTTTCTTGAGAACAAAAGCTATGCCTTATACATCTTTATATCCTCAGAACCCAAGTTTTGTCAGGCCTATAACAATTGTTAAATGAATCCTTGTTGAGTGAATATCAGTTTAGTGTCCTTGAATTTAGACCACATTTTGTTCCCAGCTAGTTTTGTGATTCCAGTCAAGTCATCTTCCAAATGAAACAAGACTAAGTCATTTTAAAAGTCCTTTCAAGTTCTAAACTCAAAAACTTCATTTTTTAAAATCTTCTATAATAGGGACTTCCCTGCTTGACAATTTAACATTCTCTCTCTTTGTAGAGCACCAATGGAGGAATTGTTCATCAAACAAGTGTTGCAGTAAAATTGATCTATTAAAATTTAACCACAGGGGACTTCCTAGGTGGTGCAGTGGTTAAGAATCCACCTGCCAATGCAGGGGACATGGGTTCGAGCCCTGCCCCAGGAAGATCCCACATGCCACGGAGCAACTAAGCCTGTACACCACAACTATTGAGCCTGCACTCTAGAGCCCATGGGCCACAACTACTGAAGCCCACGCGCCTAGAGTCTGTGCTCTGCAACAAGAGAGGCCACCACAGTGAGGAGCCTGCACACCACAATGAAGAGTAGCCCCCATTCACTGCAACTAGAGAAAGCCCACGTGCAGCAATGAAGACCCAACACAGCCAATTAAATAAATAAATAAATAAATTTATAAAAAAAGAATTTAACCACAGATTAATTTAGCAAGCTCTTTTTGACTAAAATTTAATCCTTGTGGGATGGAGTTAGTGTATTGGAAGATGATGGTGGTAATGATTTGCACTGATTGTGATGAGTTCATGTGCTTTTATGGTATTTGGTGAACAATTTAACACATTTAAAAACAGAAATATTGACTACTGAAGTTTTCATATGCAACATGTGTGAAATGTCAAAATCTTCAATACATAGTACAACTTAATTTGGGAAAAACTTGCTTTCCCACATACAGTATAACAATACAAGGGGCTCTGAATATTTCATTTATTTTAGATAGATATTTGCTTTGTAGTTTATTCCAAGAGCAGAAGGATGTACCCATGGGAAGTGCCTTCTCTTGTTGGCAGGGAAACAAAATCACCAAGGTGCTAGTTTACACTTGTGAACTTGCAGAAACGGTAGGGACATTTCATTTTCTGAGGAATCCCCAGGGTAACCATGGATATATTGAACATACAGACAACCACAGAGTTACTAGGTGTGTTTGGTGGAAAATGCATCTTCATGTCGTTTCTATGGCAATCATAAATAAATCTAACTACTCAGAATCAACACAGCAGCTGCACGTACAAACAGATACGTTCAGCAAAATCTGGAGAGTTTTAGCATATATCAGTAGCTTGGCTCTAGGCATGCTTGTTTACAATAACAGAGTGAGTTGTTGGGTAACACTTACTTCCTATGTCAACTCCCAAAGCTTCATTTTAGACTTGACTTTGTTCATGTTCAATAAATATTTTGAATAGAAGAGTGATGAGTGTAATTTTCCAAGTAGAAAGACTGGCTTAATAATGTCTCCATTTATCAACGTGAGACGTTGTAAAAAAAAAAAAAAAAATTGGGTTCTTTGGAAAAAAAGGTAATTGGTTCAGCACTCATTTCATTCAACAACAACAAAACAACTTATTATTATCTTGTTCGTATAAGATAAACATTATGGTAAATACATTAAAGCTATTGTTTTATCTAGTACCCTGTGAATTAAATGGTATTATTACTTCATTTCACAGAAAAGGAATAGGCCCAGAGCAATTAAATTATTTATCTAGATCACACAGCTGGTTAGAGGAAAAGCTGGAATTTGAACCCAAGCAAATATTTATTATTTTTGATTGAAAAAGTTTTTTCTAAGGGATACACAAAAAGGTAATGCCAGGAAACAGAATATTGTACATTTGTTAACATAAGACTTTTTTAAAAAAAAGTTTGTATGATAAAAAACAAAGTTAGTACAGTTAAAGAAAACAATAAATTGTGAACAAATATTTGCAACTCACAAGGAAACATTTATTTCCCTAATACATAGAGAGTGCTTATAAGTCAGTAATAGAAAGATCACACATTCAATGGAAAAATAGGCAATAGATATAGACTACGTAAAAAAGGAAATACACTTAGCTTTTAAATGTAGAAAAGAATGCAAACATCACTCTCATAAGAGAAATGAAAATTAAAAAACAATACCAAAAAATGTTTCTCACTTATCAGATTGGCAAAGATCAAAAGGGGATAACAACACAAACTGACAAAGGTGTGTGAAGAAAAGGCATTAGTATATTGTTGGTGAAACTATGAATAGGTACAAACTATATGGAAGATAATCTGGCATTAACTAACAAAATTACAAATTTGCTGACACTTTGACCCAGCAAGTCTCCTCTAAGAATTTCATATACACATCTGAAATGAAGTGTACATCAGTTTCTTGTTGCAGTAATAGAAAAATACTGGAAGCAGCCTGAATGCCTGTCAATAGGGGACTGGTTAGATGAATTGCTGTAGACAGTGGAATGGGATATTTGCTAGTTTGTAACCCCTAAGGAATCCCTATTCCTTGTGTCTACTGGGACTCTAAGGCTGAGTACTGACGACCTCATTCTATTGTTTCCTCATTAATTGCCTGATTTCTTGCTTCTCATGGGACAAGAGCCTCCATCCACATGACCAGGCCTTGATACTCTGTCCATTTCTTTTCCTTAGAAGATACATCACCTCCTAAGTTAAGGACACCTCCATGGATGTGGAGAAAGCATGTTCCAGGTGCGACCCATGCCCCAGGCTCACCATTTGACAAGTAGGACTGTGGTATCTTTTTAGGACACTGGGTACCATAAATCTCCAAATATTCCATTGTAATGTTTTTTCTTCTTGGACGCAAAGTTTGGGACTTTTAAATATATGGTGCTAGATCTTTTCTTTGAGAGTATTATTTTCGCTCCCATTTTAAACGTGCAGGAAATATTGATTTTATATTCATGTGTTCAATAAACATTTACTGCACACTTGAATACAGCACATGTGAGGCATGATGCTAAATTGGAGAATACAGAGCAAAATAACATGGAGGTTCCTGGTTCAATGAGCTAACAGTCCAACAGGGATAGCACAATAAGTGCCATCATCAAGGAGGTCCAGGACAGTGGAAAAAGGTGCATAATTTAGCTTAGCAGGTGGGAGGTGGGGCACTCAAGGTTTTGGAGAGACATTGAAAGTTGAGCAGAAAGGTAAGTGGATAAAAGAGATACGAGTGGACTTTCTAAGATAATTTCATATAAATGTCTCAACAAGATGTTTAAAGGACTGAGAGATTTCTCGTTACTTAAAGTTCACTAGCTGATGACATATAGTAAATGTTATCTGCTTAGTTATTTCAGACTTTGAGACCATTCACGTTGGAGAAAAATGAAACCTTTGTTCGTTTTAGAGCATAATACCATGCTTGTTGATTTTGCGTCTCTGTGCTTTTTTTTAAAAACCGATGACAACCATGAGTAAGTTCTCCTGCTGAAACTACATTATCAATTTTATGTAGACAGAAATGTAATTACTGAAGATGGATTTTAGCCAGGCCACCTGAATTAATAATCAGCCCAAATCGTCTTGCTCTGGGAGAGAGTGGAACAGAACTGTTTATCGACCACAAATGGTCGTGACCTTTGCTATCTTCCGCACTCAAAATACCACAGGAGGAAGTCATCTAAAACGCTATGACATTTAAACCAAGTGAGAAATACGTGTATAAAATTTATGAGGACAAAATAACGCTTTTATTAATTTGCATCACTGTGTTTTAGGTACCATGATTAAAACATGCCTATTTAATACCTCCAGAAAAATACTACATTTTTTTTTTCTTTTTGCTGTATTACAGCTATCTTTAATCCACTTTTGCCCCACATGAAAATGTACCTCCTTTTTGTTTTTATGACTTTTTATGCCAGGTGGATGTAAAAGAGAAAATACCCAAATTCTCACTTTGCAGTCATGTATACTGGCTATTCAATCTTGGCTAGAGAAATGCATTCTTAATAGTCATATTCAGCCCATGGTCTATTCACAGCTTTGATTATATTTGCTATAGCTAAAGCGAAAATAACCAAGGTGAATATCCTCTAGGGCTTAATTTAACTCTACTTTGATTGCAACAATAGAAATATAATTCAAAGTAACTCAAGTAATTAATAAAGTAATTTACAGTCCGCTTTATAAAACCATTACAAGAACAAAGAGTAGCTGGTCTTGGGTGGAATGAAAGCCAGAAATTCAAATGCCACCAGGACTTTTTCTTGGTCTCTCATTTCTATTTTCCTTTGTCATTCATGCTGGCACTTCCATGTGGCTGAGACTAGGTGCGTAGGTAGAAAAACACCTGCTCCTCAGCTTTGTTTAGAAATATACCAAGAAAGGGTATTGATAAGCCCAAATTAGCTCATAACTACCCTAACATTAGGTCAGAAGACTAGGGCTGGAACAGACAGGGAAAAATAATTTCCAAACAGAAGGAGATGCTGTTTTCACGAGAAGCAAGAGTACTGGGCAGACACAACTGTCAACAGTCTTTATGAGTGTTAACACATCAAAATTGCATTTGTTCAAGCTGTAAAGGTAATTCTCAAGGATTTTTTTTTTTCATTTTTATACAGAAAAAAATCACTGAGGCAGCAGATTTGCTTGAGGACAGATATATCGTTAAGGGTAAAAATCTATTGCTTTGCTATTTATTGAGGGATATTAACTCCTCTGAAAAGCATAATAGTGTGTATTAGTTTGAACATCAAAACATTTCAGAAAACCATAAGTTGTATTCACATTTTTAGTCTCCTGGTAGTTATTATCCTTGAAAGCAAACACATTTGAAAATCAATATACAAGAAAGGATAAAATTGTTGGAGAAAGAACTGATATTAAAGCAAAACTCACTATGTTGAGTCATTCTTTGCAAAGTCCCTTTCAATCCAAAAAGATCAGTCTCATAAACAAATAATCCAGTTTATGGCCATACCAACCCTGAACAGGCCCAATCTCGTCTGATCTCAGAAGCTAAGCAGGATTGGGCCTGGTTAGTACTTGGATGGGAGACCACCTGGAATACCATGTGCTGTAGACTGAAACAAAACAAAACAAAACAAATAATCCAATGCTTTATTTGCTGAGAAAAATCAATTCGGCATCCATTCATTTATAATTGAGTGAGTATTTGTTGAGCGCCTTATGAATAGTAAATTCGTGTGTTGGAGGACAGCAAGTATCTGTCCTCGAGGAGTATACAGTAATTTAGGGACAGTAAGACATAATCATAAATACACCTAACTTTAAAAAGTAAAAATTTTTGCCCAAAAGGGCATATGGAAAGATATAGACAATTGAAATTTAGAAGAGAATGAAACATATTTCCAGATAAAAGAATAGAGGATGACTTTCATGGGTGAAGAATATTACAATTTGTTGTCCATGGTAATTTTTATTGTTATAAATCTCTCTATATTTAATCTTGAAGGAATTACCCACCAAAGCAGAAGACAGAATTGTGGGATTCATTTTGGCACCCAAGCCATCTTTGACAGTCCAGTTGTTCATCTTTCTCTTTAACTTCCACTCTTGAAGAATTGTCACTTGGTGGTGAAGAGTGAGGGTAGGAATATTTTCTAGATATACTTGAAATATATATATTTTTAGCTTTCAGGTTTAATGCACACAAGCACACATGTGGAAGTAAATATATGTTAGCATTCATTCTTGAAGTAATTATTGAGACAAGTACTGCATTCATTCATTTATTCATTCAATGAATATTTAATGATGATTAAGGACATGCTGGTAAACAAGACAATATGTGATGCTGCTAAAGCTGAATCTCACGAAGATTACAGTGTTGTGTGGGAGACTGGCATTAATAGTCCTATAGGGATGAGAAACAATAAGTAAATACAATATAATACAATAACTACAATTGGAGATAGTTAAAAGTCCTTTGAAAAGAGTAAAATGCAGCAAAGGGATAAAGCGTAACAGAAGAGGAAAAGACTCTAGGATGAACCGTATAAACAGAAATGTCTTGATGAAACAGAAAAAGGAGAACCCTGTGTGTGTGCAGTGCAATATCATAAGACACTATACTAGTTGCTGGGATGCATAAAAATATATGTTTGACATGATGTTTACTTTAGCCACCAGAAGTTTTAAATGAAATTGGAGAAACAGAGCATATGTGTAGTAAAGAAATATATGAAATAGTACACATGGCTATGAACCTGGATATAGACTATTAGAATGCATGCAGTCATGTAGTTATAAGGCTCTGAAACAGAATTCATTATTTCATGAACATATTTGATTATGAGGGAATGAGCTACTAAATTAGTACCTAAGCAAACATTCTTTCCAGTTAAACCCAATATCAGTATTTTTGCCAGTGGGTCTCTTACATGTTGTTGAGGATATACAGATGCAAACGTTTGTCTTCCTCCATGAGTGCCTAGCTCAGAAACCACCCAGATGCCCCAGCTAGAATAGCAGAGCCCACTTTTAGCACATCTGCACTTACCCCCCTGTATTTGGCACATCACTGAGGCTTCCGCTTGCTGAATTCCCACCCTTCAATATTATTCTCTGCATTTTCCTAAACTTTCCCAGCAACTTTTCTCATGACCTGTTATGAAAACTACTGCAAATCTTTCCTATTTTTCTCCTAGCTTCCTCTCTTCCCCTATTCCTTTTTTCTTTCCTAGGCAGCCAATGTGAGCTTAAAAAACTGAAATATAATTATATCTACATCGTTTCATCACTTCCCTTTGTTCATTGTATTGAGACCAAATTCTTTTTTCATAGACTACAAGCCCTTTTGGTCCAGCCCTTTCCTGCTCACACACATGCCTGTTGTTCTCTGCATTCCAGCCACACTGGGTTCCTTTCAGGTCCTAGAATACATGATGTTAGTGAAGCTGAATCCAGCCTCTGTACCTCGACATTGATTTAAAATTCAGAGACAGTGTTTGGGGTGAAGTAGAAAAGAACAGCTTTATTGCTTTGCCAGGCAAAGGGGGCCACAGCGGGCGAATGCCCTTAAAACTGTGTCACTACCCACTGCTACTGCTACTTGGAGAGGGTAGTGAGAAGTTTTATAGCTCAAATAGTGAGACGTTTTATAGTATTGGTTCAAAGAGGGCGTGTTCAGCTCATGGACACTCTTCATATTGGTTGGTGGTGAGGTAAGTGAGAGTCAGCATCATCAGCCTTCAGGTTTCAACTGGTCTGGGGTCTATGTGCTTGTGAGCAGAATACCTACTATGTTCACCATTAACTTCTTCCACCTAGTGGGAGTTTTAGTATCTGCAAAACAGCTCAACGATACTGTTGTGTATCTCCCTTGATGGGGAACCAGGACTTTGCCCCAAGGCTGCACTATTGTTTCTCCTGACTGTTTCTCCCTTGTCTCACATCCCCTCCCTTCCCTAAATAACAACTGGTTGAAGCTGCCCATTGGAACTCAGGGAAGTTCATGGAGGATGAATGAAGCCTATTTCCTGGAATCAAGAAATGGGGGACCCTGCTCGATATCACTCCCTCTTGCTTCAGGACTGTGCCAGGCTGTCTTGATTTTTTTACCCATTTCTACTGCCTTGCTTTGCTTGCCTCTAATGCCTGCTCATCTTTCATATCCAAGGTTATTTCTTTTCCTCTGGGAAATCATCCTCGATGACCCCAAGAGGCACTGTGTAGCTTCCCCCCAGCTGTTATTATAATTTTATTTTTTTGGTGATTGTTTTAGTAATATCTGACTATCAGGTTGTAAGGGCTAATGGGGACAGGAACTGCTTGTTTTATTAACACAGTGCCTCTCATACTGTTTGTTGAATGATTGATAGTATTTGAAGGTATTTGTTAAATGACTAAAAATCTTCAATTTAAATTCTTTAAAACTCTGTTCAACTTTGCCACTTCCTGCATTCTAAGGGTATAGTATTGAATATACAAAATAATAAACTTTTCAAAAGAGTTGGGATACTGAGTTAATATGATTGAGAGATCTGGATTTATTGGGAGAGAGAAAATGATAACCCTTCAGCATGATGGTTCTCTAATGAAGAAGACATTTTATTTCCTCCAATGTCTTTTCATTGACTTTGAAGAAGACTTAATAAGATGTCAAATCACTACAACAAGGTGTATTTTACTTCAAATACATGATTTTCTACTTGCTAGAATGAATCCAAATAAGCATTTCTGAATGACTAGACTTAAATAGTCATACCTTTTTTTTGCCTGTAGAAACAAATGATGCCTGATTTATTGCCAAAGATGTGTCATTTATCTTTAAACCCCTCATAAGCTGGAAAAGATGCTAGAATTACAATATATTTACATGATTCAGACAAGTAGAAAATATTCCAGGGGGTTCAGCTATTTCTAAATCAAAGATTTCTGTCCCCCAACCTGCTGCTTCTTCCCAGCTGCTCAGCAATTATGTTTGCACTAATTCTACATATGACCTCAAGGATTTAACAAAAGGCCTTCTGATAAGGACCCAAATAAAGTATAAATTTTATTTCTCCTAAAGTCATGTAGGTCAACTACCCCATTATAACTTGAACAATACAAAATCAGTGATGATTGTTTTTCCAATTTTACCTTTTAAGAACTCATTGGCAACGCAAATTGGAGATGGTGATAATTCTTCTCTGACCATAATAATTGCTGGAGATTTTTTTTTCTAGAGATAGCTTAAAATAAACAAACATACCAAAAATATATCCCAGTTCCTTTTTTTTTGAAATGTAATGACTAAATGGGCAGGGAGATTGCTGATTCCAGAACGGTACTGTTAATCATAAGTAGCATTTTAATTTAATTTTTAATATATTTATAGCTCACCTGGTTTCACAAAAGATTTGGAGATGTTTATTTATGTTCAAATTATTCATTGCTGCCTAAAAACACCCGGAACTTAATGGGTTAGAAGAAAAACTATCTTTGTTTTGCTCATGGTTCTGCAGTTCGCATAACAGGGGATGGCTTGTTTTTGCTTCTTGTGGCATCAGCTGGGGATTATGTATATGTTAGGGGAATATGCATATATTAGGGACAGCAATATCTACTTCATGTGGTTGGAAAGCTGGTACTGGCTGTTAACTAGGAAGACTGTAGACTTGGAGATTTTTTTCCCCTCTCCATTGGCTTTGCTTAGGTTTCCTCAGTATAGTATCTGAGTTCCAAGAATAAGTATCTTAAGAGAGCAAGTCAGAAGCATATGGGATTTTTTTAACCTAGCATCAGATGTTACATAGAATCATTTTTGTCATATTCTGTTGAGTAATCATTAAATCCCACCCAAGTTCACGGAATGGTGGCATGGATCCCATCTTTTGATGGGAGCAGTGTCAATGTCAAATTCTAAGAACATACAGAATGGAAAATGTTGTTGTGTCTACCTTTGAAAAATACACACTTTGCTCTTTGTCTGCACAACTTATATCCCTTCTATATGAAAAATACAGTTATCACTCTTTTAAGAGTCTCAAAGCCTCATCCCATTAGGGCCTCCACTAAAAGTCCAACCTCTCATCATGTAAATCAGAATTAGTCACAGAGGAGAATTCTTAGGTACAACTCCTTGGATACTATTTTCTCAATCAAACAATCTGGAATCTAACAAAACAAGTCATTTTCCCATCGACACTCTTTACACAATGATGCAAAGGAATGAATAACTGCTATAGATAAGTCTATTCCAAAAAGACAAAAAAATGATAGGCACACAACAGACACCGGCCCACAGAAATTCTGAAACTCATCTGGGTATTTGTTGCCACTTTCTCAAATATCACTCACTCCTACTTCCTGAGGATTGTTTGCCCCAGCCTTTGGCTGTGCCCTTTGTATTCTTGTTGCCGTCCTGAGTCATCTTTCCTTTTTCATACGAAGTAGGTCTTCTTTGTAGCTGAGTAAATTTCTTATAATGCCTCATTCTCAGGGAATCTTAAGGTTCAAATCTTCAGGTCATTTTGTATTTTCTTTGTACTATTCAGTCCAAATTGGAATAATTACTTTAAAATCTGTGGGGTTTTTGTATCAATTTATAATTCAATCCATTAGAAAAAAATGGATTTCTTCCATAACTTAGCCGCCTTGTGAAGTTGCTGTATAATAACATTCTCAGGATTCTTAAAATCCCGTTATTAAATAGAGAGAATCTGTGAAATATATTGAAGCTTCTTGGAGGACTTATTTGTATGTCTGGAAGTTTCTATGTGGTATTGCCTTCAAAATTTCTAATGTCTTAACAGAGAACTTTATAGTCCAATCATGGATTTGATCTTTGCTCTGAAGTAAAGTTTCCTTAATTTGAGAATTGATTATCATATTGAATGGCTGAGAATGAGAAACAGTTATATTTTTTAACTCAGAAGATTGCATTATCTTATATTTGTTTTTTTTTATTTAGTTTATTTCTCTTATGCTTTATTCATAGGTAGTAAGAAGAAGCCAGATGTTACTTTTAATGTTCTGCTGGAAATTCTCTTTTTCTAGATCATTGAATTGGTTGACTTCTTTCCACCTTACTACAGAAATCATGTTGCTAGCCTTTCTACCTCCACACAACAAGGCACCCTTTCCTGCTAGTACTAAAAACATTTCTCTTGCTTTCCTTTAATATCTCACCATCAACTTTCTCAAGTCTTTTTAGGCATCCATTAACACACTCCTCAAAGACTCTTAGGCTTTTCTTAACAGTCTCTTCAGTGTCCTCCCCAGCTTCCATGAATCTCTTGATCTCCGAGCCAAGACTACAATTTTTTTTTCTTTTCTTTCTCATCCTTAAACTTTTTATTTGTTATTATCAAATTTGCCTTATTTTTTCAGGTTTGTTTCCATAATTTGTCAGTCTTCATGTAGACTAAAATCATACTTAAGTTCAACATGTTCCAATTGGGCTATTCTTCTCGAGACCAAAGCATTAATTCTTTCTAGGCTGAGCACCTGTAGTTTGGACTGGGCTGATTTTTTTCTCTTCCCCTACCTTATAATCAGTGCCTAAAACTTTATGGCTTCTCAGAAGTAAGTTTTGCTACCCAGTACTGAATTATATATATCTTATCAGGATTACTCTGCTTTCAATGACTCTATTAGAAAACCTGGGAGGTTTTATTGATACTATATGCTAGACAGTGTTTTAGGTGCTGGAGATAAACAGGTAAATACAGAAAATGTATTGGGCATGAATCTCAGTTAAGGCTCTCCCTCAACTTTCTACTTCTTGATTTTCTTGCTGTTTCCAGCCTCTCTAGCAGGCAACCTGACCTCTAAGTCCTCAGCCAAATAAGGCTGATTGTTGCTTGGGCTTTACTCTCTATGGAGTACAGAAGACGATTATCTTCAGGTCAAAGCTGCTTTCAGGTGGATCTCACTCACTGTGTTTGCTTCTTTCAAGGGTCTTATCCATCCAGTTTCTATCTATTTTGTTTCTATCTAGTTGCTTAAAGCTATTGTTGTAAATAGCTTGTTGTAAACATAATATATATATAAACATTATATATAATATTATATATAAGTATATATATTTACAACTATTACTAAGATCATCTGATACTAAGTACTCTGCCTTTACTAGAACTATCTGTATTAATCTTTTATTTTTTAAAAATAAAGTCTATTTAGTGACAATAACAGACCCATATTAATAAGTTTAAATTTCAACTGCTTTACTTCTCATAGATAAGGTGGTGAAGGAGTTGACAAGAAAATTAACCAATTTTCCAAATATAAGAAGGAATAAAAAGGGTTAATACAAATGAGATCCTTGGCCAGCAGCCTAGTGATGTCAATGGTGTAGATTCATTCATTAAAACACTGACTATAATCCGTTCTTTTTGTTTATTGTTTCTACTAGGGATCCCCCCTCTTACCCCCCCAAAAAAGTGTTTCTCTGACATTTGACTCATGTTTTGGCAAGCCTGTTGCCAATGAAAAATTTTTTCTAGAAGCATCATTTTTCGAATTTCTTAAAATTCTCTAGGCAAGTTTTTATTTTTTATTTTTTTATTTTTTGTTTTTTTCTCTAAATTATTTTTTTATTATTTTTAAAAATTTAGACATATATACACTACCAACTGTCAAATAGATAACTAGTGGGAAGTTGCTGTATAACAAAGGGAGATCAACTCGACGATGGGTGATGCCTTAGAGGGCCAGGACAGGGAGGGTGGGAGGGAGTCGCGGGAGGGAGGGGATATGGGGATATGTGTATAAATACAGCTGATTCACTTGGGTGTACCTCAAAAGCTGGTACAAAAGTATAAAGCAATTATATCCCAATAAAGAGCTTAAAATTTATTTTATTTTATTTTTTATCTTTTATTTTCAATTAATTTTATTTTTATTTTTTGCCATGATAGGTCTTTGTTGCTGTGTGGGCTTTCTCTAGTTGCAGCGAGTGGGGGCTACTCTTCCTTGAGGTGCTTGGGCTTCTCATTATGCTGGCTTCTCTTGCTGCAGAGCATGGGCTCTAGGTGCACGGGCTTCAGTAGTTGTGGCACATGGGCTCAGTAGTTGTGGCTCACAGGCTCTAGAGCGCAGGCTCAGTAGTTGTGGTGTGTGGGCTTAGTTACTCCATGGCATGTGGGATCTTCCCAGACCAGGGCTCTGATCCGTGTCCCTTGCATTGGCAGGCAGATTCTTAACCACTGTGTTACCAGGGAAGTCCCTCTCGGCAAGTTTTTATATAAGATCTGTTTTCACAAGAATTGCATGATGCATACAAACATGAGTTTAGGGGTAGAGCCATAATTGATAAGAAATAAAAGTTCCTTTGCTATTTAGTTATTGAGTTATTTGACTTCTTTTAGTCAGAAGCAAATATCTAACCCAGAACTTGCCATTATACTTTTAAGAAGACTCCTATTTTATCATCTGTTGAAATGAAATTAGCTCCCAGGTGAGAGATCTGTTGAGACTTCCATGTTCAGGTCTGGAAGTTTAGTCCTGCAATTTAGTTTTCTCTTAATGTAGGGATGGGTAACTATAGTTGGGGCACTAAATCTCTAGAAAGAGAGGTCCCTGAGACATACCCAAATGGGTGTTGGTGTATGCATGCATAAGCCCAAGTAGGAGGTAGAATTGGTGGATAAAAGTTAGCCATTAACGAAAGATATTATTTTTCATTTTTTACATAAGTGATGAAACTTCAGTTGTTCATATAAACACATGGATGAAGATGAATGTGGTAGCTATAACCATTTGTATGTGCCACTTGATGCTATCAATGTTGATAAGATCACAATCTGTAGACACAAGGCTGATATCTCATGGGAGGATAGAGAACTGAGATCTTCCTGAAAAAAAAAAATAGTATAACCTGAAGAAAGATTATTATGGTCAGACTTAGGGAATCCGTGTTCCAGTTCTAGTACTGTCACTAACTGAGAAAACATTTACATGGCAAATTTTAACATCTTTCAGGATTTGAGGTTTTTTGTTTTTGTTTTGTTTTAATAAGAGGAGGAAATTAGGATGGAAGGCATCTAAAATCTACTTCATCTCTATAAATTTTTTAAGTGAAAAAACATGTAAAATATTAAAAATAAGTTATCTCAGGAACTTTCTCTACCTTAGGTTTTGGGTATTGACAGCCATTGAGCAAAGATGAAACAAAACCAGGGATGATCGAAAGGTCAAGTGAGGCTTTACTTAACCGAGCCAAGCACTGCTTTTAGAGTTTTTAACACTTGTAAGCCTTGATTAATATCCTCAAACATCTCAAAAATCCAAAAGGAAACATTTAAACATAATTATTCTCTAATGTATGTATTACCTGGTCTAATAAATCTAATTTTTGTTAACAATGGCAAATCATCTACTGAGAGACACATTAATTTTTCTCCTTTTAACACCTCTGAAATCAAAATGGGCCAAAAATAAATGACATCTTAACATTGTTTCGTTGTTTATTTGCTGGTGTTTCTTCTTTCCTTCCTGTTACCTGAGATAATGATGCATCTTAAAATTGATGGCATCTTAGATTAGGTTAAGTACAGCATATGCATCTACTTTGGAATCCATTAAAAAATTTTTAATGAATAATCTATACAATGCATGGTAAATTCTCATTCAGATATTGATTATGAAAGACCTGGCAGGTAGGCTGACCTTAAGCCTCCCATCATTGCCATTCAATGTCAAATGTCAGAGATTCCAGAGAGGAACAAGCACCTCCATGATTCTGTTTGGATCACTAGGTCCTTCTTAGAGTTTAATGCTCAATGTTTTACCAAATGAGGTCTGAAAAACTTTATAACTAGGAAGCTGAAGTTAATATTTACAATAATTATAGTGATTATTATATACATATCAAAGAAATTAGTACTTTTGTAGAAGCAGTGTGCCAGGCACAATTACTGTGAAATTTTTTGTTTTATATTGCACAGTAACCTTGTAAAAGAAGTAGTATTGATACCCCTACTTTACAAATAAGTGAAGTGAAGCGTTAACTGTTTGATTAACTTATTTAAAGTCCCAGAGTGAAGAGTGGGTAGAGCAGAATTCAAAGCCAGATCTCTGCCCCTTGACACTGCTTGGTACTTTGTCCCAGAAACATACAGACAAAAACAAATAAATATAAGCACTAAGATAATGGAACCAACAGAAAATAACTAACTATTAGACTGTTTTCTCTGCCAGGGAATTTCTAACAGATTATTAAATTGATAATCCCTCTTGATTTAAAAAATGAATTCTGCAGTGTGGAGATTAAGGGCATATCCAAATGACACAGTAGGGTTAACCACTCATAGAAATCTATCCAAGTGGAAAATTAATGAAAACAAACCTGTAATCAATGAAGAAGATATGTCCCTTAGAGCTGCCAGAAATGATGTTCCAACTCTGAGTGCTCTAATGGAGAATAGACAAAGGGCAAGGAGCCACCAACAAAGCTCATGGCCTTATGTATGTCCTTAAAAGCCCTTTGCTTACTGATGTTTTAGTGACTTGAGAGAAGGAATTTTCACTGAGATTGGAGGGAGGGAATTCAGACCACTTTTTCTACCTGTCAGAGTGTCAAAAACAATTTCCAATAACTTGTTTGTCTTAGTTTAAGATAGACTTTTAAAAAAGCATAACACACTAAAAGATACAATGGGGCATCTTATGTTACTATTGGTCAAATATGTATGTTAGTTTCTATTTCTTTTAAAGGTATGTTATTGCTATTTGGATTTGAAAAGAAAACCATGAAGCTCTTGATATTTGAAACTGCTAAAAATAATCAGGCTCCTTCTGCCAGATAACAGAAAGGTCGTATTTGTGATGCAAACCTTGCAATTACATGCAATTCAAACTTTACAAATGGTAGAGTCATTGTAATCAGTGATTAAACTTTTATTCATGCAAATATATAAATTAATATGTCAGGTAGTCTTCCCCAATCTTTTTCAAACAAGTTGTTAACTACACTGAACCTTAACATATAAATTCTTGGGATTTTAGCAAAAAGAATATTTTATTGTTTGTGTATTTAGCCATTTTCCAGTTTAAAAAAAAGAAATTTGATTTGAGTGTGTAAAAGCTGAATTTTCTTTTTACTCACAAAGCCATTACTTTTTCAGAGGGATTTCTCTTTAAAGCTATTAATATATTTGATTTCCATATTAAAATCATAAAGGAATTCTAGAGATTTAAGAAAAGTCTAGAGTCCAGCTAGGCTGAATGTGTATATTCTTAGACTGCATTTAAATGTCTGAATTTATTCTGAAACACATTGTCATAGAAGAAATGTATAACACTATATCTATTTATTTTACTGTTCATTCATGATAGCTTCATATATGCACAGTACCATTCGTATAGCAGACCATTACAGCATTCTGCAGAACATCAAAACCAAAGAAATCCCTGTGGAATATATTTTGACAGTGCAAAAGATTTTACATGGTCTTGTGTTAAGGCGATGAATGAATGAATTAATCAATGAATGAATTTTCTGTCATTCCCATATAAAAGTGAACTGCTTTTGATTTTCTTTCTTCATATATTTTTTGAGAACTCATTTTACACATTAATAACTGCATCAAATGTTTCAGAAGCAGGGGGATCATTCCAGTAAAGATGACTTATCTAGTATGGCAGGTGCAATTAGGGCTAGCATTATGTAGGTTTATGATAGTCTACCATCATTCACCATAATCAATCTGGTTTTTGCAGATTTTAACAAAGAAATGGTAGAAATCATCCCCTCTACGTTCTTTAAGATTTTGATAGTCCCTCCTACAATTTTATTTTATCTTAAAATAAAATTTTATGATACAAAATTTATATTTATACATTCTTTTATAAGTTTTGTATTAATAAATTCTTTATCCATTCATCTGTTGATGGACACTTAGGTTGTTATTTCCACGTCTTGGCTATTGTAAATAATGTTACAGTAAAAATGAGGTTACAGGCATTTTTCAACATATTGATTTCCTTCCTTTCATTATATATCCTGAAATAAGATTGCTGGATAATATGGTAGCTCTATTTTAAACTTTTTGAGGAACCTATACTCTTTTTCATAATAGTTGTACCAATTTACATTCTCATCCACAGTGCACTAGGATTCACTTTTCTCTACATCCTCACTAGCACTCATAAATGCTTGTCTTTTCGATGATAGCCATTCTGACAGGTGTGAGATGATATCTCATGGTTTTGATTTGCATTTCCCTGATAATTAGTGATATTGAGCATCTTGTCATGTACCTGTTGGCCATTTGTATGTCTTTTTTGGAAAAATTTCTATTCAGATCCTTTGCTCATTTTTTAATTGAATTCTATTTATTTGTTTGATTGTTTCCTTTGCTGTGCAAATGCTTTTCAGTTTGATGTAGTCCCACTTGTTTATTTTTGCTTTTGTTGTTGTGCTTTTGTTGTCATATCCAAAAAATCATTGCCAAGACCAACGTCAAGGAATTTTTTTCCAATGTTTTCTTTTTGGAGTTTTATGATTTTATATTTTACATTTAAGTCTTTAATCATTTTGTGGTAATTTTTGTGAGTAGTATAAGATAGAGGTCCAATTTCTTTCTTTTGCATGTGAATACCCATTTTCCCCAACATACTTTATTGAAAAGATTGTAATGTTTGAATGTTCTTGGCTCCCTTGTCAAATATTACTTGACCATATTTGTATGGGGTTTATTTCTAGGCTCTCTCTTCTGTTCCATTTATCTTTGTGTCTGTTTCTATGCTAGGACCATACTGCTTTGATTACTATAGCTTTGTAATATAGTTTGATATCAAAGTTTGTTGCCTCTTGCTTTGTTCTTCTTCAAGATTACTTAGCTATTTGGAGTCTTTTGTGGTTCTGTATGAATTTTAGGATTGTCTATTCTATTGTGAAAGATGAAATTAAAATTGTAATTTTAATAAGGATTGCATTGACTCTGTAGATGGCTTTGGGTAGTATGGCTGTTTTAACAATATAAATCCTTCCAATACACAAACATGGATCTTACCATTTATTTGTGTATTCTTCCATTTTTTTTTCATCAGTGTCTTACAGTTTTCAGTGTACAAATCTTTCACCTAATTGGTTAAATTTATTTCTAAGTATTTTATTGTTTTTGATGTTATTGTGAATGAAATTGTTTTCTAATTTTCTTTTTGGATAGTTTTTTTGTTAGTGTATAGAAATGCAACTGATTTTTGTATGTTGATTTTATATCCTGCAACTTTACTGAATCTATCTTTTTGGTTCTAATGTGGATTTTTTCAAACAGAGATATTTTACTTCGTTCTTTCCAATTTGGATACCTTTTGTTGCTTTTTCTTGCTTGAATTCTCTGGCTAGGACTTCTACTACTATGTTGAGTAGGAGTGGTGAGAATGGACACTCATATTATTTCTGATTTTAGAGCAAAAGCTTTCAGCTTTTCACCATTGATTATGAGTTATCTGTGTTTGCAGTGTATGGCCTTTATTATGTGGAAGCATATCCTTTCTCTACTCAGTTTGTTGAGAGTAGATTTTATAGAATAAAGCCATGAGTGGCAACAATCTAAATATTAAGAACTTGTTGAATAACAGATGGCATTAAGAAAAGTATAGTTATTAGAACATAATTCAAAATTACAAGTGGATTTTGAAAATAGAACATCTGGCAGAGGTCACTTCCCTTGTGACCTTTCACCCAGGGTCAACTTTCATCCAGCTCTCCAAATTCTCATTTTGTCTTTCAGGGTTTGTTCCTTTGCCTCTGCCTCTAGTTTAAGGTGGTTTGTTACCTTGATTTAACAGGACAGTTCATGAGATGAGGATCCTCTTTCCTTCTGCAATACCAGAAAGCATGTATAGACAATTCCTTTACTATTTTCCACCAAGAAAATTTTCTGGAGTACCACATTATTAGGTAGCAATGAGAAATGTCTGTTTGTCAAGGATATAATCTTTTCCCCAATTCTACAGAATGAACATGATAGTAAGTTATCTTCAGGAGTAATTCAGCCTTCAAACAAATCACAGAACATCTAGACCATCACAACAAACAGATAAAAAAAAAAGAAAAAAGAAAAAAAAGAAAAACCTTAAAAGTAATTTTCAGTCTTCATAAATGATATAGGCTCATCTCTCACTTTTAGTTAGGAAATTACTCTTACTTAAGTGATTATACTTTTGCTCAGCAGAAAATTATCTGAATTATAACTCAGAATAAAGTTGACTTAATACCATTATAATTATATATTTATAGTGTGAATAACATTACTAAAATTTTTTTACATGAGATATCTTTGAGACAGTTTTGTTACTAATTCTGCTTCACACACACACAAAATGCAACCCCCTACTCCACTAGTTATAAGGAATTAAATGCAAAACAGGACCAACATTGCAGAAAGACCAGTACAAGGAATCATATTCTGGTTATAGATTTGTTCATTTTAATTAGGGTAGGAAAAGAATGCTTTTGATAATTTTATCAGATAGCTTAGAGCTACATTTTGTTTTACATATGTGCAAACATCCAATTCACTAGGAGTATTATTGAAAGGTTTTTTTTAACTATAAATTAGTTATGCTTGAAAGTTGGAGCTCAATTTAATGCTAATGACATTTCAAAATACTAACTTGAAATAATGTTTTCCCCAAAATATCCTTTCTTGTGATATTCTATTTTCCTGTTATCTTGTTCTTTAGAAGATTAGTGATATTTGAAGGTCACATTTTCAGACTATGGAGCAGATTGTGGGATAAATTTGCATTTCTACTGGTGAACTATCATCTGTGCAGGTGATAAAGAGACAGCAGCTTGATAAAAACATCTTCACAAACCTAAGAAAGATAAAGGAATGGAAAAAGAAATGTTAGGTTGACATTTATGTCTTAATTTTGAATCACTTAATTATCTTTCACTTCTCATAAGTATGTCATTTCACATTTCCTATCATTACATCTCAACACAAAGGCTATGAATCTGTTCTTCCACAATATCATATGCATTCATTTTCCTTGTGAAAGCAAATTGTTTGTAAATAGCTGTGTGATATCTTAGAACTCCTGCTCAAAAGACCTACTATTTTCTTTCTGATATGAAAAACACCTTTTTTAACAGAAAATTCTGAATTTTAAATGTATTAAAATATGAAGACTTTATAATAGAGAAAACGATTATATTTAACTAATTACTAGTATTTATAACTAATATAAACTGTATTTCAGACTTTTATTTATCTACAAGAAAACTTTATTTACCTACAAGATAATCTGAAGAAATTATACTTTCCTATTGTGGTTTTTAAAGTAACAAAAATGTAAATTAAAAGTGCTATTTCACAAGTATAGTAGCAGAGCACTTACACTGTTTATAAGGTGTTTATAAGAACAATGTGCTTTTAATATTTTGATATTTTTTAATATTTTTATAATTTGATAGTATCTTATGTAATTAACTTATGTGAGGCAAAAACTGATAGAATTACCAGGAGAAGCAGACGAATCCACTATTATAGCTGGAACCTTCAGAACCTCTCAGTAACTGATAGGTTCAGCAGAGTGAAAATCAGTTAAAGATGACAGTGACGTGCACCATCAATTAACTTGATCTAATTGGTATTTATAGAATACTCAACCCAACAACAGCAGAATACAAATTCTTCTCAAGCTCACATGGAACATTTACCAAGGAAGACCATATACTGGGACACAAAACATATCTTTAAAGAATTAAAAGAATAGAAATCAAATTATGTTCTTAGATCTCTGGAAATAAACTTGAAATCTGTAACAGAAAAATAGCTATAAAATCTCCCCAAATTTGGAAATTAAATAACACATTTCCAAATAACCCATAGGTCAAATAAGAAATTATAGAGCAATTTGAAAAATATTTTGAATTAAATAAAAATGAAAACAGCTTATCAAAATTGGTGGAATGCAGTGAAATCCATTCTTAGAAATTTGTAGTATAGGGTGTATATATTAGAAAATAAAAAAGTTTTAAAATCAGTAAAAAGTTTCCAACTTAGGAAAGTAGAAAGGAAAATAAAATTAAGACTAAAGCAAGAAAAAATAACAAAAAATAAAATGGAAAACAGGAATATTAAAAACAGGAAAACAATACATCAAAATCAAACCAAAAGTTAGTTCTTTGGAAAGATCTATGGAAAGGTTTAGCAGTCATAAACCTCTAGCCAAGCTAACCCAGAATAAAAGAAAGGGCACAACTTACCAATATCAGAAATGAAAGAGGGGTTGTTATTGCTGATCCCGTGAATATTAAGATGATAATAAAGAAATATTACAGACCACTCTATGCCTACAAATTTGATAAATTAGATGAAAATGAATCATTTCCTTGAAAGACACAAACTATCAAAACTCCACTAGGATAAATAGACACCTGGAATAACTAAACAAGATTTTGTGGTATTGATAAAAGAATAGACACATAGATCTATGGAACACAACTAAGAGCCCAGAAATAGACCCTTACAAATGTAGTCAACTGATTTTTTTAAAGGCACAAAGATGATTCAAGGGAGAAAATATTATCTTTTCAACAAATGGTACTAGAATGTTGGAAATGCAAACATGAAAAATTGAATCTAAACACAAACTTTAAGCATTACCCACAAATTAACTCAAAATTGATCATAGATCTAAATGCAAAATGCAAAACTATAAGACATCTAGAAGGAAACATATATAAAAATCTATATGATCTGGATCTTGGTGATGAGTTTTGAGATACAACACCAAAAGCAAAATCCATGAAAAAAGGATGTTAGACTTTATTAAAATTAAAAACTTCTACTCCGTGAAAGATACTGTTAAAAGAAGGAATAATCAAGCCACAGACTGGGAGAAAATATTTGCAAAATATATATCTGCTAGGACTTATTTGCAAAATATACATCTGCAAGGATTTATATTCAAATAATTCTTAAAACAATAAGAAAACAACGTAGCCAAATTTGATCATAGGCAAAGGATCTGAACAGATACCTCATTTGGAAAAATACACAGATGACAAATAAGGGTATGATAAAATGTTCATCACGATCTGTCACTGGGAAATGGAAATTAAAACAACGAGATAGGACTACAAACCTATTTGAATATCTAAAATCCAAAACTTGAGAGTACCAGTTGTGGGTGATGTTGAGGAGAACACTCTCAATGCTGGTGGGAAACGGTACAGGCACCTTGGAAGACAGCTGGACATTTCTTATAAAGCTAAACATAATCTTACTTTATAATGTAGTAATCATGCTACTGGATGTTTACTTAAATTTTCATAAATTTATGTCCATACAAAATCTTGCACACAAAGGTTTGTAGCAGCTTTATTCATAATTGCCAAAAAACTGGGAGCAATGCCATTGCCCTTCAACAAGAAGTGAATACGTAAATAAACTGGGATACTTTCATACAATGGAATACTATTCAGTGATAAAAAGGAATGAGCTATCAATGCATGTAACAATGTGATGAATCTTTAATGCATATTGCCAAGTGAAAGAAGCCAGTCTGAAAAGTCATTATACTATATGATTCAATTTATATGACATATTGGGAAAGGTAAAATTCTGCAGATGGTAAACAGATCAGTGGTTGCTAAGGGGTTCAGTGGCAGGAGAAGTGTTGAAAAAATAAAGCACCAGGGATCAATTTTAGAACTGTGAAATTATTCTATATGGTACTGCAGTAGCACATGACACTAGGCATTTGTCAAAAAGTTTAGGACTTTACAGCATGAAGTGAACCTTAACATATGCAAAATTTAAAAAAATAATCAACTGGGAAGAGAGGGAATTCTAGCATGGAAAAATAAACTAATTTTATTACAGATATATGAATGAAATAAACTCATTGAAGGGGATGTGGGGGAAAAATTGACCTAAGTAACTTTGAAAATGAGCAAAGACTATAAGACTAAAAACAGAGGAAACTAAAGAATATTTTACTGTAGTTGATAAAGCTGTTTCCCATGGTAACAGCATTCTGAACAATCTCTGAAACTACTATGTACGTGTATTTGAATTGAACAATTAAGTAAATGAATAAGAGATGGTGGAGCTAGGTTTTCTCACTGATGTTGGGAGGTTTTAGACAAGCAAGGAGAGAAAACTACAATGACCTATTTAGTAATGAAGTAGAATTAGAGACATCAGTAGGAAGTTGTATTTAGCTTAAGACAAATACAGATGGTGATATATAGAAATATTTATACATATATGTACATATACGAGTCAGTATATAGACATAGATTTCCTTGCTCTGTCAGCTGAGAGGGCTTAGGAGAAATGATACTCTAGTAGCAATAAGGAAACCTAGCAACCACACTCCTAAAGTGTGCCTACAACACAATGACTTATGTTCAGCCGGTTCAGTATGGAAAGAGGAATAAAGAGTATGTTTATAATGGAAAAACCTGACAAACGCTACCTCATTCAGGTGATCAAGGTCAACATCAATAGTGATAAGTCATGTCGATAATGGTAAATCTTACATAACGAGGTAAGAGCAGCCCTTTACCTCTGTGGGCTTCCTCCTAAAAACCCACAGTCTTCATCTAATCATGAGACAACCGAGGGGAATTCTACAACACACATGGCCAGCATTCTTAAAATTGTTAAGATAGAAGAAGCCAATCCCTTAAATTAGTATATATTATATTTTAAATGAATCATAGTTTACCTTACAGTACCTTACAGTACTGATTTGATTATGAAACTTTTTTAATTACTATTTACCTTACAGTACCTTACAGTACTGATTTGATTATGAAACTTTTTAAATTACTATTAATGAGGAACACCAGAAATAAATTTCATGAAAATATATGAATTTAACACATTTTGTATTTTATAACAGAAGAAAATTAATTCACTTTGCAACTATGACAAATATTCATATTTTCAGTCAAGGAATAAAGCTTTAGTTAATGGTCCCTTTTGTATTTCAATTATGCACGAAAAGATAATACACTGATTTACCAAATGATATTTTCTTCAGTCATCAAGTATTCTATCACTTTTAGAAAACTGGTACATTTTAAGGGCACTTTTTATCTATAATTAAGTGTGGACTTGATCAAATATTATTTAAAAGATCAGGTTTTATGTAAGTTAAAAATTCAATTCTTTTTTCTTTTTTTTAAAACATTTTGTTTATTTATTTGCTGCATTGGGTCTTCGTTGCTGCCTGCGGGCTTTCTGTAGTTGTGGAGAGCCAGGGCTACTCTTTATTGCAGTGCGCAGGCTTCCTATTGTGGTGGCTTCTCTTGTTGTGGAGCACGGGCTCAAGGCATGTGAGCTTCAGTAGTTGCGGCTTGTGGGCTCAGTAGTTGTGGTGCATAGGCTTAGTTGCTCCTCGGCATGTGGGACCAGCGGATTCTTAATCACTGTGCCACCAGGGAAGCCCCTCAATTCTTTTTTCAAAGCTATGAATAGTTTTTCTCTGATTCAAATGCTTTTCAAATGCTTGAAAAATTATCAAGGTAATATATACATAATTTAAAAGTAAAGGACCACTTTAGATTCATAATGAAAAACAGCTTTTCAGTGTTAATCACCAGACTCGTAAGGCCAATTCCTTACAGGTAACCCGTTTCAAATAATTTAACTGTTCATTCTAGAATGTCTATCCACAAAATGCCTGTAATGGTATTTTTGATCCCAGATTATTTATTACTGGATTATACATTATTCAATATTATCTATCGATTTTGCATTATGTAAATAGTTTTTATTTCCATTTATTCATGGAGTTTAATACCTACTCATTTTAATTTGCTGGGTTATCTTTATAACTAGGCTTGTACTATTTACTTTGACAGCCTCTGAAATAGTTTTCCAGTAGTGGAACCTCTCAGATAATTGATCAGTTTCATTTTCCCGCCCAGACAGTACCCTCCTGGGCTCTTGATTCTCTTTCGCAGATTTGATCTGCTTCATAGCTATGAGTTCCTGGAATTTTCTTTCACTGTTATCCTAAGTATTATTCATCTTTTTCTTCCAGTGCCTATGTTTTGGACCATATCTCTTTCTTTCTTGGTGCATTCCATTTTTTTTTTGTGGAACATAATCACAGCGGTTTCCCAGGGAAGTTGCATGGGAGGAAAATTTTTGTAAACCATGAAAACAATCTCCTCACTCTTGATTAATTGTTTGGCTGGATATGGGCTCCTAGCTTGAAAATAAATTTTACTTTAAATTCTGAGGGCATTTGCCTCGTTGTTTCTTAGATTTTTTCTGTTGCTGTTGAGAAACACGATGCCATCCTGTTGCCTGATCTTCTGTGTAGGATTTGTTTATTTCACCCATTCTTCCGCCTTTCTGCATGTTTACTGATGGTGTGATTTGATAATGATCCATTATACAGAATTTCCACCCTTCTCTTCTCATTTTATACATCCCCCTTTTCTGAGAAAATGTGTCTTCAAGTTTTGAATCTATCTAGGATTCTGCAGCATGCATAGGCTTACTGCTTGGTAACATCCCCTCTGCAGTCACTTGGAATTTGGATTGCTCAGTTGGGTAAAAACCTCACCAGCTTTCTACTGCTCCCAAATTATTCATGTATCTTGTCCTTTATTGTATGTTTCCTTTTGCGTTTGGTTCTTGTACAATTATAACTTTTTCTCATTTAAGTAAACCTCAGTAAGGGAGAAGACATGAATGTATGCTTTCAAACTGCCACTTTTAATTGCAAGTTTATTAATCACCTTTAAATGTATTTTACTAATATAGAGGTTATTATAGGATGTTCAATTAAGTTATTGTTCATATCTCCTGTTATTTTTCTGTTTTTCACTTTACCTTTATTAAAGAAATTAGCTCCAAGTTTGGGCCTTTGATATATAAACAATATATAATAGTTATTAACATGTATGATAGCAATCATTAATCTGGTGAGATCAAGCAAAACGCTGTTTTGAAAAACAAATTATTTTAGAAAATTGAAGTTTACTTTTCAACTTATTGAAAATCAGTTCATTATTTTTTGGGTGAAAATCTCCCCAAATACAATGATTATTTACTTTCTGTCTTAAACTGAATCACATATACTAAATACTCTTTCAGCTACTGCTGATAATCTTTATTGATTGTGGATATCTAAAAATTAGTTGATTTACCCCACAGCAAGAGTAACAATTCAGGTGCAGCTGAAATATGCAGGGCTGTTTGTTATGAATATACCACCAGATCACCATTAAGTTAATATTTTTTTCTCTTGTCTTTGTTATCTGTGCCTATAGTGATAATTCCTGTAGGCTTCTTTTTAAATCCTTTATTCTCTACCAGAGTCTAATGACTAAGGAAAAATCAAATAAATTTGTAAGTAAAGATATTTATTTTGCTGACAATGAAGCCTGTTATTCTGGGACTAAGGGTTCATGTTTAAATAAAATAATGGGCTGTATAACAGATGTTTTTGTCAGAGATTCCCCCTCCATTTTTCTAGGTTCCAAGATGAGTTCTGATTGCTTCTTAACAGGGTTTTAACTTCATCTCTGTTTCTCGTCTGGATATTGTAATTATTAATGTATCCTTGTTGACAAAGTTGAATTGTGATAAGCAGGATTTCTCTTAGTGATAAAATAAAACAATTTTAATAGTTTATATAGCACTTACTACAAAATAATAGTTAAAAGCACAGACTTTGAGTTAAACATTTGTCTCAGCTCCACGTCTAATTGGCTGTGTGGTTTATTGCAAGACATTTAAACTTTCTAAATTTTGGTTTCCTCATTTTTAAAAGAAAGATAATAATTTCTTTGATACAGGATTTTAGTAAAGGTCAAATCAAATAGCCCACAGCAAACTGCCTCACATGTAGTAATATCTCCATAATCACTGGCTGTTATTTTATTACTGTTTTATATCAAGAATTAACTAGGTGTTGGTGAGGAAGAAAACAGTTGAAGCTGATGCCTTAATGGAATATTTCTTCATTCTCCATTTCACGATAGTGATATTTAATCAATCTCAGTAGACTAAGACGATTAATCCTAGGACAGAGGTGGTAGATGCATGAGGTTTGCATACAAACTGATCTGGATTTGAGTTCAGGTTCTGCTACCTTGTAGCTGTTAATTAGGACAAGTTATTTAACATCCCAAAGCCTCAGTTCCCTCAAACATAAAATGATTATTTTAATAATATGTTTCTCATTTGGTTGTCATGGTTGTGTGAGAAAATGACCATAAAATGACTAATACTGTCTGTTTCACAAATAAGTGCATAATACATGATTTTAAGAATATTAATATTTATTCTCATAACCAAATGCAAAATTTTAATTAGTTAATGCTGTATATGTTAACCATGATTTGTCATTTGAAAATAATAATACATGCAGAAATTTGATTTTGTATACACACTTTGTGAAAAATATCTCAAGTTTAAGTGTTTACTATAATTATCTCTGGTCTTTAAATCACATGTTTTGAGAGCTGTCTCTTCAGGGGAATGTTTTCAATAACATGGAGGGATTCTATTTTTAGCCACCAATTCAAGAAATATATCCTATACCTCTGAGAAGAAACCTGTTTATAGCAATTTTTAGTATGGATTCTGCTTTTTCTCTGAGATGTAGATTTCGCCTTCTTTTCTAACAGAATTCTAGAGATTCCCCACATTCTCCTTCTTATCCTAAGTCTCCTGAATGTGGATGTCCAAATTAGTCTCCAGGATCCTACAATGAAGTTGGTGCAAAGCTTTTTTCTTTATTGCTATGAATCCTAACAATCTAAATTTTACTGTCTAATATCTAAACAAAAGCAAGTTGCACTTTCTATAAAATAATGTGAAATTACTCCTTACATCTCTTCCTTGGCAAGTCAGTATGTCCAAAATGTATGCATAGTTTTCTCCATGATATTGACACACAAATGATTCAGTGAATTGGGTATTTTAAGAAAATTAGATTAATCATACCGCATTTTGAAGACTAGATAATTGGTTACTTTAATTTACACTTTTTTATAACATATTTTAGTGGCATTTCCTAGGCAGAAACCTTTTAGGAACAGTCATATTTTTTATTTATCAGACAATTTAATAGAACTTTACAACGGAAGAATATTTCTTTGCAAATGCAAGTTATCATTACTTTCCATGGCTGAAACAGTATAAGACTTAGGATTAAATCAAATAATCAGGATTTTTCCAAATAACCCAGGGCTTATATGAGAATTAACACATAATAAAAACTGGAGAATTTGTTTAAATGTTCTAAATTTGGGTCATTTCCCATGTAGAGAAATAACTTATATTAGTTCATATAGTAAAAAGGAACACAAAAATAATACTTAATGAGATACGAGTCAGAGACAGCTCCACCCACGGTAGACAGTAATTTGTGAACAAACATGCATACAAGTAGGAATGTAAAAGAATAGTGATGAGAAAAAAGTGAATAATATGTAAATACTAAGGAGGAAATGAATGAATATGTAAAACTTTTACAGGTTTCCCCTTATATTGTCTTCAATATTTTGACACAGCTTCTGTTTTGTCACATTTTCACAAGGAGTGAATTTTCCATAATAGCAAGTAAGGATTATACAAACTGTATTTCCTATTTGTTGAAACTGTTAAAAAGTTACAATGTTAAAAATAATTGCTGAATGCAAAACTCAATGAAGTAAATTTAAAGATCATCCACTGAACTATCTTATTTTATGGACGAGCAAACAGCAGGGTTGACTGAAGTTGTGGAAGTCGTCTTGTGAGTTACTGGTGGACCTGGGGATGGAACCCATGTGTTCCAGCTTTTCTGCCTGCATCACCCTGTAGCCACTTACAGCAAAATGCTTCCATCTATCTGTGCTTTTTGAACAAGCTTTTAAAATCTCTTTCTTTCTCCACCAACCCATTTTCCTCTCTCCATAGCAAAACTTCTTAACAAAGTTGGCTATATCACTTGTCTCAGCACTAGGGTGAATGAAACTCGGAGAGTGTGCAAGACTAGTCATTACAGTGCAAAATAAAAAATAAAATTAGCACTTCCACTTACATTTACTTTTATTATAAGAAAACAAAGAATTAAATTTCCTGAACAATTTATGTCAAATATCAGTCAGATATGTTGGATGAAAATCCCTCTCAGTTTGTTCAGAGTAATTTTAGGTCTTTCCTGTCCTCTTTCACTTTCAAAATTGGTCCAGTTTGGACAATAAGTTATATGGTCCACATATAATTTGCGTCTATGGATACATAAAAATACTCTGATAGAACAGTGGGAGTTTGAGAGCCTGGAAGGGTCTACTTGATCACTATTTCTCATTTGATCATTTCAGTGTATTTCAACATATTGTTATTAATGAAACATAACAAAAATGGCAAGTGGCTAAAAAATATTACTGGCACACCCCCAAATCTATAGTTCTACTTTTGCAATCATGATGTAAACATGAAGAAAACCTCAGAAAAAAGCAGAGGGGGTACTTTCAACCTTAAAACGTCTAAAGCTATTTGTCAGCCCCACTATATGATGAAAGCTGAAAAGAAATGAACTATGGAAATTACTAAGAAGATTTCTTGAAATATTAATTTACATTATTATTATTCATTTGGACTCTTGCCCTAGGAATTTATATTAACTATTTGACGTATAAACTGTCATGATTGGCAAGGTATTTGAAATTAAAAATCCATAAAATACTTACCTTCCAATTGTTTTGCAAAAATATTTAGCAAGTCAATTCTTAACCCAAGTATTTTACAAAATATCACTAAATATCACGAATTTCATTAAGCTTTAGAATAGTAATAAATAGTTGGCATTTTTGAACACTTATTATGTCCCAGGGAATGTTTGAATATTTAACATATATTAATTCATTTGGTCTTTAAAACAACTATAGAGGGTAGAAATGACTTATCCACCTTTTAATTGATGATGTAACTGAATAACAAAGATTTTAAATAATTTTCCCAAGGCCACACAGATATTCTTTGTTGGAGGCATTCTGGGGGATTTTTTTAAATTATATTATTGGTGTAGTATTTTAATATAATTCAAATAAAAGCATTTATCGTGTAAGGCATTTTAGATTGACTTTTTTTTGGTCCATACAAATGAAAAATGAGAACGATCACCTCTATTTTTGAGGTTTAATCTCCAGATTTATTTGCAGACATATGAAATAAACATATCTAAGTTTTTTCATTGTAGCGTTGTTTGTAATGGCAACACTTGGAAATAACCCTAATATTCATTATTTGAAGATTAAACAAATTACAGCAAAAAAATATTTTTAAAAAGTCAGCTATACAAAAGAATTAGGACATGTCTTAAACAAATATATTAAGTGGCGAAAAGTGAAATACAAACAATGTGTATAGTCAACTTTTTAAATAAAAGTTGGAAATAATTTATAGTTATATTGGTATGTACATTCATAAAGACATTATGGGAGTTAAAAAAAGGGGGGGGAGGGAAAGGGAGGGATTAATAACAGTGTTTACCTTGGGCATCTTTGAGGAACAGGGCTGGTTGGCTGGGGAACTGGGATTAAAGGGAGGTTTTCACTTTATATTTTTGGCTTATTAACTATGGTCTCAGATTGCCTATCAAAATTAAATTAGCTAAAAATTTGAGGCTATTAAAACTATTGTATCACAACTGATCATACTGGCAATGAGAAGTAAACAAATTTCAGAAAAGAAATAGCCATGGTAGAAAATTAAGAATGAGAGATAGGGGATGAAAGCAATATTTTTCCTGTTCAAGTGGCTCAAGTGTCAGGACCCTTGACGGCAAAGTAGAGGAATGGAATGTGTCTTGTCATGAACAACAGATTAAGTTAGATTTTTTTTTGACAAAAGATAATAATAATGGAGGAATCAAGCTCTTTCAAGTGCATTTATTGTATGAAGATAATGGCTACTCTAAAACTGTCAAAATAGTTCCCTTTGTTACACAGTATGATCTCAATATGACCAAAGTGATATTTAGTTTTAATTTGGGGCAAAATGAATTGCAAATTAGTTGCAGAATTATTCCTGGCATATTAGGGATTACCTCACCAGTGATAATTAGAAAGGAAGCTTACATCAACTCTAAAAATAATCATAGACTTCACAAAACATGTTATTATATTTCTGAAAAGATTCCAAAATGAATGCAAGTGGTAAGTCTCCCAATGATTACAATGGAAAGGGGCATTGCTATTGTAAGTGTTCATATATTGGTTGAGGATGAATTGTTAGTGTGAACAATTGTTTATGAAAAGCATTTAAAAATTATTTTCTTCTAACGTGTCTTTGAAACTGCAATAATGTCCTAGAAGCATTCATTGGTATAATGGAAATCAGCTTTAATTTTTTAAAACATTTTTAAAGGGTTTTCTTTTTTTTTGGATGTGGACCATTTTTGAAGTCTGTATTGAATTTGTTACAATATTGCTTCTGTTTTATGTTTTGGTTTTTTGGCCCTGAGGCATATGGAATCTTAGCTCCCTGACCAGGGATGGAACTCTCACCCACTGCATTGGATGGTGAAGTCTTAACCACTGGACTGCCAGCGAAGTGCCTCAGCTTTAATTTTAACTTTAATTTTTCTCTTTTTCTTTTTTTCTCTTTCTCTTTTTTTTTTTTTTTTTCTTTTCGTTCACACCACACGGCAGTTGGGATCCCAGTTCCCTGACCAGGAATCAAACCCGTGCCCCCTGCAGTGGGAACGCAGAGTCTTAACCACTGCACTGCCACGGAAGTCCCCTAACTTAAATGTAACTTTAATTTAATCTAAGGAGCTAGTGTATCCCTTGAATGAAAATCTGGGCAAATCCCATGAAGTCTTTGATTTCTCTTAGGCCAGAAGTTGTCCTTAAAAGATATTAGTGGTCTAAAAATTCAGAGGCTCAGTTTCATTAATAATCAAAACCTGAAAATTCATTTACACATATTCTTTTTATCTCAATTTTGTGGATACCTGAAGTGGAAAAAGGACGTATTTGGCATCTTTTTGTTTTCCCTGCTTGAGTTTCTATCTGTTCTTTATCTTATTAACTGTGGACGAAGGGATGGAGAAGGAGTGGTGTCAGGAGAGGCCTCATGGACCAACACCATCCAAGATGGCACGGCTCACCCCCTCATCCCTTGGCTGCTGTCTAAAAAGCTTCTTCTTCTCATGAGCATCTCCATGTTCTCTTGAAAAGATTCACTCTTCCTGATCATCTTTTACCTGCAGGTCCTTCTTTTGATGTGGACAAATGGATCTTTTTCAGCTCAGCATTTACAGCTTTGTTCTCAGCTTCTGGAAACAGAGCTCTTCCTCCAACATTAGTATCAGTGTTTCCCTCCAGGTATCCTCTGGATAACATCTAGAAATAGCTCATTCCAGCATGCTGCTGCAAGTAGCCCATGTAAAACATTGGAAAATATTCAAATTTGCTCCAGAAAATTCTGGGAGCTCCCCAGGGAAGCACCATTTCTGTGTTCGCCATCAGAGGGTCCAGTCAGACCGTCTCTGGCCCCTTAAACTTCAGATTGTTTGCATCGTGTCCACAAAATCATGAGGCCATATATTAAACTCTCTAATTAGTTGTACTAAATCCCATTGAAGCCTTCTTTCCTAGGCTGATGAGGGGAGAAGCATTTCCTATATTACCCCTTAGAATGGATGTGGTAGGGAACCACTGACTGAAACCACCCACTCTGGCCAGGCATAGTAATAACTGCTTGTATGAGATGTCTCACAACAGGAGGTCCTGATAAGGAACGTGGTGCTGCCACCAAAAACTAACTAGGAGAATTAGGGAGGGGCCAAAAGAAGGGAAGAGATGCCAGCCCATAATATGTCCTGCCAACCTCCCAGAAACCCTCACGCTGGAATCCATCTTGGCTAAGAGATGCATGTGCCACTGGGAAGGACACCTGAGTCAGACCAAATATGGGCACAAGCAACATGATTGGCCAGAGACAACCCGGAGACTAACCCCATCACCGTAAACGCTGAGACTAAGAGCCACATGGCAGAGCAGTTCTCCAGGGTTCCCTTACCCCACTGCTCTCCACCCTCCCGCCCCTTCCCAATAAAGTCTTGTGCTTTGTCAGCACATGCGTCTCCTCAGACAATTCATTTCTGAGTGTTAAACAAGAGCCTACCTCAGGGCCCTCATATGGGGTAAGTGGTAGGGTTAAAAAGCCCACCAAGTCTCTCCAAAATCTTCTCCAAACTTCCAGTTATATTCTCATTTTCTCCAAACCTCTTATGTAGGCTGCAGGTGGTGGTCAGCCAAGTGTCACATAGCTAGTTGTCTTTCATCTCTTTTACCAAGTCTTGTATAATGGCCTCCCTTTCACCTCCTTTCCATTGCCATGGAGCCTAATCTGAAAAATGAGGCAATCATAGTTCAATTTCTGTATCCTGTCACCCTTGCTAAGCTTAGGGGCATGCAAAGCAAATGAACAGAGCTCCGATTTTGGTTCATGACTGGAATTTCACAGGTTGACCTTGAGAAGACGCTGTGTTCCACTATAATTCCGGATATTGCTGGTATGTTTTATAGGCATATTTGTGTGAAATATTTTTTATCTGCTGATAATAAATTAATGATAGAATATTATAGTATAGAAATAAATATTTTAACATAAAATAGAGATATTTAAAATGAAAGGACATTTTATTTTTGTAGCTAGAAGAGCATTACTGTTTAGGGAAGTAAGATAATGTGGCTTTTAAAGCCTTTATCTGAAATCCATTCAAATTATTTTAGTGGGATTTAGTTAGATTATCCACCCCTAAGAGACCACTAAGTGTTACTCTGAGCACAAATGAAAGATTGGCTTCCTGCCAGTCTTCTTGACTGACGTTGATGGGACGATAAAGCAGTCAGCATCTGCCTGTTCTTCTACAGGACATTATGTTACCACCTCATTTGTGTCACAATCACTTGGAGTTTATTATCACTGTTTCCAATCCTAGGTAAAGACTCCTGACAGCACCAGAGTAGTTCAAACATTTTAGACGTTTCTACTGTGAGATAAAGGATTCATGTCAGGTAAGGATACAGTTTTAAAGGTACCTTAGGGATTGGTCCGTTAGACAGGTTTTCTCTATAAAAAATAGAAAGAGGTACTGTAATGAAAACCATTTGGGCAGATACTGGATTGAATGCCAGATTCAGGACTTCAAAGAAATGCAAATCAGCCAAGCCTGAAGCTTCACTGTAAAGTCATCGCTACCTTGGGGAAAGCCCAGTCCTCTAAAGAGAGAAGAGAATGGAGAGGGCTGCAGCATAGACCTACTGATCTCGGGTGGCCTTGGCCCGCAGCTGCTTGAAGCAGGGTTTTGGTTCCCTGCCAGTGATTGAGGTCGGGTCGCGGTGGTGAGAGCACCGAATCCCAGCCACTAGACCGGTGGTCAGTGACAAGGCTCTGGCTCTATGGCTTTGCAGCAAAGAATTCTCACAAAGTCAGAAAGTAATGAAATAAGTATTTATTAGGAAAAAAAGTAGAGTACGTGTGGATAAATACATGGGCAGGCTCAGAGAGAGAGCCGTGCCCTCGAGGCAGTTTGAATCGCTTGTATAGGGCATTTCTTCCATGATTCCTTTGACCAATCATTTTGATTTGCTTGGTTCAGAGTCCATATTTGGTGTATCTCAGGATTTCCCATGTGTGTGTGCATCTCTTAGCTGAGATGGATTCTACCTAAGAGGCCTATGGGTAGGTTTGGCCACTTGGCATCACTCCTCTTTTGACCTCCAAGGAGCCTTTCTGTGCACGTGTAGTTGGGGGAGGTCTCCTAACTTCGAGAATAAGGAATACGTAGTCTTTTATCTTCTATCTGGGCAGAGCCCAGCCTCCTCTCTCAATTATCCTGTTATTCCCATCTGGGAGTACTGATCCACAGAGAATGAACGCAAACTGTTTGCCCTGAGATCACATCTGTCTCCTGCCTCACTACCTCTTAGGTTTTTTTCCTTGGCCCATCCTCTTCCTACTCTCACATCCACTTCCTACCTGATTCACCTTATTACTCAGCATGAAATTTCTCTTTATTATATACTTCTTTTTATGAATTTAATCACATTAATGTTTTCTCTAAACCCACCACACCCATTCCTAAATTTCTATGCTTAACAAATTGTACAGTGACATAACTCTCCAAAGCTTAATAGGTAAGAATTTAAGATCCTGCCTTTTGACAAGCTTGGCCACTTCCACATTTTATGAGATGGATGAACTGGATGGGGTTCTTAACCTCTGAAATCTCCAGTAAGGAATTTAGACTTAAAATTACAAAGAACAATTAAGGGTTTTCGTATGACATGTTCAGGGTTGTGCTTCATGATGAAAATCAAGTAATAGTATATTTAGAGTGAAAAGAAGTTGGGTCGAATAAATGAATTATGAGTCTTTAGGAAAAGCCGTATAGGAAGTAAATAAGAAGGATGGATTTGAAAAGCTCTGGTGAAAATGATGGAGTGCCGACTACTAGAGATTCAATGAAGGAAGCATCATAGAAATCTCACCTACCCAACAAGGAAACAAAATGGCAATAGCTAGTGTAGATGGAAATTTAATAATGAATCACTGCTTTATGACTTTGCCCAAGCATAGATTACTCTTCTTTTAGGTGTTATGTTTAATAATACAGGGTAAAATGTTTAATATTCATTGCACAAGAGATGTACCAAGGATCTAACACTTTCTATATAATTATCTTTCTTTGAGGTGATTAGTCCTAACTCTTCTGCACTTGGCATTTAATTTCTGTGTTGCTTTGGGACACATTGACATTGTTATTTTTAATTTAACTTGATTTTTGTTACATTTATTAACAATGCCTTTCCAATAACATACAGATTTTAAAGGAATTTCTGTGACTCTCATAACACTAAAATAAAGTACTTGATTGATTCCCACATATGTGAAAAAGCTGGCATGTAATTGTCTTCACACTCATTTTTATAGAATATCTCAATTAACACTGAATCTCATTTAGAGGAGATTACATAGATTCCTTCATTCTATCAACTGGATATGTGTTCCATTGGCAATAAATACTAATTGATTGACAGTATTCAATAAGAGTTTTCCCCAGTGAAAATATCTCATCTTCTTGCTAAATTTAAGGTAAAAATAACACATTTTGAAATTTTAAGTGAACTTTCACTCAGATTTTATGTATACATATATACATACTTTTGAACTTTTAAAATTTTAATAGCCTTTTAGTTGCTTCTTGTATCCCATTATGTATCTTGGATTTATTTTTTGACCTGCTGTAGTATATCTTCTAGTGGAATTTTTGGACAAATTCTGCATGAGGTAAGCCTTTTAAATACTTACATATTGAAAATATTTTTACTTTACCCTTTATCTTGAAGTGATAGTGTGAAAGGATACAGAATTATTGGGTTAATTTTTTTTCTCAGCATTTCAAATATATCGCTCTATTGCCTTTTCATGTTCAGTATTTTTAACAAAAGTACACTATCAATCTGGAGGTCATTTCTTTGTGTATAGTCTAACTCTTCCTCTGGAAGTTTTTGAATTTCCCTCTTTATCTCATGTTAAAGAATTTCATCAGTGTGGTCTAAGGGTGGCCTTTCTTTAACCCAGAAATATTTGTTCATTTTTCCAATCTGAAAAATTATGGTTTTCCTCAGACCTGAGGCATTTTAGACGATTATTTTTAAAAAGTTCCTCCTTTGCTGGTTATTCGTGCTCACTTCTTGCCACTACTATTGGTGAATATTGGAATTTCTGGTTCTGTTCTCCACATCTCTTCACATTTCTTTCATACCCTTCATCTCTTCATCTGTTTGGGCAGCGATCTGAAGGAAATTGAACATGTGGCTTGAATGATCAGCGCAATAATATTTTCATTGGCCATGTGCCAATTTGCAATTGTATATCAAATTTTTTATTTTAAAATTTGTTTCAATAATACTTAATTCCCAAGAATGCTATTTTTCATAACCAGATAGTCTTGATTTATTGACGAATGATACTGTCTTATCTCTCTACAAATAATTACATGGTAAAAATATAAACTTTAACAGAATAAAATAGGTTTGGAAAAAAAACATCTTGTAACCCAGATGAAATAAACTCAAATTTATATCTAGAATATGCAAAGAGTTTCTCAGAAATTGAAAAGGATAAATAACCAACCCAAATAAAAATTGGCAGCAAATATGCCCATATAATTTATGAAAGAGGAAATCCAAAAGCTTAAAAAAATAAGTTAAAAAAGTAAATCCAAATGCCAAAAAGCAACCCATGATAGCTGTTTTGCTAATTGATAATAATAAAATTAAATGATAATATTCTATCATTCCATAATCATCGAATTAGCAACAATAGAAAGAGTTATAGTACCTATTTCATGATGGAGTGGGGAAGGGCTTGTGAGGAAAGAGTGGTTTCACATATGCCTGATGGAAATGTAAAGCGTTATAGCCTTTTTTGGAAAGCAGTCTGACAATATCTCCTAATATTCAAAATATATTAAGAGCTTTGACTCAGATATCCCATTCCTAGGAATTCATCACATGGAAACAAAAGCATTAATAAGTAGAAAAACATTTACATAAGTATGCTTACCTGGTAATTGATAAAGATAAATTAGAAAGAAGTGACTGGATATCAATACAGAAAATGAATAATAAATTAAGGCACAGCTACTCCATGACATGTTTTACATTTATTAAAAAAATAAATTCAAGCTGTACAAGCTAATGTGAAAGGGTTTTCACAATACACTGCTAGGAGAAGATTAGATAAAGAAAAATATATTAAATAATCATATTTTGTTATTAATGACCGAAACCTCCTCTATGTATGCTAATTTGTACATCTGAATTTGCAAGAGAAAGAGAAAAACGAGTTGTAAACATGAGTTACCTCCTTGTGTTGGAGTGCAGAGGGTCTGATGTAAGAAATCATAAGAGCAGAAGAAGGAGGAAGACAGAGTAAAGAAAGAGGAGGAAAGAAAACAAAAGTTGAATGTATTAAATAAGTAAAACATGGAAAACGTCATTTCTTGAGAATAGAAGTATGCTTTCAAAACAGGTCCTAAAAAACTGGTTAGCTTTATCAAATTTTATAGTCACATATATTCTTGTGGAATAAATTTACATTTTCTCAACAGATATCAATTGTTTGGCTAAATCAAACTAAAGTCATTGTTGACAGCTTGGAGCTTTTTGAGTGGAAATCCACGGAGACTTACTCAAGTACTGGAAAAGAGTCTTTGCATAGTAATGTATTTTAGGATCCTGTTGTAAGAAAAATGTCCTGAGCCACAGCCACCAAGGTCTTTCTGTGTTCTCCCATGGACAGTCCTACTCAATGGACTTTCCATGTGCTCTGACATTTATGTGAAGATCAACTGAATTACAGGTTTTCTTTGTCTTTTGGATGATAAAATCAGCTTTGTGGTTGTATTTTGGAACTATTTTATTCTAATCAAGACATTATAATATTTTGAATAAAATTCTATATTTTAAAAAATGTCCTTATTTTTAAGGCATCTTCTGCTCAATGCAGTGAACTAGTAAAAGTTTCTTCCTTTCTCCAGAGAGGACCTCTTGGGTCACAACTGATCACATCAGCAAGTGACTCTGAACTGTGATATTTGCCACTAATAAAATTTTTATCAATCAAATGCCTCTGGAAATGAAACTAGGCTGGAATGGAGATATTACACTACCTGAAATAGCTTCCTAGTAACAGTCAGTATATAGAGGAACTGCCTCTCCTTCTGTTCCCTAGAATGAATTCATTCTACAAGGGTATTCAGAAAGAAATTTCTTATTCTCAGTAAGAAAAAAGTATGTTCTCTTGGTAACTCCTGGTAGGAATTCCTTGGCTGCCATTCAAGAAGAGGACCAAGTTGCAAAGACGCCCTTTTCAGTGAAACAGGCATCTACACGTGGACTTAACTCATCCATAAATAAGCAGAAGGAATATTTCCTTTCTGTCACTTGGGAGCCACATATGAATTTGACTTCTGCCTACTGCTTGTTCATGGGCAGGCCCAGACCAAGTGGGGAACAGGGAAGGCCAGGCACAATGACTCATTCAGGCCTGAACACAAGGAAGGAAATGCTCGATGGTCAAATGCTATGTGGAGTTCCACTCAGAGCACCGCACATTTCCCTGAAACTTGCTTAGGAAAATATTCTAATGCTGTTTTTAGTGCATTCTATTTGTCATCCTGAAACACAACACATTAGCTGCTTTGAACTCCTGGGCACTAAAAATATTTAAGTTACATAAGCAGATGGAGGGAAAGACTAAATGGAGCTTTTAATTCAACACACTCAAAAGCATCTCCTTATTGCCCTAACGAATAGTGCAGCTCTTGTAAGCAACGATGGAAAGCCCTCCAGACAGCCAGCCCATATTGGACAGTGCAAAGGAGCAGCGAAACCAAGATAAACAGCTGTGCATATTTTCTCCTGCTGGAATGAAAAGCAATGTTTTGCAAAAATATATACTCTTTTTCCTATTACTATTACAATTCTTGCATGACTTTCATGTCTAATGGTTGGCTCGCTCAGGCTTCCAAAATGTTTGAGGGTAGAAGGAAAACAGAAGAAAGAGATATTGCTTTTGTGCCCTATTTTGTCCCATACACATTTGAAAAGCAGACACTATGTAAATATAAAAAGGAACTCCTCAAATTAACTAGTCCTTTTAAATTTTTTTGCCTTCATCTGTGTTTTCTTTTATATCTTATCTCTTTTAGTGTGGGGTTTTCTTTATCTTTTGTACTCCTTTTCTAAGGCACACCCTGCATATGTGTATGACTGTACTATTGCCAGTGAATCTGGAATTTTTTTAAAGATGGATATTGTCTATGTGTATGACATTATATATGGAATATATTATGTAAGTGTGATGAGAGAATATAGGGGCTCCTATTATATACAAGCTTCATTATACATATAAAAATAAATTGAATAATGAGGAAAAGCAGAATAAATAGTATCATAAATATTCACAATATAATTCTTTTCTAAGCATTACTGAAAATAAATGTGACATGCTTCAACACACACACATCAAATAAAGAGATGTTGGTAACCTGAATAACTGATTCCTTGCAGGACCAACTGAAGTACTTTACTGGAATAAAGGGGAAGACTTGGTGGTGGTATTTTATGACTCACAAAAAGTCAAAACGAAAAGAAATAATTTTAAAATTAAACTTTATTTTTTGATTTTTGATTTAGCATTTGGGTCAAATGTGTGCAAAATTCAAAAGCAAGCTATATTGAAATTTGTTTTAAAATATTTATCCCTAAGTAAGTAACACTGTTACCTTGCTCTAAATATAAACACAGCTTCATAATCGTTTCTAAAAGAGAGACTGCAAAATTTTCTTACTCTAGGAAAAAAAAAGACCAAAGCAATCAAATTAACCTACATAGCAATGAAAAAATAATTGTGTAACAAATATTCCTCAGAGGGAAATATTTTCTAAAGCTCTATATTTGAATAATAATAATAAAAGAGGTGGTATTAATTAGTGACAAACACAGATGTGAAATAAAATGAGGAGGGGCACAGGATATAGGAAACTATTTGAACTATTTTTGTACCTGAAAATGTCAGACAATTTATTGAGAATTTACTCACTTGGTTTGGAAGGTCTTAGAAGCTGGTTACAAAAACATCTAAGAACTGGTGGGGTTCTGACTGAGTCAAACACCAGTGTGAGCACAGAGAACCTTTTTAGGTTACTTTATTACACTAGTAAATGAAAGGAACAAATTAATTACTGTTCTTTTAACTTCAACCATAGATAAAAGACAAATCATTAAGAAAGGAACACAAAAGTTAAATGAGAAAAAAGTTCATTTTGGAAAAAAATAATTACACTCTCTTCTCTTCCTGCTTCAACCGCAAAGGAAGATCATACTCCAGTTAACTTCTTTCCTGTATTGGCTTTAATTTCAGTGAAATTTTGCATTCATTTGTGATCCTTCAGTTTTTAAAAGTAAAGCAAACCTCATGAGTACTAGCCTTCTTCACAGGAATATTTTCACAATCTATGAGATAATTTATATGTAACTACTTGGAGTACTGACGAGACAAAGAGCTAAGGTAATTTTTAAAATTGGTATAAACTCATTTAAAATATCGAGTCATTTTTAGGAATTGTTATTCAGCTAATTAAATACATTTACATTTAGCCTCTAACCCAGGCTTTATGATATATATTGTATTTCTTCTTACAAGAAGACAGGACACTGAGCATATTGTAAAGTCATAAATAAACCAAGAGTCACGGGTTCTGAATTCAAACTCATTACTAACGTGTGTAATGTCCTTGCCTTAGTATCATTCCATTAGCTCATCCACTAAAGTCAATTGAAAGGAAGCATCTTTTAAAACAAAGTCAACCTTTGCCTCAGAAAGAAGCCTATTTTCAATGAAAAATTCTGGATTTTCCAATTCCAGCAACACTGTAACCAAGAAGTCGTTTCACATGATTGGACATGGACGCAACAGAAGTCAAAACGATTTCCCTTATAAAAACCTGCAAATGTTTACACGGACCTTTTGTAAAATGTATTAATTAATCTGTGGTCTTCTCTGTAGACACGGATGGTTTTTGCCCCCCCCCCCCGCCCCCCCTGTCCAATGATGAGTGGGGAGACTCAGAGGAGGAAAGAGAACCCACATTTTGGAAACCAAAAATATTATTTTAGGCTTTTTCTCCCCCTTTGGGTACTCTCGGATTACCACTGGGAGTTATGTGCTGCCTTTGTGCTGAATGTTCCCATTGGCTGTGTGTGTAGAAAGTGAATCATCTCAGGTGGTGACTGTTTCTTCATAGCTTCAAATGTCAGAACGGTAATTAGGCACCATTCAATAGGGTGTGTGTAGAATTGGTAGAGGAATATTCAAATAAAACATGTTTCAAATCCCACGTATTCTTTGTTCTTACATTACAAACAAAATAATGATGTTACGGATCCTTTTAAAGCTAAGAAGGACTCCCTTTCTTTATGAAGTTAAGTTTCATGATATCTCACAGAAGCCAAGGCCATGAAGCTTTTCCAGCTCCTTATCCTACTTTTAGATTTTTTTTTCTTACTTGATGGTGATTTAGAGAAAAATGAATGGCGGTGATCCCGTAACTTTATCCAGGTCACTGGAGCACCCTCCCTCCCTTCTTTCCTCTCCTTAGTTTTCCCACCCGCCACACACACACTGGAATGTAGCTGTGAGCATCATTTTCCTTGTTCTAAAGACATCATAAAAGCAATTGGATAAGTGTGAACAGGAGCCAACTTTTCTTTCTTTTCCTTTCGGTAAATACTGTGGTTCCCAAGGCTTCAACTCCACTTCTGTAGCCTCAGTCACTCCTGCTGTAACTGCTGCAGGCTGCCAGGGCAAGAACACAAGCAGAGGAAAAGTGCAAAGAAGAAAAGGACAGCTGTGTGAGAGGGAGATACACATGAAATTGATAAGATGATGCTTTTTTCAAAGTAGTTTCTATTACATGTTACTTTTACTAGGATTTTGTAGAGAAAATTGCGGCAAGACATTAAAAAATGACACAAGGTTGGGCTTTTTTAGGGATAAACTATGGCTGGTTCCTATAACATCTGGTCAACTGTCCCCTGAACCCCTTGAATTAAATTTAACTCCATGAGAAAAAGCCAAACCTCTTTGCCATTAAAGTAATGTAGCTATCTACTGGTTGAATTATTATTTTAAACAAATAATATTTTCCAACTTCTGACAAATGAACTTAATGTGACAAATTGAGGAGTTCAAAGACATCTGTATCTGCAAAGAATATTTACAAGCCCTGTTCAAATTTACCAATATCTTTCAGTACATTTTTTAACTACACCCACCATTGCTTGGAGCAAACTAAGGAAATAAATATCATTTTACCTTGTAATCAATATATTCAGACTTAATGCAAAAAAAGAAATGTAAATCAAGCTTTCAAGACAGGGAGCTAGAAAGGGAACTGAAAGAGGAAAAGTGCAGAAGCTGAGAACACAAATGGGGAAGAATGAATGAGTAGATATAAAGTAATTTTATTATTATGACTGTCTTCAGATTATCATCTCAGTGGACAATTTATAAATCAGCTTCTAAACTTGATCTTACGTACCTCTATTTTTCTACACTTCTTCTTGACAGGTTTTTCCAAGACATATTTTTCAGGCAATCTGGTATATTCATTTCAAGAACTATCCAGGATGATTTAGCATCATTCCAAAATAGCCTTACTTCTAAAATTTCATCTACCCTTAAATATAACTTCTGAGATTTGCTTAATTCTGTTTGATTTTTAGAATTAAAAAATAAAAGTGGGATGAGTCCTTCATATGGCCTGATAGGTCGACCTGCTTGTGGTCAGGGCTAAATCAATAAGAAGATACTAAATATCAGTAAAATTTGGAGATGTTTTGGCTTCTACTTTTGTCTAAATAATGCAATTAGATGAGTAGAGAGAATGATAATTGATAGATAGTATATATCCAGTATAAATGAAAAAAACCTGTCTTGCAAAAGAAGTGTTTTGAAAGAATGTATGAAGAAGGACTTGAGGGCTCATATACGAGGGTGAGTCAAAAATTATCCGCACATCAGTTATATTAAAACTTCTGTTGGCCACACGGTCTTATCAGCACTTTCTGTTCAAGGCTACTGTCTCCCTAGTCACTGCTGTTCAGGTGTGACTGTGTTACATCAGTTCATTTGTAACTGCAGTGCGAGCAAAAATGGATGCCTTGTGACACTTGTGATTTGCACGAAAGGAGAGCAGCGTGCAGTGATTCGTTTTTTGTGGTCTGAGGGTGTACCTGGTACCGTTATTTATCGAAGACTTTGTGTGCAGTATGGAGAAAGTGTTTTGTCACGAAGTGTGTATGAATGGATAGAGAAGTTCAAGGGAGGTCGCAAAAGTGTCAGCCATCAGGAAGGAGCCAGATTCACTTCTGATGAAGAAGTGAAGACAGCAGTGCATTCGTGGTTCACAGCTCAGCCTAAAAGGTTTTTTTAATGAGGGAATACAAAAGCTTGTTGACACATGGACAAAGTGTATTGAAAAGCAAGATTATGTCGAAAAATGATGTATTTATCTTTTCTCAAAGTTAATCAAAATAAATTTTGCAGCCAGAGTGCGGGTAATTTTTGACTCACCCTCATACTTTATCTGAATGAATCAGGGTCCCAAATGTCACATAGTAGATTTTTCCTGTCTCGTTTTCTGCTTCCAGAGAAGAGAAAATCATGATTCCATTTTAAATGCAACACTTAGACACCTTATATCTGTTCTCTATAAAGACTAATCCTAGAAATGATCAGAGCATTTTAGGTTTAGTTAGTGAATTCAATGTTTGAGCGAGAGATCACAGCAGTGTGACAAATACGGATCAGTACTTTCCAAAACTGTGCACTGAGTATAAGTTTGTGAATGAAAAATATTGCCTGCCATATCAGTAAACAAAGGATGTTGCAGCCATCAAGCCACTACAGCTGCCCCTGACAGTGACCCAGAGGGAACTCAGGAAACAAACAGGATGCCTGCCATTAAGCCCTCAGCCACTGCAGCAACCCCCAACCATGCACCTTGAAGGGACTCAGGATGGGAAAGAAGAGGATACTGGCCCTGGATGTTTAAGGTGTATATCAAAGGAATGATTTCTATGAGCCTAAATTCTTGCATCTTCCCAAACATAGAAAAGAGCTAAATTCCTTAACTTGAAATATCTGGCTTTCTTTAATGCACAGTAATCTTTTGATGTTCCAACTACCTGGCCTTTGTTGCAAAATTCCTATATATCCTGTCTCCTCCCTTACCTCTTGGGAGCAGTCCCTCAGAGCTATCTGAGAGGCTGTCTCCCAGGCTTGAAGTCCTCAGAAAGTCTGCCAAATAAAACGTAAAACTCCACTTTTAGGTTGTGCTTTTTTTCAGTCAACAAGTTCCAAAGTAAATCAGATTATATTTCACATACTTAATTGTACATTTTAAAAGGTAAGGTAGTCAATGGTCAGTATGTATAAAAAGCTAACTAAAATGACAGTGCTATTAATACTAGTAAAGATGACTAATTATCAGTCGGCTTCTATGTGTGTCCCTTGTACTTTGTTCACACATCCATATGTTCATTTGTGTATTTACTCGACAGATATAATGTAACAATTATTCCTACTTTATAGATGAACATACTGATGCTCAGAGACACTAAGGGACCCCAAGTGACATGCGAACTGACTGTCAAGGCCAGAGTCAGAGTCAGTCTCATTCTATTTCATTCTGTCAAGATGAAAATAAGGGCTGTTTTGAAAAATTTGGGAGTTGAATTAAAGTGCAGAATCAGGACTGTATTAACCAGGCTGATCATCTGAACAATCATCTGAATCTGAATAAATACTCAAGTTCAGAATAATTTATCCCGTTTTCCTTCCACTTTCCCCTCTTTTGATATACCATGCACATAAATTGTAACAGTATTTTTACTTTGCTGAAATACATTTATAAACCATCTTCAAGAGAATCAGACATAAAACATCCAGGGTTTCTGCAACCTGCAAGATTAAAAGCTTGGTAGCAGCTTTCATCCCACTCTGTACTTGAACCTGTTTGTGCCGACTGAGCTAGCAGACTGTTTAAAGTTCCTGTGGTTTGGGCAAAAGCCAGTCTTTACAGACACAGTTTCATAGAAGGGAGACTTTTTTTCCCTTATGACTGGCCAAGTTTTAAATCCTCCTTGGTTGAGTCTGATTAGGAAGGTAGCACTGCTGGAAGGTACCGTGGAGTGTGAGAGTCTGTTTGTTGAGGAGAAGGTATGTTTTATTAAAAAGTAATAATAATAGAAAGCCATCAGCTGCAAAAAGGCATAAAGGCACAGATATTTTCAGTTTATATCAGAAAAGAGGGGTTATTCTTAAGTCACTCTTTTGTCTCTGGGCTCACAGCTGTCTGGACGTAAATAAAGCCAGCCCCCCCCTCGCCACCTCAGTGTCATTGCCATTTTCCTTGGCTGACTCTGAAGAGGTTTTTCATTTCATTCGTCGCTCACTCATTCCATCATGCTTTCCTTTATTTTTCATTTGTGCCGGCAAGTGAAAAACTTAGCATTTAGAACTGTGTCACTGTTCTAAATGCTAAGTTTAGCTCTCTAGGTCCGTCTCTCTCTACTCTGTAATCCTTTAGTCTCAAAACGACTGAAGTTTCTTCCTCTTAATCCAGGATAGCCTAAAATAGGACAGTCTTTTAAAGATACATGTAGCATGACCTTTTTTTTTTTGGCAGAGAAATGTATGTCACATATTCACATATCTTCAATTCAAAAATTCTAATGGAAATATTTATACTCCATCTATTGTGCTGGAATAATGTAACAATTACCTTCACCTTCATGGAAAGATAGAGCAATCACCAATAAGTAAGGCAGAGACTCTCAGCCAAGGGAAATGGTATTCCCTCATTAAATGAGCTGGGATGAGTTTGTGAACATCTGAAATTATATAATAATATCCTATATGTGTGTGTATATGTGTATATATAGAGTGTATAAAGTATCCAGTAAGGACACTTGATATTTTTATCAGATTCTCAATGTAGTCTGTGACCCATACATTAAACATGAAACTGTGTATTACTTCTTTGTACGTATTTTTATTAAAATCGGTAGTGAAATACATTTTATTGCTATTTGACAATGATTATGCTTATCAATTCAGGAAGACAGTCTACCAAAACTACTCTTTTTTTTAAAATTACTCTTCTAAGCCTTCTTTCTCACATGAAACTATCAGTCTCAAATCTTTAGATGTGTTATTACCAACACACTATGGTATATAGGAGACAAATGTTAAAAACCAACCAAAAATAAACCCTAAAATACTTTGCTTGATCTTATTTTCTTAACCATATCCTATGCTTTGCATTCCTTCCAAATTTAAAGTTCTTCAGGAAAATTCTACAGTCATCCTTATATCATTCATGAATCATTTCATCTTGATCTCTGAGATCTGAGTTCTACCTAAAACTAAAGTTTTATTTCTTTATCCACAAATTAACTGTTCTTTCTCTTCCTCCAAGATTAACGTAAAATTCAGATTTTCAACACTAGATGTTATTTGTTCAAAACTCCAATTTTCACTTTTATCTTTATGCTCCTCTAGGGCAGTGATCTGGAAAGATCAATCTCTAGATCTGGAAGAAAAAGAAGCTGTAATCATTTCAGTGTTTAGAGGTAATGACTTGTCTTGGGGAGATACATTGAGCCTTTTTTGATTATTACTCCCTGAACATATCTTAAAATATTTCTACTCTTCACTTTGGAAAAGAATACCCTAACGCTGCTCCCTACTTGTCTAAACCTTGTAATTATACAATATTTAGCACCAATTTTAATTCTTCTCTGAAGTGCTTCTTTAACATCACAGCCTAAAGTCAATTCGTAACCCCCTAAACACTATAACAAATATTTTATTAATTGATTGCAATTAATCATAGAAGATTAAGGAGAACGAAATTCGTCAAGGGGGAGCCAAATCTTTTTGTTTTTTTTATTAAGACCAAAAGAAAAAAAAAGAGGACATGTTTTGAAAATATTTCTACCAAAGTGATTTCTAGTAACCACAATTTTTAAAAAGAATCACCCAGTGTTTTTATTAATTGAATCTGTTTTTATATGATCTATAGATTTTGGACAATAGCGTGCTTTATCTTTTTCATAAAACTGATGGAGAAAAGCTATTCTCATGCATCCATTTTTATGTTCATAATCTAATGCCACATTATTCTCCTGTCATCCCAGTGATGGCTGGACCTTTGTTTAATTTACCATCTATACCGATCGTGTTTGATTGATTATGAATGAGAAATCCACTCATTTTTCAAATCTTATCCATTGATAGAAATTATTGTGCAATTGATTCAGCTATAGTAATATGAATATATTTCATTTTATTTATTTTTAAAAGTTTTTTTGATGTGAACCCATTTTAAAGTCTTTATTGAATTTGTTATAATATTGCTTCTGCTTTGTGCTTTGGTTTTTTGGCCACGAGGCATGTGGGATCTTAGCTTGCCAACCAGGGATTGAACCCGCACCACCTGCATTGGAAGGTAAAGTCTCAACCACTGGACCTCCAGGAAAGTCCCAATATGAATATATTGTAAATACTACCAAAGTGAGAAAAGCAGTTATTGTAAAGGCATGACCTTAGTTATTTGTGACATTTTTGAGATACTACATATTTATTCTTAAATTATGCTTGTAGTTAGCTTTATGCAGGCAAGCCACTATGCTTACAATTCTCTTAGCTGCCACTAGGTGGTGCCTGTTTGTAAATTGTAACCATCTGGGCTTCCCATGAATGAATAACAGTGAGAATAGGCTTTTTTTTTTTTTTTTTAATTTTATTTTTTTTTATTTTTTGGGGGGTACACCAGGTTCAATCATCTGTTTTTATACACATATCCCCGTATTCCCTCCCTTCCTTGACTCCCCCACCTCGAGTCCCCCCCACCCTCCCCGCCCCAGTCCTCTAAGGTATCTTCCATCCTCGAGTTGGACTCCCTTTGTTATACCACAATTTCCCACTGACTATTTTACAGTTGGTAGTATATATATGTCTGTGCTACTCTCTCACTTCGTCTCAGTTCCCCTTCACCCCCCGCCACCTCCCATACCTCAAGTTCTCCAGTCCATTCTCTGTATCTGCATCCTTATTCTTGTCACTGAGTTCATCAGTACCATTTTTAGATTCCGTATATGTGAGTTAGCATACAATATTTGTCCTTCTCTTTCTGACTTACTTCACTCTGTATGACAGATTGTAGTTCTATCCACCTCATTACATATAGCTCCATCTCATCCCTTTTTATAGCTGAGTAATATTCCATTGTATATATATGCCACATCTTCTGTATCCATTCATTTGTTGATGGGCATTTAGGTTGCTTCCATGTCCTGGCTATTGTAAATAGTGCTGCAATAAACATTATGGTACAAGTTTCTTTTGGGATTATGGTTTTCTTTGGGTATATGCCCAGGAGTGGGATTACTGGATCATATGGTAGTTCTATTTGTAATTTTTTAAGGAACCTCCAAATTGTTTTCCATAGTGGCTGTACCAACTTACATTCCCACCAACAGTGCAGGAGAGTTCCCTTTTCTCCACACCCTCTCCAGCATTTATGGTTTCCAGATTTTGTGATGATGGCCATTCTGATCGGTGTGAGGTGATACCTCATTGTGGCTTTGACTTGCATTTCTCTGATGATGAGTGATGTGGAGCATCTTTTCATGTGTTTGTTGGCCATCTGGATGTCTTCTTTGGAGAAATGTCTATTTAGGTCTTCTGCTCACTTGTGGATTGGGTTATTTGCTTTTTTGGTATTAAGATGCATGAGCTGCTTGTATATTTTGGAGGTTAATCCTTTGTCCATTGTTTCATAGGCAATTATTTTTTCCCATTCTGAGGGTTGCCTTTTAGTCTTGTTTATGGTTTCTTTTGCTGTGCAAAAGCTTTTAAGTTTCATGAGGTCCCATTTGTTTATTCTTGATTTTATTTCCATGATTCTAGGAGGTGGGTCAAAAAGGATCTTGCTTTGATGGATGTCATAGAGTGTTCTGCCTATGTTTTCCTCTAGGAGTTTTATAGTGTCTGGCCTTACATGTAGGTCTTTAATCCATTTAGAGTTTATTTTTGTGTATGGTGTTAGGAAGTGTTCTAATTTCATTCTTTTACATGTTGCTGTCCAATTTTCCCAGCACCACTTATTGAAGAGGCTGTCTTTTTTCCATTGTATACTCGTGCCTCCTTTGTCAAAGATAAGGTGCCCATATGTGTTTGGGCTTCCTTCTGAGTTCTCTATTCTATTCCATTGATCGTCCTTTCTATTTTTGTGCCAGTACCATACTGTCTTGATCACTATGGCCTTGTAGTATAGTTTGAAGTCAGGAAGCCTGATTCCACCAACTCCATTTTTCCTTCTCAAGATTGCTTGGGGGAGCCAAATCTTTATCACTGTTTCTCTGAATTCTTACACAATTATTTCATTATGATATTTTTCAGAATTGCTAATTTGTTTCCGCAACTATAATCAACTCATAGGAAAGGAATCCATTTCTTTGATCTGCTCCAGTACTTGATGAATTTTGAGCACTCAACAAAAATACAATGATTCAAATTTACTCTGACTTGCTAAATCCAAAGTAAAAAATAATCCAAAATAGTGACCATAAGGGTCTAAGAGTTATTTGGTAAGGAAAAGGATCTCATTTTTCTTCAGATGCATTTTATAGAGAATTCCTTTATTATTTTCTAGATTCAATCCCTTTTAGAACACCAAGCATAAACCAATGAAAATGATCAAATTTACTTTTTGGTATATAAGGTGAAAATGTACTTATGGAATAATGCACAGGTCTTAAGTGTGCAAATAAATGAATTCTCATAAAAGAATCCCACACTTTAATCAAGGCATAGAACATTACTATCACCCCAGAAAGTTCCCTCATGCCCCTTCCAATAAAGCCCACTACCTCATGAGAAGACATGATTTTAGTTTCCATTACAGATAGATAATTTTTTCTATTCTTGAACCTCAATTAAATGGAATCACATGAAATACATCCTCTGTGTTGGATTCTTTTGGTAAACTTGAGGTTTTTCCAATTCTTCCCCATATTTGCATGCCCATTATTTTATATTACCGAGTAGTATTCCATATTGATCTATAATTTTCTTTACTTGTAATGATTCTGGTAGGTTTTTTTTTTTTTAAAGCTCTTTATTGGAATATAATTGCTTTACAATTTGTGCCAGTTTATGAGGTACTCAAAAGTGAATCGGCTGTATTTATACATATATCCCCATATCCCCACCTTCCCACATCTCCCTACCACCCTCCCTATCCTTGCCCTCTAAGTCATCACCCATCATCAAGTTGGTCTCCCTATGGATACACAGCAACTTCCCACTAGCTATCTATTTTACATTTGGTAGTGTATATATGTCAATGCTACTCTTTCACTTCATCCCAGCTTCCCCTTTGCACGCCCCACACCTCTTGTCCTCAAGTCCATTCTCTACATCTGCATCTTTATTCTTGTCACTGGTTACATCAGTACCGTTTTTTTAGATTCCATATATATGAGTTAGTATATGGTATTTGTTTTTCTCTTTCTGGCTTACTTCGCTCTGTATGACAGACTCTAGGTCCATCCACCTCACTACAAATAACTCAATTTCATTCTTTTTTATGGCTGAGTAATATTCCATTGTATATATGTGCCACATCTCCTTTATCCATTCATCTGTTGATGGGCATTTAGTTTGCTTCCATGTCCTGGCTATTGTAAATAGTGCTGCAATGAAAAAATTATGGTACATGTTTCTCTTTGGATGATGGATTTCTCTGGGTATATGCCCAGTAATGGGATTGCTGGGTCACATGGTAGTTCCATTTTTAGTTTTTTAAGGAACCTCCAACCTGTTTTCCATAGTGGCAGTATCAACTTACATTCCCACCAACAGTGCAGGAGGGTTCCCTTTTCTCCACACCCTCTCCAACATTTATTGTTTCTAGATTTTTTGATGATGGCCATTCTGACTGGTGTGAGGTTATACCTCATTGTGGCTTTGATTTGCATTTCTCTAATGATTAGTGATGTTGAGCATCTTTTCATGTGCTTGTTAGCCATCTGCATGTCTTCATTGGAGAAATGTCTATTTAGGTCTTCCTCCTATTTGTGGATTGGGTTATTTGCTTTTTTGGTATTAAGCTGCATGAGCTGCCTGTATATTTTGGAGATTAATCCTTTGTCCATTGCTTCATTGGCAAATATTTTCTCCCATTCTGAGGGTTGTCTTCTTGTCTTGTTTGTGGTTTCTTTTGCAATGCAAAAGCTTTTAAGTTTCATGAGGTCCCATTTGTTTATTCTTGATTTTATTTCCGTGATTCTAGGAGGTGGGTCAAAAAGGATCTTGCTTTGGTATATGTCGTAGAGTGTTCTGCCTATGTTTTCCTCGAGGAGTTTTATAGTGTCTTGCCTTACATTTAGGTCTTTAATCCATTTGGAGTTTATTTTTGTGTATGGTGTTAGGAAGTGTTCTAATTTCATTCTTTTACATGTTGCTGTCCAATTTTCCCAGCACCACTTATTGAAGAGGCTGTCTTTTTTCCATTGTATATTCTTGCCTCCTTTGTCAAGGGTAAGGTGCCCATATGTACATGAGTTTACCTCCAGGCTCTCTATTCTGTTCCATTGATCTACATTTCTGTTTTTGTGCCAGTACCTACTGTCTTGATCACTGTAGCCTTGTAGTATAGTTTGAAGTCAGGAAGCCTGATTCCACCAACTCCATCTTTCCTTCTCAAGGTTGCTTTGCCTATTCAAGGTCTTTAGCGTTTCCATACAAATCGTAAGATTTCTTGATCTAGCTCTCTGAAGAATGCCGTTGGTAATTTGATAGGGATTGCATTGAATCTGCAAATTGCTTTGGGTAGGATAGTCATTTTCACAATGTTGATTCTTCCAATCCAAGAACATGGTATGTCCCTCCATCTGTTTGTATCATCTTTGATTTCCTTCATCAGTGTCTTATAACTTTTTGCATACAGAATGTTCCATGTGCACTTGGGAAGAAAGCATATTCTGTAGTTTTTGGATAGAATATCTTATAAATATCAATTAAGTCAAGATAGTCTAATACATCATTTAGAACTTGTGTTTCCTTATTTATTTTCTGTTTGGATGATCTGTCCATTGGTGTAAGTGAGGTGTTCAAGTCTCCTACTATTATTATGTTACTGTTGATTTCCTCTTTTATGGCTGTTAGCATTTGCCTTATGTATCGAGCCTCTCCTATGTTGGGTGCATAGATATTTACAATTGTTATATCTTCTTCTTGGATTGATCCCTTGATCATTATGTAGTGTCTTTCCTTGTCTCCTTGTCTCTTGTAATAGTTTTTACTTTAAGGTCTAATTTGTGCGATATGAGGATTGCTACTCCAGCTTTCTTTTGACTTCCATTTGCATGGAATATCTTTTTCCATCTCCTTACTTTCAGTCTGTATGTGTTCCTAGGTCTGAAGTGGGTTTCTTGTAGACAGCATAGATAAGTGTCTTGTTTTTGTATCCATTCAGCCAGTCTGTGTCTTTTAGTTGGAACATTTAATCCATTTACTTTTTAGGTAATTATTGACATGTATGTTCCTATTACCATTGTCTTAATTGTTTTGGCTGTGTTTTTGTAGGTCTTTTCCTTGTCTTGTGTTTACTGCCTAGAGCAGTTCCTTGAGCAGTTGTTGTAAGGCTGGTTTGGTGGTGCTGAATTCTCTTAACTTTTGCTCGTCTGGAAAGCTTTTGATTTCTCTGTCAAATCTGAATGAGATTCTTGCTGGGTACAGTATTCTTGGTTGTAGGTTTTTCTCTCTCAAGACTTTAATTATCTCCTGCCACTCCCTTCTGGGCTACAGAGTTCCTGCAGAAAGATCAGCTGTTATCCTATGGGTTTTCCCTTATATGTTATTTATTGCTTTTCTCTTGCTGCTTTTAATATTTTTTCTTTGTGTTTAATTTTCATTAGTTTGATTAATATGTGCCTTGGTGTGTTTCTCCTTGGATTTATTCTGTATGGGACTCATCTCACTTCTTGGACTTGTTTTACTATTTCCTTTCCCATGTGGGGGAAGTTTTCCACCATAATCTCCTCAAATATTCTTTTAGACCCTTTCTTTTTTTCTTCTTCTTCTGGGATGCCTATGAGTCGAACATTGATATGCTTAATGTTATCTCCAAGGTCTCTGAGACTGTCTTCTATTCTTTTTATTCTTTTTTCTCTTTCCTGCCTTGTGGCAGTTATTTCCCACATTCTATCTTCCAACTCACTTATTCATTCTTCTGCCTCAGTTATTCTGCTCTTTATACCATCTAAAATATTTTCACTTTCAGTTATTGTGTTGTTCATTACTGTTTGTTTGCTCTTTAGTTCTTCTAGGTCCTTATTAAATGTTTCTTGTATTTTCTCTATTTTGTTATTGAGATTTTGGATCATCTTTACTATCATTACTCTGAATCCTTTTTCAGGCAATTTCCCAGTTCCTTCTTCTTCTTCTTCTTCTCCTTCTCCTTCTCCTTCTGCTTCTCCTTCCCCTTCCCCTTCCCCTTCTCCTTCTCCTTCTCCTTTCTTTTCTTCTTCTTCTTCTCCTTCTTCTTCTCCTCCTCCTCCTCCTCCTCCTTCGTCTTGTGGGTTTTTATGTTGCTCCTTTGCCTGCAAAGTGTTTCTTTGTTTTCTCATTGTGTCTAATTTATAGTACTTGCTGTCTCCTTTTCCTATGCTGCCTAGTAGTAATTCCTTTTATCTCTGTTCTATTTGGCTTGAGGTGTCAAGCACTGGAGCTTGCTGGCCTTTGGTTGGATTTGGAACATGGTGTTGAGAATGAGAACTCTGTGTGAGCACTTGCTGATTAATATTCCATGGGGTTAGGAGTTCTCCAGTGATTCAATGTCCTAGACTCAACTCTGCTGTCTCAGAGGTCAAGGTTTAACCCCCAGTTGGGGCATCAAGACCCTGGAAGCTGCACAACATGGGGAAAAAGGAGGTAGAAGGAGAGCAAAGGAAAAAAGGAAGAAAAAAGGGAAGAAGGGGAAAGAACAGACAGATCTCCAAGACTGATGGTAAAAGCAACTCTAATCAGTCAAAATCACACAAGGAGATGTGCACACTTGCACTTGTAGAAAGAGAAGAAGAAAAGAAACCAAAGAGAAGAGAAAACAAGAGAGGAAAGAAAAGAAAGAATAGAGTACTCATACCAATTACAAGCAAATCCACATACAAATATATACAGTAAAGATTTAACTAACAAATACCTAAAACCAGAAACAAGACAAACATACCAAGAAGTCCTCCAATACTTCTAGGTAGGGCTCTGCCCCTGCTGTGGAGAGGACTGTGGAGAGCTCAGACTGTGATCTGGTATTAGTCTTCTGTGTATTTGTCTCCACAGTCCCCAGTTGCCCCCTATGTCTACAGTCTCTATTGTAGAGACATTTGTCTATTCAGATGATCCACAGATGCAGGGTCTATCAAGCCTATCGTGGGCATTAAATCTGCTCCTCCTGTGGCTGTTTCTCTTTCTCTTCTTTTGTCCTGCAGTCTTAGGGGATCAATTTTGGTTTTGGTCCCTACTTTGCCTGTGGGTTGCTCTCAGGAGTTGGTTCCCCACCCAGGCAAGAGGGGGTGAAAGAGGTTGATTGGGGATCACTTGCAACTTCAGGTTGGGGGTAGGGAGGGATATGGCAGTCTAACTGAAATCTGCGGGAGTTCTTGTAGCAGCACAGGTCAGCATGAGCCTGAGGTGTGCTGTGTATTCTCCCAGGGAAGTTGGTCCTGATTGCAGGACCCTTGGTGTTGGTGGGTTTTACCTACTGCCAGGAAGGTGTGACCAGTGTCTTGCCTTACACACAGGACTCTTGGTGGCTGCAGGTGGGTGGGCCGCAGGGCCCAGTGGTGGGGCAGCAGGCAGGTGGGTGGGCACTCAGCAGGACCCAGTGGCGCGTGGGGCAGGCAGGGGCATGGGGCAGCAGTTGGGCTTTTTGATCCAGCAGCCGTGGGTCATTCTGCTTTGCAGCCTCTGAGTTCTCGGAGAGGGAAGCTCCTCCCAAGCACTCTGAAACAAAGGTCCCCTGCCTCTCTGTCTGGCCCAGGATTTTCCCCAAACTCCCTCCTAGCTTGCTGGTGCACCTGCCCCTCAGGCTGTTCTCATGCAGGCAGCCCCAGCTCTCTCCCTGGTGTCTGTTCTCAGAAGCCCAAGCCCCGGCACCCAGCCCCCGCCACTGCTGCGGGTGAGCAGATTAGCTTCTCTATCTGGGGAGTGTTGTCTGAATCCTCCATGCGGGGATCTCTCCACTCTGCCCTCTGCACACCTGCCATTGCTCTCTCTTCTGGGGGCTCCAAGGTTCCCCCTGTCCTTCCCCGCCAGTGAGGGTGTTCCCCAGTGTGTGGAAGCCTTCCTGCCTCACAGCTCCCTCCCAGAGGGGCAGGTCTCCTCAGGATTCCTTTGTCTCTTTTTTTTTTTCCCCTTCTTTCCTTTGTGCTACCCAATTATGTGGAAATTTTCCTGCCTTTTTGGAGGTCTGAGGTCTCCTGCCAGCATTTGGAAGGTGTTCTGCAGGAGCCACTCCACAAGTAGATGTATTTTTGATGTATTTGTGGTGAGGATGGTGATCTCCACATCCTACTCCTCCGCCATCTTTTTCCTGGCCTCTGTTAGGTTTTGGTATCAGTATTATAAAACAAGAAGAGGAGTTTTCCTTCCCTTTCTATTTTCTGAAAGAGTTTGTGCCTAATTGTTGTAATTTCCTTAAATATTTAATAAGATTAACTCAGGAGGAAATATCTGGGACTGGAGTTTCCTTTGTTCTGGGTTTTTTATTACAAAATCAATTTTCAAAATCAATGAAGTACTATTCTAGTCTCTTCATTTTTGTTTGGTTTTCAGAGATTTCTTCTCATATATTTATTACATTCTTCTTCTACTACATTTAGGATTAATTTGCTGTTTTTTCCTAGCTTCTTAATTTGAAAATTAAATAATTTTTAACTTTTTTATTTTATACTATATGCACTAAAAGCTATAAATTTTCCTTTAATCACTACTCTAGTTACATCTACAGCATTTCATATATTGCTTTCATTAATCATTTAGTTTGAAATAGTTTTTTCATTCTCTCTGTAATTTTTAATTTCACCAATGCATTACTTATGAGTGTGCTGTTTAATCTCCAAATTATTGGCAAATTTCTTGATATCTTACCAGCATTACACTTCAATTTAATTCTATTTTCTTAGAGAACATATTTTATAAGACTTCACTTTCTTGGAATTTATTGACACATTTTTAATGAGCCAGTATATAAGCCATGTTGGTGAACATTCCATGTGCACTTGGAAAGAATGTGTATTCAGTAGTTGTTAGGTACGCTGCTCTATAAATAAGAATGAGATTGATAACTGTAATTTAGGTGAAGTTGAATGATAGTGTTTTTCAAATCTTCTAAATCTTTAGTTATATCTTTCTAATTATTATATCAAGTGGTGAGAGAAGGATATTACATTTTCTTATTATTGCTGTGCATTTATCTATTTATTTCTCTAGTTTGGTCAAATTTTCCTTTGCTTCATTATTAGTTGCACACATATTTAGGATTATTATAACTTCATAATGAATTGATCCTTTTATCATTTTGAAGTGATAATTCTGTGATAATTCTTCTTGGTCTGCTTTATCTGATATTAATCTGATGTTAATCTTATATCAACATAGTTATGTAACTTTCTTATTCTAAGCATTTGGATGGTATATATTTTCTGCTCTTTTATTTTCTAATGTACTATATCTTTACATGTAAAAAGTATTTTTTCTAAATGGCATGTAAATATGTATTGTTTTAATCCATTCTTATAATTTCTATTCATTAATTGGAATTTTTAGACTATTTCTATTTAATGCAATTAATAGTATTGTTAGATTTGTCTACAATCTTGATGCTTTAAGAATATGTTGTTATTTTTCCTTTCCTGCTTTCTATTTTTTAATGAACTATCTTTTAGTTTTCCAATTTAATTTCTCTATCGACTTTTTGGGTATGCCTACTTGTATTTATTTTTATTATAGTACTTCAGGTAAACTATAGGTAAACATAAAATGGTGCAATTCAGTTTGCCTTCATCCATCATTTGGATTATATTTACACATATTATACACCTACATATATTATAATTCCCAGAATAAAATTTAAAAAACTTTTTACCTAATGAGACCATTCTACTTATTTAATAAATAGAAATTAAAATAAGAAATCATATACTCTTTCATAATTACTCATATATTTGCCACTCCCTGGGCTATTTACTTATTTCCATGGAATTCTGTTGTCATCTAGTGAGTTTCCTTCAGCCTAAAGAACTTCCTTTAGCATTTCTTGTTGTGCAAGTCTGCTGGCAAGTAATTCTCTCACCTTTTATTTATGTAAACATATATTTACATAAATATAACCCTAGTTTAAATCACATGTTGGTTCAAAAATAATTTCTACTGCTCTGAACATCAATGCTCTTTGGAAAAATAGATTAATATTTTTGTAAAAATGTTAAACAAATCTATCCTTTTCATATGTGAACCATATTTATATGAGATATATACAATGTATAGAAATGCTGAAATTTACTTGTTTGGTTATAAACTCTGAATAAATACTTAAACCAATGGAGAAAAACTAAAAGCACTTATCTGGCCAAGTTTGGTTCGGTTACAGATATAGCATAACTCTTAAGGGCCCCGGGATTTTCAGAATGTCAAATGAGCATTGGTTTCAACTTAAAGTCACCAGCTCCATCAGCCCCTAACAGAGAGTCAGCCTGGTTTTTGAGGTTCTGAAACCAGGCACTGCCTTCTCTCTAGCTATGGCATCTTCTTCCAATAGAAGGCTGTTTTCATCTACATGGAAAATCTGTTGTTTAGTGTAGCCACCTTCATGAATTCTCTTAGCTAGATCTTCTGGATAAGTTGTTTCAGCTTCTACATCAGCACTTACTGCTTCACCTTGTACTTTTATGCTGTGGAGAGGCTTCTTTCCTACTCATGGACTAACTTCTGCTAGCTTCAAACTCATCAAACTTTCCTTCTGCAGCTTCCTTACCTCTCTCAGCCTTCATAAAATTGAAGAGAGTTAGGACCTGGCTCTGAATTCAGCTTTGGCTTAAGGAAATGTGGGTGGTTTGAACTTCTCTCCACACTACTTTCTCCATATCAACAATAAGGCTGTTTCATTTTCTTATCATTCATGTGTTTACTGGAGTAGCAATTCTACTTTCCTTCAAGAACGTTTCCTTTGCATTAACAACGTGGCTGTTTGGCACAAGATGCCTAATAGTTCAGCCTTCCTCACTAAGCTTAATCTTTTCAAGCTTTTGATTTAGACTGAGAGATGTGCAACACTTTCTTTCATTTGAACACTTAGCATATAGGATTATTAATTGGCTTAGTTTCATTATTGTTGCATTAGAGGGAATAGGAAGAACTAAGGATGGGGATAGAGACTGGGGAAAGGGCTGGTCAGAGGAGCAATCAGCATACACTCAACACTTATTGGTGAAGTTCTCTGACTTCCCATGACTGCAGTTCATGGTGCCCCCAGAACAATTACAATAACAATATCAAATAACATTACTTACAAATCAACATAACAAATATAATAATAGTAAAAGTTTAAAATATTGCAAGAATTACCGAAATGTGACACAGAGACATGAAAGAGCAAATGATGTTGGAAAAAATGATGCCAATAGATTTGCTTAATCCAGGGTTGACACAGACCTTCAATTTGTAAAAAAATTCAGTATCTGTGAAGTGCAGTAAAGAGAAATGCAGTAAAACAAGGTGTGCCTGTACTATTAGGCTACTGTCATAATTTGTTTTTAACACACTGCTTGAGAGGTACATTTGGGGTAATGAAAAAGGCATAGGGTATAGAGCCAGACACATATGGCCAGTATCCAATCTTTGCCAGTTGCTGGGTGTGTAGTGTTAGCAATGCTATTTACATCTCTGATATTCTGTTTTCTCATATATAGAGTTATCATATCTTTCTTGAGTTTTTGAATAACAAAAAATAGATTATCTCCATGTGAAAGAAATCAATCTTATTTGGCATGGGTAGTCTGAAACATAGCTCATTTTCTTACTACTAATCAAGAAATTAGTGTTTATTTAGCCAATAGTAATTACTCAACTCCAAGGAAAATGTTACTCCACTGAAGTTTAAAAATGGAAAATTCCCTAGTGCACTGAAGTCTTACTAAAGTGGCACCTCAAAAATGAATTTGGGCAGCAAAAAAAAAAAAAAAAATCAACAAAATGAAAAATCAACCTAACTGAATGGGAAAAAATATTTGCAAATGACATGTCTGATTAGGGGTTAATATCCAAAATATATAAATAACTCACACAATTAAATATTTTTTAAAAATGTAATTAAAAAATGGACAGAGGACCTGAGTATGTATTTTTCCAAAGAAGACATACAGATGGCCAACAGACACATAAAAGGATGCTCAACATCACTAATCATCAGGGAAATGCAAATCAAAGCCATAATGAGGTATCACCTCACATCTGTCAGAACTGCTACTATCAAAAAGACAAGAAATAACAAGTGTTGGTGAGGATATGGAGAAAAGGGAATCTTCTTGAACTGTTGGTGGGAATGCAAATTGGCTCCACCACTAGGTAAAACAGTATGGGGATTCTTCAAAAAATTAAAATATAGTTAACTTACGATCCAGCAATTCCACTTCTGAATATTTTTTCAAAGAAAACAAAAACACCAATTCAAAAATGTATATGCACCCCAGTGTTCACTGCATCATTATTTACAATAGCCAAAATATGGAAACAACCTAAGTGCCCTGCAACAGATGAACTGATAAAGAATATGTGCATACACACACACACACACATACATATATCAATACAATAGAATACTACTCAGTCATAAAAAAAGAATAAAATCTTGCTATGTGCAACAATGTGGATGGACCTAGAGGGTATTATACTAAGTGAAATAAATTGGACAGAGAAAGACAAATACTGTATGTTATCACTTACATGTAGAATCTAAAAAAAAAAAAAAACACAAATGAACAAATATAACAAAACAGAACAGACTCACAGATGCAGAGAAAAGACTAGTGGTTGCCGGAAGAGAGTGGGGGGACAAGATGGATCAAAAAAGTGAAGGGGATTAAGAGGCACAGCTACCAGTATAAAATAAATGTCACAGGGATGTAATGTAAGGCACACGGACTATAGTTGATAATACTTTAATACTTTTGTAAGATATAGTAATCTATAAAAATATCAAATCACAAATCAAATATCAAAACTAAGATAATATTGTAAGTCAACTATACTTCAACTAAAAAAAAAAATGAATCTGGGGGTGATTCCATGCAATAGAAACTTTACTCCATTTTACAAAATGAAAAACTTTCATTCTAATAGAATTTAAATATTAGCAAATAGGAACAGGATTGGGATTTTAACTATTTAATAAAAGGCAGGTAACAATAAAGAGATGTAAAGGCAAAAATTTAGTGTTTGATATGATTGGCTTAAAATATTTCTAAAGAATAGCTTGAGGTTAAGAAATCTTAGAGCAGAAATATTGGATCAACTATACTAAATTGCTTCATGAAATTTAAAATGCAGAAATGGCATTGTCATTTTAAAGGCATAAAACTAAAAATATTAAAGACAGAAACAAAAATATATTAGAAAAGTTAGTCTTCACCCAAACTGAACTTTATCAAATTTGGTAAAATTAAACTTTTGAAATATTAAGAGTAGAATCAAATTCCAGATTTTTCAGGCCTTTTTTCTTCTACTTAGAGGTATTCCTTAACAGCCACAGGAATATTGTAAGTGTTTGATTGATTAGTGACATTTTAAAACCACATAATACAGAAGAGGGAGGGAGTGGAATTGGAGGAAAGTAGGAAATCCCCACCACAAAGATGAAAAAACAATTTAAGACATATTTAGTCAGTCCTTGTTTGTTAAACACAGCACAGAACAAACATCCGTGTGTAGAAAACCACAAATAAGGATGCCATTGAATCCAACGTGAATTTATTGATCACACATTATCTTCTAAGTTATATGGAATAAATCTAAATACACAATATTAAAAGACAGAGATTGGGAGATTGGTTTAGAAAACTCGACCCAACTATATGCTGTCTATGAGAAACTCACTTAAAATATAATGAAATAGGAAAGTTGAAAGTAAAAGCATGGAAAAATATCACACAAATATTAATTGAAGGAAAGCAGGAGTGACTATATTAACATGACATAAAGTAGATTTCAAATTTAAGAAAAGTACCAGAGATGGAAAGAGACATTATGTCTTGATAAAAGGCTCATTCGACAAAGGAGACATAGCAATTCCAAAAGCTGTAAGAGGCAAGCGTTGTCAGCAATGGTGGAATCAGGAGCTGCAAAATATGTAGCATGAAAACTGATAGAAGTGAAAGAAGAAGCACATGAATCCACAGTTAGAGTTGGAGACATCAACACCCCTCTCTTCAACAATTGGTAGATATTGGATTTTGGAAATTTTGGAAATTTCTTGATGAATATTACTTAAAATATTTATTTTGCTCCCCTTATATCTTCTTTCTCTTTTGGGTATTCTAACAATGCATACATTACATGTTTTGAAATTGCCCCACAGTTCTTGGGTATTCTGTTTTGTGTGTGTGTGTGTTTTCCTTCTCTTTCCTCTTTGCGTTTTAGTTTTGCAAGTTTATATTGACATATCTTCAAGCCTGCTGATTCATTCCTCAGTCGTGTCCAGGCTGTTGGTGTGCTGATCAAAGGCATTTGTTAGCTGATTTCTAATATTTCCTTTGATTCTTTCCTAGAGTTTCTTTTTCCATTGGAGGCCTTTATATATTAATCCTATTTTAAATTATTGAATTGATAATTCCAACATCTTTGCCATATCTGAATCTAATTCTGATACTGGCTTTGCCTCTTCAGCCTGTGTTTTCTTGTCTTTTATCATGGTTTGTAATTTTTGTTGAAAGACATACAGGATGTATCGGATTTTAAGACTAGTTAGAATTAAATAGGCTTTCAGTGTGCGTTTTTAATGTTAATCTGACCAGCAGTTCAGCTGTTTTAATGTTTGTTGTAGCTCTAGGTGCTGGAAACTTCAAATTCCTCTAGTGTTCTTGATTTTGTCTTCATTGTTGTTTTGGGGTTTCCCTAAAAATTCCTTCTTGAATAGAAACTGATCCTTGCAATTCCTTCAGGTGTAATTCACTATTATTATACTTAAGCCCTACTGATACAATGAAAAGTTGTTTGGTGGGAGGGGAAGCAGTCTATACTTCTACGCTTAAGTCTCATTCTTAAGTGAGCATATGTCCTTGAGCTGTGATCTTCAGAATTATTTCTAAGCTTCTTTTATTTTGCTAGATAAGACAGGAAGGCAGAAGGGCGCTAGAGATGGGTAATTTCCTTTCTTCTATGTCAGATGTGTCAGATAATGCTACGGTAAAGTTATTTCTTGGAGAGTACTGGCTTTTCTTTTGGTAAATGCTCTGTGCATATTTCAAAATGGTTAGCCTCCCCCTCCTCGCCCTTGCTGTCCACCCTCTCCCCAGGGACACAAGGATTTTTCTTGTTTCTTTACTGTGAAGTTTCTGGAGGTACAAGACTGCAGCCCCCAATAGTTTCTTATGCTCACAATAATGTGGACTCTGCTTCTAGCAATTTGCCAAAATTATCACTTAAGAGCATTTACCAGCTTATGGCTCCAGTAGCTTCTGATTTTCTGTATTCATCTTCCTTTCCAGATTTGGAGTGGTGGCTTGCCCCAAGAGCTCAATTTTATGATGGATCCAAGAAAAGTAATTCATTTTCAGTTGTTCAGCCCTTTTCTTTTTTTTTTTTTTGGTAACACGGACTTAATGATTTCTAAGCTCTTTGCATGTCAGAACTGACACTGCAAGTCCCCAACACCCACTTATGATAAAAACGTTCAGAAAAACAGAACCAGAGAGGAGGACTCCTTCAAAACGATAAAGAACACTACAGAAAAACCACACAATTAGCATTATATTTAATAGCGAAAGACTGAATATTTCCTGAACTAAGAACAAAACAAAGATATCCACTCTCACCACTTCTATTCAACAGAGTAATAGATGTCCTAGTGATGTCTATTGCCTACAATAAGGCAATAAAAAGAAATGTAATGTGAACATATCTGAAAGGAAGAAATAAAACTATCCCTATATGCAGATGCCATGATTGTCCAAGTAGATAATCCCAAGTAATCTACAAAATAATCCCTAGAATTAGTAAATGAGTACATCAAAGTCACAGAATAGATGATAAACATACAAGAATCAATTGTATTTCTATAGACCAGCAATGCACATACAGATATCAAAACTGAAACTTCAATACCATCTATAATTGCTCAAAAAATAAAACGAAATACGTAAATGAGAATATAATAAAACATACACAAGAGGTATATGCTGGAAACAATATAATGCTGATGAAAGAAATGAAAGACTTACAGTATCCAGAATAAATGGGTAAGAACTCTCAGGACTCAACCGTTAAAAAAAAAATCCAAGTCAAAAATGGGCAAAGACCAGATGTTTCACCAAAGATATACAGATGGCTCTCATTTGTTGTCTATCTTATATGTAGTTTCAATTGTGTATATGTGCCAATCCCCATCTCCCAATTCATCCCACCCCCTTACACTCTCTGGTGACCTGAATGGGAAGGAAATCCAAAAAAGAGGAAATGTATGTATACATATAGCTGATTCACTTTGCTGCTGTACGGTAGAAACTAACACAACATTGTAAAGCAACTATGTTCCAAGTAAAAAAAAAAAAGACATACAGATGGCAAATAAACACATGAAAAGATGTCCAACATCATTAGCCATTAGAGAAATGTAACATAAACCATATTGAGCTATCCCTAGACACCTATCAGAAAGGTCAAAACACAAATAGTGACAACACTACATGCTAGCAAGGATGCAGAGAAACCAGATCATTCACACATTGCTGATGGGAATGTAAAATGCCACAGCCATTCTGGAAAACCACCTGGCAGTTTCTTAAGAAACTAAACATGCATGACCTTACAAACTAGTGACTGCTTTCCTGGGTATTTATCCCAGAGGAATGAAGACTTAGTGTTCACATAAAAACCTGTACGTGAATATTTAGAGCAGCTTTATTCATAATAGCCAAAACCCGGAAGCACATGTTGTTCAAAGAGTGAATGATTAAACAAAATCTGTTACCTCCAGTCTGTGGAATACTATCCAGCAATAAAAATGAACAAATTATTGATATACAGCCTGGGTGAATCTCCAGAGAATTACGTCATGTGAAAAAGCCAATCCCAAAAGGTCATATACTGTATTACTCCATTGACATATCACTCCTTAAATGATAAAATTACAGAAATGGATGCTAGAGTAGTAGTTGCCAGGAGGCAGTATATGTGGCTGTAAATGGACAACAGCAAGAATCCTTGTGGTGATCAAAATGTACTGTATCTTTACTGTATCCATGTCAATAGCCTAGATGTAATACCGTGCTCTAGATTTTTAAGATGTTATCACTGGAGGAAACTGGGTAAAGGCTACACAGGATCTCTCTGTATTATTTCTTACAACTGCATGTGAATCCACAATTATCTCAAAATAAAACATTCAAATTAAAAATAAAGCTAAGGGTGGCACAGTGGTTAAGAATCCACCTGCAAATGTAGGGGACACGGGTTCAATGCCTGGGCCAGGAAGATCCCCCATGCCACAGAGCAACTAAGCCCATGTGCCACAACTACTGGGCCTGAGCTCTGGAGCCTGCGGGCCACAACTATTGAGCCCTTGTGCCACAACTGCTTAAGCCCGCTTGGCTAGAGCCCATGCTCCGCAACAAGAGAAGCCACCACAATGAGAAGCCTGCGCACTGCAGCAAAGAGTAGCCCTGCTCACCACAACTAGAGAAAGCTCGTGCACAGCATTAAAGATCCAGCACAGCCAATAAATAAATAAATCAACAAATAAATAAATTTAAAAATATATAAAAATAAAGTTAAAAGGAATTCAGGCTGCTGGATGGAGAATAGACTGTAGGATAGGAGAGGAAGAAAAGAATAAAAGAAAGAAGATCCATCAGAAGATAAGTATAGTAGTCCAGGAGATAGACAATGGTGACATAGACTATGGGTAGTAACGGCAGAAATGAAGAATACTGAATGCATTCAAAAATAGTTTGTTGCTGAGCCAATATACCTGCTGTGTGTTTGGATATGGGAGGGGAGGTAAAGGAAGGAATAAAGGATGACCCTTAGAATTGCAGAATGAGAGTCAGTAAGATAATAGATGGCAAATATACACTGGGTAAAAAAGAACTGATGGGAACACATGACAGAGAGGGAGAATGTGGAGAAGTTACCTTGTACCCCTTGAAAATCTAAAAATATGGAGTAGAAACAAATAATTAATAAAGATTGGAATTATATCAATGGTGTATTTGAATTCATTACCTAATAAATGGAGAATTTCTGGACAATCAAGAGTGGGTAGCTGAGACCTCATAGGAATGAAAGTTACTGGGGATAGTCTCATATTCAAGAACTGTGAGGCCAGAGGAAGGGTAACACTCTTGGATATTGGGCTCACCCAGGATGGTAGCATAGCTTTAGGTGAAGAAGGACACAACACAATTGCCAAAGCACAGAGTAAGTGGGACGAAAGAAGTTGAGAGCAAAGATAAGGCTACAGTGTATTACAGATGAAGGCACAGGAGTTGTGGAAGGAAGATGGGGGTATAATAATCTGTCAGTGGCACTGTTGATCTTCGGACTCTGAATTCTGAAGTAAGCTGGGTGTGCTAGAATAAACAGGAATGTCAAGGGGTAGTGGAGTCCTCCAGGGAGCCAGGTTTTAGGGAAGGCAAAGATGGAGGATCTGGTGGAGACGATGAGGATGCTAAGAAGTGTGTTTATCGTGAAACAAGTATATCATAGGATGCATGTGAAGCTTTGTAAGAGAAATTTGGATTAGGGGAAAGGATATATATAAGGTTTCTATAACCATGAAAAATATAAGAAAAATGACTGGATGTGTGTGCAAGATATCAAAATGAATGAGACAGATGTCCAATCCATAAGTAACTAAAGGGAGATAAGACAAACAGCTGTTCAGTATAAAATGCTCCAATGGGATTCATTTCCAGTCCCATGCAGGGCACATCTGTGCATAATATACTTCCATGTTCTTCACTATCAGAGGGCTCCTTGCTGGTGGATTTTACCTTCCTTGTCATGTTTGTGTTGGGGAAGAGCCCACATGTTGTCACGGTGATGGTAGGATATTTTTATTTGAACAAGGAGGGAGGGTATTGCTGGGTAAAGCCTTCAGTGTGTCCACAATGAACTCTTTCTGAGATGTGACACTGTCCTTGAGACCCAGCCAGAAACCACCCTTGGCCAAGGTAGAATAGTGTTCTGAGTACTAAACTACCTCAAAGCCTTCCAAAAGGAAGTAGTCTGAATACAATTCCTCTAAACAAATTAATTGACTGAATAGTGGATAGTTTGTGATTTCATTGCTCTTATTTTTATTCCCAAATTTTAGAATAAGACCTGTCTCAAAAAGAAGTTAAGGTCTATTATGTTACGAGATTCAGATTCTACGTCAACCAGGTCTTGGTGATAAACCTTACGTGGGGAGGGAAAGGCTTCTGCCAAAGACTAACTCTGGAGTGGATAGATTCCATTTGTCACACAACAACTCAGCAGGGGCTTGTCTTAGAGGACAAAGCTGTTCCTTTGAGATCAGGTTCCAAATGGCAACCTGAAAATTTTAAGTCAGAATCTTACATTCTTGGAATAAAAATAAGACCAGATGCCTGAATTAGAGGTTCAACTCTATGGAATGACCATGTAGTCTAGTAAGCTAATTAATCTATTTCTGAATAAAGTATTTTCCCCATTATGATTTCTTTCTAAGAAAAAATAAATATTATTCTGCATCCAGCAATTCAGAATATAGTTGCTTGAAGACTAGGTGTGACAGCCTAAAGAGGGAGGGCAGGTCATGGTCAAATACAAAGACAGTTGCAAATACCTGGTCAATACTGCATAAAATAAAATCTAAGTTGTATAAGAGGCATAGTATAGTTTTAGCTATATCTCATAATTAAGCTGTGTTTTTAAATGTATGGGATACCAGACTCAGACTAATTCCTTCATTTATAATTGGCAGCATATTTCCTTCCTAAATGATTACTGACCTACCTTGCAATTTTGTGTGACCATGTGATTTGATTCTGGCCAATGGTATGCATATTTGGTATATGTAATTTTAGCTAAGTGTCCTTAAAAGATGTCTTTTTTTTCTGTTTTCCTCCTTCTGCTGTCTAATCCCTGTTGTTGGCTATATAGACCAACAAGGGTTAAAAGCAGTCATTTGGAACCACAAGTTGCCTTAAGACCATGCATGGTGGAACGAAAAGATGGAGCCTGGCTTGTTGATGTTATAAAGTGCTATTCCAGCCCTGGGCTACTTATCTGGCAAATAGATAGAGAAATCAACTACATTGTTTAAGCTAATGTTGTCTTCAGTTTTCTCTTAGTCAAAGGTGAAATTACCCTAAGAGATACTGTAGCAGAAAGTTCAATTTGTAGAATTCTTTACCTTCTGTTGTACCCATTTAATCCCAAGGAAAGTTTGACACCTTTGTCCTACCATCTTCTAGAATGCAGGCAGTTCCAATGAGACCCTCTCAACACTTTCCTATCAGTGGCAGTTTCAGCCCTTTTCTCCCATAGAATCTTCCGGCAGAGTTAAGCATCAATTTTTGTGAGGCTCGAATTCCAGGGGATACTATGTACAGGTCCATGATGAACTTGAATCCATGGATACCCATAGGATGGCCTGAGGTAGTGGGAAGAATCCTACCATTTCCTCCCCAGTGAGAAGGCAACTAGATACATTAAGCACTCTCTTCTTGACAGACAAATCCAAAGAAGAAAACTCTCACTCTCATCTTCATCAATTTCTAGATTTAATTTTAAAGGATGTGGGTGCTTGCTACCTTTTGTTCTCATCTCTTGGGGTCTCAGCTTAAACTCTGAGGTGAGGTGGATAGACTCCTTGAATATTCTAATACGCAAATATGATGCTGGAGTTTACTAAAGTGATAGATTTATCAATGGAATTCATTATTAAAGGTTAATCACAGGTTGCCTTGGAATTTTAAATGCTTTAGACTTAAGATGTTTTATAGATGCTACTTTATTTGCTCCTCATATCAATACCATGGCTTAAGTAGCAATGCATTTCTAAAGTTGAGAAAACTCAGTTTGAACAATTAAGTAGGAAAAAGAAGACCCAGATCAAGACTTTTTCTTGCCAGATTTAGACCACTTTCCATTGTTTCTGATATCAGATGACTGTTACTGAGAAAGACATTGACAGAATGATCCACAGAAGGGTTAGTCTTTGAGAACCTGGTAGTGGGAGATGGAAAGCTTGAAAGTTCACTTGGACATCCAAGACCGACTGGAACATTCAAGGGCAAGGGGAAGAATATAGGCAAATTTCCCATGCTTAATAAATGTACTGCAGGCTGGTTTTTCTGTTTTCATCATATTTTAGGAACTTAATGATTAAACATCCCAAAAGTTTATGATAGAATGGATCTAGGTGCATATGTCATTTTGGCAGCATTGTTTAGGTTGTTTCTTGGGTTTCTTCTTCTGAGTAACATTTCACTGATGTTCCCAGCAGATCTGTCATATGAGAGCTCCGGCACTTTCTAACAGAGATATCCAAAGGATTCCTTGAATATTTTCAGGGCTTCTATGATATGCAATGGTAGTTTCTCCAACTTTATGTCTATGTCTAGTGATTCACATTTTGTCTTCTGTATAAAGTGTTTTAATTATCTACTAATAATATTTAATGTATTTTAGGAAAAACACCTCAGAGTAACAAAAAAAAATCAGAAGTAGTTATTCAGTCACTTTTGAATTATGAGAATTTAACTCTGCAGAATATTTTTGTACAAATATATTCAACTATTCTAATTTTATTTTACCTGATTAGAAAAACTACTTAAAATTTTGTGTTCCCTTTATTGGACAATGTATACACATTTGAACAAAACAGAAAAGTTTCTAATCTTAGTTCATTCCTATATAGAAGCACTGTTGACAAATTTCATAACCATATTATGATTTAAATATGGAGTTGATGTCACTAAACTTTTAGAATATTCTGGAGATGAATGAGAGGTTTTTAGCATGAAAGGGAAAACAAAAACCAAGAGTGGATTTAAATATCAAAATGCACAAGAAGGGGCAAAAATTAGCCATTTAAGAAGCATGTCCAATTACTATTGGTTTTCTTATGATTCTGTAATGACAGCTCTTAAGTGAGAGAAAAGAGATCAGGAAACAAGTCACACAAGCAGACATTATTCATGGACTAGAGGTTGCACGAGCGTGAAGGATGGAAGCAGTGTTTGCCATCTGCGTCCAGCAGTAACAGAACCCCACGTACAAGCTGGTTTCTTAGTCTTTGTCTGGATTCTTATTTTTCAATAGGGCAGTAATGGACAGGGAAAGGGGAGGCTCAGGTGGTCTCCTGGCAACAGGTAGAGAGCCCAGTGATCCCTGGTAGCAGAGGACACAGCTGGATTTAGTTAGTACTATCCAAATGCAACACCACTACAATACAACTTGTGTCCATGTACACTTCAATCTATTCCAAACCAATGAACAGCCATGCAGCCAGCAGCCCAAACTGCAAAAATTGTATTTACAATGATTGCTCAAAATCTTCCACATTTGTTTCTGATCTGTTCTGTCCTCATGCCCAGTTCCCAGTCATCACATGAAACTTCCTTTTAACCTTGGGAGTTTCCCCAAAGATGGATTTGACTTGCCTTGTTCCACCCCCATCAGTCTCTTTGTTGTCCCATGATGTCTCAAATAGGAACTTGTATTTTTGCTCTGACCACATGGACCTAAACAAGGACATGGGCCATTTGACAGTGCCCTGGCTGGCCCAACTTGATCCTACCTCCAGTGCCCACACTCCCCCACCATAATATGCTGGAAAAGAACTGTTTAGAATTTCCCTGAGGACGCTCACTATTACAGTTCAAGAATAACCCAATCTTCAACTGTTTAGCATATTTGTTTACTCTTCTCTAGTGCAGATTTTGTCAAGGCACACCTGTTTTGATGTTTCCGAGGCTCTGTGTTATAAACATATACTCCCCCACACATATGGAAATATTTCATGTCCTGTAAATTCAAAGGGAAACAAATGAACTCAGCATAATGATAAACAAATAATTCTTTGGGTAGTTTGTTATGTTATGAGATTATTAGGGATTAGTACATCATTCCCAAATGATACAGTTATAACAGCCTGGTCTAACAGATGTCAAAATTCCAAATTTGCATTTGAAAAAGTTTTATTAAGATTAGAGTCATCCTGGGACTTCCTTGATGGCACAACGGTTGAGAATCCGCCTGCCATGGCACGAAACACGGGTCCAATCCCTGGTCCGATCAGATCCCACATGCCACGGAGCAGCTAAGCCTGTGTGCCACAGCTACTGAGCCTGTGCTCTAGAGCCCATGAGCCACAGTTATTGAACCCACATGCCACAACTACTGAAGCTCGCGTGCTGAGAGCCTGTGCTCTGCAACAAGAGAAGCCACCTCAATGAGAAGCCCGCACACCACAATGAAGCCCCCACTTGCCGCAACTAGAGAAAGCCAGAATGCAGCAATGAAGACATCCACACAGACAATAAATAAATAAATAAATAAATAAATAAATAAATAATTAAAAATTAGAGTCATCCTTTTATGAAACGTCATTCTTGATGGCAAGTTTAGCATTCTGTGATAGTGAGCACTATTTTTTGTTTTCTAATTTGGTTTTCTTACTTTATATAAACAACAGTAAGTTTCATGGTGGGCATGGGTTTGGAAAGGAAGAATAAACTAGCTATTACTCTCTTCCCAATACTTGGGAGTACAATGGAATATTTAGGGAAAATATATTTTAGATCACTGAAATACCATTTCTTTCAAATAATGTACATAATATATTAACATGTTAACATTTGACTTATATCCCAAATGGACAGAATAAACCAAAGAATTATCCATTCATTAAAATAGCTTACTATCAAGTGAGGAGAGTGGAATGGTGGATATAAAATCAAGAAACAGAGGGCAATCCATCATTTTTACATGTAAATTAGCTTAACTAAATGATGCAAAAAGTAAGAGCTAAGTTACAGTGGGAGATTCTCAGATATTTCAAGCCCACAGTTAGGGCTTTAGATCTATTTTGAAAGACATACACTTTCATTTACAGAGTAATTCCATCTCCATAGAAAGATATAACTTTAAAAAATTACTAATGAGGGTAAAAATTTAGAGGAAACAGATTAATTGTCAGCTTGTTTTTCTAACAGACATTCCTTCTAAGAAACTAAATAAAAATGAAAGTTGACTGGCAAGAGTTGAACCAACCTGAATACATGTTCTTTAATCTCTGTGACCTTGCTCAAGTGAGATGACCTCTTGAATACTTAGTTTTCTAATCTGTTAGGAGAAAATAATTATGATCTAATAAGCTTATATAAAAACATGATAATTCCAATGAAATAATATTGAAAAAGGCCCACATCTGTAGATAGATACCAGATATTTCTTTTTCCTCCCTGCAGAGCCCCATTGTATGCAGAATTGTTTATGTGTTGATCTTCTCTGCTAGACCACATGTGCTGAGAGACCAGAAGCTCTGTATTGTGTAAACATCTGAAGAGATATATTTCTGGAACATAACAAAAACTTAATAAATGCCGGTTGATATGTTATTGACTCATATAGCACAAAAGTTGAAATTTCTTGAAAGATATCTCATACATAAAAAGCCCTAGTTCACATTAAGAGTAATAAAGTCTCAGGGTTTCCTAGGTGGTGCAGTGGTTGAGAATCCACCTGCCAATGCAGGGGACACAGGTTTGATCCCTGCCCCAGGAAGATCCCACATGCCGTGGAGCAACTAAGCCCACGCAACACAACTGTTGAGCCTGTGATCTAGAGCCCATGAGCCACAACTATTGAGCCCATGTGTCACAACTACTGAAGCCCACACTCCTAGAGCCCGTGCTCTGCAGTAAATATCGCCCTTTTTCTGTCTCCGAGTTCAAAGCCAATTGAAAGTTGAGGACCCATGGTATTAGCTTTATAAGAAATAAAGGCTGATACCAGAGAACATTGCTTATATTTTCAATTCAGTAAGCTTTCTCACAATTAAAAACACTAAAAATCCAACTAGAGTGACATAACCAGGGTTTTGCCTGGGACTGAAGGAGTTCCTGGGACAGGAAGTTGAGTCCTGCAACTAGCACTCAGCTGAACTGGCTTGTACTTTCGGTTGCATGGTGCAGGGATGCCCCCGTGACCATCTTAGGGCTGCAATTTGAAAGTAGTCCTATTCTTCATAACATAGCTTCCCTTTGAAGAAGAATCTCAGCCCAGTACAATCTTCTGAGGCAGGATGTTCTGGGAAAGAGCTTAGTCTCTGATCAACTCTTCTTACTAGGTAGCTTCCCCTATATCCACTCTTTCTCTATGACAATTCTTCTGGGTTTTTTTTTTAATAGAATAACTTTGTATTAATATAATGTGAACCTTTTCATTTACAATAAAATATTTACTCTTTTAAATGTTTTTTCCCTCCTCTCCATTAGGTCAAAGGTTCCATACAGAGAAGGATTGGGACTAGTTACCACTGAATACCAGGGTATCTGGCATACATTAGGTACCTAATAATCATGTGTGAGTGAATACGTGAATGAAACAATATGAGGAATTAAGTCATGCAGGGAGTAGTATGGACCGAAAGCATCACTTCCTTAAGAAGATTTTGAAGAGGTCCTAGACTCTGGGTCAGCTGGTATGTTCTGGTTTTAGCTCATTCTCAGCCAAAACCTGGGATCACCAGAAATGCTCCAACCTTACTATTACTTCTGTTCAGGAAGGGGCAGTGTACAAATCTCTACTAGCTGCCTCACCAACCTATATACAAAGGAAGAAATGAGAGAAATATTTGGCATGTTAATTATCCCCTATAAGAGGTAGCTCTTAGCCTTAAAATAGAAATAATATCTACTTTATTGAGTTCTTGAAGATGTTAAGTTAGATACTACAATTAAAACAAGTAACCCAATGCTGAGAAAGATAAGTGCTTGCTGTTATTAACAAAGGCAGCAAATAATTTGACTTGAATGATTTTTTGTTGATGTTTCTGCTGCAAAATGTAAGTCTTCAAGTTTCTGAAGGCTGCATTCAGTTTTCTCAGAGAAGCTTTTACTGATGCCTTCGTTCATACATTAAAAATTTTGTATTGCATATTTATACATAATGTCCTCTTTTATTTTTCTTGGCACTGGAGATAACAAGGATTGACAAAGACTGAATTGCTGTCATCAAAGAACTCTTAGTCTAAAGAGTGCTGAATTAATATAGACTTAATATATTAAACAGGAAAGAGATCGTAGAAAAATTTACAATAACAACTGTAAATGTAGCACATTGAAACGAGGAGGATGAACTAGCTAAAGAAAGTAGCCAAAAACTTTCAATAAACTGATTAATAATATGATGGAAGTTTGAGAGTCACAAAAGGAGTAGAAACTACTTAAAGGTGAGAACAATGCAATCAAAATATGCATGCAAATTCCTTTATGAAATGTTAATGCCGCCTTTTTTTATACTTTTTATTTCACATTGGAGTACAGCTGATTAACAATGTTGTGTTAGTTTCAGGTATACAGCTAAGTGACTCAGTTATACCTGTAGCTACTATTTTTCAAGTTCTTTTTATATCAACATTTTTACGTTTACTTTTTTTTAAAGCTCTTTATTGGAATATAATTGCTTTACACTGTTGTGCCAGGTTTTGCTGTACAACAGTGAATCACATGTATTTATACATATATCCCCATATCCCCTCCCTCCCTGTACATTCACTTTTTTTTTATAAATTTATTTATTTATTTATTTTATTGGCTGTGTTGGGTCTTTTTTTTTTTTTCCTGTGTGCGGGCTTTCTTTAGTTGCGGTGAGTGGGGGCTGCTCTTCGTTGTGGTGCGCGGGCTCCTCATTGCTGTGGCTTCTCTTGTTGCAGAGCACGGACTCTAGGCACTTGGGCTTCAGTAGTTGCAGCACATGTGCTCAATAGTGGTGGCTCACAGGCTCAATAGTTGTGGTGCACGGGCTAAGTTGCTCCGTGGCATGTGAGATCTTCCTGGAGCAGGGATCGAACCCGTGTCCCCTGCCTTGGCAGGCGGATTCTCAACCACTGCGCCACCTAGGAAGCCCCCTGTACATTCACTTTTAAGTGTTGTTTTCAAGTAAAGGATATGAGTTAGAAAAACATCAGCATGGTGGAAGGGGTCAACGGAGCCCTTTCGTGAATCGCATGTGTGATGTTGTCTAAGCTGCCTGAGCATCAGTTTTCTTTCTCCTAAAAGGAGGAAATAGGCCCCTTTAAGCTGTAAAATTTGGTTTCCAAGTCAGGGAAATAACAGGTAATTCCACATTGCTGTAATCACCCCCCAGAGGAGGACTACACCTCTATTCCCAAAACCTTGTTCAGCCGTCCAGACTGTTGATGCCACTCACACAACAAGAGGTATTAAAGAGACGTTCCTACTTCCAAAGTGGGGGAGTTATGGGGAGAGTGTGGTTGTTTCCCACAATGGCTGAGAAGGGCGGAAAGGAGCCACTCGTTTGGGATTCTATGGTGGTTTGGGTGTGGGGTTAGAATGAGAGTTCCCAAGTGGGCTGGCATGAAAAAGTTTGAATTTCCCACAGGGCCAAAGGAGGCAGCACCTGGACTTTCTTACTTTGCCCAGATGTGGGGCAATAGGGAAGGAGGAAAGGGAGTCATTGAAAGCTATCTGCAAAAATGGAGGCAGACTCTATGACAAACCTGCGGAACAGACACTTCTCTTCATCCTTGCCCAAAACAGCCACCTTCTAGATTGGTCTTCCTGAGGTGATTGAAATCCATCCACAGAGCACTGCTGAGCCTTCAGACCCTCTAGTAACCTTATCGTGATTTCCTCACTTCATGTTTTCTACCTTAAAAACGGCAGTGCAGCTAATTCATTAAGCTATATGTTTATGTCCTGCACTTATATGTATGTGTCACATTTAAAGGTTTAAAAATATAAAATGTATATACAACTGCTTAAAAATGGGTTTGTTCAGCTGAAAATTCAGCAACTTTTCACACTGGTTAGTATTGCAAAAAAAAAAAAAAAAAGAGTCTGCCTGATAGTTAATTCTTTTTCCAACAGAATTCGTATTTTTTTAAAATTTAAACTCTTTCTAAGGTTTTCCAATAAAACCTCTTGGGCAGACATAGAAATGAGGCCACTTTGTAGGCTGAGACTCTCACCTGCACATGACACACTCAGAGGCATGTGCTCTCGAGAAAAAAATAATCACAAACATCTGTCTTTTCAGTGGTATTTTTTTCACCATGATACATGAAGAGAGTATTCCATGGACATCTATGGCTATGAAAATATGAATTTTTACATGCACTATTGGACTCTCTGGTTTAATAAAAACTTAGTGAAGTGTGGAAAATATGTAAAATATGTTGATTTACTATCTCTCAGAGAATTTCTAAGGAAGCATTCATAAACTTGAGTGCCTTTAAAAACAAAATGAAATCCTTCCATAGGTCTATAGTTTGATGTATTCCCAAGTTAACCCCCACCCCGCCTTTTTTTTAAGCACACCATGGCCATGAACCTAACTCACTGATTCAGAAGCCTCTGGAAAAGAACCTGTGTGCATTCTGATATTTTTGTTGCAAGTTCTAAAGCTTCCCGATATGGAGATTTTAAAATGTTGATTTGTTAGCCCACAGACGTGGGCTGAAAACAATTCCACTCAAAGACCGAGAAATGGACCAGAACTTGCAAAGTCTGTAAGTGACCCACACAGCAGAGCATTGATCAGAACCATAGGTTCAGACTTAGGGACACTCATGGCAATGGGTCACATATTTTTCTGCATAGATGTACATAATCTTGAAAATACATTTTTTTTTTCTCACAGGAAAGCAGAAATTGATTTCTCAAAAGTCTTGTCATCTATGTTGCCTAATGTATTTAGGCAACCCACAGAATGTGCTGACTACAAGCTTTATCTAAACAGAAAAAGCACGTCAGTATTTTTATATTAAATATGATTTCCAGCTGCCTTTTTAAAAAACTACCCAGTACTTGATTTTCCCCTTCTTAGAATTTTCTAAATAAGTGCACTACATGCATTGCCTCAGGGTAATTGAAGGTCCTAAATGAGACTTGAATTACCCTGAAGGTTACTATTTATAGGAGTTTTCATCTTATTATGTTTAAGGTGACATAATAAAGCATACATTCAAGAAAACTCTCAATATAGAAAAAATACAATGTGAAAAAGAAACATATTAAAAACCTAGATGAATAGAGTTATTGCAACTGACATTAAATAAGGCTCTAAATTATCTGGCCGTTACAGCAAAGGTGAAATATAAATATTTTGTTTGAATCATTGGATAAGAAAATTTATTTCAGCAATCAGTATAGAAGATAATTTACATGAACATGAATTTTATAAGAAAATTATTCTATTAGTTTTATAAAGAGAACTACAGAACAATAAAAAAATATTTATGGAGAGCATGCAAAACATTTTGCCATGAAGCCATTTCTTATTTTGATCCTTAAGAATATTAGATCAAAAGTAGCATGACCAGGCTGCGTGAGCCTTCCACCCGATTTGAACCTGATCTTAAATGTATTAACCTCCCCTCATTGCTTTCCCTTGCTCTTCATGGTGTGTTTTACCTTTATTTAATAAACCATGTGGTTCAAACAGCTTAAAAAAATAGCATGAAAGATTATTTCCATGAAGGCATTGTTTTGAGGATGTGGGGAAACAGCAGATGGGCTATTGGTTAAAGGTACTGACATATACATTATCTATTCCACATCTACTCAGGACTATAGATCAAAGTACCCATGTTAGAGCTTGGTCCACTGGAACAGGATCTTCTGGATGCTTTAAAAATATAGTTTGCTGAGCCCCCATGTAGTCCCATTGATTCAGAATCTCTGATGGTAGAATCAATCGTCAAACTGACATTTTCAGGTAATATTTTTCAAAATGAAGTATAATATACAACAATAAAATTAACTTTTTTTAGTGGAAATTTCTGTGAATATTGATAACACACAACTCCACGTGTTGAGAAAACACTTTAGGTGATTTTTTTTTGTTAATCCGCAGGTTCTCAAAATGTGTGTCAGAGTCACCTGGAGGCCTTGTTAAAACATACCCTGCTGTTCTCTATCCCCCAAATTTCTGATTTAGCAAGCCTGGGGGCAGTCCTGATCATTTGCGCTTCTGACAAATTCCAGGCGCTGCTTCTGGCTGCTGGTCTGTGAGCCACACTGAGAAGCACTGGACTACAGCAATGGTGCTCAACCTTCACTGTACATCACAATCACCTAGGAATTTTTCAACAAAAACATAAATACCTGGACTCCATCTTCTCAGTCATGCTGACTTAATTGGTTGACAGGGGATCCCAGACAGAAAGTTTTTCAAGAACTCCCCAGGTGATTTTAATATTCAGCCAAGGTTGAGAACTACCTCTATAATGGAAAGGATGGATATCATTCATTTAGGTCATTTCTTCAGAATACACATTGGCTGGACTTTGATAGGCACCAAGGAGTCAATAGTACTGACTGATACTCCTGTTACAAAGCATTGCATTAGATGTTTCGACTTCAGGACATTTATTCTTGAAAAAAATATATCTTACTACCTCCATAAGATATTGAAGCACAATGGTATGAATTAAAATGAAAAAGAACATAAAGGAAATTAAGAAGAGGTGGTGTCAGGAAACAAAATCATTTCTCTCTGATTCAGTAACCCATAGTTTGTGATTCATAGTTTGAGGTATCAGGTGGTCCTGGGCAAGAATGATGTTTTGTTGTAAAAACTGAGGAATTAACTTGTCCTATCCCCCACATGCCAGTTTTATGAAGTCATGGACCATGGAAGCACCTAAGGAAAACTCTGGATCTACTAAAATACCAGATAAAATACACACTAGTTTGCACCTCACAGATATTCGCTAAGTGTGGAATAAATTATTTGAGTCTGGAAAAAATGAAAGAGTAGATGTTCTAATTTGACCATCTGGGCCACAGTATAGCTCTAGTGGGATATCTGATTTTGAGTAATATTGAATTCAGATGAACAGGCCAAGGAGTAATGAATTCCTAATAGCTAAGAGCAAAGTCTAAGCTTTTCTCTGGGGGTAGCTTCTGCAGCAGAAGGATATGCTCTGAGGATACATTCTTTTCCAATATCGTTTTGGGTGACAAGATAAAAACATTAACATAGCAAAAATTCATAACCTCTTTCCTCTCTTCAAAGTAAATTTATTTGTTGTCCCCTCTGATTATTCTTTTAACTCATACACCCACAGAAATGTTAATTCTGCCATTAATTATACAAACCAAAGTAGGCTTGGAGGGCAAAAGTGAGGTAGCTTAAGGTGCTAGCTAAAGTTGTATTGGAACTTGAGAAGATTGCAAATATGTAAAGAAAACACATATACTTGCACACATACAAACACACACACTTGCATACATACAAACACACATGGACAGAAACAATGAGAAAAATAAAACTACCTTTGGTCGGGCTTCCCTGGTGGCGTAGTGGTTAAAAATCTGCCTGCCAATGCAGGGGACATGGGTTCGATTCCTGATCCAGGAAGATCCCACATGCCGTGGAGCAGCTAAGTTCGTGCACCACAATTACTGAGCCTGTGCTCTAGAGTCCATGAGCCACGACTACCAAGCCCGCGTGCCGCAACTACTGAAGCCTGAGTGCCTAGAGTCCGTGCTCCGCAACATGAGAAGCCTGTGGAGCACAACGAAGAGTAGCCCACGCTCAAGGCAACTAGAGAAAGCCCATGCACAGCAACAAAGACCCAACACAGCCAAAATAAGTAAATAAAATACAATAAAAATTAAAATAAAACTAAATGAATAAATAAAAAGCTTAGCTGAGATTTAAAAAAAAAAAACTACCTTTGGTATAGATTTCTTGTATTAACGGCCCCAATTCTTCTCTACTACCTACACTGCATTCAGGTCCATGGTATTTACCTGTACTTCTGCTCTTTTAGTTCTGCCACGTAACATGTTTTGGCCAATGAGACATTAGCATAAGCAGTGAAAGCAGAGACTTGAAAAGCAGAACATGTGCAATTGGCTTGATTGTTCTTGCCCTCTGCCATCACCATGAAAAGACATGCCTGGATGAAACTGCTAAAGGATGAGACACGTGTAACAAACCCAAGTGCCCTCAGCCATCCCAGTCAAGATCACTTCATATCCGTCAATAGGCAGATGACTTCAGCCTGTGAACAAGGCCAGCCAAGTTCAGCAGAGCTGTTTAGCTGACCCATAGCCAACCATGGATGCTGTGCGAGCCCAGCCCAAATCAATAAAGCCTTCAGTTTTGTGAGCTAAAAGTATTTATTGTTTATATGTCTAAGGTTACATGGCTGTTGCTTTGCAACATTATTATAACAATTGATAACTGATATACAGCTGGATCATTTAAGTTTGAGACAATTTGAGAAGAGATAGACCAGGGTTGGAGAAAGCTTTTAGAGCTAGTTATCATTAGAGATAGAACATTCAAAGCAAAGTGATTTTCAAGAAGCTTCAATGTGTGTTTTGGATAGAACATTCTTTAAGCATTATTTGAGATCTTAGGTAAATTTTACATTTTTTTCCCAGTTAATTTGTCATATTTGAATTTCACTGAAGATAATTTAGGCTAAGTCTGGCCTCGAAACTAAAAAGAGCAGACCCAAAGTTTTATGGGTTATGTTTAATACAAATTTATAGCACAACAACAACAATTTAGGAAACTGTAGCCCAGGCTAAGGTCATAGTCAAAATGTACTTGGAACACCCCAGGGATGAAACATAAAATCATCGTCTTGTGGTTTCAGAAACCGCTATAGATTACTCCAGAAAGATAGGCAGGGTAATATGAAATTACACTTTAGGAAAATTTATTTGTGCTTAATGGACTGAATTAATAGGATTATAAATCACTCTTGGAGTTTAAGTTAATAAAATGATCTAAAATGAGAATAAATCTGCCAGATTCCCAAGTCTTTGAGGCAAAACAATTTTTATAAGGTAGTTGGGAGTGGGTTGCTGTCAATGAAGCAGGCGTAACCGTTGGTATTCTCCAAGTATCTGAATGAGCTCTCATTCATTTGAGCTGAGATTTTTCACTAAGTGTTTGGATAAAATTATGCAAAATGATCCCAAAGATTTTGACAGATAGGAACAGTTTTCTAGGAAAACAAAAGTTTTCTAATGGTTTTCATAAAAAATAATTAAGGAAAATCAATCATTGCTGTTTTCACTGATAGGTGATAGTTTTTAACAAGATGAACTCAGCTCTGAAAGATATAATAATAAGCACCATAGCCAAACACTGATGGATGGGAGAATAATTTTATATATTGTTTCTTAGACATAAATTGATAACTATTAAGTTTTAATAGGAGATGATTAAATAAATATGGTACATCCATATTATGTAATGTGCTGTAGAATTTTTGATCATGGTTTAAAGTGAATTTAATGAACAGGAAACAAAACTAATAATATAAAACTAAGGACAAAAGCAAAATTAAAAACCACATACAGTATGAATCATATGCTATAAATACATATAAATCTGATGTTAAAAGCTTTTTTATTAATTAAATGTTTAATTCTAATTCTCATTTCCTGTGCAAGCAACGAGTTCTATATCATTTGCTTGGCCTGGCTCCTTCTTTGGTTCATTCTCCAACACTAAATACCTTAAAACTTACAGAAAAATAAGGGGCAAGGGCCTTCTGCAATCGGAACATACTGACTGCTGTCAGTATTTTTGCTAAATAATGGCAGTGTCGATTGCTGTATGTGACAATGCTGTTTGGACAGGATATGTAGGTGACCCTACACTCACCTGAGCACAGGTTAGCCTTTCAACCTTCACAATTTCTGTGACGGCCATGGTTTCAGTAGCACATTTATACAGGCATTTCTGGAACCATCGTTTTACTAGGTCTTGCCAGCTCCACATGCCAGCGACACTGAGTCGCTAAACGACAGAGAGCACTTTCACTCTATAGTCAATGTAAATAGAACCCCCTGAAATGATACAGCATAGCAGCGCTATCCATGATAATCTCTGTGAATAGGGCAGAATGTCTGCTTTCTAAGAAACCACAAAACCCAGTCTCTCAGTCTTGACATCGTTATCCTCCAGCAAGGAGTCAATCCCTCTCTCCTCTTGAAACAATAGCATTAAACCTCCTCCTCTTTCAGGAAATCTGGCTTAATCCTTTTGTGGACGAAAGGATTTCAGAACAAAGCCATGCTCTGTGTGTGTGTGTGTGTGTGTGTTTGTGTGTGCGCGCGCACACGTGCATGTGCGCGCGCAGGGATTGTGACTAAGACAACATTCCCGTACTTGGCCAGAACACGCACTTAAAAAGAAGTGCAGTTAGTATTACATTTAAGCAAATGAAACTCCACTACTCAAGAATACAAAGTCTAATCTGCTTTCCTCTTAAGGAGTTGGGCGAAATAGGTTTTTTTTTATCTGCAAAATTGTTTTTTCTAGCAATATATATTTTTTAAAAAACACCATTAAAAATAATTTAAAACAATTTAACATTAAGTGAGTGATATGGCGCAATGATCACACACATACATATTTTATATTCAGGAGAAAATCCAAATATTCAAAGGAAAAGCCAAATTAACATGAAGAGATCTAAATCTGATTTTTGTCACAGATAATAACAATGCAGGACAGAGTAGACATTTTAGGCACAGAGAAGAAAAATTCTATAAGTGGAAAATCAATGACTCCAAATTTACTGTGATTCTGCATACCCTGAATATCCAGTTCAGAAATAAACCTATACATATGTAGCCAATCAACTTTTAACAAAGGCACCAAAATCTATTGAATGGGGAAAACCTTGTCAACAAATGGTGCTGTGACAAATGGATAAATGTGTGGGAAATGAATCTCAACTCCTACCTCCCATCACACACAAAAATTAATTTGGGATGAATCATAAACTTAAACATAAAAGCTAAAATGACAAAACTTATAGAAAACAATTAAAAAATATATTTGTGATAGGAGAGAGCAAGAAGTTCTTGAACCAAATGGCACTAATCACACACACACACACACAAAAACTGATGACCTGGTAGGCATAATAATGGTCCCCAGATATCTATACTTTAATCACCAGACTCTGTAAATATGTTACCTCTGGTGTCAAAAGGTACTTTGCAGATGTGATAAAGGGAGGTTACCTGGTGGACCCCATCTAATCACATTAGTCCTTAATAGTAAAGAAACTTTCCTAGCTGGGTCAGAGAGGAAGAAGAGAGATTCAGAATGAGGAAGAGAGATTCAGAGTGGGAAAGGGACCAGCCATTGTTGCTGGCTCTGAAGATGGAGGAAGGAGACCTGAGCCAAAGATTGCCAGAAACTTCTAGAATCTGGGAACAGCCATTGGTAAGGAGCCAGCAGGAAAACCAGAATCTGAGTCCTACAACTGCAAAGAACTGAATTCTGCCAACAATCTGAAGGAACAAGGAACAGATCCCTCCTGTAGAGCCTCCAGCAAGGAATGGAGTCTGCTGATCTCTTGTTTTTAGCTCTGTGAGACCCATATTAGATCTACAGAACTTTAAAATTGTAGATTTGTGTTTTTAAAGCTGCTAAGTTTTTGCCAATTAGTTACAGCATTCCATTGAAAGTATATTCAGATGAATTAGACTTCATCATAATTTTAAACTTCTGCTAATCAAAAGTCACAATTAAAAGATGAAAAGGCAAGTCACAGACTAGGAAAAAATATTCACTATATGTAGCTGACAAAAAACTTCTATCTGGAGTACAGAACGAATTCCTACAAATCAATACCAAAAGAGAAAAATAATACAATTTTTTAAAATGGCAAAGGATTTGAACAGATATTTAATAAAAATGATGTATGCAAAAGATCAAAAAGAAAAAGTTCATATTTATTCATCAGGGAAATAAAAATTAAAAACCAAATTGAAAGAACATTTCATATCCAGAGAAGGACTAAAATGAAAAAGACTGACATCACCAAGTGTTGTCAAGGATGTGGAGAAACTAAAATTCTTGCACATGGCAGATGTGAGAGTAAAAGTGCACAACTTTTGAAAACAGTTTGACATTTTCTTAAAAAGTTGAGCATACACCTCCCCAAGAAGCTCTTCATTAGATATTTACCCAAGATAGATAAAAATATATTTTAAAAAAACTTGTACAAGAATGTTCACAGCAGCTTTATTTGTAAATGTCCAGAACTTAATCCAATGCCCATGCACAAGAGAAGAGATAGTAATACACTCATATAATGGAATATTATTCAACAGTATAAAAGAATGAACAGTAGTTCAGCAAGAATAAACATGGATAAATTTCAAAATATTATGCTGCATGAAAGAACCAAGTTACCAAAGAGTACAAAGTCTTTGATTCCATTTATATAAATTTCAAGAACAGATAACAAACATACAGTAATAAAAATCAAAAGATGGATTGCCTATGGGAGTGAATAGAAGGTCACATAAACTTCCTGGGTTTATGGAAACTTTCTACATCTTGTTTGGAGTAGTGGTTTTTATTTGCTTATCAAAACTCCTTCACTTCTATTCTTAAGATGTATTGTACTTTGTACATTTCATTGTATATAGTTTTCCCTCAATACTTTTTTGTTATTCTGGAAAGTTTAATAAGAAGTATGTGTGTATTAGAAGTTCAATAGTTCCAGACATTTTGAAGTTAAAATTGGAGCAAACTGTTGAAAATTGTTCATTTAACAAACCTTTGCATTAAGAAAATGCTACTTGACTGGAACTGTGTTAGTTCCAATAAATGCAATGATAGATAACCATGAACCCTTCAAATTAAATAGTGCAAGAGAAAAACAAAACAGAACAAAAAGGTTATGCACAGGGTTATTTTGTGAGATATACTTTAGAGGTAATAGTTATCAAACTCAACAACAATATGAACATTGAGACTTAACTTCCCCCATCCCGTTTTGTTACCAATTCTTTAGAAAACATAAAAAAATCAGAAGGACTAATCAGTCTTATTTACAGTGTATTGTCAGTACCTGCTAAATCCTTTCACATATGACATGCTCCAAAATGTCTAATAAATGAATATATAAATAAAACATTTTAAATTTAAAAAAATGTATGCTGGTGAGGAGAAAATGAGGTTTTCAAGTGTCCTGAGTACATTTTTTCCTATATTTTGCTCTCTCAGGTCTTGTTGTGTTCATTTAAAACATTTTAATTTTCATATTTTTAAAATAATTTTTATTATAAAAGTAATATAGTTATGGAAAATTCAAATATATTAGAAAGTATAAAGAGGAAAGAAAAAAATCATCTTGTAGTCAATCCAGAAATAACTACTGTTAATATATTTGTTACATATTTTGCAAGGCTTTATCTATATAGAAATATATTTATATGCAATCATAGTAAATGATCTTATACATTTATATGTTTATAACTTTCAGCATACTGTGAAATTCCATATTAAAAAACAACAGATAAGGAATGGTGGTTTAAGCATTTAAAAATACTTAATGGCTATATTGTGTTCCCTTGTAGGGAAATATCATAATTTTTAAAAAATTCCTTAATTATATATTGTTATATTTTTAATTGTTATATTGTTTATGTAAATGACACTGGAATGCATCAAACTTTATAGACTATTATATTTTGGGGGAGGTTTTGTTTTGTTTTTTTTCTCTAAGAACTTTTATTGCGATACAGTTGATATACAATAAACTGCATATATTTAAAGTGTACAATTTGATATTTTTTTCTTATTTGTAATGTATATATGTCAATCCCAATCTCCCAATAGACTATTGTATTTTTAAAGGCTGAGAATAACCAAGAAACATTTTTTGGGAAAAGTATAGTAATAATTAACAGTGTGATAAGTTGACTTCAATTGTCGAAGCATCCTGGGTGATAACTGTGTACACATGTGAATGTTTGTGTGTGTGCTTGATGGGGAGGGGCTTCTGAAAACTTATAGTAAGTGCCTCTTTTTCCTATAGTTTTCGGTTTTTTGTACTGGTGAGACCTGTTAAAAATGAATATTATAGAGCCCCTCATTGGGGAAAAAGATTAATTGCAAAAATATCACACATAACTTCAGATGTTTATTCCTGCAACAAAACACTGGCTTGGCCTTGCTGAAAACTGGAAACTGTATAAATGGAGTATTACATGCAAAAACCCGTCAGTTACCATTAAGGACTAGTTAGTAGGGTTGCTTCCTTCCCAATCAGATAGCTTCCTTTAGTCACTGATGACTACGCTGATGGCTTTTAGGTCACCAGTTTCTTAAGCCCTTTCAAAGAGCAGAATCAGTGGGGATAATTGTGCTGGTCAGGAGAGAAGGCTTATTAATGTTAGGAAGTATATGTGGCAATATACTTTGAGAAATGGTAAGGGAAAATAAATCATAACAAGAAGCTCTAGCAGTGTGTTGGTTGTAGCTCTACAGAGAACCATTTCTCTAAAAGCCAAAATATTCACTAGAATCTTAATAATGGTATATTTTTCTTCATTACTCACATATATATTTCATATTGATGTGATTCTTGGGAGATTTAATCATTTAAAAGAGCACCATGTCTCCATGTCTAAGTTAGTCAATTGTTGTCATATTGGCACCCTATCTTACAATAACCCAAGAAACTTTTAATTAAACAGTAAGAAAACATATTGTATTTCCGAGATCAATCAAATCCTCTTAATATATAGCCAGAGTTTTTCTGAAGTGACTTTTCTTAGAATTACAGTTAAAGTTAAACCAATTTTATCAAGCCAATGTCTACCTGCTTTATAATTGAATGTTTTCAATCAATCCATTAATCTACAATTTGTCTAAAAACCACTTAACATACTAAATATCTCTCTATTTTTTTCATGAGAACATTTTTTGAATTAGTCACTATTTTTTAAAACTCTCCAGATCTTCTTAAATTTCCAAGAATAAATTATAGACTAATACAAGCCTAAATTTGTCCAAGAGAACAAGCAAAGTAAATAACTATCAAAAGTGGCAGCAAGTATTTACAGAAAAAAATAACATTTTTAAAACAAAGGCAAGACAACCTGATTCACAGAATGCAATTCCATTTAAAAATATAACTTTGAATAATCATTACTGTCCAAATATCTCTTATTGCTTACGGTAACTCTGGGATCTTCTCAATGTCATCTTGTTCACATTTCCCATTCCATTCCTGTAAACTAGATACTCAAATATAAAGGATTAAGTTGCCCCTTAATATCTAGAATAAATACAGTTGACTCTCAAAAAACGTGGGGGTTATGGGCACTGACCTTCTGCACTGTTGAAAATCTTCTTGTACCACTGAAAAAATTAAGGCCCTCAAGGACAAACTCTTCTTAAAATTCTTAATATGGAATAGAAGAGTCTCCATGATCTGGTGACTTACCTCTCCAGGACTATTTCTTTGGAACGTTACACTCCAGCCTCCTACTGCAGTTCTCTCCGTGCCTCAATTACATTATTCTCTGTTTTCTTCTCGAGCTCTCTCCTGTGAATAATTGCACATGTTTCAAGACTTGGTCCCAGAGATACTCCTATGCAGCCTTTCTGATATCTGAGCCAGAAAGAATCCCTCCCTACAACGTGACCCCTTTGTAATATAGACAGATTCTACCTTTGAATCTATACATTTTTATTTTTTTCTGTTTCCTGATGCTTCATGAGAGCACAGGAGGGATTATTTCATGCTTATTCTGTATCTTGAACAGTACCCGGTATATTTTAAGGATTCCATAGATATTTCAAAAAAGAAATGAATGACTTTGGTAGTTTAGATTTTACCAAAAAATACTATGTTTCTAATCAAACTTCTTTCTCACACAATTGTTGATTTCTTCCTATTCATTTGGGAACTGAAGGCCCTGGACCCAAGCCAGATTCCAGAAAACCTACATATAGGATGGGATGGGATTAGTCCGTGGGTGGTAGAGTAGGGCAGAGGGAGTCTGAAAGACTGTTGGTAAACCAGGCAGGGCGTGTGACTGCTGAGTCAGTTGGCAGAGGAAGAAGGGAGCTACAACATAACTGGTGGAGCAGACCCCAGAACAGCAGCAGTGAGTTCAGAACGGCAGCCACGAGCCAAACCTGGTTGTTCTAAACAGGAGGGCTCTGCCCCATGTGCCTTTGACACAGCAAAGTGGCCTTGACAATGGCGAGATTGAAACTACTATGTACTCTTTAAAAGCTTGGGTGGCAATTCTATGAAAGAGTTATTACACAGGAAGGAATTGTAAAATGGAATTATCCAAGATGTCACAAGCACAAAAAGGCAGAGCTGGAACTTGAAGTAAGACGTATGATATCAAGTCTATGATTTTCCTCCCACTAATTAAAAACGCCTGGTTCAAGGACAAGCCTGATGCACACCTAATATTGAAAGCAACAGAAAAAAGGTCAAGAAATAGATGCAGATCCAGGAAAGCATTGTTTTATACAACTAAAGAGAAGAGTTATTCCAAATATGATAGAACAAGTGTCAGAGGGTGTAAAGAAGACAAACACGTCATTGGATTACAATTTCAGCAGTGATGAATGACGGGAAATATATTTCTTACATCCACCTGAAAGTGTGATACATCCCCAGGTGCAAGCATTTATAACTCAAGTCACAAAATTTATTTTTGTCCTTAATTGAGACACAACATTAAAGAAGCCTTGGCAACAAGCATCTTCCTCTCAAGGTTCCATTAACATTCTTTATATCTTGGATGAGGACCTATTAGTTGCTTGCGTTTCCTTTTACCCTTTGGCTCATATCTCCACTGTCATAGACTAGACCGTCAGGAATGCTGCTCCCAATGACTTTATGGGTTTTCTTTCTTTCTTTTTTTAAAAATTTTTATTGGAGTATAGTTTACAATGTTGTGTTAGTTTCTACTGTGCAACAAAGTGCATCAGCTAGACGTATACATATATCCCCTTTTTTTTGGATTTCCTTTCCATTTAGGTCAGCACAGATCACTGAGTAGAGTTCCCTGTGCTATACAGTAGGTCCATATTAGTTATCTATTATATATATATATATATATATATATAGTAATGTACAAATGTCAGTCCCAATCTCCCAAATCATCCCATCTCCCACCCCTCACCTTTCCCCCTTGGTCATTTCTCTTTCAAAACTCAAAGGTTATATGCTGAGTTATCAGGACTCTTTTCTGATTATATTTGGATTCTTAAAATTTTGTTATGTCTAGGATACTACCTATGCCATGTTCAAGACATAAAAAGGCTATAGTATATCTTCAGAGTTGTGTGGTTTTTGCTTTAGGTGATTATTTTCTGCTGAATATGGTGGGGGTATACCAATGTAATTTATTTCATATTTACTTCAGATGACTATGTAAAAGTCTCCTAGATCTCGTGAAATAAAGGCTCTCCCTGCCATATCATGGGGAGTTAAAGTGCCATCTTTTGTTCTGTCTTGGATGAAAACACCAGAAACAACCCAGTATCGGTTCTGGTGGTACCTCGGCAACTTTAGAAACTATCTTACTAGTACTTTCAATCCCTAGATCAATCCAACCACTTTCTGATTAAAAGTAGTTTTTCAAAATTGAATCGTATAAAATCATTGATATTTTACTGTATTTGACCCATAAAAACAGACATTTCACATATTTCAGTGGAACACTACTTCTGCGGCTAACAGCTTCCTGTTCTCTTCTCTGCTTCGTGATTTCTTAGTCATTATTCCTGTTGTCTTCCAACTTCTAGATCATTATAGCTTGTGCTTGTTGATTTCTCTGTGTCTGATGGCTTGTGTGACACGAAACCATTTGTCTCTATTTGTTAACTGATGACATATCTTGCAATAGGTGATTTGATTGGCTTGACTGGTCCTCTCTCAGAGCAGAGCACACTCTTTGGATAAAGTTCTCACACCCAGCCTGCAGTTAAAGATCTCTGGGACCGACACCATACCTGTTTACATGGTACAAAATTTGATTACCAATCAAGCATAAGTGTGTATGAAGGCAATCATTGAAATTTGTAGGCATTAGAGACAATTTAGTTTCTCCTTTTTTTTTTTTTTTAGCTCTTTTTATAGTTGGAGAAAAATATACACTCATTTCCCAAACACTCAAACCACATTTCTCCAGAGGCAGTCATGGTACTTTGATTCTTCTTTTTTTCTCTCTCCATGAATCAATGGGGCACATATTCAAATGACCCCACTAAAAACACATGAAATAAAGAACCCCTGACAATCTGCTAGACCATAGACTCAATTATGGTTCATCTCTAACCTCACAAATGTAATCTATCTTGAAGATGATTTATATACTTCCCTTTCATTTTCTTCTCCCCAAAATGGGGTTTCCCTAAATTTAAATTCCATCCCATCAGCCCTCGTATATTTAAGATCAATAACATATATGTAAATAATCTTTGAAAACCATATCCAGACTGAAGCAGTTTAGAATGGCCCTCAGCTTTTCGTTGCCTTAACATAAACAATAGGTCAAGTTTTCTCCAACTGAACCATGTCTAAGTAAGTCTAGCTCTCTCCCTCATTTTACTGTTTGGCAGGCTGAGGGCCCCAAGGTCAAGACCTCATCTTTCCGAAGTATGATGGAGCCTGAAGTCTGGCCTCTTCTTTATTCCCTTCCAGACTGTTTTGTTTTTTTTTTCCCCCCAATGTGGCCAGATGGACTTTTTTATATCCTGTACACAGTCCTAAGGTTGGATTCAGTTTTTCAAGATGAATCCAAGTTTAACCTCTCAGTGTTACGGAATCTTTCCAAGGGAAAATTTTTCCAACCACTCTTGTGCATTTAAAATGTCTAAATAATTGCATTTAAAATGATTGCTCAATCTGAAATTCCTTCTAGCTTCATATCTATATCTAGTGAACATTAATTTAGCACATACAGGGATAGAATTGTGCATGGATTTAACTCATTCTTAGTTAAAAGTATAGGAAAAGTCAATTAGAAGAATATATTTTACACAAGAAACATACGAGGGCAATTGCAGGAAAACAGAACAAAAGATTATCTTCTTAACTTATTCTTCTCAATTGTGGTATAAAAATCTTAGTACTTTCTTATTCACTCCTAATAAAAAATGAATAGATCTCATAATTTTTCTTCCTCAATGGAGATGGGGCATCTGATCTGCGTGACATACTATATCTGTAAAGCAGTTCACTGGGATTGTCTTTGAAAAACAGCAAGCTGTATGCAATTTCAAATGTTACCTGCAGGTTGACCCTGTTTTGTTTCACCATTTACATACCTGAAGGTAGGAATCAGGACTCATTCTATAGGTGACAAACATCAAAATCTTGTGACCATCAATGCTGTTCGGGTAAGGGGAACAGGGTGCTGAGTCTGGAATACAGACTTTCTGGCTCCCTGCTATTTTTTTTTCTCTGTGTAACTTCATCAACATGAACCTTGGGTGGGACCTTATGGATTGCCTTTATTTAGATCACACAAGAGGTGAAAATTCACTTACTTTATACCCAAACTAACAGGTCTGAGCCAATCCCAAGTTACATGTAAAAGGAAAACATCAAGTTGGTTTAGCATCTTGAAAGTTTCTGTTACATTTTGAATGTCCTTCTCTCACATTTTAAAAATCTGAGCTGAAGGAAGGCATCAACTTTGGTTATCTTGGTTACTTATGTTGATTATTTAAACTTGTTAATAGTTCCAGGAACACATGGATTTTAGACTTTATTTCCTATCATGGATTGAAAGACATTGTTCTTTAATAAAACAGTTTAATAAATCAGAAGCTAAGTAGGAGAAGTATCTGAAGGCAGAGGTCTTCCTGCCAAATCACTAAGCCTGCTAGGATCTATGCTCTCCAGAATGACAGAACCCCTTCGGTTTTGGATTGACACAGATTCACTAAAAATAAATTAGTGCTCCCATCTGGTCTGACTCATTTGATGGGAACAAGAAGTTCCTCTAAAAGTACAAATAGACAGGGGGAAAGGATTGAAAATGTAGGGACACATGGGACTGGCCTAGTGTAATTTTTCTAGGTCTAAGGACCAGAAATGTAATTTTGATGTATAATTACAATCCTCTGACCAGAATATCATCAAGCCCACCTATATGTAAAGATATTCTTTGCCTTGGACTACCCCACAGATCAATTGAATATTCAGTCTTTAACAACTTTCTTTTAACCAATTGTCAAAATTAGCTTCTGTTCCAGTATCAAGTGTCAGATTATTAAGGCGTGGAAGTAAAGGTGCTTTGAATTCATTCTGATTTACTTTTAGGAAAGCAGTGGAGGCATTCATAAACAACTTAATTAAGATGTAACTTCTTTTAGCAGGGGCTCTTGAAACAAGTAGCTCTGAACTTGTTCCATCTTCTAAGGGCTCTGTAGGTTGCTTGTTACAATCTATAGTCAGGGAGTGGAGGAGAGCATGGAGAAAGAAAAAAACAATGTACATGTATATACATATCCAAAGAGCTCAATCACCATGGGAGACAAAATATTGTAAATCAAGTTTATTTATTGCATTCCTTTTGGCGAGGCAAAGATTTTTCTCCATTTTTGGGTCAGGGAATCAAAATTCTCTTTTACGTCTTGAGTTCTTAAATTACCTTCTATTCCCATCTTAATCTCTTCAGCCTTTATAGACTGATAAAATATACTTGTCTTGGCAGAATTAATACAAATTATTTTCTGTTTAAGTGCTTCATGCAGAAATTTAATTTTCAAAAACATACATATATACAGTGAATTAAATTGATACAGAAGTATAGCTTACTTAGCTCTATACATCAAACCACCTTGATTATTATGGGCAATCTTAAACTGGCATTTAAAGTAAGATTTCCATTGAGTCAATGTTTTTAATTCTCTCTGTCATCATATTTCAAGGGAAAAAGTTCATGAGTGATAAGCCAAAGAGATTTGCCAATTCTAACAATGTATTTTTCTTCTTTCATAGATGAACTGGAAAAGAATTGTTCACTTATATTACTTAATTTTTGGAAACCTGATAATATCTTTTTCAGAGAAAGACCATATGGAAGAATCACAAAGATAATGTGTGAAAGGAAGTGAGGGTGTGTTATCAAAAAAAAAAAAATAGTGGAAAATATAGACAAATTAGCTTTCAAATGTAATTTTATCCAAATACACTGATTTTTTTTTATTTTTTATCCTGTTCTGAATTTGGAAACTAGACCTAAACTTGGTTTGAATTAGCTCTGATTCTTGGGTGGTGAGAGAGTAAGTTCAAGATGTCTAATAATCTTTCACTCTGAGGATCAAGCATTTTATCACATGAAATCAGAGCCAAGTAACAATCTATAAAGAAAATAGTCTTATTTAATTTTGGCTGCAGGCTTTCTTCACTATACAGAGCCAATATTTCCTTCCAAGTCACTTCTAGGATACAGCAGTTCTAATGTTTTATAACGTGGCTACATGTCTCTATGTATAGCTTAGAATCCACAAAAATATGACCGTTAGTTTTAGGTCAAGGTCCCTGAAATAGACCCAAAAAAAAAAAAAAAAGAAAGAAAGAAAGAATGTGTTTACAGATGTTTGGCTGGCTATTTAATCAGGGTCTTCTAGGGGTAATACTTTAATTGAGTATCACCACTAAGGTCTAGTCCTCCACTTGAGACATTTAGAAAAATACAATCTGAGATAAGCGGTCTCCCCGGGACTGGTTCATGTGTCTCCAATTCATAAGAGACTTATGAGCTATATTTAGTCTCCCTCTCCGTGCTCTAAGCACTCTGGACATCTTCCTGCCAAGTATGATCCTCCCTCACATCTTTTAAACTAGATCCTTCCTATATTCTAAATGCTCTGTCATCAGATCTCTGCTTCATTGGGTCTCAGCAGAAACATCACTGCCTCAGAGAAGCCCTCTCTGACTAACCTGTCCCGGGTAGCCTCTCCCTGGATTTCTCTGTTCTAACTTATTCTACTTTTTCACATAGCTTTTAGTGCTGCCTGAAATACTATTATTCATTTAATTTTCTACCAAATTATCCTCTCCTCCCACAAGTCCATGAGTCCCATGAGCAGAGTCTTTGTCAATTTCACTGCTACCCCAGTACCAAGCACAACAGAGAGCTGGTACTTAACATATTTACAGGGAGGAGGATGAAATACGGTAGCAGCATTGGCATATTTAGTTGAACACGGCAACTAAAGCCAGAGAACCCAGAAATTGCCAACAGATACTTGGTCTCAAAAGGAAGGCTGCTCACTCTGTGTGCAGTCTGGTGGGCCAATGGGAGACTAGCATCCCAAACCAGGAGGGGGCATTGTAGGCTTGGGTGTAAGGGTATGAGGACACCTTAGAAAGGCTGGGTTCTTCTGAGCCAAATGAACACTAGAAAATAATCAAAGTGATGGTTAATTTTATGTGTCAATTTGACTGGATTACGGAGTACCCAGATATTTGGTCATATAGTATTCTGTGTTTCTATGAAGGTGCTTTTGAATGAGATTAACACTTAAATCAGTAGACTGAGCAAAGCACATTGCTCTCCCCATGCAGGTGGGCTCAATCTGGACACCTGAAGTCCTGAATAGAGCAAAAAGACCCACCTTTCCCTAAGGAAGAGGGTGTTCCTCCTGCTTAACTACCTTCAAACTTTTTCCTACCTTTGGACTTGAACTGAAACTGTGGCTCTTCCTGGGTGTCCAGTATGCTGGCCTTCAGATTAGAACTACACCATCAACTCTCTTGGGTCATCAGCTTGCCAGTTTCCCCTAAAGATCTAAGGACTAGTCAGCCTCCCCAATAGTGTGAGCCAATTCTTTATAATAAATATATTTAGATAGATAGATAGATAGATCTCTTATTAGTTCTATTTCTCTGGAAAACCCTAACTGATAAAGTTCAGTTTTAAAATACATGCATACAAATATCAAGTGTATTTCTATATCACAACTAACAACCAGAAATTGGTATAAATAGAACAATGTCATTTTCAATTACATCAAAAATATGAAGTACTTAGGGATAAATCTGGCAAAAGAAGTACAAGACATTTATATCGAAAACTTCAAAACACTGATAAAAAATTAGGAAAGCTAAATAAATGGAGAGAAATACCTTGGTTATGAGTTGGAAAACTTATATTATTAAAATATAAATTCTTTCCCAATTGGTTTATGGATTCAAAACAATTGTGATCAAAATCCAAGGTTTTGTTTGTTTGTTTTTTACTGATTGATATATTATATAAAAATTCATTTAGAAATCCAAAGGACCTAGAACAGCTAAAGTAATTTTGAAGAAAATAAAGGAAGGCGAAAACTAATCAAGACAGAATAGTAATGGCATAAATATAGACAAATAGATCAATAAAGAGCACAGAAATATATTTTGATACATATGGACAACTGACTTTTGACAATGGTGCAAAGGCAATTCAGTGGAGAAAGGATAGCATTTTTAACAAATAATGTTAGAAAAATTGGATATTCACATGCAGAAAAATGAACTATGATATCATATGCAAAACTAAAAATAATCATAGGTGTAAATATAAAATTAAAAACACTAAAAATACAAAACCTCTAGATAAAAACAGAAGATAAAATCATTATGACCTTGGGTTAGGCAAAATTTCTTAATTACGACATTAAAAATCACAAGACATAAAAAAATGGATACATTGGACTTCATCAACATTAAAAGTTTTTCCTATTTAAACTACAGTGTAAACAAAATGAAAAGATGAGCCACAGAACAGAACAATTTTGTGAAGCCTATGTCTTAATAAAGGATACATATCCAGACTATACAAAGAATTCTCAAACTCTATAATAAAAAAACAAAGAACCCAATAGAAAATAGGCTAAAGATTTGAATAGACACTTATAAAAAGAAGATTTACAGAAAATATACAAATAAGCTCATGGAAAGATATTCAGCAATAGCCCCAAACTGGACACAACCCAAGTGTCTATCAAAAGATAATGGATAAATGCACTGTGGCATATGCATAGAGTGGATGACTCTGAAATATATAGCAATGAAATATTACCAATTGCCATGCAACCACATGGAAAAATATCAAAATAATTATGCTGAATAATAAGAATGAAATAATTATGCTCTCATGGATGTCTAGAGATTGGGAGTAGGAGGAATAGGAGGCAGTGAAAGAAAGGAGCAGGAAGAAACGAAAGTTAATGGATGTGTTCACTATTGACTGCATTCTTGCTAACTCTTCTTTTATCTGTTTGGACAGTTGAAGAAAGTAGAACATCTTGTTTGATGCTACATTACTTAAGAGCGGCTGTATTCAACAACAAACTCATAAATTCCTGGAAGTTGAACGATCTGTTCTTTTAAAAAAAAATTATTTAATTGGCTGTGTTGAGTCTTCGTTATTGCACATGGGCTTTCTCTAGTTGCTGAGAGTGGGCTCCTCTCTATGGTGGACTCTCATTGTGGAGCATGGGCTCTAGACACGTGGACTTCAGTAGTTGTGGCACATGGGCTCAATACTTGTGGCTCACGGGCTCTAGAGCTCAGGCTCAATAGTTGTAGTGTACAGGTTTAGTTGCTCCAAAGCATGTGGTATCTTCCTGGGGCAGGGATCAAACCCGTGTCCCCTGCATTGGCAGGCGGATTCTTAACCACTGCACCACCCAGGATGTCCTGAACAATCTACTCTTGAAAGCTGCTTTGGACAAGTTTCAGCACACCACTCTAACTGACGCTCTAAAAAGAACTATGCCTAAATGGTTTCATAGTAGAATTCTAACAAAACTTCAAAGTCCCAATGTTACATAAAATTTTCCAAAGCATAGAAAATGAAGGAAAACTCTCTATTTTTTTTTTTACAAAGCAAATGTTAACATTTATAAATATGTAAATCTGATAGAAGTAGTACAAAAACTATTAAAAACCAATACTACTTGTGAATATCAATGCAACATTACTAAATGAAATAATAGTGAACAGAATCCGATAGCACATTAACAAAGTAATAAATCAGACATTTCAAGGATGCACAATTAGTTCAATATTAGGAAATTTATTCATATAATACATAATAATAATAAATCTAAGAAAGATTATATGTGTATCTTCATAGATGCTGAAAAAAACTCATCCAAAATTCAACACTCATTACTAATAAAAACCTTCTGGAAAATAGAAAATGTTCAATGTCCTGGCAAGGTAGATGAAGTACAACCATAAAAAATGAGAGGTAAATGGGGAGAATGTATCAAGAAGTAGAATAAGCTTGATAATGGATTCAAGACTTTAGTGTAAAAGAAAAGAAATACGCGTGTAACATCAAAAAAGTAAAAATCCTGAATTTAAAGTGGAAATATCAGTATAAAGTCAAGATATGTTTTCTCTTAAAAAACGCCTATTTCCTAGTTGTGAACACTGAAAATATCTACACTAACCTCAGCTCAATAAGCATCCCAGGTGCCTAGACTTGGAGTCTCAGTATCACTCCCTACTGAAGATAATAATGTTTTTCAGAGAAATGAAGGATTCTAGATTTAAAGGAGAAAACATACAAGATAAATATGGAATATCTTGTCATAGCAGAAAATAAGGACTCTGAAACCACCTTGAAAAAAGCCAAATGAACAAAGTTGGGATAATTAAAACGTTGATAAGGATAACCGCAGCACAGGGAACATACGTTTGTCTCCATGAATTCACAATGAACTGAAGAAAAAGACAACTTGATGGATACTAACAAGAGAAAATTATTATTTTGAAAATGAAATAAAATATGATTTTACCAGTTAATCAAGGGGAAAGGAAAAGTCAGATGTAATTATACCTTTATTGTATCTTTTATTTGTATATCTTCCATATCTCAGAGTAATTAAACAGTTGATGCAGGGATGTTTCTATCTTATAGAAGTTTCCAGTTACTCATTATAAAAAGGAATGATAAAATTAGAATATCTTAATAACATTGTATTATATAATAAAATTTGCTAAAAGGAGAACTTAAGAGTTCTCAAATAAATATGTAAGTTGTGAATATATGAGGTGATGGGTGTGTTTATTAACTTGATGGGGGGATTCCCTTCACAATGTATATCAAATCATCATGTTGTACATTTTAAATATCTTACAGTTTTTTCAATTACACCTCAATAAAACTGGGAAAAGAAAGAAAGTCAGTTTTCAAACCTTGTGCAAACCTTAATGAACTTATGAAACGGTAATAATAAATGACTGCAAATATCACAGACAGAGAGAAATCCAGACATCGTGTATCTAGCAATACTAACAAATACCTGTGAAATCGCCTTAGCGAAAATCAAACAGCGAAAATCAAACAAACAAAAACTGAATTTGCATTGGATTAATTCTTTCAAATCAATCTGGGTCTAATCAAGAGACAGAAACCGTATAGTCATTTGGGCAGGAAACGTTTAATATAAAGAATTATTAACTATAGCTCAGGACTGCTGTAATGAGAGATTAGATACTACAGGGTAAAGAGAATTCTAGAAGTATCAGAGATAGGGAGCAGCCACTGCCTCTAGGGCTAAAACAGAAAACTCTAAAAAGGAGCAAATCCGAAAAAGACCCCTGATCAGGGATGAGGTTTAGATCTCATTGGAGAGGGTGCCGTTAGGCACACTGAATGGCAGAGTCTCTGAAGTCCACGTGGAGGTATTCGCTGAGAATCCGCGCTCTGCGGTCTCAGAGGAAGTTGTCAAAGGGGACACTCCACCAGGGCAACTCACTGGGAAACCAGTCTCTCGGGTGGTTGAGAAACTGCCCCAGGAGAGGTGCTGTGTCCTGGAACTTATTGCCAAACTGCCGAAAGGGTGCCAGGAAAGTCATCCCTAGGGAGGTGACGTCTGCTGGCATCACCGTGCACTGTGGAAGATGGCCAAAAGAGCTCCCACAACCAGGAAGCAGAACTCCTTACCTCTCTTAGGATCCCTTTGGCACCCTCTACTGATAAAACTTGACCTCATGCCCAGTTGCAAAGGAAAATATGTTCCAGTATCACAGGCCAGGTAAGGAAGCATGGATTGGGAACTGAGAGGCAGTAGAGTGATAATTGGTAGACTTCTGGCTCTATCTCCTAATACATTGAAATACAGGGGGTGTTTTAGTTGGCTCAGGCTGCGTTAGCAAAATACCACAGGCCAGGTGGTTTTCAATGGGACAGATATTTATTTTCTTACAGTTCTGGAGGCCGGAAGTTCAAGATCAAGGTGTCATCAGGGATGGTGTCTACTGAACTCTTCCTGGCTTGCACACAGCTGCCTCCTCCCCGTGTCCTCACGTGGCCTTTCTTCTATGTGCAAAGGGAGAGAGAGATCTCTGGTATCTCTTCCTCTTCCTACAAAGACTCTATTCTGTCAGATTAAGGTCCCACCCTTATGACTTCATTAATCTGTATCTTTTTATAGGCCCTATCTCTTAATACAGTCATCTTGGGGGTTAGGGTTTTAACATATGAATTTTGGGAGTACCACCATTCAGTCTATAACAAGGGGCAAAGCAACATGTTCATCCCATGGGGATATAGTCAGAAAAATTTAAAGAAAAAGTGGAGGGAAACTTAGTGATTAAAAAGCATGATCAACATACACAACTAAAAATAAAACTATTTTGACAAATGTGTACACTTACTAGATATGTGATGCTATTAATCCTTCAGATGTGATGATGCTAACGGATAGTGGTTTTTAAAGTTGTCATTTTTGAAGTTACGTGCTGAAATATTTACATACATAGTGCTGTAACATCTTGGCCTTTCTCAACATCATTCAACGGAGAAAGGAAATGGATGGATGTAGAGATGAATTGTTTGCTGAGTCAATGATTGTTGATGCCAATTGACATGCACATGGAGAGCTCATTAGATTCTCTGCTTTTGTATGTTTAACACTGTCCATAATAAAAAGTTAAAAATAATAGTGACAAGTGTGACTGTAAATAAAAGATTAATAATTGTAAAGGAATCCTGTATACAACTCTATGTCAATTGTTTTAAAAAATGTCTGTATTTTAGGAGAATATAAATTAAGAATACAAATTATTGACTATCTTCAGAGTTGGAAAATGAGAATCAACTGAAATGCTAAATATTAAAACAAATTGTCAAACTCCCTTCAAAAGAGATACCACAACTAAATATCTTTACAGGAAAATCTTTCAAACTATCAAGGATCAGAATATATCATATTTTAGAATTTCCATATCATGCTGGCCAGTAAAGTCCACAACTTGATATCACCTTGTACCCAAAAGCTGCTTGAAAGGATACACCATTTTGAAATATAAAAAGAAGATCAATAACAATATTAGGAAAAGAATGTAGTGGTACTATCAACAGTGAATTTTTTGAGGACTTTCTGGATGATAAAGAGAAGATGAGATTGGAATGACAGAGGAACAAAACAGAGTTGAGGAACCTCCAGACTATCACGAATTAAGAAGGGGCTTTTGGGGAATTAAGTGTTCCTGAAAACTGAAACAAAGCTGGTGGTAGAATGAACCAGAAAAGCAAAAATCTAATTTAAGGAGGTCAAGAGGTTTGGGTCCATCCCTGCCTTTGGACTGTGTACTGTTTGTGGTGACCACATAAGGGCTACAGATGTGGCCTTCAGAGCAGTGGCTGGAAACCTGCAGGGCTCCTTGATGGAAGTAAAGCCTTCAATGATACTGATTGTCCTGGGTTATTCTTAAAAATCACTTTGGCAAACCAAATTAGTAGGCTGAGAATAATTGTGTGTGAAAGTAAGGGCTTCAAAGAAGGAAGCTTCCAATTATTTTTCTAGACTGACCAAGGGCAACCAGCAACGCTTTGATGAGGGAGAAATGTCATGTCATATTTGAATTCCACTTGATAGTAATTAAAAGTTGATGAATATATTTATACTTTAGTATGTAAGCAAAGTGTATGAATCTCTCAACCCATAGAATGGTTTCATTTCTTTTAGTCCTTTTGCCATATTCGTACATTCGGGCTTAAATAAATACTTTAGGCAGTTTCTAGGAACACATACAATACACCCATGTATTTTAGTCTGAGTCTTCTATGTTGTTTCAAATCAGTTTCAAACCTCTGAATTTTCTAGGGCTCACTTTCTCTGTTTTTTCAGTGTTTTGTGACACTTTATCTCCATTCCTTCATTTCCTCCTACCAGCTGCTCTGCAACCCTCTGAATCTGTGCCCCATTCTGCACTTACTTTTCTAATTTAAATGCTAAACTCTCTTTCAGGAAAGAAAAAAAATAAATTCGCTCTCCAATCATGCACTACCATTGTCAGAAAGATACAGTATGTCTTGTTCCCAGCCGCTATCCTGTGAGAGGGTTTGGTCCTTCTAGAGACACCCCAGCACCAGAGGAGATTTGGGAGGAAATGAAACAGATATCTTACAGTGGTGCTGGTGGTATGTAATGCAAAAAAAATCCCAGTATTACCATTTTCAGGATATTTTTGCTCATGTGCTGCATCTTAGGAATCTATCTTGCTATTTGAAATAGACAAATTTTCCTTAAAGGTCAGCTGTTGCAGGATTCACTTATCCTTTTAGCCTTATCCAAATAAGTGGATTAATCCTGTGTGATTCTCTCTGATCTCAACACCCAGTGAAGGAACTGAAAGACCTTATGGTCCCTATTATAAAAACCAAAGACTGGATGAAAGTCTACACCTATTATATACTTGCTTTAATTGTTACCTTAAAAAAGAGAATTGAAAAGTCTTACACAGAATTTTGTAGTTTGCATTCCTTTAAGCGGGTATCTGCTTAATAAGACCAAGCTTAGCAGACTCCTCACCAAGTGGTCAGTGCCTCCTCTCTAAGGGTGCGGAAGGTGTGGCCTGATGAAGCAAATGTATGTAAACAAGAGGATTTCTAGAACCTTTCTTTAACTATGAGAACGGCTTATAAAAGAACAAAATATTATGGACTTCCTTAAAACTGAGTGAGTATAGATCTCAGCTCTTCCAAGAAAATAACGATTTTAATTGATTGTCCGGAGTGAATTCTTTCTAGTGTCTTCTTTTGTGGTGCCAGTCCCAGTAGTCTCGTTCCCCCACAGAGGCCTGCAGGTTCTTCCCCCCACCCACCCGTTGCTCACCATCAATGGGCTTTGTTCTCCTCCTGCCACCTCAGGACCTTGGGTGTGTGGAACGGTGAATTGAGGGTATGTCAGTATGTCACTCACCCAAACTGACCAATAAAACCTTTATGTATGCTAAAACAAAGTATGAAAAGGGTACTTATGCAGAGGATGTATCATATGGTCCCACTGCCTGTGCCCATGGCCTCCCACAGGTGAGCCGCATCCTTTCCATCCTCAAACCAGATGAAATAAAAGAGAAATGTAACCACAGAGTACAGCTCCTTGCAAAAACTACAGTGGGCTGCCAACTACGAAAACTTTGGGGTGTTGCTCTTAGTCCACATATATAACAATAAATAAATACATAAAAATGCTGTGTGGAAAAAAATGACTGGAGATGCCATCAAGTAATTAAATTAAATTAAATATAATCACTCGCTATTAACCAGAATAATGTTTCCTACATAACAATAAATGATATGGTAGGATGACAAATAGAATGTACATAAAGTTTTCACAAATTTAAACACGTATATAATTGTGGAGTATAGATGAGAAAAATAGAAATGGTTTTAGGACAGTGGAATGAGAGGTTGACATAATATTCATTTATAATTTTCTATAGTTCTATTACATTATTCACTGGGGAAAACAAGAGAAGAAAGTCACAGAAAAAAAGATGGAGTATAATCTACCTATATAGAGATAAAGCCATACAACTTTCAGTCAGTTATAAGGTGATTTTTTAAAAAAAAATTTTAATCGTTGTTAAAGTTTTTATAACCAGTTGTAAGCTGAGATTCACAGTGATTTTTCTCCTTTTGGGGACTTCCATTTAACTCATTCTACCTGAAAATATATCCCCTTTACAAGGGTTAATAGACGTGTTTACAATTAATTTGATACTCTATGGCTAAGATGGGCAGAAAAGTTTGTTCTTTGTGGGCAATTGTGTCCCTGGGGCAGGACATTTTGGATATCCATGCAGCTGACATCTAATAGTAATCGGCACATTCTTAAAGATGGAAAAATGTACACATGAGAAGTATTACTTTGTAGCACTTTTTTTCACCCAGCAGTGAAAGCGCTGATTCCCAGCCACCAGACCACCAGGGAATTCCTGAGAAGTAATACTTTGTTATTGAACACAGAAGGAAGCTGTAAAGAGAGGAAAGGAAAGAGATTTTAAAATCAGAAGTCCCAACTTTGTGCCTCCCTTCTGCCATGAAGAAGTGGTGCAACTTTGGGTAAGTCATTCACCACCTCAGGTGGTAGTAAAGAACAACGATGACAGTACACTTGAGAGTATTTGTAAACTGTAAAGTCTTATACACATACTGACTATAGAGCACATCATTGTTACAGAAACATAAAAAAAATACAGTAGGATAAATTCTTAGAAAAGTACAATCTTCCAAAACTGAACCAGGAAGAAATAGAACATATGAATAGACCAATCACAAGTATGGAAATTGAAACTGTGATTAAAAATCTCCCAACAAACAAAAGCCCAGGGCCAAATGGCTTCACAGGCAAATGCTATCCAACATTTAGAGAAGAGCTAACACCTATCCTTCTCAAACTCTCCCAAATTATAGCAGAAGGAGGAACACTCCCAAACTCATTCTACAAGGCCACCATCACCCTGATACCAAAACCAGATAAAGATGTCACAAAAAAAGAAAATTACAGGCCAATATCCCTGATGAATATAGATGCAAAAATCCTCAACAAAATACTAGCTAACAGAATTCAACAGCACGTTAAAAAGACCATACACCATGATCAAGTGGGGTTTATCCCTGGAATGCAAGGATTCTTCAATATACACAAATCAATCAATGTGATATACCATATTAACAAATTGGAAGATAAAAACCATACAATAATCTCAATAGACGCAGAAAAAGCTTTTGACAAAATTCAACGTCCATTTATGATAAAAACTCTCCAGAAAATGGGCATAGAAGCAAATTACCTCAACATAATAAAAGCCATATATGAAAAACCAAGAGCCAACATCATTCTAAATGGTGAAAAACTGAAAGCATTCCCTCTAAGGTCAGAAACAAGACAGGGGTGTCCACTCTCACCATTATTATTCAACATAGTTTTGGAAGTGTTAGCCACAGCAATCAGGGAAGAAAATGAAATAAAAGGAATCCAGATTGGAAAAGAAGAAATAAAATTGTCACTCTTTGCAGATGATATGATATTATACATAGAAAACCCTAAAGACTCTACCAGAAAACTGCTAGCACTAATCGATGAATTTAGTAAAGTACCAGGATACAAAATTAATGCACAGTAATCTCTTGTATTCCTATACACTAACAATGAAAGAACCGGAAGAGAAATTAAGGAAACTCTTCCATTTACCATTGCAAAAAAAAAAAAAAAAGAATAAAATACCTAGGAATAAATCTGCCTAAGGAGGCAAAAGACCTGTATGCAGAAAACTATAAGACACTGATGAAAAAAATCAAAGACGATACAAACAGATGGAGGGACATACCATGTTCTTGGATTGGAAGCATCAACACTGTGAAAATGACTATCTTACCCAAAGCAATTTACAGATTCAACACAATCCCTATCAAATTACCAATGACATTTCTCACAGAACTAGAACAGGAAATCTTACAATTTGTGTGGAAACGCAAAAGACCCCAAATAGCCAAAGCAATCTTAAGAAGGGAAGATGGAGTTGGTGGAATCAGGCTTCCTGACTTCAAACTATACTATAAGGCCACAGTGATCAAGACAGTATGGTACTGGCACAAAAATAGAAAGGAAGATCAATGGAAGAGAATTGAGAACTCAGAGGTAAACCCAGGCACATATGGACAGCTTATCTTTGACAAAGGAGGCCAGAATATACAATGGAAAAAAGACAGCCTCTTCAATAAGTGGTTTTGGGAAAATTGGACAGCAACATGTAAAAGAATGAAATTAGAACACTTCCTAACACCATACACAAAAATAAACTCCAAATGGATGAAAGACCTACATGTAAGGCCAGACACTATAAAACTCCTGGAGGAAAATATAGGCAGAACACTCTATGACATATACCAAAGCAAGATCCTTTTTGACCCACCTCCTAGAATCATGGAAATAAAATCAAGAATAAACAAATGGGACCTCATGAAACTTAAAAGCTTTTGCACAGCGAAAGAATCCATAAACAAGACAAGAAGACAACCCTCAGAATGGGAGAAAATACTTGCCAAACGAAGCAACGGACAAAGGATTAATCTCCAAAATATACAAGCAGCTCATGCAGCTTAATACCAAAAAAGCAAATAACCCAATCCACAAATGGGAGGAAGACCTAAATAGACATTTCTCCAAAGAAGACATACAGAAGGCCAACAAACACATGAAAAGATGCTCAACATCACTAATTATTAGAGAAATGCAAGTCAAAGCCACAATGAGGTATCACCTCACACCGATCAGAATGGCCATCATCACAAAATCTAGAGACAATAAATGTTGGAGAGGGTGTGGAAAAAAGGGAACTCTCCTGCACTGTTGGTGGGATTGTAAGCTGGTATAGCCACTATGAAAACAGTTTGGAGGTTCCTTAAAAAACTAAAAATAGAACTACCATATGACCCAGTAATCTCAGTACTGGGCATATACCCAGAGAAAACCATAATCCAAAAAGAAACAAGTAACATAATGTTCATTGCAGCACTATTTACAATAGCCAGGACATGGAAACAACCTAGATGCCCATCAACAGATGAATGGATAAAGAAGATGTGGCACCTATATACAATGGAATATTACTCAGCCATAAAAAGGAATGAAATTGAGCTGTATGTCATGAGGTGGATAGACCTAGAGTCTGTCATACAGAGTGAAGTAAGCCAGAAAGAGAAAAACAAATACTGTATGCTAACACATATATATGGAATCTGAAGAAATGGTACTGATGAAACCAGTGACAGGAAAGAGTGGAGATACAGAAGTAGAGAATGGACTTGAGGATATGGGGCTGGGGTGAGGGGCCAAGGGGAAGTTGGGGTGAGGTGAGAGAGTAGCATAGACATATTGACACTACCAGCTGTAAAATAGATAGCTAGTGAGAAGTTGCTGTATAACAAAAGGAGAACAACTTCATGGGAGATGCCTTGGAGGGCCAGGATAGGGAGGGTGGGGGGGAGTCGCGGGAGGGAGGGGATGTGGGGATATGTGTGTAGATGCAGCTGATTCACTTTGGTGTACCTCAGAGACGGGTACAAGAGTGTAAAGCAAATATATTCCAATAAAGATTTAAAAAAAAAACAGTAGGATGGGTTAATATTATTGACGTACATTTAAATAAAAACTAAAAGATATATATAAGCAATATCATGTGATATATGTCTTTCTCTGACTTCACTTAGTATGATAATCTCCAGGTCCATTCATGTTGCTGCAAACGGCATTATTTCATTCCTTTTTATTTCAGGGTAATATTCCACTGTGTATATATACCACATCTTTATCCATTCCTCTCTCAATGGACATTTAGTTTGCTTCCATGTGTTGGCTATTGTAAACAGTATGGCAATGAACATTGGGGTGCATGTATCCTTTCAAAACTAAGAAAAATCTACATGCACTGATGAAAAAAAGAAAGAGACAAAAAGAAAATAACTGAGATTCTTTCAAAAATGCCAAACTTTTCTCTGGAATTGTTGAGCAAAGTGATGTACATTGGATCCGATTAACCACGCAATGATAGAAAAGTTTAATTTATTCTTTCCTCCTCTGTAAATAAGAATGCTATTTTGCACTTCTCTTTCCCACGGTACAGTAATGACATAGTAATTCAGTGTTTTAACATATTTTTGACTGCCTCAAGAACGAGGTGCTAAAGATATTTGCTGCCTCGTAAATTTAGTGCAGAACATTCCTGCAGATTCCACTGTGGTTGCAAAGGTGGTAGTTATAAATTGAGAGGAAAAAATATTTGAAAATGACAAAAATAATTTATATGATGCCGTAAGCACTAGATTAGAAAAGAAAGAACTAGAAAGCCAGGTTATCTAGCCATTGGAATTTGGCCCTTATTTAGAATCAGATGTGACAGTTTAGATCATTCAACCCCATGCTACGGTTGGCAGGCTGCCTATTCTGTGAGGTAAACGTGGAAAAGGAATTCAATGTGGTAATTAGATAGGGTGTAAAGCCCTAAGATTTTTTTCAAGGAGAAAATATTTTCAAATACTACTAAAGTCACTTTTCATTTAGGTTATAGAACTTCAAAGTGCCTCATTTTCAAAACAGGCCTGAAGAAATGAATACCAAGTCTAAAATGCTGCAGTTTTCTCTCTTGATAAGACAGCTCAAGACTCATGAAAAAGAATTATGCAGTCAGGGCCCTCAGTACATTTCTAGAAGTTGTCAATGTGCCTATGAGTCCACTGATCACTTTGAACTTGAGGGATTCTAGTCCCATTAAAAAGAGTCAACAAATTGAATGGTCCTTCAAGAAAACCCACTGCACAACATCAAGCTCCTTTGCTGAAGAATTTCCTCTAAATGCGTGAAATTAATCTTTGTTCTGGAGCAGGGGGTTGGGTGTCTTAAAAGCCTACTTGTTTCCTTGAACTGCACCTCCCAACACAGATGAGATTAGTATTTCAGGGGCAGACACTAGGGGAAGAGGTGAGCCTGCCAATTCTGTTACAGACCTTGGCGTGTCGTCACATCTCACAAAGACCACATTTGTGGTCCACATTCTTTTCCCATCAGGCAGTGCTGCCCTGACCCGGGGTGTGTTTTTCATTTCCAAAGAATATGCGGATCCTCCCTAAATGATCTACTGAAAACTGAGTGTTGAAGCACAAATGAAAAGTGAAAAGTGCCACTTAGCACACAACATAATTATTTCATGGCCTACTGCAAGTTAGCAAAGGCACGTTTCAGCTTGTAAAATGTGAAAGCCAGCCCATGCCGTATCATAATATTTTGTGTGTTTTCTGGAAACAGTTTTAAATCCCTCTTTTCCTGGGTTGGTGGTTATAGAGAAGGAAGGGAGAAGGGAATGATATTTTCATGGGGAATAGCTTTTTAAAGACTGAGTAGTCATAAAACCTCGATTAAAAGTGAACAAACATTGAATTCAATACCTGCATGACTAGACTTTTTTAAAAGGAACTCGCTTAACCTCAGGAAATAGCATAAGCAATCATAGCTATTAAATTCACTTTGTACTAAAACGTAATCCAGCCGAGTGTACCAGTAAAGTCAATGCTGTGAATAACCATACAGTATGAACATGCACACATTTACTCGTTTTTAATACCACGTAGGTTTAATTTTACACATATTCTATACAGTATGTGTTAAGTGGACAAAAAAATGAGTTTACGTGACCTCCAATTCTCACCAAGACTCCCTCAATAAATGAATCTTTATGATAGCGTATTAGATGTCATTTTTCCATTAACACTCTAACGCTCTATGAATCTAGTGTCTTGGGTCGTAGTAATTGAGAATAACTTTTAATTAGAAAAAAGAGAGAAAAGCTAAAAAAGAATCATATCGTTTGGCAGAAAAATTCTGACTGTTAGCAATGAAAGCAACTGTTCTCCATTCTATAGGTTGCTGTCCAGAGCTCTACAGGAAAGGATTTTCCTTTTGACTCACCACCACACATCACTATCTCACGAATAAATCTGGGGAGAAGATAACTTGTTTCCTGGCCCAGATAGCAGATGATAGAAAAGAAAATACTCGCCTCCTTTCCTACTTTCTTTCTTTTTTTTAAAAATAAATTTATTTATTTATTTTATTTTTGGCTACGTTGGGTCTTCAAGGCTGCGTGAGCCAGCTTTCTCTAGTTGCGGCAGGCGGGGGCTATTCTGTCACGGTGCATGGGCTTCCCATTGCAGTGGCTTCTCTTGTTGCGGAGCATGGGCTCTAGGTGCACAGGCTTCAGTAGTTTGTGGCGCACGGGCTTAGTTGCTCCATGGCATAATCTTCCTGGCCCAGGGCTCGAACCTGTGTCCCCTCCTTTGGCAGGCGGATTCTTAACCACTGCGCCACCAGGGAAGCCCTCCTTTCCTACCTTCAGTGGACTAAAAACTTGCAAATTTTCAGGAAAATTATTAAAAAAGGATACTCTTGTGATTGTCTTTATTTTCTACCTGTGTCAGCAACAACTCCATCAGAACTAGACATTTTGTTTACTGAGCCCAGCACAATGGCTGTTGCCTGGAAGCTTCTTGATAAGTGTTTTCTGAATGAATTAAGACATTAATGAGTTTCTCAATATCCTATTAACTTTTATCAATGTGAAGTGTCGAGATGACAATATGACAGAAAGTGGAGAATATTTGCAACATTCTACACCTCAACCCAGACTTCAGCCCTACTCCCAGCCCCAGCCATTTCTTGGTGCTCTTTTTTCTTCACAGTCAGTGTGAATATGTTGTAGAAAAAGATTTCATTGGAAAATTGATGAACAACATCCCCAAATATATTTATTCAAGTGTCTACCATATGTCAAGCACTGTGTCTGGGAATATGAGTAAAGACTCAAAGATAATTGATGCTATTTGACACATTATCCCTTGTCTATTCTAATACTATGAAAATATTTAAGAAACAATTGCTTACTGATTTTTCTATCAGACGTTGCACATGAATTCCAACAGAATTTTATAAATTAAGTGTTATTATCATTTCCCATTTTCAGATGAAGAAACTAAGGCACAGAAGAATTAAGAAACTTGCCCAAAATCATATATGTAGCTCTTCTAGAGCCAAGATTTGGACCAAGGCAGCCTGGCTCTGGAGAAGGGCTCTAAACCGTTAAATTATATAGTAAAGTCTTGCTTGGTGGTGATGAGAAAACTCTTGCCATGTTCTGTGATTCGTGTGAGAAGCATATTTTCAGACTGTAATATAGCTCTTTCTGTGGTTTAGCCAAGAGTTTTATGTAAAACAATCACATATTTGCTAAACTACCCAAAAGAAATGTATCCATTTGATAAAGGCCTTTTCTCTGAATTATCAGTTGAACATTATTCCTTTGCAAGCCTTTAACAAATTGTAGCACCCACACAAATACAGTAATTAGTTTTAATTTCCCTTTGCCAACCTAAAATAAAAGTGAGGAAATTGATATGTTGGTACTGAGAATTTCACTCTACCTAAAAGCAAGCTAGCACTTTAGTAACTTGAAAGATTATTTGATAATTGTCAAGAATCTTAAAATTCTGATGGCCTCTGCTTGAAAGGGTTGTTTTATGAATTGAATTTCCTGTTACGTGTTTTACAAATAGATTCTGCCTCTTAGGTTTTGATGATGCTTATTTCTGTTTGGCCTTAGTCTTCTGGCCCTAAGAAGGAGATCTGAAGATTATGAATACAAAGAGCTGTACAGCTCTCTTTACCTGGAAGTGAAATGACATCTGGCTGAGCGGATTCAGTGGTTTAAGAAATGCGTCTCAGTCATAGACTTTCTTTTGTCTCCTAACTTGGACTTTCTGCTATATCAAAATACTCAATTGTTCTACACTATTTTGCCCTCCTTCTTTTCATATATATTTTGAAGTCTTTCTCCTACCATTGTAAATATTTAAAATGTGTTTTTAATTGTTCATCGTTTGGTTTATTAAATATGTGTGAAGGGTCTATTGTGTGTTGGTACTGTTTATGTGTTAGAAATATGAAGCTGAATTATACTTCACATGATTTTTAGATTGTTTACACTGCATACAAATACTCAATTTATACAAAGGAAAGTGTGCAGTATACATGTAGAAGCTATGAGTTTCACAACAAAATGAAAACCTAGGAACATAGCCACTCAACCCAAGAACTGGAATACCATCAAAATTACCAAAATCTATGTGTTAATTCCCTATCTTATCCCCTTTGCTTCCTTTTAAGAGGTAACAACTACGTGAATTTGTCTTTTTTCATTCCCTTTCTTTTCTCCTGACTTTATTGTTCTTTCCTCACCCCTTCTTTAGTAGTTGTAACATTTTATAACTTATATTTACTTTCACTGTTCTCTAATATGTTATGCTTCAAGGAGACCCAATTTCACTTATCCATCTCCTATTGAGGAAACTCTGGGCTATTTTCAGATTTTGCTATTATAAATAATAATGCAATGGACATCTTATATATGTTCCTTAATGCATCTTCTAGAATCTCTTGTGCACAGAACATAGTTAAATTTCTATAGATTATTGGAAGATCCATGTTTTCAAGATGCCATCAATTTTTATACCAAATTATACTCCCATCAGAATTGCATAAGAGTCTTCATTAATCCAATTTTGGAAATGATCAGACTTCTTAAATTTTGCCCACTGTTGTGTGTTAAATAATCTTATAATGTGACCTTTATTGTTTCACTGATTCCTAATTCAGTTTATTATCTTTCATATGTGTATGAATCATTTCCGTTGCCTCTTCTGTGAAATGTTGTTTCATGTCATTTTCTCCCTTTTTAAAATTTTCCACTTCAATATAAGCATTAAAGCATTTCATCCATGAAAAAATAATTTTGTTGTATAATATGAGGTAGATAGCCTATTTCATTTATTTTTTAATGATACATAATAAATAAGCTCCATTTATTTACTGGTCCGTTCATTCCCAAGTACTCTTCTTGGTCACTTTATATGTCAAATTTGGATCTGTTTCTGATACCTCTATTCCATTCCATTGGTACTAACCCATTCCTGTGCCAATGCCAGATGGCCTCAATTAGCTTTATAATCTATTCTTATTTTTCTTTTCCAGAGTATCTGAATTATTATGAGTCCTCAAAAATCCCATTGGAATCACATTAAATCTATTGACCAATTTGGAGAGAAGGTCATCTTTATTTTTTTTTAATTCACTTATTTTATTTACTTTATTTTTTATTTTTTGTCTGTGTTGGGTCTTTGTTGCTGTGCGTGGGCTTTCTCTAGTTGTGAAGAGCGGGGGCTACTCTTCATTGTGGTGCGTGAGCTTCTCATTGCAGTGGCTTCTCTTGTTGCGGAGCATGGGCTTTAGGTGCGCGGGCTTCAGTAGTTGCAGCATGCGGGCTCAGTAGTTGTGGCTTGCCGGGCTCTAGAGCACAGGCTCAGTAGTTGTGGCACACATGGTCTTAGTTGTGCCGTGGCATGTGGGATCTTCCTGGGCCAGGGCTCGAACCTGTGTCCCCTGCATTAGCAGGCAGATGCTTAACCACTGTGCCACCAGGGAAGCCCTGAGAATGTCATCTTCATGATACAGCATCTTCTTACCTTTGAAGACATTATCTGTAATGTTTTTTAATAAAATTTCCTACTTTTTATATATACATGCTTTGTTGTGTTTATTCACTGGTGTCATGTTATTGAATAGGTTTTAAGTGATAATTTTATAGAAATATAATCTCCAATAAATCAAGCTTTTACATTATGTATTTCAAAATTTTTAAAACATTGCTAATTTTGTTTGAACTATCAATAATTGTGAAATGTGTATTAAAATCTCCCACTGCAATTGATATTTGCAAATTTTTTCAAGAATTTATGTAAATTTTTGCTTTTTACATTTTGAAGCTTTATTATTTAGCACATTCCAATTATCTTTCTGTAAACTTAACCTTTCAATTCTTAATAATGATTGTAAATAATTTTAGAAGTTGTTTAATAAGAAAGTTCATATTTTCATCATGGGCATATTACTCAACAAGTCACATCTGAACAAATATTGTTACATAGATCAACTAGTATTTGGCTTGATATAATGTTTTAATTTCCATTTGATTGCATTAAATTTTTATACCTAATTTTCCCAAAAGATAATAATTTGCTCAAATTCCTACTAGAAATATTTAGTAAATGATAAGAATAAAAATAGTTTTCTAGGATATAGTTCAAAATTTTAAAAAATAGGTTTTGTAAATATTCATTAAATTAAGAGCCTAGTACACAGGACTAATTTCATCATGTTCCTGAGCTAACATCATGCCACTGTCATTGGCTCCTACATGAATCACTTATTCACCTTTATCTCTGCATCCCAGTTTTATCTGCTTCTCCCAATAGACACCAACTTTAGTAAATTTGATATACATGTTGCAGTTTATCTTCCAATCATTTATTTTCATATTTGTGTATTCCATAACAAATAACACACATTTTGTGTCTATGTTATTTTTCATAACATGTACAGCACTACAAACAACATTTGTACAGCCTTGACTCCGTGATCAATTAGGTATACTGTGGGGAGGTAGAAGGAGAACTCCAAATTAGCCCTCGGGTTCTTGATTTTAGGACCGGGTGAAAAATGATACCGTTTGCTGTATAGAGGAATACAGAGGAAGAGAAACGAGGAGGGTTTAGTTCTGACAGTCAAGTTTAATGTATCTGGAAGACATCCATGTGAAGATTTCCACCAGGAAGCTGTAGTCTAGAACTTAGAAGTTGCTGAATAGAAGATAAAACCTTGTGAGTCATCCTTATAAAGTTGATAATTGAAGATACTTGAGAAATTAAGATATTATGGGGACTATAATGAGAAATGAAACTAGGGCAGCCCTGATAGTTTTACAGTGTTTAAAAATGTAATAATGTGCTGAAAACTCCAATTCATATCAATGGCAACATTTCCTGAGAAACAGTGAGCTTTATTAAAAGATGCTATCAAGAGAGGGGAAGATCAAGATGGCAGAGTAGAAGGATGTGAAACTCACCTCCCCCCATGGACACATCAAAAATACATCTACATGTGGCACTATTCTCATTGAAAGCTAACTGGAAACTAGCAGAAAGACTCCTGTACAACCAAGACTGTAAGAAAGATGTACATGTAATCGGGTAGGAAGGGAAGACAAACAATCAGGTCAGAACCTGTGACCCTGGGAGACGACTCAGAGGGAAAGAGAGATTACACAGTTAGAGACCCACCCTGGGGAGTGAGCAGGCCTAGCCACAGATTGGGCGTCCAGTCCTGGGATCCTATGTAGGGAAGATGAGCCCCCTTGGCTTGTTGGAGGACCGCAGGGGCTAACAGGAAGGCTGTGGGAAGCCTGTATTCTGCTCAGGAGGAGCTTGTGCACACTGGTTTGCCCCCAAAGCAGGGCAGTGAGGGTAGATTGAAGACTGCTCTAGGGGATGCTGTGTTTCTCACGCCCTAGCCCGAGTTGAGTGAACAATATTGTCACACTTACTCCATTCCACAGGATGGCACTGGATTTAGGGCCACCATGACCAGGGAGAAAGCTCAGCTGTAGGACACAGAGGTGGCTTGCTTCTGGGGTGGCATCTGGGTGGGGCAGTAGTGACCATCGTTGGCATGTACTCAAGCAGCCCCACAGAAGCAGCCCAGGACTGTGACAGCAGCCAGTCCACCACAGCACAAACCCAATATACACCAAGAGCTCATGTGTGCCCCAGCTGCCCTGTGACGTGGCTCCACCACAGGGCAGGGGCAGTGGAGGCCGAGGCTGTGATCTCTGTGAGGGACAAAAGGGACTTGAACCTGAGGCTGCGTCTGAGCAGAGTGAGGGAAACAATACTGGTGCCTGCACAGGCAGCATATTGGAGACAGCCCAGACCTCTGTCTGCAGCCAACACAAACTGAAAGCCTGCACAGGCTCCTCCTTGTTTCAGCACTTCCCTCCTCTGGGGCAAGGGTCCCAGTGCTGAGAGAGGGGAAAACACAATTAAAGGGAACAGAATAACCTCAGGCTTCTGCTCCAGAAACTTGGGATCAAACTCCAACCCCGATAGGGCAGTGGTGGTCACTGGGCAAAGGGGAAGTCCTACCTCACACTTGGCCCCAGCTCTAGCCCCTCCATCACCAGCCCCACCTCCACCAAGGAGAAAGTTGTGAGCACAACTTGAGGAAAAGCATGGCTTGTATCTACATCAAATCCAGCCTTACCACCAAAGGCACTGGGCACATGCAGTCTGTATAGAGATGTTCCCACATAAGAATACCCCTTCATGACTGAAATTGGTAACTGTTTCACCTAAGTTCATAGAGGCAGAAAAAGTTAAGCAAAATGAAAATGTGGAGGAACAGATCTCAACTTAAAAAGCAAGAGAAAAAACCCTGAATAAAATAATAATCAAACAGAAATAAACATTTTACCCGATAAAGTATTTAAAGCATTGGCAATAAGAGTGTTAACTGAATTAGGGAAAAGAAGTGATGAACACAGTGAGATTTTAAACAAGGAACTAGAAAATATAAAAAGACCTAATCAGAAATTAAGAATTCAGTAGCTGAAATAGAAAGAACACACTAGAAGGAATGATAACAGACTGATATAGGAGAAAGCATAAGTGATCTGGAAGATCAAAAAATGGAACTCAGTCAATCAGAACAACAAAAAGAAAAACAAATTAAAAAAATAAGAACAGTTTAACAGATCTCTGGGGTAACATTAAATGTATCAACATTCGCATTATAGGGATCCCAGAAGGAGAAGAGGGAGAGGGGATCAAAAATGTATTCGATGAAATTATGGCTGAAAATTTCCAAAACTTGAAGAAGGAAACAGATGTCCAGGTACAAGAAGCAGAGAGCATCTGCAAAAAGATTATCCCAAACACACTCACAAGACATATCACAATTAAAATGGCAAATTTAAAAAAAAGTATTTTGAAAACAGCAACAGAAAAGCAAAGAGTCATATGTAAGAGAATCCCTGTAAGTTTTTGTATCAGCTAAATTGCAGAATCGAGATTAATATACTGGAATCTGTTGCTTTTCTATACACTAATAAGGAACTATTAGTAAGAGAAAGCAAAAAACAAATAAACAAAAACCAGAAAAATACCAATTCTGTTTAGAATCACACCAAAAAGAATAAAATACTTAGGAATACACTTAGACAAGGAGATGAAAGAACTAGGCTCTTAAAACTATAGGACATCCATGAAGGAAACTGAAGATGATACAAAGAAATGGAACAATATCCCACGATCTTAGATAGGAATAATTAATAAAGTTAAAATGGCCATACTATCAAAAGCAACCTATAGATTTAATGCAATCCCTTTTAAAATACCCATGACATTTTTCACAGAATTAGAATTAATTAGCCTAAAATTTATATTGAAACACAAAAGATATAAAATTGCTAAAGCAGTCTTGAGAAAAAAGTAACAAAGCTGGAGCTATCACCCTCCCAGACTTCAGACTATACTACAAAGCTACAGTATCAAAACAACATGTTATTGGCACAAAAATGGACACATAGATTAATGGAACAAAGTAGAGAGCCCAGTAATAAACCTACACTCTTATGGTCAATATTTGACAAAAAAGGAGGCAATATACAGTGGAGAAAAGACAGTCTCTTCAATAAGTAGTTCTGGGAAATCTGGACAGCTACATGTAAAACAATGAGATTAGAACTTTTTTTTAATAACATATACAGAAACAAACTCAAAACTGATTAAAGACCTAATGAAAGACATGAAACCATAAAATTCTTAGAAGAGACATAGGCAGAAAACTCTTTGACATAAATCATAGCAATATTTTTTTGGATTTGTCTCCTAAGGCAAAGGAAATAAAAGCAAAAATAAATAAATAGGACCTAATTATTCTTAAAATCTTAAAAGCTTTTGCACAGCAAAGGAAACCATAGACAAAACATAAAAGAAAACATACTGAATGGGAGAAAATACTTGCAAATGATGTGATCAACCAGGGGTTACTATCCAAAATATATAAACAGTTTATCCAACTCAATATCAAAAAAGGCAAACAGCCCAATCAAAAAATGGGCAGAACACTTGGATAGAGAAGTTCCAAAGAAGACATGCAAATGGCTAACTGGTACATGAAAGAATGCTCACCACTGCTAATTATTAGAGAAATGCAAATCAAAACAACAAGATATCACCTCACACCTGTCAGAATGACTGTCATCAAAAAATCTACAAATAACAAATGTTGGAGAGGTTGTGGAGGAAATGGAACTCTTGTACACTGTTGGTGGGAATGTAAATTGGTGCCGCCACTATGGGTAAAATTATAGAAGTTCCTCAAAATAGAACTATCACATGATCTAGCAATTTCACTCCTGGGTATATGCAGCAAAAACAAAACCAATAATTCAGAAAGATACAGGCACCCCAATGTTCATAGCAACACTATTTACAATAGATATGGAAGCAACACAAGTGTCCATCAACAAATGAATGGATAAAGAAGATGTTATACATATATATATATATATATAAAGGAACATTACTCAGCCATAAAAAAAAAATGAAACACAAGTGTCCATCAACAGATGAATGGATAAAGAAGATGTGTGTGTGTATATATATATATATATATATATATATATATATATATAAAATGGAACATTATTCAGCCATTAAAAAAAAATGAAGTTCTGCCACTTGCAGCAAACCGGATGGATCTAGAGACTGTTATGTTTAGTGAAATAAGTCAGCCAAAGAAAGACAACGAGTGTATATAGAAAAACAGAAAGTCTCACAGATATTGAAAACAAACTAGTGGTTACCAGTGGAAAGAGGGAAGCAGGGAGGGCCAAGATAGGGGTATGGGATTAAGAGATACGAACTACTATGTATAAAATAAACAACAATGATATATTTTACAGTACAGAGAATTACAACCAATATTTTGTAATAATTTTAGTGGAATGTAATCTATAAAAATAATGAATCACTATGCAGTACACCTGAAACTAATATTGTAAAGAAACTGTACTTTAATTAAAAAGGAGCTATCAATATAAAAAGAGAAGAATAATGAATGAGCATACCTCATCTCTGAAAATTTATCTGTATATATTAAAAAACCATCCAAAATATTATGTAAACAATTTGTGACTTGACTTTTGTTTCAAGACCTGAAAAAAAAAACATTGAAAATGAAGTTCTGCATATCATGTTGTTATTTTCAAGCCAAACAATTTACAATGCAGAGTAGTGTCTCTCAGATTTGTTAAATATATTTGCTATGATTTGACTAATATTAATTTTGCTAAACAAAACAGAGTTGTTAAATATACAAGACCATGTTAAAAATGCAGGTTTGATTTTCTTGTTTAGATTGTTTATCCTTTTATAGCTGTTTCTTGATTTAACTGAATTATTAAATAATAATTATCATCAGTTGGTAGAAGCCTAGTTTACAAGTACAAAAGTAAAACAAATCCTAAGGTTTAAAGAAAAATTAATTTATACATTTAGCTTTGGGAAAGAAACTTAGAAAATTGACCCCTGAGATACACTTTAAAACACATATCCATAAACCTGAAATGGATTTACTTGTCTATAATAAAAGTTCCTGACAATAATTCATCCTGAAATTCATCGAGAGACAGCTTACTGGTGAGCATATCACTCTTCCCTTAATAGCTTGAGGATGGAATTGACCTAAATTATAATGAATAAAAAAAAAAAACTGTAAACATGTATTTTAATCTGTTCTGAAAGGAAAAGGATATGAGGATGTATGTATACATATATATGTTGATGGGCTTTGAAAAACCAGACACATGCAGTGGCAAATGGGATGCCCACAACTTATAGCTTACTATATGCCTGGTAAGACAATTATTATTTAAATCATTATTAAATAGTTTAAAACAAAGAAATAGTGTAAGGTTTTGCATACTTTTCATTATACCATGTGTTTTACTCTGTCAATTATTTTTCTATTCTATCACCTAGGGATAAATATGAGGTGAATTATAATTAATTTTCTAATCTTCTCCTCAAGAACTTCCTCCATGAATTAAATACTTAATATTTTGTCAACATGGGATAATAGTTACTCAACAAAAGTTAATTTACTTACTTCTTCCCTAGCTCAGGTTAGTCTTGCAATAAATACAAAAGGCTTAACAAACTAATCATGCTTCAAGGTTTAAGTCATAGGATTTTGATTCCTTGTTTTAATAAAAAGAGCATGTTGCTAAAAGATAGTCTGTGTGAAATAAAAGACAGGTTTTGGAGAAGGCACTGTGAGCCTTAAAGTGAACCTGAGGACGAAAAGTATCTGGCACTTTCCAAGCCAGGAGAGCTACTTCCACCTATTATTAAAACTCTTGGAGACAGACCATATCTATATTCTTAATGAATGCCTTTGTGTTTCCCTGTAGCTGTCTGCACAGCAAACCTTTGGGGACCACCCAGCTCCCAGCAGAAATGTAGCCTTCATGAGGAAAGTCACCTACAGCACACTCTGAAGGCAAGACAGAGGTCAGCTTCACAGGAGACACATTGCCAACTGCATCAAACTCTTTAAGAGAAATCTAGCCCTGATACTGACTCCGCCAATACTTTGCACGGTTACTATCTCACTGAGTGCATTGATTCTCCACAGATTCTGCACTGCTGGCCTAAAGAAAGAGCAGATGAGGGGCAAAGAGCTGTGGTCCATCTCAATAGCCCAATGACTTTCACCGCTTGAGGGGATAAATCCAGCCTGTTTGGTCTCATATAACTTCATGTGTGTACTATATTTTGCCTACTCAGAAAGCATTTATCAAAGAGGTAGCATATATTTCATGTTTAGTACGTATGAGTGTATGATTAACCTGAACTTTAAATTTTATTCTTAAAAGAGAGCATCATTTTGTGGATTCCCGGGTTGTGTCAGCTGTATATAATACCAAATTCATGTCAGTGCATCAACCCACAACTAAAATACTTCCCTGATAGTTACAGGGAAAGCTCCTGGAAATGAAATATTAATAAAACACATGCTTTGTCACTACAATTTGGCCATGATAACCAGCATTTGGAGGGAGTATCACAACGTGCTTTTTCCGTATACATTATCCCACCCTAGCAAAACTGCTTTTTTCAACTGCTGCAAAGGTTAGGAATTACTTTCTGCTGTATTATAAAATTTTTGACCATTTTGTTAAAAAATAAACTAAAAAGCACAGAAAAATTCTGATTGACACCTATAATGAGCTCTAACATTGTATCAGTAAATTGTGCCCCCACTCTTTCAATATTTTATTCATCCTGTATTTCAGCAATAACCTCAATATTGTGTTCCACATCTGGGGCTTAGAAGTAGGTTGTAAACTCTTATTAACTCCCAAGGAGCATAATACCGACTCAAACATTTCATCTAGGTGGTGTTTCTTTGACTTTATTTAGTGATGTGCAGTGCATGGCAAAGAAGGATAAAATTTGTCTCAGTGTGAGAGAAACTGTCTGAGCCTATAAGATCTGACCTTTCACTTCCAACTTTTTCTTTGATCTCTTTGTTTTTTTCGAAAGAAACAACGTCCTTGGAGGATGGAAGTTGGTTTTTTGCTTAGGATTTGATACTTATCTAGTACGGAAGACTCAGAGAAGATGGTAAGTAAGAGCACCTAGTTTCATAGCTTGGTCTGATAGTGATCAGGATATAAATAGAAAAAGATACATTTAAATATCTTTAGAATTAAATATTTTATACATTTTATTAAATATAAAACTAATCTCTACCATGTATAAAAATTCAAAGGCACAAACAAAAACATTTAAAAAATTAGGATAATGGTAAATTAGGCAATTAGTAGATTTCAGGAGATCAAATATATACATATCTATATTTAATATATAATTAAAATATGCAATTTAAGTATATAATTAAACAGTATTTCACTCCTAGAAACAATGGTTGCTCAATAATTACTTTTTTCCTTCCTGTCTATAATTTTTATAATCTGGTAATTTTAACAAATTCATAAGTATTTCTAATTTTAAGTTTAAAATAGTCAAATATATATATATGTTGTACTCACTGAGTAGTGGTAGTTTCTCTTAGTCTGAATTACTCTGATGGCCCCAAATTTTGTTTCCAAACATGCGTTTGTGAACCTTGGTCCTATTTTATTATAAAATCTACTAATTAATGCTTATACTTAGAAAAAAACTTTCTTAAAGTAGATTTACTGAATTATCAATTCTGTCTATGCTTTTGAGTCCATGCCTTATATTTTAGAAGCCTTTACTCAGAAGGCCATGGGACATTTTAAATACCAGACTATTACTTCTTAGAGCAATTTATAATGGTTGGAAAATATAGGATTCTAAACTAGAAAATTGAAAATGTAATTGATAGTGTACTCGGTTGTCTTCATATCGAATACACATCAGACTGGCCATTTTAGCTGCTCAATAAGTGTTCGGTAACTACAGAACCTACTACTTTCTGGGCTACATATTATGTGAACTACAATGTCATTGTGGGAAAATCCTTGGACATAGGCTGCTTTATGTCAAGGCTTTCAAAGATGCAAAAGAAATTATCTAATGCTATGAAGATTTCAATAATGGCTTTAAATTATAGCAGGTTGGTACAACCCCGGTCCAAATGCAGAAGGAATGGAAGACTTAAAACTGCATATCACCTTCGAAATAGAGCAATTACTTTAAGTCCCCTAAGGTTCTTGGTATATGAGCTCTAATACAACCTGATTTTGAAAGCACATAATTTAATGTGGCAGTCGAGAAATTACACAAATGCCTAATTCCACCATGCATTATTAGGGTGTGAGTGGGCAGAGAGGATTAAACACTTGTTGCTTTAGGCTTAAAATAACCATCAACTGCTACTGATCTGATAGTGACATCTTAATACGCATTACTTTTCTTTATATTATAAACCTCCTTAGTAAAGCATTGCTTTTGTCTATCTTGTGAATAATTACAAGATACCATCAGATGCTTCTGTTTCTAATTTAACAGATTGTGTTTACACACACACAAACACACAGATTTTATGTTATTAAAACAGTGATTAACACTTGACCAAAAATTTACTAACTTCAGATGATTAATAAGGCACTTGAGATACGGTTTTCGTTTAGATTTTAGTAAGCATCAGAGTTTACCTGTGATTCTTACCCAAAGTAATTCTTCTTCTTGAACTGTAAATAAAGCAAGGTAGTAAAAAGAAGATGAGTTTGTGATGGCAAAGACGTGACGAGGGTGAGGAAAAAGGAAAGGAAATTGGAAAAGTTCCTCTGTTCTTCGAATCTGAACTATTAGAAGAAATTTGTAGAGGAAAAAGTACAAGAAAAAAGTAGGCTATTATCCTTAACATTTGAAAACCTTCACTCCTTTGCCTGCAAAGTGAGGGTTATTTTCCCCCTCATAATTCTTCTGCCATCTTAGATTTCTCCAAGGATTCAGAAACTAGAGAGGGAAGGTATAATGGCAAGAATGTCCAGGATGGGGTCAAACAAAATAAGTGGTCCAGTTCCTTCCTCTGTGTGCACAGTTACAACTAAGTTACTTTTTAGTGTAATTGAATTTTCTTTAAGTATTGGTAATAAATTGATTCAAAGGTATTACATTACATGGGGGTCTTATATAACATAAAAGCTTAATAAAAGTTAGTTTCAGCATTCTCAGAAGGCACTTTTAAAATCATTTAATTATTTTTTCTTTACAAAGCAAATGGGGACTGGTTCATAAGAAGTTATGTTACTTACCTAATATTCTACCTATGATGTATTTAAATCAATTTTTTCTTAAAAATTGGATTGAAAAATTTTAAAGCTTCATGTTATATAGATGATTTAGTCATCTAATCTATAATAATGTAGTTTATGTATATCAAGTGTATAAATTAAATTAGTGTTTTACATTCTACATCAAAGCTATTTGCTTAATGGTATTAAATATTTTAAACATGTCACCAAACATTTTAATAAGGAAATTTTTAAAGGTGCATGATATGATAATTTAGTTATGTTTATAAATATTCTCACATATCATGGAAGCTAATCATAAGCACAGCTATCATTTTTAAGAAATTACTATGTATGTTTTTCTCTATTTGTATTGGGATGGCATTTAGGCCCAAGAAAACACCAGAGATTGACACTTTTTCCTAGTTTAAACTGAAATTACCTATGTTGAGTACCAAACAAACAAAAAACACTGACTAAAAAATGTTTGTCAAACTCACTTTTATAAACCTTTAATAAATCTTTTATTAAGTTCTTTAAACACATCTGGAGAGCAAACACAAAAGATTATATATAATAACACTTTCTTGAATAATAGCTCTTTTAAAAAAGTTTGCAAAAGGATATAAGCGCTCCACCATAATAATTAAAATAAACATATGCCAAAGTTAGAAAGTATCAGGAATCACAAATAGGATATGTTGACACTTAATTCACTTGATCTGAACTAAGTGAATTTACTTTCAATTACTAGCCATTTTAGTAGCCTGTAAAAGTTTAAAAAGCAATAATAATAAACAACTACCACTACTTGTTATTTAACCAATGAAATTTTCTAAGCCTGAAATATTCCCAACTTTATTGTTGTGAGGAGGGCAGAAAAAATGTTTTTCCCTAGTTTGTCTCTCTTGCTGACTCTCTGAAGATTCCTTACGTTCAGCCTGAAGTTAATGGATACTTTATTTAAATGCATGATCATGAGTAAGTAGCTAGATATTGGCTGGTACAAATTGATAAAAATAACAATTCTTGGTGTATAAAATGAACCATAGAAAGATTTTTAAAGTGAACTTCATGACTAAGGAGGTAGAGTGCCAAGTCAAGACTCTAAGCGTTCAGATATTAGTGTTGACAATGTTTCAAACTGTGAAAAACAGGCTTGAGCATCTGAGGAAAGAATGACTTTGAAAGTTTGTAATGTAGACTGTAATGCAACATCTTCCTAAACAGTCTTTGAAAAAATTTCTATTATCCCCCTCTTACCTACTTCCTCCAAAATGTCTGCTAAAAATAGATACTCCCTCTACAATATTTCAACGTGGGCTAAAACCATCTGAGGCTGTAAAACTCTACTGCATAAGCCTTCAATTTTTGGACATCCTGTATTTTAAAATATCCTTTGTTATCTTTGCTTCCCTGCAACTGTGATTCATTGTCTATTTCTCAGCACTCTGCAAATTAAATGGAACAAACCAAATCATTCTGTCTCTATATTTTCTTCCAGCCCAACAATTTTCAGTTTCTTTCAACACATTTCAAATGGTACTTTTTTTTGAGTCACTGGGTCCTCTAGGTACCTGCTTCTGGAAAGGATCCTCAAGCCAATTTTTGTATGAAAACACACTGCACCAAACTATAGGTACGGCTTGATCTGACAAGAGCAAGATTATCACTTTGATCTGGAAAACATTTGGTCATGTACAACAAACATTGCAGCCAGAGTAGTAGAATATTACTCTAGTAGGCATTCAGGGATGAGAAATACAGTTTGCAAATTACTAATTATTTTAAAAAGCAAAATGTTACAAGAAGTAGAGAGGCACAAATAATATATATTAGACAGGAGACAGCTAGCTTTTTTTTTTTCTTTAAGACTTTAATTTTTAGAACAGTTTTAGGTTCACGACAAAATTGAGAAGATATAAAGATTTCCCTTGTAATTCTTGCCCCCATACGTGCATAACCTCCCCCATTATCAACATCCCCTACAGGGACGGTACATTTATTACAACTGATGAACCTACACTGATACATCATAATCATCCAAAGCCCATAGTTTACACTATCGTTCACCCTGTGTGGTGAACATTCTGTGGGTTTAGACAAATGTATAAAGACATATACCCATCATTATAGTTTCAAGCAGAGTATTTTCAGAGCCCTAAAACTCTTTGTGCTTTACTTCATCATCCCTCCTCACTGCTGAAAAATACTGATCCCTTTACTGTCTCCATAGTTTTTTCTTTACCAGAATGTCATATAGTTGGATCATACAGTACGTAGTCTTTTCAGACTAGCTTTTTTCACTTTGTCACATGCCTTTAAGTTTCCTCCACCTCTTATCACGGCTTGATAGCTCATGTCTTTTTAGCACTGAATAATGTCCCATCATCTGGATGTCCAACATTTGATTCATTCACCTAACAAAGGATATCTTAGTTGCTTCCAAGTTTTGGCAATTATGAATAAAGCTGCTATTAACATCCATGTGTGCTTCTGTGTGTGTATGTAGGTTTTCAGCTTCTTTGGGTAAATATCAAGGAATGCCATTGCTGGACTGTCTGGGAGGAGTTTGTTTAATTTTGTAAGAAATTGCCAAACAGTGTTTGAAAGAAGCTGTACCATTCTGCATTCCCTTCAGCAATGAAATCAAATAGATTTGAGAAATCCTGTTGCTCCACATCCTTACCAGCATTTGGCACTCTCAGCGTTGTCATTTTGGCCATTCTAATTGGTGTGCAGTGGTATCTCATTTTTATTTTAATTGCATTTTCCTGATAATATATAACGTGGTGCATATTTTTATATGCTTATTTGCCTCCTGTATGTTTTTGTGGGTGAGGTGTCTTTAAGGTCTATGGCCCATTTTTCACCAAGTGGGGAAAGCGGGGGGGGGGGGTTTGGGGGGGATAAATTTGGAGATTGGATTGCCATATATACATTACTAATAAGAAAAAGAATATCAAATTGTATACTTTAAATATATGTAGTTTATTGTATGTCAATTGCATCTCAATAAAAGTTCTTTAAAAAAAAGGTCAATGGCTCATTTTTTAGTTGGGTTATTTTCCTACTGTTTTAAGACAGTCATTTTTGTACGTTTTGGATAACAGCCTCTTATCAGATTCATCTTTTGCAAACATATTTTTGCAGTCCACAGGTTGTCTTCTCATTCTCTTGACATTGTCTTTCAAAGAGCAGGAGGAGGCTAGGTTTTGAGTTAGGCCTTGAAAATGAGAAATATCTTAAAGCAGAGTTGGAGAAAAATATACTTTCTGGCTGAGGGAGTAGCAAAAGGAAAGAAAAGAGAATGAAAACTGTATAAGAATTGGGGGAGTAGTGATGTTAACTTAGGATGGCTAATGAAATGTGGAAAAAAGTGAGAGTATAAAGACAATTGATCTCAAATTGTGAAGAGCCCTGAGTGTCATAAAGAAAAGTATACATGTTCAAGCAGTGAAAGCCAGAATTTGAAAGAGAGGAGTAATCCTGGTTTTGGTTGGTGTGATACACAGTTCGCCTAGATTGAAATTCCTGTTAACACATTTGTAACTTAATGTTGTTCTTCCAATTCCTTACTTGTATGATTGCATTTAGAACCATAGATACTGATCTAGATCAGGAGAGCAACACAGTCCTGAGAGGTTCCATCTTTTTAAGGAAACCCATTGTTACAGCCTGCCTGGAACTGTGGCTATCCTAACCCTAATGCTAGAGGGTTTTTTTTCCACATTTGGTAAGCTACTATCCTTAAAATGTACATGATTGTCTTTGTCATATTTCTTTTAAATTAAAAATGAGAACAAAGGCATTCTGCCTTCTTTGTGGGCTACGTATGAGAAGAGAACCTCTACCACACTCAGCAGAAGGAAGCAATCACATTGAATTGAAGCCAGACTCTCCAACTGAATAAACTTTACTGTATACATTCTATGAACCTCTTGGTCTTTATTTGTAAAATAGGATGGGATAATAAGACCAAACGGATAATATTAATTTGAGGATCATAAGCGATAATATATATTTTCTTAGTTCGTATTGACAAAAGACAGACACTCAATGCATGATGGCTTTGATGTAGACATATATTTTATGTCTATTATTATATGAGTAATAATCGCATTTCCTTTTAAAACATTCTTATTAAATATTATTAACTTATAATCAAAGAATATATCAGTTGAAATATCAATTTCATATTAAATAATATAGTGGATCCTTTCAACATATTGTTGGGAAGGTACTATGTTAACTCCCTTTTGAGCAGGAAAGCAACTTCTGTTAATGAATGTGGTGATGTCAATTTCAAGCATTAGCACTCCAAATCACACTGCTTCCTCAGAGGGACCATTAACTGCAGAGACTTCACTTCTTTGAGTGCTCAGTTTATTTGAAATAAAGCCAACATCACCATATTTGCATGCCACAGATTTACCATGATATTTTCCTTTTAGAGTGTCTTCTTGGTTGATTAATTAATTAGAAGTCACAGGAATATTACTTACCTAAAAAGCTTAAGCCTAATATCTATCAGACACTGTTAATATTTCCATTCTTCTTTAGAAATATTTTTAAAGTTCTTTGAATAAGAAAGGGATTTGGATGCAAAATTGTATGAAAGCGCAGTTTATTTGTTTTGCTTTTTAAATGTAAACCATTTATTCACAATTTTCAAAGGTTAATGATGTTTGTGATTTTTTTTCTTTCTTTAATCTCTGCCAGAAATGACACTTCCCTGTACAAGGAAAGGAAGAGAACATATTTAGAAGTGTCTCTGTATATTGTTGATTTTATATATCAAGTTGCCTTAGGAACTCATCAACTAGGTCTGCTGTTGGAATCACAAGTCTGAAAAGACACAATTGTGGTCAGTATTAGATTAAGTATATATTGACACTAAGCTGGAAGCCAAAAATATTTTCTAGTAATGATATAGCTTTTTTTTTTTTCATCTTAACCTTTTTTATTTTTATTTTTTTTAATTGGGATGTAGTTGTTTTACAGTGTTTCATTAGTTTCTACTGTACAGCAAAATGAGTCAGCTATATGTATACATACATCCCCCTTTTTTTGGATTTCCTTCCCACTTAGGTCACCACAGAGCACTGAATAGAGTTCCCTGTGCTGTACAGCAGGTTCTCATTAGTTATCTATTTTATGCATATTGGTATATATATGTCCATCCCAGTCTCCCAGTTTGTGCCCCTGCCCCTTTCCCCTCTTGGTGTCTATATATTTGTTCTCTACATCTGTGTTTCTATTTATGCCTTGCAAACAGGTTCATCTGTACCATTCTTTCAGATTCCACATATATGCATTAATATATGATACTTGTTTTTCTCTTTCTCACTCTGTACGACAGCCTCTAGGTCCATACAAGTCTCTACAAACGATCCAATTTCATTCCTTTTTATGGCTGAGTAATATTCCATTGCATGTATTTGCCACATCTTCTTTATCTATTCATCTCTCAATCCGTATTTAGTTTGTTTCCATGATCTGGCTATTGTAAATAGTGCTGCAGTGAATATTAGGGTGCATGTGTGTTTTGAATTATGGTTTTCTCAGGGTATATGCCCAGTAGTGGGATTACTGGGTCATATGGTAACTCTATTTTAGTTTTTTAAGGCACCTCCATAATGTTCTCCATAGTGGTTGTATCAATTTACATTCCCATCAACAGTGCAAGAAGGTTATCTTTTCTCCACACCTCCTCCAGCATTTATTGTTTGTAGATTTTTTGATGATGGCCATTCTGACAGGTCAGAGGTGATAACTCATTGCAGCTTTGATTTGCGTTTCTCTAATAATGAATGATGTTGAGCATCTTTTCATGTGCCTGTTGGCCATCTGTATGTCTTCTTTGAAGAAATGTCCACTTAGTTCTTCCACCCATTTTTTGATTGGGTTGTTTTGTTTGTTTGTTTGTTTTTAAAAACTCTTTATTGGAATATAATTGCTTTACATTCTTGTACCAGCTTTTGAGGTACACTGAAGTGAATCAGCTGTATTTATACATATATCCCCATATCCCCTCCCTCCCATGACTCCCTCCCGTTCTACCTGTCCTGGCCCTCTAAGGCATCACCCATCATCGAGTTGATCTCCCTTTGTTATACAGCAACTTCCCACTAGCTATCTATTTTACAGTTGGTAGTATGTCTATGTCTATGCTTCTCTCTCACTTCATCCCAGCTTCCCCTTCACCCCCTACCCCCCCAACCCCATGTCCTCCAGTCCATTCTCTGCATCTGCATCCTTATTCTTGCCCTGTCACTGGGTTCATCAGTATCATTTTTTTTTTTTTTTTAGATTCCGTATATATGAGCTAGCATACAGTATTTGTTTTTCTCTTTCTGGCTTACTTCACTCTATATGACAGACTCTAGGTCTATCCACCTCACTACATATAGCTCCATTTCATTCCTTTTTATGGCTGAGTAATCTTCCATTGTATATATGTGCCACATCTTCTTTATCCATTCATCTGTTGATGGGCATTTAGGTTGCTTCCATGTCCTGGCTGTTGTAAATAGTGCTGCAATGAACATTATGGTACATGTTTCTTTTTGGATGATGATTTTCTCTGGGTATATGCCCAGGAGTGGGATTACTGGGTCATATGGTAGTTCTATTTGTAGTTTTTTAAGGAACCTCCAAACTGTTTTGCACAGTGGCTGCACCAATTTACATTCCCACCAACAGTGCAGGAGAGTTCCCTTTTCCCCACACCCTCTCCAACATTTATTGTTTCTAGGTTTTTTGATGATGGCCATTGTGACTGATGTAAGGTGATGCCTCATTGTGGCTTTGACTTGCATTTCTCTAATGATTAGTGATGTTGAGCATCTTTTCATGTGTTTGTTGGCCTTCTGTATGTCTTCTTTGGAGAAATGTCTATTTAGGTCGTCTGCCCATTTATGGATTGGGTTATCTGCTTTTTTGGTATTAAGCTGCATGAGCTGCTTGTATATTTTGCAGGTTAATCCCATGTCCATTGCTTTATTTGCAGCTATTTCCTCCCATTCTGAGGGTTGTCTTTTCCTCTTATTTATGGTTTCCTTTGCTGTGCAAAAGCTTTTAAGTTTCATTAGGTCTAATTTGTCTATTTTTGTAAACTGGACACTATAAAACTCTTAGAGGAAAACATAGGAAGAACACTCTTTGACATAAATCACAGCAGGATCTTTTTTTGACCCACCTCCTAGAGTAATGAAAATGATATAGCTTTTTAATTTCATCACTCTTTTTCCAAAGCCCCTTACATCTAGTAATTCTAAATGTGAAAGACTAAGTCAAGGTGGGCCATGGCCGCCCTTTTGGGGATAATGCTCTTGCTACATCATTATTCAGTACTTGAAAACTTTACCAAAGTTTTGCCTAGACTAAAATATAAGATTTCTCCTTTCATCTTTCATGCATATTCAAGCCAATGGGATCTCTTTAGAGAGACTGACTTGGTTCAATTTGTTTCCTCACTCCATTCAAAAAAGTGATTCATATCTCCCACAAAATAAATTCAAAATTCCTTAGTCTCACATGTGAGGCTTTGACTATCAGTATAAAAAATTCTTTCCCACTTTTATTTCCAGTGCCACATGAACCCTACCCTTTAGACACACTGAATTGCACTCCATTTTCCAAAGGTACTTTCCACATTGCTGTCTTCAAGCTTTTTTGTGTGTTATTTCTTCTATGAGGGATGTAATATCTCCCCTTTTCTCTTCCAGTTAATATCCTACCTTGACTCTGCTTGAAATGCTACCATGAATCTTGAAGTGTGAGGTGATGTTTGAAAATTTGGGAAACACATCACTTGGAGAAATGTTGAGTTTTTGACTTCTTGTATTTCAGGTTGGCAACAAGGGTTCATTTTCTAACTTGCCGACAAGATAGTTTAGTCTGAGAGTTTTCTCATTTTAAAAACAACACATTTTCATCTGAAAGAACTCATTAAAAGTAAAATCTAATGGAAACAAATTATTTTATTTTAAATGAGATTTGTCACTATCACATCATCCCATCTCTAATATCTTGCTGGATTGATTAGCAGGTAAAATCCCAAATTGCCTGAAACATTCCACTTCTGCTTCTGGAAAATCCAACACTGTGAGTCGTTCCAGCGAGTATTTACAATTCCCATTGGAACGTGGAGACAATCCATGTTTAATCCTTCCACTCATCATCCTCAGTTCTGTATTTATGAACAGCATTCTTACGATGGGTATCATTTCATTTTCATTTTAGCTGAACGGAACAAATGGAACTTCTCAAATAAAGTCTGCATTAAGAATGAGCCATTGAATGAACAGTGAATCAAAGACCAGATGCCTGCAGGCACTTAAGACACCAGAGTATTAGAATCAAGAATTGTTTCAGGGGATGCATATTTACCATGTATTACTCTAAAGTTCACTGAGTATTGAAAGCAACACATTTTGTCTGGTTTTACTTAGTGCTCATAAGACACTGATTAATTGATCTTAGAATAAAAGGATACATGGTTGAAACAAATAAGACCACTGCAGTTCAAATTTTCTTATCAATTGGGTTACAATGATGATTTTTTAATCTTTAACATTTGCAAATATTTATCCTACGGTTGGTATCTCACGCTGTTCTAAGAGCCACACTAATATCTACATAATTATAACATGAGATATTGTGGCATTACAGAAATAAGTTAGAGGACTCGATTATTCCTGGTTAGCTTTGGGTCTGGTTTAGCAATACTAAATTATGATTTTAAATTCTGTTGACTGTATAAATGCTTCATCAACCATCCATTAAAGAATCAATCAGATATTTAGGGCTGTAAAGTTTGACAATAAATTTCTAAATCAGGTACAGAGTGAACTAGGTTTGTAATGAAACAAAAGGCATTCTAAGCACATGAATGTTCCATTTATGTAGTCCATTTGCAAGTGTAATTTCTCAGGGTCAAAGCAGTTTATTATGTTTTGCGAATCTTTGGAAATCTTAATGGTACATTCTTAATGAATGTACGTTGACATGCATAAGCTTGGATACATTCTAGGGTTGTGTGTATTCAAGTGGGATTACTATTTAACCCCATCATAAAAATAATGCAATCAGCTTGTAATTTTCTTTTCCCTTAAAATATTTCACACGTTACCTCTTTAATCTTTAACTACTACCACATATTTGTTTCAACAAAGCCTACAAATTCTTGTGACTCAATAATAAAATTTCAGTGGGGTCAACTGTCTTTATTGTTTTTGTCTTATTTAATATAGTACTGCTTCACAGAGCATTTTTGTCATTGTGTGCTTTTTAATAGCTTTGTCAGCAGGAGTGAGATACAAAACATTTAATAAGTGATAAGTCAAGAGCACTAACCAGTCACCCTGGATTCTTAACTAGTCCCCAGAATGCCACAGCTAACCAGAACACAAGCTAACATGGTTGACCGGCTGTATTTGGTTGCATATTATCCCTCTGAGGGGATGTCCTGCTTTGTGATTTGGGTGCTCAGAAGCACAGTGACAGTAGAATACACCCCCTAATGTCTCTCAAAGAATATAAAGTTCTTATTTTTTGGCACCAAAATATAAAGCCATCATTTGGTGATTTGCTGCTTACTTCTGGTTCTTTCAGATACATTTTCAGGGCTATTTTCATTATATTGATATCATGTATACTTTGAAAGACACTATTTTCCCTCAGCTGTGCCATATTTAGTCTTTCACTTGTATGGCCTGTGAAAATACTTGTCATGTGAGATGTTGGAAAAATCACAGTCTCAGATCCAGCTTTGCTGCTAACAAATATTGTATTCTCAGATTAATCCTATCTTTTTTTTAAAGAACTTTTATTGATATATAATTGACATACAGTAAACTGCATATATTTAAAGTGTACAATTTGACATTTTTTCCCTTATTAGTAATGCATATATGGCAATCCCAATCTCCGAATTCATCCCACCTCAACCCCCTCCCCACTTGGTGTCCATACGTTTGTTTTCTAATCCTATCTTTTGAACTTCCATTTCTTTTCTTGCAAAATCTAGGATTTCAAGTTGCCTATCTATAATTATTCATGTGGCTTTTTAATTGTTTGATTGGAAATATGTCTGAAAGAAAGTCAGATATTTCTAGATGTGAAATAGAGACGTTATTTCATTATGAAAAAGGGAGCATTCATCTTTAATGCTATGTTAAGGCCATGATTCTAGAGGAATTTTTAGTTATGAGTTGAAATCTCAACTCTAACTTCAAACTCATATCTATCAAATTCCATGCTCATTGGAGATTAGCAAGCCTTACTTTTTTTCTTACTGTTTGCATATTAACTTTTCAATTCTACGAGGCAATAAAAGGCAGTGGAATTATTAGAGATATATTAAGCAGTATATAGAGAATTTCTCCTCATCTTTTAATGGAATCTTAACTTCATTTTTAATTTGTGATCATTTCTCTTGTATTGATTTTAAGTTCATCTTTGTTCTACCACTGAAAATATAATCATCTGAGCATTTTCATAATCTTAATATGATTGCAAGAGACATTTCTGAGGAGACATATATTTGAAAATAATTTAGGATATAGTTATATGAAAATGATACTATGAACGACAAATGAGTCGTATCTGATCATATAGTTGCGTCTCCTCACGAGAGCAGGTTTGGAAGGTATTAGGGAGCACCTTGTTAGAAGTTTGGGCCAAGGTTCTCAAACCAAGCTTTGAAAATCAGACTACGTTGGGGAATTGTGAAGTAATACCCATGTCTGGGCTCTGGCTCAGAACATTTCTTTCAGAATTTCTTGAAACATTAAGCTGGAGTAACAATGTGTACCTCAAATAAATTAAAATGCCATTTATTTGAACTATTACATGATAGAGACATTAAGGTAATGGTTCCCAAACCTTACTGTATATTGGAATCACTTGGGGATTCTTCAGAAGCTATTGATACGTGCATTGCCTCCCACACATTCTGATTTAATCAGTTGGAGGTGTAGCATGGGCATGGGATTTTTTAAATCTCCACGGTTGATACTAATGTGAAGCAAAGTCTGGAAACCATTGCATGAAAGAGTGCCTCTTCCATATCAACATATTTTGCTATTTTATAATAATTACATGTTAAAAATGGGAACTTCTAAAAACTGGCTCTTCAAAGATTTCTAAAAAGAAACAGAAATAGTAGAAGCTCAGAAGGGAGTATTCCAGGTTTATTGGACTCAAGTATTGCTCCAGGTATTGTGCACAAAATCCATTTCTCCATAACTTGATTTTTTCCACATATGTGGCATTGTTTTTTGTGTTTTTTAGCTTTTTGACACATTTGTAATAATATAAACTATTTAGAAAATTGGAAATATTGGGAGCCGTCGATGTTAAAAACAGACATGTTGCCAATTTTTATTGCCAATTCATCTGGATTATTATTTTCACTTGCTTGATTGGAAATTTCAAGGGTAGATTCAGGTTAGCTAATGCCATTGGATATCCCTCTTCAAAAAATGTTTCAGCTTATTTTTTTTAAACAACTCTAATACTGTTCATTAATGGACAAAACAGATTATTTTTCACTTGTTGTCTCTTTGTAATTTTCAATAGGCAGGTAGCGTAAAGTCTTGCTGTATATTTTTTTCAGTTGTATTAGAAGATTGCTTGTACCTTCAGAGATTTTGTTTTATTTTGTTTTGATTTATTTTGTTTAGGAAAATTTATATTGGGCGTGAAAGGAATGTAGTGATTTGAATGAAGTACACTACTCTTGATGAAAATAGGTATCTATTATTGACATTGAAACCAAATCTTTCCAGTCATTAACAGGTTGGATGAAATTGAGAAAGCCACAACCATTAGCTGATCATTGAAGACTGCCTGTAAAAGTGCTTGAGCAGGAAATTCCTTGGCAGTCCAAGTTGTTAGGACCCTGCAAGTCCACTGCTGGGGTCCAGGATTTGATCCCTGGTTGGAGAACTTGCTGGAACCAAGATCCCATAAGCCACACCATGCAGTCATTAAAAAAATAGTGCTCAGGCAAAGAGGGACTTCAATCCCTCTTTGGTAATGGGCCTGGCTGGGAATACACAGCAAAAAAGTGTGGACATGTCATCAGTATAACAGATACTTAGGAGGGCCTGGATCTTTAATACCATCAGTACTTTTAAAATAACAATTCCTCCTAATATTTGATAAGAATCTAAATGCTATCCCTGATGACGTAGGATGTTTTAATGATTTATTTTTGATATGGTCTATAGATTGGAAAGCAAGATAAGAGTTATAAATTTGTAAACTAGGAGAAGGTAGCAACCTCAACAAGAGCCTGGTACCCCATCCCTGCGGCTCCTCCAATCACAGCTGATGGTTAAAGGCTTAAGGATATGCCATCATATATCACATATATCTATACTGCATATAGATGAGACCTTTACAGTAGGATGTCTTTGATCAAGACCTTGATAAATAGAGCCTAGAAAAGCGCCAGATATTAAAAAAAAAAAGTCATGTACTGCAAGCGAAATCTGAGGCAAAGCTAATAGATAGAGCCATTATATCTATGTTGGTTAGTAGAAAGGAAGTGAGTTGATCTGTGTGAAAATCTATTTGGAGCATGGATGGGTGCTTACTTCTGTGGCTTGTGGAGACGAGCTTTCAGGAGAGATGGAAGCATTGGAGAAGAACTATAGTACCTGGCTGAGAACAACCTACATATCTTCTTCCTGAGAGTAAAATAGCTTCAATGCAATGCCCTGGAGAAGAAACTCTTATCCCAGTTTCTACTATTTCTCAATCCAACACTAGCCAAGAGGCACCAACGGCTTGACTGCCATGTTGAGAAGTCACAAGTGCTAAAGAGTTGGCAGAGAAATCTATGTTCTATGGAAGCTCTTGGTTAATTTTCAGTGCTATGAATTTTTTCACTGTATGAAATATGATTGTATACCACAATTTATTTTTGGTCCACTTGTTGTTATTAACATCCTCCTATAGGTGTCCTTGTGTTCCTGTGAAAAAGTTTCTTCAAGACAAATTCCTAGGAATGGAATGGTTACAATTATGCATATCTTCTATGCTAAATATGTTTAATTGCATTTCCAAGTGGCAGTATTTTTAACTCCAAATAACAGTTTATTAGAGTTTACATTGTTTCATATCCTTTCTGACATTTTATTGCCAGTCTTTTCAATGTTTACTCCTTTTAGGTTGTGGTTTTCATTTTCATTTCTTTGATTACTAGATAGTTGAGCTTTCTTTACTTGTCATCACAGTTTTTATTGCCTTTTACGTGATTTGTTTCTAAATTTTCCCAAAAGGTTTATATTTTTCCCCTGACAATATAATATAAAATAATAAAAGAATCTTGGAAGTTTCCTGTACTTGTGACTTCTAGTTGCCTTCCAGTTTCTACTGTCCCCTACTTCTTTAATAAAAGATCTCTATATTTTAGCTGAGTATATTGTCACCTACCTATATTAATGTATGTCCAAAGTCTCCTTTGTAAGTTAAATATAGTCATGAGTTAAGTTCTGGACAATGAAATATAAGCTGACATGTTGAATGGAAACTCCAGAGTGTCTACTGGCATGTCTACTTACTACTTTCACTTAGTTTCTAGTCAATATGGACTAACTGGTAACAGACTAGCTCTCCCAATATAAACAACTAGAAAATCGAATTAAGTAACTAAGCACCTGTTTTTAGACACTAGACAAGATGCACCATAGAATTATGACCTCAGAGAGAATGGAAACAAATGAGGAAAGCTCAATAATTGCCTCACCTTTCTACCTGGGAGTGTTTTCTAGACATTGGTGCAAAAAGGGAAAATTCAAACAAAGACCAGCTACTTCACTGAGTTGAGGAAATAGACATTGCTGGACGTCTGGAATCTGAAGGACATAGTTCTGGAAAGAAGTGATATATGTAGAGTAAGAACTCCAGATATCCTTGATTCATTGGCTAAATATTAAACATCACATTCATAGGGTGGTTCACTAAAAGACCGGACGAAGAACAATTACTGGGAACTCTAAATGGAACAACTTAGAAATAAAATGCTTTTCATCAATAAAAAGGTACAAAATACCAATACAGAAGAAAAAGTGATACATTTCAAAACTATTTGTGTGAAATAAATCAGACACAAAATAATGTATACTATATGAACTCATTTGTATGAAATTCTAGAATAAGCAATACTATTTTATACTGATAAAAATCAGATCAGTATTTGCCTTAAAAATGATGGAAATGTTGAAAATTTTGATTGTGGTATTGCCTATAGAGATATATACATATGCCAAAATTTATCAACCTAAAAGCTTAAAATAGCTGCATTTTATTTCATGAAATTTATACTTTAATAAAGTTGATTTTAAGAAAGGAAAAGAAATGCCATTTTCTTTTTTCAATTTGTTTCTTATAATGGGAATCTGAAAATGTGGGAACTTAGAGGCTATACTGGACCATGGGGGCAAGATCTATTCCTGTGGGATACTGGAGAGATGTACGAAAGACCTCCAGCCTCTGAAATGATTATGAATCTCTGATAGATGCACATAGGTCATGTGTATCTAGACAGGATACGCACATCTAGAAAGAGAAATCACTGGACTCTTCTCTCTCGACTTCTTTTGCATGATAGAAAAAATGAACCCCTACTGTTTTAAAGCTACTGGTTTTCAATATTATGTTCCCTGAAGCTGAGCCTAATTATAAATAATACACATGACTTCCAGGCAGAAAGAATATTTTATTTACAAAATTACACTGGTGTTTTATGATCTACAACACTAGAATCTAATTGAGCAAAACTTATAGACCTCAGTGTATAAAAATAATGCAGTCCAAGTATTTTACATGCAGAGTAGTCCTATGTAAGGGTTAAAGAAAGATTTTTTTCAACATAGAAGGATTCAGAATGCATGCCATCTCTGTACCCAATAAAGAAAATTCTTTAGGAAACTATTCTAATTAAATTAAATCAGAACAAATTCTCAAGATAGGGAAAGATAAAGATTATAACAAATGACAGTAAGCAATAAATACTGCAATAATTATAGATTAATCTGTATGAATATAATGAGCGTAAAACTGAGGATTGGTAAAATGGGTTATATAAACATCACATACACACACACACACACACAGGCAAACAAACACTAAAGGGAAGAAACAATAGCTTAGACCAAAAACTCTAAAGTTTTTAATAATTAAACATTATTGGGAGAATTAAATCATATAAAACTATCATCTCAATGGTCAAGAGATAAGAAAGTAGGTTAACCAACCTAATATGGAAGTGCATTTATTCTTTAAATTTAATATGACAATACAGAAATACAGGTTTAATATTCCTTTAAAGATAGAATGACAAATAGACAAATGGAGGTATACATTCGAACTTCCAAATTAATGAGGGTGTGAGTCATAAAAAGAAACATGCTCAAAAAATTAAAAAAGATAAAATATAATATAAAGAAATTTATAATAAAGGATATTAAGTTAATGAAAAAATTGTAATGAATATGAGTGACTTTGTTTTCCCTAACAGAAAACAAATACCTTAAAATGTTCTTGTAAAAGAAAGGTGGCCAAGTTCTAGTCTTTATTGATGGGATATCCACATCTAGAAAGAGAGATCACTCAATTGTACATTGATTAGACTGATTCTATGAATTTTGGAATTAATCCCTATGAATAAAAGAGTCCTCACTCTTCATTTTGAATTTAAAATAACTACATATCTTAAATTCCTACTTGCTCGTCTTCCCTCTTATCTCTCCTCCTTAAACTAACAATATTTTATATGTCTCTATTATAATATTTCTCTATTGTGGTTAAGAGTCATTTCTGTCTATAGATTTTGAACTCCTGGAAGAAGTATTAAATATTACACATTATAAAACCTCAAAAGAGAGACTCTTGGAGGGCTCACGCCAATGAGCACTTCCCAGAACCCCTGCCCCCAGTACCCCTGTCTCCTCAGTGAGCCGCAGCCACCCCCCACCTCTGCCGGCAACCCCCCAACACCAGCAGGCTTTGGGGCTCCAGAGTCCTATCTGTGAACTCCAGATTGGCATCCCAGAGGGAGAAAAAGATGGCGGCGAAGTAGAGAGACGTGGAGTGCATCCCTCTCCACAGATGCATTGGGAATGCACGGAAGGACACAGTCATTCCCACAGAGAACCAGCTGAACACCAGCAGACGGCCTCGGACACCGGAAAGGGCTGCGGAGAACCTGACATAGCCGACTGAATATTCGTCTAATCCAATACTTGGACATTAGTCTGAGGCTTGGACAGTCTTCTATAAACACCTCTATCACCAGGACAAGCAACCCCAAAAGCTTGGACAACCATGAGGAAACAAAGAAACACCATGCAGGCAAAGGAGCAGGAAAAAAACCCACAAGACCAAATAAATGAGGAGGAAATAGGAAAAATGCCTGAAAAAGAATTTAGAGTAATGATAGTAAAAATGATACAAAATCTCGATAACAAATTAGAGAAAGTACAAGAAACAGTTCATAAGAACTCAGAAAAACAAACAGCAATGGATAACAAAATAACTGAAATTAAAAATACTCTAGATGCTCTAACCAGCAGAATGACTGAGGCAGAAGAACGAATAAGTGAGTTGGAAGATAGAATGGAAGAAATAAACGCCACAGAGCAGGAAAAAGATAAAAAAATAAAAAGACTAGAAGACAGCCTCAGAGACCTCAGTGATAACCTTAAACGTACCAACATTCGAATTATAGGCATCCCAGAAGAAGAAGAAAACAAGAAAGGGTCTGTGAAAATATTTGAAGAGGTTCTAGTGGAAAACTTCCCCAACATGGGAAAGGAAATAATGAACCAAGTCCAAGAAGCACAGAGAGTCCCATACAGAATAAACCCAAGGAGAAATACACCAAGACACATATTAATCAAACTAACGACAATTCAACACAAAGAAAAAATATTAAAAGCAGCAAGAGAAAAGCAACAAACAACATATAAGGGAAAACCCATCAGGATAACAGCTGACCTTTCTACAGAAACTCTGCAGGCCAGAAGGGAATGGCAGGATATACTGAAAGTCCTGAAAGAGAGAAACCTACAGCCAAGAATACTTTACCCAGCAAGAATCTCATTCAGATTTGAGGGAGAAATCAAAAGCTTTCCAGACAAGCAAAAGTGAAGAGAATTCAGCACCACCAAACCAGCCTTACAACAAGTGCTAAAGGAACTTCTCTAAGTAGGAAACACAAGAAAAGGAAAACACCTACAAATACAAACCCAAAACAATTAAGAAAATGGTCATTGGAACACACATGTCAATAATCACTTTAAATGTAAATGGATTAAATGCTCCAACCAAAAGCCACAGACTGGCTGAATGGATACAAAAACAAGACCCTTCTATATGCTGCCTACAAGAAACCCACTTCAGACCAAGGGATACATATAGACTGAAAGTGAAGGGATGGAAAAAGATATTCCATGCAAATGGAAGTCAAAAGAAAGCTGGAGTAGCAATACTCATATCAGACAAATTAGACTTGAAAGTAAAGACTATTAAAAGAGACAAGGAAGGGCACTACATAATGATCAAGGGATCCATCCAAGAAGAACATATCACAATGGTAAATATCTATGCCCCCAATATAGGAGCACCTCAATACATAAGGCAAATGCTAACAGCTATAGAAGGGGACATCGACAGTAACACAGTAATAGTGGGAGACTTGAACACCCCACTTACATCAATGGACAGATCATCCAAACAGAAAATAAATAAAGACACACAAGCTTTAAATGACACTTTAGACCAGCTCGACTTAATTGATATTTATAGGACATTCCATCCAAAAACGACAGACTACACTTTCTTCTCAAGTGCACACGGAACATTTTCCAGGATAGATCACATCTTGGGTCACAAATCAAACCTCAGCAAATTCAAGAAAATTGAAATCATATCAAGCATCTTCTCAGACCACAACGCCATGAGACTAGATATCAATTACAGGAAAAAAACTGCAAAAAATACAAACACATGGAGGCTAAACAATTCACTATTAAACAACCAAGGAATCATTACAGAAATCAAAGAGGAAATCAAGAAGTATCTAGAAACAAATGACAACGAAAACACAACAACCCAAAACCTATGGGACGCAGCAAAAGCAGTTCTAAGAGGGAAGTTTATAGCAATACAGTCCTACCTTAAGAAACAAGAAAATGATCGAATAAACAACCTAACCTTACACCTCAAACAACTAGAGAAAGAAGAACAAAGAAACCCCAAAGTGAGCAGAAGGAAAGAAATCGTAAAGATCAGAGCAGAAATAAATGAAAAAGAAAGGAAAGAAACCATAAGAAAAATAAATAAAACTAAAAGCTGGTTCTTTGAGAAGATTAACAAAATTGATAAACCATTAGCCAGACTCATCAAGAAAAAAAGGGAGAAGATGCAAATCAACAGAATTAGAAATGAAAAAGGAGAAGTCACAACGGACACCTCAGAAATACAAAACATCATGAGAGACTACTACAAGCAACTATATGCCAATCAATTGGATAACCTGGAAGAAATGGATACATTCTTAGAAAAATACAATCTTCCAAGACTGAACCAGGAAGAAATAGAAACCATGAACAGACCAATCACAAGTACAGAAATTGAGGCAGTGATTAAAAATCTCCCAACACACAAAAGCCCAGGACCAGATGGATTCACAGGCGAATTCTATCAAACATTTCGAGAAGAGTTAACAACTATCCTTCTCAAACTCTTCCAAAATATTGCAGAAGGCGGAGCACTCCCAAACTCATTCTATGAGGCTACCATCACCCTGATACCAAAACCAGGCAAAGATGTCACAAAAAAAGAAAACTACAGACCAATATCACTGATGAATATAGATGCAAAAATCCTCAACAAAATACTAGCTAACAGACTGCAACAGCACATTAAAAAAATCATACACTATGATCAAGTGGGGTTTATCCCTGGGATGCAAGGATTCTTCAATATACGCAAATCAATCAACGTGATACATCATATCAACAAATTGAAGGATAAAAACCATATGATCATTTCAATAGATGCAGAAAAAGCCTTTGACAAAGTTCAACATCCATTTATGATAAAAGCTCTCCAGAAAATGGGCATAGAAGGAAATTACCTCAACATAATAAAAGCCATATATGACAAACCAAAAGCCAACATTGTTCTCAATGGAGAAAAACTGGAAGAATTCCCTCTAAGAACAGGAACAAGACAAGGGTGTCCACTCTCACCACTACTATTCAACATAGTTTTGGAAGTATTAGCCACAGCAATCAGAGAAGAAAAAGAAATTAAAGGAATCCAAATTGGAAAAGAAGAAGTAAAATTATCACTCTTTGCAGATGACATGATACTATATATAGAAAACCCTAAAGACTCTACCAGAAAACTGCTAGCACTCATTGATGAGTTTAGTAAAGTAGCAGGATACAAAATTAATGCACAGAAATCTCTTGCATTCCTATACACTAACAATGGAAGAGCAGAAAGAGAAATTAAGGAAACTCTCCCATTCACCATTGCAACCAAAAGAATAAAATACCTAGGAATAAAGCTGCCTAAGGAGGCAAAAGATCTGTATGCAGAAAACTTTAAGACATTGATGAAAGAAATAAAAGATGACATAAACAGATGGAGGGATATACCATGTTCCTGGATTGGAAGAATCAACATCGTGAAAATGACTGTACTACCCAAAGCAATTTACAGATTTAATGCAATCCCGATCAGATTACCAATGGCATTTTTCACAGAACTAGAGCAAGAAATCTTACGATTTGTATGGAAACGCAAAAGACCCCGAATAGCCAAAGCAATCTTGAGAAGGAAAAATGGAGTTGGTGGAATCAGGCTTCCTGACTTCAAACTATACTACAAGGCCATAGTGATCAAGACAGTATGGTACTGGCACAAAAATAGAAAGGAAGATCAATGGAACAGAATAGAGAACTCAGAAGTAAGCCCAAACACATATGGGCACCTTATCTTTGACAAAGGAGGCACGAGTATACAATGGAAAAAAGACAGCCTCTTCAATAAGTGGTGCTGGGAAAATTGGACAGCAACATGTAAAAGAATGAAATTAGAACACTTCCTAACACCATACACAAAAATAAACTCCAAATGGATTAAAGACCTACATATAAGGCCAGACACTATCAAACTCCTAGAGGAAAACATAGGCAGAACACTCTTTGACATACATCAAAGCAACATCCTTTTTGACCCACCTCCTAGAATCATGGAAATAAAATCAAGAATAAACGAATGGGACCTCATGAAACTTAAAAGCTTTTGCACAGCAAAAGAAACCATAAACAAGACTAAAAGGCAACCCTCAGAATGGGAAAAAATAATTGCCTATGAAACAACGGACAAAGGATTAACCTCCAAAATATACAAGCAGCTCATGCAGCTTCATACCAAAAAAGCAAATAACCCAATCCACAAATGGGCAGAAGACCTAAATAGACATTTCTCCAAAGAAGACATACAGATGGCCAACAAACACATGAAAAGATGCTCAACATCACTCATCATCAGAGAAATGCAAGTCAAAGCCACAATGAGGTATCACTTCACACCAATCAGAATGGCCATCATCACAAAGTCTGGAAACAACAAATGTTGGAGAGGGTGTGGAGAAAAGGGAACTCTCCTGCACTGTTGGTGGGACTGTAAGTTGGTACAGCCACTATGGAAAACAATTTGGAGGTTCCTTAAAAAACTACAAATAGAACTACCATATGATCCAGTCATCCCACTCCTGGGCATATACCCAAAGAAAACCATAATCCCAAAAGAAACTTGTACCATAATGTTTATTGCAGCACTCTTTACAATAGCCAGGACATGGAAGCAACCTAAATGCCCATCAACAAATGAATGGATACAGAAGATGTGGCATATATATACAATGGAATATTACTCAGCTCTAAAAAGGGATGAGATGGAGCTATATGTAATGAGGTGGATAGAACTACAATCTGTCATACAGAGTGAAGTAAGTCAGAAAGAGAAAGACAAATATTGTATGCTAACTCACATATACGGAATCTAAAAATGGTACTGATGAACTCAGTGACAAGAACAGGGAAGCAGATACAGGGAATGGACTGGAGAACTCGAGGTATGGGAGGGGGCGGGGGGTGAAGGGGAAACTGAGAAGAAGCGGGAGAGTAGTACAGACATATATATACTACCAACTGTAAAATAGTCAGTGGGAAGTTGTTGTATAACAAAGGGAGTCCAACTCGAGGATGGAAGATGCCTTAGAGGACTGGGGCAGGGAGGGTGGGGGGGAATCGAGGGGGGGGCATCAAGGAAGGGAGGGAATATGGGGATATGTGTATAAAAACAGTTGATTGAACCTGGTGTACCCCCCAAAAAAATAAAATAAAATAAAAAAAAAAAAAAAAAAAAAAGAAAACTCAAAAGATGTTCTATTTAAAGAAAGCTTACCTCTTTCCTAATTATAAACCCTTTGTGTGATTGCTTTTATCACATTTCCATCATTTATAGGGCCTAACATTATGTTTTGCTAAAAAGAATGTGATCTCAGTGATTGTTGAATGAAATTGAGTTTAATATATAGAACATTTTCAACTATAGGAAATACTGTTAAGAAACATAAACTGGAAAATGAGATATCAGAAGGGTGAAGAAAAAAGTCATGCACATCAAGCTCTAAATCTCATCAGCTTTATTCATATTCATTCTTTTGTTTTTAATAAACCTGCATTTTGTTTTATTTGGCCACATATTTGGCAAAATTAGCTGTCTCTTTTTCTAGCTCACAGAAGAATTAAAGCAGCATATTACAAAGGTGCTAATGGATGAGAGGATTTTAAAGGTAGATACAAGGTACACATGTTGCAGTAAGAAAAGATAGTTAATTGCATAAATGTGAGAGAAAATAGGGTAAAATTATACAAAGCAGATTTAAGAATTGTCATGAAGAAATGTCCTAGAAAGTTAATGGTCCTTTTGGATAACTTTCTACCACAGTAAAAGCAATGACAACATGTTTTTAATGATGACATTGTTACTTAAAAATATGCAGTGTTCCCCAATCCATTTGTTGTAGAGAGAATGCAATGCAGTTTTCAAATCTTTCTATCAAAATAAGAAAAGGAAGAAAGTTCATTTATTATAACATCCACCTAAATGAATGCCTCATTCTATGGGAAAGCCTACATGATGCTTCATTTTACATGATTTTATGTTCTTTTAAATATGATATGATTTGTGTATATTTCCTTTCATTCTTTGAACATCATTGAAAAATAGGTAAAGAAATGATTTCTATTGCATAGGTGGAGATACGCAACGGAGAAAAGACAACCTCTTTAATAAGAGCTGCTGGGAAAATTGGACAGCAACATGTAAAAGAGTGAAATTAGAACACTTCCTAACACCATACACAAAAATAAACTCAAAATGGATCAAAGACCTAAATTTAAGGCCAGACACTATAAAACCCTTAGAGGAAAACATAGGCAGAACCCTGTATGACATAAATGACAGCAAGATCCTTTTTGACCCACCTCCTAGAGTAATGGAAATAAAAAAAAAAAAAAATGGGACATAGGAAAATTAAAAGTCCTTGCACAGCAAAGGAAACCATAAATAAGATGAAAAGACAACCCTCAGAATGGGAGAAAATAGTTGCAAATGAAGCAACTGACAAAGGATTAATTTCCAAAATATACAAGCAGCTTATGCAGGTCAATATCAAAAAAATCAAACAATCCTGTCCAAAAGTGGGCAGAAGATCTAAATAGAAATTTCTCCAAAGGAGACAAACAGATGGCCAACAGACACATGAAAGGATGCTCAACATCACTAATCATTAGAGAAACGCAAATCAAAACCACAATGAGGTATCAACTCATATCAGTCAGAATGGCCATCATCAAAAAATCTAGGAACAATAAATGCTGGAGAGCATGTGGAGGAAAGGGAACCCTCCTGCACCATTAGTGAGAGTGTAACTTGATACAGCCACTATGGAAAACAGTATGGAGATTCCTTAAAAAAGTAAAAATAAGACTATCATATGACCCAGCAATCCCACTACTGGACATATACCCTGAGAAAACTGTAATTCAAAAAGTCACATGCACACCAATGTTCATTGCAGCACTATTTACAATAGCCAGGACATGGAAACAACCTAAATGTCCATCAACAAGTGAATGGATAAAGAAGATGTGCCACATATACACAATGGGATATTATTCAGCCATAAAAAGGAATGAAATTGAGTTATTTGTAGTGAGGTGGATGGACCTAGAGTTTGTTGTACAGAGTGAAGTAAATCAGAAAGAGAAAAACAAATATCAGATGCTAACACATATATATGGAATCTAACAAAATGGAACTGATGAACCCAGTGACATATGAAGAATAAAGATGCAGATGTAGAGAACAGACTTGAGAACATTAGGGGGTGAGGGGTAGCTGGGACAAAGTGAGAGAGTAGCATTGACATATATACACTACCAAATGTAAAATAGATGGCTAGTGGGAACCAGCTGCATAACACAGGGAGATCAACACAATGATTGGTGATGACCTAGAGGGATGGGATAGGGAGGATGAGAGGGAGGCTCAAGAGGGAGGGGATATGGGGATATATGTATATATATAGCTGATTCAGTTTGTTGTACAGCAGAAACTGGCACAACAGTGTAAAGCAATTATATTCCAATAAAGATCTGAAAAAAAAAAAGAAATTATTTCTACTGCATAGGTGGAGATATATAAGTTTGCAAACAACACAAATTTCCACACAAAACCAATTTGGACAGTAATTTTGGAAAAATAATTTTAAATGTTTTGTCTTCACCCATTAAAAAAGTTAAATCTATTTTTCTTTTACTCATAGTTTGGAATATTCCTTCAAAAATACACTATTATTCTTTTATTTTTATTTAATTTACACTGTTGTTATTGATGCACAATCAATGAAGTTTACAACTCAGTTGAGTGCAGCAATTCTTTCAAAAAATTGCTTTGTTTGAGCAGTAATAATGGGTAGGATATTGTTAAACCTCCCTGTAGGACCAGAAGAAAAGAATGAAATGATAAATAGAGGTAAAGAATATACCCACATGGACAGATAAAGCCTATATTTTGCAATGGTTGAATGCTCTGGACTTTGTTCAGTACCTTCCAAGGTATTATTTCCTCATGAAATGGTATTCTCAAAACAAGTTCTTTAAATGTCAGAAGGGAAGAGGTAGGCTAATAGCCTAGAGCTTGGAAAAGCAGTGAAACCTTTTAAAAGTAACCCTGCTTGAAATGTATTTTGATTACACTTCCTGATATAATGTTTTCTCCCCATGTGGTACATTGTTTAGTGAATTCGTTTGCAAAAATAAGAATGTTTTCACCTGCTGATCTCTAAAGTAAATATGATCAAATTAAAGCCCAAAAGATGGCTTTATAGATACCATACAACAGCAGAGTGGGTTTCATTATTCTTTTATTTTACATGACTATTGCCAAGAGGTAAAAGCCAATGCTGAAAATATTCTCATTAGATTGAAAGTTATCAAGACCCATAAAAGAATTATTTATTTTAAAATGTGTTTGTTCTTTTCTCCTTCTTCTCAATGCCTTCTTGAATGGTGTAAAGTACAAAATAGCACTCATAAAGTTGTTTATGTAGATGGATTAATTTGATTACACAATGGTTTCCTGATGTGATATCTTATTGCTGTGCTCAGTTACATGAATACCTTATGAGAGTGATGAGTGAGGATTTACTGAGACCACTTTTCTTTTTGACACTGCCCACAGTTGAAACAAAATATTGGGCTTTCTGCTTTCGGCTTGGTAAAAACATTGAGATATTTTTCCCTTCAAGAATTAAAAATGGATAAAGTGAAACAGAAATAAAAGTTATTTTCTAAATAAAGATACAATTGAGGCACCCACATAAAAGAAATTCCAGGTCTGACTGAGAACTGGTCAATCCTGGCAAAATTTCACAACTGATTCATAGCTGGGATTGAGGGTTGATTTAGAACGTATGCTGTTCAGGATTAGAGCTGGGAGGAAAACAGTGAGGATTGAATGGGTATTTCATTCATTCATGTTTTGTCTACAGCATATCTGAAATGTGCACTATCAAAAAAGATTTGGTTCCACTAACATTAAGTAGAGCAAGTATATATATTCTCCCAGAAAGGCATTGAATGATTCTTTTTCTATTTCTTCCTAGTCATATTTAAGTCTAGCTCTAAGCATTTAGTTCTACATTTTAATTATCATTGGTTAGTTTAATAAAGTATATAAGAATTCTTCTGAAAAAAATGTGTTAAAATACTCTCTAGTAAACTGTTATCCAATATTGCATGCTTTGGAATGCTCGATTTACATTATGAAAGCAGTAGATCAAAAAACAGCAATGATAATGGAAAAATATATCTCAGAATTAATAAAGCTTTCCTAAAGCACTTACAGATTTACACTACAAAGTTAATTTTCCACTTTGTTTTTAGTGAAATCACAAGTTCTCAGAGTCAGCATTATTGGTTAATTGTAGCACACATGCAAGATACTAATTATGTTCAGATTTATAGTAATACTTCTTAATACCAGGGGATTACTTATGAGAAATAAACAGATCATGCAGGAAAGCAATTTCTTCCTTCAACCTTTTTTTTAAATATGCAACTTAGCAATTATTTAGTAATAATACTTCTAATGTGTAGATATTATTTGATTAGTAGACCACATCTGAAGTATAGGAAAAAGGTTAGAACAAAATGTTTTCATTTTTTGTGAGATAAAACTCCAAATAGGCTCCAGTAGTGTGATACCATATAACTTCCTAATATCTTTCAGCTAATTTTTCAGGTAAATAAAATAGATTAAGATCACATGCAGTTTTGAGATTAAGACGTGAGGAGATTATTGTGGAAAACTTCCCTCATATAGGAAAGGAAATAGTATACCAAGTCCAAGAAGTGCAGAGAGTCTCATACAGAATAAACCCAAGGAGAAACACACCGAGGCACATATTAATCAAACTAATGAAAATTAAACAAAAAGAAAAAATATTAAAAGCAGCAAGAGAAAAGCAACAAATAACATATAAGGGAAAACCCATAAGGATAACAGCTGATCTCTCTGCAGGAACTCTGCAGGCCCGAAGGGAGTGGCAGGATATACTGAAAGTCCTGAAAGAGAAACCTACAGCCAAGAATACTGTACCCAGCAAGAATCTCATTCAAATTTGACAGAGAAATCAAAATCTTTACAGACAAGCAAAAGTTAAGAGAATTCAACAACACCAAACCAGTCCTTATAACAATTGCTAAAGGAACTCCTCTAGGCAGTAAACACAAGACAAGGAAATGACCTACAAAAAAACAGCCAAAAAAATCTAGAAAATGGTAATAGGAACATACATGTCAATAATTCCCTTAAATGTAAATGGATTAAATTCTCCAAACAAAAGACACAGACTGGCTGAATGGATACAGAAACAAGACACTTATCTATGCTGTCTACAAGAAACCCACTTCAGACTAGGGACACATACAGACAGAAAGTAAGGGGATGGAAAAAGATATTCCATGCAAATGGAAGTCAAAAGAAAGCTGCAGTAGCAATCCTCATATCACACAAATTAGACCTTAAAGTAAAAACTATTACAAAAGACAAGGAAGGACACTACATAATGATCAAGGGATCCATCCAAGAAGAGGATATAACAATTGTAAATATCTATGAACCCAACATAAGAGCACCTCAATACATAAGGCAAATGCTAACAGCCATAAAAGGGGACATTGACAGGAACAAACAATAATAGTAGGAGACTTGAACACCCCACTTATGTCAATGGACAGATCATCCAAACAGAAAATAAACACGGAAACACAAGCTATAAATGACACATTAGACCATCTTGACTTAATTGATATTTATAGGATATTCTAACCCAAAACTACAGAATATACTTTCTTCCCAAGTGCACATGGAACATTCTCCAGGATAGATCACATCTTTGGGCATAAATCAAGCCTTAATAAATTCAAGAAAATTGATATCATATCAAGCATCTTCTCTGACCACAACACCATGAGACTAGATAGCAATAACAGGAAAAAAACTGTAAAAAATACAAACACATGGAGGCTAAACAATATGCTATTAAACAACCAAGAAGTCACTTCAGAAATCAAAGAGGAAATCAAAAAATACCTAGAAAAAAATGACAATGGAAACATGATGACCCAAAACCTATGGGAAGCAGAAAAATCAGTTCTAAGAGGGAAGTTTATAGCAATGCAACCATACCTCAAGAAACAAGAAAAGTTTCGAATAAACAACCTTACCTAACATCTAAAACAATTACAGAAAGAAGAACAAAGAAACCCCAAAGTGAGCAGAAGGAAAGAAATCATAAAGATCAGATCAGAAATAAGCGTAAAAGAAATGAAAGAAACAATAGCAAAGATCAATAAAACTAAAAGCTGGTTCTTTGAGAAGATACATAAAACTGATAAACCATTAGCCAGACTCATTAGGGAAAAAAGGGAGAAGATGCAAATCAACAGAATTAGAAATGAAAAAGGAGAAATAACAACCAACATTGCAGACATACAAAAGATCATGAGAGACTACTACAAGCAGCTATATGCCAATAAATTGGATAACCTGGAAGAAATGGATACTTTCTTAGAAAAGTATAATCTTCCAAGGCTGAACCAGGAAGAAATAGAACATATGAACAGACCAATCACAAGCACTGAAATTGAGACTGTGATTAAAAATCTCTCAACAAACAAAAGCCCAGGGCCAGATGGCTTCACAGGTGAATTCTATCCCACATTTAGAGAAGAGCTAACACCTATCCTTCTCAAACTCTTTTTAAACATAGCAGAAGGAGGAACACTCCCGAACTCATTCTATGAGGCCACAATCACCCTGATACCAAAATCAGGCAAAGTGTCACAAAAAATGAATATTACAGGCCAATATCACTGATGAAAATCCTTAACAAAATACTAGCAAACAGAATTCAACAGCACATTCAAAAGATCATACACCATGATCAAGTGGGGTTTATCCCTGGAATGCAAGGATTCTTCAATATAGAAAATCAAACAATGTGATACATCATATTAACAAATTGAAGGATTGAAAACCATATGATCATCTCAATAGATGCAGAAAAAGCTTCTGACAAAGTTCAACATCCATTTATGATAAAAACTCTCCATAAAGTGGGCATAGAAGGAAGTTACCTCAACATAATAAAAGCCATATATGAAAAACCAAGAGCCAACATCATTCTAAATGGTGAAAAGTTGAAAGAATTCCCTCTAAGGAAAGGAAGAAGACAAGGGTGTCCACTCTCACCATTATTATTCCACATAGTTGTGGAAGTTTTGCTCACAACAATCAGAGAAGAAAAAGAAATAAAAGGAATCCAAATTGAAAAAGAAGAAGTAAAATTGTCACTCTTTACAGATGACATGATATTACACATAGAAAACCCAAAGATTCTACCAGAAAACTGCTAGCACTAATCGATGAATTCAGTAAAGTACCAGGATACAAAATTAATGTGCAGAAATCTCTTGCATTCCTATACATTAACAACGGAAGAGCAGAAAGAGAAATTAAGGAAACACTCCCATTTACCACTGCAACAAAAAGAATACAATACCTAGGAATAAACCTGCCTAAGGAGGCAAAAGACCTGCATGCAGAAAACTAAGACACTGATGACAGAAATGAAAGATAATACAAACAGATGAAGGGACATACCATGTTCTTGGATTGGAAGAATCAACATTGTGAAAATGACTATATTACACAAAGCAATTTACAGATTCAACACAATCCCTATCAAATTACCCATGGTATTTTTCATAGAACTAGAACAAGAAATTTCATGATTTGTATGGAAATGCAAAATACCCTGAATAGCCAAAGCAATCTTGAGAAGGAAAGATGGAGATGGTGGAATCAGACTTCCTGACTTCAAAGTATACTACAAGGCTACAGTGATCAAGACAGTATGGTACTGGCACAGAAACAGAAATGTAGATCAGTGGAACAGAATAGAGAGCCCAGAGATAAACCCATGCACATATGGGCACCTTATCTTTGACAAAAGAGGCAAGAATATACAATGGAAAAGAGACAGCCTCTTCAATAAGTGGTGCTGGGAAAATTGGACAGCAACATGTAAAAGAATGTAATTAGAACACTCCCTAACACCATACACAAAAATAAACTCCAAATGGATTAAAACTCTCAGTGGAAAACATAGGCAGAACACTCTATGACATAAACCACAGCAAGATCCTTTTTGACCATCTCCTAGAATAAAGGAAATAAAATCAAAGATAAACAAATGGGACCTAATGAAACAAAAGCTTTTGCACAGCAAAAGAAACCATAAACAAGACAAGAAGACGACCCTCAGAATGGGAGAAAATATTTTCCAATAAGCATCTGAGAAAGGATTAATCTCCAAAATATACAAGCAGCTCCTGAAGTAATACCAAAAAAAGCAGATAACTCAGTCCACAAATGGGTGGAAGATCTAAATAGACATTTCTCCAAAGAAGACATACAGATGGCTAACAAACACATGAAAAGATGAGCAACATCACTAATCATTAGAGAAATGCAAGTCAAAGCCACGATGAGGTATCACCTCATATCGGTCAGAATGGCCATCATCAAGAAATCTAGAAACAATAAATGTTCGAGAGAATGTGGAGAAAAGGGAACCCTCCTGCACTGTTGGTGGGAATGTAAATTTGTACAGCCACTATGGATAACAGTTTGGAGGTTCCTTGAAAAACTGAAAATGGAACTACCATATGATCCAGTAATCCCACTCCTGGGCATATACCCAGAGAAAACCATAATCCCAAAAGAAACTTGTACCATAATGTTTATTGCAGCACTATTTACAATAGCCACGGTGTGGAAGCAATCTAAATGCCCATCAACAGATGAATGGATAAAGAAGATGTGACACATATACACTATGGAATATTAGCCATAGAAAAGAATGAAATTGAGTTATTTGTAATGAGGTCGATAGACCTAGAGTCTGTCGTACAGAGTGAAATAAGCCAGAAAGAGAAAAACAAATACTGTATGTTAACACATATATATGGAATCTAAAAAAATGGTACTGATGAACCCAGTGACAGGGCAAGAATAAAGATCCAGATGTAGAGAACGGACTTGAGGAAACGGGGTGATGGGGGAGCAAAGGGGAAGCTGGGATGGTGAGAGAGTAGCATTGACATATATACACTACCAAGTGTAAAATAGATAGCTAGTGGGAAGTTCCTGCATAACATAGGGAGATAAACTCTATGATGGATGATGACTTAGAGGGCCAGGATAGGGAGGGTGGGAGGGAGTCACGGGAGGGAGGGAATATGGGGATATATGTATAAATACAGCTGACTCACTTTGGTGTACCACAAAAACTGGCACAAGAGTGTAAAGCAATTATATTCCAATAAAGAGCTTTAAAAAATAAATGCAACTTAGCAATTATTTAGTAATAATACTTTTAATGTGTAGATATTATTTGATTAGTAGACCACATCTGAAGTGTAGCAAGTAGGTTAAAACAAAATGTTTTCATTTTTTGTGAGATAAAACTCCAAATTGGCTCTAATAGCGTGATACCATATATCTTCCTAATATCTTTCAGCTAATTTTTCAGGTAAATAAAATAGATTAAGATCACATGCAGTCTTGAGAACAAGGTAGTATGGAAATTTATTCTACTCTTCCTCATCAGAGTTTCACTGCTCAGAATATGCAGGTGATGGCTGTGTAGATTTCAGTCATCAAATTTTCTCGAGACAGGGCTCCATAACTATTCCATTTTGCTGTGAATAAAGCTAATTATTTCTGTGTTTGGTTACTTACATTATGTGTAGACAACTGTCATCTGGCTCCAATCTATAAAAAATTAAAAAGCAAGTGGAAACATAAATCCAAAATTACTGTTCAAAGTTTAAAAGTGTCTTAGTGTGCTTAGACAGGGAAAGTCTCAAATGGGTATTTATTGAGGCTAATAAGCCTTCATTGTTGCTTATTTGAATTTATAGCAACAATTAAGGATTGACACAAACATTCAAAACAAATAAGGCTATAAAATTCAAAAGCACAACTAAACCCTTGGCCCTTTTCAGCATTTAAAAATAGTAGTTAGAAGTTTTTAATTGGGAACCGATGCTAGTAAAGTCTGGAAAAATTGTTAGTTTCTTATGATATAAGCCTAGACTAAGTCAATTTATATGGTACCTTAAGGTATCACAAATAAAAAGTGAGCCATTTCCATTTGATGATAATATTGTAATAATAAAGACAATATTTTTATGTTAACCTTTCAAAGATTTTCATGTTAACCACATCTACAGAATTGTGGAGAAGGAAAAATAATTTTTCCTCTACTCCTCTAGGTTCTTGGCTGAGACCCCCTACATCAAGAAGATAAATTAACAGGAGAAAAACAAACAGAAATTTAATAACATGTTTATCTCCTGTATACAAGGAAGATACAGAGGAAAACTGAGTCACCTCCTGAAATAGCCCAAGCCATCACCTTGAATACCATCTCCAGGTAAAGACAAAAGCTTTTTGGGTGGGAGCCAGTTATGAGAAGTTTTTATGCAAAGCACAATAAACTAGAGTATGGTTGTTGTGCAGATTTAAGTCTCTGCCTTTTCCGCTGGTAAGAGTTTCTAGAGATTTAGTCATCCCCTTCTTCCTGATACAGGGAAGGAAACACACTTATAAATGGAGATTTCCCTTATAAATGTAGGTGTCTCTTACAAAAAGGTAACTTCTACTCAGAGTTTCTTCTGTGTCTGCTGTTTCTAAAAATAATCTTTCCCCCAAAAATCTTTAGTTAAAGAGGCATATTTTAGGGTGGCAAATTCTGTTCCCTTCTGAATAGCTCTCATTCTTGAAGTTATTAGTGCCCTACTATTTTGGGTCATCTTAGTTACATAAAAATAATTTTTCCTGCCTGTGTTGTTTAAGAAACAGTGACCTGAAAGAGTGTAAATTTGTGAAATTGTTAAACTGAAAGAACTCTCGTCTGAGCCTTTATAAATGAGATTTCCAAAGATTATTTATATTCCAAAACTGTATGGAACATGTATTTTCAGTTTCACATGTTTGTTTCCCTTCTTTTTTCCATATATTTTAAAGAAGTTTAAAAATAAAGAAAATGCATGTAAAATATAAAAATATTCCCATCGGCAGATATTTTGTGATATTTGTTTCTCATTCTTTTTACTTAAATAAAATAAAACTTTAGCAGTTTAGCTAGTCTCCTGTAAGGAAACTCCTCAGTAATATTCCCCTTCAAACTTCCCAGAGACAACTGCCATCTGACTTTTATAAGAATTTTTCCAATCTATTTAAATTAAGATTATTATCCTGTGTTTTTAAACAATATTTGCTAGTGTGTTGTATGTATTATCCTCCATCTTTCCATTTTCTTTTTTTAATAAATAATTTCATTTATTTATTTATTTATTTATTTATTTATTTATTTATTTATTTATTTTATTGGCTGTGTTGGGTGTCGTTGCTGCACGTGGGCTTTCTCTAGTTGCAGGGAGCAGGGGCTGCCCTTGGTTGCGATGCACGGACTTCTCATTGCTGTGGCTTCTCTTGTTGTGGAGCATGGGCTCTAGAGCACTGGCTCAGTAGTTGTGGCACACAGGCTTAGTTGCTCCGCGGCACGTGGGATCTTTCTGGACCAGGGCTCGAATCCATGCCTCCTGCATTGGCAGGCAGATTCTTAACCACTAGTGCCACCAGGTAAGTCCCCATCTTTCCATTTTCATTCAACATTATTTTCAGCATCTTCTGTGTTGATCTGTCTGGAACCAGCACCAACATTTTGAGCATCCCGCTATTAATGGATATTTAGATTCACTTAGATTACAATTATTTTCACAATGCAAATCCTCACTTTGGTGTCCTTTCACCTCTGGAGTATGCTCTCAGAAATGATATGTTTCATCTTTTTTACCTGATCCCAAACAAACTTTTTTCTTATTTATAGTCATCTGCATTTCTTGGCTGACATAGTATATATTTAAATAGAATTATATGATAATTAAGTATAATAATTGCATGTAATCAAAATGCAAGATAAATGAAGCAATGTGCCATTTTCCCCATAAGACTGACAAAAAATGTGAGTATAACCATGTTTGTGGAGCTGTAAGTGACACAACTACTTTGAAAAGCAGTGTGGCAGTATCTAGCAGACTTGCAAATGTGCATACCCCAAGAGCAAATAATTCTGGTTCTGAAAACATACTCCAGAGGTACAAGAAAGATGTGTAATATTGAAAAGAATAGGAAAATTAATAGACTAGAAAAAAAGTAATTTCTCGGCAGCTCTGTGAACTCATTTCAGGTTTGTGGCAATGAATTGACAGCATGGTTTGTGTATTTTTCTCTGGTCCTCTTTATCTTGCATGTAGAGAACAAGTGAAAAATAGATTGTTTGTCATGTATCTACTCATCAAGTATATGGAGCAGAAAAGGGGCAAAGAAGGTGAGGAGTTACCATGAAATGATTAGAATAATTGATTATGGCTATTAACTTGAGTAAGAAGGAAGAGAGAGGGTGTATGAGCTGTCTTGGACTACCATAACAAAATACCACAGACTGGGTAACTTATAAAGCAGAAACTTATTTTCTCCCATTTCTGGGGACCTGAAGTCCAAGATCAAGGTGATATGAGGATTGATTTCTGGTGAGACCTCTCTTTCTGACTTGTCCTATTCCATTTTAGAAAGATAACTCGTAGATGAAGAAGTAATACTTCCAGGATAGAGGGTCTGAACGCATCCTGGTACAAATGAGTTCTTTTGGATAAGTGCTTTTCTTGCCACAGGCTCCGAATTACCCTGCTGAGACCCCATGGGAGACAGTGAAAGTAACCTCTGGCATGAAATGGTCGCTTCACGTTATTATTTATCAATTCGAGAACAATGTGTAGCCAAAAGAAAGGAACTCTATCCATATCCAACAAAAGCAGAGAAGTTTTACGACAGATTTATAGATCTGTTAGCCTAAACAATTCTGGATTTCATCCTCGACATTTATGGGTAGTTTATCCTTCACATCTAGGGTAAACCTATGTCCAGGCTGATGTGGGCATTTGCCAGGGTACACTAGTTATCCTGTTATTCTGAGATTAGCACCTTCCTTTAAAAAGTGTTACAGTTTGAATGCTGAATTATATCCAACCAATCACCAAGATCTGTCAATACAGGTTAATTTTTAACACTAATATTTCCTCCAACATTTATCATTCAAAACTAGATGAAAATGCACCAATGAATCTGACATTTATTTCTGCTCTTTTCATAAACACAGTTATCGGCTATACATGTCACTTAAAAAAACTAACAAAAAGGAAACGAATGCTTAGAATATTAAATATAAGAATGCACCACCCTTACTATAAAAAATTATTGTGACGACTATGTTTTATTTTCATATAAAAAATATTAGGCCACTGGATTTTGGTGTTATAAAAAAATCCATTTAAATGTAAAAAAAAGGTCGTCATTGTTAGAAACTCCAACATCAAAAGATCACAAGCCTTTTACAAGAGAGAAAGCATTCCTCAATAAAGTGCTTTATTTTGTTTTGTTTTAATATGTGATATCCAGTAAGCTCCACTTTAAAATCACAAAAATGGATAAAAATAATAATACGCAAAAACCTTCATTCTTAACATGACAGTTAAATATGATTCCCTTTGCTTGGCTCAGTTTTCCCCCAAATCCATTCAAGTACATGAATCACAGATGTTCCTGTGGCAAGTCCTTAGAGATGTGAATACAGGGTAAAAACAAATATCTAAAAATAACCTGAGCAACAGACAGAAAAAAATTAAATGTGAAAAATTTTATTACAGTTTTCAGATTAGCAACAACCCTTGGGGAAGTAGAGGGAGCATCTCATTGAAATCATACACCCAAGCGTGTAGGAGTGTACAAGGTCACAATATGCCATTTCTGAATGTGGGAGAAGAAAAGTTGTGAAGACCTTCCTCAGCAGATGACAAATGTCCTCTAGGCTTTCCTAAATTAAAGCCTGCCAAACATGAAATTTCTACATAACGCTGTCAACTGATCTGTGGCACTATTGTATCGCTACAGAGTTCAGGAGAGATCGCCAAAAGAATGAAACTAAAACACACGCAAAAATATTAAAACAAATTTTGAATGTTTGGGAGCAAAGGAGGTCAGGCATCTGCAAATAGAACTTAACATATATTGAGGAAGAAGAAGTAAAACTAATATTGGACATGATAATTATTTGACTGCAAGTGACCTAACAAAATTCAGCTCTCATTGTGATTACTTATTCATGGAAATTCAAAAATTATTAGAGCTGAAATGGATCCTGGGTGAGACAGCAAGGAGGTAGGGTAGAGCTAGGAGGTTGCCCTCTAAGTTTGACATTCCTAAACTGGAATCCTAGCTCTGCCATGTACTCAGTATTTGACTGTGGTGAATTTATTTATATCTCTTTACATTAACAACCTTACCTGTAAAATGGGTGTGATACCATCCACATAGTTTATGATAAGTTTTAAATTAAGCAGTATATTAAAAAACTTAGTATGATGCCAGGCATATAGTACAGTCTGAATAAAAATGCTTATTACATGATTGTCAACGTGCTTAATTTGAAGATGTAGAAATTAGAAATCATAAGGATAAATGTGAGTTTTCCCAGGTCACAAAAATTAATTTCAAATACCCTATTATTTTGACTATCCTGACCTTCTTGGTTTGATACAGTGGAGGTTTCCCTAAACTAAAATGCAGATTTGAACTTTTTTAAATTTATAAATTGGTTTGTTAATTTTAGTTGGTAAACTCTAAGAAATCCTACATGGTTTCAATTAAACTAATCATATGATTACAGATTATAAATACATTTTGTCCAGTGGGAATACCCACCAAAAGGATCCACAACAGAAGAAAATCTTAATTATCAGGTGGAGAAGATGATAGATTCTGTGGATATATCACTTTCTTTGCCCAACCAATCCAGTTCCTGCTCAAAGAGCCAATGAAAAAAGTAATTATGGCAAGAACTTCACAGTGGGGACAACTGGCAGACACAAGATTAACCAAATGATCGAAATGATACATTATCTCTAATGGGATAAACTGAAATCTTGTACCACCTGATAGAATTCAATGAGCTGAACAACTATCACTTCTGTGATAATCATGCCAAAATATTTAAATTAAAATACTAATGAGAAAACTTCTGACCAACCCACTGGGGAGACACACTAGATAAATGATTAGCCTGAAATCACATTCTGTTAACATAGAATGAGAAATGGTCAATTGGTGGTTGTTTTATTATTAATAATATGCCTATTCTCTTCCTTTTTTCTTCCCATTATCCTATTCTCTTTCAGAAAATATGAGGACTTGAGGTCAGAAATGTGAAACACTATTCTGCATCTATTAGGAGTTTAATTAAAGAAGGGTTAAATTAGATAACTTTTAAATATAGATGTAATTTATTTTTTTATTGAGGTATAGTTGATTTACAATATTATATTAGTCTCAGGTGCACAACACAGTGATTCAAAATTTGTGTAGATTATACTCCATTTAAAGTTATAAAATATTGGCTATATTGCCTGTGGTGTACAGTATATCCTTATAGCTTATTTAATTTGTACATGGTAGTTTGTACCTCCTCTTAATCCTCTGCCCCTATCTTGCCCGCTCCTTCCCTCTCCCCAGTGGTAACCACTAGTTTATATTAGTGAGTCTGTTTCAGTTTGGTTACATTCATTTGATTGTTTTATATTTTTAGATTCCACATATGTGACATCATGCAGTATTTGTATTTTTCCGTCTGACATTTCATTAGCATAATGCCCTCCAGGTCCATCCATGTTGTTGCAAATGGAAGAACTTCATTCTTTTTTTTATGGCTGAGTAGTATTCCATTGTGTGTGTGTGTGTGTGTGTGTGTGTGTGTAAACATCTTCTTTATCCATTCATCTGTTGATGGACACTTAGGTTGCTTCTACACGTGGCTATTGCAAATAATGCTGCTATGAATGTCAGGGTGCATGTAATTTTTTGAATTGGTGCTTTTGTTTTCTTCAGATACATAACCAGGAAGGAACTGCTGGATCGTATGGTATTTATTTTCAGTTTTTTGAGGAACCTCCATACTGTTTTTCATAGTATCTACACCAATTTACATTCCCACCAGCAATGTAAAAAGGTTCCCTTGTCTTCATATTTTCACCAACAATTGTTATTACTGGTATTTTTGATGATAGCCACTCTGATAAGTGTTAGATGATATATCACTGTGGTTTTGATTCACATTTCTCTGATTATTAGAGATATTGAGCATTTTTTCAGGTGCCTGTTGGCTATCTGTATGTCTTCTTTGGAAAAATATCAATTCAGGTCTTCTACCCATTTTGTAATGGGGTTGTTTCTTATTTTGATATTTACTTGTATGAGCTTTTGTAAAATATCTTGGATATCAATTCCTCATTGGTCATATCATTTGCAGATATTTTCTCCTATTTGGTAAGTTTTTTCATTTTGTTGATGGTTTCCTTTGCTGTTGAAAAAGCTTTTAACTTCAATTATATCCCATTTGTTTTTGCTTTTGTTTCCTTTGCCTTAGGAGACAAGTCCAAAAAATACTGCTATTGCTTATGCCAAAGAGTGTTCTGTTTAAGTTTTCTTCTAGGAATTTTATGGTTTTTGGTCCTACGTTTAGGTCTTCAATAGATTTTGAGTTTATTTTTGTATGTTGTGTAAGAAAATGTTCTAATTTTATGCTTTATATGTAGCTGTCCAGTTTTCCCCACAACCGCTTATTGAAGAGACTTTCTCCTTTGTATATTCTTGCCTCTTTTGTCATAGATAAATTGACCATAAGTGCATGGGTTCCTTTCTGGTCTCTCTATTCTATTCCATTGATCTATATGTGTGTTTTTGTCCCAGTGTCATACTGTTTGGGTTACTATAACTTTGTTGTAAAGTCTGAAGACAAGAAGCATGGTATGTCCAGCTCTGTTCTTTTTTCCTAAAGATTGCTTTGGCTTTGGGGGTCTTTTGTGTTTCTATGCAAACTTAAAATTATTTGTTCTTGTTCTGTGAAAAATGCCATAGGTATTTTGATGGGGATTGCATTGAATCCGTAGGTTGCCTTGGGTAGTATGGTAATTTTAATAATATTAATTCTTCCAATCCATGAACATGGTATATGTTTTCATCTTTTCATGTCATCTTCAGTTTCTTTCATCAGTGTCTTATAGTTTTCTCAGTATAGGTTTTTTACCTCATTATGTAGATTTACTCTTAGGTGTTTTATTATTTTTGATGTGATGGTAAATGTTTTCTTAATTTCTCTTTTTGATAGTTGCTTGTTAGTGTATAGAAATGCAGAAGACTTATTTATATTAATTTCATATACTGCAATTTTACTGAATTCATTGATGAACTCTAATAGATTTTTGGTTGCATCTTTTGGATTTTCTATGTATAATATCATGCCATCTTCAGACAGTGACAGTTCTAATTCTGCCTTTACAATTTGGATTCCTTTTGTTTATTTTCCATGTCTGATTGCTGTGGCCAGGCATTCCAATACTATGTTAAATAAAATAGGGAGAATGAACATCTTTGATTTGTACCTGACCTTAAAGGAAATGCTTTCAGGTTTTTACTATTGAGTATGATATTAGCTAGGGGCTTATCATGGCCTTTGTTATTTTGAGGTATGTTCCCTCTTTACCTTCTTTGTGGAGAGTTTTCATCATAAATGGAAGCTGAATATTGTCAAAATTTTTTCTGTGTTTATTGAGATAATCATATGATTTTCATTCTTCAATTTGTTAGTGTGGTGTACCATATTGATTGATTTATAGATATTGAACCACACTTGCATCCCTGGGATAAATCCCACTTGATCATGGTATATGATCCTTTTAATGTATTGTTGAATTCAATTTGCTGATATTATGTTGAAGATTTTTGCATTCATATTCATCAGTGATATTGACCTATAATTTTCATTTTTTTTTGTGATATTTTTGTCTCATTTTGGTATCCTGATGCTGGTCTCATAGACTGGGATTCAAAGTGTTCCTTTCTCTACAATTCTTTGAAATAGTTTGAGAAGGGTAAGTGTCAACTCTTCTCTAAATGTTTGGTAGAATCCATCTGTGAAGCCATCTGGTCCTGGACTTTGTTTGTTGGAAGTTTTTTATTTTTATTAATTATTCAATTAGGTTGTTTATTTGAGATTTATCTTGTTTCTTGATATAAGCTTGTATGTCTAAAATTCCCTGTTAGAAGTGCTTTTGCTGTGTCCCATAGATATTTGGATTATTGTGTTTTCATTTTCATTTGTCTCTAGGTACTTTTTGATTTCTTCTCTGATTTAATCAGTGATCCATTGGTTGTTTAGTAACATACTGTTTATCTTCCACATATTTGTGCTTTTGCAGTTTTTTTTTTTCTTCTTGTAGTTGATTTCTAATCTCATAGTGTTGTGGTCAATAAAGATGCTTGATATGATTTCAATTTTCTTAAATTTACCAAGGCTTATTTTTGTTGTCTAGCATGTTACCTTTCCTGGAAACTGTTCTATGTGCACTTGAAAACAGTGCGTATTCTGCTGTTTGTGAATGGAATGTTCTATATGTCTAATAAGCCCATTTGAACTAATGTGTCATTTAAGGCTAGTATTTCCTTGTGGGTATTCTGTCTGAATGATGTGTCCTCTAATGTAAGTGGAGTATTAAAGTCCCCTACTATTATTGTGTTACTATAAATTTTTCCCTGTATGTCTGTTAATATTTGCTTTTTGGACTTAGGTGTTCCTATGTTGGGTGCATATATAATTACAATTGCTATATCTTCTTCTTGGATTGATCCCTTGATCCTTTTGCAATGTCCTTCTTTGTCTATTGTTACAGTCTTTCTTTTAACATCTATTTTATGTGATATAAGTATTGTTACCTCAGCTTTCTTTTGATTTCTTTTTGAAAGGAATAACTTTTCCCATCCTATTACTTTCAGTGTGTGTCTTTAGATGTGAGTCTTTAGTTGGTAACATGTAAATAGGTCTTGTTTTTATATCCATTCAGCCACTCTATGTCTTTTGATTGAAGCATTTATTCCACTTATGTTTAAAGTAGTTATTGATAGGTATGCACTTACTGCAATTTTGTTAATTGTTTTGTGGGTGTTTTTGTAGGTTCTTTTTTGTTCCTTTCTTCTTCTTTTGCTCTCTTCTTTTGTGATTTCATGACTATCTTTAGTGTTATATTTTAATTCTTTTCTCTTTATTCTGTGAGTTTCTATTATAGATTTTTGGAGTATTATTATAATGAGGCTTATATATCTCTACATCTGTGTAATTATTCCAAATTTCTGATCTCTTAACTTCACATGCATTTTTAAGAAACCTGCATTTTTACTCTCCCACCTCACAATTAATGTCTTTGATGTAATATTTTATATTATAATAAAATTATAATTTATAATATAATATTTTATAATTTTTGGCCTTGTGTATCCCTTAACTACTTATTGAAGATATAGAATTATATATACTATTTTGTCATTTAGCCCTTCATACTGGCTTTGTATATGATTGATTTACTCCCTTTATTATATATTTGCCTTTATCAATGAGCTTTTTCCTTTTGTAATTTTCATGTTTCTAATTGTGGCCTTCTCTTTTTTCTCTCAGAAAAGTCCAGGCCAGAAAACTGGTTTGGTGGGGCTGAACTCTTAGCTTTTGCGTATCTGTAAAACATTTGCTCTCCCCATCAAATCTGAATAAATGCCTTGCTGTGTATAGTATTCTTGATTGTAAGTTTTCCTCTTTCATTGCTTTAAATATACGGTGCCACTCCCTTCTGACCTGCAGAGTTCCTGCTGAAAAGTCAGCCTAAAGCCTTATAGTAGTTCTCTTTTACCTAACTTGTTGCTTTTCCTTTGTTGTGTTAATAGTCTCTCTTTACCTTTAATTTTTTTATATTTTTATTATGATGTGCATTGATGTGGTCCTCTTTAGGTTGATCCTGTTTGGGACTCTCTGTGCTTCCTGGACTTGAATGTCTGTTTCCTTCCCCAGGTTAATGAAGTTTTTAGCTATTATGTCTTCAAATATGTTCTTTGGCCCTTTCTTTCTCTTTTCTCTTGACTATACCATGACTCTGCCCCTCCTACCTGTTTTATTGTGATTCCTTCTTTATATCTAGTTGTTGAAGATCTTTTCTGCTAGATTCTGGTCTTTCTCATCAATAGTTGGTCTGAAAATAGTTGTAATTTGGGCATGCCTGTGAGAGGAGGTGAGCTCAGTGTCTTCCTAGTCTGATGTCTTGGCCAAGGCTCAATGTAATTTATTTTAAATATGTTCACATTGTTTTCAGATAAAAACTTTCCTGCTAGTGTCAGCAGCCTTTTTCATTTTATAATTTCTTTTCTGAATTAAGGAGAAATTATTTTAAATCACTGATAATGTTCTTAGCACATTGATAGAGAACTTTACACAATTTGATAATTGATTTTGAAGATAGTGGCAATGATGATGATTACTATGATGCCAGGAATCTGACTGCAGATTAACAAAGATTGAAATTGGCTTAATAAGTGATGAGTTTCCATCCCCTGCCCTTACCTGTTGTTCTCATTGTCACCATACTCTACTAACTTGAAATTGGGTTAAAAATGTCTTTTTATTACCACATGAACAGTTATTGCCCTCTGTAAATCTTAATATGGTGATGGAGAATTTTCCTACAATAACTAGATAAAGCTATGCCATATTTGTTAAATTTTTATTTTAACAAGAACTCTAAAATCAGTAATGAATAGTTTTACAATTTTTTAAATGTGAATAACAATATTTAGTTGGAAACATTATCCTATTTATACAATTGGAATAGTACAGAAACTATTTTTTCTGAAACACTTACTGGTTAAAAACATGATACTGGTTTCCAAATATATGAGTACGTAACTCTTTTAGCAAGGGCATTCTCTTACAGGATCATACACAATACTATAATCAAAATCAGAAACTTAACACTGATACATTACCACTATCTAATTATAGACCCCATTTGAGTTTCTCTAATTTTATCAGTGCCCTTTATAGCAAATGGGTCCTTCCCAGGAGCACACTTTGCATTTCATTATTACATTACCTTGATTCCCTTCAACCAGGAACTGTTCCTAAGTCTTTGCATGACTTTCATGACATTAGCACCTTATAGAATGTTCCCCACATTGGCTTAGTCGGAAGCTTCCTCATGAGTATTTTCAAGTTAAGCATTTTTAACAGGAATATTACAGAAATGGCTCTATGTTTGTCTTATTGTGCCCTACTAGGTGGTATATATTTTGATTTATCCCATTACTGATGATGTTAATTTTGATCACTTGATCAAGCTCATGTCTGCCAGTTTTCCCTTACTGTAAAGTTACTATTTTTCCCTTTGCAGATAAAATACATACTTTGAAAAAAGTATTTGAGTGTACATAAGTAGCTATCCTCATCAAACCTTCATTTGTTATGGCATTCATTGTTATTTCATGTTTGAATTAATTACTACTGTGATAGTTGTCAAATGATGATTTTCTAAGTCTATCTTTCCTTTTAAATTCATTAGCTGTCATTTTATTATTAGAAAAAGTTTTCTGTTATGCCTATTTATTATTTATATTGGTAAATATTTTGTTTTTTATTAAATTCATTGAGTATAATAATGAAAGGAGACATTCACACTTCCACTCTTGATTCCCAGACCCAAGTGTACTAACTACAGGAACACAGAACCATAACATGATCTCTGATTCAAAAATACTGTATCCTGAAAGACAGACTCCTTTCCTTTCAAGGCTTTTCATCCAAATGCCAATGCAACTGATCCTTTAATAAGTTATTCCACCTTTAAGTTACTCCAGCAACTTCTGGAAGATGAGATATGTGATAAGACCAGTTAATTTCATAGGCATAAACTCATTGCTGCATTTTCTTTGTTATAAAATGAGTCCTTTGATCAGACACAGTGCTATAGGGACTTCCATAATAATAATTAAGGTGTTCTGTGGGTCTATGGATGATGATAGTGTTTACAGAAGTATTACAGCAAGGAGTGTAAATCCATATGCAGAATATGTGTGCTTTCCAGTAAAGATAAATCTCTGCCCCTCCATGATGGAAGAAATCCAATGTAATTAACTGGGTAGCCAGCTGGTCACTCTGAAGAATGGTACCATAACAGGGGCTCAGTATTGATCCCTGCTATTAACAGCCTGGGCACTGAATAATTATCCTAAACATTATCCAGGTCAGGAACCTAAGCATCGTCCAGGTCAGGCTCGGAAACTATGCATAGCCTTCACTGCCATCTCCATGGATACTTCCCCCCCACCACCATAGGCTCATCAACCAAGAAAATGACATATTCAGAGTCTGTCATTGCATCCACCAAATAAATAATATTCTATTCTGTTGTGGATCCTTTTTGATGGATATTCACATTGGACACAATTATATCCTTAATGTATACCCATTCTAAAATGTCCATCCACATACTGCTTACCCAGATTTCCTACTGTCAGTCTTTCAGTCCTATTCTTTCAATTCACCACCCATCCAGTCAAGTCACTAATAACTGGCCGGGAATCTCTGTAGATCCATACTTCCAAACATCTCTCACTCCAAACAAAGTAGACAACCAATGTTCAGCTTGAAAATATGCCCACAGATTGGATTTTCTTTCACTACTCTTCTTTAGGGTCACCCTTAATGCGGCTGTAATGCTGTAGCCGTCTCCTTTTAGATTACAATAGCATATTGTATAGACTTGATTATTCACCAGACTCAAGTATTTTCTTCCTCAGTCAACTGGTTGTAAGAAACACCACAATAGACCATTGGCACAGACCAAGGGAGAGGAGGTAATGTAAGATGATGCAGTGTCAAAGGAACCTGAGTCTCCTACTCATACAACTTATATTTTTTGAGCTCAGTCTCCTCTGTACCACTTCTGCTTGATGATAGATTGCTGCTCATATACCCAAACTATAGCTAAGCAGAACAGGCAACACTCAGATAGTAATGGTAATCAGATCTCATGGTGACCTGAGTCTTTTCCAAGGTCCAGTAATAAGGCAGAAACTGTTTCTCAAAATGAGGTTAGTTACCTGCTGCGAAACACATTTACTTGCTCCAATATTGTAGAGGTTTGTGCAGTGATTCTCCTTTTGGTGTTGACAGAGGTTTTATTCAGCACCCCCATTTGCTATAGACATTTTGAGCATCTTTGAATCTGCTGGATCAAAAGGCCCAACTATCAGAGCCATTTTGACTAAAGCCTTAACTTGCTACAAAGCCTTCTATTGTTCTAGTCCTCAGTAGAAACTGGTAGTCTTATAGTTAACTGTTGGGTCAATGAAGTAACACTGTTTCATGTAATACATGTTGCCTCCAAAATCCAGAAAAGCATACCAAGCTCTAGGTCACTTTTTTTCCCAAGGTAAATTGTGTGAAGTTCACCAAATTGATTTTCACTTTGGATGGATATCTCAACACATTCCAGACATTTATCCCTCCCCTCCCCCAACACTAGAAACTAACATTGAGTTGGAGGGCTGCTAAACTTTTGTGGGGTATCTTTCCCTGCCCAGTTTGTATATGTCTTATTAAGGCATCTAAAGTACCTGCACTTCCTGCTCATCGGATCTGATCAGCATAATGTAATCAATGAAAAGGACTCATAAAATTTTGTGGAACGTCAAAGGATCGAGATCTCTAGGAGTTATATTATGGCACAGAGCAGGATAATAGGTGTATCTCTGAACCACTCCTATGGAGGTGTACTCTTGGCTCTGTAAAATAAAAAGCAAGCTGCTTCTGCTGGTCCCTACAAATAGGTATGGGAAAAAAGGCATTATCCATGTCAGCATCCATGTGCCAAATGGCAGGGGCCATATTGATTTTTTCCAGTAAGGGTACTCCATCTGGGACAGAACCTGTAATTGGAGCCACCATCTGATTAAGTTTATGATAGTCTAAGAATAGTCTCTAAGATTCATCTAATTTCTACCCAGTCCAAGTGACTATGTTTAGGGTTAAATGGAGATGTGACGTCACCACTCCTACTTCTTTCAAGATGTGATGATGGCATTAATCTCTGCAATTCCTGCAAGGAATTTCTTCTGCTATAAAACAAAAAGCAATGTTGATAAGGAGGAGTTCCAGGAGTTTCCATTTAACTGTTCCTATCAAAATAGCCTTCAATCCATGGGCCAGAGGGAAAATGTTAAGAATTCTGACAGTTGCCTGTTCTGGTAATTCCAGTTATGTATTCATTCAGGAACTGGAAAAACAATTGGAATCACTATGAATCAAACTTGAGCTAAGACTCTATCACTCGACTACCCTAATCCCCTGCCTTGACTCATGAGCCACAGTGGTATTTTCAGTCCTCAGATTTTTGCATCAATTCAGAACTAATGTCTAGTAATACCTAAAAGATAAGTGTATTTCCTTTTTGTTACTGCACAGTCACTCTAGTAAATAGTTTCAATCGCTTTGGAGAAAGCTTAGCATATTTTCTATGTATAATGATAGCAATGGACAAGGTCTTTCCTCAAAGGAACTCACCATCCCTTTCAATCAAGGGGCTTTGGGTCTAAAAATTTATATGGTTGTGAGACTACATTGTGCTGCCTCGAGTCAGGTTATTGGCTACCTGATATAGAGGGTTTTTTTGCATGCAATGCTTTCATTATTTTGACCATTTATTTTGTTTCTAGAGACACCAGCATCAATTAGCCACTGTCAAAGAACCCTGAAAACCAAGGAATTCTTATTACTGACATGTTCGTTTTGACCTTTACAGTCAATATGTCAACCTTACCTTTGGCAACTAATTGCTGTAATTAGGTATCTGATACTGTTGGACTCCACTAGTGGTAAATACTTAACAACTAGATTTCCAGCAAAAGAAAGAAAGAAAAACAGAAAAAGAGAGCGGAAAGAAGGCAGGGTGGGTCTAGCTTGTGGTATTTGTTGAGTTTTGTGGTGCAACTACCACTATGGTTGACTTCAAGTTACCAATGTGACATTACTGAACACAAAGTTCTGGAGATATGCAGTAGATAGTATTTCTACCATCTATACATAATGGACATAGTCTCAAGGACTTTTCCAATTTTGATAGAAATTACTGAAAAATAAGGAAACAACAAAGACTAAAGAAACATTACATTGTTCAAAACAACATGAATCAAAAGTTTGTTACAATCAGTTGTAATATTTTATACATTTATGTAATGATAAGATTAGAAACCAATTTGAACATTCATATGCAGGGCCTCTTAAAACTGAGAGAAGCTATCAGAATGAACATTTTATCTGAGTAATTTTGCTAAATAAAATAAATAGTAATAGTTTATATAATGCTTCTTAAAACTGAGGTAAAATCATGTCCAACTTTGACTTTTGAAGCTCCAAAATGACAATGCTTAGACTAATTTAAATTTTGATGCCAGACATTGCTTTCTGATTGTGATATTTTGAAAAGAATAAATGTGAGAGACAGGACACAACTACTATACATTGGAATATTGCCTATCTGATGGTATCTTGTTATATTAGCTGTTATTACTATATACCTTTGGAATTCTGTTCATTATTTAAAACATTCTTTTGAGTTTACCCTTGTGATTCTAAACTTTATGGTTTTAAACATAGATTGTATATTAGTTTGCTGTGATGTTTTTGCATAATGAATTGTTCATTTTACTCCCTACTAAAAGAAGTAAATTGAACAAATAGTCATTTTCACTTGGTATAGAGAAACTTTTTCTAACTTCCTCAAGTTATAACCATCTTTTTCTTTCATATTTTTGTGCTGACACCTTCTAATATTTGGCTAGTACATATTTTACCCTCTTATAAAATGAAGCAGTCTTTGTTTGCCTCTTAGACTAAGCCATTTCAGTGTAACACCGCTGGATTTAAAAGGTTATGAAATAGGAAAGTAGCCAGTTGATGTGAACACTTTAGCAAAGTAGTCCAATAACCTGAATGATGTGGCAAGTATTTAGGACTAAAAAGAATTAACACATTAGCAACTTGCTTAGGCAGGGTCATTTGGGCAGTGCATTTTGACATTCATAAGTTATTTTCAGCATCCTGCAATTCAGTTTACAAGAATCCGCTATTTTAGGGCTCTGCCTATTGTGCCCGCATTACTTGTAGCCGTCCTTAATTTGTCAAGCTCATATCAGATTACTGCTTTACTGCTTCTGACACATAATTCAGTTATAAATCTTCTGTGTTAAGTAGCATCTCCTAGTTTTTTTCCCTCTGGAATTATGGATTTCTGGCCTCTAACACCATCCATCGTCTTTCTAAACCAGAATACTGCTCTGCTTTTTTGCTTAAACTTTTATAGCTTCTAATCTGATCTGTGCAGCCCTTTTCTAAAGGAGATTTTAAGCAAAAAAAAAAATTACATTTTATATTGAGCTATTTAATTGTGTTATATATATCTTATGTTACTTTTAAATGTTTAATATTGTTCTTTATAAAAATATTGTGTGGAAGGTAGGGATGATGGTAGCAGTAGAACTAACTTTGAATCTTCCCAATAGTTTCTGAAGAAAGATAAGACAACCAGGTTAGAAAAAAATAATGTCTGCCTCAAAAAGTTGCTAACAAGATATTTGTATGAGCCTCAGAGTATGAGCAGGCAAGACCAACCCAAATGTATCATGAAAAGCTGCACAGGAGGAGAGGCTCTGTGTGAATAGCAGAGGAAAGATAAAGGGGGTTTCTGACAGATTTAAGATCTAGGAAATAGAAATTCCTAACGAGCCCTCATTTCTACAATGAGGGGTTCCTCACTCTGAGTGAAAGAGTTAATGACAAATTGGGGAGGGGCCCGAAAATCTCCAATTTTTAGGCAAGTGCAAAGGGAACTATGAGACAATCAGAGCATGCTGGATATCCTGGGTCTGCAGGGCTTCCCAAAATACTCATTGAAGGGAAAGAGCACTGTGAGGAGATACTGCAGGAAACAGAACTTACATTTATTTAACCAGGAGCTCTGTAGTAAAGAAGAATGAAATTTTGGATGCAAGTGGGAGAGGAGTCCTGACAAAAATGTATCTCAAGAATTTTTGAAGAGGGGAACTGATGTCAGCAAGATAGTAGAATAGGAAGTTCTGGTCCTTGTTCCTTCAAAGAAACAATGATTTAACAATCATATATGGTCCAGAATACATTTATGAAAACCTCAGAATCTAGTTAAGAAGTTTCAGTACCAAAGAAGAGCACAGAACTGAGAAAAAAACACATTGCCACAAGAAGAGAAATCTACCTTTACCTGTGGTGTCTCTCTCTCCAGAGTTAAACATCAAAAAAGACCCCATCGGCCAACTATTTCTCCTGCAGAGAAAAAAGAGAATGAGGGGTGCCCCCAACATACCCAGCCTTTTGGATTGCTGCCTGAGAAATCTTCTTTTGTCTCACCTGACCCAGTGTGTTGAGGAATTTAGCATACCTGGAACGCCTCTGTGTAGCTAAGAACAAAGAAGAGACATGTGTAGCTCTCAGCAGCTGTTGTAGACCCCAGCAGTCAGCTCGGCACTGAGCAGCTAGCTTAGACCTCAGCAGCTGGCAAGGAACTCAGCAAATGGTGTTGATCTCAGTAGTATGTGCAGATCTTAGCAGATGATGCAGTTCTCAGTGGAAAGCAAGTCTCAGAAGACAATGCAGTTCTCAGATCTGCAGGGCTGGAATGAGGTGAATAAGCATGAGACTTCTTCAGGAGAGGGTGAGAGAAGTTGGACTAGATGCAATATCCTAGCATCTCAGTGCACTGCCCTAAGGAACAAAGGAGGATAACTCTCAGTGCCCAGCATGGCTCAGCAAAATTGGGAGAAGATGTGCAATTTTGAGACTTCTGTCCCAGGAAGGAGGAGGGAAGTGGAATGTGCATATTTATAAAAAAAGTTTGAGACTCCAAGAATCTCCAACCAGGCTGATGGGTTAAGTTCTTTCCTTGCTGAAGCCAGTCCTTAAAATTGGATGAGGCAGCTGCTTCTTCAAATGTACAAACATAAACACAAAGCTACAAGGAACAAAAAGAATCAGAAAAATATGGCATTAATAAATGAAAAAAAAAAAAAGAATACCCATAACCAACACAAAAGAAATGGAGATCTATGAAGTACATAAAAAAGAATTCAAAAATAATTGTCTTTAAAAAACTCAGTGAGCTCCCAGAGAACACAGACAGAAAAGTAAACAAAATTAGGAAAAGAATACATGAACAAAATGAGAATATCAACAAAGAGATGGAAACCACACAAAAGCACCAAAAAATTATGAAGCTAAAGATGTAATATCTGAACTGAAAAGTTCAATAGAGAGCTTCACAGAAGACTTGTTAGAGCAAAAGAAAGAATCAGCTAAGATCAAACTTGAAGATAGGTCATTTGAAATCACCCAGTCAGAATAACAAAAACAAGTGAAAAAAGGCCTAAATGAATTATGGAAAACCATCAAGTGAACTAATATTATATATGCATTATGGGAGTCCAAGAAGGAGGAAAGAGAAAAGAGTCAGAAAACTTATTTAAAGCAATAATGTCCAAAAACTTCCCAAATCCGGAGAAGGAAATGGCCATCCAGACTCATGAAGCCCAAGAAACTTAAAATATGAGAAATCTAAAGTAGTCTACACCAAGACACATAATAAAACTGTCAAAAGTCAAAGACAGGAAGAGAATTTTGAAAATAGCAAGAGAAAATAGATTCATCATCTACAATAGAGCCCACACAAAATTATTAGCACAGTTCTTAGCATAAACCTTGCAGTCTAAAAGGGAATGAGATGATTTTTCAAAGTGCTGAAAGAAAAAAATTACAGAATCAACAATTCAAGATATTGTATGTAAACTTCATGTTAAAATCAGGTAACATTTTATCTGAAAGAATCACAGTTCAGAGGAAATGACAAGTGTTTCTTCAATAAATGTATCAATCAGCAAACTTTGTTTTGTTAAATAGCACAGTGAGTGTGTGTGTGATAATAGTAGTTTCTTAACTAATAGGATAAATATTTAGAAATAGGTCTTCTGCCCATTTTTGGATTGGGTTATTTGCTTTTTTGGTATTAAGCTGCCTGAGCTGCTTGTATATTTTGGAGATTAATCCTTTGTCAGTTGCTTCATTGGCAAATATTTTCTCCCATTCTGAGGGCTGTCTTCTTGTCTTGTTTATGGTTTCTTTTGCTGTGCAAAAGCTTTTAAGTTTCATTAGGCCCCATTTGTTTATTTTTTATTTTATTTCCATTATTTTAGGAGGTGGGTCAAAAAGGATATTGGTTTGGTTTATGTCATAAAGTGTACTGCCTATGTTTTCCTCTGAGTTTTATAGTGTCTGGCCTTACATTTAGGTCTTTAATCCATTTGGAGTTTATTTTTGTGTATGGTGTTAGGAAGTGTTCTAAATGCCCATCAACAAATGAATGGATAAAGAAGATGTGGCACATATATATAGAATGGAATATTATGCAGCCATAAAAAGGAATGAGATTGAGTAATTTGTAGTGAGGTGGATGGACCTAGAGACTGTCATAAAGAGTTAAGTAAGCCAGAAAGAGAAAAACAAATACCGTATTCTAACTCATATATATGGAATCTAAAAAAATGGTACTGATGAACCCAGTGACAAGTTAAGAATAAAGATGCAGATGTAGAGAACGGACTTGAGGACAAGGGGTGGGGGGCAAAGGGGAAGCTGGGATGAAGCGAGAGAATAGCATTGAAATGTAAAACATAGCTACACTACCAAATGTAAAACATAGCTAGTAGGAAGCTGCTGCATAAAACAGGGAGATTGACTTGATGATTGGCAATGACTTAGAGGGATGGGATAGGGAGGGTGGGAGGGAGTCGTGGGAGAGAGGGGATATGGAGATATATGTATAAATACAGATGATTCATTTTGCTGTACAGCAAGAACTGGCACAACAGTATAAGCAATTATATTCCAATAAAGAGCTTTAAAAAAATTTTAGAAATAGGCTTTCATTATAAAAAATAAAGATATTCAAAGTATGTGGCTGGGCTAACATATTTCAGAGATACTCTTAGTGGTGTACTGGAGTTGATAATATCAGCATACAAGAGATGACTGTTAAATTTTGGGGACTTTTATGAGTTGTTAAACATAGCCACAATTAAAAATTAACTTACATCAACTTTCAATTAAATATGTTAAAAACAATTTATATTTATAAATAGCTAATGAACCCAACTGAATTATTAAGACTAATAAAATAGCATTATAAATTTTAAAATTCTAAAAATTGATACTCTGTTATAAAAATATAATAGATAACTTTCTAAAAGAATAAAATAATGTACACAAATTAAATGTATATGCTTATATACAAAGCTGCAAAGTCAATTGTTGAAAATTGTCAAACTGACCTGACAGACCTTTACTACTTTATTACTTACAGCTTCCTTTCAAAGTAGTCGAATGAAGGAACTTCATCAGATTCACAGAAAGGAAATGGAGGTGTATTTCTCAACACTTGTCATCTGAGTTAAGTTGCTATTGTGGTCCTCATATAATGGAGGTAAAATAGTTAAGCATTACCATGTTTGGCCTCTTTGATCATCAGTCCATCAGTCCTATGAAGTAATATGAATTCATGGATTCTAAGTTGCAAGGGAGAACTAGTCAGGTAGGAGAAAAGTGTCACTCAACTTGGTGACACTGATAGAAAGCTAAGACAGTTTACATCATTTTTGTTTACCATCACCAAACTGTGAAGAGAGAGAGAGAAGAGGTCCTTCCCAGAGAGATGGCAGCTCTCCCAAAGAAGGTAAACATATCAAGGACATTGAATCTGCCTCGTTAGACTAACATTGCATGGTTCAGTTCAGCAGCAAACGATAGAAATGCCACCTATGAAAATGGAGTTGAGAAAGGCACATTGACTTGCCTTTTCTGAAAAAAAGCCAGCCCTTTGATAACAGCAGGACCTGGCCACAAATCTTGGCTCCATTTCTAACTGGTTGTGAAATTGGTGACAATGAACATTAACTCTAAACACTTCCGTTTTTTTATGTTGTTGACCTGACACAAATAGACTGCCAGATATTTCTCCAGTAAAGATGGGACCTAGAGACTGTCATACAGAGTGAAGTAAGTCAGAAAGAGGAAAACAAATATCGTATAGTAACGCATATATGTGGACTATAGAAAAATGGTACAGATCAACTGGTTTGCAAGGCAGAAATAGAGACACAGATGTAGAGAACAAACATATGGACACCAAGTGAGGAAAGTGGGGGGGGGGGGGATGAATTGGAAGATTGGATTGCCATATATACATTACTAATAGGAAAAAAAATCAAATTGTATACTTTAAATATATGCAGTTTACTGTTTGTCAAAAAAAAAAAAAAAAAGATGGGTTTATTCAGGATGAGCAGAGAATTGCAATTCAAGGTCTGCAACCATGACAAGTCCCTGCACAGTGAAGAAAGGAGACTGCTTTTATAGAGAAGAGAAGGAAGTTGAGGGGGCTATAGTAAATAGTCCGTAGCTTTTCATTGGCTAAGTCCTTGACAGAAAAAAAGAGTCTTTCTTCTTCCTGTTGGGCTCTGCTATCATTGCAGGGTGTGGGAATAGCTCCCCTTTTCTGGTCTCCCAACTCTATTTAGTTGAGGTATCTGTTTAACGTTTTACAAGGTAAAGTTTGGATAGTAAAACACAGTTCATGATGCTGTGTGAAGACCCTAATGTATTTAAAGTGCCAGGCAGTAATTGGCATAGAGTAGACATTCAGACAGATACTTCTCTTTCCCTTCACCTCACCACTTATAAATAGTATGAAAGTCAGGATGTAAAAGAAATGGTCATTCCAGTGACTCAGGTGCTGGATATGGAGCACCAGAAATCCAACAAGAATCAGCAAGTATTGCATGATCAGAATAACAAAATAAAAAGAAAGCCAGAGACCGTAAGGAAAGACACATCCCTCTAGCCATAGCTGGGGAAAAAAATGTTTGAAGTTAGTAATAGCCAGGGTGACTGATGCATGTGCAACAAATTTGGTTTGAGACCTGTTGAAATTTACATTCTGATGAGTCATTGAGATAGAGCAAATAGGTCATTGGGTACATGGGATTGGAATTGGAAAAAAAAAATCAACATAGAATGAATGAAACTGAATCTCCAGTTTATAGCATTCACAAAATTCAAATACAGGTAGGTTAAAGACCTAAATATGAAAAGTAAAACTTTAATCATTTTAATAATAACTTTTAATGAGTATTAACTTTATAAACTCAGAATATATTTCTGAAACAAGGGCAAAAAGGACAACCCAAAAGGAAAAAAATTTTGATACATTTTACTACATTTAAAATTGAAACATCCATGCATCATAAGTCAAACTGGAAAAGATGTTTGCAAACTATTTAACATAAAGAATTAGCAGACAGAATAATCAGCAAATTCTTACTTCTCAATGAGAAATGTAAATGACCTAATAAAAAGTTCACAGTGGAGGAAATAAAGATAACTAATAAACATATAAAAAACTACTCAACCTCACGAGTAATGAGTAAAATGCAAATTAAAACTACAGGATATGCAATTTCATATCCATTGCATTAGCAAAAATTTGTCTCATGATGGCATTGTAAATGAGGTAATAGAACAATGAAAACTCTGCTACATTGTTGAGAGCTTGTAAATTCACACAACCATTTTGGAAAGTAATTTAATATTATCTAATAAAATTTCATTACAACAATACACCCTAGAGAAAATTGTGTGTATGTGTTCCTGGAAAAATGTACAATAATGTTCATAGTAGCATTGATTGTAATAGGAAATCTGAAAACAGCTAAATGTGCCTAACAGAAGAATAAAAATCAATGGGGATTTACTATGTAACAAATGGGGAGATGTTGGTCAAAGGGTCCAAACTTCTAGTTATAGGATAAATAAGTTCTGGGGATGTGACTAGCAGCATGGTGACTAGTTAACAGTACTGTATTGTATATTTGAAAGTTGCCAAGAGAATAGATCTTAAAAGTTCTTATCACAAGAAAAGAAATTTGTAACTATGAAAGGGGATCGATGTTAACTAAACTTACTATGGTAATCATTTTATAATATGAATATATAGATCAAACCATTATATTGTATATCAAAAACTTATACAATGTTATATGTTAGGCATATCTTTTTTAAAGCTGAGATTAAAAATAAATAAATAAAATGATCTCAGCACTTATATGTTTCATTATAAGACACTATTTAGTGATACTAATAAATTACTGAGACACAACTAAAAAGAAATTCACATACCCAATATGAGTTTTCATTTTATTCAACAAAGTTGAATTATTTCCTTTTAACTCAGAAGTAATTCAGAAGTAATACATTTTTTACTTAAAAAGATGTAGCATATGTATACATATGTTAAGGTGTATTTAAAATTGGTTTCTAATTTTATCAGTTTATTAGAACATCCTAGGAAACTGCTAATGTTTCCATTAGCAGTCTAACCCACATAGATTAAAGGAATTGGAACTATCCTAGTGGTTCCTTTCTGAAGAGCATATAACAGTTTTCTTTTGCTTGCAAGTTAGAATGTCTGAAAACTGTTTAATGTAATATTCTTGCTCAAGTTTGTGGTGTAATTCACAACCATTTTATGTGTGGTGTTACTGTGCTAGGTCAAATCCTGTGGGAGAACGAGCACATCAGCAAAGTCAAAAGTATACTTTGTCTGATCATAGTCTAAAGAATGTTGGAGGGAATATTCCCCCAATATATGTATTTTTAGTTTGTCTATTTCTAAATTTTACTGATTTTTACACTTCTTGTTTTATTCCTGTCTCTTCTTTGAATTTAACTTATTTTGTTTTTCTACCATTTTTTTCTAGCTTTTTAAGGTGGAAGCTCAGATCATTGACTTTTAGGTATTTCTTATCTTCTCATATTTACACATGTATGAATTTTATTTCTCTGCTTCCTTCTCAAAAACTTTTACATGTTATACTTTCATTTTCTGTTTAAAATATTTTGTAATTTATCTTGAAACTTTTCTTAAACCCATAGATTATTTAAATGTATGTCATTTAAATTTTAAATACAGTTGACCCTTGAACAACATGTGTTTGAAGTGTGCTGGTCCACTTATGTGCAGATTTTTTTTCAATAAGTACATACCACCGTATTTTACAATCTTGAGTTGGTTGAATCCACTTGTTATTTGTTGTGTTTTTGATGATAGCAATTCTGACAAATGTGAGGTGATATCTCATTGTGGTTTATGAGTTCTTTATATATTTTAAATATAACCCTTTAATGGACATCATTTACAAATAGCTTCTTCCATTCTGTAGTTGTTTTTCCATTTTGTTGATGGTTTCCTTTGCTGCGCAAAAGCATTTTAATTTGATGTAGTCCCATTTGTTTATTTTGTTTTTGCTTTTGTTGCCCTTGCTTGAGGAGACAGATGCACGCATGCATGCACACACACACACACACACACACACACACACACACACACACACACCCAAAATACTACTGACTGATTTCAAAGAGCTTACTAACTTTGTTTTCTTCTAGGAGTTTTATGGTTTCACGTCTTACATTTAAGTTCTTTAGACCATTTGAGTTTATTTTTTCATATGGTGTAAGAAAGCAGTCTAGTTTCATCCTCTTGCATGTAGCTTTCCAGTTTTCACAAAACCATTTATTGAAGAGCTTGTTTGTTCCCCATTGTATATTCTTGAATCCTTTGTTGTACATTAATTGACCATGTAAGGTGTGTGGGGGGGGTATTTCTAGGCTCTTTGTTCTGTTTCATCAATCTATGTGTCTGTTTTTTTTTTTTTTTTTTGCCAGTACCATACTATTTTGATTACTATAGTTTTGTAATATAGTTTGAAATCAGAGCACATGAAAACTCCAGCTTTGTTCTTCTTTATCAAGATTACTTTGGCTATTTTGGTTTTTTTTTTTGTAATTCCATACAAATTTTGGAACTACTTGTTCCTTATTCTGTGAAAAATGCCATGGCTATTTTGATAGCGATTGCACTGGCTCTATAGAATGCTTTGAGTAGTATGAACATTTTAATAATATTAATTCTTCCAATCTGTGAGCATGGTATATCTTTCCATTTGTTTGTGTTGTTTTCCATTTCTTTCATCAATATGTTATGTTTTCAGAATACAGGTCTTTCACCTTCTTGGCTACATTATTCTTAGATATTTTATTCTTTTTGATGTAATTGTAAATGGGGTTTTCTTAATTTCTCTTATTGTTTGTTTTTAGTGTTTAGAGGTGCAACAGATTTCTGTATATTGATTTTGTATCTGGTGACTTTATTGAATTCATTTATTAGTTCTAACAGAGTTTTTGGTGGGGTCTTTAGGGTTTTCTAGGAGTGACATTATGTTATCTGCAAATAGTGACAGTTTTACTTCTTCCATTCCAGATAAAATTTTGTTATTAGTTTCTATTTTAATTTTGTTATTGTCAAGCCTATATGATTTTAATCCTTTTGTACTTATTACGACATTTTATAGTCCGGCACATGGAATATCTTGATGTAAGTTCTATGTACACTTGAAAAAAATACATGTATTTTGCTATAGTTTGTTGAAGTGTTTTATAAATGTCAGTTAAGGTAACTAAGTTTATAGATTTACTCAAGTTTTCTACACACTTACTGGCTTTCTGTCTACTCATTCTATTAATTAACGAGAGGAGTATTGTAATCTCCAACTATATCTAAGACATTGCCTGCTTCTCCTTTCAGTCTCTTAGTTTTTTTTTTTTTTCATGTATTTTGGATCTTTGTTTTTAAACTAGTGTATATTTATAACTATTTTTCTTTTTCTGCATTAATCTTATCATTATAAAATCTCACTTTTTCTCTAGTAATACTTCTTATCTGAAAGTGTATTTTATTTACTATTAACATAGGCAACCATGTTTCTTATGCATATTTGTTTTCAGGTTATTTTCCATCACTTTACTTTTAACTTATTTCTTCTTATTTAAAGTGTGTCTCTTTTAGACAAGATATAGGTCAGCCTTGCCTTCTTTTCAGGAATGACAATCTCTACCTTTTAATTAGTGTTTAGGTTTGTTTATATTTAATGTATTTAAAATGTAGTTGGATTTATATCTGCCATTTTTCCTTATTTTCTATTTATCTGTTTTGTTTTACTTTCTCTTGCCATTTTTTCATGCCTTCTCTTATAGTAAAATTTTTTTTGATATTATATTTTAATTAATCATTTGGTTTTTTAGCTATACTCATATTTTTTAGCAGCTGCCTTTGATTACAATATTCATATTAAATTTATTACCATTTCTTTAATATTATATTATGCATGGTAAAACATGAAACTTCCAACAGTATTGTTCCATTGACACCTCCTAAACATTTATGCCATTTTTATTATATGTATTACATATATATATATTTAAAAAAACCCAAAATAGTGTTAGATTTTTAGTCAGGGATTTCTCTCATAAAGAAATTGAGAAAAATTATGCATATATATGATTATGTATGTATATATGTACATATGTACACATAAACACACATATATGTGTGTGTGTGCATGTAGTCTTTTATATTTTTCTATATATTTATTATTTCTGGTGTTCTTCATTTTTTCTTGTATAATCCTTTTTACCCACTGGTGCCATTTCTGTTCAGCATGATTTCTTGTAGTACTTCTTGAATTGTGCATCTACTGGCAAAAAATTCTCTCTGGTTTCAACATGAAAATGACTTTATTTGGCATTCAAGTTTGAGGGATTTGATTAGTTATAGTCCTCTCTATTAACAGTATTATCAGTACTTTGAATACACCATTTCAATGTCCTCTGGCCTCCATTATTTCTGCTTACAAGTCAGTCATTGTTATGTTTCCCTATATATGATATGTCAGTTTTTTCTTGCTGCTTTCAATATTTTCTCTTTATTTTTGGCTTTTATCAATTTAACTGCAATGTGGCTAATGTGCAGTTTTCATTTATACAATTTTTTTCTTATCTGTAGGTTAATGTTTTTCACTGAATTTGGGCAGTTTTTTAGCCATTATTCCCTCAGAAAAATTGTCTCCTTTTTACTCTCCTTTTTTCCTGGGACTTTGATTGCAAGTATAGTGTCCATTTAATATTGTCCCACATATCTCTGCCACCTTATTTGTCCTTTTTTTACATCTATTTTTTTTCTCTTTTCAGATTGGAAAATACCTAATGCTCTAACTTCAGGTCAACTGATTTTTTTATACCATTTTATATGTGCTTTTAATATCATATAGTCACTTTTTCATTTCAGTTATTTCTTTAGCTTACTATTTCAAATTATTTCATTTTTATAATTTCCAGTTCCCTATTGTAATTACCTATTTTTTGTCATTAATATCAAATTTACCTTTAATTCTTAATACATAGTTTAACACTTTGGAAAAATTTAAAACAGTTGCTCTGAAATCTTTATATTCTATATACCACAATTCTAAAGACTGCTTTCTTACCTGAGTGCAGTCCATATGTTCATGTTCTGTTGGTCATTGTGATTAATATTTTCAAGATTATGGCATCTGGTCTTTCTTCTTTTTTTTTTTTTTTCTAATGATGATTGTTGCCCTTATTTTGTCATAGTAGCCTCTTAACTAGCCAAGACTAAAACTGCATATCTTTCTCCCTTGTGGTGGGTAACACTTATGACTCTGCTCAGTCTTTTCTTTTACCAGCTATTACTTTTTTAGCTTGGACCCCTGGGAATTTCCCCTGAGCCTGTCTAGCTTAGTATTGATTCAAAGATCAGGCAGAATTTATATTCATATTTTGAGATTTACCCTCTCTGACATTTCTTTGCTTCTGGTGTTGCTTCAAATCTCACTATGAGTTGCAGGTTTGGCTCCCAAGCCTCCCAAACTGTATATGGGTTTGGAAACATACTAGAAGTCCAGTGTACATGCAGATCTCAGCAGAAGCAGTTCTCTCTTTTTAAGTTAAGTACTCTTTAATTTCTGCCCACTTTTGTGCTGGGATCCCCAAGGTCTTCCATGTGTTTGCAATGTTTTCCAGATTATCTGCTCTATAGAATCCTCTTACAGGCACCTTGAGTCAGAGATTCTGGATATAATCACTATGTGAACTGGGGGATATCAGGCTTAGAGATCACCTCCAAACAAGAAACCATAAATTTGCTTTTCTTAACTGTTGGAACAGTTGCTCAGGAGTAAACACTTTACACATTTCCTTTTTTAAAATTAATTTTTATTGAAGTATATTTTATTTACAATGTTGTAGTTTCTGCTGTACAAACAAAACCTGAATTTAGTAGGAGAGGAATCATAAAGGTCATAGCAAAAGTCAGAGCAGAAATTAATGAAATAGAGATGAAGAAAACAATAGCAAAGATCAATGAAATTAAAAGCTAGTTCTTTAAGAAGATAAACAAAATTGGTAAATCTTTAGCTAGATTCATCAAGAAAAAAAGGGAGAGGACTCAAACTAATAAAATTAGAAGTGAAAAAGGAGAACTTACAACTGACATCACAGAAATGCAAAGGATCATAAGAGACTACATTAAGCAACTATATGCCAATAAAATGGACAGCCTAGAGGAAATGGACAAATTCTTAGAAAGGTACAACCTTCTAAGACTGCACCAGGAAGAAATAGAAAATCTGAAAGACCAATCACAAGTAGTGAAATTGAAACTATGATTAAAAAACTTCCAACAAACAAAAGTCCAGGACCAGATGGCTTCATAGGCGAAGTCTATCCAACATTTAGAGAAAGTTAACACCTATACTTTTGATATTCTTCCAAAAAATTGCAGAGGAACACTTCCAAGCTCATTCTAAGAGGCCACCATCACCCTGATACCAAAACTAGGCAAAGATATCACACACACACACAAAAATTACAGGCCAATATCACTGATGAACATAGACGCAAAAATCCCCAACAAAATACTGGCAAACTGAATCCAAAAACACATTAAAAGGATCATACACCATGATCAAGTGGGATTTATCCCAGTGATTCAAGGATTCTTCACATACATAAATCAATTAATGTGATACACCACATTAACCAACTGAAGAATAAAAACTATATGATCATCACATGGATGCAGAAAAAGCTTTTGACAAAGTTCAGCACGGATTTATGATAAAAACTCTTCAGAAAATGTGCATAGAGGGAACATACCTCAACATAATAAAGGCATACAGCAAACCCTGTTCTCAACTGTGAAAAACTGAAATAATTTCCTGTAAGATCAGGAATAAGACAAGGATGTTCACTCTTGTCACTATTATTCAACATAGTTTTGGAAGTCCTAGCCATGGCAATCAGAGAAGAAAAAGAAATAAAAGGAATCCAAATTGGAAAAAAAGTAAAACTCTCACTGACTTTTGCAGATACATGATACTATACATAGAAAACCCTAAATATGCTACCAGAAAACTCCTAAAGCTTATCAATGAATTTGGTAAAGTTGCAGGGTACAAAATTAATAGACAGAAATCTCTTACATTCCTATACACTAACAATGAAAGTTCAGAAAGAGAAATTAAGGGAAAAATCCCATTTATCATCACATCAAAAATAATAAAATATGTAGGAATAAACGTACCTAAGGAGGCGAATGACCTCTATATCTAAGAGAGTTTCTAGAAAACTATAAGGTACTGATGAAAGAAATCAAAGATAATATGAACAGATGGAGAGATATGCCATGTACTTGGAATGGAATAACCAGCTTTGTGAAAATGATTATACAACCCAAAGTAATCTACAGATTCAATGCAATCCCTTCCAAAATACCACTGGCAATTTTTAACAGAACTAGAACAAAAAATTTTACAACTTGTATGGAAACACAAAAGATCCCAAATAGCCAAAGCAATCTTGAGAAAGAAAAATGGAGCTGGAGGAATCAGGCTCCCTGACTTCAGACTATACTACAAAGCTCCAGTAATCAAAACAGTATGATACTGGCACAAAAACAGAAATATAGATTAATAGAACAGTATAGAAAGTCCAGAGATAAATCCACACACCTGTGGTAAACTAATCCATGACAAATGTGGCAAGCATATACAATGGAGAAAAGACAATTTCTTCAATATATGGTGCCAGGAAAACTGGACCGCTACATATAAAAGAATGAATTTAGAATATTTTCTAACATCATACACAGAAATAAACTCAAAATGTATTAAACACCTAAATGTTTATGATTAGATATTATAAAACTCTTAGAGGAAATCATAAGCAGAACACTCTCTGATATAAATCACAGCAAGATCTTTTTTTGATCCACCTCCTAGAGTAATGAAAATAAAAATTTTACACATTTCTGACTTTACACATTTCATTTACAAATGCCTTGAAATAGTTGTATAAAATATTTTTTCTATTTTTTAAAATGTGAAATTGTTATCTATGATTTGAATCACTGCTTTCTTTATACAGCTGTTATTAGAAGACCTGGTTATGTGTACTTTTAATTAGAAGTATTTTGTCTTTAAGTAACTGTAAAATGATATGTGACTATTTTGTTAGAAAGCACATTGCAGTTGGTAACTTCAATCACAATAGCATATGAGTTATCTAAATTTAAATCCTCATTTTAAAAAGGATTATATAATGAACACTTATCAATGTCTTTAAAACCAGTGCCTGTATAATCAAAACCTTCTCTCTGTGACTTTTCATAAATGGGATAAACTTATATTTAACCAAAACAGATGTGATTCTGAAAGGGTACTAGTAGAAGTCCAAAATGCTCAGAGGAAGTTTATTCTTCCAAGACTCATTTCATGGTTCACTGGATAAAACATGTCTCTGTGTTCCATGATTTCAAAATAATTCTTTAATAAATTCTTCAAATTATGCTTTGAAGAATCCTGATAATTCATTTTAAAACAGGCAAGAAATATTAGGGGGAAAAAATGAAACATCTCACATTTCCTAATGTTGTATTTTACCAGTGCTATTTAAATTAAACTTAATTTGCTCTTTTTCTGTTTGATATTTCCAGTATTTTATTGTCCTCAGATAAGATTTGAACTCTGATGAAAAAGTCACTAAATTTTAAAATGTAATTCATCTTTTTGCTTTATAAAGTATGTTAGAACTTTGGAGGATTTTGATGGTTATTCCAGTGCTTTATGCTATGTGACACAGTTGCCTTATCAGGGTGTATAGAATATAATCAGTTAATCCTCTTTTCTCCCATTTGTTTGTTAGTTGAAACTTTAATAAGAATAAGGAAAAGTAAAGCAAAGGAGAGAGAGAAAAAAGAGAGAGGGAGGAGACTGAAAGAGAGTGTGAGTTTGGAAAATCATATTTTCTAGTACTTTCATTTTTTCATCTTACTGATGGAAATAGAAGAAATCTGACTTATATCCTTGCAGCAGTGATAATGGTTGTTTTATCTTGGTTTTTCTTCACCACTGGGCTGGGAGCATCTTGAGGTTAAAGAGGTAGCTACACATCCTTGGATCCTTTAATGCCTATCTCAGTGTCTGACATGCTGTATGCAATGCTAGTCTTTGCTGAATGAATAAATAAATATTGGGTTTTATTTTAGAAGCTTATATCTGTCTTGATAATCATTTACAGGTAAATTGAACACATTGTGTTTTTCAGCCCCAGTGGAAGAGAGGAGGGGGTCATATTTCAGTGAGGAAACTGAAATAGGAAAAGGAAAGCAGTCAGTAAATCATTATCAGAGGGTATAGACAATGGTACTATCAGCCTTTTATGGATAATCAGATTTCTGCCCACCGAATCAAAACCATTCTCAACAAGAAACAGTGAGTTGACTAAAGCTTTGTTCTGTTCTGGCTGACTTTCAGCATTCTTGGGTTTTATACAGAACACAGATACATTTTGGATTCTGTAGTATGGGATTACATGATATACAAAGAGGATCAGTACCACAGCCTTCTGTCTCTCTACCAGAGAAGTCTGCAGTAATCTTCACCAGATGGTGCTGGAAGAAGTCTTTAGTTTATAACATTTTCTAAGGAACATTTCTAAAGAACTCATGACTAAAGCCAGGGTAAAATTGAGAAATAAGATTGTAAAATCTGTGGAATAAAGTTGAATAGTTATCTGTAAGTTAAATAATATTTGTACTGTTGCTACATATTTTTAATGAACTCTCCCTTAGTATGGTTGAACAGGATGATGTATAAACAGGATTGGAGGAAAGTTCTGGAAATAAAATGGACAACAATCTTTATGAGCATTTTTACTACACTGTTGAAATAGAGTAAAACCTTGGATTGTGAGTAATTTGTTCTGCGAGTGTTCTACAAGACGAGCAAACATTTCTAATAAATTTTAACTTGATAGACGGGCGGTGTCTTGCAATACAAGTAGTACATGACGCTGAACGTCACATGATCACAGCTGAGCTAGTAGAGCTGACCACCAACAAACTGATGGATCTGCATTGCGAGCAACAGCAAGAGGTTATGGAGGAGCTCTTGTCTGCAGAGGAGGAGAAAAAGGCGGAGGAATGAATCCCTCACTTCAAATGAGATTAAGGAGATGTGTAAAATGCAGGAAACAGTGCACAATTTTGTAGAAAACACCACCCAAACAAGGCTGTAGCAGTGCGAGCAATGAACCTGTTTAATGACAATGCAATGTCACATTTCCACGAAATCCTCAAAAGAAGCCAAAAGCAAGTGTCATTGGATAGGTTTCTTGTTAAAGGTGCATGAAAAGAAAAAGATCCCATTGAGCCAATAGATAGCAGTGATTTTGTTAGTGATAGTGAAAATCATCCTACACAATAACCTTCCTCTCTCTTGTCTCCCTCACACCAGCCACGAAGGTTTTAAAAGGTAAGTGCAGGTTGATATGTTTATTTTTCTTTATATTTTGTATTTTCTTTATTATTTTGTATTATATTACTGTGTTGTAATCATTTTTATGTGAATATTTTTGGGTTGTAGAATAAATTATCTGAGTTTCCATTATTTCTTATGGGGAAATTTGCTTTGATATACAAGTGCTTTGGGTTACAAGCATGTTTCTGGAACGAATTATGCTCGCAAACCAAGGTTTTATTGTAGTTTACAGTGCACATGCATGAGTGTGCATATATTTTAAATTAATCAAAAATTGGTTTGCAGCATGATAGTGTCGTAAGTGTTAGATTTCTCCCAATTTCCAACTTACATATTATTAAGTAGTTGGGGTACTACTGCTGGTGTTACTCAGGATATGATTCCCACATGGAACATGCCTGGGATATGAGAAAAGGCATTAGTATTCTGATATCAATATGTACTTGGATATGAAGCTTTCAATCACTTGATATGCTAAGACTTTCAAAGAGTCATGTACTAAAAGTATGAGAAGTTCATTCTGGCTGCATTGTGTTAAATAAACCCTGTCAGATATTGTGGATGAAGGCATAAACCGTACAACAATGTGTCTAGTAGCTATAAAAATGATAAGAAGATTCTACCAGCTCAGAGATTGGCAAATAATTTTAACAAGGATTATATATCCTCAAACCATTGACAAACTATTTGATCATATCTTCCTTTGATCAATAATTTATAAATACTAAAAACCCAATGTAGTAGCTATAAAATTTCTTTGGAATAAAAGAGAACATATTTGGAAGACTCAGAGAAAATATAACACCTGTAAAATATTTTACCAGAAAATAAATTAATGGTTAAGAAAATTATTTTGCATCCTCAATGGGGAAAAAATATGACGTGGCTCATACAACACAGAAATCCAGTTTGATAAAGAAAAAATAAGATGAATAAAAAGGCAAGAATATGAGATGAATAGAAAAGGGTGAGAAAAAGAAGACTGTGAAAAAAATCAAATGATATAGCAATGTTAAAACTTTATTTGAAGGTTTAAAAATAATAAATATAATAAGAAATGCAAAGGAGAAATTCAAGTTTTGTACTGCATTTATAGAAAATGGGCAAAAAATGTAATATTGTGGGTTGTAATAATTTAGATAACAGGGAATAAAGAGTCAAAAAATTATTAATGTATAAATACAGCTGATTCACTTTGTTGTACAGCAAAAACTGGCACAACAGTGTAAAGCAATTATATTCCAATAAAGAACTTACAAAAAATCAAACCAGATCAACTTCAATAGCAGCAAATACCAAAGATCTAAATGAAGTAATTCATGAGGTGAAAAACTTTACAGTGTACAGAAATAAAGACATCCTATTTCAAAAAGCTTTTCTTCGATACTTTCTTCCAGAAATTTTACAGTTTTAGGCCTTACATTTAGGTCTTTAATCCGTGTTCAGTTGATTTTTTGTGTATGTTGTATACTAGGGGTCCAGTTTCATTCTTTTGCATGTGAATATTCGGTTTTCCCACATTCTCCAGTGAAGACATACAAATGACCAACAGGTATAGGAATGCAAATCAAAATCGCAATGAGATATCACCTCACACCTGTTAGGATGGCAATTATCAAAAAACCAAAAGATAAGTATGGCAGCATGTGGAGAGACTGGAACAATTGTACACTGTTGATGGGAATGTGAAATGGTGCACCACTATGGATAACACTATGGAAGCTGCTAGAAAAATTAAAAATAGAACCACCATATAATCCAGCTACCTTACTCCTGTATCTATATCCAAAAGAATTAAAATATGAATCTCTAAGAGGTATCTGTTCTCTCCTGTGCACTGTAGCATTATTCACAGTAGCCAATATATGGAAACAGTCCAGATATCTATCAACAGATGAATGGATAAAGAAAATGTGATGTATACATGCAATGGAATATTATTCAACCTTAAAAAAAAAAGAAGGAAATTCTACCATTTGCAACCATATGGATGGTCTTCAAAGACATTATGCTAAGCAAAATAAGTCAATCACAGAAGGACAATTACTGCACGATTCCATCCATATGAGAAATCTAAAAGTGTTAAACTTATCAAAGAATAGAATGATGGTGGCCAGAGGCTGGGATGAGGGGAAAATGGGGAGTTGGTGTTCAGAATGTATAAAATTAGAGTTATACAAGATGAATAAGTTCTAGATATCTGCTGCAAAACATAGCTCCTATAGTTAACAACACAGTGCTGTACATCTAAAAATTTGTTAAGGGGATAGATCTCATATTAAGTGTTTTTAACATACATACATACACACACACATACACACACAAAGGGACACAAGAAAACTTTTGGAGGTGATTGATATGTTTATTACCTTGATTGTGATGATGGTATCTTGGATGTGTATATATGTCCAAACTGTATAATATATGTGGAGTTTATTGTACATTAATTATACCTCAATAAAACCAAAGAAGTAAAAAATAAAGGCAACTATAACCTATAGCAAATGCCATACTTAATGATGAAGTGTTGAATATGTTCCCTTTGCTTTAGTGAAAAGATAAGAATGCTCACCTCTAATACTTTTATTTAATATTTTATCAAAAAGCCTAATGAATTCAGTAAGCCTCCCCAAAAAAGAAATAATAATGTTTATGTGTGGGAAAATAATTATTAATCACAAAAATATAGTATTATATTACATAATGTACATTTTACAGAGTGAAGAATATACTGATAAATTATTAGAATAAGAGACTTTTCAGCATGTTGCTGGTTATAAAGCAAACATGACAGTTATTTTTTCTGTTTCATGCCCAATTCCTATGCTTCTCTGCCTTCCTCTTTCTAGAAAGGAATAGCATTTCCCAGATTTCCTTGTTTTCCGATTCCAAATAGCCTTAGTCTAGGCAGGTACAGAAGAAGACTGCAAGGCAGAAGGAAGGAAAAGTAGGATATCCCCACTCACCTGTTTTAAGCTGCATCAGCAAAAGCAGTTACATCCCTTAACTCCCCCCGTGCCCCTCGCCCCATTGGTCCATCAACTGCTGAACAACCCTAAGCTCCATAATCACAGGTCTTGATAGACAGACCCATTACAATTCCCGCTTTGTGTGGTGGACCTGCTCTTGAGCTCATTTTTTCCTTATCTTTACAGTCATAGAGGTGTTAGGGAATTCCTGCTACTTCTTGTTTTTGATCCCCTTATTTCTGGGTCATTTCTATGTTTTTCCATTATACATGTAACTAGTTTCTTATATTAAATTACCTCTGTTTGAAATACATGTAATGGTTTCCATTTTCTGCCCAGATTCTGACTGATATAGTTTCTAGTACCAAAACTCTTAATATGAGATTATGAGATGGAAGCATTCAATTTTTTGAGTTTAAAAACTTTGATGATATATTTTCTAGTGAAAATTGGGTACTGGTAACATGTGGTTTTATGCAATTATGATCTATAAAGTGATGGTTGCCTGAAAGGCTTTAGGAGGCCAAGCAGCTGTTCTACTTGACAGTGGAGACATAATAACGACTACAAAGTCTGAGAGTTGGGATAAAAGTGCTGGAGTTTACAGGAAAAGCACTGGATTTGTAATGCTTAGATTAAGGCAGTGTCAGCTGAAACCCCAGACCTTCTACATAACCTTAAATTAATCACTTTTTTTTCCTGTTCAAGGTTCAGCAACTGTTTTTTTGTAAAGGGTCAGATAGTAAATATTTCAGGACTTGGGGGATAGTCTATGTTACATAATCTTTTTTTTTCTTCTTTTATTTTAACCCTTTAATCCATTCTTAGCATTGGCTATGGGCTATAGTTTTCAGTTTTCAGATTCCTGTTTTAGTAACCTCAGAGAATATGTAGTTTAGGACTATATAAAAAATAAATATGCCTATTTCACAATCAAAACCGATTGGAAACACAACCTCCACAAATCATTTTTGGTTTAATTTAGGACATTATTTGGAATGAGTAAGGCTCTGAAGTTTTTTGTTGGATTGTTTTAGATAAGCGCTGATGAAACATGAACCTCTGAATATTTCTAAGCTCCCTTTGCTGGCAGAAATAGCCTCTCTTCTCCTGTCTAAATAGATTAGTCCTTCCATTCTTAAAGTTCCTGTGATGGCATTACGTGAGGGGGTTGCTTCACAAGGGGCATCCTATTCTCTTCGTAATTCACGCAAATGCCCTTCTTAATTCTCAAGCCCATGGGTAGTTAAATACCAATATGCTCGAGGAGGAAAACTACAAGAATCAGCTCTATAAACAGATAGCTTATAAATCAAAGAATTGCAATATATCACTAACTTATATCAGCTGGAACCTAGGGAGTATGTCTAGGATTGGCTTTTAAGAATGTCACCCCAGAGAATAAATTTATTAATATGGGTGTCTTTAATCAAGATTCTTGATTTAATGTTACTATGAGCAGCTGGAAGTGACTCTAACAGGTTATTAGTTTGATTGACTGAATCACAGTTTTAATGGTGACTTTCATTCAATAAAATTTCAATGACAGAATTTCCCTGGCATAATTTGTAGGACGCAACCAAGACAAAGAGATGGGAGTAGTGGATTGAAGATATTATGTAGAAATAGAACACCGTTTCCTTGACTATAACCACCAGGAGGACCCAGTGGATATTCCACTCCCTAAAATGTTAAAAAAAAATTAAATAATAGAAAGAGCAACAGCAGCCATAAAATCTCCATGATGGCTGTCCTTTAGGCCAGCAATGATGGTGAGAGATGCTGCCATTACAGGGAGCTTCCTAAATTGAAATGAGATGATGGAATTCTGGAACAAGGGAGTCCAGGTAAGAGTAATCCAGGTAAGAACAGGTAGTCATTAGAGACAGTGCGGGCACCAACACTGTGATAGGCCTCATGGATAAGATGGAGATGGGAGTATTTTGACATAAAGGAATCTCTGAGAGTGGTTTATGGTTTGTGGGGAGCCAAGGAATGAAACAGATGGTCAGCTTACTAAAGTGCTACTTCGTCTACAGGAGTCTTTGGTTTTATTGCCCCTTGCATTATTGAGCTTCCCAGGTAGCGTTTTTTACAAATTGAAGTTTTCTGGAAACACTGCATGGAGAAATTCTATCAGCACCATTTTTTCCAGCAGCATTTGTTCACCTCATGTCTCTGTATCACATTTATGTAATTCTCACAATATTTCAAACTTTTCATTATTATTATTATATTTGTTATGGTGATCAGTGATCTTTAATGTGACCACCATATTGTGATTGCTTTGGGGAACCATGAACTATACCCTTATAAAATGTTGGTGAACTTAATTGATAAATCTTGTGTGTATTCTGACTGCTCCACCAATCAGCCATTCCCACACCACCCCCATCTCTCTCCCTCTCCTCAAGCCTCTCTATTCCCTGAGACACAGGAATATTGAAATTAGACCAATTAATGGCCTGTAAGTGTTCAAATGAAAGGAAGCGTTATACAGCTCTCGCTTTATGTCAAAAGCTGGAAAAAAATAACCTCAGTGAGAAGGGCATGTCCAAAGCTGAGATAGGGCAAAAGCTAGACTTCCTGTGCCAAAGAGCCAAGTGAATACAAAGGAAACATTCTCAAAAGAAATGAAAAGTGCTACTGCATTAAACATATAATGATAAGAAAGTGAAAGAGCCTTATATTGCCAATATGAAGAAAGTTTTAGTGGTCTGGATAGAAGATCAAACAAGCTACAATTTTCCCTTCAGCCAAAGCCTAATCCAGAGCAAGGTCCTAACTCTCTTCAATTCTATGAAAGCTGAGAGAGGTGAAGAAGCTGCAGAGAAAAGTCTGAACCTAGCTGAGGTTGGTTCATGAGGTTTAAGGAAAGAAGCTGTCTCCATAACATTGAAGTGCAAGGTGAAGCAGCAAGTGCTGGTGCAGAAGCTGCAGCAGGTTATCTGGAAGATACAGCTGAGATAATTAATGAAGGTGCTACTCCAAACAATAGGTTTCAATGCAGGCAAAGCAACCTTCTATTGGAAGAATGTGCCATCTAAGACTTTTATAGCTAAAGAGGAGAAGTCAACGCTTGAGTTCAAAGTTTCAAAGGGCAGGCTGACTCTCTTCTTAGGGACTAATGCAGCTGGTGAGTTGAAATCAAAGCCAATGCTCATTTACCATTCCAAAAATCCCAGGGCCCTGAGGAAGTAAGATAAATCTACTTTGCCTGTGCTCAGTAAATGGAACAACAAATCTCGATGACAGTACATATGTTGACAACATGGTTAAATGAATACTTTAAGCCCACTGTTGAGACATACTGCTTAGAAAAAAAGATTCCTTACAAAATATTGCTGCTCACTGACAATGCACCTGGTCCCTCAAGAGCTCTGATAGAGATGTGCAACAAGATTAACGTTGTTTTCACACCTGCTAATACAACAACTATTCTGCAGCCGATAAATAAAGGAGTCATTTTGCTCTCAAGTTTTATTTTTCAGAAATACATCCCCCCCCCCAAAAAAAAGAGAAATACATCCCATAAGGCTATAGCTGACATAGATAGTGATTCCTCTGATGGATCTGGGCAAAGTCAATTGACAACCCTCTGGAAAGGAATCAGCATTCTAGATGCCATGAAGAATATTAGTGATTCATGGGAAGAGGTCACAATATCAACATTAACAAGAGTTTGGAAGAAGCAGATTCCAACCCTCATGGATGATTTTGGAGGAAGTAACTGCAAATGTGGTGGAAATAGCAAGAGAACAAAAATTAAAAGTGGAGCCTGAACATGTGACTGAGTTGCTGCAGTCTCATGATAAAACTTAAACAGATGAAGAATTGCTTTTTATGGGTGAGCAAAGGTAATGGTTTATTGACATGGTATCTACTTCTGGTGAAGATGCTGTGAAGATTGTTGAAGTGACAAGAAAACATTTAGAATATGACATAAATTTATTTGATAGAGCAGGGGAGGCTTTGAAAGGATTGCCTTCCATTTTGAAAGAAGTTCTGTGAGTAAAATACTATCAAAGCGCATTGTAAGTTACAGAGAAATTGTTAGTAAGAGGAAGAATCAGTTGATGTGTCAAACTTCATTGTTTCTTATTTTAATAAATTGCCACAGGCACCCCAGTCTTCAGTAACCACCACCCTGATCAGTCAGAAGCCATCAACATCGAGGCAGACCCTCCACCAGCAAAAAGATAATGACTCACTAAAAGCTCAGTTGATGATTAGTGTTTTTTAACAATAAAGTATTTTTAAATTAAGGTCTGTATATTGTCTTTTAGATATAATGTTATTGTACACTTCGTAGACTACAGTAGAGTGTTCATATAACATTTATATGCACTGGGAAACTAAAAAAAATGTGTCCCTCACTTCATCTTGGTATTCGCTTTTTGTGTTGGTCTAGATCTGTACCTGTGATATCTCCAAGGTATTCCTGTGTGTAACCAAAAATTCCCTAGGCATGGTGAGCTGTCAGCTTATTTGAACTGAAAACATAGAAAGCCATGGCTTCTCACTCAGTTAGCAGTCCTTAATAGAAGTGGAGTCTGATGTCTTTGAGGAAGTACTCTGAAGTAGGATTATAGTATTGTGGTAGGCAGAATAATGAACTCCCAAAGACATCTTTGTCCTAATCCATGAAATCTGTCACTATTTTAGATTATATGACAAAATGGAACTAAGATTGCATATGAATTAAGATTTCCAATGAGCTGACTTTTAAAAAGGGAGATTTTTCTACCTTATCCAGGTTAATTTAATGTAGTTACAAGAGTCCTTACATTGAAAGGGGGACACTGAAAAGAGATCAGAGAGTCAAAGGGAGATGTTACTAAGAAGAATGGCCAGAAAGATGAAATGTTGCTGCCTTTGAAGATAGAGGAAGGGAGCCAGTAGCCAAGGAATGTGGGCAACCTCTAGAGCTGGAAAAAGCAAGGAAATATTTTCCCTTAAAGGTGCCAGAAAGGAACATAACCCTACCTTGATTTCAGCCTAGTGAGAACTGTATCAGACTTCTCACCTATGGAAATGTAGGATAAAATATTTGTGTTGTTTTGAAGCCACTGAATGTGCAGTACTTTATTACATTAACAAGAGAATACTAATACAAATATGTAGTGCAAATATTTCTGCAAGATGTTTCTAAGGGTCTGTGAAGCTATTTACATAGTATGACTATGAACTTGGAAAGCATAGCAATCATACTTTAGGGACACTGGCTCTGAATTAGTGCTAATGTGGAGGAATAAAACAGTACTGGGGTCCATATGGAAATTAGGTCAATAATGGAACTTCAGCCTGAGTCCATCTTGTACTGGTCCTAGTTAATCAATGAACACATCCTGTGGTGTTACCACATGTTAATTCTATATTTATAGTTGAAATAGCTGGACTCAGCAAATGGAAAAAAAAAAATCCACAGCTGGCTTTCTGACTCATAGAATAAGGGCTAATATGGTAGAAAGTCCAAGTGGAAGTCCTTAAATTTACTCCTCCTTACCAAAATACTAAACCAAATGCAATACCACATTTCTGAGTGAATTATAGAGATTACTTTAACCATCAACAACTTGAAAGCTTTGGGGTGATGATTCATAGCCTATCCTTGTTTAAATTGCCTGTTTGGCCAATGCAAAAGCTGGATGTATCTATGACTGTGGGTTATTGTTAATGCCATCAAAGTGGTTCTCGTTGCAGCTTTCCTCCAGATGTGTATCTTTGCTGGAGCAAAACAACACAGTGACATGTGGCATGCAGCTATTAATCTGGCAAATAAACTTTTCTCCATTGGCAAGGCATATCTGAAGTAATTGGATTTTTACCTGGCAGGGGCATCAATACACCTTTATTGTCTTACCTCAGGGCTAAGTTATTCCTTTTGCTTTCTATCATGATAGAGTCCACAGGGACTTGAACTGTCTAATATTCCAAAGAATATTATATTGGTCCACAACACTAATGACATTATAATTGCACCTGTGGGAAGTACCAGATACTAGATGTCAAGATGCCTTATGTCAAGTATGTCAGAGGGTGGAAGATAAACTCCCTGAAAATTTAGCCTCTAGTTTATCAGTGAAATTTCCAGAGATTCAGTGGTCTGTGGTATCTATTGATATCTAGAGAAAAAGCAGGTTGCTGCTACCTGTTGTTGAAAAGTGCAACCTTTGATGGACCTCTGTACTTAGAAAGTAACATAAACCACACTTGGGTGTGGTGCTCTTACATTTTACTTAACACACAAATCAACTAATTGTGAGTGGGACCCAGAGCAAAAAAGTACTCGACAGCAGATTCAGGCTGTGCTGCAATTAGTTTTTCCATTTAAGACTTGTAACCTGGTAGAAGCAATAGCAGTCAAAGTATCTGTGGCAAATAAATATGCTCTAATGGAGCCCCTATTTGGCCCCAAGAGGAGACTCCATATAAACCTCAAAATTTTTGGATAAAAACTATTTTCTCTTGTGTAGATAACTATTCTCTTTGGAGAAGCAGTTATTTTATTTCTACTAAACTCTGCTAGAGACTGAAAGTGTGACCAAAGAAAACAAAGTGACTATTATAAATTGGCTTTTTAATAATAAATTAGGTACAGTATTAGCTGATCTGACAAGCCATGAGTTTAAGTAAATGCAATATCAGTATCATTGAGTGGAAGGGACATATACAATATCACATCTTAACAGGTAAGAAAACACATGTTGCTTGAGCAGATAGATCATATTCTCCTCTTGCCTACTCCTGTTGTATGGATGACTCTTCCTCAGGCTCCACTTATGGACTCACGTGACATTCCCTATAATCAGATGACAGAGAAGGAAAAAATCAGCCTTGTTTTTACAGATGGATCTGCATAACATTGTGGCAGTGGAACGAATGAGATACTACTGTATTATAGATGCTCTCTGAGGTGACTCTGAAGGAAATTGAAGAAAAATCCTTTCATCTTTTCATTTGTCTGTTGGTCATCTGTAAATCTTCTTTGGAAAAGTGTCTATTTAGTTCTTCTGCCCATTTTTTTATTTTTTCTTTCTCTCTTTTTTTAAATTGAGTTGTATGAGCTGTTTGCATGTTTTGGAGATTAATCCCTCATCAGTTGCATTGTTTGCAAATATTTTCTTCCATACCATAGATTGTCTTTCCATTTTGTTTATGGTTTCCTTTGCTGTGCAAAAGATTTTAAGTTTAATTAGGTCCCATTTGTTTATTTTTGTTTTTATTTCCATTACTCTAGAATACAGACCTAAAAAGATATTGCTGTGATGTATGTCAAAGATTGTTCCTATGTTTCCCTTTAGGAGTTTTGTAGTATCCAGTCTTACACTTAGGTCTCTAATCCATTTTGAGTTTATATTTGTGCATGGTGTTAGAGTTGTTCTAATTTTATTCTTTTACATGTAGCTGTCCAGTTTTCCCAGCACCATTTATTGAAGAGACTGTCTTTTCTCCATTGTATATTCTTGCCTCCTTTGTGGTAAATTAATTAACCACAGTCGCATGGGTTTATTTCTGGGCTTTCTAACCTGTTCCATTGATCTAGGTTTCTATTTTTGTGCTAATACCATACATTTTTTAACTTTTATTTTATATTGGAGTATAGTTGATTAACAATGTTGTGCTAGTTTCAGGTATACAGCAAAGTGATTGTTATACATTTTCCCATTTAAGTGGTTACATAATATTGAGCAGAGTTCCCTGTGCTATACAGCAGCACCATACTGTTTTGATGACTGTAGCTTTATAGTATAGTCTGAAGTCAGGGAGCCTGATTCCTCCAGCTCCATTTGTCTTTCTCAAGATTACTTTTTGGCTATTAAGAGTCTTTTGTGTTTCCATACAAATTTTAAAATTATGTGTTCTAATTCTGCGAAAAATACCATTGGTAATTTAATAGGGATTGTGCTGAATCTGCCTTGGGTAGTATAGTCATTTTAGAGAAATGTAAATCAAAACTACGATGAGGTATCACCTCACAATGGTCAGAATGGCCATCATCAAAAAGTCGAAAAACAATAAATGCTGGAGAGGGTGTGGAGAAAAAGGAAACCTCCTACACTGCTGGTGGGAATATAAATTGGTACAGCGACTATGGAGAACAGTACAGAGGTTCCTTAAAAACCTAAAAATAGAGCTACCATAATATCCTGCAACCCCACTCCTGGACGTATATCTGGAGAAAACCATAATTCAAAAAGATACAAGCGGAGAGAACGTTGTTGGCTCAGAGAGGACTACAACGGCAAGGGCTTATGAACAGAAGATATTCAAGATTTTAAAAGAACCACTCAAGAGGGTCTGAAACTACATTCTACATGTCTTCTGAGAATAGCTTTGCAAGGTGCAAATAAAATGGCAAATCTCCATTAAAGAATTCAGTGATAAGCAAATGCATTGGGAATGCACGGAAGGACGCAGTAATTCCCACAGAGAACAAGCTGAACACCAGCAGACGGCCTCAGACACCAGAAAGGACTGAGGGGAGCCCGACATAGCCGCTAAGTTTTTGATTTAATATTTGTTTAATCCGATACTCGGACATTAGTCTGAGGGTTGGACAGTCTTCTATAAACACCTCTATCGCTAGGACAAGCAACCCCAAAAGTTTGGACAACCATGAGGAAACAAAGAAGCACCATGCAGGCAAAGGAGCAGGAAAAAAACCCACAAGACCAAATAAATGAGAAGGAAATAGGACAAATGCCTGAAAAAGAATTTAGAGTAATGATAGTAAAAATGATACAAAATCTCGATAACAAAATAGAGAAAGTACAAGAAAAAGTTCATAAGAACTCAGAAAAACAAACAGCAATGGATAACAAAATAATTGAAATGAAAAATACTCTAGATGCTATAACCAGCAGAATGACTGAGGCAGAAGCACGAATAAGTGAGTTGGAAGATAGAATGGGGGAAATAACTGCCACAGAGCAGGAAAAAGAAAAAAGAATGAAAAGAATAGAAGACAGTCTCAGAGACCTCAGTGATAACATTAAGTGTACCAACATTCGAATTATAGGCATCCCAGAAGAAGAAGAAAACAAGAAAGGGTCTGAGAAAATATTTGAAGAGGTTATAGTGGAAAACTTCCCCAACATGGGAAAGGAAATAATTAACCAAATCCAAGAAGCACAGAGAGTCCCATACAGAATAAACCCAAGGAGAAATACACCAAGACACATATTAATCAAACTAACAACAATTAAACACAAAGAAAAAATATTAAAAGCAGCAACAGAAAAGCAACAAACAACATATAAGGGAAAACCCATCAGGATAACAGCTGACCTTTCTACAGAAACTCTGCAGGCCAGAAGGGAATGGCAGGATATACTGAAAGTCCTGAAAGAGAGAAACCTACAGCCAAGAATACTCAACCCAGCAAGAATCTCATTCAGATTTGAGGGAGAAATCAAAAGCTTTCCAGACAAGCAAAAGTGAAGAGAAGTCAGCACCACCAAACCAGCCTTACAACAAGTGCTAAAGGAACTTCTCTAAGTAGGACACACAAGAAAAGGAAAACACCTACAAATACAAACCCAAAACAATTCAGAAAATGGTCATTGGAACACACATGTCAATAATCACTTTAAATGTAAATGGATTAAATGCTCCAACCAAAAGACACAGCCTGGCTGAATGGATACAAAAACAAGACCCTTTCATTTGCTGCCTACAAGAAACCCACTTCAGACCAAGGGATACATATAGACTGAAAGTAAAGGGATGGAAAAAGATATTCCATGCAAATGGAAGCCAAAAGAAAGCTGGAGTAGCAATACTCATATCAGACAAATCAGACTTGAAAGTAAAGACAATTAAAAGAGACAAGGAAGGACACTACATAATGATCAAGGGATCCATTCAAGAAGAACATATCACAATGGTAAATATCTATGCCCCCAACATAGGAGCACCTCAATACATAAGGCAAATGCTAACAGCTATAAAAGGGGACACCGACAGGAACACAATAATAGTGGGAGATTTGAACACCCCACTTACATCAATGGACAGATCATCCAAACAGAAAATAAATAAAGACACACAAGCTTTAAATGACACATTAGACCATCTCAATTTAATTGATATTTATAGGACATTCCATTCAAAAACGACAGACTACACTTTCTTCTCAAGTGCACATGGAACATTTTCCAGGATAGATCACATCTTGGGTCACAAATCAAACCTCAGCAAATTCAAGAAAATTGAAATCATATCAAGCATCTTCTCAGACCACAATGCCATGAGACTAGATATCAATTACAGGAAAAAAACTGCAAAAAATACAAACACATGGAGGCTAAACAATTCACTCCTAAACAACCAAGGAATCACTAAAGAAATCAAAGAGGAAATCAAAAAATATCTAGAAACAAATGACAATGAAAACACAACAACCCAAAACCTATGGGACGCAGCAAAAGCAGTTCTAAGAGGGAAGTTTATAGCAATACAGTCCTACCTCAAGAAACAAGAAAAATCTCAAATAACCTAACCTTACACCTCAAACAATTAGAAAAAGAAGAACAAAGAAACCCCAAAGTGAGCAGAAGGAAAGAAATCATAAAGATGAGAGCAGAAATAAATGAAAAAGAAAGGAAGGAAGCAATAGCAAAAATAAATAAAACTAAAAGCTGGTTCTTTGAGGAGATTAACAAAATTGATAAACCATTAGCCAGACTCATCAAGAAAAAAAGGGAGAAGATGCAAATCAACAGAATTAGAAATGAAAAAGGAGAAGTAACAACGGACACCTCAGAAATACAAAACATCATGAGAGACTACTACAAGCAACTATATGCCAATCAATTCGATAACCTGGAAGAAATGGATAAATTCTTAGAAAAATACAATCTTCCAAGACTGAACCAGGAAGAAGTAGAAACCATGAACAGACCAATCACAAGTATGGAAATTGAGGCAGCGATTAAAAATCTCCCAACACACAAAAGCCCAGGGCCAGATAGGTTCATGGGCAAATTCTATCAAACATTTAGAGAAGAGCTAACACCTATCCTTCTCAAACTCTTCCAAAATATCGCAGAAGGCGGAACACTCCCAAACTCATTCCATGAGGCTACCATCACCCTGATACCAAAACCAGGCAAAGATGTCACAAAAAAAGAAAACTATAGACCAATATCACTGATGAATATAGATGCAAAAATCCTCAACAAAATACTAGCTAACAGACTCCAACAGCACATTAAAAAAATCATACACCATGATCAAGTGGAGTTTATCCCTGGGATGCAAGGATTTTTCAATATATGCAAATCAATCAACGTGATACATCATATCAACAAATTGAAGGATAAAAACCATATGATCATCTCAATAGATGCAGAAAAAGCTTTTGACAAAGTTCAACATCCATTTATGATAAAAGCTCCCCAGAAAATGGGCATAGAAGGAAATTACCTCAACATAATAAAAGCCATATATGAAAAACCAAAAGCCAACATCGTTCTCAATGGGGAAAAACTGGAAGAATTCCCTCTAAGAACAGGAACAAGACAAGGGTGTCCACTCTCACCACTGTTATTCAACATAGTTTTGGAAGTGTTAGCCACAGCAATCAGAGAAGAAAAAGAAATAAAAGGAATCCACATTGGAAAAGAAGAAGTAAAACTGTCACTCTTTGCAGATGACATGATACTATATATAGAAAACCCTAAAGACTCTACCAGAAAGCTGCTAGCACTAATTGATGAGTTTAGTAAAGTAGCAGGATACAAAATTAATGCACAGAAATCTCTTGCATTCCTATACACTAACAATGGAAGGGCAGAAAGAGAAATTAAGGAAACTCTCCCATTTACCATTGCAACCAAAAGAATAAAATACCTAGGAATAAAGCTGCCTAAGGAGGCAAAAGATCTGTATGCAGAAAACTTTAAGACATTGCTGAAAGAAATCAAAGACGACACAAACAGATGGAGGGACATACCATGTTCCTGGATTGGAAGAATCAACATCGTGAAAATGAGTGTACTACCCAAAGCAATTTACAGATTCAATGCAATCCCAATCAAATTACCAATGGCATTTTTCACAGAACTAGAGCAAGAAATCTTACAATTTGTATGGAAAAGCAAAAGACCCCGAATAGCCAAAGCAATCTTGAGAAGGAAAAATGGAGTTGGTGGAATCAGGCTTCCTGACTTCAAACTATACTACAAGGCCATAGTGATCAAGACAGTATGGTACTGGCACAAAAATAGAAAGGACGATCAATGGAATAGAATAGAGAACTGAGAAGTAAGCCCAAACACATATGGGCACCTTATCTTTGACAAAGGAGGCACGAGTATACAATGGAAAAAAGACAGCCTCTTCAATAAGTGGTGCTGGGAAAATTGGACAGCAACATGTAAAAGAATGAAATTAGAACACTTCCTAACACCATACACAAAAGTAAACTCCAAATGGATGAAAGACCTACATGTAAGGCCAGACACTATAAAACTCTTCGAGGAAAACATAGGCAGAACACTCTATGACATATACCAAAGCAAGATCCTTTTTGACCCACCTCCTAGAATCATGGAAATAAAATCAAGAATAAACAAATGGGACCTCATGAAACTTAAAAGCTTTTGCACAGCAAAAGAAACCATAAACAAGACTAAAAGGCAACCCTCAGAATGGGAAAAAATAGTTGCCTATGAAACAACGGACAAAGGATTAACCTCCAAAATATACAAGCAGCTCATGAAGCTTAATACCAAAAAAGCAAATAACCCAATCCACAAGTGGGCAGAAGACCTAAATAGACATTTCTCCAAAGAAGACATACAGATGGCCAACAAACACATGAAAAAATGCTCAACATCACTCATCATCAGAGAAATGCAAGTCAAAGCCACAATGAGGTATCACCTCACACCGATCAGAATGGCCATCATCACAAAATCTGGAAACCATAAATGTTGGAGAGGGTGTGGAGAAAAGGGAACTCTCCTGCACTGTTGGTGGGACTGTAAGTTGGTACAGCCACTATGGAAAACAATTTGGAGGTTCCTTAAAAAATTACAAATAGAACTACCATATGATCCAGTCATCCCACTCCTGGGCATATACCCAAAGAAAACCATAATCCCAAAAGAAACTTGTACCATAATGTTTATTGCAGCACTATTTACAATAGCCAGGACATGGAAGCAACCTAAATGCCCATCAACAAACGAATGGATAAAGAAGATGTGGCATATATATACAATGGAATATTACTCAGCTATAAAAAGGGATGAGATGGAGCTATATGTAATGAGGTGGATAGAACTACAATCTGTCATACAGAGTGAAGTAAGTCAGAAAGAGAAGGACAAATATTGTATGCTAACTCACATATACGGAATCTAAAAATGGTACTGATGAACTCAGTGACAAGAACAAGGATTCAGATACAGAGAATGGACTGGAGAACTCGAGGTATGGGAGGGGGCAGGGGGTGAAGGGAAAGCTGAGACGAAGCAAGAGAGTAGCACAGACATATATATACTACCAACTGTAAAATAGATAGCTGGTGAGAAGTTGTTGTATAACAAAGGGAGTCCAACTCGAGGATGGAAGATGCCTTAGAGGACTGGGACGGGGAGGGTGGGAGGGACTCGAGGGAGTCTGTTCAGCTGTGGATCAGCGTCTCCGTCCGGGAACGCTGAGCTGCGCTGCGGACCCTCCATATGTTTCTCACTCCCTCCCGTCTGCCACAGCTCCGCCACTTCACCCTCTTTGAGCCCTAGTAGATGCCTCTCTACCGGTTATGTCAGGCTCCTTGCAGTCCTTTCTGGTGTCCGAGGCCGTCTGCTTGTGTTCAGCTGGTTCTCTGTGGGAATTATTGCATCCTTCAGTGCATTCCCAATGCATCTGTGGAGAGGGATGCATTCCACGTCCCTCTACTTCGCCACCATCTCCCCCCCCCCACCCCCGGTTGTCCATTCTTAATGGAAAAATAGATAACATGATTTAGAGTTCTACACTTATCAATAGGCAATGCTAGTTGGTTGTCAGGTTGGTCTGGGATGTGGAAAGAACAAGATAGGAAGATTAGTGACAGAGATGGTAGGAAACGGACCTCCAGAGTGGATGCAGATTTGAAGATAATATGTTCAAAGTGAAAGCCTATCAAACTGTAGCAAACAATCAGGTGGAAAATAGGACTTGTCCTTTGGCTTTCAATCATTTTTTTCTCTTCAGCTACCATATGTGCTCAATGTGTCCATGTACAAATTAGCCATGGTAGTTGGAATAGAGACGATGAACAGCCCAAAACATGGATGTCCTCTTGCCTCTCACTGCTAAAAGCTCAACAAGAGAAATGAAGAATGTGAACCCCTGATATGGCTTCCCTCACTGGGGGAATCAGCTAACAACCTACGGACAAATTGATTCCACTGCTTCATTTCCATCAAGGAAAGGGCAGTAAGTTGTCTTTTTCAGTATTCACACTTATATGGGACATGTACTTTGTCTTCCATATGGATTAGATTCTGCTAAATTTATCATTCATGGACTAACAGAATGCCTTCTGCACCACCATTATAATCCAAACATCATTGATTTGACCAAAGAGATCCTCATTTCACAGCAAAGTAAATCCAGCAATGTGAATAACTATGGAAAATAATGTTATTTGGAGGTAGAAAACAAGTGAAGATGGTGACTGAGTCTTCCCTTTGGGGAGTCAGGTAAAGGCACCTTCATTTAAACAATAGATAGCTTCTTTTTAGATGAGGACAAGAACTTGTTGTGTGGAGGTTAGAAGTTGGTGGAAGTGTAAGAATAGATTCTGAGCAAAAATATAAAATATTTCTAAAATTCAGGCATAAAAAGAGACATACACTGCCAAAGAAAGGTGGGGAAAGATTTGAATAGGTCTTTACAACAGATGAAATCCAGTCGGCAATGTATATCTTTCTATCCTTTAACTGTGGGCTTGGACATGTGATTTACTTTGGCAGTGGAATAGGATAGAAGTCTTGCACATTTTTGCCTGACTCTTGTATTTTTACCATTGTCTTGAGAAAAAAAATACATAGGAGAGTCCAGTGGTCCAAAGAGGATGAGAGACACAGGAAGCAGAGATCTCCCTCTGACCCCACCCTCACCCCAACCCAGTCCACTCACAAATCTGCAACAAGAAACAGTGCTTCTCAGCCACTGCTGCTGAAGCAGAGCTACCTAGCTGAACCTAGTATAACTCACCTGACCTTCAGTGACTAACATTTCTGTAAAAATAAATGCTTATTGCTGCATGCTGCTAAGATATTTTATTGTTGCCTATTATGCAGAAATAGCTCATTGATACAAATGAATACATTTCTATTGACTATATAGTCAATACATGTAAAGTCACCCAGTGAAAGTCATGGGTAGAGTGATGGTTGAAATCAATAATCTACCACAATAAGAGCAAAGAGATTGCATGCATACTCCCACACACACACAGGGACAAAATAAATGTTGGGAAACACACCAGTTGAAAGAAATACTTCCACAAGAGACTTTGGAATTCCGAAAGGTGGTTGAGAACCAGAAACAGATACAACTGTACTCTAGAGATTCAATGAACATTTGGACATAAATCAATATCTACTTTAGAGACTAGGTGACAAATGAGGTAATTTTTCTTTCCCTGTCGGGACTCCAAACAGTCTATGGTTTTGAAAGCAAATATGGAGAATGTGACTTTGGCTGGGACATCGCTGTTCCCATGATAGCTGTCATCAACAGTAACAGCAGGAAGACTTCTAAATTAATTTATGGGCAGTGGTCTCTAGTCGCTGGGACCCAAGGAGGCCAGATACTGCATAGTGACAACAGTTTAGAAACTTGAGTGTGAGTAGCCCTTAGGAACTACACCATACAACTAGGGAAAGAAGTAAGTGTGCTAACTTTCTGCTGTGGGGTGTGGTTGGACACATAGTTTTAGCCCACATTATAACCATTACCAATGAGATTATATATTCTTCAGTTATTCTGACAAATATGATGAAAGAAATACATATTTTATAGGTAATTTTTCAATCTCGTTATCATTTATTGACCCATTTCTTCCACTTCATAGGAAAAACAATTCCTCAATTTGAAGTTTAAGCTCTTTCTTATGCTAAAAGCATGTGAGAGTATAGATTTTACTCAATTAAGATAGGACTGTAATATAAAACTTTAAATTCTAAGTTTAAGCCCCAAACATAACCTACATTGCCAGTAGTTACTTTTTTCCTGGTACACATTTCTGTTGTTTTCATGAAAAGAAAATTTTAATTGCAAAGAAGTAAAATAAGTTGTCTTAGGAAAAAATGAATCACTGTTTGAGGAAATATAGTTACTGGTGTGTTGAAACAAACTCCATCTGATATAATCCCTTTGTCTCAACCCACATAAATTATAATCTTTTCTACCAAAGGGTGATTTTTAAAAAGCATTATAAAGAAATGAATATGATCATAAATTTTGAAAACTCAGGTTAACTATTTAAAAATCTGCATATTTTCTACATTTTTTTCTTGAAACTCTCACCAGAAGCAGTGCAAATGCATTATTTAGTTTCAAAGCAACATCAAAATAGACCTCACACGTAATGTACGAGCTTGGATGGGATAATTTATATACTGGCTATATGGACTGGAGAATCAAATCAGTATGCCATGCCAGACACAAACAGAAGTGGACAACTTGATATATATGCCATGTGGTATGAAACAGAGCAGCTATTTGAAGATGAAGGAAAGTGATTCAACTAAGATGTAAAATAAACAGTGATGAAATGATCAGCCGAGCAACAAAAGGAAGTTCTCAAGTTCTAGCGACTATTCAAGATCTTAAAGCTTTATGAAAACAGGAAAACTACTATTACTACTGCTACCACTGCTACTTACTGTTGTTGTTGTTGTTATCATTATTGTTTCTTACTCTGTGCAAAGAACAATTTCAGATTTGTGGGTGAAAAAATGATGAATAAAGATTAAATTATTTAATTAAAGCAATAAGGAATACACAAGATTATGGCTTCATAAAAAAAAAAGATGAAATGTAATCAGAGGACAGGACAAGAACATACCTTTTTACAATCTGCAGCCAAACGTGTTAATATAACTTGAGAATGACAAATGATTCCAAGTCAAAGTGAGAACAAATCTATATCAAGAGAGGCTTCTTACTGAAAGTAGCATTTTTGGTCAGCATATGCCTGGTTGATGTTATTAAACCAAGGTGTAACCTGACACCAATGAAAATTTGAATTCAGAATTATCAGCAAAATCCACTAACAATAATTGTGTTGCAATCCTCAATTTTTAAAGCTATGAGTTATTTTAAGAAAAATAAAACTATAAAGTACTCTTGGGTTAGTTGAAATTTCAAAATTAGTTGAATATTATGTCCACAAAAGAAAGCAAATATGCATTTCTGAATCCCCCTTCCAAGGATTCTAATACACCGCTTCCAATTTCTGTTTCCTAGTTTTGTTCCTTCCCACTTAGAATCATAATATAGTATAGGAGGTCACAATGAATTGTCTGTGACTATTATCTACCCATCAGATATTTATTGAGCAGTTACTATTTGTAAGACAACATGAAATTAAGAAAGGAATTGTACTCAGTATGAAATTGTACTTTTTCATATGTATGAAAAAAAGAGAGATATGAGTATGATTAGTACAAGTAAGTATGGAATAGTGAATGAAGACAATATTTTCAAATGGAACATCATGAAAAACTTTGAGGATGTAGTGATATTTGAGCTGAACCTTGAAGTGTGGATATGATTTGGTGTACACAGATTTGGGGAGATGTAATTGGAAACACATCTCTGACAACTTTCTCAGAAAGAACAGAAATGTCAATCACATCCAGGTACCTCAATAAGCAACCCCATGGGGGCAGTTGCTGGAACATAAACTGTGGGAAGAATAATGAGAATTATTTTTGGAAAATACTATTTGAGCCAAATTATAAGGCAAGGGAAGGAAGACAGAAATGACAGAGATTGCAAGACAAGGCCTGAAGGAATGCCCTGTTTATCCCATTTCTCAGAGCCCAGTTTCAAAAGGACGCTGTTTTGATAGTTTGCTCCTTCAACTCTGCTTTTACCACCAAATGAAGGCCTCCAAACCCTGTAAGCCTCTGGTTTTGATGGGAAATGATTACTGTTTCTTTACCATTTGTCAATAGAACTACTGAATTTCAGAGCTGAAAGATGTCTCATCTGTCAATTAGGTGAGTCTCCTATTTTTAGATGATAACACTGAGGCTCAGAGAAATTGAGCATCTCATTCAAAACTGCACAGGTAACTACTGTCAACCCTCTAATGAAACTTTGAGTCTCCACCTTGCTAGTTGAAAGCACTTATGAATCTATACGTGCCTTGCCTGTAGCCTGCCCCATTCTGCATCTGGAGTCATCAAGGGACCTCTGAAGAAGTAAGCAGAAGCAGTGTTTGGAAGGGTGATGCCAACGCAGAAAGTCTTTTTAAATACAACACTCAGGATGCAGCTGACATGCAGGCTGATCGTTAACTTCTACCCACCTGATGGAGTTGATATAATGCCAACATTGATAAATCATTTCCATTGATAAGCTCATATTTTTGGAAGAGGAGTTATGGAGGCATATACATTGTGTTTATGAGGCAGCTGTGCTTCAACAATCCCTTTAATTGTCTCCGCAATTATTCTTTAACAAAACCAGAGACACAGCAGCCATCAAACCTGCATCATTCAGAAACACACTCTACCTGCAAAGGATCCACAGACTGGCCAGCTCCAATGGCATGAGTTATAGGCAAGAACAGAACAGTATAGCATATAGGCTTCAATTATATGCAACAAAGAAAAGTCTGTTTATAGAGGCTGAAACAATGGTTGGCGCTAATGCAACTATACTGTTCTCTGTATTTGCCAGGATTATTTGGCTTTTTGTATTCTGCCAGCTCCAAGCTAAACATAGTGTAGTACATGGGTAAACCCCCTTCTACTTTGAACAGAGTCAGACAGGCTGCCAGAGCACCACATGTAAAAGGCCTGAGTGAGGGGGAGGGAATGATTTAGTCATCTGCTCCTAGAGACTTTCTGTACTTAACCAGAGTGCAAACCTACTACATTACTACACAGCTGAGTCAGTAAGACTTGTGGTCCACAACGTCTACAGAAGCTACTCAGAATTCACAAAGGTGGAGTGTTTGTTGAAAGAGGACTCTATGTAGAAAACCCCAAATTAGCTACTAGCAGCCAATGAATGATATCTCTCAACTCAGTCTCCCTTATTCCAAACTGAGCGTACATTTTGCAAGAATTTGAAAGACCCAGGACATACCAAAGTACTTCAGAATCTGACTGCTTTGAGTTTAAATTCTGGTTTTCTGTCATTTCCGAGCTCTTTTCTCTGTGATGTAGGGGAAATTACTAAGCTTAATTTCCTTTCCTGTAAAAAAGGAGCTACAAGAAATTATCTTGCATACTTGGTATAAACGTCACGTGTAAAACATCTACCGAAAAGCCTCATATGTGGTAGACAGTCAGGAAATTGTAGTAAATTGTAGCTCCTTTATCACTCAGGATTTTATTGCAGCATGGACCCTAGGCTCCTAAATATTATTTGATCTTCCTTTCACATAATCTATATATAATTAATTAGAATAAATCACAAGTCCTGAAATGATAATAAAACATCATCTTTATTTCCTTCTCTCTAGGAGGTAGACATTATTAAATTACTGGAATTAGATATACCTTTCCAGTTATTACAATTTGTTACTTTATAATTTGAGAGAAAGCGAATGAGTCCAAATATTGAGAAAGAAAAATAAAGCCGCCTGTGGAGCTGTGACACTAAAGTATTCAAATTCATAGATTCATTTAATCCACTTTTTTAAATTGAGAGAATTGGAATGAAATAATTAAGAGGCCACAGCTCCTGCCTTTAGGAAGTCACAATTTAGCAGGGGAAGCAGAAAGCTAAACAAACAAACTGTATGTGTGTGTGTGTGTGTGTGTGCCCGTGTGTGTTTGAGAGAGAGAGAGAACAAAATTGTGTCCAAAGTTTTATGAAAACACTCAAGATGAAGCAAGTTCTTGTTCAGACACCACTTCTTCAAACCACCCTTGTTAGTATACTATTTTTTAAAGAAGTTTTCCTGATAGAACATTACTTTAGCACCTCCAAATAATCAACTGTGCTCACCCCAATTCAACTATTTCTGTTTTATAAAATCGCAAATTATTTTTATCTGGGTAACTCAGTGAACAATGAAAGAACATAATTGCAAATAATTCAAAAATATCCTGGGTTAACTGCATACAGATTTACTAAGCAATTAACATAAGAATATTAACAGTTTAGTAGCCTTCTCTTGTACAACAGAAGGTGTTTTTGTTAACTGTCTTTTTGGGGTCCCTGACAGATTTCATCTAATCAAATCTCTCTAGATCAGTGTCATGGCCCTGCTTCTCTGATTCTCTGAGCCACTAGGAGGCCTCACCACGACTGAAAGGCTTTGCTGGCTCACCTTTCTGGAATTTTGTCAGCTCACCTTTCTGGAATCATGTCGATGATGCTGGCTACAGCGGCTGCTGGTCAGGAGTGGGTGCACACTCCACCTCACTTCAAAGATCTCTAAGGCTTTCTCTGGCTCCTGTAAGCCCTCTAAGAGGTCTATTTGTCTATTCCCTGAAGGAAAGATTCTTTTTCCAGTAAAACCTAAGAGAGTCTTTTAGAAAACTGTCTTCCCAGGAAGCTCAGTTAATGGTTTGTCATTGGTCCTGGTTACCACTTCAAAACTTCCTGCACACTGCCCAGAAACTGGTAGCCTTAAGTTCTGTTTTACAACCATATACTGATGGCTGGAATTAGAAATCTTCAAATGCTTTCCTGACCACGAAAGCTGGACTACAGACTCTGAAATACAGAAAGTCCTTTTTACCTGAGGGTCACCTGTAGTGGGGAAAACTATGCAAATTATTTAAGATAGGGATAAATTAATAAATTCTTAAAAACCAAGTGATGTTATCTTAAAAATGAAACTAAATTAAGATGATGTTTGGTTTTTGTTATTTAGTAACATTCAAAATGTAATTGAAATTCTACCTAATTCTTACAATGGGGAAAAAAATGTTAAAAATCAATCACGTGTTATATGAAAGCTCTGAATGACAGCTTTTTTCATTTTATCTTTGGTCTTTACAACAAGATCATAAAGAGTGCAAAAATATTTTAGATATTCATCAGTTTCCCTAAGAGCTTTTGTTAATCATTTGAAAATCAAATCATTCTCTTTAGAAGCATCAATCTTATCATTATCCTTGCTATTTTCTCTTAATTACTATTAAGCCGTCTAACCATGCTAATTCTAATTTGTCAGTGATTTGCCTGTGGTTTGATCAACTCTCCATTATAGTATTAGAAAATCAGCATTTTCACCTTAACTGATTTTCATTCTATGGGCATTGTATTATTTAGCGTTAACTATATTCAAAAATCAGTAAGATGAGAAGTGGGACAGAGTGTTAGTTAGTTATCAGTTGGGGAATTAACTTCATAAAGGGTTGATTCATTGGTAAATATATTCCTATTTTGATGCCCTTTATCTCATTAATTGTAACTTTTCAAATTCGTAGGACACAGATAATAAATATTTGTATAATGTGGACCCTTATATTATCTTTGCATTGTTCTTAGTAATTGTCAGCCCAACTCTTTGTCCATGATTGGTCTAGGAGATTGTCTACATGTCATCTCACAAAAAGCAAAGTTACTTAATTGCTCAAATTCTTAGGAAGGGAGTAGACCAGCAGTGAGAAATTGTCATGCCCTTTGCTAATCCTCATTATTCTGATACAAGGCATGCAACTTGTTGATAATGTTGTAATTGTTTCAGTAGTGGAGGCACCCAGTTCAAACCTCATGACTCTGAGGGGCAACTAGATATGAGGAATTGTTACTAAATGCCTGGTTCATCCTGGTAGAAATGTAATCAGAATGGAAGTGCCTGCTTAGCACAGTCCCAGCCCAAGGACCTCGAGCTGGATCAGAGAGAACTCTGGCGATCTAAGAATCCAGAGCTCTGAATCTTAGTGTTAGCTCTTCTTCTAACTATGAGTAGAACTTCATATCAAATCTCAGTGACCACCATTATTTCAGTTTCTCTCTCTGTACCCTCCTAATCCTTGTAATAGGCTGAGTAACGACCCCCAATGATGTCCGTGTCCTAATTTCCCAGAACCTGTGAATATGTTACCTTACATGTTAAAAGGGATGTTTCAGATGTGATTAAGGATTTGGGCATAGATTATCCAACTGAGTCCAATGTAATCACAAGGGTCCTTATAAGAGGGAGGCAGGGGGATCAGAGTGAGCAGTAGCAGATGTGACTATGGAAGCAGGAGGCTGGAGTGATGTGAAGAAGGGGCCATGAGCCAAGGAGAGCAGGCAGCCTCTAGAAGCTGAAAAAGGTAAGGAAATGGATTCTCCCCTGAAGCTTCCCAATGGAACACAGCCCCACTGACATCTTGATTTTAGACTTCTGACCTCCAGAACTGGGAAAAAATAAAGTTATGTTGTTTTAAGCCATCAAATCCTTGGTGATTGGCACAGCAACAATAGGAAATTAATACAATGTGTAAATGATTAGGGAGATCAATGGAGCAGTACGTTTGGGATCCCTCAGGAAAGTCAAAAGAAGCATTTCAAAGTGTTCCCAGTGAATTTAATGTCCTTTCTTTGTCATGAAAAAATTTGTAGATGAAGAGGAGAGGTTAAGAAAGTAAAGTGAAATTTTATTTAAGCAAGAATACACCCTGAGAGGGAGAGCGGGCAGACAGGTGAGGAGCTGCTGCTCTGGGTTTCTTCGGCAAGCCTGTTATAAGGGGCATATAAATGAAGGGGCAGAATATTCACTGGGGAAGGAGGAGTCTGGGGCCATATTCCCTGATTTTCATCCCAGCTCCACTTTCCCAAGGAGAGGAGTGATTTTTGTACTTATTTAGCTTAGATCAGAAGAGTCATGGCGTTGGTGCCTGGTGGGTACCTCTCATCTGCAAGGCTAATTTTATTGTAATGACAGCATAATGAGTGACAGGTTACATTCAGAGGCAGGAGATTCCTGCCTTTCCCCAACTTTCTTTGTCTACTACCTAGACACGTAACACCCCAAAAGTGTGGTTTCCTGTCAGTCTGGAGGTTCCTGCTTTCCTTTGCCTGCCTATGGACCCCTGCTGTTTACAAGATGCCTGCCACCTGGCCCCTGCCCCCACTTCTCCGCTCATACCTAGCTACCTGCCTGCTGTAACAAAAGCACGATCACATGGTAGGTCATACTCTGTCCACAGATAATTAGTAAAAATTCCATAAATTATAAACACTTATGAACTGGGATTGGATTGTTGCTTGGTTTTTACAGAATTAAAACAAGTGGAGAAAGTACAATTAGAGGTGGCACGAATGTCTCAGCTTTCTGGACTATGTCAAAAGGGCCTCCAGGTACAGTCTACCTTATTACTCCCATGACCTTCAATCCTCAAGTATGCTGTCCATTTAACCTCATACTTTCCCCTTTTTGCTCTTCTCCTCTCACACCTCTTCTTGCCTTTTGAAAAGGTGACTGCTGCACTTTGTCAGAAAACAAAACAAAACACTAAAAAGCACCTGAAATGGTAACATCTTCAGGGCAGTTTTCTCAGCATATAAGCAGCAAGTCCCACATGTAGAAAGAAAGAATGGGGTGAGAGCAAGGGATAGCTTGAAACATACCATGAATATTCAGACTCCAACTTGTAAGTCCATAAGGGAAATGCATCTCCCACGTTATTAATTTTCTGGTCATCATTTCTTTGCCTACAAATAAACTTGTTCTAAAGCCAATCAGTCTAATGTTTGAAAGTTCAAATCTGACATAGAAATATTTACAATGACAGGAGTTATTACTTTGAGTATTATGTGTAGTCCCTGGACTTATTAAGTGTGATATTCTGATTTATACTGAGAACTATATACTTGGTCTTCTTCCCCTTCCTGGCACAGAGCTCCTAAAACCATTGAAATTTCCTAAGCATTGCAAGAAACTAAGGTGTTTTTTGTTATGTTAATGAGGTGGCTTTTGAGAAGCTTTCAGAGGTAACCTGTGGAAGGGGTTGGTTGCCAGTAAAGCCAACTTTGTGATTAGAAGACTGGAACTTTCAGTCTAACTCCTCACTTTTGACCTCCAGGGAGTGGAGTGAGGATGAAGATTGAGTTGAATCATAGAAGACCAATGATTTAATCGATCATGCCTGTGCAATGAAGCCTCCATAAAAATCCAAAAGGACAGGGATCCAAGAGCTTTCAGGTGGGTGAACACGTGGAGATTCAGGGAAAATGGCAAGCCCGGGGAGTGTTACCGTGTGGAGCTAAATCAGACAACATGTTAGATCTGTTTCTTTGACTTTAACCTTTGCTTTTTGTTGCTTTTGTTATTGTAATCATACATGATGGCCTGCCTCTGGGAACACTGCCCCTCTGCCTGAATGTTGAACTGAAGTGCCTCTGTTCAGCTCACCTGCAGACAATCTGCCCTGCCCACTTGTGTGAATGGCTGAAATTAACATATCCCCTCACTGAGGCTGGTTATTCCTGGAGATCTTTTGTAAAACTGATGGCCCTTTACCTTTACTTCCCCACAGCCCCTCCCTCTCTGGTTCTATAAAACAAACTAGCATCCAGACCCCGATAAGATGGTTTTTTGAGGAGACATTGTCTGCCATCGTCTCATTTTGCTGGCTTTCTGAATTAAGTCGTATTCCTTGCGTCAACACCTTGTCTCTGATGCATTGGCCTGTCGTGCAGTGAGCAGAACAAGCTTGGACTCGGTAACAGGAGGACATGGAATCCCCAAGTCCCTTCCCACATACCTTGCCCTATGTATCTCTTCATCTGGATATTCATCTGTATCCTTTATCATATCTTTAATAAACTGGTAAATGTGTTTCCATGAGTTCTGTGAACAATTCCAGCAAATTATCAAATCCAAGAGGGAGAAGGTTATAGGAACCTGCAATTCAACCAATTCTGTCAAGTTAGACAGAATTTGAGGGTTACCTAGGGATCTATTACTTGGGATTGGCATCTAAAGTGGAGAACAGTCTCCCAGGGCTGAATACTTAACTTGGGGGATCTGACGCTATCTCCAGGTAGACAGTGTCAGAATTGAGCTAAATTTCAGGACACCCGGCTGGTGTCCCAGATTTGCTTGGTGAGGGAAAAAACAAAAACAAAAACACACATCTGGTGTCAGAAGTGTTGTTGGTTCTGTTTCTCTAGAGAACACTGACAAATACACTGGCTAGAGTTCTTTGATTAACAGGAAAAAAACAAATCATAATATTCTAATATTCCCAGTTTCTGTAACACTTTCTGAGCAATTTCAGATGTCTTTAAGACCTCACCAACGATATTATGAAAGAAAAGTTAGCAAAACTAAAAAGTTTGATCTGCTGCTTCAACTCTGTTCCCCATCCCAATGTGGTATTTTGAGAACCAATCTGTAAAATCCAACTCAGGAAGATTGCAAAACTTAGAATGGTTCTAAATTATTTTCGGTTATAGCATTCTTTGATATTGCAAGTATCAGCATAGGATGACCCTACAACAATATTCACATACCTCACCCCTCTCAGTGGGCAGCACTAAATTGCTTGATTGTAGCAGGTAAATTGAGATAGTAAAAAGAATTTAAGACACCAACAGCCTCATTTTTCTTAGGAAAGCTTTGCCAATTGTTTGCAATATATATCATCAATATTTACTTAATGAACATCTGAAAAGCATGAAACTGAAAGTATCTTGATAGTCCACAGACATACTTAACTTTCTCATTATTGTAAGAAGAAAAAGTAAACTATATGTTTTCTCATTACGAAAATAACTACCATTTTTATACTAAAGTCTGTTCCCCCTTCTGGTTGTTACCTGAGTTAGGTTACCTGATATGTATGGGTTGCAAAGAAACCTTTCTGCTTTTTCCTGGTACTTTGGGCCTTGTTCTACCTTCGGAATTTTTGTTTGTTTGTTTGTTTTGGTTTGTTTTGTTTTTTTCATTCCTGAGGCAAGGAGTGATGTTTATTTCTTAAGGTCTAAGTTTGATTCTGGCCCTGTAAGCATACTAAACCAATATCAAGGCATAAAAACTTCCAGCAGTTACTTAGCAAAACCAGCCTGCTTTTTCATAACAATCCATTATCATCACAGCTAGAAAAAATGGATTCAGGCTGACTCTGATATGCTTACCTCAAAACATGATTGTTTCAGTTAATATATTGACCAAAATTTAAATGTATGAATAATACAATTTCCAGAAAATGCCTGTGAAATGTACATGCTGCTTATTTAGTTTATGTAGTTTAAACAACCAAAAAGAATAAGGTAATTTTGTTCCAAATGTCAAAGGACTGCCCCCAAAGTTCTTATCTGTAAATATTGTTGTTTTCTTGCTTGCCCATTTACTAAAATTTATGGATATGAACGACAGAATTTTCTGGAGAACTTCATGATAAAGCAAAAGCTGCTGTGTAATTTAAACCAACAAATAGTACACAATGATTTTGTTCCAAATCCAAGCCAATATTATTGTATAGGAAAAATTAAGAAAGAAAAAACAGAAGAGGTGTAAGAAGAACTGAGTTCTGCTCTCCTTTCATCAAATATGAAGACTGGTCATTACGAAGTGGAAAATTTTGAGCCTGTTAATAGGTGAAAATGTATGATATATTAAAAATATGATATAACTGTAAGGTTTTTTCCTCTCTTAATATAAGCACAACCACAAGAGTTAGGTACAGTGATTATTCCCATTCTAGGGATGATGCAACCAAGGTGGTGAGGTTGCTCAAGGACACGTAGCTGGTGAGCATCAAGGCCAGGATTTGACTCAGTCATTCTGTCCTCAGAGTCTCACTCTAGACAGGGTTTACACAATTCACTAATGTACTGATACAGGAAAAGGTGAAGACAAGTTTTCTTACTCAAATTCAAATGCCTAATAGGTTTCTTATTTTTTTTAAAAAACAAAATGAGACAAAAAATTCAGTAACTTCTAGGCTTTCAAGTCATAAATGTTACCATATCACCAATTAGACCACAAATACTTAATGACACCCACTGGGCAAGGCTCAGCAAATTGGACTATGGATCAAGGCAGGTACAACAGAATGAGACAATAACAAAGTGGGTGTCATCTTTAAGTAAAATGTAAAACTTCTTAAAAGAGATGTGTGGGTGGCAGAAGTCTTGTAGAGCCAGAACCTTCTCTTAATGTATCCTCTAATATTAATCTTTCTCAGCTGGCTCACCTCTCTACTGTCCCCTGTAAGGTATTCCTATTTTTGTGCTTTTTGTCCCTTTACTGTTGATTAATTCATTTCCAAAATCTATAGCAGTCTTTTTTTTCCTAATTTATTTTTTGGCTGTGTTGGGTCTTTGTTGCTATGCATGGGCTTTCTCTGGTTGCATCAAGCAGGGCCTACCCTTCATTGTGGTACGAAGGCTTCTCATTGAAGTGGCTTCTCTTGTTATGGAGCACAGGCTCAGTAGTTATGGTGCACAGGCTTAGTTGCTCTGCAACATGTGGGATATTCCCAGACCAGGGATCAAACCCATGTGCCCTGCATCAGCAGGCAGTTTCTTAACCACTGTGCCACAAGGGAAGCCCTATAGCAGTCTTTACTTCATAATGAAATGATGTTGTTTGGTTACCTCTAAAGAAAACTTCCTTGGCTACTGTGGAAATTAAGAATCCCATGTTAATTACTGAATATAGAGTTCCATGCTAAACTAAATTATGTTAGAATAAAATTCTGTTCATTGGAAAAGAATTCCATATGGAATAAATATGAAGTAGCCTGAGTTATAGTCTTCATATCATAATTATTTTATCATACACTACTTGCTTAACTATGCTGAAAACACTCATTGCACCTCATCCTTGCATAAGACTTACAAATAACACATTTTTTTAGAAATACCATGGCAACACCTGAGTCATACAATTTTTAAAAAGTCTTTTCTCTTAAAAGTATGGAACCACGAACTTAATTCCTTAAGAAGAGAAACACCTTCACTCCAAATAATGAAATGTGGTGACAGTGATGAAAAAGAGATGACAAAGAATATTTAACCTGGAAATGAGCTGTATACCTGAAAGTAACACAACATTGTTAATCAACTATACTCCAATATAAAACAATTAGAACACTTCCTAATGCAGTACACAAAAATAAACTCAAAATGGATTAAAGACCTAAATGTAAGGCCAGATGCTATAAAGGAAAACATAGGCAGAACACTCTATGACATAAATCAAAGTAAGATCCTTTTTGATCCATCTCCTAGAATAATGGAAATAAAGTCAAAAATAAACAAATGGGACCTAATGAAACTTAAAAGCTTTTGCACAGCAAAAGAAATGATAAGCAAGACAAGAAGACAACCCTCAGAATGAGAGAAAATATTTGCCAACGAAGCAACAGACAAAGGATTAATCTCCAAAATATACAAGCAGCTCATATAGCTTAAAACCAAAAAAGCAAATAACCCTATCCACAATGGGCAGCAGACCTAAATAGACATTTCTTCAAAGAAAACAAGCAGGTGACTAACAAACACATGAAAAGATGTTCAACATCACTAATCATTAGAGAAATGCGAGTCAAAGCCACAATGAGGTATCACCTCACAACGGTCAGAATGCCCATCATCAAAAAAATCTAGAAACAGTAAATGCAGCTGCCAGAAAAGTTTAACAAAGACCTAGAAGAATTAAAGAACAAACAGAGATATACAACACAGTAGCTGAAATGAAAAATACACTAGAAGGAACCAATAGCAGATTAACTGAGGCAGAAGGATGAATAGGTGATCTGGAAGACAGAATGGTGAAAATCACTGATGCAGAAAATAATAAAGAAAAAAGAATGAAAATAACTGAAGACAGCCTAAGATACCTCTGGGACAACATGAAGTGCACCAACATTCACATTATAGGGGTCCCAGAAGGAGAAGAGAGAGAGAGAAAGGACCCAAGAAAATATTGGAAGAGATTATTGTTGAAAACTTCCCTAACATGGGAAAGGAAATAGCCACCCAAGTCCAGGAAGTGCAGAGAGTCCCAAGCAGGATAAACTCAAGGAGAAACATGCCAAGACATATAGTAGTCAAAGTGACAAAAATTAAAGACAGAGAAAAGTTATTAAAAGCAAAAAGGGAAAAATGACAAATAACATACAAGGGAACTCCCACCAGGTTAACAGCTGATTTCTCAGCAGAAACTCTACAAGCCAGAAGGGAGTGGCACGATATACTTAAAGTGATGAAAGGGAAGAACCTACAACCAAGAATACTCTACCCAGCAAGGATCTCATTCAGATTCAATAGAGAAATCAAAAGCTTTACAGACAAGCAACAGCTAAGAGAATTCAGCACCACCAAACCAGTCCTACAACAAATGCTAAAGGAACTTCTCTAAGCAGGAAACATAAGAGAAGAAAAGGACCTATAAAAACAAAAACAAAACAATTAAGAAAATGGTCATAGGAACATACATATCGATAATCACCTTGAATGCAAATGGACTAAATGCACCAACCAAAAGACACAGACTGGCTGAATGGATACAAAAACAAGATCCATATATATGCTGTCCCCAAGAGACCCACTTCAGATCTAGGGACACATACAGATGGAAAGTGAGGGGATGGAAAAAGATATTCCACGCCAATGGAAATCAAAAGAAAGCTGGAGCAGCAATATTCATATCAGATAAAATAGACTTTAAAACAAAAACTGTTACAAGAGACAAGAAAGGACACTACATAAAGATCAAGGGATCAATCCAAGAAGAAGAAATAACAATTATAAGTATATATGCACCCAATATAGGAACGCCTCAATACATAAGGCAACCACTAACAACTATGAAAGAGGAAATCGCCAGTAACACAAAATAGTGGGGGACTTTAACACGCCACTTACACCAATGGACATATCATCCAGACAGAAAATTAATAAGGAAACACAAGCTTTAAATGACACAATAAATCAGCTGGATTTAATAGGTATCTATAGGACATTACATCCATAAACAGCAGATTACACATTCTTCTCAAGTGCACATGGGACATTCTCCAGGATAGATCACATTTTGGGTCATAAATGAAGCCTTGGTGAATTTAAGAAAATTGAAATCATATCAAGCATCTTTTCCAACTACAACGCTATGAGATTAGAAATCAATTACAGGAAAAAAACTGTAAAAAACACAAACACATGGAGGCTAAACAATATGCTACTAAATAACCAAGAGATCACTGAAGAAATCAAAGAGGAAATCAAAAAATATCTAGAGACAAATGACAATGAAAACACAACAATGCAAAACGTATGGGATGCAGCAAAGGCAGTTCTAAGAGGGAAGTTTCTAGCAATACAACCCTACTTCAAGAAACAAGAAAAACCCCAAATATACAATCTAACCTTACAGCTAAAGAAACTAGAGAAAGAAGAGCAAACAAAACCCAAAGTTAATAGACGCAGAGAAATCATAAAGATCAGAGCAGAAATAAATGAAATAGAAACAAAACAATAGCAAAAATCAACAAAACTAAAAGCTGGTTCTTTGAGAAGATAAATAAAATCAATGAACCTCTTACAAGACTCATCAAGAAAAAGAGGGAGAGGACTCAAATCAATAAAATTCGAAATAAAACAGGAGAAGTTACAACAGACACTGCAGAAATAAAAAGCACTGTAAGAGATTACTACAAGCAACTATATGCCAATAAAATGGACAATCTGGATGAAATGGACAGATTCTTAGAAAGCTATAACCTTCCAAGACTGAATCAGGAAGACATAGAAAATATGAACAGACCAATCATGAGTAATGAAATTGAAACTGTGATTAAAAATCTCCCAACAAACAGAAGTCCAGGACCAGATGGATTCACAGGTGAATTTTATCAAATATTTAGAGAAGAGCTAACACCCATCCTTCTCAAACTCTTCCAGAACATTGCAGAGGAAGGAACAATCCCAAACTCATTTTATGAAGCCACCATCACCCTGATACCAAAACCAGACAAAGATACTACAAAAAAAGAAAACTACAGATCAATATCACTGATGAATTTAGATGCAAAAATCCTCAACAAAATATTAGCCAACAGAATCCAACAACACATTAAAGGATCATCCACCATGATCAAGTGGGGTTTATCCCTGGAATGCAAGGATTCTTCAATATATGCAAATCAATCAATGTTATACACCATATTAATAAATTGAAGGGTAAAAACCACATGATCATCTCCATAGATGCAGAAAAAGCTTTTGACAAAATTCAACATCCATTTATGATAAAAACTCTCCAGAAGGTGGGCATAGAGGGAACCTACCTCAACATAACAAAGGCCATATATGACAAACCCACAGCAAACATCATTCTCAATGGTGAAAAACTGCAAGCATTCCCTCTAAGATCAGGAACAAGACAAGAATGTCCACTTTCCCCACTACTATTCAACATAATTTTGGAAGTCCTTGCCACAGCAATCAGAGAAGAAAAAGAAATAAAAGGAGTCCAAATTGGAAAAGAAGAAGTAAAACTGTCACTGTTTGCAGATGACATGATACTATACATAGAAAATCCTAAAGATGCCACCAGAAAACTACACGAGCTAATCAATGAATTTGGTAAAGTTGCAGGATACAAAATAAACACACAGAAATCTCTTCCATTTCTATACACTAACAATGAAAGATCAGAAAGAGAAATTAAGGAAACAATCCCATTCACCATTGCAACAAAAAGAATAAAATACCTAGGAATAAACCTAACCAAGGAGGTAAAAGACCTGTACTCAGAAAACTATAAGACACTAATGAAAGAAATCAAAGAAGACACAAACAGATGGAGGGACATACCATGTTCCTGGATTGGAAGAATCAACATTGTGAAAATGACTCTATTACCAAAAGCAATGTACAGATTCAATGCAATCCTGATCAAATTACCAATGGCATTTTTCACAGAACTAGAACAAGAAATTTTATGATTTGTATGGAAATGCAAAAGACCCTGAATAGCCAAAGTAATCTTGAGAAGGAAAGACAGAGTTGGTGGAATCAGGCTTCCTGACTTCAGGCTATACTACAAGGCTACAGTGATCAAGACAGTATGGTACTGGCACAAAAACAGAAACATAGATCAATGGAACAGGATAAAAAGCCCGGAGATAAACTACGGTCAACTAATCTATGACAAAGGAGGCAAGAATATACAATGGAAAAAAGGCAGCCTCTTCAATAAGTGGTGCTGGGAAAACTGGACAGCTACGTGTAAAAGAATGAAATTAGAACACTCCCTAACACCATACACAAAAATAAACTCAAAATGGATTAAAGATCTAAATGTAAGTCCAGACACTAAAAACTCCTAGAGGAAAACATAGGAAGAACACTCTTCGACATAAATAACAGCAAGATCTTTTTTGATCCACCCTCTAGAATAATGGAAATAAAAACAAAAATAAATAAGTGGGACCTAATGAAACTTCAAAGCTTCTGCACAGCAAAGGAAACTATAAGCAAGACAAAAAGACAACCCTCAGAATGGGAGAAAATATTTGCAAATGAATCAACAGACAAAGGATTAATCTCAAAAATATATAAACAGTTTATCCAGCTCAATATCAAAAAAACAAACAACCCAATCCACAAATGGGCAGAAGACCTAAATAGGCATTTCTCCAAAGAAGACATACGGATAGCCAAGAGGCACATGAAAAGCTGCTCAACATCACTAATTATTAGAGAAATGCAAATCAAAACTACAATGAGGTATTACCTCACACCGGGTAGAATGGGCATCATCAAAAAATCTATAAACAGTAAATGCTGGAGAGGCTGTGGAGAAAAGGGAACGCTCTTGCATTGCTGGTGGGAATGTAAATTGATACAGCCACTATGGAGAACAGTATGGAGGTTTCTTGCAAAACTAAAAATAAAACTACCATATGACCCAGCAATCCCACTGCTGGGCATATACCCAGAGAACACCATCATTCAAAAAGACACATGTACTCCAATGTTCATTGCAGCACTATTTACAACAGGACATGGAAGCAATCTAAATGTCCATCAACAGATGAATGGATAAAGAAGATGTGGTACATATGCACAATGGAATATTACTCAGCTGTAAAAAGCAAGGAAACTGGGACATTTTTAGAGACATGGATGGACCTAGAGACTATCATACAGAGTGAAGTGAGTCAGAAAGAGAAAAACAAATATCATATGTTAACACATATATGTGAAGTATAGAAATTTGGTACAAATCAACCAGTTTGCAAGGCAGAAAAAGAGACATAGATGTAGAGAACAAACATATGGACATCAAGCAGGGAAAGGGGAGAAGTTTGGTAGGGGGAATGAATTGGGAGTTTGGGATACCAAATTGTACACTCAATATATGCAGTTTATTGTAAAAAATTAAAAATTAAAAATTAAAAAAAAATCTAGAGACAAATGACAATGAAAATACAGCAATTCAAAACCTATGGGATGCAGCAAAGGCAGTTCTAAGAGGGAATTTTATAGCAATACAACCCTACCTCAAGAAACAAGAAAATATCAAATAAACAATCTAACCTTACACCTAAAGAAACTAGAGAAAGAAGAGCAAACAAAACCCAAAGTTAGTAGACCTGCGAGAGATCATACAGATCAGAGCAGAAACAAATGAAATAGATACAAAGAAAGCAATAGCAAAAATCAATAAAACTAAAAGCTGGTTCTTTGAGAAGGTAAATCCAATGGATAAACCTGTAGCAAAATAAATGCTGGAGAGGGTGAGGAGAAAAAGGAACTCTCCTACACTGTTGGTGGGAATGTAAATTGATACAGCCACTATGGAAAACAGTTTGGAGGTTCCTTAAAAAACTAAAAATAGAACTACCATATGACCCAGCAATCCTACTCATGGACATATACCCTGAGAAAACCATAATCCAAAAAGAAATATGTACCACAATGTTCACTACAGCACTATTTACAATAGCCAGGACATGGAACAACCTAAATGCCCATCAACAGATGAATGGATAAAGAAGATGTGGCACATATATACAATGTAATATTACTCAGCCATAAGAAGGAATGAAACTGAGTTATTTGTAGTGAGATGGATGGACCTAGAGTCTGTCATACAGAGTAGCAAGCCAGAAAGAGAAAAACAAATACCGTATGCTAACTCATATATATGGAATTTAAAAAAATGGTACAGATGAACTGAGTGACAGGGCAAGAATAAAGATGCAGTTGTAGGGAATGGACTTGAGGAGATGGGCCAGGGTGGGGGTGGGGTGAAGGGGAAGCTGGGATGAAATGAGAGGTAGCATTGACATATATACACTACCAAATGTAAAATAGATAGCTAGTGGGAAGCTGCTGTATAAAACAAGGAGATAAACTCGATGATGGGTGATGACTTAGAGGGCTGGGTTAGGGAAGGTGGGAAGAAGTTGCGGGAGGGAGGGGATATGGAGATATATGTATAAATACAGCTGATTCACTTTGTTATACAGCAAAAACTGGCACAACAGCATAAAGCAATTATATTCCAATGAAGAGCTTAAAAGAAAAGAAGAAAAAAAGAAAATAAAATCTCTAAAAAATAAAGTGGAAATGAAATGCCTACCTCTTTACCTATGGCTTGCAATGTTTTCCCTCTCTCTCTCTTTTTTTTTTTTTTTTGTAGTTTGAATGCTTAATCACAATCTAGATACTCACTAGAGGACAATCCATCTGAGAGGCTGACCATTCACTCTTCTGTGACTTCTGCATAGAACACAAAGTCTGAAGCACAAAAGTTGCTCAGTAAATATTTATTAAATTAAATGAATGACAGATGTTTTTCCCTCAAATATAGGGCATCCCTTGAATTCACTGGCAAAGTGTGTAAATTTTATCCAAAGGGAAAGTGAGATCACATGATCACAGAATTTTAGAAATGCAAGGAAGCTCACAAGGTGTCTTTCTTGGTTCCTAAGAAAATTTTAGGCTGCAGGAGAAAAGTACACACTAAGAGAATCTCAATCCAGTTTTCAAGCTGTGTTTTTTTCCCCTAGTTATGTGCATTTTTCTGATATTTTGAAATTCAAAATTTCCTTTGCATTCATATTGGAATGACCATCCAATCTGCTTACCAGATGCCTCCTGGACTAGCTGTTGTCAAAGTTCAGCACAGGAGTATCATCTATTGGATCAGGCCCCTTTCTGTTCCTCTTTTACACTTAAGTTAAAAATTCAGTGTGTCTCAATTGTGAGAAAATTATAGCTCAGTCACAAAGAATAATGTCAGTTTCAGAGAGAGATGTTTACATCATAAGTAGAAATTAACATCCTAGAGCTTTTAAAATAGAGAACTAAAGAACATAACCAGAGAGCTTACCTAAATCAAAGATACACTACTGTTATCTTTAAATGTAATGGTTTAGTTGAAGGATGTTAAGAGGACAGTCAAGGACCTACAGCAAATACATCAACCCTTCTGTCTCTTATTATATAAATAGTTTCATTCCTATGGATCTGTATAGCTTTAAAATGCTAACACACTTGAAACAGGTCATATCTGCAAACACCTTGTCACTTAAAATGTTATCAGGATTATTAATCACTTGACAGCAAGTCTGAGAATCAAAGCAGGTACCCCAGGGTATAGAGGAAAAGAAGCATCAGAAGTAGTTTAAGTACATCAAAGATAAAAATCTATCTAAATCAACTGGATTTGAGCTCTTTCTGTTCAGACTCCATAAACGTTTTGTACGATTTTACGGGCCTTATGTGGGTTGCAGCTACATGATTGTCTTATTCTTCCCTTTAGTGTGTGTCCTCTGTGTGTGTAGGAAAAGCTTCTGTTTGTTTCCTCAGTGCTTTGCATGAAGCCAATGCTCATTTTATGTTTGTATATTAAATTTTGCTTTGAGCCATCATTACATTTGGTAACTACACTCTTTGGCCATATTTAGAATAAAAAAGAAGCAGGCAATAGTTCATAGATGTGAGCTAATTAATTGTAGAAGCACTAATATTCTAAAACAAATCAGCTGTAATGTATAGCAGTATCCATTCGGTTGGTTTTCTATCCCTAGATACAATTAAAAAGAAAAAGAACAATTAAATCTGGCATTTTTTTGTGCTGCAATGTTGACCTATGAAGCTCCATTCTTCCACCAGCAACCTTTGCAAACCGCTAGTTTCTGGTTTTATTTAATATGTCCAAATATGATTTAACAGAATTCAGAGCTATTCCAGCACATCAGGCACAAAAAGTCCCTTTGATCTTTTTGCCACTTTTAAGAAACATCTGCATCTTTGCAAAGACCTTGCAGGAACAGCCAAAAGTTTGAGAACAGACACAGCCACATGCAAGAAGATAGAATTGTTAGAGGAACCAACACTTCTTGTTAGAGTCCAGAGACCTGAAGGGAAGGCTGGCAGCATGTAGGGCTGTAAACACAGAGTTGTTTCCAAGAGTTGGACTTCAGAGGTGACCCATTCCGTCACCCTATTGAATAAGACAGTCTGATATCATCATCAAAGAAGGACAGAATCGTAAGATTGGTTTTAAGGTTATCCAAACATTCGCTTCCCAAAAAGGAAATTACAACCAAAAAGGTTCCTACTTGGACTTTGCCCTTTCCTAGTTGTTTTAAGATAAAATTTCAACCTTTCTTTGTCGAAATTTCTCTGTTATGTTTTATTCCATCTGGGTTTTATTTCAGGGAGAAAAGAATAGCCTGCATAAATATCTAACATATATCTCTGTATATGAGGTACAAACGGTCAACTACTGCATCTGTATCCCCCACGAGGTTCCAATCCCACCAAGTGCTTAGAAACCCTCTGCATGTTCCCCAGCTCTGGTTGTGTGTTTGAACTGAACTGAACTGAACTTTTTTGTGTCCCAGACAAATGCTGAAGTGTAGCATGTAAATAATGTTCAAACACTTCTTTTGAGTGGAGTGTTGCAAATGACATGATGAAGATGCAGGAACTAGCTCAGATGTGCTGGATAAGAGAGAGCCCTGAGGGCTAGCTGCAAGATCTGGGAAGGGTGAGCCTTTACCTCCCATTGTGCCGTGAGTCTGAGGTTTCCTTTCCCACGCAGGTGGAAGTGGAGCACTGAATGAAAGAAAAAGCAGAGTGGCAGATGATAGACAGCAGAAGTTTTCCATCACAGCCTCATCCAGGTTTCTAGCACATGTTGTAGATTGAGTGTTCTGTGAAGCCCAAGAGGCATGAACTGAACAGGACATTGAGCCAAAAATCCTCATGCTTTATTGAAAACATTTCCTGGTCTTGGAAATGTGTCCTAAGAGGAATTCCTATCATTTCTAGAAAAGCCAGGCAAACTAATATGTTCTGAGAACCTAGTGGCCTTCCCTCTCCCCTTTTAACAAGAAAGACAAAGTAACCAGTCCAGGCAGTACATATTTGAGAATAAATTGCTTTCAGAATTTAAACAAGAAGATACAAAGTCCTATAAAATATCCTAGAATATTCTGAATTTTCATTTATATAGGTTGACATATACATATTTATGTAGTTAATACAGCACAGACTGGGAAGCAAAAAATTCTAGATTCTAAACAATGCTCCCCTTCTAAAGGAAGGCTGCCAAATGATCTCCGAGGTGTCTCCAAATTCTAAATTATATTATTTCATTTTATTTTTATAAAATCTATTGAAGTGTATTTTAGGAATGGTAAACTGCATACATTTAAAGTGTACCATTAGATGAATTTTGACAAAGGCACACACCCATGAAACCACCAACACACTCAAAAAGCAGAGTATTTCCATGACCCCCAAACAATTCCCAATGCCCCTTTGTAGTCGATCCCTTTCTCTACCTCCAACCCAGCCAACCACTGATCTGTTTTCTGTCAATATAAGGGAGTTTGTATTTATGGAAATGGAATTATGTAGTCAGTACTCTTTTATGTATGGCTTTGTTCACTCAGTGTAATGATTTTTGAGTTTGGAGCTATTTTGAATAAAACTGTTATAGACATGTACATACAAGTCTTTGTTTGTTTTTCCTGGGTAAATACTTAAGAGTGAATGGATGGGTCATATGTTAGTCATATATTTAAGATTTTAAGAAATCCAAAATTGTTTTCCAGGGTGGTTATCTAACTTTACATTTCCAATATTGGTAATTTTATATTCCACATCTTCACCAACACTTAGTATGGTTAGTCTTTTCAATTTCAGCTGTTCTAATGTGTGTGTAGCTCTATCTCACTTCTATTTGCATTTTCCTGATGACTAATGTCAAGCCTCTTCTCATGCACTTATGATGATTACTTTATCTTCTTTTGTGAGGTGTCAATGAAATTATTTTAATCACATGTATAAGTTTTTTTTCTGTTTTTATTGTTGAGTTGTAAAAGTTATTAATGTATTTTGGTTATGAGTCTTTTGACAGATATAGATATTGCAAATATTTTTCCCAATCTATGTCATGATTTTATTTTCTTAGCCATGTCTTTTGAAGAGAAAAACAAGATTTAATGATAAAGCTAAATTTAATGTATTTTTTTTTGTCTGGTTTATGCTTTTTGCTCCCCCAAATGGCAAAGATTTTCTCCTTTTTTCTTTAAAAGTTTATTATTTAACTTTTTATTTTGAGATAATATTAGACAGCCAGAAAAGTTTTCCAAGTAGTATCTAGAGCTCCCAAAGACCCTTCACAGAGCTTCCCTTAATTTTAGCATCTTTTATATTCAGATTAGAATTATCAAAACTAAGATGATAAGATTTGTAAAATACTATTAACTAAACTGGAGGCTTTATTTGTATCTCATCAGTTTTTACACTAATGGCATTTTTCTTTTTTAAAATGAAGAATAGTTAATAGTTTTAATTGTACAACATAGTGATTCAAAATTTTTATATACTCCATTTAAATTTATTATAAAATATTAGCTATGTTCCCTGTGCTGCACAATACATCCTTGTAGCTTATTTATTTTATACATAGTAGTTTGTATCTCTTAATCCCCTACCCCTATCTTGCCCCTCCCCATTTCACTCTCCAAGAGTCATTAAGTAACATTGTGTGTTGGTATGTCTGTGTGTATGTGTATGTATATGTGTTTTCTCCAGAGTATATAGTTGTTATCTGCTGAAGGGTCCATCTATTGTGGCCTTTTCTACCATACTAAAAGCAGAAATGCCCCACATTCTATTATTTAATATAGCAATAAATGTGTGTGTGCTTTTGCCTAACTAAACTGTTGCAAATGATTATTACTTCTCTTTATTTATTTTCCTATAATATTAACATTTAATTTAAACCAGGTGTTGTTTTCATGATATGTAGAGTACTCACAGCTTAACAAGTGTTTTCACTGACACCATTTTTGCTGTTCTCAAATAACCCATGGAAAAGAGTAGATATTATTTTTAACAAGATAGGGAAAAGAAAACTGGGATTCCAAAGATTAGAAGATACCAAAAATCACACATGATAGGGATTTAGGTGTGTGTGGAGAGAGAGAAAACTGTCTGTTTTGAAAGCAAATCTTAAGGATAATTGAATCTAAGCATTTCCTATAAAAGACTGGAGTTGATCTCTTTGATGACTTTCAAAGCTTGCAAAACTATAATGGTTAACGACGGAGCCAGAACGTCTTCTTGGTCTCAAGGATCACACTAGTAGGAAAGTGGGCATAAAAAAGCCAGTGTCTGTACTATAGAAAGAAGAACTTCTAGCAAAAGTGCCATACAAAAATGACAAACTAAAGAATTGTATGTTCTCTATTAATTTAGAGGTATTTAAGCAGAGACTGAACTTGTCAGGGAAACTGTTGGGTATATTAAGTATTTGATGGGTAATTAAACTAGATAACCATGAAGGTTCCTTGCAGACCAGAGCATTCACGATTTGACAATTCAGTGGCCATTATCATTGCATCTCAAAGTGCCATTTTTAAATTCTGACTCTATGACCTTGACGCATATGGGTGTATGTCCCAAAGAAATAATTTTTTTGAATTGAGGGATTAATGTTCTCAGCGTGTGGTACTTGCAGAGCTATTGATGCTGCCTAAGAAAATATTTTAGAATTCCTGTCCATAACAGACATAAATTTCACATGATGAAATCATTTTCATAAAGTTGTCATTTACTGTTCTTCACAAAAAAATTAAAGTTATGTTCTTATTATACTTAAAATCAATTGCTATATTAAACAATCAGAAGAATTCCCTTCTTTAGACCAAACGCAAAGACATACATATGCAGAAATAAAGATTGTGGGTTAAAATTTTTCCTTGGAAAAATATTTCTTTGAATTTATTAATATAAATGTAGTTTGAATTTAAAATTTTTAGTCAAAGAGAAAATGTGAAAATTGTGACTTCCTTGTATTGTTCTATAATTCAGCTTAATGTACTCATGAGCCACTTCCTCTTTTTCAGTAGGACAATGGCTCTCAAAGTGTGGTTGAAGGACCCCCTAGAAGTTCCCAAGACCATTTCAAGCGTTCTTCTAAGCTACACTACTTCCATGATATATAATATGAAGACATTTTTGCCCTTTTACTTTCACTCATGAATAAGTGTACAGTACACTTTTCCAGAAACTACATGTTAAGCAGAACATGTGCTTTTACTGTTAATGGAATATGTGCTTGTGTGGAATAGTCCTCTGTTTTCTGAAATCTATTAATAGCATGTAAATATTTGCATTTTCATCTATTAACTTAATTTTTAATTAGTACTTACACTATTCTATTCCTATCACCAATTATGCTTCTTTTAATCTTTGTAAACGCATTGTCATCCAATAAATCTTACTTTGAAATTCTGAAATTCTCCTTGTACCTACATGGAAACGTGAAAAGAAGTAGAAGTTGTCTGGATGTGTGTAATTTTCAATTTTTAAAAAATGTTCTAATCTTTTAATTATTATCTAAAGATAAACTTACTATTTTAGAATGTAATGGTTTATTTTGAAATAAATATTTATTGGAGTAAATATATATTTGAGGAAAGATTATTGGCTTAAAAAAAGAAGACTCATTTTCTCAACCCACAAGTGCACCATCTACACCTAAAAATGCTGAGAAAAATAAAACTCTCATATTAGAGGGCTATTTGACTAATGGAAGAGAGAACTGCTCTCTAAAGAACCTGGGTGACACTGTAACCAAGAAATAAAACAATAACAAAATGCTACTTTCCTCACTTTATATGGATGATGCCTTAGAGGACTGGGACGGGGAGGGTGGGGGGGAGTCGAGAGAGGGAGGGAATACGGGGATATGCGTATAAAAACAGATGATTGAACTTGGTGTACCCCCAAAAAATAATAAATAAATAAACACAATTAAAAAAATAAATGCTAATAATTTTCTTTATTGTGTCTTTTGAAACAGAATATTTTAAAACAGTTTTGCAGTGCCAGTTAAATTGCAATGTCATTTGAGACCAAGCATTCAAAAGTTTAAAAAATAAATAATTAAATATTTAAAACATATTTGGGCTAAAGTCTTTAGCAGACAAAACTATTTGTTGCAGTTTTTTCAAACTAGAATTGCAGAAGCCACTGAAACATCTTATAGGGAATGTCAACATATTTCATTGGCTAGAGGAGAATACATGATAGCTGGGGTTTAATAAAGCTTTGGACCATTGACATTGCTCAAAACTTGCTGATGAAAAATAAGCAAAGGCATTCACATTAGTTCCAATTCACATCAGTGTTGGAGTATCTTGTCAAATTAAAGATTTCCTTGCAAACATGGAGATGAGAGAATATCTCATCTGCACAGCTTTACTTTTTCCTTACAAATAGATGAATCTACAGACATGGCTGGACTTATTTGCTTGTATTCACCTGTTATGGGTACCAAATAAGCAACCAGGAAGAGCTTGTTTTATGTGAATTTTTGGCACCAAGCACAAGTGGCACTGAAATATTCAAAGTGTTGAGTAATGTTTTTTTAATTTCATGAGTTTTGGGGCCTCATGGAAGAACTGTGTTGACCTTTGCAATGACGGTGCAAAAGCAATGATGGGTAAAATTGCTAATATCTTAGCACAAATCAAGGTAGTGGAACCCAACTGCACTACTGGCCATTGTATTCTTCATTGACGGGCTCTTGCAAGTAAAATAATAATAATAATGCCAATGTCAATTAGGACTATCTGGTTTCTTGGCTCTCTCTGAACACTTGGGATAATGGAATCTGGTGCTTGCTCTCTCCCTTGGATCATTCAGGGGAGGCTTAATGGATTTTGTTTGAGAGTGGTTTCAAGTTGGGAAGAAGAAGGATTCAGGAATGAGTGAGCATGCTGCTGTCTTTCCAGAATTCCTCTTTGTAGTTAACTGATAAAAAAAATGAATGACTAAATCCATTCATCTTTTCCTAGATGGCTAATTTATTAAAAAATTTTCCCACAGAATTCTTTGCTTTTATTCACAATTATAGTTCTAGGTTTGCAGACTTCCTTTCTGCTCTTACTTGTTTGTTTGTTGTTTTTTTGATTCTTAAAATTTATTTACTGTCAAAAATAGTTTACTTATTGTTGTCTCTCTCCCACTATTATATAAGGCCCATGAGGATGGAGTTAATGTTTATGTTCTATTTGTTATCCCAGTGCTAGAATAATGACAGGTACATAGTGGGTACTCAACAGATAAGAACAAAATGAGTTATTTTTATTTTTATGTTCAACTTAAATTGTCTGAATTTTGTGAGATTTTTTGTGAACTATGCTTCAAATAAATTATCCCTAACAACAACAAAAGTCTATCCAATTATACTTACCATTACTTAAAAACAAACAAACAAAATTTGCTTTCTATACATAGCACGAATCTTTCAAAGCTTCCTTTCTGTTTTATTATTCTCTTTTCTGACTTGAGATTTTTTTTTGCATTTAATTGTGATATCTCACTGTTTATTCTCTCCAAATTCTCTCTAAATATCTCTGATATTTTTGCTTATTTACCTCTTTCAGACTTATTTAATAATAAATACATGTTCTTAAATATAGGGCTCTATCTAATGGGTTTAAATCACATAAATTCATGTTTATAGCATACATGAATAACCCAAAGATATTAACAATCAGAAATGTCACTATATTTGTTATTCACTGACATTTTCTGGTGGCCAGTGCCTTGCTCCCTTCTGCTCAGGATATTAAAACTAGATCCAGCCTCACCCTGACTAGTCCTATACAACTGCAAGTCAGCTTGGACCTGATTAAAAGCTCTTTCCCTTTTAGTTAAAGACTTTGAAAAGTCTCTTCCCAGTTTGTGGTTAGGTGTACTTTTCACGTGTATTATCTTTTTCACTCTAGCACATCCACAGGAACATCAGAAAACAGTTAATCTGTTCCCTCTTGCATCTGGCTATCCACCTTACTCACCATCTGGCTGTCTTCCTGATTCCTAGTTCTTAACAGAATCTCCAGATGGATTTGAAGACCGGTTTAGAATCACTTTGTTGATGAAAACAGTTCCTCTCCTTGTCTTGTGTCAACCAACCCTTCCTGCCTTGTTTTATATACACCCTCTTGATCCACAGTTCTGAGAACTACAAATATACACCTACGCTTACACAATCATACAAATACTAAATGATACCACCGCCAACAAGCACAAAGATCAAACATGAGCACTCAGGTTGGCTTCTTTGTATAGTGATGCCAGTGTAGATCACACTGGAGAGGGCTAATTTGGCTGGCGATGCACTTGAAGGGCACAGGTGATTTTGCCCTTCCACATTCACGACACAGCACATTGCGCTGCACCCATATGGCTACACTGGTTGATGTAATTTCCCATGTAGTTGTTTATCTCTTATTACCATCATCTTCATCAGCACCATCATCATCACTATTTACAGCTACACCTATTTGTTATTTCTCTGCATTATAAACACAGCATGAATTTCACTGTCTCATTAAATCAAATGCTCTAGAATATTGAGTATACCTACACTTGCCAAATCCAACATTATTTTCCAAGCCACCGAATTTGTTTCCATTTTAAAGAAGGGAATTCTGATGTTCAGAGCAGAAAAGTAATTTTTCCCTAGTGGCTCATTGTGTGTCAATGATGGAGCTGGTAATAAAACCTTAGTTGTCTGAATCTCCAACTCAGTGCTCAATTGAAATTGCATTCTTCACTCAATGAAAGCTAAATGAGAAAATAAAAGTTATGCACTGATTCCACAGGATACATTGTGCCAGACTAATGTCACCCATTTCACTCCTTTCAACCCAAGCATACTTCAAGTACCATTTACTAAATGACCTGTGAAGGTCATTTCATGCAACGGTGCAATGTTTGAAGTTTCTGAGTTATTCATATTTTGAAATATTAACAATATATATTTTGTGAGCTTTCTCCCTTCTCATAAAATTAATAGACCACTTACCTGCACTAGTCTCCTAAGGTTATGGACTTATTCACTCAAATGAATAATGAAAATAAGTACTGTACTAAGTAATGAAGAACTTTTTAAAAAAGCTCCCTGACATTTGCCAGGCAATACCATTATAATTTAACATATGCTATCTCCTCTGAACGCCTTAAAAACAGTAAGATTGGTATTATATTATTATTACTTTACTAGACATAAAGAGAAAGCTTTGAGCATTCAATTCATGCAATTAATTAACAACCAAGTTCAAATTTCATTCTTCAGGTCAACTTCTCCTGCACTGAAAATAAGGCATTATTTTAAAACCAATCATCTTCAAACTAATAATAAATATGAAACTGAAGTTAAGAAAGAGAAACTATCATCCTCAATATCTGTGTGATCTAAAATACTTTACTAGAGACACAATAAAGTGGGTGTAATTTGTAGTCCACATGCTAAACAGGTGTGCTATTTGTCACCACAATAAAAAGGAACATATAATTATTTAAGAGAATCCCAACCACTTTGAGAGAATTTAACAAATGCTTTTTAAAACTTTTACCTTATTTTAATAGATGTAATATTTAACTACCAAAAACCAAAAGATGCCTTGTGAATCACCATATAAAATAGATGTTCAGCTAGGCAGAGAATCTCCTCAGTATATTACTTTTCTTTGGTTAAATATTCATGAAGACAATCATTATCTATAGAAACCATCATAAAAAAGATTGAGTAACATGACTATTGAAACATTTAAAAGTAACTCAAAAAGCTTTCATGCTAAGGAATCAGAAATCTTAAGAATAGAGTGGAAACGTTAAATAAAACTCAAAACCAGATACCCATATTTTTGGGTATTCCACATGGGGCTTTGTCTTTCATTCTTTCCTATAAAAGGTTTTTGTATAACAACACAGACAATATATATATGAAATGGATGGCTAAACTATTAAATGACAAAATTGAATTCAGGAGTACTCTGACAGGTGGTGGGTTCAAACAATATAACAGAATAATAGTAAGAAAAGTCCTGATTTGGGAGCAAAAGAAACCAATCGTGTAAGTATGACATGGGGTGGACCTGGCTTGACAACAGTTCAAGTAAAAAAATTCAGATTTGTCCTGATTGGGACTGACATATGCAGACTACTATATATAAAATAGATAATTAATAAAGACCTACTGTACAGCACAGAGGACTCTACTCGATACTCTGTAATGACCTATATGGGAAAAGAATCTCAAAGAGTGGAAATATATATAACTGATTCACTTTGCTATACAACAGAAACCAGCACTATACTGTAAACCAACTATATACAATAAAGGTTTTTTAAAAAGACCAATAGGAAAGCAAAAAAAAAAAAAAAATTCCGATTTATCTGACCACAATTGTATAGAAATCAAAAAAGTGCCTTGGGTTAAAAATGCTCTATTTGTATGCATCATCAGACTTTTACTTTTGCATTATTCACAACAAAAAAAGAAGACAACATAAATATAACTTTAGGGAAATAAATTACTATACATCAAGAGCCAAAGGGTGTCTATAACACAGCCCAGAAAAAGACTTTTTAATCACATTAAAATGTTATATAAACAGAAGGATATATGTTTGATATTCAGCATGATTTTAGCTAACATAGAAACTTTTTTAGAAATCATACTAAAAGGAAATATATCAAACATTTAAAAGTGGTTTCCCCACAGTATCTCAGATCAGGGAGTATCTTTAATTTCTTTTTAATTTTTTTTAACTTTCATAATATACTTCAAAAAAACCCATCACTTTTAGAATCAAAATATTGTTTTAAATAAACTAATCAACCTTTGAACGGGTTTTGCCTTATTAATATTTAATAGAATCTATCAATGATTGTGGGAAGATAAACTAGTTTTAAAATCTCTGCAGAAAAAACCTCATTATGTAAATGACTTGCCATGAGATAAGTAAGAAACAGCTATCTTCATTATTATAAAACATCTGTATACACAGCACTTTTTTTCTACCATCTTCTTTTATCACCTATCCCTTTTCAAATCACTCAGCCCTTTTTCTCAAACAATATCTGGACAATCGTTTCCTAATTCTCCATCCCTCCTTTCAATGGGAGAGACCTGTAATCAGGCAGGCAATGGGAGAATCTTCAGTGGGTCTGCTGAGTGAAAGGTGCAGACAGAGAAGAGGCTGTATTGCTCCCAGGGTTGGGTGAGTAGGTCCAGTTGAGGTGATCAAGAGAGAACTTTGAGCAGCCTATGGTAACATCCAAACCTTGGGCATCAGAATTGGGCATTAAACCCCAAAATAATGAAGGAGGAGGACCAAAGACCCACCTCATTTACATCGCAAGTTGGTTTTAAGTCAGCTTTGTGAAGTGCTGATTTAACAATATGTGCACTAAGAAGGGGCCAATATTTAAACAAAACTTAACAATTACCTCCAGTTCTCAGACCCATAAAAAAGTGTTTACTGACTGATAGATGCAGAGCAAAAAGGTATTTCTAAGGAGTGGTAGGCAAGCTCAAGGGACAAAGGAGTGTTATAGTTTACATTTGTGGATACATGGATGCTATCAATAAATTAGATTATATGTATTTTTTGAATCATATATATGAGGAAGAATTTCAGTTGATTTGATGCCATGAATATTTCTAAGACACACAAATTTAAAACTGACATAAAACACAACAGCAGGAATTTTTAACTTATGGGTTTTAAAGCGTTATGAAGTATGTAATAAATCCAATCATCTGGCAACATTAGGGCTGAAATTCAGTTTCTGCATTATCAACATACAACTTAAAGATTTATGTCCAGATATAGAATAAAACTCCAAAACTTTAGAAGGTATGCCTGTTAAATGAGGTAGACATTTACAACTGGAGGAAAGAAATCATCATGTAATTACATTTTAAAATGCATAGCTTATTTTATCATATGCTAAAAATTAGTTTCTAAATTATTGAAAAAGTATACACAGAAGATTTTATTTTATATATCCCTCAAATATATCCTATGTCTGATAGCAATGGCTCTTTTTCATAAAAATCATGAGACTCAATGCTTTCCTGTATATATTCAATCTTGCTTTCTAAATCCAAACAAATTTGTCCAAGTTCTTCAAATTTTTATTAGTAGAAAATTAATATACATATGGAAAAATCTAAATAGTGTATAAAATAAATTAATTTATTTCTACTTTTTCCTATGGGGCCTATCTCAGTCAAATATTAATAATTATTGAAAGACCTATTCCATTGATTTTCTGCCTTTTTCCAAAAATTCTCAACCATGACTTAGATCTTCATTACAGAATAATAAATAGAACCTCTAGGGGAGACTCACTGAAATGAGGTAAAAATGATAGGAGATTGGGGTAAAAGGATCTGAAAGTCCATAATGTTCTCAAACTCAATGATCCCATTTTAGCTTTCACATGTGAAGTGGAGCACAATAGCTAGTTGGCATCCCCTAGAATTATAGAAGTAGATAAAAGTCTCAAATTCTCCCTGAATAGACATTTTCTGGGTCCTAATCTAATCTAAAAAAGAATAAAATAGTCTCACCTTTCTGGCTCTATATTTCACCTTGTCATCTAAGTCACTTTTTGGTTTACCACCAACTCAGAAGACATAATCTCCCATAGTGGTATAGGGTTAAAAGTAAAAACGTGGATTCTGAAGCCAAACTGTCCAGGTTCACAACCCAGCCCTGCCACCTGTTAGTTGTGCCCCTTGGGCGACTTGCTTAGCTATTCTGTGACATAGTGCTATTTAAAATGTAGATAATAATATTACTTATTTCATAGAGCTATTGTGAGAATCAAAAAAAATTATTACACATTTGAAACTTGCCTGATACACAGTAGATGCTCTATGTGTGTTTGCTAATATTACTGTATCCTACCCTTTAATTAAGTTATCTGAAAATAGAAAAATTGAGTAGATGAGTATGAATTTATAACTAACTCATAACCTTCTCTTCTCTCTACAGCTCTTCTCAGCAAAGATATACTTTAGTAATATTATAACAGAGTATAAATGTTAAACTAAAATTAATTTTACCTTTCTCTGTTAGCATTTTAAAGAATCATTCTGCTCATTTTGATGAAAAGGGAATATTTTTCCAGGAGTGGCTAAAAATAGATTTCCTCTTTTCCAAAAAGAAAAGATTGGACAATTGTAGTTTACAAAAACTAGTCCTATCTCTTTAAGTAAAGGAAAAAAAGAATTTTCTTTAGATTATGGTGTAGAGTCCAGTTATAATGGGTCACTGAGGTTCTATCTGGTAGACCACCAAATGCTTCTGTGTGGGAAATAAAAGAATATGGATTTGATGGGCATCTTAAAATTGGTAGAGCATGGGAGGTTGGAGAGACTTGTGTAGACAAGAGAAGTAGCAGATTGGAGAGAAGGATTATGGAAAACTCAGAAGGATAATCCAAGAGTCCTTTCTGGAAAGGATCAATCAAGTGGGCAAAGAACATTACAAGGATATTACTTCACTGTCCATGAGACATGTTGGAAGAGACTATTTGATAGCTAATGTCTTTGTATAAATTATATGGAAACTTTATAATGGCCTTCATAATGTGAAACATCTATTTCCTCCTTCTTCAATCAAAAGTAGCCTGATTTACCCTTGGAGAAGTTTACTTCTACCAACAGTGTAGTAGCAATGCCATTGAAGACTCAATCCAATCAATTCATCTCATCACCCTTGATATTCAATTTAAGGGTAAACCCATAAGACAGTTCAAGGCAGGGAGAACACAGGTAAGTAGACATTTTCTTCCTCAGCATGAATTGCTGAGATAATATGAGAGATAGAATTGCAGTCTTCATAGAAGAAGATCCTGGGGCTACCATGTAGAATAGAAAATGAACACTAGTGCCATGGAAGATGGAGCAAAAGACAAGAAAAAAATTAGATGACTAGTGACTTACTCACGGTGCCAAGTCACATTAGCATCCTTTATCTGGATTTCTGTGTTATAAAGTCAATAAATTCATTTGTGGTTGTTGAGTATACCAGTTCATGTTGAGGTTTGTTGTTTGCAACTAAAATAGTCCTAACCAATACAAATTTCACATCTATATAATCGGTTTGCATAACTTGACTAACAAGTGTTTAGGCATGTAGGAATTTTGTCTATTGTGAACCATGTATCCAGTTAGCTGACACCTCTGCTGAAGTATGTCAAAGGTGCTCAATCTACCCCTCTCTGGCAGTCCCTTAAGAACCTTTGTGAAGCTGAATAAAGCCTACTCGATTAACCAACACTGGACAAGGAGAACTGAAAAACATTACTAGAAAACATTTTTTTCAGTCATTTGTAAGCATCATAATTTCTTCGCTAATAGTCATAGCAAAAACATAACAGCTCTGACTGTATATACTAATTTAAAGACAGCACTTCACAAGTCAAACACACACACACATACACAGGCACATTAAAGTATTCTATTGTGTTAAAAAAAAGGCACACAAGTGACATATGCTCCAATGACCATCCACAAATCTTAGTCAGACGTGGCCATATCAGTCTTTTCCCTGTATTACTTGGAATATAAATCACTTTTTGTTTCCCAGAATGATAGGAAAAATTGAAGTCAGTAGCAAAATTCCATCTGTTTGGCCATTTGAGAGCTATTAGCTCACAAGATAGCCTCTCCCAAAGGACTCATATTCATATTCCAAAAGATGAATTTGAAATTCATTATTTAATATTTAAAATAATTCTCTGAAATTCAGGATACCAAAAATGGTTTCCTAAAATGCCAAATTGTTATAGTAGTTAATATAAGAGCCTCAGTAGATACACATGTTCTTTCCTTCTTAACAGCTTAGTGTATTGAAAGAATATATTAAAACACCTCATGACATTTGGAACAATATTTGCAGAACCATGACAAAAAAACAAATCTCCAGTCTTTAAAGAGTTCTAGGACTTTTAAAATTTACATTTTTCATACCACATAGAATTTCCACAGGTTAAATTCTGTGTGTGTTGTTGCTGTTGTCATTGCTTTTGTTGTTTTTTTATTCATTGTTATTTCTTCTTCTAGTCTATAAACTACTAAAGGGCAGGGACAAATCTGTTAGATTGACAAATAGGAGGTTCTCAAAATCTATCTGGTGAATGTATAGATGAATAAATTAATGAATAACTAAATGAATGGATAGGTGAATGAAAGTCATCCTATATTCTGCATTAATCTAAAAATAAAGGCAAATGCTTCAATGACATTAGTGTGTTCATATCCTTGTTGAGTAATCTCCATTTATTTACTGGACAAATATTTATTGAGCACCTACTCTGTCCAACAGAATAGTGATGTGCAGACCACCACAGCAGCATGGTCATTGGCAACTCATGCTTTTCTGAGAGAAAATCAGACTTCAGAACCACCTACAAATGAGCTTAAGGGTTATGCTAAAAATAAACAAGGCTAACTGCTCCAGTTTGCCTGGATCTGAGATGGTTCCTGGGACTTGGATTTTTAATACTAACTCTGGGAAAGTCCTGTCAAAGGAAAAATGCATCAAATGGAATTAAGCAATCAAAGAACACCACCTTATTCAAGACTATTGCAATAGGAGAGAGAATTTGAACTCAACTCCACTGAAACAAAGGTGGAAGGGTTTTAAGCTCTAGGGTGAGTTAGTGGAAAAGTACTGGGGAATATTAGTGGGGAGATTGACTAATAGGGTTAGGCCATTTGTGTTTGTTAATTGTTGTTTGTTGAAGTTATGCTCCTACCTCCCAGAGAAACTGGGAGATAGCATGATATCTTTCATGATGATTATATACCAAAGAGATGACTCCCAGGTCCCCCAGAAAGACATTCCTGGGTTGTGAAACTGCCAATTAGCTGTGAGAACATTTACATCTAAAAGGGGCAGAAAATAATTTACAATTCTAAGTTATATGAAGTAAATGCTCTAAGAAAAGGGAGGTCAGTGTCCAAGGGTCAGGAAAAAACATCCTAAAGTTCGGTCAAGCTGAGGAGAATGCTAAGGCCCTAGTGATCAGTCTCAAGAAAACTGAGAGAGTTGATCACCCACTGAGTTTATTGCACAGAATTTCACTAAAACTTTTCTATAAGCTGAAATTTGGAATATTCACATTTAGCAAATTTTCTTGTAAATCTATGACTTCATCAGCTTTCACAGGCCTACCAAGAAAGTGATTTTTTTTTTTAACTTGGAAGATAGCTATCTCAAAATGCAATAATGATTTTTGTTTCCATGAAACAGTTTTTAGAAACACATATTTTTGGAGATTTTATTGGATTGTACGAAAATGAAGACTTCATATTCAGTGAAAAACTTTAGACAAATCGCCAAAAAAATCATTCAAAGAATGAATGTCTATTCCATGATGCTTCTGCTGTACCAGAACTCTTAGAACATCCCATAAAGGCTTTAATTTATTGTCACATATTCCACTAACTTATCTTAAGCCTCACAATTATTTTAGACACTGAGTAAAATCGATGACTCAAGTTGTGCTTCTTTTGAAACCTTGAATTATGAGTTCTGCCACATTGTCAACTCTGATCATTTAAACTCTGATGATAAGTTCATGATAATTTGTATGTGGCTTGACATAGAAGCTCTGTTGAAAGGAGTATTTTTGCTGTAATGAGAAATAAATCTTATAAGTTTCCAAATTAAGGTTTCATGTAATAATTAAGGTTTTATGTAATAATTAAGGTTTTATGTAATAATACACTGTATTGTGAACTGTATTGTCCATTTCCTATATTTTTAGTTTTTAGGAAAGTTCTGAGTCCATATGGTGAAGGTGTTAGATTCTAGAAATGCACTGAACCAAACACCGTAGTAGAGACAAAAAGGAAACCCTTTTTCCAATGCCTGGGGCCAATTCATTGTTGGCTTGAGCCAAAAGAGTGAAATGAGAAAGAACCTAGATATTTTTGTAAAGGACCAAATAATAAATTATCGAAGTCAAAATGAGGTCAACGACCTTCAGCATTTGCCATATTAAAAGAAAGACCATCACTTCATCTGTAGCCTAACACCACATTAATTTTCTTCAGGAAGTAAAAGAATGAATTTGTAATTCCAGGAGGGTTTTTATTTTCCTGCCAATGCCAGGAATTCTGCTTCTCTGTGATATGTGTGTGTGTGTGTGTGTGTGTGAGACAGTAACACTTCTGTGAAACTATCCAGACTAAATAAAATTAGGAAAAGGTCATGACTTAGGTGTGTTTTATTGCGATTTGAGGGAAAAACAGAAACCTGAGTATCTGTAACAAATAAAAAGAATACATCTAAATTGTGAATCAACTTTGGTAAATATTTAAGAAAGAAAATGTCATGTTGAAAATCAAGACTCAAATGAGAAGCTTGTTTTTAAAAATTATGCATTATACACTCATTCAAAAAAATATCTACTGACCCTCTTCTAAGTGCCCAGGCATTATGATAGGTATTATAAAGGTAGGAATGGTCTCTGAGGAAGTAATAGTTAATCAATAGACTCACACAGGTATAATCACTCCAATACAATAGAAACCTAGATTTTGTTCTTGTAACATGGGACCAAGTGGATTTGTCAGAGGAAGAGCTCTCTTCCACGCCATTTTTCTGAACTAAATTACTAAATTAAAAGATGCTCTGCCATCTTCAATATATGGCTTCTGGTTGGCTGAAATGGGGAGAAAATGGTGAAGTACAAGGACATTTAAGAGACCTGGCTTGGAAGTGAGCCAAATCTCATTTATGCAGGGTGACTTGCATTGAATAGAACTAGTCACAGAATCCCAGCTAAATGCAAGAAAACCTGGGAAATTCTGTCTTATGCTTCCCATATAACTTTCATAATATTAAAAAAGGAAATGTGTTTTTAGTGGACAGTCAGCCATTGCTTCCACAATCTATCTCTCTCACTGTCAAATATTACTCTACACCCCATACCTAAGAAGTCAAATCAAAATCCAACCCACTTGCTTCATGCAGTACAAAGTCCAGGATATGTAAATGCTGTACTGTCTTCTTCATCTTTTCCAAGAGGTGGATTCTTATAATTTAATGATCCACACACGGAAAGGCCAATTATGTGCATTTTGCAACTTCACATGCCTATTTTATAAAATGCAGCAAGGACAGCAATAAAAGCTACCATTCAAAATGTTGAAGGATACAAGATGTACAGCAATCACTCATCTATAACAATCATAGCATCCTAATTGGCAATTATCATGGAAGTCTCTACCCTAGCGTGACAGAAGGTCCTTCATTGACCTAATAACTATTATCTTAAAGAAACTCTGTAGTTCATCTATTATCCTCCAAAACCACATCTTAAGGGGGTTTTCAGAGAGTATGTCTTCCTTGAGGGCTGTATAGATTTTACAACTCCCTACTTGTTACGTATATAGATTAGATAGCTAAGAAGTTGCTATAAAGCTTGACTATTCAAAGACTCCTTTAGTGAAGGCTCACATCTCTTTGGAAACATCAGCTTTCAAAAACAGTAAGCTTCTAATTTACTTGCCTTCAGTCAGCACCAGGTGCCGGTGACTACAACTTACAGTTTCTCCTAGACATATTTCTCATGTTGGATTTATTCCCTTGCTTCCATGCCCTTAGGTCTCTCTACATAGCAGCTACCTTGAGGCCATATGAAGTGACACACTTAAAGGGAAGGGAAGAATTTTTAATTTAAACTTTTCAAAGCTGAGTTTCTCTGTTTAACGAGAACACTGATGAACCTTTGTTACTTATGCTCTTTTTAAGTTTCGTTTCCTACAGTTTAAGTTTCAAAACTCTTCGCCCTTTTGTTTCTGCTCCTGAATCAGTAAATTCTTGACCAAGATCATTATTTTGTGTAATATCTTCCTAAATAAAGTAAATAACAAGCTACTCAAGCTACTAACATTCTGCTCTCCAACCTCTTCTAGGGCTATGAACTTCGTAGGCACTTACTCTGCCTACTTAGTTGTTGAAGGCAATATTTCTTCTTATTAGTAAGGTTAGACTAACTACCATAAAGATTAGAATCCAAAATGTAAACTGGTATAAATATAATTGAAAGTTACTTTTATTCCTGTAAAAGTATTGGGTAGGTGAACAGGTTAAAGGGATCATACTTGTCCACACAATTATTTAAACATTTTCTGATGGAGCCACGGACATTGTCAACATATTGCTTTCAAGAGCATTTGAGGGTTACCCTAATTCAAGCCATATAAAAGTTCAGAGAAAAGAGAGGAGCACTGAGGAGGATTTTAGCTGCTAAACCTTGATATACCACATGGCATGTCCACTCATATTCCCTTGGCCAGAACTAGTCACATGCTTCTACTTAGCTATTAGGGAGATGGGAAATGCACTGCTTCCCTTTGAAAACTCTGTGTTTTGGAAGAGAGAACACATTTTTTGGTTGGTGGATAATTAGTCAAATCTGCTGCAAGTTGTGATTTTATAGGTGAGAAGCAGAAGAAATTTTGGGGTGGTTGGGTTGGCCTGGTTCTCATTTGAAGGGACATTTTGGGCAAAACAAATTGATGGAAGATGCCTTAAAGTGGAAAGACCTTGTTCTGCTGTTGTTTTCAACATCTCAGTGTAGGCCACTGAAGAAAGGATGGTGAGGAAAGTGGAAAAGGTGGTGCTATAGAGGTAGTCTGGAGAAAAATGAAGCAAGGAGAGTTAATACATTTGAATTGTGCTCTAAATGTGATAATTTAGAATGTATTTTAAGTAGAAGAATAAATTATTAAATATTTTAAAGGCCATATCAGTGTTTTAAAAAAACTCTCTGCTTGCCATATGGAGAATGGGACTAGAAGTAATAGTAGAAGGCATAGACTATCATAGTAATCTTGATAAGACACTAAGGTATGTGAAGAAGAACTGGAGAAGGACCCAGCGCCATATGTATCATCAAACCATTAACTAGGCCCAATATTGTTTACTTGGACAGTCATATCTCTGGGAGATGTGAGACATTGCTATCTAAAAACACAGGATGCTTACTGACCTAAATGAAAACCCTAAAAGCAAGGATCTCATTTGAACAAAGAACAGAACTTGTATGTTCTCTTACTCTTTCCACATATACCAGATATATTTCTTCCCTTTGATTATCCTTTATTTCTTCATATCAAAGATCTGCTCCCTAATTATTTAAACATTTCATGATGAAAATGTATATGTATATTTTTCTTAATGGAATTTCCCTACACAGGGATTAGAGATCTCATGGAGAGTGTAGGGAAACAAATATTTTCATGTTTTTGTATGGTTAGGGCATTCAGAAAAAATAAACTACAAGCTGGATTGAAGGATAAGTCTTGAAAGGTAAGAGATGACTGAAATGTGAGAGCTTTCAGAGAGATTTAAAGGATTTACCTCCGTAGTATTTGTTTACATTTCAAAGGATGAAAACCAGAGCTGTCCTTTAACTTTCCGAAGGATTTTAAACCATTAGGGGAACAAAGATTTCTCTCGCAGGAACAGAGGAGGACTGTATAACCTATATAAATTCCCACATTCATAGTTTTGAGCTTTCTCTCCTATAGTACAAAAGAATCCTTTGCATGTATATGGTCATTTGGCCCATGATTGTACTATCCTGAAGAGGGAATAATAGGACATGGAGAACTAACACAGTTATTGCTCTAAGTGATAAAACTCTGTCTCTGATCCAGAACCCTGGTGTTGGCTTTCAGGATCATATAAATAAAAATACATGTTAAAAATGTATCAGATTGATCAAAGGTAATCCATTCAAAGAATATGTACTACAGATGGATGGAAAATCACTGAAGGAGGAATAAACATGGGAGAGTGGTGTGCACCTCTAAGAATAGCATCCAGGGAAATAAAGCTCGGAACAAACTGAGATTCATAAAAAATAATAAGAACAATATAAAAGGATTTGTAGATATTCTTTAAGCAAGAAGATTGGCAATGAAGGGGAAGAGGCTGTTAAGAAAAGACGCAGAGTAGTCTGTTAATAAGGAAAATAAAATAAATTATAGTAAAACATTTTTTTTCCACTAAAACAAATTACCATAAACCAGATTCATTCACTGCTTGATTAGGGTAATAAATTAGATATAATGGAATTCATTTAGGCAAGGTATGTTGACTGTTAGTTACAGTAGTTTTATAAAATGTTTTAAAAAGGCTAGAATTATAGAGTTATTGGGTGAATGTGTGCCAGATTCTAAAACTTTGCATTGTTTTAATGATTAATAGTGTCTTGTTGATCAGGAGAATGTTAGCCACTGGTGTAATCCTGTTTCACATTTTAATCAAGCTTGGCTAAAAGGTATACGTACTTTTTTGAACAAAAGAATTATGATTCAAAATTATTTAGCTAGGTAAGTCAAAAAGTAGAAAATTAAGTGTAATTGGTAAGTTCGCACTTGGTTTCAGAAGCTAGCTGCAAATTGGGGAACCCAGAATTAACAGAAGTTTAATGTGAACCTATCTTTGGAATTGGAACCCAATATTTGTCATGAAATCTAGATCCTGAGCTAAATTACTGTGCCAGGGGATTCGGTTCCAACATCATCACTTAGTAGCCAACAAGAGTGTAACTGAGAATAGCAGCCAGGCTGTGGCCAAACCCCAGAGCTAAGTAATGGGACCCACTTGAGAACTAAGGACTTTTAGTTCAGAATGCAGAACACTGAGTGGGGGTCTCATCTACATAAAGCAATACTATACTGACATTAGAAGGGTCTGTGTGGGGAAACATAAAAATGAAACATCGAATAATGTGTATTAGTTAATTGTATTATTTGAATATTTACAAAAATAGCATAAATGAGAAAAATCATAGTGATAAAGATCTCAAATGCATTATTTTAATTGCTTGAATTAATTTTAAAAATTAGAAGTATTGCCTTACGGACAACCAGTTTTTGCTATGGGAGAAAATTCTAGATGTTAAAACATCTAGATGTAAGTAACACAGAGGCAATTTTGGAGTAATAAGAGAAAACATTTTCAACTCTGAAAAGAATTTCTTTAAATAATAGAGAATGCCAGTTCCCCAAAAATTGTTCAAGCTAATGCTGGAAAGTCATGTAACTACAGATGGGATTGCTCTGAGATAACCTCCAAGACCTCGTCCAAATACAGTTCATTATTCTATTAAGTCAGGCAAGCCCATGTGGAGAAGAGGTTAGGAATAGAGAAATATCTAAATTTTATGAAATTAGTAAAATTTACAAAAGATAATGTTAGGGTAGAATCTGGAAATCACATCTCTGGGAAGATTTTCAGGAATGCAAGAATCAATGGATCCTAAATAAATTTTGCAAGAAAAGCACTGAAGCTTGAAAAATAAAAAAAATATGTGAAAAGAAAGTAAAATTCCAACTTTAGTGCTTTCCTAGCATTACTGTAGATTCATGGATCGAAATTTTCAAATCACTAATATACTTAAAACATTTGTATCAATAGATCACTGTGAATATCACAAAATACACACAAATGAAACAGATGCTGCACATATATAGGCATGAATATATATATATATACACGCACACACACACACACACACACGGAATATTCCTCTGTCATGAGAAAGTAAGAGATTCTACCATGTGTGACAACATGAATGGACCTTGAGGTGTTGTGCTAAGTGAAGTAAGCCAGCCATAGAAAGACAAATACTGCATAGTATCACTTATATATGGAGTTTTTTAAGTCAAACTCATAGAAACAGAGAGTAGAAAAGTTGCTGCTGCGGGTAGGGTGTGGGGAAATAAAGAGAGGTTGGTAAAAGGGTACAGACTTTCAGCTATAAGGTGAATAAGGTCTGAGGATCTAATGTATAATGTGGTGACTGTAGTTGATAACACCATATAGTACAATTGAAGTTTGCTGAGAAAGTAGAACTTAAAGATTCTCATCAAAAAAAAAAAAAAAAAGATAAGTATGTGAGTTGATGGAAGAGTTAACTAGGTGGAGAGAATCCTTTCACAATGTACACATATATCAAATTACCACGCTTTAAATATCTTACTCTTTAAATGTCTTACAATTTTATATGTCAATTATCCCTCAATAAAGCTGAAATTAGAAAGAAAACAAACAAAAACTGTGGCCTAGAAACCTGAGTATAGTGATCCATCAGCAAACTGGTGGTTACTGAAGCCATAGGAGTGGGTAAGACTGTCCATAAAAATGTAAAGCCTGAAAAGAGGAGACCTGGAGCAAATCCCCGCCACACTCCAACAATTTAAGACACAGGCAGAGGAAACGTCGCCTGGAAAAGAGGTCAAGAATAAATAACCAAAAATTGTCAGAGAATATGAGGGTAGAGGTGGCTGTGGTTGAAAATGTTAAATGATTCGCTTAAAGCCTCTGTATTTGTTTTCTGGGGCTACCATAACAAAATACCACAGGCTGTGTGGCTTCAACAACAGAAGTGTAGTTTCTCACAGTTCTGGAGGCTGGTTGTTCAAGTTCAAGGTGCTGACAGGTTACTTTCTCCCGAGACCTCTCTCTCCTCATCTTGCTGGTGGCTGCCTTGTTGCTGTATCTTCACAACGTCTTTCTTTTATGCACGATCATTCCTGGTGTCTCTTCTTCCTGTCAGGACATAAGTCACTTTAGATTAGGGCCTCATCTTTATGATTTTTTTTAACCTTAATTAACTCTGTAAAGACCCCACTTTGAAATACAGTTACATTGGGAATTAGGGCTTTGCCATATGAATTTGTGAGGGGCCCAGTTCAGTCAACCACAGCTCCCTAGTGGAAATGAGGATGTTGGGATTCGCCCTGACTAGTCACCTCGTGCAGTCTTCTTTCTGTTACAACACACTACTTCCCTATATGACATTTGAATTGGAATTTATTACTAACTCCATCTAGAAAACTGTAAGCTCTCTGTGTAACTTGTTTATTTATATTTATACCCAAGAGTAATTGCCACAGCATCCAATAAATTGATGATTAAAGGATATATATATATGAAGAAAAATCTCTGTCCATCCATTTCAATGTAAGTTAGCCTTTCAATTCGTTATGAATGGCCCTTGCTACTCATCTTCACTGCAGTGCACAGCTTTTATAAACTGTAAATGGATATAAACTAGCAGTCTCTTAGGAGGAATAAAGTCAAAGTGTTTAAGAGGAAAGAAGTCAAATACTAAAAGTGTTTAAGAGGAAAGTGAAATACTAAAACTATAGCTGGTAAAGAAAAGAGGAGAGAAGATATATTTGCAGGTATCATCTCTGATTTACCCATTCTCCTCTCCTTTATTCAGTTTCTCAGTCCTGAAACTGAGAAAAAAAGCAATGCTGGAGATTACATGGAGAAATGATAAGCTAACCTATCAAGGACTGATAGCAAGAGAAGGAGGAGTGGTCCCGCTGTGGAATGCTACAGACTGTAAACAGAAAGCATCCACAGCTGACACCTCGGGGCACAGAGACTGATATAAAAACGCTGAGCAAAATTAAAGTAGTAAAGAAGTCTTTCAGTTTCCTTAGTGGAAATTTCCTTTTTGATTAGCTCTCCAATTTCTTTCATCCTCCACTACCTTTCAGCAATCACTTTAATCAAAAACGGGAAGAAAGGAGCTGAATTCCTTGATGGAGGAAAGAGGTTAAGTGAAGATTTCTAATACAGATGGAGATGAAGGCCAGAGATATCAAGGATGCAGTCAGTGTGTCAGATAATAATAGAAAGCCACATGTAAAGCAGGGCCAGGAAATGACTTGTGTTACAATGTTCAAACAGTCATTTTCTTATTAAGAAACATGGTCTTTACCAGCCACAGGAAAAGGTCCTCACGACTTTTGCCTGCTGGAATGTAGGATACACATTTCATTGGCCTCTGTTCCTGAAATCTGTGGCTTGAAACTTGGAGAGCAGAAAGGTCATTAGATTTAGCTGGCCTAAAATAATGCTCTATGAACCGATTTCGATTGTCAGGTAAAAGCATTGGCTTGGGATCTAAAAACCAGTAATTCTTTGGAATGAGTTAATTGACATCTTTTAAAATGTTAAATTTATTTTAAGCACTTAGGAAAATGCATAGTTTCCATGAATGCGGGACTGTGTTTTAAGAGAAATATTTTATTTTTAGCGTGACGTTGAATGCTAAAAGACATTTTGCATTTCGTATTATTTCATAAGTTTGATGTATTTATCAGAAATTAGCCCTCATCCATTACTTCTGTCGAGGCATGAGATTTTAATATTTGATTCACCAAGCAAAAGTTTCACAAAGGAATTGTTGAAAATTTAAAATTTAGTAACCCCAATGCTGAGACATTCCTAACTGCTCCCTTATTTCCAGTATATTCCTGGAGATGTATGGTTATAACGCCTGCACTTTACCTGTCAAATGATGAGACCAGAATTAACTTTCAAATTCTAAATTAAGAGAATTGTTGGAAGTAAGGACAATATGATTTTATCTATGGATCATTAATGATGTTCAGGACAGATATTTTTTCACACATGATCTCTTATGTGTGTATTTGTAATATGTGTCTCTGAGGTGTGTGCTGAGGAAAAGCAATGGGAAACCTGGTGGGGAGCTCTGTGTTTATTTATAGGACCCTCAGTTGACCTTAGGTCTTTCAGACCCCCCACATTTCAAACGCAGTGGCCATTCTTCCTGCTTAATAAAATGTATTTTCAATAATTTGTAGATAAACCATGGAGTCTTGATGTCAATAAATATTTTTGTTGGACAGACTTGAGGCAAGGAAGACATAGAACTTTTTGACTTCTTGGAGCACTTGGCTGAAGGTGATAATTTATTTATGTGCTGTGGATTTTGTCTATTGTAGGACAATTCACCACAGCAGGGAATTTGAAAATCTCAGGGCAGGATGTACTCATAGATGGACATATGAATTCTGAACTTTACCAGGATAATCATGTATATTACATAATATATATGTATTTGTTGTTATTGCTGTTTATTTGTTTGTTTGCTTGCTTGTTTTTATGAGATTCGTTTTACTCCTCTGCTCAGGGAAAGACCTAAAGACATTTGTTCTCAAGCCTGGCTGACTGTTAAGATCACCTATGGAGCCCTTAGAAATTCTGATGCTTGAGGTCGACCCCCAGAGATTTGGATAATATTCGATTAAAATAATGGTATTTTTAAGCTCCCAGGTATTTCTAATGTGCACCTGAGGTTAAGAGCCATTGCCTTTGGTCACTGTGCAAAGTCAGACTCTTAGGGCCCATGGCAATGCCTGCTTTTTTTTTTTTTAATTGGGGTATAGTTGTTTTACAATGTTGTGTTAGCTTCTACTATACAGAAAAGTGAAGTAGAGTTCCCTGCTATACAGCAGGTTCTTATTAGTTATCTAGTCTATACGGCAATGCCTATTTCTTGAACTTTGATTTTAGACTTACAGTTGCCTGAGTTTAAGCTCCTGCCCAGCTGCCTACTATCTAGGAAGGGCCTAATTAGTTTCTAAGGCTCAGATTATTTTATGTTAAATATGGAAAATAATAGTAGCTATCCCGTGGGACTGTTGGGAAGATTAAATGAGATTCTGCAATTTAAAAATTTTAACTAAGGTCTTGGCATAGAGTAAGACCTGGACATATACTAGCATTACCCCTGCCACTCCTGCTGCTGCTATACTTTTCTGAACACTAACCATGGTATCCAGACATTTCCAATGGAGAGACAGCCATGGGTGGTGGCTTTTTGCAGACTTTTCACAGAGAGGCTAGGCTTCCACCCAGGTCCTCAATCTGTCCTCTCCTCCTGCCACCACATTTCATGAAAAGCTCTTTCTCATAGAACACAAATATTTGTGAATTGTTCTCTTAGGTTAACATTGCTTAGTAAAATGAAAGCCAGGTAAAAATTGGAGCAATCATTTTCTACCTTGCACTATATATTTTCAGTATGTTTGTCTGTATTAGACTGAAATCTTGAAGTCAGTGTCCAAGTCCAGTTCTTCTTCATGTTTACCTAATACCTAGCCTAATTTTTTGACACAAAATAATCAAGACAAATAAGTGATTAAATGAATCCATAAGTTAACAATCTAACAACCCAAGCAGATCAATCTTGCTTTGCTGACTTTTCGTGTCAGGAAAAGCATCCCAGAATGAAAAGTTTGGGTAACTCCTGTCATCCTTTATTGTGATTCTTCATTCCTTGTTAGCTGAAAACTTGGTGATAGCATGAGTTCTGTCTGTTATTTTCTTCCCTAGGAGAATTTCTCTAATAATAGAAGCTCAATAAATACTTGTAACAGGAGTGCATGAATTTATAAACAAATACTTGGGATATAAGCTCTTCCTCCTCCAAAAAGTCTTTTCCAAACTTTATGATCCACGTGGATATTCTTCATGCTCCAGACAATTCCTTTCTGCATTGCATAAATCAGTGCATCCATACATGGGGTCATTGTTTCAGAAGTGTGTGTGTGCATATGTTTGTATGTGTGTATGCTTTCTTTCCTAAATTAGATTATATCTTCCTCAAGGGAGGGGGCTGAAGTCTGACCTCCTTTACATCCTCCAGGCTACTTAGCCAAGGTCTGGACATGTGTTGAATGATGGTTCGTAACAATGTTTAATGATTGCTCTCCTCTCAAGCAGCGAAGGCAAGCATGTTGTTTGTTATCTTTTCCATTTTACATTTCAGTTTTGTTTTATAGGGAAGCCTAAGAAATCCCCTTCCATGGGGAAATCTTGTAGTAAATTAAATCCTCATTTCTGTGGGCCAGTGTGGGTGATGAGGGCTGCTTGGAGGAGAAGGAAAGCCCAGCCTGCTTCCAGACTCAGTCCCACTCTGTGGCTCAGAGACCTCAGCAAGGAAGTAAACAGGGTCTAAATGGATTCTGCAGATGATACTAAAATGGGAAATGTTGGAATAATAACATGGGCCCTAGCAAGGAAAATAAAATAAGGTTCAACTTGGAAAAAAGAACTAACACATCGAGGGGAAAAATAATTCAAAACACAGATTCAGCAGGAGGGACAAACTTGGAAAGCAATGCATAAGGCAGGCTCTCCTTACACAGTCCAGAGTCAGGGTTGACTTTTTAGCGCACTCACTCCCCTTCCTCCCCCTCATCACTGAAAGGGTGACACTTTTCTATGCTTCCAATAAAATTTGAGGCTGAAATTTTCATATTCCAAATTGAACCCTTTGGACGTAGGCAGGCAACTAGAAAGCTCAGACATAAGGAATGAAATGGACAAAGGAAAAATTCAAGTATTTATTCACGATAGTTTCTCAGAGAAGAACAAGAACAGATCATCAAAACAGAAACCATGAGGCAAAACACACTCTGAAAAGTGAAATACTTATATTAATATTCCATCACAACTTCCACCACATTTATTTTATGGCCACAGCAAGGGGCTCTTGCTTTAGAAAGTGATGAATTGAGGATGCTGTTTAGTGGTTCAGATGGGTTACCATCTGATTTCTTCCTCCATCTCCATAGTGTTATCTTATTTGTAGCATTATTACTGGGTTTAGGGCCTCTGCTCTCAATTGTCAGCTATACCACTTTTACTTCTACCAAGGCAGAGTGAGGGAACTACTATTTCAATAGTGCTGAGATATATTGTCTTATTAATATTTAAAAGATTCTGTAGTATAAAGCTGTTTTAATGCAATCTCACATATAACCCTCAAAAAATGGATTACAGCTTCATACAGTCTATTTGACCCCTACTGTTTTTTATCATTTCAGCTCATCTTTACTTTACTAGCTCTCTCTACCTTATATTCCATCCATACCAACAGTTAAAAGGAACAGAAGAATCTGTCTCTCCCAAATAGATTTGGAATCTCGCACAAATTCAGATTAGCATGAAAACCAGACAAAAAGAAGAGACAGACTAAATATATTAAGATTTTCATCATTAGCCTCTTGTCTGGTGATCATTTGCTCCACCCTGATTTCTTCTAGGCCAAGGGTATGAGACTGCAATTATTTTAAAGGTTTCTAAGAAAAAAATTGTTTACCATCATTATTTTAATAAGCAAGAACCCTGGTGTTTTCTAGGGGTGATTTTCAGACAGAATGATAACAATGTATATTTTTATTCTCTTAAAGGATATTTAGACTGGAACTTATCTGCCAGTTAAAAAACTATCTGGATGTCTACTTCTTACCAAGATAAGGTAAGAGAGACTAAATTTACCCTATTGCCTGAAACAACCAAAAACAGACAGTCAAAATATGTGAGAAAAAGTTTACAAGAGACAATGAAGAACACTGATCTCTGAAAGATTGGGGAAAAATGAAACCTACAATTGCCCCAAGGTATTAATCTGGGAGACTTTTCAAGTCACAATGCAGGGAGAAGGAACCCATACAGAGATTGGTAAACTACTTAAGATAAGGAGACAGACAAAATTCTGGGGAGATTCTGAAATACATAATATCAGTATCAAAGATGAAAGAGAGTGAGGGAGAGAGATTTCTGGTTTTGGAGAGGGTCCATCTTGAATATCCAGTTAAATACCCATCAGCAAATTTGTGTGAGGAAACTACCCTCACCAGGGAAGATTACTAGCTAAACAGATAAACCTAAAAGCCTAGCTCAGCACCCATATAGAGGTGGGAATTATATCAGTTCCCGCCAAGCAGATTGGAAAACCTCATATCCATGGGTCATTAGATAGAATACACAAACTGGTCTTGTCTTAAAAGTGGGGAATAATTAGCTACAGGCTGAAAACTGCACTATCCCCACCCGACCAATCTTAAAAGCAAAACAAAAAAATCAGTTTTTCATGTACTTTAACTTCATTCTAGAATGAAGCTCAACATTTGTGGCAATGCAAAAATATTCAGCACCCAGCAGAGTAAAATTTACCATGTTTAGCATTCAATAAAAAAAATTACCAGGTAACGATAAAGCAGTAAAATATGACCCATAATGAGGGCTGATTAATCAAAAGCAACCCAGAACTGACACAGGTATTAAACAGCAGATAAGAATATTAAGCAAGTATTACAAATATACTGCATATATTCAAAAAGTTAGAGATATGGAAGAGATAAAAAAAAAATTAAACTTCCTGAGATGAAACCTACAGTGTATAAGATAAAAAATATACTGGCTGAGATTAATGGCAGATTAGACATTAGATAATATGGAAAAAAAGATGTGTACTTAATAGCATAGTTATAGAACTATCTAAGATGAAACACAGAGATGAAGAAAGGATCAATGAACTGTGGGAAAAATTCAGCTGGATTATTATGTATGTAATTTGCATTCTGGAAGGAGAGAGAGGAAGGAGGGAGGCAAAAAAACCTGAAAACTTAATGGACACTTTTTTTTAATTTGAAAAAAATCTATGAGTACAAAAATCCAAGAAGTTCAATCAAGCCCAAGCACAAGAAATATGCAGAAAACTGTACCAAAGAACATCATAATTAAATGACTCAAAACAAGTGAGAAGTAGAAAATCTTAAATTCAGCAAGGGAATATTACGTACAAAAGAATAAAGACAAGGATGAAAGTATGTCTTGTTGTAAACAACAGAAATGAGAAGTCAGTTAAGCAACATTTTAAAACTACTGAACAACCAAAACTCCACTAAGAACCAGAGGAAAACCAGTGACATTTTTAAGAAAAAGAATAATAGAGAAACTAAATAAAACCTAAATTTAGTTCTTGGAGAAAAATCAATGAAATTAATAAAACTCTAGCCTGAGATATCAAGAAAAAAAGAAAGAAAATACAAATTAGCAATACCAGGAATGAGAAAGGTGACATCAGTACAGTTTCCACAGATATTAAAGGATAGTAAGAGACTATGAACAACTTTATGTCAATAACTATAACAAATTAAATGAAATGGACAAATTCTTTGAAGGACACAAACTACTTTATTCAGCTCACTTAAGCTAACTCAAGAAGAAATAGATAACCTGAACTATATCTATTAGAAAAACTAAAATTTAGTTTAAAAAACAAATAAGCAAACAAACAAACAAGCAAAACTCTACACAAAGAAACTCCAGGAGTATGTGGCTTCAGTGGTACATTCTACAAAAGAGTTAAAGAAAATCTATTATCAATTTTACAAAAACTCTTCCAGAAAATTGAAGGGAAGTTAGTAATTTTCAACTGATTTTATGAGGCTAGAATTACCCTGATACCCAAACCAGAAAACTACAGAGGAGTGTTCCTCATAAATGTAAATGCAAAATTTCTAAACAAAATTTTAGCAGATCAAATACAACAATATACAAAAAGCATGACCAGATGGGATTTATCCTAGGAACACAAAGTTGATTTGAGATTTGAAAAGCAATCAATGTAACTTTCCATATTAACAAACGAAAACAAGCAAAAAACTCCTCCCCCCAAAATCCAAGATATAATCGTCTTGACTACTGCAGAAAAACTATTTGACAAAATCTAAAACCTATTTCAAATAAAAACTCACAGCAAAGTGGAAATAGATAAAGGACACCTATGAGGAAGCTTTACAGCTAACATTATACTTAATGGTGAAAGACAACGTTTTCTAAGTTTACAAACAAGACAGGGATGTTCACTCTCTTTTAGCATGTAAGGTGATTATAAGATAACAAGAACAGTTAGCTGAACAGAGAGTTAGAAATATAGAGCTGGAGCCTGGAGAAATTTTAGGATCAGGCTAATAGATCTAAGAATCATGTACCAAGAGAAGATATGTCTGCAAAAAATGAAAATTGGAGAAAAGATAAAAGACTTGGGTTATTTTTAAATAACTCGTATTTTCTATATAAGAGGTATGAATAAACATATGATACAGAAAAGCAAAGGCCAGAGAAGTAGCCACAAAATGCCACATATATATTAAATGTATATATATATATATATTTATGAATGTTATATATAAGGTGTATATATATATATCATATATATATATATACATACACGAAGACCTAGGAAGATAAACTTTCAAAATGCAAATGGAGAGGTGGTTAGGAATTGTATCTTTGTCTTCACAAATTTAGGAATCAGGACTCTGAACCAAAAGGACAAAGACTAGCAGAAAATGTAAAGAAGAATGTTTTAAATTATTGAAAGAAATGTATAAAGAGAAAGTGGGGAAGGAAATATTTATTGAGGGCCTATTATGTCTGATCTATGCGTTGGAACTTGTGCTACAGAATTAGAGACCTGAATATTAATTAAAGGATGTTTCTTTCAAGAATAATCCCAGGGACACCAGAACCATTGTATAAGGACTCAGAAGAGATATTAATGGAGAAACTGGCTCAAGATAGAAGAGCACATTTTTCACTACAGTTGAGAAATTTCCAAAATTCAATTGCTACAGTCAGTAACTATTTCATCCAAGTTGCTGGGTGTAGTTAACACAGTGAATTTAAGCAGCAGAGCCATCACACCTTACTAGGAGAGTTTTGAGGGGAGTGATGTCATGGCAATGTGTGTGAAATGTGCATTGAAAGCTAGGTCAGAGTTCAAAGTCAGTCTCCACTACTTACAACTAGTTTCAGTTTATTCTTATAAAAAATAAGAGAATTATGGTAGAAAGTAGCCATAAAAGCTCTAATTATTTAATGAGCATGACATTGAATAACTTTACAAAATGGAACACAAATCAATCTAATCTGAAAGCTTGAAAACAATGAACCAAAAGTAAATCACGTTATATAGACCAGGACAGCCCCCAATTAAGTCATAATCTTCATATATAAGTGCTTCCTACAAGTCTTTGAGCTGACAGAGAAGACCCAATGATATTAAACACATACCTTGGAGGTTTATCATTAAAGCTTAAGTACACTCAAGCGATGTAATAGAACATTTCCTTTCTAGGAGATCAAAAACAATGCCCCAAATTAAGCAAGCCATGGTTGTTACTTACAAAGTCAAAATGAATACATAAAAGTTTGACTATATAGCACTGGAGACTTAGCTAAGCGTGGCAGTTGAAGTAGGTTATCAAACGCTGCTTGTCAGAGACCATGAATATCATTAGGATTTTGCTTTGTATAACTGTTCATTTTATAAAAAGAAATTTTATATTCCTAGAATTCTACCTGAGGATACAAAATTGGGAAAATTAACACCTCACATCAAAAAGAAAAGAAAAGATTCAAACTGGCAACCACAAAGTTAGCGATGAGAGGTTTGCTGTTAAGTTTGATCTCTGCCTTGTGTACTCTGGCCTCACAAACATTACAGTAGCACCTCCTGGGTAAAATAAAACAATCTGATTTAGAGTCCACACATTCTTTTCCCACTTAGACGCACAACCAATTGCTCCTTAGAGGATATTGTATGACATCGAGTGTTCATTGCCGCAATATAAATGGAATAAAAGTGAAAGAGAGGAACAGCAGATGAAAAAAAGAGATTTTATGTGTTTAAAGTTCAGGTTTAGCACCTCAGTTTTAGCTCTGAAAACAAATCTTCAGTGGTCTTGGTAGAAGCATGGCTCGAGAACTTCACATAGTGTTTATCTCAAACTTCAAATATCTGCATATACGTGCACACACGCATTTGAATTAATCAGGAATCATTCAAATAAAGACCTGAGGAAGTGTTGGTATATGAAACACATGTAGATACTAAATTCTAGAGAGCTAAGATATAACTATGTAAAACTAGGAGTTTGGAATTAACGATACATAGTACTATACATAAAATAGATAAACAAGGGTCTACTGTGTAGCATAGGGAACTATATTCAATATCTTGTAGTAACCTATAATGGAGAAGGATCTGAAAAAGAATATGTGTGTGTGTGTGTGTGCGCGTGCGTGTAACTGAATCACTTTACTGTATACACTTGAAAATGACACATTATAAATTAACTATACTTCAATTAAAAAAAAAGATATGACTATGTATCCAAAACAGAGACATCTATTTGCTGTACCACTTATTCTTCTGCCTTCTGGTGTCCAAAGACCAGAGAGATATCTAAATTTAGTTATACATTAAATCCATTGAAAGATCCATTGACATTACAAAACCCTCCACTGCCAACAAAAGGCATTTATATCTCCAACTGCTTTGTGGATGAGGAATTAATCTTTGCTGACCACTGATGCAACAAGGAGTGAAAAGATGTATGCATTTTCTTTGTGTGTAAACTTTAGGAACAGAGTTTCACAGATTAGTCTGCAGAACTAATGCCCTAGACAGTTGGAGATGAGCAACTCCCTCTATAAAAATTATATTTTTACTAATCAAGTCATGTATCTTGCTTAAGAGTTTTATAATTTAATATTATCTGTTTGGGCAACTTTTTTTGTAACTGAGGTAGGATATCTTTGGTTATACCCGGTACCGCAAGATTTTCTCCTAAAGTGCTGGAAATGTAAATAAATATTAATAATGTCTAAAGGGGCTTAAAATGCATGTAAGATTAAAGTGTATGAAAATCTGTATTTTTTTCTGTGGCTGCCATAACGAAGTACTACAATGGGTTGGCTTAACAGAAATGTATTGTTTCACAGTCTGGAGGCTAGAAGTCCACGGTTGAGCTGTTGGCAGGACTGATTCTGTCTGAGGACTGTAGCCGCAGGCATCTGTTTGTTTGTAGACAATATTCCCCTTTGTATTTACATCGTCTTCACTCTGTACATGTCCCTGTGTCTAAATTCCCTCTTTCTATGTGGACACCAATCATATTGGATTAGGGGTCCACCCTACTCCAGCATGACTTCATCTGAACTAATTACATTTGCAAGGGCTTTGTTTCCAAATAAAATCACATTCTGAGGTACTGGTGATTAGAACTTCAATATATCAGTTTTGAGGGGATAAAATTCATCTTGTAATACCATGAAGTTAAAGAGTACTGAAAACTATACAACATCTCTTATTACCCAATTCTTCTAGGTCTACAACAGTCGTAATTTGTATGTTCCTAGATTTCTACATTCCCTGTGGAAATTATTAAACCCACAGAAAGAGTTTTAATATTAAAAATAACAGAACAAGAGCAAGAGAAATCCTCAAAGACAAAACCAAACTATTAGGTTAAGATGTGTTAGAATAGTTTTTATTTAATAGCTCCCAAAGGCACGCTAACAATTACTCATGGAAAGGCTTTTATAGCATTTGGGGAATCTGTAGATAACTAATGGATGTGTGTAACTGGGTTTGGCTCAAACCTGATGCCAGCATGCTCATCACTTTTCAGCTCTCTACAGCACTAGCTAACATCCACTATGGTTTAGTAAATGCCAGGAACTAATACAGTTTCTTTACCTGGATTTTTTACACGACAACTCTACAAAAGATGTTGCTACTTTCCCTACCTCCATTTAAGGAAATATGTCTCGGGGAGGTCAAATAACTCAGTCAGGGACACAATGTTTGTTCAAAGGCCCTTAAAACTCCTGAAATGCTTTAAATGTCAGAGATTACAATATTTTCGAGAAAATTAGGAATGTGTTCATCTCCTTCTAGCTATCTCTTGATTGACAAAATTATTCAACGTTTCATTTTTCAGATTGCAATATTCCATAAACCATCTTTCCAAACATTACAGGCAAAAATAGGGCAAATTAATTTCCCCAAAGTGGTACATTTCATTTTCCCTTTCAAAGTAAATGACGAAGCAACCCAAACCTACATCTGAACGATAAATCAGATTATGTAATCTGCATCTGCAAAAAGGCTAGAATATTGAAAGATAAATCTTTTGACTGATGTACGTTGGTGGCTTGGTAGAGATTCCTTGCTAGCGCTCACCTTATCCAGCTGTCCTCTCTCACTTTCCGTTTCCTACTTTCATATATTAGGTGGAACCTTGTTACAAGTTTTAATCAAAGAACTGGGAGGAGAAGGCACATAAAGCTCATTCTTAAACCTCTGGGGCTTACGTACCCTGGAAGCATTCTGCTCTGTCATTCTGGACCCTGGGGTACCATTTGAAAGGAAAATGCTCTAATGTAGCACCTGCAGCAGACTTTGTATGTGTCAGACCACTAAGCATCTGGGGTGTATTTGTTACCATGGCATAGTCTAATCTACCCCAACTGATACAGAAACACCAGAGTTTAGATTTTATTTATTTGTCTGTCATTTTTAAGCTTCCTTAAGATTTGTCAAAAAATTTAACAATTCCACCCAGACAGTCACAGAAGCCCAACACACAGGTGACTTCTCAGAGAAATCAGATTGGCAACACAAGAAAGGAAAGGCCTGCTTGTATGGCATGAAATCCATTCTTCACTTCACAATGGCCCTAAATGTATGGGACAGATGGAGGAACAAAGTGCTACCCAAAAGTTGCCAGCTCTGACATTCCTGGGACAAAAACACTTCCAGAAGGGCATAACTCCACAAGCCTTCAGAATCTGGAGGACTAATTCACTTCATCACCCTCATCAAATGTTAGGAATAGTACAGTGTTCACTGGGATAAAAACTAATGGAGAAAGCAGGGCATGTGCTGCTGCTTTTGTGCAAATTAAGCATTTTATTTTAACTTTAGAATTTTGCCCAAAACCATGAAAAAAAATCTTTTCAATTTAAGAAACTGATAGTTGACCGATCCAATTGCTCTAAAACTGATGTGAGCAAGTTATATAATCATCAATAGAGATTACAGAATTTCAGACATTATAATCTTGAAAAGAATATATTTCTTACAACCTGAATATTTGCTAAAATATTTGAACTGAATTCTCAACTCACACTGCAGGGTCTGGAGTCTGACTGCCTTTGACTCCCAGCTATTCTGCTTAATAGAAATGGGACTTTGGACAAATAAAATGTTCTGCTTTTTATAAAATGGGGATTATTTCCACATTATAGTGTGGTGAGGCTTAAAGAAGTCTTATATATGATAACCTACTTGCCACAGGGCCTGACACATACAATGTACACAGTCTTTTAATGAGTGCTGTTATTGTAAAGAATATACATGAATAAAATAAAATTAAAATGTGCTTACAAATGACTTATAATCTTTAATTTGAGCCAGAGTAGGTATACTGTGTTTGTGAATAGTTTAAGCTTTGGGGTTTGTCTCCCAGGCTCAAATCTCTATAATACAGCTCTCTCATCATTGGGTGAAAAATTGAGTCAACTTGAGTAAATTATTTAATGGCCCATTTCTTCAATTTCTTCCTCTGTAATATAGACCAATTTAGAGGAATGTGAGAAATAAATGTGAAAAGCCATGAAAGAGCCTTTTTTTCACCAAATTACTATTTTCAAAAGTCAAGAGGGCTATTGCATATACAACATTGACATTTAGAAAATTGTAATTAAATCTAAGTACAAAAATGTTTATTTGATATTATATTTATTCCCAAACATAAAGATGTAGCATTTGATAATATATAAAGCCAGTACTCAAAATAGTGTATTTAGAAATATTATAGGAAATTACTATATGCTTTAAGAAATACAGATCAATTATGAAAAGAAAGTTAATACTTTCTATGTAACAGCTGCAATATTTTGCATGGCTTCTCATTGGGTGTAGTGAAATCTGTCCACAGTAAAAGCCTTATTGAATATATTATACAAAAGCTATGAAATAACAATAAAAAGTAATTTTGCTTTGTTCAGCATTTCAGATAGTTACAGAGTGATGTTGAGATAATACACACAGCTGAAATAAACGCTATGTTATTTGGGGAAGGAATTAAAAAAAAACAGAATAGAGTTGGGAACACAGAGCAGGGGTGAATGCAGCACATCTTGCCATGAGTTTTGCTTTGCTTAGGCAGAGTGCTGTTAAAGTAGAGAAAGAAGTGAGCAATCACACTTCTACTTTGCTACTTATCTTTTCTCTGGGGAAAGATTCTTTCAGTGGCCAGGAAAATGTGTGCATACCATCTCTGCCCCTGTTGTCTCCATTTAAGAAAATGTTCGTGAATGTGGAGCCGTCTTTGTCCATGTCCTCAGCTGAGTATCTCTGCACAGCCCCAGTCAGGAAGGACGAAGCATCACCAGGGTGCAAGCGTTCCTAAGTGTGTTCCTGTCCACTGTGACCCCCAAAGTAGCTCCCCTCCATGCATCTTAAATAAAACAGTAGTTTTTTGAATTGTAAATACCTAGAAAATCAATGGACTTCTTAAAAGCTATGTCATAGCTGACATTTAATAATAGGCTGAGAATAAACATGGACATGCTAAGATCAAGCCTCCCCTGGCTTTGCATAGTGATTGTCAGAGGCCCAAGGGCTCTGAGTATCAACTGGTTTTCCCAGAAGTCCACCCTAGGGGATGAATGGGAGTCAGTATGCTATCAGTGAACCTGTCTCCACCCCAGGGTAGGATACAAGTGCAGACCTCGCTAGACTTCTTGCTTTCACCAACTGCAGTCGGGAGCAGGTCCACCCACAGGGAGTAACTATGCATTCATCTTCCCCAACCTCCTCAAGTCCATCACCAGGAGTAACAAAGATACATTTCACCCTTCTTCATCTACCGCCCAACCCCACCCAAATCACAGTTTGGCCAGTAGCGTGGCACTAATCCCTTCAAACTTTTAGGACTTTTTTAAGTTCAGTCCCAGAGGTGGAGCGCAGCTCTCATTTTCTGCCTTCCAAGCTCTTCTTCCCCTTCTCGCTCCCCTTGGCTCCCCTAAATCCCTTCTACTGTGCCCTCTGGTACACACACTCCATCATCATGGGAATCCCCTTTATCCTCTACCTATTTCCAGAATGTTCTCCCACACTCTAATACAAACCTAGCTCTTCCCTTAGGTCCCTAGTTCCCCTACAGCTTTTCCTACAGCACTGAGGTTGTTACCACTTCAGTGCTTGTCCCATGGGGCCTAGAAGTAGGGTTGATGTCCTCTCTCTTTGTTGCTGCTCTCATACAATTCTGCTTCCCTTCTCCCTAAAAATTAAGCCTGCTTTAAATATTGTATCATCTATTTGCATCACCCACAAACCTTCATTTTTGCTGCAAGTAGTTCTTTCACATTTTGCTCGGTTTCTCCCTTATATTTTTCCATGATTTTATCTTGCAGCTCATTATCAATCTTTCCAACAAGCTCCTGGGTGTATTTTTGTGGGTTCTAGATTTAATTTGTTGCTCCATCTAACACCTTAGCCTCTCATTTCCATGAATTCCTCTCCTACAATGATCTTGTCCTCTACACAGTCACGATTACCAACTTCCATGGTCACACCCTAGCTCTTGTCAATGCCAATAAGTGCAATTCCTTTATCATCTCAGTTGTATGGTTCCCATTCACTGACCACCAATTTCTACCACTCTATCTCATTTTCTATAATACACTGACTCCAAAATACTTAGAACGTACTGGGATCTCCTATCCATCGATTCTACTGCTTTTTCACTATCCCTCATCTTGATTTCTTCTCTCTTCTTTCTGTTCAGCTTAAACCCCTGGCTTAACATAATCATCATTTTGCTAATACCCTTGACTTCCTCCCCTTTCTTTTAATGGCTTAGTAAACCCACAAACCTTGTAAAACCCAGTTTTCTACCTATTCTCACCCTACATCCATGGTTAGGGGAAATTCTACCAACCTTGGTTACTGTTATTGTAATTTCGTGACTGTGAACCTCAAGTGCACATTTACTGCTGCAAGTTATCTCACTATATGTCCTTAATCAATTCATGCTGTCACATTTCACTCCAGTGGTTTGTTTGCTCTTCCTCTCCCCAGGAGAACTATATCGTACCTTTTGTTTCTCCCCTCCCAAAGTAATTATAAAAATTAATATAAAAGTGAGACAGGTAGTTGAGTATAGAATAAACATACAAAAGTCTTTAAATCAGCAATAAACAAAAATATTCATATTTAAATATACCATTTACAAGAGCAACAATTGTTTAATGTATCTAAGAATAAAGTAAATCTAATCATAAATTATCACCAAAGATCTAAAATATCAAAAGTTATTGCATAAAAACTGATTCAATGGAGAGATATACCTACTCACTATACAAAGATTCAACATGTAAAGGCATCCATTCTCTTCATATTAATCAACAGATTTAATGCAATTTCAATTAAAATCTCTCAAATAATGCATACGTTTGTGTGTGAGTATATAACTTAACAAGCTGATTCTAATATTTTTGTGATGAGATGAAGGGTCAAATCACAGTGAAAGAAGAGAAAGTTGGAGTGACTTGTTCTTCCAGATAATAAGATTTTTTAAATAAATCTCGGGTATGTATGAGAAAATAAACTTGGTACTTTATTCTATAGTCAAAAAGCAAATGAAACATGACAGAATAGGAAGTTCAGATATAGGTAAATACATCTTTGAAAATGTGATTTCTGGCAGAGTTTACATTATAGATCATCTGAAAAAGAATGGATACAGTGAAATAGTGAGGTAAACATTTGTTATCCATATGCACAAAAATACACAAAATCCGATATCAGTTGGATTATACCAATACATAAAAATGCAAGTACATGAAACTATTAAAAGAAATAAGAGAATTACTTTTATTATGAGAGGAAGATTTCTCATACGACACAAATTATAAACCATAAAGAAAATTTTGCTAAAATAAACTACGTTAAAATTTCATCTTCCCTTAGAGGACTGGGGCAGGGAGGGTGGGGGGGACTCGAGGGGGGGGAGTCAAGGAAGGGAGGGAATACAGGGATATGTGTATAAAAACAGTTGATTGAACTTGGTGTACCCCCCAAAAAATAATAAATAAATAAATAAAATTTAAAAAAAAAGAAAAAAAAATTTCATCTTCCCTATTAAATAAATTACATGGAAAATGAAAGACTTGCTCCAAGCTAAAAGACATTTGCAACACAAGGATTATTATTTACAATATATAAGGTATATCCACAAAGCAATGAGAAATTTTAAAAATATGAGCCAAGGTTATTTCACAGAAGAAGCATAAATGGCCAAAAAACACCTGAAAATATCTTCCTCTGCATTGGTATCTAACAAAGTGTAAATTGATTCCCAACCTCATTAGTATTTATCAAAATGTAAATTAAAACCATGATGAAGTACCATTTTGCCCAGTAGTCTGACAATTTTTAAAAATCACAACAGCATGTATGGGTAAAGACATGGCACAGGGGCAACTAAAAGCATGAATATAAATCATTACATGGAAAACAATGCGACAAAGTTTGGTAAGTGGAAAACATAAATCCCAACAACTCAAATTCTATTCCTACAGTTCTTGAGTGATGTGTATAACAACATCCATGCAGTACTGTTTTAATATGGGGATAAAACTTGAAACCTTATAAATATGTATCAAGAGGAAAATGGCCTACTCTACAATAGGAAAAAAAATAAGCCATAACCACTCATATTGATAACAACAAATTACATTTATTTAGTAGCATAAGCAAGTTCATAGAATTATAATTACTGTGATTATCTGGACATAAAATTAAAAACAAGAATAGTAAATAAAAGAGGAAAGCAAGACTGTAACAAACCCCAAACTCTGATTATTGAAAAGTTAGTGAAAGAAAAAAGGAATAGGATCAGGGTACACTCACTAGGGAACTTCAAAAGTATTCATGGAGTTTTATTTTTTTCATCTAAGCCATGTGTTCATAGCTTTCCTCTTATGATTATTTATATACATGCATATGAATATTATTTTATATATAGTGAATATTTAAATATATATGAATAAGTTATTGTGACTAGCAATAAAGATACTGAAATGAGCTCACCTTCAGATACCATCTTTACTCTAAGCACAGGGATTTCAGTTTAAATATAAAGAACAAAAATATGAAGGTTATATCAGTGCTCAAAATGAAGAAGCAAAGACACCTGAAGTACAAAAAAAGGTGAGCGGGGATGAGGTACTCTACCTATTGTAGTCTTCATTTCTGAAAGCTTTGAGTCCAATAGAGGCAGAAGTTATGACATGACAATGCCTCTTACAGGTTGCCTGGAATTGCAATAGGCTCAAAACATTGAGAGAAAGGAATGCTGGACCATCTCTATAAAGCCTAGTGAATAGCATTAAGAGAGAGGAACATTAAAACTAAAATCTTCCCACTTCAATTAAATTCAAAATTATAAAACAAGTGAACCATTCAAATATTAGACAACCTAAAGAGAAAAAACAATAAAATAATTATGTAAGATGTTCAAAGAGTTAAATGAAGAAATTATTTTCATGGGAAATAAGCAAACTGACATTGAAATGAAAAAGCGAGAGATAAGAACACGTGGAAATAGTCATTGAATTTCTTTTTTAAAAAAGAAAAATATTCAATTGGGGGAGAAGCTAAATTAGACACAGTCTAAGAGTGAAAAAGCTTCATTGCAATCTTAATAGGAAAGAAATTCTTCCAAAATGTAGCATAGAGAGAAAAACAGATTCTTTTTTAAATTAAAAATGATTTATCACCCAATAGGAGCTCCAGAAGAAAACTGAGAGAAAAATAGCAAAAGAAGATTTGCTTGAAATTTTCCAGAATTGAAAAAAATATCTTGATTTAAGAGATTGAGATGGCACTGTATTAAGTCGGTTTCTTTAAAATTAACCCATACCAAGACACAGAATCAAGATGGCGGAGTAGGAGGACGTGCGCTCACTCCCTCTCGCAAGAGCACCGGAATTACAACTAACTGCTGAACAACCATCAACAGAAACACACTGGAACTCACCAAAAAATGCCATCCCACATGCAGAGAAAAAGGAGAAGCCGCAACCAGACGGTAGGAGGGGTGCAATCACATTAAAATCAAATCGCATAAATGCTGGGTGGGTGTCTCACAAGCTGGAGACACAGAAGTCCTGAGGGTTCTGAGCCCCACATCAGGCTTCCTAAACTGGTGGTCCAGCAACGGGAGGAGGAATCCCCAGAGAATCAGACTTTGAAAGCGGGATTTGATTGCAGGACCTCCACAGGACTGGTGGAAACAGAGACTCCACTCTTGGAGGGCACACAAAAAAATGTGCTCACCAGGACCCAGGGGGAAGGAGCAGTGACCCCATAGCAGACTGAACCAGACCTACCTGCTGGTGTTGGACGGTTGCCTGCAGAGGTGGGGGGCAGCTGTGGCTCACTGGGGAGACAGGGGCACTGGCAGCAGGGGTTCTGAGAAGTGCTCATTGGTGTGAGCCCTTCCAGATTCCACCATTAGCTCCACCAAAGAGCCTGTAAACTCCAGGGCTGGGTTGCCTCAGGCCAAATGACCACCAGGGTGGGAACACAGCCCCACGCATTAGCAGGCAAGCAGATTAAAGTGTCACTGAGCTCCACCCACCAAATCAGATTAAAGTTTTACTGCACTTCACCCACCCAGCCCAACCCACCATCAGTCCCTCCCATCAGGAAGCACCCATGAGCCTCCTAGACAGCTTCCTCCACAAGAGGTCAGACAGCAGAATCAAGCAGTATCAGCAGCATTTCATTTTGTGGAACTGAAAATCACAGCCACAGAAAGACAGAGAAAATGAAAAGGCAAAAGACTTTGTACCAGATGAAGGGACAAGATAAAACATGAGAAAAACAATTAAGTGAAGAGGAGATAGGCACTCTTCCAGAAAAAGAATTCAGAATAATGATGGTGAAGATGATCCAGGACTTTGAAAAAAGATTGGATGCAAAGATCGAAAAGTTGCAAGAAAAATTTACCAAAGACCTAGAAGAATTAAAGAGCAAACAAACAGAGATATGAAATACGATAAGTGAAATGAAAAATACACTAGAAGGAACTAATAGCAGATTAACTGAGGCAGAAGAACGAATAAGTGACCTGGAAGACAGAATGGTGATAATCACTGATGTGGAAAAGAATAAAGAGAAAAGAATGAAAAGAACTGAAGACAGCCTAAGAGACCTCTGGGACAATGTTAAATGCACCAACATTCTCATTATAGGGGCCCCAGAAGGAGAAGAGAGAGAGAAAGGACCTGAGAAAATCCTGGAAGAGATTATAGTTGAAAACTTCCCTAACATGGGAAAGGTGATAGCTACCCAAGTCCAGGAAGCACAGAGAGTCCCAGGCAGGATAAACCCAAGGAGAAACACGCCAAGACATACAGCAGTCAAATTGACAAAAATTAAAGACAGAGAAAAGTTATTAAAAGCAACAAGGGAAAAACAACAAATAACATACAAGGGAATTCCCATAAGGTTAACAGCTGATTTCTCAGCAGAAAGTCTACAAGCCAGAAGGGAGTGGCATGATATATTTCAAGTGATGAAAGGGAAGAACCTACAACCAAGAATACTCTACCCAGCAAGGATCTCATTCAGATTCAATGGAGAAATCAAAAGCTTTACAGACAAGCAACAGCTAAGAGAATTCAGCACCACCAAACCAGCCTTACAACAAATGCTAAAGGAACTTCTCTAAGCAGGAAACATAAGAGAAGAAAAGGACCTACAAAAACAAACTCAAAACAATTAAGAAAATGGTCATAGGAACATACATATCGATAATCACCTTGAATGTAAATGGACTAAATGCACCAACCAAAATACACAGACTGGCTGAATGGATACAAAAACAAGACCCATATATATGCTCTCTACAAGAGACCCACTTCAGACCTAGGGACACATACAGACTGAAAGTGAGGGGATGGAAAAAGATTCCATGCAAATGGAAATCAAAGAAAGCTGGAGCAGCAATATTCATATCAGATAAAATAGACTTTAAAATAATATAATGTTACAAGAGACAAGAGGACACTACATAAAGATCGAGGGATCAATCCAAGAAGAGATAACAATTATAAATATATATGCACCCAATATAGGAACACCTCAATACATAAGGCAAATGATAACAGCTATGAAAGAGGAAATCGACAGTAACACAATCATAGTGGGGGACTTTAACACCCCACTTACACCAATGAACAGATCATCCAGACAGAAAATTAATAAGGAAACACAAGCTTTAAATGACACAATAAATCAGCTGGATTTAATCGATATCTACAGGACATTACATCCAAAAACAGTAGATTACACATTCTTCTCAAGTGCACATGGAACATTCTCCAGGATAGATCACATTTTGGGTCATAAATCAAACCTTGGTAAATTCAAGAAAATTGAAATTGTATCAAGCATCTTTTCTGACCACAACGCTATGAGATTAGAAATCAATTACAGGAAAAAAACTGTAAAAAACACAAACACATGGAGGCTAAGCAATATGCTACTAAATAACCAAGAGATCACTGAAGAAATCAAAGAGGAAATAAAAAAATACCTAGAGACAAATGACAATGAAAACATGATGATCCAAAACCTATGGGATGCAGCAAAGGCTGTTCTAAGAGGGAAGTTTATAGCAATAAAATCCTACCTCAAGAAACAAGAAAAATCCCAAATAAACAATCTAACATTACAGCTAAAGAAACTAGAGAAAGAAGAGCAAACAAAACCCAAAGTGAGTAGACGGAGAGAAATCATAAAGATCAGAGCAGGAATAAATGAAATGGAGACAAAGAAAATAATATCAAAAATCAATAAAACTAAAAGCTGGTTCTTTAAGAAGATAAATAAAATTGATAAACCTCTAGCAAGACTCATCAAGAAAAAGAGGGAGAGGACTCAAATCAATAAAATTAGAAATGAAACAGGAGAAGTTACAATGGACACCACAGAAATAAAAAGCACCATAAGAGATTACTACAAGCAACTATATGCCAATAAAATGGACAATCTGGATGAAATGGACAGATTCTTAGAAAGCTATAACCTTCCAAGACTGAATCAGGAAGACATAGAAAATATGAACAGACCAATCATGAGTAATGAAATTGAAACTGTGATTAAAAATCTCCCAACAAACAGAAGTCCAGGACCAGATGGATTCACAGGTGAATTTTATCAAATATTTAGAGAAGAGCTAACACCCATCCTTCTCAAACTCTTCCAGAACATTGCAGAGGAAGGAACAATCCCAAACTCATTTTATGAAGCCACCATCACCCTGATACCAAAACCAGACAAAGATACTACAAAAAAAGAAAACTACAGATCAATATCACTGATGAATTTAGATGCAAAAATCCTCAACAAAATATTAGCCAACAGAATCCAACAACACATTAAAGGATCATCCACCATGATCAAGTGGGGTTTATCCCTGGAATGCAAGGATTCTTCAATATATGCAAATCAATCAATGTTATACACCATATTAATAAATTGAAGGGTAAAAACCACATGATCATCTCCATAGATGCAGAAAAAGCTTTTGACAAAATTCAACATCCATTTATGATAAAAACTCTCCAGAAGGTGGGCATAGAGGGAACCTACCTCAACATAACAAAGGCCGTATATGACAAACCCACAAAAAAACATCATTCTCAATGGTGAAAAACTGCAAGCATTCCCTCTAAGATCAGGAACAAGACAAGGACATCCACTCTCGCCACTACTATTCAACATAGTTTTGGAAGTCCTTGCCACAGCAATCAGAGAAGAAAAAGAAATAAAAGGAGTCCAAATTGGAAAAGAAGAAGTAAAACTGTCACTGTTTGCAGATGACATGATACTATACATAGAAAATCCTAAAGATGCCACCAAAAAACTACTCGAGCTAATCAATGAATTTGGTAAAGTTGCAGGATACAAAATAAACACACAGAAATCTCTTGCATTTCTATACACCAACAATGAAAGATCAGAAAGAGAAATTAAGGAAACAATCCCATTCACCATTGCAACAAAAAGAATAAAATACCTAGGAATAAACCTAACCAAGGAGGTAAAAGACCTGTACTCAGAAAACTATAAGACGCTAATGAAAGAAATCAAAGAAGACACAAACAGATGGAGGGACATACCATATTCTTGGATTGGAATAATCAACATTGTGAAAATGACTATACTACCCAAAGTAATTTACAGAATCAATGCAATCCTGATCAAATTACCAATGGCATTTTTCACAGAACTAGAACAAGAAATTTTATGATTTGTATGGAAATGCAAAAGACCCCGAATAGCCAAAGCAATCTTGAGAAGGAAACATGGAGTTGGTGGAATCAGGCTTCCTGACTTCAGGCTATACTACAAGGCTACAGTGATCAAGACAGTATGGTACTGGCACAAAAATAGAAATATACATCAATGGAACAGGATAGAAAGCCCAGAGATAAACTACGGTCAACTAATCTATGACAAAGGAGGCAAGGATATACAATGGAAAAAAGGCAGCCTCTTCAATAAGTGGTGCTGGGAAAACTGGACAGCTACGTGTAAAAGAATGAAATTAGAACACTCCCTAACACCATACACAAAAATAAATGCAAAATGGATAAAAGACCTAAATGTAAGGCCAGACACTATAAATCTCCTGGAGGAAAACATAGGAAGAACACCCTTTGACGTAAATAACAGCAAGATCTTTTTTGATCCACCCTCTAGAATAATGGAAATAAAAACAAAAATAAATAAGTGGGGCCTAATGAAACTTCAAAGCTTCTGCACAGCAAAGGAAACTATAAGCAAGACAAAAAGACAACCCTCAGAATGGGAGAAAATATTTGCAAATGAATCAACAGACAAAGGATTAATCTCCAAAATATATAAACAGTTTATCCAGCTCAATATCAAAAAAACAAACAACCCAATCCACAAATGGGCAGAAGACCTAAATAGGCATTTCTCCAAAGAAGACATACAGATAGCCAAGAGGCACATGAAAAGCTGCTCAACATCACTAATTATTAGAGAAATGCAAATCAAAACTACAATGAGGTATTACCTCACACCGGTTAGAATGGGCATCATCAAAAAATCTACAAACAGTAAATGCTGGAGAGGGTGTGGAGAAAAAGGAACGCTCTTGCATTGCTGGTGGGAATGTAAATTGATACAGCTACTATGGAAAACAGTTTGGAGGTTACTTGCAAAACTAAAAATAGAACTACCATATGACCCAGCAATCCCACTACTGGGCATATACCCAGAGAACACCATCATTCAAAAAGACACATGCACTCCAATGTTCATTGTGGCAGTGTTTACAATAGCCAGGACATGGAAGCAATCTAAATGTCCATCAACAGATGAATGGATAAAGAAGATGTGGTACATACAAACAATGGAATATTACTCAGCTGTAAAAAAGCAAGGAAACTGGGACATTTTTAGAGACATGGATGGACCTAGAGACTGTCATACAGAGTGAAGTGAGTCAGAAAGAGAAAAACAAATATTGTATATTAACACATATATGTGGACTATAGAAAAATGGTACAAATTACTGGTTTGCAAGGCAGAAATAGAGACACAAATGTAGAGAAGAAACATATGGACACCAAGTGGGGAAAGCAGGGAGGGTTGGGGGGGTAACGAATTGGGAGACTGGAATACCAAATTGTACACTCTAAATATATGCAGCTTATTGTAAAAAATAAAAAAAATATAAAGTTAAATAAATAAATAAATAAATAATTATATTTATTAAAAAAAAAAAGAAATGGAATAGGCAGGAAGCAAGAAAAAAAAATTAATCCATACCTAAACTTTGCCCATTATAGTGAAAGCCCAGTACATCAAGAACGAAAAGATAGCTTTTAAAGTTGTCAAAGTGTAAAAACCAACTACAGTAATTCTATAGTAGACTTATCTATAAATGCCAGAAAACTATGGAAAATATCTTCAAAGTCCTGTAGACAAATACCCATCAATCTAGAATTCAGAAGTGATATCCATGTATTGTTGGACATGTACAGACTCAGTTATTTCATGGCCAGCGAAAATCCTCTCTAATAAAATTCTTAAGACCTATCTATATATCTATCTATCTACATCAGTAAGAAACGTAAACTCAAAAGAAAGCATAGAGTTTTTTTTTCCAATGTTGAACATAAAAATTGATCAACTAGTTAATAAACTTAATTAAACTTTGATGGTAAAAAAACAAACAAACAACAAAAAACTGTTTTTTGTATTTAAAAATGGAAAGGGAATTCCCTAGCGGTCCAATGGTTAGGACCCCATGTTTCCACTGCTGGGGGCATGGGTGCGATCCCTGGTCAGGGAACTAAGATGCTGCAAGCCATGTGGTACAGCACACTCACACACACACACACACAGCCAATAAAAATAAAGAAGTTATTTTAAAAACTTTAAAAATTACAAAAATTAAAATGGCAAGATAAAACCTCTAAGGAAGAATAAACATATGACATAGGTTAGGGCAGAATTTTGAATAATTTTATGAGGCTCTGAGTGAGGATGGGACAACAGGGCACAGTCAAAGGTCTGAAGCTCCATGAAGGCAGGTATCATAAGATATTTTCCAGCTTTATTGAGATATAATTGACATATAACAGTGTGTAAGTTTAAGATGTGCAACATGTTGATTTGATACACATATATTACAGAATGACTATCACAGTTGGGTTAGTTAATACCCCTGTCACCTCACATAATTACTATTTCTTTTTGGGGGGTGAGAACATTTAAATCTATTCTCTTAGCAACCTTCAACTATACAATACAGTATTGTCAACTATAGTCATCATGCTATACATTAAATCACCAGAAATTATTCATCTTATAACTGCAAGTTTGTACCCTCAGAGCAACATCTCCCAATTTCCCCCACCCGAGCCCCTGGCAATCACCACTCCACTCTGTTTTTATGACTATATCACTACTTTATCCATTCATCCATAGATGAAAATTTAGATTGTTTCCATACCTTTGCTATTGTTAATAACATTACGATGAACATGGGAGTTCAGATGTCTCTTCAAGATAGTGATTTCATTTCCTATGGCTATATACCCCCAAACTGGATTGCTGAATTATATGATAGTTCTATTTTTAATTTTTTGAGGCATCTCCATACTGTTTTCTACAGTGGTTGTACCAATTTACATTTCCACCAACAGTGCAAAAGTGTTCCCTTTTCTCCACATCCAATAAAGATTTGTTCTGATTGACCAATTGTTGTCATTAGTAGAGTTAATGAGAGAGATCCAACAGATGTTTATTCTAGTATGAAGCAGGCTTTGTGTCTTGATGTGAAAGTATAATCATTTGATCATTTGCTTCGGCTTCTTTGCCCTAGAACGTTGTCAGCAGCTCAGTCCACTCCTGCCTCCCTTCTTATTGCCTGTTCTTGTTGATGTCACATTCCATTACCACTACAAATATCTCACCCCATTTTTTCCTTCTCCTTTTCCTAAAAATACTAAAATAGTCAAAGCTTAAACAAAGGTGAATGCTTTAACCTCTGCTGTCAAGTCAGCAATTCACATTTGCCCTCTGTGACAGAAGTGCAGCCTTCTTCACTCACCTGTGATGGTAAGTTAGAGCAACACTGTTCATATGGTTACTGCTGAATTCTCATGCCAGTACTTTTTATTGTTAATCCAGCTTTACATTCCTTCCTAGTGGCTGGACAAGTAAGTGATAGAAATTCTCCTGGAGCTGAGATACAGAGAATCTATTGAGTTGACTAAGAAGTTTATCTCCCTTCCTTCCTTTCCTCCTTCCTTCCTTCCTTCCTTCCCTCCTTCCTTCCTTCCTTCCTTCCTTCCTTCCTTCCTTCCTTCCCTTTTAAAAGAATCTAAAAAAGAACGGATATATGTATATGTGTAACTAATTTACTTTGCTGTACAGCAGAAACTAACATAAAATTGTAAATCAACTATCTCCAATAAAAAAATTAATGTAAAAAATGAAAATGGAATTATATCCTACATAATGAGCACTGGCAGCTAGAGTGGTTTCAGCAGATAGCCCATAACAATAGGTGATTAGTCATGTAACAGTGAGCCATTAATATATCTGGGCAGGTACAGCAGATGTCCTCAGACATGGCATGCAGGCTCAGCAGTCATGTGGAACTACTTAGCTATTAGGTTGTTCCAACCCACACACAGTTTGCATGTGATAACCACTTAGCTCAATATTTCTGCCCATGAGTCTCACCTGTACTCTCAACAATATATTTTTGTATCAAGCAGGATATTTGAAATTGAGTTATTTGTAGTGAGGTGGATGGACCTAGAGTCTGTCATACGGAGCAAAGTAAACCAGAAAGAGAAAAACAAATACTGTATGCTAACTCATATATAAGGAATCTAAAAAAATGGTACAGATGAACCCAGTGGCAGAGCAAGAATAAAGATGTAGAGAACAGACTTGAGGACATGGGGTGGAGGGGAGGGGAAGCTGGGACGAAGTGAGAGAGTAGCATTGACATATATGCACTATCAAATGTAAAATAGATAGTGGGAAGCTGCTGCATAACAGAGAGATCAACTCAAAGATGGGTGATGACCTAGAGGGGTGGGACAGGGAGGGTGGGAGGGAGGCTCAAGAGGGAGGGGTGAGGATATATGTATAAATACAGTTGATTCACTCTGTTGTACAGCAGAAACTGGCACAGCAGTGTAAAGCAATCGTACTCCATTAAAGATCTGAAAAAAATAAATAATTAGAATAAAATGATGAATGATAAAGTGATGGTCTCTTCTGTTTGATTCTATACATTGCTGATTGTGTTGATGATGATGATAAAAAAAAAATTTTAAGATTATGGTCAGATGCATATCTCAGCTGCCTACTATTCCAGTTGCACACGTAGCTTGAGTGTTTTTCAAAGTCTCAAATTCCTCAGTATACTTGGTTTTGATTAATCCAATGATTTAATAGGTTATTAATGATACCTACTCATAATGCCTGCTAATAACATGTATATTTGGATTTTTTCTAGGACTTTTCACTTTTGAGTGTGGTGGTGTTGTTGTTTTTCAGTAAAGAAAAAAGTTCTCATAGATTAAGTTCTTGTAGAGTCTGTCATACAGAGTGAAGTAAACCCGAAAGAGAAAAACAAATACTGTATGCTAACTCATAAATACAGAATCTAAAAAAAAAAAAAAAAGGTACTGATGAAACCAGTGACAGGGCAAGAATAAGGATGCAGATGCAGAGAATGGACTGGAGGACACAGGGTTGGGGGGGGGGCGAAGGGGAAGCTGGGATGAAGTGAGAAAGTAGCATAGACATATATACACTACCAACTGTAAAATAGATAGCCAGTGGGAAGTTGCTGTATAACCAAGAGAGATCAACTCCATGATAGGTGATGCCTTAGAGGACCAGGACAGGGAGGATGGGAGGGAGTCCCGGGATGGAGTTGTGGGAGGGAGGGGATATGCGGATATATGTATAAATACAGCTGATTCACTTTGGTGTACCTCAAAAGCTGGTACAAGAGTGTAAAGTAATTATTTTCCAATAAAGAGCTTGGAAAAAAAAAAGTTTCTTCTAAGTGAGACATGTATGTTTGCATATCTATGTTCACAAGTATAAGGAAGGCACACTAAGTTTAAGCTATGATTGTGCTGTTATTGAATTTCTTCTATACATAAATGATTTCAATTAAGTAAAGTATATTCCAGGCACATTACTTTGAGATAGGCACATAAAACATAACATACACACCTAACACACACACACACACACACACACACACACAGGAGTTATGTGCAGTACATCTACAGTAAAGTTCACCTACCTTGAAAAATGCATGAATTATTGTCCTTTTAATCTATGGAAAGGCAATAATGTTATTTCAAAGGAATTGACCACTTTGTATGAAGGATGAAAAGATTTAATCCTTGGGAAAATTAAAGGATTTGTACCAAGTATAATTTTAAATCCTGCTCTTACCATGTGTCTACCCAGCAGCTAGATTGAGAACTAAAGTGTAATGGAATATCAGGTTTTTCAGACTGAGGGGACTTCATGGTCCATTATCGATGACAGAATAAAATGTGTTTGATGAGTGTCTATTATTTGAAACACATTCTCTGAGGATGCTATTAAGAAGAAAGTAAGTTTCATATTTAGTTAGTAAGATTCAGTAACATACAGTAAATTGAAGAAAAAGCAAATTGCAGGATGTAACTTTAAAGAAGGTAGAGTCAGCATTTAAATGAAAGAATCAGAGTAGACTTTAGAAAGAAAAAAGCATAGGAGCTGGAATCCAAGGATGGCTAGATTTGGTGGAGGTCAGAGGGAAAAGAACAAGTCAAAGTTCTAAGTAAATGAACCCATATAAGTAAAGACATGGTGTATTCCAGGCATTGAATTATTATTTCATGAACAATGTATAAAATTAGAAAGAGTTGTGCATATTAAAGAAATAACTACATCTGTTAAGATATTAAAATCTCTTCAGGCAAAAATTCCAGATTATCTTGGCAGTGCTAGTATCTTCTAGCAACCAGTTTTTTCCATCCTCTATTCCACTTCCCTCAGCTTATAGACCTTTGCTTCCCTTGTTTTCTCATGGTCACAAGATGTTGGTGTAACTCCAGACATCAGGTTCTCATTACACAACAAAGCGAAAAAGCCAGGGGTAGGGGAACCGTTGCTTATACCATTGCTTTTTTATTATGGAGAAATATCTTTCTCAAAATGTTCCACTGCAGAATTTCTCTATATTTAATTGGTCAGAGCTGGGTCACATAACCATCTCAGACTAACTGCTGGCAAAAGGAAAAGGAATCCACCATGATTCATCCCCCTGGCACAGTGCAAGGTGATTCCTGATGAAAACTGGGGTTCTTTTAGTAAGGCGGAAGGGCTACTTAGTAGGAACCAACAGTCCATGCCATTGTGGGTGATTCTGGAATATGGCACACATGTAGAGAAACCATATGACATCAAACTAGAAAAGATTTGAATGGGAGAATGAAAAATATTGGCCGTCCATCTAAGAAGCTGATTTTTAATTTGATTGCCAATTGGAAGACTTTTAAATTGAAAGCTTTGTTGGTTTGTTTCTTTACTTTTTAGTTTAGTTTTCTTTGGGTTTGGTTTCATTCCATTCGTAGAAAAATTACTCTAGCAGCAGTGTGTAAACTGGATCAAAACTGAGAGTCTGGTAGTAAAAGGAATTTAGGAGATTTTCTAATTACCAGTAATGACCAATAGGAGACAGAAATAGAAAATTGATTCAAATGGCATTTCAGAAGTTCAGCTGAAGAATGTAGAAATTCATTGAATGAGAAAATAAGTAGGAGGAGTCAAAAAGTGACTGTAAGACTTCAAGATGAGGATTTTAGGAGCATAGTGCATCCATGAATACAGTCGGGGTGTAAAAGAGATGATTCCATGAGAAATATGATGAGAGAAGTTTTTAGCAGACTGAAATAAGCTTAGTTATCCTTTGGCCAGTTATTTAACCAAAATTTCCACTATTTACAATACATAGCAATGTGAGATTAGATACTTGAATTATTAATTCAGACAAATTAAGCAATCTAGTAACCAGGCAGCAAATACTATTAAGGAAAAGCTGGAAAAAAAATCCCAAGTTTATAGTTATATTATTTTTTATTTTATGTTATAGACAGTTTATGCAATATTACTTATTAATTTCTATTATATTTATATATTAAGTTATTAATAAAATATGTTAATCAAATGTTGAAGATATTATACATAAAATATTGCACTTGTTAACATGTACTCTGCACTTGATGACTGAATATAAATTGTGAGTTGCCTTAAGGGAGAAAAAAATAAAATGAAATATTTATAGCAGTCACATTCTGATAATGAATTTGAAAGTATTTATTTTTAGTAATGCATTTATAAACCTGTTTTGAAATAAACACTAAAAGGGATAAGTTATTTTAAGTGCACTTTTGAACAAATTATTATATACAAATCTGATATTGGTAAAAGAAAATTTTATACTTAAAAATATAAAAAGTATCAATATTTCAAATTTTTTCATCATTCTCCTTATTATGTCAGTATTTTTGCTAAAAATGTTATTACATACCATCAAATACATACAAATATAAATTGTATTAAAGAATCACATAGAAAAGAAATGGAAAGAATGACTAGAAAATAGTTTAAGAGAGGAGGAGAGATCATCCTAAAATACATTAAGCTTAAATATTATGCTAATTACTTTACATTAGCTATAGACTACCTTTATAATAGGTTCTATTTTACACATAAATTGGGATAAGTGATATTATTTAATCTCCCCAAGATCAAAGAGCTAGTTAATAGAAGAATGACTCCACAGCCCATTTGCTTTTGTCCCTTTCTGTATATATGCTGTGTGACAAGTGATTTTACAATTCATTTCATTACAATATCACTGTAAATGTGTAGACATAAGGACACATAAACCTGGCATTCATCTATTAGAATAACAGTGGTCCACTGAGAAAAGCTGTTATGCTGAAAAAATTTACTCAAACAGCCAAAGCCCACAGAAGTCATATCACAACTGAATTTTAGGCCATGCTTGGCTACACAGAGACCCAAATCATCCATAGTGTTTGCCTTTATATCTTGAGCTACTATGATGATTTCAGGGTAGTTTGCCTTTATACCTTGAGCCACTATGATGATTTCAGGGTAATTATGGTTTCTGTGTTTTGCTTAATAAGGTATGTCCTCACATAACTAAAGCATAAAGCTCTTATTACAACCCATTGTTTATATCCTTTAACATGTATTCTTATGATTAATGGGCACTCAAGATAATCACTAGAGTAATCAATAAATACTTGTTAATTTTCACTTTGTTAATAATGTAAAAGGTTTTGATCCTGCATATTACTCATTCAAACTGCACATGAAAGAATTGATTATAACCTTAACCTCTTATCTAAAACAAGTGTAAATTGTATAGTAATTAATACATGATTAATTATGAGCCAATTGTTTATCTTCCTAAGTAAAGGTCCAAAAAAATTTCCAGTGGAAATTTTCTTTTCCTTTCTGCCCCTGCTCTAACACTCCTGATGGATATGAGAGGCACAGGGGTTTCCATAATTGTACTAATCGAGTTTGTCTGTGGTAGATTCTAAAAGAGCAGCAAAAGAAAGTAGAAAGAAAACAATGTGATTGAAATGTTTATCCTCCCTCCACCCCGACCTGCCATTCCAATACCCACTGCCATCACTACAAGGCAGCTCACCTCTAACCTCATTAACTTAAAGTTGCTTTCTTTATTGTGTAAACAGGCAGCAAGAGAAAACAGTTTCATTTTTAGGAAGCTAATATTACTTTAGAAAATCATTCCCCCAAATTGTCCATCTCTGAAATGGTGGTAGTCAAAATAATTCAAGAAATATATCTGGATTTTCATACACATATTTATAATGTCAGTAAGAATATTCAACATCTGATGTTGTATATATGTAGGTTATAACTTGTTGTATATATGTAGGTATAAAAATTATGTAACTTTCTCATTATATGTGGCTGACCTTTAACAGGGCCATTATACAACCTTGGTCATTCATTAAAGCTAGCTCCATTAACAAGTACACATGGGATCAACTGATGTTCTTGCATCGTCCATGTATTCTGGCTTCTTCCTTAATGCACTGTTGTTCTAACTTATATTTTAATTAGACCATTTCTCCCTCCAAGTTGCAAGCCTTGTACCACTTCTCTGAGTACCTGGGCTGTCTATTTGTGCAGAGCTGAACATACATGATTTCCAGCTCAGTTCATAAGCCCATCTATCCCAATTCTACTTGGCAGTGGTAACCAGGAAAGAACAAGCTAAGATGCTATTTCTTAATACCCTACTGCAAACTTTTTAGATTGTTGGAGCCAAACACATTTAGATTTAGGGCTTATGGTTGTCTTTAAAGGGTGAGAAAAGATTGGAAAAGGAAGAAGGATCCATGTTTAGAAAAGAAGCAACGGGTACTTAGTATTCATCTCTGGCAATAAAGAATCTTATAAATTTTTCCATATAACAGAGGTGAGCCATTTACCCATCACAATGTTAGCAGCACTTACTGTTAAATTAATCGTAAATGAATTATCATGAAGCAATAAGTTCCCCTTGGCTTGACTTGAGGAAATAATGTTAGAGATCAGTTTACAGAAATGTGCATTTTGATTCTTATTGTAATAGACTCCATAAGGTACAAACTGAAAATACAGTACTTCAGGAAAGTTTATCATTACAACTCAGAAGAGGTATGTCCTTGGAAGAGCACAAGTAGGCAAGTGTTTCCATTGAAGCTTAGCTTTTTTAGATCTTATAAAATGTCTTTCTCTATTTAGGACACTTTTCCTCACATGTTATCTAGATCCTGCTTACCTGGAAAGGGGTAAAGATTCAGGGGCAAAACCAGATTGAAGGGGTAAATATTGAGGGGTAAACTACTCAATCCACTTCCTAGACTCTGTCCTAAATTCTCCACCTCATAACATTCTCCTCCAATGGCTGTATTAACAATTTTCAATGGGATGCAGGAATAAAATAGTGCTATTTTTGATAGATAAACTAGTAATGATTATAATATATGCCTGTTAATACCATACTTTTCTCACATGGATCTATTTAAGAAGCATCTCACAGTAAGATAAACTTGCCATAAGAATAATCTATTTTTTAATTATTCAAGCAAGATTTAACTAGGATTAAAAGAGCATATAGAATATAATAAAATTCAGGCATATTATAAAATATCATATAATTTACTAAGACAAACAGCAGGATAAGTGAAATTAAGTGGGTTATTATACAGTGTATTGATAAAATGTGAGTGTCCTTATCCAGAGCATGTGTGTGTGTGTATCAATGAACATGATCTTCCTCCAAAGCTTGCACTGTCATGCAAGGTCAGTGATTGAGATCTGGTTGAAAACACCAGACAGAAGCAGTGCTCTGCTGGTAAATGTATAACAACCAGTTACCTCGGGGTAAAAGCCCTGCTTTGTGATTCTGGCTAACTTCTATGGTGTAAATACTCCCACAGTGGCAAATTTCCAGCTACAAACATGATATCACAAAAATGCAGAGTTGGGAAGAGATGTGCAGTAGCTCACCATTATATCATATTTTTAATCTACAGATACAGTAAACTCAAGATTATAGATAACAGCAACATATAGTAAAAAAAATTAAGAAGCAATGAGTTTCAAGTATTTATCACCTTTGTTTTCAGTATAATTTACTTAATTGCAAGTTATATAATGTACTATTTAATAATGGCTATGTTAACAACAAGCACACAAAAAATTCTCACAAATTTAATAATTGGTCTTGTAAGCTTATAAGAGCCAGCTGCAGTACATCACTGAATAAAGCATATGTGTTCATCTCCCTTGATTCCCTATATAACACAAAAATAATAGCAAAAGTTCAAAGAAGAAAAAAGTACAGAGCAACACTGTGAAAAACCTAGCAGACAACAAACTAGACTTTTGGAGGAATTTGGGAGGATGGAAGAATCATGAAATTGACTGATAAAAAACCATATTAATGAAGAAAGTGGACAGAAAATGAATGAAAAGAGAAGCAACACAAATGGGTAAATCAAGAGGTCTGCAATTCACAGGGTGGAAGGGCAGCTCTGCCCAAGAGGGAAAATAAAGTGAGTCTACATGCTCACCCATGTAACCTATGTTGAAGACTCCCTCCAACTTATGTAGATCTGCAGTGAGTCTCCCCTTAATACGAGAGGTCTGTGGAAAAAACAGACCTGCTCATCTGCTGAGGGAACTAACTTAACATATATTAGTTAGTTGTTATTCACAAATAGGAATAAACAGACATTCGAGTAAAATCAATGATATGAAAGCAAAGAAGTAAAATAAGCAGAATAATTAAACCCAAACACAAAGTAAAAAATAAGAAGTTCTTGGAAAGTACAAACACTAGTGTTATAAATTGAAAAAAAAAATATGAAAAGGACTATATAAATAGGATGACAATCGTTAAAGCATGGAATTTTTATTTCAAAATAAAGTTGAGGAAATAGCCCAAATTTTGAGCATAATAACTCAAAAGTTAAGAGACAAGAAAGATATATCCATAAAGTCTGATTTCCATCTGGTTCCAGAGTTTTATAAAAGAGACTGAGCAAATGGAGGATGAAAATAATCAAATAAATGATTAAAATTTCTTGAGGAAAAGAAAGGTACACATTTCATATTAAAAGTATTCAGCATGAGAAAAGATAAATGGGTAAAATCTACACTTGCAACTAACACGTTCTCATAATTTTTTTAGAACACTGAGGAGAAATTCTAAAAGATGTCAAGAGAAAGATAAAGGTTATTTAAAAGACGCAAGAATCAAACTGACATCATTATCATCGGGTATAATAATAGAGGAATGCATCAATGTGGTGAAAGCAGATTGTCTATTAAATCTAAAATTCCATATGCATTTTAATACTTAACTAGGTAGGAAAATAAATATCTTTTTCAAATATGTAGACAAAAATAAAGCCTACAAATTATACATTCTTTCTAGGAAAAAAAATTATATTTAGTCAGGAATACACTGATAAAAACTAAAAGGAAATCCAATAAGTTAGAAAAAAAAAGTAGAATCCAAAAAACAGTAGAACTAACTGGGGGTAAGTCAGGTTTGGGTGGGAAATTGATCCTCTGATCTGTAGTTCACCAGAAACCCATAGGATAGGACAGAGTGCCCCAAATAAAAGTGGTAACAAAAGAGTGACTATATAAGAGCATTCATTCATTTCAAGTTATAAAAGCAACCACTAGACAAACAATAATTGGAAAATGAGGAGGGAAGGGAATGCTGCTGTGGGTCTTAAACTCTTCATGTTTTGTAATGAAGTATAAACAGAGGTTGGGTATTAACATTTCATTGTTTTGTTCTGATTTTTCTAGAATAAATAGTTGCTTTTTTACTTAGTTGATTTTCTTCATTTGTTTATTTACATACATACCTAGGGCTATATACTATTATATCAAACACCACTTTTTACTTTTTGAGTGATAAGGAGACAGTAAAAACTTATTGCTTTGTAATATTCCTTATACCTTATCTTCAGAAAGTCTCCCCCATCAAGTCTCTCTCTCTGTCTTTCTCTGTCTTTATCTCTACATCTTCTTCTCTGTCTCTCTCTTTCAAACACACACATACATATATACACCCTTAAACGTGCCTCTTCATTCTCAGCCAGGCAGAAGAGGCTGAGAAGATTTTGACCTTGGTTACATTGCTAGTGGGACTGTAAAACAGTGTAGCCACTTTGAAAACACTGTAGCACTTCCTCAAAAAGTTAGGCATAGAGTTACTACATGATCTAGAAATTCTACTCCTAGGTAGGTACCCAAGAAAATTGACAATACAGACCCACACAAAACTTCTATGTGAATGTTTATAGTGGCGTTATTCATAATGGCCAAAAAGTAGAAACAAGTTAAATAACCATCAAAAAAATGACAAATGGAAAAACACAATGTGATATATATTTAATACAATATATGTATATGCAATATTTATACATTGGAGTATTATTTAATGATTAAAAAGAATAAAGTACTGATAAATGCTATAACAAGGATTAACTTTTATACATTTTGCTATGTTAAATAAGCTAGGCCACAAAAAATCATTGTGTATGATTCCATTTATGTGAAATGTCCAGAATAGGCAAATCCATGGAAACAGAAATAATACTAGTGGTTGTCAGGGACTGAAGGAGGGAAGAATGGAGTGTGATTGTAAATGTGTTTGAGATTTCTTTTCAGGATGATGAAAATGTCCTGGAATTAGATAGTGATGACAGTTGCATAACATTGTGTATATACTAAAAACCACTGAATTGTGTACTTTAAAAGCGTGAATTTCATAGTATGTCAATTATGTTTCAATAAAGAAATTATATGAAAAAAGGAAATATTAAGTCAATGCTCTTTGCTTTACCCATTTTACCCCTTGAGATAGTTTGGTATCTAGCATCGCCTTCTTGAATGCAACTGGAATTTGTTTACTTGACTTGAGTATTCAAGAGATCTTTTCCTCCACGTCCAAGTTCTCAGACTCTTTAGAGAATTCCCAGGACACTGTGGGGCATGAGGATGGATTCTTTCTCTTCAATGTATAAGCTAAGCCTCCCTTTAAATTTTCCGACCCAAGAACAGCTGTTCTAATTACTTTAAAATCAAGGGAAGAAAAAAGAAAGCAGAAGGTTCTCTTTGTGAAAAAATATTTTCTTTGCTGAGGGAAGATATTTTGTCCAGATACCTTTATTTCAGCCAAATAGTGTTTTAGCATGCATGTCTATTCAATTTCCCTAGTGTTATATTCCATTTTTTTTCTATTTTTAGGTATAAGCAAAGAATAAATGTATCCTTTCCTTAAGTTAATGTAATCGACCATTAGAATCAGTGATTTGGGACAAAACTGAAAGGTGGGTATAAAACTTTATGTATATATTCTTAACAACTAGACCAGAGAGTAGTAACTTTTTAAGTCAATAGACAGATAGTAAATTTTTAGGCTTTGCAGGCATTTCATCTTGCAACTATTCAACCCTGATGTTGTAGCATTGAAAAGAACCATAGACTATACTTACAAGCATTATCATGTCTGTGTTTTAATACAACTTAATTTACAACAGGTGGTAGCTGGATTTGGCCCACAGATCATAGTTTGCTAACTCCTAAACTTGACAAAAAAATTTGAAAAAATTAAATAATTTGAGAAATTTATAATGATAAAATGTTTACACTTTTAGGGAAAAGTAGTAATTAGATTATATTCATAATGTTTATTGGTGTATTTGATGTAATATATTTATTATTTTATTTTTATACCATAGATCTGAGAATGATTTAAATGTGTAATCAGTGAAATTATTCATTTATTAGATCACCCCTTTTTTAGTTTGTTTAAAGGGTCAGATGGTTTTGTATTTTTACTATGTTTTATCCTAACTTTTTTTATTGACTTCTTTACAAGAAGTATTCTTGTGAGAAGTATGTCAGCAGTGACTGTGGCTTCCATCTGATCTCTATATCATGTTTTAATGGCCCTGGTGTAATCTTAGAATAATAGAAAACTGTGCACAATGCCCATTTCAATCACCAACACTTCATCAGAAAGGAAATGTTTGTACATGTTCCAAGGCTATAGCCAGAACAAGTGGAGGAGAGAAAACCTCAGTGGTTTTCATTTCTTATTTCTTCCCATTAAAATTCTCTGCACTGATGATCAAAAACAAAAATTATGATGACAAAGTGGTTTAGGAAATTCACAGCCATCAGGTGTTTTGAAATTTTGAGACACTGTCTGGTCCACCAAGATAGGGAGAAAGAATGGTTCTTCTACCATGGGAGCACATACACAATTTAATGATCTTTCTGTGCTTGTCCTTATTATGTCCTCACACAATATGAAAAATGAATTTTGGTTGAAAACGCATTCTGTGGGATCAAGCAAAGACTAAGTCAGAAGAAATATAAATGGACTATTGGAAATGGAATCCAGTTTCACCCCAGGCTTTTCCAATGATTTATTTACCCTTGTTCTCTTAAAGGTTTTAGCTCAGCAATAGAATTTTTGACCCCATACCAAAGAACATGGCTTTAAAAAGTAAGACTATTAATCCTCCATCTGAACTTTAAGGGAAGATTTTTTTTTTCTTTAGGGTACTTAATATTTGCTTGAAATAATATAACCAAGAAAGAGAGAGAGCATAATATTTTATAAGCTAAATGGACCTCTAAAACTCATATAAGATGCCTAAGAAAATTTGAAATCTGCTGGAGATTCTTCATTTTTTTTCTCTTTATCCTGACCTCTTGAAAAACTATTGTTAATTTGGAAAAAATAACATTTAATATAGAACCTAACATTCTGCTTCATATTGAGATTCTATAACATGAAAATTAGAATATATATGCATAAAATTCAACATCTCAAAAGGTACACTTTAGTAAACCCAAATTAAACTCAAATATTTCAAGTTGAGCTATAATTTTATAAATTATGATGTCTCAGTATATTCAACATATGTAAAAGTACATCCTTCTGTACTCATGTAAGGTAGATGCAGTTTCCTCTGGCAAATCAGTTAAAGGGATTCCTTGATTGATTAGGACCTAAGATTTTGTGTCAGACATCCTATCTTGGCCAATGTCTTCTTCAATTTGACCTGCCGGCAAAATATACCAAGAACAAAATGCTCTTGTCATGAGCACTAGGAATTATCAGCATTGTTGTTGCAAGTTAATAAGTTTTGGGAATGTCAGCCTAGATTTAAGTTTTGCTTATTTTTCCCCCAAGCTACAGTTTTCTATCTCTTGCTTTTTCTCTTTCCTAAAGAAATCACCTACAGAAAAGGAAATAAGTTATTCACACTACAAAGTGAATACTCTCTAGATAATCTTGGCAAATTTGGAAGAAAGAGTTGGAGTGGGAGAGGGGAATATAATTTAATTTTTTCAATCTGAAACAAAAGTTTTATTCATTATTACAAAGAAATGCTAAGAACACTGAAAAATATATTGAACAGATTACTGCAAAACTAAATATAAATGGCATGTGTTTTAATTACATTTTTATAGCTTCCCTTGTTGCAACATATACTTTACATATATTATACCTAGTGGCCATGCAATATTCTAGTAAATTATACTATGATGCTGTTTTTTCAAAAATTTTGGCTTATTTTTTCTTCATTTTGCTTCCTTTATAAATAACACATAAATGAATACATTATTTCATTAGGTTTTCCTTTTTTAGATTTATTGGTATTTCCTTTATAAAAATTCTCAGTAATTTAATATTGAGGAAAAAATATAAACTTTTTGAAACTTTTGAAAACATTTTGCTAAGTTGCATTGCAAAACTATGATAACTTACATTGTCACTACTTTGGATTTACTAGTTTCATACATTTGGCAAGCATTATGTTCTAATATTTCTTTCTTTTTATTTTTGCATATTCAGTTTTAAACCACTTAGTATTTTATTTAACAAACATTTTCTGGTCACTATTTTGTGTCAGACATTGTTCTAAGTTCAGGGAAACTAGATACAAAGGGACACAAAAAGTTATTGCTTTCACGGAGCAATTTTTGACTTTGGAATCTTCACCAATATATATTTTGGTTTTGATTTGTTTTTAAGAAAACATATAACATTTGTTTAGGCCAGAAATTATTATAAGTGTTTCATTTAGATTAAATAATTTAACCTTCAGAATACCCTTGAAAGATTGAATAGATAGATAGATCTATTCAGTTGATGGATAGATCCCCATTTTTCCAGAGAATTAGACAACAAAGCGATTAAGCCAATTTTTCTACAATCACACATCCAGAAAATGGCTCCAAGACGGAAACCAGTAAGACTGACTCCACAGACTTAGTACCTAATGATCATGTTCTGTGTCTCCTTCATGATTATCATCAGAGACAGATATTTCTCAATATATTTTGTCAATTGTTTTTACACATTTTCTCATCTTTATTCAGATGTTGATACTGTCCTTATAAATGTCTAATAACACCTAATATAATATTTAAAGGAATTTGTTAACAGTATTAACTTGGGACACATACAGACCTGAGTTTGAGTTCAGCCACTGCACCTTAAACCTTTGTCATTGTGGGCAAAATACTCAGTCTCTCTAACACTGCCTTTCCCCATCTATAGGATTAATGCTACGCCTGCTTGAAGGGTTGTTGTTAGGGTCAAGTGATATAAGAGAAGCAAGCTTTTAGCTCAGTGTCTAGCACCTAGGGACTGTATACTAAGTATGGTTTCCTAATATAAATATCAAATGACTTCAAATATTTGACAGAAAAGTTTTACTATAAAAGGCATGAGGCATGGAAAGTTTTGGCATAACACAGATATTGGGGTGTCAGGGAGTATGGGACTTTGGCCAGTCACAGCCTAGTGTGGTTCAGGCACATCAATGGCAAGCTTTGTAAATTTCAAAACTGTGCATTGATGGAGGGAATCCTTATGCCACTAAAACCTAGGACAGGCTTTCTGGGTCATTGCTGTCTAGCTTCTGGCTTCCAATTGGACCACAGCTGTGATGGACAAGTCATGAATCGATAGCCTTGGTATATGTGTTTCAAGGTGTGCTGGCTTCCTTTAACAAAGAGCTCTGTCCATCTACATGTGGATTTACAAAGCACTTGCACTGCTTTGTTGAATTCAATGACACTATTCAGAGTGATACTATTTGCAGGACACCTATGTAGTATTAAAGTATATGCATCTCTAAGTGATTATGACATAGCAATTTATGATATCTTGAATTCAGATATTTGATGAAGAGGGAAAAATATGCTGACAATTCCTTTGGGGCTCAAGTATCTCAATTATCTCGGTGGTCACTTATAGATCATTGCCTGAAAAATTAGTGTTTCCAGGTCTTAAGAATTTCCTCAAGTACAATCCCCACATTTTCTTCTTCAGAGTCCTTTGTGCACACATCTTCTCCTTCCACACAATGATCTGGATGAAACTTTTTGGATCCTCTCCACATTGGTAGACTGCCTATATCTTTAAGCACGTTAAGAGACATGAGTGGATTTAAACTTCTCAATCTTATTCCCACTCCCCCTTTTTTTTCTCCCTATCCACAAAACTGTGTGATTAAAAGAAATGATTGGGGTATGACAAACTCATTTTCAATTCATACGGAATTGTGGGTGCATTAAATTCAGGAAAAAAGGAAAGGAAGTTTGGGAGAGAGACTAATCCTGTTTCATGGTCTTCCAGTGAGCCTGGCCCCCATTATCATTTTGGTCTACTTGCTGGGATGATGTACAGTTTATGATTTCCTGACTGGAAAAGCTCTAAGGCCAACCTCCTCTACTTTTACCTCCCATAGAATAGATACCCACATTGAATGAAGTAAAGAGGGTGTCTACATCTGAGTTTTACAAAAACAACATTAATTTGGCTGAGGAGTAGAAGAGAGTGAGGGAGGAGTTGATATATGTATGTAGTAACATGACACAGATCTCCAGAATTTGGGGCAGTTTCATAGCAGGCTACCTTCCCTTGAAACCTCAGAGCTACAGCAGCATGAATAAAATGGATGCCTGCATTTTATATCATCCCCTCCTTATTAACCTTTAACACCTTGCAAAACTTTAGTTTTCAAGATAACTAACCTGGTTAAGTATTAGCCACCATATGAAATTATTTAGCACTTTCATTCCTGTTTCAATATGAGGAAATTGTGTCACATAGGGAAGCCAAATCACTCCCCTAAGCCCACAGAGTCAGTCAGTGGCCAGTGTTAGCCCCACAAATCTTGATCTTTTCCATCTGCTGCCTCTCTCATGCTGCCTGTCCCATTTCTTCCCTTCTCTCTCTGAAATTAAAATCAAGAGCACTCTTTACACAGCCCTGCGCTGATGCTCAGCAATTAACAGCAGTGATAAGACTTCCCGAATACTTTTGTTGAAGTGGGAATGTTACAAATAAACTATAAACAAATGCACACCATTTCAAATGCATTGGCATCTTAAGAATGATCTCACATGGATGCAAAGACCTAGGGAGCTGTAATGGAGCTGAGAGAATGACAGCATTGCAGCTGTCTTTTAGAACAGTTCAAAAGGGAATCTCAGGAATTAAGGGAATGATGCTGTTGCAAGAGGAGCTAAAATGGATTCTAAAAGGCCTCAAACAGCTTAAGGTAAGTGTGGAGGTGCAAGAGATGATGATACTTGGAGGCTCCGTATATTGGGATTATCGTCAGCTGTCCCTGATGGTCAGAAAATAAGTGGCAGTTTTGAGGTCAGCATCTTCAGTTCCTAACTATACAGATGAGCTTATAGGAGAAGGTGGGGATGTGTAGGATGGGAGACAGGGAGGAGAGGAGAATAGACTCATTTCCAGGGGGTGGAAGGAGAGGATAGATGGCGAAATGTGTTTTGTTCACTCTCCTTCTTTCCTTGTGGACATAAATTGAAAATCTCAGAATGTCATTGAATAGAGATCCTTTCAAATTACTTCATGCATTTTTTACATTATTATCTCCTGTAATCGGCCAGTCTAAATAATATGTATGTGTATACACACATGTACATGTATGTATATATATATGTATATGCACATATAGATACTACTGCTTATTGATACTTAGACACAGGTGTCTCTACACACAAATCTATACACATATTTTAAAACATATCCATCTTGAGTATCACTCTGATTCAACCATGTGTGACATCAGAAAACAGTAAAGATACAATCCCTGCCTTCATGAAGCTTAGAGTCTGATGAAAGACAGGCAAAAAAGAAATACTAAAATTTTATTAATGTGTCAACAAGAAGAAATATAAAGATGGTTCAATTCTACTTCATATATAGTTAATCTATGATAAAAATATGATACATATGCATAACTCTATTGAGTATTTGCTAATAATTTTTAAGCTATTGATCTGTGATAAAAATAATGCAGATTCTTCATGGTATCCAGTGATAAGTGAAATATTAATTTAACTATCAAAAACAAAGTTATAGACAAGCTAAAAGAAACATGGACGGGGGGGCGTCAAGGAAGGGAGGGAATACGGGGATATGTGTATAAAAACAGTTGATTGAACCTGGTGTACCCCCAAAAAAAAAAAAAAATTTAAACCGGAAAAAAATAAAATAAAATAAAAAAAAATAAAAACTGTAGTTCATCAACAAAAAAAAAAAAAAAATTTTTTTCTTCACCTCTGAGAGAAACTATCTTAAATTTACTCAGTTTTTTTAGGAAAGAAGTGGACATTCACATAAAAGACCTCATGAATCATAGCATTATAAATCTACAACTGTGAAATTTCTTTCCAGTTCCACTGATTTATTATCATAATTAAATAACATAATTCTCAAAAAAAAAAAAAAAGAAAGAAACGTGGACATTAATGAAATATGGATGGCAGAGGGGTCTGCAATCTTATAAAGAGTTTAAGATACCAGAAAGAGAAATATCAATATATGTGGCTACAAATTTTGAAATGTTTACAGATTAAAAAAGAAAAGTAAAAAATTAAGAAAACTGTTTATAGATATATGATAGACCAAACACTCTTGCTTTTAATAGTTGTAGAGCTTAGGCAAATAAATAAGAAACCCCCAGTATTTGAAATGCTTAACTGACATAGAAATAAAAAGGCAAATTTTTTTCTAAAAAGAAAAGTATATATTAGAAAGATTCAAACTCACTAATACTCAAGTATTATTTTAAAATGTAATTATTATATTTTACATAATAATTATATATCTTTTAACATGTATAAATAATAATAGTTGATAATGTTATGAGAAAACCCAAGCCTTAAAAAGAGGGTAAATTGCTTCAACTTATATGGGGAAAAAAACTGGCACTTGTATTCAGAATCTTGAAACACTTTTACCTTGCCACTTCTGCTAACCTTTCTTCAAGAAACAATCTTCAGCATAATGTAAGAAAAACAGTAAATGTAAGGATTTTGTTGCAGCACAATGTGGAGCATAAAAAAATTTTTAAAACTCTACTCATTTCTATTTTTGTATAATGTTTAACAGCTTCATGTAGTCAGACAGATTTGAACTAGGATCTTGACTGTCTGCGAATCACATGAACTTCCAGAACTGATGTCATCATTAAAACAGAAATAATAATAGTATCTAACTTATGGGACTGGTTGTGAGATTGAATGAAGCAATGCCGGTTATTAGCACAGTGCATGGCAAGAGAATAATTACAAAAAATATATTTTTCTTTCAAATTCACAATTACAAGAGTAATTAAATAAATACGGCACATATAGATAAGAGAGTATGCAATCTTTACAACTATGCTTTTAAAGAAAATTTAATTAGACTATTTTTGCTAATAGAGGTATATGAAAATAGGAGTATAGTACCCATAGTATTTCATTATTTAATAAATACTGTACATAGAAAAGGATTGACACTTTTTATCAAAATGTAAAATTTAGTTGTAAATTGGAATAATAAGATTTGTTTCTCTTTCCGAACTTTCTTTGAACTTTCTAGATTTTCTATTATGATTTGATTATTTTAGAGTGGAAGAAAACAAATTTTATGATATACTTAGAAAAGGGAAAATAATTAAGAATTGTTTAGGGACGTCATTGACTAAAGTAATTAATTTGGTTTTTTTAAATTAATTAATTTATTCACTGCGTTAGGTCTTCATTTCTGCACGCAGACTTTCTGTACTTGCAGAGAGCAGGGGTTAGTCTTCATTTCAATGCGCAGGCTTCTCAATGCTGTGGCTTCTCTTGTTGCGAAGCACAGGCTCTAGGCGTGTGGACTTCAGTAGTTGTGGCACATGGGCTCAGTAGTTGTGGCTCACAGGCTCAGTAGTTGTGGCTTATGGGTTTAGTTGCTCCGCGGCATGTGGGATCTTCCCAGACCAGGGCTCCAATCCCTGTCTCCTGCATTGACAGGCAGATTCTTAACCACTGCATCACCAGGGAAGCCCTTAATTTGTTCTTGAGATCAACAACAGTTAAATGAGTTACGTCTTAAAATTTTTATTCAATGAATGTGATATTTTACCACTAGCACTGATCCAAGAGCTTTCATTAATTATATGTCTTTAATAAGGCAAATGGAGTCATTTCTCAGCCATAAGAAAATAAACTTAAATATGGTAGCAGCAGTATTTTTTTTCCACTTTCTTATGATGGGAAAAATTAAATGAGAAATTGTAGATTCACCTTCTACCAGATCTATGTCATCAAAGTAAGGAATAAAAAAATGCATTTATTATTATATCTTTTTTATCAGAACGTTTTCCCTTTTCATAATAATCATAATATAATAGTAGCTGTACCAGTTAGAGTTATTTCAGCTAAATTTCATTTAAAAAAAAACTCTCAAATTCTGAAATTTACAGAAAAACTGGCTTAATAAGGAACTTAAGGAATTTAATTTAATTCACTTAAGAAGAGCAGAAGCGAGCAGCTTTAGGGTTATTTAATTCACAGATATGGTGACACGAAGCCCAAGCCACACAACATCTCACTGATTTGTCTTCAAGAAATGTTCAAAAGCAATTCAATGAAGAAAAGACAGGCCTTTCAAAAATTGTTCTAGAAATGTTGGACTTCCATATGCAAAAATAAAAGTGAACTTCAACCAATAGTTCACACCTCATGCCTTATAGAAAAATATGCTCAAAATGGACCTTAGGCCTAAATGTAAAACATACTTCAAAACTTGTAGAAAAACACAGAGGAGAATATCTTTGTGAACTTGAGTTAGGCAGAGAGTTTTTACACATGACACCAAAAGCATGATCAGTAAAATTTTTGAAAAGTACTAAATTTGGCTTCATAAAAATTAAAACCTCTGCTCTACAAAATATACTTAAGAGATTAGGAAAATAAGCCACATGCTGGGAGAACATATTTGCAAATCACATATTTGAGCAAGTTTTTGTTTTTGTATCTAGAATTCATTAAAAACTCTCAAATTCAATAATAGGGAAATAAACTACAATAACCCAACACAATAAAATATGCAAAAATGTGAAAGACACAGCTCCAAAGAAATTATACTGATGGCAAATAAGTAAATGCAAAGGTGCTTAACGTCCTTATTCATTAAGGAATTGAAAAATAAAACTATAATGAGATACCACTATGCATCTATTAAAGTGAAAGAAAGAAAGAAAGAAAGGCAGGAAGAAGGAAAGAAAGAGGAAGAAAGAAAGTGAGGGAGGAAAGGAGAAATGGAGAAAGAAAAAATACTAAACAATTCAGAACAGCTGGAACTTTCATATGTTGCTGGTGGGATTGTAAAATAATAAAGTCATTTTGGAAATCAGCTTGGCAGTTTCTCATGAGGTTAAACGTATATTTACCATTCAACCCCGCAACCTCACTTTTAGGAAGTTACACAAGTGAAATATAAACCTAGGTTCACCAAAAAAAATGTACATGAAGATTATATCAGCCTTATTTGTAATCACCGAAAACTGGGAATAATTCAAATGTCCCTCAACTGGGGACGGATGACCACATTGCCATACATCCAGACAGTGGAAACCTACTTAGAGATTAAAAACCAACAACAGTGACAGAGCACTGAGCTGAGCTGCCTGTGCTATACAGCAGGTTCCCACTAGCTATCTATTTCACACATAGTAGTGGATTTATGTCAAACTTAATCTCCCAATTCATTCCACCCTCCTCTTCCCCCGCTGTGTCCACATGTCCATTTTCTACATGTGGGGAGGGAGGGAGGTCCAAGAGGGAGGCGATATATGTACACATATAGCTGATTCACTTCATCGTACAGCAGAAACTATTACCACATAGTAATTATACTCCAATAAAAAAAAGTGGAAAAAAAATGATTAGACACTCCACAGAAGGATGAATCTCAAATACGTTATGCCCAGTTAAAAAAGCCAGACTCAAAATGCTGCATACAGTATGGCTATATTCTAGTAAAGACAAAGTGACATAAGTGATATTAATGATTTCCAGCAGTTAAGAATGGGAAAGCTACAAAGGCATAGCGTGAGGAAAATTGGGGGAATTTGACAGAACAATCCAGTATTTCAATAGTAGTTGTGATTACATAATTCTATGTATTTATCAAAACTCAAGAAGAGTAAAAATGACAAAGAAAGAAAGAAAGTGATATGTTTTAAATTCTTCCACACTCTCTGTATGTTTGGTGGATTGCTAATCAAAGTAGGGTTTAATATATTTTACTTTTTAATTATATCCTCAGTTTATGTTTTTTCATTAGGTAGTCGTCATTTCGCATTCTAAAATCATGAGATTTTTTCCACATTGGATAAGTTACTAGCAATATCATTTTGAGGAAGTTATGTAATTTCTCTGAACCTTAATTTTCTCATCTATAAAACAGATACAAGATGTCCCTAACAGTATAGACTAAAAGAAATTATGTACACACACTGAGAAAAAAATAAATTTTAAGAAATAAGGCAATGTTAACATTTTTTATACAGTCAGCAAATATTAATAAAGACTCTACTTACTGGAGAAAAGTATCTGTGTCAATTCAAAAATAAATAAGGAAAATAAAGAATGTGGGTTAAATTCTATTAGTGAATCATGGAACAAGTCTGAAAAATAGACCAATGGACTTCAGGGAATAATCCAGTATTGGCAGAAGGATGAATTAGATAATTTAATATGTATTTTCCATGTCTGATTCACATGGTTATGTAAGCAATAAACTTATTTCTTCTATGATTAGGCCAAGAACATGCCAGATAAAAATATGGTTCTTTGAAATACTGGGAGAATTTAATTTGAGAGAAAATTATATGAGACACATTGTAATGTGTATTGCAAAATACATAAAAGTACTGTTTGAAAATTTTTCCTAGTCTAGTATTAGCAGAGGTTAGTTTTACAAAACAAAGGTATCTCATGACCTGACTAGTAGTGTGGTTTGAAGGGCTAAGTAAAAGTATAAAAGTAGAATTCACAATTGGCCCTAAAAGGTAATCCCCTTAGCCTCTGGGGTCCTCTTATCAAGGTCAAGTGACCGCAAGAAACTGAAGTGTCTCCAAATCTGCAAAAAAAAAAAAAAAAAAAAAAAGTGTAGCTAAAGAGAGGCACCTGGTAAATAGTCCCTCAAACTGAAAGGTGATTTGGGGTGGACGCTTGTTGTCCAGTTAACAGGGAGTAATTTTTTTTTTCATAATTATTTGCCTCAATTTTGGATGTAGGGAAGAATTTAACACAGAGAACTTCATAACATTATGCTACAGAAAAAGGAAGGAAAGAAGGGAGGGTTGGAGAGAGGAATGAAGAAACATACTTCGTATCTCCGGGGGAAAATGTTTTAAACATTGAAGGCTTAGGAGACTATTTCTTAAAATTGTATTTATCTGGGGAAAGAAAGCTTCTAGAGAGATGTTCAAAGTCTGTGTACAACTGTATTTCATCTGAGCCCTCAGGCCTGAGTCCCGTGCAAAATGTCAAGTAACATCTCCCATCCCTCTTTCCTTCCTAAGACACCGCTTCTGTGCCTCTCTCTTTACAAACACACTTCCTCTGCTAGATTTCACGGCAGGCAATCCTCAAGCAAGAGGGGCAAATTGTCTTCTGGAAGACACTGGTCCTGCCTACAGACATGGGCCCTTGGCCATGCTCCAGCCTTCCTGGAGGCGCTGGTGCAATTCTGCAGCGCAGGGATTTTTATAACGCAACAGTTCAAGGGAGGAAAGACTAACGAGACTATTGAGTCTTTTTTTTTTTTTTTTTTTTTTGGTTAAAGGGAGAGGTCCACATCTGGCCAAAAAAGTAATTCAAAACATGAACCTCTAATATTTGTCTTATTCCATTTTCTATAGTGCCTGCTGCATGGTGACCTCAGATGAAAAAGGCAAAGGTTTATTCCAACTCTTTGGAGATTTTTGCCTCGTAAACATATATTTGTGCATCAAAGAAAAGTTGAGCAACATATATTATTAAGATTTAATGCATCAGAGAATTTTCATTTTCTTTTCTTTTCTAATCAGTATCCTCTTTTGCTAACCACCCCACTTCGGGGAATTTGGGGAGTTTATTGTAATTTGACTTTAACACATTCCGATTTTATTTTGTACAATAGTGGGATAAACTTGCCTTTAATATGTTTCAAAAATTAATGTGCCATACGCAATCTTAAAACTGGGAAAGGACTTTCCATACTTGAAAGGAATGTCCTTAGAGAATACGATTGACTGAGCCACATTTTGACTAAAAATTTATAAAAGTAGACGTTAAAAATTACCCTGGAAGGGTTATCTGCATATGTATGATAAACAAAAGTTAATCTAAATTAAAAAATAGTTTTTTAAAATAAACAATAAAAAACCAATACACCAAGAGAAAAATGGCAAAGATCAAAACCGATCATTAACAATAAAATTTAATCTCACTGTGAAAGATGGAAACAATTCAACATGGAATAAAATATTCTTTTTCAGCTATCAGGCAGTCAAATATAAAAAGAAATGAATGATTAGCATTCCCGAGGACACAGAGATATTGACACATTATAAACACATACTGGCACACTTAGTAATACTATAATGATTTCTAGAAAAACCATTCACAAATGTACACTTTAAACTCGTTACTGTGTTTGCCTTTAAGAGATGAGGCAGAAACAGAAGAAAGATTTAATCAAAGCAGATTTTAGACTTGTATGCAATGTGTCGATTTTGTTCTGGCTTTTTGCTTTGTTCAGTTTTGAGAAGATTTTATCTTATAGTACTCATGTGATTAAAACTGACACAATAAAGCCATGCAAAACTTTTCATTCCCTTTGATGGCATATGTAACTTAGAACTTAGTGATAAAATGTACCTGCCAGTTACAGGATCCTATAACAGAGACAGAAACATGCACCAGGAGTAGGAACAGTTGACAAACCTTTGGGAACCAGTTAGGTTACCTGGACGGTGTCCAGGGATGCCCCAATTTCAGCTTCATTTTGGATTACTCAGCTCTAAGCTGGGATGCATTCATTCAGGGGAAGAGCACAATGGTGGGAGTCCAGGTGTCAATCAAAACTTAGGATCCTGTCAGTCATCTTTGCAAGCATCCAAGTCAGGGGAGGAAGAGGAGCCACATGGAGGCAGAGTAGCAAAGTTCCTGAGATAATGGCAGGATAACTCTATAAGACGGATGGGCTAGTAGGCAAAACTAGAGAAGAAGGCTGAAGCGCAGTCCAGTGGTCTAGGACCCAGACATTGAGAGAAATGAAAAGTTGAGACCCACAGACAACTCAGGTAGCTTGGAATTGTCTCTGGGTTACTCGAGTACCAAGATGATCTGGGGAGCAAATTCAGGGCTATGGCTTTAGTACTGGGTCAGTCCATCACAGGTCTAAGCGGGTCTTTCCTCCGTTAGACAGTAAGACAGTGATCAGGACCTGAGTGTTACAGACAGAGAATCTCATGGACAAATCCAAGAGGGACCAGAGAAGTAAGCAGAGACTGGAGAAATATATCTGGTTATGTCTGTGTTCTTTTTATTTATGAAAACAAACATGTACACCGCTTCAGAAAAGAACAAACAAAAAGCAAATTTTCATCCTCTTGCTGCCCAGTCCCACTGCTGACGGGTAATAACCCTTTCATTCACTTTTGGATTTAAACCTTGTTATGGCTACTATAACTCCAAATCATTCAGTTTCGTCTTGATTTGTAAACCCTGGGACACATAAATGTTTTTTTGCTAAGAAAAATGAGGAATTTAGCTCACAATAGCTCTACCCAAGTTCTTGCATGATTTCTGTTATGTTATTTTTTATTTCTTCTACCGGTTATTTTTATAAATGTATTTAATAATCTTGAATTTCTACCTCATTTTTTATCAATTTTGAGCATATGTAGTGAGTCTCTATAATTTAACATGTATTAAACAATCGTAGTAACTACATAACAAACAACCCCACTATCTGAAAGGCTTAAGAGAAAAACTTCTCACCCACATCACAGATTCTCACGCAGTTTCTCACTCCAAGTTCCAGACTCATGGAGCAGTAGGCATTTTGAAACTTACTAGTTGACCAGACAGGAAAAGGAGCTTTGGAGAGTTTCCAACCAGTAATTAAATGCTCTGGCCCAGAGGCAATGCTTGTCATTTTGTTCAAAACTTACAAGCCAAAATTGTTAAAAGTTAGAATTCATCTTTTTACCTTCTTCTTAGATCTCATAAATACATACACTTATATTTGTTGGGATTTTTCATTTGATTTTTACAACAACAAAATGAGATCAAACTATACATTATAGGAACTATGTTTTTAAACTATATAACTCTCTAGGTAAAAATACATAAATGTAACTCACGTTTTAAAAATTTTTATTGGAGTATAGTTGATTCACAATGATGAATCAGGGCAAAAACAGGGCGAAAGAACTCACCTACTTTTTCTAATAACTTTCAGCCAGACAATATTTTCTCCTACAACTTGTTTTTAGCCTTAATCCTGAATCAGTGTTTTAGAAAACCAGTAAGTCAATGTTTTTGTCCTTCAGCTTCAACCTGAAAATTCACTCTTAGAGGAAAGAAAGGAAAAGTGGCCCTGTGTCACATGACCCAAATGATCTGATCAAGGGGATGAGTGAGGTATGACTGAAATGAGAGTCAGCAGACGATGTCAAGAGGTTCCCTGTGTCTTCCATGACGTAGCTATTTAGGAAGTCATTTAACTTCTCTGGGCTGCATTTCCTACAGTTATCTAATCACAAAGGTCCCTGTTTAAGTCCATCATAAAACATTCTGTTACGCTTTCTAGACCCTAAGTAAACTCATGGCGTCTCTCTAATATAGGCGATGGCGCCGAGTTCCCTACTGCAGCCTTGTAATACATTCTCTCCTTTACCTGGTCATAGGACATCTCGGGTCTCTCAAATTCTGGCTATAAAGCACTCTACTTGGCAAAATTTAGGATAAAGGGATTGTAAAACTGCACCCAAACTACATGAGTTAATTTTTGATCATTGCAAGCTAAAGGACTCTAAACTAAACAAATACCTCCTTTGACTAGAGAACGAGATACCTTCTTGGGTGGGGAAATTGCCTTAGTACAGTACTTGGCACATGGTAATGCTAGTTAAATATTAGTTTCCTTATTTCTGGGCCATATGTGTCTTTGGCTAGAGCTTAATTATATGCTTGCTTTTAGCCAGGGTGAAACCCAAAGTTTCAAACTGAAATTGACTTAAGCTCAAGGCAAGAACAGAGAAGTTACCTGGGCCTGATCCTGTTCCTATGACTCTCTTTTTCACTAAGAGGTAGAGCTTGGTTTGAGGAGGACGTGGGAGTGCCTTTCCCTCCTCTAGTCACAGTTCCCTAAAGTATAAATAAAAAAATTAAACTGCTCCTTTTAAGCCTCAGCCCCAGCTCAATTTCACACCCAGTCTCCTGGTTTCCAGCACAGAAGCTTAATTTGGCTACTACTGACAACAATACAATTGTTGTATGAAAGAAAAAAAAATGCATACCATTTTGAGCAAAGTACAAATGACCAATGCACAGATATATATATATATACATATTTCTCTCTCTCTCTCACACACACACACACCCCTTCAGTGTCCTTGACAGCTCTGCCTGCCTCCTCTCCCAATTTGACTTTTCTAATCAAACAGAAACACTTAACACTATAAGAAAAGAAAAACATCCTAAGTGACCTTTTGAAGTCTCTAGAAGGGATTACAAAAAAAAGAAAAAAAATAGCTACTTGCCAAAAAGAAAACTAAGGCAACTAGAAGCTGATCGGGGTCAAATCAATTCAGTCTGTTGTAGGTCACTGATGTAGAACAAAACCACGTGCAAAGTGAAGTGGTCTGCATATGTCCACATGGTGAAGCAAGGGCACCATGGTGTCCTAAGTACCATGTTAATGCTTAAGAACTTAATACAGTTATGCCACATAAAATAAGATTATCTTGTATCCATAAAAATTGTAATAAAAGGTATGGAAATAGTACTTAACTCTATAATTGCTAAAAATATGGTTAGATTATCTTTTTCTATAATATTTTCTATAAATTTATATAGAAAATATATTTTCTATAAAGTTCTTTTTTACAGTTGGTAAAATAATAGTGAATATCCCTAATAAATATTCATACTCAGTTCTCCTATATAGTACACTTTATTTACACAAACACACAAATTTTTCCCAAAAACTACTTTAAAATCCTTTACATAAACATAAAAAGATTTAAATTCCTTTTTTAAAATAGATTTACATTTTTAAATTAGAATTCTTTTGTATCTCTGTCCCATAAAGGAAAATACAGGAAATTTCTGAAGACTCAATCCTATCATTAACACAACCCTGGAACCCTAGAGGCTCTCTACAAATATAGATAAATATAGGTAAATATAAATATAGATAAATACCAGTCTTATTCACAGGCAATACTACCCAAACTGTGAAAGAAAACATCATCCTTTGGGCATTTCCTGTTTGATACCAACTAAAAATGAGATAAAACATCACACTGTCAAAATTGACCATGGTTCTATATAAAATATGATGCTTCCTTCTATTTGATCAAATGGAATACATTAAGGGAACAGAGTCGAATTATTTTCCATTTGGAATTGTTAAATGCACTAAAAATCCACTCAGTAAGAAGAGGTGTTAGACGTAGGGTACCAATAACTCTAGGTCTAATGGCTAGAAATCTAACTTAATGCCTATCGAAAATGAAATAAATGTTGCCTCTGACAAGGGTCTCATTCCCCATATATTAGCAGCTCTGCTACAGGACAAACAAGATGGAACTGGCCTGGGCCCAGCCTGGCTGAGCCCCATAGCTGTCAGCCTCGTAAGAAAGGTAACACGCCAGTGGCACCACTGAGTTTGTGGTTGTAGAGTCTCACCTCTGCTGCTGCTTCTCCTTGTGCTTTATTCTGTTCTCTGGAATTCTTCTTGGATGAACTACACTTGTTCCTATTTTGAAATACTCTAACTGTTAGATGTTTTTTCTCAGGAACATCATCTAGCTTAGTTGCTGTCTCTGTGACATAGCATATCTCTCATATTAACCCTTAAGTGCATGGATCATGACTGCATGCAGAGGCAATACTAACTGATGCTTGAAAGACCTGCTCTAGCCTCTGGCTGCAGGATCAAGTCCTGCCTTTATCACTTACAGGCTGAGGCATCATAAACAAGTTAATTTAACTCATCTGTGTCTTGGTTTCCTTATTTGTGAAACAGGAATAAGAGTACGTTGTCTCAAAAATTTGTGACAGGGACTTCCCTGGTGGCGCAGTGGTTAAGAATCTGCCTGCCAGTGCAGGGAACACAGGTTCCAGCCCTAGTTTGGGAAGATCCCACATGCCACGGAGCAACTAAGCCTGTGTGCCACAACTACTGAGACTAAGTGCTCCAACTACTGAAACCCACACGCCTAGAACCAGTGCTCTGCAACAAGAGAAGCCACCCCAGTGAGAAGCCTGCACACTGCAACGAAGAGTAAGCCCTCACTTGCCACAACTGGAGAAAGCCTGTGCGCAGCAACAAAGACCCAAATAATTAAATAAAGTAAATAAATAATAAATAAATAAATATTTTTTTTAAAAAAAGGACATCAGTCCCAGTCAATTAGGGCCCCTTCTTAAAAAAGAAAAATTGTGACAAATAATATTTATGACATGTTTGAAGACTGCCTGGCACATAGTAGGCAGTACATATTAGCTGTTATTAATTTGCAGGTGTGAGGGCACAGCAGAAAGAGAGGGAGGGAAGAATTAATGTTCCCTCTTTGGTTTCTGCTGTTTCCCAGTTATCCTCTGCTCCCTGTGTACAACCAATGCCTTCAGAAAACAGTCTAGTGCAGAGGACTTTAGATTCTTAGATTGTGTGCTGGATAACTCTGATCTAATATACAGTGATTTATTCCCAAATTCTCTGTCTTACAAATGCTTCACAGCACTTCAGAGACTCAGCCACTCTGCACTTGTTTACGCAGAAGAGATGCATGTCTTTCCAAACGTGAGATCTTTGCTGTCACTGATAAGATACAAAGGGCTTAATAATTCTTTCCATAGGGGATATTATGTCATGTAGTTGGCCATTCAGAAAAGTTACATTTTACCTCTACATTTTTATTATCACTAAGATTCCCCCAGTCATCACTAAAGATTTCCCCCAGTTCCTTATACATCATTTTAAATAACATTTGGCAATAAAACTTTGGCAAAGGAACTTGTTCAATTCTTTTTTTCTCTTTTCCAAAACTGAAACAACATCCAGTTATTTTTCCATATGCTCACATGCTCAATTATCTCTGAAAATTTTTACTATTAGAGAAACAGACCCAAATCATTAAGATTAAAGTGAATGAAACCACAAATGTAATGAAGAAGATAAACTTAGATTTCTGGATTAAATCCCAAGAGACATTAGCAAATTTGTCGAATTTCTCTTAAATTCTATAGAATGAAGTTTTTGAATTAAAAAAAAATAGTATTCAGCAACTATACTTCAATAAATTTTTTTTAATTTAAAAAAATTAAAAAAATCCTTTCACAGAATAAAATGGAAACAAACAAACCAAAAAAATGGAGGGCCTGGATAATTACATCTCCCCACAAGATGTTGTCATTTTTAAATGTGCATATATATTTTTTTTCTTTTGAATATTAGAGCCAGAGCATCTGAACAAGTTGAGATTTTTATACTTTCAGTTACAGTACCAGCTGACCTCCCTCTCCACATCTCTTGGGCATAAACCTACAGGTCCCTGGGCTTACAGAGTCTCTAGCTGCTAAAAAAAATTTTTTAATTAAAAAAATAAAGTATCCTACTTTCATCAGCAGGCAGTAAATGAAAGAAATATTCCACTTCAAAGAAACAGACCAGGATAATACTAAATAAGCATATAAATCAAATAGTTCCCAGAAGATCCCATCCTGAGATACTGGAGAAATCTAGAATTAGCTGATATTTATCCTTACTGATAATTTTTTGACATTTCAAATAGGATGATGTTAGCTTTCATAATTTGCCTAGGCGTCATCAGGCTCAGACATATTAAACACAGGAGGGAAATTTCATTTTCAGCCAAGCCTTTCCTAGTGTTTTTGAAGAACTCCACATTTTCTTTTTCTTGAGTTTTTAGTCAATGGTTATTGCCAAAGCCCTTTGGTTGTTTAGTTAGTATCTGGCAGGAGAATCTTGACAATCTGCTTATTTTAGGGAAGGGAGGTAATTCTGGATATGCAAATCACATGAGCTTGGACTTACAGGGTACATCTAAACCTTTGTATATTTGAGTTTATTTGCCTTTGGCGAAACAAATCCTCCTGTTATTAAAATGGGAAAGTACTGAAATGTACCTTGTGGAAAGGCAGCTAAAGTTGGTTGTACATCAAAACGCTCATAAAACTAAAATTTGGTGATGTAAATGTAAATGAATTAAAAGCACATGGATGAAAATTCCCTTAAAACACAAAAAGTTATATAAAATATGTATTTTTTTTTCTTAGCCTGGCATGGTAGAAAGTTAATTTAAGATCATTGGAACATTAAAAATGTGGCCAGGTTCACTGATTCTTCAGACATAGGCTGAAAGAATGGCATTTTATTTCAAGGCAGAAGTCTTGTGGCCTGAGAGTTTATCCATCCGTTTCTTTTTATGGGTCCTCGAATTGTAAACAGCCTCTGGGAGACTTCGAAAATTATGCAAAAAGAATCAGGATCTAAGGCATACTTGTTATAATTCAGACAGATAAAAAGAGAAAAATCTACCTCTCAATGATCCATGCCAAACCTGTACGTAGCTCTCTCCTTATGATCCCTTAAATTTGTAAAAACATTGTCCTGGTTGGTAGATCATCTATGTACAGCATGCACATTTTATTTGGAGTTTATCTTATTTCCACAAAACTCTGATGTCATCCTTGTGCCATGCAACTTGCTTATTGTTGATGAAACAATCGTTAGAGTCGCTCAAAGCTATTCATTTTCTGTCTGTCTTAATCTTCATTTCCCTTATTCCTAGCAAAGAGCCCTAGTCATAGAGATGATGTTGTCAATGGATGCAACTATATAGAAAACCACAGAAAGTTTTCAAGATTCATGTTTTCTATATGTGCATACGTACAGCCCACCCCCTGACTTCTGTGAGACACGCAGCTCTGCAGTTAAGATATGCTAGGGGTACAGATGGTCAAAAGGCACTGAAAGATGCTCATCACCACTATTAGAGACACTCAAATGAAAACTATGATGAGGTATCACCTCACAGTGGTCAGAATAGCCATCATTAAAAAGTTTACAAATAATAAATACTGGAGAGGGTGTAGAGAAAAGGAAACCCTCCTATACTGTTGGTGAGAATGTAAATTGGTGAGCCACTATGCAGAACAGTTTGGAAGTTCCTTTAAAAACTAAAAATAGAGTTACCATATAATCCAGCAATCCCACTCCTTGGCATATACCCAGAGAAAAACATAATTGGAAAAGATACATGCACCCCAATGTTCATTGCAGCACTATTTACAATAGCCAAGACAGGGAAGTAATCTAAGTGTCCATAGACAGATGAATGGATAAAGAAGATACACACACACACACACACACACACACACACACACACACACACACACACACACACACACACACACGCGCGCAGTGGAATATTACTCAGCCATAAACAAAGAATCAAATAATGCCATTTTCAGCAACATGGAAGGACCTAGAGATGATCATACTAAGTGAAGTAAGCCAGATAAAGACAAATATCATATGATATCACTGGAATCTAATAAAAGGATACAGGGCTTCCCTGGTAGCACAGTGGTTAATAATCCGCCTTCCAATGCAGGGGACATGGGTTCAATCACTGGTCCGGGAAGATCCCACATGCCACGGAGCAACTAAGCCCTTGTGCCACAGCTATTGAGCCTACGCTCTAGAGCCTATGAGCCACAACTAATGAGCCCATGTGCCGCAACTATTGAAGCCCTCATGCTGAGAGCCCATGCTCTGCAATAAGAGAAGCCACTGCAATGAGAAGCCTGTGCACCACAACTAAGAGTAGCCCCTGCTTACTACAACTAGAGAAAGCCAGCGTGCAGTGATGAAGACACAACACAGCCAATAAATAAAAAATAAATAAATAAATTTTAAAAATAAAATAAAATAAAAACAGGATACAAATGAACTTATTTTAAAAATGGGTACAGACTCACAGACACAGAAAACAAACTTATGATTACCGAAGAGGTTGGCGGGAGAGGGATAAATAAGGAATTTTGAATTAGAATATATACACTACTATATATAAAACAGATAACCAACAAGGACCTACTTATAGCATAGGGAACTATACCCAATATATTGTGATAGCCTATAATGGAAGAGAATTTAAAAAGAATATATATATTTATGTATACGCAAAAATAAAAATAAATTAAAAATTATTCCAAAAAAAAAAGTTGTGCTATGAGTGATCTGGGTCTGCTAAACACTCTCCCTGTAGATTAGTCCACACTTCATTCCCTGCACTCCGTCCTTTCTCTGTCCCCTGCCTCACAGCTTGTTCCTTCCTAACTCTCTGGTTCCTCCAGTCTCTTCCCACCCTTCCACTCTCTAAAGCCCATTTATCCTCTACAACAACTTCGAAGCCTTCTGTTTCCATGAAGACATTCTAAGGTCTGCAGCCTACACTAATTACTCCCTTTCCGAACTTGCATTTTACATTTTATTATTTTATATTTCCCTTCTACACCTGTTTGCTTCATCAATGTGGACAAAGCCATCACAACAACCCAGCGATTAATGGGTAGAGGGCAGGATAATACTCGCTCTTTCCGTTCTCTCTTCTTCAGAGAACAGGATGGGGAGATGTGTGGTGTTTTCTGTGATTAAAAACCGCCTTTACCTGCTGCCAGATCATTGACATCAATTTTTGGTTTTTGGAAGCCGTACCCTCCACTTCCACAAGTACATGAAAAAGCCCCATCGTAATAAAGTACACACTGAAGTACACACTTCTGGGTATGAAAAGAAAGATAAGGACGTCCTTGATGATGCAAGACTGTCTCTGTTTGGATTCTTTGTTCCTGAAGAAGGAACGGCTGCTAGTACAGTGGAGCTATTCTTCGAGAAAGTCAGGCTCAACTCAGCTTGGACATCTTGACAGTTTTTGTGGATGGACTGTTGCCTACAGTCTCTCCCCACTCCTTGTTCTCCCCTCCCCTCCTCATCTCCCTTCTCTCCCTCACTTAACCAATTACTATTAATGGTGTAAATACAATATCTAGTTTATTAATTTGCATTTTCTAAGATGGTATAGTGAAACATAAACAAATTAGTTACTTAATTCAAAGCAACTCTCTGGTTATATTGTGAGCCTTTACATAGAATTGGAAAACTTGACACTGCTTTATCCAATATATTTGCTCTTACAACTTTCAGCTTATGAGACTCTTTCGGTTCTGTGTGCTTTGTATTTCCTTTTCATCTGGTTTACTCTATTTAGATTATGTTAATTTTGCTTTTATTTTCTACAGAGTTTTGGAAGACATATGTGCCCCATTTCTAATTTGACCACACTTTAGATTTAAAACCTAACAACCAGTTAAGTTTTAGAGATCATCATAATGTTAAGATCGTATCCGAGGCATGATCTAATATTTTAGTGTCCTTTCTATTTAAGATGGAACTTTTATCCACGCTCCCTCCCCACAATATTCCCTACCTATTGACTAATCCCCTTCTTGGTCTTTTTTTTAGTACGTATAGAGTGTGATTTAATTTTAGATTGTTGAATTGTTTGTTTGACATAGTGTGCCATTGTCATTTTTGACATTTGCATGCACTTTTGTAAGTGCTTGGTGCTAGGTAAACGCTACATTTCATCTTTTTGGGTCTTTTTAAATTTTATTTTAACCTCTTAACCCACTTGTGCAGTAGAACAGATATTTTACAGAAAAGTAATTAACCTGTATCTAACAGATATCAAGTGGAATATGTCCCACCACAGATTATCTAAAGCTGAGAGTCCCAGCTCTTGGCACTCCGAGATCTCTATTTTTTTTTTAAGTTTCAGATTTCTGATTTCTCCAATCAGAAATACCACCATCAGGATCTGTTTCTTCATTATAATCATCACAGACATGCTGAATGATTAGGTATGGGTTGCTGAATCCCACGGGCTCCAGTAACTTCTGGGCTTCCTCATCAAATGACTATTTGCACAGTCCTGTAACTTGTAGTTTATGTTTGGGAAAACTCAAGACTTTAATTTTCTTTTTCTTTTTCTTTTTCAGTAATAAGAGTTTTTCTTCAAATGAATGTTTATTTTTAGGAAAACAAAATGTGTGCTGCATTTTTGTTAAGTCCTGGCTTATAATATTTCATAAGAATTTAATGCTTCATAAGAAATTTTAAAATATTTCATAAGAAAATCTTCTTTATACATGTTCTGTACATAAATGACATTTTAAAAACATTTTCAACCTTTTTATTGAGGTAACATTTACATAAAATAATAGTACTCATCTTAAGCTGATGAGTTTTGACAAAGGTCAAAACATTCCCACCATCACGATCAGGTTATTACTCCAAAAGGTCTGCAGTCAGGTTCACCCTTTCTTTGAAGTCCGTCAACTACCCCTCTGCTTTCTGTCACTATAGATTAGTTTTGCCAGTTCTAGAATTTCATAAAAATAGAATAATATAGTAGTATGCACTCTTTTATGCCTGGCTTCTTTTATTCAGAATGTTTTTGAGATCCATCTGGAATTCGCTTATATTTTTTGCTGAATAACATTCTGTTATATGGACATACCAAAGTTTGTATAATAGTTCACCTGCTGATAAGCATTGGGTTGTTTCCATTTGGGGTTGATAATAAAGCCACTTAAACATTTATTTGCAGGACTTTTTATTAACATACATCTCTTTACACTAAAGTGAATTACTGGGTTCTATGGTAACTCAATGTTTAATTTAAAAGAAACTTGCTAAATGTTTTCTGAAAAGCTCATACCATCATGCATTCCTGCCAGCAATATATACAAGTTCCACTTGTTCCTCTTGCTCGACAAGTTTTGTTTATATTTAGTGGTGCTTTTATATTTCAGCCATTCTGGTGAGTATGTAATGGTATCTCATTATGACTTGATTTGCATTTTCTGATGATTAATTATGTTGGGTAACTTTTCGTATGTTTATCGTCCATTCACATATCTTCCTTTGTGAAGTATATTCAAATCTTTTGCCCATTTTTATTGGGCTGCTTGAGTCCTTATTACTTTATGGGTTCTTTATACAGTATAGATAAAAATTCTTTGTTAAATATATGGATTGCACACATTTTTCACCCGGTCTTTGGTTTGCTTTTTTACTTTTTTTAATGGAGTCTTTTAAAGAGCATTAATTTCTAGTTTTCATGAAATCCAAGTTATCAAATTTTCCTCTACTACTAGTGCTTTTTTAACATGAAACATAATCTACTCCAAGGCTATGAAGTTTTTGTCTATGTTTTTGGTTACTTTTATCTTCACATAAAATATTTAATTTTCTGCCGGTGTTCCTTTTATTGTAATTTCAGATTTTTTTTGCAATTCTTTCCAATTGTTAAAGCTAATATTCATCAAAAACTTATAATATAGCAGGCATTTGAAAATAAATTATCTTGCATATTATCATCTTGGTAATGGGGTTGTATCATGATATAATCACTGTGCAGGCACTACAGCCTCCCCCTCCACATCCATATTTAGTTCCTGTGAGTTGGACTGGAAAAAGCATAGTTAAAGATAACGTTGTCCATAATTCTTTTAGTCAAATAGCTCTGACCTCAGGAGACAGCACCATCAAAGTCTCTTAAATGTACAGTTAAGAGTTAAGACTCTCAGATAAATGTACTTATTTATCACATGAAAAATAATAAAATAAATTATCTTACATAAATTTCAGAACAATCCAAGTGAATTACATATTACTGTTATTCTCACTTTAGAAGAAAGGAATGTGAAACATATTTAACAGGCCACAAACAGGCTGTTTTGCTTAGCCTAAATTCATATTAAATCGTATATAAGCCAGAAAGACTTCCCCATACCTCAATATATGAAATTTTCTTCCATCATTTTGCCCTTTAAATTGCAAATCTTTCCATAGAAAGCTCTGAAAATCAATATATTTTTTAACATTGCCAGAGTGGCTCAGTTGCCTGCTCTGGGTCCATTCATGTCCCTCAGTGCTAGGCCTACTTTTTGTTTATATATTGGCCTAGTTGTTCACATTGGGGGGAAACTAATCAGACATAACAAGTACAGAGGTATGCTGACAGGGAAACATTTTACAGACTATATATTTTATCAATTATACCCAATTGTCACACAAACATTGTACATGTGCTTCAAGCAGTAGACTTAAAACCAGCAGTGATACACATCATAAGTAGTTATACCCTGTGAAAACTTCACTAGACAATTTATAACTAGAAGTATGACTGACAACATAATACCAGAACATATTTCAAATTTCAGAAAATTCATATAACTTTTAGAACACTTGTATTAATGATATTTACCCATACAGTGTAACCTGAGAATGTTTATCTTCATTATTTAACATTTTCCATGTAATTTAACATACCAGATAATCCTAATTTGTTTAGAGAAACTTTGTTCTCTTAACAGAGAGAAAAACAAACTCAGCCTTGCATCATTTTACTATTAATAACAAAATTTATTCACCAAATTACATTCAATCTAATCTTAATCAATCTTAACAAAATTCTTTTCTCAAAGTTCCTTTTTTTTACAAACCTTTTATCACTTTCCATATCCATATTAATTTGGCCCTTATTTTTTCCCATTCAGAAACAATGAACTTTAGGACAAAATTATTCTTTTCTTATCCCTCAACAAAAATATTTTTATTTTTTGTACCTTCTCTAGCCTACTTGTTTTATACACTGAAATGCTTCCCTTATCATTTTTACATATTACAGTTTTTAACCTTTAAAAGACCTTAACAAAACCAAGAAACAAGTAATTGAGCTATTTGTTATATTACCATTTTCTGATTGGCAAACTTAAGAATATATCCCATAATCTCTAAAAAACATACTTTTCTTTCATAGCACAATTTTTCTTTAATGTGGTATAAGATGCATGCTTAATTAACCCAAACATTTTTTGAAGTTCTAGTAATTAACCCAAGGCTGAAGTCTCAGGCAAAGTGTATTGTGTTTGTATTTCAAGGACATGATAAGAGATAACTTAAAATTTTCTCATAGGCATATTTTTGTTCTCTCAGGGTCAGAATTCTGAAAACATTATTTTATCAAGCTAGCTTTCTCTAAGTGTATATGCAAAAAGAACCAGTTTTGGAGTTTCAAAAGAGTTTCATCTTAATCATTTTTTTCTGGAGTCTGAAGAATACTGTTGCCACACATTGTTAAAAAAATTATCTTTCTTTTTTAGTCATAGGTTCATAGCTAAAATTTTGCTAATGAATTGAAGCTGAATTTCCCAGTTTATAAAAGAAAACAAAGATACTTATACAAATGGAATACACGTTCACACACCAGAAGACAGAACTGTCACAAATCCTCCAAGAGGATGAATAATATGGAGTCCCAAACAAACATTTCCCCAATACAAATGATCTTTGACATCAGACACACATCAGAACCAATCGGCAAAATGCCCAAAAAGCACTTCGTGCTCAAACAAGAAGTTTGCCTGGGTGCACACCAGTGGACTTACTCAGCCTTGGAGCTTGTCAACTGTCCAGGTTCATGTTTCCATTCCACTAAGGAAAAGTGTAAGTTGGCCACCAGTGTCAAGCAGGGAAGAAACAAGGAGGAGCCCCAAAATAAATGGTATTGGCAGCTGCTAGGTACGTCCCCCCAAAATCCCCCTCCTGAGGCCAGCTAACCATGAGCAGTGGGCTCCTCATAGCCACCCTGGTGTGCTATCATGGTGGTTGCTCTACTCAGGAAAACCCCAAAGAGCCAGATATCATGAGAGCGCAGCAGCCCCACTGTTGGGTGCCAAAAAACTGTTACTGAAAGTGGGGTCTGGCTGCTCACTGCTCAAAATCCAATAAAGATGCAATGTTGGTATGAAGGAAAATTTGCTTTATTTCTGAGCCTGGAAACAGGGGGAGGGGGTGATTCCCGTTCAAAGGCCAACACTCCCCCCCCCCCCCAACAATTGGTGGGTGAAAGCTTTTATAGATTGAGGGAGGGGGCTACATGTAGAAACAAAGCAGTCAGCTCTGACAGTCATCTTGAAATTAGTCATTCAATGATCTGATCAGCATCATCTTGATTGTTTTAAGTACAGTTAATCTTCAGTTCCAGGATCAGTTTGTTCCCATTTCTTTGAGGCCAATTCTTAGAATTGTGACAGCTTATGTCATGGCTGAAGTCTGGTCAACATGTAGTTAACATCTTCCACCTGGTGGGGTTTTAAGTATCTACAAGACAGCTCAAAGGATATGACTCAGAATATTATCTATAGCCCTTGAAGAGAAACTAAATGTCTTTGACTTTTCTTGATAACTAAACTATTATTATTTGGTCTCATTTGACTGTTTTCCTTTGCTTTTGCATTTTCTTGCTTCCCTAATTAAACTTATTATTTGACTAAAGTTTTTCTACAGACAAAAGGCAGGTGGAGAACATGGGGGAAAAGACCATATGGGCTGGCTCTGTTTCACCACTAGCTATGAGGTCTCACCTGGTTATGTTTTTCTTGTTCAAATACAATAAAATCACACTCTTTTATTCTACTCAGACTTGTTATCAATATAAAGTGTGTTCTGCCCTTGTGAGATTTTCCCATACCTCGTAAGTATGTGCATATAGGTTTTCACCAACCTCGATAGTTGAGGCAAATGGAGGTCCATGGGTCTTAGCCAAATTCCCATTTTGCTTGTAGTTCTACCTTGCTGAGATAACACCATTTCCTGACCCAATTGCCTGGTTACTAATGCTCTAAATCAGTGAAGTCTGTGAAGGCTAAAATTTTCATTAAACATTTCTTCAGAAATTTGCCCCATCAATATTGTTTACTTGCTGAGTTGCAACACACAAATATGCAGTCTCCCTCCTCACTCATGGACTGTTTAGTACCCAATTGTCTTCTGGAAATTACCATTCATGAAGGCTTTATGAGGAAGATGAGGTAACATGAGGAACCAAATTCTAGTTGTCTCGAAACAAGAAAAGATCAGGGAGGAAGGACAGCTTCTCACACCTTAAGTCTCTGAGTCTACACAATGTCTGAAATATATACAGGGTTTTCCAAAGTTTACCAGGCATTTTCTGTTGCATGAAGCAAAGCTCTAGTAAAATTTTCTCAATCCAGCTCTAACTATATATGTATCTATGTAAGAAGATCAACAATGCAGGCTCTGGAAATAAGCCAATAACTATTGTCATTTGGTGGTAATGGAATACCTGTTTTGTGCAGTTTTGATTCTTTGTAAGTATTTTAATAAGAGTTTAAAAGACCCACTATTGGGGTTACTCGTCACACACCATTTTAAAGCAGAATTTCCTTAAGCTATTTCTTCTCATTCTTCGAACTCAAAGATGCTTTTTCTTTTGTTTATTTTTAATTTTTATATTTATCTTGCATTTCTTAATTTTTCCAATTTGAATCACATATCTAGTTAGTTTTCAGCTAATTTTAAATTTCACATTTTATTTAGACAATTTTTATTTTAATTTTATAATAATCTCATTTTTGGATTCTACTTTTGGCTTGGCATAATTCTTTTTCTTTTATTTACCATTAAATATTACTTTTCATTTTTGAAGTCCTCTACAATTTCTAGTTTTAATTTTTTTCAATGAAAATGGAATCCCCATTTTCTTTATTCTTTTTTTTTCTTTTATAAATTAGAGAAGCATCTGGAAACACCACTAAAAAGTGTACGACATTTTCCAAATAATTTATGTAGACCTCAAAGAGATATATCTTTGTTCCCCACATCTTCTTAAGTCACTAGGGGCTGCATGTAGTGACTTCCTTCCAAAGAATATAGTATGATGAAAGGAAAAATAACAATTTTAGAGAAATTTGACAAACAATACCTCAGCCAGATTATCAAGGTTAATATCAACATTAACTCATGTTGATGGTATGCACCCTTGATATATGATGGAAATAGCACTTTACTTCTTCCTCCCAATATTCCATATCCCCAGTCTTATCATGGGAAAAACATCAGATAGATTCCATTAGAAGAACATTCTACAAAATATGTAACCACTACTCCTCAAAATTTTCAGTATCATCAGACAAGGAAATTGTGAAACTTTTACAGACAAGAGGAGCCCAAGGAGACATGATACTAAATGTAATGTGGTCTCCTGGATGGGATCCTGGAACAGAAAAAGAAAATTAGGTAAAACCAAGGAAATCAGAATAAACAGTTTTAGTTAATAATAATAATAATAATAATATATTGATACTGGTTCATTAATTATGACAAATTACTACCCAATGTTAATAATAGAAGAAACTGGATTTGAAGTATATGAGAATTCTTATGTTTGCAATTTTTCTGTAAATCTAAAACTGTGTGAAATAAAAAGGTGTTATAGAAAAGTGTATGACATCAATTACATGAACAGAGTTTCATGGTATCAAAAATATATCTGGACACAAAGTAGGCTCTCAGTAAATGATTGTCAGTTGATTTCAACTCAATGAAACAAATACTTAACCTGTGCCTCAAAAGACCTGTCTGATAGGATACATGCCACACAGAACTCTGCTGTCTATGGGTGTGACAAGACTGATAGTTAAACTATAGGCTAGTTCTCTAGGTATTCTAATTTCAACAGAGAATTTGTTTATATTTACACTGATGTTGCAGGCACATTACTAAATCTTTATTGGCCACAGAAGTTTCCAGAGACAAACAGAGAAAATTAAACCCCAAATCTTTCTGATTTATGGTTTCAAATATTTATCATATTTCACAGCAGATAATAGAGCTAATGCTGTCTACCCAGTTACCACCCTCATTAACACTGTAGAGTTTGATTCTTAGTCAAGGTTACCTTCTCCTGACCTATGACCTCTGACAATTATGCTACAAAGTTTCATACAACACTATTCACGATGATTGCTATAATCTAGTTCTCTCAATTCTTTGTTTATATTAATCTCTATGTATATTTATAGATATTAATCTCTATATTAAATTTTTATAAAAATAGAAGTTTTTCTTTAGGACATTGTAAAAAATGTTATGAAGTGTTATAAATTAAATTTTCCCCATTTTTTCTCTCTGCTTATGACAATTATGTTTTACGATTTCAGCTTTGACCATTTTCCCTTGACAACTACATTCAGTGATGGTGGTTAATTGTTGCCCAAGTTAAAAACAAGAAATTTAATTGACTCTCAAAAAGTTAAAGTGAAATGGATTTTGTGGTTTAATGTTTATTAAATTTGTATTTAATATGCAAATAATATTTAATATATTAATATTAAATTAATGCATTCAATAATTAAATATTAAATTAACACATAAAACTAGGAACCATTCCCTTAAAAAACAGAATTTTTTTCTATTTTTCTTGTAGCCCTACATTTATTGCTTAAATAAATTTAGTTTAGTGAACCTCAATTTAAAATGAAACAGAATGCCTATTTAACACTTTTGCATAGTGTGTATATCATGATCCTTTTGGAACACTTTAAAAGCAGTAGCTGCAGAAACTCAGCCTGGAGAAGAAACACTAGTTAGCAAATAGCTATGATAAAGCAAGAAGAGACTTTAATTTCCAACATAGATGGGTTTGTTTACATAAAAATATTTTTTCTAGTAATGGACTGGTTATGCATATAAGAATTAACATAAGCACATATTAATAAAAATGGGCAGCACATATGATACCGAGTAAGTCTAAAGTATCTATGAGACCAATTTAATAAAAACAAGAGTTGTTATATTTTGTTTTCCTAGTGGGAGCTGGACCCCCTGACTATCAGCAGAGTACAATTAACATCAGGATTCTAGCTATTAGGGTCACAGCTTTTACAAGACAGAAATAAGAAATGCTTATTATCTGAAATAGTCTCTGGGCTGAGCTCCTTCAGTCACAAACCTCATTGGTAGCTGACTCTACAGGATGGACTAGAGATGCCTTAATGATGACCTTCCAAAGTCACTGAAGGAGCCTACGTAAAAACTAACAAAGTGGCTCCAGGTAAGACAGGAACTCTACTTCTTTTGTAGACGTTCACAAACACATGCTCATATTGCAATTTATGTAACACTTTATCGTTTTTATTTAAGTAAAGAAATTTTACTTAATTACATTAATTACATTAATTTACTTAATTACATTAACACATTAAAGTGGGAAAACTGGCACATTCCTGCCTCCTAATCAGGCGCGGATCTCGGTATTGATAAGGATACCAGTTCTTCTTGGAGATAACAGGAGGAAGTACAGCCGTCCCACGGTACCCCCAGGGCATTGGTTTGGGGACACCTGCAGATGCCAAAATCCTTGGATGCACAAGTCCTGTATACAAAACAGTGTAGGACAGTGGCCCTCATACCCGCAGGTTCCACATCTCCAGATTGAATTTGCCAATGTCCAATTCACAGAGGGCCAACCATATCCATGCTTTTAAGCTACAAACATTTTTTTATGTAATTAGTTTCACAGTCTTATTCTCCATATGCATTGATTCTTGTTTTCTTCTTGCTGAAAGACATTACTGAAAAGCATTTTCCAAGAGGCCTTTGTGTGTTAAACTTCTGATCCTTAGTATGACTAGAGAATACCCTACTGCACACTCATGTTTAAATGTTACAGTTTTCTATTTTACTGTCAAGAAATCTGATGTGCATTCAATTCTTGTTCTTCTGTGAGTCATCTGCTCTTTCCCTCAAGAAGCTTTTAGACATTTTTCTTTGTCTTCATTGTTCTTGAATCTCATGATGTGTTTATTTCTCTTATCTAACTTAGTGTGAAAGATTTTTCATAAAGATAACCCAAATAAGTTATCCTTCCATGTTTGCTCCTTTTAATGTGATTTTTAATGCTCCTCCTCTCAAGAGGAAGAGTTTATTTCTCCACCCCTAAATCCAGGCTTGTCCATATGATTTATTTTGTTAACAGAATATTAGCAGATACCATGCAAGGTAAGCCTTGAGCAGCACATGCAAAGTCTGCCTTGTTTTGCAGCTCCCAGAATCCCAAGACCACTGTGCGAGGAAGTGAAGGAGGCTGAGATAGCCCACTGGAGAGACCATGTGGAAGACAACCCAGGGGTCATGGTTTACAACCCGACACCTGCCAAAAATGTGAGGGAGGGCTTCCTAGGCTGAGTCCCAGCCAATCTGACAGCCAGCTGCATGTCCATGAGGGAGCCCTGGAGAAGCCAGCAGTAAAACCATCCCAGGTAGACTTCTTTGAGGGTATTGCCTATTTCTTGCAACTGCCGTTCAAGTCCTAGAGGAAATGACGCATATCCAACTTTTTGAGAAATTCCCATTAGACTTGTATTAATTAGTATGCATATCCCTTTGTGATCGAGTTCTTTGTAAATTTATCACTATAATAACATTTTTAATATATTTCCTCTACTTTTATTGTTGGATTCTTCTCTAGAATATAAAGTCTATTTTTCTTGCTAATGGCTACATCCTCTGAGCCAAAACAGTCTCTGATAGAGTAGGTTCTCAACAACTGTGTTGAATTAATATTAAATTTCAATAAATCTAAAAGTAAATTAGATACATCTGCATCTGGACTCTTTATTACTACATGAGCTGATTTTTTTATAAATCGTGTTTTAAAAACAAGTTCCAGGTCAGTGCTGACTATACATTGACAGTTACAATTGTTTTTGAATTTCCATTACCATCTGTGAGATAAGTATTTTCTTCTTTTTTAGATAAGGAAAATACAGGTCATAGTTTTAGAACCATGTCTAATGTCACACAATTAAAAACTCATGGAGCACTCTGATATGAGATGTGTCTGACTCCAAAGCTTTCTCTCAACAGATCATTTTGCTTTTATGAAAGCTTGAATTTAGTGTGTGACTGCAAACTTCACTGTTTTATATCTCACTTTCCCTCTATTTCCTAACATAGGAAACATAAGGAAAAAGTTTTAGGAAAATACCAATTGTAAAAATAGTGAAATAAGTCAGACAGAGAAAGACAAATACTGTATGACATCACTTATATTTGGAATCTAAAAAATATGACAAATTAGTGAATATAACAAAAAAGAAGCAGGCTCACAAATATAGAGAAAAAACTAGTGGTTACCTGTGAGGAGAGGGAAGGGGGAGGGGCAGTATACAGGGGTGGAGGAGTGGGAGGGGCAATACAGGGTAGGGAAGTAAGAGTTACAAACCATTGGGTGTAAGATAGGCTACAAGGATGTATTGTACAACACGGGGAATATAGCCAATACTTTGTAATAACTGAAAACGGAAAATAACCTTTAAAAGTTGTGTAAAAACTTTCTTAAAAAATGGCATTGTGGGGCAAAAGAAAAAAAACAGAAATATTTTCTGCTATAAGATTCAAGAAATTAAGATAACATTTATTCAATATACTGTACTAAATTCTTTGCTGCTACTTTTATGTGAAATATTTCATTTCTATGCTTTCTATAAATATGCATAGAATAAAAGAGCTTTTTCTCCCTGGAATCAAATAGGGTGTAATATCCTGGCACTTAATAAGGGAACACAATATTGAGAAAATTGAATTCTGTTACCATGTTCGATATTCACAAAATAAAGATTACTAGGGCAAAACTAAGAAAAATATTATTCAACTAAACGTATGCTAATTCTTGATGCTTTTTACCACATAAAATTCTGATATCTTATCTTTTCTCTCTGAATCTCAGGTAGTCATTTACCCTCCTCACTCATTCCATTCCATTTAAGGAAAAATATAAACACTGAAACTATGAAAGAAAAAATAAAGTATCCCTCTTTTTATTAGTGTGCTGTGATGTGGATTTGCTCCTTATAAATTTCCCCAAGCTTTTTTCTTTAGTGATGAAATAATATTGTAATTCCAATAAAAAATATATACTTGCCATTATTATCACAACTCTTTGAGCTTTGCCAATGGAGAGCTAACCAGGTTTCTCCTGAATGTTTTCTAAATGTCTCCAGCTGTGTTTCTCAGAATCAAATCAGACAATGGCTAGACGGACAGTCACATCAAAGTGGCATCTTATACACAAAGAAGACTCCCTCCTCCAGCAGCCCCTAACAGAGGGTCTGTGATGAATGAGATCATGCCGGCGAATTCTGTTTGCCTTGCTTTTTTCTTTATTTTCTTAACCCGGAAAGTGTTTGTCCATGAAATGATTTGGCAAGATCTGTTATTCCAGAGGGTTTCTTAAACTAATAGTCCCGATTTCAAGCCTCGGAAGAAAAGAGTAGAATGTAGAGTATTCTCTACTGTGAATTGTCAAATTTTTTTTTTTTTTAAGATTTCTAAAGTGTTCTTTTTCTCCCTATTTGTATTTAGGTCCAAGTGTGATACTATCAGTGAAAATCCTATCGAATTGGTTATTTTTGATCAAAAGTATAATATTATTTGTGGTCAAATGGGTGTTTTGGTTCTCTGAAAAGCTCTTATAAAACCCCAATTTCATTAGGGAACACCCTGGAAAGAAGACTCAACAATGGGTTTGTTTTCCTAAGCACACTACCTGTTAGATCTCTCAGATACGCTTGTTCTGAGAGATCTAACATTTGGCCCATTTGGAATGTTCACTTCTAAAATAACTGGACTGAAATTAGGAAAAAATGTTCCCATCCCATTTCATCCTTTTTACCCCATACGACTCTCCCCACAAAATGACTAGGCTCTCTGCCTAAGAAAACAGTAACACGCTCACAGGCTGTGAAGGGTAAAGAAAATTACTACTCAAAATGTAATTCACTTGCCAACCACAATTCACTGCTTGAACAACCAGCTACTGATTCATTTAATTTTATTCTCACATTCATAAAAACATTTTTCAAAAGCCTGAAGGCTCTTGAGCAGATTCTCTTAAACTAGTACTTGCCATTGGCAGATGAACCACAGTTTTTAGCCTACACAGCTTTGTACACGCTGCTCCTTTGATATGGAATACTCACTTTTATTCACCTGATTAATACCTATTGGACCTTTCATCTCAGGTACATCTTTGCCAGAAAATTTTCCTGCCAGCTCTTCACTCTAGTCGCTCCTGGTAGATGCCACCTAGTTGTTCTCAGGTGGCTATTATACTAATACCTATTATGCATGCATTTTAGTTCATCAGTTTCCCATTGTGAGCTCCTTGAGGACAAATGCTGGGTTTTGCCCATATAATCAACCCCTAATACAGTGTCTAACACATTTACAGTCAATAAATTCTTGCCACATCAGTAAATTAGCAAAAGAATTAAATACATGAGTCAACTAATGCAGAAATTATTTATTCCAAATGACGTACTCATTTTTGGCAGACTTTCCAGCATTCATTGTCTACCATCTACCTGACAGCAATTTTCCTCATACAGGCAAAGAATCAACTCCTCCTACATTTTCAGCCATGTGGATTTGTGAGAATTAATCCATGATCCCTTCAAGGTAAAGCTTAAAGCAATGTAAACTCTACCCAGAGCCAAAGGAATGGCTTCACGGATGTGCCTGTGACCTACTCAGAGCTAGTGAGAGGTAGCAGCAGTTTGAGGGAAGGTGGGATCCTTTTCTTTTGCAGAACCTGTTGAAAGAGATCATTTTTGTTCTGATGCACATGAGCATGGAAAAATGAATACAATCTCAAGAGCTACTGGTGACCACTGTGTGATGAAAACAGGAGAACATGCTCGATAATGGAATGTAGAAGGAGAAAGCAGAGTCAGGAAATGTCAAGGTAAACCAAATCCTGCTCATATTATTTAAGCCTGGGGAAAGATGTCCCTAAACTTAGATGTCCCTGGGCTATTCAGTTAGGAGAGTCAATATTATTTTTTTTTTGATTGAACTGTTTTCTTTTCTTGCAACTTAAATAGTTCTTTTTACTTAAGGAGCTCTTTTTTTTTTTTTTTCATCCAAATCTGCTTTAGCTCAGTTGCGCATTTGGAAGAATATCCCATCACCTGCTTTAGTTGTCCCATAGTGGAGTAGTAGTAGCAAAATGGAAACGACGTGGGTTTTGAATTCAGTTAAACAGACATTTTTTTTTATTTTTTTTTGGGGGGGGTACACCAAGTTCAATCAATTGTTTTTATACACATATCCCCGTATTCCCTTCCTCCCTTGACTCCCCCCCCCTCGAGTCCCCCCCACCCTCCCGGTCCCAGTCCTCTAAGGCTTCTTCCATCCTCGAGTTGGATTCCTTTTGTTATACAACAACTTCCCACTGGCTATCTAACAGTTGGTAGTATATATATGTCTGTGCTACTCTCTCGCTTCTTCTCAGTTTCCCCTTCACCCCCCGCCCCCTTCCAAACCTCGAGTTCTCCAGTCCATTCTCTGTATCTGCTTCCTTGTTCTTGTCACTGAGTTCATCAGTACCATTTTTAGATTCCGTATATGTGAGTTAGCATACAATATTTGTCCTTCTCTTTCTGACTTACTTCACTCTGTTTGACAGACTGCAGTTCTATCCACCTCATTACATATAGCTCCATCTCATCCCTTTTTATAGCTGAGTAATATTCCATTGTACATATATGCCACATCTTCTTTATCCAATCATTTGTTGATGGGCATTTAGGTTGCTTCCATGTCCTGGCTATTGTAAACAGTGCTGCAATAAACAGTATGGTACAAGTTTCTTTTGGGATTATGGTTTTCTTTGGATATATGCCCAGTAGTGGGATTACTGGATCATATGGTAGTTCTATTTGTAGTTTTTTAAGGAACCTCCAAATTGTTTTCCATAGTGGCTGTACCAACTTACATTCCCACCAACTGTGCAAGAGAGTTCCCTTTTCTCCACACCCTCTCCAACATTTGTGGTTTCCAGATTTTGTGATGATGGCCATTCTGATCGGTGTGAGGTGATACCTCATTGTGGCTTTGACTTGCATTTCTCTGATGATTAGTGATGTTGAGTATCTTTTCATGTGTTTGTTGGCCATCTGTATGTCTTCTTTGGAGAAATGTCTATTTAGGTCTTCTGCCCATTTGTGGATTGGGTTATTTGCTTTTTTGGTATTAAGCTGCATGAGCTGCTTGTATATTTTGGAGGTTAATCCTTTGTCCGTTGTTTCATAGGCAATTATTTTTTCCCATTCTGAGGGTTGCCTTTTAGTCTTGTTTGTGGTTTCTTTTGCTGTGCAAAAGCTTTTAAGTTTCATGAGGTCCCATTTGTTTATTCTTGATTTTATTTCCATGATTCTAGGAGGTGGGTCAAAAAGGATGTTGCTTTGATGGATGTCATAGAGTGTTCTGCCTATGTTTTCCTCTAGGAGTTTGATAGTGTCTGGCCTTACATGTAGGTCTTTAATCCATTTTGAGTTTACTTTTGTGTATGGTGTTAGGAAGTGTTCTAATTTCATTCTTTTACATGTTGCTGTCCAATTTTCCCAGCACCACTTATTGAAGAGGCTGTCTTTTTTCCATGGTATACTCGTGCCTCCTTTGTCAAAGATAAGGTGCCCATATGTGTTTGGGCTTACTTCTGAGTTCTCTATTCTATTCCATTGATCATCCTTTCTATTTTTGTGCCAGTACCATACTGTCTTGATCACTATGGCCTTGTAGTATAGTTTGAAGTCAGGAAGCCTGATTCCACCAACTCCATTTTTCCTTCTCAAGATTGCTTTGGCTATTCGGAGTCTTTTGCATTTCCATACAAATCCTAAGATTTCTTGCTCTAGTTCTGTGAAAAATGCCATTGGTAATTTGATGGGGATTGCATTGAATCTGTAAATTGCTTTGTGTAGTACAGTCATTTTCACGATGTTGATTCTTCCAATCCAGGAACATGGTATGTCCCTCCATCTTAAACAAACATTTTGTTTAAGTTCCACCTTTTATTATTTGTGGACACTGGGCAAGTCATCTTACTATTCTATGCCTCCTTTCCCTTGACTGTACCTATCTTAGAAGTTGCTGAAGGATTTAATCATCAGATAAACATATTGAACATTTCTAATTTCATGCCTGTGATTTCAAAGTCATAAAATAATCTAAATCTTTTGGTTTTTTCCCTTGTTAGTAAGTTATCCTCACTAACTTGAATGGCTTCATGGGAATTCTGACATCTGTTGTGACATCTCAAACTTCTCAAGCATCAGCACCCTCTTCATTCGACAGCTACTGGTTACCATAACATACACTGAATCATCACTATTCAGAGCAGTCCATCCTATTAGGTCTTCCTTTCTCTTATTCCAACATCTTTGCCTGTCCTACCACTCACATCTTCACACTACAGTTTTGCCTTCATTGTAAATGCCAGCTCATCAACTTTCCCATGTCTGCGTCCACACTCCACATTCATTGTTCTTGATCACATATCTTTGTTTAGTTCTGCTTGCACTTATGGAGCACCTCCTATATGCCAAATTTAGAGAGACATAGCTGAGGAAGACATGGGTTCCTTACCATCTAGAACAGACAGATTCTAAATTAGATGCATTTAGTAGTGGAAAATGATGAGAGAGAAATGTGTGCATGGGATGATATAGATGCACCCTAAATAAGAAGCTAGTGCGGAAGTGTAAAATCAAAATAGAAGGCAATTGTAATCATCCTGGGGAGAGGTGGCAGTGCTTGACTCAAGGTGGTGCCAGTGGAGGAGGTGAGACATTGACAGAATTAATATCTTCCTTTTTATTCCCTATTGGAATTATTATTATTATTATCATCATTATTTGGCTTAAAACAACAGAAATTTATTATCATACAGTTCTGGAGGCCGAAATTCGGAAACCAAGGTGTCAGCAGGGCCTTGCTCCCTCTGAAGCCTCTATGGAAGAATCTTTCCTTGCCTCGTCATTCTTTATTTATTTTTATAAATTTATTTATTTATTTATTTATTGACTACATTGGGTCTTCGTTGCTGCACATGGGCTTTTTCTAGTTGTGGCAAGTGGGGCTACTCTTCATTGTGGTGCACAGGCTTCTCATTGCAGTGGCTTCTCTTGTTGTGGAGCACAGTCTCTAGATGTGTGGGCTTCAGTAGTTGCGACACATGGTCTCAATAGTTGTGGCTAATGTGTTCTAAAGCGCAGGCTCAATAGTTGTGGCACATGGGCTTAGTTGCTCTGTGGCACATGAGATCTTCCCGGACCAAGGCTCGAACCCATGTCCCCTACATTGGCAGGAAGGTTCTTAACCACTGCACCACCAAGGAAGTCCCTCTTCATTCTTTATTCTTATGGATCTCCTGTCCCTCATCACCTGGTAGAAGGATGTACCTCCAGGTGCTTTATTTCTGAAATAAAACAAGTAGTCAGACCTATGCTATCATTTTCATTTTCTTTAACCCAATGAACTATTTTCCTGAAACACCTCTTTATTTTGACCAAATAATGTTTGCCTTTGTAATTTTCCTGAAATCATAAGGCTGATTTGTGAAGAAAAAGGTCAGAAAGATCAAAGTTATAGGTATATACACAAAGGTAGTATTTGAATGATCAATTTATTTGTAATAACTCTGCTAAATATTGCTACAACAGTTTTCCTTTCAATCTGTTTTTATCAAGCATTGTCATAATGAAAATGCTTAATGAACAGTTTTATCTTGAAAGCATGCAAAATATGCTTTTGCATAAAACCAAAATTGTTGATTACTATAGTATTTAATGAAACATCCTGGAGGTTATCTATGTTCCCAAGTGGCAGACATATTTTTTTTTATCCTATATACTATGAAACAGCATATGGAAACCACTTATATTATATTTGAAGATCATGTATTTTAGCAATTATATTTTGGTGTACATGTTCTCCTAGAACATAAACTCATTATTAGTTGAGGTCCTGCTTAGTTTGATGCTTCTACTTTACAAAAATTATTAACTTTTCTCAGACCCCACTATGTATCAGGCAAGGCATGTAGCCTTAAAATGAAGAGGCTTTCTTGCATATTGCTTAAGACTAAAGTATAAAATACATTCTGAATTCTATTAATTACATGAAATCCAATGCTTTATAGTAGCTGATACGGAAAATATAATTTGCTTGGTTTTTATGACTTCCTAGCTCCCACACTGAGTTGACAATTGAGCACCTTATTTTTCTACTTGAATTTCTCAACTCATGGCACTTCTGATAGGAAGAAAAAAGTATGGGGTGGTTGCGACTTCCATGGTGGCACAGTGGTTAGGAATCCACCTGTGGGAGAAGTATGATGGTGAAGTAGAAGGACATGGAATGCATCTCTCTCCACAGATGCATCAGGCATACATCAAAAGATGCAATAATTGCCACAGAGAACCAGCTGAACACCAGCAGAAGACCTCGGACACCAGAAAGGACTGCAAAGATCCTGACATAACTGGGTAGGAAAGAGGGGGAAAAAAAAGGAGAAAGAGGAGGAGAAGAAAGGAAAGGGATGGGTCCCACACCTTGGGGTGGAGGGATCTGAAAGAGAGGGGAAATTGCTGAATTCACAGAAAAATCCCTTATCTGACAAGGAAACCCCTTCTCCAATGGGGAATTTCACTGGGTCAGAGGGGAAGCATTTGGGACAGTTCAAAGAGGGTGAAGCGATGGATCTGTGGCAGATGGGAAAGAATGAGAAACACACGGAAGGTCCACACCACAGCTCAGCGTGTCCGGACTGAGACATGGGTTCACAGCTGAACAGGTGGTCTGAGAGCTGGAACGCGGGAACCAGAGAACTGGTTCAGAGTGAGAAACATTGTTGGCAGTGTAGAGACAGACTGAGAGAACAGGAGGGAAGAAATTTGCAGCAGAGAATGCCTCCTGCAGAAAGCTTGGCAGCCTTGGTGGTGGCTCGATACTGCTGACTCACAAGCAGGGGGGAGGAGCCATGGGTGTAGCCTCTCTCTCATCACCTGTGTCAGACAAAGGAAGGACCCCTCTGGGCCTGGCTATCACAGTCAGGGATAACAAAGGCCCCTGGGAAGGGCTGGCCTAGAGTGCCTGCAGTCGAGAGCCAGAAGTCCTCAGAGTGGCCCAGCTCTGGAGACGTTCTGTTTACACCTGAGCCGCCAGCTTTCCTCTGCAACAGGCACTGCCACCACCACCTGGGCTCCTGTGACCCAGGTAGGGCACCACTGTTCACTCACTCCCAGCCACTGTTGTACCCTCTCTCTCCCCACACACCAGCACTTACAGATGAACAATAAAAGAAGCTCTGCTGATTGCAGAGTAATATAAAAAGCCCAAGGTGGGTAGAAGGACATTTACAGTTGAGACCTCAAGGAAACAGAAATATTATTATTAATTCTATTGATCTGGCCCATTATGGGGTCAATTCTAGTTTTTGTTTGGCGTTGTTTTTTTTATATAATTACAATCTTAGTCCTAATGGACCTACACATTTTATAACATATCTTTTATTCTATTTTTTCTTCTAATTTTACTTCTGGCCTTTTTATATATTTCTATTTCTAGCTAAGTTTTTTGTAGTGCTGACTTTTTCTCTGCTACCTTCTTTGCTTCTCTAGCTTTTATGCATTTTTCTTTTTTCTTTTTCTTTTCATATTTCAAGTCACACTACATTCTTCTACTGCCCTGTATCCTTTTTTAGTTTATTTTATCTTAATATACTTTTAATCAATATTAAAACTCTGCTCTGTTTCTTTGCTTTATTCTCCAAATGACACACTGCTTTGGTTTTTATTATTAGGTTGTGTCTTTATCTTAGTTCTAATTTTAATTGTCTGATTTTGTTTTGGGAATCTTCAGTCTGTCTGATGGTACTCTTGCTCTTTATTATATTTGATCCTAGCTTTCAAAATTTCCCTGGATTTGTGTTTGTGGTTTTTTTTTTTTTTGTTTGTTTGTTTTTTTTTTTTTTTGTTTTGAATTTCTGTTGCTTTTCTCTTTGATTGTCTGATTGCATACTGGGGTACTTCTGTCAGGTCTTTCTAGTGACTTATGTTCTATTGGATTCAGTATTTGTGTGTCTTGTACATGTATGTGTTTCCTTGACTGAGTATTTGTTTGACTCAATACTCTGCCATTACTCTGGGGGTTGGACAGCCTTTTTTAAACCCCTTTACTGCTGGGACAAGCAACCTCTGAAGTCTGGACTACTCCATCAGAAGTCAAGTAGGAGACTCTGGGGAGGGAGCACTGAATCCAGGATACTACACAACTAGGGAGTCCTCAGACACAGGGAAGATTAACTGCAGAGAACTCTCACAGAGCCCTGTATCAGAGCCTAAGACCCGACTTCGTCTGACTGTCTGCAACTGCCAGTGCTGGACACATCACACCAAACTACAAACAAGACAGGAACACAAACCCACCCATCAGCACACAGACTACCTAAAGCCATATTAACCTCACAGATACCCTAAAACACAACACCAGACACGACCGTGCTCATCAGAGATAAAAGACACAGAGCCACACACTGGAAAGCAGGCACAAGAGCCCCCATCAGGAAGCCTACTCAAGACACTGGACAAACCCCACCACAGGGGGCAGAGAGCAGAAACAAAAGGAATTAGTACTAGGCAGCATAGGGAAAGGAGACAGCAAATCCTATAAATTAGACAAAATGAGAAAACAAAGAAGCTCCATGCAGGCAAAAGATCAGGAAAAAACCCACAAGACCAAATAAATGAAGAGGAAACAGGAAAATTGCCTGAAAAAGAATTCAGAGTAATGATAGTAAAGATGATACAAAATCTCAATAACAAAATAGAGAAAAGAAATAGTTAATAAGGACTTAGAAGAACTAAAGAGCAAACAAACAGTAATGGACAGCAAAATAACTGAAATTAAAAATACCCTAGATGGTATAAACAGCAGAATAACTGAGGCAGAAGAACAAGTAAGTGAGTTGGAAGATAGAATGGGGAAAATAACTACCACAGAGCAGGAAAGAGAAAAAAGAATAAAAAGAATGGAAGACAGTCTCAGAGACCTTGGTGACAACATTAAGCACACCAACATTTCAATCATAGGTATCCCAGAAGAAGAAGAAGAAAAGAGAGGGTCTGAGAAAACATTTGAAGAGGTTATAGTGGAAAACTCCCCCAATATGGGAAAGGAAATAATTAATCAAGTCCAAGAAGCACAGAGAGTCCCATACAGAATAAACCCAAGGAGAAATACAGAGGCACATATTAATCAAACTAACAAAAATTAAACACAAAGAAAAAATGTTAAAAGCAACAAGTAAAATATAAGGGAAAACCCATAAGGATAATAGCTGATCTTTCTGCAGAAACTCTGCAGGCCAGAAGGAAGTGGCAGGATATACTGAAAGTCCTGAAATAGGAAAAACTACAGCCAAGAATACTCTACCTAGCAAGAATCTCATTCAGATTCAATGGAGAAATCAAAAGCTTTACAGACAAGCAGAAGTTAAGAGAATTCAGCACTACCAAACCAGCCTTACAACAATTGCTAAAGGAGCTTTTCTAAGTAGGAAACACAAGAGAAGGAAAAGACATACAAAAACAAACCCAAAGCAATTAAGAAAATGGTAATAGGAACATACATGTCAATAATCACATTAAATGTAAATAGATTAAATGTTCCAACCAAAAGACAAAGACTGGCTGAATGGATACAAGAAAAAGACCCTACAAGAAACCCACTTCAGACCAAGGGATGCATATAGACTGAAAGAAAGGAGATGGAAAAAGGTCTTCCATGCAAATGGAAGTCAAAAGAAAGCTGGAGTAGCAATACTCATATCAGACAAATTAGACTTGAAAGTAAAGACTATTACAAGAGACAAGGAAGGACACTACATAATGATCAAGGGATCCATCCAAGAAGAAGATGTAACAATTGTAAATATCTATGCACTCAACATAAGAGCACCTCAATACATAAGGCAAATGCTAACAGCCATAAAAGGGGAAATTGACAGGAACACAATAATAGTAGGAGAATTGAACACCCCACTTACACCAATGGACAGATCATCCAAACAGAAAATAAACAAGGAAACATAAGCTCTAAATGACACAATAGACCATCTCAACTTAATTGATATTCATAGTACATTCCATCCAAAAATGAAAGGATACACTTTTTTCTCAAGAGCACACAGAACATTCTCCAGAATAGATCACATCTTGGGTCACAAATCAAGCCTTGGTAAGTTCAAAACATTGAAAGCAAATCAAGCACCTTCTCAGACCACAACGCCATGAGACTAGATATCAATTACAGGAAAAAAACTGTAAAAAATACAAATACATGGAAGCTAAACAATACATTATTAAACAACCAGCAAATCACTGAAGAAATCAAAGAGGAAATCAAAAAATATCTAGAAACAAATGACAATGAAAACACAACCCAAAACCTATGGGACACAGCAAAAGCAGTCCTAAGAGGGAAGTTTATAGCAATACAGTCCTACCTCAGGAAACAAGAAAAATATCGAATAAACAACCTAACCTTACACCTAAAACAATTAGAGAAAGAACAAAATAACCCCAAAGCGAACAGAAGGAGAGAAATCATAAAGATCAGAGCAGAAATAAATGAAAAAGAAAAGAAAGAAACAATAGCAAAGATCAATAAAACTAAAAGCTGTTTCTTTGAGAAGATAAACAAAATTGATAAAGCATTAGCCAGACTCATCAGGAAAAAAAAGGGAGAAGACACAAATCAACAGAATTAGAAATGAAAAAGTAGAAGTAACAGCGGACACCATAGAAATGCAAAAGATCATGAGAGACTACTACAAGCAACCATGTGCCAATAAATTGGATAACCTGGAAGAAATGGATAAATTCTTAGAAAAGTACAATCTTCCAAGACTGAACCAGGAAGAAATAGAAAAAATGAACAGACCAATCACAAGTACAGAAATTGAGACTGTGATTAAAAATCTCCCAACAAACAGAAGCCCAGGGCCAGATGGATTCACAGGTGAATTCTATTAAACATTTAGAGAAGAGCTAATATCTATCATTCTCAAATTGCTCCAAAATATAGCAGAAGGAGGAACACTCCCAAACTCATTCTATGGGGCCACCATCACCCTAATACCAAAACCAGGCAAAGATGTCACAAAAAAATTACATTATAGGCCAATATCACTGATGAATATGCATGCAAAAATCCCCAACAAAATACTAGCTAACAGAATCCAACAGCACATTAAAAAGTTCATACACCATAATCAAGTGGGGTTTATCCCTGGAATGCTAGGAATCTTCAATGTACACAAATCAATCAATGTGATACATCATGTCAAAAAATTGAAGGGTAAAAACCATATGATCATCTCAATAGATGCAGAAAAAGCTTTTCACAAAATTCAACATCCATTTATGATAAAAACTCTCCAGAAAATGGGCATAGGAGGAAATTACTTCAACATAATAAAAGCCATATATGACAAACCAAAAGACAACATCGTCCTAAATGGTGAAAAACTGAAAGCATTCCCTCTAAGAACAGGAACAAAACAAGGGTGTCCACTCTCACCATTATTATTCAACATAGTTTTGGAAGTTTTAGCCACAGCAGTCAGAGAAGAAAATGAAATAAAAGGAATCCAAATTGGAAAAGAAGAAGTAAAATTGTCACTCTTTGCAGATGACATGATATTCTACATAGAAAACCCTAAAGACTCTACCAGAAAACTGCTGGCACTAATTGATGAATTTAGTAAAGTAGCAGGATACAAAATTAAAGCACAGAAATCTCTTGCATTCCTATACACTAACAATGAAAAAGCAGAAAGAGAAATTAAGGAAACTCTCCCATTTACCATAGCAACAAAGGAATAAAATACCGAGGAATAATCCTGCCAGAGGAGGCAAAAGACCTGTATGCAGAAAACTTTAAGACACTGATGAAAGAAATCAAAGATGATACAAACAGATGAAGAGACAGACCATGTTCTTGGATTGGAAGAATCAACATAGTGAAAATGACTATGCTACCCAAAGCAATTTACAGATTTAATGCAATCCCGATCAAATTACCAATGGCATTTTTCACAGATCTAGAACAAGAAATCTTATGATTTGTATGGAAATGCAAAAGACCCCGAATAGCCAAAGCAATCTTGAGAAGGAAAGATGGAGTTGATGGAATCAGGCTTCCTGACTTCAAACTATACTACAAGGCTGCAGTGATCAAGACAGTATGGTACTGGCACAAAAATAGAAAGGAAGATCAAGGGAACAGAATAGAGAATGCAGTGGGTAACCCAAGCACATATGGGCAGCTTATCTTTCACAAAGGAGGCAAGAATATACAATGGAAAAAAGACAGCCTCTTCAATAAGTGGTGCCAGGAAAATTAGACAGCAACATGTAAAAGAATGAAATTAGAACACTTCCTAACACCATACACAAAAGTAAACTCCAAATGGATTAAAGACCTAAATGTAAGGCCAGACAATATAGAACTCCTAGAGGAAAACATAGGCAAAACACTCTATGACATACACCAAAGCAAGATCCTTTTTGACCCACCTCCTTGAATAATGGAAATAAAATCAAGAATAAACAAATGGGACCTCATGAAACTTAAAAGCTTTTGCACAGTGAAAGAAACGATAAACAAGACAAGAAGACAACTCTCCAAATGGGAGAAAATACTTGCCAATGAAGCAACAAAGGATTAATCTCCAAAATATATAAGCAGCTCATGCAGCTTAATACCAAAAAAGCAAATAACACAATCCACAATGGGTGGAAGACCCAAACAGGCATTTCTCCAAAGGAGACAAGCAGATGGCTAGCAAACACATGAAAAGATGCTCAACACCACTAATCATTCGAGAAATGCAGGTCAAAGCCACAATGAGGTATCATCTCACAGCTGTATTAATGGCCATCATTAAAAAATTTAGAAAGGATGTGTAGAAAAGGGATCTCTCCTGCACTGTTGGTGAGATTGTAAGTTGGTACAATGACTATGGAAAACAATTTGGAGTTTCCTTAAAAAACTAAAAATGGAACTACCATATGATCTAGTAATCCCACTCCTGGGCATATACCCAGAGAAAACCATAATCCAAAAAGAAACATATACCATAACATTCATTGCAGCACTATTTACAATAGCCAGGACATGGAGGCAACTGAAATGCCCATCAACAGATGAATGGATAAAGAAGATGTGGCACATATATACAATAGAATATTACTCAGCCATAAAAAGGAATGAAATGGAGTTATATGTAATGAGGTGAATAGACCTAGAGTCTGTCATACAGAGTGAAGTAAGCCAGAAAGAGAAAAACAAATACTGTATGCTAACTCATATATATGTAATCTAAAAAAATGGTACTAATGAACCCAGTGACAGGGCAAGAATAAGGATGCAGATGCAGAGAATGGACTGGAGGACACGGGGTTGGGTTTTGGCGCAGGGGAAGCTGAGATGAAGTGAGAGAGTAGCATAGATTTATATACACTACTAACTGTAAAATAGATAGCTAGTGGGAAGTTACTGTATAACAAAGGGAGATCAACTCGATGATGGGTTATGCCTTAGAAGGCCAGGACAGGAAGGGTGGGAGGGAGTCATGGGAAGGAGGGGATATGGGGATATATGTATAAATACAGATGATTCACTTTGGTGTACCTCCAAAGCTGGTACAAGAGTGTAAAGCAATTATATTACAATAAAGAGCTTAAAAAAAAAAGTATCCACCTGCCAATGCAGAGGACACGGGTTCAAGCCCTGCTCCAGGAAGATCCCACATGCTGCAGAGCAACTAAGCCCGTGCACCATAACTACTGAGCCCATGCACCACAATGATGAGTAGCCCCTGCTCATCGAACTAGAGAAAGCCCGCATTCAGCAACGAAGACTCAATGAAGCCAATAATAAATAAATGAATAATTAAACCATTAAAAAAGTTAAAAAAAAGTATTGGGTGGTGAACAAGGGCAGAATAATAGATCAGTGTTATTGATCCCTTCTACTTCTGCAAGATTTTAAGTGCTTGATCAGTCATCAATTATCTGAAGCTTATGACTGCCCTTTGCAAGAAAACTTGACTTTACAAATTCCATCTATGAAGATGTAACTTATAAAATGTAAGATGTATCTTATAAAACTCCACATCATTCATTCATTAATTCATTCATTTATTAAATAGAACTTTACTGAAAAAGTAATTCTTAAAGGAAGTGAGATAGTAACCCCCTTTGTGGGAGATGATTCCGAGCAGCAAGAACAACTAAGGGAAAACAGTGGGGCTGGAGTTTGCCCAGAGAGAGTCTAAGGAGAGTACTGTGGCTTAGAACAGTGTCAGCAATGGGTGAATTCGTAAATGATAGAGCAGCGATGCACCTGGAGAGGGGCCTTTTGGGCCATGAAGAAAGATTGTGTTTACCTTTAATGAATTAGGGGATTACAAGAGAATTTTGAGCAGAGGCATTACATGATTTGACCCATATTTTAAACTTTTAAATGATCATTCTGGTTTATGTGTTGAAAAGTGAGTGAAAGGAAACAATACTGAAAGCCAGTGAGAAGACCACTGCCATGATCCAAGGGGAAATGTTGGCAGCAGTAGACAGGGTGAGAGTGGTCATTTTCTCAACACATTTGGAGTATATTCAGATAGGATTTGCTGATGGATGGATATAGGGATTAAAAGTAAACTAGAAGAAAGGAATCAGTTCAAGATTTACACCAGCAGCCCCCTAGTTCTCAAGGCTTCACCCTTGGACTGAGAGTTATACCATCAGCTCCCCTGGTTCTCACTTCTTTGGACTCAAACTGTATTATACCATAGGATTTTCTTGCTTTCTAATTTACAGACAGCAGATTATGGGATTTCTTGGCTGCCATAAATGCATGAGCCAATTCCTTTAAGCAATATATATATATATATGGAGAGAGAGACAGAGAGAGACAGAGATGGAGAAAGAGAGGGACAAAGAGAGAGGTTCTGTTTCTTTAAAGAACCCAGGCTAATATAGTATTGAAAACCATGGGATTAAATGAGTTCATGAGAGAAGGGGGTGCAGGTGAAGAAGGTGATCTCTGGGGAGCGACAATGTTAAGAGATCAGGCTGATTAGGTATCATCCAAAGGAACTGAAAAAAAGTGACCAGGGGATGGGTGGGAAACCAGGAGAGTATGATGTCATTATCATTACCTTCTTCATCAATGTCATCATCATCAACATTAATCAAATGTACATTTGTTATTCATGGATTAAATCAACCTTTATAAGAGAGGCACTATTATAATCTACCTAGCAGTTAAATGATATCTCCAAGGCCAACACAGATAAAGAATAGAGAAGTCAAAATCTGAACACAGGTCGCAACCCTGGAGTGCAGGTCCTTCACTGCTACAAGTAGTAATCAAAACTTAGGGGAAAAGATTTAAAAGAGAATGAGAGTAACAGCAGAAGCACATCCATGAATACATTTTTGTTATCTATAACATTATGCACCCAAACATCATAATCAATCACTAAAAGAGCTCACAAGGCATGTTAACTAATGTATGCTCTTTTCCAATGATACTCCATGTTCATGAACACATTGAGCTGAGAGGAGGAAATGCTCATCTTCTTACTCCAAACCAACAAGTCAGAGTGCCATATTAAATATGCAATGTATGTGGCCTTGTTCAAAAACATGCTGAGGTGTGAATGAAGAAACCAAGATCAGACTGTTGCCCTAAGGCAGTCACCAATGAGATCTTGAGTAAGTCACCTGGTCTTTCAGAGCCTCCCTTGCTGAATCTGTAAAAGAGAAGTTATACCAGAAGATTAGTTCTAAAATTCTGTCTATAATTTTTATCTTCTCTAAAAAAATGACTATGTATTTTAAGCACTGAAAATTTCATGCTGTGGATTAAAATATTTTTGTTAGGCTCCATAATGAGATGTTTACTATGTGACATTTTCTTCAAGGTTGCATACAAGATAATGACCCCCATATACAAAATAATATATAATTTTTAAACAACTGTACAAAGGGTATAATAGGCCTTTGCAATACTTTATTAAATATATACAATTTTTCTAAATATAATAAAGAAAACATTAGTGAAGTTTTATTTGACTTCATAATCTTCTCAAAGCATCAAATATTTTAACATTATTACAGCAAAAAATAAAGATTAATGTCATCACCATCTCCCTATCATTAAAAGCTCTGGAATAGAATAAGGAACTCATATCTTGGTTTAAAAAATCAATAGGATATTTTCCCACTGTTTAATAATATTTAGGGAGATTGCTTTTTTGCATCTAATTATGTTTGTGAAAACTTAGCAAATACAATTTAAAGAATATCAGCTCTGTACAAAACATTGTCCTAGACTTATCCACTTATTCATTTCATTATTATCAAGCCACATGTTTAAGTGCAGTTTATTAAAAACAGATCTTCACTTGCCATGGATAATATGAACCTTTGTAATTTAACCCAGAAATAAAATTATAGAGGCAAACTTCCCAGTTTCTGTAATTGTTCTGGGGGTCTCTAAGGATTTATTCAGTAGCTGCAACTCAGACATTTTTTATTAACTTCATACTGTTAAAGGAATTATTTAATTTATCTAAAACTAACAATCATTCATGAAATTAAAAAATTCAGACAATAAGCAAATCCCTCCTCTCAAACAACAATTAAGCAATACTGGAGGAGATAAGCTAGAATGATCCCAGATCTTCAGGGTTATCCCAGGGTCAGTTCAGAAAAGTTCATCCTCAGTGAACTTTTTCTTTCAGGCTGGAGTCATCCTTTCCAGTGTTTGAATACTAGCATTCTATTCCACTCAAATCTCCCTTTTTCTGCAAAAATCTGAAAAAAGTTCTCTGAAGTTTAGTCCATTTGTTTATCAGTACATTATTATATCTTAGAAGTCTCTAAAGACATCATTTATAGCACTGTCTCATAACTTTATCATATTTGAATAATTGACTCATGTGCTCCACAGAAAGCTTTTGGCAAGCTCGGACTGGGATGGAACACAAGGAGGTGGTGCAGTAAGGGGCATTAAGTCTGGTAGCCCAACCAGGAGCCTTGTCAGTGTGTCTGCTAGAATCAACAGCAATGTGGCTGCTAACACACTTCATGTGTACATATGGCAATTGACTAGAAATCAAGGACACGCATAAGAAATGGTGGCCTAGAGGTGATAGGGAAAATGCTTGGAATCAATAATCAGATTTGTATCACTTAGGATCATAAAATATGCATATTATTCAATCAACCCATTATTATCTATTTTATTGAAGGGTAAGGGCTAAGATTAAGATGATACTCCAGTATATCATAAAACCTCTTTCCAGCTTCAACTTTCTTCCTCCATTTTTATTAATTTAGTTTACAGGTAACAAAATGGAATCATTTTCTGCCTTCCTCCCACCTAAGAGAAATACTAAGAAATAGTAAAATTTCCGGAACATATAACATAAGAGGCAAGGAAGAAACACCAGTACCATCTGAAATACTTAGTAAATGTTTAAAATAAGTCATCAAAGATAGTGAACGTTGAAAAAGTGAAGAAATGCTTAAAGCATGATCTACAAAAGAAAAAAAAATAAGCTGGACTTCATTAAATTTAAAAACTTCTCTGTGGAAGACTGTTAAGAGAATGAAAATGCAAGAGACAGACTGGAAGAAAATCTTTGCAAAAGATATCTAATAAAGAACTGGTGTGCAAAATATACAAAGAACTTTTAAAATTCAACAATAAGAAAGCAAATGACCAATTAAAACTGGAAAAAAGAGATGAATGGGCAACTCACCAAAGAAAGTAGACAGAAAGCAAAAAAGCATATGAAAAGACGTTCAACATCATATGTCATTGGGGAATGCAAATTGGATCAATGTGACACCACTACGCACCTGTTAGAATACCTAAAATCCACACAGTGACAACACTAAATGCTGGCGAGGATGTGGAGCAATAAGAATTATCATTACTGGTGAGAATGCAAATAGCACAGACACTTTGGAAGACAGTTGGCAGTTTCTTACAAAACTAACCATCGTATTACCATATGATCTGTCAGTAGTGCTCCTTGGTATTTATCCAAAGGAATGGAAAACTTCCACACAAAAACTTGTACATGAATTTTTACAGCAGCTTTATTCATAGTTGCCAAAATTTGGGAGGAATCAAAACATGCCCTTCAATAGGTGAATGACCAAACAAACTGTGGTATGCCCAGACAATCGAATATTATTCAGTAAAGGAAGAAATGCACTATCAAGCCATGAAAAGATATGGAGGAAACTTAAACACCTATTGCTAAGTGAAAAAAGTCAATCTGGAAAGGCGACATGCTGTATGAGTCCAACTATATGACATTCTGGAAAAGGCAAAACTATGGAGACAGAAAAAAAGGATTAGTGTCACAGGCAGAGATAGAAGGGATGAACAGGTGGAGCACAGCAAATGTTTTAGAGCAGTAAAATTATTCTGTGTGATACTGTAATGGTGAGTACATGTCATTATACATTTGTCAAAATCCACAGACTACACAACACAAAGAGTGAATTTTAATATAAATGATGGAATTTAGTTAATAGTAATGTATCAAAATTGGCTTATCAATTGTAAAAAATATGACAAGATGTTGATAATAGAGAAATTGGAGGATGAGGGTGGGGGGATATGTGGGAACTCTCTGTGCTTTTAGTTCAATTATTCTATAAACCTAAATCCGATCAATTGTTTTCAAAGTGACAAAATGACCCGGATGCTATAAATATTCATGAGGGCAAATAAACCCAGATTAACAGCATTTGTGTTGCTGTTTTGGTTTGTTTTGTTTCACTTTAGTGCTTGCTTAGAATGCTTGTACTAGTAAGAGATAGATAAAAAAGCAAAATAAACAAACAAAAGTGATAAATAATGAGTTTAATCTGTCATTCATAAAGATACAAAGATGAAAAATTGGAAGAATTTTATTCATATATGTTTTGTGTGCCTTCTGGGGCTAAATGCATTTTGGTCAACAAATACACATGGAATTATGAGTAATTGCCCAGGCCTTGTAAAAAACAGAAATAAATTAACAGAAGTGAATAATACTGCTTATAAAATAAAGTTGCTAGAAGTAGCAGCTATTTGTTGATCTAAAACCATTTTAGATAGTTATAATTTTCCTTCACAGTATGAGAATTCTAAAAAACAAGATGGCTTCTGAATTTATCCATATAGAAAAAAATTATAACATCTATAAACTCTTTCATAGTGTATTATTGATTTCATTCCAGATTTAATAGTAAATTTAGGCCAAGTGTAATTCTAATGGGGAATATAGTTCATCAGTTAATGATAAAAGCAAGACCATGAGTATCTTTTCATCATCATTGGAATTCAGCCAAGCAAATCAATATAACTATAACCAACATATTTAACTTGATGGAAGTGGGGAAGCAGGTCATAAAAAAAGAAATCACAAAGAGAATATTAAACCATACCTCAGAAGGTAAAATTCCATTTTCTTCACCCATAGAAATAGGGAAAGAAATTACAAGTTGACTATATCTATTAACTGGTTTAGAATTCTCTCCCAGTTATCCTGCTTCGATAGTTTGTCTGTGGGGAAGAGACTATTCGCAGTCCAGAGCACTGTTTCTTCCATAGAAGGATGTGTAGTGAAAAAGTCCTCAATACCTTCTGATGCACTCACTGAAGCTCATTGTTTAGGCCATAAACTTAATTCTGAATTTGCATGACTTGTGAATTGAATAGAAAACAAGTTTTGTTCTTAAGGAAGTATGTCCTTCAACCAATTTTCCTGATACAAGTTTCTGCATAATTAGTGTCAAGCGAGCTAACTTAGATTCATAACCCAAGCATGTTTCTTGATTTGCTAGAGCTATAACAATTGTTATAAACATTAACATTTTGATGTTAAATTTTGCTTTCAGGTAAGGACTATGAATACCTTGTGTTCTTCTTTTCAGTGACCCTGTCCAAAATGCTTGCATTCTCATCCCAGTTCTCCAGTTAGTTTAATCTCATCTAGTCCATGTTTCAAAGTTGATCAAAGGTGACCCCACCCTCTTTTACTTTGAGTAAGTCTGCTTTCTTCTAATGATACCCAGGTGGATGCATGAAGAATTAGTTTAAGCCTTCTTTAGCTTTTCCTTTAAAGGATCTTATTAGCACACAGCTACAGGTTTTTCACCTGACATGGGAAGAAGCTCGAACATAGGGTTCTGTTAGAATATTTGTCTGTGAGTCACACCCACTGAATTTCAATAAGCTGGTCCATCAAAATTACTTTACAAAGGATGTCATGTAAATAAGACTTAAAATAGAAAAAAGTGCTATTTTTTTTTACTTTAAAAGAAATCAGTAACCTCTCACACAATGATTTTATTGCTCATGTTCTCCTGAAGTGAATTATAAATGTAATGGTTTTGTTACTCATAAGATTTGAAGAATTAGGGGAATTATTTTTTTTAATCTGGGCACATACATGGGATTGTGTTATACATAAAAATATCTTCCTTTATGATCATCAAAACAGAAAGTTCATTTGGAATATCTGGTTTATGGTCAAAAAGATCAAGTCAATAAAGAGTGCAGTCAGGAATAAGGTCTAGGTTCCCGAGCTGCAGTCTGAATCTGGAGATCAGAGTTTAGAAGAAAGCTTGCAGAAATCAGGAAACAAGATCAAGAATCCAGTGGAGCAGTGGTCTTTAGAGGAGAAGTCAAATGGCTAAACAGATGAGGCTTGGAAGAGAGCGGAAACACGCCAAGATTTCTCAAAAATCAGAAATAGAAGAAAAATGCCTGGAGCTCTGTCTAACCTTAGTGATGCCATTTCATCTGCTTCCTTTTGCAAAGGACTCAGATCTCATCAGAAGTTTGTAAGACGTTACTGGCACATTAACCCTAATTCTTATTTTAATTGAAATATAATTGACCTACAGCACTATGTCAGTTCCAGATATAAAACATAGTGATTTGATATTTCTGTACATTACAAAATGATCACCACGTTAAGTCTATTTATCATCTAGCACCATAAAAGTTACTACAATATTATTGATTATATTCCCTATGCTGTACATTTCATCCCGATGACTCATTTATTTAGTCCTGGAAGTTTGTACCTCTTAATCTCCCTCATTTATTTCATTCCTTCCCCCACTCCGATTTCCTTTGGCAACCACCTGCTTATTCTCTGTATCTATGACTCTGTTTCTGTTTTGTTATGTTTGATCATTTGTCTTGTTTTTTAGATTCCACATATAAGTGAAATCATGTGGTGTTTGTCATCCTCTGTCTGACTTTTTTCACTTAGCATAATACCTAAGTCCATCCATGTTGTCACAAATGGCAAATTTCATTCTTTGTTATGGTTTAGTAATATTCCATTGTGTGTGTGTGTGTGTGTATCACCACATTTTCTTTATCCATTCACCTATTGATGGACAATTAGATTGCTTCCATATCCTGTCTGTTGAAATTAATGCTGCAGGGACATAAGTTTGCATATATCTTTTCAAATCAGCATTTTTGTTTTCTTCAGAAGAATACCCAAAAGTGGAATTGGTAGATGTATGGTAGTGCTATTTTTAATTTCTTGAGGGACCTCCACACTGTTTTCCATAGTGACTGCACCAATTTACATTCATACCAACAGTGAACAAGTATTCCCTATTCTCTGCATACTTTCCAACACTACTTATTTGTTGTCTTCTTGATAATAGCCATTATGACAGGTGTGAAGTGGTATCTCAATGTGGTTATGACTTGCTAAGACCAATGTCCAAGAGCATTCTGCCTATGTTTCCTTCTAGGAGTTTTATGGTTTTGGGTCTAATGTGATTATCCTCCCATTTGTGGGTCACCTCCCCAGGGGTGTTGGTCTTGACTCTACCATGATTCCTCTCCTCCTACCCATCTTGTTATGATTCTTTGTTATATCTTTAGTTGTGAAAAACCTCTTCTACTAGTCTTCAGATTGTTCTAATTGATAGTTACTTTGTAAATAGTTGTAATTTTGCTGTGCCCATGGCAGGAGGTGAGCTCAGTGTCTTCTACTCTACCATCATGGACCAATTAACCCTAACTCTTGTAACTTTCATTCAATGTTGTGTTATGTTCACATAGCCACAGTTATGGAGCTCCTTGGCAGAAGGGAAAGGCAGGAAGGCAGGAAGAAAGAAAGAAAGAAAGAAAGAAAGAAAGAAAGAAAGAAAGAAAGAAAGAAAGAAAGAAAGAAAGAAAGAAAGAAAGAAAGAAGAAAGAAAGAAAGAAGAAAGAAAGAGAAAAAGAAAGAAAGAGAAAGAAAGAAAGAAAGAAAGAAAGAAAGAAAGAAAGAAAGAAAGAAAGAAAGAAAGAAAAAGAAAGAAAGAAAGAAAGAAAGAAAGAAAGAAAGAAAGAAAGAAAGAAAGAAAGAAAGAAAGAAAGAAAGAAAAAGAAAGAAAGAAAGAAAGAAAGAGGAAGGAAGGAAAGGAAGAAAGAAAGAAGAAAGCAAGTAAGTAAGTAAGCAAAGAAAATTAACTCTGAAGCTTTTTGGGAGAGGGGTTGGGAGGTAGGTTGCCAACATCAAGAACCCTTGAAGTTTTACATGGTAATGAACAAAACTTGATGAGTGTAACATATGTTTGCCAGTACTAAAAATAACTAGAGATCAGTGATAAAGTGAGACTTTAAGCTTAAGTTATGGAGAACATATTCCTTTGGTAGAATTTTCTTATTAATTTTTGTAATGTTTAATTAATAAGCCACAGAGCAGCTTCCATTACAGAGTTCAAGTCCTCTGTGTATCATGCTATCTCTGAAGTGTTAATAGAAAAAAAAAAAGCAGGAGGAAGAGGAGATGAGGACAAGATAAAAATGTGTTCCACAGTTTGATAAATTACACAGTACTATATTCTCACACTCACTAGGCAAAAGCTCAGCAGATCTTGTTTAAATGACTTTAGGAATTGTTGGCTTAATTGGTCTTGCAACAGTAAATCCTCTTAAAACAAGCCTTATGTTCAGGCTCTTCACTCTAATCTACATACTTAGAGTATTTGGAAAAATTAAATTAGAAAGATTCATCTTACATTGTTCTAACTCATAGCTCAGCACACACACCCATACACACACATGCACGTGCACACACACAGTTTCAGACTTTTCCAAAGGATGGAGAACAGCAAATGTTTCACATTAAAAGGCAGAAATCTTAAACTCCCTAGGCCCCAAGGTCAAGGCAGATGAAATCAAAACATGAAATTACAAATGTAGGTGCAGATATATACTTGGTATGAACAGTAGAGATTCCAGTGGCTGGATTAGTGTTACCTGTGCAAATGGAGCAATCACTGCCCATTTTAGCCCACTCAGATTGTAGGACCAGTGCTGCCAGCCTCTTATCACTTGGGGTTTGTTTTGCTTTCCCACAAGAAGCAAGAAATTTGGATTTCTAAGTAAAAATCCCAATTTTTTAATATTGGAGCATTTTTATTAAAAATACTGGATAAGCCAAACAAAATACTCTATGGGCCAAGTTCAACCCATAGGGTGATAATGTGTGACTTCTACTCTAAGTAACTTGCGATAGAGTCAAGGTATTTTTTGTTTGTATGTAGATATAAATAGTTGAAATCACAAAATAGTGTGTTTTTTGGTGTAAAATCCAGAGACAAAAGTCAAAATCAGATCAATATTACCAGCCTAATGTTTTTAGAAATAGGGTTAGAACTTTCAAAATGCTTTCCATCACTGTCTGTATCTTAGTAAAGTTTTTTGCTCTTTATCTGATGGACCCTATTTAACCCATGACATTTTTAAGTATTTTTATTTAGAATAATCAAGCTTTTAAGACACTAACCTGTGTGTACCCACCACCTAGATTCATAAACTCCTAGCCTTTCCACGTTCTCCTCACTTGTTTTAAGGAAACAAAACATTACAGGTACAGCTAAAATTCTCTGGATACCCTCCAACTTCTATTCTCCTCCTTTGCTTCCCCCAAATTACAACTATTCTGAAGTTGGTATTTATCCGTGTTATTTTATTACTCAGGTACATATCTACAGACAATACCTAGTGTCTGTATAGATTTAAACTTTACTGTATTTATCCTAAAAACTCAATAATTTATTTTGAATTATGCCTATATTGATCTATATAATCTATTTTTTCTAGTTATAACCTTTATGATTGATTTTTAACTTTATTTTTGAGATAATTTGGACCTACAGAAGGCTGCAAAATAATAGAGAAAAGTTCATATATACATTTTATACAGTTTTCTCTAATGGTAACAACTTACATGAACATAGTACAATTACCAAACCAAGATGTCAAACACTGGTAAAATATTATCAGCTAAACTAAAGACTTAATTTGAATTTCACCTGTTTTTCCCTTAATGCACTTTTTTGTTTCTAGATTTGATCCGGGATCTCATGTGGCATTTAGTTGCTATGTCTCGTAGTCTCCACCAATGTGTGAGAGTTCCTCAATCATTCTTGGTTTTTCATGACCTTCAAAATTGTTATACTTTCTGGTCAGTTATTTTGGAGAATGTGTTCCAATTTGGGTTAATCCAATGTTTTCTCATAATGAAGTTGAGATTATGCATTTTTCAATGAGAATGCCACAGAAATATTGTTCTTTTCAGTGTAACATACTTATTGCTGATGATGTTGATCTCAGTCACTTGATTAAGGGAGTACTTCTCCACTGTAAAGTTAACATTATAAATGATAAAAGCCTGGAGGGAGATAATCTGAGATGATGTTGTTATCTTGTTTTTCTCAAATTTTTGTCCACTGATTTTTAAACCCAATCAGATCATGTCTACAACAATAATTATTGTGGTGTTTGCCTAATGGTAATTTCATGCATCTCTCATTACTTCTACATTTATTAATTGAAATTCTTACATGAGGAGTAATCTCTTCAGCCCCATTTATCTACCTACTCACTTATTTACTTATATCAATATAAATTCATGGATATTTATTTTATTCTATGGATTGTGGGTTATAACCCAATATTATCATTATTCATTTTGTTGCTCAAATTTCCATCTGTGGCCAATGGGAGCTTTTTCCGATTGGTTTCTGTATCTTTTTAACATCCTACTATGCTTTTCCAAGCACAAGATATTTTCTGTCACCACAAAATATCTCAGGCCCATCATATTTTCCCTGCCTCAGTTGTGGAATCAACCATTTCTGCAATGTGCACTTGTAGTCCTTGTTTCTTTAATCAGATCATAGTATGTATGTATGTGTGTACGTATGTATGTATGAATGCATGCATTTTTTATTTTTTTAGGGAATCTCCATAATCCAATTTTATTGATTAAGAAAATGGGATTTAGAGGAAAAGATTAGGTTCCCAAACACACAAGAATAAGTAAAGAACTATGATTGAAATCCAAGTCTGCATAGCTGCAAACCCTTGTTCTTAATCAGGGCTGCACAGACATGGTAATTAGAAACCAAGAAAGTAGCATTAGGTGTGCCATTGCTACTGGAATGTTACTGCTCCAAGGCGCACACAGGAGCCTTGTGTGAGCCCTTGCATGTATGTAAACTAACTTATGAAGATACACATCTACAGTTATGTCTATGTCTACTTGTGTGTGTGTCTACAGGTATATATAAATACATACTGCTATCTCTGATTCCAATCCAACACATTTTATCACAGTCTTCCATCAAAAAGATGGAAACTTTTTTTATTGAAACTGCTTTCACCAACCATGAGAAATCTGAATCACATTATATACAATATATTATTTGTTCAAACATAGTATACACATAAATTTATTTCAATGTTGTTAACTTATACCCATGTGAGCAATAAAGTTACTAACTATAGTATAGTATTTGTGTAAATTCATTTTTTTTTAATCTTTGGCCTTACAATATCCAGCCAAATTTTTATTCTGCAAAGTTATTTAGGTTAGTTCTCCTCTTTCCCACCCCATCGGATGTGGTTATATGATTCACTTTTGACACAGTTGGGTTTATTTGTTACTGTTTGTATTCAGTATGGAGCTCCCTCTGCATTCAGGTTGATTTCTATTATTTATTTGGGAAGTAGAGACAAATAAACATTACTACAATTTTGAGTAATGGCTGCACAGACCATGGTAATTAGAAACCAAGAAGTTAGCTTTAGGTGTAACAGCAATGTTACTGTGCCAAGGCTCACACAGGAGGCTTGTGTGAGCCTTTGCATGTATGTACACTAACTCATGAAGATACACATCTACAGTTATGTCTATGTCCACTTGTGTGTGTGTCTACAGGTATATCAATATAAAATGGTATATTCTGAGCAACATTATTCTGTCCTCATCCCTACTCACCTTGTTCCATTTCGCTCTTTTTCCACTCTTCTTCCACCAACATCTGTAGCTATTTCTTTTGCAAAAATGAACAGATACATGTGTAGTTTCTTAAATTCACTTCTGTATTGCATGCAGGATAGTATATGATAGGTAACATTTTATTTTAATAAAAAAACTTTAATTTTCCACTTAATCAGTGTTTCCTTAGAATCAATCTAAATCAGTTCATAAGACATAAATCATTCTTTTTACAGGAGCATAACACTCCATTCTGTAGATGTACCACAACTTATTGAAACACTCTTGCAATTATAAAGAAGGCTGTATCATGAGAGACTACTACAAGCAACCATATGTCAATAAATTGGATAACCTGGAAGAAATGGATAAATTCTTAGAAAAGTACAATCTTCCAAGACTGAACCAGGAAGAAATAGAAAATATGAGCAGGCCAATCACAAGTACAGAAATTGAGACTGTGATTAAAAATCTCCCAACAAACAAAAGTCCAGGGCCAAATGGATTCACAGTTGAACTCTATTAAACATTTAGGGAAGAGCTAAATGTCTCACACTCTTCCAAAATATAGCAGAAGGAGGAACACTCCCAAACTCATTCTATGAGGCCACCATCACCCTAATACCAAAACCAGGCAAATATCACAAAAAAAAAAGAACCTTACAGGCCAATATCACTGATGAATACACATGCAAAAATCCCCAACAAAATACTAGCTAACAGAATCCAATAGCACATTAAAAAGTTCATACACCATAATCAAGTGGGGTTTATCCCTGGAATGCTAGGAATCTTCAATGTACACAAATCAATCAATGTGATACATCATGTCAAAAAATTGAAGGGTAAAAACCATATGATCATCTCAATAGATGCAGAAAAAGCTTTTCACAAAATTCAACATCCATTTATGATAAAAACTCTCCAGAAAATGGGCATAGGAGGAAATTACTTCAACATAATAAAAGCCATATATGACAAACCAAAAGACAACATCGTCCTAAATGGTGAAAAACTGAAAGCATTCCCTCTAAGAACAGGAACAAAACAAGGGTGTCTACTCTCACCATTATTATTCAACATAGTTTTGGAAGTTTTAGCCACAGCAGTCAGAGAAGAAAATGAAATAAAAGGAATCCAAATTGGAAAAGAAGAAGTAAAATTGTCACTCTTTGCAGATGACATGATATTCTACATAGAAAACCCTAAAGACTCTACCAGAAAACTGCTGGCACTAATTGATGAATTTAGTAAAGTAGCAGGATACAAAATTAAGGCACAGAAATCTCTTGCATTCCCATACACTAACAATGAAAAAGCAGAAAGAGAAATTAAGGAAACTCTCCCATTCACCATTGCAACCAAAAGAATAAAATACCGAGGAATAAACCTGCCAGAGGAGGCAAAAGACCTGTATGCAGAAAACTTTAAGACACTGATGAAAGAAATCAAAGATGATACAAACAGATGAAGAGACAGACCATGTTCTTGGATTGGAAGAATCAACATAGTGAAAATGACTATGCTACCCAAAGCAATTTACAGATTCAGTGCAATCCCTATCAAATTACCAATGACATTTTTCACAGATCTGTAACAAGAAATCTTATGATTTGTATGGAAATGCAAAAGACCCTGAATAGCCAAAGCAATCTTGAGAAGGAAAGATGGAGTTGATGGAATTAGGCTTCCTGACTTCAAACTATACTACAAGGCTACAGTGATCAAGACAGTATGGTACTGGCACAAAAATAGAAAGGAAGATCAAGGGAACAGAATAGAGAACCCAGAGGTAGCCCAAGCACATATGGGCAGCTTATCTTTGACAAAGGAGGCCAGAATATACAATGGAAAAAAGACAGCCTCTTCAATAAGTGGTGCTGGGAAAATTGGACAGCAACATGTAAAAGAATGAAATTAGAACACTTCCTACTACCATACACAAAAATAAACACAAAATGGATTAAAGACCTACATGTAAGGCCAGACAATATAAAATTCCTGGAGGAAAACATAGGCAGAGCACTCCATGACATACACCAAAGCAAGATCCTTTTTGACCCACCTCCTTGAATACTGGAAATAAAATCAAGAATAAACAAATGGGACCTCATGAAACTTAAAAGCTTTTGCACAGCGAAAGAAACCATAAACAAGACAAGAAGACAACCCTCAGAATGGGAGAAAATACTTGTCAAAGAAGCAACTTACAAAGGATTAATCTCTAAAATGTATAAGCAGCTCATGCAGCTTAATACCAAGAAAGCAAATAACCCAATCCACAAATGGGTGGAAGACCTAAATAGACATTTCTCCAAAGAAGACAAGCAGATGGTTAACAAACTCATGAAAAGATGCTCAACACCACTAATCATTCGAGAAATGCAGGTCAAAGCCACAATGAGGTATATGTCACATGGTCAGAATGGCCATCATCAAAAAATCTAGAGACAATAAATGTTGGAGAGGGTGTGGAGAAAAGGGAACTCTCCTGCACTGTTGGTGGGAATGTAAGCTGGTACAGCCACTATGGAAAACAGTTTGGAGGTTCCTCTCCAGATGAAGGGACAGGATAAAGCCCCAGAAAAACAACTAAATGAAGAGGAGATAGGCACCTTTACAGGAAAATAATTCAGATGAATAATGATGGTGAAGATGATCCAGGACTTTGAAAAAAGCCTGGAGGCAAAGATTGAAAAGTTTACCAAAGACCTAGAAGAATTAAAAAGCAAACAAACTGAGATTTGCAACACAATAACTGAAATGAAAAATACACTAGAAGGGACCAATAGCAGATTAATTGAGGCAGAAAGGCAAATAAGTGACCTGGAAGACAGAATGGTGAAAAATCACTGATGTGGAAAAGAATAAGGAAAAAAGAATGAAAAGAACTGAAGACAGCCTAAGAGACCACTGGGACAATTTTAAATGCACCAACATTCTCATTATAGGGGTTCCAGAAGGAGAAGAGAGAGAGAAAGGACCCAAGAAAATCTTGGAAGAGATTCTAGTTGAAAACTTCCCTAACATGGGAAAGGCAACAGCTACCCAAGTCCAGGAAGTGCAGAGAGTCCCAGGCAGGATAAATCCAAGACGTATAGTAGTGAAATTGACAAAAATGAAAGACAGAGAAAACTTATTAAAAGCAACAAGGGAAAAACAACAAATAACATACAAGGGAACTCCCATAAGGTTAACAGCTGATTTCTCAGCAGAAACTCTGCAAGCCAGAAGGGAGTGGCACGATATACTTAAAGTGATGAAAGGGAAGAACCTACAACCAAGAATACTCCATCCAGCAAGGATCTCATTCAGATTTGATGGAGAAATCAAAAGTTTTACAGACAAGCAACAGCTAAGAGAATTCAGCACCACCAAACCAGTCCTACAACAAATGCTAAAGGAACTTCTCTAAGCGGGAAACATAAGAGAAGAAAAGGAAATACAAAAATAAAAACAAAACAATTAAGAAAATGGTAATAGGAACATACATATTGATAATTACCTTGAATGGAAATGGACTAAATGCACCAACCAAAAGACACAGACTGGCTGAATGTATACAAAAACAAGACCCATATATATGCTCTCTACCAGAGACCCACTTCTGACCTAGGGACATATATAGACTGAAAGTGAGGGGATGGAAAAAGACATTCCATGCAAATGAAAATCAAAAGAAAGCTGGAGTAGTGATACTCATATCAGATAAAATAGACTTTAAAATGAAAAATGTTACAAGAGACAAGAAAGGACACTGCATAAATATCAAGGGATCAATCCAAGAAGGGGAGATAACAATTATAAATATATACGCACCCATTAAAGGAACACCTCAATACATAAGGCAAATGCTAACAACTATTAAAGAGGAAATGCAAGGCAGAAATAGAGATACAGACGTAGAGAACAAACATATGGACACCAAGTGGGGAAAGCAGGGAGGGTTGGGGGGGAATGAATTGGGAGACTGGGATACCAAATTGTACACTCTAAATATATGCTGTTTATTGTGTTATCTGTATTTCAATAAAAGTTCTTTAAAAAAAAAAAACTAAAAATGGAACTACCACATGATCCAGTAATCCCACTCCTGGGCATATACCCAGAGAAAACCATAATCCAGAAAGAAACATGTACCATAACATTCATTGCAGCACTATTTACAATAGCCAGGGCATGGAATGCCCATCAACGGATGAATGTATAAAGAAGATGTGGCATATATATACAATAGAATATTACTCAGCCATAAAAAGGAATGAAATGAAGCTATATATAATGAGGTGGATGGACCTAGAGACTGTTATACAGAGTGAAGTAAGCCAGAAAGAGAAAAAACAAATACCGTATGCTAACACATATATATGGAATCTAAAAAAATGGTACTGATGAACCCAGTGACAGTTTAAGAATAAAGATGCAGATGCAGAGAATGGACTGGAGGACATGGGGTTGGTGGGGGTGTGGTGAAGGGGAAGCTGGGACGAAGTGAAAAGGTAGCATAGACATATATACACTACCAAGTGTGGAATGGATAAGTAGAGGGAAGTTGCTGTATAACAAAGGGAGATCAGCTCAATGATGGGTGATGCCTTAGAGGGCCAGGACAGGGAGGGTGGGAGGGAATCACGGGAGGGAGGGGATATGGGGATATATGTATGGATACAGTTGATTCACTTTCATGTACCTCAAAAACTAGTACAAGATTGTAAAGCAATTATATTCCAATAAAGAGGTTATAAAAAAAGGAATGCTGTAATCAATAACCCTGTACACTTGAATTTTTATATTTTTGGAGGAATTGCTGCATCAAAAGGTATGTGTATATATACTTTTTTTAAGCATTGCCTAATTTCCTTCCAGAAGTATTGCACCAATATCATTCTCTTACTCCTAGTGAGAATGAATTGGTGTGATTTCAATCTTCTTAAATTAGTTAAAACTTGTTTAGTGACCTAACATGTTTTGTATACTGGAGATAGTTAATGTGCACTTGATAGGAAGGTGTATTCTGCTGCTGCTGGATGTTTCTTAGGTTCATTTGATCTATAGTGTTCAATACTACTGTTTCCTTATTGATTTTCTGGCTAGATATTCCACCCATTATAAAAAAGTGGGGGTATTAAACTTACCTAATATTATTGTATTGCTACTGCTATTTCTTCCTTCAAATCTGCCAATGTTTGCTTTATATTTAGGTGCTCTGATGTTGTGTGCATATATATTTATAATTGTTATATTTCCTGACTAATTGACCCTTTTATGGTTATACAGTTACCATCTATGTTTCTTGTGGTAGTTTGTGACAAAGTCTGTTTTGTCTGCTATAATTTTGACACCCCTGCTCTCGTTTGGTTATCATTTTCATGGAGTATTTTTTCCTATCCCTTCACTTTCAGTCTATATGTGCCCTTAAATGTAAAGGGAGTCTCCTTTAGATGGCATATAGCTGAATATTGTTTTTTATATATATTCATTCACTCTCTGTCTTTTGGTTGAAGAGTTTAATCCATTTACATTTAAAGCAATTATTGGGAAGGGAGGATTTAGTTTTGCCATTTTGCTCATTGCTTCTATTTTGTAGTTCTCTCTTTCTCTCTTGTTTTCTACCCTTGTGATTTGTTGATTTATTTCTGTAAAATTATGTTTTGATCCTTTTTTCTTTTTCTTTTCTGTATCTACTATAGGTATTTTCTTTGTGATTACCATAAAGTCTACATAAGACATAACAGTCTGTTTTTAGCTGATAACAACTTAACTTCAATTACATGTGAAAACTCTATACTTTTATTTCTCCCCCATTCAAAACATACTTTATGTTGCCGATGTTACAATTTACATCTTTTTATATTGGGTATCCATTAACAACAATTTGTAGCTATAATTTTTCTTAATACTTTTGTCTTTTAAGTTTTATCCTAGAGTTAAAAGTGATTTACACATAACCATTACAGTAATACACTATTCTGTATATTTACCATTACTAGTGAATATTGTACTTCCATATGCTTTTGTGTTGCTATTCATCATACTTTAGTTTCAACTTGAAGAACTCCATGATTTTGCTAATCACATTTTGTTGTCTACCTGTGTTCTCTTATAACTCAGTCATCTTTTTAAAATGATTATTTTGAATTTTTGATCAGTTTATAGAGCTCCATTTCTTTAGTCAGATACTGAAATTTCATTTTGTTCCTTTGATTGTGTTATGTTTGTGTTCTTTTAGCTTTCCATTGGTGTCTGAACATTTGAAAAAAAAAACAGCTACTTCTTACAATCTTTATATACAAGCTTCAACAAGAAAAGACCCAGTGTTTTTGTTTTTTTCCCCAGGAATAATCTCTGTCTCCTTCTGGTGTCTGATTATCCTAGTTTCATCAGTGCTTTATGTGGGGCAATAAAGAAACCAGCCCTCCAGGTAGTATGCTGAAAGGGTAGGGGCATCGGAGACATGCTCCACTCCTCTCCTTCCTTCCTGGTGGAGGAAGTCTCAAGATCTATGCCTGTTCCCAGCATTACAGAGCACTGCCTGCTGCAGCAAGCAGCCCACTCCTTTTTCTCTGTTACTAGCTTTCCCAGGTACCCAAACTATGATGGTTCCTTCAGCACTCCATGTGCAGATAGACAGAAACTGACCCCCCAGGAGAGCACTGAAAGGCTCAGGATGTTGGAGCTATGGTCTACTCCTCTCCTCCTTCCTGGGGAAAAACTTCAGTTCTGTGCTTTTTCCCAATTTCACTGAGCCACACCGGCCACAGCAAACTGTCCAACCTCCTCCTTTGTTGCTAGCTGCCCCAGGCTTCCAAATTATACATGTTTTCTCAGTGTTATGTGTGGCATGATAGAAACTGATGCCTCAGGCAACACACTGAGAGATTAGAGATGTTGGACATTCACTCAACTCTGTTCTCCCCACACCGAGAAGTCACAGGCAAATGTAATTTCTCTCTCCATAGAGATGTTCTGACTTAGGGAAGTGGTACTGCGAGCAAAGTGAAATTCCTTCTTACCCACTTCAATGCAGCTGTTTTCAGTTTTGTGCTCATCTGGGATATTACAGCCTCTTAATTGGAATCTGGACCTCTCACAGAAGTGTCATAGTCTATATATCATTACTAAATTAGTGTTGCTATGGGGAAATGAGGGCTAAGACTTCCTATTCTGCCATCTTGTTGACATGATTCCTTGTATAAACAGTAATATAATCACCTCACTCATTTTGGGCTGAGTACAGTTGCTAAACAATATGGAGCCTGTAAAAATGAATATGACATTGTCACTAACTTCCACAGATCTAGCAAGTGAGAGAGACAAATATAGTGATAGGTAATTAAGATTCTAGATTATAGGATTATTTGTGTGATGAAAGAGAGAGAAAAAAAGAGATGCAGGAGCACTGATGGGGATAAAGGTTAATTAGGCTTTGTTGTGGTGAATATGAGATGGTGTCGTGAAGGGGAATGCACACATTGAAACTGAATCAGAATCCAAAAGAAGGAAAAAGCCAAAACTCTGTAATTCTCACAGTTCCTTACCTGCCTCTTTAAACCTTAAGAAATGCCACTCTGGGTTACAGAATGGTCTGTTCATCTCTTCTAATGGAACCAGAGTTTATTTTATATTTTATAACAGGTCATGACATGGCATTTCCCTCAATATTTATATTATACACTGAAAAGTCTTACCTCTCCTTTAATATCTCCTTTAATACTTCTCACTATAAGTACCACAAATGGATCATAGACATACTACAATACAGTATACGCTGCAAGTCCTATTATTAATTACTTGCTGCCTAGAAAATAAGATTTTTTTAGTTGGCTTTTTTAAGCTTCAAGGGAACGCTGACAGCAGAAAAGTTTGTTGAAAAAATGTTCTTTTTTGGCCAAGAGAAGGGGTGACGTATACATTGTGGAGGTTCTTGACTAACAATGAAATAACTTTACTTTAAATCCTACTTTCTCTAAATCCATCCACTCAAGTTCAAAATCTTGTCTTCCTTTGTAATCCTAATGCCACCACAGTAGAAGCATTTTATAATATCTGCTATATATATTTCATGATGTGCTTCTGTAGTTCTCTTTTGGGGATTTCCTTACATTTCAGCAAGATTCTTGCCTTGGATTTGTCACTGTCCAGAAATCTTGCCATGTATATAAGCCATAGGGACAACAAGTAAAAAAAAACAGCTTTCTTGATCAAATTTAAAAGAAAACTCTCACGTACTACATTTCAGTGTTTTGTGATTAAAAACAGCAGTATTATCATTGTCTATATCTATTTATGTGTATTGCACTGGGTACTATAAAAATGATTAAAAACAACTTATTATATTTGGAGAGTTTAAAATGAAATGGAGTATCTCTGACTAAAATTAACTTGATTTACATTATTCTCAAGTAAAATCCATAGAGATATACTTCTTATTTTTAATGTTATAATGGCTTGACTTATTTTAACCATATTACATTACATAGCTAGAAGTTACTTATATAGAGAAGAAAGAACATATTAATATATCAGAGGTCTGTAACTAAAATACTGTTGTTTCTTTCTGTTAAATTTTCTGATTTATGTTTCAAATATAAGGCAAATAATTTGGTATTTAAAAAGCAGATTTTAATAATAGATTTTATCTTTAAACATACTGCTCCTAGGTTACAGTAGAACCAACCTTAAGATAGCTTTATCTTCAGTTTTCTCCTAATTAAATAGTTATAGGTTAAAAGTGACAGTGAGCAGCTAGTAAAAACAAACTGCAGAAATTTTTCCTCATTACTCACTTTTCAGATAAGTTTTTCATAAAGTTCTGTTTCATTTGCATTTACATTATCAATCAAAAATTTCTAGCCTCTCTTTAAGTTTTCCCACTATTATTGCCATTAGCCCTATTCCTTCAATATAAAATTATAAGCTGAAATGATATCATTTGGGGGGATATAGTCCAGAAAATGAACAGTGTTGTTTGCTATTGGTGGGTCTCCAGGGACTCCCAGCAAACAGCATTTTCATCTTCACTCAAGTTCTAAACCAACTGGGAAATAAGAAAATTGAGTAAAACACCTGGGGCCAAAGTATCATCAATCATTAAGGTGATATTGGAGAATGAGACTTATTTCCAAGAACACATGGATTTCCTAATCCCGAGCACCAGAATTAAGCCAGTTTACTCTCTCAACCATGGCAGTGCTGGCAGAATTATAGTAATAATAGTACAGAGAAGGCACGTTCCAGAACAGAGGCCGAGGAAAGGGCAGAGCTATACAAGCCCAGTTAATACTCCCAAACTCAGCAACCAGCCTGTCCTTCCAACCCATCTCTTCACCCTCAACTCCCTGTCCCAGGGAAAGGGAGCCTGAGGATGGAGGAAAGCTAGGATTGTTTTGCAAATAAGTCTCCCTTCAGTGAGAAGGAACATCAGAAGAAGAGAAATCACTGCTTCAGCTTTGTGCAATATATTTTAAAATTTGAAATTCTAAATTATGAGCAGTTAAAAGAGTGAACAAACCAATAACCTATATCAGGTAAGCCCCAGAAAACATGAGGAACTACTTGGAAAAGTTAAAGATGATAAGGAAGTTCAAAGTGTTAATAATTGTGGTGTAACAGTAAATAGAAGTATAAGCTAAGAAAAGTCAACTTTTTTCTTTTTTATAATGACTATACATACAAACACATGGGCAGGGCTGGTATATTTGATAAATAAAACACCTCATTTTTAAAGACCTCCCTCTTCTATACAACAAAATTATTTTCAGTAATATTTCATAATATGAGATAAATAATAACAATGGGAAGAAAATAGTCTTCAGAAATGTGTTTTTATTTAACTGTGTATCTATATTTATCTATCTATATCATATTTATGCATGCATCTTCTATTATACATAAAATCATTCCAGTAAAAAAGTAAAATCAAATATTATAGGAAAAAAAGGATTAGAGGAATAGTTTTTTTTTTTAAGCTCTTTATTGGAATATAATTGCTTTACACTCTTGTACCAGCTTTTGAGGTACAAAAAAGAAATGAAGGAAACAATAGCAAAGATCAATGAAACTAAAAGCTGGTTCTTTGAGAAGATAAACAAAATTGAAACCATTAGCCAGACTCATGAGGAAAAAAAGGGAGAAGACTCAAATCAACAGAATTAGAAATGAAAAACTAGAAGTAACAACTGACACTGCAGAAATACAAAAGATCATGAGAGACTACTACAAGCAACTATATATGAATAAATTGGATAACCTGGAACAGTTTTTAATTAATGTATTTTTGACAAAGTAGGGAAAAAATCTTACACCTACATATTGCGTTGTCACGGTAATAAATAATAATAATACTGTGATTGATCGACGACTTCACGAATATGGATTTTCTTTACATATTCATGTTCAACAGGCAATATAGCCAGATTTTTGCCAATCTTCTTCACTTATAGCTGATTGAAAAAATCTTTTTATTAATGTTTATTTAATTTATGAAGCACCAAATATACAAATAGGTTAGAAAAGTGTTAAAAATAAGTTGGGTAGAAATTAATGAAAAAAGCCCATTTTACACTGAATTTCAGAATTTGCAGTATTGTTGAAGACTTTATTTCATCAGGATTGATTGTAGCAGCTTTCAAATGCCTTTGCACTTGAAAAAATTTCACTAAAATGTCTTCACCAGAAAAATCCATCGTAAATCTTGATTATATTCTGTAAAAACTTCCAATTTTTTTCTCCTTCTACAAAAATCAGAGGAAAAGATTAAGTGATGACAAGCACTGACATTATTTGGTCCACTTTTTTAGAAAAAAACATTCAGTTTTTGGTAAAAACAATGACTACATTCAACTTAGTCGTCTTTATTTCTGCTGGCAATGTTAAGAGCATCTTTTGTCATTTCTAACGGTTTTCTTTAATATTTGTGTCCTTTTTCTCTGTAAATACCAATTTCTTTATATTTTATTGTTGCATGGCTAACATTCTTCAGAGATTTTGTCCAACGCTAATCATTAGGGAATAATTTTAGATTTTTGTATTTCACTGTTCAAGGCTAATTGTTGTTTGCAAATATTTTTGTGGTTACAGAGAATGTCAAAATTGAAATAACTGTAGTTCTGTTTTTTAGTATTTACAGTCAACATGCTATTATTGTTTATTTCAAATGTTTAAGCATAAAAATATGTAGTACCACAGGATTGGAGGTACTGATAGGATGCAAATGTAGTTCAAGTGGTTCCGAACCATTATGAACTTACTCTGGAAGCTAATGTCAGCTTGGGTGTTAGGGGCCTTCTTTATAATTTCTTCCCAAAGTAACAATACTATTAAATGATAAATAATTAAAATGTACTAATTTCAAGCTTATAAATCTGAAGTTTATTATATATTACATACATAAAAATAAGACATTAACCACAGCAATTGCTTAAAATAAGGATTAACAAACTATTTCTTTAAAGAGACAGATAGTAAAAATTTTAGGCTTTTTGCAAGCCAAAAGCAAAACTGAGAATATTTGTAGTTAGTTATATAACAAGAAAAAAATTTTTCACAATTTTTTGTCAACAACTTAAAAATGTATTTATATTATGTTATATTCTGGATGTGGTCCATAGACCATAGTTAGTCAACCCCTCCCTGTTTAGAGCTTAGGCAAGCAAAAAATTGGGAGTGACAAATATTTTAATTATTGACATTGTTTAGAATGCAAGGGCAATGTAATTTTTAAGAACATAGAGTCAGTTTTATCATTTTTGTAATTATCTACAGAAAATTCAATCCCTGTTATTGTTTGCAATTAAACAACTTCTATTGGGCTACCATTGGAAATGAACAAGAGGGCAATGGAAATTGGCTCTTTTAAAACATTTAACCCATATAATATGACTCTCTCCATCTCTCTCTCTCTCTCTCTCTCTGGCTCTTTCTTTCTGTCTCTTGGTGGGTCATTGTTTTGTATTGTTCTCACTCTCAGAGTACATTGCAAACTACTAATAAAAGATGCAAAGCACACTGAAAAGTCAGAAAAACCACAGGGTAATAAATGATGGCTGTATTTTTTTTTTTAGCCTCTTAGTTAACATTCTCTGTGTTTAGTAGAAAACTCCTTATGCTGTGCTTAAATTCAATAAACTCATAATGTAGGGGCATGTCACTCTGAATAACACATATCACTATGCACACAGAAAGGAGGTAGAACACGCAGTAGTTATAAATAGCCTACTTTTAGTAAATAATCTCTTTAAATTGTTTTAATATAGGATTTAATATATGCTAAATCTGTTAACCAAATAATAGTTCTCTGCCTATTATTTTCTGGCAATAATATGAGTGCAAAATGCCCACAAGTCTCCAATAGAAAAAAATTATTTAAAACTGGGGGTAATATTCACAGCTTCCTATTGAATGAAGAGAGAAATGATGTCTTTTATGTCTTTTTACCTCTGAGGTTCTACAATATTGTCATATAATGTCATCAACTGGCAAATGACAAAACAAATTATCAGTATAATATTTGATTATGAACTGTTTATATTGTAACAGAGAAAAAATGAGAGGAAATTTAAAGTAGAGTAAATAAAGTCTGACAGACTAAGTAAGGAAGCTCATTGGTCTACTTGCCTTTTTGAATATCTAAAAAAACAAAGATGGCAAATAGGCACTTTTAGGGCAAAGTAAATGAATTGGTTTATTTTGTATAATAACATCCTAATATTGAAAGGGCTAGGAGTAGAGGTTGACTGGCCCAGGCAATGACTTTTGCCAAGTTTCTCCTCTTAGCCTATGAAAATCCCTAATTATCTATTGTTAAGGAATTTTCCTCACTGTGATTCAGGAATAATTCAAACATTGTGTCAATTTGTTCAGTAGAGACTTTAGGAAATAGCTTCCTATATGAAACTCAGGTTTGACGTAATAACAAAGAGAAAACGTAAAGGTGTTTAGATACCTCATGGGAGAGTATTCACAGGACATGACTTTTAATAAATCAACTGTATGTTAACCTATGTGTATACAAAGCAAAACCAGAATTGTCTTCGGATACCTCAAAAACATTTCACAATTAGACTATTTTTGATTAACCTGTTTCAAGTTTTACATAGATGATTCAAGTCATAAAAAGTAATTCTAAGAGTTTAGGATATTTTTGAAAATATAACAAAGATTAAGAACCTGAGTGAACTGATCTGTGGTCCTTTGCCTCAGCTGGAAATAACACTAAACCAGGGGTGAAAAGCAAGCCACATTCACTCACCTCCTGGTTTTGGAAATAAAAACTGGGGAAACACAAGCACACCCATTCATTTACACATTGTCTCTGGCTGCTTTTAAGCTACCACAGCAAAGCTGAGTTTTTGTAACAGAGATTGCAGGGCCAAAAAAATCTAAGATGTTTACTACCTGGCCCTTTAAAGAAAAAGTTTGCTAACCCCTGGCCTATACTAACAAATTCAACTTCTGAAAAAAAGGAATAAATACTATAAGGACATCAAAAATGAAGTGGGATATGTTACTTTACAAGTCGTCATCTTTGTACTATAAGTATAGGACATTCCTGACACACATTAACTACCAACATGATACCTGCATCCTACTGGGAAAAGGAAATGGAATCTCTGAATCCAAATGCAGGTTGGGGGGTCCCCCTCATTATTCTGTTCTTTTCTAAGAATCAACTTTCCCAATCAAAAAATAATCAGAATCCAAGTTTCCATTCTACATATTTCCTTCCCAGGAAGAGCAGAGATGGTTACGCCACTGTTTTAAGGTTTTCCATTTTATAAGACTTTGGAAATTTCCTAAATCTGAAGCTCCCTCTCTGTGGTGAATCATAATAATAATATGCTCTGAATAATTTGTTTGCTACAGTATAGCAATGTGGTAGCCAGGGTCTAAACTGTTCCAAAGAGTTGAGAAAATATAACCCAAGTTTGAGAGTACCCAGAGGGACAGATATGTTAGCTGTAGCTGTCTTCAAAACAATTGAGAGATATAATTTTGGTTTTTATAAGGTAGGTAAATATGACTAATATACTTTAGGTTCTTGCATAAGATTCTACTTTACAGTCAAAAGCACCCTCATGGGGTACTAAGAGGTGAAATCCTGCCAAACTCGTTGGATATTAACAAACCTTACTCATAACACAATTTTGCTATTTAGATCTCTTCTGAATCACACCAAAAAGACATTTCCCCCTGGTTGAGAATTCAAATGAGGTTTGTTTTCATCCATGTGTGGGACTGGATTCAGTCCAGGAACTAAAGTGACTGGGTTAGGAGGCAGATTGCTTGGCTGAATTTAGATTTCATGGCTAGAAAATGATAACTGGAAAGCAAGAAGCAACTAAAGTAATGCCAGACCAATCAATTCCTTAGTTGGTGCCAAAGTTTATTGGGTCTAATAAATCAGAAACAAAAACAAGTAGACACCAAGGGAGTATATGACCTACTTTATTGGGTCAGGGTGGAAGTCTTATTAATTTTTACCTGGCACTGGAAAATAACATAAACTAATATTATCTTCTTTTTTTTTTTTTTTGACAGGTAAGAAGAGGATTTATTTAGACAGAAACACACTCCACAGACAGATTGTGGACCATCTCAGAAGGTGAGAAAGGCCTAACTAATATTATCTTTAAAGGTATAACAGAAGAACTGAGGATGGGTAAATTGAATTTTCTTTATTTACCTATGTTTACCAAATGTTTATCAATTTAAAGCAGTGAATAAAAAGGCATGGGCTTCAATAACCACATGCTCCTCTAAGCTCAAATTGACAATATGTTATCTTCTATCTCAACTTCTTTTTCCTTCCTCTACTATTTAGTTTCAAGAGAAGCTTCAGAAAGATGAGCTGTGCAGGTTGACAGAGCTATTATAATATAATGCATATTTATATTGTAATTAATTATTAATGAAATAAATCTTTGCTATTTATATTTTTTTTGGTATTTATATTTTCTCTCTCATGAATTTACACTGACTTATTATAATGCAGCCACCCCTCAGTGGGGGATTGGTTCCAGAATCTGCCATGATACCAAAATCCATGGATGCTCAAGACCCGTATTTGAATCTGCAGATTCTGCATCCACAAATTCAACCAAACATAGTACCTGATCTGAGGTCTGTTGAATCTGCAGTTGCAGAACTCATATATGAGATAGATCTGGAAGACGAGCAGGACTATGCAGGTAAAGACACCCCATTATTATAATTATATTGTATTAAAATAGCACGAGTAAGTCACCAACTTTTTTTCTCTTTTTTAAATCAAGTAAAGGTGATGTACAATGTCGTGTTAGTTTCAGGTGTACAGCACAGTGATTCAGTTATACATATCTACATCTATAAACTCTTTTTCAGGTTCTTTTCTCTTATAGGTTATTACAAAACATTGAGTTTAGTTGTCTATAGAGTAGGTCCTTGTTGGTGTCACCGACCTGTCTTCTGGCCTAAAGTGGTAAGATCTACATTCACTCATGGCAACACCAAGGATAGACAAAAAGTGAAAGTAGCCACCATCTGTTTGATTGGCATGAAGGGTAGGGTGACAGAATGAGCCAGCACAAAGTCTCTTACCTCCTCACATCTGTTTCTCTCTTCCATCCCTTGTTTTCTGATTCATTTTTCTTACAGGAATACAGGCTTCTCAGCCTCCCAGCACTTCTAGATGTTTACTGTGGCCTGGACCAGCAGTAGTAACAGACCCTTCTTCCACCAGCTCGTGGTGTTTCAATCCCAACTGGCACTTGAACAGGAATGAAGAAACCTAACTCATTTTCTTGGCCCTGTACGTAGTTAAACTTTGTTTCTTCTTCTTAAATAAAGGATGGGGGAAGGGGAGGGACTTATTAACTGCCCTCCCAGTTTCCCTCCAGTTCTAACTTTCTGTGATTGTCTGTTTCAGAAAAGGGATGGGAAAAACATTTAAAAACCCAACATTTTGTTATCGTTCGGCAAATTATCTGAATTTTCTCTCACTCTCTATGAGAGTTTCTAATAAAAATGGAAATTAAGACTTTACTGTGCCATTTAAGAAAAGCTACACAAAGTTGAAGCACAGATTTCCACCAGTATCAAAGCACAGGTAAATAATGAGGTGAATAAAAATCATACAAACTATTTTTAAAAATAATTTAATTTTCTTAGTCCCTGCATATTATTTTTCCAACTTTCAAAAACGTATAGGCAACATATTAGTTCTGCAAAATATACCTTCTGAATAATATGTGGATTCCCACAGTGATGTCTAGCAATAACTGAAAACTTAATGAACTCTCTATTAAGGCATGTAATTTAGTTGATGAAAATAATAATCATTAAAAATTATAAAGCTATCTGAACAGTTGCTATTATAAGAACATAGTTTTTACCTGCCAGCATACAGTATACAAAGTGACTCTTGATTTTATTTCCTTACATTAAAATATAAGTTACTAACTCAATATCTCATTTTTATATATAAATGTAAGAAAAGCTTTTTCTAGAGGCATACTTGAAATTATTTTTATTGACTTGCAAGCTGTTATTCACATTTTAATGCCATGAATTTCAACCCAAAGACAGATTTTTTCCTTATTTCTCATTAACTACAACTGCTTCTTTCTTTAAAATAGTCAACACAGAAGTGATGTCATCCCAATGTTCATCCCCGCTAGTTGAACATGAAGTAGCAAATAACCATAGACAAGACATCAGTGTGAAAGTCCCAGTGGCCCACCCTCCTGGACATCAGAGACCAAGACGGTCCCCGTAGGAAAAGTAAGAGGAGTGGCTACACTTAGACCGTGTCACCCCTCCTCCAGGCTGGCACAGCTGTTGTACCAAGAGGCTTCCCTAGGCCTATAGTTTCTCCAGTATTAAAAACCAAAATTAAAACCAAAACAAACAAACAAAAAAGCCAAGATGGGCATCCTGCTTCCTTAGTATAGTGAGATGCTTTGTAGGAGTCCTACTCTGGGTCTCATCTCAGAGGGATCACTGGGAGAATCTTCAGAATTTGGCTTATGGGAATTAGATAAAGAGAAGGGAGTTTGGTTACAGATAGAGGCCCTATTTGACTGGAAAAAGAAGAACAAATAAGCCAAAGTTAGCAGAAGGAAGGAATTAAAGACAATAGCAGAAATAAATAAAACAGAGAATAGAAAAATAATGGAATATATTAACAAAACTAAGAATTGTTCTTTGAAAAGAAAAAAAAAAAGAGGCAAACCTTTACCTAGTCTAAGAAAAAAAGAGAAAAGACTCAAATAAATAATATTGTAAATGAAAGATTGGAAATTACAAATGATATCAAACAAATACAATTATCATGAGGCTACTATGAATATTTATACACTAACAAATTGGACAATCTAGAAGAAATTAAATAAAATTCCTAGAAACCTACATCCTACCAAGACTAAACCACGAAAGGTGGAAGAGATGTGAACCCGAGGCAGTTTTTTCATAATCATGTTACAAAGCCATATAACAGAAAGAGCACTGAATTTAGAGTCAGGTTTTCTTTTTTCTTTTTTTGGGGGGTGGGGATGGGGGTAGGTCTATTTTAGTTTAAAACTATATCCAAGAACTGGAAAAATCAATTACATTATTTGAAATTTAGTTTTACTTGTAAAAGATGGAGATAGAGAGAGAAAAGATGGCGGCGAAGTAGAGAGACGTGGAGTGCATCCCTCTCCACAGATGCATTGGGAATGTACGGAAGGACGCAGTAATTCCCACAGAGAACCAGCTGAACACCAGCAGACGGCCTCGGACACCAGAAAGGACTGCGGGGAGCCCGACATAGCCGGTAGGGAGACATCTACGAAGGCTCAAAGAGGGTGAAGCGGCGGAGCTGTGGCAGACGGGAGGGAGTGAGAAACATACGGAGGGTCCGCAGCGCAGCTCAGCGTTCCCGGACCGAGACATCGATCCGCGGCTGAACGGAGGGTCCAGGAGCAGGAGCGTGGGAACCGGAGAGCTGGTTCAGGGGGAGAAACATTGTTGCCGGTAGGGTGACGGACCGAGAGGACGGGAGGGAGGAGGTCCGCGGAGAGGAGTGCCCGTCCCTGAGAGCTGCCCGGCCATGATGGCGGCTGGAGGCTGCAGGCTCACGGGCGGGGGGGAGGAGCCGCACGCATAGCCTCTCTCTCTCTTTCAGCGCCTCTGCAACAGGCAGTGAAGAGATGCCCGTGGGCCACCTAAGGCGCTCAGGGATAACAAGCACCCTCAGGCGCTTGGGCGGGGCTAGATTAAAACCCCTTGCAATGCCAGCAGCAGGGAGGCTGCCGAGAGAAAAAAAAAAAAAAACAACAACAACAGCAACAACAACAAAAAACCAGAGAGAGGCCCAACTCTAAGACTTTCTGTTTACGCCTGAGCCACCGGCGTCCCTCTGCAACAGGCACCTCCAAGCCCAACTGAAACAACAGTGCGCCACTGCTCACTCACTCCCAGGAGAAGGAGCCACTATTGTACCCTCTCCCTCCCCACACACCAACGCTTACAGACGAACAATAAAGGAACCTCTGCTGGTCACAGAATAATGCAAAAAAACCCAAGGCAAGGAGAAGGACACTTACAGCTGAGACACTAAGGAAACAGAAATAGTAGTATCAATACCTATTGAACTAGTCCATTCTGGGATCAGTTCTGGATTTTTTTTTCTTTCTTTTTCTCTCTCTCTTTTTTCTTTTTTTCTTTATTAAATACGATCTTAGCCCTAAGGGATCTACAAGTTTTATAACATAATTTTTTAATGATATTTTTTATTCTTTTTTTTTTTTTGCCTTTTTATATACTTCTATAAATAGCTAAGTTTTGGGTAGTACGGATAATATATCTCTCATACTTTCTTTTCATCCCTATCTTTTATACATTTCTATTCCTTTCTTTTTATTTGCATATTTCCAACCACATTACGCTCTTCTGTTCCCCTTTCTTCCAGCCATTTTAAGTTTATTTTATCTTAACATACGTATAAGCAACACTATCGGTCTGCTCAGACTCCTTGCTCTATTCTCCAGATGACGCAATGCCTTGGTATTTAATATTAGGCTTTTGTCTTTATCTTAGTTCTTAGTACAGTTGTCTAATTACATTCTGAGAATCTCCATTCTCTCTGGTGGTACTCTGGCTCTTTTCTATATTTGATCCTAGCTTACAAAATCTCCCTGGATTAATGTTTGTATGTGTAAGGTGTTATTTGTTTGTTTGTTTGCTTTTGCTTTTGTCTCTGATTTGTTCTGTTTCAGTTGCCAATTTCTGTTGGGTTTCTATTTGAATATCTGATAGCATACTGGGGTTCTGTCAGGTCTTTCTAGAGCCTTATGTCCTAACGGATTCAGTAATTGTGTGTCTTATACATGTATGTGTTTCCTAGACCTAATATTCATTTAATCCAATACTTGGACATTAGTCTGAGGCTTGGACAGTCTTCTATAAACACCTCTATCACCAGGACAAGCAACCCCAAAAGTTTGGACAACCATGAGGAAACAAAGAAACACCATGCAGGCAAAGGAGCAGAAAAAAAACCCACAAGACCAAATAAATGAGGAGGAAATAGGAAAAATGCCTGAAAAAGAATTCAGAGTAATGATAGTCAAAATGATACAAAATCTCGATAACAAAATAGAGAAAGTACAAGAAACAGTTCATAAGAACTCAGAAAAACAAACAGCAATGGATAACAAAATAACTGAAATTAAAAATACTCTAGATGCTATAACCAGCAGAATGAATGAGGCAGAAGCACGAATAAGTGAGTTGGAAGATAGAATGGGGGAAATAAATGCCACAGAGCAGGAAAAAGAAAAAAGAATAAAAAGAATAGAAGACAGTCTCAGAGACCTCAGTGATAACATTAAGCGTACCAACATTTGAATTATAGGCATCCCAGAAGAAGAAGAAAACAAGAAAGGGTCTGAGAAAATATCTGAAGAGGTTATACTAGAAAACTTCCCCAACATGGGAAAGGAAAAAATTAACCAAATCCAAGAAGCACAGAGAGTCCCATACAGAATAAACCCAAGGAGAAATACTCCAAGACACATATTAATCAAACTAAAGACAATTAAACACACACAAAAAAATATTCAAAGCAGCAAGAGAAAAGCAACAAATAACATATAAGGGAAAACCCATAAGGATAACAGCTGACCTTTCTACAGAAACTCTGCAGGCCAGAAGGGAATGGCAGGATATACTGAAAGTCCTGAAGGAGAGAAACCTACAGCCAAGAATACTCGACCCAGCAAGAATCTCATTCAGATTTGAGAGAGAAATCAAAAGCTTTCCAGACAAGCAAAAGTGAAGAGAATTCAGCACCACCAAACCAGCCTTACAACAAGTGCTAAAGGAACTTCTCTAAGTAGGAAACACAAAAAAAGGAAAACACCTACAAATACAAACCCAAAACAATTCAGAAAATGGTAATTGGAACACACATGTCAATAATCACTTTAAATGTCAATGGATTAAATGCTCCAACCAAAAGACACAGACTGGCTGAATGGATCCAAAAACAAGACCCTTCTATATGCTGCCTACAAGAAACCCATTTCAGACCAAGGGATACATATAGACTGAAAGTGAAGGGATGGAAAAAGATATTCCATGCAAATGGAAGTCAAAAGAAAGCTGGAGTAGCAATACTCATATCAGACAAATTAGACTTGAAAGTAAAGACTATTACAAGAGACACGGAAGGACACTACATAATGATCAAGGGATCCATTCAACAAGAACATATCACAATGGTAAATATCTATGCCCGCAACATAGGAGCACCTCAATACATAAGGCAAATGCTAACAGCTATAAAAGGGGACATTGACAGTAACACAATAATAGTGGGAGACTTGAACACCCCACGTACATCAATGGACAGATCATCCAAACAGAAAATAAATAAAGACACACAAGCTTTAAATGACAGATTAGACCAACTCGACTTGATTGATATTTATAGGACATTCCATCCAAAAATGACAGACTACACTTTCTTCTCAAGTGCACACAAAACATTTTCCAGGATAGATCACATCTTGGGTCACAAATCAAACCTCGGCAAATTCAAGAAAATTGAAATCATATCAAGCCTCTTCTCAGACCACAATGCCATGAGACTAGACATCAATTACAGGAAAAAAACTGCAAAAAATACAAACACATGGAGGCTAAACAATTCACTCCTAAACAACCAAGGAATCACTAAAGAAATCAAAGAGGAAATTAAAAAATACCTAGAAACAAATGACAATGAAAACACAACAACCCAAAACCTATGGGACGCAGCAAAAGCAGTTCTAAGAGGGAAGTTTATAGCAATACAGTCCTACCTTAAGAAACAAGGAAATGATCGAATAAACAACCTAACCTTACACCTCAAACAACTAGAGAAAGAAGAACAAAGAAACCCCAAAGTGAGCAGAAGGAAAGAAATCATAAAGATCAGAGCCGAAATAAATGAAAAAGAAAGGAAGGAAACCACAAGAAAAATAAATAAAACTAAAAGCTGTTTCTTTGAGAAGATTCACAAAATTGATAAAGCATTAGCCAGACCCATCAAGAAAAAAAGGGAGAAGATGCAAATCAACAGAATTAGAAATGAAAAAGGAGAAGTCACAACGGACACCTCAGAAATACAGAACATCATGAGAGACTACTACAAGCAACTATATGCCAATCAACTGGATAACCTGGAAGAAATGGATACATTCTTAGAAAAATACAATCTTCCAAGACTGAACCAGGAAGAAATAGAAACCATGAACAGACCAATCACAAGTACGGAAATTGAGGCAGTGATTAAAAATCTCCCAACACACAAAAGCCCAGGACCAGATGGATTCACAGGCGAATTCTATCAAACATTTCGAGAAGAGTTAACACCTATCCTTCTCAAACTCTTCCAAAATATTGCAGAAGGCGGAACACTCCCAAACTCATTCTACGAGGCTACCATCACCCTGATACCAAAACCAGGCAAAGATGTCACAAAAAAAGAAAACTACAGACCAATATCACTGATGAATATAGATGCAAAAATCCTCAACAAAATACTAGCTAACAGACTGCAACAGCACATTAAAAAAATCATACACTATGATCAAGTGGGGTTTATCCCTGGCATGCAAGGATTCTTCAATATACGCAAATCAATCCACGTGATACATCATAACAACAAATTGAAGGATAAAAACCATATGATCATTTCAATAGATGCAGAAAAAGCTTTTGACAAAGTTCAACATCCATTTATGATAAAAGCTCCCCAGAAAATGAGCATAGAAGGAAATTACCTCAACATAATAAAAGCCATATATGAAAAACCAAAAGACAACATCGTACTCAATGGGGAAAAACTGGAAGAATTCCCTCTAAGAACAGGAACAAGACAAGGGTGTCCACTCTCACCACTATTATTCAACATAGTTTTGGAAGTTTTAGCCACAGCGATCAGAGAAGAAAAAGAAATAAAAGGAATCCAAATTGGAAAAGAAGAAGTAAAATTGTCACTCTTTGCAGATGACATGATATTATATATAGAAAACCCTAAAGACTCTACCAGAAAACTGCTAGCACTCATTGATGAGTTTAGTAAAGTAGCAGGATACAAAATTAAGGCACAGAAATCTCTTTCATTCCTATACACTAACAACGGAAGAGCAGAAAGAGAAATTAAGGAAACTCTCCCATTCACCATTGCAACCAAAAGAATAAAATACCTAGGAATAAACCTGCCTAAGGAGGCAAAAGATCTGTATGCAGAAAACTTTAAGACATTGATGCAAGAAATCAAAGACGACACACACAGATGGAGGGACATACCATGTTCCTGGATTGGAAGAATCAACATTGTGAAAATGACTGTACTACCCAAAGCAATTTACAGATTCACTGCAATCCCGATCAAATTACCAATGGCATTTTTCACAGAACTAGAGCAAGAAATCTTACGATTTGTATGGAAATGCAAAAGACCCTGAATAGCCAAAGCAATCTTGAGAAGGAAAAATGGAGTTGGTGGAATCAGGCTTCCTGACTTCAAACTATACTACAAGGCCATAGTGATCAAGACAGTATGGTACTGGCACAAAAATAGAAAGGAAGACCAATGGAATAGAATAGAGAACTCAGAAGTAAGCCCAAACACATATGGGCACCTTATCTTTGACAAAGGAGGCACGAGTATACAATGGAAAAAAGACAGCCTCTTCAATAAGTGGTGCTGGGAAAATTGGACAGCAACATGTAAAAGAATGAAATTAGAACACTTCCTAACACCATACACAAAAATAAACTCCAAATGGATTAAAGACCTACATGTAAGGCCAGACACTATAAAACTCCTAGAGGAAAACATAGGCAGAACACTCTATGACATCCATCAAAGCAACATCCTTTTTGACCCACCTCCTAGAATCAGGGAAATAAAATCAAGAATAAACGAATGGGACTTCATGAAACTTAAAAGCTTTTGCACAGCAAAAGAAACCATAAACAAGACTAAAAGGCAACCCTCAGAATGGGAAAAAATAATTGCCTATGAAATAACGGACAAAGGATTAATCTCCAAAATATACAAGCAGCTCATGAAGCTTAATACCAAAAAAAGCAAATAACCCAATCCACAAATGGGCAGAAGACCTAAATAGACATTTCTCCAAAGAAGACATACAGATGGCCAACAAACACATGAAAAGATGCTCAACATCACTAATTATCAGAGAAATGCAAGTCAAAGCCACAATGAGGTATCACCTCACACCAGTCAGAATGGCCATCATCACAAAATCTGGAAACCACAAATGTTGGAGAGGGTGTGGAGAAAGGGGAACTCTCCTGCACGGTTGGTGGGAATGTAAGTTGGTACAGCCACTATGGAAAACAATTTGGAGGTTCCTTAAAAAACTACAAATAGAACTACCATATGATCCAGTCATCCCACTCCTGGGCATATACCCAAAGAAAACCATAATTCCAAAAGAAACATGTACCATAATGTTTATTGCAGTACTATTTACAATAGCCAGGACATGGAAGCAACCTAAATGCCCATCAACAAATGAATGGATAAAGAAGATGTGGCATATATACACAATGGAATATTACTCAGCTGTTAAAAGGGATGAGATGGAGCTATATGTAATGAGGTGGATAGAACTACAGTCTGTCATACAGAGTGAAGTAAGTCAGAAAGAGAAGGATAAATATTGTATGCTAACTCACATATACGGAATCTAAAAATGGTACTGATGAACTCAGTGACAAGAACAAGGATGCAGATACAGAGAATGGACTGGAGAATTCGAGGTATGGGAGGGGGCGGGGGGTGAAGGGGAAACTGAGATGAAGCGAGAGAGTAGCACAGACATATATATACTACCAACTGTAAAATAAATAGTCAGTGGGAAGTTGTTGTATAACAAAGGGAGTCCAACTCGAGCATGGAAGATGCCTTAGAGGACTGGGGTGGGGAGGGTGGGGGGGACTCAAGGGGGGGGAGTCAAGGAAGGGAGGGAATACGGGGATATGTGTATAAAAACAGATGATTGAACTTGGTGTACCCCCAAAAAAATAAAGTAAAAAAAAAAGAGAGCTATATTCTCAAAGGCTAAGTAACTTGGAGAATTCAACATCTAAGAATATGTCTTTTAAAAACTTCTGTCAAATAATCAAGGTATTTAAGAGTCAAAGGTAAATAAATGTGAGGGAAAAGCCGTCATACAATGACTGGATAAATTATTGATCAATTTGAACATGTAACTATGGGAATTACAATTATAGAAAGAATGTATATGTTCAGTTTCTTAACAATGTAAGGCTGTTAATATAAATATAAAAATCAAGCTATGAGGGTCATAAACTTGTGGTAGTTTTATTTTATTTTATATCACAAGTTAATCAGTTCAGTAAAAAATTTATATACAGTGTTTAAAAAACATGATTTGAACTTATTAATAGTTTTCATTGACTTTTTCTAGCCCTACAAGTATGTTTTAAAAAATAGTATTTTAGTGAGAAAATATGAGTTCAGTACTTCCTTAAATTATATTCTGGGTTTTTTCTTTTGTAAAACTAAATTTGAAATATTTTATTTTAAAATATCAAGATTAAATGTGATTTACCTTTTATGCATTTTTTAATGAAAAAAACATATTTCTACCTTAACATATTTTCCTATAAAGGCTGCAAGCCAATTCCTCACTTTTTCAGTTCCATTTACACTTAGAAATGGAAACGTAACATAACTCTGGTCCATGAGCACAAGTAGAAACCTGCTGGAGGTGAGATTTGCCCAGATAAATGTTTGCTTCTTCGATAATAAAGAAGAAGCACATTTCTGGCCAGCACTCCCTTTTCTTCATGCCTTGAATAAATGCCTGGATGTAAAGTAGCCATTTTACCACCATGAGGCAAAAAAGAACATTCTAATAATAACACAGCAAAAAGATACAGTTTTTTTAATTTCATCACTGAATCTCTATACCATCTCTAACTTCTTGTTATGTGGGGTGTATTTGCCTAAACCACTATTGATTTAGTTTTCAGTGACTTGCACTTGAAAGCAATTTTAATTGAAACATTATCCATTCATATAAAGAACAATGTATGCATACACAGAGAAACATGCAGTGTGATGCACTATTAAATATATATTGTACCTGGCTAATGAGATTCTGACTGTATTTTCCCTGTTTGTACTTTGATGAATTGCTTGACTTTTTACAAAATGAGAATATATCAATTTTAATAATTCTTCTGAAGTGTTTGAATTCTTTTGAGGCTTGACAAAGTTATTAACACAGCACATATACAGTATTTCTTAATATTTGCTGGAAAATGATGTGGAGACCATATTTTAAAATATCTGTTTTGTAGTGGAGAAAACTCCTGCATGGGTTCAGATTGACAAAAAATATTGCTCATGATGAATCTAATTGAGTGAGCAAAACAACGATTGTGTTAGTTTTAAAATCGATATATGCATGATGCTAATTTCCTTTTATATCACCATTGTTGATCAGTAGCAATGATTATTGTCAGCAATAACCTTAAACTATGGTAACATAGAGGTGTGTTTCATTGGCTTCTATATCTCTTTTTTTAAAATTTTATTTATTTATTTATTATTTTTTGGGGGTACACCAAGTTCAATCATCTGTTTTTACACACATATCCCCGTATTCCCTCCCTCTATCGACTCCCCCCCACCCTCCCTTGAGTCCCCCCCCCACCCTCCCCGTCCCAGTCCTCTAAGGCATCTTCCATCCTCGAGTTGAACTCCCTTTGTTATACAGCAAATTCCCACTGGCTACCTATTTTGCAGTTGGTAGTATATATATATCTGTGCTACTCTCTCGAGTGCAGATATAAAACATACTGAAGCAAAATGTTTATGGATTACACTCCATTTATAGCTATTATAAAATACTAGCAATATTCCTTGTGCTGTACAATATATCCTTGTAGCTTATTTATTTTATACATAGTTGTTTGTACCCCTAAATCTCCTGCCCTTATCTTCCCCTCCCCCATGCTCTCTGCCCACTGGTAAACACTAGTTTGTTCTCTATATCTGTGAGTCTATGACATCTTTGTGATACTCACTGGTTTGAATTTTTAGATCCCACACATAAGCGATAACATACAACATTTGTCTTTCTCTGTCTGACTTATTTCACTACACATAATACCCTCCACGTCCATGCATGTTGTTGCAAATGGCAAAATTTCATTCTTTTTTATGACTGAGTAGTATTCCATTGTGAGTGTGTGTGTGTGTGTGTGTGTGTGTGTGTGTGTTGTGTGTATGTGCATCACACATTTATCTGTTCATCTATTGATGGACCCTTAGGTTGTTTCCATATATTGGCTATTATAAATAATGCTGCTATGAATATTGGGGTGCATGTATCTTTTGGAATTAGTGTTTTACTTTTCTTCCCATACATGCTCACAGGTGGAATTGCTGGTTCATATGTTTGTTCTATTTTTAATTTTTTGAGAAACCTCTATACTGTTTTCCACAGTGGCTGCACCAATTTACATTCCCACCACCAGTGTACAAGGGTTCCCTTTTCCCCACATCCTCACCAACATTTGTTACTTGTGGTCTTTCTGACAGGTGTGAAGTTATATCTCATTGTTGTTTTGATTTGCCTTTCTCTAATAATTAGCAATGTTGAGCATCTTTTCAGGTGTGTGTCAGCTATCTTCTTTGCAAAAACATCTATTCAAGACTTCTGTCTATTTTTTAATTGGATTGGGGTTTTGTTTGGATATTGAGTTGTATGAGTTGTTTGTATACTTGAAAACCCCTTATTCATCATATAATTTGCAAATATTTTTCCCTTTCAGTAGGTTGTCTTTTCATTTTGTTGATGGTTTTCTTGGCTCTGCAAAAAATTTTAAATTTAATTAGGTCATGTATATATATATGATTATTATTATTTTAAGTTGCTGATCTCTTAATTTTAAACACATTTTAACCACTCAGCATTTTTATTCTCCTCCCTTCATGATTAATATTTTTGACATCACAATTTACATCTGTTTTTGTGTGTGTATCCCTTAACTGCATATTGTGACTATAGATGATTTTACTACTTTTGTCTTTTAACCTTCCTACTACCTTTGTACGTGATTGATTTCCTACCTTTACTGTATGTTTGCCTTTACCAATGAGCTCTTTTCCTTTCATAATTTTCATGTTTTTAATTGTGGTCTTTTCTTTTTCACTTAGAGAGATTCCTTTAACATTTCTTGTAAAGCCATTTGGGGGGGTGCCTAACTCTTTTAGCTTTTGCTTGTCTGCAAAACTTTTGATCTCCCCATAAAAATCTGAATGAAAGCTTTGCCAAGTAGAGTATTTTTGGTTTTAGGTTCTTCCTTTTCATCAGTTTAAATATATCATGCCTTTTTTGCCTGCAGAATTTCTGCTGAAAAGTCAGCCAACAGTCTTATGGTAGTTCCCTTGCATTATGTAACTTGTTGCTCTTCTGTTTCTGCTCTTAATACTCTCTCTTTATCTTTAATTTTTGACATTTTAATTACAGGGTGTCTTGTGTGGTCCTTCTTGGATTGATTCTGTTTGAGACTCTGTGCTTCTTGTACTTAGATATCTGTTTCCTTTGCCCAGTTAAGAAAGTTTTCAGTTATTATGTCTTCCAATATGTTCTTTCCCTCTTTTGTTCTCTCATTCTTCTGGGACTCCTATAATACAAATATTAATCTGCCTCATGTTGTTTCAGAGGTCTCTCAAACTGTCTTCATTGCTTTTTATTATTTTTTCTGTTCAGTTTCAGTGATTTCCAATACTCTGTCTTCCAGCTCACTGATCCGTTTCTCTGTGTCAGTGAGTCTACTCTTGATTCCATCTAGTGTATTTTTCACTTCAGTTGCGGTATTCTTCATCTCTGCTTGGTTGTTCCTAATGTTTTCTTACCCTTGGTTAAAAACTTTTACCTTCTGGGACAGGCTGGAGACACCAGTGACAGACACAGAGGAAGCAGCTTTGACCAGCCTCTGAGAGGCCGTGGAGCCAGCAATGACCAGTGACTAGCCAGGCAAGCTGCCAGGGGCAGGGAGGGAGGACACTTCTAGCTTCTCACTCTGTTTATCCATTCTTCCTCTGAGTTCTTTGATCATTTTGTCATCATTACCTTGAACTCTTTCTCAGGTAGATTGCCTATTTCCAATTCACTTAGTTCTTCTGGGGTTTTATCTTGTTTCTTCGTTTTGAAGATATATATATATCTAGTAAGTTGCTTTTGTTTCCTGACTTTGGAGAAGTGGCCCTTTGTAGGATTCATCCTATGCATCCCAGCAGCACACTCCCCTCTGGTCACCAGAGCTATAGCTCCAGGGGTGTCCCCTCTATGGGCTGCATAGGTTTTTCTACTGTGGCAGGCTGACTTCTGTGGGCTGCATGGTAGGTGTGGCTGGCTCTTGATCTGTTTGGTTGCCAGGCCCTACCTTGTACGTAGGGTGCCAGTCACTGGTGGGCCATGTCACAAGGTGACTGTCTTTGGGACTCTGGGAAGCCCCAGGGCTTGTGCTGGCTCACTGGTGGGTGGACACAGGGTTCAGGAGATTCCAGGGCTGGTGCCTGCCCCCTAGTGAGTGAAGCCAGGTCCTGGGGTTAATGCTGGCTCACTGGCAGGCAGAGCCATGTCCTAGATTCTGGCTTTAGGGCCCAGGGTGTCTCAAAGCTTGTGTTGGCCAGCTGGTGGGTGGGATTGGGGCCCAGCCAGTCCTAGGGCTGGTGTTGGCCTGCTGGTAAGTGGGCTGGGTCCTACCATAGAAGGCTGTGGGGCTGCAGTTGTCCTGGGGCTGGCACCTGCCCACTGGTGGGTAGACTTGGGTCCCAGGGTCTCTGGCTGCAAGCCTCTGGGGTTCCCATGTCTAGCACCTGCAAACCAGCATGTGGTGTCAGTTCCTGGGCCCTCTGGTTCATAGGGCCATGTCCAAGGGCAACTGTGGGTTCAAGGGTTTTAATGCAGCCTGTCTCCTGGTGAGTGGGTTTGTGTCCCCACCCAGTTATTTGTTTGACCTGAGGTGCACCAGTACTGGTGCTTGCTGGCTGGTGGGTGGGGGCAGGGCTGGGTTCCAATGTTAATAAACTAAAAGAAGGACTCCAAAGAGGCACTTGCAGCACCAGGGTCCACGTGCTCGATCAAGCTTCCGAAAGTGGCTTGCACCAGTGTCTATGGCCCCAGGATGAGCTCCAGTTGCCTCCTGCCTCTCCAGGAGTCTCTCCAAGATCAGGAGGTATGTCTGACCCAGGATCCTTTCAAATTATTCCTTCTGCCCTGGGTCTGGGATCTTGTAGGATTTTGTTGACCTCTTTAAGGGTGGAGTCTCTATTTCCCACAGGGCCCTGGCTCCCCCAAGAGTAAACTCTGCTGGCCTTCAAAGCCAAATGTTCTGGGAGCTTTTCTTCTCAGTGCAGGAACCCCAGGCTGGGGAGCCCAATGAGAGTTCAGACCACTTGCTCCTTGAGGAGAAACACTGCCTTTATGATTATTCTCCCTTTGTGGATTCTACCCAGGGGTATGAGTCTTGACTGTATTATGACCGCATCCATCCTACCTGTATCATTTTGTTTCCTTCTTTATATCTTTAGTTGTAGAAGTCCTTTTATGGTAGGTTCTAGTCTTTTTCATCAATAGTTGTTCTGTAAATAGTTGTAATTTTAGTGTGTCCATGAGAGGAGGTTAACCCAGGGTCTTTCTACTCTCGATATTGGGAACTTCTCCAACTTTTATATCCTAAGTTAAGCTTTATAATATGCTCACAGATACGAACACTTTTTCACTATTTACATGGATAGGTATGCTAAAACAAATTACAGTAAGTCCCCTACATACGAACAAGTTCCATTCTGAAAGAGCATTCATTAAGTCCAGCAAAGTTAACCTAGGTACCCAAATAACACAAACAGCTATACAGTACTGTATTGTAATAGGTTTATAATACTTTTCACACAAATAATACATAAAAATCAAACACAAAAAATAAAGAAAACATTTTTCATCTTACAGTACCATGAAAAGTACAGTAGTACAATACAAGAGCTGGTATACAGGGGCTGGCATCAAGTGAACAGGTAAGAAGAGTTACTGACTGGAGGAGGGAGATGAGGTAGGACATGGTAGATCTGAAGAATTGCCAACAACAGGAGATGGAGGGCAAGCCTCAGTTTCACTCATGCCTGACACTGATGGAACGCTCGTTCACATCTTTGAAAGATCACAACTTGAAGGTTTGTATGTAGGGGACTTACTGTAATGGTATAAGACACTCTAAAGACTTTGTTTAACCTTTTTAAAAGAATTTCTGGCACTCAGGAATGTAAGAAGTGTCCATTTATTGAATAACAATTGACTATAAATTATTAATATTTATGATAGAAATGCATCTCTTAATCAATAATATGTTTTTAATATAGCTCATGTTAATATAAATGCAACATGTTTCTCTTTTTCTTATAATTCAATAAGGCTATTTCTCTACATCAGCCTAAATTTTTTTATTTAGTTTCATAGTAGGTGGCACATTATATTAAGTTCTGAGCATTTTTAGGATCATATAAATCAATCAACCACAGACACTTGAATATTTAATGCTGAGTTTGGTTTGGTTATTGTTTTTGCCTCATCATTTAACACATGATATTCTACTTTATGTTAAAAAAGATAATTTTGCTTTGTTACAGATAAAGCATATTAGTGAAGTAGAAATAGCTCAGAAAGGAAGTTAGAATACTTAATCTCACCTACTTTGAGTGAATTTATATTCTATAAGCATCAGTTAACACATCTGTAAATTAGACCAATGATTTCCTCTCTCTTGCAAGGATCAGATGAAGTAGAGCAGATTGGTTTTATTAGTACTATTGCCCAATTGTAATAAAGATTCCAAACTAAAATCAGGATATTTTAGACTACTCAAAATACGTGGGATTTTATTTTTATTTTTTTCTTTAAAATGCTGTTTCATGAGATTCTTCGTCTGTTTTTGTTGTTTTTCCCATTGTTTCAAAGTTACTTCATGGAATTCCTTCCAGAATATGATAAGGAACAGATACAAGAGTTTACCAATAGGATTATAGAACAGAATAAAACTTCTGTTGGATAGCGCACATCTGGTTTAGCAGTGACCTCAAAGAAGAGAGAATGTGAAGTCCACACGTTACTCTTAATTTGTTATATTCTTTGGTAATCCTTTCTTGTTCTGGGGTTTAGAAAGAACAAATATACAGAAACATAATCAATTAAGGGGAAATTTTGTGGCAAAACAAGTACTATGTGCATATGAAAAGGAAAAGTGGCAGCATTTTTTCCTCTGGAAAAGTTAAAAGGATGAATCAGGCATTGTTCTCTCATTATTCCTGCACATGGATAATGCAGTGAAATGAGGGTTTTTTCTCTAAGTAATCAAAACATCAGAATCCATTATGTTTATAAATAAACTATATATATATACACACACACACACATATATATACACACACATATATACACACACACACATATATATATATACACATATGTGTATATATATATACTTACATATATGACTAGATTGTTCACTGCAGTTCTGTGAAGAAGAGTAAAATGTATTTTAGAGCAAATGGATGATTGCAAGATATCTTTGGCTGAACTGAGCAAAGCACAAAGGAAACCAATTATACCCCATGTTGTTAAATTACTTTAAATTTCTACTTTTAATCCTTGTTGGTTAAACTCCTGATTAACTGTTCAAAATGTGTTATTACAACTCTGCCAGAGCTCCTGGTGTCATTAAATCTCTGTATGATACCTTACTAGCTAAACAACTCTGACTTTCTCTTCAAATGGATGATGTGTGTTTGGGAGAGAAGGGTACTGGAGGAAAATAAGGAGAAAGTACCCTCATCATGAACCTTATACTGGCATATTTGCTTCCACATATACGCTTTTCACCCTTCCATTATAGCATTTCTTAAATAAGTGTTGATGAATAAGTTACTAAATGAAGTTGGCTAAGCCTCTTTAATGTTCAGAAACCCATCGAAGGGGGAAAGGTAGAAGGCAGACTCCACCAGATAGCTGGGAATTTCTGATAATAAAAGACCCAACAAGGCCTTGAACTTCTTCTGGGAACTGTGCCCTGGGAGCTATCCAAGGTACTAACCAGCTATAGCTTAAACTTTGTTCCAATTCTGATTAGTTTGTCCTTGGAAAGCAGGGGTGGTAAATGGGGTAGAGAGAAGGGAGAGATGTTTTTCTCCCTACTATAAATTTAAAGCCTGCCTTTGTTTCAAGTCATGTGCACCTGGGAAAATTATTTAATATTTTTAAGTCTGAATTTCTTCACCTAGAAATGAACACAACAACTACATATCACATAGGATCATAAAATATTATAAGGATTAAATTGGTTAACACATGTAAAGTATTTAATGCAGTGTTTAGCACAGAATAGGTACTTTATAAATGTTAACTCATTATCATGCAATCAAAATATCACAAGCATCCATGTACTTACCCTCAGGGCTACTAAGTTACATTTGTTACTCCAAGATTTAAGGCCTATCTCTCTCACTAGAATTTTAGGGCCAGAAGGCATGTCTGCTTTTATCCATTGCTTGCCCAGTATTTGGCCCAAAATAGGCTCTCAATGCACATGTGCTGAAAATGAGTAAATGGAGTGAGGAGATAATAGAGAAGCCATGAAAAAAGAGAGCAGACTGCATTGCTAAAGCCATTTGAGAGAGGTGGAAATATACACAGTATGCCAGCTTAGGAAAAAAGTGGAGCCAGGGACTTTACCCAACATTGGTCCTGCATTTGTTTCCACCTATTAGAAGCCCTTTTTAGGCTTTCTTGAAGTATAAAGTAATATTATAAATACCTGGGCCAATTTTCACAATAAAATGCTTTGGGAACTAAGGTATTTTTCAGCTTTGTCTTAAGTCTGTCTGACCCTACAAGTTCCTCTAAGTTTATAGACTCACCCAAGCACCACATAGGCAGCATAGCATAAAAACAACTATTTACACCCTCCTGATATCCATAGTCTTCATCCAAACCACTAACTGTAACCTGTCTTGAATTTGGAATCCAAATCTCTTCCTGAATTCTCCTGTATTCAGACCTCAGATATCATCTTTCAGTAGATTGTGCTTCCTCACACTCTGTGCCTGACATCCATCATGCTTCTCCAGCTCTAATAGGTATTTATTTCAAGACTACAATTTTATTTTTTTCTCCTGCTATTCCATCTTGATCCAATCTGGATAAGCATGCTAAACAGCCAGTCTTCCCTGGAAAAGACCTCAACTCTGGAACCAGAGACAAGTTAACACTTCAACTTTTATTCAACATGAAATCAATAGAACTTTGGAAAATGACTGCCTGAAAGAAGTTCAGTGTGCAGATAGTTTGACTCATAATCATACCAACCTCACCACATACCAAGACAACAAAGAAAGTTTGATGAGAATGGAATTCTTAAAACCTGTTTTTCTGTATTTCCTAAAAGCTGCCTGGATTTTGTGCAGTTTTATCAATCTCATTGTATTCAAAATACCATACTTTAAGAACAACAGAGTTCATACTGAAAAACTAATCTACTTTTTCCTAATTAAAATTTTTTTATTCTATGAAATGAGCCCCTAAGTGAAGCAATAAAAGGATAAGTACTGCAAAATCAAACAGACTGAATAAAGAATAATCTAACATATGTGGAATGATAGGATGATCTGCTAGGTTTGTCTCCTTACAGTTTTTATGATTATGTGAGAGTGTATGGACTGCATAAATATTTATTTTTTCCTTACTTGTTATTTATTCTTTTCTTCTTTTAGGATGTCAGCCAAAAGAGACAATAGCTCATTGATGATAGCAAAGATGAAGACTCTGCTTGCAAATAAATATATACATAGTCATGATTGCAGGCTGTTTGATTCTGAAGTCCTTCAAAGACCATATACTTTCTTACTAATGACTGTAACAACTACACAGAACTAGTACTGAGAGACAAAATAATTCCCTTCACATAGAAAATAATTGCATAGCTATGTTGATTTCCATTTTAGTGGCAGGGAATTTTCCACAGCTAGAGAAAGAATTTAGGTTTTTAACTTCAGTTTTTAAAAGTTTATTGGACTGGTTGTAGGGGTCAGTGAAGGGAAGTATGAGTGCTATAAGTTAACATCAAAGCCATTAAGAATAATTTCTGAAGTCTTATTCAAATAAAGAATGAGTCATACTATAAAGACCAATGTCATCAAAGATCACATTCATGTTCTGTGAATTGCCTCTGCTTTTTCATGTCATTTGAAAAGAAAATAAATATGATAAATATTCCACTTTATAGATTTATTTGGAAAGCTCTGTCCTGCTTATTGGCTTTATAGGACTTTTAGGAAAAGTACCTCCTTAAGATCCCATATAATTACAAATATACCACCTTCCTCAGTAAAGAATTAATTGGCTTCCAGAATACTGGGAATTTGTGTATTGAATCAATGGTATGAACTAGGAGATCAGATATATTCAAAATCATCTTAAACAGATAGAATGGCTTTCAGTTGTAAAGAAAATCTTAACCTAATACAGCTAATGGCATTGGGATTTTTTAAGAATGTATGTATCTCTCAAAATTTGAGGATCAGCATAGAACAGAAAAAATACCTATGGTGAAACAAAATTTATAGTACTTTCCTAGTACTACATAGAATAAGAGTAGCCAGCTAATTAAATTCAATATTTTGTACTATAAGATATTTATGCCTCATGGGAATTGATAGTTTATCATAGCTTAATTTTATTAGTCATTTAAATCAATCAAACAACTCTTGTTCCAATTTTCATGGTGTCTGAAAACTATGACCTTCCTGAATAGAGATTTCTGAACAAGATGATAGGCAGAACAGCCTACATGAGTATCTAAGTTCATACTACGTTGTAAATCACTATATGAGTTAATAAGTAGGCAACCTATTTAATATATCAGTCTCTTGTGATGTTTATTATGAAGAAGCCCTTAAAACAGATTCACTTTCATGGCACTGAATGAATCAAGTTTGGGATTCCCCAAGTCATTGATAGTTGACACAAAAGCAAGACACAGCTTTTGAGTTACCCTCACTGCGGCATAAGATAATCCAGCTTTTCTTAGATGCTCTCCAACCTCATAGTTGCCACCTAAACTATGCAACAGGAAGCAACATATAAGAGCTTTTTGAAGCAAATCGTGGCAAATCACGGCCATTCTCCCAGATGTGACCTTAAGGAATATGACCCTTGTTACAGATTCTAGTGCTCCTAAATAAACCATTCTTCATGGCATAGAACAAAAAACATATCATGCTCAAGGATTCTGTTGGTCAGGAATTGATAGAGCACAGTAGGGATGTCTTATTTCTTTTTCTGGAGCCTCAGTTGGAAAGACTCAAATGGCCAGGAGTAACTTGCATACCTGAGCACTGAAGTTACATGGAGGCATTTTCACTGACATGTTGGGCACTTGGACTGAAATGGTTCAAAGACCTGAGGCACCTGGGACTGTTAATCACAGCACTGACATTTGACTTCTTCTTGTGGCTTGGGATTTTCAGAGCAAGTATTCCCGGAGGAAACATCCTATTAGAAAGCAAACAGAAAGGGGTCATTTCAAGAGAATTAAAGAAAGCAGCTTGTCCTTTATGATCTAGCTTCAGAAATCACATAGTTTCACTTCTACTAAATTCTATTATTTGACTTTATAACAAATCTCTAGAGCTAATCCAGCATTCTATCTTTATTTTTCTCTATAGCACGTATTTATATGTTATTACTTGTTTACTTGTTTATTGCCTATCCTCGGCACTAAAATATAACTTTCATGAGGGGAGAAATTTTGTTATTGTTGACGTGTTATTTGTTGATATATTCACAATACTTGGCACTATCCTAGCACATAAAAGGTGCTAAAATCCTTATTGAATGAATTAGTGAACAAATAAATGTTCATATTTCCCTTGATAGATTAAAATAAACAGGACTATTTATAAAACATAGACACACTGAATTTTCAAAGCTGTATGCTGTAATTATCTGTAATTATCATAAAATGTTTCATGGAACACTAAATCTATAATATATTGCATAAAATGGGTTTCATGGTCTAGTGTATTGGGGAAACACTCAACGCTAGTTAACTCCTGAAAAATCACTCTGCTCTCTAACACATTAAAGTCTCTGAGAAATCTTAGCATAAAAAAAAAAAGCTTAATTTTGTTCTACTCACTTGTTCTACTCACTTTACTCGACTTATTACAAAACACTTTAGAATACTTACTTAACTCCCATGGACCTCGCTTTCCACTGAACACGTTTTAGTCCAACCTTATCCTAATTTAGTTAGAGTTGATGTCTGGATACCTAGGTGCCAGAAGGATCTAAAGGTGAAGACCCATTCTCTAGAGATGTCACAATATGGTACAGAATTCAAACTACTTGCTTAAGGTCACAAGGAGAGTTACTGGAAAGTTGAGAACGAAATCCTAGGTCTTCTTCCTGTTAGCGAAATGTTTCCTTTACAACATAGTGGTCTTTTCAGATTCATAGACACAACCTTACCTTGCACTCATCATGGACAGATGGTTATACTCTTTTGAAAATCCTTTGAGAGATATCATTTGTAATCTCCCTCAGTAGCCTGTCCCATTATTTATCAAGTAAGACTCAGATTGCAGTAGGGTGGGATTCCATTCCAGAGGGAAATCATTTTCTTTGTCTGATTTAAAATGTTCCATTAAAAAATAATTTATGATAAATTTACAAGCACAGTTTGCACTTGTGCCTTGGCCAATAGGGTGGTGGAGCTTGGAGCAGTGTCTCCAGCATGCACTCAGTCCTTGGCACTCGGCCCCAGTTTAATGACAGTCTGAGTCCTCACACTCACAGGCCCCGCCCAGTGAGGCTGCCAAGCGTTTGTCATAGTCACGCACATCAGTCAGTCACAGGAACGGAATGTGAAATGGTCCAGAGTGTGGCAGACCCTGAGGCAGAGGGTTTTCCAGCTCCAAAATGCTGAACACTTAAAATACAACCTCTATAGAGTCTACTGAATTAATAAAGTGTGTATTTAAATATTCAGCTTCTCCCTTCAATTCCTTGAAGATTTTAATCTCTCCACTCATTTAGAGACATAATTTCATTTATAAAAAAAAAAACTTTCCTCTAGGCAGATATTTATCCATTTGTCCCATTATGATGTGTAATAAGCAGGATCTTAGGAAGTTGCAGGTAAAATATTATGCAAGAAAGAGCATAGACTTTGCATTCCCACAGGTACAGTTTAGTATCAATATTGGCTTCATCAGTTGCTATGGAACACAGCAGTTTACTCAACAGAGCCAAGGTTCTCAAATCTGAAAAATAGGGACAGTAAGTGCAGCTCCACTCTAGTTTTGCAAAAACTGAATAAGAAAACATATCTGAAAATAGCTGACAAAATGCCTGGCACATGGTAGGCTTTCAATAAATATTCTTTCCTGCCTCATATAAAATCAAAATTATATTTGAAGTCTACTGGTAAACTTAATAATTAAGAGAATCTTGGGACAGGGAAGTGGAAATGGGAAGTTGTTGTTCATTGGGGATACAGTTTCAGTTTTGCAAGATCAAGAAGTTCCAGCCTTCTGTTACATAACAATGCAAATATAGTTAATTACTGAACTATACACTCAAATATGGTTAAAATGGGAGAGGACATCAGCAAGATGGTGGAATAGGAGGTCCCCTGCTCATATACCCCCTTGGCAACAATAATTCGACAGCCATCCATGGATAAAAGTGACTTTGGGGGAGTTTTGGGATTCAGGTAGGAGATTCTGAAACAGTAATGGAACCCAAGACACCAAGAAGAGCTGTTTGAAAAGGTAGGTCCGTGCCCAGGTAGCAGACTTATTGACTCTAATCTCAGCTACAGTCCTATAAACAACCCTGTCCCCATGTGGACTTTACTACAGCCTCATTTGGCCATGGTCCTGTCACCAGTACAATCTGCCAAGAAACTTAGAAGTCATGCCTGCCCACAGCCTGGGTGACAGGCCTTAGTTCTGGCTATGGACTCTGAGGATCTTGTAAATCTGCTCCAAGTCCTCTTAGTCAGCAGTCAGTAAGCAGAAGAAAATGATAAAGACTTGAGCAAAAATAAAAAAATTAAAACTAGAGAGACAATAGGAAAGATCAACAAAACTGAGTCGATTTTTTGAAAAGATAAACAAAACTGACAAACATTTAGGTAGTCCAACCAAGAAAAAAAAAGAGAAGAGGCTAAAAATAATAATAATTTTATAAATGAAAGAAGAGAAATACAACTGATACTGTAGAAACACAAAGGCTCAGAAGAGACTGCTATCAATTATATATTGACAAATTGGACAACACAGAATAAATGGGTAAGTTCCCAGAAATATTAAGCCTACCAAGACTAAATCATGAAGAAAGAGAAAATCTGAACAGACCATTAACAAGTAAGGAGATTGAAGCAGTAATAAAAAAAAATTCCCAACAAAGAAAAACACAGAACCAGATGGTTTTATGTGTAAAATTTACCAAACATTTAAAGAAGAATTAATGCCAAATCTTTTCAAATGCCTTCAAAAAATTAAACAGGAGGAAACACTTCCAAACTGATTTACGAGGTCAGCATTATGCTCATATCAAAGCCAAACAAGAACACTACAAGTAAAGAAAACCACAGACCAATATATTTGATGAATATACATGCAAAAATTCTCAAAATAAACTACTAGCAAACTGAATTCAACAGCATATTAAAATAAACACACATATCATCAAGTTAGATTTATCCCTGGGATGCAAGGATGGTTAAAAATACAGAAATCATTGTGATATACCACATTTATAGAATGATGGATAAAAACCATGGGATTATCTCAATAGATTTAGAAAAGCACTTAAAATTGTATATCATTTCATTAAAAAAAAAAAGCTTAACAAATTATTACAGAAGGTTTAGAAGAAATGTACCTCAACATAATGAAGGCCATATATGACACACTCACAACTAGCATCATACTCAGTGGTGAATAAATGAAAGATTATCCCCCAAGATCAGAAACAAAACAAAGGTGCTCACTCTCACCAATCTTATTCAACATAATAATAGAAGTTCTGGCTAAAAAAAATTCAGGCAACAAAAATAAATAAATAAAAGGCATCCAAGTAGGAAAGGAAGCAGTAAAATTGTCTCTGTGTTGCAGATGACAAAATTTTACTTATAGAAAACAAAAAATTCCATCAAAAAACTGTTAGAAAAACCAAATTCAGTAAAATTGCAAGATACAAAATCAGTATAAAAAAAATCATTTGCATTTCTATATCGAACAACAAACTATCCAAAAAAGAAAATAGAAAAAAATCCCATTTACAATACCATCAAAAAAGAATAAAATACTTAGGAATAAATTTAACCAAGGAGATGAAAGAGTTGTACACTAGAAACTATAAAACATTGATGAAAGAAATTGAAGAAAACCCAAATAAATGAAAATATTTGCCATGTTCATGAACTGATAGAATTAGTATTGTTAAATGTTCATACTACTCAATGTGATCAACAAATTTGATGCAATATCTATCAAAATTGAAATGTCATTTTTCATAGAAATAGAAGAAAAACAATTATAAAATTCATGTGGATCCCCAAAAGATCCTGAATAGCTAAAGAAATCTTGAGAAAGAAAAACAAACCTGGAGGTATTGCACTTCCTGATTTCAAATTATATTTCAAAGCTATAGTAATCAAAACAATACTGCACTGCCATAAAAACAGACACATAGACCAATGGGATAGAGACCCCCAAATAAACCTGCACATATATGGTTAACTAATCTTGACTAGAGTGCCAAGAATACACAATGTGGTAAGGATTGTCTCTTCAATAGTCTTGAGAAAACACTATGCAAAAGAATGAAATTGGACCCTTACAGCACACACAAAAATTTAATCAAAATAGATTAAAGACTAGAAACCACAACATTTTGGTTTCGGTGGGACTACTCGAACTGAAAATCTTCCATACAACAGAGGAAATAATCAATGAAATTAAGAGGCAACTTATGAAATGGGAGACAATAGATGTATCTGATAAGTGGTTAATATTCAAGATACATAAGGTACTCATAAAATTCAATAGTCAAAAACCAAATAACCCAATTATAAAATGGGCAAAGGACCTGAACAGAAAATTTTTCCAAAGAGGACATATAGATGGCCAACAGGTATATGAAAAGATGCTCAACTCAAAACCACAATGAGATATCATTTTACACCAGTTAGCATGGTTATTAACAAAAATACAAGAGCTCACAAATTTTGACAAAGGTGTGGAGCAAAGAGAACTCTTGCACTGCTGGTGGGAATGTAAATTCGGCCAGCTGCTATGGAAAGCCATATGGAAATTCCTCAGAAAAAAAATAGAACTACCATATGATCCAGCAATCCAACTTTTGGGTGTATATCCAAAGAAAATGAAATTATTATCTTGAGGAGATATCTGCACTCATATGTTCATTGCAGCATCGTTCATAATAGCCTACACATATACACATATGTATATATATGTGTGTATGTGTGTGTGTGTGTGTATATATATATATAATTGGAATATTATTCAGCCACGAAAAAGAAGACAAGCTTGCCATTTGTCACAACATAGATGAATCTGGAAGACATTATGCTAAGCAAGGCATAGAAAGACAAATATTGTATGATCACACTTATATGTGGAATCTAAAGAAATTAAACTCATAGAACCAGAGTATAGAATAGTGGTTGCCAGGCATCGGGAGGTGGAAGAAATAGGAATATTAGTCAAGGGGTAGAGACTTTCAGTTGTAAGATGTATAAGTTCTGAGGATCTAATTAAAGCATAATAATTATAGTTTATAACTGTGTTGTACACTTGAAATTTGTGAAGAGAGTAGATTTTAAATGTTCTCACCAAAAAAAAAAAAAAGATTGGTAACTATGTGACATGATAGATGTGTTCAGATTGGGAAAAAAAAGGTTAACATAGTTTTATGTTTTTTCCACAATTATTTTTTTTAATTAAAAAAATGAGGAAAACATCAGAAAAATCCCTATTAAGGTACATTCTACAAAATACCTGACCATTACTCCTCATAACTCTCAAGGTTGTGAAACACAAGGAAAATCTTAGAAACTGTCACATCCAAGAGGAGCCTAAGGACACATGATGACTGAATGGAATGTAGTATCCTGGCTGGAATCCAGGGTGGGGAAAAGGGGTGAGGGCTTACTTAAAATCTATGGAAATCTGAATAAACTATAGATTTTAGTTAATAATGACATGTCAGTATCAGTTCATTAATTGCAACAAGCGTACTGTACTTGTAAAATACTAATAATAGGAGAAACTGTGTGGAGGATATATGAGAACTCTCTGTACCCGCCTCTCAATTTTTCTATAAATCTAAAACTATCCTAAAAATAAAGTTTGTTTTTAAAAAACATGTTTTAAAAGATTGGCATTGATCCTTTTGTAAAGCAAGGTAGTGTTTTAATATGAATAACTACCTATGTATTTACTTGTTCTGAAATGTCAGATTTCAGCATGGTCAACTTTTAAAAGGGAGAACACCTTATATTAAGTCAATATTTCTTCTCTATCATTTGTGGATAAAATCTAAAAACTAAATAGACTGATTTATGAATTTTTAAACTACAAAATGGCTGCCATATTCTTTATCTCTTGATGAAATTACAAGACATATACTTCAGGGTTAATATTTGGGAAATTTCAAATGTATAACAGAGGAAAGAAGCACATAATTCAACCTTCATGTGTTAAAACTTTGGCCAAAAGTAAGCCAATAGAATAGTAGGCCAGGTACAGCAAGGAAAGGACAGATCTGTGATATACTTATGATGACAGAAAACCTTTTGGGATTGGCTAATTAATAAAATTACAAAGTTTAAAAAACATTGTTTCACTGATACATGACCCACCAATTCCATTTTATAGTATTCACAGAAATGTGTACCTATGTTTACCAAAAGATGTTACTTGAATATTCATAGCAACACTATACCTAACAGCACCAACAGAAGATGCTACCTAAATTTTCACCAATAGAAGTGCTAAAAGGAATTATAATATGTTTCTACAATGGAATACAGCATAACCATGATGATAAATAATCCATGAATAAGAGCAACATTGAGGAATCTCACAAGCATAATATTGAGACAAACAAACCAGATATGAAAGAGTACATATTATATGATTCATTTCACATAAAATAGAGAGACACACAGAACTTACCTATTATCAGGAGAGTTGTTATTCTTTGGGAGTTAGTAACTAGAAGGAACTAAAGAGGTTTCTGGGGTGTTGGTAATAGTCTATTCCTTGATCTGGGCATGTTCTGTTTGTCAGCATTGATGAGTTGCACACTGCTAATGTGTACCCTTTCCGATTGGTACTTTAAACTTTAATTAAAAATTGCAAAAATTTTACTCGAAATTAGTTTGGCCATGACCCCAATATTTAAAAATTTGCATAATATCAAACAGATTCTACTGTATAGTTCTTAGTACCTCAGATGAAAAAAGGGTCAAAATTCAGCTTGTAAGGGCTCAAGGTCATGTAGAAGAAGAAAATACCATGTATTTTAGATTACATGCATATAACCCTAATGCCTAAGATTACTTTAACCAATTACCCAGGACAGTGCAAAAGAAAACTATGAAAGCAGTCCATTGACTGAGTCAAAAATATTTATTCTAGATTCCTCATGTGATTCTATTTCTGCTTATTCATCACCAGTCCCTGAGGCTCCTCAACCATGGCTCCAGACTCCTTGGTCCTCAAGCCAATGAGAGTCACACTAGGAGGCCATCTCCCAGGTGATCAGTGGGATCCAGAGTCAGCTGGGATCCCCATAACAGAATCACTAAAACCCAGCCTTTGTTTCTGTTTCCTCCATCTGTGCAAATTCTGTCTATTTGGGTTTTGCCTCTCTTCCCAGTTTGTGTTCCAAGTACCTCTGGGACCAGATTCCGAATTCTAGCCAGTTTGACCAGGATCCTGAAAGCCTGCCTGGCTCTAGCCAGCTCCCTCTCCTTTAGGAGTTAGGTCTTGTCCCAGTCCTGTTGGATACTGGCTGAGTTTTATTTCAAACTGTTTGAGTCTCCCTTGAACTCAAGAGAGTACCACAGCGTAACTATAAGTGTTTCATTTGCTGCTAGGCACCCACCCACCAGGCAGGGGCTTTTCATTATGAATACTGTGCTCTCAAATATTGTAACTGTGCTTGCTGACCTCCCTCCTGAGAATCAGCCCTAAGCCAGGCCATTTTTTTAGAATGATTTATCCCCCTTTTCCTGATGTGCCACCACTGTGTTCTAAGAGCCATAGGCAAAGCCCATGCAAAACATGGTATCGTGAATAAAGCTCCTAGTCACTGCCTTCTTGGCTACAGAGTCAATCAAATAAAAATGTACCAGTTTACATTATTTTAGTAACCTAAAGGCATGGAAAATTCTCTAAATAAAAAGGCATTTAGGCCTGGCAAAGCCTAGAAAAGGCAGACAATGATTGCAGTTCTACATTTCAACTCATTTTCCATAAACATGTATAATCATTTCAAGTTTAAAATTGAAGTTCACTTGTGCCTCAAACTATAGAAATCACTTTATATCAAATGTCGACCAAATATGCAAGTTATTTTCATGTAAGGAAGAAAAACATACTTTGACATTTCACATCAAAATATGCTTTCTGGGCACATTTGAATCAAAATAAAATTATTCACCTTAACAATTCAATCTAGAAGTAAATTAAGATACTTATATAACCTAATATGAAAAGACTATAAAATTTTAAAGCAAAAATTTCCAAATGGCTGAATTTCTAAACTATATATCAAAGGGAGTACCTGGAAACACAATTACCTTGCAAATGATTTTATTACAATAAAGTCAAGCTTAACATTTCAACTAGACTATTTCCCTAAAAGTAATCATTTTTTATTGCTTTCGTGGTTGCCCAATTATTCCAACGTCCTTATACTGTGGGTTCATTGGCTCCTGTTGGTCTGAGATCTCCAATGCATCATGGTCTACCTGGCCTGACCACCACAAAATGAAAGGTGAGTAAATCCATTTATTGCAAGGTGGTAAAAGCACTGTTCACAGGCTAGGCAAGGCAATTGTCCATAAAGTGGTTGATACAGGAATAGATAGAGATATACCAGTTGGGAAAAACTTTGGATAATGTCAAAATGAATATGTGACCAAAGATCAAGAGACCCAAGCTACTTCAAGGCTACTTCCAGGTGTAAGTAGTTGTAGGATTGAATAAATGGATGCATTTCTAAAACTTAGTAACAGCATAGACAATAGATTTTGGCACAATAAGGTGCTGTCAGCAAGTTCTATAATCATAGGATAATTTCAGTAAGTTGTTGTCCTTGTCAGTTCAGGCTGCTCTAACAGGACACCAAAGATAGGGTGGCTTAAACAACAAATGTTTTTAAAAATTTTTTTTATTGAAGTATAGTTAATTTACAACATTGTATTCATTTCAAGTATACAGCAATATGATTGTCATATTTTTCAGATTCTTTTCCCCTATAGGTTATTAAAAAATATTGAGTATAGTTCCCTGTGTTATACAGCAGGTCCTTGTTGTTTGTCTATTTTATATATAGTAGTGTGTACGTGTTACTCCTAAATTCTAATCTATCCTTCCCCCCCTCCCCCCACCTTTCCCCTTTGATAACCATAAGTTTGTTTTCTATGTCTATGAGTCTTAAACAACAAATATTTATTTCTCACAGTTCTAGAGACTGGGAAGTCCAAGATCAAGGTGCTGGATCCATTGTCATGTGAAAGTACTCTTCCTGGTTCACAAATGACTGGCTTCTCATAGTGTCCTCACATGGCAGAGAGAGACAGAGAGACAGAGGCAGCAAGGTCTCTCCCATCTCTTCTTATGAAGGCACTAATTCCTTTCATGAGAGCTCCACCCTCATGACCTAATTACCCCCCAGAAGCCCCACCTCCTGACATTATTACATTGGGGATTCAAATTTTTCAAAATATGAATTTTGAAGAGACACAAACATTCTGACCATAACAGTTGTTGTTCCTAGAGCATGAGATTGGAAAAAAGAAAATTCCCCAGTGCAGTGAATATGGTTTCTCTGACAGAAATTTAGAAAAAGCTACATGACTTTGTTGAAATTGTAAATATTTGCTGTGGACACACTGGACCATGATGTTTCTGGTTTATTCTGCTTAACAGAAAATTCAATTGAACAAAATTCAAAATAACAATCACAGGTGCTTGCTCTAAACTATCTTTTTTCAGAATTCATTACTAACCAAACTTAATGATGGTGCGGATTAATTTTAAAAGATAGGACATAAATTTTATTGATGTATTTATACAAATCACTTTATATACTGCACAATGAATAATGAATTCAAGCTTTCAATGACAAAAAACTAGTTTAGCTGTAATCTAATATACTGTCTTGGTATTTTTATCTTAATTCCAGCTATGATGTTTATTTTCTAGCTTTCCATTTACTCATTTAGATATCTTAGGTAGTTTATTTACTTTTTTGTTATTTTTATTTTCATATGTTTGTAGGCAGTAGGAAACACTTCTTACCTACTTCATAAGATTATTAGATCAGCTGTATAACTCTTTATCTCCAAAAAAGGAAGAAGTGACATTAGCATAGGTTACAATTTTTCCAAATATTTGATGATTATTGTTATATTTAGTTATATTCTTTATATTCCTAGTCACGTATGTTCCAATATTCTGTAAGGAGTACATATGCATGAAAAATGCTTATAATTAATTTTAAAATTTCATTCAAAAACTCAGGTAGGTAACAGAGCAGATGAGGTAATATATTAAACAAACAATTCCAAGGAGACAGTAAGTGAGAAGTGTCTAGAAACAAGACTATTCTTTCTTTTGACCTTATTTGCTTTAAGAACATGGAATTCAAGAACTGATCATAGCCATCAGATCCACTTGGATCAGGAAATCAAAAGTGAAACAAAAAGCAAAAATAATCATTTAGATAATTCTCAAGAAGTGTGATGTATAAAAAGACCCTCTACTAAATTCTTTGATTTGTTTTTCTCTCTGTGAATATAAACTTTAAGTACAGTATTGGATAAGTTAAGGCTTTATCATGACTCCTTATATCCTATTGTTCAATGATGGGCTGAGTTTTAAGTATAAACATAGAAACATAAGATGTCTTATCCCCTTATTTTACAGATGAAGATTTCTAGTTCACTGAGATAAATTTACTTGTCCTAGAATAAAATAAATTCATGTCAGAACTAGAATTAGAATACAGAGTTCTTATTCTATGTTTAAGATCCTTTCCATTAACCCAAATTATCCCTAAATTATTCTTAGTTGGACCTGATAGTCACTGAAATTATTAAATTCTTGCTTTATTTATATATTTAAATTGTATATATTTACGTCAATTTCTAGCAAGGGATTATTCCTAAATTATGGATAGTTTTAAGGAATTAAGTCTTATCTGAGTTTAGAACAATTCTTCTATTCCCACATTAATGAACAGTTACCATCAAAACTGAATTTTCTTTTGCTCTAAGTAAAATAGACTCTCTTTAAACATCGGTACTTATATTTAAAAATTATCCAAATTCCAGATTTCCTAGCCAAATTAATCCTAAAACATCACACTCACAATTAATTGAAACAACACATTATTCACATAATAGTTTTGTATACATCTATGTTACATTGGTCCCATTAGAAGTAATTTTCTCCCTGCTTAAAAAAAGAAAAAACTCTCCATTCAAGATTTCTGTTCTAAACAAAAGACATTATGTGCTACCTCCTCTGATTTCTGCTCTACTTGGAGTTTGTTTTAGATATTTCACTTTGGTTTTTTTAAGAAATATTAATACAATTAAAATGAGCTTTGTCTAGTTTTCCTACTAATAATTTATATAGGTATACATAATTTCCAGGAAAATATTCAAATATATCTCAAATCTCTCTTACTATTAATATAGTTTCTGTTAAGCTTTCCAAGAAATGTGAGATTGTATTAAAATTTTAATTGGGAGTTTTTCAGTGTTTGGAGTTGAGAAAAAGTTATCCTGTGTAATTCAACTCCTGCAACTACTAAAATAAACTCAAATAAAACTTATGAATATGGTTACCAGACAGCCAACAAAAGCAAAGCTATCCCTCTGTCAGGAAAGTTTCTGATTGGAGAGAAAGCATGGATAAGATAGAATGTGTTCTGTAATCAAATGGATAAGGCTATTTATTGAGAAGAAAATAAATGAACCACAACTTATAGATGTATAGAGTTTGACATCCATAAATGGAGTCTGAGTCAAAAATTAGTCATTAAAATAAATGACCTGGGGACTAAAAGTAGTGCAATGGTCTACCCTTTTCCTGTCTACTCCTCTAACTGTTATCCACATCTCATCATCCTTCATCTCCAGACTCAGTCCTGTGCCAGAATTTGGCACCCATTTGGCTTCAAATACTGGAGCCATAAACTGGCCTATGGCAGGAAAGTGGCAGCTAAGAATCTCCTTTTCCCTTGGATCATATTATTTACTTCATTCATATATCTTTAAAATATTATTATAAATATTTATATATTTATAATATAATATATAAATATACATATAATATTATATAATATAAAATATATTATAATATTATAATATGCTTACTATGCACCAGGCATGATGCCAGTCCTAGGAATACAAGAATGAGTAAAAGTTACATTTCATCTTCTACAACAGAGAGATCAAGGTAGTTCTTGATAAAGCATTATATCAGAAATATGATTAATACTTCATCTATTCATTCATTTTTATAAAAGCATTCTAAGTGTCTTTTATGATCCAGGGTGTATCCTGGATTCTGGGACTAACAGGATGAAAAAGGCAGGCAAGGTATTTGCCTCCCTGGTGTATTGTATTCTGTGGAGGAAGGGGAAAGGGAGAGGGCAGAGTTGGGCAGACATTAAACAAATAAAAGCAGATTTAAAAATTCAAAGAAATATATTGTGGTTTGTGGTAAGTGTGAAGGAAAAAAGCTAAGTGGTAAGATAAAAAATAAGGGAAGATAAGGCTACTTTAGGCAGGGTAAGGTGAGAACTCTTTGAGGAAGGTGATTTGAAATCTGAAAATACATTTTTCAGATTCAAAAAGGAAAGAGTCAAGCTTATGAAAAGTCAGATTATGTTCTACATAGAGGAAAGTAAGTGTAAAGGCCTATATCTTTTTTTTTTTTTCTCTTTTGCACACAGGCTTAGTTGCTCCATGGCATGTGAGATCTTCCTGGAGCAGGGATTATGTCCCCTGCATTGGCATTCCCAACCACTGCACCACCTAGGAAGCCCTAAAGGCCTAGAAACAGGAAAGGCTTGTGATTATCCAAGGAAAAGCAGTAAGTCCTCCATAGCTGGAGCATTGTAAGTGAGGCAGCGATTAGTAAGAGAAATGATTTGGGAAGATAGAGAAAGAATTACATAAACCATGGTAAGGAATTTGAATTTTCTTCCAAAATGAAATTGGAAGCTATTAAAGGGTCTTAAGTCTTAAAGTGAAATAATCTGATTTATGTTCAAAAAGATCAGTGTGGCTGCTTGGTAGCAAGTGGAATACAGAAGGGCAAGAATAGAAGTAGTGAGCAGACAGCCCTTATGGTGGTCTAGGCAAGAGATGATGTGATGGTGAGGGTGAAAATTAAGACAAATTACAAAACTGAGATACTTTGTGGTAGAAGAAACAAAGGTTATTGATGGATACAATAATATGGAGTTCTGAGTTTCTTGCTTGAGCAATTGGCTAGATGGTATTAACATTTGTTGAAATGGGGAAGCCTGGGAGAGGAACAAGTTTGCTTTTGGATGGATTGCTTACTATTTTGTTGTTGTTCTTTCATGGATGGAGGTAGAGCAGGAATCAAGAAGTCAATTTTGTTTTCTTGCAAAAGAGTTATCAATGAAACCTAGCTCTCCAATAAGGAATTGGACACGTGACTCTGGATTTCAGGTGAGAGGTTAACAGATAAATATTTGGAAGTAATCAGCATAAAGATATCGCTGAAAACTGAGGTTGTCTAAATTATATAACTTATAGAGAAAATAGAACAAAAGCTAACCATCAGCAGAAAAAGTAGAAGCCAAACAATGAGACTGAGAAACAGTGGCCAGTCAGATCAAGGAGAAGTGGTGTTAAAGGATAAGTTTTTTGGAAGTAAAAACCGTAATTCTCATACAGATGTTAAATAAATATGTGTCAAAACTTTATCTCATTAATTAAGGGAACCAGACCCATGTCACAACCAATTCAAAGGAGAAGTCAAAGAATCACAAGCATATATGGAGGAAATAAATAATAAAATAAACTTACAAATGGACCCCAAACTGGGTTTATCAGGCAGAAAAGGAGAGGGTAAGAGTTATTTCCCCCATTAGATAAAATTTATTTTCATGTCTGTAGACAAGAATTATATCCACTGCTTTCAGTTATCTACCATTCCCAGTTGTAAAACAGATCAAAGGCAAGGCTCAGAGTCACCATACTATGAGACAATCCCCTGAGGCTGCAGGATGGCACTAAAAAGATATTCAGTGATCTCTTTTCTTTTTCCAAAGTCAAATTTTTCCTTACATGGATAACCAAGAGAATACATTGTTCTGGAATCCAAGAAAAAAATTATTTCAATACAAAGTGAGTGGTGATCTGTGTTGAATGCTACTAAGAAATACAGGGAAGTGAGGACAGAGAAGTATCCTTTGATTTGATAACATGGAAGCCATGAAATAACAATTTTAGAGGGGAATGGAGATGGAAACCAGACCACTGGAAAGGGAATGAAAAGTTGAGAAGTCAAGACAAAATCTTCAGAGGCTGGGTTTTTTTGTTATTGTTGTTTGTTGATCCTGCTAAGGAAAATGGTGAAATGTGATGGAATCTGGAAGCAGACTTGCGATGAAAGAAGGTTTTTGCCTTTTTGATTACACAGAAAGATCCCAGATTATGTTTGAATTTCTGAATGCTTTAAGAAAATGCAAGAAAGAGGGAGAAGAGGGGAAAGAAGGAGAGAGGGGAAAATAAATATACATGCAAAGTGCCTATGGAAGCAAAAATTTTAAGAGCCTGTGTATAAGTAGAAGGGTGTATACAACAGGATGAAAGACAAGGATAATACAAAATGGATAGTATGTGGAAATCTCCCCATCCCCGGCCCCTAGTAAAAGAATCCCCTGCTATGTAATTGGAGTTCTGAGATTCTTTTTCAATATTCTACCCAATTACCAAGTTTCCTTAGAGCCAGTTCTTCCATTAACTGGACATTCCATTCCTACACCACCCTTGCTCCATGTGTGAGCCCCTGCATTTTATCTGCCTTTCCATTTCTAGCTGTCAAGATTGCAATCAAATTCTTGGTCTAGAGCCATCTACCAGTTGCCAGTCCTATGCCTGCCTAAATAAACATCAGATCTCTTTGATTCACCTTAAACTTCTGACTCATGGTGATCATTTCCTGTTTGTTCTTGACCTCTTGAAGGATATCCCACATTCAAATTTGTCTTGGCCCCAGTCTTCATGACTCAATGCCTAGAATCACTGCCCTCTGATGCTGCTCCTGTGTTGATGTCTTTACTGGGTGGAAATCCTTCTTCCTAAGGATCATAATTGATTCTGTCCTGAGATTTCTTTACCAAATCATTATAAGTAGCTTAAATGCAAAGAATTGAGGAGATCTTATATTCTAACTAAATTATAGAGACTTAGGAACAGTATAGCCAAATTACAGAATACAATCAAAATGTATGTTTCTTATTTAGAAAATTTACACAGAAAAAAATTCTTATGTTTTATGAAATCCCACTAACGTGGTCTTAGAGAGATTACGTATATCTGATGTAGTAATCACGTTAGACTAGGTATATGAGAGAGAACCTTGCTAAGCATTTCTAGACATTTTCAAATTTCAAAATAATTGGTGGCAAATTTTTTCCTCCTGTCTCTGAAGACAGTGGTCCTACTAATTTTTAGCAGTCAGTATAAATGATACAGTAAAGTATCTTGTCAAATCACCAAAAGTAGCCAAGTTTTGATAAACTGTCTTTTCTCAGCCCAAACGAATTTATGTGTATATATATATATATATATAATGATTACTATGGACTTAAAAGTAAACCGCTTCTTAAAATTCTTAATAAAATCGTGAATGTCTATGAGTAAATTTTAAAACACAATTCTAGTTGATGCAATTGAAACTAGATAATATAAACAACTGGGGGTATATTTTATATATTTCTAAATCCTCACTTATGCAAGTCAGTATATTCTGTACAGAAGAGAAGAGATCATTGGTTAATCTGGCAATTCAGCTCTGTGAAGTTCTTTAAAAGAGCTTCTGATGTATCTTATCCTTCCAAAGGTTATTTATGGCAGCAATAAGCCAATGTTAGCATAAAGTTTCTTTTAAGGCCATATTATAAGATTAGTAGTATTATTCCCAGGACCAGTTTAAATAAAAAGAACATTTGAAGTCAGATCTCAAGTCATATAAAACTAGACTTGAGCACCACCACCAGGATGGAGATCTCAGGCCATACAGTATCTCTGACCTTCCATCTTTATGTTTGAAATAAAGAAGCTATTCCCCAAAGGATGAGGGGATTAAATATTTATAAATAGTCTAGTGACCGGCATACACTAGAATATGGATACATGTTGGTCCCTTCCCTCCCTCCCATTCAAATTGGGAAAACAGATGCAAAGAAGATGCAATAAAGTACAGCATCTCATGAACAGCTAACTAAAGAAAAAGCATCTAAATCAAGCTCCTTTGTCTTCACTTACAATATCAACGGATTCATCACTGGCACATAAGTTCAGTCAAGCAGTGTGTTACAGTTTCTAAATACTAGCACAGCTAGTTACACACAATAATAACAGTTCCTTGTTAAGAACCTCAGCCCACCCTTAACCCCAATTAACTCTCCAAAAATAGAAACTATCTGGTGACCAGACACAGATAGATTGCTGTTTGTCCACAGCCAGTGGTGAAAACTGAACAGTCTCTGTGATGGTGGGTCAGTAGCGCCATCTATGTATGAGAAGAATAACATATGTTTCTTGGTGATCTTTTTCAATATAATGACTGGTTGTTTGGTAATTAGAGAAAGGAAACAGAGCTACAGTCTACTGCTCAGGTTCTGAGGCATCCATTTTCTGCAGAGGTCCTGACTGACTTTTTTTTTTTATAAATTTATTTATTTATTTATTTTATTGGCTGTATTGGGTCTTTTTTGCTGTGCATGGGCTTTCTTTAGTTGCGGTGAGTAGGGGCTACTCTTCGTTGTGGTGTGCAGGCTCCTCATTGCCATGGCTTCGCTTGTTGCGGAGCAAGGGCTCTAGGTGCATGGGCTTCAGTAGTTGCAGCACATGGGCTCAATAGTTGTGGCTCACGGGCTCTAAAGCGCAGGCTCAATAGTTGTGACGCACGGGCTTAGCCGCTCCACGGCATGTGGTATCCTCCTGGAGCAGGGATCAAACCTGTGTCCCCTGCATTGGCAGGCAGACTCCAAACCACAGCACCACCTAGGAAGCCCCCTGATTGACTTTTTAACTTCAATTTTCTAAGCCAGTGGTTTAGGTTAGGTATATGAACAGTTAGACTAGGCAGGTAGATCAAGTTGTTGAAAAGACCTACAGCATGCTGAATTAACATTTTATGAATAAAGAATAAAAACCTTTGGACATTGGCTGGTATCGACAAATATTCATGCTCTAAGTAAAATATGAGTAAATCATATTTACATAAAAACTAAGTATTTCTAAATATTTTTATCTTATATTAGCATAGAAAAGAGCTTTAGTGTCCATTATCTTTTGAGCCTCACAGTAACAAGGAGTAAGGAAAAACACCAATTGATACACTTCCTACTTTGTGCGAAAACAAAACTATTTCTAGTTATACTTCTTTTAAGTTAAAATAGAGTAAAAATACTGATGCCTCTCCAGTTATGGAAGTGATTAGTTCATTTTATTTGCAATTAAATTACATTGCATTTATCATTTTCTTCTAGATAAAAAAGTAATTTTTAGAAGTTTCTGAAAATTATGTCAACTTGCCCTCCACAACTAGACTCAGTTTTTCTTCAAAAAGACGTATTTTTCAAAACATATATAAATTCAATGAAATTTTGAAATGGATACATTTATCTCATTTGATCATTTTCAAGCATTAATTTTTAGTATGAACACAATAGTAGAGTGTTCACATTAAATATAATTATATCCTAGTTTTTAATGCACAGATGTCTCAGAGAGAAACACGTATTCCACTAAATTTAAGACAGAAATAATGTCTGAGAATCTATCACTAGCCAATTGGGAAGGAGAGAGGAAAGAAATCACCTCCAGGAAGTAGAGTTTTACATCCAATCTCCCTGCTTTATAACTTCCTGCCATTAGCACAAATCATACAGCATTTGACATTTCCTTGGGCATCTGGTAAAACCTGAAGTCTTCCCAGCATTATATCAGTAGAACTACAATGTATTTAATTTGCTGGAGTTTAAAGGAAGGAAAAGAAACTATGCTCATTTAAAAAATTCTAGCAAAGATTTTTGTGTTCCTTTAAACAGCACATGGATCTCCCATGACGAAATCCTTTTTAGCTTGCAAGTGGAATAAAACCTTTTGTTTTCACTAGTCCATTAAATAGAAAATGTGGGACGGTGAAGAATGGTTGGGTGAAGAGACTAGTGATTATTAAGCTTCTACTATTTTTCTAGTAGGATCACTTTACACATAGTATCTCATTTAATCCTACCAGCAGTCTTAAGAAAGTATTAGTATTTCTATTTTATAGGTGAAGAAACTGGGTCCAGAGGGATTAAGTACCTTATTGAAGGCTAATACAGTAGTAAATGGCAAATTCTAGATCTGCCTTCCAGTTTCCCCAACTCAAATATGTATGTTCAGGGACTTTCCTGACAGTCCGGTGGTTAAGACTCTGCACTTCCACTGCAGGGGGCATGGGTTTGATCCCTGGTTGGGGAACTAAAGATCCCACATGCTGTGTGGTGCAGCCAAAAAAATAAAAATAAAAAGGTTCATTCCATTACCCTACACAGCATACCTATAAAAGCAAAAATTAATATTAAAACATCTGTACTAATTTAAAAAGCCAAGCACAAAAATTTTCATTATGTATCATTCTTTTAATAAAGGGTTCAGACAATAGTAAAAATTAATCTGCGATGTTAGAAGTTAGAACAGTAGTTTTCCTTGGGGATAGAATGTACCTTGGGGTACAATGGGGTCTTCTGAGGTATAGGTAATATTTTGTTTTTTATTCTGTGTGCTAATAATGCATGTGTTTATTTTGGGATAATTCACCAAGTTGTACACTCATGATTTCTGTACTTTCTTTGTATATATATATATATATATATATATATATATATATATAGTACTTCAAATTTTTTTTAAATACTCATTTTTCAGTTGGATGAGATATCTATTCCGTGACATTTAGGTTTGAATTGATTCCAACAAAATGCCTCCCTTTAGCTTATACAAAGTCCAAACATCTTGGATTTGAAGCGCTAGGCAGACTATCTTTCCAAAATGATTTTCATCTGAGGCATCTGTATTTCTGTCTCTGATCCCATCCAGTCCTCAGAGGTCAGAGGTAAATACTTAAAAACAAAAATATGAAGACCTTACATGCTGCCAGACACTTCAAAGGTGACTCAGATCAAGAATTGGCTCCTGCCTTAAAGATGGTGTGTTTTTTTCTCTTGCTATATCAGGCCGCTCAGCCCAACCATTCCTAGAAAATACACTGCAGTACTGAATTTTATTTTTATATTTAGTATAAATGCTGTAACAAAAAGAAAGCATTTGAAATAAATTTAACTCCAGAAATCTCCCTATTCATTACTTACTCCTGGACTGATTGATTCTATAACCTGAAGTCTTTGCATGAGCAGCAGTTTTCATAAAAGAGACCATTTATAACCTCAGTATTGAAAGGAAAAAGGAAGGAAGGAGGGAAGGAAGGGAGGGAGGGAGGGACGGAGGGAGGAGGGAAGAAGTTAGAAGTGAGTTCTGATTTTAGAGATGAATTCTGAAGTTTCTTGATATGTTATGGAATTTTGTTCTTTTGTCCATATTTTAGAAGTGATACCTCTAAAAATTATAAATTTACAAGTCAGAAAATGCTGTGAAGTGTTCTACAAATATTTTAATAAGACAGTTTAAGAATGATTTTACACTTGATCTTATCCAAAATGACAAGAAGAGATGAGAATGATTTTTTAAAACTAGGTAACATTACCAAATCTCACCAAAAATATTTCACTTGAATCCTAGTCAAGCTCTTACACCTTATTTCTGGGCTACCTGAAAGACAGGACAGAGAGGAACAAACTAAATAACACTCCTTCCTCTGAACAATCACAGCAAATCTAAAACGTAGGATATTTCACAAGACAGCTGATTCACTCCACAGAACAATTCAGCATCATAAGTAAAGATACCATTGGAGAGTCAAAGAAGTTTAAGGGATGTATCAACCAATGTGATGTGTGGCACTGGATAGGATCCTGATTTGCATAGACCACCTGTGGAGAACATTTGGGGGACCAACCAGGGACATTTGAATATGGACTGGATATTAGTTGGCACTGTCACCAGGTTTGTGAAGTGTGATGATATTATTTTATCATCTAAAAATATGATCTTCATTTTATAAGATGCACAATGATGTAAAATGTCATGATAACTATAATTTACTTTAAAATACATTACATTACAAAATAAAAAGCTGTGAAATGTTATTAACATTTACATGAGAGCTCATAGAGCCCAACTTACACTTACTTCAATGATACCAGATATTTTTTCAAAAAAATTATAGAAGTCATATTCTTTTAATAAAATCATGAAATCCATTCACATTATTTACAGAATCAGCTTAAAAAGCAGTCAGTTCCCAAATTGGCCCCACACACAGAGGATTAGGAGAGGCTAAAGAGAGAGACAGACTTCCAGATAGGTAGGTGGCAGGTTTAATAAGCAAGAAAACCTACTTATGAGGCTTGTCTTTGCAGCCATAAGATGAGTAGATCTCTGAACCCACTGGACAGAATCTCAAAATTTATACAGAGGCTTTAACTGGGTTCAGTCACATATACTGTCCAGATGGTCTCAAAACACAGGGCTCTCTCAAGGCTGTGCCCTTGAAGAAGGCTCTCACTTTCAGAACTGTGGGCGGAACGTATATTCCAAGGACAAAGGAGGGGGTGAGGATCCTCCCATCAGCCAGGTCCCGCTTGAGGGTCAATCTGCAGTCACATCCTCTCCATGATTTCCTCCAACATATGCTAACACAAAAATGAGCTTTTATTTTACAATTATACTTTTTAGTTTCAGAAAGAAAGATAACCTCAGGTATTGCCTACCTTAATTGCCCTCTTACTTACCAGATATTTTTTAGAAGTACCTATGACTGTTTAAAAGGCCAAAAGCTCCAGCAAAGGATAAAACACTATACCTAAAATTCAAAATGAGTCTTAAGAGACTAGTTCAAAGTTGCCAGGTAGAAGGCATAATCGTTTCATTTATGAAGTGCCTATTACATGGCAGTCACTATGTTTTGCATTTCATATCATTTTGTAGTGTGCTTAACAATTCTAAAAGGCAGTAACTGCCATCTTAACCTTACCTTGGAGGGAACTCAGGAACAGGAAACTGAAGCTTGTAAGTGGGTGAAAACTAAAACATGGTATTCCATCTGTTCAACTCCAAAGTTGATACTTTGATTCTGTTGTGTTGCCTACAGAATAGAAACATATTTAGAATAGGCATAAAACTTTAGCAGCTTGGAAGTAAAAAACTATTGAAATGTATAAAACCCAAAATTTTCCTTTAAAAATCTACAGTTAACTTACCACATTTTTAAGTGCTTATAGGGAAGTATTATCATAAAATCTAAATTGTTGTCTAGACCAAGTTGAAATGATACATAAAAAAATAAATCAAATACATTTACTCTAACATATTTTTACTTTACATTAACTTATTTTCTTTCTTTGGGGTGGGGGGGCTTGTTAAATCTGAAAATTTATTTACAATCTCAGATCATTGTTTGTGAGAAAGACTTAATTACTATAATCACCACCATAATTTTGAAACTAAGGCTTCTCAAGATTTTCAACAAGGGTGGTCTAGTGAACTCTATCCACAGCCATCATTTGACTCAATTATTCTATTTGATATTATTTTAAGAACCAGGGGAGAAACTAGTTTTACTGGGTTTTTTGTTTGTTTTCAATTTCTAATGTTTGTGCTATGCCTATAAACTGAGTGAGTCAAATGTGCATGTACTGTCCTATAAGATAGCCATTTCATTTTGTTAATTAAGTCAATTATAGAATAAGAAGTATGCCATAAACACTTCTGTTTTAAGGGAAAAAACACCATTTAAAATGCTTTTGACTTGTTTGTATAAACATACAGAAATTGTGGAAAATACACTCTAAATCCTTGCTACTCAGTGTGGTCCTCAGATCAGCAGCATCTTGGGATTATTTTAGAAAGGAAACATCTCTATTCTGGATCTGTTAAATATGAATCTTCATTTTAACAAAATTCCCCAAGTGATTCATATGCCTGTTAGTGTTAGGAAGGACTATTCTGAAGAGTTAATGTGTGTTATAACCAGAAGATGGAATTAAAATAGGAAGGAGAAGTTATTGAATTTTTCTGTACACCTTTCTGTATTCTTCAATAGTTTATGACAGAAAAATATCACTCTTCTAATTAAACATAAAATTGAAAAATTTTGGAATATATGCATACATCAGACTACACAGGCTGCCATAACAAAATATCATAGATTAGGTGGGTAAAACAATGAAAATGTATTTCCAACAGTTCTGGAGTCTAGGATGCCCAAGATTGAGGTCCTGGAGAGGCAGCTTTCATTCTGAAGCCTCTTCTCTTGAACAGTAGGCAGCAGCCATTTCACCACATGCTCACATGACCTCTTTGTTGTGAGCTCCTGGAAACTGACTGGGTTCTCTGGTGTCTCTCCTTAAAAGGGCCACTAATCCCATCAGATCAGGACCCCACCCTCATGGCTTCATCTAGCTGTAATTGCCCTCCAAAGACCCATCTCCAAATACCATCACATTGGTGGTTAGGCTTCAACATACGAATTTGGCTGGGGACAAAAGCATTCAGTCCATAACAATGTATACATACATACTACCCCAAATTCTCATCTAAGAATAATTATGAGGCAATCCTTCTGAATACCTGTTTTGGGGCATTGGAATTTTATTCCTTTAAAATTGAGCAATCAGACTGGAAATTTATATGCTCTATTTTCTATCTTCTATTTCATAGAAAAGTGTCCCTTAAGTTGTTTTTTTCACCTTTTAATTTCATTAGATTTAATGTTACATTAATTTAGTACTGCTCCCCTAGGAAGAGTATGAAAACCCTTTCTGTATGCTCAGATGTTCAGAATTACCCTTGAAGTAGGAGCTTCTTTACAAACCATGCTGTATGTAAATGAAATACCCCTTCAGGCATTCCCTGCTGTTACCACAGAAAGTGATCCAAAACTGTTCACCACATGCTGGCATAGAAAGTGTTTAAGTTAGGCAGTCCTATGCATGTCGGAAAGACTAACCATAGGAATCTCAGAGCTACTTTACCGCAGCTCAGAATAAAGACAGTGAAGTACACAGGATATTAAATTAAATGACCCAACAACTCTGCCAAATGTATATTCTTGTTCACACACCGTTTTCATAAACTGTTTCTGAAAACCTGTCTGTTTTGATTCTTTAAAAAAATTTGCAAAAGACCCTCTAAATACATACAGGAATATCCTTAACCCTTTAATGAGTACATATGTAAAACCTGAAATAACATCATACTGATGAGAAATTGAACACTTTTCCCCCAAAACTGGGAAGAAGGCAAGGATGTCCTCTTTCACCACTTCTATTCAACACCATCCTGGAAGTTCTTGCTAGTGTAATTAGGTAAGAAAAAGAATTTAAGTATGCAAACTGGAAAGGAAGAAGGGATGACATTTTGAGTAAGGGTGGACTCTGCTCAAAAGCTTTGAAATACCTCCTGACCCCAACAACATTAAATTTTACCATTTACAAGATAATCTACAGGAAAATCTATGGGATTCATTTGCAAAACTCATTCACTACTTTTCTCTAGACTTGCTTTCATAGCACTGTGTATATATGAAGATTTCTTTTCAGAGCAGTAACAAAAGACCCACCCCATCTCAGGGTTTGACTGTAATGTGTGATTCTGCTATTCAACATAAAAATGGGAAGATGTAGAATATGGTAAATAAGAAATAGACTTTGGTGTCAGGCTCTCCTGGGTTTGAGGACCAGGTCTACCTCTCACCAATTAAGTGGCCTTGGACAAGTGGCTTAACTTCTCTACACCTCAGTTTTTTCACATGTAAAGTGTGTGTTGGGAGAAATATATCAATAATTTATACACATTTAGCATATCACAAATACTCTATACAAGTAGTTATTTATGTATAACCACCATTATTTCTATCATTCTACTTCCTTAACTCTATGATGTATATTTTTTCTCATTTCAACATTTCTCTATCCTGGATGTATCTTTCAAGCAAGATAAAAAGAAACCTGTCAATGGGATTAAAGGGCAGATGCAACATGTAAATAATTGATAGTCTCTACACTTGTATAATTTTTTGAAAGCCATATGTTAAAAGTTACTGTTCACTCAATGTAAAACACATTTGAATTATTTGCATTAGCAGTGCCTCACATGGTCGGATTTTACCTTAAATTCAGATCCCTCATTTTTGTATAACAGATCTTCAAAAATTACAATGTGATTAATTCTTGAACTGAAACGTGATTCCTGCCACTTACTAGCCAGTGCAATGAAAGGCAGTAGAAACCCCCATATTTTTATCAGTAGTCTTAAGTTTTCCTGAATGTTAGAATCGCTTGGACTTTCTTTTTTTTCTTAAGTACCAAAGCTCCAGATTCTGCCTCAGACCCACAAAATCAGATTTGTGGAGGGGTGTGGAGAAGACTAAAGCATTTGAAGGTTTTTTAAAGTACCCCTAGGTGATTCTAATATGCAGTCATGTTTGGAAACTACTAATTGGCAGAGGACCTCTCAAAGTTTGAAGAAGTTGGTAAGACTTCTGACTGAATTTCAAGACAAACTGTTTAACTTCCAGCAATCAGCATTCAATGTAAGTGTATTATATCAGTTATGATGACTGAAAATCAGCAAAATCCAGGGGTATAAAGATGGAGGTTTGCTGTTTTTCTTTTAAAATTCTCTGTATCTGGAATTTACTCTCAAGACCCCATTTTTGTTGGTAGCAAAAAAAAATATTAAATTAACTACTTAATAACACCTAGATACTTTCAGGTAAATTCAGTTCCATCCAATGGCTTAAAAACCCAGGTCAGGGTTATTTTCTCAACCATCTTGCTGATCACAGGCACCACATAAACTTTCTCTCCTTCCTCCAGTCCTGGCCCTACTGGTTGTTTTCAAATGGAGGGATGGATGGGGAGAAACTGAGCATGTATTTGTTGTGAGGAGATCATAAGTGATTGTGATGTCCCTTCCCAAGTCTACTGCAGGTCCAGCTTCTGGAACTTCTGTAGTCTGTTTTCTCAGTAGGGATGATATTTGATGCAGGCCCTATCAAGTGGCACATTGGGTACTGTGTGGGTATCCATCTGGCCTCTGTACTGCTTCTTGGTATGAGTAATTTCCTGAAGCCCAGCTGCACTCTACATCAAGTAGACCCTAGCTGGGGGTCCATACCTCAAGCCTTTCAAAGGGTCAATTTTCCCTTCACAGAGTCATTGAATTTGCTCCTTGTAATGGTAAATTTTATGTGCCACTTGATTAAGCTATGGTACCCAGTTGCTGAGTCAAACCCCAGTCAAGATGTTTCTGTGAAAGTAATTTTAAGATGTGATTATCATTTAAGTCATACTTTGAGCAAAGCAGATGACCCTTAATAACGTGAGTCAGCCTTATTCAATCAGTTGAAGACTTGAGGTTTCCTGCAGAAGAAGCATTTCTGCCTCAAGACTGCAACATATATATGCACCACATCTTCTTTATCCATTCCACTGTCGATGGACTCTTAGGTTGCTTCCATGTTCTGGCTATTGTAAATAGTGCAGCAATGAATGTTGGTTGTACATAAATACAATAGAATATTATTCAGCCATAAAAAGTACTAAAAAATGCCATTGGCAGCAATATGGATGGACCTAGAGATTGCCATACTGAGTAAAGTGAGACAGAGAAAGACAAATATCATACACTATCACTTATATGTGGAATCTTAAAAAATGCTATAAATGAACCTATTTACAAAACAGAAATAGAGTCACAGATGTATAAAACAAACTTATGATTACCAAGGGGTAAAGGGGGAGAGGGATCAGTTGGGAGATTGGGATAGACATATACACACTACCATATGTAAAATAGGTAACTAATAAGGACCAACTGTATAGCACAGAGAACTCTACTCAATACTCTGTAATGACCTATATGGGAATAGAATCTTAAAAAGAGTGGATATACGTATATGTATAACTGATACACTTTGCTATACAGCAGAAACTAATACAACATTGTAAATCAACTATACTGCGATAAAAATTAATTTTAAAAAAGAGACTGCAATGTAGATCTTCTGCCTGAGTTTCCAGCCTGCAGATTTTGAACTCAAGACTGCAGCATCAACTCTGACCTGAACGTCCAGCCTGCTGGCCTGCAGCACAGATTTTAGGCTTATCAGCCCCCATAATCGCATGAGCCAGTTTCTTAAAATAAATCTGTGCGTATGCGTGTGCGTGTGTGTGTGTGTGTGTATAATCTTCTATTGGTTCTGTCTCTCTGGAGAACCCTGACTAATATATAATATATACCACTCAAATACTTTGTGTTCTACCACTTATGACTGCAGGAAGAAACATTTTAAGATTTCTGATCTGTATGCCGGGCAGGGCGCTCCCTTGCTTTCTCATCCACTGCCCTTTCATTGGGCCATTCTGTTACTTCTCTCGCTTTCTTCAAGCCCTCGTAGGATGGAACTCAACTGCCACGCTTTCATATATTGGAAATCTAGGCAAAATAAGGTATGGTACACATCCACACTCTGAATCCTCCCCCAAAATAATTTATGGGAAAAATCTAATTGTTCTTCTCTGCCCCAATTGATCTTCTCTACTTCTTTTGTTACTTTGGATAGGAACACTCATTGTCTTCACTTCAGTTTGTTTACCCTTCCTTGACCCCACAGCCACCTTCTAAAGGCAAAAAGCAACATGGGGATAGGTAGTTTGCCCAGGACTTTCCCAATTTTAGCACTGAAATCCCAATCCCAGGCAAACTGGAATGGTTGACCACATTCAGGGCAGAGGGTATCAGACCAGCCTATCAGATTTTCTCACTTTAATATTACTTTGAAATCTTCTCCATCCATTATACAGTAAGCTTTTAATCTCAGAAGTCAAGAACCTTCTAGATTTGAATTCTTGATGAATATCCCATTAAATGGAAACTTCATGTCTCCATTCTGAACTGTGGAAGGGGCTGTTGCAGAAGAGTTTACATACTATATGACATCTCAAAGCAGTAGTCTGTCACAAAGCAATACTTCATATATTAAACTAAGAGTAAACTTTGATCACCCTCCAAATAACTTATTAATCCTCAGAAATAATGAATCTGGCATGAATGGCGAAAGAAGACATAAACTATGGCACTAACAAAGTCTATCTTCAAAAATGAACAAATGTATATTAGTGCAGGTTTATAATAAAATTGTGCCTATATTTAATATAATGATTCTACATTGGAGATACGTCTTAAAATCAATAATGTCTTAAAAGCTAAGAAATTCATTATTATTGTTCATGATTTAGTAAAAATAGTGTGGAAATGGCACCATCAGTCCACAAAGTTCCTCAGACACATCCAGGATATGAACAAACGAAACAGACCAAACAAGAACAGAAGAATGAGAATCCAGATAAACATGAATGACCTTTCAGCTGTCACTGAGTACATAAGGTCACAAGCTCAGAGAAATCAGCTGGAAAGGCAGTAACAGATCCCGCAGATGGAGGAAGGCAACTCAAAGTTGGGGGGTATTGTGTATGTTATGAAACCAATCCTGATTCTAAAGGTAAATTCTGCCCTTAATTTATGCAGGAAGGTCAAAGCACAAGGAACAGAGTGTAAGGGCATGTGAGCTGACATCTTGCTAATATACCCCTGCTCTGAATAGACTTTCAAGGTTCAAATGAGAACAAACTAGTGCAATGAAAATGTGCCATGTAGCCAATATCATTCTAAAGAGTTACCATTATAACTGTATTATATGTACTCATTCAAGTGTTTGTTATGCTTTCAGTAAGTTAAATAAACACTATTCTGATTTACACAGTTTATTTTCTATGCAATATCTGAGAGTTGTTAAAAAAAATTCTTATCTTTTTTACTGCAATATACTTTTCAAAAACTTCACAACTGTGTGGGCTACTTTGGCTAAGGTTTTCTTATGAAATAGATTGATCAGGGGTAAGAACTTCAGAATAAATGTCAAGATGTAATATAAAGAATGCTTTACTTGCTGATAATTAATATTTGCCATTTTAGACAAAGCAAATACTAATATATATGAGCCAAAAGATATAAACCAAGTCCACAGAAAAAATTGCAGGGAAATACAACGTTTACCTTGGATTTAGTACAGATGGCATTTTCACCTTACTGATTCACAAAAATTAAAGAAAACTGAACTTCCCTGTCAGTGATTATTTTCCTTTGTTGGGAAAACTTCTATCAAAAAAAGACAGGGCTTTATTTTATTCACCCTTCTTAATAATGTTTCAAGGATTCAAAACGGATTGAAAAATGCCACTCACCTCCATCCACACTTGAAATCTGTATTAATAGTATGTGGGTTAAAATGTTCTTGGTGAGGGAAAAATCTTAATTATTGAGAAATTATTAAGAAAATTATATGATACTAGTACCTTAGAAGCTCTCAAGCAAGAAATTTCATCTTAATTCCTTTTCCAATAGCACTGAGTTCAGTATAGGCACATGGAAGGTGCCCAATAAAATATTTGCTTATTTAACTTGTTTGTTTGTTAGTTTATCTGATCTGAGGACGTTTTGCACCATAATAATGTTAAGCCATGCACCTCATTACACCTCTGATAAAATGTGAATGCCTATGCTTCAAAATGTACTTATATCCTTTAAATTGTATGGGCTCAGGATGGACTAAAATCCCGTAATTTGAGTCCTAATAAAGTTTTCCTTTTTCCTGTTGCCATATAATTTATATCCTTAAGCCACATAATGCAAAACTTGTAAGCTACATATTCTTAGTTCTATGTTAGGACTTCTCTCCTATGTTACTTAGGCTCCCGAAATTTCTCAGATAAATTATTATGAACAATTAAAACCATGTTTTAAAATTAAAGCTTAAACTAACTTGAAAAGTGATACCAAATGTCAGCATACCATAGAGCTAAACATATAAAGACTGTGGAAGAAGGATCCTTCACAAAAAGGCAATAAAAATTCTCTAAAATGTTAGGAGATTGTTGTACAATTAGATCCATAATCTCGGAAAGAATTTTGTCCTCATCTCCATATGGTATGTGTTGAGGGGCATTTGCTTCTCCGAAAAAATAAGAATATATTCTCCCATTTTCTCATATGACTGAAATTAGAGAAAACCTAAAGTCTGTCTATATCGCTTTCTCAAATTTTTTATCAAATCTTTATTGGGTTGAACACTAAATTTGTGACCTTAAAGTCCTTAAACTACCTATATATCACCTAAAAATAATCTGAGGTGAGATTATGGAGTCAACACGACTGTCCTGGATATCAGTTTGGGAAACCTAAGTATCTACCACTGAAAACAATTTCCCTTCTTATGCTCAAATATAACAGATCAGAATACCAGCAAACCAAGCTGCTGACTACTTCCATTAATTTTTGTAGATATAACGTTCTCCTGAATTTTACCTTGTTACATGTAGCAAAGTCCTGAGAAAAAAAGCATTCACATTTCCAAAATTTTCTCTCATTTAAACAACACCCACATGGCAGAAAAGAGTCACTAAATCTTGCACAAAATGCTACCTGATGTTCTTTAAAATACCTAGCAATGTTGGACATTCATTTTGGTTAACCATTATAGTCATTTTTTACATTTTTGTATCCTTTTCCAAAGGGGGAGAAATATGGCCCTATATAAACCTAATGCCAAGAAAAATGTAAGCTAGTACTCATTAAAATACCCAGTCTTTGCCAAAGCTAAATTCTGCCTCAGAATTGGGAGGGCAACGCCCGTTCACGATACTTTGGATGCCACAGCAAATTGTTTCAACCATCTTCATGCTATTTAAAGTGTGAAAAAAATACAGACAATCACCCAGAATGCATTCATTACCTTGAAAGTGCTTGACATGCTGGCCATGCCAAAGTGAATATGATTGCAGCTTTTGTGGTATAAAACACTTTCACATCATTACATTTCTAAGACAAGACAACTTATGTTATAATCCGATTTTCACATACAACTGCTCTCAAAATTCTCTGAGAAACTTTCACACTACAAACAGACTTAAATTTACCTTCTACATTTTTAAAAAATGGGGAAAAAAAACACCTCTCTGCCCTCCCCCCAAAAAGAATATCAAAGATTAGACATAAGATCTGAAGATTGCAGACTACCATAGTCATTTCAATGATCAGAATCGCACCTACAGAGCACAAGGAGAAGCGAAAATAAAATAAATTCTGAGTGAATCAGTGTTAATGTTTAATTAGCATCTGTGTTGTTAGAATGAAATTTGAGATACAGGTGTGAAAGAAAGGTGTATTAACTATATACAAATGATCTATGCCCTCCTCGTACCGTATGACTTGCTACCAATAATGAAGTTGATTTTCTTGCCAGAGTAAATGCTATTTATTAGTAAAGAACAATATGCTTAGAGGACATTCACGATTTAGAGAACTTAAAATGTATACATTATAAAAAGTTAGGAAGATAATATTTAAACTAAGGGTATTCAAAACTGATTGAGCTATGACTCAATAATGAGTTTAAAAGATCTCTTATTAATAAAAAAATGTACTACTTTCCCCCTGCACTACAATCATGCTGTCTTCTTCTTCCAGGTAATGAATCTCCACATATCCTACCAGATAATCCAAACTCCTCAGGGTGCCCTGCAGTGCCTAACCCTGCCCTGGCTCTTGCACGTCTGTTCTCACAACCCTGCTGTCCTTTCTATGCCTTCACTCACATTATGCATCTGCCCAAATTACTCTTCCACTGCTCTACACCTCCTCCAACTCCCTGTGAACACAAACTCATCTTACAGACTTAACTAGAGCATTAACGTCTTCTTTCAAGTCTTCTCTGCTGCTCCACACACTCTGAGGATTCACCACTTTTTCATCCAGGCCATTTAGCATTACACCTATAACACTTTACTGCATATATCAGTCTACAAATTCCATCCATCGGCAAGCCCCAGCAGTTCTACTTCTGACAGCTATCCTGAATTACCCACTTCTTTTCATCCCCTTTACCACCACTCAACTCAATCCATGGTTCACTTCTGGTCGTGATGATTACAATATTCTCCTAACTTGCCTCTTTCTTTCCACCCTGCACCTTCCTCTCCTTTCCAACCCATACTCCATGCAGCCTCTAGAGCGATCTTTTTTAAATGTCCTCAGATCAGCAACCTGCTTTAAGTCCTTGAATATGCTCCTGTTGCCTTAAGAAGAAAACCTAAAGCCCCCATGGCCTGCAAGGACCTGTAAGATCTGGTTCCTCCTGCCTCTCCAACCTCAGCTCAGATCACGCCTGGACCCAAAGCCTCATCATTCTCCAACAACACTGGAATTATTCTGCTCTTCAAACACTGAATTTGCCTGTGTTCATCTCTAAATTCTTCTAGCTCACACCTGGCATTCCCACAGTCATTCCTCAGGTCTCTGCTTGATATTACCTGTAGAAGTGTGTCCTTCATCACACTGCTTAAAGTAGCCCCTCTCCCAATTACTCACTATCCCATTTTTCCACATAAACTGAATACTCTGTGTTGATTCGTTTACTTGCTCACCCTCTGCCTTCATTCCTAGAACATATGAGTTTCTTTTTTTTTTTTTTTTAATGCCCTGCTCCTGGTTTCTTGTTTTATCTTTTATTTATTTATTTTATTTTATTTTACTTTATTTTTTGGCTGCTCTGGGTCTTTGTTGCTGCCCATGGGCTTTCTCTAGTTGTGGTGAGCAGGGGCTACTCTTTGTTGTGGTGCACGGGCTTCTCATCGCAGTGGCTTTTCTTGTTGAGGAGCACAGACTCTAGGCATGCGGACCTCAGTAGTTGTAGCACGCTGGTAGTTGTACTGCAGTAGTTGTGCTTCAGTAGTTGTGGCTTACTGGCTCTAGAGCACTGGCTCAGTAGTTATGGTGCGTGGACTTAGTTTCTCTGCAGCATGTGGAATCTTCCAGGACCAGGGATCAAACTCACGTCCCCTGCATTGGCAGATGGATTCTGAACTACTGCGCCACTAGGAAGTTCAACAAATGGATTTCGTGAGGGCAAAACTTTTGTCTGATTGAATGTACCATACCCCGAGTTCAAGCTCCCTGTGTGACCCATGGCAGAAGCTCATTAAATATTTGTTTGTTTAATTAATTAATTAACTAATGACTTAGGTTTCTCTCCCTGTTACACGACAAACTCTTTGAAAGTGAGCGTCATGCCTTATTTGTCTTTGTGATCCAGAATCTAGAAAAGTGCTTGGCGTAAGATAAATTGTCTGCAAGTGATTGTGGAATAAATAAATAAAATATTTTAAAATTTGGGTAGCATCTTTAGAGACACAAAATGTATAAATTGAACCCTCGAACAGCATCTGGACCTTTCTAGGTATTCAATAAACGTTTGTTAAGTGAAGGAATGAACAGAATATGCACATAGATAACATTCCTCTAGCTTCACTGGTACCTTAAAATACCCATGATAAACAAGGACATCAAAATTCCTTATCTAAGGAACAAATCAGAACATGTCAGGACTTAAAGTTTTAGTTTCGTGCTGATAGTGAGAATCTCTCATTCAAGGCCAATGTCTTTCAGGTGTTCCCATTTTCTCTTCTTCCCAATTAGAGCAAAATCAGAAAACATCTGGAACTTTATACAACTATGCTCTATGATTTCAGAAAATGTTAGTCAAAAAGTCTGGCCTTGAAAGAACTTTTAAAGTAAAACAGACTAATTTGCTAAGCACTGTTGCTGAAGAGTGCATGTTCTTTAATCATGAAAGCTTCTAAATTGTTTCAGTTGTCATTCAAAACAATGAAAAGAATCTCTTTGAACCAAGCTGTTGATAACAAGCTCATAGTCTGAAAGTGAAGTTTGAGGGTTGGAAGGGTGTGAAGGTAGGAAAGATCATTCTTTATAAATAGTTTTTTTTTTTTTAAGTAAAACATGTGTTTGGATTAAAAGCAATCATCCTTTCGTGCTTACATTTTGGCAAACAATCTTATGTAGCAATCACAAGATTAGGACCATAAGTGATAGACTTAATAAAAGATCAGTCCATAAAAAAAAAAAAAAGAAAGAAAACAACTGCAATTAAAATCTAATATTTTCCCGTTAACCTTGACCCTACCTAGCAGACACAGCTTTTCCGTGCTCATTTCACAGGAAAAATAACCATTCATTTCCTTCTCTTTAGATTCTGCTGTCAAATGACTGCATATACCTTAACTGTGGGGCTAGGGGAACTATTTATCAAAACAAATAATAGTCTACAAGATACATTTGAACAAAATAATTTTTAAAAAATAGAAAACTTCTATGTGGTACATATATACAATGGAATATTACTCAGCCATAAAAAGCATGAAATAATGCCATTTGCAGCAACATAGATAGACCTAGAGATTATCATACTAAGGGAATTAAGTCAGACAGAGAAAGATAAATATCATATGATATCACTTATATGTAGAATGTAAAATTTAAAAAATGATACAAATGAACTTATTTACAAAACAGAAACAGACTCACAGATGTTGAAAACAAACTTATGGTTACCAAAGGGGAAACGTCGGGGTTGGGGGGTGGGGAATAAATTGGGAGATTGCGATTAACATACACACTGCTATATATAAAACAGAAAATCAACAAGGAGCTAGTGCCTAGCACAGGGAACTCTACTCAATATTCTGTAATAACCTACATGGGAAAAGAATTTGAAAAAGAATGGATATATGTATATGTATAACTGAATCACTTTGCTGTACACCTGAAATGAACACAACATTGTAAATCAATGATACTCTAATATAAAATAAAAATTAAATTAAATTAAAAATAAAATAAAATAAAAATATAAAACTTCTAAGAAGTCAGAGAAGACTACCAAGATGTTGTTTTATGAAAGTGCAGAAATTCCAGAGGTGATTAAAATTTCAGTGTTGCGTATTGGGTCTTTTCATTTGCATCCTGTAATTGTATTGCTCTTCCCACTGTAGCCACCTTATTTTGAATTCCTAATATGAACCAGGCACTTGACATCTGTTATCACTAATCTTTATTCCACACAGTCAAGTTAGACATTATTTCCCTTTTGTCAATTAGAGAAGTGAGGCGTCGAGAAATCTGACCACTTGCCAGGAAGGATTTAATACCCTCAGAATCTCCACGGAAGTCTCCAAGCCCCCGACAGGGACAGGGTCTCTGTTAGTGGTTCTCAGACCAGCAAGAGAATTCTCAGGGAAGACCTTGTCAGAAATGCAAATTATCAGCCCTTCGATGGAAACTTCTGAATTAGCAGTGCTGGGGTTGGGAGGGTGGAAGTCAGCCATCTGTGTTTCCAGAAGCCCTTCAAGTGATTTTGCTGCAAGCTCAAGTTTAAAATGACTGCTCTAGTTGAAATCATATGCTTTGAAATGTAACTTCAAGGCCAGCTCCTGGCTCCTTTTCGGGTGAGGCCTGCTTCTCCTAAGCCCCGTGTATAGGAGAGCCCCAGCACCTCCTCTCTCTGGTCTGTTGATCTCAATGCCTGTCCTTTGCTCACACTCCCCGCCTCTTGATCTGTTTCATGTCTCTTCCCCTTATTCCTTGCCTGAATCTCTTTTTCCTTGTGATTTTCTCCTCCGAGATTAACCTTGCCTCTCCTGAATCTGCTCTTACAACATCCCAGTCCTGTGATCACTCAACTACTCCGCTTGGCTTTTTCCATAGGGAAGACCTCACACTCTGGGTGTGACAATTAGAAGCCTACAGAGCGCCTACAAGGTTCATCAGAGAACAACAACAAAAAGCTTTCCATCAAAGGCTGCTCTGCCATGGCAGACCCAGCTTGGCTCTCTACACACAGTTTGCTGACTTCCAGTGTTATCTGCCCAGGGCCTCAATAGCTGGCTTTGGCCAGAAATGATTAAACTCAATGTCAGTTTCAGCCCAGCTTCCAAAATACAACACAAATATCATGGCTTATCCAGATACTTTAATCTGGCATTTATCATCTTATATAAAACTAACAGCAGCTATGTAACTCTGTGTACTCTTTAGACAGAGTTACAAAAGTCATGAATAATCGCAAGATTATATCAGCTTTGTAACCAGAAACACAGGCTCTTTCAAGATAAATATCAGTGGAGGAGAATGTAAAGTTTTAGATTGTTAATCCAACACCAAAATGGCCAAAGTAGTAGGGTTATCCATCAAGTCGCATACTTAGACACTCAACAGAAAAAAGCAACAAATTGATGGAGGATTGATCAGTTGGATATTTCTCCAATTACTTATATTACTTTCAGGAAGTCACAAAAATTGTTGGAATGCTAAGCAAAATGGGTTATCAGAAAAAAAATTCTATGTAATAGTTCCGTAATTTATAAAAAAAAAAAAAATTTAAGTAAGAAAAATAACATCATAGAAATCTGAAAAAAATAGATCCTCATTGATCTTCCTAGGTTCACAGGATTCATGTGCTTAGATATTTGATAGAACGCTCTGGCAATATGAGGCTGTTGATATATTCCAATTGTATGATCCCAGTTAAAAATACATAAGGTGACTAACCATCATTGACCTCCCATGACTGCCATGGGAAGAAAAATTATTAATAACAAAAATCCTAAGTCAAGGAATCTTTATTGATTACATCACAATTTAGGTAGAAATGGGGAAAAGATGAATGGAGGTTCACCACCTCTCAACTGTATAAGAAAAGCAAAGGCATAATCTGCCACATACCCACATTATTTTTTCATGCAGAAACTATACTAAAACATTGGGACCAACCATCAACAGAAGAATGGATAAAGAAGATGTGTGTGTGTATATATATATATATACACATATATATACAATAGAATAGTACTCAGTCATAATATAGGATGAAATTTTGCCATTTGCAACAACATAGATGGACCAACAGGTTATTATGCTTAGTGAAATAAGTCAGGCAAATGTTGTATGTTATGACTTATATGTGGAATCTAAAAAATAAAATGAATATAACAAATGAATATAACAAAACAGAATTCACAGATATAGAGGACAAACTAGTGGTTACCAGTGGGGAGAGGAAAGGGGGGAGGAAATAGGGTTAAGGAGTTAAGAGACACAAACTACTATGTATGAAAAAACAAGCTATAAGGATATATATTGGGAATATAGCCAACATTTTATAATAACTTTAAGATAATATAATCTATAAAAACATTGAATCGCTATGTTGCACACCTGAAACTAATACAATATTCTAAATCAACTATATTTCAATTAAAAAAAAAAACAATGGGACCAAAATTTTAAGATGTACTCTTATAAACATACTAAGTCTGATTCATCTCTAATTCACTTCAGAGTAAGAACAATGGTACCCTGCCACTGTCTAGTTTTGCCATACTTTTTGTCAGCATATGATGAAATCTTTTTGAGGCAGAAAAAATACTCCTGGGAATTTCCAAATATTTCCACAAACATTTCATGAAGTATTGATACCAGATCCTGGATGTCAGAGCTAATCTGGGTCATCAATCCACAAACAAATACCCATCTACCAATTAATTTCTCAGGCAATTAGTACCAAAAATAATACTGATGCCGAGTTTTTATATAATCCCTAGAGAAAACAGGGATGGAAGACGTAAAAATGGTTCATTGCCAAGTACTGACAAAGCAAAAGAGCATTTAAAAAGAAGCCCATCAAATTTCATTTTCAATATGAACCACAGAGATTGCCAAGGAAATTTCAACTTACAAAAAAACTTTTAAAGGAAGTTGCTCTGCTTTTTACTTCCAAATATGTACAGCTGCTTAGCTCTTGGCAAAAGATCCACAAATGAGAATGTGTGTCAGAATTTTAGGAGGAGAAAAAAATCTATCCATAACATTTAGGGAAATGAATTATCGCTTTCTATCAGCTGAAAAAATCATTTTAGTAAAGTATTTGATCTCTATTGATGTGACAATTATCATAACTAATCAAATAAAATAGGCATAACATGAAATGTGCTTAATACTTTGGTGCCATCCAAAGGATTGGCAAATTGAACACTGCGTTTAAATTATTTATCTAGATAAGATGGAACTACGACCAGATTAATAACTCCACAAAAAATGTTTCTTTTTACTTATATGTTTATTTGCTTCTTTGCTTCTGTTTTATTGTGATATGTTTTTGTGTTGTTACTGAAACTCTATCCTCCAACTGTCCAAATGTAATCTTATGACACTGAGACACACTAAAATTCACCCAAGAGAACACGGCTATCATTTTTATTATTTAATACAACCCATTTACAGGCTATTTGAGAACATGTGTGACTTTAGCAAGTTATCAAGATGTTTGGAGAAAGAGCATGTCATATTTCTTTGGAAGTAATAAAATGGAAAATAATTATGAGTTACACTTTAGCTATCAATTTTTGCTTCTGAAAAAAAAAATATTTCAAATCTGTTAAATAACTCATGTCCCTTAGCAGCTAATAAAACAAATAGAATGTAAGCTCCGTGAGCACAGAGATCATTGTCTGTTTTTTCACTGATATTTTCCAAACACTGAAAAAACTGTGTGTTACATAATAGGTACTCAATAAATATTTGTTAAATGAATAAGCAAATCATGCCAAGGTATATAAATTTCTTTCTTTAACAAATTCTGACCCTATTGTTTGCAGGAAACAATAGCTTTGACTTAAGGTTTTCAACGATTTGTCATACTATTTTGTTACCTTAACAAACATAATATAGAACATCACCACGTTCATGTACAGAACTTATGTTTTCAAAGTAAATACTATCATATCTCAAAACATTCTCCCATTCAAAATTTACAAAGTTTTGTGAAGAAACAAGGTGTTTAATTGTAAGGAAAATCATTTATCACTTATTCTCAGCCTATACTCATCGATGTCAGATATATTTGAACTAAGAGGCTTATAAGCCTCAAACCCTAAGGAGAGGTGTCCTTAGTCACAAGAGGGGAAATTGCCTAAAATAAGAGCAAACATTTCAAGTCAGCATTTTAGGTTATTAGGATTGAGAACAGGAACCACTGTTCCAGATGGGACAGGCCAACACTGGGAACAATAAATTTCAAATTTGAGAGTCAATACAGATCTTGGAGATCATCTACTCCAAAGTTTCGTTGTGCAGATAGGAAAAATTAAAGTCCAAGAAGATAAATTAATTGCCTAGTATCACATATCTAACAGTGAAACTAAATTCGAACCCCAGATTTCAGACTCTTTCCAGTTCCATTTTTACCTCATCCATACAAAGAAACATGGCAATGGAAAAATGTATTTTTTGATGATCTCCATCTTGGAAAAAATTATTGAGGCCTAAGCGAATCAGCTATTGCAACAATGCCAGATTTTGAACAGACACTACAATCCGTGGACTGAAATGATGAGAACTGCCCATACTTACACAATAGCTGCCCAGATACACTTGACAGTATCAGCTTTGTATTATTTTCCATATCTCATCATCTATAAGTGCCTCCATGTGCCCCCCACTTGTGCCATCCCTGCCGTACTTTTCTTCTCTTATACTATTTCACATGTTGTGAGAAGCTTATTTTTGCTATAACAACAGAAATCCAGCTCAGTGCAAGAATAGCAGCCCATATTTCTGCTTACAGACCTGGAATCTGCCAACTGGCTGGCTTCACAAGCTGCCGAAGAAGGGAGATTGAAGCCATGTGTCAAATCATCTCCTCCAGAAACAGTCAAATATAAGCCCTGCTGTTAACACCAGGACTGGCTCAGAAACACAGAATCAGCAATATCACATGCAACTGTAAAACAAGGCAATGGTAAGGGGTGAGCAGTGCACAAGTTTAAGAGTAACCTACTTGGGCAAACAGTTGTTTAAAATGAGTAATCGGTCCTCCCTCACAGACTTCAGGGGGATGATATCACACTGATACCCACTAAAATTAACAAAATAAGTCCAAGTAATTCCATTTGTGTCATCCCTTGAAGATTTCATTGCCCTGAGAACACTGACACAAGTGAGATCTGGGTGAATTATCTGCTTGCCTTCCAGATCTTTTCAGTGATTTGTCATGACTACAGAAATGCAGACCACACACAATGCTAGTTCTTCCTGTACCACCCCAGAAATGCCCAGAGGAAGAACTTGAGCATTGTCCCTAAGAACTGGACTCAAAATACTTTACCCAAAATAGATGCCTAGTCCTACTCATAGAATGCTTTTCGGGCAGCTGGAAGGTTGTGGTTCCCCATAACCTCAGGAAACTTTCTATTTTAAGAGTCATTATAGTTTGGTTTAAGAGCATTTTCATTTGATTTGAGACTGAAGAGATTCATGGAGAACTACTTGGTCTATGTCAATCACGTTAAAGGGTTGAATTTTGCTTTCAGATACTTTGCATTAAGTTACAAGTTAAAGTAACTTTCACCTTAGATTACTTTCACTTTTTAAAGTTATTTTTTCAAAAGGTCAGAATATAATCTAAAAGCTATTTTGCAAAGCATTTTTGCTTCTAAGTTTGAAATCTACATGTCTAGTTCCTTTATACACAGGACATCAACTGTTATTTAAAGAGCAATCTTTATGTCCAAAAATTTTTTTCCAGCATTTTAGAAACACTTTTAAAATATACTTTTAAACACTGGAGTTCATTTTTTTTTACAAGATTAGATGAACCCAAACTTAGGTCAACCCCACAAATGCAAAAATTTTTGGTGGTCTCCTAGGTTTGAAGAATGAAGTTCTTTCCTGCTAATATGCTTTCAGTTTTTTAAAACAATAAAACAAATGGTTTCAATAGCATTTCCCCTCCACCACCAAAGTTGTCATAATTTTATTTAAATGGTTGTTTATTAAATCACGTATTTTTAAATTTCAAAGGCAATACATGATATTTGTAGTAAATTGGAAAATAAAAGTAGATGGAAGGAAATAAGAACCACTTGTAATCTTGCCGCACAGATAATCACTATTAGCATTTTGTTTCCTATTCTTCCAGTTTTTCTATGAATATTTACATATTTTTAACTTAACTTTCATATTTTAATAAATATATTTAATGACCTTAAATTCTGGAGTTTTCCCTATTATAAAATAATAGTGTAATAGAGAGGCTTAAATACCACTTGGTTCTTCGGTTTTACAGATAATCTATCATTTCTGCTATCTTGTTTATTATTCAATTAAATTTATATCTCTACTACTCTACTTAAGATATCCTTTCCCTAAACACTGTTAATTACTTTATTTTTTTTTTAATTTATTTATTTATTTATTGGCTGAGTTGGGTCTTTGCGACGCACGGGCTTTCTTCACTTGCGGAGAGCTGGGGCTACTCTTCATTGTGGTGCACAGGCTTCACATTGCAGTGGCTTCTCTTTTTGTGGAGCACGGGCTCTAGGTGTGCAGGTTTCAGTATTTGCAGCATGTTGGATCAGTAGTTGTGGCACACGGGCTTAGTTGCTCCGTGGCATGTGGGATCTTCCCGGCCCAGGGATCAAACCCGTGTCCCCTGCGTTGGCAGATGGATGCTTAACCACTGTGGCATCAGGGAAGTCCCTGTTAATTATTTTACCTATTACTCTTGTTACTTGATCTTTTCTAAAATGTTTCATAATCCTTTTCTTAGTCTTTCTGAAATTGTGTAGACTTTCTGCCACTCTCCCTTTCATAAAATGCCTTCTCTAATTTAGAGTCTTTTGCCTTTTTTCATTGACCTGTTCTGACCACATTTTCTCAGGCTTTTTCTCTCCCAATGTGGCCTTTTGATCTCAATAGTCTTGGGACAGTATCCCAGCCCTTCTTTTCAATATTTTCCTTCCTTTAATGATCTCTCCCACCCCCATGCCTTGGAAAATATGCTGGTATTGTTTTTAGAAAAATTGAAAAAATACTGTGGGCTTAATATAACTTTTTAACATTTAATATTGTGAAACTTTTCCTAAATCATTTAGTATTTAATATGTTACGGTCTAGATAAAATTCTATTATATGGAAATATATAATAATTCTTTAATCTGCTGTTAATGGGCACTAAGGATGTCCTAAACATCTAATATTTATCCTAAAGAATGCTGCTATGAACATCTTTATATAAACATTTTTGTATATGTTCTGATTATGTTCTTAATTTGATTTTAAATGGGAATTTCTAGGTTATAGGCATATTTTTGATATGCTTAATTAATTTTTCCAAAATACCATCCAACAAGGTCATATAAATAAATGATATTCTTCCCTTTCCCTACTCTTTAGCTATGTTAGGCATTAATATTTTCTTTAATGGTCAGGTTTTGATGGGGGTTGGTGAAGAGAAGATAGTTATGTGGAACTATTCTTTCCATGAGTCATGACAGTTGCCCTTCTGGTTACATAAATCTATTGAGTGAATCTATGATTCCAGTCACACAGGCCAGCTGGCACCTAATCACATGATATCTCCTTTTGTCTTAATAGTGAGTACATTCTTCATTGGACTCTGAGGAGTGTTTTTAAAGTTTATTGAAACAATAATACTGGTTGTCACAACTCAGATACTTTCTAAAGACATCTTTATTTAAAACCCCTGTTTATTTCAGTTGATGTTAAAAAGGGATAAGGGCTGGTGATAAGTGGGGGATGAGCAGGAAGGATACATCAACCCATCTCTTGTGGTCTGTGTTCTTCCAAATGTTAAAAAAAAAAAAAAAAGATTCTTTTTTTGAAGCATTTCCGATCAGCTCCTCAATAATCTGTTATAAGGCAAAACCCTGGGAGTGGGACTAGTGTTGAATAAGTTACCTGATAATCAATCATCTTCAACTTCATGTCCTGCTGGTTTTAAAATGGCCCTGCCTCCTACTTTTCCTGTCACTCAGTGATGTACATAGCCATTGTCCTATATGCCTCGAATGAAAATCTTGAGTCATTCTTGAATATTTACCCTCTTAATTCTATACCCAAAATACTTCTTGTTTCTTCCTTCCCATTCCTCCACTCTAGGTCAGTATCTCATTGACTTTCATTTTGACCTGGGACTTTCTCACTCTTATTGAGGACCCACAAGGGACAAGGGAGACTTGGTAGTGGACCAGAGAGGAGCATATTAACCAGGACTCTGAGACCCATCTCTGCTTCAACCCAGAGAAGCAGGGCTGTGGGTAGGGTGGTCAGATTGAGTAAATAAAAATAGAGGATACCAGTTAAACTTAAATTTCACAAAAATAATGAATAATATTTTAGCATAAGTATGCATCAACTATTGCATGGGGCATACTTCTACTAAAAATTTATCTTTTGTCTATCGGAAATTCAACTTGAACTGAGCATCCTGTATTTTATCTGACAATCCTACTTGTGGGTGGCAGGAAGTGGGGAGGAGGTGGTACCTGCGTCAAGGATCAAGGTAACTCACCTCTGTCTTATCATGTCTAACACATGTCCACATGTCTTGGAACCTAAAACTCCAGACAGTTGAATTCCATGGGATATAGGTAAATGTTTGAAACCAGGCTCAAAGGCCTATAGAGAATTTAGATCACTTTATCTGCTTAATATGGAATAGCGGGAATTAGACTTTAGTTTTAAAACCAGGGTATGTTCAAGCCAAAAAAAAGAGTTTTGAAATATAGATTTAAAAATATTTTACATTATGAAGTTCACTGAAAGAGTAGGATACAAAACTGTATGTATGTATATAAGATGTATCATATACACAAAAAGAGAATAGATATATTGATATATATTGTCATTAATTTTTTTTGTCATTACATATTTTATACAAGCACACAAATATACACACATAGAAATAGTAAAAGACTAGAAGAAAATACACCAATATTAACTAGTTATTTCTGGGTTGTGGGATCATGACTGAATAATTTTGGCATTTTCCAAATTTTCTCTACAATCTTCAAAGAAGAGTTGTCTAATATTGTTCAGTCTCGATGTGGAATTTTCTTCAAATATACAGCATGACTTTTTAAAAATCCTATTTCCCCAAATACTCTTAAACACCCAACATACCTCCCAAAGTCCTTCTTTCTCCCCCCCTCCTCCTCTCACCCCGCCACATTCCAAAATCTCCTCAAATCTGCTGTACTAGGCAAAACATGTTCTATTCCGAGTCTTAGATAAGCCACTCAAAGTAACTTACACTTTAAAAAAAGAAAATATATTTTATACATAACTGAAAAGTCCAAGGATGATTTTGACTTTAAGCATAGCTATATTGTCAACCTGAGTTTTTTGGATGTCCTAGAGGGTGAATTTTTGAGCCAAAACAATTATTCACTGGGAACACTCATGTATTAATATTCCCCTTTTTAAAGTTACCAGTTGAAAACACTTCTTCCTTAATCTTTCAGTTCAATTCACAAATCTTTTTTTCTAATTTTATTTATTTATTTATTTTTTTGGGGGGGTACACCAACGCACAGATCTTATTAGTCTATGTATCAACTGAGCTTGTTTTAATAATAATTGGCAATAGAGATTTTACAATGTAATTAGGTATGTTTCCCATCAATATATTAAAATTGTAGTTACAAAGGTGATGTATTTGATTTCCTTTTGAAGGACACCCAAATGATTAGAGAAGCCTGCCTATGCACTTTAGTAATTCTCATAAAGACATGCTTACAGATATAAGCTTTGAGATTTTTTATGTGGTCAAATCTTATTTTATAATGTTGTAAGACTTCAACTAACGATCAGAAGTTTAAGCATCTGTTATTCACTTACTCATTTGTTACTCTACCAGGATAAAATCTCCATAAGTTTTTTTAAAAGCTTAAACTGCTGAAATCTGCACAAATTATATTTCACCACAAAAAACTGCAGTCCTGTAGGTTTGGATGCTTCATCCCTCCCTGCTCAATTCTCTGAGCTACAGTTTCAATTCTCCTTGGAGTTAAAGACATTTTTCCCTTGGGAGGCAACCACCTTCTCAGCTGCTGAGGCTGAGGTGGCTTGAAAACAAGAGGTTTTGTCTTGGGTGTGAAATCTGGAATTGTAGTTATCCAGGGTCATTTTTGTCATGACCCTACAAACTAAGCTAAACTTATTTTTATGATTAGTGTACTATGGAATCTGCCTAGAAGTCCACAGAGTTCATATCTTTGGGTTAAATCTTATCACTCCCTAACTCTTCCACCTTATCCCAGAAAATTAAAGCCTTGCAGGTAAACTACTATTTCTCTGAGTGAACAATGGATATAAACATGATACACAACAGTATAGTGTATATGTATGTGTGTGTGTGTACTGGATATATATGCAGCTGTACGTATGTGTATATACACACATGAAATTAACTTCTTTAAGTGATGTGATGGCCTTGCATTCTTCAGCTCTCTAGAAGTATTTACATGTCTTTCTTGCAAGTCTAATACTGGATGACACATAGCACATGCACAATTCCAGGAGGCACCAGAGACCATAACGTGAACCAGACCTTCTGAAACTGTGCACCTCTACAAAGATATTAAAGCTATTGTATGGAAACTTGACATTCTTTTAATTGGAAGAAATCCTGCATTACTTTATATTATTCTCATCAGCTAGGTTTCCCACCCTTAAAAATATTAAAATCTTCTAATTAAATTCTGTCATGTGTCTTAAACTTCAGTGACAGCTTCTAAGGACATTCTAAGGACAATCACAGAGAAAATCAAAACCCCAGGAGACGTCAGTCTTCAGACACAACTTGACCCAATACAGTCAGGGCTGTCTCTTTCCATCCCTCAATTCTCAATTCTGGTTTCTGTCTCTCTCTCTCTCTCTCTCTCTCTGCCCCACTCTCTCTTTACCTTCTATTGAATATATTGTCCTTTGTTCTACCAGTCATTCTTCTCTTTCTCAAAGAAATCCCTAATACACTTTGATTTCTTTCTTTTTTTTTTTTACTCCATTCATTATTCTAGCTTACATAACAGCCTTGCTGAAGCTGGGTTGCCTAAGAACTAGACAACCCAGTACCTGCCAACTTTTATATTTAGAAAATATCAATGCTATAATTTTTGAGGAACACAAATACCTTCCTTATAAAATATCTTTAAAATTCTGTCCATAAGAAGAAATTGGATCCAAAAACTGACAAAAAAAAAAAAGTAACAGCATATATTTTAGTACCATTCCCTGGTTTCATTTACATTTAGATGGCTGTCTTTAAAACCCTGGGCTTTATTGACGACCTTAGCTTTGTTTCATATGAAATTGTTATTTTTTCTGAGCTGCTAAAGTGTATTATTTCTTTTCCTAGTAGACAATAAGAAGTCTAAGTGGCAATCAAGTACCATGATTTTGACTCATCTTTATATTCTCCCCGAGACCTGGTGGGGGCCCAGTATATGCTAGCATGCATTTAATCTCCTGTGGGAAAAATGCTATAAAAACATAAGTAATATGCTTCTCAAATTCAAAAATGACCTGAAATCAAGAAGACCACTCATTTTGATTAATTGACTAAAATAAGATGAAAAGACGGTCTAGGATAATGCAGAAAGGGAAATCTAACAAGATAATATGTAACAAAATAAAGTGTTTTCATTTAGGAACTACTGGGAAAGTATGGAGAGGTGTGTCCAGAAAACAAAATTAGAACCAATCCAGGAAAGAAGAAAAACCCTTACTCACTGCAAGAAAGAATATCCTAATAAATTTTTGGAGATTGATTAGAACAACTTATTCTAGAATTGTTCATGCTGTGAACATTTTCCTAATCTCTTCCCACCTCTGGTTCCCACTCCAGACCTGAACTCAGCCTAAAGTTGAAAATGACTGATCTTAGATGCAACACTGTATTCTAAGCAGTTTTCTACCATGAGTCAACTTTTCCATTGAAGATAGAAGAAAAAGGATTACTTAAATAATACATTTGTACAGTGTCTCACAGATTAAATTTGTTTTACAAGTGTCATTTTCTTTGATCTCCACAGTAACGTTTTGAAGTATTCAATGGAGACATTATTTTTCTCATTTTTAGATGAGAAGTTTGAAATTCAGAGAGAATAGGATTTGCCCGAGGGCAGAGTAAGAGACAGAGCCAAGGTTAAAACCAAAAGTGACAATAAAATAAGTTAGTATTAGCTTCCAAATATGGGTGTTTCCTAATAATGAAGGAGTAGAAATATATGCTCTCTTGTGGAAATACAGACGGAATTCATTGACAGAAGCACAGAGAAAAGCTGCCCATGAAAATATCAGACTTTTCCTAGCTCTGAAAATGACCTTGAGTGAATTCTTTCTCTTTTAAATGCCCCTTCTTGCTTTTCTGTCTGTCCATAAAACTTAACTATTACATAACTAATAAAAACTAGTAATTACATGCTAGAAATCAGTCAATAAAGGAGTTAATGAAAAAATTAATAACCCAAAATGTGCCTTCTTGAATATTCATATTTTTTCCCATAGAGAAGTTTTTCATAAAATAATATATATTACATATTAAATAATCTTATAGTACTATATGCAATAGTCCTTGCAGACAAATCCAGCCCTATAAATAACTCCATTAAACTAAAAGGATATTTTGCTATAGTAATAGTGATCAGTCAACACATAAATAGCTACCACTGAATTTTAGAGAATTTCAGTGTGTAATTTGAGGGCATGGTTTGGCTCGTATGGCTGGACTGTCCTACCACAAGCGTGACCAGACCATCGGAACTGAGAAACACATTTATCAAAAGTGCAATGTTCAATGACTCCTTTTACTATGTACAAATACACTGTGTACCTATCATGATTATGCGGTTGTGACTGAACATTCAGTCTCCTGGTTTTGAACAGAAAAGGTCTTCATTCACATACCAGATGACACTTTTCAGGTGATGTGTGAGATGTCCCCAAGGCAAGTAAATTAGGACTGTATAGAACCCATGGAACTACTGGACGATTAGTGATAAAAATTCCACCATTTTTATGGAAACTGAGGGAAGCTTACAAGTTAAGTAGCAGACTAGAGATATATGACTCACAAGTGAACTTATCTTCACTTATTATTTACTGTCATTTGTTATCCTAGCATTCAAAATATTAAATCCAGCCAGAGAACATGGGGCCGATTCACTTCTTGCCTTTAATGGTAGGTGTCATGTGTGAAAGAGCTGTTTTTGCAACATCTACACGAATTGCATCATAACTCACTGTACTTTTCCCTCAGATCATTTAGCATGATTTCGTTGAAACTTATACCTCCCATCCCGCAACCAGATCCTATGAGGAGGGGGACTATGTGTCTGATTTGCATATCATGGCATTCTAGAACCTAGCAGAGGTGGGAAGTGGGTGGATGACCAAAGGACAGAAGGTGTGGCTTTCTCCCAGTGCATCGGACGCAATAATAGCCCGTTTAAGATGGCACACATCCTTGAAAGAAGTTGTGGCCAGACCTACAGGAAAAAAATATGCATATAGGTATGTTTGTGATGTCATGGGATGTTAGTACTCCTAGCCATAACTCTCTAACATTCTTGTTCTCTTTGCTACATTTTTGTTTTGAATACTTTACACTCACAAATAATGTCTATTCATGAGTATCTATAATTGTCTGTGTGAAAGGTGATGCTGAGGACACTGGAAACTACAGTGATGCTCATGGAGGAAAAGTAATTTAGGACTTCATGGGAATAAAAAAAATGAATGGGTCAACAGAGTGCTGTGGCTAGAAGAAGACCAGGGTGGAGTTTCAGAAAAGAACTAAAGCACTGTGCAGGGAATGAAAAGAAGCCCAGTATAAACTCTCCCTAAAATTGACAGAAGTAGCCTCTGGTCTACACCCCCTCTCTCATAAAGCACATGGGACACTGAAGGAAATCTTCTAGCTTCTGTGGACCTCAGTCCAAAAACAGCTGCAAGAGGGCATGTTGTGTTCTTTAGAGAAAGAGACAGCCTGTCATGTTAACCCAGGTTGTTTGTTTCTTTACAATTTTAAAACCTCAACGTTGTGGACAATGAGTCCTCCTTCAAGGGTGAACATTTTTACTTGTTCTCAATGCATAAATAGGATTTTTAAAATTAACAATTTCATACACAAAGGTACACAAAAGCAGTTTCCCACGCTTGTATCCATAGCTTCTCCAACCCTGTATTTTTCTTTTCCTTTTTTGATTTTTCGCATTCAGAGGAATTCCCAACTACATCAGAATCACAGTGGCTCAGCAATCTGGACTTGCATGTGTCCATGCAGACATTCCTATCATGAAGCTCACAACCTGTTTACTGTCTCATATCATTTTTAAAATTCCCCTCTATTTTCTGCGTTTTGCATTTCTTCAGGAATACTTGAGTTGTATTTAATAGAAAAAAATTAAAGATACACTTACTCTGCTTAATGTGAAACTCTCTGACCAGGCTCAGTGCCTTTATCAGTCATCTCCTTGGTGGGGCTTCTACATCAGATGCTCCTCAAAGATTCTCTCTCTCTTTCATATGCCATAGCCAACATTTCACCTCCATTTTTTTTTTCCATGTAAGTTGATGATAAACCTCCACTACGATCCAGTCTTTGCACTGGGATTAATGTTTTGAACATATTGCCTAAAGCTGAACTCCCATCTCAGTCTCTCATAAGAAACTCAGATCTTGTTTTTGTTTCATTCATGTCTGCAGCTGTAGTTAGTCCAATCCCATCCAGCCCCAAATTCCAGGAATCCCTGCATGTGGCACAGCTCAAGGCCCTTTATGTCCCCAACAGGGCCATTCATGACTGCATGGCCTGGGAGCAGTCCTAAAATTCTAAGGGAGGCTCTGAGTTTAAAGTCTGAAAGTTGGAATCAACACACTAATAAAAGAATAAAGAAACTAGAAATCAATTTTTAAGGTTGTCACTGGGTAAACCCTAGAACCTGCTCAGAGGAACCTTTGAAGTCACAATGTTTTAAATTGATATTTTAAAAATTCAGATTTTGCATAGACCAAAGAGATCAGTATATATCGACTTATCTCCTACTCTCATATGAGCTCTAATGACAAAGAATCCAGTTATGGCCTAATACGCATCATAGATTCAATCAGGCATGGAGTTTAAGAATAAAGTCAGGTAAATGGGATGATCCTCCAAGATTCCCACGGTGTTTCTCCACCTAAACTATTTTTAGTGAATAGTCCTAATACTAACACTTGCCTGTCAAGAACAAGCATCATCACTTTTCTTGACATTCCCTTGAGTTTATTATTTCCTGAAACTTAAAATATAGATACACTACACCAGAACCAGTAGAGCACCAGCCACTACCATTGTTATATTATCAAAGGATGCATGTTGGAGAACCCTGAAAAGGCTAGAAACAGAAAAATTTTTAGATTTTGCTGGAAGTTGGAAACTCATAGTATATATCATGGCATGGGAGGCTAACCAAAAGGGGAAGATGAGGGTCCTATAAGGAGAGAGGGGAAGAAGAAGGAGGAGGAGAACAAGAACAAGATGAACAAGAAGAAAAACAAGAAAGAGAAGAACAAGAAAGAGGAAGGAGGAGGAGGAGGAGAACAGGAGAAGGGGAACAAGGAGAAGGTGGAGGAGAAGGAGGAGGAAAGAACATTAGAACATTATACGTAGCTAAGGCAGCTCCAGGAGGAAGAGTGAGGATCTATGACCATCGAATGGGCTGTGCTTCCCTCTTCATTAGCCGGGAAATGGATCAGGCATGTAAGCATCGTGAGCAGCCTGAAGAGAAAGAGCTTCAATGACCTCTTTGCACAGTGAGGGAACTTGAACTCAGCCACTAGAATCAGGGTCACAGATGTCAATGTTTGGTGGAATCTAACTGCCAGCTGATCTTTAAGAGATGAAGTGATTTTCTCAGTGACACAGAATGTAAGTGACTGTTTTGAGACTAGAACTCAGGTCTTCTGATTCCTACTTCCAAAGTCTTTCAAGCTAAGCATGGCCTGGTAAGGGACACATCTCTGTCAGCAGACACTAACTTGAGATGCCTTGATCCTGCAGTCTGCCACATTAGACAATATGAAGGTATCATCTCCCTCAGTTCCAAAGTCAGTATCTTTCACTGTAAGTTAACAACAAAACAAAATCAAAGAGAGCCTGTGGGATTAACAACAGGTAGAATAAAGATCTAGGTTATAGAGTGTAAAAATTTTAATGAATATTTTTTTAAAGGCACCATGTAATCTGATTAGAGTTAACCTCTTCATTATTTTACCTTAACCACCTGGAACTCCTCTGAAAAGTTCCAAATACACCACACATGAACAATTTACAACTGCATGAATTAGTCATAATCAAATTTATGTAAAGAAGATGATTAAAGGGCAGCAAAAAAATTACTGTTTAATTGAACTGTACTTTTACACACTTTGAAAATTTAAATTAAAAAGCATGAACCGTGGCCGTATAATTCCCTTGTTAAATTTAAGAAGGAGATTCTACAGATGAAATTATATCAATGGAAAAGGAATCATGATATCAGTAATTTATTGCTTTAGTTCCTCATCTGACTTGGGCATTATTTGAAAAAAATATATATATGCATGTTAGACTGCTGCTGATAATTTTAAATAAGTTATTAATTTGAATAAGCTTGTTATTTATGTCTGCAGAAACATAAAAGAAAAGCATACACTCTAAGTAAAGCAACTAGAAAAAAGACAAACTTCTGTAGAGGTTTTCTTTCCCTGCTTCCATGTTGATTGATTGATTGATTGATTGATTTTTCGATCTTTATTGGAGTATAATAGCTTTACACTGTTGTGCCAAGTTTCCACTGTGCAACAAAGCAAATCAGCTGTATTTATACATATATCCCCATATCGCCTCCCTCTTGAGCCTCCCTCACGAGGCTCCCTCCCATCCTCCCTATCCCACCCCTCTAGGTCATCAGTGATCATCAAGTTGATCTCCCTGTGTTGGGCAGTTGCTTCCAACTAGCTATCTATTTTACATTTGCTAGTGTATAAATGTTAATGCTATTCTTTCACTTTGTTCCAGCTTCTCCTTCCCCACCTCCTCGTGTCCTCCTCTGTCCTCTACCTCTGTGTCTTTATTCTTCCTCTACCATGGAGTTCATCAATACCATTTCTTTAGATTCTATATGGCTAATGATCAGAGTTGGAGTATAATATCAGGTGTTTAGTGTTACATAACTGCCTTATGCTATATAAACATGTTAACAAATTTTTTATCCTTCAAGTTCCAAATTCTTGAAATTATAGGTGAATCAGAAGGAGGACATACAGGGAGAGTCCTGGGATACAGCAAGTATGACAAGGAGAAGGACCCAAAGGGATATATCACCTCATAACAGGATACTCAACAAAGGATGCCAGATTATTTCCATCATCACCATGACACTTTCATCACTCACTTTGAACTGCTAACAATTCAAAATGGAGATAACATTATCACAGTATCACTTTATCTTAAGACCACCCCAAAATCTCTTGAGAGTTGAAACAGCAAATTTTGCTAACAGTTATTCCACCTCTAAGGAAAAAAAAAAAAAAAAGAACAAGAAGTTCAAATGGAAGTTGCCATTTGACAAAATGTGACATTAACAGAACTACATATGTTCACCAGTGTTGACTCCTATTGCTCTGTAGGCATGGAGAACAGCTAGAAAAATTCTGGGCAATCAGAGGGGCAGAAAAACACTTTATACTATACCTCTCAAATAGCAAGAGCTAAAATGAGATTTTTTAAAATTCAAAATTGTTTTCTGCAAGTTTCTTAACTAAACAGAGGTCTGCATCACTCTTACAAAATACACAGCAGCACATTCTCATACCAGAGTCGCTGGAGGGGATGGGCCTGTCAAGAGTAACATATTGAAACAATTTGTTCATAGATGTTTAGTTATAGATTTCATATTTTTACCCAGAAAAAGCTTAACAGTATTTCCATGTTACAGAATATGTTGGGTATAATTTACAGTCTGGCATATGCTATATTCTATTCATGATGAAAGAGAATTTGTCAGATGCTTCTAAAACATGTTATTTGCCAGATTAGATTCCCTTTCTTATTTAATGAAACCCAATCACCTAAGACAGAAATCTGGAAGTCATTCCATTTTTTTTCTTCTCTCTCATCATCCATTTCACATAGATCATAAAGTCCTGCCTACTTTTCGCCTTATCTCTGAAATCCCTCCTCTCTTCCCCATCCTCACTGCTCAGAATTACATTAATTTCTCCCTTGGATCATTTAAAAGCCTCCTAAGCCTTCATCCTACCACTTTTCTTTCCCCAATCCCGTCCACCCTGTACATCCTAGCCCAGCAGAATAGATCTAGAGCTTGAATACGATCATCTTACTCCCTTAGGGAATAAGAACTGTGCCTGATAGTTTTCACTGCAGTCTTCCCACCCTGTATGCACTGCACACATAGCTACTGAAATTTCTGCCATGTCACATGCAGCCTGTCCACTCACATTTTGCTCTTCTCTCTATTTGTACAGCCTTTGCCTCCATTATTCATCTTACCTCCCAGCTCTTGCTTAGTCTTCAAAATTCTAGAGATATCTCTCCTCTATAAAATCTTTTTTGTTCTCTCTCTTTTTTTCTGGATTCATTTCCTTCCTCATGCTCTTCCAAACCCCTATATGTCTCTACTATAGCATTTAAATCCTTTCACCTGAGAATTATGTGAAGGCAAGGTCCCACGGCCCAACAAATGCAGCTCAGAAGAGACACTCAATAAGTGGTTGCAGAGATGGAGCTATATGTAATGAGGCGGGTAGAACTACAGTCTGTCATACAGAGTGAAGTAAGTCAGAAAGAGAAGGACAAATATTGTATGCTAACTCACATATACGGAATCTAAAAATGGTACTGATGAACTCAGTGACAAGAACAAGGAAGCAGATACAGAGAATGGACTGGAGAACTCGAGGTATGGGAGGGGGCGGGGGGTGAAGGGGAAACTGAGACGAAGCGAGAGAGTAGCACAGACATATATATACTACCAACTGTAAAATAGATAGTCAGTGGGAAGTTGTTGTATAACAAAGGGAGTCCAACTCGAGGATGGAAGATGCCTTAGAGGACTGGGGCAGGGAGGGTGGTGGGGACTCGAGGAGGGGGAGTCAAGGAAGGGAGGGAATACGGGGATATGTGTATAAAAACAGATGATTGAACCTGATGTACCCCCCCCAAAAAAAATAAAATAAAATAAAATAAAATAAAAAAAAAAACAGATGATTGAACTTGGTGTAACCCCCAAAAAATAATAAATAAATAAATAAAATTAAAAAGAAAAAAAAAACTAGAAAAAAAAAAAGTGGTTGCAAAATTGAACTGAATAAACCAAGTCAAATATTTATCAAGATTGTTCTTAAGTAACATTTACTAAGGGAAACACACAAACAAAGATAAACAGAAATATAATCAAATGACTAACACTTGCAAGCAATTGAAAGTTTATCTTCATTAACATAACATTTTAAATCAACTATACTCCAATAAAAATTTTTTTAAAAACTTAAAACATAAAACATAGAAAAGAAAAATAAGTAAAAAAGAAAGCTTATCTTTAAAGTATTTTGACACCCATGAACTAACTAATCTAAGCTACACACAATACCCAGTTGTATAGTATGTCTATACAATAGAAATGTAATAAATAAGATCCCTTTAATGGCATGTCTAAATTGTTGGATGTTCTTTTGAGTTACTGTTGTTCTTAGTAACACATGACCTGAATCTTGGACTCAAATTCATGCAGGGTAGTAACAGAGTTCCTGAAAGCCCAGAGCATTTTCTTCAGCCTGTGAGAGCCTGTGGTGAAAGTAGCCAAAAAGACCTCAAACGCAAGTCCTGAATTTTAAGCCCAGGTGCATTATTCCACAGGAAAGCTACGGTCTACTCCCTAGCACCAGCTAATCCCTTTATCCGAGGTTTCCTGAAGTCTTTAAAACTATCTATTCATCCACTAAACACCTTATGACCATTCCTTTAAAATACTGCCAAAAGGAATGCTTTGCAGACCTGCTCCATGATAAATATAAGTGGAAGAAGAGCAGACATTTCTTTCGCAATAATTTTGTGCTTAGGGTCTTGAACGTCTTTTTAGTACTTTTTTCCTTATATACTGGATACATATAACAGAGTTGGAGACATTGCAAAGTTTTAAACTTTTAAATATCTTAACCATTTGGCTCCATGTCAGTTTCTTCTGTTTCCCTTTTTCATTCAAATCCATTGAGGTCCTGGATTCTTTCTTTGTTTCAGAGGAGGAAACTCGTGGAAAGAGCCCTCTCCTTTATATACACTACTGTACTAAAACACTAAGGAAGGTCCTTTGCAGCCCGAATAGCTCCAAAATATTGTTCAACATTGTATCATTCACATTTTGTGGAATCCTTTTTTTATTGAGGTATAGTTGATTTACAGTATTATATAAGCATCAGGTATACAACATAGTGATTCACAGTTTTTAAATATTATACTCCATTTATAGTTATCATAAAGTATTAGCTATATTCCCTATGTTGTACAATATATCCTTGTAATTTATTTATTTTGTGCAAAGTAATTTGAACCTCTTAATCCCCTACCCCTATCTTGTCCCTCTTTCCTCCCTCTCCCCACTGGTAACTACTACTTTGTTCTCTATACCTGTGAGTCTGTTTCTGTTTTGTTATATTCACTCATTTGCTTTATTTTTTAGATTTCACATTTAAGTGATATCACACAGTATTTGTCTTTCTCTGTCTGACATATTTCACTAAGCCTAATACCCTCCAAGTCCATACATGTTGTTGCAAATGGCAAAATTTCATTTTATTTTGTGGCTGAGTAGTATTTCTTGTGGCTGAGTAGTATTTCTTTTTATATATATATTTACTAGTATATTTATACTAGTAGTAAATATATATATATACATTCTTTATCTATTCATCTGTTGATGGACACAGGTTGCTTCCATATCTTGACTATTGTAAATAAGCTGCTATAAAGATTAAGGTACATGTATCTTTTTGAATTAGTGTTTTTGTTTTCTTCAGATATATACCCTGGAGTGCAATTGCTAGATCATATGGTAGTTCTATTTTTAGTTTTTTGAAGGACATCCATGTTATTTTCCACAGTTGCTGAACTGATTTACATTCCCATCAACACTGTACAAGTGTTCCCTTTTCTCCACATGTTCTTCAGCATTTTTTATTTGTGTTCTTTTTGATGACAGCCATTCTGAGAAGTGTGAGGTGATATCTCATTGTGGCTTTGATTTGCATTTCCCTAATGATTAGTGATGCTGAGTATCTTTCCAGTATGCTTTTTGGACATCTGTATTTACTCTGGAAAAATGTCTATTCAGGTTTTTTGCCCATTTTTTGGTTTATTTTTTATTTATTGAAGTATAGTTGATTTACAGTGTTTCAGGTATACAGCAAAGTGATTCAGTTATACACATGCATATTCTTGTTCAGATTTTTTTCCATTATAGATTATTAGAAGTTCTTGAATATAGTTCCCTGTGCTGCACAGTAGTTATTATCATTTGTCTATTTTATATACAGTATCATGCATCTGTTAATCCCATACTCCCAATTTATCCCTCCCCCCGCTTCCCCCTGGGTAACCACAGGTTTGTTTTCTATGTCTATGAGTCTATTTCTGTCTTATAAATAAGTTCATTTGTGTCATTCTGTTTGATTCCACATAAAACTGATAGCATATGATATTTGTCTTTCTCTTTCTGACAATTCACTTAGTATGATAATAACTAGGTCCGTCCATGTTGCTGTAAATAGCATTATTTTATTCTTTTTTATGGTTGAGTAATATGCCACATCTTCTTTATCCATTTTTCTGTCCATGGATATTTAGGTTGCTGTTTATATAGTTAAGGTATTAACCCCTTAATGGTCATATCATTTGAAAATATTTTCTCCCATTCAGTATGTTGTCTTTTCATTTTGTCAATGATTTCCTTTGCTGTGCAAAAGCCTTTAAGTTTAATTAGGTCCCATTTGTTTATATTGCTACAATTTTTGTCAAAGAATGTTCCAACTATGTTTTCTTCCAGGAGTTTTATGGTTTCTGTTCTTAATTTAGGTCTTTAATCAATTTTGAGTTTATTTTTGTATATGGTGTGAGAAAATGTTCTAATCTCATCTTTTTACATGTAGCTGTCCTGTTTTCCCAGCACCACTTATTGAAGACACTGTCTTTTACCTGTTGTATATTCTCGCCTCCTATGTCATAGATGAATTGACCATAAGTCCATGGGTTTATTTCTGGGCTCTATATTCTGTTCCACTGATCTGTGTCTGGTTTTGTGCCAGTGTTTTGATAACTGTGATAGTGTTTTGATAACTGTTGCTTTGTAGTATAGTCTGAGGTTAGGGAATGTGATACTTCCAGCTCTGTTCTTTCTCAAGATTGTTTTGGTTACTCTGAGTGTGTTGTATTTCCATATAAATACTAAAGTTATTTGTTCCAGTTCTGTGAAAAATTCCTTTGGTATTTTGACAGGAATTGCATTGAATCTGTAGATTGCCTTGGGTAGTATAGTCATTTTAACAATTTTAATTCTTCCAATCCATAAACAGGCATATCTTTCCAACTGTGTCATCTTCAAGTTCTTTCATCAGTGTCTTAAAGTTTTCCATGTACAGGTCTTTTACCTCCTTATGTAGGTTTATTCCTAAGTATTTTATTCTTTTTAATTGTAAGTGGGATTATTTCCTTAATTTCTTGTTCTGATAGTTCATTGCTAGTGTATAGAAATGTAACAGATTTCTATATATTAATTTTTTATCCTGCAATTTTACCAAATTCATTGGTGAGTTCTAGTAGTTTTTTGGTGGCATCCTTAGGATTTTCTATGTATAGTATCATGTCATCTGCAAACAGCAACAGGTTTACTTCTTCCTTTCCATTTTGTATACCTTTTATTTCTTTTTCTTGTCTGATTGCTGTGGCTAGCAGTTCCAATACTATGTTGAATAAAAGTGGTGAGAATGGACATCCTTGGCTTGTTCTTGACCTAGGAGGAAATACCTTCATCTTTTTACTGTTTAGTATGATGTTAGCTGTGGACTAATTACACATTGCTTTTATTATGTGAGGTATGTTCCCTCTATACCCACCTGGTTGAGATTTTTATCACAAATGGATGTTGAATTTTGTCAAAAGCTTTTTCTGCATCTATTGAGATGATCATATGGTTTTCATTCTGCTTGTTAATATGGTGTATCACATTGATTGATTTGTGGATCTCGAGCTAACCTTGCATCCCCTGAAACAAATTCTACTTGATTATGGTTATAATCCTTGTAATCCTTTCAATGTATTGTTGGATTGGTTTGCTAATATTTTGCTGAGGAATTTTTGCATCTATATTCATCACTGATATTGGCCCATATTTTCTTTTTTGTGTGTGATATCTTTGTCTGATTTTGGTATCAGGGTATTTCTGACCTCTTATAATGAGTTTAAATGTGTTCATTCCTCTGAAAATTTTTGGAATAGTTTGCGAAGAATAGGTGTTTATTAAGTAGCATGCATGAACATTTATCTATTTATTCATTTAATAAATTAATATTGATTAAATTCAGTGATTTGTTTCCATTGCTGATCATTAACTCTCTAAGAATTTAATGATTCTTCTCCAAAAGCATGCCCATTCACACAAAAATCTCATATATAATTAATTTCAAGTGCTTCAAGCACCCTCTGGAGCTTGACAACACTGTGTCTAGAATTGTATATCAAAGTTTTAACATCAATGTTTCACTTAATGGATTTTGGTTCTCCTACAGAAAAATCCACAATAATTCAGAAAAATTAAAATAAAATCTAATTTGAAGTTATTGTTAATAACTATTTCATATCTCTGAAAATGCTGCAAGGTATTTGATGTCTCTGTCAGATAGTTTTGAATAATTGGATAGATGTGGACCAGGGAAAAACAGAACAATGTCTTACTGAAGAGTATTTTTAAAGTGCCATTAGTTGATAAGTGGATGACTATTTCTTCCTCAAACGCTGGAATGTTGACTGTCTTAACTTGGAATAGACAGATTCCTTATCTACTCTCTGGTTGTATTTGGCCCTGGAAAACCATTACTTCATATTCTGTAAAAATATTTGGATGTAGTTCTAAAATATGATAAGGCATATGACCTCAATTTATCTCTTAGACGACTAAAGAAATTTATCAATCTGCGGGCACATGCTTGTAGCAGGAACTATAACACTAACCAAATATGCCCACCAATTATTCCCTTACATTTCCCCGTCTCCCCATGGTTAAGTAGAACCATGTGCCTCATTCTGGCCAATAAGATGAAAATGACATTTATGCACATCATTTCCAAGCTGAGGCAGTAAGAAGCTCATGTGTGTGTATCCAGACTCTCTCCTTCTCTGCTGTAGTGACTGGGAGGTTATGTGTTCCAGATGAGGCAACTAGAGTACAGTAGAACCTCTGTCAGATTTGATTTCTCTGTGGCTATGTGAGGCAAAGCCCTGGCTGCCCCACAATGGTCAGAAGTGAAAGTAAGAAATAAATCTTTATGATTTTTAATCCACTGGAGTTTCATGGAAACTTTTACACTGCAAAATAGGCCTAGCTTGGTCTGACAGTGTTGTGATGGTCGCTACTGGAACATTTGCACTCAAGTCTGATCTCTCTTAGCAATTTTGATATCCTCAGGTTTTAGAAATCATATTTCAAAATATTGAATATATCATGGCCTGCATGTGACCATTGGGAATCTTAGACATGTTTTTTTTAGCTTTAGCCTCACTTTAAAATATTTTAATTTTTTCCTCACTTCAAAAATATTTCATACCTTTTTCCCTTCATCAGCAGGCATAGTTCAACATCAAAAGCAGAGTCATATTGTATTTGCAACAAGTGTTATTATATTGCATGCTTAAAAGACATGTGGTCTAGTGACCAGATTCTGGCTAGATTCTCAACATTCAAGTTTTTCTTATACCACTGAACCAAGATCCAGAGGAAAATTATTGTCATTGACAGTTAAATATTGTATGGATTGGCGTTTAGGTTATATAGCATAAACAATGTGACTAGCAGTCCACCAAAATATTTGCTTCCCTTCTGGGACTGGAAGGTGGCTGGCCATCCAGGCCTCACATTTCTCAGTCTCTTTGGAACTGTCACCCTATCATTGAGTACCAACCACTGGGGTGTGGATGGAAGTCATGAAAGCCATTTACAGGACTAGCCCATAAAGTTCCCCAATATGGTACTCCTTTATGCTCTTCTCGGTTACTGGCAGGCTAGTATGAAGAAGACCCTCAGAGTAACCTTCAAGAGGGCAGAGACTCTGCCACTCTTGGTCCCTGAAGAACTAATGGTATAAAGCAGGGATGCCCCCAATGTTTTTATCTATCGAGTACAGCTAGTAGGACAAGGAAAATCTATTACAACCTATGGTAATTAAATATTGAACACATTTGGGTCTATTTGTTACAGAAGTTAACCTTTTTAGCATTCTTTGTTGAATACATAAACGGTGCCCAATGGATAATAATTATACTTTTTCAAGTGTGTACTAAAACATAATATATATCAAACTAATTTTTTAAAATATTTTCACACAACATGGGTTTTCAGTGATGAATGAAACAAAAACTATTGGGAAGTACCACTCTCTCTTATGGATACCAATCTACCCCCAGAACTGACTCACATTCAGACTATTGCCTTACATATTTACTCCATATTCTCACTAGCGTTCTGTTAGTATTGTTGGCTCAAATAATTTTCTAAATAATGGCATGTAGAATACTACTTACATGACGATGATGATGATGATGATGATGCTTTAATTAACTATTTAGTGGTAAGTACTATTTAGGGCATCAGAAACACAAAGATGAGCAGGACATAGTTTTCTCATTTGCACTTGTTCACAACCTAGCCCAACATTTCTTAAATGTCTTTCTACACACACTTCCTCTCAGAAATCTTAGTGATTTTTATATGAACAAAATACTACTGGTCAAATAAACTTGGGAAGCCATTAAGTAAGAGCATCAGCTCTAGAGTCAGACTATAGACTCTACCCCATCAGAATCCATGACTTTGGAAAAGCTGTTTAACCCCTCTATTTTTCTGTTCCTTTATTTGTAGAATGGAGATAAAATTTTACCCTTTCCTTTATGGATAAAATCAGATGAATTTAAAGTGCTTAGCATAGTGTTCAATACGTGGAAAGGGCTCAACAAAAGTAGTTCTGATCGTTATTCCTTTTTATCTCCATCTTAGAGACTCAGAGTATACAATAGCATAGTATAGTCTCTGAGAAAGCCTGTAATAAACCAAATCAAACCCAGCTAGAACAACAATTTTAAAAATCCTGCTTACTAGGGATTTTATAATTACCTGGTTAGATACAGTTATAGTTATGGGGAAACTATAATATATATATATGTATATAATTAAAGGGGAAGACTTTATTATCCTTATCATTACACTTAATAACACGCAACAGAATAATGTTCTCTTAACCAAAATTTGGATTGCACCAGTCAATTCACAGGTAAAGGGCACTTGCTCAACACAGAAACAGTCCTCTTAGAAGAGAATATTTTCTAAGCTAACTGCATCTTGGAAGATTCCACTGTACTTGGGAGAAGTTAGTGGGACATTTAGTGACAGTTTAGTTAACAAACTATATCATGGTCATTTCTGCTTCATCAAAGATGTGCTTCTTCCTTCACATACTGAAATTTTCTTGCATATTATCCCAGGCTGGGCCCAATACAAACTTGCCACAGGTGCTCAGATTTGACTTTCTGGCTAATTTCACCTCATCAGCTCACTACTCCTCCCTGGTGAGAGTTGCTAGAATGCCTCATTGCTCAAGACCCTTTAGGAGTAGATTTCATGATGTGTGTCTCCAATTTACTTCCTAATTTTCTCTTGCAAATTTCCTGGAAAATTAACAACAAAATTGTTTTTTACTAAAAATAGTAATATATTTAAATCAAACAGAGTAACAAGCCTGGAGTAGACATGCAATAAATGATGCTTTCTTTTCTCTTTTTGGCCCCCTTCATGTATCTTGGTAATGGTCACTCTAATATGGTTTCATGATTATAAGAAGTCCTCAAAAATAGATTTTGCCTGATTAAGAATTGCATGGTTTCTGGTTGACTCCTTTATGTAACATTATTTATTATTCAAATAATAAATTGGAAAAATAGCTGAAATGTATCTAATTCATTATACTTTATTTAAATCATCTTTAATATCTCTGTCATTAGTATAAACATCAGTTATTACAACGTAATACTTGCAGGAACTGACAAAAGAACAGAAATTTCCCCCTGAAATAAATGATTCTAAGTTATATTTCTGTGATTCTTTTTGTTGTTATTGTTTCTTTTATTGTTGTTGCTATTGTTTGGTTTGGTTTGTGAGAGGATTACCATTGATTTGTGTTTTGCTTTGTATTTCTTTGTACTATTTCTCAGATCTATCACCACTGCTTTCAGTGTGCCTGGCTACAGCTGCTCTTGTTTCCACTTCCAATATTATTTCTCAGTTTTTGTCTTGGAAAATAAATAACCAAATTATTAAATTTGAGATTAAAATGTATATAAATAAGGTATGAGTGCAGGATTGAACTATCTCATGCACAAAGGACATGAATTGAGGGTTTCTAATAGATGACTAGAGATTCTGTTTGTTAATGTTTAGATTTTCAATGGAATTTCAGAAAATTATATTATTAAAGCTATTTACTATAACATTAATGAAACAGCAAGCACAAGAAAACAAAGATTTGTAAAAATAGAGTAATCAAAATGAAGATATAAGAAGATAATTTTTTTGCCTAGCTTGTCTTACTATTCTGCAGCTAAAATACTGTGGGTACTATATCAGATGTGTTTACGTCTATAAGGTTGAAGATTTATTCTGCAAGGTATTAGGTATCATTATCATTTAGAAATCATTTTCCCTTTGTTGAACATAAACCGTGAAAATATCCCTTGAAAGTTTCTGAAACTATCTATTTCTTATTTTAGTGGTTTTTCATGGGAAGTTTTATTGGCAAACGGAAGCAGTTTATTCCCTCATGTGCATAAAACAATTTCTTTCGAACAAGAAATTTTCCAATATGAAGTAGAACATAAAAACAGTTATCTCATAACATTTTGAAAACATATTTATATATCAAAATATATGGTAATTAATGCCAAATATAACTATTTTGATTTGTAAATACATAAAAATATGAGTCAATGGAATCACTATTGAAAATGTCCTTAATAGTATTCTAACAAAGCAGAAGAGAGTCAATGATTTCTAAGATGGCTAAATTTGAAGTCTGTCTGATTCCAATTTCTTACAACCAAAGTACAAATTTACAAAAGAATTTAATTAGAAAGCAAACTGTGAAAAAATTTCTGTACCGTGTATTAAGTCCTCATTACTAATTTAGACTCCTACTACAAGCAGACCTTTTTTCATTGCACTTTGCTTTATTGTGCTTCATAGATCTTGCGCACTTTACAAATTGAAGGTTTGTGGCAACCCTATGTCCAGCAAATCTATCAGTATCATTTTTCTAATAACCTTTGTTCACCTCATGTGTCTGTGTCACATTTTGGTAATTCTCACAATATTTTGAACTTTTTCATTATTAATATATTTCTTATGGGGATCTGTGATCAGTGATCTTTGATGCTACTATTATAATTGTTTTGGGATGCCACAAACTGCACCCACATAATATGGCAAACAATAAATTCTGTGTGTTCTGACCACTTCACCAACTGGCCATTCTCCCATCTCCCTCACTTTCCACAAGCCTTCCTATTCTCTAAGACACAACAGTATTGAAATTAGGCCAATAAATAACCCTAGAATGGCCTCTAAGTGTTTGAGTAAAAGGAAGAGTTGCATGTCTCTCACTTAAAATCAAAAGCTAGACATAATTAAGCTTAATGAGGAAGGTATGTGAAGAGCTGAGACAGGCAAAAAGCTAAGGCTTTTGCACTAAAGACCCAAGTTGTGAATGTAAAGGAAAAGTTTTTGAGGGAAATTTAAAGAGCTGCTTTAGTGAATACTCAAACAATAAGAAAGTGAAACAGCCTTACTACTGATATGGAGAAAGTTTTATAATCTGGATAGAGGATCAAATAAGCCACAGCATTCCCTTAAGCTAAAGCCTAACCCAGAGCCAAGTCCTAGCTGTCTTTAATTCTATAATGGCTACAAGAGTGAGGAAGCTGTTGAAAAAATGTTTGAAGCTAGCAGAGGTTGGTTCATGAAGTTTAAGGAAAGAAGCTGTCTCCATAACATCAAAGTGCAAAATGATGCAGCAAGTGTTGCAAGTTATCGAGAAGATCTCGCTAAGATAATTCGTGAAGATGATTGCACTAAATGACAGATTTTCAATGTAGATGAACAGACTTCTATTGGAAGAAGATGCCATCTATGACTTTCATAGCTAAAGAGGAGAAGTCAATGCCTGGCTACAAAGCATCAAAGGACAAGCTAACTCTCTTGTTATAAGGGCTGATGAAGCTGGTAATTGAAGTTGAAGCCAATGCCTGTTACCATTTTGAAAATCCCAGGAGCCTTAACAATTATGCTTATCTGTTCTGCCTGTGCGCTATAAATGGAACAAGGAAGTCTGGATGACAGCACATCTGCTTACAACATGGTTTACTGAATATTTTCACCCCACTGTTGAGACCCACTGCCCAGATCAAAAAGGTTTCTTTCCAAGTGTTACCGCTTGGGTGACAATGCACCTGGTCACCCAAGAGCTCTGATGAAGATGTACAACAAAATTAATGTTTTCATGCCTGCTAACACAACATCCACTCTGCAGCCCATGGGTTGAGGGGTAATTTTGATTTCCATCTTATTATTTTAGAAATACATTTTATAAGGCTATAGCTGCCATAGATATTTATTCCTCTGATAGAACTGGGCTGAGTAAATTGAAAACTTTCTGAAAAGGATTCACCATTCTAGATGCCATTGATAACATTCATGATTCATGGAAAGAGGTCAAAATATCAACATTAACAAGAGTTTGGAAGAAGTTGATCCCAACCCTCATCCTCATAGAAGGCTTTGAGGGGTTCAAGACTTTAGTGGAGGAAATAACTACAGATATAATGGAAGTTGCAAGAAAACGAGAATTAAAAGTAGAGCCAGAAGATGTGACTGAATTGCTGCAGTCTCATGATAAAACTTTCATGAGTGAGGACCTGCTTCTTATGGATAAACAAAGAAAGTGGTTTCTTAAGGTGAAAAGTACTCCTGGCAAAGATGCTGTGAAGATTGCTGAAATGAAAATTTAAGATTTAGAATAGTACATAAACTTAGCTGATAAAGCAGCAATAGGGTTTGAGAGGCTTGACTCCAATTTTGAAAGAAGTTCTACTGTGAATAAAATATTATCAAACCACATTGCATGCTACAGAGAAATCATTTATGAAAGGAAGAGTCAGTCAATGCAACAAACTTCACTGTTGTCTTCTTTTAAGAAATTGCCACAGTGACCCCAGCCTTTAGCAACCACCACCCTGATCAGTGTAACCATCAAACTGAGGCAAGACCCTCCACCAGCAAAAAGATTATGACTTGCAGAAGGTTCAGATAATAGTTAGCATTTTTAGCAATAAAGTATATTTAACCAATTGTTTTTTAGACATAATGTTATTGCACACTTAATAGACTATGGTACATTGTAAACATAACTTTTATATGCACTGAGAAACAAAAAAAAAATTGTGTGACTTCCTTTATTGCATCATTTACTTTATTGCAGTGATTTGGAACCAAACCCACAATATCTCCAAGGTGTACCTGTTTACCTTTTGCCAGATATCTCTACAGTATATCTTTAACAAAATACATAAGGAAAATACAATTATCTCAAATAGAAACATGGTAAGGGATAATTAAAATAGCAGATAATCTTAAAGATAACTAGTATATATATAGAATGAGCAAGCAACAAAGTCCTACTGTGTAGCATAGGGAATTACATCCAATATCCTGTGGTAAATCATAATGCAAAAGAATATGAAAAAGAATGTGTATATATGTATAAATGAATCACTTTGCTGTACAGCAGGAACTAACACAACATTGTAACTCAACTATACTTTAATAAAATATTAACAAAAAAAAACAAACAAAAAGATGACTAGTTTAGCTTCTTGGAATTTTGGAGTATTGGGGAGTGAATTTTCCATTTGACTAGAACTTGAAAAAGTGAATTTTAGTCTGCTTTCTTTCAACATGCATGAGGTCCAGAAGCAATTATTCAAACTCAGTAAAGCCTATAATTTACATGCATATAAATAAGACTGCCTGATTATCAAACAGTGGCTTTACCACTTTACTCACTTATTTCAAAAATAAGTATGAAGACCTTACTGTATGTCAAGTGTAATTCTAGGGTTGCAGATATGTTCATGGACCAAACCTACATGAATCATCTAGTGATAAAATAGATTCTCAAACAAGCAGAGATGCTTAATGCCATGAGAGCACAGGTATCTGGGGAAGCCCTGCCCCAAATGAGGGAGGTTAGGAAAGGCATCCCAAAGAGATGAGACCTGAAGAAAGAGTAGGAGTTAACCCTACTTGTTTGTTGTTGGCTTTGGGAAAACTACTTAGATTAAGTAAACCTCAGCATTTTTATCTGAAAAATAATAGCACCAGCGTCATGAATTATTGTGAGAATTAAATTATATCATGCTTAAAAATCACTTAATATAATGCCCGACATATAGTAAACACAAAATATTTAGAAAGGCTGTACCTCAAACTCTGTTAGCAACTGTAATCATTTTAGTAATCATCACTATTTTAAATAACCACAAATTAACAGACACTATCTTCTGGAGACCTCACTGATGTCTTTAGAAAGATTGCTGTCAACACTAAAAAAATGATGAAAAGTAATAATATCTGATTGATTAGAAAGTGGCTGATAAATATGAAGTTGCCATTTTTCTATGTCCCAAATTATCAAATATTATCAATTTACATGGTTCAACCTAAATATTGACATCATTGTTATTCTCAATATGAACATTAAGTTTTATCAATATTTGCATGAACCTCGGGAAAGGGCTAATTAATACATACTAGACCATGTTAAATATTTTGCGAAAAAATTTTACTCCTGTGCTAAATTTTCTTCAGACTTTAGAGATCAGCATTACAATTCATTTCACTTCAAAATGTGACTAAAGTGATAAATCATTTGTGACAAGATAATGTTTAAAAAGAGCTTGCATTTTCCTTGTAAATATGGATTCGATTGGCAAAGTCACTTGCTTCAAAAGAAAATTAGAAACAACCAAAGCTTAGAGAAATTGCCTTACAATCTTCCTGTGATCAAGTAACTAAAGGAAATTGTTGCCCCTCGCTCTTCTGAGCCCAACAAGTTCACCTATTTTTGTGATTCGAGGTGTGAAAAAGGAAGTTCCACATAAAACTCTCCAAGATACAGATGAGAAGGAAATTCTTGGAGATACATATTTAGTTAATGATAAATTTGTTCCATGATATATGAACAATGGCACGTTTGCACAAATGCAAAAAGCAAGGGCTGTTTAGCCACAAAGACAAAAATCGCTAATGTGTATCACTTCAGTTGAATACTTAATTAGTTTCAACTCATCATCAGTCTAAAACTTAGGTAAATCTTTCCTGTTATAACTGAGTGAAACCTTTTGAGGTATATCTAATCTTCTGAGTAGTTGAAAATCATTTGAGAGAAAATATTGTGCTAAAAGATCTCAGGATTAGGTGTTAGTCCCTCTTGCTACTAGTTTAAGAAGTGCCACATTCACTTCAGTCATATCAACATGTATCCAGTGTAAAGTTGCAAATCTACTGCTTTATTTGGAGAAGGTGGCTTTATAGCAATCAGAACCATATTTAATTATGCAGCAGAATTTTCAGAGATGGGGAAGTTAGAGGTGATGTTAAAATCTAGCATGTGTTGCACTCCAATGTTCATAGCAGCACGATTAACAGTAACCAAGACATGGAAACAACCTAAATGTCTATTGACAGATGAATGGGTAAATAAGATGTGATATGAGAGAGAGAGAGAGAGAGAGAGAGAGAGAGAGAGAGAGAAGGGGAATAAAATAATGCCATTTGGAGCAAAATGGCTGGACCTAGAGATTATCACACTAAGTGAAGTAAGTCAAATGGAGAAAGACAAATATTGTAAGATATAACTTATATGTGGAATCTAAAAAATAGTACAAATGAACTTATTTACAAAACAGAAACAGACTCAAAGGCATAGGAAAAAAAAGTTACCAAAGGTGGGGAGGGGGGTGGTTGGGGATGGATGGATTGGGAGTTTGGGATTAGTAGATGCAAACTATTATATATAGGATGGATAAACAACAAGGTCCTACTGTAGAGCACAGGGAACTATATTCACTATCCTGTAATAAACCATAATGGGAAAGAATATATATATATATTATATATATATATATATTTGAATCACTTTGCTGTGCAGCAGAAATTAACACATTTTAAATCAACTATATTTCAATATTTTTTTTAAAAATCTAGTATGTGGAGCACTACCTGTGAAAAAAGGCAGAGTAAGAAAGTTCAAATTATACCACTCCATTAAACCAATGAAAAAAGGGCAAAAGGTGTCAGAATCAACTTATTTGGAAAGCTGGAAATTAACTAAAGACTTGTAGCAACAAAGGTAGCACTTATTCAAGGAAAACAGCTGATTTTCAGTAAGTGAACTTTGTGGCATTTTAACTTACCCCACTCTCATTTACATCACCTCAGCTCAGTGGCAGCCTTGATAATAACAGTCTGCATTCCCAATACTAGAAGGAAAAGAATAAATCTTATTCACAAAGAATTGCAATTATTTGTTTTGACCTGTCTGATGGCTCCCCAGAGGAACAGCCCATACATTTGTCTTTACTTTACCTAATTTGAAACTGACCTAATGCTAAAGTTGCTTCCTGGGAGACAGTTGTCAAAAACATTTGTAGGCTGACGTCTTGGTTACTGCTGCCTGAGGCAATGGGGGACAGTTGGGATTATCAAAGTCTATTGTAGACTAGCCAAGCAGCTTGAAAAGTAAGGCTAAAGAGTGAGATGCACGTGGGGGCTTTGAAAAGCTCCAATGTAATCTTGGGAATATAGACATCTGCACACAAGATTTGACCTGTGTGAATGTTCAGGAAAGACGTGAGAAGGTCCTGAACTCTAATTTCCTGCTGATCTTAAGGTTCTGTAGAAGCAGGAAGGGAAGGCTAAGGCAGAGTTGTAAGTGTCCTGGCTAAGTGTTGAGGGTAAGAAGGAATTTCCCAACAGAGAGCCAAACTGCAAAAATGAAGAGATTTTTTGCTTGTTTGCTTTAGTCTATAGCCATTTAAGCAAATTGCTGTAAAATCACAATGTAACAGAACAGAGACTTCAGAGGAGACTTTCACAGACACATACAACAAAGAATACAGAACTGATAACATTGGTTTAGAAAAGTCACCAAGCAAACAACAATTGAAACAAGCAACAATAAATCTGGGGAGAGTTGAGAATCTGATTTCCAGAGTTGCCACATTCTAATATTCAAAATGCCTGGTTTAAAAAAAAAAAATTAAAAGGCATGCAATGAAACAAGAATTATGGCTCCTACACAAGAGAAAGGAAATCATAGAAACTGTCTGAGGAAGCCCAGACATCACTAAAGGAAGACTTCAATCAGTTATTCTAAATCTGTTTAGCATGGTAAAGGAGAACATGTCTGAGGAACTAAAGGAAGTATGAGAGTGATGTCTTATCAAACACAGAACAACAATAAAGAGATAAAAATTATAAAAGAGAACTAAATAAATATGTGGGGGCTGAAAATAAACTGAAATGAAAAATTCCAGAAGGATGGAGCAGATTTGAGCAAATAGAAGAAAGAATTAATGAACTTTGAAATAAGTCAATTGAGATTAAATAATCTTTGGAACAGAAAGAAAAACAAACAAGAAGAAGTGAACAGAGCCTAGGAGACCTGCAGATCGCCATCAAGTGCAAAAACATGCATGTTGTGGGAATCTTAGAAGGAGAGGAGACAGAGAAAGAGGCAGAAGAAATATTTTGAGAAAAATAACTCAAAACTTGATGAAAAACATTTTTTATACACTTCTGAGAAGCTCAACAAGTTCCAAATAGGAAAAACTCAAAGAGACCCACACCAAGCACATTGAAATCAAACGTCAAAACCCAAGACAAAGAGAGAATCTTGACATCTGCAAAGAGTGACAGTTTTACTTCTTCTCCAATTTGGGTTCCTTCTATTTCTTTTTCTTCTCTGATTGCTGTGGCTAAAACTTCCAAGACTGTGTTGAATAATAGTGGTGAGAGTGAGCATCCTTGTCTTGTTCCTGTTCTTAGAGGGAATGCTTTCAGTTTGTCACCATTGAGAATGATGTTGGCTGTTGGTTTGTTGTTTATGGCTTTTATTATGTTGAGGCAGTTTCCTTATATGCCCACTTTCTGGAGTGTTTTTTTTCATAAATAGTTATTGAATTTTGTCAAAAGCTTTTTCTGCATCTATTGAGTTATCAGATGGTTTTTATCCTTCAGTTTGTTAATATGGTGTATCACATTGATTGATTTGCGTATATTGAAGAATCCTTGCATTTCATGGATAAACCCCACTTGATCATGGTGTATTATCTTTCTAATGTGCTGTTGGATTCTGTTTGCTAGTGTGAAATAAAAAAAAAAAAAAAAAAGAAATGGTACTGATGAACCCAGTGGCAGGGCAAGAATAAAGGAGAACTCGAGGTATGGGAGGGGGCGGGGGGTGAAGGGGAAACTGAGAAGAAGCGGGAGAGTAGTACAGACATATATATACTACCAACTGTAAAATAGTCAGTGGGAAGTTGTTGTATAACAAAGGGAGTCCAACTCGAGGATGGAAGATGCCTTAGAGGACTGGGGCAGGGAGGGTGGGGGGGAATCGAGGGGGGGCGTCAAGGAAGGGAGGGAATATGGGGATATGTGTATAAAAACAGTTGATTGAACCTGGTGTACCCCCCAAAAAAATAAAATAAAATAAAATAAAATAAAAAAAAAAAAAAAGATGCAGATGTAGAGAATGGTCTTGAGGACACCAGTGGGGGTGGGGGGTGGGAAGCTGGGACGAAATGAGAAAGTAGCATTAAGATATATATACTACCAAAAGTAAGATAGGTAGCTAGTTGGAAGATGCTATGTAACACAAGGAGATCAACTCGATGATTGCTGATGACCTAGAGTGGTGGGGTAGGGAGGGCGGGAGGGAGGCTCAAGAGGGAGGGGATATGGGGATATATGTACAAATACAACTGATTCACTTTGTTGTACAGCAGAAACTGGCACAACAGTGTAAAGCAATTTTACTCCTATAAAGATCTGAAAAACAAAACAAAAAGAGAATCTTGAAAGCAGCAAGAGAGTAGTGACTCAACACATACAAGGAATACCTAATAAGATTAACATCTGATTTCTCATCAAAAACTACAGAGGCCAAAAGGCAATGAGGTTACATATTTAAAGTGCTAAAAGAAAAAAAAGAAAAAAAAAAAAAAAAAAACTGCCAAACAAGAATTCTGTATCTGGCAAAACTAGCCTTCAACAATGAAAGAGAAATTAAGGCATTCCCAAATAAACAAAAATTATGAGAAGTCATTGCTGGCATATCCATCCTACAATAGATTCTAAAGGTAGTCCTTCAGGCTGAAATGAAGAACTCCAGAAAGTAACAACTCCACATGAAGAAATGAAGAACACTAAAAATGGTAACTATATAGATAAAAATAAAAGACAATATAAATGTATATTGTTTTTAACTCCTTTTTTCAATTTAGTTTAAAAGAGAGCCACATAAAGCAACAATTTAAAATTTTGCTTGAAAAAAATATATAAAAAAAAGAAAATTTTGCTTGATGGTCACACAATGTATAAAGGTATAATTTGCAACAATAACAGCATAAAAGTTGAAGGACAAGTTATATAGAAGCAAATTTTATTTCTATTGAAACTAATTTGGTATTAATCTGAACTTGATTGTTATATATCAAGATGTTAACTATAATCCCCAGAGCAACCAGGAAGAAAATAACAAAAAAATAGAGCAAAAGAGATGGCAAAGAAGTTTTTTTAAAAGTACAATAGAAAATATCTATATGACACAGAATAAGACAATAATGGAGAAACTGAGCAGAATTACAACTAACTGCTGAACAATCATCAACAGAAAGACACTGGAACTCACCAAAAAAGACACCCCACATCCAGAGACAAAGGAGAAGCCACAATGAGATGGTAGGAGGGGCGCAATCGTGTTAAAATCAAATCCCATAAATGCTGGGTGGGTGACTCACAAACTGGAGAACAGTTATACTGCAGAAGTCCACCCACTAAAGTGAGGGTTCTGAGCCCCACGTCAGGCTTCCCAACCTGGGAGTCCAGCAACGGGAGGAGGAATCCCCAGAGAATCAGACCCTGAAAGCCAGCGGGATTTGATTGCAGGACCTCCACAGGACTGGTGGAAACAGAGACTCCACTCTTGGAGGGCACACAAAAAAATGTACTCACCAGGACCCAGGGGGAAGGAGCAGTGACGATAAGGAGACTGAACCAGACCTACCTGCTGGTGCTGGAGGGTTGCCTGCCGAGGTGGGGGGCAGCTGTGGCTCACCGAGGAGGCAGGGGCACTGGCAGCAGGGGTTTTGGGAAGTGCTTATTGGTGTGAGCCCTCCCAGAGTCCGCCATTAGCCCCACCAAAGAGCCTGTGGGCTCCAGCGCTAGGTGGCCTCAGGCCAAACAACCAACAAGGTGCAAACACAGCCCTACCCATTAGCAGACAAGCAGATTAAAGTGTCACTGAGCTCCACCCACCAAATCGGATTAAAGCTTTACTGAGCTCTGCCCACCCAGCCCTACTCACCATCAGTCCCTCCCATGAGGAAGCACACAGGAGCCTCCTAGATAGCTTCCTCCACAAGAGGGCAGACAGAAGTATCAAGCAGTATCAGCAGTATTTCATCTTGCAGAACTGAAAACCACGGCCGCAGAAAGATAGAGAAAATGAAAAAGCAGAGGACTTTGTACCAGATGAAGGGACAGGATAAAGCCCCAGAAAAACAACTAAATGAAGAGGAGATAGGCACCCTTCCAGGAAAAGAATTCAGAATAATGATAGTGAAGATGACCCAGGACTGAAAAAAGACTGCATGCAAAGATCCAAAAGTTTACCAAAGACCTAGAAGAATTAAAGAGTAAACAAACAGAGATATGCAACACAATAACGGAAATGAAAAATACACTAGAAGGAACCAATAGCAGATTAAAGGAGGCAGAAGGGCGAATAAGTGACCTGGAAGACAGAATGGTGATCATCACTGATGCAGAAAAGAATAAAGAAAAAAGAATGAAAAGAACTGAAGACAGCCTAAGATACCTCTGGGACAATGTTAAATGCACCAACATTCGCTTTATAGGGGTCCCAGAAGGAGATGAGAGAGAGAAAGGACCTGAGAAAATATTGGAAGAGATTATAGTTGAAAACTTCCCTAACATGGGAAAGAAAACAGCTACCCAAGTCCGGGAAGTGCAGAGAGTCCCAGGCAGGATAAATCCAAGGAGAAACACACCAAGACATATAGTAGTCAAGCTGACAAAAATGAAAGACAGAGAAATGTTATTAAAAGCAACAAGGGAAAAATGACAAATAACATACAAGGGAACTCCCATAAGGTTAACAGCTGATTTCTCAGCAGAAACTCTGCAAGCCAGAAGGGAGTGGCATGATATATTTCAAGTGATGAAAGGGAAGAACCTACAACCAAGAATACTCTACCCAGCAAGGATCTCATTCAGATTCAATGGAGAAATCAAAAGCTTTACAGACAAGCAACAGCTAAGAGAATTCAGCACCACCAAACCAGCCCTACAACAAATGCTAAAGGAACTTCTCTAAGCGGGAAACATAAGAGAAGAGAAGGACCTACAAAAACAAAAACAAAACAATTAAGAAAATGGTGATAGGAACATACATATTGATAATTACCTTGAATGTAAATGGACTATATGCACCAACCAGAAGACACAGACTGGCTGAATGGATACAAAAACAAGACCCATATATATGCTCTCTACAAGAGACCCACTTCAGACCTAGGGACACATATAGACTGAAAGTGAGGGGATGGAAAAAGATATTCCATGCAAATGAAAATCAAGAGAAACTGAGGAACAAAAAAAAAAGACATAAAAGCCATTGAACACAAAATCTAGCATATGATCATGGGAGTGGATGTAAAAGTCATATGGAGAAAATGATTATTGGAAATGAAAGGTCAAGTAATGAACAGTTGGTGGGGGGGTTGTTAGAATTTTTATCCCTGTGGGTATTAAAGTGGCAGAAAGGATAAGAAATATTAGGGAGGAGATGAAGGTCCAGGAGCAAAAGTCTCCACTGGGCGAGGAAGAGACGACGTGACACCAACAGGGAGGGAGAGAAAATGTTCCGGTTCCAAAAGTTCAGGAGGACAAGCACCAAAGTTATGGTTGGCAACAGTGAAAGGAGGTAAGAAGACATACCCCTGATGCTGGCCTGTCAGATGAGAGAGAAAAGAAACAAGATGCTGAGAAGGCAACTGTGAAAACACAGTCTTTGGTCGAACAGGATGGGTCTCAGCTAAAATGAGTAGGTGATAGAAATAGTCACACACACACACATACATACACAACTGAACTAAGTCTATTTTCCTCCTCTTTTAGCACTATTCCTACAATGTTTCCTTTTCAATACACAGCAGTGTTAGGACTTGGGTTCTCTAGGTAGTAACTATCTAGTACCGCATAAGAAGAAACACAAAAACAATAAAATATCATGGACTCAATTCTTTAGCATAGTGTTCTAAGCAGCAAAACTAAAAAAAAAAAAAAGTTGCTCTTTTAAAACAGACAAAATATTCTCAAGCATATCTATATTAAGACACTAGCTATTGTAGTAAAAGCTATTGTAGTAAAAAATAAAACTATTTGGAAATAAGCAGATATTCCATGTTCAGAAGACAATCGTAGTTGAAAAAGGAAATCTGAAAAGCAGATTCCTGGTAGGCTGGTAGGCTGAGTAATCATGAAGAGAAAACTGCAGTTAAATAAGCAAAGGCATTTACTAAAGATGCTAATAATTACATACTACTATTCACTTTCAAAGAGCTAATCTGTTGAGCTTACAAGGCTAAAATTGTGCAAGAGAAAAGATAGGGATATTCAAATGAAAGGCCTCTGTTGCACTGCTGGAGTACTGATGCATTTCAGTGTTGTCTGCTTCAGTTCTTATTCCTGGCAGCTCACGCACATAAATAACATCAAATTAGAAAGGAGTTTTATTTTCTCAATGAATCATTCAATTCCAGAAAAATCCCCATATCCTAATGTATTCTATTCACATTTTGAAACAGCCAGCTTCTCATCTTCTGAATTTTATCACCTTAGTGCACAATTAAAATCGCAGGCTAAGCAAATGACATTTAGTGTATATGTAAACTTGGCTTAGTTTCTTGACTTCCCTGTAACTCAGTTTCCTCATATGTAACATGCAGAAAATAATACAGTTGGCCCTCCATATCAGCAAGTTCTACATCCATAGATATGGAAAGCCTGATGACCATTTTATATAAGGGACTTGAGCATCTGTGGATTTTGATATCTGCAGAGGTGCTGGAACCAACCCCCTCCCATACTGAGGGACAACAACCTATCCCATAATATTGTAGTAAAACTAAATTATGTAATATTGATACATATAAAATATTTTGCAAAGTGCTCAGACGTGTCAAGCATCAAGTGTTAGCTGATATTAATAGACAAATATTTTTATTTATTTTCCATTTTTATATTAAAAGTAATAAATGCACATAGCTAAAAAACACATTTTTAATACTCTTTACTACATCTAGACTAATTCCCCAAAAGCAACTCTCTAGGCCAATGATAAAATCTCAAGACTTAGTGAAGTTAACTTATATAATTGTGTCCGATAGAGAATATTAACAATTTTGGCCCATTGCAAAAGATAATCCTAAAGGATACAATTTATTGGCCTGTAGGACATTAAGCAATTTTTTGTTGAGTCAGAAATCTTATCCTAATATTTCTTAAATTGCCTAACAATATTTTATCTCAAATGCTCTTTGAACTGGTCATATCATCTTACTAGTTCCCTCTTTAATTAATGAGTTGAATAATATATTTGCCGTGACTTCAGTTTATTGTTGTATGAGAGACATCCTTTTTAAAAATTATACTTTAACACAAAATAATCCTAATTATTTAACTGTTTTCTTACAATGGCTACTCAATATATGTAAAAATTATTCTAGTGCTACTTCTCAACTTATTAGATTTAGCCTTATTAGATAAGGCTGAGGACAGATTTCTTTATCTCAGGACTTCTTGCTGTGATTGATGAGGATTCAACCTCTGTAGGCCAGTAGCTTTTAATACATTTCTGATGTTATAATATTTTAATTCCTTTCTGACTTACTCTTGCAACATTTAAGTAATAAAATAATTTTATTTTTGGTTTCTTCAGCTTAAAACAGTATCATTTGAACATTTTACAAGATAAGACTATTAATGCCATGCCTTATCTTTCAGATCTTTATTCCTTTCTACCTGTCTTCATATTTTCTCATTATCTTTAATGAAGAGTAGTTTGAGTAGGATGTGTATGAGGTGATTTTGTGTGTGTGTGGTTTAATGCCTTTCATTATTGGGGGAGAAATTCTCAGCTATGATCTCCTCATATATTTTCTTCTGCCCCATCATCTTTCTTGGACTCCAATACTAAAGAGAGTTTGGTATTGTCTCATATCTCATGAAGGCTCTTTTTTTTAAATGTGTTTTCTCTTTGTGTTTTCATTTCAACAATTTCTGTCAACCTGTCTTCAAGTTCATTGATTATTTTCCTCTGCTATATTGAATTTATTAATAAATATATATTGCTAGAATTCTTCCTTTCTGATATTTCCTGTTTTGATGTTTTTATAATTCCTATTTGCCTCTTTTTATATTTTCCATTTCTCTGCTGAAATTCTCTGTTTATGAATTTGCTTATCCTTTTCCACTAGATATTTAACATATCATTCAGTTATTTTAAATTCCCTAGAGTTCACACATGTGGGTCATTTCTGTGTCTAGTTTTGTTGACTGTTTATTTCTTGAAAATTTGTTGTTGTTTTTTGCCTCATGCTTTTTGAGTGTGTCAATTTTTTTTAATTGAACGCAGTTTTTAGTTCATTGTGTTAAGGAGAGTAGATGCTGAGTTAAGTGATATTTATGCATGGGTATGTCTTCTGTCTTCTTGTGTGGGATATCTACTATCGATACTTCTAAAATATGAGCTTATCAATACCTACTATCATATTTACAAGTAAAACAATTTGTGGAATCATTTGTTTCAGACTTAGAACTATTTTGCTTCTCTAGAAATATCACTCATGCTGCTATTATCCTCTTTTCTTTTTTTAGCCTGCATTGAATTGCTAGAACCCATTAAATATTTTCTTGTTACTTTGTATAAATTTAAATCAATTTTTATTTCCACATGAAAATAAGTCATCAACAATATGCTCTTGATGAATATTTCCAGACACCACACATGAAGTGTTCACCAAGTATAATTCAACTCCAGTGTAACCTCATCTTATCCAAAAATGAATAGTTCTAAGAAGGTTAAATAAATGAAGTCAATTTGGCAGTGTTCCTTTTTGGAGTCAGTAAGTCATGAAAAATCTTAATCTAATATTTCTTTTCAAATTATTCTATTGCCAAAACTCTTGAAAAGAATACAAATCATTTACATAAGATTTAAGACATCTATGTTAAAAAGGAAAAAAATCAAAGATAGAGATTTTGAATGATTTAGAAATTGACTGGAACATGGGACAATTTGATTTAATTTGGTAATCATTGACAACCTAAAATTATGTAAATAGAAACTACAAAAATATCTCAAACTCTTGTGATTTTCATTCCATGGCACTAAAAAATTAGAAAATAAGAATTAAATTGGATAGGCTTTCTAGAAAAATTATCTGTTTAAATATAAACTAAAAACAGTATGGTTGCCAGATAAAATATAGTCTACCCAGCTGACTTTCAGATAAACAACATATATATAAAAATGCCCCCCAAATTACAAAGACCATACATTTTATATGACAAAAAAAAAATATTAATTGAGTGGGAATGAAGCCATATAATTTAAAAGGGAATATATACAGAAGAATTATAGTAAGAGAGATTTGAGTTCCGTCCTTTATCTAAATACAAACACTTGGGCACATCCTTCAACTTCTCTGAAGCTCCATTTTCTCATCTGTAAAATAAGGCTAATAATATGTTCCAAATACTGTTGTGAGAATTAAGGAAGACTTGGACATCAGTCTTATAATGAATGCTATAACTGAACTCATGTGAGAGAAAACATGGAGAAATTTTTATTGATATTTATTCCTTCCTGCTTTATTATCTCTATATTGAGACTATATCTGTCATACTCAAGGACTCTCAATGAATGGAATTGGACAAGGCCACATATTATAGGACTTCTGTTTCACTTATATGTTAAATGAAGCTCTGTGCCTTGTATTGTGCTTGATACATAATTAATGCTCAATAACAGACAGTACTATTATATATTTAACTTAAGATGGGTGTGTTTGCAGGAGAGAGAGAGAGACTGACTTAACCTTCAACTCCTCCTCACTAAAATATTGATGCAAACCCTAAGTCAAGGGGATGCAAAATGGTACAGCCATTCTGAAAAGCAGTTTGGAAGTATCTCAAAAACTTAAATATACACTTACCAAATGAAAATCAGAAAATATCCTAAACTGAATGATTATGCAAATTAAACATTTCAAATGTAAAGTTGTATTTATGGAGAATTTATAACATTAAATGCTTATTCAGGAAAAGTAGGAAGGCCTAATATCAAAGATTAATAAACTTAGAAAATTGAAAGCAGACGAAACCCAAAGTAAATAGAAATAAAGTATAATAAAAAAGAACAACAATCAATGAGATAGAAAACAAACAAACAAAAATAATCAAAATCCAAAGCTTATTATTGGAAAAGATCAATATAATTGATATATCTATATCTAAACTTGGAGATAGATACAGATGGAGATAGAGATGAGGTGAGGGAGGAGAGAGAGTCAACATCAGGCATGAAAACAGGAAATTTGAGTCTGGTCCTATCAATATTTAAAAAGGTATTAAGGCAATTTTATCGATAAATTATGCCAGTAAGTTTCATGAAATGGGCAAATTCCTTGAAAGATATAAATGATTAAAACTGGCACAGGAAGAAATAGAATATCAGAATACTCATCTATCTTTATTCAATTTTTTAATTAAGAGCTTTAAAACAAAGAGAACTATAGGTCCAGTCACTTCACTTGTGAATTCTTTCAAACATTTAGGAAAGAAATAACACCAAGCCTCTAAAATCTCTTTCATAATAGAGATAAGGGAATACTTCCCAAATAATTTTATGAGGAATCATTACCCTGATATCAAGACTGGTCAAGGACATGATAAAAGAAAGCTATGGACTTCATAAACATTATACTAAAAATTTAAAGAGAGAGAGATTCATGAACATAAATAGGAACACACCTGGCAAAACATCACCAAATTAAATCTAGCAATATATAGGAAAGAATACATCATTACAAACTGGGGTTAATTGGCAAGTAAAAGAAATAATAACATGCATATTATAAAAACAGAAGTAAAATTATTGATTTTCATAGGAAATGATTATGTACATAAATACTCTAAAGAATATACAACAAAAAAGCTGCTGATACTAAACAAGTGAATTTATCAAGAAAACAGAATCCAAGTTCAGTGTACACAACCAGAATTATTTTTTATATACTGAAAACAAACAATTGGAAAGGAAAATTAAAAACTGGTATTTTATAATAGCATCAAAAATACCTAAAATACTTAGAGATAAACTTAATAAAAATTGTGCAAACTTCCACACAAACTATAAAACATTGTTGGAAGTTATTAAAGACCTAAATAAATGAAGCAATGGACTATGTTTATGAACTTAAAAAGTCAATATTATTAAGTTGTCAATTTTCCTCAATTTGGTCTATAGATTCCAATCTCAAGCAAAATCCCAGCAAGTATTGCAAAAATTTACAAGCTAAATTTAATATTCATGTGAAAGTACAAAAAAACCTAAATACCCAAACAACTTTGAAAAATAACAAAACTGGAAGATTTATAATTGCCCAATCAATCTATAGAAGTCAAGACAGTGTGGTACTAACATACAGATAAATATATAGGTCAGTGAGACAGAATTGATAATAAAAATAAACACACATGGGGCTTCCTAGGTGGCACAGTGGTTGGGAATCTGCCTGCCAATGCAGGGGACACAGGTTCAATCCCTGCTCCAGGAAGATCCCACATGCTGCGGAGCTACTAAACCTGTGCACCACAACTATTGAGCCTGTGCTCTAGAGCCTATGAGCCACAACTATTGAGCCCATGTGCTGCAGCTACTGAAGCCCATGCACCTAGAGCCCGTGCTCCACAACAAGGGAAGCCACGGCAATGAGGAGCCTGCACACCACAACAAAGAGTAGCCCCCACTCACCACAACTAAAGGAAAGCCCGTGCACAGCAAAAAAAAAAAAGACCCAACACAGCCAATAAAATAAATAAATAAAGTAATTAATTAAAAAAAATAAACACACATGTGCATACACACAGTTTATTTTCAACAAAAATTAAATTAATTTAAAGAGAGAGAGGATAATCTTCTCAATAAATGGTGCTGGAAAATCTATAATCTATCCAAATGTAAAAAAGTGAACGGCAACACTTACCTCTCACCATGCACAAAATCTAGCATGGACTCAATCATACACCTAATCCTAAAGCTAAAACTATAACCAAGTAAGAAAATCTTTGTGATGTTTGGGGAGGCAGAGATTTCTTAGATAAGACACCAAAAGTTCTAACAATAAAATAACAAAATTCATAAATTGAACTTTTTGAAAATTAAAATATTCTGTTCTTCAAAATAATAGAGCAAACCCTAAACTTGGAGAAAACATTTGGTATCCAGAGTATAAGAACTACAAAAATTATTAATAAGACCAACAAAAAGAAAAGAAAAGAAAAAAATGAACAACACATTTCAACAGATATTTCACAGACAAAAAGATATAAATGTTAAATATGTATGTGAAAAGATTCTCCATATTATTAGGCATCAGGAAAATGTAAATTAAAACTATAATGATATACCACTACACACGTATCAAAAAGGGTAAAATTTAAAAGACCAACAAGTGTTGACGAGGATGTGGAAATATAAGAACTTTCATGATTTGCTAGTGGAATATAAATGGTATTACCATTTCGGAAAACCATTGCTGAGAGTTTAGGTAAACTACCCCATGATACTGCTGCCTTGGCATCCATTTTGTGTGACCAAGCAGCCTACAGGGGCTTTGAACTGACCCTAGCCCCGCCCCCAAGCTCAAGTCCTAGATAACAGCCCACGGAAATACAAGTTCCTGACATGACTCCCCCAGTGGCCTGCACTAAACAGTGTCCTCCCACCTCCCAGGGACTTTCCCTTGTACACCCTTAAATAAGACCCCCCGGAAAGCTTACCAAAACCCCACTCTTTTTTGTCTGAATAGATCGATCTGGTCTTAGCCCCGGAATGTGCCCCAGACACTGTCACTCTCCCTGCCTAGATCCTGCTTTGACTTCCCTACATGGCCCCTGTACTTGTTCCAGGACTTGTGAGTAATGAAGTCCTCTATTGCAATTCCCTTGTGCTCTTTTGTTCAACAGGCTTATTATCTGACTCCCTGTTAACCTAACAAAGTCACAACAACTTTGTATAAGATTTTTATTTAATAATGTTAAATATTATGATACATCTCCAGGCTAGGACTATATAGCCTTCCTAGGAATTACTCTAAACAAATGAAGGCATATGTCCACACAAAGACTTGTCCTCAAATGTTCAAGGCAACTTTATGTATAATAGCCCCAAACTGGGAACTTCCCAAATGTCCATCAAGACATGAATGAATGCATGCTTTCAGTAGACAGAATATGGAGCTGCCTTGATCTGTCCAAAATGCAGCCTCATCAAGAAACAGCAAACTTATTGACTGAATCTGAGGGAACAACATTTTCACCACTTGCAAATAAGACTGTGAGCAACAAAGTGGCACTTATACATCCAAATACAAACAACAGCTTGAGGCTCATTATTTTATCTCAAATATAAGTCCCCATGGGAATTTCTGATGTGTAGACCAAATTATGGCAATAACCAAAAAAGAGGAAAATGCCATGAACTATGATCAATATGGGCTTATATGAAGGTAGCGATGCCTATGGCTAGAAAAATCCATGGATATCCAGGAATAGTAAAAGAAAGCGGCCCAATCTAATATACATCTTTGTGAAGATTTGACGATCATCAATCTGACCATATAAATTGACACCTGCTTCTGTTAATTCTCAAGCATCTTTATTCAATGTAAGGGTCCAAAAATATAACATGATATCACAGAAAGACCCAAAAAGAGTGTTTTGAATCTCCTTAAGGGATCATAAAAAAGTAGTTTACTCTTTTGAACTCTGCATATGATTAATTGTCTCCGCAGGAAATACTTGTATAATTTTCACTTACTCAAAACAGTTATTACATATCATACATTTTCTAAAACTACCTATTTTACAAATTGATTTTCACAAAAAGGAGAGTAATTACTGGGGAATTGCCATGTTCTCAGAAATGGCAGATAAAAGAAGGGAATCCAAGTCGATTGAATTATTCTTGTTTCTCTGAGCTACAGTCAGACTTAGAGTCTCAGTCTATTAACCTGAGTCATGATAAACTAGTTCATCTAATATCAATCTATTAAATAACTTCTCCCCTAAAATAAAGTTGCCAGGCATAAGCCTGGCTGATGTCTCCAATGGGGAAATGAAATGCTGATTCAGAAGTAGCTGGTAGAAAGTGTAAACACAGTCAGGCAACACTGGCAGTCCCTTTGCCCTCATAGTCAATGATGAATGAAGGAGGGAACTAAAAATAACTGAACCACAGATGGTCGGAAGCACAGCAATAGCACCTGATTTTCTGCAACACTTTTTGTGGATGCTAACTGTATATGGCAGAATGAGAAAACTCATGCAACTTAAAAAATGAGGCAGCGTTCAGAAAAATCTAGATATTAAAGAGCATCATAATAAGCATGGATGACTTGCCCCTAGCTACCGGCTAAGATTTTTAATTCCAGGAGCTTAGGAAACCCAGCCAAAGGATGTAGCCTTTCTTCAGTGTCTGTGACAGGATTGTGCAGCTGCTCCAAGCATAGCACACATCACATGACCAATGTGTAGAATCCCATCTTGGCAACATACCACGGTGTGAAATGTTACAACTTTGACATAGCAGCCAAGAAAAATATGAAATGAAATGATATGTATAAAAACAAGCTTGTGCAAGCATGAGAACAGTTTTTGAAAAAATTAGACTCTTGCTCCATAAACTACTCAGGCCAAAAAACAGTCAAACCATTTGAAGTCGGTTCCATTGTGACCGAAATTTCAATGACGGTCCTTCTCACTAAATTATCTACCTGTTGCTTCCTCTCTCTTGCACTTTTCTGCTTTTATTTGGCCAGAGATATAGACACTATATTGTCAGGATGATCTTGTTCTTTAGGGGGAAAAAGAGAAGGATCTTAATGGCATTTTTCTCTCCATGATTAAAAACAAATCTTGTTAATTCAAATAAAGATTGAAATATATGCAGAACATAGAAAAATGGTACAAATCAACCAGTTTTCAAGGCAGAAATAGAGACACAGATGTAGAGAACAAACATATGGACACCAAGTGGGGAAAATGGCGGGGGGAGAGGGTTGGGGTGGGATGAATTGGGAGATTGGGATTGCCATATATACATTACTAATAAGAAAAAAATATCAAATTGTACACTTTAAATATATGCAGTTTATTGTATGTCAATTGTATCTCAATAAAAGTTCTTAAAGAAAAAACAGAAACATAAAAAAAAGAAAGACATGCAGCTATTGCTTGAGGGCCTATTACTAGTTAGGTAAGTGCTGGATGTTATGAACAGGGTTGTGCAGTTGCGCATGTTGGTACCCAACCAAAGTGCAAATGCGGGCTGAAATCCTCCCCCAGGATGAAGAGCCTCCTTCTTCTAATTTGCCTGTCAACTGGTGGTGCCTGTTTGCAATTTGTCTGCTGAAGGTAATCTTGGCAGTGGCACAGTGGGAAGAAGGACCTCGGTCCTTGTTTTCTTTGAAGAAAGAATTCAGCAAAGAGACCAAGATTGTAAAATAAAGGCAGCATTTATTAGAAGCAAAGTACATGTGGAAGAGCACATGGGCAAACTAGGAGTGAGTTGAGCACAATAGGGGCAGCTTAAGTTGCTTATATGGGGGCAGTTTTCCAGGTTGTATCTGGCCAGTCACCTAAGGACCTCTTCTGTGCATGCAGCGGGCTGGGAAATCCCCTTGACCACAAGAATGAGAAAGTTATGGGCACTTTGGCTTTCACCTAGTAAGGGCCCTGTGCTCCTGCTGGTATCCTGAAGTGTCAGCAGGAGACCAGTTGCAGCTGCTTAGCTTGGGGCCTATCTATCTCCTACATCAAATGTGTCTTTCATTAAGTCACACAAACATAGTGGTATGCAAGCAAAGATCCCAAATATGAAAAGAAACTAATCAACTATAAAAACAACAACAACAACAAAAATTTTGACAGGTTTATAAGGGTCAGGGAAATAAAAAAGGGAACTGAAAGTGGAGGGTACAGTTTTTACAAAAGGTCCAGAAAGCTGGACCTTGAAGGAAGAGCAGGATTGGGTGTCTGGAGAGAAGTTTGTAGGTAGATAGCATAGGGCACTGGAGTTGGATGGGACCCCAACCAGCATATCCCCAAGACCTAAATCATTCAATCAAATTTGCATGAGATTACAGTTGCGCTCAGCAACTGAGAAGATACATGTTCCTGTTCCTGTACCTTTATTGCTACAGGAAACACTAAAATTTTTAAGAAAAAAATATCCCAAAAAAGAGGAAGAATTTTTGTTTGTTTAACTGAAAATATATTTCTGCTCTGAATTTTGCCTCACAAGAGTATAACAATTCAGGGTTTTATAAAAACAAAAACCGTCAAAGAAAAGAATGAGTTGATTGGAAAAAAAAAAAGATTAAGTAAGAGTATCACAAAAGATGGAAAGAGAGATAGAAGACGTAGGCTGGGAAGATTTGCAATGCACCAATGTGAATGATTTTTTTTCTTCAGCTCTTTATTGGAGTATAATTGTTTTACAATGTTGTGCCAGTTTCCACAATACAATGAAGGGAATCAGCTGTATTTATACATCTATCCCCATATCCCCTCCCTCTTGAGCCTCCCTCCAGTTCTTCCTATCCCACCCCTCTAGGTCATCACCAAGCATTGAGTTGATCTCCCTGTGCTATGCAGCAACTTCCCACTAGCCATTTATTTTACATTTGGTAGTGTATATATGTTAATACTACTCTCTTACTTCAATGTGAATGATTTTTAATGTGAGGAAATCATGGGGAAAAGGCATCTTTTTTTTTCTTTACATAGATGTAGCAGTTTAGAATAGCTTTTAAATAACAAATCTCACAACAATGACAAGGATTGCTACATTTCTTCTATTTTAATACTCAAAGCCATGTTGATCACATCAGTTAAGTTCATCCATATAAGAGGCACCTTATTCATTGTCTTACATGCCTCTCTCCTTTTAATGACTGTTACCCACTCCCTTTCTTCCAGTGTCTTCATTTTCTGCTTGCCCTTCACTGTATTTCTCCCTCTCTAATGTCCTGATTCACTTCCTAACAACCAACACTGTTAAAATCCAACCTTTATTATACTTTATTATATATATGTCTTTATTATACTCAAGTATGTGTAGAAATAATGTCAACTATATCTGTGCTCACTGGATTTCTTTCTTACAAACGTACACATCCAAAGTCCTAAAGTGTAACCAGATTGGAACAGATCTAAAGGAAGAAACTAGGATGAAAAGGATCATATAAATGAACCCTCTTGAGGAATAGAAGTGTTCCTCCAGGGCCAGGCATACACTGCTGCTTTCCCTACTTATGTCATCACTCTCCCATGACATTCTGCTTGGCAGGCTTTCCTACCAGTCATTCTCTAACTTGGTGTTATCCCCTCAGCAAAGCCTGACCTGACTTCTCACTCTGGGGGCTCTTGCAATAGTCTATTTAACTAACTGTTAAAGCATTTACCATGATTCCTTGGTGGAAGAGGGTCATGTCTACCCCCCTCATCTATGATGAAAACATGGTAGAAACAGGAAGAGGAAGGAAGGAAGGAAGGAAGGAAGGAAGGAAGGAAGGAAGGAAGGGAGAGAGGGAGAGATTAAGAGGAAAGGAGAAAGAAAAACAAGAGGAAGGGAAAATGAAAAAGGAAGGAAAAAATGAAAAATGTTTAATTCTGAAGAAAAGAAGCTATTAAAAATATAATATCTTTATTGAAACATTTGCAGAACTGTCACACAAAAAAGAAGCCTCATTCTACATGGTTTAGAGAGCAAAAGAGTGACCAATAAGATTCAGAGAGACAGTTTCTGACTCACACCATAAGAACTAACTTTATGAAATTGTAGTTATCTGAAATAGGATAAAGTACTATGTTTTTTGTCTCTAGGAATACCATATAAAGTCTGGAAAATTATCTTCAAGAGATATTTGTGTGAGATTTATATAGTAGATAATGGTTGGACCAGATTAACATTGAAGATACTTTCAAGCTTGGATTATATTCTTTTGTTGAGCTTCAACATCTTCAAGGCAGGCAGTACATTGATTAAGGCTATATATTTTTTTCTCTCTTTTTTTTAAGTCATTGAGCCCTGCACAGAGGGTAATTTTTTCAACAAATATTTATTTTACAAATCTGCATTGGTCTTCTGGAAGAATGAAAAACATTTCATGAAATCCTTATGGTAAGTTATCACATTACACAGATTGACATCTGAAAACAGTTTTAAAAAGTACAAGGCAATGAGACATATTTTTTAGCCTACTGTACATGAGAGAAAAACAATTTCAAAATATATAAACCATATTTCACAGAAAAGTGTTTGTGATGCATAAACAAAAGCTATGGGTAGACTACATACAAATAATTACAATAATTTCTAAATGTAGTCATTACACATTTATATCCTGTGTTTAGCTTGTTACATGTGGATCTATCTAGATTGTTTTGCACTGATCAAAAGTTCTGTGACTTTTTTGCCAATATTTGGAAATTGGCAAAACTTAAAGTGAATTTTTCCATTATTTATTAAGCTCATATGAAATTCAAGGATTATTTATGAGCATGGTTTGATTCACTTAGAAGTTTCCTAGTGATGGATTTGTTTATAAAAGCAAGTTAATGCCTAGAAAATGTACTCAATTAAACAAACTTTTCATATGAACTTTTCCATCAAAAGGAGCACTAATTCTGAACTTATCATAAGGACTTGGATTCCAATCCCTGTTTGGCCAGGTTTCCTTAGAAGATTAGCAGCTTCCTGAGCACCCGCTCCATGGCAGGGATTTTACACATGTACCAAGGAAGCCCCAGCTGAATTCATTCCCTAAGAAATTTCTTCAATTGAGAGAAGACTAATTAGGAACTGGACTGGGCTTGATGTAGCCCCATGTGAACTAGACATCCAATGTCCCACAGATGGTCTTACTTAAGACTAAAGAACTTAGAGTTTAGGAAAAGAATCTGACGTTCAATTACTGTGGGAACTGGCCACTGCATTGTTGATGCCATGGGTTCAAACTGGAGTCTCGCTCCTAAAAAATGATAACAAAAATCCAGTATTTTCTATAGACCTTGAAACTATGCTTTTCATCCTAAGAGTGCCAAAGAGTTCAAAATCATGAACATACATTATTAAAAATACCCAAAAAATATGAATCTATGAATAACTGCTCATTTCTGCAAGCTTCTGAACACAAAGGAGGCTCAAATGTACAACCCTTAATTGTCATGTAGAAATAGAGGTTGTGCATAATTTGATGAATAAATGCAAACAAATGTTGAGTAGCTTTAAAAAAGACATTTTTTTTACAAGAAAATGTTATGTTAAATTGATGATTCAAATTTCAACAGAAGCCATCTTTAACATTTTTGTTCTAATATTGGGGGGGCTAATTCAATCAAATACTGTGGTCCAGAAGAGCTTTGACCATTTTTCTCCCCCTGAAAAAAATTCTTAAACACATTAGTGATATTTTATTTAACTGTGGAACACACGTCAGCTGCAGTTCTCTGATTGTTCCACTCCACTCTGTATCAAACTCTAAGCATGCAAAGGGCATAGCTCTAAAAAGGAAGGTTTGTGAAAGGAGTCACTAGGCATAGTAGTCATCACTAAATATTCAGAAAGCTGAGTAGACTGAGATGAGGGCCAGCAGGTTGAAGATTTTTAAAAAATATGATTTTGAATATGATTTTATGAGTTTGAATCTTTCAGTTCCAAGGATTATTTTTTGTTTCCTTAACCACTAAGTTACTAGCCCCCACATCCCTTTTTTATTCCCTCTTTCTCTCAGGATATTCTTTTTCAAATGCTATGGGATTCTTCTGGAATCATAACCTTTATAATATTTTTAAATTTATTTATTTAATGTATTTATTTTGGCTGTGTTGGGCCTTCGTTGCTGTGCTTGGGCTTTTTCTAGTTGCAGCAAGCTGGGGCTACTCTTCGTTGCAGTGCATGGGCTTCTCATTGTGGTGGTTTCTCTTGCTGCAGAGCATGGGCTCTAGGCGCAAGGGCTTCAGTAGTTGCAGCACGTGGGCTCAATAGTTGTGGCACATGGGCCTAGTTGCTCCATGGCATGTGGGATCTTCCAGGACCAGGGAAGATTCTTAACCACTGCACCACCAGGGAAGTCCCCACAACCTTTATAAAATGAGTCACATTTTAGAATCAGATCTTATTCAGTGACCTTGGGGTCAGAACCATTCTTTTATTCCTCATGGAACATAATGTCATGGATCATGTTTTAGAACAAAACAGGAAGGTAAGCAAAAACCCTTTCCTAATTTCAAGTTATGTACAACATAATAAGCAAAGATCTGGAAAGCAAGTTATGTACAACATAACAGGCAAAGATCTGGAAAGTTGACTTAGCTGTTTTTCAGTCTACAAAATGTTTCAATGGCATGGCCATCCTTCCGCTGTATGGATATCTCTCCTAATTTTCTGAGGAGCAGGGTTGATGACAGGGGATGGAATCCAGGAAGCAGTATATAAGCCATTGCTACTATCATCTTCCTTCAAGGAAGCCTGGCATTCTAGGAATAATAATAATAATCTGAGCCAAGATTCGAATCTTTCCTTGTTTTACTTCCTTCCCCATAAACATCTCATCTTTGTGTGTGTTACCCTGGCTCTACATACTTTGCTCCTCCTTTCCTTATCTCCACTAGAAGGTAAGCTTCTTGAAGACATAATGGTATCTTTTTCTTCCTCTGAGGGTCCCTCAAGTTGCCATCACCATGCTTTGTACATAAGTACTTAGTGAATTCATCTTGAATTATAAAGTTTGCATTCACTACTGCCAAAAGGGTAAAACAAAACTTTCTGAAGGCTATTAGATTTTAATGAGATTCCTATCAAAAAGTAAAGTGTTTGTAGTCAATTGCCTATAATGTCATGTGCACAGTAAGCCCATTCACTGTTGTGTTGAATTTTCCCCTAGTCAGATAATGCAGTGTTAAAACAAACGAGCAAGAGAGAGAGGCACTTTGAGTACATTAATTAAAAATTACTCCTTGGAAAATCTATAAGGTAAAATCTATTTCTGCGTATGTGGCAGATACTATAGGTTGCCAAGCAAAAGCTATTCCCTTCCTCCTGTTTCACTGGCCATCACCCTCCCTCCATTATAATTTGAAAAACACCTCTATTCAAGTTACCAGCTTCACTTGCTGGTAGATGAGACATAAAAGGATTCCGCAGAGAGTCTCTTTCTAATGAAAAGAGCAAGACCCATGAGGACATTTCTCTCACTCAGTGTCCCCTTCCTTTGTCTTTCTGCTGGTCCTGCAGCAGCAGGCAGCTTGCACCCACGTGAAAACATGCAGAGGACAAAAGGCAGCACCAGAGCCTGTGGAAGAGTCAGGACTGAAGGAGGCTGGCCTCCCAAAGCTGGACTTCTGAAGTGAGACGATGTAAAACCCTATTGTTTAAGAGACATTTATCTGAGTGTTCTGTCCCTCAAGTGAGGTGCTCTGCTAAAAATTTTATATACATCACTTCATTTTATTCTTTTTTTAAATTTTTACTTTATATTGTAGTATAGTTGATTTGCAGTGTTCTGTTAGTTTTAGGTGTACAACAAAGTGATTCAGTTATACATATACCTATTATACCTATATCTATTCTTTTTCAGTTTCTTTTCCCATATAGGTTATTACAGAGTATTGAATATAGTTCCCTGTGCTGTATAGTAGGTCCTTGTTGATTACCTATTTTATATATAGTAGTGTGTGTATATTAATCCTAAACCCCTAACTTATCCCTCCTCCACCACCTTTCCCCTTTAGCAACCATAAGTTAGTTTTCTAAGTCTGTGAGTCTGTTTCTGCTTTGTAAATAAGTTCATTTGTATCATTTTTTGATGCCACATATAAGTGATAGATGTGGCACAGATATACAATGGAATATTACTCAGCCATAAAAAAAGAATGTAATAATGTCATTTGCAGCAACATGGATGGATCTAGAGATTATCATACTAAGTGAAATACATCAGAGAAAGACAAATATCATATTTTCATAACAGCGCTATGTGGAGATGTCTGCAGTCTGTTTCAGTGAATAAGGAAATCAGAGCTCAGGAGATGAAGTTCCACCCCAAGGCCATCCTACATGGCAAGCTTGGGGTTCAAAGCCACAACTACCTGAGACCAGACAGTTTACACTTTAATGATACTTTAAAACTTAATGATTGGCTCAATTCTCACTGTTTCTCCATTTCAAAAGGAAGCATGCACAAGCAACTAGTTCAATGCAATTTGGCTTTACTTTAAAGAGATGGTAGAAGACAGCAATATTGAGCAAAGTTCTTCAAGGATGCTTGATAAATCAGGATTCGTCATGATGAAGAGGTTTTTGATTTCACACCCTATGACTTTGGCAGGTAACATAATCCCCCAAGAGACTCAAGTCTGGGACTAGGCATCTATAGTATTCAATAAGGGCATCTGCATAAGAGGCACTCAGTAAATATCCGTGTATGAATGAATGAGTGAATGAATGCTGACTATGGGGATAAGTGAGAACATACACACATGAGGATCAGGTCAAATTAGTTCTCTGAGTAGCCCCAGGAGGCCCAAGTAGCATGGAGTATGTCAGCCATTTATTGAATAAAAGAAGGGAGAGAAGGAGAGAGAGGGAAGGAGGGAAGAAAGAAGGAATCTGAAAGAAGTCGCTATCGTAATTGAATGGCAGCCACATCGAAAATTGAAGCAGTGGTCCGGGTTCCTCCCATCATGCTCATTGATTTTTAGGGTCTCAGTTATCACATAGGCAGTATTTCAATCCTACTGTCTCTTCCAGTGGCTTTCCTGATCTTGGCTTCTGATCTCCATGGTCTCCAATGGCTGGAGACATGGCCCTGCATCCGGACATCTTTGATGCCATTCGGCTCCATGTGAGTTTCCACAGATGGCTGCTATTTGGTCATGGACCTGCCTGCTCAGGCTTACATGAATTTTCTGATTCTTAGATCTCTAACATAACTTCAGTACAATATGCTCCTGCCCTTTTAACCTTTTTCCTTAGATTTCTTTCTCCTGAGAGTTGCTTCTGGACCTGTGTCCCAACATATTTCTAGGTATTCTATCCCATTCCCATTTGCTATGGTGTGAACATGTGTCCTCCCAGAATTCACATATTGGAATCCTAATGTACAGTGTATTGGTGTTGGAAGGTGGGGGTCTTTGGGAGATGATTAGGTCATGAGGGTGGAGCCCTCATGTATGGAAATAGTGCTTTTATAAAAGAGATCCCACTATATACACTACTATATATAAAATAGATCACCAACAAGCACCTACTGTGTAGCACAGAGAACTATACTCAATAACTTGTAATAACCTATAATAAAAAAGGGCCTTAAAAAATATATATATACATACACACACACACACACTCTGCTGTATACCTGAAACTAACACAAAATTGTAAATCAACTAGATTTCAATAAAAATTTTAAAAAAGAGAGAGATCTTGCTGAGTTCCCTAGCCCTTTCCACCACATAAGGATACAATGAGAAGTCTGCACCCTAGAAAAGGGCCCTTATCTAACCATGCTGGCACCCTGACCTTAGACTTGCAGCCTCCAGAGCTGTAGGCAGTAAATTCTTGCCATTTGTAAGCCACTCAGTCTGTGGTATTTTGTTATAGCAGCCCAAATTGATTAAGACACTATTTATTCTCATTCAAGGTTTTGCTTGAACTTAGGCGTTCTTAGTTAAAGCACACTAACACAGTGGTTCTCAGGGTGTAGTCCCAGAATCAGCAGAATAAGCATCACCTGGAAACTGGTTAGAAATGTACATTCTGAAGCTCTACCCAGACCCCCCAGACCTACCAAATCATAGGAATGGGGCCCACAAATCTGCATTTTAACAAATCATCCAACAGATTCTCATGAGTTCTAAAGCTTGAGAACCACTACATATGTGATACTAACAGATATTTATTTTGAAAGAAACACATTTATCATTATCTTTTAGGTTCATAAAATATTAGAAATACTTTTGCTAAATCACAGCAAAGGGGAAATGATACACTGAGTTACTGGACTTAGTTTGGACTTGAAAGCAAAGCCTGAGACAAGAATCAAAACACAGGTAGTTTCTCTGAGAAGTGATACCAGGAAGTAGGATTTAAGAAACACTGAGGTCACTGTCATTAGCAGCAGAAATTAAGCTTTGCCTGGGCCTCTCAGATGAGTACAGAAAAAAAAAAACTACCATAAACAAAACAAAAAGACAACTGATGGACTGGGGTAAAGCAAATAATGCAACCAAAGAGGGCTTAATTTCCAAAATCTACAAGCAGCTCATACAACTCAATAACAAAAGAACAAACAACCCAATCAAAAAACGGGCAGAAGACCTAAATAGATACTTCTCCAAAAAAGACATACAGATGGCCAACAGGCACATGGAAAGATGCTCAGCATCACTAATTATTAGAGAAATGCAAAGCAAAACTACAATGAAGTACCACTTCACATCAATCAGAATTAAAAAGTCATTAAAAGCCATCATTAAAATGTCTACAAATAACAAATGTTAGAAAGAGTGTAGAGAAAAGGAAATCTTCCTGCACTGTTGGTATGAATGTAAACTGGTGCAGCCACTGTGAAGAACAGTATGGTGGGTCCTTGAAAAACTAAAAATAGAGCTACTACACGATCCAGCAACCCCACTCCTGGACATATATCCAGACAAAACCATAATTCAAAAAGATACATGCACCCCTATGTTCACAGCAGCACTATTCACAATAGGCAAGACATAGAAGCAACCTAAATGTCCATCAGCAGGTAGAATCTAAAATGTGATACAAATGAACTTATATAAAAAATAGAAACAGACTCACAGACATAGAGAAGAGACTTGTGGTTACCAAGAGGGAGGCGGAGTAGGGGAGGGATGGGTTGGGAGTTTGGGATTAGCAGATGCAAACTATTATGTATATGTATAACTGAATCACTTTGCTGTACATCAGAGACTAGCACAACATTGTAAATCAACTATACTTCAACAAAATAATTTTTTTAAAAAAGAAAAAAAAAACAGAATATTTCAACCACAGTCTAAGAGTGTGGAACACACACCCACTGATTCCTGTCCCCCAGTCTTTTAGGGTTTGCCCAAGGACTACCAATGCCCCTGCACTATGGCTGTATCTGTGTGGAACTGAGGTTGGCAGCTTTGGTTGGAGAAATTCCTGAGGCAGAAAGGTGGAATGAAGCATGGGATGCCTCTGAGGCAGGACCTTTCCTGTGCACAGACATGCCCATTACAGCTAGGACTCTGATTCCATGTGGACTGAGAAGTTGGAACAAAATGGGTCATCAAATACTTCTGCTACCATTCCAGTCATAAAATTACCGTGAAGTGTTTTTAGGGTTTCAAAAGGGCAGACCTTAGTAATAGGAGAGAAAAGATTGGTAAGTTGCTTTTCTTTTTTGTTTGTTTGTTTTTAACTCACAGTAGTTTCATTTTTTACTTTAGTTATATTTGAAGTGGCTAATGAGAGGTACAATTTATGAACAATTACTATTTTCTACATGAGCCATGTTTTATAACCAACCACAGATATCTGATAACATGTTTCAAAAAACCTCAGCATCCTGACAAACTCAGACAGGACTCAAGGTCTGAGAACATGGCTTTGATAATTGTGGACAGTCACAAAATGACTAATAAGTCTGATAATTAAAGGGTTTATTCACTATGCCAAAAATTTAGTGTATTTACCACTACTATATATAAAAGAGATAAACAACAAGGACCTACTGTATAGCACAAGGAACTATATTCAAACTCTTGTAATAACCTATAATGGAAAAGAATCTGAAAAGGAATACATATATATGAATATATATGAGTCACTTTGTTGTATACCTGAAACTAACACAACTTTGTAAATCAACTATATTCAAAAACACTTTAGTGTATTTACAAATACAGAGTAGAGACTTAATGCACTGAATCAAAAGGAAAAAAAGTTGGCTCAAGTAATTTAAATTATGTTTTCCCATTTATAAAGGAAGAGTCATATTTCTGATTCTTATTTTCCTTTCTCAAAGAGAAAGCTTATAGTATATTATTTTCAAAGTAGGCATTTCTCTTCTCTATGATTTAAAAAAATAGGATTTAGTGACCACAGTAATCATGTCCAATCATGTGGTCAGTGAAATCAGTTCTGCCTCTTCACCTCCACACTCTGCACGATAAATACCAGAGCCTGCTGGTTGTCTTGCAGTGTTATCTTCCCTTCCTACACAGAGAAAGAACCCCAATTTTCAGCCAGTCAGCATAAAGCCTAATAATTCCAGCTTCCCTTGCAGCTAGGTGTGGCCATGTGATTAAATCTGGCCAATGAGATACAAGGGGAAATGTCACATGGCAGATTTTGGCAGCCTTTCTTAAAATCCAGCTCGGACATGCCCTTTGTTCCCCATTTCTTCTTCCCCTCCGCCTTCCTGCTGACCAACACTGCTGTGATGCTTTAGCAACCATTTGATCCTTTAGAAGATCTGGGGCAGGGATCAGCAAACTACAGCCCTGGAGATAAATTATGCCAGCTGCCTATTTTTATACAGACAACAAGCAAAGGAAGGATTTTACAGTTTTAGATGTTGAAAAAACTGAAAGAATAGTATTTCATGACACAGGAAAATCATTTGAAATTCAAATGTTAGTGTCCATTAAAAAAAATGTATTGGAATACAACCACATTCATTAGTTCACTTATTGTTTATGGCTGCTTTCACACTACAGTGGCAGCACTGAGTGGTTCCAACAGAGACCTATGACCCACAAAGTCTAAATATTTGGTATCTAGCCCTTTAGAGAAAAAGTTGTTGACTTCTACTCTTGGCAATGGAGGCCATGCTAAGAAGAGTGATAAGACAGAAAATAGAAGGAGCCTAGGTCCTTCAGGACTTCATGGAGTGAAACTGCTATGCGCTCCAGGATCAAGTGCCTCCAGACCTTCACGTGATAGTGAAACAAACTATCTTTTAATCTTTTTAAGCCCCTGTCCCATAATGTAGTACGCTGAATATTGGCCCCAATTTCTCACCCCTCCCTGCTATGTGTCTTTATAGCTCCTCCCACAAAAGGCAGAGTATAGTTCCCCAACCCTTACCTTTGGCCTTCGCCAATGGGACATTAGCAGCAGAGGCTTGACATGTATTTGTGCAATCAAGCTTGTCCTATTGTGCTTGTCATTGTCATGAGAAGATATTGGCCTATTAGCCTGCAGGTCCCTAAAGAATGAGAGATAAAAGGATTCGAAGTTCACCTTCAAATCCGCAGTTGAAGCAGAACCACCGCAGCTGACCCACAGACCTTCAATCTTAGTTGGAACCACCCCAGCTGAACTACGAGCATGATAAATGCTTGACTGCTGCATATCATTGAGTTTGGGGGCCATAACTGAGAAGAGAGCAAATTCTAAGCTTTCTGAAGAGGTATCATGCTATGGAAACTAGCAGACCTAGGTAATCATCATCATCATCATCATCATAATGATGATGATGATGAAGTCCAGCTCTGTCACATAACATTTGCATAATCATAGATAAGCTATCAGCCTGAGTCTTAGTTTCCTCATCTGAAGTATAACATTCTATCTACAGCATGGTGCTCATGCACAATTTAATTACAGACCCCTGGAAGTCTTACTCCAGAGTCTTTCATCTTAATTTCTAACATTAAGCTTCTTCAACCTCTTTTCTTACATTCCTTGTATTTTTTGTAGCCTAATTAATATTTACTTTCAGAATAAAATCATCCTTCTATATCTGGTAAGTAAAAGCATAACCGAATGTTGACTCTGAAAGCAGAGTCAATTCCCACTTTTTTAACTGTGGACTTGGTAGCACCCAGGTATACTCTCAAACCAGTGGTGTCCTGGTAACTCACCTCCCCACCCCCCAACATTTATAGCAGTTGTAGATTTCCATGGTGTAAATATCACAAGGGCTGATTTCCAGCTACCAAACTAAGGGTCCCTGACCATGGCTTGGGAAAAATGTACCTAAAGGGCTGTCAGGAGTCAGTTGGTATATCACTGCCTTCAAGCCCACCATGTAAAGAGACTATTCACATGCAGAAAGAGTCAAAGGATGAGTGCAAACAGCTCAACATCTATTCAGATGCCAGAGGCAGGCATTAGCCTGACTGATTACAAATTTTTGGGTACAAATGCCTCAAAACCTAGACAATTAATATCACTGTAATGCACTGCAAAAGTGTTAATACAGTAGAAATGGTGGGTCCAGCAATGAGCCAAGGGATAGTGTAGGTTACTGAAAAAGGTATTCGAAGTCAGATTTTTTCAAACGTGCTGACTCTACACATTTACACACACACACACACACACACGTACACACACACACACATTAAAAATATATACTGGAATGAATAAGGTGTTTTCTTTTTTTGTTTGTTTTAAGTTTTTGGCCGCACCTTGAGGCATGTGGGATCCTAGTTACCTGACCAGGGATGGAATCCACACCCCCTGCATAGGAAGCATGGAGTCTTAACCACTGGACCACCAGGGAAGTCCCAATAAGATGTTTTCAAGTTTTCAAGTTCTGCTTCTCTGTGACTCAAAATTAGAGTAATTAGACTCTGTGTTTGAGGATTATGTGCAAACCAATTATTCAGGAATCTTCAAAATTAATTCTGCTCATGTAGCCTTTATCGTAACCCTGTGAAACAATATTATCTTCTCTATAACAAAACAAACTCTTAAGTGACAAAATTCTATTGATGTCTGCATTCCACGTTATCCTTAATTAACCCAATATAATAAGCCAAATGTCTGCTTTGAATTTCAAGCTGCTTTTTTCTTTGTAGATTCTATATTTTTCATGAACAAAGGTGCCCTGCTTGAAAATATTAATCTCCAAAGCAGTATTAGTTACTAAGCTACCAGCTCTATTTCCATGGTTTTAAAAATTACCTCAGACAGAGATTTGGAATGAAGATTTCCAAAATCTGGGACCAATCAAGAAATCATTCCCTAAAAATCTTGTTAGCTCCATTAAGTGTTTCCATCTAAAAAAACGAGTTTTACTTTAGAACAATTCCAAACCCTCTGAATTAATTTTCCATTTTCCCTTTTCACTGTTCCAGAATTTCTTTTCTTATATGCCTCTGTTTTTTCCAGCATGGCAGATGTTTAAAAATTTTAATGAGGAAATTCAAGTTCTTAAGTTAATTCAGAAGGTTAGGATTATACCAATCTCTTCTGGCCAGCAAATTATCAATTTAAATCACCAAGCAACCAGAATCCATATTACTATAAAAAATCATCAAAATACACCAAAGACTGTCTAAACATTTCATAATTTTTTTGGAATTTGCTGTTGCCAGTTTTCATAATCTATATAAATGTATGGGATTTTGCCAGTGAACACAACCTTAAGTGGTCTGCTGTCCAAATCTTATCAAAACCCATGTGAAGGAGAGTGATATTTATGGCATATAATTTGAAGCAGAGGAAGGCACACATTCCTCTAAAGCAAGGCCTTCACCATTGTGTTCTAGAATTCTGTGGTTGGGTTTTAAGCACAAGGGCAGGCCAAGGTGGCAGATTTCAGAGTCTCTCACTCCCACATAAATCAAGGGATTTGGGTTTTATATATTGACGTTCTGCCAAAGATTTCACTTGAAAATAGAGGAAGGATTCTGATACTTAAAAACTAAGAAAACCAGTGCTGTCATGATGTTAGATTTTATACTTAAATCAATCCCAAGCATCAGAAATCTATACCGCGTTGATTCCAGGATAGAATAATCTTGATTACTGTTATTAAGGAGTAAACCAAGGAATTATGCTGTGAAGCCTCTAATACAATTGCTGTGACTAGTTACTGAGGTCCCTGTTCACTGCACGTGTCATTGCAACACTTGTCATATGTCAGGCAGCAACACTTGAAAAAATTGTTTTAGAATTAAGTCATAAGCCAAGCTTTACCCTGTGATATTGGAGAAAGTACATCTAACCATATATATCTTTTTACTTCTACCTCGTGGAAACTTGGAACCAGATGCGTGTCTCAGAGATAACCAGTTTACATAAATAACTGTGACTTAAGGTTCTAGCTTCTATTTTGATCTTCATATATTAACTTATATTTTCACTAAGCTACATGGTTTATTTTATTTTTTTACAATTTTATCATATGTTATGTTATTTAAGATATAGCTTGATTATATGTAACAGAGATCTGAAATAGCTAGATAGAAATGTCTCTCTATCTCTCGTGAAAGTCTCTGCTCCATGAGAATATCCGGAGACTCAGATTCCCTCTATCTTGCTTCTCCTTCAGACCTAGAGTGTGGTCCCCATTTGTGTGGTCCATGATGGTGCACCCACCATGTCCACATCCCACCCATGCAGCAAGATGAAGGAAGAGCTGGGAGAGCAGCTCAGCCCATCTCCTTAAGGACACTACCCGGAAGTTGTATATGTCAGTTCCACATATATCACATTGGCCATACCTAGTCACACGTACAATTTTTTATAACTGTGTCTTCATCTGTGGGTTCCATTGATATAAAAAGAAAGCAGAAAATAGATATTGGGAGAAGAAAAGAAACATCCATTTTCTTAATAGTATAGCCTAAATCATTGATTCTCCAACACTAGAATGCACCAGATTCACCAGGAGTGTGCTGATTTGAAACCCAAACTCCTGAGCAATCAACACTGGCTTTCTAAACTAGGATCTCAGGGAAAGAGGCCTGGTAATCTGTATATTTAACAATCATTCCAGATAATGTTGATCATCAGATATATTTGAGATACTGTAAATTATCTTTCATGTGTTCAATAAGATACCCATGCTGAACTAGGTAATTCAGGTATCATTATCCCCTTAAATCAGTTGGAGGATAAAAAATAACATGCCAAGTAATATCACCCCCAGGCTTATCTGCAACAACCGGCACACACCCTTCAAAGGGCTTCTTCTCTAAAATCAATCTCTTTTTTCTTTTATTTCCTCCTAAATTAGGCTTTTTCATGACTGTCCTACTTTAGTCCATCCACCCCTTTTTTCCTAAAAGCAGCCCCAATGTAACTTCAATATCACACTTGACAGTACGTGGTGTCCTGAGGAAATTAACAAATAATTGCATTGCAATATGACAATTGCCCTTTTGGAGGCAAGTGCAAATTGCCTAAGATGATGGATAAAGTGGTGTCATCACGGAAGTCGCAAAATGAGTCTCCATGTGAAGTCTGGTTGGAGTAACTGGAGAGAAAAAGAAAAAATATAAAAGGTCGGGCTATGTGGACAGCAGTCATAGAAGGGTTTTTGCAGCTCACGAGGCTACATCAAAACCCTGCTCACAAACCTATGGGGAAGTAGTATACATGCCCCTCTTAATTCCTCCTAATATCATCTTCCTGCTATTGTCGGGATGGCTCACAGACTGACATCTCTCTAGAAAGCCTCCGCATCAGCTCCTCACGGTGCCTACCCGGTCAGCAGAATGGATCATATTTCCTGTCTGAGTACTTAAGCCAGACCATTCAGAGAGTCAAAGGAAAAGTTCTCACTGGCTCTCAGAAGGCTCCCAGATCCTGTGGGTGATACCCAAGCAGACTTCATGGCCAGAATAAACTGTGCTTCCTCCCTGTGCCCCGTTAGCCAATTCCTGATTTGCTCCAAAAAGTTTGTACTTAATCACATTGATTATGTGTTTAAAACTCCACAGTATTATAAAGTAAGTTTATTTCCATTTGAAAATTATGTCTTATTTCTGATTGTACAAAGAAATCATGGGAAACCTGAATAGTATTACAGAATTACATTTAATGTCATGTTTCTAGGCTCACACATATTCCAGAAAGATGAACTTATCCTTCTATCATCAAACTAAAAACCATGCACTCTCAAAACCACACTGACTAGGAGGTTAACAGTACATAGGCTGGTAAGGGGTTAGAGCCGTGTCACTAAAAAAGTGATATAAAGAAAAAAGATTCCCACTATAGGTCTCCTAGTAGACGTTGGCATAAAAAGGAGTCATGAGGGAGGAACATTTTCTGAGAAATAGAGCCTTTGTAACCAATATAGACAGAAATGGTAAAGAGGATTTGGAAGTTGATGCCTAGGGATGTACATTCAAAATGCTGTCCCTGGAATTAAGAAATAATAATTTTTGATTTGAATCGTTGCTTTATGTACAATTGTAACAATGAAGAAGGTGATATTCTATATATAAGTATATATGTAAGATGATATTTATATATAACTGAAATTAGTTTGTGATACACAATTTAAAAACACACAGGTCTTTGTAGCAATTAAATTTCATCTCAGTTTCCACTGTGAATTTGATATACAATATACTCACTAGAGCTAAAATAATTCAAAAATATTTTACCATTATTATTTCTGCAATAAAATACAATGATTTTTAAATATTAGAAATAAGAAGTTAAAAACATCATGCTTTTAAGATGATAGAATTATTTAACAAAAAATTTCAGACAATCAGGATAAAAATTATTAGACTTAGAAAGTTGACTAAGTGACTGGATACCAGAAAATAAACAAAAATAAAGAATTTTCCCATCACTATTTAAAAAATTGAATATAAAACACTAATTTAAATATGAAGAAAATACAAAACAATTCTATAAAATGCCTGGGAACAAAAATATATATTAATTTTAAGGAATCTGTAAAAAGTCTAATACTTTACTGAGAGATGTAAAAAAGATTTGAATAAGTATTGAACCAAGTTATGTTCACAATTGGAATGCTCAATGTTGTAAAAGTATTTATTCTCTATGTATTGGTTTTATTATATAAATTATATATATTATGATATATTATAATAGATATTATATATATCATATATATAATTCCAGTAAAAGTCAAAATGGAACTTGTTGGCATATACTGAGTTGATTCTGAAGTTTCTTAGAAAAAAAAGACAATATAAAGAAAAAACTGGTGATGGAAATGAGCAGGGAAATGTTAATCAGCACTTTAAGATTTTAAAATATAGTATAATATCAAAATATCATATATTATGGTCAATAATATACAATGAAGTAAAGGAGATGCTGAAAATATAATTAAATATGAGAGCACATATCCTTAGAAATCAATAAGACTATTCAATAAGCTTGTTATAATATAGAAAACTGGTGCCAGATAACTGGTTGTAATGTAGAAAAATATAGTCTTCATGTCACTTTTTATTTTAGCCTTCCCATGTGTTGTGTTTTTTTTTCCTCCAGTTTTATTGAGATATAATTGATATGCAGCACTGTATAAGTTTAAGCTGTACAGCATAATGATTTGACTTACATACGTCATGAAATGATTATCCCCATAAGTTCAGTGAACATCCATCTCTCATATAGATACAAACAGAAAAAAAAATTTTTTTCTTGTGATGAGAAATAGTAGGCTTTACTCTCCTAACAACTTTCATATATAACACATAGCAGTGTTATTATATTTATCATGTTGTACATTACATCCCTAGTACTTATTGATCTTATAATTGGAAGTTTGTAGCTTTTGACTGCCATCATCCAATTTCCCCACCTCAACCCCTGCTCTAATAAGCACAAATCTCATTTCTTTTTCTATGAGATTTTTTGTATGTTTGTTTTTAAAGTATAATTGACCGACAGCACTATGTTTGTTCCTGTTATACAAGTGATTTGATATTTCTGTACATTTCAAAATGATCACCGTGATAAGTCTAGTTATGATATGTCACCTTAGAAACATTATTACATAGTTATTGACTATAGTCCCCACACTGTTTATTTCATACTCATAATTCATTTATTTTGCAACTGGAACTGTGTATATCTTAATCTCTCGCACCTATTTCTTTCCTCCCCCCCAACACCCTCCCCTCTGGCAACCACCTGTTCGTTCTCTGTATCTATGACTCTGTGTTTCGTTATCTTAGTTCATTTATTATGTTTTTATATTGCATAATAAGTGAAATCATACAATATTTGTCGTTCTCTGTCCAACTATTTTACTTAGTATAATACTCTCTAGATTTGTCCATATTGGCACAAATGGCAAGTTTCCACATTCTTTTTTTATGGTTGACTGGTATATATGTGTATATATATATACACACACACACACACAGTGATACCACTTCTTTATTCATTTATCTATTGATGGGCACTTGAGTTGCTTCCACATCTGGACTATTGTAAATAATGCCGCTGTGAACATTGGGATGCATGTATCTTTTTAAATTAGTGTTTTCATTTTCTTCTGATAGATACCAAGGAGTGGAATTACTGGATCATACAGTAGTTATATTTCTAACTTTTTGAGGAATCTCCATACTGTTTTCCATCATGGCTGTACCACTTTGTATTCCCAACAATAGTGCACGAGTTCCCTTTTCTCCATATCTTCACCAACATTTGTTATTTGTGATCATTTTGATGACAGCCATTTTGGCAGGTATGTCATTGTAGTTTTAATTTGCATTTCTTTGATGATTAGCAATGTTGAGCATCTTTTCGTATGTCTGTTGGTCATTTGTATGTCTTCTTTGGAAAAATGTCTATTCAGATCCCCTGCCCATTTTTTATTTGGTTGTTCTTTTGACAGTGAGTTGTATAAGTTCTTAGTATACTTTGGATATTAACCCCTTATCAGACATATCATTTGCAAATAAATTATCCCATTCAGTAGGTGGCCTTCTCTTTTTGTTGGTAGTTTCCTTCACTGTGCAAAGCTTTTCAGTTCGATGCAGCCCCATTTATTTTTGCTTTTGTTTCCCTTGCCTGAGGAGACATACCCAAAATATATATATATATTACTAAGACCGATGTCAAAGGTCATACTGCTTATGTTTCTTTCCAGAAGTTTTATGGTTTCAGGTTTTACATTTAAGTCTTTAATGCAGCTTGAATTTATTTGGGTACATAGAGTGAGAGAGCAGTCCAGGGTAATTCTTTTGTATGCAGCTGTCAAGTTTTCTTAACACCATTTATTGAAGAGGCTATCTTTTCCCCATTGTATATTCTTGCCTCCATTGTCATAGATTAATTGACCATATATGTCTGTGTTCATTTCTGGGTTCTCTATTCTGTTCCATTGATTGATGTGTCTGTTTTTTGTGCCAGTACCATACTGTTTTGATTATTGTAGTTTTGTAGTATAGTTTGAAATCAGGAAGTGTGATACCTCCAGCTTTGTTCTTGTTTCTCAAGACTGTTTTGGCTATTTGGGGTCTTTTGTGGTTCCATACAAATTTTAGAATTATTTTTTCTAGTTCTGTGAAAAATGCCATCAATATTTTGAAAGAGATTGCATTGAATCTGTAGATTTCCTTGGGTACTATGATCATGTTAACAACATTAATTCTTCTAATCCAAGAACAGGGTATATCTTTCTATCTGTTTGTGTCATCTTCAATTTCTTTCAACAGTGTCTTATAGTTTTCTGAGTCCAGGTCCTTTATTTTCTTAGGTGGATCTATCCATAGGTATTTTATTGTATCCCTTCAGCCATTCCAGGTCTTTTGATTAGAGCATTTAAACATTAAAAGGAAGATGACAAGCTGAGGACAAAGATTCATAAAATATATAGCCAGGAGGTGGGAGGCTGATATTCCTGACACATGCACATTGTTTAGAAAAATTAAAATACCCTGAAAGAAAATCCCCAACTGTAATAAAAAAAGAAGAAAAAAAGAAATATTGATGGCCATCAGGTAAGTGATCTGTTGAGGGCCTGAATAGAACAAAAGGCCAAGGTAAGAGGAATTTGTCCTTTTTTTCCTGCCTCAATGATTTCTCACTCATTTCTCTGGCCCTTGCATTGGAATTTATATCATTTACTCCCCTGGTTCTCAGGCCTTTGGATTTGAACTGAATCACACAATCAGACTGCCAGCTTTCGTGGTGTTTCTGTTTCTCTGGAGAACCTTGGCTAATACACCTATAAAGCAATCTAAGCACTGGAGGAAAATCATGGATTCCTGTGCTCCTAATTTAACCAAGAAAGTTAAAAAATGGTTATTAAACAAAAGCAAGTAATCCATCTATTCAGCATCACTCAAATAAATATCTAAATAGGTGGCTGGAATTTCCACTTGAAGATTGTTGGTCTGGTATTACATAGGCACAGGCTGATCTGTAAGTTCAGCACATGTCCAATTTACCAGGTGACTAGATCCATATATGAAACAAAACAATCCGAACAGCTAACACTTCCTTCATCACCCTGTTGTGCCTGAAGAGATTACATAAATCATTTCACCAAAATCAAAGTGGCAGCCCTTCTCAGCGGGCCTCTGTTGCCACTGGGGGAGCCAAGGGAGGTTCTGACTAGTTACTAACTGAGCAACAAAATGGAAAATGAAAAACTGAATCGCTGGATACAAGAAAGAATGTGACAGTTACACACAGCATGGACTCAAGTGGAAAGTTTACATGTCATCAATTCTGGAGCTGTTGGAGACATGCCGTTTATGCTATAGCTGCACATAGTTTCTTCTGTATTAGCTGAAGTTTATGTCAAAGAGTGAGAAATTCTCTAAATTTTACCTTCTGTATAATTCCATTTCCCGGGTCCTCATTCAGGAGATTTGTTTTTTACCCACCTTCTGCCAAGACCTTCTCATCCATCTGCTTTTCTCACTCTATCACATCTCTAATCTAGGGGTATCCAAAGTGAGGTCCACATAGCCCAGGGACGTTGAAGTCAATCTCATAGAGCAGCAGTCCCCAACCTTTTTGAAACCAGGACGGTTTCGTGGAAGACAATTTTTCCATGGATGGAAGGGTGGGGAATTGTTCAGGTGGTAATGTGCGCGATGGGAGCAGCAGATGAAGCTTTGCTTGCTCGCCCACTACTCACCTCCTGCTATGCGGCCCAGTTCCTAACAGGCAGCTGGGGACCCCTGTCCTAGAATATCAGAATAAATACAAAAACTTCTCTTTACATTTATTTTACCCCCAAAATTTAATGAAAATAAAATAAAAAATGATACATACTTCATATATAATAGGAAGATAATATTATCACTTTTCTCATAGAAAAAAAGCTGTGAGAATTGATTAATAAAGAACAGTGCCTGGGAGAAAAAATAAGTTCTAGACAAAGATTAGCTATAATTACTAATAGGTAAGTCAATACCAACACCCCACCACCACCTTTGCCAATTGTTCCCTCTGATGTGGTAATTCTCCTTTGGGTCAAGATGACATTCTCAAGCAGATAAGTTGACAGTGACAGTCTCTTCAGTATATTGTTTAACAAAGTTGTTAAAGTAGGGTTTTGATGATATTCAGTTTTAATCAAACTGGTCATCACTAAATAGTGATAAAAAGATTTCCATACCAAAAATAAATAAAATGAAACTGTCAACTGAAGAGAGCACTAAACAGTCAAGCTAAAGCCCAGAGAAGAAAATTGGAGCAATGATGTATTTAAGCAGCCATGTTCTGAGGTAGAAACAAGATGAACTAAACAAATTTAATGTGGTTATATAATTTCCCCCAGATAGTAATATCAGCAACAATAAAAATTCTTATCCACACATATAAAAACTCAGAATACATTTTGCTCACTTGTTAAGAATTTTTACAAATAGTATCAGTGGGTTTAGAGCTGATTTATTAAAAATTTCAAATCTTACAGTTTCCAATTAGCTTGTAACAACTGTCCCAAATAAGGAGAAATGGAAATTTCCTAGCCAAATTTTAATACAAAACTTTTCTTAATTGGGGGACAGGATTTAAAAATGAATAGATACCATGAAAATTAAATAAATATTACAACAATTATGACAGCAATAGAATGAAGACATCAACACAAACTACGACCAGAACTTAATACAGCTCTATGACAAAGTGAAAACTACAGAGTTGTTGAGTTTCTTTTAAAGAAATATATTCAATTACGTTGTTAATATAAACACACATAAATTATATATTATAGCAAAACTATATGACTATTTTAATTTTATATTAAGAAGCAAAAGTATTTTACTGTTAATACTAAAATTTAAAAGAATTAAAAGTGGAATCTTTATTTCACTTTTCTCTTTTGTATAATTTTGTAATATACAGAATTTTAGTACTATAATATAGTACTATAATTTATAAACAGTAAATATGTAGTGAACTCATGAGCAATCAAAATATACAGAAAAATAAACACAGCTCTAGTCTTTAATTCTCACAGCTGCTAAAGTTATTTTCTTAATACACACTTGAACCATGTCTTACACTTCTTTAAAAATCTGGTAATGGTTCCCCATGGTCTAATGAACAAAATGCAAACTTCTTAGCAAAATATAGGAGTGACCAGGTCAAACATTTTCAGCCTAATATCTATCTGGCCTTTCCCACTCCCTCAGACATGATTAATGCCCCATATTTCCATAGCACTTGACCTGTAACTCCAGCAAAACACTCATTTTACTCTGCAGTATTATTAGAAGTTTCTATGGAGTAGTGGATAGAACATGGGACAGAGTCAGGAAACCTCTGGTTGCACGCAGTTCTACCACTGCCAAACTATGAGACCCTGACTTGGCACTTTGTTTATCTGGGCTTCAATTCCTCATCTTTCAAATGGATAATAAGAGACTTAGCAATAATACACATAATATACATTTTCTAATTAAGTTGTCTGTTTCCAGCAGTCACTCAATACATACTAGTTGAATCAATACATCAATGATAAATGATTTGTTTAGAGAAATGGATTTATATGTAGAATTTGACCCAAAGTAAATTACATTCTTATTTATATAGATCTCTAAAGGAATCAGGGATTCTGATGAATTAAATACATGACTTAGCAGAAGTACTGTATGTTACACAGTTTAATAACTAATTTTCAAGAAATGTAAACATAGCCAACTCAACACTTGTAACTTCATTTAATCACCTTTAATTATTCCCGAGACACAGTCATATTGTGTTGCCTTTTAACACCTAAAGCATTTTCTTTTTTTTCCTATTTCTGACAATTTTATTTTAGGGTTAACAGAAGTTGTACCTATTTGGTTTTCAAAAAGATTTACCACTCCTCAACACTTGCCCATAAAAGAGGGGAGTTTGGATTTTAAATGGCCTGGAAGTCTCAATCTACTGCAGGACTTCTCTCTGATGTTCTTTAACACATGGCAGAAATCACCATGGGTAAAGTTTACCTTAGATCCTTCCTAGGAAATTTAGTTAACGGAGCAATTAAAATTTTTACAAAATATGTGACCATGTGGCCTGATGGATGGTGTAAGGTTCTGGGAACTGATCAGCTCTTTTACTGATGCAAAGCACTAAAGATCCCACCTGTGGACCAGGTTAATTGGTGATGCTTTGAGCCTCTGGCAACCAAAAAGAGCAATGCAAGGAGTTGTTTCTGATTTAAATCAGTGTGGCTTTTCTCTGCACTCCACAAATGAAGAGCAGAAGGCAATTTTTAACCACACAACTCTTCCCAAATGCACACATGTATTAGAAATGTAGAAAACTACACAATAAGTACATGCCTGATTTAAAGGACAAATAAAACTTCAAACTCTTGGCTGGACTCATGTGGATGACTAAAAACATTGTTTATGACATGCTGTGGAGGCATCTATTTATATATATTTGTGTATTAAATAAATGTAGTGTGATCATTATTTTGAGTAAAATTAAATATGAACATATGTCTGTAAATATTCCAGAAGCATTTCTCTAGGTACCTTGCATGGATGTGTTTCACAGAAAGTGTCACAGAAATTCATGTGTGGCTGTGTGAATACAAAGGCAAAAGCAGTAGCTCAGTGCCTCTAGAATACTGAGTGGTTTTAATGCTCCTGGTGGAATCCAAATGGGATAATAGAGACTTACCCTCTTACCACACATACCCTATATGTGTGTGTGTGTCTATATATATATATATAAAACTGAACCACTTTTCTGTACCCTCTGGTTTAAAATATTATTAATAAAATTACTTATTTTGAAATTCTTTCTTGCTTCTAAAAATGCTATAAGACTCTAGCAAGCCTGCTACTAAACTTTACCAGCATGCTTCAGATCTGAGCGCATTCACATTCATTTATCCATCATGCAGAACAAAGACAAATCCTGAAACTCATGAATTCTAAAAACAGAGAAAAAGAATGTGGAGAAAGGAAAGTAGACAATAAAGTTCTAATATCATTCACAGACTTTAACTTTCAACTTTCATTTCAGTAGGTGGGTAGAAAAATCCTTGACCACAGATTGAAGATACCCTATAAGAAACTTTGCTATTAAGATAAACAAAACTCTTTTAAAATCAAATACTAATCTAGGGGAAGAAAACATTTTTAAAAAGTTTCAAAAGCACTTAAGATCTTCTAATTTTGAATTTTCCAATGATTTTTAACCTGTCAGCATTGGAAATGATCTTTGGAAAAATCAAATTCTGTTTATAAGAAACAGTATTTCAAAATGTACTGTTACCACTTCCTGCCTTACCCATCCACAAAACTAATACACAAAAATGAGTAATTAATTTAATGAACAGTTAGCTTTTTTCCCTAAAATGTATATGGATTTAAATATTGAGCTGAATAAGCTATAAAGGAAAAGAACCTAAAAAAGAATATATATGTGTATATATATATATATATATATATATATATATAACTGAATCACTTTGCTGTACACTTGAAACTACTGATAACACACTGTAAATTAACTATACTTCAATTAAAAATAAATAAACATCAAGGTAAATACATCATAAAATTCATCTTGAAACTTTTTTACTCACTTTGAACTGTGTTAATTATTTGATAAATCTATGAAAATAAATTTGGTATACTGGGTCTTCAAGTTCATTTTTATTTCTAAAGTATGTCCTAGGTAAATGCTCAAAAGTATTCAAAATCCTATAGGACAAGATTCTTTATGCTTAGAGACATATACTCAAATATTTACTGATGAAATGATATGCTGTCTGGGATTACATTCAAAGCAATCCAGAGATGGTGATTAAAGTTGGAGTGGGTTATAAAAGAAACAAGATGGACTATGGGTTATTAAATGTTGAAGTGAGATAATAGGAAAATGTCAGTGTATTGCACTACTCTGTCTCAATGTGAAATGTTACATAATAATTGTTTAAATGTTATGCAGATATTAAATACAGCATTGTTTGTTGAAAAAAAGAATGGTAATGAGCTAAATATTCATCAATAGAATAGAAAACTGGTTTAAAAAATGTATTACAAGCTTTATCAAAATAGTACATAGCTCTTAAAAGAAAGAGTATATCTATTTGAGCTGACAATATATTATAAAATAAAATGAAAAGCGCATCAGTGTGTATAATATGTTCTTATTTGTGGAAAGGGTAGAAATGATATATATATAAATAAACATAAATAGAAAGATAAACAGATTTATTAATTTGCTAATGCTGCTGTAACAAATTGTCCCAATTTAGTGACTTTACACAAATTTATTCTCAAAGTCAGAAACCTCAAACGGGTTTTACTGGGCTAAAATCAAGGTGTTGGATTGGTTACATTCCTTCTGTATGTTCTAGAGGAGAATTAATGTCCTTGTTTCTTCCAAATTTCAGAGGCCACTTGAATTTCTTGGCTCGTGGCCCCTTCACCATCTTTAAAGCCAGCAGCCAAGCACCTTCAAACGTTTCTCTGACAGTGATTCTCCTGCCTCCCTCCTATAAGTTAAGGATTTTTGTGATTACAATGGATACACCCGGATAATTCAGAATACTATCCCCATCTCACAATCCTTAAATTAATCACAAAAAGTCCCTTTTCCCATATAAGGCAACATGTTCATAGGTTTCAGAGATTAGGATGTGAATGTCTTTGAGATGAGGGCATTATTCTCCCTATCACAGGTGTACACATATATCTCTCTAGAGACACATCAAAATTGGTAATACTGGATTCATCTGGGGAGAGATGCTGTGGCACTGGTGTTCCAAGGTAGGAAATAGATTTACTACTTATTGTCTGTCATTTTGCACTTTGACCTTGAGAGCTCGTTTAAACATTCTAGCAGGGGAGCGCAGTTACTCCTACACCCTTGACCAAAGAACAGTCCTCCTCTATCGGAGAAGGTCGTCCTCCGAGATGGAGAGCGCAGCTTCAGGAGGGACGCACGTGGAGCGGGGAGGAAGCGGACACCTGCCTAGCCAGCCAGATCAGCGGAATCAACCCTGGCAATCAATGGCGTGGCAGATGTTTCAGCCACATCATCCTTACATCCTGTCCTTTTGCACTTTGAATCTTTCCCTTATGTATGCATTATTTTAAAGCATATATTTAAAAGCTCACCATTTAGACAATGTTTTAGGAAGCTATAATTGCACCTGTCAAATCTAGCCACAAGCTTAAAATAATCACCCTGAGGTTAGGATGTACTTCTGAAGAAGTACATCCCACTAAATTATTTATCGTTTAATTAATTCAAATGAGTATCTTGTTCTTGGAAACATGAAAAAAGAAAAGTGGAGTAACAATAGAAAGGCATTTATTATGGTCTATCCCAGATATCACCCCCGCTCTTAGGTACCCGAAGTGGTAGATGCTGTGATTAGGAGAGTAGAAATGTACTCTCTTTTGTGGTTAAGAGAGTGAAGTGGCGCTAGCAGCTAGTCTGCTCCATGAAGATGGATAGCGTATGTGGAAGCAATCAGAGCAGTTTAGGACAGAACTTTAAAAGTTCAAAATTATAGACAGAAGAGTAAGAACCATGAGCAGTAGTGGATGGGCTGTTAGCAACACTAACATAGGGCATGTGCACAAGCTTGGTTTGCCAAGTCCTAATAGAAAAGTGACTAGAAGTCATGGACTTTATTTACCTTCCTTTAGTTCTTAGTGTCTCTGTTTTTTTACAGTAGCAAGTGAATTGCAACAACCAAATCTCTTTTCCGTTGCTTTACTCCCATTTCCCATGTTGCATGGTGCAATGAAAACATCCATCTTAAAGGTTGTTCTATTTCTAGTTTTAATCATTAACATTCTACATAACATGTCTCGGGAAGTGTACAATGAGATGTTCAGATTCTAATTTGCATGAATGAATTAATGAGGGAGCCAGAAAAAGTGATACAGCTTAGATACCAGATTCAGGAATGAACAATGTCACATCTCAGTGTGAGACTGATATCTCAGCTGCAATCCTCCTGCTAACTTCATTCTTAAATGTTATTCAAATCTTTCCCATGTTTTAGAAAAAGATAAAAATTCATTCATGGATTTAAGTCGTTTGTATGTATGCCAATTTTGTATTCTATCCCAAATGTGGAGATCAGCAAATCTTGTTCACATTTAAAAAAAAAATCATCCAGCATTTCTGAGATTTTATATTATAGCACGTACATAAATCTAAGTATTCAGTTGAAAATATTTTCATGTTAAGTGTTTCATCCTATAAAATATACGTGGGCAGATGGGCTGTTTCTCAGTAACACACAAGTTATTTTTAATTGCTACACTCTTTTCCCACCCTTTATTAGTAAATTCAGGCTATAAGGGATTTTGGCTAAGAGAAGGAAATGGAAAATAATGTTTTGAGCCCTTGTTTGGTGCCAGCACTATGCTCTTCTATGTAAGTCGTTGAATTCTCATGAACACCTCGTGAGGATGGTATCATCCGCTATTTACAGATGAGCCATACAGAACACAGGAATTAACTAATATGCTTGAGAGTCCTCAGCTGGTGATTTAAACCCAGTCTAAAGAATTCCAGATTCTCACACAACAGAATCATTCCCAGAATATTTTTCATGTGGAACTAGGAGTATGTCTACTAAGAATTATTTTGCTTATTTATTCAAGATTAAAACACACACCAACATACCTATACAGGTAGTCAAGAACATTCTGCCCTATTGAAATTTTAGAATCTTAAACTCCTTTAAAGTTTTTATTAATAAAAAGAATCGGAAGACAGTAACAATTATTTCATCCTGATATCACTTTGGTACGTTACAATTACAACTGTAATTTAAATTATATCTAGAATGGACATGATAGTACACAATAATTTAAAGAGACTAAAATTTGATGGCGATTGACTAGGGTTGGAAAGGTCAGTTAACTGATGTATTTTCTACAGTTTTTTGGTTGAAGGGGCAGAAATTGCTGACTTCCACTAGGATAAACATGCTGTCAGAGAAGCCCCTCTTTTCTCTGCAGAGGCTATGTAGGCTTATTCCTTCTATCCATGTGGGCAATTCTGAGCCAAACAAGAACCACCCAAGCAGCACTTCCCTTAAGGAGTGAGCAAGTAAGATGATTCCCAGTCTACTGAAAACTTGTTTCAATTAACAGTTCCTTGCTATTTCTATTGTGTTTGGATTATTAGCTGTTACTACTCCCTTTGCTATTGGTTTCCTACAGCCATTGAGACGACTTGCACTCAAAGCCTGCTGAGAGAGGCAGGCTGGGAAAACCACAGGCATTTCCCACAATCACTACACCCAGAGAATAGCAAATCTTCCAGCTGAGATCCTAGCTGAAGGGCCTGATGTGTCTGCTGGCAAACAGGCTTCAGTGTTTTACCCTTTCTCATCCCTTCCCTCCTGGCCCCAGCCTGGCAGTGGCGTTCCAAAAGCGTCTCATCACACTCTTCAATTCTAAATCAGTCTTCATAAATCTCTTTCACAGCTTCATCTACTTTCATCAGCAATTTGGGACTGCCCTTTCAAAACCTTTTTTTTTTTTTTATCTTTATTGTAGTATAATAGCTTTACACTGTTGTGCCAGTTTCTACTCTACAACAAAGTGAATCAGCTGTATTTATACATATATCACCATATGCCCTCCCTCTTGAGCCTCCCTCCTGAGCCTCCCTTCCACCCTCCCTATCCCACCCTTCTAGGTCATCAGCAATCATCGAGTTGATCTCCCTGTTAGGCAGTAGCTTCCCACTAGCTATCTATTTTACATTTGGTAGTGTACAAATGTCAATACTACTCTTTCACTTTGTTCCAGCTTCTCCTTCCCCACCTCCCCATGTTCTCAATCTGTTCTCTACCTCTGCGTCTTTATTCTTCCTCTGCCACTGAGTTCATCAGTACCATTTTTTTAGATTCCATGTATATGTGTTAGCATACAGTATTTGTTTTTCTCTTTCTGACTTACTTCACTCTGTATCACAGACTCTAGGTCCATCCACCTCACTACAAAGAACTCAATTTCATTCCATTTTATTGCTGAGTAATATTCCATTGTATATATGTGCCACATCTTTTTTATCCATTCATCTGTTGATGGACATTTAGGCTGCTTTTGATACAGTTCTTTCTCATTGCTGGCCTTGTAGAGCAGTTGTCACTGACAAAGAGATGAAGGCTAGTGAACCTCTGAAAGCCAGTCCTTCCATCAAGTTATGATGTCATTATAGTTAGAAACTCATCTACCCAGCACACATTCTTAGTGGGCAGACAAAGGAAACTATGATTTCCAAGTAGTGTTTATGAATTGTGTATGAAAGTGATACGCATGCCATTAATTGAGCTGTATTTTTGTCCAAGCAAGCTTTCCCTGAAAACTATGGTCTGCATTACATTTGGAAGAGGTGGTCAATGCTTAGGTAATCACACTAACCAGTGTGTGAATAACAGTAGTAAGAAGGTGTGAGCTCTCATCTTCTAAGCAATATCTAAAAATTAAGTACAGTAAGTTCCCTACATACGAACCTTCAAGTTGCAAACTTTCAAAGATGTGAACATGAGTTCTCATGTCCAATCCCATAAGTTAGTTCAAATATCTGGCATACATGGTCATATGTGTGCATCCTCTACAAGTGGTTGTGCTTTTGTACAGTTTACTATACAGTAATGTATAGAGTACAGTAACATAGTATCTTTATTTCAAGCCCAGGGTGTCCAGAAGCAAGCATAAAGGCAGTGGTGATGTAGCTGGTACAGTACTACCCAGACATCACTGGATTGTTTTTTCAAGAGGGTAGATAGAATGCAATCCAGCAAGGAACCAGAACCTGTGCCATCAGCATCAGGCATGAGTGAAATTGCAGCTTGTCCTCCATCTCCTATTGCTAACGATCCTTCAGCTCTACCATCTCCCACCTCCTGTCGGTCCTCCAGTCCGTAACTCTTCTTGCCTGTTCACTTGATGCCAGCCCCGTATACCAGCTGTTGTACTGTACTACTGTACTTTTCAAGGTACTGTACTATAAGATGAAAAATGCTTTATTTTTTGTTTGTTTTTTATGTATTATTTGTGTGAAAAGTATTATAAACCTATTACAGTACAGTACTATATAGCCAATTGTGTTAGATGGGTACCTAGGTTAACTTTGTTGGACTTAACGAACAAATTGGATTTACGAATGTGCTCTTGGAGCAGAACTCATTTGTATTAGGGGACTTACTGTAGGGGCTAGTTCACAGCAATTGTTATCACCTAAGCAGCCTGAAATGTTCTGAACCATCCCTCGAGATGCTTTTGTAAAAATGACATAGGGAGGAGGAGATGAATTGAGAATTTCTTCTGCTATCCCCCCATTAGCCCAGCCCCAAAGCTTGATTCTTCTCACCATCAGTGTGAACCAGTGCTAATCAGCTTTATCACTCTGTCAAGTTCTCACACCAAGGATGAAGCTAGATAACCAGGGATGACAGAGAGTTGACTTTTATTTTGTTTTAAAATCCATCTTAGATTAACTCTCACCTTTGCACTCCATCCTACCTGGATGCCACCATTACCTTGGTTCATCAAGATTCACGATATTTTGCTCTTTGGGATGATTATAATGATAACAAATGACAATATTAAATTTTTCTATATAAATACATTTTATTTATTTGAGCCTCACAATAACCTAGTTAAAATTTGCATCATCACCGTGTTATAGATGATAAACCAAGGCTTATAGAAGGGCAGGTATCTAAACTAAAGGCACTCAGCTATTACCTGTGGAGCCAACTCAAGCCCATGTTTTTTATTTCAAAACTGTGCTGCTTCCACTATGTTATACAAGCTTTCCTTGATGGAAGAAAGTGTGATCCACTCAGGGAGATTCTTATCGACCACAGAATCCATTTTGATTCTGAAAGTGAATCTCTATTTGAAATAAAGCAAAGTTCAGTAGCTCCTAAATATGGTAATAATGTTTTACTATATGCTTATATCCTTAATCTAATGTTGATTTTTAGAATTCTGTTCAAAATGTTTAAATAACCTGTCTATGGATTAGAAAGCTAAGTATTCCTGTGCCTGTAATATCTACAACAAAATCTGCTAAATTTGTTCTGAAGACTCATAACTCCTGAGGAGAATATATATAACACATAAACAGCTTCGTTTTCTCAAAGGACTTAGATATCGCACTTGGACTTGTTCACTGAGACATTGGGAAAACTTCGCATAAAAGCTAAGTGAAGAAAATAAATTTAGTACTTAATTGTGACACTTTTATAAAACCTTGGTGACTCAAAGCTAACATCAAAATATTTATACTCTAGGAAACAAACCAAGGACTTATGACACTACTGTGCTGTTAATGAAATGGAACAAACCTTTATTGAGTGCCTATTATATAAAACACTCATACAATTAGTACAAAGATTCACAACCCTAATAGATGGAGTTGTCCCAGTTTCAAAGAAGCTGAAGAGTTTTCCAATGGTCTTATAACTTGTTAGTGGCAAATCTCTAATTAACACATAGGTCTAACAGGACTAAAGACTCTATGCTCTTTTACTGAGTGACTTCAGCCATCATGCTAACACTGTTTTCATCAAATATTAAATGTTTTACACTCTGCAAGTGAAAACAAACAATTTCCACGAAGTGGTAGACACAGTTTTTCTTTCGTGGTTCCCCTCTTTCTCCTGGTGTGCCTCTGGCTACTTTACCACCTCCACAGCTTACCCTTTCCTTGCTGATGTTCGTGGATATCAGCACAGTGACTCTTAGATATGGTCTCTTCAGTTTATTACTAGATTTCAAGACAAATTTTATCTTCCCAGCACCTTAGCCCATTAAAAACGTGCTCAAGCTAAGTGACCCTTCAATGGTGGATATTTTATGTACCACTGCAGTCTAAGTGGACAGTTTATTTCCTCTAAATTGGGTGATAAGCAGTAATCCTTCTGGAGAAGGGATGGAGGTATTTCAGCCTCTTCTTCCCACATTCAGGCATCCTGAGTACAAAACCTGGGGAAGCAGGACCTGGGTTAGTGGGTTTTGCAGACTACCGTTTTCCAAAGGCATTGCTGGGTCAAAGTCGTGTTGGAGGGTAAATGATGTTTTTACTTCTCTGTTTCTCTTTAGAGAGGCAAGATGGAGTTACACATATTTGGGGTTAAATCCCAGCTTTACCTCTTATCAGTCAGGTAATTAAAACAGGCATTAGTTCTATCTCTGTCTCTGTCTCTCTGTCTTTGTCTTTCTGTCTCTCTGTCTGTCTGTTTCTCTATCTCCATCTCTCTTTATCTCTATCTCTCTGTCCCTCTCTCTTTTTGAAACTCTATTTTGCATTCATGTGCAAAATGATGATAAGAACACCTACCTTAGATTGAAGTTTAAGCAAAGTCATGTATATAAATCTCCTAGTACAATACCTGGTCCATAGAAAATGTTTAGAAAATGGCCAGTCCTCATATCTGAGTTTGCATATAAATATTCTTGCCACTCACAGACAAAATGTGGCATGTTGTCTTGTTTTTGTGAGGCCTGTCCTACACATTGGAGGGCATTCATTTTTTTTATTTTTTTCTGATTTCTCTGATACCAAATTGATGATGATGATGGTAGTAATAGTAATCCCTTAGATTTGTAAACACCTTTCTCCTAACAGTCTCTCTCCTAGAGATTGTCTCATTCATCCTCACAGATCCCAAGGGATGAAGAGGGGGCAATATTATCATTTTTACCTTATGGATGGCTATAATCAAGAAGTTTCTATTGCAGTACCTATTTTTATGTGGAATGGTGTTAGGTACTACATTAAGAAATTCCACTAATTCATCAAGTATTTTTTGAGTGTCTTTTAGGTGCCAAAATAACCATGTGATGTTGATATTCTATTATCCCATGTTACAGATGATGAAATGCAGTCTCAGAGAGCTTAAGTGGCTTGCTTATCAGCACATATGGATAAATGAATAAAATGTGGCCCCTGCCCTCACCAAGAAGACTGTATTATAAATAATACATAGTCTTTGGTGAGCATTTACTATGTGTCAGGTGCTGTGCTGAGAAAACTACAAGAGTTAAACTTGCTTATCCTTTTAACAACCCTATAAGTTTGTTCTACTTTAATGACCTGTGATGATTATCTCCACTTAGCAAGTGAGGCATAGACAGAGTGGGTACGTTGCCCAAAGCCACACAGCTGGTAAGCGCTTGACCTTGAGAGGGAGAAGAGCGGAGTGGAGCCAGGTTGTCTGAGTTGGATTCTAGCTCCAATACTTTCTATGTGATCCTGGGCAAGTTGCTTAACCTTTCTACGCCTCAGCTTCCTCACTTGGAGAATGGGGATAATACAAGTATCTACTTGATAGGGTTGTAGTGAGAATCAAATACAATATATATATGCAGTTTAAAATTCTGCTTTGCATATGTTAACAATGAGTATCTGGGATTCAAATCCAGGAACTCTCACCCCAGAACTATTATAATATTCTGCTCCAAAATAATTCTTCCAAAGGCAGAAGCAGTAACACTTGAGCTGAACTTCCAAAGAACACCCAGTCAAAGACTTGGTTCTACCAATCTAGTTCTAGTTCAGTAGATGCAGAGTTGCATGTAAAGATTCATATGTCAGGAGGTAGAGTAGCCTTTTTCTTTTCTCTTTTTAAAATTTTTTTTTGGAGTATAGTTGATTTACAATTTGTGTTAGTTTTAGGTGTACAGCAAAGTGATTCAATTATACATACATATATATCCACCTTTTATAGATTCTTTTAGAATTCGGGCTTTGAGACCTAAGCCGCTTTGTATTTCCTCTGTCCAGAGGTTATTTAATTTATTTCCTTAGATACATGGAAATTCTGCCAGCCATGAAGGATTTCACCTACCCTCTAGTTATTGAAAGTTTTTTTTTTCTTGAGGAGATTCTAAAATTGTACTTAACCATGTACAGTTTGTTGACAAACTAACTTTTCTTTGAAGATTCAGCACTGTGAACACAGGCCAATCTCCTTATTACAAACAAACAAACAAACTAAAATCCCAGAAAATGCTGCACTACCTTCAGAGAATATAACAGAACAACTTAAATATGGAAACCTTAAACTTTGCGGAGGGCATTCATTTTAAGTGATTAGTTTAGCTTTAGGAATGAGTGTTAATTTTTTTCCACTGACCAAGATGACAAGTTGGGATGCAGAAGTAGAAACTAAAAAAGACAGAGGCCTGGGAGAGAAGAAAGTGTAGGATTGTGAAGAGGGAAGTGATGTGATTAATAGTATTAGCAATCAAAATGATTTGGACAGTTACAGAATCAATTAAGGAAGAGTCTCCTGCCTAAGTAAGTATCCTCTAACTGAAAAATATTTGTGTATTTTGCAGATCATATTTAAGCCACAATGGATTTCAAAACTGATTGAAGACCTTAAAAACAGAATAGTCATTCAACTGCTGTTATTTTAGTGTGAGACCTTACATATGAACTATAATGGAAAATCTATGTTCGATTATAATATAATTTAAAATTTTAGGAGATATCTATGCCCTTTGACACAAGACACAGCAAAAATGCAAGAGCAACTATCAGGATATGTCCATCAGCATGGATATAGCCGATGAAGCATCACATGCAATGACCTGAAAACAGCATCTCTCAGAACATTCATTTGCCATTTTTCTGGTCTCCAATAAAGAAAATAAGTAAAGTAAAGCCTATATGTTTTTCCAGGTGAGTTTGATACATTAAGGAAGTGGAAAAAAATTATCTCTCCTGCATGATAACTAGCAAACAAATCTTCCTATCTCCAATAGATGCTAATGGGCCAGGACCTAACAAATGTATTCACGTATGTGAGAAAAGACAAGAAAAAGCAGAACTCTTGAGTTCACTACTCAAGTCCACAAGAAGGATTTCAGCAGACTTCTCATAATGTTCTAGGTCACACCAGTACCGACCTGCAGATGAAATGACATCATGAAACCCCACACCGCATCTGAATGTAATGGATCCTCATAGCTGGATTTCAGGGGTTAGAACCACATTCTAGAACGTGTTGATGTTTCTGATTACCAATAACTTTCTCCTTGTTAATCCAAGAGCAGATGAAGTAAACTAAGCTTGGGCTCCTTTGGAGATACCTGGGCCAAGGGAAAATCAATTAAGCCCTTAGTCTAAAAACCAAGGACTTGTCATGGCCTCTAATAATTGTGCTGTGATTACCTCTGCAGCATAGAGTATGCTATTGCCAGAAACATAGGCCAAGATAATGGTGCCAGAGCCTGGTTTAAGCTTCAGGTACCACATTTACCCACCTTCACAAACCTTCACCTTGGCAAATTTGGCTAAGTAGAGTTGGCATCAAGAGTTAGTTGTAGGCAAATCTGTAAAGCACATGATGTTTGACTGCAAACATTCTCAATTGTCTTTTTTTTTCACCTTTTATTTTAATTGGAGTATGGTTGATTAACAGTGTTGTGTTAGTTTCAGTTGTACAACTTTTAACTGTCTCTCCATCATCATCTTTTACTTCTATTTTCCATAAACCCCTGCCAAGCTTTTATGAGCCTTCTGATTCCCTATGTACCCAAGAAAAATTTAACACTCCTGGGTTTCATTCTGCAAGCAATGGGTTAAATTTGTGTAATCAACTAGTTGTTTCTAAGCATTTAATATGTTCTGAACCCCAGGAAACATTAGGAAAACAATATTGTTAAGACCTCATGTCTACCTTAAATGACTTTAACAGTTAGCTTGGAGGAGAAGGTAGACATAAAAAACAATCGATGAGCAACTGTATACAGTGAAATGTTAATGTCAGTCGTGCCCCATATGCTAAAGGACTTAGGGAAGCAAGAGATCAGTAGGAGACTGCAAAGTGAAATGATTCTTGGTGGAGGTGAGACTAGAATTGAACTTGGAAGCAACAGGAGAATAACATGATATGTGGAGAAAGTACTGCAGCTGGGAAACAATTCAATCGTGATAAGAATACAACAGAAACTACTGGATTTGATACTATCCTGCTTAAACAAAAATGTGGTTTTGTATCGAAGTTTCATTTCTTCAACGCACACAGACACTAAATGGCTAGAACGATATTTGGGAAGTGAAAGACCTTGGAAATCTTTGAATTCGTGCCTTGTTAAAGTTTGTCCGACTTCCCTTGCACACACAGACAAACCTGGACGGCTTTGAAAACAGAATCAACTTTGGAAATATCTGGGCCCCACAGAAGGTAACATGTCTTTTTAGGATCGGATGCGAATCTAATCCTATTTGCTTTTGTTGCTTTACCAGGAGAGAGTGGCTTCTCTCTTAAACCAGTGCATGCTCATCCACACACACACACATGCACATGCACACGCACATGCAAATGTATACACACACCCATGTTTTATTAAAGCTCATGTCCTAAGTATCTGCACAGGGTGAAAAACAAAAACCTTTGAATAACATGACATTTTCACATGCAAAAATATTAATGCCCTGCTATGTACTAGCTACATTATATGACATTAAACAATGAAGGTTAAAAGGTGAAAACTGAGTCAAAATATTTGTTGGCAGCAGCAGAGAAGAAAAATGAAAAATGCGGTTGCTTTTTTGAATTCAGAATCACTTCAGAGATTGGTTTATTTTTAAAGTTGAATTTGATCAAACAGGTATTTGTGTGGAAACTCTTTCCCTACGGAGCTAGTTGCAGGACTAAAGGACAGCTTCACAATGGGAACTTGGTGAAATGCGGATTCCAATTCAGTGGATCTGATAGTCTACAGATGTCACAAGCTCCCTGATGGCTTCCATGCTGCTTGTTCATGGGCCACACCTGGTACAGCAAGGCTGTAGAATATGGAGCATGGTTTTAAATATTTTACACTGATGTTCATTTTGCATGTTGCTTATATTTCAACATGCATAGGTTTGCAATTATATAGTCACAATGAGTATTCTTTGTCAAAGTACATCTCCTTCAAAATATTTCTGCTGCATCCTAGTGTGTGAGGAAAGCAGAGAGATCCCCTAAGTAGATAATAGCCAAAAGGAGATGCCCCACAGGTACCTTGAGGCCCAATTCAATTCCACTCACCAGCTGAACCTCCAGAAAGTACTCAAGTAAATACTGTGAAATAATTTGCTCTTCTCCTGCTAGCTCCGTGTAATATAAGCTCCATGAAGCCAGAGACGTTCTTGTTTGTGACTTTTTCCCAGCACAGAAAACACAGCTGGGTATATCGTTGGTACTGAATGTTTGTTGAAGGGTTGATTCAATGAATGAGTGGAAAACAAAATTAATAACACAATGCCTTCATTCCACTAAGATCTCTTCCATGCTAGTAATTCTTATACCCTTTCTATAAGACTGTATTTAAATACAATTCTTCCAGTTCCAGATTGGTGGTGGGAAGGGCAGGCAGCAGGGAGGGTGGCTTCCAGGCAGCAGGGGCAGGAAGTGGTGGCGAGTGTGGAGGGGGAAGGAGGGAGGGGAGAGCGGTGGCGGCGGCTGCACCAGGCTGTGCACCTCTCGCCACTGGAGGAAGATGAGGCTGAAGATCTGGCTCCTCTTATACAGTTTGCTGGTGGTGAGAAGCTTCCTGGGGCTGGTGGTCCTCTGGTCCTCCCTGTCCCCGCAGCTGAATGAACCAAGCCCACTGAGCAAGATGAGGACATGATTTATTCAAATATGAAAAAGAGAAGAAACTAAAAAAAAAGATTATTCATGGAAAGAAAGATAGTGGTGAAGTAGAAGGACTTGGAATGCATCCCTCTCCACAGACGCATCAGGAATACACCAAAAGACACAATAATTCCCACAGAGAACCAGCTGAACACCAGCAAATGACCTCAGACACCAGAAAGGACTGCAAAGATCCCAACATAACTGTGTAGGACAGAAGGAAAAAAAAAAGGAGAAAGAGAAGGAGAAGAAAGGAAAGGGATGGGTCTCACACGCTGGAGCAGGGGGATCTGAAACAGAGGGGAGTTTGCCGAATTCGGGGAAACATCCCTTATCTGAGGGGGAAACCCCTTCTCCAATGGGCAATTTCACTGGATCAGAAGGGAGGCATTTGGGACTGTTCAAAGAGGGTGAAGCGGCTGAGCTGTGGCAGATGGGAAAGAGTGAAAAATACACAGAGGGTCTGCACCATGGCTCAGGGTGTCCAGATTGAGACATAGGTTCACAGCTGAACAGGAGGTCTGGGAGCTGGAACGTGGGAACCGGAGAACTGGTTCAGGGTGAGAAATATTGTTGGCAGTGGGGAGATGGACTGAGAGGACAGGAGGGAATAAATCCCCAGCAGAGAGTGCCTACTGAGGAAAGCTGGGCGGCCATGGTGGTGGCTCAATACTGCTGACTCACAAGCAGCAGGGAAGAGCCATGGGTGTAGCTTCTCTCTTGATGCCTGTGACAGACAAAGGAAGGACTCCTCTGGGCCTGGCTAACACACTCAGAGATAACAAAGGCCCCCAGGTGGGGCTGGCCTAGAGTGCCTGCAGCCGAGAGCCAAAAGTCCTCAGAGTGGCCCTGCTCTGGAGATAATCTGTTTACACCTGAGCCACTGGTGTCCCTCTGCAACAGGCACCACCATGGCTGACTGAGCCACAGTGACCCAGGCAGGGCACCCCAGAGGAATTTTAGCAGGGGGGAGGAGCCGCAGTTGTAGTTGCTCTCTTGGCCTGAGCCACCAGTGTCCCTCTGAAAATGGCACCACCCAAGCTGCCCGAGCTGCTGTGACCCAGGCAGGGCACCACTGCTCACTCACTCCCAGGGGAAGGACCCACTATTGTATCCTCTCTCACCCCACACACCAGCGCTTACAGACAAACAATAAAGGAAGCTCTGCTGGTCACAGAGTAATACAAAAAAACCAAGGTGAGTAGAAGGACACTTACAGCTGAGACACCAAGGAAACAGAAATATTAATTCTATTGATCTAGTCCATTCTGGGGTCAGTTCTAGTTTCGGTTTCTTTTTAATTTTTTTTTATTTTATTAATTAAGATCTTAAGCGATCTACACATATTATAACATACTGTTTTATTATATTTTTTATTCTATTTTTATTTTTAGACTTTTTCTATATTTCTATATCTAGCTAAGTTTTTTTTAGTGCTAATTGTATCTCTCCTACCTTCTTTTCATCTCTATCTTTTATACATTTCTATTTCTTTCTTTTTCTTTTCATATTTCCAGTCAAACTACACTCTTCTGTTTCCCTGTCTTCTATCCTTTTTTAGTTTATTTTATCTTAATATACTTATAAGCAATATTATCAGCCTGCTCTGTTTCCTTGCTTTATTCTTCAGATGACAAATTGCTTTGGTTTTTATCAGTAGGTTTTGTCTTTATCTTAGTTCTAAGTATAATTGTATAATTTCATTCTGAGAATCTTCAGTCTGTCTGATGATACTCTTGCTCTTTATTATATTTGATCCTAGCTTTCAAAATCTCCCTGGATTTGTTTTTGTGTGTGTGTGTGTGTGTGTGTGTGTGTGTGTTTTGTTTTGTTTTTTTTTTTGGTTTTGAATTTCTGTTGGTTTTCTCTTTGATTGTCTAATGGCATACTGGGGTTCTTCTGTCAGGTCTTTCTACTGCGTTATGTTCTATTGGATTCAGTATTTGTGTGTCTTATACATGTATGTGTTTTCTTGACTTAGTATTTGTTTAAATTAACACTCTGCCATTAGTCTGGGGCTTGGACAGTCTTCAAACCCCTCTATTGCTGGGACAAGAACCTCTGAAGTCTGGACTACTCCATCAGAAGTCAAGTAGGAGACTCTGGGGAGGGAGCACTGAATCCAGGATGCTAGACTACTAGGGAGTCCTCAGACACAGGGAAGATTAACTGCAGAAAACTCTCACAGAGCCCTGTATCAGAGTCTAAGACCCGACTTTGTCCAACTGTCTGCAACTGCCAGTGCTGGATACCTCACACCAAACTACAGACAAGACAGGAACACAAACCCACCCATCAGCACACAAACTACCTAAAACCATATTAACCTCACAGATACCCTAAAACACACCATCTGACACAGCCTTGCTCATCAGAGAGAAAAGACACAGATCCACACACCAGAAAGCAGACACCAGATCCCCCCACCAGGAAGCCTACTCAAGACACTGGACAAATCCCACCACAGGGGGCAGAGGGCAGAAACAAGAGGAATTACTACTAGACAGCATAGGGAAAGGACAGCAAATCCTATAAATTAGACAAAATGAAAACACAGAGAAACACCATGCAGGCAAAGGAACAGGGAAAAAACCCACAAGACCAAATAAATGAAGAGGAAACAGGAAAATTGCCTGAAAAAGAATTCAGAGTAATGATAGTAAAGATGATACAAAATCTCAATAACAAAATTCAGAAAATACAAGAAACAGTTAATAAGGACTCAGAAGAACTAAAGAGCAAACAAACAGTAATGGACAACAAAATAAACGTAATTAAAAATACTCTAGATGGTAAAAACAGCAGAATGAGGCAGAAGAACAAATAAGTGAGTTGCAAGATAGAATGCGGGAAATAACTGCCACAGAGCAGGAAAAAGAAAAAAGAATAAAAAGAATGGAAGACAGTATCAGAGACCTTGGTGACAACATTAAGCACACCAACATTCCAATCATAGGTATCCCAGAAGAAGAAGAACAAAAGAAAGGATCTGAGGAAATATTTGAAGAGGTTATAGTGGAAAACTTCCCCAACATGGGAAAGGAAATAATTAATCAAGTCCAAGAAGTGCAGAGTCCCATACAGAATAAACCCAAGGAGAAATACACCAAGGCACATATTAATCAAACTAATGAAAATTAAACACAAAGGAAAAATATTAAAAGCAACAAGAGAAAAGCAACAAACAACATATAAGGGAAAACACATAAAGATAACAGCTGATCTCTCTGCAGAAACACTGCAGCCCAGAAGGGAATGGCAGGATATACTGAAAGTTCTGAAAGAGAAAAACCTACAGCCAAGAATACTCTACCCAGCAAAAATCTCATTCAGATTCGACCGAGAAGTCAAAAGCTTTACAGACAAGCAACAGCAAAGAGAATTCAGCACAACCAAATAAGCCTTACAACAAGTGCTAAAGGAACTTTTCTAGGCAGGAAACACAAGAGAAGGAAAAGACCCACAAAAACAAATCCAAAACAATTAAGAAAATGGTACTAGGAACACACATGCCACTAATCACCTTAAATGTAAATGAATTAAATGCTCCAACCAAAAGACACAGACTGGCTGAATGGATACAAAAACAAGACCCTTCTATATGCTGCCTACAAGAAACCCACTTCAGACCAAGGGATACAAATAGACTGAAAGTAAAGGGATGGAAAAAGATATTCCATGCAAATGGAAGTCAAAATAAAGCTGGATACTCATATCAGACAAATTAGACTTTAAAGTAAAGACTATTACAAGAGACAAGGAAGGACACTACATAATGATCAAGGGATCAATCCAAAAAGAACATATAACAATTGTAAATATCTATGTACCCAACACAGAAGCACCTCAATACGTAAGGCAAATGATAACAGCCATAAAAGGGGAAATCAACAGTAACACAATAATAGCAGGAGACTTTAACAATGCACTTATATCAGTGGACAGATTGTCCAAACAGAAAATAAATAAAGACACACAAGCTTTAAATGACACATTAGACCACCTGAACATAATTGATATTTATAGTACATTCTATCCAAAAACTACAGAATAGACTTCCAAGTGCACACGGAACATTTTCCAGGATAGATGATGACTTGGGTCACAAATCAAGCCTCGGTAAATTCAAGAAAACTGAAATCATATCAAGCATCTTCTCTGACCACCACACCATGAGACTAGATATCAATTACAGGAAAAAAACTGTAAAAAATACAAACACATGGAGGCTAAACAATTCACTCTTAAACAACCAAGAAATCACTAAAGAAATCAAAGAGGAAATCAAAAAATATCTAGAAAAAAATGACAATGAAAACACAACAACCCAAAACCTATGGGATGCAGCAAAAGCAGTTCTAAGAGGGAAGTTTATAGCAATACAGTCCTACCTCAAGAAACAAGAAAAATATCGAATAAACAACCTAAGCTTATACCTAAAACAATTAGAGAAAGAACAAAGAAACTCCAAAGTGAGCAGAAGGAAAGAAATCATAAAGACCAGATCAGAAATAAATGAAAGGAAATGAAGGAAACAATAGCAAAGATCAATGAAACTAAAAGCTGTTTCTTTGAGAAGATTAACAAAATTGATAAACCATTAGCCAGACTCATCAGAAAAAAAAGGGAGAAGATGCAAATCAACAGAATTAGAAATGAAAAAGGAGAAGTAACAATGGATACCGCAGAAATACAAAAGATCATGAGAGACTACTACAAGCAACTTATACGCCAATAAATTGGATAACCTGGAATAAATGGATAAATTCTTAGAAAAGCACAATCTTCCAAGACTGAACAAGGAAGAAATAGAAAATATGAACAGACCAATCACAAGTACAGAAATTGAGACTGGGATTCAAAATTTCCCAACAAACAAAAGCCCAGGGCCAGATGGCTTCACAGGCGAATTCTATCAAACATTTAGAGAAGAGCTAACAACTATCCTTCACAAACTCTTCCAAAATTTAGCAGAAGGAGAAACACTCCCAAACTCATTCTATGAGGCCACCATCACCCTGATACCAAAACCAGGCAAAGATGTCACAAAAAAAGAAAATTACAGGCCAATATCACTGATGAATTTAGATGCAAAAATCCTCAACAAAATACTAGCTAACAGAATCCACAGCACATTAAACAGATCATACACCATGATCAAGTGGCGTTTATCCCTGGGATGCAAGGATTCTTCAATATACGCAAATCAATGTGATACATTATATCAACAAACTGAAGGATAAAAACCATATGATCATCTCCATAGATGCAGAAAAAGCTTTTGACAAAATTCAACATCCATTTATGATAAAAACTCTCCAGAAAATGGGCATAGAAGGAAATTACCTCAATATACTGAAAGCCATATATGAGAAACCAAAAGCCAACATCGTTCTAAATGGGGAAAACTGAAAGAATTCCCTCTAAGAACAGGAACAAGACAAGGGCACCCACTCTCACCATTATTATTCAACATAGTTTTGGAAGTTTTAGCCACAGCAATCAGAGAAGAAAAAGAAATAAAAGGAATACAAATTGGAAAAGAAGAAGTAAAATTGTCACTCTTCACAGATGACATGATATTATACATAGGAAACCCTAAAGACTCTACCAGAAAACTGCTAGCACTGATCGATGAATTTAGTAAAGTAGCAGGATAAAAAATTAATGCACAGAAATCTCTTGCATTCCTATATACTAACAATGAAGAAGCAGAAAGAGAAATTAAGGAAACTCTCCCATTTACCATTGCAACAAAAGAATAAAATACTTAGGAATAAGCCTGCCTAAGGAAGCAAAAGACCTGTATGCCAAAAACTATAAGACACTGATGAAAGAAATCAAAGACGACACAAACAGATGGAGAGACATACCATGTTCTTGGATTGGAAGAATCAACATTGTGACAATGACTGTTCTACCCAAAGCAATTTACAGATTCAATGCAATCCCTATCAAATTACCAAGGGCATTTTTCACAGAACTAGAACAAGAAATCTTACGATTTGTATGGAAATGCCAAAGACTCCACATAGCCAAAGCAATCTTGAGAAGGAGAGATGGAGTTGGTGGAATCAGGCTTCCTGACTTCAAACTATACTACAAGGCCACAGTGATCAAGACAGTATGGTACTGGCACAAAAATAGAAAGGAAGATCAATGGAGCAGGATAGAGAACTAAGAGGTAAACCCAAGCACATATAGGCACCTTATCTTTGACAAAGGAGGCAAGAATATACAATGGAAAAAAGACAGCCTCTTCAATAAGTGGTGCTGGGAAAATTGGACAGCTACATATAAAAGAATGAAATTAGAACACTTCCTAACACCATACACAAAAATAAACTCCAAATGGATTAAAGACCTACATGTAAGGCCAGACACTATAAAACTCCTAGAGGAAAACATAGGCAGCACACTCTATGACATCCATCAAAGCAAGATCCTTTTTGACCCACCTCCTAGAATCATGGAAATAAAATCAAGAATAAACAAACGGGACCTCATGCAACTTAAAATCTTTTGCTGTGCAAAAGCAACCATAAACAAGACAAAAAGACAACCCTCCAAATGGGAGAAAATGCTTGCCAACCAAGCAATGGACAAAGGATTAATCTCCAAAATATACAAGCAGCTCATGCAGCTTAATACCAAAAAAGCAAATAACCCAATCCACAAATGGGCAGAGGACCTAAATAGACATTTCTCCAAAGATGACATACAGAGGGCCAACAAACACATGAAAAGTTGCTCAACATCACTAATCATTCGAGAAATGCAAGTCAAAGCCACAATGAGGTATCACCTCACACCAGTCAGAATGGCCATCATCACAACATCTAGAAAAAAGAAATGTTGGAGAGGGTGTGGAGAAAATGGAACTCTCCTGCACTGTTGCTGGGAATGTAAGTTGGTACAACCACTATGGAAAAGTTTGAAGTTTCCTTAAAAAACTACAAATAGAACTACCATATGATCCAGTAATCCCACTCCTGGGCATATACCCAGAGAAAACCATAATCCAAAAAGAAACATGTACCATAATGTTTATTGCAGCACTATTTACAATAGCCAGAACATGGAAGCAACCGAAATGCCCATCAACAGATGAATGGACAAAGATGTGGCATATATATTCAATGGAATATTACTCAGCCATAATAAGGAATGAAATGGAGCTGTATGTAATGAGGTGGATAGACCTAGAGTCTGTCATACAGAGTGAAGTAAGAGAAGCCAGAAAGAGAAAAACAAATACCGTATCCTAACTCATATTTATGGAATCTAAAAAAAAAAAAAAAAAATGGTACTGCTGAGCCCAGTGACCACAGGGCAAGAATAAGGATACAGATGCAGAGAATGGACTGGAGGACACAGGGTTGGGGGGGTGGCACAGGGGAAGCTGGGATGAAGTGAGAGAGTAGCATAGATATATATACACTACTAACTGTAAAATAGAGAGCTAGTGGGAAGTTGCTGTATAACAAAGGGAGATCAACTCAATGATGGGTGATGCCTTAGAGGGCCAGGACAGGGAGAGTGGGAGGGAGTCACAGGAGGGAGGGGATATGAGGATATATGTATAAATACAGCTGATTCACTTCGGTGTACCTCAAAAGCTGGTACAAGAGTATAAAGCAATTATATTCCAATACAGAGCTTTAAATAAATAAATAAATAATAAATAAATAAATACAACTCTTCCAATAAAATCTACTGTAGTGGAGGTAGCTTGGGTTCCTTCATGGGCTGAAATTCAGTGATGACCTTTCCTCATTTCTATTAGGGAAAGTGAAAACTGAAACATAATCTAGAGTCTATTTTTCCATGAATATCTCAGCACCCTGCCCTGAGCCAAACACACAGCCCAATTGCTCTAACATTTCTTAATTAACTTATAAAAGTACAAAAGAAGGTAAAAGCAAGTTTCAATTATACAATACAATGTTATCAACTATAGTCACCATGTTATACATTAGATCCTCAAGACCTTTGTATATACACACATTTTCTTTATCCATTCATCCATTGACAGACAGTTAAGTTGTTTCCCTATCTTGGCTATAGTGAATAAGTCTGCAATGAACATTGGAGTGCAGAAATATCTTCAATATCCTGTTTTCATTTCCTTTTGATATATACCCAGAAATGGGATTGCCTGATCATACTGAGTTCTATTTTTTTTCTTCCAGATTTATTGAGACATAACTGATATGCAGCATTGTATAAGTTTTAGGTGTATGGCATAATGATTTGACTTACATATATCAGGAAATGATTATCACAATAAGTTTAGTGAACATCCATCATCTTATATAGATACATAATTAAAGAAATTTAAAAAAAAGTTTTCCTTTGATGAGAACTCAGGATATACTTTCTTAACAATTTTCACATATAACATACAGCAGTGTAAATTATATTTATTATGACATATATTATATCCCTGGAACTTATCTTACACAAATTTGTACTTTTTGACTGCCTTCATCCAATTCCCTCTCCTCTCATGCACTGTTTGTGGGGAAGTGCATGGTGCAGCCACGGTGGGAAACAGTATGGAGAGCTTTCATAAAATTAAAACTAAGACTACCATATGATCCAGCAATTCCACTCCTAGGTATGTATCTGAAGAAAATGAAAACACTAATCAGAAAAGATGCAGGCACCCTTACGTTTGTTGTAGCATTATTTACAATAGCCAAGATACGGGAGCAACCTAAGTACCCATCAATAAAGATGAGGATAAAGAAGATGTGATATATATATATATGTATATATATATATATATAACAGGATACTATTCAGCCATAAAGAAGAATGAAATCTTGCCATTTGTGACAGTATGGATGGACCCACGGGATATTAACATATTCCATCACGATAAATATAAGTGAAATAAGTCAGACAGAGAAGGACAAATATTGTGTGATTTCATTTATGTGTGGAATCTTAAAAAAAAAAAAGACATAAAACAGAAACAGAGTTATAAAGAACAAACTCATACTATCTTTATTTTGAGGAACCTTTATAATCTTTTCTATAGTGGCTGCACCAATTTACATTCCCACCAACAGCATACGAGTGTTCCCTTTTCTCCAATCCTCACCAACGCTGGTTCTCTCTTTCTTTTTGAGGATAGCTGTTCCAACGGGCGTGAGGTAATATCTCATTGTGGTTTTAGTTGGTTTTCCCTGATGACCTCAGTGATGTTGAGCACCTTTTCACATATTCACTAGACAGCTGTATGTCTTCTTTGGAAAAACATCTATTCAGGTTTTCTGTCCATTTTTTAATCAAATTATTTGGGTTTTTGCTATTGAGTTACATTATAGTTTCTTAATAATTGTTTTTGTGTCATTTTTTCAGAATGAACTCAGATCACATTAAAGACTCTATTATTCTCTTTAATCTCTCTCTCCCTTTGCCCTGCCTCCCAAGTGGGGGGAGCATAAATAAAAAGAGAGAAAAGGATCTTGCTCAGACTATGGAAAAAGGAGTCTGACTTCATTTCTGATGTTTGACTGCCCACAGTGGTCAAGCCCCACCACTCCTCCTTCCTTCTTTTTGCCCAATCGGCAAGCTGATATGAAAGCCTACGTGTTTCCTTCTTTGATAGCAATAGGAAGTTCAAACCACATAAGCCCCTATCCTCAAGGGAACCTCATCCCAGCTCCACTCTCTAACCATAACAAACCCCAAGCTATTCTCTTTTCCCTGCTCTCTTAGGCCATTTTTGGACATGCTTGGGAACTTCCCTACTCTCTGTAAAGCCTCATCACATTGTAATTAACCTCTTGGTGCATGTGTGGTATCAACAGTCAGGACATCTCAACTAGATTTTGGGTGAGGGTCATTTTGTCTCTGCAGAGTGTTCTAAAAGACTGCCTCCAGGCATTTGTGTAGCCAGTAGCAAAAAGGAGGAAAATATTTGATGACATTTGAAGTCAAAATATGAACTACAGTGAATGGATTCCTAAGATTCAACAATGATAAAAAATATTTTCTGAAATCTGCTAATTATTTCACCAAAGGATTGGGAGCAAATAATTTACCAAAGCATAGCTTGAAGCAAGACTAGAGAAAAAATATATTTTAGCCCCTCTGTGCTGTGGATCTTCAATTAAAAAGTTATATTTATATAATGAAGAAAAGCAGTTTCAGTTCAAGTGATTTGATGTGTATGCTTTTAGTATGACAAGAAATTTGTGTAACTTAATAAACAGTATGACAGTAGTGTCTCACAGAAAATCTACATTTTCAGTCATGCCAGAGTCATTATGTGATCTAGGAGAAGGGGTAGTTATGCTTTCGGATGATCTATCACAACTATGCAAACTAAATTATCCACAAATCAAGTTTTTTAGAATTTTTAAGTTTCTCTATACAGACCCAACTTATTTATTTATCCCTCCAACACATATAAGCTTCAAGAAGGAGTTTGTTGTCTTAACTTTCTAACTTATTCTGAAAACTTAATATAGTGCTCAGAAAATAACACTCATTCAACTCAAATATTTGTTGAGTGAAACACACCCAACCAGATTTATCAAATACCTAAATGTCAGGCACTCTTCCAATTATAGCTGCTAAATATTTTGGATTCTTTAGACACAGAATATTATAAATAAAAATTAACTGGATGCATTTGGTTACAATGATTTTCCTTTTACTGAGAATGTTCCAGAAACACAGAAAGAGATATGATGACCAGAATCATGACTTATTCCATGACCTCAAATCTCTGGCCAAAACATTGAAAGAGGGAGTTTTAAACAGATAGCCAAGTCAGCCCAGTCAGGATCATTCTCCAGAGATTTCCCTAGCAGGAACAAAAGGAAGATGGCCAAGCTGACTCTGATGTGGAGTACACAGTATGCAAAGTTCAAGACCTAGAGACAGCCGTGTTCTTTATCCTGTGTAAATCCAGTCTCAAGTGGGAGAGGATAAAATCGGCCAAAGAGAGAAGAGCACATCAATAGACTGCATCAGTAGCACCAATCCTTACCCATCTCTGTAATGATACCCTCTACCTTGGGACTTTGCAGTTTTCACCAAAGAGGCCAGAGTCTACCTAACCATTCCCTGAAGCTGAGCTTGACTATAATTGTCAATAGCCCACACAATGAACAGGTTACTGTGTACTAGCTCCAAAGCTTTGTGTGTTTCTGTTCTCATTCTTGCGCCTCTGCCCCGGCTCTAGGAACAGGTCCAGGCTAGTCAGCTATAGTAGAGTCAAGTGCCCCAGTAGCCTCAGCTCATACCTCAGACACATGAGTGAGCCCAGGCAAGGTGAGCAGAGCTGCCTCACCATCCTGTAGCTGATCCCAGACACAAAACCAATAAAAAAATTTTTATTGCGACGGATCACTAAGTTGGTCTAGAACAGCAAGATTGCACAGCATTCTTGTGGGCATAACCAATAAAGTCCCCTTTCCATATGTTTATTGGCCATTTGGATATCCTCTTTTATGAAGTGTTTATCCATTCAGGGTCTCTGATGGCTTAAAGAAATGCTCTAAACTTATGATTTGTTGGGCTTTTCATTATTGCAAGGATGGGAGCTAGGTTCTTTCTCGTCTCTGCCTTTCTGAGTCAACTGCAAACGTCTGACTTTTCATTCTCTCCTAAATTGAATATTTGGATGACTCGTGAGTCTCTTTATATCATCCATATTTTTTTCTTTATTATCAGCCATATATTCTTGCCTTTTAATATGTCTAATAATTGCTTATTGCATGCAAGATGTAGTGTAAATAAAAGAACTGTATAGGTCCCAAATGGTATTATCTACTACCAGATAGAATTTCCCCCACTCCTGTCAGATAGACAGGATAAAGGGCTGATTAACTCATTTCAAATCAGATATTAAGCTTGTTGGGATTGAGTTACAGTTGTCATAAATCTCTGTCTATATCTAGCTTTCTCTCTCTAAGATGAACCCCTACAGGGATTTTGATTAAGAGTGTGGTAGAGATCCTTCTCCTAAGCCCTGAGATTCTGAGGAAGATCCAGATCTAGATTGCCCCTTCAGGGTCTCCTAGCTTGACTCTCTGCCCCCCCAATGCCTACCCACCTTCAAAATCTATTAAATGTCTTGAAAAGGATATTGGTCCTGTCCTAATTCTAGACACTACCTGCAGTAAATCTTGTTTCCTAAAAGCACTGTGAGACCAGGAGGTTTCACTGTGCCTTGTAATGGTTCCATCCTAGCTCCTCACAGTACTTGAACTTGGCAAATATCCAGCGGGAAATGCCACCTGTATTTCCATGGTCTCTCTTGTTTCCAGTTTGTGACACCAGTCCTGCAAGATCAATCAAAGCATGACTGGTTTCTCTTTCCCCCAGCAAGTCCTAGGAGGAAAACCAATGGATATGACCAGCTCATCTGAGAAAATTCTTTCACCTCAGTCAGTTTGGTTCATCTAGTCCTTGTTGTTTTCACAGCTCTCTGATTCCTTTAAAAGTATTATGTTATTATTTATCTGGCCTTTTTTCAGTTGCTTCCATGGAAGCAATGGCTTGTCATAAACAAACATGCCATCCAGAAGCAAACATCGTCTACATCTGTTACTAACAAACATTTCAGAAAAAGAAAAAATAGTCAAGCTTGAATATGTTATTCCATGGAAATAAATTGGGAATATATTTAGAAGTTTAAAAACATTAATTAATCAAAATATAATATTCCCAAGGCTTGGAAATATGTTAAATATAGCAATTTTCCTAAAAGTTGAAAAAATACTATGAGATACAGGCTCAGATTAAACTATGGGACTTTGATTTGCAACAGCACCTTTTATGCCTTACCTATAGCACCTCCAAGACCTAAATGTTACCTTATTTCTTTCCCCATCCAGTTGACTATTCATACCAACTAATTTCTTCTACTTTTAATTCCCTCAAGCACTGAAACCAGTGGCATCTCTGAGCAGCCTAATAAATTGGCATCCCCACATCAACATTCTTAAAACATCTATACAATATTTACATAGATTTCTAGGGAGAGACATTGTTTTAAATTAAGGGAGTATATCTCTTTTATATGAAAACTGGTATCCATATATCAGCTGAAATTTGATGCCCTTCTTTGATCTTCCCAAAACAACACTCCACTTGGCACAAGGTTATTGACTAAAGGAAAATTCTATACAGAAGATGGAAGAGGCCATTTATATTGTGGAGCATATGGTATTTTATGAGAAAGATTGTAAATAGATGTGTCCCTATACTCTCACCTCCATAAAAAATTACTTATAAAATAATATGTCAAAAACTTTTCATACTAATTTTGTGATGCAGTATTAAAACTTAGTATGTTATAGTGGCTACCAGTGTGTGTGGGTGGTGGGGAGGAGCAACATAGGGGAGGGAGAGTGGGAGATACAAACTATTGGGTATAAGATAGATTCAAGGATGCATTGTTCAACATGGTGAACAGAGCCAATATTTTGTAATAACTATAAATGGAAAGTAACCTTTAAAATTATATAAATAATAATTTAAAAATATTTTAATTAGTATGTTATAAAAATGATATTATAAAATTATAAAAATTAGTACATTATACTAATTTTATGGCTTCCCTGAAAGAATGACATGCATATATTTGAAGTAAGGTCTGAGACAATTCTCCATGGTTCTCTCATATAACTGCACATCTTTTGAGAGAAGCAATGACTTCTACCCTTTGTTCCAAACTTTTATTTCAAGGAGGGTATAGTGAACAGCATTGGGAGATAGTAATAACCCTGTAGAGCAACAGTTCCCAACCAAGGGTGATTTTGTCCATCAGGGGACATTTGGCAATGTCTAGAGATAGTTTTGATTGGCATGACTGAGGGTAATACTGGTGTCTATTTGGCCATCAATACTGCTAAATATCCTACCACACAGGACAAACTCCCACAGCAAAGAATAGTCTGGCCCAAAATGTCAGTGGTGACAAGGTTCAGAAACCATGCTTTAGAGCAAAGAGCAGTAATACTTGCTGCCCATTATAAAATATTCAGGTTCCCTAAGCTCAGGGTTCCCCTCCTATACTGCATCCCACTGTCTATGCAAGTGTCATCTGGCCATTTTTGTGTCACCTGTGAGAACTGGGGCTCAGGGAAATCACACAAAAGTGTTGATACTTTTGTTACCACTTTTGCTGTGAGTACTACATTGTCCCTCATCTCTGACCAAGGAGACTCATTCTTCTACCAGCATTTATGAAACTATGGCAGAGTAAAAATAGGGTAAAATTACAGACTCTTCACATTTCATCTATATTTTAAACAATAGAAAATAAATGCAAAAGCAAACTGCTTTTAAAAAGTGTTTTCAGGGGCTTCCTAGGTGGTGCAGTGGATAAGAATCCGCCTGCCAATGCAGAGGTCATGGGTTTGATCCCAGCTCCAGGAAGATCCCACATGCCGCGGAGCAACTAAGCCCATGTGTCAAAAATAAATAAATAAATAAATAAAAAATAAAAAGTGTTTTCAACCTAGATGGCATAAAAAAGAACTTGTTAACTTTCTATGCACTTTTATAAAACTATTAAAAAAATAAGCAACTCGAAAGAAAAATGGTCACAGATATATGATTTACATATTTAAAGATATAGTAGGCTTAGGAACAATAAAAAAAGATCTGCCTTATTCATAATTAAATACAAATAAAAATGAATTTTTTTCTCCAGCAAAAATTTCTAAAAATTAGAAATGTCCAATCCTGATAAACCTTGGGAAAGAGTCACTCTTATCTACTTCAGGTGGGAATATGATTTAGATTAAACATTTTGCAGGAAAATTTTGAACAATTAATCAAAACTGTTTATACAACAGTTGTATTTCTAAGACTTTATAAACATATTCTTAAAGTTCACCAAGACCCACTACAAGGATACTCATTGTATGGTCTCTTATAATAGAAAAAATTAAAATAGTCTAAATTTATATCACTAAAGCAATAGTTAAATAATGTTTGGTGCATCCAATTCTGTAATCATATGCAGCCACTGAAAGAATGATCTAGGTATATATGTGCTATTATAGAAAGAATTCCAAGATTTGTTAGTAAGTGAAAGAAAAAGAAAAAAACACATATAATAAAGTATATTTTATAGTTACCACTTTCAGGAAATAAAAGAGAGATACAGACAGATATTGAATAAACAGGTGGAGGAGAGAGATAAGACTGGTGTTTGGGGTGGTGAAAGAGGGGATGATACCCCTTGGTTCAGCCATGATGGAAAACAGTATGAAGTCTCTTCAAAAATCTAAAGATAGAACTACAAGTTTGTTCTGTATAACTCTGTTTCTCTTTTATGTCTGTTCTTTTTTTTTAGATTCCACATATAAGTGAAATCACACAATATCTGTGTCAATTATAAACTGGAACTTGCCATCTGCCTGTATAAGAATTAAATCAATTTGTGCTGCTGTAGCTACTGGCCTTCCACATTCCCTGAAGGGAATTCAGGGTGGAAACCAGGAATGAGGCACTCTGTGCTTTGGAGGATGGGCGGAACAGGTCTTTAGATAGTCAGATGTTTTCAGAAGCTGATTTTATGAGCCCAACCCTTGCATCTCCTCGTATCTAGAAAAGCACTAAATCCCTACATGGTGACGTCTGTTCCTCATGACTAGCAGAAACCCCTTACAGAAAAAATGTGTTTGATTGCATGTACTCCTCCTTTACCAAGAATATATATATACTAATTGGCCCCCTGCCTCTTTGGAAGAGTTTCTCAGAGCTATCCGGGATGCTGTCTCCCGGGCTGCAGTCCTAATTTTGCCCCAAATAAACTCAACTCGCAACTCTCATGTTGTGCATTTGTTTTAAGTCAACATCTGTCTTTCTCTGATTGACATTTCACTTCACATAATACTGTCTAGGTCCATCCATGTTGTCTCAAACTCTTCCATTCCTCCTATGTAAAAAGAAAAGGTATCCCCTCCCCCCTTCCCCCACCCACACCTTCAAGTTGTTCTTAACCCTCATCTGTACATGATCAATAGCTCTCTTTCTCCTTCCCTAGCCCACATCTTTAGTCAACATAAAGAACCACTGGATCATATTTTTGTGGTTCTGAAGGTATGGTTGAATCCATCATGCAGGTTGTTTTAAAGTATGGGCTGAAGTGGCAAAATAAAAGTTGAATGCAGGATAAAATAAGAGAAAAATAAACAGTTGTTTAAACATCAGCATTTAAATGCACAGCTGGGTCCCTGATGAGTTTCAGCCTATAATGGTCCTCATACCAAAGAGAAAAAGAGAAGGGAACTGGCAGGGATAAGGATAAAGACAGCCTCACAAATAGGCAGCCCCTTTCAGTTTAAAATGAGATGTTAAATAAGAAAGAAGAGAGTTCTGTGAAGAGAGCTGTGGTTTAGGGTTGTTTTGCTTTGATTCTTCTGAGTCCCCACAGTTACAACTGCCAGGGAGGTTTTGTAATAATAAAAGACCTGCTTCTAAAGCCTATCCATCTTTGCCGTATTGAGTAATTTTTACTACTACTCACTTCACATTATGTCATTTTACAAACTATAGAAGTAGAATGTTCCTTTCTGTTAACTTTGCTAAACACTTAAAATGTTTTTTATATCACTTACATGTGGAATCTGAAAAATACCACAAACCAATGAACATAAAAAAGAAGCAGACTCACAGATATAGAGAATAAACTAGTGGATACCAGTTTGTGTGTGTGGGGGGCTTGGGTGAGTAGGAGCCATATAGGGGTAAAGGAGTAAGAGGTACAAACTATTAGGTCCAAAATAAGCTAACAGATATAGTGTACAACACAGGGAATATAGCCAATATTTTATAATAAGTGGACTATAATCTTTAAAACTATGAGTCACTATATTGTATACCTGTAACATATAATATTGCATAGTATCTATACTGAAAATAAAATAAAATAAAATAAAATAAAATAAAATAAAGGCTTTCCATTTAGATTTACTCCCATTTGAGGGATGGGTGCCTTTAGTAGGCATTTTTAAGTATAACTTTCGGCACTTTTAGTACTAAAATGATAGTCATCACATTTTTAATGTAATATCCTTCAAGAAATTAAAGGTGATGCCCATCAGACCCACATACTTATTACCCAGTGCCCCTCCCAGCTTGTAAATGTTTACTGACCTTTTCAGCCAAATTTTTCTTACTATTCAGTGTAGAATATCAGTGCTTTGCCTGAGCAACTGGTTTGTTTTCATCCTATTGACACTGAAGGAATAATTCATCATATCGTCCTCCTAGCTTGATTTCCTAAAAACTCAAAGCCAGCTCCACAGCCCACCTCTAGTGCACGTAAGGACAGCCTCAACCATGCAAACTGTGAACTAACCTGTTCCCATATTTATTATTTTTTCTTTGCTTTCTCTTTTGCTCAATTGGCTCACTTGCTTGTGTCACATCTTCTTTCAAAGAGTGGCTTAAATAATTTGGGGAACCAAGAAGAATATAAACAAATAAACTAGACTCAAGTATTGCAAGATCTCCCATGGAAGCAAAGTTTTTCCTTATGATGTTCACCTCCTCCTGGTTGATAAATATCATTCTTAAAAATGAAAATGTCACTCACTGACTGTTTAGCCACTCCTCAAGGCTTCAGCATCATTTGTTCAGTAACAGAAACTTGAAATCACCATTTGTTTCCATTAGTAGCCCATGGACACAAAATGCTTCACCGCCTTCCTGGAGGCTAATCAGAAATCTTTGTACCATCTGCTGCTTGTTGACTATTCAATGCTGTGAAGCTTTCCTAGGAAAGCCCTAGAGCCACAAACATCTCTTCCCTTCCTTCCACTTGCAGCATCTGTGATTAGAAAGGCACAAAACAAAAATAAACTAACAAACGAAATCCCACAGAGCAAGGCTCTTATGGGACAGCATTTACTGTCTCCCTACTCTTAGCTGCTTAGTGGTTCTTGGCTTTACCTGTCTCTTCATGGCATGTTTCTTTATATTTGTACAGAAAAAGCAAGCTTGCTCTCAATTCTATTTGTTTGGCTTTCTGTTCTTGATTAAGCAATACCTTTTAAAAGGGTCTGTGCTCTTAGCTTAATCTTATTCATTGAAGAACATTTTAACCTGGGTGTAAATCTCAATACGGGAGCTAGGTGCACGAGTGATTTTATGAGAACAAATCAGCACATCCTTTTAAAGGAGCACCTTCAGATTAGCTGTCTCCCAGCAATGGACAACTGTAGACTGTGACTTTTGCCCAGGCTGGGAAGGAACAAGTGTCAGTGGTGACGCAGGAGGCCAGGCAGGCTAAGTGCAGGGGTGACTCACATCCATTTGCACGCCAGCTGCTTGCAGTTTCCTCCTTAGCATCAGTGCTGGGGGCTAACGGATACTCAGGAGGAAGTCATTTTTCTCCTCAAATGTCTGGCGAAAAATGGAAGTGAAAACCGAATGAGGGCTCTTTTCCAGACAAAGCTTTCCAAGGCTGATAAGGATTGCACTTGGGGAGGTCTGGTTACAAAGTTCACGGGTGAATTTTGTGTTCTTAGGACTGTCTTCCTCCTGTGATAGGCTTTGAATCACAAAAAAATTTTATGAAAAATAAGGAAAGCTAAGTCGAAGAGGATGTGCTTATCTCAGTTGTCTATCTGAGGTTTTTTTGTTTAAAATTATTAGAGGGAAATGTTTAACAACTGTGTATTCATTATGTAGCCAAGCACCCAGTGGTGTGATCGTAAATGTTTGACAACTATCTCTTGGGAAAAAGAAGAGGCCCTGATTTCTACTGTTTCCTGATTTCCATGGTGTAAATACTCTCACCATGGCCAATTTCAAGCTACAATGTGAGTCACTGAATGTAGAACAGGGGAACACTGAAAACATTCAGCACTCTTGTGAGCAGGTAGGTGCCAGCTCCAGCACCACTGGCCCTCTAAATGCACGTGGAGGCTCATCTTCATGTAGAATAAGATCACTATCTTTTTCCACAAAGGTATCACCAAAATCAAACTATGATTCTCTTTGGGTAAAGGATATACAAGGGTGAGTCAAAAATTATCCGCACTCTGGCTGTAGAATTTGTAGGAGTTTTAATATAACCAGAGTGCAGATAATTTTATATATTTATATGTATATATACGTATATATATGTGTATATATATGTATACACATACACACACACACCACACACACAGGTAATTTGTCAAGTCTATATTTTTTTATTCTCATTCCTGACTCATTCAGCTTTCTTGGGTCCCTCTAATTACCCTACGGGTAGCATTTGAAAGGTTACGGAAATGGTTAATTCACTGAAGATAAAAACTGGGATGTCTTCTGATACTAGGAAGGTTTTTAAAAAAATTTTTTTTGCACAATAAAACTTATCATGACACAAAACCGCTGACCCACTAACCATATGGAGTTATTGCCTGCCGTTGTGAGCTTTCCTTAGATTTTTGTTTTTGTATCCAAATGTTTAATGATTTCCAGTGGTAATTATTTTCATGCAAGTTATAAGAGGACATGGTATAATTCTGGGAATATGTAGAGATTCTGTGTCTTCACTTGCCTTTGGAAAATGAAGTTAAAATATTTCTACTTAAATAAATAAAATCTAACACCTGATCAATTTGACATCATGATTGTGGATCTATTGTGCAGAAATCAAGATGAGTTGTAGGTAAAATACTATCAAGATACTCTATGTTAAAATTCCAGAATGCAGAGGATCTTAAGACAAAAGACAACTAAGAAGACAGATTGTGAATCAGTCATGTTCCTCAAGGTCTGGAACAGTGGCTTAGGGCTTGGGCCGTGGAGCCAGGCTGCATGGTCTGAATGCCAGAGCTCTTGCCTACTAGCTGTATGATCTTCAGCAAGTTGCTCATCCTCTCTGTGACTCAGTTTCCTCCATTGTTAAGTAATGATCATAATAATAAAAATATTATAGCCCAACTCACTGAGCTATAATAAGGATTGAAACTGTCAATATTTTAAATGCCTATAAAGGCATTTTGTAAATGTCACAGAATGTTATGTTTGCTAAATAAACATAAACACAAATTTTCAAGGACTATAAAAAAAACAAATGGATTAGAGATCTGTCTAAATCTTTCAAGGGAGCTGATTTTTAGAAGAAAGTGCACTTTAGTCTAATAAATTACATGACCACGCAGTATTGCTCCCACTCCCCTGTCTACACAAATTAATGCTAATGCCGCACTCTAGGTTGCAAGTTTTTAACAGTGTAGGTGAAAGAAGCTACCTCTCAGACTTCCTAGGTGGCGCAGTGGTTAAGAATCTGCCTGCCAATGCAGGAGACACGGGTTCGAGCCCTGCCCTGGAAGGATTCCACATGCCACGGAGCGGCTGGGCCTGTGCACCACAGCTATTGAGCCTGTGCTCTAGAGCCTGTGAGCCACAACTATTGAGGCCATGTGCCACAACTATTGAAGCCCACGTACCTAAAGCCTGTGCTCTGTAACAAGAGAAGCCATTACAATGAGGAGCCCGTGCACCACAATGAAGAGTAGCCCCCGCTCGCATCAACTAGAGAGAGCCTGTGTGCAGCAATGAAGACCCAACGCAGCCAATAAATAAATAAAAAATAAAAAAATAAAAAAAAAAGAAGCTACATCTTTCTTTCAATCAACCTGAAGAAATGTCTTAAATGTGAACATTCGGGTAGTCTACAGGGTACCACTCTGATGATCACAAAAACCTTCATGGGACCATGAAATATTCCCTTCTCCATGGTGTGTAATAGGAGTGGTGGGGGTAGAGAGGGCATGCATAAGGCTCTAAAGAGTTCTGAGGGTTCACTGGTCATATCTGGAAGGGCCCTTGAAGTATTTCATGGAGCAATGGTTCATAGTTCCTGTTAAGAATCAGAGTCCTTGAATTAGATTTGTCAGACATTCTTTCTATTCCATGAACCATAGGTAAAGATAAAGTGCTTCAGTGTTATTATTGCACATGGATACATTGAAAGAAGAGACAGGCTTAGGTCTTCAAAGTGTTTGACCATTCTAATCCTCAGCTGCCCTCTTTTGGTTCCTCCTAATCTCCTCATACTGCTGACCTCCCCCTAAGATTCAGATCTTCCTTTCCCCAACCCAAAAAATGGACTTTGTGTCTACTGAGTTTCACAGCAGCCTGTTCACTATGAAACTGAGCAGGACCCTGTGGAGTTCCTGGGCATGGGAGCCTTCCTGTTCAACCTCCATGACCTCCCCTGAGTTTCAAAGGCAGGTTCAAACATTTGCTAATCAGGGAAGGGAGGGGATGAAGAGACAAGGGAGGAGCAGCCAAGAAACAATATTGCAGCCTTGGGACAGGGTCCTGGCTCTTCCCCAAAGGATATACATTATATCTTTAAGCTCTTTATAGAACTAAAACCCAATGAATGGAAGATGTCAGCATTCTTCACACCAGAGAAGACCACCTGAGGCCAGGTTAAAGGAACCAGAGACTGCTCATCAAGAGATTACCTGAGACCAGATTAAAAGACTACAGGCCCTGCACACACCCTAATCTTGTCATCAACCTCACCCTTGAAACTTTGCTATAAAACTCCTCACAAAATTTTCCCTGGTTGGGACACACAGTTTTCAAGGACAGGCACCTCCTGTGTCCCCCTTTGTCTGGCAAAGCAATAAAGCTATTCTTTTCTACTTCACCTAAAAGTCTATCTCTGAGATTTGAGCACTGGTGCACAGGGGCTGAATTAGCAATATATAAATATATATCTATATTTATTTTTTTATATATATATATATTACTAAAGTCTCAGAATTTCCTTCCAGATAACACATTCTCAAAGGACACTTGTGAAAATATATTCTCATAGTGATTCTAACCATGGGCATATCAGGTATGTGGCAGACTAACGAAAGGACTCAGGGAAATCATTTTGGGTGAGGATGCATTTCCAAAGAAAATATGCTCTCCAATTTCCTCTGAAACCTCACTACACAAGGGATAACTTACTCTAACTGACAGGATTTTCTCCCATATTAAGACTCCCCAAAGTATTAAACATTTCTCCAAGTTAATTTGGTTTTATTGTTCATTTAGATTTTTCACATTTCCAATTGTTGAATACATAATTTTGCAATTTATTTGCTTCTTTTCATTTTCAACATCTAACAGATCAAATGAAAATAAGTTCTCTGATTCTTGAGCCACACTGGATAACAAGACAGAACTTACACAAAAGAGCTGGGAAATAGACACTTCTTACGTTTTTCAGACATATGGATTTTTAAATGTAACAATAATTAAATCATTCAAGCACCAGTTGTGTGCTCATCACAAATAATTACTATGGTATAAAATATTAATAACCACAAAATAAGGAGTGGTCATTCTTTGAGGGCCCAATATGTATTCTGTATCTCATGTGTGTCATTTTATATGACTTCCCAACAACCAAAGCAAGTTACGTTTTCCTGATTGCAGACGTATATGTTGCTTACACATTATCTACTCCCACCTTCTTTGTAATTAGCCAAACTCGGATTTTATTCAGGATGTTAATATGTTCAGCAAAACTCTATATAATGTCCTAGATTCCCTAGTAGATGGAATAACCTTGTGTCACAGCTGTAGCCAATGAGGCAGAAGTGGAAGACTCTTGGGTTTTGAGGATTGTTTTCCCTGTGAAAATTCACCTGCCATGCCCCTTTTGAGCTCCACCCTTCCTTTCTTCTTGCCTGGAATATGGATACTGTGCTTGATGGTGCACTCACAAAGATGAAACCACACACTAAGGATGGCGGAGCAGACCAGTAGAAGCAGCCTAGGATAATAATTACATGAAGGAGCAGATACACAAGTTCTGGACCGCTTATTTCCAGACATCTGGATAAGTGAGAAAAATAAACCCCTTGTTTGTTCAAGCCACTGCAGTCAGTTCTGTGTATCCAAACACAAAAACACCTATACCCCATTTTTACACATAAGAAAATAAAAGCTTGGGAATTCTGGTCCAACATGACAACCTTGGAGGATCTTGAGCTCACCTCCTGCCACAGACACACTGAACCTACAGCTGCACATGGAAGAATTCTCTCTGAGTGACTCCTGCACAATAGGTGAACAAGAAAAAACCCACATGGAAATGGGTAGGAAAAGCTGAGACGCACCCTTGCCATAAACCCCACTCTTGGCACAGCAACATACAATTGAGAGGGAACCCACAATTCTCAGTTTCTCCATGAGGAGTGAAGGATTTGTACCCAACATCTAGCATTCAAACTCTTGAGACTTCTACCTCAGGGACAGGATCCCAAAACACCTAACTCTGAAAGCCAACAGGGCTTGCATCCACAAGACCCACAGGACTATGTAACTGAGCAGCATCCTATAGGGGCTTCCCGGACAGGCCTTCCCTCATATGCTCTGCTTTAGCTCCTCTCTGAAGTACCTAGATAATAGTATTTGATGCAAATTTCCTGAGTTGTTTTGCAGATGTGAAACCATCCCCCAGCCCCCACTAAATGGAAGAACTACTTGATGACCATGAGCACATAACCCCAGGCCTCCTGGAGCCTAAGGAGTGATCATGCTAAACACTGTGACACCACCTGCTGCCTCACCATCAGCCAATAAGAGAATTATGCACAAGCTGAACACATGCCCGACAACCACCACTCCCCTCCACCCCCACCTCCCCACCCCCACCTTTAAAAATGCTTTACCGAAACCATTCATGGAGCTCAAGGCTTTTCAGGGCATGAGCCAGCTTGTCTCCTCGCAGGGCCCTGCAATAAACCTTTCTCTGCTCCAAATGCCGACATTTCATTTTGGCCTCACTGTGCATCGGGCATATGAACTTGTGTTAACAACTACAGCAAACAAGCAGCTCTTAACAGGTTGTAGAGGACTTATCACAGCTATCCCCCTGAGGTTCAGCACAGAAGGAACAGAAAAAAAAAATGCCCACCTCCCAGTCTTTTTGTAACAGGGAAGACCTAAATCGGATTCCATGTTGAATCTGTTTCTTTGACTTTAATCTTTGCTTTTCGTTGCTCCTGTTATTATAATTCATACATGATGCCCTGCCTCAGAGAACCCTGCCTCTCTGCTGTTCAGCTCACAGGGAGACAATCTGACCCTGCCCACCTATGAGTGGCTGCAAGAAAGAAGAAATTAACACATCCCCTTACGGATGCTGGCCATTCCAGGAGATGTTTTGCAAGATTGATGGCCCTTTTTACTTTACTTCCTCACCACCTCTCCCTCTTTGATTCTATGAAAGAAACTGGCATCCAGTCCCCAGCAAGATGGTTATTTGGGGGACCCTAGCCCACCATCTTCTCAATCTACTGGCTTTCCAAATGAAGTCGTATTCCTTGTCTCAACAACTTGTCTCCAATTTATTGGTCTGTCACATGGCAAGCAAAGCAAGCTTGGACTCCATAACATTTGTTTACATTAAAAGCTGCCACCTGAAGATAAGGCTTTTAGAGCACACACCTAGAAGCTGATTGCCATCTTGCCTTGGAGACCAGAGACTAGGGAGGCTAGCAGAAGCCATGTCTGCAATCCGTCTGCCCCATCCTTGGTCACTGGTTTCTCCCTAAAAGGATCTTATGCACATGTCTGGTGCTCCAGCTTTTGCCACTGCCACCCAGAAAGTGCACCCTTTGATCACCTGGCCCTGATGGCCAATGGGGCTTTTGTTTTCAAGTCCCAGGGGACTGTAGCAAATAAAGAATCAGTTCTTAACTTGCTATTTCCCCCAGGGCTCAGCACAGAGGGAGTAAACCGGAAATTCACAGTTCCCAGTTTCCTAAAAAGAGGTCTATTTGCATATTTTTAAAGCTGTTGCCTGAAGGTCCAGCTTCCAGTCAGTCTGAATGTAGGTGCTTCCCTTTGGGATAATGATGGTCTTAGCACACTTTCAACTACTGGGAACCACCATGAACAAAGAAGGTGGCTGGGACAATCACAAAGGTTTGAGAGACAAGCAAAAACTAAGGTCAGGCTGAAAGCTTAGGTTCATCTTCTACACAAAACCTCTCCATCAATACTGGGAGAGATGGCTGTTTTATTGAAGGCACAGAAAACAACAGAGAGAGTGAAAGAAAATGAAGCTACAGAGGAATATGTTCCAAACAAAGGAATAAGATAAAACCCGAGAAATAAGCTTTAATGAAACAGAAATTAATCATTTAACTGATAAAAATTCAAAATCATGAGGATGCTCACCAAGCTTGGGAGAACAATACATAAACAAAGTGAGGATTTCAAGGAAAACAGAGGCAGAACACTCTTTTACATAAATCACAGCAAGATTTTTTTTTACCTACCTCCTAGAGTAATGAAAATAAACACAAAAATAAATGAACGAGATGTAATTAAACTTAAAAGCTTTTGCACAGCAAAGGAAACCATAAACAAGATGAAAAGACAGCCTCAGAATGGGAGAAAATATTTGCAAATGAAGCAACCAACAAAGGATTAATCTCCAAAATATACAAGCAGCTCATGCTCTCAATATCAAAACAAAAAAAAACCAAAAAACCCAATCAAAAAAATGGGCAGAAGACCTAAATAAACATTTCTCCAAAGAAGATGTACAGATGGCCAACAAATACATGAAAAGATGCTCAACATCAATTATTAGAGAAATGCAAATCAAAACTACAATGAGCTGTCACCTCACACCAGTCGGAATGGCCATCATCAAAAAAATCTACAAACAATAAACACTGGAGAGGGTGTGGAGGAAAAGAAACCCTCTTACACTATTGGTGGGAATGTAAAGTGATACAGCAACTATGGAAAACACTATGGAGGATAAAACTACTATATGACCCAGCAATCCCACTACTGGGCATATACCCAGAAAAAAACATAATCCGAAAAGATACATGCAGCCCAATGTTCATTGCAGCACTGTTTACAATAGCCAGGATATAGAAGCAACCTAAATGTGCATCAACAGAGGAATAGATAAAGATGTGGTACATATATACAATGGAATATTAGCCATAAAAAAGGAATAAAATTGGGTCATTTGTAGAGAGGTGTCATACAGAGTGAAGTAAGTCAGAAAGAGAAAATCAAATATCATATATTAATGCATATATGTAGAATCTAGAAAAATGCTATAAATGACCTTATTTGCCAAGCAGAAATAGAGACACAGACATAGAAAACAAACGTATGGATACCAAAGGGGAAAGGGGTGGGATGGGAGGAATTGGGAGATTGGGATTGACACATATACACTATTGATACTATATATAAAATAGACAATTGATGGGAACATACTGTATAGTACAGGTAACTCTACTTAATGCACTGTGGTGTCCTAAATGGGAGGGAAGTCCAAAATGGAGGTGATATATGTATATGCATGGCTGATTCATTTTGCTGTGCAATAAACTTAACACAATATTGCAAAGCAACTACACTCCAATAAAAGTTAATTTAAAAAAAATAATTTTTAAAAAACAAAGTGAGAATTTCAACAGAGATAGAAAATATAAGAAAGTACCAAACAGAAAACACAGAGCTGAAGAAAAGAACTGAACTGAAAAATCCCAAAGAGGCATTCAACAGCAGACTAGATAAAGCAAAGAAAGGATCTTCAAACTTGAAGACATGGCAGTGGAATTCATTCAATCAGAGAAGCAGAAAGAAAAGTGAATGAAAAAGAAAATATACATCTGAAAACAGTAAGAAGCAAAGTCAAAGACACAGAGCTCCAAGATTTGTATTTAGCTTTCTTTGATGCAAAGCCTGTGTTCTTTCCATTCTCCCATACTGCTTTCATGGACATACAGACATTCCACATTAGCTCTGGAAAAGACCTTAGGGAGGACACAACCAAAATCATCACTTTAATTATAAGGCATCTGAGGCCCAGAACAGTTAAATGATCTGTCTCTCTAAAGTGTGATCAAAAATGAAGTAGAACAAGCCAGTGCATCATCACCAAATATACTCAGAAGTCATTGAGATAAAACAGATGGAAAATTAACTTGAAGCCAAACTCTAATGTCTTTGATTCAGGAAAAAGTAAGGGAGGTTAAGAATTCTGAATAACACACACACACAAAATAAAGCAAGTTCATTACAACAGATTGTGTTGGCAATGGTGAGGTGTGGTGTTACAAGAAGCAGACATTTTGGTATCACAGAGGAGGCTCTGAGGATTTCCAGGAAACAAAAGGCTGTAATTGAGGAGCACAGCCTCTCAATGACCCAGGGTGGGTCTTGCCAGGAAGGCCCTGTGATGAATTTCACTTGTATACTCTTACACAGTCAAGGCCAAACAAAAATTAGCTTCTAAAACTTAAAAAGTCAGCATTTATGATGTATCTTTTGAATATGTCCATATTCAAAGTCCCCTTTCTTGCTTCACAATCATATCACTATACATATCCTGTGAGTAAAAAAGCAGGTTGTTAAGTAGTGTACACAATAATACACAAATATATGCATGCATACATGCACACACATAGAGGGAAACACAGGAAAAAAGCTGAAAAGCAGTACATCAAAACGTCAATAGTGGTTATTTCTGGAAAGTAAGGAAGACTGATTTTTTAATATGCCTCTCTTGCTTTTCTGTATTTTTAAATTTCTACACTGGATATATACTACATTTATAATAGGAAAGTGAATGAAAACATTTTAAAATTCATTTGATGACTATATGGTACTATAGTTACAACACAAATAGACAAATAGAACTTGGGATTTTTAAATATATTTTCATATTAAATATCAATTTAATTCTCACAGTGAGCCAACACATAAGACGTTCCAATAAAACCATTCAATAATCAGTTATAGTATATTTGTTCACCACCATTTTTTTTAATGTTTATCATTTTTATTTTTTTTTTAATTGGGGTATAGTTGTTTTACAATGTTGAATTACTTTCCAGTACAGCAAAGTGAAGCAGAATTCCCTGTACTATACAATAGGTTCTCATTTTTCACCACCATTTTTGAGTGAAAAATGTATCAGATGTGGTAAGAGAGGCTTTCTTTAAAGATCAGATAATTATTATTTTGTTTAATTTTCCAAGACTGTGAGCTAAATTACAACACTATGTTATATTTGAACATCTATGTGCCATATCAAAATTTAATAAGCCACCTACTCTCGCTTAAAATAATCACCAGTACAGTTTATTAAGCATTAAAATCATTTATTAGTAGTTTGTTTTAGAAAAGTGCATTTGAACTTGAAATCTCTAACCTAATGTTGGGGAGGAAATGACCATAGCATATCCTAAAAGGAATTTTGTCTCAAAATATTGAAAGAAATCTTTTCATATAAATAGTTTGAATGTTTATTTTGGAAAATATTTACTACTGAGAAAATAACTAGGTGAATGTCAGTGCAAACATTGACAGTATTTAAATACAAAAAAATTACATTCAATTCATAGAGTCACAGATTCAGAAATATTTTATTTTCAAGAAAGTGGCATTAAATGGAAGAAAAAGACAATAACAAACTAAAAAAAAAGAAAAACTCTTCAAATATTGATGCAGGGAAAATATGCTGTAGTAGACATTTGTCATTTTGGACTGCCCAGGTGTCCTCATGTTTGAGAAACTCTCAAACCAACTAAAGAAACTAAAGAAGGTAAAATATTTCCTTTTCAACTCCTAGGCTTGACAAATCGGACACTTAAACTTAATACCTTACTCTGTTGTAAGTGACTCACAACCTTGACACAGTCTGCATTAGGTATAGTGCCTGGTGCTGCATTCAAAATCCTGTGCCATGAGGCTGAGTTTCTCTGGGGAGCACAGTCCAGAAGTGGCTTCAGTAAGTGGTTATTGTGATGGCACTGGTGTTGGCATCACACACAGGCAACTCCTACAGCCACATCCTTGGCTGGTTTTGTGTCCACTGGTTCCTGCCATTATCCAAGTCCAACTCCCATCAAATCTGTGAACTATTCAACAAATAGTATTCCCCTTTTTAAAAAATGGTCATGCATTTTAACTGGCTTGGTCAAGATTGAATACTTAACCATGAGCTATATAGGACCATATAACCCAAATTATATTGAGTTAGGCAAAAACCTTTGGATGGGGTGGAAGAAGTCATAAGCTAAAAATGTGTATGGTGATTGGGGCAGCCAAGGCAGTGAATTGTGGCGAATACTTGTCATTTCAGAAGCCCAGCAAGCAATACCCTTTCTATCTGGTGTCAATCCCAAAACAAATGAGAATCAAAGCCTCAGCTCCCAATAGGGAAGTCAGAGAAGCTTCCTTCAGATTCCAGACAGTGAGTACATAGGCTCAGCCATTCAAGTAACTCCAGCCAGGATTTGGAATATGGAAGTCATGACCTAAAGCCTCAGGAAAAAGTCATAGCTTACTCATTACAAGGTTGGCAGAGTTGAAAGTACATCCACAGAGCAGCAAGTATTCAGGAATAGCAGGGCTGAGTCATGGCAGCTGCTCTTCAGTGCAAGAGCACATGTGATGGTGCCCTGAGCATTGCTGTGGAATGATGCTGAATGCAACTGGCCTCCCTTGGTGCCTGTTCATTTTCTAAGCTTGGTGCTCATCCATTTTCTATGCTTGGTGCTCCCATATCCCATTGCTTTCATGAGCTACCCAGTTTCCTTACAACAAAATTCCTTTTCATCTATTTAGACGGCTATTTCTGTTACTTGTAATCCTTATCCTTTACTTTTCATCAGATTACTTACCCATTAGTGAGTATTTTCTTCATTCTCCTCCTCTTTATCCTTTGGTTAATGTTTACTCATTCTCTACTCTTAGCTCAATGTTTGCTTCTTAGGAAGATTTCCTGATTTTCCCAGACCAGACCAAATCTATCTATTTATATATTAACTTATAGCACTAAAACCTCTTAAGCATAGAGCTTAATTAGTCTTTCATTGAACAAGTACCTAATACATGCCAAACACTATTCTGGATGTGTACAGGTCGACAAAAAATAATTAAGATCTCAGCTTCCATATATCACACATTCTAGAGGGTGATTGGCCGTAAGTAAGTAAACAAGTTTCATGCAGGAGTAAATGATATAAAAATATTTAAAAGGGGATGAAATTAAGAGTGAACAGATCTTTTGTTAGTATAGTTAGCACATGCCTACCTTAGAATTAACTTTTGAGAGACACAAAGAGTAGAGAGAGATAAGGGAAGTTTTAAGGGAATAGCATTTCAGGAAAGGGGAATAAAATATACAAGGACCCTGAGGCAGGAACGAGCCTGGCAAGTTGAAGAATCTCAAAGAAACCCAGTGTGACTGGAATGTAGTGAACAAGGAGAACAGTTTGAGATAAAGTCAGAGAGAATGTGGAACACCACTGTCTGTCCAACAGAAATATAATGGGAGCCAAAAATTCCAACTATATTTGTAATTTTAAATATCTTAGTCATATTTTTAAAAAGTAAAAAGAAGCAGGTGAAATTAATATTAATACTATATTTCCACTATGATTCCAAGATATTATCCTTTCAGTCTGTAACCACTATTTGAAAAATTATTAACATATTTTATATTCTAATTTCCTTACCAAGATTTTAAATCTTTTGTAGGTTTTCTATAAATGACATGTCTCATTTTGGACTAGCTTTATTCCAAGTCCTCAAGAGCCACCTAAGGCTAGTAGCTACCATATTGGATAGCTCAGTAGATCTGGTTGGCCTTCTAAGTCATTGAAAGCTTTGGAATTTAGTCTAAATAGAACGAGAACCGTTGTATGGTTTTTCAATTAAAGAATAATGTAATTTGAACTATCTGCTGGTAATTTATGGATTCTTTTTTTCTAACATTCACACACATAATAAAAAAATATGTTAGAAAATATTTTGGTATGGTATATGGACTTAATGTTTTAGGCCCAAAATATAGTCAGTGATACTGTACCACTGATTGGGAATAATAGAATATATATAGAAACCAACCAATTCTCACCACCCCCACCACTGCCATTCTGGTCCAATCCACCCACCATCACCTCTGGTCTGGATCAGAGACTTTCTTCCCTGTTCCTCTCTTACCTTCTGCAGTCTATTCCCAACTCAAGAGCCAGAGTGATCTTATTAAAACCTAAATCAGATCATAAAACCTTCAATGGCTCCCCATATCCCTCCCTACCTGCCTTGATCCTCTATTATATCCATGACTTCATCTCATATTAGTTGCCACCTTGCTCACTCTTCCTCAGCCCCTCTGGCCTCTTGATGTTCTGAGAACACACCAGGCATCTTTCTGCCTCAGGACTTTGCTCTGTTCTTCTCTCTTTCTTGAGAGATATGACTCTCACCCTCACTTCCTTCTGTTCTTTGCTCAAATGTCTCATTTTCCATGGAGCCTTACCAACAGCCTTATTTAAAACTGTATCCATGGGACTTCCTAGGTGGTGCGGTGGTTAAGAATCTGCCTGCCAATGCAGGGGACACGGGTTCCATCCCTGGTCTAGGAAGATCCCACATGCCACAGAGCAACTAAGCCAGTGCACTACAACTATTGAGCCTGTGTGCTGCAACTACTGAAGCCTGCACACCTAGAGCCCATGCTCCACAACAAGAAAAGCCACCACAGTGAGGAGCCCATGCACCACAATGAAGAGTAGCCCTCGCTTGCCACAACTAGCGAGAGCCCATGTGTAGCCTCAAAGACTCAGTGCAGCCAATAAATAAATACATTTATAAAAAATAAATAAAAATAAAAAAATAAAACTGTACCCATATATCCCACCACTTTCCATATCACCCTCTTGCTTTGTTTTTCCCTATTCCCTTATTATCATCTGACATCTTATCTTTTTTTCAATTGTTTTTCATTTGTTTAGACTCTTGCCTCTCATAACAATATAAGCTCAATGAGGCAAGGGATTTTTTGGTAGGTCTTTTTTATCTCTACAACCCCATTGCCTGCAAAATTGCCTGGCATATAGATGTACTCAATAAATATTTGTTTAATAAATTATGATTTAAAAAACCATACCCTCTTTTGCTAGTGCCCAATAAATATGTATTTATTTTGTAGAAATTCAATAAACAAAGAAATACACTCATTCTCCTATATTAGATAATATGACAAAGAAAACAGTAATTCTTCCATGACAGGTGGACAGAATGACAATAAAAAAGCAACAGGTTATAAACAGGAATTGAATCAGCTCTCAGTTATGGACCTCAAAGATGGTAGTGGTTCATTTATGTGGAATATTTATTATTTTGGTTGGAAAGGAAGAAAAGAGTCTGAAAAATATTAACCAGGAGTCCTTTATTTTTCTCCAATTATGACAGCTCTACTTCAAGTATATGAAAATCTAGTATCACACACTTGGCATCATTCACCTCTGATGAAAAGAAACAGGAAGATATGAACATCTCAAGTAAAAATGCTCAAATAGCTGACTATTAACTATCTAGATTCATTAATATATTTTTCTTTGTAAAACTGAGGTTATTGGTGTAGTTTCTATTCTATTTTCACCTAAATCTATCTCTCATTGTTTCATTTCTTAAAATGTAGTTAAAACAATTTCATAAAGGGGTTTCAAATTTGTATATGATTCATGGCATTTTGTCAAATAATGAATTTTTCAGAAGAATGGAAAACAATCAAAGATTTAATGACTTGCCCAGCTTCCTTGCCAGTGTCAATAGGACATGCTTCTTGAGTAATTTTTTCCAAGTATGAGGAGGGATTTGCTCTTTTCCATTCACATTGCACTTTGCTTTCAGCTAACAGTATGCATTAGCAAGGAGGCGGGCTGAGGTCAAGGGTGCAGTGTGACTAAATAAACTGGCCCACACAGGCACTGAAACCATAAATGTGACTTCATTCCTATGGGCTTTAATCAACTGAATTAAGCAACCACAGTTCATTAAAGATCTAAACCTCTCTACCACTCACACATCTCTGACCTACACATCAATCCATGTGTTGTCTCTTGGCACCATTAAAACACTTTGTTTTGGGATAGGCTTAATTAACAGTCAATAGCCATTAAAAAAAACACATTACATAGTTTTCCCTTACCATTCTACTCAGTGGAACAGTAGAGAGCATGCTAAGAAAATTGCTGCTTTCCCAAATTGACAATTTCATGAGTGATAGGAACATCAAAATGAATACAAATTGTAATGCAATCTGATTGGCTTGAAGAAGCAGCATAATATAACAGTTAGAGAAGCAAATGGGGTTTCAGATGTTGAGGGTTCAGCTCCAGCTTGGCCTCATCCTGTTGTGTGACTGTTGGGCAACTTGATTTCTTTCAGCCATAATTTCCTTATCTAAAAAAATGGAGTAATGATATTACTATGACAATTAAAAGATCTGATGGATGTTAAGTGCCTGGCATACAGTAACCACTCAATGCATTTTTTTTAATTTATTATTTTTTGGGGGGTACACCAAGTTCAATTATCTGTTTTTATACACATATCCGCATATTCCCTCCCTCCCTCAACTCACCCCCCCACCTTCCCTCAATTCACCCCCACCCTCCCCGTCCCAGTCCTCTAAGGCATCTTCCATCCTCGAGTTGGACTCTCTTTGTTATACAACAACTTCCCACTGGCTATCGATCTTACATTTGGTACTATATATATGTCTGTGCTATTCTCTCGCTTCGTCTCAGCTTCCCCTTCACCCCCCGCCCCCCCCAAACCTCAAGTTCTCCAGTCCATTCTCTGCATCTGCGTCCTTCTTCTTGTCACTGAGTTCATCAGTACCATTTTTAGATTCCATATATGTGAGTTAGCATACAATATTTGTCCTTCTCTTTCTGACTTACTTCACTCTGTATGACAGACTCTAGGTCTATCCACCTCATTACATATAGCTCCATCTCATCCCTTTTTATAGCTGAGTAATATTCCATTGAATATATATGCCACATCTTCTGTATCCATTCATTTGTTGATGGGCATTTCAGTTGCTTCCATGCCCTGGCTATTGTAAATAGTGCTGCAGTGAACATTATGGTACATGTTTCTTTTGGGATTATTGTTTTCTTTGGGTATATGCCCAGAAGTGGGATTCCTGGATCATATGGTAGTTCTATTTGTAGTTTTTTAAGGAACCTCCAAATTGTTTTCCATAGTGGCTGTACCAACTTACATTCCCACCAACACTGCAGGAGAGTTCCCTTTTCTCCACACCCTCTCCAACATTTCTTGTTTCTAGATGTTGTGATGATGGCCATTCTGATCCGTGTGAGGTGATACCTCATTGTGGCTTTGACTTGCAATTCTCTGATGATGAGTGATGTTGAGCATCTTTTCATGTGTTTGTTAGCCATCTGTATGTCTTCTTTGGAGAAATGTCTATTTAGGTCTTCTGCCCATTTGTGGATTGGGTTATTTGCTTTTTTGGTATTAAGCTTCATGAGCTGCTTGTATATTTTGGAGGTTAATCCTTTGTCCGCTGTTTCATAGGCAACTATTTCTTCCCATTCTGAGGATTGCCTTTTAGTCTTGTTTATGGTTTCTTTTGCTGTGCAAAAGCTTTTAAGTTTCATGAAGTCCCATTTGTTTATTCTTGATTTTATTTCCCTGATTCTAGGAGGTGGGTCAAAAAGGATGTTGCTTTGATGGATGTCATAGAGTGTTCTGCCTATGTTTTCCTCTAGGAGTTTTATAGTGTCTGGCCTTACATGTAGGTCTTTAATCCATTTGGAGTTTATTTTTGTGTATGGTGTTAGGAAGTGTTCTAATTTCATTCTTTTACATGTTGCTGTCTAATTTTCCCAGCACCACTTATTGAAGAGGCTGTCATTTTTCCATTGTATACTCATGCTTCCTTTGTCAAAGATAAGGTGCCCATATGTGTTTGGGCTTACTTCTGAGTTCTCTATTCTATTCCATTGATCTTCCTTTCTATTTTTGTGCCAGTACCATATTGTCTTGATCACTATGGCCTTGTAGTATAGTTTGAAGTCAGGAAGCCTGATTCCACCAACTCCATGTTTCCTTCTCAAGATTGCTTTGGCTATTAGGGGTCTTTTGCATTTCCATACAAATCATAAGATTTCTTGCTCTAGTTCTGTGAAAAATGCCATTGGTAATTTGATCGGGATTGCATTGAATCTGTAAATTGCTTTGGGTAGTACAGTCATTTTCACAATGTTGATTCTTCCAATCCAACACATGGTATGTCCCTCCATCTGTTTGTGTCATCTTTGATTTCTTTCATCAATGTCTTAAAGTTTTCTGCATACAGGTCTTTTGCCTCCTTAGGCAGGTTTATTCCTAGGTATTTTATTCTTTTGGTTGCAATGGTGAATGGGAGAGCTTCCTTAATTTCTCTTTCTGCTCTTCCGTTGTTAGGGTATAGGAATGTAAGAGATTTCTGTGCATTAATTTTGAATCCTGCTACTTTACTAAACTCATTGGTTAGTGCTAGCAGTTTTCTGGTAGAGTCTTTAGGGTTTTCTATATATAATATCATGTCATCTGCAAAGAGTGACAATTTTACTTCTTCTTTTCCAATGTGGATTCCTTTTATTTCATTTTCTTCTCTGATTGCTGTGGCTAAAACTTCCAAAACTATGTTGAATAATAATGGTGAGAGTGGGCACCCTTATCTTGTTCCTGTTCTTAGAGGGAATTCTTTCAGTTTTTCCCCATTGAGAACGATGTTGGCTTTTGGTATCTCATATATGGCTTTTATTATATTGAGGTAATTTCCTTCTATGCCCATTTTCTGGAGAGCTTTTATCATAAATGGATGTTGAACTTTGTCAAAAGCTTTTTCTGCATCTATGGAGATGATCATATGCTTTTTATCCTTCAGTTTGTTGATATGATGTATCACATTGATTGATTTGCATATATTGAAGAATCCTTGCATTCCAGGGATAAACCCCACTTGATCATGGTGTATGATCTTTTTAATGTGCTGTTGGAGTCTGTTAGCTAGTATTTTGTTGAGAATTTTTGCATCTATATTCATCAGTGATATTGGTCTGTAGTTTTCTTTTTTTGTGACATCTTTGCCTGGTTTTGGTATCAGGGTGATGGTGGCCTTGTAGAATGAGTTTGGGAGTGTTTCTCCTTCTTCAATTTTTTGCAAGAGTTTGAGAAGGATAGTTGTTAGCTCTTCTCTAAATGTTTGATAGAATTCCCCCGTGAATCCATCTGGTCCTGGGCTTTTGTGTGTTGGGAGATTTTTAATCACTGCCTCAATTTCCATACTTGTGATTGGTCTGTTCATGGTTTCTATTTCTTCCTGGTTGAGTCTTGGAAGATTGTATTTTTCTAAAATGTATCCATTTCTTCCAGGTTATCCAATTTATTGGCATATAGTTGCTTGTAGTAGTCTCTCATGATCTTTTGTATTTCTGAGGTGTCTGTTGTTACTTGTCCTTTTCATTTCTAATTCTGTTGATTTGCATCTTCTCCCTTTTTTTCTTGATGAGTCTGGCTAATGGTTTATCAATTTTGTTAATCTTCTCAAAGAACCAGCATTTAGTTTTATTAATTTTTGCTATTGCTTCCTTCCTTTCTTTTTCATTTATTTCTGCTCTGATCTTTATGATTTCTTTCCTCCTGCTCACTTTGAGGTTTCTTTGTTCTTCTTTTTCTAATTGTTTTAGGTGTAAGGTTAGGTTGTTTATTCGATCATTTTCTTGTTTCTTAAGGTAGGACTGTATTGCTATAAACTTCCCTCTTAGAACTGCTTTTGCTGCGTCCCATAGGTTTTGGGTTGTAGTGTTTTCATTGTCATTTGTTTCTAGATATTTTTTGATTTCCTCTTTGATTTCTTTAGTGATTTCTTGGTTGTTTAAGAGTGAATTGTTTAGCCTCCATGTGTTTGTATTTTTTGCAGTTTTTTTCCTGTAATTGATATCTAGTCTCATGGTATTGTGGTCTGAGAAGATGCTTGATATGATTTCAATTTTCTTGAATTTGGCAAGGTTTGATTTGTGACCCAAGATGTGCTCTATCCTGGAAAATGTCCCATGTGCACTTGAGAAGAAGGTGTATTCTGTGGTTTTTGGATGGAACGTCCTATAAATATCAGTTAAGTCGAGATGGTCTAATGTGTCTTTTAAAGCCTGTGTATCTTTATTTATTTTCTGTTTGGATGATCTGTCCATTGATGTAAGTGGGGTGTTCAAGTCTCCCACTATTATTGTGTTACTGTCGATGTCCCCTTTTATAGCTGTTAGCATTTGCCTTATGTATTGAGGTGCTCCTATGTTGGGGGCATAGATATTTACCATTGTGATATGTTCTTCATGAATGGGTCCCTTGATCATTATGTAGTGTCCTTCCTTGTCTCTTTTAATAGTCTTTACTTTCAAGTCTAATTTGTCTGATGTGAGTATTGCTACTCCCACTTTCTTTTGACTTCCATTTGCATGGAATATCTTTTTCCATCCCTTTACTTTCAGTCTATATGTATCCCTTGGTCTGAAATGGGTTTCTTGTTGGCAGTATATAGAAGGGTCTTGTTTTTGTATCCATTCAGCCAGTCTGTGTCTTTTGGTTGGAGCATTTAATCCACTTACATTTAAGGTGATTATTGACATGTGTGTTCCAATTACCATTTTCTTAATTGTTTTGGGTTTGTATTTGCAGGTGTTTTCCTTTTCTTGTGTTTCCTACTTAGAGAAGTTCCTTTAGCACTTGTTGTAAGGCTGGTTTGGTGGTGCTGAATTCTCTTCACTTTTGCTTGTCTGGAAAGCTTTTGATTTCTCCATTGAATCTGAATGGGATTCTTGCTGGGTAGAGTATTTTTGGCTGTAGGTGTCTCTCTTTCAGGACTTTCAGTATATCCTGACATTCCCTTCTGGCCTGCAGAGTTTCTGTAGAAAGGTCAGCTGTTATCCTTATGGGTTTTCCCTTATATGTTGTTTGTTGCTTTTCTCTTGCTGCTTTTAATATTTTTTCTTTGTGTTTAATTGTCGTTAGTTTGATTAATATGTGTCTTGGTGTATTTCTCCTTGGGTTTATTCTGTATGGGACTCTCTGTGCTTCTTGGACTTGGTGAATTATTTCCTTTCCCATGTTGGAGAAGTCTTCCACTATAACCTCTTTGAATATTTTCTCAGACCCTTTCTTTTGTTCTTCTTCTTCTGGGATGCCTATATTTTGAATGTTGGTATGCTTAATGTTATCACTGAGGTCTCTGAGACTGTCTTCTATTCTTTTCATTCTTTTTTCTTTTTTCCTGCTCTGTGGCATTTATTTCCCCCATTCTACCTTCCAACTCACTTATTCGTTCTTCTGCCTCAGTCATTCTGCTGGTTATAGCATCTAGAGTATTTTTAATTTCAGTTATTTTGTTATCCATTGCTGTTTGTTTTTCTGAGTTCTTATGAACTGTTTCTTGTACTTTCTCTATTTTGTCATCTAGATTTTGTATCATTTTGACTATCATTACTCTGAATTCTTTTTCAGGCATTTTTCCTATTTCCTCCTCATTTATTTGGTCTTGTGGGGTTTTTTCCTGCTCCTTTGCCTGCATGGTGTTTCTTTGTTTCCTCATGGTTGTCCAAACTTTTGGGGTTGCTTGTCCTGGCGATAGAGGTGTTTACAGAAGACTGTCCAATCCTCAGACTAATGTCCAAGCATTGGATTAAACAAATACTAAGTCTAGGAAACACATATATGTATAAGACACACAATTACTGAATCCATTAGGACATAAGGCTCTGGAAAGACCTAACAGAACCCCAGTATGCTATCAGATATTCAAAGAGAAACCCAGCAGAAATTGACAACTGAAACAGAAAAAATCAAAGACCAAAGCAAAAGCAAACAAACAAAGAAATAACACCTTACACATACAAACACTAATCCAGGGAGATTTTGTAAGCTAGGATCAAATATAGAAAAGAGCTAGAGTACCACCAGACAGAATGGAGATTCTCAGAATGAAATTAGACAATTGTACTAAAAACTGAGATAAAGACAAAAACCTAATATTAAATACCAAGGTGGTGTGTCATCTGGAGAATACAGCAAGGAGTCTGAGCAGATCAATTGTGTTGCTTATAAGTATGTCAAGATAAAAAAACTTAAAATGGCTGGAAGAAAGGGGAACAGAAGAGCATAGTGTGACTGGAAATATGCAAATAAAAAGAAAGGAATAGAAATGTATAAAAGGGATGAAAGGAAAGTATGAGAGATATATTGTCCATACTACCAAAAACTTAGCTAGATATAGAAGTATATAAAAAGGCAAAAAAAATAAAAATAGAATTAAAATATCATTAGAAAATTATGTTATAAAACTTGTAGCTCCCTTAGGACTATGATTGTAATTAATAAAGTGAAAAAAAAAAAAAAAAAAGAAAAAAAAAATCCAGAACTGATCCCAGAATGGACCAGTTCAATAGGATTGATACTACTATTTCTGTTTCCTTAGCGTCTCAGCTGTAAGTGTCCTTCTTCTCACCTTTGGTTTTTTTGCATTATTCTGTGGCCAGCAGAGGTTCCTTTATTGTTGTCTGTAAGCGTTGGTGTGTAGGGAGGGAGAGGGTACAATAGTGGCTCCTTCCCCTGGGAGTGAGTGAGCAGTGGCACACTGTTGTTTCAGTCAGGCTTGGAGGTGCCTGTTGCAGACGGACTCCGGTGGCTCAGGTGTAAACAAAGTCTCATAGTTGGGCCTCTCTCAGGGTTTTTTTTTTTTTCTCTGTAGCCTCCCTGCTGCCAGTGTTTCAAGGGGTTTTAATCTAGCCCCGCCCGAGTGCCTGAGGGTGCTTGTTATCCCTGAGCGCCTTAGGTGACGCACGGGCATCTCTCCACTGCCTGTTGCAGAAGCACCAAAAGAGAGAGAGAGAGAGGCTATGTGCATGGCTCCTCCCCCCTGCCCATAAGCCCGCAGCCTCCAGCCGCCATCATGGCCAGGCAGCTCTCAGGGGCAGGCACTCCTCACTGTGGACCTCTTCCCTCCTGTCCTCTCGGTCCGTCACCTTACTGGCAACAATGTTTCTCACCCTGAACCAGCTCTCCGGTTCCCACGCTCCTGCTCCCGGACCCTCTGTTCAGCTGTGGATCGATGTCTCGGTCCGGGAATGCTGAGCTGCAGGGCAGACCCTCCGTGTGTTTCTCACTCCTTCCCGTCTGCCACAGCTCCACCGCTTCATCCTCTTTGAGCCCTCATAGATGCCTCCCTACCAGTTATGTCGGGCTCCTTGCGGTCCTTTCTGGTGTCCGAGGCCGTCTGCTGGTGTTCAGCTGGTTCTCTGTGGGAATTATTGCATCCTTCAGTGCATTCCCAATGCATCTGTGGAGAGGGATGCATTCCACGTCCCTCTACTTCGCTGCCATCGTTTTCTCTCAAAATCACAGCATGAAAATCAGCTCTTGACCGATTCTCTGGTGGTGCTTGGCTTCCAGCAGACTTAGCTCCTCAACCTGCCCTGCGCACTTAATTCCTGCACGAATCTGGCTTCAAGCTCATGCTGGTTCTTCTCCTGCAGCCCGGGGGTCTCGCTCTGTGAGTAGCGGCAGGGAGAGAGCGCTTCGGCAGCGGGGAGGTTAACATCCTGCATTTTATTATTATAGACACATCTACTATGGTAGCTGTTTCAAGAACAGATTCAGTAAATTAATAATGTTGGAAGGGGAACTAGTAAGGGGTTGTTACAAAACTTCTGGTCTCAAAAACAGATTTGAGAGATGTCAAATGGATAGAATCAGCCATTGTCTGGCATGTCGCAGGGAGTGGTGGAAATAGTGAAATTCAGGGAAGAGTGACAAAGAAAGGAGAGTCTAAAAGGGCTTTCATGAAGAGGATATTCTACAGCGTTCTGGAAGGGGGAGAGGTGATAAAGCCAGCAAAAGTTACATGAAGTATTGTTTTTATGCTAAAATCCAGTCTTCCCAGGCTCTTGATAACCAGATTCATCATAGGAGATACACTATAAACCTGTAAGAACTCCAAGCTATCCTTGTAGATGAAATAAATACTATTCACCTCATGTGTTTTACCATTATTTTTCTAATTCATGTCTATATTGTAGTGATTAGCAAATTACAATTTCTTACACATTTTTAAAAAGTAAGTTTTATTCTTATTTACACTTTTTATTTGTCAAATATTATGTCATATTTTGGTAAATGGGCCAGAATATAATTCTCTTATTTTCTTTAAGGCAAATCCTTATCTTGAAAATAACGGTAACTAAGTATAGCCAGTTCTTGGGAACCATTTTTCAATTTCAGAATTTTTTTCTGATTATTTGAGATTTAATAAACACAACCATAATGGGGAGGAATTAAAAGGGAAGCCAATGAAATATTCTACTGTATCCAAACAAAGTCATATTAGTTTCATAACTGTTTTTCTTTGCATCAATTATTTCAGTCACTATGATGGTTCCCGTAAATATTTGTACACAGCTGGACATAATTCTGCAGTGCTTATTTCCCTGTTAAAATCTCTACTCAACCCAAAGGGCTTCCAACAAATACTTGAGTAGAGATCCCTCCAGGTAATTGCAAGACAATTTGTATCTGTCTGTGAAAGGACTTAGATTGATGAGTTAAGAGGAAACTAACATTAATCTACAAACACAGGGAAATGTGAAATAGACAGTTGAGTTGCAAACACTGCCATTTTTGACACACCCAGAACATTAGTCATTGAATCTGCGTTTTCAGTTAGGTTGTACACAACCGAGAAAAGTTAGCTTTATCCAAGTCAGCAAGGATATGGGGAAATAATTGCTACCAGTTCATCTTTCACCACCAACCTGTTTCATAGCCTATTTAATAGTTCCCTAAAAAAGGAATCGAGTAAGAAAAAATACTCACCAATTATCCTAATAGGATGACAGTTTTACTTATTTTATTTTATTTTGTTCCCAGAAGCTCAGAACAAACATATTCTTAGTCTGGTTAAGTTGATTAGAGTGTGCATTTCCCAATCCTGCCCACCGCATCACCACCACCACCACCTATACATACACAGAGACAACACATACACAGGCAAAACACACACTTTTTTGTTTAGAAATATTTTGGTGGAATTTAATATTTGGAAAAAATATTTACTATATGGTATACATTGTCAGCTCTACAGCTGTGCTTTTCAAACCAAGAACAACAGTTGTGGACTTTTGTTCTTGGTGAAAATAGCAGAGGTGAATTTGCGATAAGATCCAAATAACTATGCCACCAGAGGTCTAAGAGGCCTCAGATTTAGCAGCAAACTTAAAGGACTAAGAGTCAGGAAAACAGGCTTAAATCCAGCTCGGCTACAACTGCAGCCTAAGCTGAGGCCAGTCACCTTGGTGATCTGGGCATCTGATTCCTGGCACAAATAGAAGACTCAGCCTAGATGGTATCTAGTCTCTTGCAGCTGTTGAGTTCATTGCTTCTCTGAGCAGCCTGTCCTACACATTTTGTATTTTGCCAAAGAAGAGACAGCCAGGCTTAGCACCATCCTGGTCCTCAGAGAATGCCTGGGCCTCATCTAAAAACATAAGTTTAAATCACTCTACATGTGTCTTATTCTGTGATGAGAACCTATTTTGTCAAAGAAGGATGTGTGAAAAATACGTATGAAAATGTGAGTAGAATGAGGTTAAAAGTATAGGCCATGTCAAGACTCCTGTTGACTTAATACTACCAGTGAAATACCTGAAACATGTATGAAGGGAAAATTGGAATGAATGAACCATTCAGTGCAAAGAGTTAGCCAGAGAAATTAAAATAGAGCAATAATTACCAAAATGTGTTCCACAAGATGTTAAACGTGTTCCTGTTAAAAACAAAAAGGGAGGGTGTGGTTATTATGGTCAAATTAGTTTGGGAGTAGATGGGTTAAATGAGTTAAGCAGACTTATTTTTGCTGCAGGACCTCTGAGAATATGGTATGAAGCCTTTCCCAAACTCACTGACCATGGAACCCTTCTTTTCCAGAACATCTCATGGGATCACTATGAAAGAAAGACCCTTTGGAATATACTGTCTAAGATTAATTAGGATAACATGTCAATCTGCTTTCTGATGTATACTAATGAATTGACATATCGTCTTTAAGAGACACATCCAAATTTGATGTTTACTTGAGATTTTATCCAGCCAGAAATAAAATCATTTGTTTCAAACTGACATTTGTCAAATGTCGAAATGTTTCTCAGAATCCCTGCTATTATATTCCAATACAAATATGGTATGTGTACCTTCTGAAAGTGGGCTTTGATATTTATGGATTGAAGAACCAAAGAGAAATGGGAGAAAAATGATTTTTAAAGTGATCTATGTTTGTCTTCCATGGAATTTTTTCCATCTTTTTAAAAAGGAGTTCCTTGGCCAATTCTGGCATCTCTCAGGAAACTACAAGCCAGGGTAAACCAGGAGCCTGCTATAACACTTCATTCTTATGCATCATTTAAAAGGCATGCACGCTTTGTGTGATTCCAGTAACACTAGGTATACAGAGAGTGGGGCTTATGTTAGGACCCCATAAATAATGCTTCATCTCATCTTTTAAGCTCAATGAACAAAGAAACCTTGTAGAAGTGACAGGTTACATTTCAGAATAAGACGTCCTATTTTGTGAATACCTTGAAGAAGCCTTCAAGCCTACAACCATAAAGATGAATAAAAGTCTATAAAACAGCACTCTTGTTTAAAAACATTGAGATAATGGACAAGAGAGCTGTCCGTGACTCGTAAGTGTATGGAGTACTAATATAAACATGAGCATCCTCTCTAAGAGTCAAACTAAGGGAAAAGGCTCAAAGTTGGCATGATCAACAGATTTATTGGGGTATTTGGGGCACAGTAAATGTACCAGTTGAAGCCTAAACAATATTCACCTGTGTCTGGCAGGGCACTACAGGGTGCCTGGTAGGGAGTGTCATGTAAGAAACTAAAATCCCTCCTTGGGGAAAACTTACAGAGAAAAGGCACTGAGCACACATGTTTGGTTCAAGGATGATGTCCCAGAATCAAAGGGAAGAGGTGGACTTCCTAGGTGGTGCAGTGGTTAAGAATCTGCCTGCCAAGGCAGGGGACATGGGTTCAAGCCCTACTCTGGGAAGATTCCACATACCACGGAGCAACTAAGCCCGTGTGCCACAACTATTGAGCCTGTGCTCTAGAGCCCATGAGCCACAACTATTGAGCCCATGTGCCGCAACTACTGAAGCCCACATGCCTAGAGCCTGTGCTCCGAAACAAGAGAAACCACTACAATGAGGAGCCCGTGCACCACAAAGAAGAGTAGCCCCTGCTCGCCGCAACTAGAGAAAGTCCATGTGCAGCAACGAAGACCCAACGCAGCCAATAAATAAATAAATAAATTTAAAAAAAATAATTAAAAAATAAATTAAAAATATTTATAAAAAAAAAAAGGGAAGAGATAACTGGGAGGACAAGGCCACGTCAGTCTTTCATATTTCCTTTGCCCCACAGCTTGCAGACTCATGTCCAAGTACCGGAAAGTGGAAGCAGCCACTGACGCACAAGTGAAAACAAGAGCAGCTGGGACAGACATGCAGCACTACAGCAATGGCAGCACTGGGTCCAGTCTCACCCCCCACAGGAGGAGACACTGGTGGTTGATGCTCCGAAGGATTCATCAAGACACTCGGAGAAAGGCACTGGCAGCCTCGGCACAGATGCTACTGCTTCTAGAATTATCCCCATAGGGTGGTATTGGCAACGAAGCTTCTGTTTTGTTTTGTTTGTTAATTATCTATCTATCGATCTATCTATCTATTTACTTATTTATTTATGGTTGCGTCGGGTCTTAGTTGCAGCATGCTTTATCTTTTTTTGCAGCATGTGGGATCTTCGTTGTAACACGCAGGCATCTCTCTAGTTGTGGAGTATGGGTTTTCTCTTCTCTAGTTCTGGTGCGCAGGTTCAGTAGTTGTGGCACACGGGCTTAGTTGCCTTGCAGCATGTGGGATCTTAGTTCCCCGACCATGGATCGAACCCACATCCCCTGCATTGGGAGGCAGATTCTTTACCACTGGACCACCAGGGAAGTCCAAAGCTGCTGTTTTTAACACCAGACGGCAATGAGCGTACTATAAGGAGTCAGAGTAAGAGAGAGAGAAAATAGAACAGAGGATGCCACTGAGTAGTTAAAAGGATAAATTTGCTGATGGTAGATGACATACATCTGAAGAATGCTATAACTATTTAATAGACGTATAAGGGTGGTCTAGAGTTCTAATATTCTATTTTTATCCCCATGCAAGTATGGCCTGAGAATCAAGAATTACATAAGAAAAAATTGCATAATATTGAAACTGCTTATATTGGAATGGAGTCCTGGCTGGCTCTGGTCATCTTTGTAAACAATGGAAAATCTCGTTTAATTGAATTGGCTTAAACTGGGTCCATTGTGTGAGGCTGTAAATTTGATAACCTATTAATGTCATCTCTCTAATCACTATGAATATTCTAATAAATACTGCATTTTTTTTATCTTATTCCCAAAGATCAGAGCACTCTGGCATAGTCCTAGTTAAGTTTTGTTATTTTCAAACTATAGACTCCAGAATATAATAAAATAAATTTTTAAAAGCCATAATGATCATCTACTTGAGTATTTTTAATATCAACAAGTAATTTTTATAAAGATAGCTCGTATTTTCACAGGTATTTTCAAAGTTCCTCCATCTGATCATGTTATCCTATAAGAAGAGGTAAGATATTTGCCAGATAAGGAAACAAATGTGCTGAACTAGTCAAGGAAAGTCAATTACTAAGTGATAAAGTTGGGTTGAGAAGTGACCTCTCTGCACTGCTAATCTAAGCCAACTCACTGAAGCACACCAGACCACCTTTTTTTTCAGGTACCTTCTCCCAATCTTTGAATTCACTACAAGTTCAAATGTCACCCATGCCCACTCCACCAAAAAACTTAAAACAATGGGCTTATTTAAGCTACATTTAACCAAGAAGTACCAGGCAGTGAAATCTCCCTAGGGCTTTAAGTTCTTTTAAAGTAAAAGATGCTTTTTGACTTTGAGTTTTCAAACTTTGCTTTATTAGTGTCTTTCATGAAAAGAATGCCAACATTAGTTTATTTGGATGTTCTAACAAAACACTCAGTAGAGTGTTCTTCTCAAGCCATAATGTTGTTCTTTCCATGAGTTGCACAAGCAAGCTACCCAGCCAGAGGACAGACAAGGTAACCCTTGTAGAGGTCCAGTCACCCTGCGATTTTATGCCTCCAGTACAAGGAATGACCACATTCTCATAAAAACTAATTCACTACAGGATACAAGGAGACAACAGGGGACAAAAAAACTTTCACATTAATTAGAATGTTTGTTTCTTCCTTGAGGAAGCAAATATTAAAGTTATTTCTGTTGTTGATCAGTCACACAAACACTTGGTGCATGCGCACACACACACACACACACACACACTTATCCAATCTACTTCCTCATAAAAATAATCCCATTAGTCTCAGAGGAATCTCTGTATGACTTGCTTTTTGAAGATCAACTCAAATAACTAAATCTAATGTAATTCTACCCAAAGTAAAAAAAAAAAATTATAAGAATGATGAAGATGTCCACCATGCCAAGATATCTGGAAAGTCCCAAGTTTGCATTCTAGTTTGTTGATATAAGAGTTTATAAATCCCTGGAACTTCCCTGGTGGCTCATTGGTTAAGAATCTGCCTGCCAATGCAGAGAGCCCAGGTTCGATTGCTTGGTCGGGGAAGATCCCACATGCCGAGGAGCAATTAAGCCCTTGCACCACAACTACTGAGCCCACATGCCACAACTACTGAAGCCCACGCACCTACAGCTGGTGCTCTGCAACAAAAGAAACCACCAAATAAGAAGCCTGCGCACCACAACAAAGAGTAGGCCCTGCTGGCCACAACTAGAAAAAGGCTGCATGCAACAATGAAGACCCAATGCAGCCAATAAATAAATAAATAAATTTATTAAAAAAAGGGTTTATACATCTCCAACACGAAAGAAACTACACAGACATTATCATTATCTTCTCTTTAAAAATGACATGCTTCCTTTTTTTGATATCCTTCAGCAGATGAATAAAAAGATTCATATTAAACTCACATTAGCTTTGCATTATCATAGATTTTTCTTCTTTTTTTGCTTCTTCACTTCCCTTGTGGCTATACTTTAATATAACTTTATTAAATTCAAGGAACAGTTTGGGAAATTAAATCTTATACATCCAAGGAGCCCTCATATTGAACTCATCCAAAGAATTCAAGAAACGGCATTCCTAAATTTTTGCAAGGGATGTTGTAAGCCACACAGAAGTTTTTGGCCATCTTCATGATTATACTGGACAGAATTATGTAAACCAAAGTGCTCAGGATAAAGAGAAGTTCTTTTGGCCTATTGTGGGTTTTTTGTTGTTTTTTTGGGCTTTTAGGGGGTTTTTTGGTGTTTTTTTCTTTGTTTTCAGTTAAGAGTAGCTGTTTATTTCATTCCAAATTTTCAATGATCTTTGAGAAAACGCATACATACATACTTTCTACATAGTTTAATTAGTGTATATATTTATGCTTTAGGTTTTTTAAGTTATTTTATAGACAAAATATGCTTGTAATTTTTATTTTAATTATCTAGGAATTCACCAAGCTGATAGTATCATAATTGGTTTAACAGTTTCCCAATTTAGGTAGCTCAATTATTTACAAATATACTAACTTGATGGCACTACGTCTGGATATCTAATTTTTTCTTCTTCAGATCTTTATTGAAGCATAATTGCTTTACAGTGCTGTGCCAGTTTCCACTGTACAACAAAGTGTATCAGCTGTAGTTATACATATATCCCCATATCCTCTCCCTCTTAAGCCTCCCTCCCACCCTCCCTATCCCACCCCTCTAGGTCATCACAAATCATCAAGTTGATCTCCCTGTGTTATGCAGCAACTTCCCACTGGCCTTCTATTTTACATTTGATAGTACATATATGTTAATGCTACTCTCTCACTTCATCCCAGCCTCCCCTTCCCCCCACTGTGTCCTCAAGTCCGTTCTCTATGTCTGTGTCTTTATTCCCATTCTGGCACTAGGTTCATCAGTACCCTTTTTTTAGATTTCATATATATATGTTAGCATACAGTATTTGTTTTTCTCTTTCTGACTTACTTCACTGTGTATGACAGGCTCTAGGTCCATCCATCTCACTACAAATAATTCAATTTCATTCCTTTTTATTGGCCTATAGTATTTTGATAGACATTTTAAATGGGAATATAGACACATATATAATGTGTAGACACATTATATTATATATATAATACATATATGTATGTTTTATATGTAATATATTTATAATATATAATATAGTTACTATATGTGTATACGTATACATTTAAATACATATATTTGAAAGACTCTTTTCAGAAGGACCTTCTTTTTGTTATTTTCCTGATCATATACAAAATACAACTTTATTGTTAACATAGTAAAACCTCCAATGTAGAGTATGTGTGAAAATCTCTTGAAAAGTTTTAGACAACACAAATCAAAGCAAAAATTTAATAAAACCATTTATCCTAAGTAATAGCTAGAAAGCTAATTTTTTTTAATTCATTCAAAATCTCTTTGCCATAGTTCCTAAACTACCTAGGGTTTTGAAGGCCTAAAATTTTAGTCCTGAGTTTTCACCTAGTAGCTTTGGAGGTTTTCATGGGACTCAAGATTGCAGAAAGAAATCCTGTAGGTAGAATCTCTTAGAACTGACTTCACAGGTGCATGGTATTTATAAGGCAGAATTTCTGCCTAGGGATGAGGGGGAATATATGTAAAAAACATAGCCTAGCTCTAGAAAGCAACCATCCTGGACCGTCCGCAAGCAGAAACAGGGACACTTAAACATCTCTTTTGCTCCCTCTGCTGGTTGCTTTCATAAAATAAAGAATGGGTACTGTGATCTCTCTCCAGAAAGCCTGGTGCATTTTAATCTTCCTGAAACTTTCAGCATTTGGGTGTCAAGATATCTATTTGTTTTGTTATGACTAAGTTTTTGTGACTGAGTTGCTATTATTGAGTTGAGTCTTTGCTTGTCTAAATTACAAATGAGTGTGAAATTTTAGATAAAAGAGATACCATGAAATTGAAAGTTCCATTAGATTAACAGTTCAGAGGTTAATGAGCATGGTACAAAAGAGAATATAAGATATCCTCATTTTAAAATAATATAGCAAGGGGCATCCCTTGTAGCACAGTGGTTAAGAATCCGCCTGCCAATGCAGGGGACATGGGTTCAATCCCTGGTCCAGGAAGATCCCACATGCCTCAGAGCAACTAAGCCCGTACGCCACAACTAATGAGCCCACAATGCTGCATCTACTGAAGCCCATGCACTTAGAGCCCATGCTCTGCAACAAGAGAAGCCACCACAATGAGAAGCCTGCGCACTGCAACAAAGAGCAGCCTCTGCTCACCACAACTAAAGAAAGCCCGCACACGGTAACGAAGACCCAACGCAGCTGATAAATAAAAATAAATAAATAAATTTATTTTAAAAAATAACAATATATCAAGGATGGTATAAGCACTTACATATAACATTAGTTAAGAAAAAGACAGTATATAATTAAGGACTAAATTGTCAGAGAGTGGAAAAATGTCATAAACAAGAGACAGGAGTTGCACTGAGATTCAAAAATGACTGATATAGAACACAAGCTGGAGTGTGATAGGAGTGGCTGCTGACAGGGCATCAATAATAATTAACTACTATTGATAACCCAATCTTTGGACTTCTCCACCCAAACACAACCTTCTTCCTATATGTATAATTGCAAATAATAGCAATCAACAACATCATGCCCATACCTGACATAAAGAAAAAATCTATATTCCAAATTAAAGCATGTGCATCTTCTCCCCAAAAGTGAATACCCACAATCAATCAGCCACCATAGCTATCTCTGAGGGATAGTCAGTCTTTCTCTACCAAGTTCAGTCACAACTTTGATACCCTGCTACCTATGGATTAAATAATAAAGTTAATCACCAATGTTACACTATTTTTTTAAATTCTAGAAAATGACTAGAAGGAAGATATACTTGAGACTACTGCAGGGTTCTTCCTCAATGAAACAGATCTTTCCCGTCATTGAAGGAGCTCTGAGTCTATGATCTGATTCAGGTCAGGTAAGTGTGGGAGGGACCATGAATTTCCACTGCAGTGAGTCATTCAGGGTGCTGCCAAATCTAGAGGTTTTTTTAAGTAGGACTTTAGTAGGATATCATTAATTTCAGTCCTAGAATCCCCCGTGATCAATTAGCCACTTCCAAAGTCTTCTACGTATCAAACTTTATTATTATCACTCTGACCCTGGTGATTACTACAGGAACCACACCACCTTCCTTGGCTGCTTAAGTGCTGCTAATTTGTCCTCAGTCGACACAGGCTACCAATATATGAGGGTGAGTCAAAAATTGTCTGCAGTCTGGCTGTAGAATTTATTTTAATTAATTTTTAGAAGAGACAAATACAACATTTTTAGACACAATCTCCTTGCTTTTCAATACACTTTGTCCCACCTGTCAACAAGCTTTCGTATTCCCTCATTCAAAAATGTTTTAGGCTGAGCTGTGAGCCACAAATGCACCACTGTCTTCACTTCATGAGAAGTGAATCTTCATCCTCGTAGTGCTGATTTCAAGGGACCAAACAGGTGAAAGTCTGATGGAGCAAGATCAGCACTATAGGGAGGATGCTTTAAAAGCTCAAAATGAAGTTTTTGCAGAGTGTCAACACTGTGGGCAGAAGCATGAGGACATGCATTGTCATGCAAGATCACAATGCCCTTGGATAGCAGTCTTCTGCATTTAATCTGAAGTTTAGGCTCCCGCTCTTCAATAAGCATCTCGCTGTAATGAACACTGTTAATTGTTGAACCTTTTTCCTGATAATCTTCCAATACTGGCCCTTGAGAATCCCAGAAAAATGTAAGCATCAGTTTTCCAGCTGACAATTGACTTTTGAGTCTTTTCCTGGTTGGCAATTGAGAATGTTTCCATTCTCCATTCCATACTCTGCCATTTACTCTAAGGCTTGTAGTGATGAATCCATGTCTCATCACCAGTAATGATTCTCTTTAAGAAACTTTCAGCTTCCTTAGACTATCAGTCCAAATTTTGTTTGCAGATATACAAATGCTTCCATTTATGCTCTTCCATGAGTTGTTTCAGTGTCCACCTCGCATAAATTTTTCGAAACATAAGTCTGTCATGGATTACTTCGTTTTGAGGTGTTAAATCATCCTCCCTACAGTGCTGATCTTGCTCCATCAGGCTTTCATCTGTTTGGTCCCTTGAAAGCAGCCCTACGAGGATGAAGATTCACTTCTCATGAAGTGAAGACAGTGGTGCATTTGTGGCTCACAGCTCAGCCTAAAACATTTTTAAATGAGGGAATGTGAAAGCTTGTTGACAGGTGGACAAAGTGTATTGAAAAGCAAGGAGATTATGTCTAAAAATGATGTATTTGTCTCTTCTAAAAATTAATTAAAATAAATTCTACAGCCAGACTGCAGACAATTTTGACTCACCCTCATACATGGTGGTATCGCCTCCTCCTAGAGATGCCAGCCACTGCAGTCTTTTTCAGAAAAGCTACCCTCCCCTCATCAATGAATTTCTTAATATCTAGGAGTATTTTCTATATCCTCTTAAGGAACAAAGTTGAGAAATACCAAACCTCCGTATTTTCTTTGTATTTATCTTTCTACAAGATACCAATTTATTGGGAGTTCCCCCCTGGTCCAGTGGTTAGGACATGGCGCTTTCACTGGTTCAATCCCTGGTCAGGGAAGTCCCACGATTCACGCCCCATGGCAAAAAAAAAAGAAAAAAAAAGCTACCAATTTATTTCTGGCATTTTAACTCCATGAGGCTTATTCCATTGATGAGTCCAGGTTTGAGAGGATCAGCCAAATAATCAATTAGAACCATTTCCAGGTGCTCAAGCTGGTACATTGAACCTATCTATTTATTAAAGCATTTATTCATTCATTCAAGAAATAATTATTCAGTTTTCATTCAGTATCTGACAATATTCTAGGCACTGGAAAACAGCATTGGATAAAGTAAATAAAACTCCCTGGCTTCCTAGAGTCTACATTTGATGGGGGAGAGGAAAAAACAATAAACAAACAAATATTTTTAAGTACATAGTGCTTTAGAAGCTGATTAGATCGGTCCTCTAGAAAGAAACAGAGCAGACTAAGGGAGATTGGGAGCTCTAGGGTGTGTCATTTTAAGTAGGGGGATCAGAGGAGGTGACTCTGAGAAAAATGACCTTGAGCAAAGTCTTGAAGGACATGAAATAATGGGTGAGGCACGTAGGGGAAGGAGAGCTGGCCAGGCAGAGGCCCTAGAAAGTGCGAAGCCTCCGAGGCTTGTTCAACAACAGAGAGGAAGCCGGTGGTGCCAGAACACAGTGAGCAGGTGGAAAATAATTGTCAGCATGATACTCAGATAAACTCATAGTTTTGGAAATAAAAGCAAATGCAAGTCAAATTTTCCTCACTCTTCCAATTCAGTTGCAGGTTTGTTAATAACATGTGCCTAAATGTATCATTTTGTATTAGCGAACACTTCATAGCAACCAGTATCACTGGTTCTCTCAAGTATACGGGTTAAATTAACTAGCATAATTCAAAGCTGTTCTTTCCATCTTAGTCAACTCGTAGTAAGTTTAGCAATTGTCTGTTATGAGTCTCCCTCCTCACCACAACTATGGGGAAATGATCAGTGTGAGCTGGGTGTGTATCTTGAAATAGGAGTATAATTCTAAGACTTCAGTATCCTGATCAAGGGTAATTAAAATTTATTTTCAAATAAAGCAATAATCTTCAGAGAGCTTATAAAAAGCCTAGCAACATCTTCCAACTTCTCAATAAACATATACTTTTTATACTCTGGCTTTTCTATTTTTAACTGGCATGCTTTAAGGGAAACACCGAAGTCATAGCTTTTGAATGGGGAAATTAATTATTGATTTGCTTCTAAGCAAATAACAATTAAAGCTGTGTGCTAAGTGCCTGGTTAGTTTGAGAAATTGAATGTAGCAACATTTCTTGTTTAAAAATTTTGTGATTCACCTCAGTTATCAAAACAGATTACATGTTGTGGAAACAATAAATAGGTTATAATATGGGAAAAGCATACACTAATCATCAATAACACTAATAACTGCATTTTTACAGCGCAAAGTCTCATTGGAAAGCCAGAGTCACAACTATAGAAATCCTTTCCATTGAAGTTTTCCTAAGGTAAACTGATGATTTAAGACTAATCATTTACATAGAGAGATTAAATCAAGATGGAAAAAATAGAACTTATATCCCATTTCAGTGGAGAAGATAATTTTCACTTTATTGGTTCAACCTAGTGTGTGTGCCTGTCCATATCATTGTATTAAGTTATTTGCAAATGCAATCTGCTGCATCTTCATAACAATCCTATTGGACCGGTGTTATTATCCCCATTTTACATATGCAGAAACTGAGGCTCCAAGGTAGCTGGACCTCCCCAAGATCATACACAGTCAGGGTCAGAACCTCTAATCCTACTTTACCACACCCCAAGCTGGCCCTGTCACTCTCTCTTGCCTTCTGGAATCAGGTGCATTTCCTGCAATGCCTTTATCAAACTATCCCTTACCACCTGCCTACAACATTTCCCCACATTTTTTTCCAGGTTACTATTCATTAAGGAATTACAGTCACTGCTGAAAACTATTCTGGCATGTTGCAAGCACTAAACTGGCCATACTATAATAAGGAATTTAACAAACAAATAAGCAAGCAGTCTTACTTAAGATTTAAACGGAAATTTTCTTCATGGTCGTGTTTGTTTTTAACAGAATATGAAGCATACACAGATTCATACAGGTTGGTGGGAAGCGATCTTTTGCTTCAAATACTGAAGAGAATACTTGTGTACATATGTTCATATACAAAATATCATAAAATAGTAAATTAATGTTTGGCTACAAAAAATACCTAAGAGATTCTATACAATTTTCTTGTGCTTATATGTCACTGTATTGTTAATTATATTACAAGTGGTGCTATCCTAAAAAGACTATTGTTTCTTAGTCTTCGAGTATTATTATTATTACTATCAATATTACTATTAAAAGTGGGACCTATGATTTAGATATTTTGTTTATGTAATGTTTAGATAAACAGCTTCTAAATAATATTCATACTGGTTAATTATTTTTAAAAGTCCTACTTTAATTAGCAAGTTCTTAACACATAATAGGTGTACAGCATATAATTTCAAACTTCCCTAAATCTTAAAACTACCAATTCCAACATCTCTGTGAGTGCGCTCATATTTTTTATTTTTATTACGAACCATATTTTTCTACTTCTTTTCATGTCTCTTAGTTTTGATCGTACATCAGTCACTCTGCATGAAACAGCAGTCCAGAAATTTGGTGATATTTTCAATAGAAGCAGCTCCCCTTTTCTTTGCCAGACATCTACAGTAAAGTCCTGTGATTCTAAAACTGATAAATCTATTTCATCTAAAGTCCTGCTAAATGATAAATGAATGAGAAGAGGTGTCAAGAGAAGCAGAAAAGTGAAAGATGAGAATTAGTTATTATTTTAAATAGCAGAAGAGGAAAGACATAGGATGATAATAGTCATCATGATACATTTATGAACAGTCACCATACAGAAGGAAGTGTGTATGCTTTAAAAGCACTATATATATATATATGTATTTTTTTAAGAAGGTAGGAAACAAAGGTTTAAGGAAACTAAATAATGTGTCCAGTTACACAAATAGAGAGTGACTGTATTGGAATTTGAATTGAAGCCTGTTCGATGCCAAAGTATATGCTCTTACCACTGTAATACACTACCTTCCTAAAACTTTAATGAATCCTTATAGATATAAGATATCATTTCAGTAAAAGTAAAGATCCAGCTGATGTCTGGTACATGTATTTACACTGGCTTTACAATATTAGATAACATTTTTTTTTTCTCAGCTCAGCCTCAAACTTTTTTTTTTAATTTATTATTTTTTTGGGGTTACACCAAGTTCAATCATCTGTTTTTATACACATATCCCCGTATTCCCTCCCTTCCTTGACTCCCTCCCCTCGAGTCCCCCCCACCCTCTCCGCCCCAGTCCTCTAAGGCATCTTCCATCCTTGAGTTGGACTCCCTTTGTTATACAACAACTTCCCACTGACTATCTATTTTACAGTTGGTAGTATATATATGTCTGTGCTACTCTTTCGCTTCCTCTCAGAGATAACATTTTTATATTTGGAAAAAAACTAACAACTTGTCGAAGACAGAGTAACAGTTTGTTTCATTATTTATTAATAACTTTTTAAAGGAAATGTTCCCAAAGAGCTCAAGCTTTTATAAAGAAAATATAACATAGATTACATGAATTTTCCATGCAAATGGAAGATAAATTAAAAAAAAAAACCCAGAAAAAACCTTGGTCTAAATATCAGGGGGGAAAATTCCTTAAGAAGTCAACCTTCACTATTAATAACACCAAGAACCAGTTTAGGCCAATGACGAACAACTTAGATAAGAGAAACTTGTTTTTTTCTCCTTATCTTTCACCTACATCTATCCACGCACAGTAATGCTTTTGCATCTCACCCGTCTTGCAATTCTCTCTCTCTTTCTCTCTAAGCATGGTAACAGTATTTCTTCAATCTGATGCCTTTCCCTCTTATCTATTCTTCAAGTTCATTATTCTTGCATGACTTTATAATTTCCTAAGTCTCCTCCAAGTCATACTCACTCCTTGTTCAGACCTTCGATCTTTGAGATATCCATCAATCTCTGTGTTTGGCAATATGTAGCCTCTAGATCAAACGAGACTTAGTAACCATACATACTTTGAAACCTGTGCATGTGATCAGATGAGCTGGGAAAGAAACAGATGTGTAGAAATCTGGGAGGAGGTAACCCTTGGGAGAACAAAATTTTCATGTGCCAATCTGTTACTCATAGCAACTTCTCCACACAGCTTGTAAATTATTGCCAAAGGACTTTATTTTCCTTGGAGATAACACTCTCTAAATTGTTCAGACGTGATTTAGGCTGCTTACCATTTTTATCTGACTTCATTAAATGAACTAAGGAGTCAAAACATTATCATTTCTTTCCATCATCATCACAATAAAAGGTGGTAGTTTCCTGGATAAGAGGGTGGAGGTTAGGAAAAAAATATCAGGCAGTATTAGCCTGACAACAGTGTAGGATGAAACAAAGAGGCTTTACTATAAATAATGATACTTAAATACAGTTTCCTTAAATTACTTATTAACACCATTTTTCTTCAGAGAAAAAAAATGAAACTTCCCCAAACTGACTATATAGACATCACAGATTATCCATAGCAAAGAGGCAGTAGAACAAGACAACCAAGGTAAACAGTAGTACTTACGTATGTGACTTGTTTACACCTAAGTAAGGAAAAATAAAGGTGTTTGTATTCTATTTTAATGTGGTAGTTACAAGTAAGTGCATAGATAGAAAATGTATTTTCCTAAGCCCCAGAGTAACATGTATCACAACTCAGATCTACCATAGGGAGGCGTGGAGGGTGCAGGTGGTTAAAAGGTGAGAACAGCTCTTCTGTGTGCTGTTAATTTAAGAGTGCAACCGGGATCTATCATTACTTCTGAAAAGAACAGGTAGCAACTGAGTACATTAACTGTCAACAAACATCTGCTAAAAGTGGTAATTAACACCCATAAGGCTCATGGAACTCAAGACAGACATCAGATCAGCCATGCAGCATCACAGTAAATGTTTGCTGGGACATCAGACCATCTTAGCCTTGTCTGAAAGTTTCCCTCGTTAAATTCTCCTGGTTTATAATCTAAATTGCCTGCTTCTTAACAGTGTGAGGTGTCAAAAGTCCACACTAGTGGGTGTTTTTAAAAACTAAGGTCATTGGAATATTTGCCATCAAATACCAGGTGTCAGGTCTCCAAAAATAACCTAGTAACAGAAAGGGAGTCAAAACAGGCATCACATAATCTATCTTCTAAAGCCCTAATGTAATCTTATCAAGGAAACCACTCGGCATCTATTTGCTATTATTTTAAACAACTTTTCAAGAGATTATTAGACTAAAGCTTCAGGGCCCATATTTGAAAGTGGACAGTTACACTCAGAACAGAAAGAAAAGTCAGGTGACAGCCGAAGCCCAGTCAGGAAGAGAAGAAAGGGAAAACCATCAAGAGAACGTAGAGAGTTATTGAATGCAGTCATCCAGTCCACTTTTTATGTCTAGGACATTTCCCATGTTCCGTATTCGGGTAGCTTCTAACAATTCCTGAAAGAGCCACCTCTTTTCAGAAAGTCACTCAGGTCTGTGTCACGGTCAGCTGAGAATCCATCCCTCACACTAATGCCCTCTTTAACCTTCCATGAGACTGTTTTCATATATGCCTGTGCATGTATGTAATTGGAGGTCTACAGGAAACATACACACAAGTGTTACAGACTAGAAATGGCAGCATGTTGACATGACGTTTGCATCATAATGTTAATTTATATACACTGCTTGAGTTTTCTGTTCAATTACATTTGTCGTTTCACTTAGCATAAAGGTGTAGATGAAAAATTAGTATATACGCAACATCATTAGTTAGTTATTAGGGAAGTGCAAATTAAAACTACAACAAGATAGTCTCCAGGATGGCTATAATTTAACTAAAATAAAATAAAACAGAAAATAAATGTTGGGGAGGATTAGAGAGAAATTGGAACCTTCATCCGTATACATTGCTGGTGAGGGTGTAAAATGGTTTGGCCACTGTGGAATTTGACAGTTCCGCCAAAAGTTAAAGACAGAAGTACCAATATGACCCAGCGATTCTACTCATAGGTATACACCCAAGAGAACTGAAAACATGTTCACACAAAAACTTGTACGTGAATGTTCACAGCAACATTAACCGTAATAGCAAAAAGTGGAAACAGCTCAACTGTTCATCGGCTGATGAATGAGTAAATGAAATGTGGCACATACAATAGAATACTATTTAGTCAGAAAAAGTAATGAAGTGTGATACAGGCTATACCTTGGATAAATCTTGAAAATATCATATGAAGTTAAAGAAGCCAGACACAAAAGGCTACATATTGTATCATTCAGTTTATATGAAATGTCCAGATTTGTCAAATCCATAGAGATAGAAGGTAAATCTGTTGGGTGCCAGGGAATGGGGGTGGGGAGCATTGGGAATAGAGTTTATTTTGGGGGGAGATAGAAGTATTCGAGAATTAGTGGCAATAGTTGCACAAGAGCGTGAATACACTAAAAACCACAGTAGTGTACACTTTAAAGTGGTTAAAATGATGAATTTTATGTTATGTGAATTTTATCTCAATAAAAAAAGAGGAAATCAGAATACGTACATTTTGTTTCCATACTATCATTTTCTAAGTCCACTGTGTTTAAATGCTCCCACAGATAATTAAATGCATTCAAAAAGTCAATGTTCAGCTCTTTAATCTGACAAGCAGGGTTGTTTCTAGATACTTCATAATGTTTCAATTCCCAAATGAATACACTTTACTGAAACTTATAAAACATTTAAAGAGATATAAGACTTTAATGTAGAATGTGTTACCTATATAATAATCTACCATGCCATTCATATTCCTCTTGGCAGAGGGCAAATTTCTTCTTGAATATTCCATATAACAGAGGAAATATTCCATAAAAGAGGAATAAAGGGTAAAAATCTCAGCCTATTTTCATATAGGTCTACCACAGTTGGTCAACATTGTCTTTTCTGGACTTCCTAGGTTGCACAGTGGTTGGGAGTCCGCCTGCCAATGCACGGGACGCGGGTTTGAGCCCTGCTCTGGGAGGATTCCACATGCCAAGGACCAACTGGGCCCGTGTGCCACAACTGTTGAGCCCATGTGCCACAACTATTGAAACCTATGTGCCTAGAGCCCGTGTTCCGTGGCAGGAGAAGCCACTACAATGAGTAGCCCCCGCTCTCAGCAACCGGAGAAAGCCCGTGTGCAACAATGAGGACCCAACGCAACCAATAAATAAAATAAATTTATTAAAAAAAAAAGAGAGAGAAGAAACATTGTCCTTTCTATATGATATGTTTTAAAGGAGAGCAACTCAAAGTAGCTGAGAGTTTCTAAGCAAGCACACTCCAGTTCCCCTTCTTTAGACAAGAACTTTGTTTCCTTTAAATTTTAAATTGCCTTCAAGCTTTTTAAAAAGGATTTTCTCATTAGCTGTTCTAAATCTTACCAAGACAAAGAATTAAGCATTAAAACACATTACCTTAGGGTTAATGGATATACTATTTTGCTAACAGTTTAAATTTTAGTAAAACAATAATCATGATTATTTAACAATTCATTAACAAAGGACAAGATACTACCCTAGTTTGTGGTCTAGAATGCCATCAGTGAAGAGAGTTATTCATGTCATCAAATGGCTACCATTGTATTGCATGCAGGTAGTATTCCTGCAGCTTCTTCAGGGTCACCAGGCTCAGTCACCCAGCAACCCATCCCAATCATCAGAGAGTAACCTGACCCACTGGTAAACCTGGGACCTGCTGTGCTCCCATCACCTAAGTAATGTCCTTGTTTGCCATATGGTTTCAAATCAAAATTGCTTCTCAACTCGAGTGGCAACAGAGTGACAGGACAGTACTTGGGTCTGGCTCTCCCTCTGCTGTTCTGAAGAGCCTGGACAGAGAGAAGCAGGGAGGTCATTCAAGCACTTGACCACCCAGGAATCTACATCCATCCCATCACCATGCTTTCGACTTTTAAAAGGATAATCTATACTTGCCCAGGACACATTCCTGATCCCCCTCTTCACCCACCCGCTACCGGATGCAGTAAACTGGCAATGGAGGAAGGGGAGGGGACACCTTGCTCTGTGTGGACAGAGCCTGAGAGGAGGCGTGAGGAGGAGTGAGGGGAGAAGGAGAGGGAGAGAGGACAGGGAAGGAACAGAAGAGAGGGTCACAGGCTAGGAAGCATCTTGGTCAGGGGCCCCTCCAACCCCAACTGTGTAAATGTCAGTAGGACACAGTTCGAGGCTTGATCCCTCCAGCCTTCCTTCCTCACCTGTGGGTACCAGCAGACACTATCTCGCTCCATCCGTCTTCTGAGCAAACTGATCCTCCCTCATGTCACGTGGTGCTGCTGGGGTTGTCAATCACAGTAATCACCTGCCCCACCCTCACAAAATAAAAGTACAACATTCTCTTTCTCTCATTAACAAACACACATGTAGCGGCGGGCGCAGGAGCTGAGATCAGCTCATCAGATGCTCTCTGGACATTCCCACTTTCAAGACAACACCCACAGGGACCAAAAGCAGCATGCACAGGTGTGGGCCTCAGATTTCTGAGGCTGGAGTCCCTGCAGCTCCTCAGGTTTTGTCGCTCCTAGGCCCTGATTTTTCAAATCTGCATTTAATTCTCTAAGCAATCCTTTATATCCCCAGGACATGTCTTTTCCCCTGCTTCACTTAGTCAAAGTCGTTTTCCTTTGCTTACTGCAAAGAACCTTAACTGATGCGGCAGGGCTTTCAGAGCATTTTGAGGCAGTGCAATTGGCAGAATTGGCCTTGGACTTGGTTGGGGTTGGGGGGAGGGGCAGGTAAAAAGCTCCCAGTCTTGGTTGAAACCTGATTCCTTACGTGACAATGAGCGATCAGGACCCTTCTCTGAGACCTGTGTTTCACAGCTACTAACTATGGAGTTGAGCTTAGAGATGGTTTTCTTCTGGCTCAAAAACTAGACAGTTTTATGAATGAAAGAGAATTGAGTGGGAGGAGAGGAGGGCACAGTATGGCATAGACTTGCTTTGCCAATATGAGTTCAGAGGACTTTGGAGGAATTTTTTTGAAGAAATCATGGTGACTCTCAGTACTGTCACCCTCTACCACCAAGAGGACTCAGCTACGAGCTAATCTGCTGAAAGATGCTGCCAGAGGGAGCTTTGCCTACAGGACCAGCTGCCCCAGTTCGAGGCCATTTCCATGCTGACTGAAGTTCCTGCCAATAAGGGGTTGCTGCCTGGAACCCTTGCTGGGGTCTTGCCAACAGTTACCATTTCTACAAAGGTGTCAGCCCGTGGTGACCTTATCCAGCCCTCGCCACCTTTGTATGAATCACTCTTAAAATCTGAGGGAAAAAAGAGACTGCCAGCTTTTGCATCTATTTCTTGAGGAGAATGAGCAGAAGTTTCCTACCAGGAATACTTTGTGGGTTTGAGCCTGGAAGATGTGTGCAAGGGAAAGCACCTGGATCTGTGGAACTCTCCCCAGGCCCTAGGGTCCCAGTATGCTGTGCCCAGGGGTCTCGTCTCAGGTGGCTCTCAATGTGCAAGCATGGGACACCATGCCACGAGAGCACAAGAGAAAAACCAGGGGTGGCAGCAGCTGTCACACTCCCTAAAGAAGAGCCTGGAGAAATGGAAAGAGAAGTCCGCCCAGAAACAATGAGCCAACTTGCTCCAAAAAATAGTATTAGCCCCAAGGAACTCTTAACTTCTAGAACATGTGTAACAGAATGGAAATAAATGAACGGTACTCACCACCATCTTATGTTCTGCTGACCTCTTGGTTGGAGAAACTCTGCAGAGTGAAAAGATGTTTTTGAAACTAAGACTTCCCAACCTAACTGGGACCCCCAGAGAGCAGGAACCCAAAAAAAAAGAATATAGTATATTTTGGAAATGTCTCCTGTATGTTCCTCTCTTCTGTTGTTAAGTTACACCAAAGCCCCAACTAGGTACCATCAATGAACAGAAGGTTCATTTACAAGCCAAAGATATGTGTTTGTTCTCAAAGAAAATTGTGATGTTACCTATGAGATCAGAATAGCCCTAATTGAATGACTCTAGAATAATGTAGAAAAGGCCAAACTGCACAAAGAGAGACAAGAAATGGTTTAACAGCCAAGGACAAAGAAGAAAATGGACAGATCTTTATCTCTTCTTTATTCCCAGCTACTGAAGATAGGTAAGAAGGAATAAAAGAGATAGATACATTTGTAAGTATAACCTACACATCAACACTAAGAGATTTCTAAATATTGGAGTGAAAGCTAAATGTCACTCATCCTGGATATTATATCTTACCACCTAACTTCAAGTTACAGGAGTTCCTTCAAATTGGGGCAGCACAGGAAAGAAAATATTTTGCTGTAAGAAGTAACCAGAGTGCATTCTCATTGAAGCATCATAAACCCCCTGCATTGAATACACCTGCGTAGTAGCACATAGGAACTGAAAGAGCTAAAGCATCATTCCCAAACTGTGCTCTATATAAATTAGTTCATTGAGATATTACTAGGTGTTTCACAACAGCGCCTCCACGATAAAATAATTTGAAAACATTCAACTCTTGCAGGTGTTCAATGCACATTAGCATTTTAAGAACGTTAAGAAGCCCTGCATTCAGATAGCTTATTTATCTTCATATAAACTAGTGTCTCTAAAAATTATTTGGCCATGGGACCATTTTTCACATAAAAATTATTAAAAATCTTCTGGAATAGTTTTCCAAAGAATATAATTTCAAAAACGTATACCTACAGAAATGAATGAAGTTTATGTAAAAGCTAAATTTTTAACTGTAGAAAGGCAGATCTCTTTTTCAGTTTCTACATGATACTAAATACAAGAAAATTACAAGTTCAATGTGAGCTTTAGTGAATTTGTTTCCAATGTGGCATCAGTTGAGAAACAAATTTCTAATTCTGATTCAGCCACTCATCGGCTTTGATATTGGAAAACATGACCTTGATGACTTTCAGCCTTCAAGATTGAGAAAATCAGATGCTCAACATCGCTAATTATTAGAGAAGTGCAAACCAAAACTACGATGAGGTATCACCTCATACCGGTCAGAATGGCCATGATCAAAATGTCTACAAAAAGTAAATGCTGAAGAAGGTGTGGAGAAAAGGGAATCCTCCTACACTGTTGGTGTGAATGTAAGTTGGTACAGCCACTACAGAGAACAGTATGGAGGTTCCTTAAAAAACTAAAAATAGAACTACCATATGATCTAGCAATCCCACTACTGGGCATATATCCAGAGAAAATCATAATTCAAAAAGATACATACATCCCAATGTTCATTACAGCACTGTTTACAATAGCCAAGACATGGAAGTAACCTAAATATCCATGAACAGAGGAATGGATAAAGAGGATGTGGTACATATATACAATGAAATATTACTCAGCCATAAAAAAGAATGAAATAATGCCATTATTCAGCATTTGCAGCAACATGGATGGACCTAGAGATTATCATACTAAATGAAGTAAGTCAAAGACAAATATCATATGATATCACTTATATGTGGAATTAAAAAATGATGCAAATGAACTTATTTACAACGTGGAAACAGACTCACAGACTTCAGGAAAACCTTATGGTTACCAAAAAGGAAAGGTAGGGGAGAGGAATAGATTGGGAGTTTGGGGTTAACATATACACACTGCTATATATAAAATAATCAACAGGGACCTACTGTATTGCACAGGGAACTCTACTCAATATTCTGTAGTAATCTATATGGGAAAAGAATCTGGAAACGAATGGATATACATATATAACTGAATCACTTTGCTGTGCACCTGAAACTAACACAGCATTGTAAATCAACTATACTCCAATATAAAGTAAAAATTAAATTAAAAAATAATTTAAAAAATAAAAATATTGATTTCTCGGCAAAAAAAAGAGAAAATCATTAAGATATGTGTGCACATAATTTAACACTATATTCAGTACATATTGAGTACTCAAAAACAGTTTGTATTATGATAAGAAAATCAGTGGGTAACAGCAAACTAGGTCCATGAATAAATAAAAAGCCCTAAATAGAACCAGGACAGAATTTCTCTAAGAAAGCCCATTTCTGCAGTGCCCCTCTAAAGAAGAATTCATGTTTAACAACAGACCTAGAGGCAGGTATGCCTAGATACCATTTATACATGTTCACTGATTTATATAACACTCCAGCAAATTTTTAGTAACAACTATGTGTTCCTAAAACAGGCCAAGTTTTTTCCTGACTTAAAGTCTTTGATCCTCTAGCGACACCATGGATGGACCTTGAGAATATTATGCTAAGTAAGACAAGTCAGAGAGAGAAAGACAAATACTGTGTGATATCACTTATATGTGGAATCTAAAAAAGCCAAACTCTTAATAAAATGGTGGTCACCAGGGGAGGGGAGGGGGGGTATGGGACAGACGTTGTTTAAGGGTACAAATTTGCAATGAGCAGTAAATACGTCCTAGATATCTAGCCCACAATAGAGTGAATACAGACAATAGCATTGTCTTACAATCACCAAATTGCTGAGACTAGAATTTAGTTATTCCAACCTCTAAAAAGAAATAAGGATGTAATGTGATAGAGGGACTAATTATACACTACAATGGCAATCCTTTTACAATATATAAATGTATCAATTTTTTACAAGTCTTCATACTCACCTCCCTTCCTGTGGAATGGCTTCTCCCACATGAGCATATGCCTTGCCCTCATCTCTTCAGAACCCTTATCTCTGAGGCAGAGAACCCCTGAGGTCTTCCATGATCACCTTGTGTAAAATGTAACAATCTCTACTCACCCACACACCTACAACTGCAATGTCTGCTATTTTCCCCACAAGTATTTTCTAACACCTTCTGACATACTACATATTGACTTGCCATTTGCTTACTGTCTGTTTCCCCAGCAAAAATATAAGATCTATGGAGGCCTTGTCTGTTTTGTTCATTCCTATGTCTTCATCTCCTTGAATAGTTCCCGACCTATAGTGGGAATTCATAAATATTTGAATAAACAGTTTGAAGATAAGTATCTTCGCTTCAACTCCTCTCATTAGTCTTCCAGGGACAAAAGTAAACACTTGATGCCATTTTTTAAGTCACCATTACTATTCTTCTGTTGCCTTTTTTCTAAAAACATTTTAAAGTGTCAAGATGAAATTTAAAGCCTGTAAAATTCAAAGCTACAACATTAATACAGTATGTATGCCTTATAAATCACAAATTTATCCTTGATGCTTTTTTCTCCATACGTTGCACAAAGCACACACCATTAATTAACTCAAAAACAGTTTCCTGGATTACATATACTTACCCTTACAAATTCCCCTACATTCCTTAAATTTTAAACAGAATAGTAACATGGAGCTTTGTCTTTAAAATCATTAAGCTCTTCATCTCCTGTAAACTCCTAACCCTGTGAGCTAGGCTTACGGGGTAAATATCTATAAACAAACTGCCCCATGAACATGTTTTATTACCCTCTTACCTATAGAACAGCTTGGCCTTTAACAAGGCTAGCATCTCATCTGAATTTCCTCCAACCCTTCTAGCCAGCCATTCTTGGCATGAATTTGATTCCACCTAACAGAGACTGCCTAAATTTTGCTGAATGTAGCAAATACCCTCCCTCTACCCAAATTAATGCATAAATATTAAATATACATCTTTAAATAGATTTAAAATATATAAATAAGGCTATTTCTTTTACATACATCCACAGAGAATATCTCTACCTGGACCAAGAAGCAGATAATTTTCATGAGTTTCTGCTCTCATCCCACTAAACTATAGTTCTAGCCCTTTACCACTGGCTGCAGAAAAAAAAAAAAAAAAGGACAAGACATTTTGGAAACATTCCATGTGATAGATAGAGAGCACTGCTAATATGCAATGATCTAGCCTGCAGTGTTTACCTCCTCGGTTTACTGAAGCCTTAATAAAGAGATTCTGGACTCTGTCAGATGAAATGAGCTGCCTTTTCTGTGGCATCAGCCTTGCCTTGTGTGCCAGTGTCTGCAGGGTCTTCTCTCCTTCCCACTGCATTTTAGAGCTTGAATGTTCACATGGCAAAGTCCAGGCCATGGAATAATTGGCTGCACGTTGGAGACTATCAGAGACCAAGAAAGGGTCTTACTTCTTCTAAAATGTTTTTTTTTAACTATTTTATTTTCTAACTATTGAATAGAGACTATTCAATATTCTACCCTGGGCATAATGGGAGAATTTATAACACATACTAGCCTGGTCCAGTAATAGAGAAGAAAGAGTAAAGACAAAATATCATTCTTTCAGCCATCTGAGGGTTTTTCCAAGCCAAATGCAAAATACCTCTTAAGTTCAGGGCATTTTGCATGATGCTTCTATTTTTTTATATGCTTAATTCTAGTATGTAATTTACAAATCTGAAAATCAGGCTAGGGTCTTTTGTTCTGACTCTTTTGTATTCAGAGTAATTTATGTTATTGAAGTCATATTTGCCGTTACTTGGCGGATTTTTCTCTTGCTACAGGCAGGTTATTTTTCCCTTTTTTTAGGATATTCTGGTCTACAATTAATGTATTAAAGGAAATAAAAATCATTATTTCTACTAGAAAATATGCTCAAATCCAAGTTCTAAATATGTAGATTTGAAAGTATAAGATTGAATGACAAACTGTGGTACATGAATACTAACCACACCAATAATAGATAGTATTGGGACTTCCTAGGTGGCGCAGTGGTCAAGAATCAGCCTGCCAATGCAGGGGACATGGGTTCCATCCCCGGTCCAGGAAGATCCCACATGCCGCAGAGCAGGAACTAAGCCAGTGTGCCGCAACTACTGAGACCATGTGCTGCAACTACTGAAGCCCAAGAGCCTAGAGCCCATGCTCTGCAACAAGAGAAGCCACCACAATGAGGAGCCTGCACACCACAATGAAGAGTAGCCCCCGCTCACTGAAACTAGAGAAAGCCCGTGTGTAGCAATGAAGACCCAATGCAGCCAATAAATAAATTAGTTAATTAATTTTAAAAAATGGTATGTATTATAACCTGGCTATGTGCCACGCATTTGTCAGGCCACTTCACATAAAATAAACTTACAATTTATACAGGGCCTTACTCTCTAGATATGTCTGCAAATATTCATTCGTATATCCATGTGATAACTGGAAGGCAAGTATTATTTCTCTCTCATTTACAAAATTATAACACAATTTACAGAAAAATTGTAACAAAGTTCATGTTTTGTTTATGCAAAAATTAAAGTAACAGCTTAATGTCTCAAGGAAGTCAGGAGGCAGAAGGAAGTCCAGTGTCTTTATACGTTTCTAATTTTTCCTCATGATATATTTTCTCTGAAATTATATTTGCCAAGCATTAGACTTCTCAAGTGTTTTTTCATACAGTATCTCATTTGAACCTCACAATCGCTCTCTCATGTGTGTACTTGAATATTTTTCCATTTTGGACAGTAATATTTTGGCCTTTCTTCCAAAAGTAAGTGTAACCCCATTTTTTCTCCTGTGTTCAACTTTTTAATCCAATCGTTTGAAATAGTCTTTCTAAGGCCCAAGTAAGCTGCAGTTTTCATACTTGCTTAAAACAAACACACTTCCAGGGCATCCTGGAGCCCTGTGGTCCATCACATAGAGGAAAATAGCACAGACTGGGGAAATGAGCTTTGTCTTGATAAATGAGCATATTTACAGGGACATATGCAGATAAGCAGGTGTCCTTGAAAATTGTCACACTTGAGAATCTGCTATTTATTGACACTTTCCCCTCTGTTTTTCTTGTATTTGATGGCTCTTTTAGATATGATATAATATCATTAATCATGACTCCACTAATTTTAAATTTACATTATATTGGATGAAGAAACAGTTGGCCTTTTCTTCCACCTACATTTCCTTCCTTCCTTTTTTTTCTTTCTTTTCTTCATTTTCTCTCTTCTTACTTTTTCCCTCCTCTTTACTTTTCTCTCTCTTTCTTTTCTTTTTTTTTAATTTTTAAATTTTTTTTTTACTTACTTTGATTTTTTAAATTTAATTTTTATTTTATATTGGTGTATAGTTGATTTACAATGCTGTGTTAGTTTCAGGTGTAAAGCGAAGTGATTCGGTTATACATATACTTGTATGCATTCTTTTTTGGATTCTTTTCCTATATAGGTTATCACAGAGTATTGAGTAGAGTTCCCTGTGCTGTACAGAAGGTCCTTGCTGATTACCTATTTTATATATAGTAGTATGTATATGTTAATCCCAAACTCTCAATTTATCTCCCCACCCCCACCATTTCCCCTTTGTCAAAGTGACTGATCCAAGTTCACATGGCCTCAACTCCAGCTAGCCGGTAGGTATCACACTCTTTTCCTTACAGCACACCACAGCAAAAACTTGACTCTTTATTTTTCCATAAAAATGTAACTATATATTGCTCCCATGTCTTAAAATCACCAAGAAATTTTCACTAGACATCAATACCCTCTACTTCTTTCTCTTTATAAGTTAAAACTATAAACACCATGAGACTGGCTTCCTAGCCAGCACACTGGAACTCATTTTAAAAGTATCTTTCAAAGCAATCACCTTGAGAATCTTTTGTTCTGTTACAACCATACTTCACTGATGAAAATATGTTCAAAATGTTTTGGGAATTGCTTTGAAAACCAGGTTACAAGCCACAAAAGAATATCACTTTCTTTACTTAATAGTTACACCTCATTTTTTTTTTAATTCGTAGCAGTTTAATCACTCACTTTCTTTACCAGATGAGACTCTGATTTCTTTGAATTTTTCCCAAATATAATATTTTCACTCAAAGTATGAAGATTTTTCACTGTTAAATATAATTTTTAAGGTTTGCCATGGTCTTGCGGGACGATTCCACAAGAGGCATTCCAAGAATGACTTGTCCAAAGGCAGCATCCCTGAAATCAGCATGGAGCCTGCCAAGGTGATGTCTTGGATGGGACTGACTTTCCCTTAGCTTTGAAATTTTACTCAAAAGTAAGTTTTTGAAACTTATAGTCACACATCATGTATATATGAGTCTGCTATACACACAGTGCTTGTGGAGGAATTCTACATAGATGTCTGAAAAGGAGAAGCCATTCCCACAGCTGACAAAATAAAACCATCTAGAGCTAGACAGTGATTTTCTGAGCTAGCAATGCTTCGATTGACAAATGACTTCTGTTTCTTTCAATTTAGCAAGTTTCAGTTCAATCTACCAATTTTCCCATTATGCCACTCTTAAAAGAAGGGATCATTTTAACCCCAATAAAGCTTTTCAATAAATTGCCCACTATCAAAATGCAAAGGATGTGTTATAACACCTCTTTCCTTCCTCATAAATAATACCTTTCTGACATTTTGACAAGTTAATGAAACATCTCTTTCCCATCTGAGAAAGTCAGTTGGCATTCCTTTATCAAGCAAGTAAGCTTCCAAGTGTTTCTTCATTTGACCCTCAAAACACCTTTTAACACTTTTCTTATGAGTGATGTCAACTGGTATGCAAGCCACTTGGTACATTCCCAGACCCTTTAAAAATAATTCCACCATATTGGCTAATCCTAGGGGGTCTCTCCAGAACTAAGTGCACTTGTAAAACTATTCATAAAAAGGGTCTCTTATTTCTGTCTCTACTTCCTTTAACACCCTGGTTTTATTTTACTTGGACCAAGAAACACATCAAATCTCGAAGCTAGAATATTGGTCCATTTTTCAGCTGCTTCAAGGAGGCTGTTCTCTATACCCTCATCCTTCTTACTAATAAATTTGATTAAAGCAAATTCCTCTCTGTGAAACCAGAAACCACATTTTTCTGCTATACTCCCAATGCTTGCACTTGGCTTCAGTCTTCATTAATTAACCACTTGGATCTTCAAAAGTCCTCACCTCTTTTTCCCAGTATGTATATATTCTTCAAAAGTCTCTCAGCAGTTGGTTGAAATGTTTAGTCTTGCTTGAAATTAATTTTCCACTTTTATTGTTCCAATTATTTGACAGGTTTTATGTCTTTATATTAATTCCCCAGAGCCCTTTGAACCTGTTATGCTTTTTATGTTTGTGCTTGATATGTTTCCTTAGCAACACCTCAATTCTGCCAACTTTGTTTCAAGCGATTTAAAGAGAGAACACGTCCGCGATATGAATATTAAGGTGACTGTCATAGGTTTTGATGTTTTGATGATCCTCAAAATAGTTTTTAAATTATGATTGTGATCAGAACATATACCTTTTATTTCAACCCTATTTTTTCAACCAATGTGCTTCCTGTATTTCTTTGATTCATTTCTACTTCCTCTACTAAAACAAGTTTTTAAGACTTGGTTAATTAATAAGGTCATGGAAATATTAAAATAAGATTTTATCAATTCCAGAAAAACCAATAGTCTCCACAAATCTCACCACTAGCTTTGTAAACACATGAATTAATCACACTAGGTTCTCATAATATTATTGTTTGGCTGCAGAAATATCATCTATCCATTCATTTAACAAATATTAATCTGGCAATGTTGAATGTAGATTTTTTGAAATTACAGAGTATGCTTTACTGAAAATTTTTCATGGTTTCTTGTAGGTCTTTAGATTCTGCTAGTCTTTGTGACTTCTACTGAATGGGGTCCCCACCGAAAATAAATGGGGTCACTTTTAGTAGTTCCCTAAGGCAAGAGCAGTTAACGAAGACATGGCATTCCCTTCCTATACAACCTCCTTGCTGATTCAGAGGGATAACGATCACTTACATGGAGACCAAAATAGCAGGCATTAAAAATATGTATAGGAGAATTAAAGATGGCGGCGAAGTAGAGAGACGTGGAGTGCATCCCTCCCCACAGATGCATTGGGAATGCACGGAAGGATGCAGTAATTCTCACAGAGAAACAGCTGAACACCAGCAGACGGCCTTGGACACCGGATGGGACTGCGGGGAGCCCGACATAGCCGGTAGGGAGGCATCTACGAGGGCTCAAAGAGGGTGAAGCGGCGGAGCTGTGGCAGACGGGAGGGAGTGAGAAACATTCGGAGGGTCCGCAGCGCAGCTCAGCATTCCCGGACCAAGACATCGATCCGCGGCTGAACGGAGGGTCCAGGAGCGGGAGTGTGGGAGCAGGAGAGCTGGTTCAGTGTGGGAAACATTGTTGCCGGTAGGGTGACGGACCAAGAGGACAGGAGGGAGGAGGCCCGCGGAGAGGAGTGCCCGTTCCTGAGAGCTGCCTGGCCATGATGGCGGCTGGAGGCTGCAGGCTCACTGGCAGCTGGGAGGAGCCACGCGCATAGCCTCTCTCTCTCTTTCCGCGCCTCTGCAACAGGCAGTGGAGAGACGCCCTGCGGGCCACCTAAGGCGCTCAGGGATAACAAGTACCCTCAGGCACTCGGGTGGGGCTAGATTAAAACCCCTTGCAACGCCAGCAGCAGGGAGGCTGCAGAGAGAAAAAAAAAGAAAAGAAAAGAAAAAAAACCCCGAGAGAGGCCCAACTCTAAGACTTTCTGTTTACGCCTGAGCCACCGGCGCCCTCTGCAACAGGCACCTCCAAGCCTGACTGAGACATCAGTGCGCCACTGCTCACTGCCTCCCAGGAGAAGGAGCCACTGTTGTACCCTCTCCCTCCCCACACACCAAGGCTTACAGACAAACAATAAAGGAACCTCTGCTGGTCACAGAATAACGCAAAAAAACCCAAGGACAAGCAACCCCAAAAGTTTGGACAACCATGAGGAAACAAAGAAACACCATGCAGGCAAAGGAGCAAGAAAAAAACCCACAAGACCAAATAAATGAGGAGGAAATAGGAAAAATGCCTGAAAAGGAATTTAGAGTAATGATAGTAAAAATGATACAAAATCTCAATAACAAAATAGAGAAAGTACAGGAAACAGTTCATAAGAACTCAGAAAAACAAACAGCAATGGATAACAAAATAACTGAAATTAAAAATACTCTAGATGCTATAACCAGCAGAATGACTGAGGCAGAAGAACGAATAAGTGAATTGGAAGATAAAATGGGGGAAATAACTGCCACAGAGCAGGAAAAAGAAAAAATAATAAAAAGATTAAAAGACAGTCTCAGAGACGTCACTGATAACATTAAGTGTACCAACATTCGAATTATAGGCATCCCAGAAGAAGAAGAAAACAAGAAAGGGTCTGTGAAAATATTTGAAGAGGTTCTAGTGGAAAACTTCCCCAACATGGGAAAGGAAATAATTCACCAAGTCCAAGAAGCACAGAGAGTCCCATACAGAATAAACCCAAGGAGAAATACACCGAGACACATATTAATCAAACTAACGACAATTAAACACAAAGAAAAAATATTAAAAGCAGCAAGAGAAAAGCAACAAACAACATATAAGGGAAAACCCATCAGGATAACAGCTGACCTTTCCACAGAAACTCTGCAGGCCAGAAGGGAATGGCAGGATATCCTGAAAGTCCTGAAAGAGAGAAACCTACAGCCAAGAATACTCTACCCAGCAAGAATCTCATTCAGATTGGAGGGAGAAATCAAAAGCTTTCCAGACAAGCAAAAGTGAAGAGAATTCAGCACCACCAAACCAGCCTTACAACAAGTGCTAAAGGAACTTCTCTAAGTAGGAAACACAAGAAAAGGAAAACACCTACAAATACAAACTCAAAACAATTAAGAAAATGGTCATTGGAACACACATGTCAATAATCACCTTAAATGTAAATGGATTAAATGCTCCAACCAAAAGACACAGACTGGCTGAATGGATACAAAAACAAGACCCTTCTATATGCTGCCTACAAGAAACCCACTTCAGACCAAGGGATACATATAGACTGAAAGTAAAGGGATGGAAAAAGATATTCCATGCAAATGGAAGTCAAAAGAAAGTGGGAGTAGCAATACTCATATCAGACAAATTAGACTTGAAAGTAAAGACTATTAAAAGAGACAAGGAAGGACACTACATAATGATCAAGGGATCCATTCAAGAAGAACATATCACAATGGTAAATATCTATGCCCCCAATATAGGAGCACCTCAATACATAAGGCAAATGCTAACAGCTATAAAAGGGGACATCGACAGGAACACAATAATAGTGGGAGACTTGAACACCCCACTTACATCAATGGACAGATCATCCAAACAGAATATAAATAAAGACACACAAGCTTTAAATGACACATTAGACTATCTCGACTTAATTGATATTTATAGGACATTCCATCCAAAAACGACAGACTACACGTTCTTCTCAAGTGCACACGGAACATTTTCCAGGATAGATCACATCTTGGGTCACAAATCAAACCTCAGCAAATTCAAGAAAATTGAAATCATATCAAGCATCTTCTCAGACCACAACGCCATGAGACTAGATATCAATTACAGGAAAAAAACTGCAAAAAATACAAACACATGGAGGCTAAACAATTCACTCTTAAACAACCAAGAAATCACTAAAGAAATCAAAGAGGAAATCAAAAAATATCTAGAAACAAATGACAATGAAAACACAACAACCCAAAACCTATGGGATGCAGCAAAAGCAGTTCTAAGGGGGAAGTTTATAGCAATACAGTCCTACCTTAAGAAACAAGAAAATGATCGAATAAACAACCTAACCTTACACCTAAAACAACTAGAGAAAGAAGAACAAAGAAACCCTAAAGTGAGCAGAAGAAAAGAAATCATAAAGATCAGAGCAGAAATAAATGAAAAAGAAAGGAAAGAAACCATAAGAAAAATAAATAAAACTAAAAGCTGATTCTTTGAGAAGATTAACAAAATTGATAAACCATTAGCCAGACTCATCAAGAAAAAAAGGGAGAAGATGCAAATCAACAGAATTAGAAATGAAAAAGGAGAAGTCACAACGGACACCTCAGAAATACAAAACATCATGAGAGACTACTACAAGCAACTATATGCCAATCAATTGGATAACCTGGAAGAAATGGATACATTCTTAGAAAAATACAATCTTCCAAGACTGAACCAGGAAGAAATAGAAACCATGAACAGACCAATCACAAGTACGGAAATTGAGGCAGTGATTAAAAATCTCCCAACACACAAAAGCCCAGGACCAGATGGGTTCACAGGCGAATTCTATCAAACATTTCGAGAAGAGTTAACACCTATCCTTCTCAAACTCTTCCAAAATATTGCAGAAGGCAGAGCACTCCCAAACTCATTCTACGAGGCTACCATCACCCTGATACCAAAACCAGGCAAAGATGTCACAAAAAAAGAAAACTATAGACCAATATCACTGATGAATATAGATGCAAAAATCCTCAACAAAATACTAGCTAACAGACTGCAACAGCGCATTAAAAAAATCATACACCATGATCAAGTGGGGTTTATCTCTGGGATGCAAGGATTCTTCAATATACGCAAATCAATCAATGTGATACATCATATCAACAAATTGAAGGATAAAAACCATATGATCATTTCAATAGATGCAGAAAAAGCTTTTGACAAAGTTCAACAACCATTTATGATAAAAGCTCTCCAGAAAATGGGCATAGAAGGAAATTACCTCAACATAATAAAAGCCATATATGCAAAACCAAAAGCCAACATTGTTCTCAATGGAGAAAAACTGGAAGAATTCCCTCTAAAAACAGGAACAAGACAAGGGTGTCCACTCTCACCACTATTATTCAACATAGTTTTGGAAGTGTTAGCCACAGCAATCAGAGAAGAAAAAGAAATCAAAGGAATCCAAATTGGAAAAGAAGAAGTAAAATTGTCACTCTTTGCAGATGACATGATATTATATATAGAAAACCCTAAAGACTCTACCAGAAAACTGCTAGCACTAATTGATGAGTTTAGTAAAGTAGCAGGATACAAAATTAATGCACAGAAATCTCTTGCATTCCTATACACTAACAACGGAGGAGCAGAAAGAGAAATTAAGGAAACTCTCCCATTCACCATTGCAACCAAAAGAATAAAATACCTAGGAATAAACCTGCCTAAGGAGGCAAAAGATCTGTATGCAGAAAACTTTAAGACATTGATGAAAGAAATCAAAGACGACACAAACAGATGGAGGGACATACCATGTTCCTGGATTGGAAGAATCAACATCGTGAAAATGTCTGTACTACCCAAAGCAATTTACAGATTCAATGCAATCCCCATCAAATTACCAATGGCATTTTTCACAGAACTAGAGCAAGAAATCTTACGATTTGTATGGAAACGCAAAAGACCCCGAATAGCCAAAGCAATCTTGAGAAGGAAAAATGGAGTTGGTGGAATCAGGCTTCCTGACTTCAAACTATACTACAAGGCCATAGTGATCAAGACAGTATGGTACTGGCACAAAAATAGAAAGGAAGATCAATGGAATAGAATAGAGAACTCAGAAGTAAGCCCAAACACATATGGGCACCTTATCTTTGACAAAGGAGGCAAGAATATACAATGGAAAAAAGACAGCCTCTTCCATAAGTGGGGCTGGGAGAACTGGGCAGCAACATGTAAAAAAATGAAATTAGAACACTTCCTAACACCATACACAAAAGTAAACTCAAAATGGATTAAAGACCTACATGTAAGGCCAGACACTATCAAACTCCTAGAGGAAAACATAGGCAGAACACTATATGACATCCATCAAAGCGCCATCCTTTTTGACCCACCTCCTAGAATCATGGAAATAAAATCAAGAATAAATGAATGGGACCTCATGAAACTTAAAAGCTTTTGCACAGCAAAAGAAACCATAAACAAGACTAAAAGGCAACCCTCAGAGTGGGAAAAAATAATTGCCTATGAAACAACAGACAAAGGATTAACCTCCAAAATATACAAGCAGCTCATGAAGCTTAATACCAAAAAAGCAAATAACCCAATCCACAAATGGGCAGAAGACCTAAATAGACATTTCTCCAAAGAAGACATACAGATGGCCAACAAACACATGAAAAGATGCTCCACATCACTAATCATCAGAGAAATGCAAGTCAAAGCCACAATGAGGTATCACCTCACACCAGTCAGAATGGCCATCATCACAAAGTCTGGAAACAACAAATGTTGGAGAGGGTGTGGAGAAAAAGGAACTCTCCTGCACTGTTGGTGGGACTGTAAATTGGTACAGCCACTATGGAAAACAATTTGGAGGTTCCTTAAAAAACTACAAATAGAACTACCATATGATCCAGTAATCCCACTACTGGACATATACCCAAAGAAAACCATAATTCCAAAAGAAACTTGTACCATACTGTTTATTGCAGCACTATTTACAATAGCCAGAACATGGAAGCAACCTAAATGCCCATCAACAAATGAATGGATACAGAAGATGTGGCATATATATACAATGGAATATTACTCAGCTATAAAAAGGGATGAGATGGAGCTATATGTAATGAGGTGGATAGAACTACAGTCTGTCATACAGAGTGAAGTAAGTCAGAAAGAGAAGGACAAATATTGTATGCTAACTCACATATACGGAATCTAAAAATGGTACTGTTGGACTCAGTGACCAGAACAAGGATGCAGATACAGAGAATGGACTGGAGAACTCGAGGTATGGGAGGGGGCCGGGGGTGAAGGGGAAACTGAGACGAAGCGAGAGAGTAACACAGACATATATAAACTACCAACTGTAAAATAGTCAGTGGGAAGTTGTTGTATAACAAAGGGAGTCCAACTCGAGGATGGAAGATGCCTTTGAGGACTGGGGCGGGGAGGGTGGGGGGGGCTTGGGGGGGGGCGTCAAGGAAGGGAGGGAAGATGGGGATATGTGTATAAAAACGGATGATTGAACCTGGTGTACCCCCCAAAAAAATAAATAAATAAATTAAAAAAAAAAAAAATATGTATATATTTCAAGCCCCCATGTGGTGGAAACATCATGGCCTTGGTGGCAAACAGATCTGAGTTCAAATTTTGGCTATGGTCCTTACTGTGTGACCTTGGACAAATGTGTAATCTTATTGAGTCTGGGTTTTCTTACATGCAATATGCATTATTATGTTAATTAAATAACATATATGAAGAGTTTGGTATGTAGTTGGTATTTCTTGAGTAAATATTTTATTTTTTATATATTTATTTTATTTATTTATTTTTTATTTTTGGTTGCTCCGGGTCTTAGTTGCGGCACACAGGAGCTTTGTTGAGGCATGTGGGATCTTGCGTTGCGACACGTGGGCTTCTCTCTGGTTGTGGCGTGTGGGTTTTCTCTTCTCTAGTTGTGGTGCGCAGGCTCCAGAGTTTGTGGGCTCTGTAGCTTGGGGCACACGGACTCTCCAGTTGAAGTGTACGGATTCAGTAGCTGTGGTGCTCGGGCTTAGTTGCCCCCCGGCATGTGGGATCTTAGTTCTCTGATCCGGGATGGAACCCACGTCCCCTGCATTGCAGGACAGATTCTTTACCGCTGGACCACCAGGAAGTCCCTTGAGTAAATATTTTAATTAATGCTCTTTAATGCATTAATGTTGGAAATTAGAGTTTTCACAAAAACAGTACATATGTTAATGGTTTAAATATTATACAGTAAGTCCTTCTCATCCGTGGAATTTAAATTCTTAAAAATTCCAGTAGTAAGAGAATCCCTGTTGAGGAACTTAAAAGCTTGCAACAAAAAAAGCATTCAGTTCTGTTTTTGCTGTATTTTGAAGCCGAGTTAGTTTTTAGTTACATAAACATTCAGGGTTGTTATGTTCTTTGGGTAAGTCAATCTCATGATCAATATGTAATCTCTCTCTTTATTCCTGGTAATATTTCTTGTCCTAAAGCCTACTTTGACACCAAAATAAAGCCTTCTGGTTTCTTTGATGAGTGTTTTCATGACATATCTTTTCCTATCCTTTTCCTTTAATTCATCTGTGACTTTATATTTGGAGTGGACCTCTTATAAACAAGATATAGCTGGGTTTTGCTTTTTATGGTCAATCTGCTTTTTACATGTGATAAAATGACATATGATTTATGTATTCACGTACAAATATCACTATGATTTAAAGAATCGCCCATCTTTCTAATAGTTTTCTATGTCCCATCTGTTCTTTGCATTTGTTCCTCTTAACTACTTTTTATTCCTTTGTATCTTTTCTGTTGGCTTATTAGCTATACCTCTTTGCTTTATCCTTTGTAGTGGTTGATCAGGGGTTACAACATACCTCTGTAACCTATCACACTCTAACCCGATATCATTTATTGTTACACACAGTGTAAAAAAGGTGATGACCATACACTTTCATTTCTCCTACTTATGCTGTTATTGCCATGCATTTTACTTCTACATGTGTCATAAACCCTACAATTCATTGTTGTTATTTTGACTTTAAATAATAAATTATTTTTAAAGATTTTTTAAAATAAGAAAAAATATATTTTGTATTTACCAGCATTTTACCACTTCCAGAACTCTTAATTCTTTTGCCTTCCCTACAATAAGTATACAATCCTATGAACAAAAATTAAAATTGTAAAAGTTACATTCAGACAGTATAGGCCAAAAATCTCATCAAATAATCAGAAGCCCAAGGTATAATAAGGTATGTATTGATAATTGTTAGACATGTTTAGGCTATTTCTAACCTTCAAGATAAAATCAGACCAAAATAAGAAATTTGCTCACTTGAAGTTTAAATTAGTTTAAAAAAAGAAAACATATTAGGGAATTTTGTCAAATCTAGCAACACAGGATCACTAGTCTACTTTATCTCTAAAAGAACAGTGGAAAGCAGGGTTCTTTCATCTCCAAGAAAATCCAACTAGTTTATCAATTTCTACCATTTAGAACAGCAATATATCCCATAATTTCTGACCCTAAGCTCCCAACTTATTGATGATGTTTTAAATTATCTTCACAGAGGGACAAGGATGAGTCTGACTTTTTGCATTCAACCCCTCTTCTAAAGTGTAAGAAGTCAAAAAACAAAAGAAAATATTTTTTGTTCTTTCCTTAGCCAAACTATAAAATGGAAGCAGAGTCTTCTAGGAAATAATATCCTATCAGTCAAATAAATTGACAAAACTAGCTTAATTACCTGTTAATATGTCAATCAGAGATAATGTATGATATACACTTTCATTCAAGTCCAAATATTATTTAAAGCTTTCAGTACCAACATTAATTTTATTTTCTGCCCAGAACTGACTGCATATTTAAAAAGTAGATTTTGCTAAGTAATCAATGAAATAATAGTGACTTAATTATATCCTGGTGCACTCTGATTATGTTATAGTAGAAAATAAGTTGGAAGTTGGAGTGAGGAGACTCAGTTGATAAGTACAGAAACAGGGCACTATATTCCCAGCACCTAATTCCACTGCAAATATCAAGACATATGGCGAAGCTGTTTTCCAGTCAATAATTATTGACTCAGAGCCCACAGTGTTCTAGGTGCTGACACACACCAGTGAACTAGATGGACAAAAATCCCTGCCATTAAGGAGATTTTAATTCTAATTTTTATAAAACACAAACACAAATCCTTCTCTCTTTACCACCTCTCAACGCATAATGGAATGTAACCAGGGTAACTATGTCTGAGTCTGAAATTTCATCTGGTGCCACTTAGGAATCTTGACATAATGAAGAGGAATAAATCTTTTTAGACCAGTGCTTAGATACATGAATAAACTAGATATACCCAACATAGAAACTACCTTTTTAAATCATTCACAAATCACAGACTTGATTAATGTATTTTTTCTACTCCACTGTGTGTGGAAATAACAGGAAAGCTGTTTCCATTACTGAAAGCTCAGGCACGTGGACTACTTTTAGGGCCAAGGGAAGTGTGGAAATGTGTTGAGGTGTGTTGGAAAGTTGGTACCCAAACAGGTGGGCACCTAATATTTTGATGTGGTGAAATGGAAACATAATGGTTCTGGGAACCAGAAGACCTGCCACATCTTAGGGAAGTCTTAGATTTAGGTGTTTGCGTGAACTCATCCCTTCAAAAAAAGTTCTGTACCACAGTCATATTCAGCTCTAAAGCTTTGACTCCACAATTCTGTAGTCAAAACTCAAAGCTCCAACTCCTGAACTTTACCTACAGGGTCTAGAAGACAGTCTTGTACACTAAGAAAGGAGCAAACGATGAGTTAAAAAGACCAAAAGTCTCAGACATACTTCTCTGTCCACCACTCAGTTCCTTCCCAGAGCTTGTATATTTGCAAAGTCTGACCGAAACACAAGTTGCAGGATTATCATGTGCAGGGGATGATGAAATGAGGAAGGAAGGGAATTAATGAAGGGGAAGGCTTGATAGAGAATCCTTAGAACTTTGATGAGATAAGTGAAAGACTCTAGGGTACAATGAGGAAGTGAAGGGTGGGCAATGAAACTATGATAATGACAGACAAAGTAATGACTGCCCTTATCGTTGCACCCTCTTCAGGATCTGCAGCACCCTCTTAGGCTCTACAACACCCTCTTGTCACTCTTCCCAGCTCCACAGGGCTTCCTCCCAGTGACTATTCACTTGTTCTCTTCCAATTGCCATTCATTAAAGTACAGGCTCTTCTCTAATATATTTACCTGGGAAGAATCTAATTAGTGAACTTTCACTAGGTATTACTGATTAATTTGATTATCAACCCTAAGAAGTTGTGCATTTTAACAGGTATTATTTTCACTCAAAAGGTTGTAGGAAAGACCTTAATTTACAAAGGACTGAAGCCAAATCCATCTTCCTCCCTCTCCACCTCATTGGCATGCTATCCCCAGCCACACTGGTACTGATGCTGTCTGAATTAGTCCTGCTTGTACTACCCTGCCTCCAGCGGAGGAGTTCCCAGCACAGGAGAGGTGCGTTAAGGATATTTTTGAAGCCAGAAAGCCTTTCCAGTAGCCTTAAACATGCCCTCCTGGTCATCGTCTTCTTGACTCCCACATTAGCCTTCTCTGAGAAAGCAGATAACAATATCTTTACCCCTGGGTATAAAAACATATCTGTAAAACTAAGCCAGTCCACCATTACTTTAAATATATTTTTTAAATTTGGATAAATGATTTTAGTTAAATAATCCATCCTTACGTTGCTTATTATAGTCCAAGTTTTTAAAGTGATTCCCATTCACCAACTTCTTTGTCTCTGAAGACAATGATGTGAGATACTTGGAGAGTTAAGAACATCAGATTTGTCACTTCTCCATATAAAAAGTAGGGGTTTAGAGTATAGTATCTAGACTAAACTGCCTAGGGTTGAATCATACCTCTGCCATTATTACCGTGTGACCTCAAACAAGTTACTAGTCATTCTGTTGCTCAATCCATTTGGAAAAATGGTGGTAAAAATAATACCTACCTGTTAGGGTTCCTCGAGGATAAAATGAATTAGTGCAAGAATAGTGCTTAGAACAGTGCCTGACACCCAAGAAGCACTTGATAAATGGTAGCTGTTGTTAACATCTGCAGCAGCCGCAGCAGCTGGTGGCACCAGCCCCATCACAATGATCATCATCATCTGGGGTCATTATCTACCCTGAGAAAATTAATCACGTGATCACCAGATCCTCACTTCACTTTGTGCCCCTGTAGATACAGTCATGAAGTTGCTGCTCATGGCTAATGTTGTTCCTTTGTCTTTGACAATTATTTTCCTCTTTTTTTTGCCACAACTGATTTCAAGAAATGTTGAGTTATTTCATGAAACTAAATGAATTCAATGAGGCATCTTTGTCTCTGTTGAAAAGAGGAGGATAACATTTGAAGTGGAAGCATGTTGAAGACGTATAGAGAATTTCTCTCTACCTAGAATGAAATATTAAAGTACTTTAGGACTATAATTTAATGTTAGAAAACATCCAAAAGTTTCTAAGTATCCTTATATTTGGGAATTTATTTTTAGCTGTAATAGCCTTTGTATATACTCTTTCATACTAGTCTTTCATTCTAGAATGTGTAATATATTTGTTTTAATGCTTCTAGTAGTTGAGCCCAAAACAATAAAAAAAATTCACTAAGTTTATGACCCTTGGACAGTAAACTAATATGGACAACTCACAATTAGCTCCACAACACTAATGGTGCCCATAGAAATTGTCTTCATTTAACAAAGTTAGGATTCCAAAAATAAAACTGCATCAACCAATGGTTTGCATCAGGGCTGAAAGATTTTATAGGAATAGTTTGTGTGATTTTTTGATGTTTAACACAATTACAAAAGATACATGTACCAAAATACGTATCTCTCATGAAAGTCAGGTTAGAAAGTGCATATTTGATAATATGACCTGGGAAAATTCATTCAATGAAACTACAGGTAATGGCCCATAATCTAAGCATCTACTATTTTCATCAAAGACACATTTCTGGTATTAGTCCCTTTTCCATTCTTAACCAACTACCTTTATAAATTATTTAAGTAGTGATTATAATCTCAAGGCCAGGTGTATTTTATCTGCATCTAGCAATATTCTTTTGAAAATCACCTCCTTAATTTCGGTGGGGAAATGCACGTTCTTTCAGCTGAGGAGAGATGACCCCGTCTTTGGACATCTGTCTTTCTTGACTGCTTTTATTTTCACGTGACAATGTAAATCCAAAACCAGTGCCTCTTTCTATTAACATGTATGCCTCTGATGCATACTTTCCAGGTATGTTTCAGGAAGCCGGATCTTGAACACGGTGTCTTACAGTAACTATCAGCAGCCAAGAAAAGCAATATTTATTAATGTTGTTTGAGGATTCCAGGAATCAGTGCCACCAAATACTCTAAAATCTGTCCTTGGATTAAGATAAACCAGTAATAGAACATAGCCCACTTAGACTGAATTATTAATTTGCACATATTCCCCGTTCTCCTTCCTAACTCATTGGCTTGTATTGACGCATAGTTTAAGAAACAACTTTATAGGAAGTAATTTTTACCATCAGAATGTTGAAGAGCTCATTGTTTAATACATGACAATACGCCCTCATGGGGAGAAGGGCAGGGCAGAGAATTTGAGGTAAGCTGATCAATAAGCCATAATCAGAGCAAATTCAAGATGGCAACACTGCTTAATATAGAGGGATTCATGTCTCCAAAGTCAGCCCCTCTAGCTTTCCTTGGTGAGAAAAACATGCCCATCCCAGATTTCTTCCCTGGTCTTAAGGTGCTGCTGGACTAGAGCCACCCCCTGCCCCACTTAACTGGATTCATTCTCTACCTAGCCTCCAATTTGCTCCCCGGGCTTTTGGCCATCATAAAGAATTATCTGAAGAAAGTTTTCTGTTTTTAGGAATCCTACTCTCTTCCCAGTCTCACTCTCTCATCAATTAAAGCAGGTTCTATTTTTAGATGAAAATGAATTTCTTACTGTAATATAAACATATTTCTGACTCAAGTGCCAGTGTCTATGGCCCCAAGGCAAATACCACATTCCTAGAAGTTTTATTGCCGTGTACATTATACTTGTAACTTTTCTAAATCCAAAGCTTTTTTCTGGTTTATCATCTCCTTACTTCTTCCCAGATGTCCCAAAGTAATCAAAGTGTTTTGATGAGAATAAAAGTGTCTGTGTGTGTGTGTGTGTGTCTGTATGTGTCTATCAGGAAAGAGTTAACACAGTATTTTTGAGGTTGCTATCTTTGGAAGTGTCTGCCTGCAGAGTTGGCCTTTGGCTGGTATCTGTGAACTTGGCTTTTGGAATATTCCCTCTGTTAATAAGGCTGTTTTGCCTACCTGGAGTACTGTATCCTATTGTACCAGCCTGCCTGGACTGTACAAAAATTAATAGTGAATACCTACTTTCCTTCTGAAATTTTGGTACTATGGCTGGCTATGTCAGCAAAGAGTACCTATAAGACTGGCCCCAAATAGAAATTCTGGGCTCAGAATTTCAAGCAAGCTTCCCTGGGCCAAAATACTGCACATATATTGCTGCATCTCACAACTGGAGGAAGGATTGTGTTAAGTGTGATCCCTCCTAAGAGGGAACATGTTGGAAGTCTGCATTGGGATTCCTCTAGATTGCCTAATACATTCTTTTCTGTTGCTGATCATGGTAATAAAGTACACCATGAGTACTGATGACTCTGAGTTCTGTGAGTATTCCTAGTGAATCACCAGACATGTGGATGGTCTTGGGATCTCTGAGTTACATACATAAAAATTTAAAAATAGGCAAAAGAGTTTAACAAACACTGCATTAAAGAAGATATATGTGTGGTAATAAGCACAGGTAAAGACATTCAGTGTTGTTTGTCATTAAGGAAGTGTAATTAGCACCATAATGAGATACCACTACACAGCTATCAGACTGGCTAAAATATTTAAAAATCGACCATACCAAGTGTGTCAAGTACCAGCAATGAACAAGTGGAATCTGAAATTAAAAACACAATGTCATTTACATTAGTACCTAAAGGATGAAATCTAGAGATAAATCTAACAAAATATGTACAAGATCCATATGTGGAAAACTGCAAAACTCTGATGAATGAAATCAAAGAAATAAATAAATGGAGAGAGATTCCATGTTCATGGATAGAAAGACATAATATTGTCATGATGTCAGTTCTTCCCAACTTGATCTATAGATTCAGTGCAATCCCTGGAGATGAAGAGAGAGGACAGGGAAAGGCAGGAAGGAGGTATTACTGAAAGGCACAAGGCACTTTGGGGCATGATGAATACATTCACTATCTCATTGCTGTGATGGGTTCACAGGTATATACATATTACAAAATGCATCAAATTTTACACTTTAAATATGTGCAGTTAGTTATATGTCACCAATACATAAATAAAGCTTTTTAAGAATATTTATGTAATCCTTTCAGGCTCCAGTTACAGGATAGGTCTCCTATGATAATATATGCAATTTTATAAATAATAATTTAAAACCAATAGGAAGCAATATTTGGGAAATTTAGCAATAAGTGTCATATAACACCTACCAAGAAAGTGTACCTGAAAATTACTCAGATAAAAAAGAGAATAAGGCCAGAAAGATAATGACTGGATACACTCCAAATTTCTAGTCAAAATTCTGCGACATAATCCTTAGTTACTATAGGTCATATAAACTCAAAAAGTACCCTAAGTCACTGAGGTCTTGGAGCATAGAGCTTGTCTAGACATAAATCTCTAAGAACTATGATATGCAACACAGTGATCATTGTAATTCTGTGGCTGGGGCAAACCACCCAAGTCTTAGACATATTCAGAACTTCGATGTCTCCAAAGCCCTCTGGGAAATGGATAATTACCAGGTATGTGGAAAAATGCATTCTTAAATGAAATTCTTACTAAAATTTTGAATTTAATCACTTTAAAAAGTCAGGAAAGCAAAAAAAAAAAAGTAAGTGTTTAATTCAAAAGCACTGTTTTTCTTTCTTTTATTGGTCTTACACCTATGAAGTTAGGATATCAGAACCAACTCCAAACACTGTCCACAAAACAGAATTTGTTATCTTAAGTGGTCATTTCTAGAGATTGACAAGCAAAGTCCTGAAGATTTTGTGATGGATATTGTTGATCTTGATGATTTCTTACTCAGAACATTAATCACTTTAAATATTTACAATCAACTGATAGGTTATATGAACGTTTCTGAGCATATCAAAATCTGGTAGTTAACATCTCTTCATTTAATCTGTTAAGGGGCCTTTGTAAAATAGTTTCCATGCCTAGCTATGAAGCTGATTCTAGTGTCAAATAAGTGTTCCAAAATCATTTTATATATACACATAGGAAATAAAGCACACACTGAAATCATGGCAATCTTTGTTACGTATAATATTTTTATTATTTTTTTAATTTTTATTTTATATTGGAGTATAGTTGATTAGCAATGTTGTGTTAGTTTCTGGTGTACAGCAAAATGATTCAGTTATACATATACATGTACCTATTCTTTTTTAAATTCTTTCCTCATTTAGGTTGGTATATAATATTGAGCAGAGTTCCCTGTGCTATACGGTAGGTCCTTGTTGGTTATCTGTTTTAAATACAGTAGTGTGTACATGTCAGTCCCATACTCCCAGTCTAACCCTCCCTCCCACCCTTCTCCACTGGTAACCATAAATTTGTTCGCTAAGTCTGTGAGTCTGTTTCTGTTTTGTAAATAAGTTCATTTGCATAATTTTTTTAGACTCACATATAAGTGATATAATATGATATTTGTCTTTCTCTGTCTGACTTACTTCACTTAGTATGATAATCTCCAGGTCCACATAGGAAATAAAGCACATTCACTGAATTCGTGGCAACTTTTATAAGTAAAATATTTTTAATTTACAAAATTAGGATGTGTAAAATAATGTATCTCTCTGAGCTTACTTACTAGATGACTGAAACTTGGCTAACTTGATCCCAAGTTTTTTCCTTCAGCCACTTCAGAGTTTTTAGTCAAATGATGCATAAACTCAGTAAATTTACATCACATGAGGTGTCTAGTCATGGGAAGGGGATGCAGAAGTCTGGAATTAAGTTGGTGGTTGGCCTCTCACCTGATCATCCTTCCACTCCAGCATCCTCTGAGGTGGCTGCTGAGTCCACCTGCTCTGCAGCCACCCCCTCTCCGCCCCACTTCCTCCCTGGCATCCCCTCATCACAACTGAGAACTCTTCGGGGTCCACTGGCTTATGAGTAAACCTTGTCTCCTTTTGAGAGCCAAATATTCTGTTATCTTGATTATATGACAAGGTCATCAGGCAGAGTTCACAGTCATTTTCCCAGGCTCCAAGAAAGAGGCAAGTGAAGTCCTCCAGCCTTTCATGTTCCCAAACATCTTTTTATCTGGTGGGAGTAAGAGGGGTTCTGGGATTTTATTGCCCCTCTGAGACTCCTAGCCTCTGAGAACTTCTAAGACTTACTCTCTTGCTTTTGAAACTTCCTCCTCCGATTCCCTTCCCTGGCACTGAGAGTTCCCATCTAATTCATTAGATGTGATTTATAACAAGAGTTGTTTTTCTGATGTCATCTATAAGAAAGGGGTTCAACAAACAATTCTTGCAAACAAAATGGACACCGTCTGAATGATTAAAACCTTAATCAAAATGCATTCCGAGGAAATATCTGATGCATTTTGCCATCGATCTTGAAAACCACTACCAAAAGTAGCTAATTGCCTTTACATTTTTATGAAAGTAAAAGTCATCACCTTTAGCAGAAATTAATACATTATAAATCCACTATAAAATAAGTTTTTTTAAAAAGTCATCACCTCTTCTGTAAATTCCATCAAAGTTAACTTTCCTACATAAAAATATAAACACTATTTTTCTCCCTTTACATAGTGCCTCAGACAGGTAACTCCTCCATAAAAGATTCCTAGATGAGTAGCTTTCTCTTAAAAGAATTCTTTCCAAATAATTTATCATGGGGTTCTATTCAGAACCTCAATAAATGATATATTAATTTCTGATAGTGTTACCACCACATCTAACCATCCTAGTTTGAGGTCATATTAAATCCAAAACAGCTTGGTCCTCCAGGTAAACAACATCATTGATGTGTACTCCTTACTCCGATTAGGTGTGTACTCCTTTTGTTTAGACCTGGAATTAAAATGAAAGACTGGGCACTTCCCAAAATTCTAGGTGTTTCCAAAAGAGGGGAAATAAAGAAGAGAAGATTCTACTGCTATCCTAAAAATATGAGCCCTTTTGGAGGCACTTTTTTTATTTTACTGTAATGCAAGCTGTTTTGCCACGTTACTCACATAGCCAGAAATTATAGGCACCATGAATTAGAATCAACTGGATACCAAATGAGGTGCTTGTGCCCACATTCCTATTCACGGTGGCCTTAGGAACTACAGTCCTTTCATTAGCTGTTTAATTGTCCTTGGGAACATCCCGAGTCAATATTTTTATTTCCTGTTTTTCACCTGCCAGTGGTGAACATTTTACTCCACTTTCTAAATGTACAACTAAATTTAACATGGTAGTTATGACAAGACATGCAGGAAGCTGCCCAGGCCAAGTGAACTGGAAAACCTGAACAATTTAAACTATGCTTTTCTATTTTAAAGGGAGTCTTGAAGTTCTGCAGATCCTTCCTTACCATGCCCTAATTTCACTGTGATGCCACCATGTCTTTGAAGAATTTTCCAAACAACTACAAAGTTAAAAGCTAATAATTTCTGTTCTGTATTATATGACTAAGGCAAACCATTTTATGGATTTATTTGGATAAACTCATTATAAAACATCTGTAGTATCTTTTTACTTTAACTTACTAAAAGCAACATATGCCAAATAATCCCTTTTTTCTCTTTTTAAAAAATTTTATTGAAATGTAGTTGATTTACAATGTTTTGTTAGTTTCAGGTATACAGCAAAGTGATTCAGTTATACATATATATATAAAAATATATATTCTTTTTTATACTCTCTCCTATTATAGATTATTACAAGATATTGGGTATAATTCCCTGTGCTATACAGTAGGTCCTTGTTGGTTATCTATTTAATATATAGTAGTATGTGTATTTTAATCCCAAACCATAATATATGCCAGTTAAACTTTAAATGAAATCATTTTGAGTTATACAATCCTGAAATTTATTTTCATAAAAAGAATCTTTGAAACTTTTACAGTTTATTTTAGCATCTTTTTATGACCTAAAACCTAATTATAATCAGGAAGAGATATTAAGCCATCATACATATACTATCTCCTAGTAAATTATTTTTATCAATCCAACAACATATGTGGTTGTTTTCATCTGAAAATAAAACTTTGCTAACACAGAAAGACAGATACTGTTTTTCATAATCCATTTTGCTTTTCTTTGTTCTTTTCAAACAAATAGATTTTAACAGATTTTATAAAATGCATACACAAAAGTGAGCAATGGTCTTTTCATATACTCTATCAGAATATCAACCAGAAAGTGTACCTGCAGTAGACTGAAGACCCAAACTTGTCAGAACTGAGTGTAGTGTAAGACTAAATAGATCTTCCTTTTAAGGCTTTTAAAGACATCCAGAAGAGTAGCATAGAAGAAAAGAATTGCACAGCTGGTTCAAGAGGAGATGGAGGTTTGAGAGGGATGGTGCATGGGGGTTCCTCTGGGAGTGGACAAGCACATGGCAGAGAAGGAGCACAAACAGTTGTAACTTGGTGCAGATCCAGGGCCAGGAAGGCAGAGTAGGAAGAACCAGAACTCACCTTCTCCCATGGGCACACCAAAATCACAACTACTTACAGAGCAACTATCTATGAGAACAAAGCGAAGATTAGCTAAAAGCTTTTCCAGAGCTAAAAACATAAAGGAACCACAATGAGCTAGGTAGGAGGCAGAGACGCCGTATAGGCAGGACTCAACACCCCTGGAATGGTAACCCACAAGTGGGAGGAATATCATAGGCATGGATGTCCTCCCCAAGGAGTGAGGGGTGAAAGCCCCACATTGGGCTCCCCAGTCGAAGGGTCCTATATCAAAACCCAGCAAGGTTTACGTTCAGGAGAGCCGGAGGGATTTGGGAAACAGACTCCAACTTTTAGAGGGTATGTGCATAAGCTCACAAGCTCCAAGTCCCAGTGCAGAGGCACTAGTTTGAAAGGGGCCTGGGTCAGACCCTCTTGCTGACCATGGAGAGCCTTCACAGAGAGGCAGAAGAAAACTGGGATTCCCCCTGAGAATGGAGAGCTCATTCTACTACAATAACAACTTGCTAGCAAGTGTCATCTTGGAATCCTCTCTCCCGCCTATTAGTGCCAGGGTCTTCCCTGTCCACCAGTAGGCCAGCGCCAGCCCTGAGCCCCCCAGGTCATTCAGACAACCAGGAGAGGACCCAGCCCCATCCATCAGAGGAGCAGCACCAGCCCCACAGCCCCCAGGTTGCTCAGACAGCTGGACAAATATCCAGCCCCACCTATCATTGGGCCAGCACCAAGCCATCCCCTAGGCTTTGCCGACAGCTGCGCTGGGACCTGGCTCTGTCCTCCAGAGGGCCTGAAGCCACCTCACAAAGCAAGGCCTTGCAGACAACTGGTAGAGGGACCAGCCCTGCTTACCAGGTGGTTGCCAGGGGAAGTGTTGTTGGGATAAGGGCAGAGCAGGTGAAGGGGATTAAGAGGTTCGACTCTCTAACGATATAATAAATAAGTCATGGGGATGTAATATCTAGTATAAGGAATATGCTCAATAATATTGTAATAATTGGGAACAGATGGTTACTATCGTGGTGATTATTTCACAATGTGTGCAAATGTCAAATTACTATGTAGTACTCCTGAAATTAACATAATTCTATACGTCAACTATATTGCAATTTAATTAATTCATTAATTCCAGTGTAACTTGCCAATTATAGAGTATATCATTTAGAGTCATGGTGGCAAACAGAACTTTAGTTCCCAGGGGTATGCAGAACCCAGGGTTTCTGACACACTTGAGTGTGACAGGTTCTCTTCAATTGCTTGATTTCATTAGATCCAATTCGCATCTACACCTGTCAGAAAGCATGTGTGTGTGTGTGCACGTTTCTTAAAATTTACTCAATTCAAAGAACAATACCAAACACATTGGTCTTGTTTTATAAGTGGCCATTTATGTATCTGAAATAACACGGTGGAGAACCAAGAAATCACCCAGATCATGCAATATTTTAGGGCTTTCAAAAGAGTTTCTATGGAGTACATTTATAAATGCTACACGTGTATGGAATGAACACACACTCATAAAAAGATTTCTCTGCTTATAAAAGTATTTTCACCCTCAAAATAATCATTTAGCCAACGGTTACTAAGTACTTCAAGATGCCCAACATGGTCCTACGTATTCTGCACATATAGTCTCTCTCTCTCTCTTATTTTTTATTTTATTTTATTGGAGTGTAGTTAATTTACAATGTTGTGTTCGTTTCAGGTGTACATCAAAGTGTTTCAGTCTCTCAATCCTGACCGTAACCCTCTAAGTGGATCCTGTTATTATCTCCATGGAGCACAGAGAGGTAAAGCATCATGTTCAAGACCAACCAGCTAGTAGGTGGCAGAGCCAGGGTTCAATCCCAAGCAGTCTGGCTCTTATAGAACATACTCTTACCACAACACAATACAATGTCTGATCTGATCTAGTTATAGAGGCACTATTCTATCCATTTTTCGATGAGGAAATTGAGACTCAATGGGGTTAAATAACTTGCAAGTTTATTCAGCTAGCATGTGATGGACACTTTCTGATTACAAAATCTATGTTTATAACCACTTATGAGCTCATAAAACCACTACAGCCTTCGAAATACAGGACCACTGTGTAAAATGTGAGTTACCATGACTATGAGCTACAACAGAAGCAAAAGTGAACAAATTATAGTAGCAGCTTGATCTACACCATTTCACTGAGGCGGTTCACTCCTCAATGCGACCACTGTGTTCACTAATCACAGGACCTCGGTCCCAGGCTAAAACTATCACCCGGCGCAGAGCTGTGACTGTCAACACCAGAGATGGCCTTGGTCTTTCTGATCTTTACAAACCCACAGAGCAGTTTCTCTGCCTCCAAGAGTGGCCACAAGGCCAGTCAGAAGAAAATTCAATCCAGAGACCCAAAACTGGATTCAAAATGAGAATTGCCCACAAAATTGAGTCAGGAATTGGGAGCCCAGTGACACAAAGGAAAAGAAAAGCCGATCACAGATAAGAAGGCCTTTGCCACTGAAGGTGTTTTCCTTGTAGATGAGCATTTTGGATTTCAGAGTGGCTGCTTCCTGCTGAGCTCAGATGGGACTGGCCTCTGCCCTGCACAAATGAGTAGGAGAATTTTGAACTCAAACATGAAAGCACAGCAGCAGGCCTCAGAGTCCACAGCTCAGGCCTGCTGGGAGGCCCGGCCAGTTCATACGCCATATGTGCCCTGCTTATCCATCTGGTTGAGTGGAAGAGGCCAAACCAAACAGTGAAAACAAATGGCGAAGTGGAGTCTTCTGCCCTGGCCTCGAAGTGCACGCTGACCTCCCTTTGCAGAATTTTTCTATGTCATTTGGGTTATGAGTAGTTTGATAGAGTCTTAAACGTATTAGTATTACTATAAGTATTATTATATATAGTATTAGTATTATTATCAGTATTAAAAGCCCAAGCTATGCAAGGCTTTATTTTTAAAGAACTTTTATTGAGATATAATTGACATACAATAAACTGTATATATTTAAAGTGTACAATTTAATATTTTTTCTTATTAGTAATGTATATATGGCAATCCCAATCTCCCAATTCATCCCACCCCAACCTCCCCCTCCCCCCCACCCCTGCTTTCCCCACTTCGCAAAGCTTTAAAAGGGAAGAAAAGTTCTAAAGTTACAGCTGATTAGTAGACTAATCACCTTACCTCCATCTTCCCTTTTACCATATTCCTCCATCATGCAAAACCTGAAATTCAATGAGACCATGGAAACGTAGTTTAACCACATGTGAACTCAAACCAAAACAATCACAATTTATATGACCATCTCAAAAGTCTGGGATTATTAAATTATGTCTTAGACTGAGGATTAGGCTCACTTATTTAAGCAAAACTCACATCAGCACATTTCAGTGTAATAAGAATCCACAACCTCTGAAAGGTCATTATTCTACATCTTAATTATGTTTTATGTAATTTCTACTTTGACTAACTTTAGTTTACTTCCTGAAACTAATATAGCTCTATGGCTGACACTTTCATTGAAAAAATACATATTTTATATATATTATGTTTATATGTGTATATATGTAAATTTACATATATTATGTCATATATATTGTGTATATTGTTAAATTGTAATTTTACATATTTTATATACATGTATAAATTCAATTTCAATAGACCAAACATTAGCCTTGGCCTATAGCCAACTTCTCAACCTCAGCATCACTGACATTTTGGACCAGATAAGCCTTTGTTGCAGGGGACTAGCCTGTGCATTACAGGACATTTAGCAGTACCTCTAGTCTCTACCCACTACATGCCAGTAGCACTGCCCCCATTTGTGAAAACCCAAAATGTCTCCAGACATTGTCAGATACCCCTCAGAGGCAAGTCAAATCATCCCTTGTTGACAGCTACTGATCTATATGAAACTGAGAATAAGTTTTGAATACTGATCAACCCCTTCTCACTCATAGGCAATCATTCCGTAATTGCTTTTACTCTAAACTAATGGTTCAAGCTAATGAATAGACCTATTGTTGAACTTCTTAATCCAAGTTAATCATTTGTCTTCTAAGTTCACAGAATGATTTTATCATGGTTTTGCCTTTCTGAGTATCATGAAAATCCAATCATACACCAAAGTCTTTGTATTACATAACAGAATGAATATACAGTTGACTCTTAAACAACATGGAGGTTGGGGCGCCAACCCTCTGCACAGCTGAAAATCTGCATATCACTTATAGTCAGCCTTCCATCTACCCGGGTCCTCCATATCTGTAGCTCCACATGCACGGATTCAACCAACCAAGGATTGTGTAGTGCTGTAGTATTTACTATTGAAAAATATCCACATGCATATGGACCTGCACTGTTCAAACCTGTGTTGTTCAAGGGTAAGCTTTATAATATACACACAAATGCTATGCAACTAAATATTAAAATACTTAAAAACCTGAATTTTTTAAATTGCTCTTAAGTCTACTGATAAGATTCAGAGTTCGGTCAAGAAGAATATGGGGTTTTATTCAAGTCCAATAAAGTCTACAAAAACTCAAAATATGTAAACTAATGTGATTTTTGAAATACATGTAATTGTCAAAAATAAGGTCAATAAATTAGGTCTTTAGAAACTTCTGTTTTTGTCTTTTCCACTATGTTGGGATTCATGAGAAACATTAAGATGAATCATGCCAATATGAGACTTTGCTTGAAAAGGCATGTCAATGGTAGAATTGGGAGAAAAAAAGAGAAAATAAATTGCTGCCAACATTTGGTATTTAGGGAAGGTTTCTACATAATGGGTAGATAAGAAGGAGAAAATTTTGAGAAAAGCGTTAAGCCAGTAAAGTATAGGGTGTGTTCAGACAAAGAAAAATATTTAACTAGTCTGGATTACGGAATTATAGGCTCCATGCAAAGCAAGTAGGTGTGGGAGTTGGGGGAAGAAGGTATGAGAAAGCAAAGTGAAAAAATAAATAATTGAAACCAGATTATAAACGGTGCTTACATGTCAGATAATGAGACTGGTTTGTTCTGTAATCGGTAAGAAACAATTGAAGAAAATGGATGAGAAAGACCAGAGTTAGGAAGACGTGCTTTTTCTGTATCTCAAGCATTGCATCTATCTTCTACCTACATCTAAACTACTTGACCATCATCACCTATAAACCTGGCCCCTTAAGGAATTCTGGTCTGATTCTGAGACCTAGGATCAAGTAAATTTCCTGATTTACCTGCCTCTCATTTTGTGCCCAAGGGCTAACAACTGTTTGTGTTATTTTAAGAACACATCCACCTTATTCTCAACTCTAGTAATTAGGCCCTGGTTTATTCCCTTTATTTATAGCCCTACTGACACCTCAGGACATATGGACCAGAGACTGATCCCTGAAACAACCCTCATCTACCACAGGAAGTAAAATCCAATCTGCTGTGGCTGCAACCTGGCAGACGTGACTTCTCTTCTGCTGTCTGTGTGCATCTTCCAGTCTTGCTTGATCTGGCTTCCATGTGGTCCTGCTCTTTCAGCTTCCACTGATACCCAAAGGCTGCCATCACATGACTCCCTGTTGCCCTGCTCTGTAAACACTGAATTTTGTGAGACTCTTCCCCTACTCCCTGTATGATCCAAGTGTCAGGTTTATTCCAGGCCCAGGACCAAGTGTGCCTTGCCTCACTGAGGTTAACCCTCGATGCACAGCTGGGGTATGTGATGACAGATAACTGGCAGGCAGGAAGGATGGATGGCAGGAGAGAGAAAAGCACCAAGACGGTTAGTAAGAAAGCTATGAGCAGTACTGAGGGTGGCCCGAACCATACAAATCATGTTCCTTAAGAAAGCTAGAAAAATATATTTTAATGCAAAAGCAAACTACTTTTATAATGTGTTTTGTATAAAAAAAGTCATTTCATAACTAAATATGGTACATAAAATCTCCCTTTTACTGCTCTACACTTACTATGTTAACCTAGGACTATTTTCAGTCCAATCTCTTATAATATCTCTTTACTTTCATCATTACAGTCTCTTTTTTTCCAGATGTTACACTTCTTTTAAATAACTGCAAAGATGTCAAATCAAATGAGCCCTTCCATTTCAAAAGTGAAAAGCTCCAGTGAGCAAAGATGAACTTTTATGGCAAATTGGTTAATAGAGTGCTGTCTCATGAGAACTGGACCTTCAACTAGAAAAGTGATTCTTAATGTTTAACATCTCCTTCTGTGATCTGAATTCTTCCTGCAGTCACTGAAAATGTTTTCTGGTCTAACCACAACTTATCACAGTTGTACACACTGGGATTGCTTTTTTACTCCCCTATTTAATTAAAAACTAAAACAAACAAACAAATAAAAAATAGGGGCTCTGCTAAAAGAATCCAGCTTAGTTCTGTCACTATGTGTCATTATTTTACTTCAACCTCAGTAATTGTATTTTCTTGCCATTTAGCCATACTGGAGTGGTTCTCAACATAGGCTTTCAAAAAAAAATGCTTATAGATTAATGTAAATAAATTGTTTAAAACGGTGCCTGAAATAGTGCCTTATATAGTAAGAGCTATGTAAGCAGTTACTATTATTATTATTAACAGCCCCTGGACTCCACTTAAAACCAAATAAATCCAAATTCATGACGATTAGGTGCAGTCAGTGTCCCAGGGCTCACACACTGGAAATTTTTCCAAAGCTTTCCATGTGTTCCAATGAGCAACTAGTGTTGAGAAGCACTGAGTTTAACCAAGTGCCAGTGAAACAAATCCTATGGCTTAAATCTCAAAAAAGCTGACCAGTTCCATTTAATGCCCCAATGTACTAAAATTTTGAAGAAATAGTCCACTTTCATCTGCTTTCTAGATTTCTTAATCTAAGTTCATAAGACAGAGCATGTTGATAGCATAGTTTTCTAAATGCTGCAGGTTTGCAGCCAATTACCACTTCAAAAAGGTTTGAATGAGGGAATTTTTTTTTCCTTGTCAAAATAGTTCCTGTTTCTGTAGAAACTTCGTTTTTAGATTAACCTTTGATGGATGAACTATCATAATTCAAGTACACAGTTCTTTTTTTTCTATCAACTATTCATTGTCATTCAATAGTAAAGACATTAAAGATGCAGCAAGTTTAAAAAAAAAAAAATGAGTGAGACAATCTCCACCCTCAAGCAACTTGTAATCAGTTAGGTGAAACAGACCATAGCCAAATAAATACAGGGCAATTCTTCAAGGGTAAGAATAGTGATATTAACTAAGAGCCTGAGTTGGACAAAGAAAGGATCAGCCAGAGCTACTTGGATAAAGCAAGGAAGGCTCTCAGAGAAAGAGAAACTGACCCTTGAGGGATGAAAGGGATTGTGTTGGGTAGAAAGAAGAGAAGATCTAAAATGTACAGCAGGGGTGAATAGCATAAAGTGTCCAGGGACCTATGAAGAAGTAAAGGAGTTAAACTAAAAGATGTGCTGAAGGTAGAGCTGGACAGATTGAAAGGGCCTGTAAAACCTGGCCAAGCAATTGTGACTTTTCCCTGTAGATCCAAAGAGGCACCTTAAGAAAAAGAGTAACACAATTATGTCTACAGTGTACATCTCTTCCATCTTCATACATCAAGGGCAGCGATAAAGCTACACATTAGATGCAGGCTCTCACGTGGTCACGCTGATGTATTCAGCTGAAATCAGCTTCTCCATTGTGCTTTCACCCAGTTCTCTTGAGGAATAAAGACAAGATGTTTTAGAAGTTAAATTTTTAATCATAAGCCAAACTAAGCTAAGAAAGTTATTCTACAAATCTCCTTTTTCTCGTTTCTTTACATGGAAACAAATAAAAGATGTTTTTGGTTTTGTTTTGGAATGTAAACTTCTACATTAGATCCATCCAAGATTTTATATAAAACCGTACTGCAAAAAAAACTGAGAAGAGAAAGTATGAATCTCGCAGATAAGAGAAATTAACTCCAAAAGTATCTATATTTGAGGAGGGATACCTTGAAGTTATATGTTTCTTAGCAGAATCTGAACAGAAGTTATCTTTCAAAATAGGACTACACATAAGGATTGATTCATTTAAGAGAGAGGGTGAATGTATCATTTTAATAAGAGTGATAGCAAATATTTCTTGAGGGCTTAGTATATGATTAGTATAGGGCTCATTGTCCTCACTGCAAATATGTCAGTACTATATTTAAAGTCTGTTTTACAGATGAGGAAACTGAGGATTAATACCATTTTAAAAAGTGTCAAAAAACTGTCAATGGTCTGGTATTTCACCATACTTGAAAGCTAACAAGTTAGCCTGGCTGTTTCATCAAAGCTTGCAAAAGACAGGAGATTTCTGGATAAGAAACAAAGGACTTGAATACTCACAGCACTAGCAGCAGACAGAGTATCAGCATTTTCGTTTGCTGATTTCCTAAGCCCCAGTTCACACAGAGCAACCCAAAGAGGGTCAGGTGAGGCCTGCACATGCATAGACTGAGTCACAGGAATTGTATAATGAGTTGCGGGAATTTTTATAAGGGACACTAACATGCCTGCCTTTTGCTCCAGGAGACACTGTCTCTTTCTTCAAACAAACATGCTTGAAACAAGTCTAAAATAAAGGTAGTCGGTGACTTTGCCTGAAAGGTGCGAAGACACAGAGAACCGTGGAGCACTGTTTCCCAACAATAAGTTGCCCAGGTTCACACAGTTAGTAATGGTAGAACCAGGATGTGAACCTCTACCCATGTGACATGAGTAGCAGAGCTTTAGACTAAGGTATCGGAAGTAAAGCATGAAGGACACCCTGAGTTTTGTGGAACTTGAGAATCTAGACCTTCTAATCATTTCAGAAGAGGATGGACCAAAAAGACTTTCGAGGAGCCTCAGTGGTCAACGTTGGTTAAGAATTTCTCCTTTTAAAGGTAGGAAAATGAAAAAAACATATTCCCTGGAGGATCTTAGACTTCTTTAGGCAGTGAGGAAAATTTTAAAGACATAGAGAGCGTAATAGTGCCAGGGGAAAAAAAAAATAACCTAGGATGTTCTTAGAAGTTGTCTCCAGATATTAAATTTTAATTCTAGCCTGACTGAAAGAGTAGATGAAAGATATTTTAATACTATGTCAAAAGTGGAGCTGAATGTGCTCTTTTCCCACCATAAAGCTATTTTGGACAATTAGGTTCTCTGTTCAGGAGATCTCAAAGTGTGATTATGATTTCTGTCTTCCTTCGGGCTAATGACTCAGAGATGTTCTTATTTTGCTATTCAGAGGGGAACAAAACTATTGGCTTAAATACAACAAAAGCCCGTGTCTACTCCTTCTGGCTGCACTAAGCTTGTGGATGTGTGTGCAAAGCCACAGCCTATCCTTGTTCAAACACACCTGACATTCCTGTCGATCTCAACCTGATCCTCGATGGCCACTCAGGAGTTCACTGTGGAGGAGACTGTGTTGCTGCAGCTTGGAATCAAAATCAACACCTACCCCCTCACCAAGGTCTACATGTATGGACACCTGGGCTGCTAGATACTGACAGATGGGTCTCCATCGGTTCAATACAATCTTTTGATGATTGCAGTGTCCACTACTAGAGGTAAACACTGTGTTTGCTGACCTCTTAGAACAGCAGTGCTGCCTTGGGAAAGGGAAATAGTTTCATCTGGTCCTAACATGTAAACACTCAGCGTTAAGTCTCAGCGGGAACACTGGCTTTGAGAGATTTGAACAAGGCTGTACACCAAAGCCAAAGACTCATTTCTGCACATTGCAAAGGCCAGTTTCCTGTTTTGTGCTCTGTACACAGCCATGCTCAACAAATGAGACCAGCTGGAGATCCCTTTTGGTTCGAGAGAAACAAAGCGTTAAGTCTGCCATGGGTCAGTGAAATCATTGTTTGCTCTAGAGCATGCCCAAGAAGAGGGGGAGATAGAGTCTCCCCTCCAGGATTTGAAATCTGTCCTGAATCCATGGCCCATGCAGATGCTGGTATGCTGCTTGGTATTTGGGGATTTCTTGCTGATGAATATAATATGGCCAAAGACTTGCTTGGCTGCAAAGAGAAACCAGAGAAAAATAAAGATGTGCTTTTGTTGGTAACATATTGTGGGGTCGGGATGTTGTTCTAATGACTCACTTGAAAAAAAAGATGTGGTAGGAAAACTAAACTCAACCCCATGACAAAGTGCTATGGCTTTTGTTTAATAAGAATTCCAGCCAACTCACTGGCCAGGATTTTTTTATATAGGCCGGGTCTATGTGATTCCAAAATATCCAGTACATTGAATTCTAAAATTTGCTTCAGTATCCTGGCTATTTTGCTTGTAAAATGTTAAACCTGAACTTAACTATTTTGGACAAGTAATATATGCAGTATATACACTGAGTGACTATTTGATTAATTAACAATGTCCTGAAAGTTTTGGATGCTTTAATGTTTTATTGACAGATTGAGAGTGCTCAGAGCTGCTGGAACCCACTCCCCTATTACCATCTCTGCTTTTTGGCTTCTAGATGAGGCAATATATTTCTCAGCTAAAATAGTCCCATTGTCATTGGGGTGGAACAGATGGGCAGGAGGATGTAACTGACCATCTCGGGTCCATGTCTTCCATCTTTGAGGCATTCTGACAAGCACTTAGTTTTTGTTTGCTTGTTTGTTTAACCCCTTTATTAGTCTTTGTTATAGTCTGAGTTTTTTCTTTATATTAATGATTCCTCCATAACCATCATTTATGTCTAACCCATGTTATGCATCTCTCTTACCTTCATGTGGAACAGTTTCCTTCCATTGTCACCTTTCAAACACAGTCTAGACTTCCCTCTTGGCACAGTGATTAAGAATCCACCTGCCGATGCAGGGGACATGGGTTCAATCACTGGTCCAGGAAGATTCCACATGCCACGGAGCAACTAAGCCCGTGTGCCACAACTACTGAGCCCACATGCTGCAACTACTGAAGCCCACATGCCTAGAGCCCATGCTCCGCAATGAGAGAAGCCACCACACTGAGAAGCCTGCACACTGCAATGAAGACCCAACACAACCAAAAAAAAAAGTGTATATATATGTATATATACACACACACACACACACACACACACACACACACAGCTGTATATATGGTCTACACTTTAAGGTCCAGTTCAAAGCTATCTCTTCTATAAAAACGAGTATGAATTCCCTCCTGTACCATGCAATGGTGCCACAAAACTACATCTGTAGTTTTTTTATAGCACACTCTGCCCTGGGTTATATCTCTGTGTGTCCATGCCTATGTCACCACTAACTTGTTAGCTCCTTGAATTCGGCACTTCTGTTTACCCTAAGGGGCCCATTTTTCTTCCATCGCATAGCTTCATACCCAGCTCATACCTTATAATAGGTAAGTCAACAAATAATTTTTGAATTGAATGATGCCCACATCCTCCAAGTAAATATACCAAACGACAAAGTGGTGCAAGTGGTGTAGTGATGTGGTGGGGGAAGAGGGAGAAAGAGGAGGAAGAGTGTCAAACTGGAAGTCCAACCTGACTGAGCATCTAATACATAATTAGTCATGTTGGCAAATATCATAAGGAAAAACCTCAAACACGATTGCTCTGCATTTTAAAAAGCCTTATTTTTTCCTTTGGCATATTTATTCCTACACAAACAATATTTACTTTTCTCCTGATTAAAATATGAATGTTTCTACTTGGCTTCCTTTTGGACAAACTGCTTCAGAACAATCCAATTCTGGTAATAAAGTAAAGCTTCTTTCTGCCCCTGATCAACAACCCCATCCTTTGTTTTAAAACAATAATTTGATGCCTAAATACCGCCTTTCCCTCAAGGCAATGAAGAGAGAAGACAAGAGCCAGTGAAAGCTAATATAAAACAGCACACCAGCTAAAATTCAATTCGCATCAGGATGGCAACAACTCTGGGTGGCTGGTAACTGCTACAAAAGAAAAGGACCAGAAATGAACTTTCTAGCACATAGAAGTGAATTTTTTTCGTAAGTTGACAGAGGTAACCCTATCCCAAATGCACTTTTAATAAGATTCAGTATTCTTCAGGAATTCAGGAATCGGATTTTTTTTCAGAGTCAGTCATCAATTCACTGGGAATTTTATTTTCAATTTTGAGAATGTTCACAATTCATGCTTTTTCATCTGTATTGATGGCTGACAGTCTTTCAAGTGTATCACCCTGGAGGTTTGATGGTCCTGGCTTTTAATAGAGCTTTAAATGGTCCCACCATTTGGATTTAGCTTGATTATTAAAAACAGAGTCTAGGGATTTTACACCATGCATCACAAATTGTGAACCTCTGGGCTCTGCCAGTACTGTACTTGAGATTTTTAACACTTAGCAATTTTCTAACATTGTGGTTGAGGTCATCTTTGAAAGACCTACATTTATATTTTCCCCTTGTGATGCAAAATCAATACTTCAGCATCTGAGAAAAAGTGAGGCACCCCATTCATGATAGCCTGCTGTGTAAAAATGTAAATGGGTAAGCAGCAAATCTCTGCATGTTATGGGAACACAGAAGCTAAAAAGTCCTGCTGATTGCTACTCATCTTTCTGCACTCCTTTCTCTCTCTTTTTTTTTTTTTTTTTTTGAGGAGTTTCATAAAGAGCATGCAGAATGACCAAAAAACCTATGCTGTTCTTGCAACACTTCACATAAAAATTTCCATTTAACTTTTACATACTTTCTGCAAAGTCAAATATTTTTTTCTCTCCTTTCTTTCCCTTCCTTCCTTTCTCTCATTCTCTCTTTCTTTTCTTCCTTCCTTCCTTGTTCTTTCCTTCCTTCCTTCTTTCTCTCTCTCTCTCTTTCTTTCTTTCCCAATACTAAGACAATCAAATAGCATTCAGTATACCTCAATGAAAACACTCATGATATGTTAGAACACCCACTCACTGAGAAAATGTCACAAGGGAGACTAAAAATAAAACGAAATCTCTAGTCTTTAGGATTCTCCTGAAAAGTTGCTCACAAAGTCAAAACATTTAACAGCAGTTGAAGTACAGAGAAAATTAGCTACAATTTATCTAGGGGAGCTGGAAGATTTACTCTTGTGTTGGAGTATGTTTTGCATAAAGAACAGCTGCCCTGTGACCCCAAGGGACACGTCCCCTTGCTGCCTGCCATAGGACACCTCATATTAAATGGCTTCCTTTGCCAGCAGTGGTTCTCAAACTCAAGCAAGCTCCCAAGGTCCCTGGAGGACTTGTGAAAATGCAGACGGTGGGGTTCCACCCACAGCTTTCTGACTCACTAGGTCTAGGGTCTGGCCTGAGAATTTGCATTTCTAGCAAGTCCCCAGGGGCTGCTGACTGCTGGTCTGATGAGCACACTTTGCACACCAGCCTCAAGAGGGAGCGGCTAGGAGTAGCTAAGTGGACAGCACTGTGGGGGATGAGTAGAGCGGCCAGGAGGGAGCCTGTGAGGCCCGAGAAACAAAGGGCAACCCTGACAGCCCATCTGTGAAGGAGAATTATGGTCTCAGGAACGTTCCATGTGACCACATTGAACCAAGGGATCTGAGAATGAGGAAGACATCGGAAAACTTGCAAAGGAAAAAGAGGTCACGGACCAAGCCCTTCATAAAATAGCAGCAACTGAGACAAGATCACAAGGGAAAGTGGGGTCATCTTCCAGTCTTCCCTTCCTCCACCCTCATGGAATGTGGGGAAGCATCCTTCTACAAGAGAGCCAAGCAAGTGGGAATCTCAGTCCACTGACTGACATGGACAGGAAACATCACCTTCTAGATTACTCAGTACTCAATGGACCGGCCAAATCCACAGGCTATAAAGCAGGCAAAACACACCCTCAATTATATGGGACCCTCAGTTATATATGACCTCAGGGCTGTGATGCTGCAAGTTGAAAGACTGTAAGCCTGGCCCAGGCTAGGCGTGGTGCAGAGTTTAGGGCTCTGTGGCCTTCAAATATCGGTTATCAATCCTTGTAAGTCATAGTCAGGGTGTCATGGACCTTGTTCCACGGCCCCATGTGCTGGACCATACAGGGCTATACGGAGAGGATCTTCCATGACCTTCCAAGAGACCAGTCTGACTAACCGCCCCACAGATCCATCCTCCTCCGCATTCCTGTTACCCCATCCCCGGAAGCAGAGCTGCCAATGTCTGCTTCCCCCTCCCCTCCCTCCCTCAGGCTGGAGGGGAACCTTTTCCAGTTTGTAGTTGGGAAACACATCCCTGATCTCCCCAACATCCACACCTCCCCTTCTCTGGTGTCCAAGAACCCATTTCTCACTTTTCCTTCCTTCACAACTTTCTAAATATTGAGGATTTAAGTCCAAATATCTGAGAGTCCAAAACCCCTAGGAGCCATAAGTATCGACGATATAAGAGAAGCATGTCAGGCATATACGATAAAATGTGATGGCGAGCACTGTGCACTGGAAAGGGAGCGAATCTTGAAAAGCATGAATGTTAATCTTTTCAACTGTCGAGGCCAAACAACACACATGTTGGGGCCAATGGTAGAGCAGGCTTCTCATCTGTCAGTATGGCCCCATTTTATGGAAAACAGAAATCTGATGTCTGTTTCTTCTTTCCTCTCAGCTATTCCTGAGGTGCTGAATATCGTGCAGGCACTATTTTCTTAAAGGCTGGGATGTTGGCCTTAGTCAGTGCTATGTCCCCAGTAGGTAAAACCATGCCTGGCACACTGTAGATGCTCACACTAAATATCTGCAAAATAACTGATTGAACGAAGAAGTAAATGCATGAGTAACAAAAACAAGTATAGTAGTATCTTAAAATACTACCCAGCTCTACTGTCTTTAGTCTGTACAAGTCACACTGCTGATTAAACGGCACATTACACAGAGGAGCAGGGGGCAGGAGATCAAGTATAAGGGACATTTACAAGTCTGTATATTTCCATGAACATGAGAACTTCTCTCTGCACAGCCTGCCATATCACTGCCTGGACATGGTAGGAAAATCAGAATGCCTGATGAAGTGCTGAACATATTGGACTGCAGTTAAATTGGGTAAAAATGTTTATGTCTGACTATGGCCTATGTGGTGGCTGAAATAAAACAGGAACTTGAATAATATAAAGTATTATCATATATGCCAGTGATTTCGAAGAAGGTCAAGAAATAATGTGAGGAACTCAAGTTCAGAAGCTGAAAACTTGACCTGAATGAATCTGTGCTGTGCTTCTCACATTCTCTCAAAAGCTATTGAACTTGACTTTCCCTTGGGAAAAATGATGGTTGTATTGCTACCACCTATTCGCCTTTCCGCTTCAGCCAGCCTCTGGAGTTCATGGTTTTCTGCAATTTCGTCTGTTTTCTAAGATCATTCCATGAGAGCCTGATCCACTGGAAAGAAGGCTGATGTCTCTGATCTGCGTGGTTTCTTCCACCCGTGGATTGCTTCCATTCTTGAAGTGTTTAGCACTAAGCCAGGGGCACACGAGCTCTGAAAGAACACTCCAGAGGAAGAAAAAATTTGCTATGGCAGTTGTTCATTGTTTGTGAACCTTTGTGATGTTTGTCCTGCTAACATTGCCCCGACTGAGGAACACTCTGGAAGAGAAAAGAATATTTTGGAGTCCATGTGTCCATCATCATGAACATCTTGGGAACCCTTGTTCATTCCTACTTTGTAGCAAGGATCTTCTCCACCTATTTGGGTCCCATGGTCTCTATTTCAATTAGGTGCACATTAGAGGTTACCTTCCCATGGACCCACTAATCCAGGACTTTTCATCGCTTGACTGCTGCTACTGAGAGGTAAGGCGTAAGAGCTGCCCCTTACAGCACAGGTAGAAATATCATGAGATGTGAGGTTAGGGGGACTGGGTTGGAGTGACAGGTCCACCCCTTATCCATATGGATTTGTGTAATCCCTGACCTTTAAAACATATGCCTTAGTGAAGATTTAAGAAAGAAAGGTTGCAGGATAGTCGTGAGGTGTCAATGAAAGAAAAGTTTGAGGAAGCACCTTGTAAGCGGTAAATAACAATGAAAATGTTAGTCACTGCTGTTGATGGCATGAAAACTATTATTAGGAATGGAGTGGGAAGCAAGAAGGAAGGTGTGATGGGGAGTTGCAGGAAAGAGGAAAGTGGGAGTTCCGGGACCCTGTGATAAGTGGTAGTGGGGGGAGGGGAGGATGTGAGATGAGGGAACTAGGGCTGACTAATCACTGTGTGAATAATCTGCTAGTCACTGCTCCCTAAAGAAAAGAATAAACAATCTGGCCTTAAAAGGGAGGGGGTGGAAGATGAGGCACTCACTGTGAAACCCTAAGAGTTTGTGTCATCTTTCTAACATAGCCAGTTCCATGAAATCTTTGGAAGTGGAGGAAGAAATCAGTTTGAACATAATGTAAGGAAGATCAATAAACCTGAGAAGAAACAATGAATTCTGGCTTATCTCGTAATTTATGGTGAATAACAGGGAACATTTTTTAATCCCTTCTGTAGTCAGCTCAGACTCATAGATACCTAGGCTGTGACAAAGACTGCCAAGAGCATCCACAAACTTCTGTCCCCCCATACTGCTCCCCACCCTTCCTTCTCAGGACCCTGATTTTTCTGCTGAGTATCTCGTAACTCAAAGAAAAACTATATTGCCAGTTTCCTTGACCCCTGGGTGTGGGGATGAGACTAATTTTTGTCAGCAACATCCCTTTAATGGAGCTGACCCAGCTGAGAAGCTTCTTTTCATGCCCTTGTGTCATTTTTCCTTTCTCTGGCCAGCTACATGGACATGATGCTGGACACGCAATCCTCTACCATGCGTGTGCTGTTTCTTATGTCAGCCATAGTTTAGTTCCCATCATTCTATCTACATTTGCTCAAACAGCATCCCCTAGAAGACAAGCGGGCAATGATGATTACCATCATGCCTAAACCAAGCAAAACATGGGCAGAGGGAGCCCTAAGGGCAATGTGTATTCTGCAAATATAGCTTCTGCAAAGAATCAAGCTATAAAGATAAGAGAAGATGGAATCTACAGAGAACAGATTACTCTAGGGGAGAGATTCCTAGAATATAGAAATTAGAATGGACATCAGGCCCAACAAATATCTTTGTAGACCTAGAAAGCAATACTGCAGAGAAAAAGAAGTGGAACTTAAGTCTGAAAACACGGAAGAAGAACTCACCTCTGATAGCTATAGACTATAGGGCAGAGAAAAATATCTGAGGAAATGAACCAAATTCATCTTTCTTTTTTTTTTTTTTCCTTTGCTGTTGTATTTTATTGCTATTATTGTTGATTCTGTTGTTTTGGGGTTGGCATCCTCCAGAATATACAAGAAGGTGGGCAAGCTGTAAAGACTTCAGTATGAGATAAAAAATAAATAAGGGGAATTTCCAAAAAATTAAAACTAATCCTTAGGAAAATTTAAACCACATTGGAAGTGGTAAACAACAGAATATATATATATATATATATATATATATATATATATATATATATATATTAAAAATTGGAAATAATGTAGAGGACAAATATAAGAACAAATTAAAGTATGCAGAAGATAAGGAAAATGATAGAGCAAAGAGAATAGATATAGAGCACAGAGATTATGGAGCCAACATTCAAAGACTAATTGCTACTCAGAAGAAAAACAAATAAATTGAATCAAAATAATAATCAAAGATATTACAGGAGAACATTTTTCTGAACAGAAAAAAAAAGACCATTAAAAAAGAACCAATGATAAGATAGTATTGGAAGTCCTAGCCACAGGAATCAGAAAAAGAAATTGGAAGGGAAGAAGTAAAACTGTCACTATTTGCAGATGACATGATACCATACATAGAAAACTCTAAAGTTTCCATCAAAAAACTATTAGAACTAATGAATTCAATAAAGTTGTAGCATACAAGATTCATATACAGAAGTCAGTTGGTTTCTATACACTAATAATGAACCATCAGAAAGAGAAAGCAAGAAAACAATCCCATTTAAAATTGCACAAAAAAAGAATAGAATACCTAGGAATACACTTAACCATGGAGGTAAAAGACCTATACTCTGAAAACTATAAAACACTGATGAAGTAAATTGAAGATGATGCAAAGAAATGGAAAGATATCCTATTTTCTTGGATTGGAAAAATTATTACTGTTAAATTGTCCATTACTACCCAAAACAATTTACAGATTTAATGCAATTTATCAAAATATCCATGACATTTTTCACAGAACTAGAACAAATAATCCTAAAATTTACATGAAACCACAAAAGATCCCAAATTGCCAAAAGCAATCTGGAGAAAATAGAACAAAGTTGGAGGTAACATACTTCCTGACTTCACACTATCCTACAAAGCTACAGTAATCAAAACAGCATGGTACTGGCACAAAAACAGACACATAGATCAATGGAACAGAATAAAGAGCCCAAAGATAAACCCACACACATATGATGAATTAACCTACTACAAAGGTGGCAAGAATATACAATGAAGAAAAGACAGTGTCTCTCTTCAATGAGTGATGCTGGGAAAAATGGACAGGTACACATGAAAGAATGAAATTAGAACATTTCCTCACACCATATACAAAAATAAACACAAAATGGATTAAAGGTCTAAATGTAAGACTGGAAACCATAAAACTCCTAAAAGAGAACATAGGCAGAACTCTCTTTGGCATAAACCATAGAATACTTTTTTAGATCTGTCTCCTAAGGCAAGTGAAACAAAAACAATAGTAAAATGGGACCTAACTAAACTTAAAAGCTCTTGCACAGCAAAGGAAACCATTGACAAAACAAAAAGGTACTCTACTGAATGGGAAAAAATATTTGCTAATGATATGACTGATAGGGGGTTAATATCCAAAATATATAGACAGCTCATACAACTCAATTTCCAAAAAACAATCTGATTAAAAAATGAGCAGAAGACTTGAATAGACATTTTTCCAAAGAAGGATATACAGATGGCCAATAGGTACATGAAAAGATGCTCAACATCATTAATCATCAGAGAAATGCAAATCAAAACCAAATGAGATATCACCTCACACCAGTCAAAATGGCTATCATCAAAAAGTCTACAAATAACACATGTTGGCAAGGATGTGGAGAAAAGGGAAACCTTGTACATTGTTGGTGGGAATGTAAATTGGTGCAGCCACTATGGAAAATGGTATGGAGGTTCCTCAAAAAACTAAAAATAAGAACTACCATATGATCCGACAGTTCTACCACTGGATATATATCTGAAGAAAATGAAAAGATGCATGCACCCCAGTGTTCACAGCAGCGTTATTCACTACAGCCAAGATGTGAAGCAACCTAAGGGTCCATCAATTGATGAATGGAAAAAGAAGATGTGGTACACACACACACACAGTGGAATATTACTTAACCATAGAAAGAATGAAATTATGCCATTTGCAACAATGTGGATGGACCTAGAGAGTATTATGCATAGTGAAATGTCAGATAGAGAAAGACAAATACTCTGTGTTATCACTTATATGTGGGCTGTAAAAGGTAAAACAAATCAAATGCATATAACAAAACTGAAACAGAACCACAGATATAGAGGATAAACTAGTGGTCACAAGTGGGGAAAGGGACAGGGGAGGGGCATGATAGGGGTATTAAGACTAAGAGATACAAACCACTGTGTATAAAATAAATAGACAACAAGTATATATTGTAGAGCACAGTGAAATAACTATTATGACATTGCTTTGTAATAACTTTAAACAGAGTACAATCTATAAAAATGAATCACTATGTTTTACACCTGAAAATAATATATTATAAATTAAATATACCTCAATAAAAAAGGAGACCAGTAATGACACATCATACCCCCCTTTTTTTATTTTAGAAAAACAAGGGCATATAAAACATCTAGATGCATGTAATGTACAAAAGCACAAAAATGAGACTGGCCTTACATTTCCCTCTAAAATACCAAAAGTTAAAGATGATGGTGAAAATCTATAGATTTGGGGTGGGGAGGGATAAAAAGATATAATCCATAAAATATTTACCCAGCTAAACTGTGGGAAAAGATATTCTGATATGTACAAATTCAAATCAATAAATAAAGAAGAAAATCAATGTATTAGAAAACAGGAGGACTAAACCTGATAAAGAAATCTAAGCTTTTGTTTTTTGGAAAGGTCAGAAAAGAAACAAAACTCCAGAATGTGTAATCATTTAAAAGATAAAATACAAATATACAGGTGAAAAATGAGAAATGCCTTATAAACATGGAAAAACTACAAATATTTGAGATGCCAAATATGGAAAACCTGAAGGAAATGTGCAATTTTCTAGGAAATTACCAAAGTTAATTCAAGAAGCACAAACAGACTGATAAGCATGCAAAACAAGGAAAGGTTAAGAAAATGTACCCCTGAGATGGCCACTGGGACCAGACAGATATCTGAGTAAATTCAACAGGATCTTCAAGAAATAAATAATTTCCATGCTGCTTAAACTCTTTCCAAGTGCATAAAAATATTTCAACTTCCATGTCTTTATAGAAAACCAGCATAATTCTGGTAGCAAAACTGACATCAGTGGCTCAAAAAGAAACTGTGGTCTAATGTGTTAGAAAGATAGTTATACAACCCTAAATAAATGATATAAATCTATTTCAACACACTATTTTTAACTTTTAAAATAATTAACCAAAAACATATGTCCAGGTAGAAAAAAATTTTTGAATAAATAAACATATATTGGCCCATCTCATTAAAAAGGGGGGAAAAAAGAAAAGGGACAAAAAAAATAGCAAAATAGTTCAGACTTCCCAGTTAAGATAGTAGACAAAGAGGGAATTTGTCTACTCCAATACTTGATGAAAAGAACAAAAATACATGACATAGATTTTGAAAAGAGATGGCCAAGCAAATAAATAAAAGATGCTTATTTGGTTCAGAAAGTCCTTTCATCTTATCTGCATGTCTCAGAAGAGATGGTAGGGAAAGCAGATGATTCAGCCAAGTCCTCAAAAGTGTTACTAATACTGCTAAAAATAGACAGAATCTGGGAAAACAGGCCGCTGATGAGAAATTCAAGGGAAATCTTTGCAAACATCCCCACTGAAGGGACTCATGGAGAAGAAAACTTCCAAGGAATGCCATCTGCCCTCTCCCAACTGGAGAGGAAAAGAGAGAGGGCATGAAATATCTCCAGCAATAAGTTGCAGAAATGAATACAGAAGAGCAGATAAATAAGAAAAAATAAAAACTATCTGCCAAAAGTTGAGAAATTAAGCAGAAGGTGAGACTTCTCTGGGCCCCCAGTTAACATTATAATGGGGCTAAAACCCACAGGAAATATTATTTTTTCCTCTTCTGACTGAAGAGGAGAGGCGAATACACAGAAAACTGTTGGGAGAAACATGTAAGTGAAACAAGGAAAATGAAAAACCTAAAGGATTTCTCTTTGCTGGAAGCATCAGGGCATCATATACAAACCAGAAGATTGAAGGGCTCAGGAAGAGAACACATCCCCAGTTAGATGGAGTAGATTGAGAAACAGGAAACTGACCCAAATCCAAGAAGGAAAAGCAGAGCCTGAGCTTTCCACCTTCCCCACTTTCATGATCTGAGGCTACAGAAAAATTGAGTGATAACATCCAGGCCTCAGACTATTGCTCAGAGAGAGAAAGACAAAGCAGAGAGATCTCTAGGAAAGAATGTCCTGGAGAATTCACATCCACACGCTTCCAGAGCAAACGGAAGGGCTATCACTGTCCTTGATAGGCATGAACAAGATTTTTTTTTAATGGCATTGCAGGGACTTCCTGGTGGCCTGGTGGTTAAGAATCTGCCTGCCAGTGCAGGGGACATGGGTCTGATCCCTGGTCTGGGAAGATCCCACATGCCACGGAGCAATTAAGCCCATGCTATGAGCCCATAAGCCATAACTACTGAGCTCACTGCCACAACTACTGAAGCTCACGTGCCTAGAGTCCGTGCTCTGCAACAAGAGAAGCCACCGCAGTGAGAAGCCCAAGCACTGCAAAGGAGAGTAGCCCCCACTCAACACAACTAGAGACAGCCTGTGTGCAGCCATGAAGACCCAATGCAGCCAAAAAATTAATTAATTCATTAATTTAAGAAAAGAAGGTGAAAGGAAATAATGTTAAAAAAATAACTGGTATTACAGTTATACATAAATACAAAGGAAGGAAAAATGACATGGCCTATAGGAGTGACAGCAAAATCTCAGTTGGAAAGAAAGCATATTCTAAGAGCAGAAGAGTTTCCCTGAACTTCACAGTGTGCAAGAACACAATAGAGATATGAAGAAACAAAGAAAGAAAGCACTCAGAACAACAGGAGTCAATATATAGGAAGCCTGCAGAGACCAACTGACAACAGCACCATTAGAACTGTTACACATCTCCCAGTAAATTAGAAAGGGCAAGAAAGAATAGCTAAAAGTCGAATTAATGGGATAGAGGAAAGCCTTGAGGTAATACTAACATCAAAACCAAGTTAGAAAGAAGCTGACAGAGGCCAAAGCCAGTGTAATGGAAGGATATTTTATGCCCTTGTAATTGTGATCCAAAAGAATGAAGCAAAAGAAATATTCAGAAAGAGTATAAAGAAAATTCCCTGTAAGGAAAAAGAAGCACAGATGAAAGGACAGACCTTCTCTACCAGGAAAAAGATACAGAAAGATCAACATTGTAACATATCCAAGTGTTATTAAGATTCAAGAACAAAAATATTTTTTTTGACCATCCAGATAGAAAAAGCAAATCAACTAAAAGGAGGGAAATCTGATTGGTTGCAGACTTCTCCACGGCAACATACTAAGCCTGTGATACCCTGAAGGAAAAAAATTATATCAAAATACATTACAGCCAGACACATTGGTTTTGGAGTATGGGTAACAGGCAGACATTCTGAAACATGAAAAAATTTAGGAAATACAATACATGAGACCCTCTTGAGGAAGAAAATAGCAAATAAATCAAGCCCACTAAGAAATGAATGAGGAAGTCATAGGAAACTAGTTCAACACGTGGTGCCGTAAAGTAACAGAGCAATGTCAAAAATAAATAAATAAAGTTCTAAGGCAGAAATTGCAAACTCTAATGCCCTCAAGAATGGGGCAGGACATGCGATTGGATTTCCGTGATTGGGGAGCACACACCCTATCAAAACAAGACAGCTACAGCCAATTTTGCTTTAAGGGAATAAGAAACAGTTAAAACGACACTTTATCACCAGATCTTTGGTATGTTCAAGAAAGTCCAGAGATCCAAACTTTTGTCTAAATTCTCCCAGCATTTGAGTTTCAGCAACAAAATCAATTGTATTAAATATTACCAAGGAAAACAGAATATGGCTGTTAGTGTTGGTTTGTAAACTGGCCCCCATGTATGGAGGGCAAGGAGAGACGGGAGAAAGAGGTAGACTGCTCCAGATTGGTAGGCGGCAGGTGTAATAAGCAAGCAAACTTACTAGGAGGCTTGTCTGGACAGCTGCTAGGTGAGTAGATTTCCACATCCGCCCACCACCAGAATCTTGAAAGTGTATATGGAGGCCTTAACTGGAGTCAGTCTCATATTCAGTCCAGACGATCTCTTTTTTGCTTTTTTGGCCTCACCACCCAGCATGTGGGATCTTAGTTCCCTGACCAGGGATCAAACCTGTGACCCCTGCAGTAGAAGCATGGAGTCTTAACCACTGGACCTCCAGGGAAGTCCTAACAATCTCAACAACACCTTACTCACTCAAAGCTACTTCCTTCAAAGGACTGCTAGCACAGGGCTGGTAGATGGAATGTACAGTCCAAGGACTGGGAGGAGATAAGGAGTCTCCAATTGCCTGTGTCTAACTCAAGGGTCCACGGGGTTACATCCTCTCAATGACCTCCTCCAACAATTAGCCAGACTGGCCGGTAAGTGACCAGTCTATCACCTATGGACAATAAATAAAATAAGATCTAACAAGGTATGCCCAGTCATTCTGATCTTAAGAAAGGCTGACAGACTTCCCTGTGAAAGAATTCATGAAATAGTAGTACTTATGGACCCTCCTTGAAAATTCTACTTGATGACAGAAAGTGGGCAATAAATAAAATAGAGAAACTAGGATGAGACTGGTAATGGGCACTGAATCAATTTAAATATAAAATTAATAATTGACTATAGGAATTATACTTATCAAGTAACACAACACCAATAATTTAAATCTTGACAATGTACTCATATATTTAAAGAATATGATTAAATATACTTATTTTTATGTATGCCAAAAAAAAAAAAAACATTGGCTTAACCTTGACATCTAAACCCTTGGTAAACCAAAAAAAAAAATACTTCTTTAAAAAATACCTATCTTAACTGAACATCTATTATAATTGAGTCAAAATAACTAACAAATACACAAAAATCAACAATTTTCTATATACCATCAATGTATGTATAAACAATTCAAGAGAAAAAAAGATGTTCTTCACAATACTAACAAAGTATGAAATATCCAGAAAATTTTTAATAAGAATGTGTAAAACATATAGAGAGAAAATGGTAACATTTTGCTTAGATATATAAAGATTACTTGAATAATGAAAAAACATATACCATGACCCCAAATGGCAAACCTCAATATAGTAAAAACACAAATTATCCCAAATGAATGGACACAATGGGATTTTTTTCGAACTTGAATCATGACAATCATTTTTGGAGAGTGTGGTAAAACAATGTTTCTCTGGTAGGAATGTTCACAGGGTAAACTTCTAGGAAGATAATTGTGAAAATTGTATCAAAAGGCCTTTAACATGTCCAATATAACTATATATATATATATAACTATATATATATATATATAACTATATATATATATAACTATAATATATATATTTACATATATATTTCTTCAGCTAAGAAGAAATTAAGTTGGGGCCACATTTGTTGGGCTTTATATATATATAACTATATATATAACTATATGTATAACTATATATATAACTATATGTATATAACTATATGTATAACTATATATATAACTATATATATACAGTTACTGATTATACATGAATGTGTGCATGCATATTCACACACTTCAGTATTACAGACAAGACAGTGTAAGAGAAGGTGAATGCAGCTTGTAAGACAAATGCAAACAACATACTAGTTGTTGGTCTTTAAGATCACACTGTTGGGAGAAAAGGGTAGAATCCAATGGTAGAAAAGCGAATTTACCATGAAGCTAATGAAACTTAAGCCTCAGGGTTCTTCACTTAAACAAGACACTTCCAAGGCTCTGGGAGGGGGGCTTAGCAACGTGTTCACAGTTATATAATTTTTTGTAAATTTGAGTGGCCATAAGTATTTGTGGTTCAGCTAAGAAGAAATTAAATTTGGGGCCACCTTTGTTGGCCTTTAGTGGTATCTATTTCTGTGATTTGCAGTCACCTCTGTGTACTGTTGTTACTACTCTCCTTCACAGCATCAGAACGGCTTCCAAAAATACTTCTCCCATCATGGCATCAACTCACTCTCTATCCCGACACAAAGGGCAGGCTTACAGAACACAAGCATGCTTACAATTCACAACCCAAGAAACATGTGGATCATGTCTGGAGAAACAAGACCTGAAATGTATAGATCCCAAGGCTCACCTGCAGGAAATTCTTCTGACCATCAGACGTGTAACATTGTACACAGAGGAAATGGTACTTTGGTATGCCTCAAACGGAAGCTATTTCCTGACAGAAATACACCTGATGATGCAGAGCAAACAATTATAAGCACACTGAACTTTTTGTTTTGATGGCAGCCATGAGACATAGAATTTATTAGACCTTCTGTCTCCAGGACACAAAACTATAACACAGCTATAAGCAGGAAGTACATCTTCATATGCAATTACCTGTTTTATGCATCCCAGCTCTTACTGATAAAAAGCAAATTTCATTCAGCCATATAAGAGGAAAGACTGAATTACCCTCTCCATAGAAAATTGCATTAAAAACTTGTCATGTAAAGGGCAATCAGATCTTAAAAAACTAAATATACTCTTATCATACGATCCAGCAATCATGCTCCTTGGTATTTTTCAAAAAAAAAGTTGAAAACATATATCCATACAAAAACCTTCACGCAGATATTGATAGCAGCTTTATTCATAACTGCCAAATATCGGAAGCAACCAACACCTCCTTCAGGAGGTGAATGGAAAAATAAACTCTGGTACATCAGACAAGGGAATACAATAGGCGCTAGAAAGAAATGAGATACCAAGCCATGAAAAGACATGGAGGAACCTAAAACGCATATTACTAAGTGAAAGAAGCCAATCTGAGAAGGCTGGATACTGTATGATTCCAATTACATGACTTTCTGGAAAAGGCAAAACAGTGGAGATGATGAAATGATCGGTGGTGGCCAGGTGATGGCAAGGAGAGATGGCTAGGCAGAGAACAGAGGATTTTTAGGGCAGTGAAAACAATCTGTATCGTATTAGAATTATGGACACAAGTTCTTATACTTTTGTTCAAACCAATGAGATGTACAATACCAAGCGTGAGCCCTAAAGTAAATTATGGACTTCAGGTGATTATAATGTGCTGATGAGGTGCACCCTTGGTAAAAAAAAAAAAAAAGAAAGAAAGAAAGAAAGAAAGAAAAAAAGTACCACTCTGGGAATTCCCTGGTGGTGCAGTGATTAGGACTCTGCGCTTTCACTGCCAAGGATGCGGGTTCAGTCCCTGGTCAGAGGACTAAGATCCTACAAGCCATGCCAAAAAAAAAAACCACTCCACTCTGATGAGTGATGTTGATAACAGAGGAGGCCGTGAATGTATTGGGGAAAGGGGCATAGGAGAAACCTCTGTACCCTTATCTCAATTTTGTTATAAACCTAAAACTGCTCTAAAAACTTGTCTTTAAAAAAAAAAGGCAATCAGAGATTATGGAGCCAAAAATAATAAAAGGGAAAAAAAGCACTGTAGACATGTGTCAGGCAGTTTATCAAGACAAATATTGTGTTATTTTTCTGAATTGCATTATGTTTTTGGTAATTGTCAGCCTTTTTAAATTTTCTGATGCACTGTGCTTTCTTTCCTCGTTCTAAACAACTAGTCACTTTGTACCTTATTTTATATTTGTAATTTTGTATTATTTTCTGAAGGAGGGCTCCAAAAATTACAAGCAGTGAGTTCCAGAAAACCTGCATCAATCTTTGTTCAGGAGAGGTCATTTTAGGCAAAAAAATGATTGTATTAAAGCAATGAATACTATTGAGGACCATCATCAAATCACCAATGTTTCTAAATAGCCAAAAAAGTGCTTAAAAGTAAACAACTTCAGTAACCTAGGGTTACTTGAGACCCAGGTTTCAGCAGGAGCTTGCATCTGCATAGCCTAGAGCAAATGAATCCCAAGTTTGGCCTTTTCCCCCCAGATAATTCACTGACTCCTCTTCTAGCCACCTGCTCAACATAGATCACCATCCTATGAGCTACCTTCCCTTACAAGGTTTGTGCAGGTTTTTCTTAAGCTCAGAACAACAGAGACATCAGGACACAACATAGCTTGTTTACTGAGTCCCATGTACAATATATGGGGAGACGTTCTTAATCATCCTGTCCTCATATCCTTGTCCCCTTTTCCCCAAAACATAGCAGAGCAATATGGCATGTGTCTTCCATATGCTACACCTGTGACTGCCTCTTTATCCCTGCTCCCCCTGTTTTACAAACATTTAAGAAAAGCCTGAATGCCTGGGTACGGAGACATTCTCTGTCATGTGCGATGTACTTAGAGGAAATTAGAGGCAGAGCAAGCAGAGTAAGCCATAAACATTTGCCAGTACCCTGATGTCTGAAGTGAATATGGATGGATACCTGGCTTTCCAGCTTTTTCCAGATCCTTAGGGTCAATCCTAGGATATAAGTACAAACTCAGGCAGATCTAACTCTAATTCCTGGTTTAGAAGCCAGTAAGCTCTACTTGTGATACCCATTCCCTAACTCTACCTCCTGAAATGACCATCCATGGGGTAAATGATACGGAGACCATCACTATGAATCTTACATAAAATTTTGCATAGCCAGGAATTTTGTCCTTGACTGTATTTCTTACCATTATTCCTTTCATCATTTAGGGAAGGATTTTGCCCAATTCATTAATTAAGGAGCAGTGTCTTTGGGACACTAGTCCAACACCATCTTCTAGGTCTGCTGACTTTCTGAATAAAGCCACTATCCCATAACCCAACAACCGGTCTCTCAATTTATTGGCTTGTTGTGTGGCAAACAGTCTGAGCTTGGACTTGGTAACAAAAGTGGAGGATGATGAATGGCGGGCTGGCTGGCTAGAAGCCATACCAGCACAGTTTTCAAGGTAGTGCTATCCTTCAAATAACATTCACTAAATATTAATTGGGGGACTTCCTAGGTGGCACAGAATCTGCCTGACAATGCAGGGGACATGGGTTTGATTCCTGGCCCAGGAAGATCCCACATGACAGAGAGCAACTAAGCCCGTGTGCCACAATTATTGAGCCTGTGCTCTAGAGCCTGCGAGCCACAACTACTGAGCCCATGTGCCGCAACTACTGAAGCCTGTGTGCCTAGAGCCCATGCAACACAATGAAGAGTAGCCCCCACTCGCCACAACTAGAGAAAGCCTGTGTGCAGCAATGAAGACCCAACACAGCCAATAAATAAATAAAGATACATTAAAAAAGTTAAAAAAAAATATTAATTGGGCATCTAGTATACCCCTGCTTGGAGTTAAATCTAAAGATATATAAAGGGAATGTAGATGTGCAGTTAGTTGGACCTGACTATGCCCTTACAACCTGGGGCAGAGGGACAATATGCTCAGCCCCTTAGGGTCCTAATTTACATTTCATAAAACACTGTTAATATCTACTGGAGAATGTTGTTGTAACAGTGAAATAAATGAGATAGCATTAGCAAGAGAAATCCTTACAAATGGTTTCATTTATTTTAAAATTTTGCTCAGCTCCGACCCTAATGAGAATCAGGCTCAGCATTAGTTTTGGGGTGTCCCCAAGAATCCCGCAGAACAACACGTTGAGTAAGACCAAGACTAAAATTGTCTTCAGAAGTTCAGAAGAGAAAGTGACCACAGAGAAACGGAGGGGAAAATAAAAGGTGGCTGGGGAAGAGAGAGGGAAGAGAGACCAAACATTTTCTTTTCTTCTCTCCCACATGATTTCCGAGCAGAATACACCTCCAAATATAGTACATTATTACCATCTGAAAAATCCGGAAGGGGAATCTGTAGCCACCCTGTGAAGTCTATTCACACACTGTGGTGAAACACATCTATCTGTATGGAAATTACTGCAAATCTTTTTAATGTGCTCAGATTTCTCCTTGGAGTAAGTGCTTATTAATACATAAAAACCTGTTGAAAGCTCATGATTACCCACATATACTGCATACACTTTGTAGACCATCCACAGCATAGTTTAAATTCAAGCTGGCTTTGCCCCTGCCAACTCACCACAAATATGGCTAACCAACAACTAGCGTGTTCTCAAGAAGCCCAATATAAGCACAAAGTAAAAGAAGCTAAAAGAAGCCTTGCAAGATCAAAGAGAAACAATCTGAGAATCATCCGTCAGTTTTGTTTCATCTGGGCCACTATGCTCTTCCCTTATTGGGATAATAAGAGTTGTCCCTATCTGCCCTAGTTCCCTTTAATGCCACAGCACAGATGACAAACATTACTGCAAAGACCAAAATGGAGAGACCACCTATTGGGATGCAGAAAGCCCTGAAGTAGTTCTTTTGCCTCTGAATCTCCTAAGATTGTATGCAAGTGTGTGTGCATGCTACCGCCTATTGCATTAAGAGGGTTTCCAAGGCTCTTCTCAGACTTTCTAAGCCCAAAATTCAAAAAAGGTTTAAAAATTGCAACTTTTTATGAATCCTGAGGTTTTATCTCTTTCTTTTTGGTTCTTCATTACCATGACGAACTTCATGAAGCTTTTTAATTTTATTTTACTATTTGTCCTGTAAGTCTACTGTATTTTCGAAACTAGATTTTTAGAAATGTAAGACAAGAACCAAAATATCATGTAATTCAAAATCATGCAGAAAGTATTTCTTGCCTACAAAAGAAATCGATGTAATTTTTCCTGGAAAACCTGGAGAAGTTATTTGAGTTTGTAGCAGTTCATGTGCCTTATTCATAGCACCAACAGCCCTCAAACTTTTATTAAAGGAGCAAGGTTTACTTGAGTGATAGCACAGATTTGTAATAACAAAATAGCATCCAGAAATGTGGTATTATCTCTAACCAAATTTGATTGGAAAGCAGAGGACAGACCTGAAGTAATACCTCCATTTTGCTTGGAGCGAATCTTAGATCTGGAAAGTTAGAAAGTATCTAAGTAGACATTACAATTTTCATCTTTGGTAAACCGAGGCCCCTACAATTTAAATGAATTTTCCCCCAATTACATTACTTGTTAGTGACAAAATTATTACTATAATTCAATTTCTTCTAGCTCAGTATTTGTAATTTAAAATATTAAAACAGCGTCAAATACAGTGCATCAATTATTAATGCAAAGACTAATAATGTTAAATTCACTTCTCACCGAGTTTGCCAAAAATCAGTTTTTTGAAATTATACTTGTAAGTACATACTCTACTCCAAACCACCCAACTAGGAAACATCATATCTGAACACCCATCTTAAGTTTTTCTAAACCAGGAAATTTAAGCCTACCAGCTACTGATTCTATTCTTGTGACCGACTGCATGGATTTTCTTTGGCAGCCCAAAAAAACCTCACATGTTGAAATAATTTATTTCTGAACCTAATATCCCTCTGCAAATTCTTCCATTCGATTAACTTTTTTTTCTCTTTATCATCTCATAGACCTTCTAAAAGAATAGGAAAATGGCTCATTTATCCAATTATGAGAATAAATCAAATGAGGGAATTTGAGAAGGAAGGGTGGTGGGAGAGAAAGAGAAATGGAGAATGAACTTTCATAAATTTCTTGGCCACTATACATGAAGTAATTTAAAGATAGCTTCTTGCGGATTTTCCTTATAATCTATTTACAATCTACTTAAGAATCTATTAGTTTTCAAAAAGCTGTTTCTCAATCTATTTGCTTGAACTTTCAAAGCAATCCTCAACAAGCAGCCCCTGATGCCATTGGGTGGTGGGTGCGGGCAGAGTTGAGGTTCTTTTTGCTGGGCTCTGTAGGGTTTTTCATACCTATGAAGTTTTCAGGTTAGACATTTGTAAGAGAGAAGCTTTTTCTTTTTTTTTTTTTTTTTTCTGAGTGCAAACAAGGGACAGAGTATAGAGGCTGCTGGAGCTGAAATTAAGGGAAGTTTAACCAGGAGCGGATATAGGCATTGGCTCTGCCTCTGTCCTTGACTTTCAGAAGCACTTTTCCACCGCTGGAGAAGCTGGCAATGCCTTTGGTTTATCTTATCTTCATTGCAGCCACTTTAGAAAAGAAGAGAAAGGAAATCATCTGCAAACTCTGTCCCATTTCTCTGTCTCTCAACACCATCAATACTTGGGTAGGGACGGACTAGCAACAGAGGCATTGCTGAGACCCAAATCAGAGCATCCTACCTCTCCCAGAGCACCAACATAGGAACCGGCACTTAGCACCAAATGACTGAGTAGTGAATGGAATCAAACTGGCAGTTCTGAAAAAGAAGGAAGTAGGTTATAAATATTTGATGACGTTAATGGAAAACTCACAGAAAGAGACGCAAACAGTGCCACAGGATGCGCTGGCAGACACACGCGTCTCCTGGGGCATTTTCCACTTAGTTTCGCCCTTTAGTACCTTGAATGCTAGGCATCCATTCTTTTTTTTCCTGATCACCATTGATAGGAGGTCTGTTTCACTGTTTACATTCCTATCACCCACATGCTTGCCAGTACGTTTTCAGGAGAAACCAAGACCACACATTTTCGACCTCTCTGACCCAGGGTATATCTACGGAGATTTTTAAAATTACAGTTTACACACGAAGGTACATCATCTGCGTAGACCATCACCTAAGCAACTATCGTGTAATCTGATCCTGGAAGAGAACAGATGAGGACTACTTACTCTGCCTCATCCCACTTGCATTTTTGAAAGTCCAAATAGAAAGCACTTTCAAAAACAGCAGTGAACCCGCATAGGTAGCCTGGTGGTGGTGATGAGTTACTCAAGCCTTGTGCAAATATAAGGAGACAAAGTGTTACCACACATTTCCTCTACATAAGAAAACTTGAAACTTTATAAAGTCGGCAACAACTATTTTATATCATTCATCTGCCCAGCTGCACACATCAGAAATTTAAGCCGATGCAGGGTTTAGCATCCCTGTTGAATCTAAAATCCCAGGATCTATTCCATTGAGCACATACAAGGGGCAAAGCCAGGAGAACATACTGCCTGGAAGGCTGGTTCAGACATCCAAGTCCTGGGTAATACTGAATGTACAGAATATTCCCTGAACGCTAAAAATAGTCCCTGAAAGATCCCTTTGGAAATCATTGAAAATGATATTAATACAAACTACGATCTAATACCAAGAATTAATCAACAAAAGAAAGAAGAAATTCAGCCAAAGTAAGCAAACTAACATGCTTTGAAATTCAGATAAGCAAGCCCATCTGAGAAGAAAATAAAGAAAACAGACCTCAGTTAAGGTCCAATCTCCCTGTCCAACTTCCCTTTTTTATTTACACATTGAGAGCTCTTCAATTGTAAAAAAAAAATAAAATAAGGATCCCGCAAAAAAAGATGAAACCGCCCCAAGGGTGCTGGGAGGACTGGTCAGCAAGGAGTCTTTTGTATCAGTCATGGACAATTTGGAGTCCAAGAAAACTACAAGTTCTGACCAAAGCTCAGCCCATAAATCTTCTCAGCACCTTGCTGACACTTCTTGAGGAACAAATCCAATTGTGTCGCACGGGGTTTTGTCCGATGAACAATAGCCCCACATTAAGATCACATACACGTTGCTTAAGGTGCCAGGTTTTCCAGAGTTTTTATTAAGTACTTCAAGTAGCCCAGAAGTGACTTTCAGCTGCCACAGTCTCTGTGCCACAGTCCCACTGTGCTCTTTCTAAGCTACAATAAATGAAAAGGCCCAAGGGCATTTCCAATTTCTCTGGCGAAAGTTCTCAAGGATGAAAAGGAAGCAACCCAGTCCACTTCTGATGTTTCAGCTAAGGAGTTTCAAGGTGAGAATGAAAGTGTCTACATAAAAAATATCGGTAGTTCCAGTGTTGAGTTTATTTTGAATGATTTCAGAGAAACAATACGTTGATAAAACAATTACAAACATCATTACTTCTTTTTCCATGAAGGGATATTGAAGCCATGAAAACACAGGCAAATGCCCTTTTCTCTAGGATCTGGTCATCCATGCTTCTTACCTGGGGGTGAGCGGCTAACCTCCAAAAACCCCCAGCCTTGGCCCCCAGCACATCACGAGCCATGCTCTAGGATCCCCAAAGAGAAGATACTTGGGGAAGAACTTCAAGTGCCTGAGGACAGTTTTAAAAGAGATTTCCTCACCTTTCAATTCCAGTCCCCAAATTCATAGTGTTATCTATGGCCAGGGATTTTCAAATATGCGAACACCCACTGTTAGAAAAGCTATCATAGCTGCTGCCCCTTGTGCCATACCTCTCTTTAGCCCCTTATTCTGCTTTCTGTTCCTATAGCACTTTTTATCACAATGTATAAATGCTTTTTATATCTATTGTCACAGCAAAGACTTTCACATTTTTCAACGTGAGTAAAACAATGTCTAGAACCTAGATTATGCATCCGTGAGATACACATCAATTACTCGCTAAACACCTTGGAATAAACAAATACAATAAATGTATATTCTCATTCTTATTTCATAAGAAGATGAAGAAAAAAATAAAACCTGAGTCTCAGAGACGTGAAGTAACCTACTTAAGGACGTACAGTGCTATGGCAGAACCATATGTTCTGTCCCAACTGTGACGACTTTAGCTGCTGGTAGAAAGACCTATTAATGCTCTATTCTGGGAGAACACATAGTTTAGATATCTAATATTCACTACATATTTTATATCCATGGGGCATTTCCTAGTTCATAGCATCTGTGCTGTAAAAGAGGGATGATTTGCAGGAAAATTCTTGAACTGATTTTTAAACCTTTCTTTGTGTGCTCCTTGAAGTGATAGTGATGGTGGGTGGCACTGCAGGTTCAACACCAACTAGTTATGACAGGTCACCACTTGTTTATTGATGACAGTGACAATGGTGGGGCAGCACTGACTGCAGACTCAGTGCTGTTCCAGGAATACACGCTTGTCACTAATGCATTTCATTCGCACACACAGAAACCCTATGAGGAGTACGCCATCATCTTCACTTTACTGATAAGAAAACTAAGGCACAGAGAAGTTAAGCACATTGCACAAGGACGCACAGCTAATAGTACATAGCTGAGCCCAGATTCCAACCCAGGCAGGCTAGCTTGAAAGTCTGTGCTTTCACACTGTGCTCTGCTGCCTTGGAAACATGGCAAAGTGTATCATTATTCAGCAAGGCACTTGGCAAGTCTTGGTCTCACAGGTAACATAAGAAATGCAAGTTGAATTAAAGCAATTAGTAGGACTTATACTTTAATAACTATGCCAAAGAACACTGATTAATGGAACAGTGTCACCCTTGACACATACCAATAGGTCCCTTTCTCTTCAATATTTACATCACTTGAATGAATATGCAGAAGGCACGCTCATCCCGTTTGATGATGACAAATTGAGAGACCCTGCAAAGGTGCGGGATGAAATAACTTTAATGGCATCCGTAGAGCACCCGCACTGGAAGGAGAGCGACAGAGCGTTCGGAGAACAGCGCAGCCCTTCCTGAATTCTCCACCAGCATCACTGCTCTTCTCTTCCTCTCCCTCCTCCTCGAGCCCTGCTTCTTTTCCATTATTTCAGGCTACAGCCTGCATCATGGCCTATTGAGAAATTGCCACTTGCAATGGGTTTGCTGTAATTCAGGAATATTGATGACGGTGACCTTTGTGTTTCCTGCTGCCTTCTGAATACGAAACAGTCTCCCTATTGTCCAGGTGGTTAAAAAGGAAACAGCTAAGGCAAAATATCTTTCTAATTCCCCACCTTCTCATGAGACTTTTGAAATCACTGTGTTGTAGTTATATAATATGGTCAATATAGTTCATGCTGGTAAGCGGCATTCTGTTCCTTCTCTGAACACATTCATATGTAATGTGTGGTCGATATAAATGAATGGAGCGGCAATGTGCACATGTGAATTCTTGATAGTTCCCATTTAAAAACAGAAGATGACTCACCAGGCTTTCCTGTTCCTGTAAACACCTCTTGGTGCAAAACACTTGAGCCCTGTGTGTTTTCATTGTCTCTGACTTCCAAACGTTCCTACCTCATAGGGGCAGTTTATCAACTGAAGCCAAAGAGCATTGGGTTGAGACTAAGGCCAGCATCTGGAAGCCAAGTTTGTACATTTCCGGTGGACAGGTGGCCGCCTCCGTGGCTTCAGACTCAGGGATGTGCCCTCTGCTGGCACCAGGCCTGCTCCGGCTACCTTCAGGGCATCCACAGCTGAAGTCAGAGGGAATATAAGCAGCAAATTAAGTGAATGAGAGACAGCAGTTAATGAGTTCCAAAAATTCTGCCCTTTCCCTAACAGAGGTCAGACTATATCATAGTGCTTTTCTCCCCCCCCACCTCTGCCCTCTCTGCCTGACCCTAAGTCCTATACCATTAGGAAAATCACATCCGCAAATCCCCACGTGGACTGCAGAGAAATTTGCTAGCATTGCCTTTTCATTCGATTTGACATTGACTTGAGGGGATACCTTAAACAAACAGCATCACTTATTCATGTTTCTTCATGCCTCAAGCAGTTCATTGGTTACAGCGCCTTGGAACACTGCAGTTGAGCTCGTTTCGAAAGAAAATAAGGAAGGAGGCCACTGGAAAATGTTTCCTCCTGGACAGACACGCTGATGAAAAGTTGTTTGGTGCACATCCAGATTTCTGTCTCTGGCTGAATTTTTCATCTTGTTTCTCTTGGATGAGCCCCACTTCTCTGGGTTTGACCACTGATCCATGCGCACGGCTCACTCTATTCTGAAACGGTAGATTTTGTTTGAGAGAGGCAGACGTTGCACCTGGAAAAACTGCCTAGGGAAACAGCGAGATTGTTGTATTAACTCCCTAAGCACAGATTCTATTCTTTACATCTTGCTTGAGAGATTGTTCTAATCATCAAACACATTTGCAATGAGCAATTATAATTCACAGACTTTTCCTCACTTTGCTGCAAAGGCATTACTTTCAAATAGATGCCAAATACCAATGCTGTGCATGCAAATGGAGAAGGGGAGTTAGGAGTTTTAGAACTACTTCAATCACTCCTGTAATTTGCAATGCCGAGGAGGGAGTAAATGTCCTCATGTAAAATTCAAAAGAAATACTGGGACAGTATCTCCCATGGCAACAGCTGTTTTAAAAGTTCCAGCATGATTAACAAGCGTCTGTTTCATCTTTTCCTTTGTTTAAAAGCAGACCGCAGCATGCTCAATCTGCAGGTCAAAAGAGCACGAAGACTGTCGCTAAAGAAAAAATATGATTACTATAGATTTGTTTTCTTTTTCTGATGAGTTCAATTACTTGCCGTATTATTCATCAGCTGACCATGATGAAATGAAGAAGCGGATTGTTATAGTCAGAAAATATGAGCAAAATCAAGATGCTCTATCTTCATGACTATTGACATCGATTCAGTGACCAAAATAAATGTCAGTGTAGTAATAGCTGCTAGAACTTACTGTCAATATACAATTACAATCAAGATATTTGACTTCTGGGCAGATTTCACAGCTTGAGTTTCCCAGGCAGCACCTTCTGAGATGGAGGGTTCCTTTGGGCATGCTCTTGACATCAACATCCATGGAAGCCAGGAGTAGGTAACAGAGAAATTGACCTGTACAGCAATCCCAAGCCCCCAACAACCTCAGCTGATCCCACAGGAGCTCCGGAGCCAGAAAGCCCTGCGGAGACCACCTGGGACTTCATACTCCATGGTGCTCAGCCTTTGGCTATGGGCTGCTCAGGGCAGGGAGTTTGATACAGTCCCCAAAAAGGGCTGCTAGCTGATGGCCTTCTTCCAACATCACTCCCAGCAGCTAAGAGAATAATCCCTGTAATCCAGAAGAGGGAACTGGGTGGAACCTCACATAGTCTACCAAGCACGTATGCATAAAATGTAACACTCATGATCTTGTCAATAGAGACACAGAAATTAAAGAATTTAATACTCAAATTAAGCCCAGTGCATCAATATACTACCAAAAATGGTTAAATATGTCTCAACTGGGAATAAATACAGCTCAGAGTTACTAGTACCTTAATACACCAGGAAAAGGAACAAATTTAAACATATAGAAATCTAATAAAAAAAATGAAGTAACCACTTCTGAGAAGAAAAAGATATTAAAATACAATTACTCAAAGCATATGGAAATGAAAATATTTCCCTGTGTCAGTTTGTAAATAAAATCCTCTGCAAAAGTTATTCTAATTATCCAGCATCCCTATGTGCTATAATGGTGCTTACCTTGATAAATATAACTTCTGCAAATGTCCTTTGTTGATGCAATTGCCAGCTATATTAATTATCATTTTAGAGTGTGCCTCTGATTAAAGTGTGTGTGTTTAAAATACAATTTGGATATACAAACATTCTGTCTCGTTATGAATATTTATAGACAACATTATTTAGTAACTATTTGTATCTTTATTTGACAGCAATAAAATACAAACATTCAAAAACACTGGGAATTAATATAAGGGTTTCTTTTCTATAAAGAAGCATTTCATAAAAGCTAAGCATAATTTGTGTGTATGTGTGTGTGTGTGTCACTATCCATTTTTACTTCTTTTGGGTAAATACCTAGGAGTGAGATTGCTGGGTCAAATGACATATTAGTTTTCTATTTGTGTGTAACTACATATCACAAATGAAATGGCTTAAAACAACACATTTATTACCTGACAGTTCTCTATGTCACAAGTCTGGGTAGGCTCGACCAAGTTCTTTGCCTAGGATCTCACAAGGCTGAAATCAAAGTGTTGGTCAGGCTGGGTGCTTAGCTGGGAGAGCTGGGAAAGAATCCACTTCTTCCTCAGGTTTGTTAGATGGGGGAGCTCTTTAGCTCTTTAAGGTTGCCCACATTCTTTCTCACACGACCCCTCCATCTTCAAACCAGCAATGCATGTTGAGTCCTTCTTACACTTCCAGTCTCTCTGGTTCTTCTTCTGTCACCAGCTAGAGAAAACTCTAAGCATAATATTTTGAATCACTACATACTTGAATCAGTCTTCGTTTATGTGATATAATTAAGAACACTCATATACACATATTATATTGAAAAGTCAGTTATATGTAATTAGTGTGTAAATTGCTCTGCAAGAGGGAAAAAAAAAAAACACATGAAGAAAATGTATGACTCTCTTTCGTAAGCTCCAGGAGGCCAGAGTAGGATCTGCATCTTTCCCCCACACCACTGAGTCTCTGAGTCTTAGCAAATCATCTGGCACATAGCAGGCTCTCAGCATAGATTCAGTGAATGTTGAAAGGATTATAAATCTCAGTTTTTAAAAAAGAAAAATTGGTTTTCTTTTGCAAACATGAAGGAACCTGGTTATTGGCTATCTTCAAATTTAGATAAAAAGGTGAAATAAACATTTTTAAGTGGCAAGTTTAAACTTACATATTCAGATTGGTCTGTATTATTTCACAGATTGGGACAGATTCTTCTCTCCCTAAATACAAAGGATTTATTTCCATTGCAAGAGTCTTAAAATGAAGTCTAGATCCAACTTTAATACCATGTTACCTAGTGAACATCTAGACAGGAAGAACTAAATGTTTTGGAAAAAGAGGTATGAAAAAGTTGTCAGCAAGTTTAACAAAAGCAATAGCTAGAAGTTTTACATGTTTGCTCTACACCTGTTCATTCTCAAATTTCCCAGAACGTTTTTAGAACACAAATGAATCACTCCAAAAAAAGCAGGAAAAATGTAAAGGAAAAAAAATTTTAAATATATGTACAAAAAGAATTGTCAAAGTCCAGCCATGTTCTGACAAAGCACCAAGATAAACACAGAATGAACATGACCCTAAAAAGTTGCAAATGAGTATGTTTTGCCGATTTGGAAGCACCAAAACCCAACCACCCCCAGGACCTCAGTTCTATAGTTACTCTACTTTTCTCTAGAAATAGAAACATAGCCACTCTGTATTTATGTTCTATTAGTGGCTGAGTTTTGGAAGTCATGCCAAGAGGATTCCAGAAATGAAAAAAAAAAAAAAAAAGAAGAAGGAAAGAAAGATTTTGTATGAATCATCTGTTATAATCCTCCATAAATCTACATCATTACCAAGATATGACCAAAATTGCTATATAAATACCCAGGAATTGGAACAGAAGAGAAGAATGGGGTATTATGTCAGAATTCAATTAGTTCTAATATGGTAGGAAAGCCACATTCATCTGAGAGTCCGCGAAAAATGAAAAGGGTTTTTGTTTTTCTTTTTGTGTGTTTGTTTGTTTAATGATATGCTGACTTGAGCATAAGGCTGATTTAGGAAAATATCCATAGCACAGGTTTGCCCCCTGTACTGTGACGACATCCATGTGTGGAGATGTGCTTCTTCTTTCCCTCAACCTGCATCTCAAGGCTCAATTTAAAATGGTCAGAACTTTTAGAATATACTTAGGCAAGAATGTCATTCATTTCCATCATAATCCTCAAAAGAAGAATTGTATTAATTTTTAATATATGTTGGTCTAATTTTCCTCTAGAAATTTTTCAGCCAAATTATATACTCATTACTACAGTTTTAGATACAAATAAATATCTCATTTCCTTGAATTTGAATGTGCTTAAAAGTCACTCAGGAAAAGACATAGTTTGATTTTTTTCTATTTTACTTCTAATTTTATTAGTTTCAAAGATTTTACTGAAAAAAAAACTTTTTAGAAAAGACTACTCTAGATATTTGAATAATGATATTTCATGTCATTCCCATTAAGTTGTTACCCAGGACTTAGGTCATCTGCTAAAAACCTAATACTGCACAAACACACCTATCACAGCATTGGTGACTACTAGGATATTAGTGTGGATTAAAACTGTAGTAGTGTGTGGTGTGTAGTAGTGTGTAGTAGTGTGGATTATAACTAACACATAAGGGCATAAGTGGGAAAGAAAGTTATTTCTTTTTGTGTTCATGTAAATGGTGTCACTCTGAAACATTTTTCTGAGGGACGAGCATTTAAACACAATTCACTAGCTCAATCCTGAAACCAGAACAGTTAGTAAAAATGTGACAGAACCATATAAAGGATGGTTTTTCAATAGATGACTGAGCAAGATCAAATATCCTAGTCAAGACAAAACGTGCTGAGCACTGTAAGTGCATGTGTAAGTTCTGCCGTGAACCCCATTTGAAGGATGGTAAAATCAAGACTTAAAAGAGTTAGGTAATTGCTCATGAGCCCACTGCTTATGGATGTTTGCCCCAACCCACACTCAGGCCGCCTGACCCCAGAGCCCATGTTCTGAAAAAGTGATTATGTTTCACTGAGAGGAAAACATACATACATGCATAGTGTCACATTTTTATTCAGTGGTATTTACGTTATTCTGGGATTTTAAAAAGTAACAGATCAATCTGTTTTCATTGGCACATGCAATTTTTTAGAAAGAAGACACTACAAATATGTGGAACAGTCAAATAATTCAAAGTACTGTGTGATTAATGTCCTTGCTGAGTATTATAGAATAAGAACTACATGGAGGTCAGAAAACAAGGCAATAATATGAACTGGAACAGTTATGAACTGGAATAGTTATGAAAAGGCTCCACAGAGACATTGAACTTGAACTAGATCCTGATATTGAGTGAAAATTGGACAGCGCTATTTGAGAAGGGAGGATATTCTCACTTGGAAGAAAATTACCCAAGTAGCTTTCAGCACGATGAATAAAATTACAGGAACCACCTTAGCTGCATAAAACACAAAGACTGCATAAAGTTGCATAACACCACACCACTATTTTGAATAACACTATTAACTAAGTTGAATAATGTTTGGAATACTTTATGATTCCATGTTGATGAGGTTCAAAAACAGGGAAATGAAATCCACTGGAATAGAGGTCAGATTAGATGACTACCTTTAGGCAGAGGGCATTGATTGGCTGGGAAGGGGCACAAGAAAACCTTTTGGGGTGCTGGAAATGTTCTATGTCTTGATATGGGTGGTGATTACAGATGCACATAAAAATTCATGGAGATTTACAGGTAAGATTTATGCATGTACAAACCTACTATTAAATAAGTGAGTAAGGGTAGTATCTATGGTAGGCTGCAAGGTTACTTAGTATAATGTCAATTTAGCATTAGAAAAATCTTTCAAGATTACCTTTCTCAACATTGTCCTTCACAGATGAGGGAACTGGTCCCAAACAAATTTAGAGACTTGCCCTGAGTCACCAGGACATTCAGGAGCTGTCATAGTACCTATTGTTGAAAGCTTTTCTATTCTTTGGTAATGCCTCCAAAATATATTTCATGCACCACGAATTCCTAAAGAGAAGATCCAGATGTATCATTGAATTGTTAGTAATATTTATTTACTATTTTCCATATTATTTCTCACATTGGTCACATTTATTTTTCCCCATTATTCTTGACCTCTCTAAACTGGATTATTCAAGTCTTTCCTTTATTCTTCCTCTTAGCTTTCATACCTATGATCAAGCTAACATATTTTCTCAGAAGGTGCTGTTTTACACTTACAATTCTAATCTTATCCATTTCATAAAAAAACAATAACTATACCTGTTCTCAGACTTCAAACAAATTTCCTCAATTCCTGAGGAAGACCCGTTGCCTGGAGTCATTCTATATTTCTCATATCACTATTTGTTTTAGATTTTAAAAAAAAATTTTATTGGAGTACAATAGCTTTGCAATGTTGTGTTAGTTTCTACTGTACAGCAAAGCTAATCAGCTATACATACACATACTTCCCCTCTTTCTTGGATTTCCTTCCCGTCTCAGTCACCACAGAGCACTGAGTAGAGCTCCCTGTGCTATACAATAGTTTCTCATTAGTTATCTATTTTGTACATAGTATCAATAGTGTGTATATGTCAATCCCCATCTCCCAATTCACCCCACCCCCCTCCTGCCTTGGTATCCATAAATTTGTTCTCTATGTTTGTGTCTCTATTTCTGCTTTGCAAATAAGATCATTTATACCATTTTTTTAAGAGTCCATATATATGTGTTAATCTATGATATTTGTTTTTCACTTTCTGACTTACTTCACTCTCTATGACAGTCTCTAGGTCCATCTATGTCTCTATAAATGACCCAATTTCATTCCTTTTTATGGCTAATATTCAGCCATAATATCCATATTATTTCTCACATTGGTCTTCTTCTTTATCCATTTATCCGTCAATGGACATTTAGGTTGCTTTCACTTCCTGGCTATTGTAAATAGTGCTGCAATGAACATTGTAGTACATGTATCTTTTTTTTTTTTTCAGATCTTTATTGGAGTATAATTGCTTTACTCTGTTGTGCCAGTTTGTGCTGTGTGGTACATGTATCTTTTTGAATTATGGTTTTCTCAGGGTATATGCCTAGTAGTGGGATTGCTGGGTCATGTGGTAGTTCTATTTTTAGTTTTTTAAGGAGCATCCATACTGTTCTCCTTAGCGGTTGTATCAATTCTCATATCATTATTTTTTAATAGCTATAACCTTTGCTTTTTCACTCTGTAGGTAGATAAAGATGATGTAGGTAGCAATATGGATGATTTTGCTTTAGGTAGGTGTGTCCTCTCTAATCCTTTCACCTACTTGACTTGCCACTGGTCTTTTCCCGAAAAGCTGTTCACATTGGTATTCCCCACTCTACCCCCAGCAAACACTCTCCCACTATTCTCAGTGACTTCTGAGACCTTGACAGTGAAACTTGCTAATGAGAAAACTCCTAGGTGTTTTTTCTTCAGTTTTTTTTTTCCATTCAAATAGCTCTCAATTCAAAACTGCATTCTCTAAGTTCTACACATGATACACGTGTATTTTTTACAGGGGTCTTGAGTCTATCTAGATATGTTAAGGTTTATTGAAAATCTTTAGATAAATCCACATGCATGATACAAATGAATTATCTCAGAACAGTCTTTTGGAATATTCATAAACAACTGTAAAATAACCCAAGTATAAATATTCTTGAGATAACTAGACGGAAGGTGTGGGTGCTCTTGTGATCATATTCACAGATGACTACAATCTCAGTTCCTGTTTTTAACACAGTCTATTATTTTACCTGCAGTTGGAGATATCATAATCTGGTAAAATGCATTTCAGTAATCTTCAATAGGATAGTTTATGGTCAAAGGCAGCAGGTGCCAGAACATTGCTCTCTACTGTAAACCCTTCCCTGAGCCAATTTGGTTCATGTTCCTCTGTGTTGACATAAGTATGACAATTCAGATAAAAGCAAATTCAGAGACCTCTTTGAGGGTATGTGCTGAATTCCCACCATCTGCCCCTTCAGATCTACTTTCTACAAGATCCACCCTTCTCTTTGTCTCTCAAGGATGACTTGAATGGATCTTATCAAAGAGCTCCCTTGAGCTCTGCCTTCCTGAAGGGTTTACCAATGGGAATACCAGTAAGATAATAGAGGACATAAGGCGAATGAAGTCTTGGCACTTTTCCCCTGGCCCCATCAGAGGAAGATCACCCCAGCTTGCTGAACCCCTTGAATGAAGGTCACTTTTATAGGTCCCACACAGTCCAAAAAAATGATATAAATGAATTTATTTACAAAACAGAAACAGACACAGACTTATAAAACAAACTTACGGTTACCAAAGGGGAAAGGTGGGGGGAAGCGATACATTAGGGGTTTGGGATTGACATATACACACTACTATATATAAAACAGATAATCAACAAGAACTTACTATATAGCACAAGGAACTATACGCAATATTTTGTAATAACCTACAGGAGAAAAGAATCTGAAAAAGAATAGATATGTGTATAACTGAATCACTTTGCTGTACACCTGAAACAAATACAACATTGTAAATCAACTATAATATAAAATAAAAAATTTTTAAAAAGAATACGAAGTGACAGACCCTAAAACAAATGACTTCTTTATTACCCTTTCTTGAAATTACCCAGTTTGAGTGGGCCATCTGCTTTGCACAGGAAACTTGACTGATCATTGAGTTCCACTGAGTGAGTAACAGTCGCTTTGGAAATTTGGTCCATCTCGAAAGAAGAAACATTTGGTTACTCCCTCTCCCACTTCCCCATGTTCCAAGCAAGCAGAGGAGGAGCATGCTGAGAACCAAGCTGTTGCATCAATGAGATTGCCAATCCCAACCCGTGCCCCAAATCTCTTGATAGTAACCACTGCATACAAATTGGAGTGTTTTACCTGTGCCCAATAAAGTGACTAACATATTATAAGCTTGTCTGTAACTCTGTTTTAGGGGAAATTACTTTAAACCATAAACCCCTGAAATTAAGTACCAATACGCTGGTTATTCAATCTTCCCTCTGGTAGCAGGATTTATGGACTAACTCACCGTGGTGATGATTAGTGAGAAAGTGAATATCTGCCCGGCTTATAATTAAATTGTGATGCTTCTGACAGAATATCAACAAAGTTTCCATTTAGACACAGAAAAGGTCAACAGTGATCCATTAGCTTCCTTTCATGGCTGGAGTATCAACTATGGAGAGTGAGTGTCCAGTCTGTGCCAGATGGTGAAAGGTTTTTTGTGTCACTTTAATGGTTTGGACTTTATCCCATAGCTGGGAGAAAACTGATCAGGTTTACAGTTCAGACCCACAACTCTGGTGGCTAAGTGGAAGATAGATCTAGTTAGATGTGTACTGCAAAAACTGCACATACAAAAAATTAATTACAATAATATCAGTAATAGTAATATAGTGCAGTGAAGTAGGATACAGATTGGAAGAGACAGACTCAAGAAATAGTAAAATTGTCAGATTTCAGTGGATGCAGGTGTTGAGAGAAGGAAGGACTCACAGACAACTCCTGTTTCTCAGCCACGTAGTAGGTGAACAGTAATAACACAGAGAATCTACCAGCAACAGGAAGAGGCACTGGCTGGTTGGTTCCACAAATGTTTTTCTTTGATATAGACTGGGGGTGAGCAGCCTACGAAACCCGCAAGAAAATATCCAACAGATAGCTGGAACGGAGAATACAAGCGTCAGATGAAATGTCTGAGAGGGAGATATAAGTGGTAATTAGATCCCAAGCATAACTGTATGACCAAGCAATTACACTCCTGGGTGTGTATCTGGAAAAAAACAAAAACACTAATTCAAAAAATCACATGCACCCCGATGTTCATAGCAGCATTACTTACAATAGCCAAGATACGGAAGCAAATTAAGTGTCCATCAACAGACGAGTAGATAAAGAAGCTGTGGTGTATACATACACTGGAATACTGCTCAGTCATAAAAAAGAATGAAATTTTGCCATTTGCAGCAATATGGATGGACTTGGAGGGCATTATACTAAGTAAAATAAGTCAGACAGAAAAAAGACAGATTCTGTATGATATCACTTATATGTGGAATCTAAAAAATACAACAAACTAGTGAATATAACAAAAAAGAAGCAGACACACAGATATAGAGAACAAACTAGTGGTTACCGTGGCGGGGGGGAGGAGCAGTGTATGCGTGGGGTAATGGGAGGTACAAACTATTGGGTGTGAAAATAGGCTCAATGATGTATTGTATAACACGGGGAATATAGCCCATGTTTTATAAATGTAAATGGGAAGTGACCTTTAAAAACTGTATAAAAATAAAAATAAATAAAATAAAAATAAAATTTTCAATTAAATAAATAAATAAATAAATAAATAATTCCAGACGTAGATGAGATCACTCCAGTGGGTGCAATGAGAACAGCACTGGTATGAGGAAGGAACCATGGAAATCCCAGTGTTTGAGGTCCAAGGACCAGAACAGGCCTGTAAAGGAGACAGCGCCCTAAGACCCAGAGAGATTTGAAGAGAACCAGGAAAGAACTTCTCTCTACGTTTCCAGTCACCAGTCTGCCCTTTATTCCCCCTCACTCACTGTCCAGACATTTATGGGACATTTGCTCAGTATAATGGCAAAGTTTCCTTAATATCTTTGTTTCCTGAAATTTTCTCATGACCTGCAAATTAAGTTTCCCTCAATTGGACAAAGTACAGTCCTCTGCTCAAAGAATAGCTGGGTCAACCAACTGGGAGGACTGCCCAACACTTTCTATATGGATGTATCTTAAGCAGTGTGAGGATAGGTAGTGTCATTTACAACCCAGTATGCAGGCACCACAGCTAAACCATCTTCTAAAATTCCCATACTTGGTTGTCAAAACCCAGCTTTCCCTTTAACATCTCTTTAAAACCAAGTAGGGACCAATTCTGCAGAAGACCCATGTATTCTGAGAGGACTTAGAATCTGTCTTCCTCTCTCGCCATCATCAAATTAGTTCCTTGTCTTGTTGAATCATGGAAGAAATACATCAGAAACCTGGAGAAATCCATGTAGAAAGGGAGAAGCAGGGCAGGTCTAGAATGATTCTGACCACAACAGATGTCTATAACATAAATTAAAACAACACTGCCAGTGAACCAAGTAACTTACACACAACAGAGAGCTATTCTATACTGGGGGCTTGCTTTAGGCCACTCATTATTCCTGGTGTTTTACCCATATTTGCTTGCTTAATATTCAAAAGAATACTTCAAGTAGGAAATTGTATAATCCCATTTTTTAAAATGAGACAACCAGGGGTAATTAAGTATCCAAGGGTTACACAGCTAGGAAGCAAAAGAACATGGATGTGAACCAATACTTTGTCCAGCACTACAACCAATGTCCTTAACCACCAAGCCACATGGCTCTCTCCCCTTTTCCACCCCGTGGGCCTCAATTCCAGGGGAAGTTTGGAGACTGAGACAAAAAGCACAGGTCCCAACACTAGAGCACTCAAGATGGACCTTTGCTTTGGTCTTGCACCAACCCAAGTAATACTTACAAAGCACCGGAAGGGTGTATGGGAAAGCTGCCTGTCTAGTTTTATTTTTTATCTTGCTGGAACAGATATACTCACCTCTGTGTCCCTACCATAGTCCTGGGGTAGAACTTATTAAAATGCAGATATTTTTTTAAATGGATAGAAAAACTTTAAATATATGATCCAGTGTCAAGTTAAAACAACAAATGGCTATTGCATCAAGAAGAAAATCTGGATTTATGTTAAAGTTAATTGAGATGAGGAAATTTCAACTTTAAGCTTCAGTATGATGATGAAAAAAATTTAATAATGTGAACTATACACAAAGGGGGTGTTTAATAAAGGGTTATCAGAAGAGGGAGGAGGAAAAATATTTAAGGGCATTGAAAAGGAATTTTTTTTTTAAGCAAGTAGTCATGAACTTTGGACAAATCAACGATGAAAGAAAAAGAAGCCAACATACTCATTGCCCCATCAGACCAAATGGAGGCTAAATTAATCCACTTGGAGGCTAAAGTTCCAAGTTTCATAGCGAGCCCTGTGCTTTCAGTATCTTTGTCCAAACTACGAGCCTTTGCAAGACAAACAGAGACCTTGCATAGAAAGAACAATCGTACGTTTATACTCCAGGAAGATCTTTCATGTGAGAACACATGCTACACCCTCATTATCCTGGAGAGACTTCTGTTCTCATAAAACTTGAGGATGCCGTTTTACAGCCGAAAATCCAAGCCCTCATGGGAAGAGAGGTGTTTCTGAAAGAACACATCAGCCGTCTGTTGTTTGCCTCCTGCCTGCTGACCCTTCTTGGGTTTAAGATGACCATTTTCCGAGAATAGAAAATCTGGCCTAAATGAGAAATACTCTTTGAAATTGCTTTATTGCTATGTGGGTTTTTCTTTGTAATTATGGTTACGTTATTCCATAAAATTTACTGCTATGATAGTCCTGTAATGGCAATACAGTCCAACCAATTTTTTATTCACTGGAGAAGATGGTTAAATGGGCCACAGAATCTAAAACTTCTCGTGCTGAAGACACTGGTTAGGGTTTCCAGAAGCTTTTGGTTGGGTTTTCCATAGGAATTGGCCTAAAGGCAAAGCTGAATTTGAGGTGTCCTAGAAATAGCAGGAGAAAATGCCTTTCTAGCCTTATTTCCATCTTAAATAATGAGCAGAACCGTGTGTTGAAAGGAAACCGTTTGTGTTGGACTCGAGCAGTGAAGGAGGCAAAACGGGAAAAAAATAGAATGACCAGAACAAAAGTAGGCAGAGTGCCTGGAAATAAATATGAATATATATATATATATATATAATATTTTTAAAATGTTAAAACTATAGACTTGAAAAGTACAGAGCTCCCAAACTCCGAAAACAGGCATAATTTTACCTCTGAAGGTGATATAAAGCATGGTCCATTGCTACTTAATTTGAATCTGAATTATAATATATTAGCATATTAAGCATCCTAAAATTCTTCTTAGTTCATTAAGGAATTCATTCTTCATGAAGAACAACTTTGCCTGCATAGCCATACCCTACTGTAGTCTCCCGATTTCCCTCTGTCCTCCTTATTGAAAGCAAGTGAAATAGTGGGTTTAATAAAGTATCCAGCTTCAGTTATTTAATTAACATTAAATAAACATTAATTCACTTCCACCCTTTAAATTTCTTTCTTTCAGCCTCTGAAATTCAAGTCCATAGCTGGTAATAAAGAGAGTACAGTGATAATTGAGCAGGTGACACAAGGCCAAATACCGCTGTGTCTAAAATAGGTACTAAATATGTCATCCACACCCTTTCTGAAACTTGGATTCTGTCTGTTATTGTATACTTAAGACTTTTTCAACTCATAGACAGTGTTTCATTCATGAATGAAGAAAGAATGAGAACGCCTGGCTCAGACATAAATATAGCACCTGCTGTAAATAATGGAGGAAATGCTATGTAGACCAGAGCTCCTCCTTCAGAAGGAAAGCACAATCAAATGCAGCATTAGGATAATACCAGACAGCAGAGAAGGCATTCCAGAAAACTGGTACCAGGACAAAATTCCCTTTTGTTCTTTCTTGTCATATCATGTGGGTAAGCTTGGGTAACCTCCTTAATTTTCTTGGGCTTCAGTGTCTACTAGTATAAGATGAAAATAATAATACCTATTGGTCAGGGTTGTGCTGAAGATCAAATAACATCACAGATACAGAATCACTACATTTACAGATCCAAGCGGGGTCCTGCACCAGCAGTTTTGGCAACATCTTGTTAGAAATACAGATTCTCAGGCCCCACCTCAGACCTATTGAATCAGAAACTCTGGAGATAGGATTGAGCAATCTGTGTTTGAAACAGTCTTCCAGGTGTAAAAACCACTGCTTTTTTTTTTTTAATAAATATGATCCTGTTATTTCCATCACAGTGAATTCATATGTGGAACACATCCACATGGATATCCATATAATTCAGTTATAAAACTATTCAAATATGTGAAGATTTACATCTTTTTATAAATGTGAGAACTAAAATGTTCAAGTGAGTCACCCAAGTTTACACAACTCTCTAAATTAGATCATATTATAAAATTACACACACACACACACACACACACACACACACAAACATACTCATACATAATTTCGCATTGCCTTGCTTTGTAAATTTAGAGCTACGGGCCCAAAGGAAATAAAAAAAAATCTTCAGTGTACTAGGTTGAAAAACTTTGGACCAGTGTCATAGCCTGCTGGGCACCAGGATCTCTAAGCTGACAGGAGTCATCTGGAAGATGGAGACTTTTCTAATTGACATTTTGTTTTGCTAGAGTTTCCAAATTCTAGATTCCCTCCTCTTTCAACTGGCCCCCTTTCCCCTCAATTGATATGAGTTTTTTCTTGTTCTCAGTGATCTCTGTGTTTTACTTCCTAAACTCTATCTGCATGTCATTTAGAAAGAAACTAGAGAACCACACTAAAAGTGTCACCTTTTAATGCAGGCTGAATAGTACTGAAAAGAAAGCTTTGGGTAAACTAAGTAACATCTGCACCACTCAGCACTGCAGGTTTACCAAACTAAGTTCTCACTTGGTAAAGATTTATTCACTGAATGTTGAATAGGTAAGTTACTTCCATATAATGACATTTACCATCTAATTTTTCTCATTCTTTTACAAAAAGTATATAAACAAATTTAAAGGTTCTTCTTCATGTAATTTAGCAATTGTAACACAGACTTGAAAAATAGTCATCTGAGTTTTATATACAAGTATTGAAATTATACAGAGTTGAATTCTATTTCCAAAATCAGGCAAGGGGCAGGAAGAATGTGAATAGTAAGGGGAAAAATCAGAATCAGGATTCATTGTCAACTTTATGCTTTACTGTCTAATGTCATAACAGAAAGAGTGACCAAATCCCTACAGAAACAAGTGAAGGGGAAGGTGAGAAAATAGGTGAATTGAGAATCACTCTATGGAATCAGGGTTTCTCGAGCTCAGTGCTATTGGCATTTTGAGCCAGGTAATTATTTGTTGCAGGGGTTATTCTGTACATTGTAAAATGTTTAGTAGCACCTGTGATGCTGCTAGCATCCCCCTCAGTTGTGAGAATCAGAAATGTCTCTAGACATTGCCAAATGCCCCCTCAGGGAACAAAACTCCCCCAATTGAGGACCACTCACTTATGTTAAATGATTTTTTCTTCTCCTAGAAAATAAAGGTCAAGAAGTGAGAGAAAGTTTGCAAAAAGGTAACACAGAAAACATTTTTGCCTTTATTCTATTCAATGTAAAATGCAAATTTTATGAATTACATAAAAAACACACAGTTGACTATAAATTCGCTATTTGTTTCCAGGGACTACTTGTAACCCAAGTGGATGAAAAATGTGGTTTTAGTGCTTATTCTATAATCAGTATCTCAGAAGCACAGCTGAGGAATGTCTTAACCATATCTTTTTATTTTCTGTATTCTGATGCTTTGACATTTGGTGCCTTACTGACCCTAGAGGGTCTGTCCTATCCAGGGTTGGCCAATTCCTAGAGATAGTAAACAACTCGCCCACAAGTATGCTTTTCAAATACAAACCAATCCAGAGCTCACATTTACACCATCTCTTTTATTGGCTTTTTGCACTCTGGGCCACTATCCATCCTCCGTACTCTCCAGGCCCAGGTACCAGACACCTAGGAACAGCGCCTATACAGCAGAGCCTGCTGAATTTGTTCAGACTAGACGATCCTAAGCCTGCTCACAGTGCCTGGTCCATTCTTCCCACAGGGACCACAGTAAAGGGTCTCGCCCACAGTTCCTCCCCCTCCTGCTGCCTTGTAAACAGCCCAGTACTTCCCTGTGTGGCTCCCACTGGGATGGTGTGCCCCCTCCTCTTGGGAAGTGTGAGTAACAATGTCCTTCCTTAGGAATCATCTCCTGATCTATTGGTCTTACTATACCTAAATTTTTCTGTTAATGTACTCTATTGTGAAACAGGGAGCATAAGTCACAAGTGATTGATGACTACCACTGGTTTTGATAGGTCCAAAGGAGCAAGACTGATCTGATACCCAAACAGAAATGACACTTGTAAAAAAGTATCTTGTTCCTTTCTGCTCTTTCCCTGTTTTAATTAATCTTAAATATTTCGTTTGATCTTCTTTATTTGCTAGCATTGTCTTTTATCAGATTAGTTTCAAGGGTGTTTCTGGGAAGAGACTGTTAGTGTGGATATAGGAAAGTGAATGATGAGCTTTGAGTAAAAACAAATCTAGTTTTGAATCCCAAGTTTATAGGGTGTCCTTGGACCTTCTGTTTTCATCTACCTGTTTCTGTTTTCCTATTTGTATGAAGAAGATAATACTAAAATAATAATTATGATATAGGATTATTTTAAGGATTTTATGAAGCAATATTAAACATTTATTCATTTAACAAAATGTAGCCTTTTGGATACCAGGTACTGCCCTGCTCTTTTGTGATGTACAGGATCATATCAGGGAGACAAAAGTAAATAAGCAAATGAATAAATTAATGAGAATTTCAAATGGAGGATACAGAACAGGGCAAAGTGTCATAGAGGGACGGGCCCGATTGGGATGTGCTTAAGATATGGTGTCAGGTAGACCTCTCTGAAGCCATTGACAAGCCACCTGACCCCAAATAAACTCCTTCTCCTTTCTAAGTTTCAACTTGATACTTGTAAAATGAAATAAACTTATAGAATAGTTGTGAGCACACAATAATCATATTTAGGACAAAATAAAGTATCAGCTATTATGATGGCAGTATTAAAATTTATATCATTCTCAATGCAGAATTTGGGGTTTATCACTCTCAACAACTTCTTTTGTAGATTTTTTAACAGTCCTAATCTGAAGAATCCCTCTTTGGACTGAACCAAGAATTCTATCTTTAATTCTATCTTTAGCAGGACTTATTTCTGACAGAATGTGCTAGATGCCACAGCAACATCTACCACAAAGACGCCTTGAGGACAGGACTGGAAGTAGTGCTTGCAACTCATTTCCTAAACAGCTTTTTAAAAAACACTGGTTGAATGAACAAAAAAGGAAGTCCTGATGTAGAGTTAGTAAGCTATATTTTCTGTAAGACCCACTCCATCCCCTTCCAAATTTCTCTTTCTCTCTTATTTTTTTCACTTTGCTAGTTCTTGCAAGTGAAAACAGTCTCTGTCCTTAAGTAGATTAGATAACTCTCTTAAATTTAAAAAAGACTTCAGTAACAAAAGATGTATTTGTTAAAAGTTTCCAGATACTTCCAGCTAAGGTGCTGTGTAATCAAAATAGGAAAAAAATAAATTTAGACAATATAGAAATTATTAAATAGATATATGTTTGGGGTATACAATTTAATTTTTAATATAATTTTTATGAAAGAAAGAAGAGTAATACTCTAGGTAAACCATTCTATGCATCTATACATAGGATGACAGGCACTCTAGGAAAACCCTAATTTTAAAAATAATAATCTGGAAATTAACAATATTGAACACATATAACTTGAGTACCAGGAACTCTTCAATACTTTACATTAATTAACTATGAATTGAATACTATTATTATCTTCATTTTATTATCTGAAAAAAAAACAGAATAGTAAATAATTAGTTCAAGTTCAGACAGATAGAAAGTGGCAGAGAAGAGATCGATTCAAACCCAAGCAATCTGGCTCCCGAGTCCATGGATTTAGCTCCTATACTATTCTGCCTCTTAAAAGCAAACAGCCTCAATAGTCAAGTCTCAGGTCTATACAAATCACAGGACTTCTACAACTGGTAATAATATTTAGGATTTGGGTTTGAAAAAACTCCAAAAACAACTGGCATCAATTTATTATTTTCGTGGACAATAAAACAAGCACTTGAAAATACATGCTGCTAGTCCCTCAAAAAGACCTTTGTATGTTGCTTCAATTTTGGTTTTGGTTTTGTCTTAACGTGTCACATGTGTAAACAAATTGCATAGTACCATAAATAAATTGCCTCAGGATTGTTTGAAGGTGGGCTTTCTTACAAGCATCAAGTAACTTAGTGTTTCTGTTATGCTGCTTGTACTTGGAATTACTGGTTTGGGGAGGGAAGGAAAGATGATGTGAGGTCAAGAGAAATACAACAGAGGAGAAGCTTAACATTTACCAGTGAAGTACAAAACCAGACACTTCCTTCAAGACATATAAAAAGGAGAAAAAGCTATTCATGACAAAGATAGTATGAGAGAAGAAATATAGAGAAAGAGTTCACAGAAATAATAGAAACTGAGCTATTACTGAAAAAATGTTCAGAAAATACAGTTTGCTTTTTATTCCAGAATTTGCTCTGTTTAATCATGTACAGCTTTGAGGCACTGTAATCTGCATAAAAGACTAAGCAACACTGCAGACCTCCACCCAGTCATTGTGTTTTACAAACCTTTGGGATATGAAGCAGGATTGGAATGACAGTTCATCATTTTAACAAATCCTTTTCAGCATTTCTGGAAAAAGCAGATAGGCTGGCTTACTTTGTTAAAATGATAAATTCTTTATATAAGTATTTTAGGAAAAGGAATAAAAACTGGTCCATTTGACAAACTATTTCTGCATAAAACAGCAAATTTTTATGTTATGTAAATATCACTGAAAGGAAAGATTTCTGCTGCAAGGAAAGCAATTTTGATGACTTCGGAGAAATTACCTTTGAAAAAGTTACTCTGAAGTTAACTATTGGGAATCTCACTGTTATTTGAGATGTTAGCATCCAAATGGTTTGAAGAAATTGCAAGGTTGAAGGAAACTACAGTGAAAGTTCCAATTCAGTTAGAAGAAAAAAAAAAAAAAGAAGAAGCACGGAAGGGGAGAATAGCAAATATTCCAAAAGAAGAACATTTTCTTCCAAGCTTAGTGGCCAAAACTAACTTGGCTCCCAAGACTGCTCAGGCATGTGACCTGTGGCCTGTGGCACCCCTGTGCTACTTACACTTTTACAGGGTGATCCAAGAAATTTCAACGCTATGACCACCATGGACAACCTACAGATGTCTGGTTGCCTAAAATTAATCCCAAATTAGGTTTGAAGATTTCAACCCCTACTATTCTCTATTATTGCAAAATGTTTGAAGAATGGAAAATATATGACAAAGCAGACAAATATCCATCATCCTCTCTCCCCAGACATAACTAAAATGAACTATTTCCCTCTGAAAAATGCTCAATACATTTTTCTCTTACATAACTGATATCACACAAAACAAAAACTGTGGAATGATTTTTCTACCTCCTCTAATTCCTTTTTGTTGATCATTTTAATGACTGAATGACATCTCATGGTCTTCTAATAGGGAACCTTTGGTTATTTCCAGTTTTTGACTATAACATATAATATTGTGGAGAATGTATTGTCACATATATTATTTTCTGCATTGTGATTTATTTCCTTTGAATACATTTCTAAAAGGGAGAAAAAATTCCTATTCATTAACTTCATGTCTTCATCCCTTTTAAAATCTTATATTGATGAGTTAATATATGTCTTCAAAAACCTTTTCAAGAGGGTGTAGTTAGTATATTTCTGGAGCCTAAAGAGTATCTGACAATGTTTCTTTGTTGCCTTCACACATGAATAACTCTCTAGATTGTTACATGGTTCTCTGATATTTACTGCTGGAGTGGTGAATTTTGATGTCAGCCTAAGTTTTATATCAAAATGCCTGTAGAAGCTTTTTTTTTTTTTTAATCTTTGTCAACTCAAAATATTACAAGGCCAGGATACGTCTACCTCCATTGGTTCTCATTCCCACCCCACCCTGGAACTCAGCAAGCCCTTTTGATTTGCATCTCTTAGGGCTGTTACACTTCAAAAAAAAAAAAAAAAAAAGCATCTGCTTCAAGTAAACCTTTCATGATGTCTCTCTCTCTCTCTCAGACATGACTACTTCCTCAGAAGTACGTATAATTCTTAGGCTGGGTCTCCATTCTCTGTCCTCTGCATCTATCATCCTGTCCCCTAATATTTTATCTTTTTGTTCTGCAGTAATACTTTTGTAACAGGGAAAAGCTAAATTGGACTCCACATTGGATCTGTTTCTTTGACTTTTGCTTTTGGTTACTTTTGTTATTATAATTATACATAATGGACTGCCTGAGGGAACCCTACCCACCTGTGAATGGCTGCAGAAAAGAAGAAATTAACACATCCTTTCCCCAAGGCTAGTCATCCCAGGAGATGTTTTCCAAGACTGATCACCCTTGTTACTTTACTTCCCATCCTTCCCTCTCTGATACTGTAAAAGAAACTGGCATCAAGACCCAGGGAAGATGGTTTTTTGGAGACACTAGTCGGCCATCTTCTTGTTCTGCCAGCTTTCTGAATAAAGTCATATTCCTTGCCTCAACACCTCGTCTCCAATTCATTGGCCTGTCGTGCAGTGAGCAGAGTGAGCTTGGACTCAAAATGGTTTCAAGGAGTCTCCACATCACTGATTCAGATTTGTAACATTATCAATTCTGTGTTTATTGCCTCCATTGCAAGTATTAATTTATATAAATTAATTCCACTCTTGCTTTTTTTTTGGGGGGGGGGGCCTTTGCTTATATCACAAATTTCACTGTAATGTAGTAGATATGCATGTAAGTTCTGTAATCACACTATATGTATTCTAATCTAAGCGCTACCACTTTCTTGCTAAATGACCATGGGAAAAGTTTTTGTATTTCTAAAATTCATTGAAAAGAGAATAATAATGGTAACTTTCTAACAAATTTGTTGTTAATATTAAATGAAAAAACCTACAGAAAGTGCTTAATCTAGTGTCTGGCACATAATAAATAAGCAGTTAGCAAATACTAGGTCCTATCATTGTCATCATCTCACAGTGCCTTTCCATCTCAGATAATTCTCTTTTTGAAGGATTTCTCCTGTTTCTGCTCAAGAGTACACATCACAACACAGTGATTCTACAATGCTCTTATTCCTCTTGTTTCAAGCCTATTCTGGTTGCAAAATCCAAGCAAAGAGATTAGTTCATAGCCTTTAAACCTGAAGTGTCTCCACCTCTCCATCACAATTTGCCAGGTTTTGAGTAAAATAAGTCCACCTGACTTGTTTCACTTCTTAGGAGTTTATTCTGGAGGAAACACGTTCCTGTGGCCACCCCCGTATATGAACACAAAGACTTGAATAAACTGTAATCACACCCTTCTACCAAATGTATTCAATAGGGTCACAAGCAATACACAGAATTTTTAAAAGTTCACCTTGATGCTTTTTATCAGAGAGTGGATATTTTAAATGTACATAATGTGTTATTTCATTCAATTAATCCTAACTGAGCATTCATTATGTGCCAACCTGTTAAATGAGCTTATCTTTTTTGTTCTCAATCCTTCCTGGAATATAAACTTCCTAAGAGGCTTTAAATCATGTGGCTGGCCACCATGATACAAAGTGAGTCAATTATGCTTTTCTAAACTTTACTTCACTTAATTCAATCAGTGATATGTACTATTTTTTAGAGAAAAGAATCTCACCATTCAGTTGATTTATCAATGATAACACTTCAAAGAAAAGCAATAACCAGAGACTAATAAAAACAAACTATACTTCTGAAGCTAAGCAAGTGTAAGTCTTTACTTTTGAAAGAGAAACAGACTTAAAAAGTGATGAGGTAAAGGAGAAATAGACAAAGAAGAAAGAACACATTCTTCTAGTGAGATTTAAGGAGTTGACAAAGTGATGACTGCTCCAATGATAAAAACTAAAATAAACTAGAAGATAATACTTAGTTTCAAGACCTCAAAAGTCTAAAACATCTCTACATTTAATGAATGTCTAGGATCCAAAAATATACTAGGTTTGCAAAAATTCTGCTTTAAACATCACCAGGAGCAAGGCAGAAAAATCTCAGGAGCACCTTATGAGATATTCTAAGGTTGTCTCAGCATCCTTGTTTCCCTCAGTCCAGAGTCAAATTTGTAAATCAGTTTTCTCAATGAGAGAAGTCCTCTGAGTAGAGTACATGAAAAAGAATCATTTCTAACAAAGAAAATTCTTATGGGAAATCTGCTGGCAACTTAAATCTGGTTCACAATTTAAAACTTTCCACAAAGGAATCAAGGCAAATGTCATATAATCAGGGAGTGTGAGAACCAAAAGTTTCCTTTTTAAAGCCTAATCCTTTTATTTTGCTCATGGAGAGCCTGAAGTAGCCAAGTATAATAATGTTCCTTACTTAAAGTTCCTCACATTTTGAATGGACCAGAGCACTACACAGTGTTTTCAAAATATAGACTACAGCTCAAGTCACAACACAAGCATACAGAGTCAACACAAGCCCATACATCTAAATGGCCTAAACCCTCGGTTAAATTGCTAGAACCAGTACTAGAAGAAATAGGGGCTGGTAGAGAAAGGGCTTCAGAATAAACTGAAAATTTTACATTGTTCCATGATCTTCTGTAAACAGATATTTTTTTTTCCTTCAGATCTTTATTGGACTATAATTGCTTTACAATGTAGTGCCAGTTTCCGCTATACAACAAAATGAATCAACTGTATTTACACATATATCTCTATATTCCCTCCCTCTGGAGCCTCCCTCCCACCCCCCCATCCCAACCCTCTAAGTCATCACCAATCATCAAGTTGATCTCTCTGTGCTATGCAGAAGCTTCCCACTAGCCATCTATTTTACATTTGGTAGTGTATATATGTCAATGCTACTCTCTCACTTCATCCCATCTTCCCTTTTGCACCCCACCCCCAACCCCGTGTCCTCAAGTCCATTCTCTACATCTACATCTTTATTCTTGCCCTGCCACTGGGTTCATCAGCACTGTTTTTTAGATTCCATATGTATGCGTTAGCATACAGTATTTGTTTTTCTCTTTCTGACTTACTTCACTCTGTATGACAGACTCTACTCCTGGACATATACCCTGAGAAAACCATAATTCAAAAATATGATTCTTAAAAATGGAGAATACTTCAGATAAGTTTATCTAAACATATTTATATCAGTTATCTCCAACTCGGGCTTCTCCCTGGTAATTTATGCTTGCAAATCCCAATTCCTCCTCAACAACTGCACTTAATAAGTCCTCCCCTCCTTGAGGTGTTTGCTCAGTTGACACTTTCTCCAGCCTTCCTTGACCACCCTTCCCAAACTTGCAACACACTACTTGACTCTTCATCTTCCTCTTCAAATTTATTTTCCTCCGAATTACTCATTACCGTGTAACTCACTGTGTATTTTACTTACTTAATTTTTATACTATCTCTTCCCCAACCTGTATTCCTACACCTAGTATTGGTTCTGTTATTAGTATGCAATAAATATTTCTGAATAAGCAATGAATATTTTAATAATCTCATGAATGAATGAGTGAATGAATGAATTTCCAAGAATTTTCTACACTTACAAGTAAAGAGTCTTTTCTGCCACTATCTTTTAAAAGATTCTTCATGAATATTATTTGATCTGATTCTTTAAAGTATGACTGAAGCATTTTATCTTGATTAAGCTCATTACGTAAAGTGATATCACTGTGTAAATTGAACTATAGCACGTAACTGTACTATATGATCACATCATGAATTGATTCCTTAAAAGAAAGGAAAAGAATCTTCTTTTGATATAGAATACATCATTTAAGAGATGGTTCTAGTTCTCTCCCTATTTGATGTCAGTTTAGAGTTAAACAATCTATCTTTAAATTAAGACACTGTTACCCAACCCATGACTTTATTCTTTATACATACACTACATCCTTAAGGCATCAAAACATATTTGAAGAGGTGGGACTTGTAGAAGTGTTGCATCCCATGACAGCATACAAAGTTTTTGTCATTGTTTTACCCATTAAAAGCCACAGGAGACAACAGGAAGAAAAAAGTGACTTTCTAAAAATAATATCACTTGATCCAAGTGTTCATTCCTTCTCTTTATTCATGTTAGAATTTATTTCAAAGCACACTTTAATTCTAATTCACAGAAACTTTAACATCTTGGGACTCAGAAGATTAAATATAACTTTTCTCATAGTATTCCACACCTCATTTCAAGATTTTGGCTCAACTGGCCAAGCTAAACTACTGGTTAAACTCCTGACATGAAGTGAGATTGTTGCTTTCTGCCTTGTCCTAAGTGAGCAGTACCACAATGCAAACCACTGTACTTTTTTTTTTAATTCTGAAAAGAAAAAGAAAAAAAAGTTTGTGCAAGATCTTTCTGACTGAAGAAAAATAGCTGAGAAGGCATTAACTATTGAAGAATGTTTTCTCTCTAGCACAACTCACTGTCTTTGGATCTTTGATATGAAAAGAGTACTCTTTCTCTTATTTGAAGGAAGACATTTGATATTCCATTATATGAAATCTGGTTTGAAATTGAGAAACTCTCAGTTTTAAAAAATATGGAAAACTCTTAAGAGGTTCATAGTTGGGATCACATGGGCAGACTGGAATGAGGTCTGAATGAAGAGGATTAGAATCAGTCCTATGTGAATACGTATGATGTGTATATGCAGATATTGGATATGTGTGTGTTGTATATGTATGTGTGTGTGCATGCTAAAGAAAAAGATCCAATACTGGCACAGAGAAGTCATGTTGGAAAATCCAACCCAAAAAGATAATGTTTGGTGAGCACTTATTCTGGACCAGACAAGGCAAAGTACCTTACATACATGATCTCATTCAAGGCTCACACTATACCTTTGAGTGGGTTGCCTTTTTATAGATGAGATTTGTGTTAGTTTTCTAGGGCTGCTGTAACAAAGTATCACAAACTTGGTGGCTTAAAATAACAGAAAATTGTTCTTTCACAGTTCTGGAGGCTACAAGTCTGACTCAAGGAATCTGTAGGGCTGTGTCTCACTAAAGGCTTTTGGGGAGGGTCTGCTCCATGACTCTCTTCTAGCTTCTGGTGGTTGCTAGAAATCCTTGGTTTTCCTTGGCTTGTAGATGTATCACATGTGTCTGACTTCACATATTCCTCTCTCTTTGCATTTGTCTCTTTGCATCTTCTCTTCTAATAAGGACATCACTCACACTGTATTTAGGACTCACCTTACTCCAGTATGACCTCATCTCAAGTAATTACATCTGCAAAGACCTTATTTCAAAATAAGATCACATTCTGAGGTTCCAGGAAGAAACATGAATTTGGGGGGGAGGGGACACAATTCAGCCTAATACAAGGTTACTGAGACCCACAAAGACCTTGAGTACTAGAATCATCAATTTTTAAAATATAACATAAATATGTTTAATATTTAAAGAATTAAAATGTGGAGTTCATTTATGACTCAAGCAAAAGAGATTATTAAAAGTGGAAGGGCCTATCTTGAAAAATAAAAACAAAACTTCTTTAGAAATAGAAACTATAACAACTTATATAAAATACTCAGTGTATAACACAGACATAGACAAAAATGAAGTTAATTTACTAAAATGTTTATCTGAAATTTTCTAGAATGTAGCACATATAAATAGACAAATGTAAAATATGATAATGTGGCTAAGAGACATAGAGAATAAAGTAGGAAGATCCAACATCTATTTATACATAAATGGAAAAGGAGAAAGAAAATTAAATGGAAGAAACATTAGAAAGGATAACAGGTAAGAAATTCACACAACTAATAATTAGTTCATAGCTATAGGAAGGTTAATGAATCTCAAGTAAGATAAACAGAGAGAGGGTCTAAACCAATAAAATCAGAAGTGAAAACAGAGAAGTCACAATTGACACCACAGAAATATACAGGATCATAAGAGGTTACTATGGACAAGTATAGACCAACACATGGGACAAACTAGAAGAAATGGATAAATTCCTAGAAACATACAATCTTCCAAGATTGCATCAAGAAATCTGAACAGACCAATTACTAGTAGTGACATTAAATCAGTAATCAAAAAACTACCAATTATCAAGTGAATTCTATGAAACAGTTAAAGAATAATTAATACTTATCCTCCCCAAACTATTTTGAAAAATTGAAGAAGGAACACACCCAAATTTGTTCTATAATCCCAGCATTACCCTGATACCAAAACCAGACAAAGACACTAGAAGAAAGATAATTACAGGCCAATATCCATGATGAATATAGATGAAAACTGCCAACAAAATACTAGTAAACCAAATTAAAAGGGTTATACACCATGATCAAGTGGGATTTATCCCAGAGATGCAAGGATAGCTCAATATCCACAAATCAATCAGTGTGATATACCATATTAACAAGACAAAAGATAAAAATCATATGATCACCTCAATAGATACAGAAAAAAAGCATTTGACAAAATCCATCATCCATTTATAATAAAAATTCTCAACAAAGTTGGTATACAGGGAACATGACTTAACATAATAAAGGCCATACATGACAAACCCACAGCTAACACCATATTCGATGGCGAAAAGCTGAAAGATTTTCCTCTGAGATAAGAACAAAACATGGATGCCCACTTTCACCACTTTTTATTCAACACAGTACTGGGAGTCCTAGCCATAGCAATTAGAGAAGAAAAAGAGATAAAGATCATCCAAATTGGAAAGGAAGAAGTAAAACTGTCATATATGCAGATGACGTGATATTATATGTAGCAAACACAAGATTCCACAAAAAATCCTATTAGAAATAATTCAGTAAAGTTGCAGTACACAAAATTAATACAGAGAAATCTGTTGTATTTCTATGCAATAATAACAAACTATAAGAAAGTGAAATTAAGAAAACCATCCCATTTTCAATTATATCAAAAAGAATTAAATATCTAGATATAAATTTAGCCAAAGAGGTGAAGGACTCTGAAAACTATGACACTGTTAAAAGAAACTGAAGATGATACAAATAAATGGAAAGATATACTGTTCTCAAGGGTTGGAAGAACGAATATTGTTAAAATGTCCATACTACCCAAAGCAATCTACAAATTCAATGCAATCCCTGTCAAAAGAGCAATGGCGTTTTTCATATAACTAGAACAAAGACTTCTAAAATTTGTGTGGAAACACAAAAGACTCCAAACAGCCAAGCAAAATTGAGAAAGAACAAAGCTGGAGATATCACACTTCCTGACTTCAAACTATACTATAAAGTTATAGTGATCAAAACAGTATGGTACTGGCACAAAAACACACACACTGATTAATGGAACAAAATAGAGAGCTTGGAAATAAGCTCTCCATGCTTATACTGCCAATTAGTCTATGAGAAGGAGGCAAGAATATAAAATGGGGAAAAGAGAGCCTCTTCAATAAATGGCGTTAGGGAAACCTGGACAGATGCAAGCAAGAGAAACTAGACTACTTTCTCACACCATATACAAAGATAAACTCAAAATGGATTAAAGGCTTAAATGTGAGGCCTGAAACCATAAAACTTCTAGAAGAAAACATAGGCAGTAAAGTCTTTGTCATTAACCTTAGCAATATCTTTTTGGATCTGTCTCCTCAGGCAAGGAAACAGAGCAAAAATAAACAAATGCAACTATATCAAACTAAAAGCCTTTGCACAATGAAGGAAACTATCAATAAAAAGAAAAGACAACCTACTGAATGGGAGAAAATATTTTCAAATGATATATCCAATAAAGGGTTAATATACAAAATATACAAAAACTGATAGAATTTAATATCAATAAAACAAGAAACCTAATTAAAAAATGGGCAGAAGACCCGAATAAACATTTTTCCAAAGAAGACATAAGATGGCCAACACATGAAAAGATGATCCAGTCATGTGAAAAGATGCTCAATATCACTAATTATCAGCAAAATGCAAATTATAATCAGAAGGAGTTATCACCTCACACATGTCAGAATGACTATTATCAAAAAGACAACAAGTAACAAGTGTGGTGAGGCTATGGAGACAAAGGAACCTTCATGCACTGTTGATGGAAATGTAAATTGGTACAGCCACTATGGAAAATGGTGTGGAGGTTCCTCAAAAAATTAAAAATAAAACTATCCTACGATCTAACAATTCCAATTCTGAGTATTTTCCCAGAGAAAACAAAAACACTAATTCAAAAAGATATGTACCCCTATGTTCATCACAACATTATTTTCAATAGTCAAGATATGGAAGCTTCCTAAGGTCCCATCAATAGATGAATGGAAAAAGAAGACGTGAGATACACACACACACTGAAATATATACAATGGAATATTACTCAGCAATAAAAAAGAGAATAAAATCTTGCCATTTGCAACATGGATAGATCTAGAGGGAATTATGCTACGTGAAATAAGTTAGATAGAGAAAGACAAATAACGTATGATCTTACGCAGGGAATCTGAAAAACAAAACAAATAAACAAACACAACAAAACAGAACCTATTCACAGATACAGAGAACGAAACGGTGTTTGCCAAATGGGAAAGGGGTGGGGGTTGGACAAAATAAGTGAAGGTGATTAAGGGGTGCAAATGCTTGTCATATAATAAATAAGGAATAAGGCATGGGCATAATGTACAGTGTAGGGAATACAGTCAATGATTAAAGTAACTTTGTTTGGTAACCAATGTTTACTAGATTTATCCTGGAAATCATTTCCTAATGTAAATAAATGTCGAACCACTATGTTGCATGCCTGAAACGAGTATTGTAGGTCAATTACACTTCAATTAAAAAAATGATCAAGATATGTTGTAAAGCACATAAAGATTACAATTGTATTACAATGTTATGCCATTTAAATTCTTTATAACATGAAGCAATAAAGCAATAAACTTCGAAATTCAAGGTGGTGATAATTTTGTATGGAGGGCCAAAGATAAGCAAAAAAGGTATCCATTCATTGCAGGATTAATGTACCCTTGATTTCTATTTAGTCTCAAGTAAACAAATTAATCATGATCCTCAAAAGAAACATTGGGCAAGACTAAGCAGGATTTGTTAATTCCCCTTGGCAGGTTCCCATTGGCTTAACTGGAAATAAGAGAAAAAAAAAAAAAAAAAACATAAACCAGCTCTTTTGTCTGAGCCCTGGGGAAGCATTTATTTTCTGAACCTAGTCTCTGAAATTTGAGACTTTAGAGAAAAATATTCAGATCTGAACTACCTCTGTTCAATGTCAGCCAACATTTATGCTCTCCCTACCTACATAGAACTGTATGGTTCTATTTAAAAACAATTAGATAACATGTATTGGCCTCAAGGAAGGGACAGTCTAGCTGGAGAGGCAATGCTGATTCAAACTTGACTCTGCACAAAGTGATGCACTTAAATTAGGGAGCTGCAGGTCACTTTGTATCCAACTTGATTAAAGTATCTAGATTGTAGATTAGGACAACTAAAATCAACAGAATTGAAAGCAAATGGAAAATGTCAACAAAAAATATCATTGTCTGCTGCTTAGTTAGGTGTCCCATTTCAGAATCTCTCTCAGAACTTTCTGATAATGGAAACTAACCTGTTTCCTGTACAATATATGCGGTAAAAAGTAGCTTTGGTTTTATCCAATTCTCTGTAAAAGGCTTCCAGAGTTTTTCTCAAGCCTCTGAACCTAGAATATAAGTCCATGAGTATTTAGCTGATGAGTGGGAAGAAATTTTGTTGAGAAAACATGACCTGACATGGTACCTTATGATAGCTTAGACTCTCATGAGGGTTGATCTTCTCTAAGGTTCCTCTGACTGCCCAGTGCAGAATCTACACCACTGACCTCAGTTTGCCACAATTCTGAGGAGACATATTGCATCACTTGCACTTGGAATCATACAAATAGAGAACATTAGATTTCAAGGGGTCCTCAGTTAGGATGTTTCATGTTTCCTCCATTGAGGACAATCTTTCCTAGCACCCCTATATTTCCAATCCTGCCTCCCTCATGAAGGCCAATCCCCATGCACATGCATGAAGCTACTGTATCTTTTGGATATCCAGTACTCATTATCTGCTGCTTATTCACAGCCTGTTACGTTACATCAGGCCTTATACTCAACATTTGCAAGGATGTGTCTCATGTACCGTTGCATCTCCAGAGACTACCTCAGAAGACAAAACAAGCTCAGAATGTGTTTGCTAACTGAATGGATAAACCATGGGCATGTCTTAGCATCCTTGAAAGCAAATTCCACAGCACAGCTATCTTTGGAACTGCAGAGTTCATGAACTTGACTCAAGTGTTGTATAAATGGAGTCCAATTGCTCTCATTTTTGATTCTGAAGAAACAACTTGGCTTACCCTAAAATCTCAGCATCAGATGTGGCAGGAATGGTTGCAGAAACTAGACATCAGGTCTAATGTCTATAATTGCCATACATTTTTTATTCCCCTTAATTTTACTAACAAGCCTTGCTTAAGTAACCAGTTAGGCATCTTGCTACAAAAGGAAAAAGTGAAGGCCTCAAGTCCACTTGATGACAGGTTCACTGGGAATATACATTTGGATGAGGTAATGTTCATGCAAAGCATAATTTCCATGAGAGATCAGAAGCCTAACACCTTCTTGATAGAAAAAATTAGATTTTAATGGGAAGTGAATATGTTGCATAGAAAAATTATAGAGCAAACCTGACCCTAAAATGCCCTGATTTTTAAAGTTTGAGCAAGACATGCTTAAACACGGCCAAAAAAAAAAAATCATTTCTTGGTTCGTTAGTTGATAAGTCCATTTGAAGCACATAAATAAGCACATTTCTGAAGCTGACCCAAAATAGGAAATTAGAATTTCCATAGCTACAGTGAGTTCATTGGGGAGATGAAAAGGCCATTAGATATGTTGCTGGCAAAATATCACTTCTGGATTCTAATTGTCTTTTTTACTAAAGGGAGTTTTCCATAAAGGGGAAGTTGAGTAACAAATGAAGGAATGGTGACTCCCTCAGACTGGGTCCCTGATAAGTAGGTTTTGACAGTAGGAATGGAGAGCCCTTTTTACTACGTTCAAGAAGACAGCTTTCACTCACTATTTTTGTCAACATGTCCCAAACTTCCAAACTCCCAAGTCTGACAAGCTCTTTCTCATAAAATTCCAGATGACTATATATCTTATTCCTCCAATCTTCCAAAATTCCTTCATTAATAATACATGTAAAGAGGAGAACCAGATGAGCCTTGTTAGAAATACACTTGACTTCCTCCTAGAACTTGTCTCCTGCTTTATAGGAGGAAGCAGAAATTATCCAGCAAAAACTTAAGAAATTTTGCAAGACCTCAGCACTGGACTGAAGGTCCAAGGTCATCAAGTCAAGTATCTCTGAGATTCGTCCATCAAAAGTAGGTAATTATGACAAGTAATATATCTAGTGTCCTTTAAAAAAAAAAACCATTTGATGTCTTCCTGGTTCATTTCCCAATATGCCTACAGTTCCAGTCACAGTGACTGGTGATAGCATGGTGATATCAGGAAGCAATGGAGACCTGAAGTACCTGGCCTCCCATCCTCCCAGCAAAAGCTCTAACTATGTCAGATGTGGCTGGTTTGTCTCAAAACTATACCTGGTTTACTGATTTCTCTATTTCCCCTCCTCTTTCCCCAACAGTAAACAGCACTTCCTGCACAAATACAGCAGCAAACTGAAAAGCAAGGACTTCCATTTATTTTATTCAAACACTTGCTGAATGTGCAATTTGTGCCTAAAAGTGTCCTTGTCACATTGCTGGGGAATTGCTGATATGTGTACATAATGGACCTTTTCTAGACAAGGAAGGCGGGATGGAATCAGAGATAACTCTGAAGTTTCGACCTGAATGACTATTAAGTGTTAGTGTTTCCATGAAAAGAAGTGGAGAAAATCAGGAGAGGGAAATGTCTTGATAGAAAAGTATTACACGAATTTGGCTTTAGGTGTGTTGTGCTGTGCTTGACTTGCCAAAATATTGTCCAGGTAGAAGACATTTGGACATTTGAACCAGCTAAACCATAGTTTGGGTAGGTGGTGGGATTCGTGACAGAAAACAATGCAAAGAGAGAAATGAATTGGATGCACTAGGTAGAAATACGCAGTGCACATGCCCCTTCTGAGTCTCTCATCCTAACGGGTTCTGAGATCTTCAGCCATTGACTCATCTTCCATCACCAATGCAGCATATGTATCCATGCAGCTCATGAAGTCAGTCTTTTCATATTTATTTATTTATTTATTTATTTTTCTATTGTCTGCGTTGGGTCTTTTTTGCTGCGCAGGCTTTCTCCAGTTGCAGCGAGTGGGGGCTACTCTTTGTTGTGGTGTGCAGGCTTCTCATTGAGGTGGCTTCTCTTGTTGTGGAACATGGGCTCTAGGCACATGCACTTCAGTGGTTGTGGCACTCGGGCTCAGTAGTTGTGGCTCAAGGGCTCTAGACCAGAGGCTCAGTAGTTGTGGCACACAGGCTTAGTTGCTCCATGGCACGTAGGATCTTCCCAGACCAGGGATCGAACCCGTGTCCCCTGCATTGGCAGGTGGATTCTTAATGACTTGTGCCACCTGGGAAATCCCAAAGTCAGTCTTTTCAAAGCTACCACTCCCTGCCTGCAGTCTCTGTTCCTTCCATCTTTTCTAGATTTGAGGAAAAGCCACCACATGGATTCCCAAGAATCTGCCAAAGAAACTCAATGACCCAACTTGGTATGCAAGGGATCTGACTTCTCATAGCGCCATCTTGGCCAAAGAGAGGCAGGAGCAACCTGCACAGATCAATTTCCTCTCCCCTTCTCCCCTCAGTCAGCCTGCCTAAAGAAGTCCTCCGTGACCACGTGTAGGCACCGGTCAAACAACAGGAAGTGTCTCTTGGCACTCCCTGGGAAGAGGTAATTGGAGTGGTGATGCTTCACCTTTCCTGATTGCCAGGGCTTCCCGGCATTGCTTCCCTTTCCTCTCACTCTCACTGTCCTGGGATTTAACTCCCAAATAAAGTCCCAGCGTGAAATCCTTCTCTGAGGTTCTATTTTCTCTGTCCTAGAATATGGAACCCAGACGTAATGCAGATGTGGAACAGCAGCATGATAAACAGCATCGCTTTTCTTCTGAAGTGAAATCTCATTATTATTTTGGAAGAATAGTAGGAAAGCAGGGTGGGGAACGAAGAACAAGTGATCTCTTCTTACTCCTTTTTTTTAAGATTTTTTTTTAATGTGGACCATTTTTAAAGTCTTTATTGAATTTGTTACAATATTGTTTCTATTTTATATTTTTGTTGGTTTTTTTTTTTTTTGGCCGAGAGGCACATGGGATCTTAGGTTCCCCGATCAAGGATGGAACCCATACCCCCTGCATTGGAAGGTGAAGTCTTAACCACTGGACCGCAAGGGAAGTCCCTCCTTTTACTCTTTCAATGAATGGCCTTCATTGGGCAGGCCTGGGAGAGAAATTTTTATTAGATATTGAGATTTTTTTGTCAAGGTAAGTCAATGGAGTGATTATTTTTAGAAATTGATTTATTTATCTTTAGATTCCACAAATGAAAATTTTTTAATAGGGGCTGAGTCACTGAAGATCTGCAGATGACATGATTCCACCTGTGACCTGGAGTTGACATCCCAGATGATGAGACTAACCATAGAGAGACTCAATATACTTGTCATAAATGCTTGATGGAGGCAGGCTCAGAGACAGGCAGAACCCAGGAGGGCACCTATCTAAAGCTGGAGTGGTGAGTAGCAAACCAGAGAAGCTTCCTGAAAGAGCTGAGCTTTGAAAGACATAGGAGTTGTCCAGATAAAATACAGAAGGTAGGACATTTCCAGGAGAGGGTGAACCCAAGGGAGTACTGAGTAGAGCCTTCCAGATGTGGACAATAACAGCCAGAAAGGACCAGAGACTTACTGTGGGTGGGGGATGGGGACACATCACTTTACCTGTCTGAACCTCATTGTTCTCACCTGTAAAGTAGGGAAATAGTACTGTTTTGTAGGGAAGATATGAACTTTAAATAAAACATTATGTGTTTAAGTTTACGGCATATAGTAGGCGCTTATAGGTAGGAGTTGTTTTCCTTTCAAGCCTTGAAAATAGCCAAATCGCTTTCTTTCTATTACTTATGGAGAAGAATCTGACAACAAACAGCAAGGGCTGAGAAAAATCCAGTAAATTTCATAATTCAAAAAAATATTAAAAATCAAACTATAAGAAGCTCCAAATCTCAACACTTTTGATTGAAAACAGTTTCTCTCCTTGAAACTTTTCATTTGTTTGCTTCATTTTGAGGCAAATTTTGCCCTCATCTGTTGGTTCCCTCCACATCTATCTACATCATAAGGACTACAGCTTGTGTGGGAGCCTGTCTGAGGTCTACCAAGTCATAAGAATCAAACATCCTTTTCCTCGCCAAAGAAAAAAATAATGTTGCCAAACCCAAACACAGCTTGAATTCAGATGGAGTATTCTTTAAATTCTGAACAATTTTTCAATTTGGCTAAAAAGACTCATATCCCCTCAAAATTCAATACTTACCAAAGACAAATATCCAGCAAAGTAATTCTCTTTTTACCTCACACATAAGGACAAAGCAAAATGGGCTAAACTATAATTCATACCAGATCATTCAAAACATATCTGCACATATTTAAGTCTTACAGATAAATCTAATTTAGAAAAATATGTGATTCTCAGTTCCTCACTTACTCATCCTTCTTTTCTGTTTTAATTGTGGGTGTGTGTCATTCCAAGCTCTCCGCACAGTCATGTAGAATTCAGAGAGTTCAGCTCTGCTACTTGTTTGATAAGTTCCATTTCTCATGCAATGGCAGCATGATGGAGACCTGAGAATATGTTCGTGGTGGCTTGTTCCCAACGAATCAGTCTGGAGAGGCCCCTGGCAGAACTATAGACAAATAACCCCAAGGTTCATTTGGAAGAAGAAAAGTTGATGGAAATATCAAGCCCTCTTGGCAGTCTGTAGCCACTGACAACATTTATTTGATTCCCACAAACTCAAGGAGCATCAGATCCAACATTCTGGATTCCACATGAGTTCCCAAAAGCCATGAATGTGGAGTTAAATATTTCCCTGGTTTCATAAACCATGGTCAGATAATGGCTTCAAGAACAGTGAAATCTCTCTCTTTTGTTTCCTTAGAAGGACACAGAGAAGACTCCTGGAATTCTGGTTGTGGACCCTTACAATCCAGTTTGGAGCTATGATAGCCTCCTCAGTGCAGTTGCCAATGATCTCTCTCTTTTTTATTTTATTTAATTTTTTTGGGGGGGGAGGTCTGCATTGGGTCTTCATTGCTGCGCATGGGCTTTCTCTAGTTGTGGCGAGCAGGGGCTGCTCTTCGTTGCGGTGCGTGAGCTTCTCAGTGCGGTGGCTTCCCTTCTTGCGAAGCACGGGCTCTAGATGCTTGGGCTCAGTAGTTGCAGCACGCGGGCTCAGTATTTGTGGGTTGTGGGCTTAGTTGCTCTGCGGCATGTGGGATCTTTCCAGACCAGGGACCTAACCCACGTCCCCTGCATTGACAGGCAGATTCTTAACCTGAGCCACCAGGGAAGTCCCACCAATTATCTCTTTATTGGTCCCATGTCTAGAATGTGAGTGGAGGGTATACCAGTTACGGAAAGCTGCCCAGAGAGCTTTATCTGATGCTTGGTGATTCCAAAATAAGGCAAGATCGTTGAATCACATTCTTCTCCCTGAGTTGTAGTTCAACAATTAAGTAGTTAATACTAAAACATATGTACTGAGTGCCTACTATGTACCAAGTACTGAGCAGAGCATTAAGGATACAATGCAGAAAAGATATATCTGCTGACCTCAAATAGTTCTTGGAGGAGACAGCTAAGTAAATATGCATTGACAATATTTTTTGCTAAGTCCCATAAAATATAAATGCATGAGATATTATAAGAAGTAACAAGGAGGAACGTCTAACTCAGATTTGGAATTGAAAAGAAGATCAGAGAAGGTTTCCCAGATGAAATGCCCTCTCAGCTGAAAGGTTGGGTGGGGGTAAGGCAGACAAACAAGGAGAGATTGTTCCAGGCAGAGAGGAAAACATAGTAAAGGCCCAGAGGAAAGGCAGAAAATGGCCCATTGAGTAACTTCAAGTACTTCAGTATGGCTGGAGTGTAGAGTTCAAGAGGAGAAAGTTCAAAAGCTAAAGTTAAAGAGGTTTAAAAAAGGGAATTAACTTATGCTAATGCTACAACTTTGAACTTTATCATAAGGATGATGGTAAATTTTAGAAGGGTTTTAATCAGGCAAGAGAAATAATCAAATGTCTACTTTGTAAGCTTTATAAAACTCTGGAGCATGGAGGAAGGAGTCAGGAAAACCAGGTGGGCATCTGAGGCAGTGATCAAAGAGCCAGTGATAGGAACCTGGGCTCAGACAGTGGCAGTGAACATGGAGAGAAATGGATAAACACGAGAGAGGAGTGGAAGTAGATACAGCAGGTCTTGGAGAGCGATGATTTGTGGGGAACAATGAGGCAGAAGCATCAAAGATGTCACCTAGGTTTTTGAATTAGGTAACTAGGTGATAGTGTTCATTGAGAAAGAAGGACTAGGAGAAGCAGGGCAGAAAATAATGAGTTCAGTTGGGACATGTTAAGTCTGGGATCCCAGAAGAACAGTCAAGGAAAAAAATTCTAATAAGAAAGTGGAAATGTAGATTTTTGATCCTTCACCGCTATGTGTAATAGGTGATGCCATAAATGAATGACATGACCAGGCACTGTGTGTCGGGGGTGAGATGTAACAAGAAGGAAGACTATCGATTAAGGGATCGGCTGAGAAAGAAGAGCCATCACCAGGCAGAGTGAAGAATCTCCCCGAGAGTGGACAATCACAGAAGCCAAGGAAGAGTGTTTCACGAAAGAGAGTGTGAATCAACGATGTCAAATGTTATAGAGTGGTCAACTGAGATAAAGCCGAGAAGCGTCCATCTGACTCAGTGTAATTTTAAGCCAAGAAGACAAGCCTTGGTTCAAAAGTAGTATCTCAGCAGAGTTTTGATTCACTCTGGACTAGAGCTTGCCAGCTTCTTACAATAGCAACCAGTTTTTCATATTTCTTATTATTCATAGCTGAAATACACCACTAAGCCACAGAGCTCCAAATCCCTTCAGCTTCAATGTATTGAGGATAAACCTGAAAACTGAACTTATCCTAAACAAAAGGGACTTGGAGTATTTTTGTTTTTCTTCCTCTATCAAGTAGTGAGCCAATACTTGGGTAGTCTTTACTCAGTATGTAATACGTTCATCCTCTGTTTAGGGTGGGGTATTCCAGACTGCATTCCTGCTGTGTGTCCTCGAAGTGAAGTTCAAATAGAGTTCATGGGAAATATAAATTAAGCAAGTGCTTCTACATTAGCATTTGTTTTGTTCCAGAAATATCCATTTCTGATGAAGAAACTTCTCTCCAAGCTGGCTTTTAAAGGATATTGTGAGCAATTTTATTATTCATTAAATTATGTGATCTTTGACTTAGAGTTGTATAAGACATATTCAGTATTATTTCTGATAGCTCAATTGGAAAAAAAAAATGTTATTTTCCTAGTTCAAAGCTTCTTGTTATAAATATCTCCCCATCATTTAGTTAATGTTGAAGACTTAAAATGTATAAGCAGTGAGTGTATTTCTTGCATCTATTTTCACTCGGAAGCCATTGGAGTAAAATCAGTACTCAGATAGCTCAGTATGGGACAGCCCTCAAAAACCAAAAGACCACATGAAAAATATATCTTCTGCCAATTTTTTAAAACTTAAATCCCAGTTGTATTGACAGGAGATGATCTTTATCTGTTAGGGATGGCTGGGGAAATGGCTTATGACTCCAAGTTGTCACAATGAATTGGAATCCCTCAAATCACTGAATAATTCCACGCAGTTACATAAGCTTGAAATTCAACCTTTGAAAGAGTCCTTAAGAACACTAGTTACGTATTTGGGAATAAAAGTGGTGGAACAATTCTGTCTTCCACCAAGTCCTCCTGTAGCCAGTTTTCCAAAAGGTAAATCATTAACAATAGGCCAAGGAGACTGCAGTAGACACTTCTGTTTAGTGTTGTTTTGTTTTTCACAAGGGTTTGGTCATTTTTCCCTTTTCTCTCAGAGTGAACTGCTCCGAAATTCAGGTTAACATTAGGAACAAACCAAAACCTGAATATCAGCCTTACTGTCCCATCCTTCGAATCCTGCATTTAGTCAAACACCATTAATAATAACAGCTATGGTTGATTGGGTGTTTATTGATTATATCAGCTACCTGTTAATACTCTCATTGAGTTCTAATCACAACTCTATGAGAGGATTTCTATTACACACATTTGATAAATGAAGCACCCAAGTTCTAAAGAATATAAGTGATGTCACACATACTGACTCCACTAGTACGTGGCCTAGCCAAGATTCGATCTCTGACTCCAGACCCCAAGATCTTGACCACTGTGCACACTGCCTGTATTCACAGAGGACCTGCTGCCTCTCCCATCCACTGAACAATAACTGAAAGTCTAGGCATTCATACCTGTGTACAGATTCACAAAAAATTCCCCAGCTTCTGTCTTGTGCCCAGATGCCTACAAACACTTTTTTTTCAAACTTTCATTCTGGATATTGGCTTGACCCATGAGGTGAAATTAGGTTACTGCAGACTGATTTATTATGCATTTTGTCCTATCCAAGAATAAGGAATGTTTTCCTTTGATGGTGTAGAAAATGTGTGGAAAAAATTAATGTGACTGGCAAGCCAGCCCTTCCTTCAACACGCTTAGCTTTTCCATGGGAGTTTTCCCCATTCATTCTTTCAGCAAGCCTAGTTTCTAAGGCTAGATTGAACTCAACCCTAAACTAGGCTGTGGGGCAGTCACAAAAGACACTGGAGATTGGATCCTTGCTCTTGATGAAGATAGGAGCTTAGTTGGGAAGATCAGTAACTTACAAGAGATCTAGGTCCATATACGAGTTTCAGTTAATGCACTCCAAACGACACAAAAGTGCCGAGGACAGCAGAGGAGGGAGAAAAATTGCCTATGTTTCCAGACACAGAAGCCCTTCATTTCTCATTTTAAGACACAAATGAAAGGGGACACATTTGCCTTTGATTTCCTGACCACTGGCACTCTCGTGTCTTTGCTGTTTGTGAGGTTTCTGTACTCTGGGAAACCATAGAGGGCCACAAAGAGGCTTAGTAAGTAGCAACAGGTAGAAAACAGAAAGGATCCATGTCTGATGTTCCCATAGATGTGACAGCTCCCAGCCTTCGTCCTCGTGTTAAGAGAGTCTTATGCTCTTCTGCAGGACTCTGTACAATTGCCCATCAGTTCAAACCACTGCATTAACACAGGAGTGCTGAGCTGTTCCAAAGAGAGAATGAGTGAGCCAATAGCTACAGCTAGCAGCCAGGGAAAGGAAAATGTGCTCTGAACCCTCAGTGAGTCACCCAAACAGACAGGAGGGAGTGTGTGCCAACTTAGCCTGGACGCCAAGCCAGAGCTCACTCACACACGCAGCTGGGTCAGTATTTGCCTCGGAGGTGAGTTCCCAAGAGTCAGGCAGTAGCTGTAGGTGACTGAATGGGTGGGATCATTAGTGCCTGTGGTACCAGCACTAACTTCCCATGGTTCTGAGGGTCCAGGGACTTGCTTCCAAAACAAGCATAAAGCTAAACTCCAGCAAGGTGGCTAGCCATTGGAGGCCCCCACCACATGTCCTAAGCTCACATCAGGTGGACCATAGTGAGTAGTTCTGGTTGCAAGACACATTCTAGCTGAGGTTCCTTCCCCCAGCTCATTTTCTCCTGTGGTTTCAAATACCACCAAATTCATCCATACACTTCACGTGTGCTCTCAAGCTACTTATTTGAAAGAAGAATAAAGAGGTTGTGCCTAGTAATCTGTTTATGATGAATAAGTCTAATTGGATTGTTCTCAAGGAAAAATAAAACAGTTGATTGTGGCCAACACAGAAAAAACACAGGAAAGTGTATGGCTGTCAACACAGCATAATGAATTTACCTTTCCCCCATGAGAAGTACATGATAGAAAATGCACTTGTCCTAAGAAGGGAAGAATTCACTTCTCTCCAACACAGAGCTGAAAGAAGAATTCATTTACACAATGCACACTTTTAAACACAAGAATCCCGCAGGGAATTTATTAAGAAAGCAATAAGAACCTTTATAGATTCTGATTCCATGAGTGTATTTTTAACAAGTACCTAAAGTGATTTTGATACAGATCTAAGAACCCACTTGGAAAAATGTAGTCTTACAGTATATAGGGTCACTAAGACAGTGGCATTTAAGGGATATTTGGCAAGACCTTCTGCCCAACTATTATCTTCATAGTTAAGTGCTTAGCTACTTTGTTTTGGATCTTGAAGACTTTTCGGTTTTCTGGTGGGTGGATGAAGAAGTAGAAAGGAGTGGTGGACATGAATTTAGCCATTATAAAGATGGACTGTTATGTCTTAAATATAAAAGATTCTATTTCAAGAATTCTTTTAAATTAAAAGATGAACATGACGACCAGCAAACAGGCTGCAGACAGGAATCTGGAGGCTGGGAAAGGAAGTGGGGATGATGAGGCAGGTGAAAGGAAAGGGAAACTGTCAGAGCCACAGCCTTTACCTGAACAGGAAAGTAATGTAGGTATTATTGTGGTTTCAGTTTTCTTTTTAATTAAAGTAGACTTGGTTTACAACATTGTGCTAGTTTCTAGTGTTTAGCAAAGTGATTCAGCTTATATTTACATTCAATATATATATGCATATATATATTCTTTTCAGATTCTTTTCCATTATAGGCTATCACAAGATACTGAATATAGTTCCCTGTGCTATACAGTAAGAACTTATTGTTTATCAGTCCTTCTTTCATTCAACATATAAATGTTAATTATCTGCTTTGTGAAAAGCACTATGATTGGTACTCTAAAAAGATACCAAAATACATAGAAAACCCTAAAGACTCTACCAGAAAACTGCTAGCACTGATCGATGAATTCAGTAAAGTAGCAGGATACAAAATTAATGCACAGAAATCTCTTGCATTCCTATACACTAACAACAAAAAAGCAGAAAGAGAAATTAAGGAAACTTTCCAATTTACCATTGCAACAAAAAGAATAAAATACCTAGGAATAAACCTGCCTGAGGAGGCAAAAGACCTGCATGCAGAAAACTATAAGACACTGATGAAAGAAATCAAAGGCGATACAAACAGATGGAGAAACAGACCATGTTCTTGGATTGGAAGAATCAACATTGTGAAAATGACTGTACTACCCAAAGCAATTTACAGATTCAATGCAATCCCGATCAAATTACCAATGGCATTTTTCACAGAGCTAGAACAAGAAATCTTACGATTTGTATGGAAAGGCAAAAGACCCTGAAGAGCCAAAGCAATCTTGAGAAGGAAAAATGGAGTTGGTGGAATCAGGCTTCCTGACTTCAAACTATACTACAAGGCCATAGTGATCAAGACAGTATGGTACTGGCACAAAAATGGAAAGGAAGATTAATGGAGCAAAATAGGTAACTCAGAGGTAAACCTAAGCACATATGGGCACCTTATCTTTGACAAAGGAGGCATGAATATACAATGGAAAAAAGAAAGCCTCTTCAATAAGTGGTGCTGGGAAAATTGGACAGCTACATGTAAAAGAATGAAATTAGAACACTTCCTAACACCATACACAAAAATAAACTCCAAATGGATTAAAGACCTACATATAAGGCCAGACACTATAAAATTCCTAGAGGAAAACATAGGCAGAACACTCTATGACATCCATCAAAGCAAGATCCTTTTTGACCCACCTCTTAGAATCATGGAAATAAAATCAAAAATAAACAAATGGGACCTCATGAAACTTAAAAGCTTTGCACAGTGAAAGAAACCATAAACAAGACAAGAAGACAATCCTCAGAATGGGAGAAAATACTTGCCAATGAAGCAACGGACAAAGGATTAACCTCCAAAATATACAAGGAGTTCATGCAGCTTAATACCAAAAAAGCAAATAACCCAATCCACGAGTGGGCGGAAAACCTAAATAGACATTTCTCCAAAGAAGACATACAGATGGCCAACAAACATATGAAAAGATGTTCAACATCACTAATCATCAGAGAAATGCAAGTCAAAGCCACAATGAGGTATCACCTCACACCGATCAGAATGGCCATCATCACAAAATCTGGAAACAACAAATGTTGGAGAGGGTGTGGAGAAAAGGGAACTCTCCTGCATTGTTGGTGGGACTGTAAGTTGGTACAGCCACTATGGAAAACAGTTTGGAGGTTCCTTAAAAAACTGCAAATAGAACTACCATATGATCCAGTAATCCCACTACTGGGCATATACCCAGAGAAAACCATAATCCAAAAAGAAACATGTACCATAATGTTCACTGCAGCACTATTTACAATAGCCAGGACATGGAAGCAGCCTAAATGCCCATCAACAAATGAATGGATAAAGAAGATGTGGCATATATATACCATGGAATATTACTCAGCCATAAAAAGGAATGAAATGGAGCTATATGTAATGAGGTGGATAGACCTAGAGTCTGTCATACAGAGTGAAGTAAGCCAGAAAGAGAAAAACAAATACTGTATGCTAACTTTATATATATATATATATATATATATATATGAAATCTAAAAAAAAAAAAAAATGGTACTGATGAACCCAGTGACAGGGCGAGAATAAGGATGCAGATGCAGAGAATGGACTGGAGGACACGGGGTTGGGAGGGCAGGGGGTGAAGGGGAAGTTGGGACAAAGTGAGAGAGTAGTATAGACATATATACACTACCAACCATAAAATAGATAGCTAGTGGGAAGTTGTTGTATAACAAAGGGAGATCAACTCGATGTTGGGTGATGCCTTAGAGGGCCAGGACAGGGAGAGTGGGAGGGAGTCACAGAAGGGAGGGGATATGGGGATATATGTATAAAGACAGCTGATTCACTTTGGTGTACCTCAAAAGCTGGTACAAGAGTGTAAAGCAATTATATTCCAATAAAGAACTTAAAAACAAAAAAAAGATACCAAAACCAAAAAATTAAAAAATCGATATGAATATATCAGAATGAATAGAAAATTTGCTATTTAAAGTACCAACTTGACAATCCCAAACTCCCAACCTATCCCATTAGATTGACATGTACACACTGCTGTATTTAAAATAGATAACCAACAAGGACCTACTGTAAAAATAAATAAATTTTTAAAAATATAAACACAAATAAATAAAATTTTCCAGTATTGTGATACATTATTTGGAGCCAACATTAAATTAGAATTAATGACAATTTACCATTGTGCAGTCTGTCAATAAAATAAATATTTTAAAACAAACAGAAAAAATATAAAGCACCAACTTGAGCTGCATGAGTAAACAGACAGTTTTCTCTTTAGCATGCCACCTTGACCCTCTGCTTTACTTTGGGTGTAACAGGTGAGGTACCCAGCCTGTGGTTGGAGGTGTGCTGGTAAAAAAAGAAACAGCTAAATTAGTTCAAAAAGAAATTAAGGAGAATGGGGATTTATGTGCCACTGGATGTGGACAGGAAGGGAGTGTATGTGTGCAGGGTCCATCCCATGGCATACGGCAGGTCTTATGGAGAAATTTTAGCTCATGAGAAATTCCTCAGTTGAAGGTCCTGAAATAACCCTGAAGAAAAGCTGTATCAAATACACTTTTTTACTTTGTTTTACCAAAAGGAGTCTAAGTGTTACTTCAATACAGCCTACTACTACAAATGCTCTTTGTGAACAAGACTATGAGGGAAATCTAAGAAAAGGAGCAGTTTCTATGTCTAGCTGCTACAGAACTAAGCTAAGGTCAACTCTCTAGGAGATGTGTGAGATTCTGGCAAATAGGAAATGGAAATGAGGGTAAATAATTATGGGAATCAAGCCATAAACCTCCCAGAATTTGTAGAAATCTTAGGGGAGACCCTGAACTTCCCAGAGAATGTGAGATGATTTTATTTACATTCAGTGTTCAGACTAACCTCAGCTGACAGCCAAAGTATATTAGGTACATAAAAGAATGTCTTTGCATCTCTACATTTTCCCCTCACTTCCCACACATATAACCCTGGTCTTTAAGGGTGTTACTCTTGGGAGTATGAGATACATTCATATTATTAAATGTAAGATGGTTCTGTGTGCAAGAGATCAATGGGGTGTGTGGGGATAAGATTTCTGGTCTATAAGTAAAATAGGAAATAAGAGGCAAGATGATTTCCAGTAGGAATGATTAAGGAGGATTCATGGGTGAAGTGAGGTCTGAGCTCAATCCTAAAGAACAGTTAGGATCAGGCTGAAATTGAAATTGAAATTGAAGGGATAATGTGTGAGCAGAGCAGGAAAGCTCAATCTATAATGGAGGGTCATCAAGAAGGACAAATTGGGCACAAATGAGGAAGGACACACCAGGGCCAGGCTATAGAATAGATTGCAAATCCCTCTGGAAAGCATGGAAATGTCTGTGTCAGCCTTGGAGGACCTGCTGGGCAAGGCTGGAGATGTGCAGAGGTTGACTGCTGATGCTGTGTGTGGTCTTACAGACAGATCCATGCACATACTCCAAGGGTCTTCTGGGCCTTCATCTCCTGAGGATACATCTGGAAAGAGAGTTATGCATCCAGTGCCTTGCAAACAATACTCAGCTCCATCCAGGTCCCTATGGAAGAGCAGAGGCGATGAGGTCAGAAGTCCTGACTTCTATTATTTAAGAGGCTTACCAACACGCAGCCCCTTGTCCCACAAGCATTTCATTCCCACAGCCTTGTTGCCTTTTTAAGCAGAAAGTGTAGATCTCAGGAGTGGGGCAGACTGTGTGTACAAGCAGTGTTGTCTTCCAGCTCTGCAAATTCACATTCCACAGTTGTGTGCAGCCAATACTTCTGTTACGCCACCAAGGAAAAAAGTGTGACTAATTGCAGTTGGAAAGAACAATTATCCAGAAACACCCTTGGTGTGTGTGGGGGTGGCGGGGACCAGAGCTGATGGTGAGGTTCTATTCTCAAGAGACAGAGCACATTTTCTGGCTCCTCACTGTGCGATGCTCCTGGAGAGCCACAGGCTTCTTACTACAGGCTCTGCTTCTCGAATTCTCATTTGCACTTGCAAACTGTTCCTTCTCTTTCAGTGTTCACAGTCTTGGCCTCTTGGACACCCCCAAACCCAATTCTGATTTCAAAGCCATTCTTGCCAAAGTGAAAGGGAAATTGGTCAGGTGGAGTGGAGGAAGCAGATTCCTTAAGGAGTCTGGGCCACATAAATTCATGCTCATCTAACAGGGGCCCAAATCCTCACATCACTAAGCTCAACAGAAAGAAAAGATGAGGACTTCCTAGGTGGCACAGTGGTTAAGAATCCACCTGCCAATGCAGGGGACACAGGTTCGATCCCCACTCCAGGAAGACCCCACATGCTGTGGAGAAGGTAATCCCCTGTAAACCCCTGTGCCACAACTATTGAGCTCATGGCCACAACTACTGAAGCCCATGCACCTAGAGCTCGAGCTCTGCCACAAAAGTAGCCACCGCAATGAGAAGCCTGCACACCACAATGAAGACTAGCCCCTGCTCACTGCAACTAGAGAAAGCCAGTGCACAGCAACAAAGACCCAAGGCAGCCAATTAATTAATTAATAAAAAAGAAAGAAAAGATGAAATGCTAAGCAGAGAGTCACTCAGACTTGTGCTGGTGGAAAAACAAGGCAGTGGCATGTAGCAGAGGGTGAGGAACCACCTGACCCAGACAGTAGTGAAGGAGAAGAATGGAAATGGGGGCAGGGAGACTATGAGGAGCTCACTGAGTATCTAGCATGCTAGGTAAAGCAGGAAGAACAAGAAGAGATTTAGAAAAGGTTGTAATACACTAAAACCTTCAAGGCTTTGAGGACCTGCCCCCTCCCCAAGGTGGAGAATGTCTTTCTGTCATAGGGAAGAACAAATCTGACTCCATATTAGATCTGTTTCTTTTACTTTAATCTTTGCATGCTATTGCTTTTGTTACAAGTTAAGAATGTTGCCTATAGCCTAAAATACACAGGACAGCCCATTCTCAAAGCTCTGACTTTTAAAGCCCATTCTCAAAGCACTTTTCCATTCACATAGGGATAAGAAGTTGCAGAACAGAGAATAACATTTGTCTTCTTGGAGGCTTACAGGAAAATCGTGACCTGACCTAGGTGGACTGCTACAAGAACAAAGGATTCTGACACCAAGAAGTTTGCAACAACCAAACACACCCCCTCCCCTTTTAGTATAAAAGAAGCCTGAATTATAACTCATGTAGGATGGTTCTTTGGGACACTAGTCCACCATCTTCTCTGTCTGCTGGCTTTCACAATAAAGTTGCTATTTTCCTGGCCCCAACACCTCGTCTCCCAATTTATTGGCCTGTTCTAAGGCGAGCAGAACGAGCTTAGATTCGGTAACATTTGGGCTTCCTCTTTGTACCATTTTATGACACTTTTTTTTCTGCCATGTCCCATCAAATCTCACCAACCCAGCATCCCAGGTCCTCAGGGCCTTGCAACTTTCTGGCTGGCTGTTCAGCTAAATTGTTCTGTATTTCCAGGAGACCCAGACACATAGGATCTCATTGTGTTGGTCATTAACACCATTCACTAAATATTCCTAATTCTTCCCTGTGGGTGTACAGTGGAATAGCAGCTCCCTGCCCTTGAAGCATCCAGTGTTTTTGCCTTGTTTTTTTCCTCTGTCCCTTGAAGTGGCCCAGTGATTTACATTGGCCACAAAATGTGGAAAAGTGACATGTGACATTTCCAGACAGAAGCTTTCACACCTGTGCATGACTCACCACCTGCCACTTTTCTTCTCCTGTCATGGTAAATCCTGTGTTCAGATGCAGGCTTCACCAGCCAGAGGCCTGGGTAACTGTGATGAGCAGTCTCCCCTCCTACCTCCACCCCTCCTCCCCCAACCATGTTGCAGATAAAATAGGGGAAGAAGAAATAAACCTCTGTTATTTTTACCCACCACCATTTGAGGAGTTGTTTGTTACTGCAGCACAACTGGGTCTGTTCAAACTGATGTACATATGTACTCTAATAGTGATTTTTCTGAAAACAGGAGCTAAATGCATGTGATTCTCATGTATCAAGGTCTATGGGTGTATGTTTATGTGTACATCTGTATATGTGTCTTGTAGTGAAAGGAATGTAAGGGAACCAAAATAAGAAGACAGAGCATTAACAGTAAAAGAGTTTCTTTTGTGCGAAGGGGTATTAAGTTGTACAAAATTGTTTCTCTCCAAGTCATCCCAAATAGCTCTGGTTCCTGACATTTCATTTGTACTTGATTTCGTTATTCTTATGATTTCCTTTGCTGTCAACTCTCCCTCCTTCCTTTTGTCACTGTTTGCCTTTAGAGTGCTCTCTGCCCACACAACCTACAACTTTCTACTTCTAATGTGCTTCTTAGAATTGTGGGTAAATCAAGAGAAATTAGATTTGAATGAGGAACTAAAGGATACTTCTGTGAGTGAGTAAAGAAGTTAAGGTGTCACACAAAGACATTCCAAAATAGTAAAATTAACATTTCATAATCTTTATGCTATATTAAGCACTTTTACATTTGTGAACACTTTTAATTCTTATACCCCTGCATCTATTTTGACCATGGAGAAAATATGTTTTCATAATGCCATACTATGTCGCTATTCCAATTTGAAAGTTACCAGACAATGACAATCTGTGGTAGATTGCAATATTTTTCTCAAGTATTTGCACCCACTCCCTTCCTTGTAAGAAAACTCTAACTCCCTGCCTTTGCCATGTGATTTGCAGTGTCTCTTGTCAGAGAAGTATACACCCCTACCCTGTGAAATGGCACTTGGACATATGCCATGGTTTTGCTGATGGAATGTGAGCAAATGTGGTATAAACACCCCTGGAAGATTTAAGAGGCTTCCTCATTTCCTCCAGCTCTCTCGTGTTTTTGGCTCCACCACCAGACTGTACCAAATAGTGACCACTCCTGCAGCCTGAGTCCCAAGAGGGGAAGACACTTGGAGTGGAGCTGAGCAGATGTCCAACAGCCATAGCCAGCTCATAGCCAAAGACCATATTATGAGAAGGAATAGATTGTTCTTTTAATCCACTGAGATTTCAGGACTGTTTGTTATCACAGAACAAGCTGATTAATAACCATGCTAAGCAGTATATTACTAAAGAGTAATGTGCTAATGTTAGTACTTTTACATTTCACTTTAGAAAGAGCTGGGCATAATGGAAGGAACATGAGTATCAAGTTGACCCGCCCCTTTATCAACTGCTTCATCTTGGCGAATATGAAACACCCTTCCAAGAACATTTTCTGCAACTCTTTCTATCAGAGGCAATTTTCCCCTTCCACTCCACTCAATCAACCAACTTGAACTCAAAAAGCCTACTTGACTGCAATAGTTTGAAATACATTATTATATTAAAATCCATGAGTTCATTGTAATACTCAAAAAAGGAAAGCCACAAATAAACTTATTAGTTGCCACTGAGATAGCCTGGGAACCAACTCTTTATTAGAAACTAATGGGAAAAATTACACACTTAAGTACTTCAATATAGACTGTATGAACTGTTCTCCAGTAAAACAAATAGTGCTGGTTGATGAGGGAAAGTTCTTCTTGACAGAAGAGTTCCAGGTAATGCATATGCAATAGATGATTATTTATTAACATTATAGAATCATAAGTTTACAACCCCTAATAAAATCATCTTCTCAGGAAATGATTGTCAACAAATTCTAAAGCCATTTGGTAAAAGATTGAAAGGGAGCTGGGTTATGTGTAGCATGACAGACCATTACTGTATGGGTTCATGCCCGGTTATAAAGGAAATAGAACTTTACACTGGAGTCAGGCTGTCCGTATCATCATCTCCAAAAGTGGGACACCCGGATATAATGCGCCCCTTGATGTGATGTAATACGAAGTTCATAAAACACTTGTGAAGGATTTTTGTCAGAAAAGATTAACCTGAGTCTAGTTAAGTCTTTAGCTCTGATTTTAAACTTATAGATAATATGAGGAATAGAGAACAAGTAGAATCCATTTGCTATAACCTTGTCTCATTTTTCCATATTAATAATATTAAGTTTGATGTGTTTATTCTTACTTACTATCCATCAGACCTTGCAGGATATAAACTCCAATAGCACAGGGACCTTATATAGCTGATCCACCACTCTAGTCCCAGGGTCTATTATCATGTTTGGCACATCTTAGGTGTTCCATACAAAAGTGTTAAACTCACAAATGAATGAACTAGTAATTTTAACCTTGTCAAATTGTTTCCACATCTGTAAAATGGAGATGACAATAGTTGCCTTGTAGGGTTCATGCAAGGGTTAAACGAAGTAATAAACAGTGTCTGGTCCAATTAGTGGTGCATTATAGGTGTTTAATAAATGACATCTCTTTCCCACATATCATACATCTCATCCTCACAGTAACAGTATATTATTGGGAAGGAACTATTGTCCCCACTTGGCAGATGAGAAAATTGAGGCACAGAAAGACAGGTCAGAAAGATGACTCTTACCTGGACTTGAATCTGGACCATACAGCCAACCACGCCCAGAAAAACCTGACTTTTATTCTGCAACACCTGCTACGATCTTCACCCAAGTCTGCAAGTTTCATCACCCCCATCCAACTCCAACTCTGGACCTGCTCCTTCCCGGGGTGGGAGGTACTGGGCCTGCTGACACCCCACAGGCTGCATCTCTGCACAGAGCTGGTGCTCCACATTCCAGGGGCCCAGCCGAGCACTGCCTACCAGGCCACACAGCTCTCCTAAGCAGAGCAGGTCTGTTGTCCCGGCGCCGATTTGCTGCTGTACAAACACAGGAAACCATGTACTATGTGTTCTGGACCTTCTCAGGAAGGGCTGTGGTGGAGCTGCCCAATTATCCCACCACATCAGACAATGCCCAGGGGCCAGGCTGCAGAGCTGGTGCCTTCACACATGCACAGTGTCAAAGCTGAGAGACTAAGCCAACATCTCATGCAGTTGTGGCCAACGATCCATCTAAGATGCCTTAATCTGTAGAGACAGTGGTCCTTTAACTTACACTGGATTTGGGAGGAACTGAGTTGATGTTTACCTGCTTTGACAGAATCACTTTTTATGCCACTAATTCCAGAGATTATTTTCACTCCTAGTGCCTCCTTGACTCCCTGGTACAACCACAGCCAGTAAGCCTTGCAGCCGCTGAAATTCTCTGCAATCCATCTTTCCAAACAAATCTCATTCTTCAGCTCTCTCTGCACCTTACATTCCACTCAGTTTCCTGAACATTCTTTGGAGCATTCCCTTGTCCAAACCCTTTCTCTCTTGAATAATATAGCACAGATATGGTGTATGGTATTTACTCACTTATATGTTCCACCTCGGACCTAAAGTTTTAATGAGGCTGGTTTGCAGAAAGAGGCAATAAAATAAATGTATGCAAAATTTCAAAGAATGTATATTGTTAAAGGGAACAGAAATGTTGGGATGTTTCCTTTGGTGAACCTCTTCTCCAAGTTGCAGAAAATGGGATCCACGCAATGGATCCTGTGGTCTCTGCTATAAGACATGTCTGCCACAAGCTCTTATGGTCTTCTGATACATCAGATGTGGTCTGCTAAAATCAGCCACCCCAAGTCCTGCATTCCATGGAGTGTTGAAGTACCCTTTGTTGACCTGAAACAAATAGACTGCCAGATATTTCTCCAGCAAAGATGGGTTTGTTTGGGGTCAGCAGAGTATTGCAATTCGGTGTCTGCAACCCTGGTGAGATATGTACAAGTCCCCACATGGCAAGGGAAGGAGAACGCTTTTATAGAAAGGAAAAGCAAGTTGGGAGGGCTATAGGAAACATGAGTCCATAGCTTTCTATTGGATGAGTCGCTCTGCTATTATTTCAGGGCACGGGAGCTCCCCCTTCTGGTCTCCCAACTGTATTTAGTTGAGGTTTTATTTATTGTGCTTTTTTACACTTTCAAAATTCTTTTTTAGTTTTTTATTTTGTTACAGTCGGTCCTTGTTGGTTATCTATTTTAAATACAGTAGCGTGTACATGTCAATCCTAAACTCCCAATCCATCCCTCCACCCCATCTTCCCCCCGCCCCCGTTAAAAATAATTTCATTCTCTAAGTCCCTGAGTCTGTTTCTGTTTTGTAAATAAGTTCATTTGTATCATTTTTTTTAGCTTCTGCATATAAGCGATATCATATGGTATTTGTCTTTCTCTGCTGGACTTACTTCACTTAGTATGATAATCTCCAGATCCACTCATGTTGCGGCAATTGGCATTATTTCATTCTTTTTTTATGGCTGAATAATATTCCATTGTGGCCACATCTTTTTTATTCATTCTTCTGTTGATGGTCACTGAGGTTGCTTCCATGCCTTGGTTATTGTAAACAGTGCTGCAATGAACTTTTGGGTGCATGTATCCTTTTGAACCATGTTTTTCTCTGGATATATGCCTGGGAGTGGGATTGCTGGATCATATGGTAGCTCTGTTTTACATTTTAACATAACTATAGATGTAGATATGTTTACAGCCTTGCTGGCTTCCTCTCTCCCTGCTTCCTTCACATGCAGCTCACTCCACCGTGGGAACCAGCACTCACCAACAGCCTCACCAGCTCTGTGAATGAATCCTCATGGGTCTTGTCCTTTAGAAAAATAAAAAGAAAGAAAACAATCACAACAACAAACACAGACCTATTTTAGGCAATTGTTTGATAAATTTTTTATGAACTACAGATAGTTACATGTTTAATCTTGGCAATTAGAGGAGATCTAAACGAGAGGCAAGGGGACTCTTGTCTCACATTGAAGGTGGTTACTGCTTGAAAATAAAAGCTTACAAGTTAAAAGGACTCAAAGGATTGTTTTAGGATATTCATTTCTATGTATATATAACTGCGACATTGAGAGTTGGAGGTCATTTTATTTCACTTGTTTCTATAGCAAAAAGGCAAAGAAAATGGAAGCAACGTGATCATTTGTGACATTTCTTAGGTTTATTAAAATATAAGAATACAGACTGACATTTCTGAAACAAAAATTGAAACATGCTTTGACAAGGATAAGTATGTTTACGAAGATGACAGAACACAAAATTGGAAGCTCATGTTTGCCTCAGAAAAGCTGGGTGTTATAGTGGCCATGTCCCTAGGCAGGATGTTAGAAACATTGTTTGCAAGTGCAATGAATATACTAAAAAGTTGTTGAATTCAATTCAGCCTGTCAGTCATTAAACTGTTCTTGTGCACGTGCTGAGATGAAGATAATACATGCAAGTTCAAATAAATTGCAATTTTAAAATCTAACAGTTCTGTGGTTTTATTTAATCATGAAAAGGAAGTGTTAGCAAATATTTTGATTATATTAAAATAATTTTAAACAAAGACTTAAATCTTGAGTTTTTGTCATCTGTATATGATATTTAATATGTTGACAATGTTAGGCAAATCCAGAACTAAAATTTAAATTCTTTCAACAAGTATCAATAATCTTATTTCAGATATGAAGTAACATGTAACTACATTAGCTGCTTTATAATTCTCATTGTCCCTATTTTGTTTCCCCTCCATTCTTCCTTCTACATAGTTGCCTAATCAATCTTTCTTAAATATGAAGTTGCCAGAGGGGTGGGATGGGGAGGGTGAGAGTGAGGCTCAAGAGGGAGGGTATGTATGTACACATATAGCTGATTCACTTTGTTGCACAGCAGAAACTAACACAACATTGTAAAGCAACTGTAAGCCAATAAAGATGCTAATTAATTAATTAATTAAAAAATAAAATATAAAATAAAATACAAACTTGGTATTAATCTCCTATTTTAAACTTTTCCATGGTTCCCAATGACCTGCAAGTCAGAGTTCATTTTTAAATCTTAATTTTTAATTATTTTTTTAAAAATTGTCTTGAAATACAGTTATTTACAATGTTCTTAGTTTCAGGTGTACAGCAAAGTGATTCAGTTATATATATATTCTTTCCAAAGTCCATGTTTAAATTGCAGCATACCAGTTTCTTCACAATCTGGCTGCCACCTACCCTTCCTGTCTCATTCTCCTCTAGTCCAACCCCTAGCACGAAAAAAAATATTTTTCCAGCTCACTGAAACTCAAAATTTCTAAACATTTTGTGATAGGGCTATCAATTTACCCATTTGACAGTCTGTAGAGTAGTGGAAAATATGATTTCTTTATTTTAGCTTTTAATACTACATAGAGGGGAAAAAAAGTTTAAACATTCAGTCTGCTTCAATCACTCTTAGATAACCGAGTCTCGGCTTAGATGACCCAGTAGAGACATCTGTCTTCCAGATATCTACATAGATGAGATTAGAGTAGGATCTTGCACACTATTTGTTAGACAGACCCTCAATAAATTTACATGACTATCAGACAGTACAATTTTTTACAAACTTTTGATGAAAAGGCTGAAAATTATAGAGCAGATGATTAACTGTGGCCTAAATAAATAGAGGTTTGTTTTCACACCACAAAAAAATCCAAAGATAAGTAAATGCTATTGTTAGTTTATCTGTTCTGTGATAATGTGGATGAGAGCTCTTTCTGGTTTTCACCCCATACCTTTAGCATAGTGGCTTTTCCCTCATATTTCTAGCTTCACCGATGAAGAAAGAAGGCTTCAGATGCATGCTCCCAGCCATATCCCTATCTTATCCAGATTAAAAAATCATTATACAAGAGCCACCTCCCAGCAAATTCCACTTATATCTTATTGACCAATACTTGGCCAAATATTCACCCGAGTCTGTAAGGGAGGAATCAAAAGAGATTATCCGGCTTTTTCGACCTCGCTAATGGCAAAGGAGAAGGGGGATGGCATTGGATGTTGGTGTCTTTCTCAGTGTTTTCCAGGAGTTGGGAAAGATGGTCATTAGATCCCTAGAGTGTCCTTGCCAATGCTCTGTTTGCCTGCTCTCTGTTGACTTTATAAACTTTCCCGGGCAACTCAGGCTCGTCTTAGCTCTGACCACTCTTTGGACCCCAACCATACGCTGAGGTCTGACCACGTTATTCACTTGGTCCCTTCCCAGGTGGCACAACCCAGTGCATTTGTTGTAGAGTTCCTCATTCCCACTGCAACAGCTTCCTCTATCCACATAACACAGGAATCAAGAATGTTCTAGAAAGAAGAATAGCACAGCCCCCTTCTGCCTAATCACACGCTGCTATCATGTTTATTTGAAATATGGAAATGTCCCTCAGCTGACCTGGAGGCAGCCTACAAGTTCTTTCCATCCAGAACAGAGCAAAAGCTCCCTGGTTCTTGGAGTTCCATATCTTCTCCAGTATTTCAAAGGCATTCTCTCCCCACCAGCTCAGCCTTGAGTATGTATTGGGGAGTGTGGTGGAGGGACCCTAGTATCTTCCAACCTTTGTCTTTGTACTCGGTCCTCTGACTCTCATAATGCTTCCCAGTAATCCAAAAACTAAGACACCTTTTACTTTCCTCCAGGCCATATCTTTCATCTTCCAAACTACATTCTCCTGGCTAAGCTGAAACAATGGTCAGACTTATCTCTTCTATACAGTCAGAAAAACAGCTACGGTAGCCATCAGGCTCAGTCCTTGACGTTAAAGAAGAACTAAAAGAATTTTTAAAGTCCTTATTCTTTCAACCTGTTGCCTGTTGGCAAAATCCTATTTTGAATACAACAATCTGATTTTTCAAAATGCTACCCTGTAATAATTTCACATTCTTACCTACAGTCTATATTTAAGACATGTTAAACTCACATGCTTCTACTCCACTTGTCTCTTTCTATATTGGTAGGTAATCCCAGGTGTCCTGAAAGACTCCTTTAAATGCCACCTCCTCTGTGAAACCATTAACAACCTAGAGGGGTTTTTCTACCCTTACTTAAGATCCCAAAGAATTTTAATAGTGTTATTTATAGTGCTTCCACCCTGTAAGTATTTGATTAATACTCACTTTCTCTTTGAGGGAAACCTACAGCTTATTTAAACTTTCTTTCCCTAAACCCATATAGGAATTCCTGAATGTGTGTTGAATGCATGCCTGATAGCATGCTTGCTTTTTATGAGAATATATTTTACTTTTATAGTAAGACCATCCCAGCTGCAGGCTGATTGTTACTACCCTACTGAACGCTTTGGCAGAACAGTCCAGAACCACTCATGCCAAGCACTGGTATTTTCCAGAGTAGTCTGTGGAAATAACCTTTGGATGTAAGCTTCCTTTTAACTTATTTAAATGATTTTAACATACCCACCCATAATATTACTAGATGAGAAAAGGAAGATTTGGGTATTGTTTTATTTTCCTTAGTGGTTAAGAGCATTTAAAATAATATTTGACTTGATATGAGTTTGAATTTCTAAACTTCTGAAAATCCTACTGTCTCAGAAGTTGAGACCTCTCCAGTGTTCATATTATAGTTGGCCCTGAATAAAATGTTTATTCCACCACAAAGTTTAGTTTAATATATATATATATAAAATGTGATATATATACATCTATATACATAGATATACCTATACACTAGGCAGTTAAAATAATAGCTCAAGGTGTTGTTATACTTTAATTTTTGTTTCTGGAAAGGAAGCTTCAAAGCATTATTACTAATCCTAAAGCATACTCATTTATTCACTTTGCTGTACAGCAGAAATTAACACAACATTGAAAGTCAACTATACTTCAAAAATACTAAAAAATAATAATACTTATCTATCTCTTCTTTGAAAACCTAACAGGGGATGTGAATCCACCTCTCTCTTTGCAAAGGGCCTGACTTTTTAAAAGCCACATTTAGCAGACTCGTCTGCTTGTTAACCTGGTGTTGTCTTCAACTCTCTTTGAAACAACTATCTCCCAGCTGCAGTTAAACATTCAGCTAGAATCTCCCAGCCCACGAGACTTTCTCCATGATTCCCAAGTTTACCAACAGGGAAGCTGCAGTGTTCTCACAGAAAAAGCCAAAAGTTGCTTGAAGAGTTCCAATATAAGTCATGTTTTCCATTTTTATGTTGATTTCTTTCTGATCTGGAGCCTAAGATCAAGACTAATTTCTTTGAAGCCCGTGATTTTGAGATGTTAAATCCAACCACAGCATTAGTATCTGACACTCTTAAAAAGCTCCTAGGGTGCATACATTTTCAGCAAACACAAAATATTTTGTGGCTCTAAATATTATGCTATATTTGAGCTGAGGAGCCATGGAACATATTTGAAAAGTCAAAGGATAGAGAAGGATCTAGAATGGAAAAGTGATAGTCCCCCTTTGTGTTCCAGTCTATGCCACAAATCCCCTCCACCTTGATGGAAGTAACCTTGATACACTGTCTACCTATGCTTTTCCGGGGCAGCTCACAAATGTATTGATTCAGGCAAATGCAGCTTTTCACACTTTGGATGATGGGGTGGATGAAGCTCCTTATATCTGGGTCAACATCTAGTTTCCATTATATGTTATATACTGCAGAAAGTGAAGGAGCACAAAAGTACATTATCGCAGCCTCGATTTCTTCCTCTGATCGTATACACTCTCCGAAACACACACGTGCTCACACAGCCACAGGCATTTTTACTTAAGCAGTGTCATAATAGGCACACTGTCCTGTAATGCATTTATTTTACTACTTTCTAGACATCTTTCTATATCAGGATATGTGATCATGCCTCGTCTTTCTTAGTGAGGATCTCATAGCATGGATTTTCCCATAATCTGTGTAATCATTTGTGTATCAATAGATGCTTGGGTTGCTTACAGTTTTTCCTGTTACAAAAGAAAAGAAAATCTCTGCAATTCTTGTCTTTTCATATGCATCATCTTTCTGGAAGGCAGGTTTCCAGAAGTAAAACCCAAAGGTGATACAGGTTTTTGCTTTTCATGGATAACCACCAAATAGCTTCAAAAAAGACTGTAATAATTACACACCGCACTGTATAAAAGTCCAAGATTCCTCACACTCTCATCAACACTGGATAACAAAGGAGAAAACTTTTTATTATATACATGTGAAAAGTAAATAATAAAAAAACATGGTTTGGTGTTTGTATCTCCAATTAGAGAAGAAACATTCTCTTTTTTTTTTTTGAGATTTTTTTTATTTTATTTTGGTTTTTTATTGGAGTATAGTTGCTTTACAACATTGTGTTAGTTTTTACTGTACAGCAAAGTGAATCAGCTATATGTATACATATATCCCCTCTTTTTTGGATTTTTTTCCCATTTAAGTCATGGCAAAGCATTGAGTGGAGTTCCCTGTGCTATACAGCAGATTCTCACTAGTCATCTATTTTATACATAGTATTAATAGTGTGTATAGTATCATATATCAGAAACATTTTCAAAGTCTATTTATTTCTTAAGCTTTAAAACCACACATAAACCTTGACATAAGCAGCACACATCATTTCCTGATTAAACAGAGTTATAACTGTGTTAGTTGTATTAAAGGATGAACTCTTCCAACAAAGAGAACCCAAAGTACAGTGGCTTACAAAATATAGACATTTCTTTCTTTTTCATTGCAGTTTTGTTACATGATAAACTGAATTGTTCAAATGGATAGGACAGCTCTGCTACATGTAGTCATTCAGAGACCCAGGTTCCTGCCACCTTATTGCTCCTCCATCCTCTAGAACACAGAAGAAGCTAGATCCCAACCATATCCAGAAAGAGTCTGGAGGAGGTTTGCCCAATGTTTTCATTTCCAGACCCAGACACATTGCTTCTACTCACATTCTGTTGACAAGAAATTGGCCATCTAACTGTGGGGCGGGGATGGGAAATGTGGTCCAGGTAAGAGGCTCAACCACAACCCCATTTTCATGACAGAAGGGGAGAACAGATTTGGTCAAATTATTAGTCTTGCCGCACTTATTAAACTCCCAGATATCATAGTAGTGATTCAAGTAACAAAAATAACAAAGGAGAAAGCATTTCCTAAAGTCAAATCCAGGAGAAGATAGAATTGCTATACTCAAAAGGCAATGTTTTTACATACACATGCTTTAAAGTACACAGAAATTTTCTTCCCATGATTTTTTGTTTAAGTATTTACTACTATGTGGTCCATCCTATGCCATCTAAAGGAACTAGTCATTTCTCCTTGTCTGCAGAAATGTCCTCTAAATAGTGCAATGACTTAGAATGAAATCCCAGAACACCCCACTTGTCGTATTTTTTTCTTCAATTTGTGGCAATGTCATCTCATGACTGTTTAATTCTGGGCCATTTTTCAAAAGGCTAAACAAAAACAAATTTGTAATAACATTTTGAAAGTATACACAAATAAACCTAAAAGAAATTTAGTGCCTAGAAGAAAAGACACCAAATGTATGCTCTATATTCAGTGAGACAATTCCAAAGCTGGGCCTGGGATAGAGAGCGAATAGAGGAAGCCGTAATCCCCGCTAGCTGGACTCAAGCCTGTGCTGGAAGACAGGCCTAACTCCAGTCTTGCTGGCACATTGAACACATTTCACTAAAGGCATATAAAAGGTCCTTTATTGTTTTCTGGAAGATGATAAGACCAGCTGAAGAGCTTAATGCCTTTTTTGGCAGTGAGACATGGAGTCAGGGAACTTTGGCAGCTCAAAGGGAGCAATGAAATGGCCATGTGAAAAGGGCACTTTGGAAATACAGTAATGACAGCAATATAAGATGCGTAAATGTGATCTAGATTTACTGCTGGAGATGGTACCAGAGGTTCTGATGTGGTGTCGCTCTCTACCGAACCCGGTAGCTCGTTTTCGGAGGAGGAAGGAGTCACAAATAAATACCAATCAAGGTGACTTCAGGACAGCAGCCTGCAGCCTGCTTCATTCTGACCTCATAAACAATGTATTCTGTGGAATGCACACACGAGCCAAGGATCGTATAAAAGGCGATACAATAAGTTCTCAACATAGAACAGAGGAGTAGGTAGTTTACCATTAACTTTACCAGATGGCTTCTTTACACACGGTCGTAAATAATAAGTGAATGTTATGTAAAAAGAATCAAAGGAAGAGAATGAATGGACAACTACTTCAGCATGTCTATTTTACAAGACTTTTAATGCTCTAAAGAAACTTTGGGCGTTTTTTTCTGAAGAAGTTGATGCCTCCATCTTCTGTCCCTTGTAGATTACACTGATTAATCTCTTTCATGCTCATAACCATCCCACCTGCCTGTGTTTGTTACCTGGAGACATATTTTACTCCTGTGTTATCTTGGTACATTTTCCTTTCCAAAAATGTGTCTCTGGGACTTCCCTTCACAAGGAATCGTTCTCTTTTCAGCTGAATGTCACTCAGCCTTGACAAGCACTCATTAGCTGCTTAATGGGAAGCACGATATAGAAGGAAAAGTATGCCCAGGCCAACTGTCTGCTCAAGAGCCTGGCTTTAATTTTCTCGCCATCCCAACCCCAATCTTTCTCTAGGAGACTGATGATAGAGTTCAGAGTGGATTGTTTGTTTGATGGCTTTCTAATAGGGAGATGGTTCCAAGAGAGTCGTGATGGAGATGGCCAACTTTCTGCACACGTGTGACTCAAGCCAAATCACAGTCCAGAGGGCCAGTGATGAAAGACAACATATTAACCTGTGCTGACACCTGTTCACCTGACACACCCTTTCTTGAACTCAAAAGTTCTGTTCCTTTTGAAATATTTATAGCACTGAAAGTAAAGTTCTTCCGTTCTGGTCTTTCACTTTACATGATGATTAAAACTGACACTTAAAACAATGAAATCAGTTTCCAAGGTAGAGAGTAAACACACAAAGATGTGTACTTTCTGCCACGAAAGAAGTAAAGGAAACGTACATATCAGGTCCTGAAAGGAAAATTTTCACTCGACTTTAAATGGGATTTTTATTCAAATAGCCAAATGACTGTTTTTCTGCAGCCTCTTCAATTAGTCCATAGTAACCAAATTGAACATATTGCCTTATTCCATTATGCCATGTCCTCTTGACTGTCAAATCCTGGAGAATTCAAAACAAGTGTGTGAGTAAAACTGAGAGAGGTTAACATCACAAGAGCATCTGTCACTTATTAAGATCCTCTGTGTGCTGATTCTCAGAGACATGTTAATGATTAAATTAATAAAAATAACTATGTAATTTTTTTACCTGACACTTTAGATTTAATTTTTGTAATTTAAAAGAAAAACATAATCAAGCATAAAAGGAATTTGTCATTTTGAAATAAAGTTAGTAACTTGGACTTGGGTTTCTTTTCTGTTTTCTCAATGCTTTTTGCATTATTCACTCACCTGTGGTCTATGTCTTTTCCCATCAATCCACTGGAATTACTGTCAACATGTGTGTTAATGACTTCTTTTTTATGAAATCCAAACGACGTTTCTCAGTCCTTAACCTACTTTACCTCTTACTCACACATCCAAACAATATTTACCAAATATCTACTGTCAGGCACTGCATTACATGCCAGGCATAAATGTTGAAGTAGAGTTTATTGTAGAATCAAGGAGTTGAATATTAATAAGTTATGGAACTAACTATTCAATTGTTGACTTGATATAAAGAATAAATACAGTATGCACTAAGTGAATATAGTTGGAAAATACAGAGATGTCAGCAAAATTTCCCTGAGGAAGTGACTTCTAAGCTGAAGTTTAAAACTTATTTACTCAAAACTAGCTGTGTACAACTATGCAGCATACTAATCTTCCATTCAGTCAGTCAAAAACATCTACTAGCAAATATATTCACAGATATCACATGATAGGTATCTAGATACCACATAACACCACTCAATAGGTCTTAGCTGGGCTCACTTAAACTGATCAACTGAGGCTAGAATATAGCACAGTGCCTGATACATAACAGGCTAGTGGATAGACTGGAGCTGACTGGTTTACAGTAACTTGACTACTATAGCTGGGATAACGAATGTGCCTTTCCATGTCATCATTCTTTGGCATGCCAGCTCAGATCTATTCACTTGGCAGGCACAAGTTTTCAAGAAAGAGAATTGAAACCTACAAAGTCTCCTAAGGTCCATGCTCAGAACTCACACAATTCTCCCACAGTATACAGACCCAACCAAGTCACAGGTCAGCCCAGATTTAACGAGTAAAGGAAATTGATAGGAGAAGTTGCAAGGTCACAATACAAGATCACAAAGAAAAATTGGAATAATTTGTGGCCATTTTTGCATCTACCACAATGAGGGAGGTATTATTTCTCCCTATTTTATAGATGACGAACTAAGGCTGGAATATAGCACAATACCTAGCACAAAGTAATACTCACTAAATATTATAAAAATAAAAGAATACAGTCAAGTCATGAATAAGTCTAATAATTAAATTAATGCATATTAAAGAGAGCTATGATTAAGGCCTGGATTGTCTGTTTCCATGGCCTGATTCTTTCTCATTACTCTATACTGGCTCCTGAATATAAAAAATTAAATGAGATATAACAGTTCAGGAATGACATCATGGTATCCAGCTGGAGACTCCCATTGCTAGTCATGAGACAGCTACACATGAAGCAGTGGTTTTAAACATTGGATAACAAACAGCACAGAACTAGGATTCCTGAGAGAAGGGAAACACATGAGGAAAACTACAAATGCTCCAACTTGCTGCCCAGAAATTACCAGGCTCAAGGACAGAGTGGGGAAATCCAAACAGAACCTGGCAGTCTTCCTAAATTTGAGATTAGCATTCAAGAAGGTCAAGACAGCTAGAATTTGCAGAAAAGAGTACTGGAGAGGAGATCTACAGAAAAATACCATGGAGTCTATGGCTGAGCACACGTTCTATGAGTGGAAAAGAAGAAACTACCCAAAGTCAAGGGAAAAAAAAAAATACTGAAAAGAAGAAAGTGAAGAAGTTATAGAGCTCAAATGGGCTGGGAATAGTTCATATTGTCCCAAGCCAGAGTAAAAAGATGTTATAATACACAGGAAAATGAGTAGAGTCCCCAGAAGGATATTGCTTTAGTAGTGGGGCTAAGCTAGCTGGAGACAAGAGGCTTCTCTGGACTCAAGAAAGTCTCAAAAGAATCAAACTGGTTTCAAATAACTTAACTGTACATCAGAACAAAACAAACACTCTTTAAAGAAATTAAAAAACAAAACAAGATCTAACAATGAAAAGAATAACAATATTCAATATCCAATGAAAAATTACCAGCATGCAAGGATCAGGAAAATATTTGCCCCATAATCAAGAGAAAAATCAATCAACAGAAACAGATCCATATATGACAGAGTGATGAAACTACAAAGACTGCAACACTATCAACTAACTTGACATAATTGATATTTATAGAACATTGTCCCCAACCACAGTATAATACACATTTTTTTCAAATGCATACAAACCTCTTACAAAAATAGAGTATATTCTGGGACCTAAAAAAAGGCTCAATAAACTTTTAAAAAGTAGAATTCTTATAAAGTGTATTTTGTGACCACAAAATGATTAAACTAGAAATTAAAAACAGAAAGATGTTTGAAAAATTCCCCAAATATATGGAAATTTTTAAAAACATGCTTCTAAATAATCCACGTCAAAGAAGACATCTTATGGACTATTTTTCAAATATTTTGAACTTAATAAAAATCAAAATACAACATACTGAATGGTGGAGGGCAGCTAAAGCAATTCTTAGAGGAAAATGTGTAACATTATATGATTATATTAGAAAAGATGCTCTCAAATCAATGATCTAACCCTTCATTTTAATAAGCTAGAAGGAAAGAGAAATTATACCCAAATTAAACAGGAGGAAGCAAGTAAAAAAGGTAAAATAAGAGGGAAATAGTAAGACAATGAAGAAAATAAATGAAGCTAAACTCTCATTTCTAGAAATGATTGTGTCCAGCCAAGGAGGCAAAATGAATTCAGCAGATTATAGGATACAGTATAAAATCACCTAGAATAATCATTATCATTAATTACAAAGAAATTCTTAGTCCCTGGCAGACACATTCCTATTGGTTTTCCTTTTTACTAGAAAACATTTTTCTTTCCGTTTTCCAGAAAATCTAACGCAGATATAAGTAGCCCATCTTTACCTTGCCTGGTTGCAAAGCGGGATGATTATACATGTGAGAGCTGAATTCAAAATACAACTCTGCTAAAGTATAACCCAGGAGGAAAATACCAGTCTGTTCCAGACCCGTGTCAGCAGTAAGTCTTTGCCAGGAAGGTCTAAAATGAAACAGAAAAGTAGGTTCATTTTTCTTACATACAAAGTTGAAGAAAACACTCCTGTCAGCCTCTAAATAGGAAAAGAAATCCTCTTGCTTTGAAAACAACATTATTATATTTGTCTCATTTGATTTTTCAAACCAAGAGAAAGAGGTTTCAACTCACAACACTATCTAACCCTTTTCCACTTACAACACACAGTGCTGTTGAAACCAGGCAGGACCCTGTGGGGCCCTCTCAGGGTACAAAAGCCTTTCTGTGCCCCCCATTTCTTGTTTGTAGGAAAAAGGCTTCAGCCTCTTAGACATTCCCTGCAAAGAGCAGATTCAAACAGATACTAATTAGGGGAGTGAGGGAATGCAGCAACAAAGGAAAAGCAGTCAAGAAACAATAGTGCAGGGAGAAAGCAGAGTCCTAGCTCCTTCTCATATGCAGAACAATCTGATGCCTATCTCTGAGTTCTTCTCTAGGAGCTAAGTCCCCACCCGGGTGGAGGATGGTAACTTCAGGCTGAGTACAAGCACATGGACCCCAGACTGATGGGAACCAGAAGGCTGATGCTTGAGACTCCTGGAAGCCACCTTGTTACCTCCCCATGAACCAGTCAGAAGAAAGTCACACACCCTGCAATGGTCACCCCAAATTTTGCCTTTAAAGACTCTTCCCTGAAAACCACAGGGGAGTTCAAATTTTTTGAGCAAGAGCTGCCATTCTCTTTGCTTGGCCCTTGCAATAAACCTTTCTCATCCAGAGTTTTGGTTTGCTGGGCACATGAACTTGGGTTCAATAATACTATGGGCATCCAGAAAAGAAAAATTCACTGGAATGTGAACTATTGAGACGGTAGTTGTAAGACCCTTGCAGAAGATCATGTTAAAGTGATCAGGTTTCTTAGCTTTCACTGTCATCACCTGCTGTGATAATTAAATGTCCAAAACTGTCATGTCGTCTTGGAAATAAAATAATCTATCCCCATCCTTGCTATTTTAAGTCCTTCCATTTCATCCTGCTTTTGAAATGACTTTTATTTTCAGACACCCCAGATGTAATCCCTTCACTGACCACAAAGTGGTTTATCCTGAAAAATGCTGTATAGAGCAAATTCTTTGAATCCATATTTCCTCAGTTGACATGACCAAGCTGTTATGATTTCTCAGTGACATGTGGCAGTTGCATCTGTAACAAGTCATAACCAGAAGAAACTCTGGCAGCTCAACAGTTGCACAATTTATACTCAACCATTGGAGGAGTTAAGTATTTTGGTCTTGAATTCCAGTGTGGCCTAAGGAATGTTAGCAGTCTCTTTTTCCAAAGTTGTGGTGTACATATAACCCAGTTAATTCCCTTACACAAGGCTTAGTCATTATCCCCTGTATATTTTGAAAATGTTTTGTGTCTGGCAAATTAATGTAAACTAATCTTTGCTTGGCTTCTTCCAGGCTGTAATTCATTAAACTCTCTATCAGTGAGTTGTTCCACTTCTTTAGTCTGGGAAAAGTCTTTTCCAGATAGTCATCTGTAGTGTTGGTCATTCCTCTTCTTTGCATAAGTACAATTTAATTAGTCATAAAATACTACAGGGAGTCCATCCAGGCTCCCATGGAAGCTTCAAAGCCAGGAAGACACAAGGACAAGTTTTTCTTAAATTCCTTTCCACTCCCCACTCCAGAGCCCATGGCTCTCCATGCTAGGGACCCAACCATGACATCAACTCCCGAGTTCTGAGAATACACCAGTTTCCAAAAATCCTAATTGCTTCCAATAGCTCAAGCCATTTATTGGACTTACTAGAAATAAGGACAGCCATACTTCTTCCAACTCAATATAGTTCCCTGTCTCAAGAAGGAGACTGATGGAAGTCACCATAAAGTTTCCAGAACAAATCTTTCATACCAGCAATCAGGAAAAAAGAGACGCTCAATACTTAAAATATGTTATTCTGGTAAATACAACCAAGACTCATAACTTGTAGTTCTGTGCCTGTTTCTCACTTACTTACTGGTCTTATGTAAATCTGCCCATTTCTCAGGGCCTCACATCTCTAAGATCTTTCTAGATCTCAAAGTCTATGATTCTAGGGCTTCCTAGGTGGCACAGTGGTTAAGAATCCGCCTGCCAATACAGGGGACATGGGTTCAATCCCTGCTCCAGGAAGATGCCACATGCCTCAGAGCATGTAAGCGTGTGTGCCACAATTATTGAGCCTGTGCTTTAGAGCCCGTGAGCCACAACTATTGAGCCCATGTGCCGCAACTACTGAAGCCCATGCACCTAGAGCCTGTGCTCTGCAACAAGAGAAGCCATGGCAATGAGGAGCCTGCACACCACAACAAAGAGTAGCCCCCGCTCGCCGCAACTAGAGAAAGTCCATGTGCACCAATGAAGACCCAATACAACCAATAAATAAATAAATAAATAATTTTTTTTAAAAAGTCAATTGCTTCCTTATATTAAAAAAAGTCTATGATTCTAATGATACAAAAATTCTAAGGTAGAGTAAGGAGATCATTTAATTATTTTTATTTATTTTGTTTTTAAAATTGTGGTGAAAAATACATAACATAAAATTTGCCAGTTGAGTCATTTCAAGTGCACATTTCAGTGGTATGAGCTACATCTACATTGTGCAATCATCACCATCATCCATCTCCAGAACATTTTTCATCTTCCAAAACTAAATTTTTTCACTCATTAAATAATAACTCCATTTCTCCCTGCCCTTGCAACCACAATTCTACTTTCTGTCTCCATGATTTTGACTACTCTATGTAACTCATATATGCAAAATTACACAGCATTTGTCCTTTTTGTGACTGGTTTTTTTTAGTAGCATAATATCCTCAAGGTTCTTCCATGTAGCATGTATTAGAAATCCCTTTCTTTTTAAAGCTGAATAATATTTTATTTTATATAAACACCACTTATCTGTTGATGGAAACAGATTGTGAAAAAACTGATTTTTTAAATTATCTGCTATAGTGTTAATTTCCTTCCATATAAGGTTCTCAGCTACATGTCAAAATCACCTAGGAGTTTGTAAAAACACAGATTACTGGGCTTACCCCTAGATTTGCTAAGTCAGAATTTCCACAGCGGTCCTAGGAATCTGTATTTTAAGAAAATCAAAGGCCTAAGTTCTTATCAAAAAGTAACTGCATGTCTGTCCCCTCCTAAAAAATATTGTTTGTGGGGTGATCTGAACACCAGTCTCTATACCACATCCGATATAGACCTGGCAAGTTGTAGTTACAACTTAAACATGAAACAAGTCAACAAGAAATACACATGTGTAGAGGGAGTAGATGAGTCCCTAGTTCTTCTGCCCTGAGGTAAAGCATTGGATCTGGAGCAGAAACAAGAAAACCATGGCAGCAGAGCCTGCTGGGAGACTGTGATTTTCACTGCACTTTTTTGGTTCACAGATTTAGGAACCAAATCATGGCAGTGATACAGAATTGCACCTTGATGCATCAAAGCAGCTCTATAAAATGCTAATTAGATACTGAGAATCTTCCAGTGGATAAAGATCCTAGAAAGAAATTCCTCCATAAAAATAGGTGTAGAGTTAGCATAGCCATGTAAAAATCACACAGACTGTCTGCTGACAATCTCCATTTTGCAAAAATTGTTACATTTTAAAGAATCAGTAAAGAGACAAAAATTAACATGGAACTTATAAACATGACAACACAAGAGAAAGAGAACAGTACATCAAGACTCAGATGATAGTCAGAAAATTAGAGAAAGCTGGTCATTCTCAAAAGGATGTCAAAGATATGACTTTTACAAGAGAGGCAAAAACCAAAGGCATAATAAACAAATAGGCTATGAATATCAGTTAAGATAATACTTACTGCTGTGACAAATGAACCCCCACATTTCAGTGGAACAAGAAAAAAAAGTTTATTGTTCTGGTATGTGAGGTCTAAAACAGGTGTTCCTGATTAGCAGATGGCTCTCCTCCAATTGGCAATTCAGGGAAGCAGGCTCCTTCTACCATGTGGCTCCACCATCTTCAACACATGGCTTTTAAGTTTGCCACGGAATGGGAAATAGCATGGGAGATTGCACATGGGAGATTTTTAATGGGCCAGGTGTGGAAGTGATTTGTATCTTTTCTTCATAAACTCTATTGGTAAAATATGATCACATAACTTGAAGAGGGGCTGAGAAATGTTGTCTAGTGGGTGGGTGTGCAGGAGAAAGGAGAAGCAGGTTAGGTGAACAACAAGTCAGTCTCTAGCACCCTGACTACAAAAGGCCTACAGAATGAAATGCACATACAACAACCTGGGGAGAACAGAGGGCTGGGGAGATACAATGGAAATAAAAGAGCAATAACAAATGAAAGCCAATGAAGGAAGCAAAGAGGAAAACTGAAATGGCAGGATATGGAACAAACTTATGAAGTCTGCCCAGAAAGCAGAAAAAGGAGAAAAAGATCTGAAAATAGTCAAAGAAAATAGATACAGAAAGCAGAGAAGTGAGAACAGAGATTTTAATTTCAGCCTTGGAGATGCTCTAAAAGAAGACACTAGAACAAAGAATAGACAGGAAGTAACAAAGACGTAACTGAAGAAAAAATTTTAAAACAAGAGACCCAAATATGCAGACATGAATAGCCAACCATGGTTCAGGTAAATGTAGTGAAAGATAGCCATGCAAAATACATTGTGGAGGAATTTTGGAATTACAAAGATAAGAAAAAAGAAATTCTACAAGCATACACCCAAACAAACAAATCAACAGTAGATTATAAACAAAACAACAAAATCAGATTGGCAACTATTTTCCTCTCCTACTTGAGATGCCAGGAGACAATGTTGCAAAATCCTTTGATTCTGGCCAGAGTTTTGATGAAAAAAAAAAGAATTTTATATGAAGAGTCAATGTATCACTCAGTACTAAGACAGCAGAATAAAGTCCTCAGAAAAGCTAGAATTCAGAAATATTTGACTCAAGTAGTCCTTTACAAAGAAAAGAAAGGAAATATAGAACAAAAACAATTTTTTTCACTGAATAGCATATTCTAAATAAGAGCAAGTAAAATTAAATGCCTCAAGAATGGAAATATTATGGGTAAAAACTAGTATTGAAAGTATATATTAAAAACATGAACCATAGCTCAGAATTTTTAAAATGTGTGTTTATAAAATTGAATGCAAATGTCCAAAGTAATTGTTAAAAGGAAATATATAATATAAAAAATATAGTTATACTCATCTGACTTATATTACCAGAAACTAGGAAGTGATTATAGGGATGAGAGGTGGATTGGGGAGAGTGAAAATATGCAATAGTCTTTAAAATGTACCTTGCAGTCTTGGTGTTAGAAAGAATATTAGGGCACTTTGGGTTAAAAGGATGCTTTTAAAGTTTAAAGTTAATGACAAGTATAATATCAAATAGGGTAAGAATTCTGGCTCAAAGAGAATCTGTATGGCAATCCCCAATCATCCTCTTTCAACCTTTAACTAAATAGCTGATGAAAACAAAATCTGATGAAAATTCTCAATAACAATGAAAACAAAGTCGGAAAGACATTAGAGTCTAGGAGGAATTAGCACTAGCTAAAAGGCAGTTGGTGGAATTGTAGTTTCTGACACACTCTGACTTGGCTTCATGGAACAAAATTCTGAAGAACGAGCTTGCTGCCTCTGCCACCACCCATCCATGTACTCAGAGTCCCTGGACCTATAACTACCAGGGCACTGCAAATATCCCTCTCTACCTATTGAGAGATGTTCTGTTCTTTTTTTAAATTTTTATCTTTTTTATTTTACTTTATTTATTTTGGCTGCATTGGGTCTTCATTGCTGCCCACGGGCTTTCTCTAGTTGTGGCGAGCAGGGGCTACTCTTCATTGCGGTGCATGGGCTTCTCATTGTGGTGGCTTCTCTTGTTGTGGAGCATGGGCTCTAGGCACTCGGGCTTCAGTAGTTGCAGCACATGGGCCCAGTGGTTGTGGTGCTCAGACTTAGTTGCTCCGAGATATGTGGGATCTTCCCGGACCAGGGATCAAACTTATGTCCCCTGCATTGGCAGGCAGATTCTTAACCACTGCACCACCAGGGAAGTCTGAGAGATGTTCTTTAAAGCAGAGTAACGTCTACCTAATTCCAGACACTGCAAACTCCTAGAAAACAATGAGGCACAATGTAAAAGGCAATTTCTGGGTGCGGTGCATTTTCTGAGACAAATAGTCCTGATAGACAAAGTACCTGGGTAGGAAAGAACAGAGATGCAGCACATACCTATAATATAATTTTTTGGACACTGTTTTCAGTTCAAATGAACAATAAGCTAACTAGTGGGGACAGAAGGAAGAAAGGAAAAACAGAAAGAAAGAAAGAAAATCCACCTAGAACAGAGCAGAGATATAATCTATAAAAGCAAGCAACAGAAACTGGGACAAATTCACAAATTGTGGAGCTGAATCTGCTATAAAGCTATAGATTTGAACAATGATGAGAAGAGTGAGATGACTGTGTAACCCAGCTGGTTCCACCAAGTCATAAAATATGGAAGGAGGGAAACTAAGAAGAAAGTGACAACAAAGAACCTATAAAAAAAGTATTGCAGAAGAAAAAGGATAAAGACATGGTTGGGACTTCAAGGTAGATTGAAAACAGTCACCTCTGCTTTCTCTTGATATTCCAGTCAAATTATTTAAAGGAATTTGAAACACACACACACACACACACACACACACACACACGCACACACATACACACTCACACACGGCATTAACTTAAATTCAGGTGGACAAAAGGAAAAAGATAAGAGTAGACAAGAAACAGGAACAAAAATATGAAAACTGAAAAGCAGAGAAAAGAGAAGTATCTAACCCTGTAAGGGTGCCAATGGTGGGTAACAGGTAAGTATACAAGCCAGTTGGCACCACAGGAACCCGGAAAGCTTTCAGGTTTTTATAGGTTAGAATTAAGAGCAGAACTGTTGCTTACAGTATACAAAGGAAGCAGCTAGACTCTGAACTCTGTGACGCCTGGCAAACACTCACCCCTAACTGGCCAAGGTAAACTCTTTGGACAAGCTGAACCAGAAATTCCGGAATTGGAAATTCTAAGAGCATAGCTAGAGTTCTGTAATATAAGAATTGGAAGATCAAACCAAAAGGTCCAACATATACAACTGCGACATTCAGGCCCCCTTGCTCTCACTTGGCTCTAAAACATGGCAGCCATACTTATGCCATATAGGCAGGGATTGGCAGCCTCCCTGGGGACACACCTGCCCAAGAGACAAGACAGACATAAAGATACTGACAGTTGGGGATTCTCCCAGAAAAAATGTCTGAATCTCTATCCACTCAAACCTTAATGAGGCTGTTATTTGAAAAGTCTCTCTCACATTGCACACAGCTACAATCAGCTTTAAGTGGCCTAGGATCATTGGAGGTCGAGGAGAATTCCAAACATTGAGACTAAAATACACAAACAGAAACAAAGGAACTCAGGAGTTAGAGACATCGGAAGTAAGTTTTTTGAAAAAAAAAAAAAAAATTAATTAATATCCTCAAAAAAGGTGAGAGACAAGTAGTCCTGATAGACAAAGTACCTGGGTAGGAAAGACTCCAAAAGAAAAAAAAAAATTCTATTTTATTTATTTATTTTTCCATTTTATTTACTTATTTGTTATATTTTTTTGGGGGTACACAAAGTTCAATTATCTGTTTTTATACACATATCCCCATATTCCCTCCCTCCCTCAACTCCCCCCCACACTCCCCAACCCAGTCCTCTAAGGCATCATCTATCCTCGAGTTGATCTCCCTTTGTTATACAGCAACATCCCACTGGCTATCTATTTTACAGTTGGTAGTATATATATGTCTATGCTACTCTCTCACTTCGTCTCAGCTTCCCTTTCACCCCCCACCCCCCCAAACCTCGAGTTCTCCAGTCCATTCTCTGCATCTGCGTTCTTGTTCTTGTCTTGTCACTGAGTTCATCAGTACCATTTTTAGATTCCATATATGTGAGTTAGCATACAATATTTGTCTTTCTCTTTCTGACTTACTTCACTCTGTATGACAGACTCTAGGTCTATCCACCTCATTACATATAGCTCCATTTCATTCCTTTTTATAGCTGAGTAATATTCCATTGTATATATATGCCACATCTTCTTTATCCATTCATTTGCTGATGGGCATTTAGGTTGCTTCCATGTCCTGGCTATTGTAAATAGTGCTGCAATAAACATTATGGTACATGTTTCTTTTGGCATTATGGTTTTCTTTGAGTATATGCCCAGGAGTGGGATTAATGGATCATATGGTAGTTCTATTTGCAGTTTTTTAAGGAACCTCCAAACTGTTTTCCATAGTGGCTGTACCAACTTACATTCCCACCAACAGTGCAGGAGAGTTCCCTTTTCTCCACACCCTCTCCAACATTTGTTGTTTCCAGATTTTGTGATGATGGCCATTCTGATGGGTGTGAGGTGATACCTCATTGTGGCTTTGACTTGCATTTCTCTGATAATTAGTGATGTTGAGCATCTATTCATGTGTTTGTTGGCCATCTGTATGTCTTCTTTGGAGAAATGTCTATTTAGGTCTTCCGCCCATTTGTGGATTGGGTTATTTGCTTTTTTGGTATTAAGCTTCACGAGCTGCTTGTATATTTTGGAGGTTAATCCTTTATCCGTTGTTTCGTTGGCAACTATTTTTTCCCATTCTGAGGGTTGCTTTCTAGTCTTGTTTATGGTTTCTTTCGCTGTGCGAAAGCTTTTGTTTCATGAGGTCCCATTTGTTTATTCTTGATTTTATTTCCATGATTCTAGGAGGTGGGTCAAAAAGGATCTTGCTTTGATGGATGTCATAGAGTGTTCTGCCTATGTTTTCCTCTAGGAGTTTTATAGCGTCTGGCCTTACATGTAGGTCTTTAATACATTTGGAGTTTATTTTTGTGTATGGTGTTAGGGAGTGTTCTAATTTCATTCTTTTACATGTAGCTGTCCAGTTTTCCCAGCACCACCTATTGAAGAGGCTGTCTTTTTTTCCATTGTATATTTGTGCCTCCTTTGTCAAAGATAAGGTGCCCATATGTGTTTGGGCTTACCTCTGAGTTCTCTATTCTATTCCATTGATCTTCCTATCTGTTTTTGTGCCAGTACCATACTGTCTTGATCACTATGGCCTTGTAGTATAGTTTGAAGTCAGGAAGCCTGATGCCACCAACTCCATTTTTCCTTCTCAAGATTGCTTTGGCTATTCGGGGTCTTTTGCGTTTCCATACAAATCGTAAGATTTTTTGTTCTAGTTCTGTGAAAAATGTCATTGGTAATTTGATTGGGATTGCATTGAATCTGTAAATTGCTTTGGGTAGTACAGTCATTTTCACTATGTTGATTCTTCCAGTCCAGGAGCATGGTATGTCCCTCCATCTGTCTGTGTCATCTTAAGAATTCTATTTTAAAAAGACATGTTCAGGGAAACACAAAGAAGCTTCTGGATATTAAGGATTTGATAAGATAAATTCAAAATTCAATTAAAATGTCAGAAAAAATTTGAGAAAATCTGCCAGGAAGGAACAAAACAACAAAAGATGGAAAATAGTTGGGAACACATAAGAATATTAGAGATACAAACCAAGATGGTCAAAATCCAAGTAATGGAAGGAGAAGGAAGATTAGAGAAAACATAACAGAGAAAGATATCAAATTAAAATGTAAATTTCTAGAACCAGATAGCATGTTCTTCCAGAATGAGGGTCTGCTTCACACAACTCAGTGAATGAACAGACACTTCCCAAGTTACTCAGTTGTGACATTCAAGAACCTCAGAGATAAAGATCTTAAAAGCCTCCCCAAAGTAACATTAGATTCCTCAAATAGAGTGACACATCAAGTTATAAAAGAAAAATATCTAGAAACTGCAACTCTAGATCCTGCCAAAGGAGCAAAAAAATGTGAGGGTAGAATAACGACAGCAAAAAATTTTGACCTGCAAATTCTCAAAATTTTACTTCAGTTACACCCTTTCTTAGAAGTTCCTGGAAAATAAGCTCTACTGAAGCAAGGAAAGAAATAAGAAAGAATTACACAAGAGTCCAGAAAGGGTAGGGTTCGAAACAGGAAAGAAGTGAATTCTGATGAAGGGGATGAGGATGGTGATGATGGTGAAGGGGAATTTAGCATAGTGTGGAAGCAAAGTCTCAAGATGATAGCTGTGCTGCTGGTCTAGAGAGCACATAGCCCCAATCACAGTAGGAGGGACTCCAGAAAGGACATCTCCAGGAGACAAATAAGGCTGATAAACTGAGAGCAGATTAATCTTCAGTGAGAAAGTTTAGGTATGAATTAATGATAGATATATGGAAATTAACCAAATAATAAATAAGCATTAGAGAGAGCAAAACAGTTGTATTTATGTGACATTATATGGCTAATGAGGGAAATATACCTAGTCATAATAATGTAAATATTAACTACTGATTGATAGAAAAATTATGAAAATACTCTTTTGGGATATTGGGGGAGAGGTATATTAGAGAGATAATATTAAGGAGATAATCCTCATATTCAATAGTCTGATGATAAAGACAAAACAATAAATTAAAGAGATAGCAATATAAGCTTGCTATTTAAATCAAGAAGGTAATTACCAGAGGAAACTAAATGAAAGAGTTCAGAAGTGTTGTCCTTGGACAGTGGAAGTTAAATGCTCAGAGTTAAGCCAAAATGAGGCAGAAAATTGCTTTCCTTTGCAGTAAACTTGTTTAGACTATGTCATTTGAACTAGACTATTAAATATAATTTAATAAGAAAAAGGATGTAATTGTATGAGAAAATATCTGAATGATGCAGAGGAAGTGTATCTCTGAAAACTATCTAATACAGGATTCAAAAGAACTTTTCAGGAAAATGCTCAGCAGCCTCAATTAAGAAGATAAAGCCTCTATAAACAAGATTCCAAAAATCATAAGTAAAAAAATAACATAGAAAAGACAACTTGAAATTAGAAAGGACTGAAACAGAGCTAACAACATGAGAGCAGAATAAAAATCAGTAATAGGAAACATCATGGAAGGAACATAAGAACTGTTGCAGAAAACGGAAACAATATTCTGGAGAACAAACAGCCATCCAAGAAGATGGAGGAAATGGACAATGGGATGAAAATGATGGAAGGATCATGGAGATTGAGATCAGAGAAGAGGACCAATATAAGACACAGTGTTCATAAAGAAAAGCTCAAAATAAATAAAAATAATAACCAGAGCCTGCAATGGGCTGAATGTTTACTCCTCCCCAAAATTCACATGCTGAAACCAACCCCCAATGTGATGGTATTTGGAGGTGAAGGCTTTTAGGAAGTGATTAGTGATTGGATTTGGGAATGGGATTTTGCCCTTATAAAAGAGGTCCGGGAGCACTCTGGACCCTTCCGCTATGCGAGGTTACAGCAATGCCACTGCCACAGCTGTCCGTGAATAAAAAAGCGTAGAACCAGAAAGATGTCTTTCCTCACCAGACACCGAATCTGCCAGCACCTTGATCTTGGACTTCTCAGCCTCAGGAATTGTGAGAAATAAAATTCCTGTTGTTTATAAGCCACTCAGTCTATGCTATTTTGTTATAGCAGCCTGGACAGACTAATACAGAGCCCTTCTAGAACAAGATAGTCTGAGCTGAAGGAAGCAACCTCTGTATGTATGTTAAAAGGCTTGCTCTATTCTAGAAAGTTATCGATAAAAAGAAGCACACCCTTGAAAAAGTTTTAGCAAAAAAAGGAGTAAGAAAAAAGATCTTACAAATAATTGGGAAGAAAATGTACATTCCCTTAAAAAGAATGATGGTCAAGAATAATAGTCAGTACAGCAATGCCCAGAGAAGGTTAACAGAATAACAGTGTAAGCCCTCAATTTCATACCTTGCCAATTTGTAGTTCATACATTAAGGCAGAAAAAGACATTCTTCCTTTTCTTTTTCTTTTTCTTTTTATTGAAGTATGGTTGATTTACAACATTGTGTTACTTTCTGGTATACAACAAAGTGATTCAGTTATACATGTATATACATATTCTTCATATTCTTTTCCATTATGTTTTCTTACAGGATATTGAATATAATTCCCTGTGCTATGTGGTTTATTTATTTATTTATTTTTCACTGAGCAAATGCTGTTTAATAATAATCCAGCCTTACTTTTTCTTTTTTTTTTAAGCTTTTTATTGGAGTATAATTGCTTTACACTGTTGTGCCAGTTTCTGCTGTACAACAAAGTGAATCAACTGTATTTATACATATCTCCCCGTATCCCCTCCCTCCCGCGACTCCTTCCCACCCTCCCTATTCCAGCCCTCTAAGTCATCACCCATCATCTGTCTGTTTTATGTATCACAGTTTGCATCTGCTAACCCAAACTCCTAATTTATCCCTCTCCCACACCCTTTCCCCTTTGGTAACCATAAGTTTATTTCCTAAAGACATTCTCATTTATTATATCAGTGTTCACCTTATTAGTTTCCTAGGACTTCTGGAACAAATGACCACAAATTTGGTGGCTTAAAACACCAGAAATTTATTTTCTCACAGTTCTGGAAGCCAAAAGTCCAAAACCAAGGTGTCAGGTGGGCCATGCGCCCCCTGGAGGCCAACAAGAAGAATCCACTCCTGGCCTCTCCCAGTTTCTGAGGGCTGCCAGCCCTTCCTGGGGTTCCCGGGCTTAGAGGTCTATTGCTCCAATCTCCGCCTCTCTCGTCCTACTGTCTTCTCCTCTTCATGTCTGTCCAAACTCCCTCAGCCTCCCTCGAATGAGACACACAATTGCACTGGGTTCACCCAGATAATCCAGGATTCCTTCCTCCTCTCAACAACTTCAGCTTCATCACATCTTTGGCCATGCAAGGCAATATTTGATCTTTTGCCACATAAGGTAATGATCACAGATTCTGGGGATTAGGACATATCTCTGGAGCCACCATTCAGCCTACTACCCCATCTTGAGAAAAAAATCACTTGTAAATATCTTCTGACTGATTAAGAGAGTAAAATCAAGAGCTCATGAATGAGAAAACTGTGCTATAAAAGTACTGGCAGATAAAATATGATTTTCTATATAGTTGCTCAAAATCTTTCTATTCGATAAATTACAGAAAAATAATTCTCAAGATAGAATGTCTACAAAGAAAAAATAACAATTATCTGTGCAATTAGCCCATGTTATTTTACACATTTTGAATTTTGAACCCTATGACTTATATTCAAAAATTATTTTAAAAGAGATTAATATTTTGGAAAAAGAGCTTAAATCCCCACTTCATACTATAAACACAAATTGTAAGTTAATTGAATATTGAAATGAAAAATGTGAAACTATGACACCCTTGAAAATTGTTAGCGAACTTAATTTTCTTTGGCACAAGGGCATTGAAACTATATAGTCATTTGAAGAATGAAGTTTTTGTATAATTGATTACATAAAAAATTGTTTTCTATGCACTTAAAACCAAATTGTTTGCAAACTGAAAAACAAACAAACTAGGAAAATGCTTATAAAAATGATGGAACATGGTGCAGGTATTCTTATTATGTGTCAGGAATTCTTAATCACTGAGAGAAATACCTAAAATTCTTCTAGAAAACTTGGTGAAAGATGAGAAAAAAACAATTCACTGAATTTATGAACAAAAAATATCAAATAGTAATTTAATTTATTAATAAGAATCCTTTGATTTTATATTTCACTAATTGGCACATCGATTCCTTGGACTTTTTTTTTCTTAAGAAAACAGCCATTTCAAATTGAAGTAGGTTTTGTTTTTGTTTCTGTTTTTTATAATTTTCAAGACAGAGAAGACCTCCAGGGCCATGGTGGAGAGAAGAGAGAATTGATATAATCCCCTGAAGAGTGGGATGGACATTTGGATACATGAGAGGTATGGGTCAGAGCAGTAGTTTGGGTGCTGAACTGAAGCATCTACAGAGATTCTATGCAAACCCAAGGCATGAATATCTCACTGCTGCCACTTGACAGTATTTTGTATAGGGATCTTTAGTGAAACGCATATGCATAGAGTAGACGTTAGTAATATCAAAAAATATATATTTCAAATCTAATGAAGATAACCCCTGTCTCCAAACAATTAGTATCATAGGCTATTTAAATAAGAAGGGATTTCAAATACCATTTATTACCTATTTTAACAACTTTCTTACAACGTTCTTTTCTGCACAATTTTCTCAGAACCAAAATTGACAAGCCACAATTTATGTCTTCTTTTCCAGAACAATGAGTATTATAAATTAGTACTATAACTTCAAAATCTTATTAAATAGATTTGAAGGTTGAAAGGACTGAAAAAGAGGTACTCATTAGTATGGAGCCCGTGACCATCAAAAATGCACCAAGGATGATGGCAAACATTTTCAACATTTGCTTCCTCTTCTTGGAATGTCATCATTGTCATAATAAATCTATTGACCTTTAAATAGGCTCTATACTACACGGGTTGCAATTTACCACATTAGATTGAATTTAATAAAAACATAGCAAATAACCTGTAGAAAACACATGACATGTTTACCTTATTTAATCAGGCGTTAGGAATTTCCTCAAGTCTCCGAGGATTACAATGAATATGCAAAATATGAAACACCTTTTCTGAGAACATGGCCATTGTGCTTAGGATGCTATGGGAATTACAGGGCTCATCATTTTGTAAATCTGGAAAATGAAAAATAAACCCTATTGGTGGTGGTTAGAAATGTCCTTAACAGAGAACTGATGCAGAATTTATTTTAAATGTTCAGTTATCAAAAATAACCACAGAAGCTTAATTTGGTGGAATGTTTTCAGACATAAAAATTGGTAATATGCTACTGAAATGAGACACAAGGCATAGCTCAGTGAAGGTAAAGGAAAACATTTTTGTTAGAAAACCTGCTGACTTCATCAAGTGAGTTTAATATTTAAATGTGATGGACTCGGGGGGGAAATGAACAACAAACACTGTGTAACTGTTAAAAATAACAGACGGTGAGAAAAAAAATCACACATCAAATTTTCCTCTGCTAGTGGCTATATAGACTGTGAGCGAAAGGCAAACTATATTTAATTTTAACATAAGGAGGAAGGGACCTAATCTATTGAACACCTGGAATCATCTGGGTCCGGAGTTACAGATACACATTAGCATTTGGTAGTTCAATTCTCAGAAGTGTCATTGACCTTGATGAGATGGGGCTTATCCAGTGTAGGAAGTTACACCTTATTCAAAAGTGATATAAGAATTAGACTGAATGTCACAAATGCATGCATCTCTATAACAGGCCAAACAAATATGGTGAAATGAGATTAGAAAGCACCCAAAAGAGAGAGAAAAAAGAAATACCTGATCACTTTGTATATCTGGACTATATACTACCCTCCAGACCTAAGTTATGAATGATGTTTTCATGATACAGATACAAAAGGAAGAAGTGAAAACCTCTCTATTAGTAGATAACACGATCCTGTACATAGAAAATCCTAAGGAATTCACCAAAAAAACTATTAGAACTAATAAATGAGTTTAGCAAGTTTGCAGGATATAAGATCAATACATGAAAATCACTTGCATTCTATAAAATAGTCCAAAAATGAAATCAAGAAAACAATTTTTTCACAATAGCAGCAAAAATAATAAAATACTTAGGAAAAAGCTATCAAAAGAAGTACATGCTGAAAACTACAAAACACTGTCAAAAAAATTAGAGCTAAATAAATGGGAAATCATCCCATGTACATGGATCTAAAGACATGTTGTTAAGATGGCAAAAAAGGAAAAAAAAGAAAAGAAACAAAAAGATGGCAATACTTACTAAACTAATTTACAATCCTTATCAGAACCCCAGCTGAATTCTTTGTAGAAATGGAGTTCAGATTCTAAAATTCATATGTATTGCAAGTGTCTTGAAATAGCCAAAACAATCCTGAAAAAGAACAACAAGGTAGGAAGAATCACACTTCTCCATTTCAAAACTTATTACAAAGCATAAGTAATCAAAACAGTGTGGTGTTGGCATAAGGATAGACACAGAGACCAATGGAATAGAACTCAGTGTCCAGAAATAAACCCATGCATCTATGGTCAACTGAATTTTGACAAGGGTGTCAAGGGCATCCAATGGTGACAGAATTATCTTCTCAACAAATGGCATTGGGACAAATTGACAATCACAAGCAAAGAATGAAATGGGACTCTTACACCGTATATAAAATAAACTCAAAATGGATTAAAGACTTAAATGTAAGAAATAAAACTGTAAAACTCTTAGCAAAAAATATAGGAGTAAAACTTCATTGCCTTGGGTTTGGCAAATGATTATTAGATATGATACCAAAAGCACAAGCAACACAAGCAAAAATAGATAAATTGGACTTCAAAACTTTAAACTTTCATGCTTCATAGTACACCATGAAAGAAAAAGTCAAAAAATAATCCACAGAATGGGAGAAAACTGATTTGCAAATCATATATCTGATAAAGGATTTGTATCTAGAATAAAGGACCCCTCCAACTCAATATTAAAAGCAGAATCCAATTAAAAATAGACAGAGTTTGAATAAACCTTTCTATGTCCCTTTGCCACCCCACTCCCATTAAGAAGTAATCTTTTAGGGGCTTCCCTGGTGGCACAGTGGTTAAGAATCCGCCTGCCAATGCAGGGGACATGGGTTCGCTCCCTGGTCTGGGGAGCTCCTACATGCCATGGAACAGCTAAGCCCGTGTGCCACAACTACTAAGCCCATGTGCCACAATGTCTGAGCCCGCTCACCACAACTACTGAGCCCATATGCTGCAACTTCTGAAGCCCGCACACCTAGAGCTGGTGCTCCGCAACAAGAGAAGTCACTGAGCCCTCACACCTCAACAAAGAGTAGCCCCCACTCCCTGCAACTAGAGAAAGCCCGCGTGCAGCAACAAAGACCCAATGCAGCCAAAAATTTTAAAAATAAAAAAATAAAAAATTTTTTTAAAAAGTAAGTTTTTACTATATCAAAACAAGCTACTCTTTCAAATTCTTAAATTCCTCTATAATCTGTCATATCCCAGCTTTTCACTATTCCACTTAGTCTTTGGAAATGTCTTGTCCTTTTACGGCTGAAGAAATACAAAATGTTAGGCAGCATCTATCAACATCTAAAACCCCTTAGGTATTTTGTTTTTCACAAGTCCTCTAAGGATGCTCTCTCTGGTCTTTACCAGCTTTGCAAGGAGTAAGACCATTTAAGTCTCACTTTCTCCTTCCCACAGGTTTCTTGCTCCTCTGACCTCATTTTAAATACTATACTGTTCCATATTTTATACAATATAGAACTATGTATTATACTGTATTGTCCTTTAATTATTCATATGCCTGTTTTTTTAACCTCAAAAGGATTCATTTTTTAAGGTAGGAGTTATTCCTTTTACTACTGTTTTGTAACAGTGCTAGATACATCAAAAATTCAATCAAGTTTTTTGAACTGATTAGTATCTTACCTTATTGGCTTCAATGTTACACAATGAAATGTCACAGAACTGTTAAGATTGTTTAAAGGAACAGTTTAAAATAGTTTGGGGTACCCTCAAATTAGAAGATTACCATAAATGAAATATATCTTAAAACAGCCTAGAAGTAAGTCTTATTTGAAATCTGACTTTCAAATTTCACAAATAACTAGCACTTTTATTTCTGCCAGAATGCATATTTGGATGGAGAGGTTGATACTGGATTCGAAGTTGGCTTCTTATTTCTTGTGCCTCACAGCTCTCGGGGCCACTTTTGGAAGCCACATGTTATTTTGGCATTTCTTTGGATTTATTATACAAGTAGCACATTATTTCCAGTGCCTGGGCCATCTGAAATAAGTAAAAATTCTACCTCTGTGTTGTAGGCAGTTAATGACTGGATGAGCCCCAGTCAAGCAAGAAGGCAGTTTAGTCTTGCCACTTGCCAAACCTAGAGCAAAGATGGCTAGAAACTGGCCTGGAGGGTCTCATAAAAACAGAAACTGACTTGAACCTCACTTAAATAGAAACCAAATACCAGCATGAGGTTTGAAATAATCCAAATCCCCATCTTTCTTTATTAGCTCTGTTTGTTTTTGTGTTGTTATTGTTGTTTTTAAATACCCCTGAATCTTTCCTGGGTTCTAGTCTGAACTGGAAGTGCCAGAAAAACGACACAAAATACTGCCATTGTATTTCTGTCTTAACCAGAAGTGGGAAGCACTGAAAATATCAAGACACCATAATTAAAGTTCATTCAATTACAATTCTTGCAACAAAGAATACAAATAACAAGAGAGTAGCCAAGGTGGCATTGACAGGGATTAAGTCTGAGGCCCACTGGCAGAGTTTTTTTAGGTACATATATATAAATCTGGAAATAGAAAAGAAGAAATGAAACTCTTCTTTGAGAATGTTGAAAGGCAAAGTTGTGAGCATATGTAAGTGAAATCTACTCCAAGTCCCAGTATCCATTTTGACTATAAATACCAACACCTTTTCTGTTAAAATCTTTCAATAAGTGTTAAGTAGAAATGGATGCTTAAATTGTGTGTTAATTCATTGCTTCTGCACAATGTCTTGAAGATATAGCGTAAGAATAATTTTTAAAGTGGAATGGAATAGAAATAGAGACACAGGTCATCTACCACCTGAACAACCAACTTCTGGATGTTTGAGACTAAATGCTGCAAATTTGTAACTTGGAGCAGATTTTCAAAATGAACAATAAACTGGGGGCTTCCCTGGTGGTGTAGTGGTTAAGAACCCACCTGCCAATGCAGGGGACACTGGGTTCGAGCCCTGGTCTGGGAAGATCCCACATGCTGTGGAGCTAGTAAGCCTGTGTGCCACAACTACTGATGCCCATGTGCCTGGAGCCCATGCTCCGCAATTAGAGAAGCCACCACAATGGGAAGCCCGTGCACTGCAACGAAGAGTAGCCCCCCTCTCTGCAACTAGAGAAAGCACGCAAAGCAATGAAGACTCAACACAGCCAACAAACTAATTAATTTTAAAAACCCAATAAACTGGTGTGTATTGACCAGCTACCACATTACCAGCACTGTGCACACTGAGGACCAAGTGACTGAGAATTTTGCTTTCAGCAGCAGAAGCAGGAAGAAACAGCTTTAGAAGGAAAATGATGGCTTTTACTTTAGACATGCTGTGTGTTGAGATGGGTTCCGCAGGCATTTGGATACTCAGAGCCTCCGGGAAAGCTGGGAGCCAGAGATAGAGGCATAAATAGAATCACTAAGGGCACATAGAATCTAGAAAGAGAAGAAGATGACAGAGTATACATGGCAGGTGGATGAATGAAAGAGAGAAACCAGAGAGAGTCTAAGGCCAGCATCATCGGTGTGACCTGTGCTTTCTCAAGGACTCCAAGCCTGGTGAAACGCTGTCCTACTACCGTCTCAAAATTCTTAATAATTTGATCTCTGAACTTGTGTCTGTAATGAAAGTCGGATGGGACCATGGAGCACGTGAGGAAGGAAAGGAAATATGCACCCTATACACGTTCACCCTTCCTCGCCTTCCCATCACATGTAGTGCTGCCTCCCTTCGCAGAATTCTGGTGCCCGTGATGTGCAGGAGAGAGCCGGGCAAGACTCAAAGTGAGTACTTGACTGAGGAAGTCATCTTGACTGAGGAAGAGAGGTGGGAGGAAGGCTGAAAGCCCCAAAAGGCCATGATTTCTGTTCAAAACAGAATTTACTGGTTTGAAAGAAATCGATGGCATTCTAAGAAACATGAATAACCATGAAACCATCTTATATCCTTTCTTACTTGCATTACTTCCTTATATTAGCCAAAAATAATGACATAGAAGGAAAAGGAGCGCTAAGGCAACCCACAGTTCCTCTTCCTCTCGGTCCTCCCTTACTCGCCAATGGTAGGGTGTTGGTCGAATGTGTGCATATCAAGAATTTTAAAAACAGGAGTTTGGTTTGTGTGCTGATTCCACTGTTCTGGTAAGAATAAAATAGATATGCGTGTATCAGCTAAAAAATCCTAACTGTGTAAGTTCAATGATTCTACATGTAAACTAAATGCTCTTAAATTTGCACTTAAAATTGGTGTAGAATATAAAGATAAATGGTAAAATTCATGCTAAAATTTTTGAATTTTAATTTTTCTTTGTTTAGAATGACATTAAATAGCAATAGCAAATTAAAAGACCCCATCACAAGTGAAGAGAGAAACTGCATGAGAAGGGAAAAACCTTTATATTTGAGTATCTTTCGTGGTTCTTTTACCTGCTTTCTGAACAAGGGAACCCATACTTCCATTTTGCACTGAACCCAACAAATTTTGGAGTCAACTCTGAAAGGGTCATTAGGTTGAAGAGGAACTAGGATCATCAGTCATGGAGGGAAAAGGAAAAGTATTTGGAAGAGAGAGCATTTGGTTATTTGCTCAGATACAACCCTGCAACAGCTCTCTTGCTGAGGGTGGGTAGGGACAAGACTTGTCATGCCTGCCCTCCCACCGGCAGAGGGCCAGGGCACCTGGGAGATGACTCACCTCTGAAGTCTGCCTTCCTTCCCTTCTGTCTTCAGGCTGGGGATTGAGAATAGACATTGGACGTGAAGGCTCACCTGATAGACTTTGAGAGAGCCATATGGGCAGAGTAGTTGGAATGGAAGCCAGATTTAAAAAAAACTGAGTCAGCAAAGAGAACATGAATGCAGCAAGGATAAATTACACCCTCAGAAAGTGTATTAGAAGTCTGGATGGATGGATGGTTGAATGGATAAATGCATAAATTATCTTATGTGTTTCCCTTTCTACTCTTTATAGATTATCTAGGCACCAATCTATTATGAAATAGGAAAATGAGAGATTTTTATGACAAGGTATTTAAAAACCAAAGACAACACTGAAAATACTGTGTAAAACATTCTATGAAGAACAAAATATCACTTTTAAGTCAATAAGACACGGGTTTATACGTGAAAATTGGACTTTCAAACGTAGGTAACTTTGTCTTTTCCTTTTTGTTTTTTAGATGTTCCCCTCACTGTGAAAGGGAAATGCTGCTGACTACGCCTATGGACAGAGGCCAGGGCTGTTCTAGACAGCAGGCCACATTTGGCACTTTTTCGTCCAGTTATAGGTACGGGCTACAGTACACTCAGCAGCCATACTCTTCCTCACGATCAAATTGCATCCCATGATAGGCATCTACCTGATGTTTGCCTAGAGGTGGGAATTCAATCTGTGCCTTTGAAAGATGTTTCTCTCCATGTAAAGCCAACTGGCCTGCACGGGACTTGGCTCTACAACTTCTGCCTCATTAACGGCTAATGAGTAGAGCTCAGTGCCAAACAGTGAAATTCCTGCTTTGATGAGTCCAGGTTCAAGTTTATGGCATTAGCCTCCAGGCTGAAATTCACCTGCAGAAAACTGAAACACACCCTGTACTAATAAAAACACAAACTGCATATACCATAAGGCGTCTTTGAGTGGTTACACCTGAAGGACTAACAGGAGTTGTAGTGAGATCATTTGCTTTTCAAATATTTCCAAGGGTGTCATATTATAGCCTCCCATTCAGAACGAATTCCTGGCCCCGACTTTGCTTTCAACAGGTTCACTGATTATACAAGGAAAGCCACAGTAGGAGCAAATCTATCTTTCTCTGAATTGCCAACTCTTGTTCCTGTTATCATGCGTCTGTTTTTACAGTGTGAACAAGTTTGGGTTTTAATCGCAGCCGAGAGCTGCAGAGTTTGAGACTCCTGACAAATGACTGGGTTCACTCGTTGTGGTGTAAGTGGCTGGAACAAAGAGGCTTGAAGAAAAAAAAGTGAAGGAAAAGAGGTTCTAATTACCTCTGAAATAGATACATTTTACTTGTAGAATAATACTTGTCTGAAAATTATTTTGAACAATCAGAGAGCAGGACTGTCCCATGTCCACCATTGCATGACTCAGGACCTCCTCACCGTACATCAAGACAGAACGGACTTGGGTCTCCTTCCTCCCTCTATCCATCAAATACCCATTTCATACTCAACAGCAATGCCTCATTCAATTATCTGTGCATCTTTGCAAGCCACTAGTCCATTTCAGAGCCCTGGTTAGTTGTGGTGTGTCTTGACAATGCTAGCTAGCTGTTCTTTCTTTCCTCAGTTGGTCCTATTAGTTTCAGGTTTGGGGTCATTGCATATTTCATTTCACAGCAAAAATACAAATATGTAAGTGATAAACACTGTCTAGATCTGAGTGCACATGACCTATACACACTCGGATTTAAAAAGAAAAAAAGCTGTAGGACATCGCTGTAGGACGGTCATTAGTCATTCCAAATGTTATAAGGAAAGTTAGGAGTATTCATCAATTCTTTGTAACTTCCACCTCACTGCCTCCAATGTGTGTTAATGGCAGAAATAACAGCCATTCTGGGGTCCTCAGAAGTAGCCCCAGTGCCTGCTGCGAAGCTGTAGGACTCTATCAAGCACAGGGTCATCCAGATATCAGTCACCTCCAAGCCACCTACAAAATGTTTGCCATATTAACATACTCTTTCTACTCTTAATCTCTTAATATTTTTATGTAGACCTCCTCAGACTTTTTTTTAAGGTATACATATATATATTTTTTAAATTTATTTATTTTTGGCTGCGTTGGGTCTTCATTGCTGCACGTGGGCCTTCTCTAGTTGTGGCAAGCCGGGGCTACTCTTTGCTGCAGTGCATGGGCTTCTCAGTGCAGTGGCTTCTCTTGTTGCGGACCACAGGCTCTAGGCTTCAGTAGTTGCAGCACGCAGGCTCTGTAGTTGCAGCATGCAGGCTCTAGGGTGCACAGACTTCAGTAGTTGTGGCTTGTGGGCTCTGTAGTTGTGGCTTGCAAACGCAGGCTCAGTAGTTGTGGCACACAGGCTTAGTTGCTCTGCAGCATGTGGGATCTTCCCAGACCAGGGCACCAACCCATGTCCCCTGCATTGGCAGGCAGATTCTTAACCACTGTGCCACCAGAGAAGTCCCGCTCCTCAGACTTTTAGAGAGTCAAGTTTATCTATTTTAGAAGAAAACATTTTTTTACTTAGTTAAATTTTATTAGATTAGATTACATTAGAGTTTTCTTTATTCTCAGATGGAAACTTTAAAAAAATTTATTGGAAGTATAGTTGGTTTACAATGTTGTATTGGTTTCAGGTGTACAGCAAAGCAATTCAGTTATACATACTTATATATGTATGTGGCTGTGTGTTTGTGTGTTGTGTGTGTGTGTATTCTTTTTAAAAGAAAACTTTAAGAGACCGCTGTACTCATTCTGCTGAACTGGATTATATGTTCTGGAAGGCATGGACTTGATCCTACATTTCTTTTGTAATCTCCTTGGCCACAGGCCTGTGCTAAGCTTACAATAATACAGTTTGTACAACAAAGCTCACAGAATGAGGCCAGCTTTTCTAACTTCAAGGAGATTAGTCCATGAAAAATATTCTACATCCAAAGCATAGAAAATTCAAAATATTAATTTTCACATGTGATAGAGAAGGGACAGAGAAAAAAATTTCATCCAAGACTCTGAGGACTTTAGATTTTCACATTCTGCATGATCTTTGATTTGAAGAGACAAGAAAATAAATGTTTCCTAAAGATAGGCTCTTGAAAATACAGTTTCTGGTAATCAAAACCATATTAGCCCTTGACATTGTATAATAGTCTCAGCCTTTTTAGAAATGCTCATGTCAATATACTCAGTTTCTCATCAATGAAAAGCCAGAAAAGCGAGAAAGGTAGAACAGAGGCAAAAATAAAAGTGACCTTTTGAAACTACTTCTGCCTTTACTGTTTGTGCCCAGATTTGAAGAGCATTCATTATTTTCTTTGCTAAAAATTTTCCAAGTGTCATCAAACTAAAAACTTGGGGCATCTTGTCTGGTTTTGGGTAGAGAGTAATTACCAACTGCACCCTACAAATGTGGGTAAGCTTGCACTGAAATAAACCATCCAAATCCATGACGAACATCAAAATTGTAGACACAAGGAGCAAAGCGGAAAATTGTAGTATGACAAAATAGCTACAGTTAATTATGTGAAATTACATAGAATTGCAGTCTTCTTTAGAGGTGCTTTATTTAAACGTACATCTAAAGGCACATCTTTGGTTAATGCAACTTTCATTTCAAGTCAATGAGTTGACAGAACAACATTTATTAAGTTTGAAATTAAAGCAGATTTAAAAAAATTAAATTACAGATTACAATTTTGGAAAGTTTTAGGGTTTTTTTTTTTTTCTTTTTTGGAGAAAAGTGTCATTTAACACTGTGAGGCCAACTTCATCTCCTTTTCTCACACCAATTCTCACACATGCTCCTGCCTGTAAAGGCTTTTCAGCTCTCTCCCATCATATAAATACACGTTTTAGGTTTCAGAGTCTACTCAAAACTTTGTCTCCTGGGGAGCATCCCAAGAGATGATGTCCCCCTGTATAAGGCTTGACAGGTCCTGTGACAGCCCTCTGTTCCCCTTATTCCCAGAGAAGCTACAATAGTGACCCAGTGCTATTCTAGCCCCAGGAGGGGCACTCTGGGTGGCTTACTGGCTGATTGAAGGACTGAAAAATCAGTGGTATCAACCTGTGATTACAGGGGGAAGTCATTAAGCATCATCACACCCATCATTTACCTTGACCTCTGTGGCTCCTTTTGGAGGAAAGCATTGATGTGCCTTCTATAAAACCACTTCTATCCTGGCTATAGGAAACTGAACCAGGATGGGGGGCTCAAGAGTTCACTTTGAGTCAAAATGAAATGAGAGTCCCCTGATCTGGGGGATGGAAGGTAAGAGAGGAAATAACCAAAGAGAGCATGGAAGCGAGAATTAAGCTGACCATCACAAAGAAGAAATGGAAAGTCAGTTTCCTAGCACAGCTTCAGAGCCCAGACAGGCTCCCTGTCTCAGTCCATGCCTATCTTTGCAATTAATCATCATTTCTCAGAGACAGCCTAGTGCAAATTTAGTACATCTAAGTAGTTAAACAATAAATAAATAACTGCTTTTTTTATGTCACCATACAAAGATATTACATACTTATTGACTATAGTCTTCACACTGTACATTGTCTTAATTATGGAATTCTCAGGACCACTGTTTCTATGCAAAACATGACCTTTACTCCTTGGGCTAGCTCTCTAGCTCTCTGCCATGGCAGTTCCCTGACTCTCAGAATCTACCTTCTCTTCTAGGCCCTTTTTCAATCTACAGCATGTGTACCTCACACCAGTCAGAATGGCCATCATTAAAAAGCTTACTAATAATAAATGCTAGAGAGGGTGTGGAGAAAAGGGAACCCACGTACACTGTTGGTGGGAATATAAATTGGTGCAGTCAATATGGAGAACAGTATGAAGGTTCCTTCAGAAACTAAAATAGAGCTACCATACGATCCTGCAATCGCACTCCTGCCTGGGAATATATCCAGAGAGATAATTCAAAAAGATACATGCTCCCCAATATTCATAGCAACACTGTTCACAATAGCCAAGACATGGAAGCAACCTAAGTGTCCACTGACAGATGAATGGATGAAGAAGATGTGGTACATATGTCCAATTGAATACTACTCAGCCATAAAAAAGAATGAAATAATGCCATTTGCAGCAACATGGATGGACCTAGAGATTATCATAGTAAGTGAAGTAAGTCAGACAAAGACAAATATCATACAATATGACTTAAATGTGGAATCTAAAAAAAAAATAATATAAATGAACTTATTTACAAAACAGAAATAGACTCACAGACATAGAAAACAAACTTATGGTTACCAAAAGGGATGGGGGGGAGAGAGAAATTAGGAGTTTGGGATTAACATGTATGCATACTATATATAAAATAAACAACTAGAACCTACTCTATAGCACAGAGAACTATATTTAATGTCTTGTAATAACCTATAATGGAAAGTAATCTGAAAAAACATATATATATGTATAACTGAATCACTTTGCTGTGCACCTGAAACTAATACAACATTGTAAATTAACTCTACTTCAATTTTTAAAAATGGTTTCAATTTGAAAAAAAAAAAACAAAAACACCTACAACTTATGACCTCTGTGTGCAAAGAAGGCGTTTAGAGAATCACAGAAACTTGCTAATCCCTCTGGCCACCTGGAACGCTCAAGGCCTGGTGCAATAGAGGCCCCATTTGCCAATTCCTTATTAGCTGCCAGCATTTGAAAGGCCATTTAAGAAATCTGGCTGAAGCAGAGAACAAGTACTGTTTTTTGTAGGTGTGTGTGCTCCTATTTGATCATGGTAGAAGCAGCACCAGACAGGGCTACCTGAAAAGCCCCCCACCCCCAGGTCCTCCTCTAATGGAGAACTTGTCCACTCACCCTTCACCTAACCTTCATCTACTGAGTTCAAGAAAATACCTTACTTATGAAGACATAGTAACAGCAATGACAACAATAATAATGAACTCCTTCAGAGAGAGGGACCTCTCAAGTGCACTCCAGCAGAGACACCATCTCCCCCCAGCCTCCAGATGCAGCACACCTGCACGCCTGTCCTCACTGTGGACCAGGAGAGGACACCTGACTCAAGCGGGGCCAATTTTTCCTACTCCCGGGAGCCTGGAATTGGAATGAACAAATATTGAGTTCGTTAATTATGTGAAGCCAGGCTGGAAAGCCAGGTAGAGGCTGCCACTTTAAGGCAGACAAGCATAAGGTGCTGAGTGAATTTAGGAGGTCAGCAGAGAGAGAGAGAGAAGAAACTGGCACATGGCAGAGAGGAGATACCAAGAGGCTCCAGGGAGAGATGAAGAGAGAAGAGGGGAATTATTTTAAACACTTTTAAAACTTTCTAATTCTTCTAAGTCCTAGAGTTCTTCCTGCAATTAGATTCATTAGTACAAATTTCACCTTGCAGAAATTAATATGAGTAGATCTCTGGTCCTTGCAATGAAATATACATGTACCAGTGGATTTCTTAAGAGTAAAAATAGGGCCACTAGGCAGTGACCTATGAACGTGGCTCTCAGTTTTCGTCACAGCTTGATACTGAATTCTAGAACCACTTTACATTTACTACCTTCTTTTCTTCCATTTAAAATGCTCTTATAGGCAATTCCCTGGCGGTCCAGTGGATAGGACTTCGCACTTCTACTGCAGGGGGGCATGGGTTTGATCCCTGGTTAGGGAATTAAGATTCTGCATGCAGCATGGTATGGCCAAAAAAAAAAAAAGAGAAAAAAAAAAATTACTAAATTGTTCCTATAGCAGGAGTGCCGTGTATACATTGTACAATTCTTCACTGGCTGCTTTGTGTGTGGTGATAACTAAGGCAGGATTCTCTCCTGCTGGAGGCTGGGAGGTCAAAGGTGTAAACAAAAATGACAATGGCATGTGAAAAGTCTGTCCTGAAGGCACGGGCTGAGGTTCCAGGTCTCCTGAGACACTACCTTATTTAATTTTCACCTATGTCAAAGAGAGTTATAAGAACTGATACTTTGCAAAAAAAAAATCACACAAGACAGGTAAGCATTAGTTTAATCTCAGTAATTTTCACTCGAAGCCTGCTGAGGTACAGTGTTGTTCTCTAGGTACAAAACCAGCATTTAACCTTCCATGTTCTTCCACGTCTCACACCTCCCATCACCATTTTCACAGGAAAAAGTCGGGCACAAGAAAAGACTGGGCAGTTCATTAACTCGCCTGATAATGCAGCTGACTGCAGAGCTCACTATCCTTTTCATCCTCAGGCAAAACTTCCCCCGAAAAGTTTTGCCAAAAAAATCTGTAAAAGCTTATAGTTAAACCAGCCTACTGAACAACCAACAGGTTTTTTTGGCCTTTCCTTCATGAGAGGGCATTACAGTGAAAATGAAGAAAATGTTTTTAAAAAGTATAAACCCCAAGGACAAGGAAAACAGGAGAGGGGACATGAGTACAAGGTGAGAAGAACAAAATGAGAGGTGCTGAGCCCGAGGAGGAAGCCCCACCCCAGGATGGGAAGGTCAGTGGAGAGCAGGAACGGCCACCAGAAAGGGGCTGACCTCGGAGGGTCTCCGTGTGCTTCACAGTGGGGGTGAGCCCAGGGGAGGAGCCGAGGGCTTGCCTTCCCTCGAACCCACAGGGAGAGAACTGGGTGTCTGCTTGCCCCATGGAGACTCGGAGAGATTGAGAGGGACAGCTTTAGGGATCAGGAAAGCCTGGTCCAGAGCAAAAATGGAATGATGCCTGAGGTAGAAAACATGGAACTGAATGTGACATCTGGGCCCCAGGTCCCACTGGTGCTTAATTAACAAGTCTGCCACCCTTTAGGTGGGAGATTAGGACATTTTTCTTGGGAAAAAGCCCCAGAGGACATCCTTTCCTGCACCAAGAATGTTGTGGTGCTCTCAAAGTGGGGGATCTCTCTGCCTAATTATCCGGAAATGAAGGTCACTGCTCATCTTGCCACACACACATCCGCAGCTCTTCCAGTCAGCTTTAAAAAAATAATTTATTGGGGTGATATTCACATAACAAAATGAACCGTCAAACAATTTAGTGGCATTTAGTATATTCGCAATGTTGTGAAGCCTCTTCCTCTATGTAATTCCACAATATGTCCATCACTCCAAAGAAAACCCCCTACCCGTACACATTAAGCACTTGCTTCCAACGCTCTCCTTCCCCCAGCCCCTGGCAACCACTGATCTGTATTCTGTCTCCAAGGGTTTATCTATTCTGGATCCTTCATATAAATGGAATCACACATGACTGTTCACGTCCGCCATCTCTCATTCAGCATGTTTTGGAGGTTCGTCCCTGTTGCCGCGTGTATCAGGATTGCATTCATTTTTATGGTTGAATAATATTCCATTGCAGGTATATGTTACAATCCAGGTCAACTTCTGATGCTCAGTCTTGAATAAAATCGACTGGTAATCAGCATACATAAGTCAAAAGAGAGAAACCAACAGAAATAGAAAAATGGAAACCAGAGGAAACAATATAATTCAGAGAACGATAAAACTCCTAAAAAAGCAACAACTCAAATATATATCCTGAGAGATATATACACACACGCATATATATATATACATACACACACACAGATACATGCTGATGTGGCAGCCTTAAAATAAGAGGATGCTCTGAGAGAGATTAAAAAAAAAAAAAAGTTGGCCAAAATAAAGCTAACATGTAGAAAACTAGAAAACAAGATTAAGGAAGTATCTCAAGAAGTATGACAAAGAGGCAAATTTTGAGAGAAAAAAATGAGGCTTAAGACAAGTGTGAGAAGAACTAAGCAATGCCTTAACTATTCTGAGACAATGTGTCTTAGCCTAAAATTTTACACTCAGCCAAACTGAGTCAAGGGTTAGAGGAAGGCCATTTTCTGACAAGAAAGGAATCAAGAAATTAGCTTCTTGTGAAGACTTTCTAAGGAATCTACTGAAGGATGTGCTCCAACAAAAGGAAAGAAAAAAGCATGGGCCCAGGAAACAGTAGATGTGAGCACAGAAGCTCTTCTCCGGCAAGGCAGCTGTACCACAGACAGAGAATGCAACCAGTGCAGATTTTTGCAGGAAGACCGAGGACTCCCAGGGCACTGTGCAAAGACAGGGCATAGATGCTCCACCAGAAATTTCCACTGGCAGAACACACATCCATCAAAAGCTCAGGCCCGCCCAGGAAAAGGTGGCTTGACTAAAAAGATCTACGTTTTTCATCAGCTTCAGAAACAGTCAGCTTGCAGTTCAAAAGGCATCTCCCTGGGTGCCTCCTGTGATTTGGAATAGCTGGGGGCTCCTCATACTGGTTAGTCTCCATTCACCCCTCTGCACCCACTCTCCACGGCTCTGCTTTGCTCTGGTTCTGGAGAGGCTGTACCGGGGACGGCACCACCAAGCTAGTCGGCCTTTTGGCCTGACATGAGATGTGGCCAAACAGAGGCACTGACAGGCAATCAGGGGCAGAAGGAGAGAGAGAGACCAGCATTTGTACCCTCCTCTCCCCATGCCCGTGCAGTTTCAGTAGGTGGTCTGTTTCTCTGTGGCCACAGCTCCTGTCAGGCAGCCCCTCTTCCATAGCACAAGCTCTAGGGCCATTCCTACCCCCGCCCCCTGCCCCCACTCCTTCAGGCTCCGTGGTTATGACTTCCCAGAGATAGCTGTCAACTCCTGGGTGCTCCACCCTTCCTTCCTGGTCCCCTACATCAGCCCAGACCTTTATATTGCAATAAACAGTCCCTTTATCAAACTCTATTCAATTAAAACCTTTGAATGTGACATCTTTTTTCTGCTATAACCCTAATAAACTTATAATTCATAATAGAAAGGGTCAAAATGTTACAAAGACTTTAGTATAATACTGTAGAAGCTGTATTATTTCTTTTTGAGTCTTTCCTCTGAGTTTATCTAATGGATGGTTCTCATTCAAATCACTCAGTGTGGTGTGGGGAGGAGAAGGGAGAGTTTGAGAGAGAAAGGAAAAATTTGTATTTTATTTATTTCAGGTTCTTGCAGTAATCAGATGGACTAAAAGATTCTTTAGTACTGGTGCTTAGGGACCATGTTTTAAAGAATAGGAAGGTTATGCAATGTTTAATACTTGCTAACAGTTTAGTAAAGTATATGTTCAGTACCTTTATTACTTGGCATAATCAACATGTTAAAAAATACCCTTTTATTATGATATAACTCATGGACCTCACTCTAACAGTGCTGTTATATTCTCTATTCCTACGCAAGAAAAATCTTAAGTAATAATAGTCGTAATCATAAAATACACATAATTTTGCAACCTGATTTTTCCACTTAAAAGTATATAATGAGCATGTTTCCATGTCGCTACATAATTTTCGTAATCATTACTTGCAAATTCTATATTGTACCTAATCATATGAACGTACCATGAATCACACACCACTGCCATTCCATTTTCTCCTAAGCAGTTTTCTCATAATCTACATGAAAATTATTACTGTGAACATAATAACATCAAATAAGTCTGATAGACATGAGGTCCTTCCTTGGAAGAGTAAACCGAGTTAGGATTGACGTGTGCTGCTCTAAGACTCAGACTGGCCTGCAGGATGGGCAGGCAAGCTGGCCAATGGTCTCTATGTACAGAGAGAGAGAGGAGCTGAGAGAAGAGGGAGCTGGGGACCCAGACGAGACCAATAACAATGCTTGAGCCCGAGAGAGGGACAGAGCTTCTAAGTACAACTGTTGGTCCATCACCAGCGAACAGCACATGGCCTGTTTCACCAAATATCCGTGAGATGTTGGGAGCACACAGCCATGCTCTTTGGGATCCATGTCTCTCAATGCGAGATGACCTTCCTGTTTCCATGAAGAACACAGAGCACCGTCTCCGCTCCAGGGCCCAGTGAGGAACAGCATCATCAGCACCCACACCTACACCTCATCCCCATGGGGGCTCTGAGGGCTTCAGGGCAGGGAGCACCAGCTGCAGTGGCCCCTCTCGCAGCAGCAGCTTCTGCAGGGATGTGGAGCCCAAGCCAGAGAACTGTGCACTCCATGTGGGTGTCCAAGCAACCCTCCAGCAATTCCCCCAAATAACTAGAGAAAACTATATGAAGCTGTCTAGCAGTTGCGATAGAATTAAAAACAAACAAAAACACTATTTGTTGCTATTAATGTTAATTTAATTTTCCCTCTACGTTAGGGTAGCCCAGGGAAGATGAGTCATAATTTGCAGTTTTCATGTTTGGTGAAAGGTACACAGTCAGTCACGACATCTATGTTCTCTGACCTCCTTGAAATATTTCACATAGAGGATGAAATAGGGTGAAAGTAAATGTATGTTTCAATGGAAAGAGGAAAATCTGGGGAACTTACACAAAGTATTCTCAAAGAAACATTTGCTATTAGACTGACCATAGGCATATTAAACTTCCTTAAAAAAAGGAAATTCCCAAGGGCTGTTTGGGGCTGTATGGGTAAGTTCAAAAACAGTTCTAAGGTCTCATGACTTCAGTAAAGAACTTTATATGAATAAGTCTCCAAAGAGCAAGGCTTCCAAAAGACAGATGTGATGGAACTGCTCATTTTCTTGGCCTAAGGGAAGGTTGCCAGCATTCAACTTTCAGCCTGAAAGTCTGAATTCATTTATTTTATGGCTAAGATACTTGATATTAACACAATATCTGCATCTAATTTGCATGCGTATATAAGAAAAAAAATCAAGCACATTACATATACTAGTCCTAAGGGTAGAGGGTTTTCCCCAAGTATATTTTATTAAAAACATGTGGACTTTCTTCTTTCAAATGGAATATATTTCAAAGCATTGGAATGACTGAATTAAGATGTTTCTGTTTGTAAGCAACAGAAATCCAATGTAGAACAAAGTAAGTGGAAGGATCCTGGGGTGATTCCTCACAGAGTGAAAGGAAGGGAAGGCTGCACGCGGCAGCAGTGCAGCTCGCCAGCTGCCTGCGGGGGTGGCTGACCCCAACTTATACATCATCTTTCTTTAGTACATTGGTCCTTTCCCTTCGCAGATAAAGATGGCCTTCCTCCACAGGGAAGGTGGCGGGAGGTCCTTCCAGAAGAACATCACCCCAGATCTGTGTGTTTGAAAAATAGTGAAAACAGCTTTGATTGGCTGGTTTGGGTCACCTCGCATCCCACGACCAGTCACTGTGGCCCAGAAGACGGTAACCTACCGCTGGCCCAGTCCCAAGTCTGCAGACCAACCAGAAGAAGGAGCAACAGCACAGATAGGACCACTAGGAGGATAACTCTGAGCCAGGCTGACTCTCTACTTGTGACTACAAGGAACAGAGATAAAGAAAATAGAGAATGACTGACAATCTCATCACCCTCAAATGAACAGCTTTGAATGAGTATTCTATTCCATTTTGTCCATTTGCAGATACAGTTTAATGTACAATATCGTCTTAGAGCCCCTTAAAAAATACATGGTTTTGAAATCTATTTGAAGAAATAGATCTAAAAACATAGAAACAATGATTATCTCTTGGGGACTTTTGAGGTCTAGCCCTACAAGAAGGACGGTTTCTGTTCCTGAAATTCCTGAAGAAATGAAATACAACCACATGTCTCTGATTGTCTAGAATATCAACTGGTATAAAGTATCAAATACTATCAATATATTACTTTAAATGTCTATACTGCTCAAAGAGGGCTCTGCCTAAGTGCTTTTCAAGTACAAGGTCTGATTCAAGTACAGGCCTGCATTTCCTTTCATTGGTTTGTTCAGCAGCATATTGAGAGCCTCTGTAGACCAGGACTATTCTAGGCTCCGAGGAATTGTAATAAACAGACCAAAGCTCCCTGCCTTTGCAGAACTAGTAAAACATGTGGAATCTAAAACGTAACACAAACAAACCGAGCTACGAAACAGAAACAGACTCATGGACATAGAGAGCAGACTTGTGGTTGCCAAGGGAGAAGGGGTTGGGGGAGGGATGGAGTGGGCAATTGGGGTTAGCAGATGTAAGCTATTACATATGGAATGGATACACAATAAGATCCCACCATATATAGCACAGGGAACTATATACGCAATATCCTATGAGAAACCATAATGGAAAAGAATATAAAAAAAGAATGTATATATATGTATAACTGAATCACTTTGCTGTATAGCAGAAATTAACACAACACTGTAAATCAACTATACTCCAATAAAAAAAAAAAATTAGGAATGAAGGGGAAAAAAATCCCAGGATAATAGGTAGGTAGACATTTCAAATGATCAAGAAAATATTTTTAAAAGAATTATTCTAATTATTTATAGTGTGAAATAAAATTCATATTTTATGGCAAGACAAGAAAAATTTAAACATAAAAAATGTTCTCTGCCCTTTGGCCTCCTCTCTCCTCACACTGTGCACTCTGTATCTGCACTATGCATCTACCAAACCTTCCCCATCGGCAGGAATACCTGCTCAACCATAAACAGCAACGTTCCAGCATTAACAAGATAACTCCTTAAAGATAACATTCCTTCTTGATCTTGTAAGGGACCATGAGGACCCTTAGATCTGGATTGTGCAAACTGTCAATAATACGTCATTTAATGTACAGCCCTCTGTCTCAAAAAACTTACATAACTGTGTCTTTACTTCTGATGCGAGAAACAGTTCTCAGAGCTTTCTGAGATACTCTTTCCAGGTTATAATCCTCAAATTTGGCTTGAATAAAATTTTTCATTTCCTTCCTAGATCAACTGCTTAATATTTCTTCGACAAGAGTCACTGTATCTTATGAAAATTCACAGTAAATTAGATATTTATGGTAGCCAAGTAGGCCTCAGCAAGAAACTGAAGGACTTACCAAAACAAGACCTTAATAATTATTTTCTTAAAGTGGTGGAATAAAATATTCTAATAATAAAGACCTTTGCTTATCAATACTTTGGATAAACAATTAGGTTTGGCTAAATTATTTCCTTCCCTCAAATAAAGGACCTTGAAAGTATTAGCTGATATGGGAAAAACACTTATGTAGCCTTTATTTGCTGATATCATGATTACATAAAAACTTCCACCTTCACAGAAAACAGACTATAAAATGAAAGAAAAACCTTCATTTTTGCCAAAAAAATAACTTCAGTTTTACAGTTTTATTTTTCTCAATTGGAATGTTCTGCTTTTAACTTTATTACCCTTCTTATTCTTCATCTGTTTCTTCCTCCTTTATTCTTGCATCCTTGTATTTTCAGCTTTTCTTTTTAAAAGATTTTAAGTCTATGAATTTACCTCTGAGTAAAATTTTGGCTGAAGCACATAGGTGATCTTATGTCCTAACTATGTTGTAATTCTTTTCCTCCTTGGTTGCACAGTTATTTAGCTGAGTGTTTTTTTATTTCTAAGTGGGGTGTGGTACCTTTGAATACTCTTTTCTTTGGGGAATTTACTGTTATTTTTCTTTATGCCTCAATACAGTATATGGTCACTTTTTTAAACTGCTTGTGTATAGGCTAAAAGATGACATATTCTCTGTTTATGAAGACACAAAGTTTAAATATATTTCTGTTGACCTAACCCTACTACTTATTTCTGTCTACTTCATGTATCAAATTGAAAGCGGGGTGACAAAGCTTTCTACAACTGTTCTGTTCATATCTTTTGCATTTATAAGTTTTGGCTTACATTTTAATAATACACCTTTAGAACGTAAAGAATTTGTTATATTTTCACTGTGATATATTCCTTTTGTCAAATGTAGAACACTTGTTTCACATAAAAAGTGTATTTACAGGAATTCTCTGGTGGTCCAGTGGTTAGGATCTGCATTCTCACTATTGAGGGCCCAGTTTCAATCCCTGGTCGGGGAACTAAAATCCCACAAGCCACATGGCATGGCAAAAAAAGAAAAAGGTATTTATTCATGACAACTACTGAGGTGTATCTTTTCATCTAACTTGTTTCCATTCTTACGTCTAGTCCTTTCCACCTATGATTTCCTCATTCTTGTTCTAATTTTATTTCTCATTTTCCTGGTAAATATCTTTAATTACCATATTCAGGGAGGTATCAGGTGTCAGAGTTTCCAAATCTTTGCCCATATATGAATGTTTCCTATTTCTTTCCAAGTTCAATGGCCTAGGAAAACACATCAGAGTCTCTAAACCTCATGTCTCTGGAAATTCCAACATGATGCTTTGGGGTCACGTTCTTCACCCCTCAGCTGAGCATCTCTGCTAAGGCAGTGCTGTGTGCCTGCCTGGTGTACACCCACTAGTTCTATCCCTGGTGTACCTGGAACTGGTAAAAGTTTGAGAACCAGCTTTTAAGAATTTAGTGTTGTTGACAAGCCTGAGGCTTACTACGTTGTGCTTCTGCACCAGCAACCCGACTTTCTGTTCTGTGGTACCCGGAGGGCCTGGGCCAGAGCCATCCCTGTGGCTGGTACTGGACGGCACTGGGATTGGCAGCCCCTCCAGAGCCACATGCACTGGGGAGAGGGAGTTCTCTAAACAGCAGTGCTGTTACTAGAAGTGGGGGCAGGGAGGCCAAGCAGCCAGAAGCCACATGAGTCCACCACAGGCATCTGATGGGAAGGACATTTCACTAAACTGAGTGTGGACCCTCTGTGGGACGTCTCCTCAGGATCCCACCAAGAGTTTCTAGCTTCTGTGACTTAAATTTCACGGACTAAAATGAGGTAATTGTCTTGCTCTTGTGCCTCATTTCTTCTTCTAATGTATACTGCTTTACTTAGCTTGGATAACATCTATCAGTCATATAGAATGTGGATGTGATATTTTTTTTCTGAAAGGAATTGGATAATTGGAACTATAGAAGATTATATGCACTTATACATTTATGTTGCCACAGGGAGGAGACTTCATCCTAAGGCTGGGAGTAGTGAGGGATCTATAATTCCTTTAACATCTCTTGGGTATCTTCTCATCGCTATTTTTTATTTTTACAATATGGAACAATTTGTTTCATGTAACAAAAAAGGTGTATTTAAGACAATCATTTAGATGTATATGTACATCAAGTGCCACAGCCTGAGTTTAGCATGAACTGTAAGCTGTTTGTTTTGGAAGGGAAGGGGGCATTTACTGGTGGGCACTGCAGGGCTCGCTGGAGAAGGGAAGCGGATTTAAAGAAAATAAAATTAAAATAGCTAAGGGAAAATTCTTACAACAACAAATGAATTTTTAAAATAGTATCAAAAAGATACCGATGGCAATAAAACAAGTAACTTCAACTGAAATCGTAAATAATATCCACTAAAAAAATAAGTTAACTAAAACAAATACGTTTAAATAGAACCTGTTATCGGCCCGGACGTGGATGGCCAGCATACATTCCCTGCTCTGCTGGTCTGACCACGTGAGCGCAGAGCTCCCTGCAAGGACGCCTAGAGCCTCAGTGCAGAATGAAGGCCAAAGCAAAGGTCCATACTGAGTTCTGGTATCTTCAACTCAGAATGTCCTGAACCGTAAGCCAGATGGATTCCCTAAATCTTTTCCAAACTTATTGCTGACAAGTACATTTTTTCCCATCCTATACTATTCAGGTGTTTCTATTTTTAAACCAAGGACAGGGCTTTATTTTTACCCCGAACAAATGCTTTGGGTTTTGTTTGTTTGTTTTTAAGCCACTGCTATCCAGAATCTGTTATAAAGTGTCTTTATTTTACTCCAAGTTTTCTGGCAATCTATAAATGTCACTTTCCATATCCTCCTCCAAACATCTGATAAAAAGAAACAGGATACAACTTTTTAAATTGTAGTTTTAAAGTAATATATACATTTATACTCATAAAAAAGTATCCATTTTTTCTAGTGTTTATAGAGAAAGGAAAGCTTTACATGATCCTATTTCTCTGATTTTTGTGGGGGACAAGGATCCTTCTGCTGGAACTAGTGAGAAGCAGCTCTTATGGCGTATATGGGAGGGAAGGACCGGATGAGAGCACCCCCTCTGCGGACAGAGTTTGGGGTGAGGGCTCTGCAAAGGGGTCCCTGAGGCTGTCGTGAGGCCCATGTAAATGAAAGTCAGGAAAAGCACAGACAGAAACAAGAGGCCCTAACAAAGTCACCAGCAAGGAGGCTTCCTCCTTTTGTTGCTATTAATGCTATCTTTTCTTTTTAGCTACATAATTATATAAAGGACATAAGAAAAAAATACTTGTTTTGCAACATCATGGCCAAAAACAAAAACAAACAAAACACAAAAAAACCTGCAGCAAAAGCTTGATGCTTTTATAACAAAAGACAGGCTCAGGCTTGTCCATCTCCCAGAAAAAGGAAGAGAGACAACAAAGAAGATTCTGCCTCCCCACGCTCTGGAGAGAAAGTGAGCACGCTCCTCTTGTTGGGACAAGAGGGAAGAACAAGGAAAAACATTCCAGAAGTTTCATCAACATACAACCATCTTAGCCATAAACAACTAAACAAATACAATAAAGTTGAAAAATCAGCATTTCTAAATGTTTCACTTTCACTCAGATGTAATTAACAAGTTACTATTACTCTTTTACTCTGCAATGAAAATTCTTTTTACTAAAGGTAAAAAAAAAGAGAGACACAAGCTGAATACAATCTGGTTTTTGCTTTATTGAATAGTATCACACATCCAATATTTACAGAGGTAATTAAATGGAATTTATAGGCCTACCATGTGAAATATTTTTAAAAAATTAATCTGAAATACTCTTAATGCGAATTGTCAATTTGTATGTGTATAATTAATTCATCATTTTTCAGCCAATATCCAAGACAGTTCATTTCATAAAAACTCTATTTTCAAGAAGAGAAAATATAAAAAAATTCAGAAAAATATTTCCGTATCTAGTCATAATCTTCCAGCTTTTCTGTAAAAGAAATCAATAACAATTATAGACATTCTGGACATCGTGAATTAAATACAGATTTTCTCAACTGCCTGACTACTTTCTTTAATGCCATATTTAACTTTTAGCATAGAAGAGCTGCTCTTCTTGTAACATATTTTCATGATAGGTCTAAATATTTTTTTTAAGGTTTAAAAAGACATATCCAAATTTAAAACCAGCACCTAAAGATTACTTTAAAAATAGCAACAAGGACATGGCCACACGTTATTACCTTGACTTTCCATTACAAATGGTCCGTGTAAGGAATAAAATGGATAAAAAGTGAGGAAGTCCTCTAACCAGGCATAAGTGACAATGTAGAAGTCAGCTGTTCTCACAGACATTAAGAGGGCATCAGAAATACAGTGTCTACCTCTGCATGTCTGTGAGAACAGCGGGGCATGCAGACTAATGGTCCTATTAACGCCTATGACAACACCCTCAGAATAGAACTACAAAAAAGGTGGGGATTGCAGTGATGGATGCGGGCATTGTTTTCTCTATATTCCCAAATGTAAAGTTATCTCTCTCTTTGGTTTGGGGTGAGCTGCCTTCACTACCCATACACAGAATTCAAGAACCATAGTATTTACTAATCTTTAAAAAGTATGGGCTATGTTATTATATAAAGCCTATTTTTGCTTCTCCTTTCAAAGACTGTGGTTCTTCAAAATGTATTATTATTATTTGGACAATCTAGATATTAAAATGTAAAGCATTTATTCCCTATCTATGCATTTTGAACCATTTCAAAAATGCCAAAGGTAAAATAAATCAGTGTATCGGTGATAGCATCTTCTATATTAAAACCCTGAAAACTAACTTAACAGTCTTTAAATGGTGTTCATTTTTGCTAGAACAACACTGCCGGAGGGACAGAAAAAGCATGACCTAGAAAATCACAATGAATAAATATCACTTATTATCCCCAATTTTAAAACATTTACTTGCCAAGAAAGGTTCTGGGAATGGTAGTGGTGCTGGGGTTTTTTTTTTTTTAAGTAGCAATTTCCCTTATACATAATAAATAGGTTTCCTGTTCAACAAACCTATCTTTCAAGATAATATAAAGGCAGATTTCAGAATGTTATGAATCATCATATAGATTAAATCACTGGCATCCAAATTAATGGTGCCTGAAGGGCTATTTTTACGTAACAGAAATTACCCCTATTCATGAATCGTTTAAACTGCTGATAAAAATATACAGAAATGAGGATAAAGTTGGAACAACAGGATAAGGTATATTTGCAATCACGGCAGACGGCTTCTTCGTCTAGCGATTATTCAATGTTAACATATGCATGTATCTGTTTAACAGAAATCAGATAATGCATATGCTTGATTAAATGTAAACATATTACTATAAATCTAATTTTTTTTCTAAAATCCACACTTTGTTCTGGAAGTTGCCATTTAGGAAAAAACACACAGATGATGGGTGTTTCTTGGCCAGCAGGACATTAATGTCAGGAACACGCCCTAGCTTTCTCAGAATGCAGGGCAGACTTACCTGTGGTCAATAGTTGATCATTTTTCGAAGGGCATCATAGCACTTCCATTTATCTGGGATATAGAATGGCTCAAATATGTGAGGGAACGGCGTGTCGTACCCACATACCCTTGATATAGGAGCCTCCAGATTCAGGAAACATTCTTCCTGCAGAGAGGAATCCAGATGGTTAACTTCAAGAACATTTTCTTCACAGAAATGAAACATTTCACTTTCAAATACAACAGCATCCAAGGGCATTATAATTTTTTCCATTATAATAATATCGTAATATTATAATGTGAAAAAAGCAGGTAACAAATAGCACGTTTGGCCTGATCCAAGTTTTACTTAAGATATGTTTTCATGTATGTACATGCATTTTATGCCTATATATGTGTGTGTGTATATATATATGTTGCTTAAGACAAAGTGGGGATTAAGCTGGTACAAATATAAATGTAAGGTATAACAAAATCATGACAAAGGTTCACAGTAAACTCTGCAGCTTTAAATTAGTAATAGCATTTCTCTTATTTCTTGCATTTTTCAGATTTTATATATGATAAACATGTATTACTTTCATAATAAATATTTATAATTACTCTACGCAACCAGACTGAATTACCAGTTACTTGACTATGTTCAGGTCTCTTTCACAGCCAGGCTTTTGCAGATGCTCTGAGTCCGCTGGCTACTCACACCCCAAGCCCATCACTGTTCTCTGCCCAACAATGTGGGACCATCTCTCAGCTATCACCTTGGGGGTCACCTCCACCAGGAAGCCTTCCTTGACAGCACCTCCCCAACCCTGGACCACTAATGAGGGAGGGACTTCTGCCCTGAACTCCCACAGCACTGAACTCAGCATAGTCCACTGTTGTTGCCCAGTTATCTACCTCCTGAGAGACTATGAACTCCATGAGGTTAGAAATCTGGTTTAAAAAACTGTAAGATCCCTAAGAATATACATATATATATATCCCTAAGAATATATATATATATCCCTAAGAATATATATATATATCCCTAAGAATATATATATATCCCTAAGAATATATATATATATATATGAATCAGTATTCAGTTATATATATACAACTGAATCACTTTGCTGTAACCTGAAACTTTACTACATAGTCGATCAACCGTATTTCAAATGAAAAATTTTTTAAAATGTAAGGTCCTAACCACAGGAGACCCTGTAGAAAGTTATCTTCAGGAAAAAAAAAATGTTATTCAAGTGACAAATTCAAGTTTGAAAATAAAATTTTTAGAGAGTTAAAAAAATCTGAAAAGAGATATGATTAAACTATTCTTAGGAAAATATTACCACTCACAGCTATTATCTAAAATCAAACTTGTGATTTTTACACATCCACTTTCTCCATTGCCTTGTGTCACAAATGCCTTGAAAATGTCCACATTTTCTTACATATCTGACTAACTGTATCTTTACATTTTCATTTAAGCAAAAATTTTTAAAGGAATGCTGATGCTCAGTCCTTATCTTCTGTATATATTTCTTCCAGTGACAAGTGTATCAGGGCAGAAAGGGCCTGGGAATAGAATAGTCAGCTCCAAAGGGAATCAGCTGGCCATTTACACACTCTCCCTGCCCCCAAAACCACTGCAACTTACAGTATCAAATACCAAATACTGTTGGTTTTTCCAGCAACAGGAAATCTTCAATAACTTGAGAACCTTGCCGACATACGGTTCAGAGTTACTTAAGAAATACCATTACTAATAAGCTCAAAAGAGATGACAGCTTGGCTAGACTGTTTTTTTTTTTTAATTTATTTAATTTTTTATTTAATGGCTGCATTGGGTCTTCGTTGCTGACGTACTTGCGGAGAGCGGGGTCTACTCTTCATTGCAGTGCGCGGACTTCTTATTGCAGTGGCTTCTCTTGTTGCAGAGCACGGGCTCTAGGTGCCTGGGCTTCAGTAGTTGCGGTGCGTAGGCTCAATAGTTGTGACCAGGGCTCGAACCCATGTCCCCTGCATTGCAGGAGGATTCTTAACCACTGCACCACCAGAGAAGCCCAGGTGGACTGCTTCTTGATTGAAACAAGTAACTTTAAAGGGATTTAATTTGTAAATTTGGGATTAACTCAGTTTATTACTTTAGTTAACACAAGCTATTTTTCTACCTCCCCTGAATATTGCATTCTTCATAAACAAACTATCCAAAGGCACCTTTGATCTTAAATACCTTTGATCTTAAAACAGTTATAAAACATTATTCTTTCAAACTAGTTCCCTGGAAAGCTAGCCTATGACAGAATGATGCCTCAATGTTTGTGAAAATCATTCCTTTTAGCAGAATGACCAACAACATCAAACTAATTTTTTTTTCCCAAACAGCAATGCTTCTAATTCCTGAAGAATGTGAGAATAGCTCTACAGGAATACATCTACATGTTTTCAGGGGCATAGGAAAAGGTCTGTGAGGTCACACTTGAGCAGTCAACAGTGGCCACCCTTGGAGGCTGTTAGGGACAAGGAGGTGACAAAGAATTCTACTTGTACCTTATATGTATTGTTGGAGTTTTACGGCACAGTATAACTTTTGTAGTTAATTGGCACTGATATAAAAGTAAAGAGTAAGAATCATTTTATGTGAATAAAAGTTCCTACTTTATGATATACAAATTTGTGATTTTATATATAGCACTTTCTTAATTTGGAAATAATTACTGTAGGGTGTGTGGAATCAAATTATTATAAATTACTATATATAAATATATACAAAGTAATTATAAAAATCATGGAAGATAATTCAAGAACATATGATTTGGGTTTTTTTTTTTTTATCTTATTTATTTATTTATTATTTTTTGGAGGGTACACCAAGTTCAATCATCTGTATGATTTGGTTTTATAAGGATATACCCTAACCTATAGAAACAGTATGAAATTTTAACGCTTTGCTAACTAAAGTATAGTAAAGAAACAAGTTATTCTTTCCATGGACTTGTGTTAAGATTCCTTTTAAAGCAACTGGAAATCAGATGCTTCGGGCAAGCAACTGCACAGAGTTACAACCCACTGACCTCGTTTACATACAAATGATTTACGTGTGAATATGTTTCTTTGGGCAATCATCGAAACGGGCATCTTTGCTCAAGCTCAGTTCTTTTCATATAGTAGCTGTACACACACACACATATACAGAAGAAGAAATATTTGAAACTCATTGGCAGATCTGTAGATGAAAAATGTACCAGATCAATCCTGCACACGGTATACCTGTCTTCATTATACACCACAATATGACACCATAACTACAGCAACATATGCCCTCAATTTTCAGGACAATCTAGGTTCCTCATATTCTTCTTTTCCATGGGTCACCTTAGTACACTCATATTTTTTAAACTGTGATGATTTTTGACTCAGAAATAGCAATCCGCCTAATATTAGGAAAAAATAATTACCTAACTCACGGGGTTGTCGTGAGGATTACAGGTAGTCTCCAGCACAGCGGCTAAAATGAGAAGTACCAGTTTCTGGTCTCTCTTCCTGGAGAGCTTGTATGTGGACTGGCTCAATCCACACGGAACAATGACAGATGGAACCGTGAGGTTCCAAAGCAGATCACTGGGAAACACGTAACCAGGGGCAACAGAATAGAACCCAGCCAGGGGCCAAGAGAAACTTCCCTCCAGCTATTCATGGTCCAAGGTTTCACCTTGGATCCAGTGAAAAGAACTGAAAGTAAATCCCAAACCAATCAGGTAGTAACACCCACATATACTGTCCTTGCAGTATCTGCTTTCACATAAATGATCAGTTCTTTTGAGAAAAACAGATATTCCTTCCAAAAGGACCCTGCATGAAACTCTAGTATAGGGTATTTGAATTTACTTCTGAATAAGTCTTTTTGTAAGTATGAGAATTTTCTCTCCAAGATATGTTAATAATAAGAATAGTAACCAGTACTTATGACATAACAGGTGTGATGCTAAATGAGTTGTACTTTATCTCATTTAAACATTTTAACAAATCTATGAGGTATGTATTATATTCCATTTCACAGATGAAGAAACCAACATGAAGGAACTTGTCCAAGGTTGATGTGCTACCTACAGTCAAGACTCAAACCTGACTACATTCATTCTGCAAATTTTGAGGCACAATTACTGAGAATACCAATAACAGGAAAAAATAAAAATAAAATGGAAGGCAGGCTGGGATTAAGGACAGAGCCTCAAGAGGGTTAAACTCCATCTAAGAAGACTTTCCCATGTACATAAGGAAGGCAGTGGTTAAGATACGTGAAAAAGCTGAAAGCACATACTTAAGCATGAAGGTAACACACAGAGCAATAAACAGATGGTCCTGGGTATCAGGAAACTCCTAGGCTACCCTAAATAATTTAAAGAAGCATAAATCAAATTATCTATTGGCCATCTGGGTTACTATGCATGTTATAACCAGAAAAGGAAGTAAACAATGTGAAATAACAAATTTCAAATCATAAAAATCATAGATGCAGCAAAATAAATTCATTTGCCTATTTTCTGTAACAAAACAAAACAAATTTTTAAGTATCTTGTAGACACTGGGGACGACTGAGATCCTGTAAATTTTCTAGTAGATAAGAGAAGGTAAATAAAAATTATTAAAATAGGATCCATGATTAAGATAAAATATCTTTGATAGGTTTTAAAAATTAAGTGCACTTAATACTAACTATAGTTAATAACAGTGTACTGCATATTTGCAAGTTGCTAAGAGAATAGATCTTAACAGTGCTCATCACACACAAAAATTAAGTATTGCATTTCTGTGTTTTGGTGAATGTAATACAGGTTATATGTTATTACGTTTGTATGCAAATGCATATATGTTAGGGCTTTCATGGGATGGCTCAAGATGTCTCAACACTTAACATCATTTCCCTGTGAAAGTTTTAAGGACATCAGCCATAAATTCTTCTGTCACCGTGTCACAGGAGTTACATCACTGAAATCAGTCTCCAGCATTTCGCAATGTGGATATGGTCACTCTCAACAAATCTTTTTGTTGTTTTTATGGCAAGGCTGTAGAATATAATTGATACAGCATGGAATTTGGAATTCTGTTTGAAGGGAATCTTTGTTCTACTAGGATTTCACCTCTCCAAGGCTCTGTTTATTCAACAGCAAAAGAGAGGTATTAAAAAATCTGTCCTTGTGATAGTCTATTGTTTTGTGACTCTCTTGTAATTTTGCCTTTCTGCCTCTCTAGCTTGGGCAGCAGCCTATGAGAAGTACCTGCTTTCGTGCCTGATATATCATAGTGTTCAATAACAGCTAGGGTTTTTTTTTCTTCCAGTTTTACTGAGATGTAATTGACCTACAGCACTGTATAAGTGTAAGGCGTACAGCATAAGGATTTGACTCACATATATCATGAAATGATTACCACAGTAAGTTTAGAGAACATGCACAATCTCATATAGATACAAAATTAACAAAATAGAAAAACAATTTCCCTTGTGATGAGAATTTTCATATATAACAAATAGCAGTATTAATTATATTTATCATGTTGCACATTGAATCCCTGGTACTTATTTATTTTATAACTGGAAGTCTGTATCTTTTGACTATTTTCATCCAATCCCCCCTCCCTCCATCCCCTCTCTCTGGTAACCACAAATCCGATCTTGTTTTCTATGAGTTTGCTTGCTTGTCTGCTTTTGAAGTATAATTGACCTAATAATTGCTAGGTTTTTGTTTTTCTCTTAAGATTTTTCAAGTTACAATAAACACAAGGTATCTAAAATGATAGCCCAACTCATCACTGAAGATAAGATTCTGGTACACAGAATAGTCAACACTGAGAAATAATATCCATTATAACACAGTGCCTGACAGCTACCATTTATTGAACACTTACTAAGCCCTAGAAAATGCAAGAAAATACCAAAACAAGTTTAAGTGCTGTATGAGGAAGGAGGGTGGAGACCACTGAGGTTATTGAAGGAGCCAGGCAGCACCCAGTGAAAGGCAGGATCTGGTGCTGCCCCCTGGTGGGGAGCAGGGAGCCTACACACTTACTGCCAGTTTCTGGGCCCAGAATGACAGGTTAAGTGTGGCCAGATCGGGAAGTTAGAAGCTCCAGAAATGGTTAAACAATCTACACACCCCCCCCCATTCCCCTAGAAAAAACATAATTTCCAAGCACTGTTACTATAGAAAACTAGTCTGTCAGTCGGCTACTGGAAGGTTACAAGGAAAAGAGCCCAACAGATAACTGAATATGATCGAGGCACACACACTTCAAAAAATAGTCAAGAATAAAGACCATAAAATATCGTTTGATTGATTTTTAAAGATTGGTTTTTGGTTTTTAATTCAAGGCAATTTCAGACTCAGATTTCTTTTTAAGAACAATGGAATAATTTTTTTCAGTCCTCTAATGACAGAAAGTTGGATACAGCCCATTGTGTAAGACTACATAGTATGTCGAGTTGGAAAATGGTGAAGTTTAAAGTGAGATAAGAAACATTTAGGTCTTTCATATATGTTCTTACTTTCTTATAGTTGATACAGGATGATGAATTCCTTTCACTTTCCTGAAAAACTATTCAACCAATTTTCCTAAACATTTAATGGAAAGTCAGAAATGCAGGTCACTGCAATGAGAAACACATCACAGTCAAAATACATTGCCTATAGGATTATCTGATAAATCCAGATTTTATGTTCCTTCTTGGAACAATGAGAAACATCAGTCCACAACTTAATTTCAAAGTAATAACTCAGAAAATTGATTTTTAAATTACTTTGCAAACAAAAATGTCCAGGTTATATCACATAATCATTATTATGCCACCCTAACGCATTTAAACTAGGAGAATACATTTTGTTTCTAAGAGGGCATTGGGAGTGAGGGTAAATTAAGCTATAAACGTAACAAGCACTGAACAAGACATATAGATCATAGAGTTATCATTTCTTTTCTAAGAGAAAACATTCAGAAATAGCTTTAAGTGATGTGTGAAGTTTTAAACCTAAATTCCAATACCATTTAGTCCTTGTTAGTTATTATTAACAATAAAACAACAGATTTCATTTCTAAATGTAATTCGTTGTCTAGGGATCATAAGGAGCAGGGCAAGAGTTTAAAAATATATGAGGAAAAACTAAATTAATATACCAAAATGATGCATATTTGATAGCTTTAAAGTCCATGAACTTAGAGACTTAGTTTTGATTTTAAGTTGATTAGTCCTAGTCATTTATGTAAGGTTAGACATCACCTGGCTTCCAAATATTATCAGAGAATATTTGTTATAAATCTACCATGAACACTTGCCTAGAGCCAAAACATGAGTTTTAGCAGATGAGAAAAAATGATGCTGGTGTCTTAAATGACAAATGAGTCACAGAAACCTGCAAAGGCACTATGCCAGCAACTCCAAATTAATTTCATTGCTGAATTAAATAAATACAACGTTGCTAATGTAAAATAAAATATTTTATTTAAGCTAATGATTTAAACAGAAAGTATCACGTTTTTAAGACAGTACGTCTGTACCAATTTTCTGTATAGCACAGACCTATGAAACTTATTCTTCAGACAGCAAAGTCCTTAATCTACCTCCAAACTAAAGGATGCTTTCCCACATCATTAGAGCATGTTTATTTTATTTTTCTAATACCATGAACATGAGAAGCATTCAACAAACACTTGTTGATATGAGGTCTCTCACTTTTAAACACAGTTGCACCAATATAACTAAATACAACAGTATATGAATAATACAATTTCATCCAGATTTGTATAGCACCTAAAATATTATAGTCAATGTCAATTATTTTAGCAAAGCTTTCATTTAAACTCATAATCTTGACTAAATTAAAAGCTAAAATCTTTATTACTTAACTTCACTAGAATATCTTCAATATTTGCTGATTAAAAAAAAAATAGTCCAATCCTTTCTCTCTAATGCTAATTACTGGCAATTTGGTACAATTTTTATTTTCCAAGATTTCATTCAGCTAGTTAAAGAATGGAACTGAATTCTAAATTAGAATATTCATTTAAATTCAAACTCCATTTTTAAAATGGAAGCCTCTTTTCTGAAGTTAAACAGAAATATTATTTCTGATCTAAATGGGTTTCCCTGGATACAGTCTAGCTACTTAAAACACAAAGTTGGAGAATGATATTAAAATATACATAGAAATGATTCATGGTTCAAATTTAACAGTTGTGTCAGACTATAAAAAATCTTAATATAGAATTATCTATGAATCTCTATACATTAATTTTACATTACTGAAGAAACTGAGGTAGAACAAATTTTAAAATCAAAATTTAACATTAGTCAATAATTTATTATATAATAGAAATTGTTTTTTCTCCAAATGATACTTTTGTAAATTTCACTATTTTAAAATCAGAATTAAATGAAAGCAAGTGGCAACTTCTTTCTATAATTTATAATCTTATCTGAAATCACTTTTTAAAAAAGTACATAGTGCTCATTTTGGTCCAGGGACTGTACTAAATATTCTACGAATATTAACTCATTTTAATTTTTCATAAACACTAAATTAGCAATTACAAAGGTAAAACTTGCACCCCATCCAAACCACTTTCGTTTGGTTCTGTTTTCAAACCTTCCCCCAGTTATAGTCTTGGGCTATGACCTGAAGCAGCCTCACCATTTTCAACTGAAAGCTGAAAAATTTTTTTTAAAATCATTTCTTCATTAAATCTTCCTGTAACACATTCTGTTAATTTGCTGCTATCAGTCTCCAAAGATGTTCTGAGGTTTAAAAAGTTAAAATTCTAAATTCTTTTGAGATATACTATGTGCAAATTTGGACATTTACTATGTACTATGGCTACAATGCTTTTGTTAAAACACTTCACATTCAATAGAGAGAGAAAAAAAAGGCAATGCTCTCAAATTTCCACAGATGCCGAAGCCTCTCAAATTTTATAGTTCAAAATTCTTCCTATAGAAGAAAGCATCCCCACGGCAGCAAAGTTTGAAAGTGGAATTTCCCTAGAATGTGAATGCATCATGATAAAACATAAGCGACTAGCAGCACTGGGTCGTCTCATGAACAAATTGCTCTCTGTAAGGTAGGATTTTTGCTTTGCTTGGCACTAGGAAATTTAAACTACTCCTGTTGTGCTCGCTTCGGCAGCACATATACTAAACTACTCCTGTAAAGCAACTTTTGATGATCTTACAAAGCATTCAATTTTTCTGCTTGTTTTGCAACAAAATTCTTTGTATATTCTCACAACACGCAATGGTGCTCGGAAGACAGAAATCAGCCCTGGCTAAAGCGATCTCATGATTCCTTTGTTTCATGACATAGAAAATATATTCTTTTAGAATCCTGGGGATTGAACCTGCACTCAGAAACTTTCTAGTAGGATTTGTCACTGTCCCAATTTTGCAACCTGTTTTTTAAATTTCAAGACTAATTATAAAACGAAACTATTGGAATAGAGTGATTTCCCCCATCTGGCACCATGTTTTAAACAGTTTAAGAAGCTGGATTAAAAAAAAAAAATGAGGGCTAAAATATTTGGTGTTTTAGAAATGATACTCTTTTGTTACAGTATAATGGGTTTTTCTTTACTGTTTTCTCTTACTCTTTAAATATGTTAAATTTCTAGTTTGTTTTAGTTTATGTTTAAAAGAATGCTAAAACAACTTGCTAAGTGTAAAAAAGTCAAGGAAAAGGGAAAATTCAACTTTATTTTATCTACATAATATGAAAAGAGATGTGTCAATGTTATTACTGAAATTAAATATATTTTTTTTAAAGTTAATCTTGGGTGTCACAGCAACACAGCCTTTAAGCTTGGTTTTGCTGAATGAATAAATCAGACCACGTTATTTTTCAGCAGTTTAATTCTGTTCACCAGATCACTGCAATTTTAATTAAAAAAAGGCACATAAATCAATGTTTTAGGCTACCATTAATTATTAGGGAGGTTTAATCCCAGGCTTTTTAATTTGATCCCAGTAACAGAAGTAACAAAGTTTAATAACAACAAATTAACAAAGCAAACAAGTTTCTGGCAGAAATCTCTGACCTGAGTAAAGAAAAGGCTTATAAAAGTTCTCATTATTTATTTGCAGATAACTGTTGCTCACATGATGAGTTTCGCCTATTCCTTAAAACAAATCTAGCAATTGTAATTATGGTCTGCAGCCAATAAAAATATAATACAGAATCCAAAATATATTTTCTTCTTTACTGTATTTACATCTGTATGTTTCTACCTTTAAAGTTGGTTAATATTTCTTACAAAGAAGCTTTTCAGGTTGAATGTCTATGCATTTGCATACGCACATTTTCATGTTAAAATTTCAAGTATCCAGAGATATTTGAGAATTAGGGGGATAAAACACTGCTTCCACCTTTGTATAAACTGCATGCTGATGAGATGAACCCAATTCTGCACATATTCTCACAAAGTCTCTATTGCAGGCTTAGTGTGTACAAACTTCTAATAAGCCTGATTAAACCACAGATACACTAGTGAAAGTGCAAAAATTTAACATTAGAAATGCCCAGAGATACTGTTCATTAATACGTTTTCATGAACTCCATTTATATAGTTCCTATAAATAGGTGATATTCACATGTTTTATTTGAATGGACCAGAGCATTTACTTACCATTTTTTACCTCCTTACTTGGAGCTGAACTATATAAAAATTCAATCAGATCCCTCAATTAGGCACCAGGCTAAGACACACAGCACTGATCCCCCAAAGAGATCACACGAGATTCCCTATTTGTCACGTCCCACAGATAACGATATACGCAAGCACACATGAACACAAAAAAGTAATTTCATCTTTAATCAACACATGATGAATATCCTAAGAAACAACACAGAGTCTACACGGGGAGGCTACTCCTTGTCCTCACGCCTATCAGTTCAGGAAAAGGAGTACATACATGTAGACAGGAAACAGAAAAGCCAGAGACTCACTAAACAGTAACCAAGAGATGTTCTTTTTTAATAATAAACAAGTATAATTATATATATCATCTTACTTAATCCTTTCAACAAGTCTAGGTGGTGGCAGCAAGTGTGGTGCTAAGGCTGGTGATGGTTAAGTGAGGTGACCGAGGTCACACAGGTGCACACAGCCCTGGCGGTATCTGAACCAGCTGGCCTGGTTACCCTGCGGTGTGCTGCAAAAAACTTTAAAAGTGGGCAAAAGATTCTTGCTTGGATACAAGGTAAAATTTGTATCCAGTGCTACCATTATACCTGGGAAAGAGAAACTGGTGAAATTGTCTGCTGGTTTATGTCAAGTCCAATCAAGATTTTTTTTTCAATTTTAATAAAAAGTTTAGCAGTTTAGTGCCTTGGAGGGGGCAGGGAGGACTAGATGGGTTTCTTTAATTAGAGTTACAGGAGGTTACACTCAGATGGATATGTTTTGCGACTTTTAGATACTCACTGGGGAGGCAGTGAGGGGAAGGGGTGGAGGATGAGATTGGAACTTGTTTCTAGTTAATTACCAGCAGCTTGCTTGAGTGCAGAGCATGGGCTGCCACTTTGGGGTTCTGAAGCTGATCCTGAATTCTCAGGAAACACTGTAGGTTCAATTTATGGTAGGCTGTATGTTTAAAGTTTCTTCTTCAAAAAGTTAAAAAAAAATCATTAAAGTGCTTCATCAGGAAATTAAATTTTCTTGCTTTCATTTATTTTCTTATCGCTGATAGCATCTAGATGAACTTAGGTAGCTAAGTCATTTGATAAAGAATGTGCCAGCTTTTTGAGAGATTAGCAAAATCGTTTCAATAAACATAGGTTACAAGTTGTATCCTAGCCTTAAATTTATGAAATGCAATCCTCTCCTCACAGTAAATACTTTCTGGCTCTTATCCACGATTAAGTCACTTTGCAGAACTCAAACTACAGAAGAAAATTTCTGGAGCATTTAAAGAAATGTCTTTTGAGTAGAAAATTAAGTTCTTTTTCTGCAATGAAAACAACAGACAAGACATTGCAATGAAGTTCACCTTAAAGTTAAAATGTAAACTTAAGTGTGGTATGGGATCTGCTGACTTCAATTAGTGGTTATTGGTACAGTCTGCATGGCCAGCCCTGGGGAGTTTATTAAATAGCTGTGAGCTCTCACTATAGGTGTAAAGCTCACTGTACACACACACATGCCATCAAGCGGACTTGGCCATGTTCACAGGAGTCCATCCCCGAACCTGGAAGCAGAGAGGTCCCAGTGGTCTGAGACAAGCATTTCGGTCATCCCTGGGAAAGTATCACTTTGACAGCTGGATTAAAAAATGATTTATGGAGAGAATATATCTGGTTACGATGCATTAGAATTTCATCTTTTTCAATTTCCAGCTCCCTCAATGAGCGAGCTTCTATTTGACCTAACCAATCACCAACCCACAAGGATTTTCCTTAGGTTTCCTCAAATGCTAATGATGGAGCAAATCTAATTAAGTTTGTATGATTCACTTCGGCAGTAGGTATTTCAGTGACTCCAGAATTGCCAAAAGGAAATCTGAGCGTCTGTTCTCTCTCCAAAACAATCATGCCGCGCGCCAAACTGATAACCGTTAAACACAGCTGCAGAGCAAATGTGGTGGGGTTTTGGTCCTGAAAATATAGTGCTCACACATCAATCTGCCCTGCGAGCAATTTCGGAGGCAGACCCACCGATTGCTGGTTTCTGTTACTGTTACATGAGGATTATATATGAGTATTAAGTCACTTGTTTCGCCCAGCACAGCTTGGGCAGATTTCTATATGCCATGAGTTTCCTCCACCTAAGAACACTCACTGAAATGCTGGGAACCCCAAATATTGATAAAAACATTCAATCAGCATCTTGTTGAAATGGCTTTCAAGCTCTGTAGCTCACATGGAAAAGAGTAAAGGTGGCTTCGGGTGTTTGAGAGCCTATTTAGGGAATAATGAACATGCAATAGATTGAATCTCATTCCTGAAGAAAATCCCATACACTGTGTGTTTATTATAAATGCTTTTCTTTTAAAGGTTTTTAAGATAACATTTATTTCTTAAAAGTTATCGTGCGAAAACAAGAAGCAAAAAAAACAGCCGTCCATAATCACAAGCAGTTTACCGTCTGATGTGTCCTTCTAGGTCTCATCTGTGTATCTACACAACTAATAAATGCTTTCCTTTTCATTACAGTAAGTAAGTGTGCAACACGAACCTACAGACATATCTGAGCTATAGAAATTCAACTCTTTTTATTTCAGTAACTCAATTTCCATGAAAGGAAATTCTTTTCTGAGGGCTCTCCAAACTGGGTGGGTTGCCGGATGCTTAAGGCCATGACCGCATTCCCTCCAGAGGCTGTTAGGTTGCTATGGCAACTACCCTTCCCCTATCAATAAGCGACAGCTCCGAACACTAATATTCGGGAAAACAAGCAAGCAAACAAACAAACGGTTTCCTTTTCTGTGGCGATAACAACATGAACTAGTTTCAAGACTGAAATGACCACTTTTTGTGCAAAATGAATAATATCTTTGCTGACTTAATTATTTCCCTAGAATTCAGCTTTGTAAATAAATGCAAAAATAGTGAATCAGCCACTGTACTCCAGTTCAGTTTCAAAACACAGTAAAATCTGTGGCATAAGTAACCTAAGGATGTTACAGCTGGAGTGGCTTAGGGTGTGGAGGTCCAGGAAGAAGAAGAAACCCAGGTTTCCAGAGAGCAAATGACATGTCAAAAGCAAAACGGACAGCAAGAACATAACACAGGTTTCCATGCAGCTCTTGGAAGTTTCTTAAAAAGAAGCACACATCTCAATAGTTCTATTTCCTATCTGTGGTTGTCTCCAGATACGTAAGTATTCCTGTGCAGGGTAATCCATATTGATTACATTTATTAAGTTACATACATCGCCCTCCTATTTAAGGAGGTAAGTATTTGTCTTCACTGGCTCAAGCATCAATAGCTAAATCTTTAAGATGTGTCTCATTTTACGCTGGCAAAACCACCACTGCAAAGTATCCTGTATGCTGGGTTACATAGCCCACGGTATTAGAGGTACAATGCCTGACAGAGTAGGCACCTGCAAGCATCTGCTAACGCAACCATTCCAGTTTTTACTTCTATTCTGTTTCACTCTGGGGTGTCAAGGAGCTTCGTCACGGATGAGGCAAAAAAAAACATCAGCAAGACAGGAAATGCGATGTGGAGATTTTTACTCCTCAGCGATTCAAACTGAATCCTCTTACTCCTGTACCAGATGCCACACTGCTGCCACTGTGATCAGGTTCCTCCCCTGGCTCAAAGTTTTCCCTGGCTCCCAGAGCTTATTCTTTATCCCCATTTCCCTCCCAGCCCAGTACAGACACACACAGGCCCACCCCCACTCCAAAACTAACTATATTTTTTTCTTTTGGCCCCACCAGGTGGCATGTGGGATCTTAGTTCCCTGTCCAGGGATGGAACTCATGCCCCCCTCCCCTGCAGTGGAAGTGCAGGGTCCTAACCACTAGACCACCAGGGAAGCCCCAAAACTTACTATTTTATAACACTGCCTTCACACAAACTTCTCTCGTTGAAAACGCTCTGATTTTTCTATCCCCTGCTATCTTCACATAGATCACTTTTTTTAATTAATTTTTATTGGAGTACAGTTGCTTTACAATGTTATGTTAGTTTCTACTGTACATATACCCAGAGAACACCACAATTCAAAAAGACACATGCACCCCAATGTTCATTGCAGCACTATTTACAATAGCTAGGTCGGGTAAGCAACCTAAATGTCCATCGACAGACGAATGGATAAAGAAGATGTGGTACATATATACAATGGAATATTACTCAGCCATAAAAAGGAATGAAACTGGGTCATTTGTAGAGATGTGGATGGACCTAGAGACTGTCATACAGAGTGAAGTTAAGTTAGAAAGAGAAAAACGAATATTGTATATTAACACATATATGTGGAATCTAGAAAAATGGTATAGATGATCTTATTTACAGAGATTGCTTTTCAAATTCAGCTCAAATACCCATATTCAGGAAGCCTTTGGGACCTAGATATTGTCATACTGAGTGAAGTAAGTCAGACAGAGGAAAATACCATATGATATTGCTTGTATGTGGTATCTAAAATAAAGGCTACAAATGAACTTATCTACAAAACAGAAATAGAGTTACAGATGTAGAAAATAAACTTATGGTTACCAGTGGGTAAGGGGAGGAGGGAGATTGGGAGATTGAGATTGACACATACACACTACTATATATAAAACAGATAAGTAAGAAGGACCTACTGTATAGCACAGGGAACTCTACCCAATACTCTGTAATGGCCTATACGGGAAAAGAATCTAAAAAAGAGTAGATATATGTATATGTATAACTGATTCACTTTGCTGTACACCTGAAACTAACACAACATTGCAAATCAACTATACTCCAATAAAAATTTTAAAAATTCGTGTATTCCATCATTCATCAATCAAATATTTCAGAGCCCATTATGTCCCTCCCTCCAGAGTTTTATATTCCAGTGGGTGAAATAGGTATGAGGAAGTGTTGGAAAGGGAGCAGGCAGAGGTCTGTGACAGAAAGGTGCATGTGCTCAGGGAGGGGTTTCCTAAGGAGGCAGGGTTTGAAAACCATGAGGAACCAGGAGCATCCCTGGCAGGACACACAAGAAGCATGGAGGCAGGAAAGAGCTCATGTGACCCAGAGAAGGAGATAAGGCCCGTGGGACCGCAGCCTGGGGGGGGGGGGGGGGGGGGCCGGGGGCAGGGAGTACACATGCAAAGAGGGAACAACAGAGCAATGAGAAGGGAAGGGGGGACCAGATGGCCAACAGACCAGCCCTGGCAGGAAGACAGTGACAGATGGTTCCGATATTTTACATATCTGTAGCTGTCAGAGAACATACAAGAGCAGCCATGGAGACTTACAAGATTCTCCAGGTAAACTCAGGGCTCATTTACTGGAAATCAGAAACATAATTAGAGACGAAGCTAGAGTTGCTGATAATCTGAGTGGGTCACAAGACAATACAGAGAGGAGGGCAGCCGTTCAAAGCACACAAAAGGAACAGATCTTTTTTTGTGTAATTTGGAGGAAACTATCATTTCATTTGGTAGGAAAACTTTTTAAGGATCCACACAGAAATGCCCGCTTCTGAGGACGTTAGGAAAATAAAAATAGATTTTAGAATTGAAAATATTTTACTAGAGTTTGTGGCTAATTAGAACCCCATCTTGGCTAGGATTCACACATCTTTTCTAGTCACACATTTATTACCATATCCAGTGTCTTAATGATAATATCAGTTTCCTATTGATTCACACTACTGATTTCCTCTCCCTACCTCTTATCTCTATATCTCTCTCAATAGCCTTTTTTTTTAAATAAACATTTATTTATTTTATTTATTTATTGGCTGTGTTGGGTCTTCGTTGCTGCACACAGGCTTTTTCTAGTTGCTGCGAGAGGGGGCTACTCTTCATTGTTGTGCGCAGGCTCCTCATTGTAGTGGCTTCTCTTGTTGTGAAGCACGGGCCCCAGGCACGTGAGCTTCAGTAGTTGTGGCACATGGGCTTAATAGTTGTGGCTCACGGGCTCTAGAGCACAGGCTCAACATTTGTGGCGCACGGGCTTAGCTGTTACGCGGCATGTGGAATCCTCCCAGGGCAGGGCTCAAACCCGTGTCCCCTGCATTGGCAGGTGGATTCTTTTTTTTTTTTTTTTTTTTGCACATGGGCTTAGTTGCTCCATGGCATGTGGGATCTTCCTGGAGCAGTGATTGAACCTGTGTCCTCTGCATTGGCAGACGGATTCTTAACCACTGCGCCACCTAGGAATTCCTCTCAATAGCCTTTTATGATTCTGTACTGTAAAGAAAAAGGCCCCAAATTGAGTAAGCTAGCAACGTGTACAGAGATCATATTTTATTTATTTTTTTGACTTTTCTTTTCAGCTCTTTATTGGAGTATAATTGCTTTACACTCTTGTGCTAGTTTCTGCTGTACAACAAAGTGAATCAGCTATATTTATACATATATCTCCATATTCCCTCCCTCTCACCCTCCCTATGCCACCCCTCTAGGTCGTCACCAAGCATTGAGGTGATCTCCCTGTGCTATGTAGCAGCTTCCCACTAGCCATCTATTTTACATTTGGTAGTGTATATGTGTCAATGCTACTCTCTCACTTCATGCCAGCTTCCCCATCCCCTCTCCTTTCCTCAAGTCAGCTCTCTACATCTGCATCTTTATTCTTGCCCTGCCACTGGGTTCATCAGTACCATGTTTTTAGATTCCATATAAATACATTAGCATATGGTATTTGTTTTTCTCTTTCTGGCTTACTTCACTCTGTATGACAGTCTCTAGGTCCATCCACCTCACCATAAATAACTCAATTTCATTCCTTTTCATGGCTGAGTAACATTCCATTGTATATATGCACCATATCTTCTTTATCCATTCATCTGTTGATGGGCATTTAGGTTGCTTCCATGTCCTGGCTATTGTAAATACTGCTGCAATGAACATTGTGGTACATGTATCTTTTCGAATTATGGTTTTCTCAGGGTATATGCCCAGTATTGGGATTGTTGGGTCATATGGTAGTTCTATTTTTAGTTTTTTAAGGAACAGAGATCATATTTTAGAAACAGTATATACTGTACCTTTGGCAAGAGGAGTAGGAATCCACTGCAGATAGAGGTAGATTTTCATTCGTTTTATCTGGGAGCAGTAGAGAGAAACCTTTCTCCCTCATTTATGTCCACCCTGGGTTTTCTGTCACCAAAGCGAATTACAATATAGGAAATTCTGAGCTAGCCCCATAATAATTTTTCTTACTAGCAACTTGGGGTGATTGTGAGGTAATCTAAAAATGAAGGCAAAATATAACTAGAAAGTTTTCTGGGTACCCAATTATCCAATGTTTAGAAGGGCATATTTGTTTTTCTTAGCATTTATTTTAATCCTGATTCTTTAAAAATTCTATTATTTGGAATCTCTTAGAAAGTTTAAATTCCAATTAGCTATCTTTTTGTGTTGTGAAAAAAAATGTTCCCCAATGAAAAAACATCACAACTTCTTTGGGTTGCAGACTAATACTGTTCTAGAGAGTAGAGGACTTGGGTCCTTGTCTTGAATCTGGTACCAGCCAGGTAAGTGGCAAGCTAGTGTGGCTCTGGTTTTTCTCCTCCATGATCAGCAAGACGATAAAGGAAATCAAACTCCAGCTGCTGAAAGAGCAAATGCCCTTCTTGAATCTTTTTAATAGAAGTCATCCTAGCATGCAATGTCTGGCACATGGCAGGTACACACTAATTAGAGGTTCACCAGAAACATCCCCATTTTCACGTATCTTCACAGCTCTCCAGCTGGAGAAAGGCAAGGGTTTCAGAGCTGTTAGCCCTTCGATACTGATAACAGAGGCAACAGATTTTGAGCAAAAAAGACTTCATCTTAAATTCCTGACAAAGCTCAGACTCAGATGGTTGTTGAGGATGACTATTTTGACACTTAAATGGCAAAAAGGGACAATAAAATATAGATGGCCACAGAGCCAAATCAAAACAAACAAAAAGACAAAAGAAACCCCTAGGACCTTACGAAGTTACAAAATGTTTTTGTTTAAGGTATTATTCGGAATAAATACGGAAAGAAGCTAACTTCATAGTAACAAGATCAAAAAAGCACATGAGAGCTGCCCAAATGGTGAAGATAATCTTATCACCATCAATAAAATGGGTGAGAAAACACATCCTCAAAGGGAAGTGGAGGAATTTCTTGAATAAGGAGAACAGAGAAGGGGGAGGAAGTACTATCTCTTTTGTAATAAAAACCTCGAAAGTCTGACAAAATGTTCTTTAATGGTGAAATGCAAAAAAGTTTCCTGGGTTAAAAGGTAGGAACCATCTCCTCAAGAGAAGATCAGAACCTCTAAAAAATGGTAAAATGTTACAGATTTAGTAAAAAGTAGGCACAAGACAGGCCAGAAGCAAATATCTGCAAGCCATAATATCTGAGAGAGGTCTTATATCACAGGATATGTAAACAACTCTCAAAAGCCAATAGTAAAAAAAGAAATGATCTAATTAGAAAGTAGGCAAAAGACAGGAACAGCAGACATTTCATTAAAGAGGAGGTGGATAGATAAACAAGTACATTAAAAAATGTTCAACATATTAGCTATTGGGGAAATGAAAATTATAACTACAGTGATATACCACTACACATCTATTTGAACAGAAAGATAAAGATAGTGAGAACACCAAAAACTAGTGAGGATGTGGAGATCTCGAATACACAGTAATGGGAATGTAAAATGGTACCATCACTCTGGAAGACAGTTTGGCAATTTCTTATGAAACTAAACTTACCATCTGACCCAGCAATTGCACTCTTGGGCCTTTATCCCACAGAAGTAAAAACTTATATCCACACAAAAATGTACACACAAATATTCACTACAGCTTTTTCACAGTAGCAAAAACTGAAAACAACTCAAGTGTCCCTCAACGGAGCGATGGTTTAAAAAATGTAGTATAGTCATACCTACCACGAAAAACTAATCAGTAATAAATAGGAATGAACTATTGACATACACAACAATAGGGATGGAGTTCAAGGGCGTGATGCTAAGCAAAAAAAAGAAAAGTCACATCTCAAAAAATTTCATTTCTATAAACACTCTTGAAATGATGAAACTATAGAGATGGAGAAAAGGTTGGTGGTTGCCAGTAAACTGGGGATTGGGGAGGGTGTAAATATAAAAGGTATCATGATGGACTGTGGTGGTGTCTATTTAAGTCTGTGTGTGGGATAAAACTGCATAGAGCTACACACACACACACACACACACAAAGGATGGATAAATGGTGAGAAGGTTTAGTTAACACGATAGTATTTCCTGTATGCCGTTCAAAATGTTCACATAGAAAAGTATCAATAACAGTGTGCAAGGCAGAACCAGAGACACAGATGTAGAGAACAAACATATGGATACCAAGCGGGGAAAGTGGGGGTGGGGGGGGATGAACTGGGAGATTGGGATTGCCATATATACATTACTAATAAGAAAAGAAATACCAAATTGTACACTTTAACTATATGCAGTTTATTGCATGCCAGTTATATCTCAATAAAAGTTCTTTAAAAATGTATATATGTAAAGTAATTCATTACATTGAATCACTGTGACTTCTACGTATGCAGTGGGTAGTACTGACTGTCTACCAGCACCCATGCCCATCTTTTCTCTTCTCATAGTTTCCAGATTCCTTTTAGGTGTCTACTCTTCTTCCTCTACTCTCCCACATATTTAGAGGGAAGCTGACACTTTCCTCAGCTCAAGGGCGGGCCTCCACTGACTCAGCAAATCGACATATTCCATTCTCCTGACTTCAGTCACTGATTCAGGAAGGATGACCTCTATGGTCTAACTGGGCTGCATCTAGAACTCGTGCTTGGAATTGAAACAGATCTATGGCCACCAAGAGGGAAGTCAGCTCTGAGATCAAGCATTCAATACCCGGGCCCCTCCCACCTGATTTAGAAAAGGAAAAGGACCAGGTGGCCACAGGTGGAGGGGCAGGATGGAGAGAGAAGGATGGGGAGAAAAAAAAGGGGAGTGTGGAAAGGACAGGTGTATTAAAATTACCTAGAAGGTTTTGCAAACTACAGGTCATGCCCAACCCCTAAATGGCTGACTCCCCACCCTAGGGGAGTGACTGAGCCTCACTGCTATATGTGTGAACGCAGGCTGGTGCATTGTTCCTGAGACGTGGATGCTGTATTTCCTGCTGGAGTTCCTTGGGGTGCAGGCCCATCCCTCTTCTTCCCTTCCCCACCAAAACATCAACATGGCAGTCCACATTTCCTGTCTGGTTTCCCACTCGTTCCTTCAATGACTCCAACCTTCTCGGGCCTTAAAGAACCCTCTCCTAGAGTAGGACTTACCTGACTGCACATTAAAATCACTTGAAGAGCTTTAAAAATAGATGTCTCAGTCACACCCCTGCCCACAAAGCTCTGATTTAATTATTCTGGGATATGCTCAGGGCATCAGGATTTATTAAAACCCTAGGACCCTGTAATGCACAGCCACGACTGAGAACCAGTACATTGCTGGATGGCTGGTACAAATGACCTCTGAATCACTGAAGTCAAGGGTTTTTACTCTGCTGTCTCTGCCTTAAGTTGAACTAACGGAGAAAATAGTCACTAAATAGGAGAAATCATATATTTCTCACTAACAATTCCATAAAGTTGGAAAAAGAGGAGGAGCAAAAAATCTATGTGCAGGAAAGAACTCTAGGAATGTAGAGGTGAGCAGGATGGCTAAAGTGGGAGAATTCAGCATGGTTTGAGAAAAAATACTGCTTGAGAAAGTACACATTAAGGGAATACCGATGGGGAGAGAGGAAAAATCACTGTGTACAAAACTGTCGACAAATTTCTCTCTATTGTAAAACAGTCTGAAATGGGCCTATATACTCGAGCGTAAACCCACTTGTTAAACTCTGATTAAGAAAATCTCCTTAAGGTGTTTTAGTGTCTTAAGATTTGTTTGTGTTGGGAGGTGGTGTGTGTGTTAAAAGAAAACATGAGATAACAGAATTTATCACATTTTTTGTGATCAGAGGTAAAAATGATCACTCTAAAAAAAGTAAAGGTCTATGTGTACTATGTGGTCACAAGTAACACAATACCTCAAAAGGCATTACTAGCAGAAAACAAATTAAGATGCCCTTCTGTAGCTGAAATAACACTAATAATATTATTACAAATATTATGGGCATAGACCAGGAGGCAGTATTAAGCATGTGACTTGAATTACCTCATTAATCCTCATGAACCCTATGAGTGGGAAGAAGCTTGTTCGTAAGGCAGGTGACTTGTCCGAGTTTGCATGTGGCAGAAACAATACTGGAAATCAGTTCTGTCCAATTTCAGAGCCTGAGTTCTTAATTGTTATGCTCTTTTATAAATTGTTATAGATTCACCAAAATTAGTTTAATTTTTTTTTTAACCCACAGACACACTAGGCTATATTTTTAAAAAGTCACTTGGCAAATTAACAACATTTTGGGCAACTACAGGACAGCAAGAACAGAAGGCAAAGGCAAGTTTACCCTAAGATGTACAATCCAGAACCAGTCACTCTTGGGAGTCTTCATAAATGTTTATTGGTAATGATGGAGAAATTATGATTTTATACTACTCTGGATTCATGCTATTTTTGCAACTTGAAAGTCCTCCCCTTGTGAATATATTTCCCAATAATCTGCTTTTCATTTCCACACAACCACAAGTCACTAAGCCAAAGTCTTCTCTAGCTAAAGGTGGCGAGGCAGATCCCAATTCCTAGTAGATCCGTTTTTGTTTAGAACACACATACCACAGCCTGCCTTCCATGGACTTTAAAATGGGAGCTTTGTAGTAAATAAAGGAGAAATGATGGCAGTATTCTGCATAACTACTCACTTCATAGCTGCTAAATAATGTACGTATCTACTTCACATAGTGATGATCCAAACTGGAGCACCTCCTCTCTTAAATGAATGCTCCTCCAAGGCAGGTACCATGTTTTATCCATCATTGCTCCTCTATTGCCAAGCACACATGGTCCACTCCATGTAAAATATCTGTTCTGCTTATTTAAAGTTTGATATTCACCAAAATACTACAATATATATATATATGGTGAGAAGACACATATGATTTCATGATCATACTTTTCCTAATGGAAATCCCAGGTGTGATTGTTTATATTTTACAAAACGTGATCGGTAGTAGAGAGGAACAGAAAATCAGGAAAGAAACATTTTATGTTTTGATTACTAGTGAATATTTTACAGCTCCCAGGGATATTAGACATTAGTTTCCTATTTCATATCAGTTGAGATACATTAAAGATGATAACCCTTCAGGGTAAAGAACTATTCTTCATTTAAATATAATTCTTTCTGTAAAATTTAGGCAAGCTGCCTTCTCTGAAAGTTTCTGAGGATTTAGTAAATTATGGTCATGTTAATGAAAAATATAAACATTTTTAGCCTTGAAAAGAGCATATTAGGAATCTAACATCATTCTCATGACCACATGGATGGCCACTCATCTATGTCCAGGTGAATTAAATTACCATGACCATTCATTCCCCAGGTGTCCTATTCAGAGCACCTTCTTTGAGGAAGGATGTGACTACAGAAGCAGGGTTTTCCAGGAAACGTTACCCAACAGAATTGGGGAAAGATCCCCAGTTACAAATCAGAAGATGAGAGGGCTACTGTTCTCCACATCCCTTCCCACCTGGTCATTTAAAGAGGGACAACTTGTGCCACTCCTCATTCAGGGCCGACAGTCCACATCCGTGGTGGGTGTCACTATCGGATCCTGGCGCCCTTCTTCTCTGAGGCCAGAAGGAAAGAGCACCTACCAAGAGTGACAGGGATTGCACGTGAGGTGAAAGCTGCCTGCCCTAGATCAGCTACAGCTGACCCTTGAACAACACGGGTTTGAACTGCGCAGGCCCACTAAAAAGCACATTTTAAAAATAATGAATACTATGGTACTACACATACCCTGATGTGGAAACACAGATACAGAGAACCAACCATAAGTTACGTGTGGAGGGTCAGCACCCCTAACCCCCGCATTGTTCAGGGGTCAACTGTGCACTGTCTAATTTTTTATCTGTTAAAAATGTCACCACTTTCATTATGTAAACTTGCTTAGTTCAGGAAAGACTCTGTCCTGGGTGTACTGTGTGCCTCGGTATTTTTATTAGAATTTTATTCATTACACACTTTATGGGAGGGCCACATCCCAGGTACAGTCAGAAAATATCTCATTTTTGTGAGAGTATGGAAGGTTTCATTGAATCAGTAGCCAAAAAACTATCTCTGAGAAGGTATTATGTTTCTACTAATATTTCAAAAATATGGTCATTGTTGCATGTATATATATAAATGTTATAAGAAAATATTTATAGACATTATAAAGCCAGAAGCTGAAGAAAATGATATAAGGACATATTTGCCACTATTCGCAATATGATAGTGTAATAAAACAAATTTTAAAAGGTAAACATACTGAATCAAATTTGGAAGAAAAGAAGACTTATTTATAATAGTTTTATAAAAGTTGAATTCATGCTTTATTTAAAAAAATGTTCACTTTGATATGACAGATTTCATTTTGCTCATTTGAGATTAAGGAGAATGTTCATATTTAGCACCTTTTAAATTTGGCAACATATTTATTTACATTCAGCAACAGTTACACAATGTTTCCTATTTCGTTAAAGATTTACAAGCAAATACAACATATAGCTGACAACCCAATTCCCAAGAAACTTGATTCTACAACTTTACTAATATTTTAAAAGAAGCTACTTCAAAGATCACTTTTATTTAAGATGATAATTACATAGTTTAGAATAAAAATCGGTTTCTCTTAAATGATCCTTCTCCAAAATAATAATAATCTCACCACTCAAAAACAGTAATTACATAATTTAAAGAAAAAAAAATATGAGGTCAACTTTCTAATATAAATTAAGCATTGGAAATTATCTTGTAGGAACTTGACAATTCTTATACTTAACTAAACACATCCCCTCATCTGGAAGTGGTATCCACATAGCTTCAGTACACATTCACTTATGTATATATATAGCCAGAGGACTACAAGGTTTCTTAGACATCCAGAGGAAACTCCTGAACCATAAATGAGAGAAAAGCTGGCTTGAATCCAGACACTTCTTCCATACGATTAGGGCAGAAAAGTGATGAGTCATTCAAGAGAGATCATGATAAATGGTGACAGTGAGATATTACAACACCATTGAATGTTTTCTGCATGCCGTATACCATTCTGAAAGCTTAACATTATCAACTCACTCAAACATAATGTGTTGAGCTGGATGCCACCAGCGGGAAAACAGAAAAGAAATCTGCGCAAGTCCACCCTCTTAGCAAGATGTCAGCCAGTATTCTGACTTCCCACTGCTCCCCTTTAAAAACAAGGGGTGAGAGACAGAAGAAAAATGCAGATTGTGACTTGTAATTCTTTTCCACATCGACAATTCCAGAAGCATAGCTCTTTCCATAAAGACTGAGGGAAAGCAAAGGACTTCTCTGGTTAGGATGGTCATGCTATTGGCTACCGAGTCCCAGCTTCATCTGAACAACATTCTCTGAATCCCCCAGGGGGACCTGAGGGCTTCCCTTTCCTTAGCTCCCATTATAACACACACACGTATGCACATATATATACACATATGTACACACATCCATCCTGTACACGGCAATGATTGCACTGCACGTCTCACTATCAGACCACAACTTTTACCCGATTATTCTTATGCCCTGCCCCTTTGAATGATTAACTGATTAAATTTCTCATCTGGTTTTAGGAGCCCCGAACTGCTCTTTAAAGAGCAAAGCTGCAACGGGAAGGAGGAAGGGTTGGTCGGGTTGTGGGTTACTGACCAAACACCCACAACTGTTGGGATGCTACAGCCAAATCTATGGAGTACACCGTATGTTCCGACATGGGGAGCTGAGGAAAGTTGCAGGAAGAATTCAAAACAAGACCTAGAGCTGCCAGGAGAAAGCAGAGGGAGGGAGAGCCAAAACTCCAGCCTGTTAAACAGAAAGAAAACAGGCAGGCTGAAGAGCCCTGGCCTGGAGCCAGATGCACTGAGTTTTGTGCTTTTAAAAGGACTATCTCCTGGCCCACTGTGCTGAGGGAGAAGGGGATGGGGAGTCTCCTGCAGGGCCCCAGACTTGAGTGGCCCAATAAAAAAAAGAGAGAAGGAGATGGTGGTAGAAAGAATAATTGTTCTGAAAAACGCCCACGTCCTAACCCCCTGAAACTCTATGTTACATATGTTACATAGCAAAAGGGGCTTGGCAGAAGTGGTTCAAGGCCTTGCGATGGGAAGGATTAACCCAGGTGGGACCCTTTGAACTACAGAAATCCTTAAATCTGGAGAATTTTCCCCAGCTGGAGGCAGTGACATGGAGACGTGACGCTACAGGGAGACAGAGATGCAGCGTTGTTGGCTTTGAAGACGGAGGAGGCGCCACGATCCAAGGAATGTCAGCAGCCTCCAGAAGCTGGAAAAACACATATGACCCCTAGAGAATCCTCCAGAAAGGAAGGTGGCCCTGCTCACACCTTGATGTTAGCCGACTGAGATGTGTTGACTCCAGACCTACAAACTGCAAAACGATAAATTTGTGTTGTTTCAAGCCCCTAAGTTTGGGGTAATTTGTTATGGTAGCAATAGAAAAGCACACAGGGACTTCCCTGGTGGCACAGTGGTTAAGAATCTGCCTACCAATGCAGGGGACACAGGTTCAAGCTCTGGTCCAGGAAGATCCCACAGACCGGGGAGCAACTAAGCCCATGTGCACAACTACTGAGCCTGTGCTCTAGAGCCCTCAAGCCACAACTGCTGAGCCCACGTGCCTAGAGCCCATGCTCCACAACAAGAGAAGCCACCACACTGAGAAGCCCGCTCATAGCAATGAAGAGTAGCCCCTGCTGGATGCAACTAGAGAAAGCCAGCACACAGCAACGAAGACCCAACACTGCCAAAAAAAATAGAAAAGCATACAGTGGTCTTCAGATTCTAGGTCACGTCTACCCCTAGAGGGTGGAGGGAAAAGCTGCAGAGGCCCCCAGTATGTGCATCAGAAGCCTAGGCCGAGAGCGAGGCCTCATGCGATCCTGACAGCTCAACGAAGGCTGAAAGGAATGGGGAGGAAAACGTATTAAAGAATTAGAGCAAGCCCAGAGAGAGTGCCTAATGTCAAAAGGCGAGAGGGTAAATCTTCATCTTTGGAGAAATGCTGCTCTAATTCTAAACCCCACCCCAAGCTTCTCTTCTGGGAAGCCTGACTTGATCCAACTTAGAACATCTAAAAACAAACAGAATGAAAACCACACTGTTAGGTGCTCCTAAATGGTTTCTGCCGTCCATTGCAATCCAAGGTCAGAGTGGTCTGTGCAAAGCTTTCTGTAACCCAACCTGCACCCAGGAGGCAAGGGAACAACAGTTAGCCACTGAGGGATTAAAACAAGTAAGATCACTTTCTTCTCATTTCTGCCAGTACTTCTAGGCAAAGAAAGCAGAAATCACAAGACAAAAGTTAGCAGTATGAAACACTTTAAGAATTCTCTGTGGGAAGTATTTTGATTTCACAATTTTCTCCTTTAATTAAGAGAGAAGTTGAATTGCATGAAAGGTGGACATCATGCACACATTTGCTTATGTTGTTACCCATCATATAATTGTATGATAGGAACTTAGTGGTTGCTGGGAAGTTAAGTTCTAATGGAAAGAAGTATATTTTTATCCTTGTAAAAAGTCAGAATAATGACTATGTAATATGGAAAAAAAAAAACCTGATGTAAAATGAGAAAAATTAATTGGTTTGTGTTTGAGTTTCACTGAATATTTTGTCTCATAAAAACACAGAACTAGAATTACTTTTTTAAACAAATTAAATTATGATTCAAGGAAAATCAAAGACAAGTATAGCTTAAGTTCTTAAGATGATTGGACTCAATTAAAAAATAGCTCATTGAGGTTTGTAAATGTTTTAACATCTGTTTTATGATTTAACTGTCAAACTAAATTATCCACAACTCGAGACTGTACTACCTAATGAAACCTACTGGTTACTTTCACTGTTTCAGAACTCTGAAATTACAGAACATGCAGGAGACTTCAGAAGTCACTCTAGTCCAGCAACTTGCCTGACGGGAGTGACATCCCTGACAGATATTTTCACTTTTTAGAAGGCTCCAAGTGATAGAGCATTTTTCCTTATAGAATCTTCTACAGATCAGTTTATGGTCGAACTTATGGTACAGATAGAAATGAAAGAGAACGAAGTGCTCACTTCTTCTGTGCCTATGACATGTCGGAAACTGTGGTCGTTGCTTTACATGTTTTTAAAGAAAGTACTCTTCACATCATCGCAATGAAACACTATGAGCTGCGTCTTATAGATGAAAAAAATGACAGGCTAAATTACAGGATAATTCTACTTCCTCACTAACTAAAATAACTACAAGTCAATACTATATGACAAGTAAATATTTCAGAGAAATAATTTCATCAAATTAATGATGAGGCTACAGAATGTACGAGACAAAAATAGTAGGTAAAATGTATCTTGTGCTTCAAATTTACTGTTAATGATCCATATTGTTAATAGTAGACCAAAAAATAACCAATATGTTTATTATAAGGAAGTATTTTAACAAGTAACAAAATAATATTACAACAAATAATAGCAGGTACACAACAGATTATTTAATTTTAGTGAAAATATAAAAGTTCTGTGAGTGTGCATATATGTGATATATATGTGTGTATACATTTATGAATGGCAAGCTACATTAGTATGTAAGAAAATCTACCTATTTTTCTTATTTAATCTGAATAGTACTGTTTAACAATTATATGTATAAGGTGTAATTTAACCTTGTTGAAATATAATGTAATGATCAAAGTTAGTAAACTCTGATGCATATAGTAGAAAATATATTTGAATACACTTTATATTAAAAATCAACATTAGTGAAATTTTGCTCTTTCATTTCTGCTGAGGTGTGAAGGGATGAACAGACAAACAAATGGTCAATGATAAAAGAAGGTTTAAACTAATCTTGTATAATGGAACACCTTATAGCCATTAAATAATATTCTGGAACATAATTAAGGATATGGGACATCATGATATAATGCCAAATGGGGAAAAAAAAAGTAAACAAAAAGCGCGCGCGCGCGCGCACACACACACACACACACACACACACACACACACACACACACACAGGCAAATCCTAACAGAGTAAAAATAAAATGATATATACACTTAGGTACAGAGGGACAAATATGATAAGGAATAGTCACTGCTTCATGGACCTTAGAGTTTAGTGTAATCTTTTCTGTTTTTCCAATTTTGCTCATTTTCTTCTATTTTATGTTATCATTAATTAGTGTGTTTGTTTTATTCCTTATTAGACTGTAAGCTTTTGGGGGCCAGAAACCATCCCTTCCTTGTAATTGCAGAGACCTTTGCAGGATTTGGCATTCTCAAAGCTTTGCTGGGTTGCACTGAATGAAGTATAAGGTTGTCTATGATTTTACTTTAAAAAGTTTCTGTATCTTTTAAAGTTTTTTTTTATTTGAAGACATTTATAGCAGTAAGTAGTCCAAGGCACATCTGGACACAATTCCATCTGAATGGGTCATCTACAATTTCACTAAATTTTTTCTCTTTAGATGGGTTTACATCCTAATTAAAAAAAAAATTCTACTTCATTGGAGTGAAATTCACATTCTGCTAAAAAGAATGAGACAAGAACTAATAAATGTCCATTTAGACATTTAGGTAATGTTCCGTATTAAAATTAAATATGCCTAAAGTAAACACAAATAATTTACAAATTTTCTAAAATGTCTATATATCTTGTAGTTTGTTACCCTTTTAGTGTGATATTAATATTTTTCACTAGAAGGTATTTTTGTAGTCATTAGTGGACACATCTGGAGACTTTTAAGTTTCAATTTACTGAAGTTTTAAAAGAGAGGCATACTCTTTCATGGGGAATGTGTGTGAAAAAAATGTAATAGAAAATCATTAGCTGTAAAGCACAGAAAACTGACAGGGGTTGAGGGACACATTTCAAAGAGATTACAGTCCAATTTTAGAACATGGAGAAAAGAGAAAATGCAAGCAACTTACTGCTTTCCTATGATGTATTAGGCAATACGCTCTGCACACATTATCTTATATCATCCCTGTAGGTAGACTGATCATCCCCATTTCTCAGATAAGAAAACTGAGATTTAGTAAAGAAAACAACTTTCCCAAGAAAACACAGCTACTGCACGGTAGATTTTAACCCCAGTCAGTCTAATTAAATAAAAGCTTTTTCTCCGATGTCATTATGCCTCTCAGGAAAGAAAAGCTGGAAGTAAAGAGCAGCTGAAGGGATGAGGAGCAAGTTTCAGAATAAGCGGCTAGTTACATGATTTAAATGACAGGAGAGGCTTGAGGACCAAGGTTCTGCTTCAGGAGTACATATGGAGTTTCATGAACAGATTGAGATGGCCTGGCGCTTGGCCTGATGAGGAAATGCTTCTGGAAAGTGGCCTTCACATCACTCAGTCTCACAGTGAACATCAGTCAGAAGCATGTTGTGGTTTACCCGTACCAGCCACTAGCTTTTGGTTAGCAGGCAGAAGAATCTCCAGCAGGCAGGGAGCCAACTCCCAGGAGGAAGCTGGGGTCAGGAGGAAGGCAATGAGGGCCCGTATCAATCCACAGTGGCACGACTCCAGGGGAAAATGCAAAGCTGTACCTCCATGTGAGAGCACGCTGTGTCATCACCTGACTCATTCATTTCCATAAGGACCTGTATCATTTTCCATGAATGAAACTAAATTCTTTACCTGTGTCTGATGGTGTCCTTCCATCAACACACATCCTGTTGCCCCAACCTTGTAAAGGTCATTAAATACCTGCTTCCTATGAATGGAATTCTGGTCATATCAGCCCTGGTTTACCTGCTTACATGCTCAGGTCACTTTTCCTCATTCTTCAAATCTCAGAGAAAATCCTACATTCTTCAGGATTGATTTTCTTAGGTTCCTTCAGGTACCTTTCCTCTGTATTTAGATTGTATTGTGTACACATTTCCATTGTACTGCTGTCTCATTGACAAATGTCTCTCCCTACGAAACTGATCTTTGGCCTGACAGTTCTTTAAACCCCAGCTTTTAAAGAAGGTTCCGTATTCATTTGTTAAATAAACCCACCAGTCACAGTTTTTATCACATAAAGAATATATTGTTTGAACGCCAGCAATTTAACATTGAATGAAACCTGATGCAAAAGTGTCAAAGGATGACACACTGATGAAAGCTTTTTGAGAAAAACATAACAGTGTAAAGAAAGAAAAACAGTAATAGCTAATACTTCCCAAATACTGTGTGCCAAATAATGTTCTGCTAGTTTTATGCATATTAGTTCATTTAATCTTCACAATGACAGTATGTAAAAAGTAATGTTATTTCCCCCATTTTCCAGATGAGGAAACTGAAGCAGAAGAAGTTTAAATAACCAGCAGATCATACAGCAAATAGAGGTGGAGCTGGGATTTGAATCCAGACGGCCTGGCTCTAGAGTCCTTGCTTTGGACCACTGACAGTCAAAGCCCTCCCTGTTGGTGATGTATATATTCCTTTCCATTTCATCCCTGGAAGCAGATGTAAAATAGGAGGAACATGCTAGGAGGAGAAGTCAAGCGGAACCTACTTGATCTGGTCCCACGGCTCTGCAGGTGAGCAGCAGGGCAGGTGCTATCAGGGCTGTGTCTGAGTGTCTTGTGAGCAACACAGACATGAGTGGTGCCAACATCATCCACACGTGGGCTGCTGCTTCACATCAATACGTAGCAGATATTATCCCCTGCCCAGTTCTACCTGTTTGCATTATTTAGGGCTCTAATTCTTCCAGCACATTTTAGAGTCAACTTGTCAAGTTTCAAGGAAAAATCCTACTTGGATGTTGTTTGGAGTTGAACTGAATCTATATATCAATTAGGTAATAATTTACTATTGCAATGAATCTGTGAACATAATCTGTTTTTAAAAAATCATTTAAAATTGGTCTTCTAATAATTTTAAGTTTCATAATTATTCCATAAAGACCTCAAATGATTTTTTAAAGACACATCTACACATCTGTAATTGCTACTGTCGATATTGATATTTTTAAAAAATTATATGTTTAGTTGTGTTTGATGTTTATTTGTAACAACACTGTTAAACACTCCAACTAATTCTAATAAGCAATACACAGATTAAATTGGGTTTTCTATGTAGAAAATCATACCCTTTGTCAATAAATGACATTTTTCTTTCTTTTCTCCTGTTCTTATAAATTTTTAATTCTTATTCTCATCTTATTGCACTGGCTAGGACATCCAGTACAACAATAAACAAAATTAGTCACAGCAGGTCTCCTGGTTTCTGATTTTTAAAGTAATACTTTCAATGCTTACCATTAAATATAATATTTGTTGTAGGTTTTTGGTAGATAACCGTTATCAAGTAAAGGAAGTTATTAATCTACTAAGAATTTTATTTTCTTCTTTTCATTATTATCGGGTGCTAAAAATTTTTGAATGTTCTTTCTGCGTTCACTGACAGGATTATGTAGTTTTTCTTCTTTTAGTCAGCTAGTATAATGAATTATATTAATAGATTGTCTACTGTTAAACCAATATGCCATTCCTGGAATAAATTCAACTTGGTCTTGAATATTTCTGGCTTCAGTTTGCTATAAAAACTTTGCATCTAAGTTTATGAGTGAGAATGGTCTACAGTTTTTTCTTGTTGAATTGTCCTTGTCTGGCTTTAAAGTTATACTAACTTCATTAGATGAGAGGGACCAGGTTCTTTATTTTCTCAAAGAGTTTGTCTATAAAACTGAACTCCAGCAGAACTTACTTATAAAATCAATTGGGCCTGATCCTGTCTTTAAGGGAAGATGAACTATTGGCTCAATTTCTTTCACACTACAAGAATATTTGAGTTTTCCTTTTCTTCTTGTGTCGATTTTGATAATTTTTACTTTTCCAGGAAAATCAGAAGTATACAATTAATGGACATTCACAAACATCAAATTCAGAAGTTTGGGGGTATATTAGAGAACAAATTAAAATGTATAGCAAATCCACTAAATCAGATCCAAAACTCTGAAATCCAAAATGCGGTGATGATAAAAGATGACTGACTGATCTCTACCCCAGCAAAGATAACATATACAACCAGATCCACCAAAAGCCCCTCATAAGAAAGAACCAATGAAAGTAACATAACACTGATAACATGTCCACTCAGATTTTTTTGACATTTTCACAAATATATTTAGAGTACTTGATCTTTGGATGGTAACAACTTTTGAATTAAGCACTTATTATTACCATAGCCTTTCCTATCTTTGGCAAATTATAGATTATAAACTTTATTTTTTTTTCCCCAACATTCCTTTGTGTTCATAGGAAACAGTCTTTGGTTCCATTTTTTTACTTTTTTCCCATTTCATTAGTAGTGCAACTTAAGGAAGATGTTGGTCAAATTGCATAAAGTTATGACAGTAAGTAAAGTCATGCCTCACTCAACTAAAATTGAACATGAGGGTTTCATGTATGTCAATCAGAAAAAAAGATTGTAAATCCTTATATCATGTGCTGATGTGCTTCGGCAATCTATCTTTTCTTTGTGTAAATTTCTGAAAAGAGAGGTGAGGTAGAGCAAACAGATCTAAGGAACTTGTAAGTTAAAAATTTACACAGCGTCACTTCATGACACCTCCAATTAACTCCCTCTCCATTCAAAGCCTCACACTAGAGAATTGTTGTTACCTTAAAGAGTATTTTAGAATCTTAGAAGAAAACAATTACTGCCTGCTACGTTTTCTAAAACACCATAAGGGATTTGGAATATAAAAGTTATATTTTCTAAAAGCCTTCTAAAAAGTACTCATGTTAACATTTTCAGACAACAATAGCTGTCTTAAAAGAAGTGACATCTGTTCATCTTCAAGACCAAGATAAATTCAAGTAGTGGTCACACTGAGCTCCCAAACAACTCAATAATCAACTCCACAACTGAAGGGAATTTTCAACATTAACTAGGAAGCCCCAGAAGGCACTTAAATGGCCTATAAAATATTTTTTAAGGCATATGAAAGAAACAGTAAATGTCAAGAAGGTATAAAGTGAAGAAAGTACTGTTTAGAAAGAAATGAAGAAGAAAGTGGGGGAGGAATTCATTAATTGAGAAGAACAAGAAAGAATACTAAAGAAAGAATACGTGACAGTCTCAAAAGCATTCACAGATGGTTTTCAGCTGCATCCCATTGTCCCTGAGCTGTTAAGAGGTCATGTCCATTTTTCTCACTCTAATATTTCACAGGTTCCTGCAACCTCCATCATCATGGTGTAGGCTGAAACAGAGCTGATTTCCCTAAACTATCAGCCCAGGCAAGCAAACTAGTCTAAGAATCACTATGTCCACCCTTTCTTCTCCCCACTGAAACAGACACATTTAATAGAAAATATAAAGATGGTACAATAACAAGGTTAGGACAACAGAAGTTTGAAAACAAGGTTGAGAGTAAAAACAGATCTGAAGTAAGGAACTCGCTCCCTTCTCCCTTCCCTAGGGGGAAACTTACAGCATAAAGATGTAACAGCATCCTCTCCTGAGGCTTGAGTAATAAATAAGCTCTGCCTAAGCAACAAATAATGCGCCATCTCAAAGTGCTCCAAATAAAGTAAGATACAATTTTCCTAAAGGTTTTGTGAATACTTCAAATCTATTCACAATTAACTCAAATAAAATAATCACTAGTAAAACTAAAAACCAGGCACATAATGAGTCCGGAGAAACCAGTTAGTGACTAGAAAGTATTTGGCACAGAATAGTCAGTTGTGCTTTCTTGATGCTTTTATTTTTAACTGAGTACTTTTAATTAAGTCAACTATGTAACAAAAATAAAAAACCTATACTCCGTTCCACAGTGTATCATCACAATGAATCTTATTTATCTAATAGCTTTTGTTCATGTTTGTTGAGAATGTAAAAGCAATTTTTTTTAAAAAAAGAGCATACAATAAACTTGCTGTATATTTCACTTCTTTTATATTGCTGATTTTTAAATTATTGCTTTTCCATTCTTCTAGAACATAGCAAAATAAAAGCTTTAAAGGATATTAAAAATAGAAAAGATTCCTTGAGTTATGTTTCTATGTTTCAGGCGAGGATCTGGTCATTTACAGAAGAACATTAGTAACCAATGCTGGGAAATAACATTACGCATTGAACATGAAATTAATGATCAAACCCCTCACACTCAGAGCTCACAGCATACAGCCAAACCATCTGTATTATATTATATAAATATATACATAAATAACCATTAGTTATCTAGACTACATTTGAAGAACTGTAAGCTGGGCCAGAAGGGTCGCTAGCCAAATTTCCCGTCAGTAATGTGGAAAATTTATTGGTATTTGAAAACTTAGATTACCTACAACCTTTTAAAAAGATAGAGAATGAAATCTTCTAGTTCTTAAATTAAAAAAAAAAAATCAGTATCACAAACATGATGTTATAAATAATGCCTACTTGTGTAAAAAAGAAAACTGGTCAAAATTTATGACAATATCAACTGTTGCACAATTTGATAATTTTATAATGCTTACTAAAAAAGGGATTATTTAACTAGGGATTCCTTATAGCAGTTTTTAATCAATAAAACCTGTATTAGTCACATATTAAAACAGACTGAAAAGCCATTGTAAAACTAATTCCAGGGTCCAAATTCTTTATAAACATGCTCACAATAGTCAATATAAGTGCTTTTCAACTTTTACCAGAGATATAGCACCTGGTTTTCTGTCAGAGACAGATTTTAGGGAAGTTTAGCAATATGGAATCAGGTGGCCAAAGTTCTATGCTACCTACTCGCTGTGTGACCTTGGTCAGCTGCTAAACTTCTCTGTGTCTCAGTCCCTTCATCTGTAAAAAACAGAGACGACAGTGGTTCCTATTTTATGGTATTGGTTTTTGTTAAAGTTTTGTGTTAATATTATTGTAAATGAAATAATCCAGGTGAAGAGTTTAGAATGATGTCTGGCATAATAAACATTGGCCAAACATCCTTTGCTATATTTTCACTTTTCATGGTCCCCGTTTTCCCTAAACAGACTACCAGCAAATCAACAACAAATGGTTTAAAAAAATGAATGGGGGGGTGGGGACCTTTAGGAAAAAAATGTCTCTCTTTCAAATTACCTAGTTTGGACTTCAATGGCCCAATATTACCTGTAACTAAAATCCTATGACTTCACTCCAACATTTTTAAAACCTTGAAATATGTAAAATTTTTTTTAAATTATTAAAATTTTTGACATTTCTGGGACACTCCTTTTAGGACAGGCTGTTCCTATTAATTATTTTCTTGGAGACTCACCTAAGTGGACCCTGTAGCTGTATAATAAAATGCAAAGACAAAATAGAGACATAGCTATAAAGAGCTAAAATGTCTGCATGATAATGCAGAAATTGGTCTATAGCACCATCTTATGAACTGATACAGTTTCCTAAACAAAAACAAAGAAAGAAATGGGCAATAGACATCTTGATGAATTGTTGACAAAGACACTAAAACGAAAGCCAGTTAATATCATTAGTTGGTAAGAGATGCGGATATCTCAAGAGTTTCTATTTCCATGAAATAAGAGAGAGGAAGAGGCAGGGTGGAGGCAGAGGGAGGGGAAAGAGGAGGCAGAGACAGCACTCTTATTGTTCTCATTTTATCACAGACTAGTTTTTTGAAAAAGAGATCTTGGCACAGGCAAAGTTGACTCTCTGTAGAGTCTCTTCTTATCTTGCTCTAGAGCTAAAGACCCTTGCTGATTTTTATGCAGTTGCCTGTCTGTCCCACATGTAGTTTCCTGGGCGCAGACTAACAGGCATGGGAGATCAGAGCAGAAGTGGGAAGTCAAGTTGGACAGTCTCTAAGATTCTTTTTTTTTCTTTTAATTTCATATTTCTACCCCAATTATTAGTTCCTTTTGTCTTTCATCTATTTTTGCCAGACATACTCAGTTACAACTCATAAGTGGTCTTAGCTAGTTTTGAAAAATACTTTCGTTTCTCCATCTAGTCTGCTAGATTTATTACAGTCATCCTACCTCAACACTAGAGGATCTTGACACAGGATTATACAAATCGCACTAACTAAAGCCATAAGATACAAGAGAATTATCCTTTGAGTTCAGGTAATATCATAGTGAAGACTTCTCCCTGTATGATTTTATTTTACTTCCTAGTTTTAGTAAAATAAAGTCCTATCCACACTGGAAATTCTGCCCTCTTTTTTTTTCCTCCAATTTTATTTAGATGTAATTGACATATATCACTGTATAAGTGTAAGGTGTACAGCATAGTGATTTGACTTAACATACATCATGAAATGATTATCACAAGTTTAGTGAACATCATCATCTCCTGTAAATACGAAATTAAAGAAATAGAAAAAATTGTTTTTCTTATGATGAGAACTCAGGATTTACTCTCTTAACAACTTTTACATATAACATACAGCAGCATAAATGATATTTATCATGCTCAACATTACATCGCTAGTACTTATCTTTTAACTGGACGTTTGTACCTTTTGACTGCCTTCATCCAATTCCCCTCCCGCCACCCTCTGTCTCTAGTAACCACCAATCTGCTCTCTCTTGCTGTGAGTTTGTTTTCGAAATATAACTGACGCACAACACTATGTTAGTTCCTATTACATAACAGTGATTTCTGTTCTTCTATACATTTCAAAATAATCAACCCAATAAATCTGGTTAACTCTATAACACCATACAAAGATATTACATTGTTATTGACTATATTTCCCACACTGTATATTTCATACCTGTGACTCAATTATTTTGCAGCTGGAAGTTGGTACTCTTAATCTCCCTCACTTATTTCTTTCTTCCACCCATCCCCCTCCCCTCTGGCAACACCTGTTTGTTCTCTGTATCTATAACTCTGCTTTTGTTTCATGTTTTTACACTTGCTTCTTTTTTTTTTTTTTAGATTCCACATATAAGTGAAGCCACACAGTATTTGTCTTTCTCTGTCTGACTTATTTCACTTACAATAATACTCTCTAGGTCCACCTGTGTTGTCGCAAATGGCGAGATTTCATTTTCTGTTACGGCTAGGTAATAGTCCATTCTATATATATACCACATCCTCTTCATTCATTCATCTATTGATGGGCACTTGGGTTGCTTCCATATTTTGACTACTGTAAATAATGCAATTAACATAGGGGTACATATATCTTTTTTAATTAGCATTTTTGTTTTGTTTGGATAAATACTCAGGAGTGACATTGCAGGATCATATGGTAGTTCTATTTTTAATTTTTTGAGGAATCTCCATACTGTTTTTCATAGTGGCTGCATCAATTTATATTTCCACCGACAGTGCATGAAGGTTCCTTTTTCTTCACATTCTTCCCTCTTTTTCTTTTAAAGTATCATCATCTCATTTAAGCTAGCACTGCTATTTGTGAATCTCAAACATAAGTAGTGGTGTCACACAAAAGATCTGAGTTTTCCAATAAATGCTGCTTCACTCCATATGGTCACACTTTCAATGTCTGTTTCACAGCAGAGCTCATATTTCATCTTACTGCAGAATTTCATTTCAGCACAACTGCATATAATATTTTTCCTTTTCCCTTTAAAATGTAACTGAAAAAAACAATGAACCCAAAATATACTTTAGAGCAAAACAAAAATAAAAGTGCAATTAATAGTTGAACTGGTGGCTGTTTTCAAAGTCTGACTAGTTAGAAAATTCAAATTCCTCTGGATTACAATGACATGTAACAAACATACCTTGAGCTAGCTGTATCAGAAAATGCTTTTATCACATATTTGACAACATACAGGCTTGCCAGAAAACTTAGCATTTCAAACACTCAGTCCTCCAATATGTTTCACGCTGATTATATCAATGTATCATAACTATACATTTTGCAAAATAAAAAGGTGTATAATAAGCTTTTGGCATTCATAAGAGATCATTTATAAAACTCATAAGAAAAATTCTATCGTTTATTTTCAAAAATAATTTCACATAGCAGTTTTAATGATATAATTAACATGAAATATAGTTCAATACATGTAAAGATATTTTTCTCCTAGAGTTTCCAACATGAGCTTCACATGCGTTTAGAGATGGATCACTGAACCACTATTAATTCATCTCCTAATAAATGCTTCAATATTATAAGCTTAATCAGATTGTAAAAGAATACCTACAAAAATGTATTCTATTTTACTTTTCATTATTTTAAAATATTCCCCAAAATATTTTGCACTCTACTTGACAGATTCAATGGGAGAAATAGCCATTAAAAAAGAGCTTCCTTTTCCTAATGTATCAGAAAAAAGAATTGCAAAAGGCTTAATTGCCATTTTTTATGACAATTCTTAGAAGAAAACAAAATAAAATCTATTTTTCAGAGTATTATTACTCCTCCTTTATAAGATGAACACTTAAATTACTAAAATGATGTTTCTGTACATGCTGCAGGGTTTGGGGTGAGGAGGGCACTTTCATCTTTAAGGCAAAATAGAAGATTTCTTAACATTCAACTTCTTTTTTAACAACCTTCAATTTAACTTAAACGGATTTCATTGTACAAATAGAGAAAATGGTTGTTGAGAATACTGAACTTGAACAAACAATTATATTTTGGATTAAATAAATAAATAAAAAAGGAAACAACATGGTCATCAGAAACCTCTGAGTAACACCCACACAGGAAAGCCAGTTTCATGTGCTCTGTTAGCTTTGTTCTTTGTTTATTGAGATTAACTACTGCTATGTTCACAACACATTAAAAGAGTCAAGGGAGCATATGGGCCCTGGAAACAGATGTGGTGTGGTTTCTGATTCCTTTACTTGCCTGCTATCTAGCCTTGGGTAAATTAATTACACTTCTTGAGCCTCAATTTCCTAATCTGTAAAAAAGAGCATAACAGATGCTTCATTAAGAGGGTGAGAGGATTAAATAAAAGGTCTGTAAATTCCCAGCAGAGCAGTGAGCACACAGTAGGTGCTGGAGAGTTATCTCTCTTTCCTCACCCCTCCCAAGCCCTGCTCTTTACCCTCCCACCAATGTTAGCACACCCATGCAAAGGAATGTCCAGTATACAAAGGCATTCATGGGATTCCGTTACATCATCTAGATGTCGTTAGGTCTGTAATGATATTCCTACTTCCATTCCCAATACTGGTGATTTATGTGTTCTCTCTTCTTTTGTTGATCAGTCCTACTAGGGGATTATCAATTTTATTAATCTTTCCTAAGAACCAATTTTTTTCTTTCTTTTCTCTTTGGTTTTTTAATTCCTCTGTTTTCTATTTTATTGATTTCTGTTCTTATCTTTATTATTTTCTTCCTCCTACTTATTATGGGTATATTTTGTTTTTCTTTCCTTAACTGAGGTGGAAACTTTGAACACTGCATTAATTTTTTTTTTCTTACTAATATGAGCATTTATAGTTTTTATAGTTATGCATATTCCTCTAAGCAGTGTTTTAGCTGCTCTGCACAAATTTTATTTTGTGTGTCCACTGTTATTCATTTCATAAGATGCTATAATTTCTCTTGTTATTTCTTCATTGACCTATCCTTATTTAGAGTTGTATTTTTAATTTCCAAATATTTGTTTATTTTCTAGGCTTTTCATTGTTATTAATGTCTTATTTGATTTCACTGTGGTCAGACAACATATTATGAACAACCTGAAATGCTTAAACCTTATCAAAAGTTGTTAATGGCACAGCATATGGTCTATCTTACCGAACATTCTACGTGCACTAAAAGAATGTATGTTCTGCAGCTTTTAGTTATAGACTTGAGTTACCATCTGGTGGTGTTCCTTTCAACCTGAAGAATTCCCTTTAATACTTCTTGCAGTACAGATCTGATGGCAGTGAATCCTCTCATTTGTAGTTTATCTGAAATTCTTGTTTTTCCTCTATTTTGAAGGATAAGCTGACTGAATTACAGATTTCCAGGTTGGTAGTCTTTTTTTTTTTTTTAATTCCAGCCCTTTAAAAATGTCATTCATTGGCTTTCATTGTTTCCCATTAGAAATAAACCACCATCTGTAGTGTAATTCCCTGTATGTGATGTTTCAGTTTTTTCTCTGGCCGTACTGTCTTTACCTATAGATTCTATCTATGTCTTTGGATTTCCTAACTTCCTCCTCTCCTTCAATTACAACATAACCTTTACCATAGTTTTTTTTTTAATATTTATTTATTTGGCCGCATTGAGTCTTAGTTGCGGTATGTGGGATCTTCATTGTCGCCTGTAGGATCTTTTTAGTTGCAGTATGCAGGATCTTTTAGTTGCAGCATGCAGGATCTAGTTCCCTGACCAGGAATCAAACCCGGGCCCCCTGCATTGGGAGTGCAGAATCTTAACCACTGGACCACCAGATAAGTCCCACAACAGTACTCATAGAATGTAATTGAGAACTACTTTCATCATCATTTGAAGGAGATAAAAGCCAATATAGAACAATTGAAAAGAAAAAGAAACTCATATACTGGATTTCTGTTGAATGATTACTGAATTAGTGATTAAAATTACAGGAAAATTGGAATCATATGCTACCAAAGTAACATTTTTCCTTGAATCTAAAAGAATTTTTTTCCTTCTTTCATAATTACGTAAATCAGCATCAGCTATTTTTATATTACAAGTTCTAAAAGTTATCCAAATATGAATTAAGAAAAAGATAAAAAAATAACACCACCACCATAAGAAACTGAAGTCTCATCCAGGGCATTGTTGTCCTATGTGGATCAATTTTTCTATTTTTGTCTGCTCTGTAAGATATTCTGAAGCTATGGTCAGAAATACATGTTTTTAGCCTCATGTTTTTTTGACCACAATTACATTCATTCAAGGAACAAGAAGGTCCCTGAGGATAGGGAAGAATGAAGGGGGCAAAGAGGGTTAGAAAATAAGGAGTTAGGGTTTCACTGTGAGGATGATGGGACACCACGGGGAAAAGGAATTGCCATGATCTCATCTGCACTTTGAAAACTGCATTCCAGCTACTCTGTAGGAAACACTTATGAGAAGAAAGTGATAGTTCAGAGAAGAAAGGAGGTGGTTTTGACTGGGGTAGTAGAGATGCTAAGTTAAATGCTCAGGTTAGAGACTTGTTTTTAGAAACCTGCTCCTCCTGGTGGACTGAATGCAGGGTGTAAGGGAAAATCAGGCTTTAATGAGGCTTCCCACGCTTTTGGCCTGAGGTAGGGAACACTGAGAAAATCGTAGTGGGTTTGAACTTTTTTTTTTTGAGACACTTACTAGACAGCCAAATTGAGATAGGAAGTAAGCAGTTGGAAATTTTGGAAATCGGAGAAAAGGAGAAAGGAGAAAATTAAAATCATTCATAATATAATCCCTCTACCTAGAAATACAAACATCTGCTAATATTTTAGAATATTTCTTTTGAAGTATTCTAAATGAATTTGAAAAGTAACGTTCTTTAAATATTTTACCAAAGAGTGACTATAAAAAGCAAATATAACTAAGAAAGCAAATATAACTACAGTGTACAGCAGAAGTCCCCCTTCGATCATAGTTATTTAGCAGCCAATGGTTTCCCTGAAAAATGCAAAAAGAATTATCCATCAATAAAAGTACTAACATGTGGAATAGTATCTATCATCCCTAAAAATATTCAAGTAAATTTTCTATCATAGCAAACCAAGATGCTAAATGAACTGACCGACTACACCAAGTGACAAATTATTTGGTAGCTATTTATCACTTAGGATTACAAATGATCACTATTTTATAAAACATTATTACCACTACATTTTGTTCATTCCTTGATCTTTTTTGCAGTTAACCAGTGCAATTTGATGATTGCTTCACGTGTTGATATAACTGGTAGCCTTACCTTTACAATGAAGGGACAAATTCAACAATGTACTGTATACAACCCTTAAACGGCTCATGGAATCAATGAAAAGATGACTCTTTTTAGCTTAAATTTTAGACTATGTAATGAAACTTTATATGCAACTGCATTATCTAAAAATGCCTTACTAGAATCATAAAAAGAATCACTCCAAGAAAGTCCCCTCCCTCACACACACACACACACAAAAGGGATGTGAAAGTTCTAGAATAATCCCTTAGCAATGAAGATTTTACCAACCCCTGTTTCGAGAAAACAATTTTATGTTTGTTCACCTGAATTTTAAAATGTGAGATCTATTTATAGACACACACTTATGTTCTGTCCCCTTAAATGAAAGAACACTTAACTACTCATCTTCCTAAACTTCTACCCCGTCCCTAGGATTCCCAACACTATGTTACTCCAGCCACTCCATAAAGGAGCAATGAGCAGGCAAGGAAACCCATAACCTTCAGCCCCAGGATACTCTGTAAAAAGGGTGGGCAGTTTCAGTGCCTGGATTTAAGGAAGAAAAAATATATATATATACATATATATATCAAAAGAAAAGGTCTAACACAATAAAAGTTGGTTTAAAAACCTCAAGATGAAGTGTAGCCTGGGTAACACAAAACATGGGAGAATGTACCTGATGGTAGGTACATTTCAGCAGCACTTTATGAACTGAAAGTCCCTCAGGAGAGGGGTGCTTATGCAGTAGACCAACACCCATTATTCCAATGTCTTTTGGAAGTAGTGTCCTCATTTACCTCATTTTAAATACATATTTGAAGTATTTTAATGTCATATTTATTTGCTTCTAAATCTCTGTTTTCTATGAAATCTTGATCTTGCCAACAGGGTTTCTTTCACCAAGGCATTTTTCAGAACCATATGCCCCAAAGTCAGTGTGGCATTAAATCAATTTTTATAGAATCATTTCAGGCGTTTAATAATATGACTCAATGTAATGAAAATAGAGTTTACTGAAAGACTAAACATATTGAAACAGTTAATGAATCTCTCCAGATCCTTAATTTACTGTTAGAGGACAATGTAAATTTTCCCCTTCAGCAATCATTTTGAAAAGTCAAACTTGTAAAAATCAAAAGTTATTATTAAAAGAAAAAGTCATTTTATCATTTACTGATTGGTAGATAAGCAAAAGTTTTTTAAAAAAGTAATATAATTGTATTTCCTCTTCATTTTTATGTAACACAAAAAACTAAACTCTCAATTTGGGGGAAAGGGAAGTATTTTAAATTATTTTAAATTCATTTAGTACTTGTTGACATTTTCAAACTATTGAGGATGACGATTTCCAATACAACAAATAGCAAGTCATTTAATCATTCCCAGGTAGGTTGCTAATAACTAACAATAAATTGTTCATGAGAAAAAGCAGCAACCATTAGCAGAGATAAGCCACCTTAAATTCTTTTTTTAACACTACATTTAAAAGAAATAATCACTGAACAATGAAATGGCATTTACGTTCTTGAGTTTCATTTTGTTTATTTTATCTCTTGGACATTTAAGGGACCTAATGATTTAACTTAATAAGAATCCTTCCTATATAGTTCTTATTCTGTTGTTACTAATCCTTTACTCAAAATTTAATTGCAAAACGTGGTAGGTGACATATTCCCATCAAGCAGCGTAAGTAGGTAACATCTCAGTTGTACATCTTAGTTTGCATTGAACAACCCTAGTTTACACCTGCTGTGCAAGTTCAGAAGATAAAGTGTATGGTCATCTTTATTCTACTATCAGCTCAAGTCTTCTCTGTTTCTATGACGGGCTTCCTATCCAGACAATAGGAAATGAGAATTCGTGGAAACAAGAGCAAATATTTTAACAGTTGGGCTACTAGGCCAACAAGAGTGGGTTTAATTTCCCCCCTCCTTACCAGCTCTAGAACCCTATGGTCACTTACTGCACATACTGAACATTTCTTTAGATAAATGTACTGTAATACAGATGTCAGCTCTATTTGATGTACAGATGACCAAGGGCTTTATGACAACCAATGCAAATATGAAATCACACTTAAAATGCTTGACTTGCATATAGTGTGAAAAGATCAATATTATTACAGGTGATCATACTCCACCCCTGTGACACCAAACAACAAAATAAACTTTCACTAATAAAAATCTTCACTAATAGCAAAGGATTTTCGATTTCATCTATGAAACCATTATTGATTTAAAATGTTATAGACAATAGAAAGACTTCACAGTTTGTAAAGCAAAGGAATTTCTTTTATATATATATAAATATATATATATTTACTTATTTACTTAATTTTTGGCTGCATTAGATCTTCATTGCTGTGTGCGGGCTTTCTCTAGCTGTAGAGAGCAGGGTCTATTCTTTGTTGCAGAGCGAGGGCTTCTCATTGCAGTGGTTTCTCTTCCTGCGGAACACGGGCTCTAGGCTCATGGGCTTCAGTAGTTGTGGTACTCAGGCTCAGTAGTTGTGGCTCACAGACTCTAGAGCGCAAGCTCAGTAGTTGTGGCACACAGGCTTAGTTGCTCTGTGGCATGTGGGATCTTCCCGGGCCACGAATCGAACCTGTTTCCCTGCATTGGCAGGCAGATTCTTAACCACTACACCACCAGGCAAGTCCCCAAGCAAAGGACTTTCAACAAACAAACCTTATTCACCCGATAAGCCCACCTATCCTTCCCAATATCTTAAGGGAAGCATCTCTATTTGTATAACATGGAATTCTGTCCTTTCAGAAAATATTGTTTTAAGGCTGTTTGTCCCCGAGGAAAATACATTCATTAGCCGGATAACAAGTGAGCCAAGCCTTCCTTCTAAAAGAACCTTTTTAATAGAGGTAAAACAATGATGATGTGAGTTATAACTTTGCTTTCCATTCTTAGCTGCTTCATTTGTGAACAAGTAATATTTTGTCCTAATTTTAAGTAACAAGGCAAGCAGCAAGAAAAGTCATACTAAATGAACTTTTCAAGTACTTAGCAAATTTCTTCAAATGGCATAATCAACATTTCGAATGGGATTTGGGGGGAGGGTACATTTGTTCCGAAGACAACAATGAAAATTAGGCTTATTGTTAGGAGAAATTATTTTAAAATGTTTTATGGACCCCACTTTTTTTTTCTTGATATTTGGGAAAGAATGTCTTTCTTAATTATGCATCATAATGATCCCCCTCATTTCAACTTTACCATATTATCCTCCAACAGCATCATTGAAACTACTGTTGGCTATGCTATCCCTGGAGGAAATCAACAACGCAGGCAGGTTTCACATATAACACCCTATTCCATGATACCATTTTAAAAAACCATTGGTAAAAATGTTAATTCATATTTTCTTTGGTGGGAAGCACACACACACTTTGTACTGATGAATGATCCACTTCAAAAATGTTTTTCAAATGGTACTAAGTAATTCCATAATTTTTTAAAATATCACTTTTGATTAACCATGTGAAAAGAAAATATATGCCTACATCCAACCTTATTCTTTCACCTTCCTTCAGTATTACAGGGCACTTCTGATTCTTGCCAACTAGGATGGAGAAGGTTTCATAAGCACAGACTACCCAGAATGATGCTTAGTTTGTCCATGGTGAAAGCAGAGTTATAGCTTTGCTGCAAAGATCCATGGGTTTGTTGAGACAAGCATGGAGAATACTATCAGGAAAGGCAAAGAAAAAGAAAGAAAGGGAAGGAGGCAAGAAGGAAGAAAAGGAGAGAAAATAAGATACTGTGGTTCTCTGAAGGGCTAAAAAGGCATCCAGGTGGCATCCTCACTAATAGGAGAATGTAGCTTCACCTGCGCTACTGTGGCTTCCATGACTCAATGTGAATACGAGCGAGTCAACGTTCTAGTTTTGTAAAGTACGTGGGTTTTATTAAAATGAATACTGTATTTAACTTATTAGGCAAATTGAAAGCTGCACACATAATAAAACATTCCATCATATTAAAAGACTATTTTATCAACATTTGCATGGTACTTCGTTATTTCTAAGGTACCTGAACTATGTTTTTGGAACTGCCACAGGAAAGCTGGTTTTAATAAAGTATAGTATTGTGTGATGATGGAATATTATTCACAAAATACATTCAATTGGGTCTCTGCACACACTTCGGTAGAAATCTCTGCCCAGAAAAGTTCATGGTTAAAAAAAAAAGCATAAATTTACTGTCAGAGTGCAGAGGCTAGAGATTCCTCTATAATGAGCTGTAAAGGTAAGACTAAATTTCAATTTTCTTACCTGTTAATATAGAAATAACCATTGGTACTATTTTTAAATGACTAGCAGAATAAAGAAGAAAAATGGTGCAAGAACATTTAAAAATACAAGCCATCTCAGGGAAAACTGAGATGGTCTGACTAGTCCAGAAAGCATTCAACAATGCAGGCATAGCAAGTATTTTATACCATCTGTATTCTAAGCTGCAAATGTAAACTTGGTCCAGGAAAGAAATGCAAAAATGCAGTTATTATGAGGGTGAATTAATCCTATCAAAAGATAGGAAATAATCAGAACTTGTTTTAAACAATGGCACAACTATAATTGTTGATGTTATAAACGTGAATTTTGACATTAGTCATCTCAGTGTACTTTTTAAAACACAAATATTTGGGTGCTCTTAAAAGTATAGTCATGAATTATCATTTTTGCCTAATAATTTTGATAAAGACATTGATTCTTGGTGCCATCTGCAATATAAAACTATCTTAAATAGTAAATATCATTATATGATCCTTTCAAGGATTAAAAACAGAAAGGTGTGTCTCTTCAAATGGATGGATAACTAAAAATAAAGTCCCTTTTTCAACATAACTTTAAAGAAAATAATCAAATATTCAACACTTCCCCAATCAAATGTAATTTTTCAGACATTTCTGCAAATTATAACAACCTCTTGAACACTTTCATTAATATTGATAGATTTTAAGAATCAAAACAATTACAAACTAGATGATTTCTGCTTCTAGCTTTCATTTTCAACAGCTTGTTTTGGCAGTTAAGTGCTGATTGTAACTTGTCTTAATTTTCACAAGTGTTTAGATTCAAATTGAGCAGAAAATTCATTAGCAGTAGTTAATTTCTATTTTCATGTCTATTTTCAATTCAACCGTGTCTTGGCGAGCTGTGAATTCATTCATGGAAAGAGATGATGGGCCTTGCAACAACACGTAAAGTAATTGGAGCTATAAATTTAATCACTTGAAATTAGCAAAATAAAATGAGCTTTCAACAACAGCAACTTTACGGCCCACCAAGAGACATGACAAAGTAGCTGAGAAATTCAGTTCTATCTCCAGGAGGCCAACCAGTTCCTTATTGATAGTGAATACAGCACTGATAAAACCTGCCTAAAATTTCTTGCTTCACTTAATATGCTTCTCCATATTTGCCTAGGACATTGTACAAGGTGGCCAAGAGGACTGGCCACGTCATGGATACAGGCTTGCTGTCTCTCACTTAGAAAATTTTAAATAACCTTCTTGTAGCTTGAAAAATATTAAGACAAGGTCATACATTACAAAATGATTTTTTTAAATATGAGAAACTATTTCACACCAAATAAGGAAATGAAACATTTTAAATCAATTACAATTTTCTTTGAGAATGCAACCAGATGTTCAAGAATTACTGCTTCAAAAGGCAACTACAATGGGGATGTGTGTATAAAAACAGTTGATTGAACCTGGTGTACCCCCCCCCAAAAAAAAAAAAAAAAAAAAAGACCCAATGAAGCCAAAAATAAATAAATAAATGAATAATAAATAAATCTTTTTAAAAAATCAAAAAAAAAAAAAAAAAGGCAACTACAAGTCTTTAGGTGCCGAACTATAATTTAAAATTAGCAAATCATAGAAATCAATAACTTTTTTTGATGTTTATTTTATATTGGAGTATAGTTAAATAACAATATTATGTTAGTTTCAGGTGTACAGCAAAGTGATTCAGTTATATATATACATGTATCTATTCTTTTTCAAATTCTTTTCCCATATATTACAGAGTATTGAGCAGAATTCCCTGTGCTATACAGTAGGTCCTTGTTGGTTTTCTATTTTAAATATAGCATTGTGTACATGTCAATCCCAAAACTAACTTTTAAAAGAAAGTAATGCTTTTCTTCTGAGAACCTATTTTACTTGTTAAATAGTCTGTTCATTCTATGAACCATCATTGGTAACTATTTAAATGTAAATGTCTCTTTAGCCTCACTAGACAACTATAAGCAGGAAAAACACACCACCCAATTATCCAAAAGAAATAACACTGCCAAAAGGACACGAAATGTGAGACACAACAGCACATAATATCAGTGCTCATTTCAGAGGTTAACTCAACAAATATGAAGCAAATCTTTTGCGGGGGGGCTGGGGACAATGAATTGGTGTGGTGATATACAAAAAGGCAACAGTTCAATCTTAATAAAAGTTCTAAGAAAAAAAAGAGCAACAGTTCAATCTAGCAGGTTTTTTAACTAGGAATTTCTATGTACAACATAAGGCAACAAGAATATCATTCTTCAAAAAAATTGCTAACAACAGTGATGCCTGAGAGCAGACAATTCATTTAAATTATTTATCAAGTGCCTGCTAGTGCCAGGCAGGGTTCTTAGGCACCAGGCTTACAGGAGAGGACCTGAAGCTTGCCTTCTATCGAGGGAAGCAGGACACTAAATAAATCAACAAGAAACCCGTAGACATTTCAAGGGCTATGAGAACAGGAAGACAAAACAATGTGATGGAGGAAACCTCTGAGTTATGGAGCTACTGCAGATGCGGCATCGGGGACCCTCTGTGGAGATGCTCCTTCCAAACTGAGGTTATTAGACAACTCACCTACTCCTTTAAATAACTTCTACCTCGTGATTTAGGACCAAGCTTTTATAACATAATCTTTCAGTTGAGCACATTTACTTTCAAACATTCCAGCAGAGTTCATCTTTCCCACCCAAATGGCAGATCAGTCAAGTCTTAAGAGGGATGGACAGGAGTGGTCTTGGGACATCACCAAAAGGATACAACAAAATACTAAACAAGGGTTACAAAGAAAGGGAGAAAAAGAGCAGGAGGTTTGGTATGAATGCACCTTTGAATTCGAAGGGGACTACTTCTCACCGGAAAGGTATTAAGCATTATGTGAGAGAAACTGAGCACTTTATCATTACCCAGAGAGACGGAATGCGGATGATCTTTTTTTCTGACTGGCTTATGTCCAGAAAGATTTCAAAAAGAATGATAGCAATCCATCATAAAGCTAATACCAAAAGAAGAGAAGAAAAATAAGCAGGGGACCCAATGTTAATATCATTACATACTAGTAATGTTAGCCTCAGTATCGCTGACTTTAACACAGGAAAATGAAATAATCTGCTGCTTTCACTTTTATAATGAGAGCAATGAATCAAATATACCATGCATGTGGGGACAGAAGTAACCTGCAGAATAGCGAAGTCTATGTGGTGGGGTTTCACTGGTTTTAAAACTATCCCACATCACAAACCTGAGTTAAGTGTTACCACCATGAATGACAATTCCCAAAACTCAAATGAACATGATTAACAAACCATGCTGACGTGAACTATAAAATTTAAAAAATCAACTCTATGAGCAAAACGAGCTTTCTTATTTAAAACAATTTAGGAAGACCTGAAAGACTTGGCAAGCCATGTGGGAGAGACATCTAATTATAAGTTCTTAATTACTATAAATTATAATGTATGTACATAGAAAATAAACTATGAGAAAGAACACAAAAATCAACAGAAGTCCTATTTTGAAGACTTTTTTTCCTATGCTTAGATCTATGTATATTTTTTTTTCTTTTCATTAAATTGGGCAAGTAAAACACCTGTAGACTTGTCTAGTGAGTATTTCATTTAGTATTATATCCATACAAATGTTATTATGTTGTTAACTATCCTTTTAATGATTTTACTAAATCCACAATGTTCATTATAATTTATTCAACTATATTCCCATTGAATTTGATATTTTGCTTCCAATATTTTACTAATCAAGTGAATGGCACAGAGAAGAATGCCCTTATGCATTCTTGGGTGTAACTCCGAAGTGAGAATGCCTAGAATTCCTAGGTCAAAGGAAGAGTTTTGATACATGCTACCAAACTGATTTCCTGGAAAGATGAATCAATTTCCACATTTACCCTCCGCTATCTCAACACTAAGAATAATTCATTTTTAAGCAGTGCCACTCTTATGGGTAACAAAGAAGACTGATACTCCATTTTGAAATTCGTACTTTTAGCCATAGTAAATGGTATATCATTTCATGTTTACTGGCCATTAATAGTTCTAAAAATAATCTAGGGACTTCCCTGGTGGCAGAGTGGTTAAGAATCTGCCTGCCAATGCAGGGGACATGGGTTCGATCCCTGGGCTGGAAAGATCCCACATGCCGCGGAGCAACTAAGCCTGTGCACCACAACTACTGAGCCTGTGCTCTAAAGGCTGCACGCAAGCCACAAATACTGAGCCCACATGCTGCAACTACTGAAGCCCACATGCCTACAGCCCGTGCTCCACAACAAGAGAAGCCACCGCAATGAGAAGCCCAAGCACCACAACGAAGACTAGCCGCCCCCCACCCCCCACCGGCTCACGGCAACTAGAGAGAGCCTGCATGCAACAATAAAGACCCAACACAGCCAATAAATAAATAAATAAATAAATAAATTTAAACAATAAATAAAAATAAAAATAATCTGCCTCTGACCTTTAAATACAGGGACTATTAATTTCCTTATTGATATTTAAGAATGACTAATACAGTACATATATCAATTTTTTGTCATGTGTTCCAACACTTTCCCAGTTGTCTTTCTCCTTTTAATTGTGCTTGCTTTTGTCACACAAATATTTTTCACTTTATGCAGATACATTAATCTGTGATAATATGATTGATCCTGTTGCTTTTTAATTTTTTGCTAAAAAATTTCTTGCCCACCTCAATATCAGTTATTGTTCACATTCTTCCTTTAGATTTTGTGGTTTTGTTTTCTTTTTTTTTTTTTCTGATTCATTTAGAGTTTATTAGGGGAATAGAAAGCAAAGGGCAGATTTGAGAGAGACTGAAAATACAACTGGTAGATGGGCTGGAGGTAGAAGGGAAAAGATGGGGAGGGGGGCGTGGGGGGCGGGAGTTAAGGAGACTGTCAGGGACAGGCTCAAATTGAGAAAATGGCATTCCATGCTGGGCAAATAACATTGAGAGTTTGAGCCCATTTCTAACCACTTTATCCCCCTCCCCTTTGGTTAAAAGTCACGTTTCTTGAAATAGTCTTCTGTATTTCTTGTTTTAATTCTTCACCATTCATTCACCAGCCTAAATATAATGGGAGCTGCGTTTGCTTTCACCAAAGTCACCAACGTCTTCCGGTTGCTGTACTCAAGGTGCAACCATCAGTCTAGCTGACAAACATGGATGCATTTAATATTGTTGGCCATATATTCCATGGTAAAGGTCTCCCTGCTAGTATTCTGTAGTGGCTCTCTTCTCCTCCATTCCTTCTCTCCAGCCACTCCATCTCACCCTCCTTTACTGCTTTTCCTCTCTCACTCATAAATGTTGGTGAGAACTTCCTTTTCAGCAACTTCCCTTCATAAGAATGTCTTTTTCCTGTGTGATCCTACCCACATCCATGACCTCAGCCATCACATAAGATGATGATTCCTTAATCTCTTCCTTTACCTTGGAATTTCTCCAGAGCTACAGACACATTTTCCACCTCCAACTCAAACCCTGCAAAAGAATCCATCATCTTCCATAGACAATGTGCTTAAACCTGCTTTCCACTGATACTCCCTGACTCAGTGAACGTGTACCTCCATTCAAAATTCACCCAACCTAGAAATCAAGCTAAGCCTTCCCTGCTGACTCCTACTTAATCAGTCAGCAGCTCTTTCTTTCACACTCTTCCTTCTCTTCTCTCTAAAAGTCACCTTTCTCTCCTGCCCCCTTCCTACATCCTTGGTTAAGAAGACCCTTAAATCACTCATCTGAATTACTCAGATAGTTTCTTAATTAATCTCTGTGACTTCCTGCCTCACTCCTCCCAACGCAGCCTCAACGTAAATGCCAGAAGTTTTTCTAAATTGTAAATCTTTCTATGTTAATCTCCTGCTTAAAATCTTTGAGTTACACCCCTTTGCCTTAAATAATGATAACTGTAACCATGGTTTTTTGAGTTCGGATTACTTCCCTTTTGTCAGGTTTATAAGGTGTATTTTAAATACATATATAGTGTATTTAAACTGGAATTTATATCTACATAAGCTGGCTTTACTCTGTCATGTCAATTTCCTCGACACGAAAAAGAATTACTTGCTATTACATGTAAGATTCCTTAGAATCTAATTCCCACCCCACTGTTGATCCTTACCTCTTACTACAAACCTCACATACTGCTCTTCAACCAAACCAAAACCACTGTAACCCCTAGAATATCATGTATTTTTTCTGCCTCCTTATTTATATTGTTCCTTCTGCCTGAATCCCCATCCACCTTCACTCCTCCAAGAGTTAACTCAATCATCACATCTAAATTAGGTGACTAAGTATTTTTTTTTTCATAAATTTATTTATTTATTTAATTTATTTATTGGCTGCATTGGGTCTTCGTTGCCACACACAGGCTTTCTCTAGCTGTTGCAAGCGGGGGCTACTCTTCATTGTGGTGTGCAGGCTCCTCATTGTAGTGGCTTCTCTTGTTGTGGAGCACGGGCCCTAGGCGCATGGGCTTCAACAGTTGTGGCACATGGGTTCAGTAGTTGTGGCTCATGGGCTTTAGAGCACAGGTTCAATAGTTGTGGTGCACGGGCTTAGCTGCTCCATGGCATGTGGAATCTTCCCAGAGCAGGGCTCAAACCCATGTCCCCTGCATTGGCAGGTGGATTCTTAACCACTGTGCCACCTAGGAAGTCTGGTGATTGAGTATTTAATAATCCCATAATCTCTGAATATTTCTCTATCAGTATGTACTACGGTATAATTATCTATTTAGTATCTATTTCTTCTACTGAACTCCTAAGTGTCTGTAAAATAAGAACTCTTTTTTGAATGAAAGGCCCAAATTAAGGCTATGCCCAGAGTATTCAATAAAGGTTGGTTGCAAAATTTAATTATCATTCAGGAAATGTCTAGTAGGCCAGTGTGATCACTGTGATACTAGAATCATAAAAGGATGTGAGAAATAACATTGGAAACATCGATTTGGACAGATGAGGATCTTGACCTAAAGATCTCATTTCTATAGCCAGAGAAGATCTGTCAGAGGTTTTCAAACAGATAACGGACAATATTTGATGTGTTTTGTAAGAAAATAATGAACAGTAAAGTGATAAGATGTGAGAAGCTTAGAGGCAGAGACAATTTAAGAGGACCAGAAAGAGTTGAGGAGAAACAGAATTCCTTTCAAGATAGCTGATTTCCAGAAACTGGCAGGTATCCTGGTGTTGATGTCTACCTTTCTCCCTGTTTCATGTTAAAATCCTTCCATACAAACCATTTTGTCATACAAATTTCTTCTCCTTACCAAAATTAGCATGAAATTGGAATTTTGAGTCTAAGGCCCAATAGGCAGAGCCAATCTTGAAGGTCTCAGATTTGAAGGTTTTAAGACTAGCCATGCAAATGGTTGAGACTGCCCAGGAAAGAATGGGGAGAGGAAGAAGAGAGCTGATGGAAGAAGCCTGGCCCCCTGCGCACTAATGAGCAAAGGAGAAAGAGACATTGAAGGAGACAAGGTGGGGGTGGGGCAAAAGGGAGGACCAACAGAGTGAAACATGGGCTTCACCACAAACAGTGATATAGCAGCTCCATCCATGATGCATCCCCAGAAGGATTTAGTCTTTGGTTCATATTTATGGCCGTGGAAGCTGTCTACTGAACATTCAACAGGCTTCAAGGCAAAATTCCATTTTAAAAAGGTCTTTGTATATCTGAACACTCCATGTTAAACTGCTTTTCTGATACTCTGGCTCCATCTAGATAGATGTTAGTACACAGCTATGCTTTTCCTGATTGCTATTTTTGTTGTTGGCAAATGCTTTGAAACATTAGTTTCAAAAAAAAAAGTAATAAGATTATGAAATTGCAGTAAACTATTCTTCAAATTACTGTCTTGATAGTTTTCTCTGATGACTCTTTATCAACATGGTAATTTTATTTAAACAGATTTTCCACAATGGTTAAAAACTCAAGACCATTTAGGACCATTTCCCTCTTCTTCAGATTGATGTTTTTAAACATAGTACTGGTAAATTTGGTAGTAATAAGTTTATAAGAAAAAAAATCCTTCCGTATAATCCTTTCTAACATGAAACAGTGAGAAAAGTGAAATTCTTTACTTGAAAATTATGAAAGTTTCCTTCTACACGGTGATTAATGTAAACCCTATAAAAAACCCTCCCAAACTTTTATAGAATAAGATTACCTTAAAAATATATGTCTGCATGCACAATTTCTGAATTCTTGCTCTAGGAATAGAGACAACAGAAAGGATGGAATAATGGTATGGAAATTTACCATCCTCTCCAATTGGACTCTTTATTGCAGATTTATTGCTTCCATGTGTTAAAAAAAAAATTTCAAACCTTTAAGCCAACCCCAATCCCTAAAATTTTTGGCACTCTTATTAAGCATTGAATCCAGAAAGGAAAAAAAAAATTTTTTTTGTATTATTATCCCAAGTTTATCAGAGTCAAGATTTAGTTCATCATTATGGGAATGTATTAGAAATTAATAATGAAGATTGATTTCTACAGGCTTAAAGAAAGTACACTATTTAAAGCAACTAAAATACCAGAAATTATTTGGTCTTAATATTGATAAATAACGCCTACTTTGAATACTGCATTTGAGAATATATAATATAAATTAATTTGGGGAGATATTTAAATGGATGAGGTTAACTTTTTTTTTTTTTTGCACAGTAAAATTTTTGTTTGTTTTAAGCTGTGGTTACATAAAGCTGAGGAATACAAACATCACATCAAATTAAGTCATATAATTTTCCGAAACAACAAAGTCTTTGCTCAAACTCCACAATGAGGTCAATGAATTAGCTAAACTCTGTTGTCTCTGCACTTTTCCACAAATCAGGGTACACGATGGAATGCATAACTCCCTAAAAGAAGCTCTTCTCCAAGTTTCGGTATGTGTCAAAGCAAGAAGGAAAAAGTTCCCTCACCCCAAAGTGAGAACAGATGGGAATGTAAAATTAGATGGGAAGAGACAGTGAAGCTCTGGATGACCGACCAAGAAATCTTCCCCAGAGGAGAGCCAGATATACCAGACCTCACTCAACTTGTTTCACCTCCCAGTTCACTTCCAAATTAATCCAATAGGAATGCAAAGCAGTTCTCAGATTCGATGGATCAGTTCTGATTTTTCTAAGCATTTACATAAATTTTATGCAGCTATTGATAAATACAAGTTTACAATGTTATGTTTAATATAAAGTAGTCTCCTAATCACTTCTGTGACTTTCACATTACTTCAAACTGAGACTGTTAACAATAAGTATTTTTTGAAACAATAAAACAAACGGTTTTATGAAAAAGAGGAAACGGGAATAAAAAAACTTGTGTAAACTGAACTCCTTGTATATAGAAGAGCCATCTGCTATAAACTGAAAAGTTATGTAAATAAAACATGAACATATTTTATATTCATTCTTTTCATATTTTATCTGTCTAACTAAAAATAATCAATGGTAAAGCCAGCAATACTTCCCATAGCTAGCAAAAAAAAACAAAAAGTTCCTTTACTTGATATTCATTTTCTAGAGCACGATATAATTTTCCTATCTAAAACTATCAATTATTAACTTAAAAAAACACTGTTTAAAATGCTGTATTCTCTTCGGGATTCTTAATTTTTAATACGGGAAATAATTTAAATTTGAGGAAAACAGAAAACGGTGCTCTCAGTTTTTAGTGTATTTAAAAACAGTTTTATTGTTAATAATCATTCTCTTAAAATATTATAATATTAAGAGCAATTTTGTAAGATTAACCATGAGCTTTTAAAGAGCTATCAAATACCTTCCACAAAAAGAAGCTTGTGGAGCAGATTTTGTTTGCGTGTGCTTACTTTCACATAAAATTTATATTTGCTGATACAACGAGAATAACTCAGCATTTTAATCCACAGTGCCCAAACATATAAATCAGTCTCATCCCTAATTTCAAACTTCCTTTCTAGGACAACGATGAAAAGTTCTCTATGTACATTTTCCCTGCCATCCCAGAAAACTGCTTTCAAAATCTTAACCCTGCTTTATCTTTTTTAACCTTACAAAGTATACACAACCAAAGAGAAATATAGAAACATGAACCGTTCCAAGTGGTGAAAGCAGCTGCACCTCACACTTAAGTGATTTCAGTTTAAACAAGCCCAGGCCCTGGGTAATTTGATATAGGCTTCACTTACAATAGGCAATGAGGCCTTCTGTAAAGAAGATGTTCAAGATAGTATGCTGCATTTATTGGAATATATGCATGAAACGATTACTGAAAAGTAGATTGTATTATTCAGATTATATTATATGCAAACATTATTCCCCAAAACAAACAAACAAAAACTCTCTCAAGGTGTCTAGCTTTTTTCCCCCTCCTTGTCAGTACACAAAAGCCACAACAGGCAAACATTTGGAGATACTATGTTGATTATGTTTTGTAAAAATTCATTTTTCCACACTTTCCATTTGTACAAGCAAAATCTGAGTTAAGCAAAATCAACTGTGAGCATTTTCTAATTCTTCCTCATGTTAACAAATCCAAATTCTAATTCCCCAAAATACCAAAAGAAGATCTCTCTACAAATTTTATGTTATTGACTTAATTCATTTTGTGGTTAGTTGGCTGAAAGATTTTAACGTGGAAAATAGAGAACATTTTATAATGAATTCAAAACTTCTATCTTCCTCATGAGGGTGGGGGGTACTTTGAATAAAGAATGCATATGCAGATACACAACATTTACTCAAGACTCCTACCCTCGTCCCAAATCTTCCACTTAATTTTAAAATTGGGTCAATCACAAGCACTGTGAATGACAAACACTCATCTGTTAAAGAAATACAGTTGGTTTGGGTCAGGATTTCTCAGATCTCAGACACCCACGATCAGTGAGCATATTTTGGGAGTCTGAGTATTACAAGGTGTGGTCTGTTTTGGTGTCTTCATATTATGGTAAAAAAAATATGACCATATTCTGGATAATTTCTTTTACAACTCTGACCACTGAAAATTATCATAAAATTTCAGGATCTGCTTTTGATACAGTTGTATGATCTTGTTGATGTAAACTTTTTATAGTGACTGTATTTAACTCGTAATATGAGGTTCTTCAAACTGGAATTCACAAATGTATTCTTGGAGCCCGAGAAACAACTTTCCTCTGACGCGAGTCCACATATTATTCAAGACCAGTAGACACAAGGCTAGATAATCTTTCTAATCCTTTTCTAGGCTGAAAAATATGTGATGTTCTCTGCAGTGTATAATAATTAATGGAATCCAAGTTTAAAAAGCACACAGAGAAATCAGACTTTCGTTATAATTTCTAAATCTATGTTCTATTTATTTTCCTTTTATATTTAAATGCAAGTGAAATTTTTGAGATAACAATAAGATGACATTCCATGGGCAAAATGAAAAAAGGCTGTCAGATAAAGGTTCCATTAGCAACAGCCACTTCCTCTCATTTCAAATGGGTTTAGTAGACAACATATTAACTAGGAATGAGAAAATCCCAGTTTCTTTTCCCAGTTTGCCTTTGATTTGAAATAGCACCTTGGTGTTAGTTATTCATTCTTGCAAGCCTGTTATTTTTTCTTTATAAGGATAGCACATTATGCTACTCAATGAATAAAATGCACGGTAAATACCAGGCATTCATGCTATACAGAGATAAGCAATGTGTTTCAAATTATAATCTCTATAATAAGCAAGACATCAAAGTTACAAAACTCAAATATTTTCTTAATTTTGTCAGTGATAATATACACAACACGTAAAAATAACAGAATAGTTTTTTGACCATAATTATGAATTCTTTTGATCTAGTTTTTAAAATACTTATGTTTAAACTTTGATTCATCTAATTTTAAAATAGTTATAACACTGTCAATTCATATTGACATTTTTATTTTATTGGTAGATATTTTATGGGTAGAAATCATCAGTGCTCATATACCATAATTTTATATCAAGTTTTTAAACCATATACTCTTAAAGGAATTTTCAATTTATATGTATCTTAACAAGCAAATCTTATCACCAGTAAAGATGTCTGCTAGATGCAAACATTCTCTGCAAATATACTCTGAATTTAAAATGCATCCAACTTTCCATTTAAAATATAGTGCTTTAATTTCAATTTAAAAAATTAGGAAAAATGAAACATTGAAATCATCTTACTCACATCTGTGATATAAATGTGAATGAAAGCTTTAAGTAAAAACCCTCCATAAAGAGGTTTACAGAATTTTTTCCTGATGTGCAGCATCTTAACTGAATACTGTTTTAAAAGAAATGTTTTTAAACCACTTCTAAAGTGTTGCCAATAGCATAATATGATTGATCAAATCAATAAATTAAATTGATTGTGAAATTATTTACTGAATTTAAATTATTGACTTTTGGCAGACATCTTTTTGTAAGGTAAAGGCTGTTAAAATCAACTTTATAAATCAAACGTTTCATGATAAGCTTTATCATAATGTTTTATCAAAAGAGAACGATCACATTCAAATCTACGAGTTTTCCTGTTATCCTAGCAAACATAACTGACGTTAGTTTATTAAGATGATTTCAGACTTTCTTCTTCCTATTAAGGAATTTTCAGCTTTTAAGATTTCTTTTCTAGAAGATGTAACTGGACCATTATTTAGAGGACAGTGAATTGCAGTCAAACACAAAAATGTACATTTCTAAACAGTGCATACTTTTGTATATTGTGATAAGTAATTTTGTCCTTGGAATAGACGTATGCAATTGCACAAACGCTCACATCAGTGCCAAAAAGTTACTCTACCTGAACCGTGGAGCTGATCTCGGAGGCAAAGCCACCTGTCAAAGGAGCCTCATGACTGATTAGCAGTCGCCCTGTTTTGATCACAGACTGAAAGAGAAAAGGAAAGTCTGATGTTGAAGAGAATACATATTTTCAAGTATATGATGGTAGTTTTGATTAAGTAAGAAAAGTAAATGATTTAAATCCAATAAACAATTAAAAACTGGCAATTCAATTTTATGCCAAATAAGTTATAACTCCCTTTCAACTGGACAGTTGTTTTGATTTTTACAGTGTTAAAAAAGTGTTCAGTAGATTATAATCCTAGTGCAAAAGAAAAATGAGATTTGTAATTCTATGTATGCCATTAAAAATGCATTCCATTATATTTTTGTGTTATAAACTAAATTATATTTCACATTTTCACAGCTGAATATCATTTTTTTCCTCATATGACTTTAAGAATGAAAGTACCTTTTTGTTCATGTGGGAGTAAATTTGCATATAAATAAATAGTCTTAGGACATTTGTGTGTGTGTGTGTGGAGAAGGAAAACACAAAAATAACTTATAAAAGCTGTAGCAGAGGAAAAGCTCAAGCCACTAGACATTCAAGGGAACCGAGCAGGAAGAAATCACCGGCAAAGTAAAAGGGTTACAACTCTCTTTGTTCAAATGCACTGAAATCTGGTTAATGACCACAACTCCATTTTAAAGTAGAAAATGTCACAGACAATAAAGATGTACGGGCAACACTGGCTCGGTGTGGCTGCTCCCACTGTGCGTGACACACTCTGTACAATAATAAATCAAAAAGTATAGCTATGATATCATCGCAGGATGCCAGTGTGGCGGAAGGTAAAAAATATTGAAATCAATGGCAAGTTTTTGCCTAAAATATGTTACACAATTACCATATTACAAAGGAGAAGTGGTAATTCCTCCTTTACATTTCTAATAATTTGGTATCACCTTCTCTAAATTCTGCGTTACTCCCTAGAAACGAAATAAAAATCTTCCAAACAAAAAAACTTACAGGCAGAACTCATTTTATTGCCCTTCTCTTTGTTGCACTTTGAGAGTAACTGCAGTTTTAGCAAACTGAACCCGGCATTGTGGGATGATGGTTAGCATTTTTTTTAAGGAATAAAGTATTTTTTAAATTAAGATATGCACATTTTTAGATGTAATGCTATTATACACTTTATAGACTACAGTATAGTGTAAGCATAACTTTTATATGCACTAGGAAGCCAAAAAATTTGTGTGACTCGCTTTATTGCAATATTCGCTTTATTTCAGTGGTCTGGAACCGAACCCTCAATATCTTCAAGGTATGCCTGTACATAAATTAAAACATTTCCTTCATTCTAGGCAATTAGAGCTTAGAATTTCAAAAGTATGCAGCAGTTTCAGCCAGCAGATGTTAAACTCTAAGATATGGCCAGTAGCCATGACAAAAATAAGTTACTGTATCTACTAAGTAAATAGTGACTGAGAATATAAAATTTTATGAACACCTTAATGAATACCATCCCCCCCAATGAAATATTAACCTTGGAGTATACTGGTATTTGAATTTTATGACAGTGATTAATTATGCCAATATGAAAGTCACAAATTAAATTTCAATGCACCTGGTTAGAAATATAAAAGACAAAAATATTCCACAGATCATGGAAAAAAAAAAGTATTCTCGAAGTTTTCCCTAAAAAGATGTTCTGACTTTAAGGACTGCCGATTAATGAAAAAGATTTGACAATCAGACCTTTCTTACATCTGTGAATCCCAGAACTCTGCCAACATAAGAACGTCTAAGAATGATACAGCCAAGATCCATCCCAGCTAGACAGTGCAACCCAGCTAGAAGGCAGAAATGAGAAACATCTATAAAAATGCTGCTGTTACCTTCAAACCCCACACAACAGAGCTATTGCTTTTTATCTGAACCAAGGCCGATTCAAGATCAAATGACAACCCGATAAGCAACCAAGGCAAACGTTCTAGGCTTCCTCTAGCCTGCAGAGTGTAGCAGGGAAACTAAGCACAGATGTACCCAGGATGAAAGCCTCCAATCCTTGGAGTTCATGCAACATGATATGTAAGCAGATAAAATCTGTCAGTAGGAGAAAAGCTAAATAAACTGAGATACATCAATACAGCAGAGTATTACACAGCCATGAAAAAAGACCAAGAACATGGAACAGTGCCCAAGACAAGTTAATTGGCAAAATAAGCAAACTGCAGAATAATACCATCTCATTTTCCTGAAAAACAACCACCACAGTAGTAGGGACATCAGTACACATAGCTATATATATTGAGTTGACATGTGTAAATAGTCTGAAGGACTCCTTCCAAACTATCAAAACTTGTTTCTCCTGAAAATTAACAATGGAGGAATTGTGGAGAAAGAATTTTTGTGTTTTCACTTTATATGAAAGGTATTTTTATATTATTGGAAATATTCTCAATACATCTCAAATAAAGGGAAAGCTCTTTTGAATTAATGCTGAAGGTAACAAATACATGTGACGCTGTGGTCATAATCTCAAAAAACATAATGTTTTTTACGGTATTTTAGGACTAGCTTCAGATACAAGGGAACCCTGAGGTCCCAAACCCCAGGAGCAAAGAGGCACAGTGAAAACAGGGAGTCAGCCACCTCCGAGCCGGGCTCTGAGTCATCAGCTACACGTCACGATCATATCCAGCCCATCTCTTAACCTCCAAGCTGTTGGACCCCAGACAAAATGGGAAATCAGCTATTGGTATCAGAGAAGATGAAGTTCTTCAACACCTCTGCAAGTGTGTTAGGTAAATAGGTAAATATGCGAGTTCTCGGATCAGGAGGTATGCTGACAGTTCTGGAAGGAATTCCAGAAATTTCTAAAACACCAAGAGCTGAAGAGTAGGCAGAGATGAAAAGTCATAATGCTGTGAGTCTATGGAAATTGTCGAAGCAAACAAACCAGTGAGAGAGAGAGGGGACAGCAACAAGAGAGGAGTCAGAAATCATGATCAGAACCATGAAGAACTCATTGTCACAGGAATTGCTATGTGTTAGGCTCTAAGCTGAGTGCTTTACCTTGATTATTTCATTTACATGTGAAAGCACCTAAGTTTCATCTCTGCTTCTTAAAATCATCTAATACCTGAAAGGTATTAAAATGTATAAAATAAAATTATAGAAAGATTCTGAAAAATGCCCAACTATAGACATAACATTGGTATTTTCAAAGAATTAGCATACAACATGACAGGCTGAATCTATAAATAGAATTCCATGATTTTGTAAGGTATAATATAAATTCAATTTGGTATGTGCTTTTCATCATTCACAATTTTAATTTACTAAAATTTCTGAAGAGAGCTTCTTTTCTCTCTTGGAAATTATTAACGCTTCATTAATATTATGATAATGAGATCATTGCAAATATACAAAGCTGAAGAGAGTGTTACTCTTTCCATCTTTGTGATTCAACTAGACATTCTGATTAAACTACGTCTTCTGTCAACTTTACCAGGCATTTCATTTTCATACATTTAGGCACAATGATATCCAACTGCTGGGAAATTTTTCTTGCCAAATTTAGCATTTTGACCTACTTAGATAGTAAAAATATGGTGCCTTTCGATGGAGATAGCTATTAACCTTTTAAAAATAAATCACTAAAGATACAAACACTAATAAGACTTTAAAACTCCTTTTCTTTAGAAAAAAAGTGATATTTCAAGTTTCAAGTTTTCTTCTGAGATAAATGTAATTCAGCACTTGAAAAAAAAAATTTTAAGAGTTTAAACAACTTTTCAATATGAAAGCTAAACCTATCACAGCCAGGAAAGATCACATAAGGCTGGATTTTCCAGTATCTGCTTCTTCAAACTTCTTGCCACTAAAACCTGCTCCAGGATTCTGGCCTTACCCAGAGGGAGCAGCAGTGAGTTAGAGCAGCTAACAGCACAGGGAAAAGCTGAGCCAACTCAAGATGAGGACCCTGAATAATGTCTCTGTGGCCCCTACCACAAAACAAAAGGGCTTTGTACCCTACAAGGGCTCGAGACATTTGTCAAGGAAACTTAAACAATTCTGAAAGGCAGGGAGTGAAACAGCCTACGGCTGTCAAGTCGGTGAGCACTGGTCTGGCCCTGGATTTCTCACAGAGATTTTCACTCTTTCTCAGTCTGTCATCCCCTCCCCCAGGGCATCAGCAACACCTGATCCAAGAGGAGCCATCAAAATCTTAACCCTGAACGCACATGACCTTGCCAACAACCAACAGACTGCGACACCCCTGTTCTGATGGAAACTTTACGGTACTTTGTTCCTGGTTTGGCCACTCCACAACTTCTCCCCATTGTCCATGTTTTGCCCAGACATCATTACTTAATGGCCACAAGGTCAAGTTGTCTATGCGGGATACCTAGTCCAAATACTCAAGAAAAGTTAACTAGATAAAAATCCATTAAAATAATTTAACTGTAACAAGCATGTCCTTCTTTAATGTCTTGAAGCTACTGCTTTGTTAGCAAAATCCTTTTTTTTATCTGAAAGTATAGTTGATTTACAATGTTGCATTCGTTTCAGGTATTCATCAGAGTGATTCAGTTATATATATATATATATATATATATATATATATATTCAGTTATATATATGCTTTTTCAGATTCTTTTCCCTTAGAGGTTATTGCAAAATATTGAGCAAAATCCATTTTTAAGATAGTACAAATATATACTTTGGTGCCTCCCAGAATAATGTCAATATGAAATAACAGACTCCAAGTTGAGGACATTTTAATGGAGCTTTAACAATAAGATATCTGTGCTAACAGTAGAGTTGCTCAGTTAAACTCTGTTAAAATGACTGCACAGATTTTGGCTGCCCAAACATGGGACATATGTTTTCATGAATGTAGCCTTTAAAGATTTTAACACCATCCAACCAGGAAAACTGTTAAACTGTCATCCCAGGAGAAAATGATACAGAAAGGCAGACCATTAAGCTTGCATATGCCTGAAAGTGCAACACATTCAAAAAAGCAAAAGTGTAATTTTTATCTCTTACTCAAAACCTATAGCAAGAATTTCTTCCTACAAAGTAATTCAACCTGCCCACCACCAAGCTTAGCAGCCAGTTCTGATGGCTGGTAAGACAAGGTAGGAAAATAACACTTTGGATAGGCAATTTATAGCCCTTTTAACATTTTCCATCTGAATATAAAGCTAATGAAAAGCAAAGGAAACATCAAAGCTGGCCTTTCCCAGTTCCTTTTGAAATCAAATCTGCTTATAAATACATATGAGCAGAAGTAATAGTAAAGTCACACGCCTTTGTTTCATCAATCAAGAGCACGTTCATAACAATTATATAATCTAGAAGCACTATGGACATGATTTTAATTAACCTCAAATATCAGGGCAGATAAATTAAACTTCTGAAATGTTTTCTTGTTCGTAGCCAAATGCATTTGACACGTTAGCTAGAAAAACTTCACAATTAATCACAGGCTAACAAATACAGTAATATATGCCTAGTAACTATGATTAATCAGCACGAGCGTCACAAACAATCCAACCACTGGCTGATATTCTGCTGGAAAAATACCAAAGCTAAAAGAGAAAGAAGAGTCACGAGCTCCAGAGAAAGTTCGGAAAAGTCCATTTTGGCAAGGCTCTTAGTGATGGCGTTACAGAGTTTGGTATCGTAGGAAATTGGTGTAAACGGAGGAAGACTAAATCCTCAGAGCTTTCTCACCCATGTGGAAAAAAGTAGGTAAGGGAGCAAGCAGAGCATGAAGAGAACTAAATAAAGACAACAGAAGAAGAATGAGCAAATCACGCTGACAAAGGCGTGAAGTGTTTGGGAAAATTTCAGACACCCTCACTGGTTCACTCTTGCCTGAATTATTGGTAGGATCAGAGCTGACACGCCTAAAAAAAAAACCTCTTTTGCGAAAATTAAAAGTGGACATCCTTCTGAATGCTACTTCAAAACATGGCAGACAAACGTGCTTCGGTCAATACACCTTACCTTTCCATAGTCTGTCTCCTCATTGTCCCTCCAGGTTCTAGTGTGTCAGGCTACTTGCTACTCCGTGACTGTGACCCATGTTTTCCTGTCTGTCTTTCTTCCCCAAATTTTGGTCGCTAAGCCTAACCCCAACCCTAACCCTCTCTTAAGACCCATCTCATAAAACCCCTCCCTCCCTGGTCTCCCCAACTAGCTGGGCTTTCCCTTATTTTAAAACCCTATGCTACCCTTTTCCTTCTTTTTCTTATCATATGATATACCTCCTAAATCACTTCCTAATAGACAAGGCAAGGATGTTCTATGAGACCTAAAACTAGGGTTCAAGGGCAAGAATCGGGCACTAGGTCAAGGCAGCACTGCCTGCTACATCTCTCTTAGGAGTATTAGCAATTTACCTTGTAGGAGAGCCCTGAGTACATCTGTCCTATTACCCCTTCCAACCACACTCAAAACCACACATGCAAAGATGGAGACTCTGTTATTTACATTTGTGTCTACCACAGAACACAGCATATGACCAATAGGCAATAAATTGAGCAAGTTACACTCATTTTATTATCTGGGGACAAATGCATATATTATTAAAATTAAAAGTTTGAAAAAGTACCTAAGCATCTTTTTGTTTCTTCTGTTTGGGGGAGTATTCTTTTTTATGGAGGGTATGCGTGTGTGTGTCTCTATACTGTTTCCTCCAGCAAACTCTAAATCATCCAAGAGCACAAAATTCAGAAAGTATTGAGTATTCCATTCCTAACCACAATACCTAATATACAGTTATAAATGTGGATGCTTAATAAATGTTCTTAATATTGATTTCTGTAAAAAGCATATAGACACAGTGATTTACATGAATCACTAACAAGCTTCCGATTTTCTGCTGCCTTGAAGTTGTTAGGAGGGACTAATCATGCTATAAAAGGCATTGAAAGGGAAGTCCTAAAAACAAAGCCCTAATCATCATTCTAGCTCTAACCGAGGACTACACTGCACCAGCTCTTTCCATCTATTTTTCCTACTCTAGATTGACTTTAGAATAAGAAGTTAGTGGTACTAAACATGCTTCTGAATTTAGGTACATTTTTTGTAAATGCAGGACTGTAGCAGACACAGAACAAGAACATTTCCTTTCCTTGGTAGGGAAAATAAATTTCCTTTCCTTTTGACAAGAGCTCACATTACCAGGGTGATAAATGTATTGTACTGGTAGATGTTTATTAGATACATGGGTACATATGTAAATAAATGTCTTAAAAATTCTTTTCTTTTTCATTTTCCTCATTAGCGTAAAATCATGCAAAGCATGACCACCTATAGGTATCAACATTATTTTTTTGTGTGCCAAAGCAAATTCTCAAAGACTGAGGTAGCCATTTCCCAGGTTGCTTTCTAATCTTCATTTTTATCCCTGCCCTATCATTTTTCAGCAGGACTTAAAATATGTCCTTAAACGTCAACCTCCACTTCAACTCTTATCCATTTCTTTTTATGAAAAGGAGAAATTATAACACTTCATTTGGATATTAATATTATTGACCTCCATGTTGTAGAATTTTAGAAAATTGTTAAAAAGGACAACTAAAAAGCCAGGCTGTACTTTTGACACACAATCAGGATGTTGTATCTCCTACAGCTTCTATTCTTAGAACCATCTTGACCTCTTCCAGGCTTCTTCTCTGAAGTCTGCAATACCAGGAAACATTCAGAAGTACCATGTAATTAAACCTTACTGTAAATTTGCTTATATTCTTGTAATAAATGAAAAAGAAGTAGTACAATGGCTATACACACTGCTTGGCAAATCTAGAACCTGACTCAGCAGTAGAGACCATTGGCAGGGCCCTTTCGCTACATTTATTATTCATTAATTTAGGCAGCTTACCTTCATTCAGATAATATTATTATGTTACCATGACACTACACACATACTGCATGTTGGGGGGAAGAGGTCGATAATTCACAAATTACTATGTGTAATTTTTTAAGGAATGGCCGTACCGGTTTCCACAGCAGTTGTACCATTTTACACTCCCACCATGCACCTCGTTTTGCATCTAGGTTATGATTATGGGCTGAATGCAAATTCCACATACAGAATTCTGTTTCACCATTTTAACCATTTTTAACGACAGTTCTGTGGCATTAAGCATATTCACATGGTAGTACAACCGTCACCAATAGGCAGCACCAGAACTTTTTTATCTTCCCCAACTGAAACTCTGTACCCAGTAAACAATAACTCCCCATTCTTCCCCTCCTCCAGGCCCTGGCAACCACTATTCTATTTCTGTCTCCACCAATTTGTCTCTATTCTAGGAACCTCATCTAAGTGGAATCACACAAGGCTGTCCTTTTGTGACTGGCTTATTTCACTTAGCATAATGCCTTCAAGGGTCATTCATGTTATAACATATGTCAAAATTCCACTCCTTAAAGCTGAATACTCTCCCATTGTATTTATAAGCCATATTTTGTTTCTCCATTCAGCTCTTGGACACTTGGATTATTTCCGTCTTTAGGCTGTTGTGAATAATGCTCCTGTGAACATGGGTGTACAAATATCTGTTTGAGTCTCTGCTTTCATTTATTTTAGGTACATGTATATATATACACTCAGAAGTGGAACTGCTGATCACACAGTAATACTATGTGTAATTTTTTAAGGAATGGCCATACCGGTTTCCATAGCAGTTAGGCCATTTTACACTCCCACCACCAGTGTACAGGGGTTCCGATTACTCTACATCCTCACCAACACTTTTTCTGTTGTTTTATTTTTTTGATAGGAGCCATCTTCATGGGTATGGGGTGTTATCTCATTGTGGTTTTGAATTACACTTCCCTAATGATTAGTGATATTTAATCACTAACCATTTTTTAAATCCTTTTCTTTTTAATTTTTTAATCAGGCTGTTTGATTTTTATTGTTGATACAGATAGCATTTTCAAAGGGCTTAATGCATCAAATTCCTTAAATTGGTCCCTCTGGGGATCAGAAATAAAATCTTTTCAGAATATGATATACCCTATGAAAAAATATATAATCAAACTCAATTGTTCACCATGTCTTCTTTTCTGAAAAAAGCATTACATCTGGTTTCCTTACCATCCTCCATTTTGAAACAGACACATGGACATTTTTTCCCAAGATGATGTATGTCACATAGATCCTTTGCCCAATTGGTTATCTAAGACAGCACTCCTCTCCTGAAAAATCTTCAGGGATAAATCAGCTAATTGGAATCACAAGATAACCTGTAATGAGTAACAGCACCTGTAATCCACCAACCAAAGGGACGACGGAATCTAGTTACAGACTAGAACCTCGGAGCCCCATCTCTTTCCTCCATACTCTGTCAGAAACTCGAAGATAGATTAATGCCAAGTAAGACAGTTTGAAACATTGGTACAAACCAGAAAATCACCATCATCATCTTATTTGAGTATTACATACAATTTCTCAATTAGCTCTTAATGTTGTATAAGTTCCAAAGGTCACAGGTTCACATCAAAAACGATTTATTGAGCCACTCACATGTGCCAATACTGAGGAAGCACAGATGAGTTAAGCCAGGTCCCTAAAGGACTGTAACATTGGTTGCCACAATGTCCTAGGGCCAAACATGCTCGAGAAAGAAAGAAATTAATTTAAAGATGGTTAAGGGAGAATACGGGAATTAAAAATCAAGTTATATTTGGTAAAAACAATTTGTTTTTATTTTAAATTTCAACCCCTAAGGTCTTTTTAAAAATAACATTGAAAAAATGAATTATTCTCTCTCATAAAACAAACAATTACTAATACTCTTTCCCTTTCTATTCATAAGTCTCCATTTGGCAAATTTTTCTCAAGTGTTGACGACAGAGGGAAATACTATGTCTGGCCATCATAAGAGTCTTAAGGGTAGAAACTGACATCATCCCCTGTGTTCCCAGCATACCATGAATAAAAAAGTGACCCTAACCAAAACCAAGATTGTCAGCCAGTTACATTTTACACTGCTTTTTTAAGCATGTATCTAGGGTACAATTTTCCCTGAAGCCAGCTGGTTGTCTACCAAGGTAACACTTCTCTAAGGAATGATCAAAAGTATAAACACTGCTACACTTCTGCATCACCATGGATAAATGCTCTTATTTTCTAAAACCTGTTCCAAATCTGTTGGAGTAAATGGATTTCTAGTCCATTACGAAACAAAATCATGTGTAGTTCATAACACATGGGCAAAGCTTAAAATCTTTTGGGTCTTTTTTATGACAAAAAAGTGGTAGAGTAAAACTCATAGGATGTTTCAGCAAAAGTTACACATATATTTTTGAGTATATGTAACTAAGATGGTGCAGAGAGAAATAAAGTACATAAATGTACTTCACATTAAATGCACATTTACATTAAAGTACATAAATGTACTTTACATTAAAACCAAGATGACGGGGAGAAAATAGCTATATGATAGGTGGATTCAGGAAAAGAATTCCTTTAGCTGAAATAATATTTGCCTACAAAACATTCATTGATTACTCAGTGGAGTAGGTGAGGGGCACAGAGGCATAGGAATTCCAGGTCAAGAATTATAGTATCAAACTTCATTACAAATGGAATATTCATAAGAAGTTAAGATGCAATAATAATAGTTGTCCAGAATATAATTCAAAATTTAAAAATTAATTTACACCTTGACTTAAGCCTTATTTTTTTTCAGGGAAAAAACTTTGAAATTTTCTTCTTTTGTAAACTGTGAAAGTATTAACAATTCTCTCCTATTTGATTTACAATTCTCTATTCCACAACGGTTTTATTGATAGGAACTAAGAAAATAGAGTAAGATGATCATGGTCATTATACCAAAAAAAGTGAGACATTTATAATAACTTAGGCTATAAATGATAAATGCATTTTTTGAAGAATAACCCAAGAAAATTTTATGCCTGTTGACTTACTTTATCATAAGTTGTCACTTTGCTATATCCTCCAACCTCGCTAATCATCAGGGAAATGCAAATCAAAACCACAATGAGATATCACCCACACCTGTCAGAATGACTATCATCAAAAAGAACACAAGTAACAAATGTTGGCAAGGATATAGAGAGAAGGGAACACTTCTACACCGTTGGTGGGAATATAAAATGGTGCAGCCACTGTGGAAAACAGTATGCAGCTTTCTCAAAAAAACTAAAAAAAGAACTATCATATGACCCAGCAATTCTACCCTTGGGTATATATATCTGAAAAAACACAAAAACACTAATTTTGAAAAGCTACATGCACCCCAATGATCATAGCAGCATTATTTACAGCTACCAAGATATGGAAGCAACCTAAGTGTCCATCAACAGATGAATGGATAAAAAAGCTGTCATACACACACACACACACACACACACACACACACACACACACACACACGCAAAGGAATACTACTCAGCCATAAGAAAGAACAAAATTTTGCCATGTTTAGCAACATGGATTAACTTGGAGAGCATTATGTTAAGTGAAATGTCAGACAAAAAAAGACAAATACTGCATGATACCACCTATATGTAGAAACTAAAAAATACAACAAACTAGTGAATATAACAAAAAAAGAAGACTTGAAGATATAGAGAACAAATTAGTGGTTAGCAGGAGAGGGGCAATACAGGGGTAGGGGAGCGGGAGGTACAAATTACCAGTTGTAAGATAGACTACAAGGATGTATTGTACAGCACAGGGAATATAGCTAATATTTTGTAATAACTGTAAATGGAGCACAACTTCTAAAAATTATACATAAAAAATAACAAATAAAAGGAAAAAAGAAAACATATAAATACTGAAACACTATGTTGTATACCTGAAACTAATATTGTAAATTAACTATACTTCAATTTAAAAAAAAAAACTGTAGTATATCCATATAATTAAATACTACTCTGCAATGAAAAAGAACTATTGAGTTACACAATAACCTGACCAAATCCCAAAGGCATTAGGCTAAATGAAAGAGACTAGTCTCAAAATATTACATAATGCATGCTTCCTTTTATATGAAATTCTTGGAAACTCAAAGTTACAGTGACCATGAACAGGTCAGTGGTTTTCCAGAGATTAGGAGTAGAGGGAAGATGTGGCTATAAAGAACATTTTTTTGAAGTGATGGAACTGTTCTGTATCATAAAAATATTGGTGATTATAGGAATTAATACATGTGCTAAAATTCATAAAACTATGCACTGACTATACTCACAAATTGGTTACATAATTAAAAAGAAAAGAAAAAATGAACCAAAGAAAAACAAAGATTATTATTATAAAAGAGAAAGCCATTACTAACCAATGAAAATATTCATGTTCTAATAACTTTTAAAAATAAGTCAAAAAATAAGAATAAAATGGTACCTCATCCATTAAAATCACAAAATAATTTAAATATTAATTCTGGCAAGGCTATAGTAAAATCTTTCTTGTATTGTCTGGCATAAATATTTTGAGGGATATTTTGTGAATATATTTATCAAAAGCTAACAATTGTTCAGATTCCTAGAATGAGCAGTACCAGTTCTAAGATTTATCCTCAAAAAAGAATACAAAAGATGTAAAATATTGGATATCTGGTTTTAAATGATCATGTGTACAGCCATTATAGACAAGAAAAAGAAATAAAAGGAATCCAAATTGAAAAGAAAGTAGTAAAACTGTTGTAGTTTGCAGATGACATGAGACTGTATACAGAAAATCCTAAAGATGCCACCAATAAACTATTAGAACTAATAAATGAATTCAGTAAAGATGCAGGATACAAATTAAAATACAGAAATCTGTTGTGTTTTTATACACTAACAATAAACTACCAGAAAGAGAAACTAAGAAAATAATCCAATTTACAATTGCATCAAAAAGAATAAAATATCCAGGAATAAATCTAACCAAGGAGATAAAAGAACTCTACTCAGAAAACTATAAGACACTGATGAAAGCAACTGAAGACAGCACAAACAAGGGGAAAGATATACCATGCTCATGGATTGGAGGAAGTAATATTGAAAAATGACCATACTACCCAGGGCAATCTACAGATTCAATGCAATTCCTATCAAAATACCAAAAGGCATTTTCCACAGAACTGAAACAAATAATTTAAAATTTGTATGGAAACACAAATGACCCTGAATAGACAAAACAATCTTGAGAAAAAAACAAGAAAGCCAGAAGTATCACAATCCCTGGTTTCAAATTATACCACAAAACTCCACTAACCAAAATAGCATGGTACTGGCACAAAAACAGACATATGCATTCCTATGTCTGTTGCAGCATATTTACAAATAGGCAAGATACAGAAGCAACCCAAGTGTCCATCAATAGATGAATGGATAAAGAAAATGTGATTAGATAGATAGATAGATAGATAGATAGATAGATAGATAAAATGAAATATTAGCCATAAAAAAAGAATAAAATCTTGCCATTTGTGACATGGGTGGACCTAGAGGTATTACGCTAAGTGAAAAAGTCAGACAGAGAAAGACCATATGATTTCACTTACATGTGGAATCTAAAAAATAAAACAAATGAATAAGTATAACAACACAGAATCAGACTCATAGATACAGAGAAAAAAACAAGTGGCTGCCAGAGGGAAGGGGATGGGAACAGGTGACTGAAATAGGTGAGGGAGATTAAAATGTACAAACTTCCAGTTACAAAATAAATGAGTCATAGTTGCTGATGAAACCATGGACAAAGGATTAACCTCCAAAATATACAAGCAGCTCATGAAGCTTAATACCAAAAAAGCAAATAACCCAATCCACAAATGGGCAGAAGACCTAAATAGACATTTCTCCAAAGAGGACATACAGATGGCCAACAAACACATGAAAAGATGCTCAACATCACTCATCATCAGAGAAATGCAAGTCAAAGCCACAATGAGGTATCACCTCACACCCATCAGAATGGCCATCATCACAAAATCTGGAAACAACAAATGTTGGAGAGGGTGTGGAGAAAAGGGAACTCTCCGGCACTGTTGGTGGGAATGTAAGTTGGTACAGCCACTATGGAAAACAATTTGGAGGTTCCTTAAAAAACTACAAATAGAACTACCATATGATCCAGTCATCCCACTTCTGGGCATATACCCAAAGAAAACCATAATCCCAAAAGAAACATGTACCATAATGTTTATTGCAGCAGTATTTACAATAGCCAGGACATGGAAGCAACCTAAATGCCCATCAACAAACGAATGGATAAAGAAGATGTGGCATGTATATACAATGGAATATTACTCAGCTATAAAAAAGGATGAGATGGAGCTATACATAATGAGGTGGATAGACCTACAGTCTGTCATACAGAGTGAAGTAAGTCAGAAAGAGAAAGACAAACATTGTATGCTAACTCACATATTAGGAATCTAAAAATGGTACTGATGAACTCAGTGACAAGAACAAGGACGCAGGTGCAGAGAATGGACTGGAGAACTCGAGGTTTGGGAGGGGGCAGGGGGTGAAGGGGAAGCTGAGACGAAGCGAGAGAGTAGCACAGGCATATATATACTACCAGCTGTAAAATAGATAGCCAGTGGGAAGTTGTTGTATAACAAAGGGAGTTCAACTCGAGGATGGAAGATGCCTTAGAGGACTGGGATGGGGAGGGTGGGGGGCACTCGAGGGAGGATGGGGGGGAGTCAAGGGAGGGAGGGAATACGGGGATATGTGTATAAAAACAGATGATTGAACTTGGTGTACCCCTCCAAAAATAATTAAAAAAAATAAATAAACAAAATAAATGAGTCATGAGGATTTGAAATGTACACCATGGGGAATATAGTCAACAATATTGTAATAACTTTGTATAGTGACAGATGGTACTAGACTTACAATGATTATTTTGAAATGTACAGAAATATCAAATCGCTATGTTGTATACCTGGAACTAACATAGTGTTGTAGGTCAGTTGTACTTCGATAAAAAGTAAACAAATAGATAAATACATAAAAATTTAAAATAAACCTAAGGACTTCCCTGATGGTGCAGTAGTTAAGAATCTGCCTGCCAATGCAGGGGACACGGGTTTGAGCCCTGGTCTGGGAAGATCCCACATGCTGCAGAGCAACTAAGCCTGTGCGCCACAACTACTGAGTTTGCGCTCTAGAGCCCACGAGCCACAACTACTGAGCCCACAGGCCCTAGAGTCCACCTGCCACAACTACTGAGCTCGTATGCCATAACTACTGAGCCTGCACACCTTAAGGCCTGTGTGCCACAAGTACTGAGCCTGCATGCTGCAACTACTGAAGCCCATGCACCTAGAGCCCACGCTCCGCAAGAAGAGAAGCCATTGCAATGAGAAGCTCTCGCATCACAACAAAGAATAACCCCCACTCACTGCAACTAGAGAAAGCCTGCGCATAGGAATGAGACCCAATGCAGCAAGCAAGCAAGCAAACAAGAAAGAATGAGAGAGGGAGGGAGGGAGGGAGGAAGATTAAAATAAAATAAACCTAAAAGAAAAAGAAAACACTGGAAACAACTCAAAGGTCCATCAAACAGGTGAATGAATAAACAACTGAGTCTATCCATATAATGGAATACCACTCAGCAACAAAGAGGAATGAAGTGTATGTTGATACATAAAATAAAATGGATAAATATTTAAATAATTAATAAAAGTACCTGGTGCATGATTCCATTTATACAAAATTCTAGAAAATGCAAACTAATCTATGGTGACAGAAACAGGTTGCCTGCAGATCAGGGGGTGAAAGGGAGGACTGATGGACACGCTAACTACCTTGACTGTGGTGATGGTTTCACAGGTGTTTACCTGTCAAAACTTATCAGACTGCACACCTTAACAAATGCTGTTTATCATATATGCCAATTATCCTTCAGTAAAGCTGTGAGTAAAAAAGAAAACCAAAATATGAAATAAAATTAAATTTTAAAATAACATAAATAGACACATACATACTAAAATAAAATAAAATATAAAATAATCTTATGTGTGGTTTGTAGGAACTGGGTCAAAAAAGTTAATTCTATTTAAAAGGACAAAGCACCTTACAAATATTCCACTTAAATACCTTCCACAGCTAGTATACATTGCATACTGCCTAAAACCAGAGGCTTCAATAATTTTGTTCCATCTGCCTAACTTCTCCAGGCCCCTGAGTTGGTGGCCCCAAGTTCAGAGTGGCAGGAAAGCAGGTGGAGGCTGGCAGTGTAGGAGAAGCTCTTCCCTGTAAACAGAGCTCCGGTCCCGAACGACGAGGCTGGCAGCTGCAAAGACCTGCCCTTTGGCTTGGAAATTTGAGAAAGGGAATCTCCCAGGGAACAGAGAGTAGAATCATCAAAGTGAAGCCCCACACTCTTGTTATTGGCAAAGGAATCTGGACAAAATGAGTATCACCCTATTCAAAGATGAATAAAAGAAGCAAAACATAGAGTAAACCATGGAGCCTATTGGAGAAAAAAAATGCTGGCAATTATCCTGATGGGTCAAAGGAAAATCATGTCACTGAAAATGATCTACTCGAGATCTAGAAGAACATGTTAATTATTGTGCATTCAAGAGAATCCAAGACCTAAAAAAAAGTGGGTATGTGTATATGTATAACTGATTCACTCTTCTGTACACCTGAAACTAACACATTGTAAATCAACTATATTCCAATTAAGAAAAGAAAGAGAGAATACAAGATCTAACCTCCAAGAGACAAGAATAAAAATTCTGAGGAGATCTTAAGGCTAAAGATGAGACCTGAATGTCTCACGTAGGAACTAAAACCACACTAGGAAAACTAAAACCTGCAGTGGTGGTGGATCTGGGTACCTGGGTATCTGCCGTCTACTAGCCTGGTATAGTGCTCCCCCGTCAGTGGAATTCAAAACTTCCTGTGGAATGAATGAGTACGGATGAACTGGCCTCCTGAAAGTGTCAAAAAAATGCAGGGGCAAGAGGTAAGCAGATAGGATGGCAAGGTGAGTAACAGGGGGTGTCTATTTCTCCTTCCCTGGCCCTAGCATGGCAGTGAGGAGCCTTCCCCGGGTCCCTCACAGCCTCTCGGACACCCGAGCACCACAGCTGGAGAAGCTGGGACAGGCCTTCCTCCCCTGCTCCCTCCACTGCCCCTTTCCCCAAAGAGTCTGCTTTTGCCTAAACTGGAGCCGAGAGGAGCAAAGAGCAGGAGGCAGAAGAGAGGATCCTCTTCCCAGTCTGACAGCAACTTAAAGGATAAGGCACAGAAATCAGAGACTGCCTACAAAGAACATTCCTTTAGCAAGAAACACAAAACCAATATCTCTGGACCCCGGGAAGTGATGTGACTATCAGAGTCAATAACAAGCGGTGGGTAATGTGGACAACCACAGAACACCATCGCTGACTTAGGTACTCAGACACTTTTTTTTTTTTAATATGTGAAAGCCAAGCAAAATACATCTCCAAGCCGGATTCTGCCCAAGCGTTTGCAACCTATACTTAAAGGAAACATCCTTCTAGAGAAACGGCACTTCTTTTCAAATGTCACGATGCACTCTCTGCCACGTTATCTTTATCCACAAAATTATACACTGAATTAGGCAGCCTTCCATTCTGGCTTTCCCAAACATTTTGCGGATATTGACTCGTGTAAACATCCATTTCATTGAATGTGACATTTAGCAGAGCAGACCCAGTGTTTCAAAAGAAAGACATTTGAGCCCTTTCTTCGTCACGTGTTTCTAAAACCCAGAAAAACAATAAACTATCCAAGATAATGTGTAAGTTTAAGCTTTTGGTAGTCCTGCTGTGTGTTCCAAAATGACATCATAAGTGGACAATTACAGCATCGAAAATTTCAAATGTGCAGGAAAAAAGCACCAACAGCTCTGAAACCCTTCCCCACAATGCACGTGATAACCTTACACCTGAAGCATTTACAGCATCCTTCAAGGCCTTACCAGGGGCCCTCCAGTGTGTTTACATGCTAGTGAAAGAATAAAATCAGATTGCTAATTAATTTTAGTCCTTCATAGGAGATATGTTGCACCAAGAATATCTGCAATAGATGAGATGCATTTTTGTTTATTGTTTTAATACTTCTACCACAATATAATTTTCTAGAAAATTTTCTCACAGAAAAGGGAATCTATAGAATTCTTTTTTATTACCCCCACCTACACACACACCCACCACCACCATCACTACCAGTTTTTGAAAATGTAAATTACTAACCTTGGCCATCAGTACTGGAGCTGGGCCAGGTTAACAGCAATGAGGTGAAGTCCAGAGCTGGTGTGTGTGTCTCAGCCACAAAGAACAGGTATGAAGAGAAAGGACAGGCGCCATGGCCAACATTTTAAAGCAGAGGAAGAGGATGAAGGGGCCACCATGAAAATAATTGGGGTTTTTCCAGACTCACACAGAAAAAGCATTGGAAAATCCAAGGAGCAAAATGATGAGGATAAGATCATGGGTTCTCCTCAGAGGGTCACGATGTGGGCTCAGGATCACGGGTTTTTATCACTTTAGCACTACTGCCCAGCATCCTCCTGGAGATCACCAACCCTAGACTCTTACCTAGACTCATCTTACTCGGCACATCTTACCTAGATTCAAGAACACGCTCAGATTGGATCTTGGCCTTTCCTCATCAGAAATTCATTTCTTAAGTAGACACTCTGATGTTCCTGAACCTGTGACACACTACTTCTTCAGTTCCGAGGGTGATTCCTGCTATGATTACTCCCAGGAAATTAAGGGAAACACACAAGGGTTTTGTTACTCTTATGACTATCCATAGTCCTAAAGAACTTAAAAGAAATCACTTCTAAATCTCTGTCTTAAAGAAAAACAATCACTTCTCACATCTACTGTAAAAAAAAAAAAAAAAGTATGACATAAAATTTGTGTGCGCATATTTATATATGAACACCTTTTTCACATTTTTTTTTAATCTACATGATTTGAAGTTCACATATTTTAAACCTCAGCCCTAGTGGAACCAGGAAACCTCCACGAAGATGGCATATTTCCGTAACCTTCTGCTCCCTGACCCTACAGTTTCATGATGCTGGAGCAGATCACCTTACACCGGGACAGCCAACCATAATTCTGAAATCTGAACTTAGCTGGCTCTGCACGACTGACACTGAAACCATAATATTGAAGCTGGCCTGCAGCAGTGAGCTATCCTGCTCACCGAGCAAGGCAGTGGGGCTGGGGAAAGACATTCGAGACATAAATCTGCAAATTCTCAATAAGCTACAGTGATTAAGAGCCAGTTTCCAATCTGAAAAAAATGTCAAAGGCCAGTTCTTCGAATCAAAGTAAGTGGTGAGATCAGTAATATTAATAAACACGTCTGCACTCCCTTCAATACTGAACTGTTTCGGCACTACTTTTTCAAACCACAAGATAAGAAGGCAACCAGAAAACAAGAAAAGGGAGCTGACATCTAGTCTGAAATCATCATTTTTAAATCAAAAATTCTGAAGAGAAGTGCCAGTCTCAAGGAGCAGTCCCCAGCATACATCCCCATCTGTTAAGAAACGTACATTTAGTTTTGAAATAGAGACACTACAAACAGTGAAATGCACATAGGCGGGGCGGGGATGGGGGGTGGCAAAAAGACTGGAATTATAAATGGGGATGGTACTGCCTACTTCCAAGAGAGCTGTGAAACCACTAATTCCATTCACGACATGCCTGGCACACAGGAGACACTCATTACATGGTAGCTGTTGACATTCTTATCAGCATCCCGATCACCATCACCACCAAACCATCCTGTCAGAAACTTAAAGATTGGGAAATTGGTCTTAAAAGGAAGGATGGCCCTAGCAATACAAACTTTGAGAGTCAAATAAAAATTATTATGCCTAAGCAAATTTAAACCTCACTTGAATTAAGTGATTTCTAAGAGGACCTTTGGGCTCTAGTAGGTTCCAAGTCCTCACTGAATGCAGAGGGTATAACTGCAGACAGAACTATATTGCTTTAACTACTGTGTTTTCATACACACGGTATGTTAAGCATATTCTTTATGCTCAAGAGGCCAAGAGAGAAAGGTTGCCAAGAACATGGACAGGATCAGACCTAAAAGAGGTTAAAGATCTTGGTCCACGTAATAATACAGGACATTCTCTATTCCCAGTGCTCTGTCACAGGATACCAACCCCTAGGACTTCTTACAGTAATGGCCCTCTACTGAGGAAAAAACACATGCAAATAAAGTAAACCATAATTAGAGACACAATGACACCCACTCTAATTAGCTTCAGCTTGGGAGAAAGCTCTAGGGAGGAGTTTGGGAGAGGTTAACAATCCAAAGACTTAGCAGCATGAATGTGAAGACCGTGGTTTATGTCTTCATGTGTGAACTTGAGCTTCAGTCACAGAAATGTACCCTGGCTGCTAAACTTACTTTTTCTGCTAACTTTTGTCCTCATGGAATAAATGCTCACACTATCCTGCACTGTCTATTCTCATCAGGATCACTGCGCAGGAGACAGCTTTATTCTCCTGGTGCTTGGGTGAGACTCAGCTATACAGGCAACCTGCCTCTTTTTTTCTTTTATTTAACTTTTTATTATTATTATGTAAGTCTCGGGTGTGCAGCATTGTCACTCAACATCTGTACACACTACAGAGTGATCACGACCACAGTTGACCCCTTCACCCATTTCACCCACCACCACCCCCACCCTTTCCCCTGTAGTAACTACTAATCTGTTCTCTGTATCTCTGAGTTTTTATTGTTTTATATTCCACATATGAGTAAAATCAAGGTATCTGTCTTTCTCCATCTGATTTATTTCACTGAGCATAATATATTCAAAGTCTGTCCATGTTGTTGCAAATGGCAGGATTTCATTCTTATTTAAGGCTGAGTAATAATCCATTGTGTGTGTGTGTGTGTGTGTGTGTACACACACATCTTCTTTATCCATTCACACATCAATGGACACAGGTTGCTCTCCTATCTTGGCTATTGTAGATAAAGCTACAGTGAACATACGGGTGCATATTCTTTTAAAATTTTTACTGGAGTATAGTTGATTTGCAATGTTGTGTTAGTTTCAGGTGTACAGCAAAGTCAATCTGTTATACATAATACATATATCTACTCAATTTTAGACTTTTTTTCCCAACATAGACTATTACAGAGTATTGAGTGGATTTTCCTGTGACATATATCTTTTTGAATTAGTGTTTTCATGTTCTTCAGATAAATATTCAGAAGTGGAATACCTGGGTCATACGGTAGTTCTATTTTTAATTTTTTGAGTAACTTCCATACTGTTCTCCACAGTGGCTGCACCAATTTACATTCCTACCAACCTTATATGAGACTTTCCTTCACTCCACATCTTCACCAATATTTTTTATTTCTTGTCTTTTCAATAATAGCCATTCTAACAGGTGTGAAGTGATATCTCATTGTGGTTTTGCTTTGCATTTCCATAATAATTAGAGATGTTGAACATCTTTTCACATGCCTGTTGGCCATGTGTATGTCTTCTTTAGAAAAATGTCTGTTCAGATCCTCTGCCCATTTTTTTAATCAAAAATCTCCCATTTAATAGGTTGTCTTTTTGTTTTGATAATGATTTCCTTCATTGTGCAGAAGCTTTTTAGTTTGATGTAGTCCCATTTGTTCATTTTTGCTTTTGTTTCCTTTGCCTTTGGAGTCAGATCCACAAAAACATCACTAAGACTGATGTCAATGACGTTACTGCCTGTGCTTAGCCGCCCCTTCTTTTTAAGCCCACTGCATCAATCCCACCACAAGAGCATGGTAGAACAAGTTTCACCAGGAACAAAAGGCAGGAAAGGGAGGGTCAGCAGTCACTGTTTGCTGCTTCAGCATTCTACAGAACTATAGGCTAGCGATGAAAAGGTAAAGGATGTTTACAAGGTTGAATTTTTTTTTTCATTATTATTTATTTTTTGGCTGTGTTGCGTCTTCATTGCTGCCTGCGGGCTTTCCCTAGTTGCAGCGAGCAGGGCTACTCTTCATTGCAGTGCATGGGCTTCTCATTGTAGTGGCTTCTTGTTGTGCAGCAAGGGCTCTGGGTACATGGGCTCAGTAGCTATGGCTCACGGGTTTGACTGCTCCGCAGCACGTGGGATCTTCCCAGACCAGGGATCAAATACGTGTCCCCTGCATTGGCAGGCGGATTCTCACCCACCGCACCACCAAGGAAGTGCAAGGTTGAATGTTTTAAGTAAAGATAAAATTTGTTGAAGATTTTCTCTGGTATCCTTCTAAACAAAGAAAGGGGTATCTTAACCCACTACCATGTCTTATATTTGTAATCAGAGTTCTACCTGATTTTTCCGAGTTAGATTACAGTGCTAAAGTCCCTTCAAGCTACAAAAGCCCCTGAAAACATGAATACTTAGCTCAGTTTGGTGACTTTTTCTCCTTATGCACCTACACTATGAAAAACTGACCAGAAGCTGGGGAAAACAGAACCTATTCCTGATTTTCGAAAACTTCTGGACTTTTAGGAAGAAACAGTACAACTTCACCAGTCACCATGTTTTGCTTTGTTTCAGTCAAACAAAGAAAAGGACAAAGTCTGTGAACAAATTCATGTGGAAGACAGACATATTACAGAGCCAGAACATTAAGTGGAAAATTTGGGATACATAAAATTCAAATTCTTAACATACGCATTATAGTTCTACATAATTAATTCCCTGATTTATAGGTTTTAACACAAAAATGGAAAAATATACATGTAGGTTGCCCCACATAGGATATTTATATGTATATAGTATCATATGTATAATGTGTGCATATGTATGTATACATTTGGGGGGTGGGTATGCAGGTGTGGGTAGACAGAGAGAGAGTGATATTAAAGGCAAGAGAAACTAGGATTTTAAATCGAAAGGAGTCAACCAGCCCAATGGAAGGATGTAAGCCCCATGACAGAAGGGATTTTGTTTTTTCACTGCTGGGCCTTGATACCTCAGTAGCTGCTCAATACACTCATTTGTTAAAGGGCTAGATATTATGATTTTTTTTCCTTTTTAAAAAGTCATCTCATAAATAACATTAAGGAAACTATACCTCTGACCCTCCTACACTGTTGGTGGGAATGTAAATTGGTGCAGCCACTATGGAAAACTGTATGGAAGTTCCTTCAAGAACTGAAAATAGAGCCACCATATGATCCAGCAATCCCACTCCTGGGCACACACCCAGAAAAGATGAAAGCTCCAATTCAAACAGACACATGCACACCAATGTTCATAGCAGCAGTATTTACAATAGCCAGGACATGGAAGCAACCTAAATGTCCACTGACCTAGGAATGGATAAAGAAGATGTGGTTCACATATATACAATGGACCTAGAGATTACCATACTAAGTGAAGAAAGTCAGACAGTGAAAGACAAATATCATATGATATCACTTATATGTGGAATCTAAAATATAATACAAATGAATTTATATACAAAACAGAAATAGATTCTCAGACATAGAAAACAAACTTATGGTTACCAAAGAGGAATGGGGTGGGAGGGGTAAATCAGGAATTTGGGAGTGACATATACACACTGCTTTCCATGGAATAGATAGTCAACAAGGACCTACTGTATAGCACAGGGAACTGTATTCAATATCTTGTAATAACCTATAATGGAAAATAATTTTAAAATATATATATATATATATAAAACACTGAATCCCTTTTCTGTACACCAGAAACTCACACAATATTGTAAATCAACTATATTTCAATTTAAAAAAAAGAAAGAAAAAACTATAACTCTAATGGATAGACATTGTTTTCTGCCAGCTTTCTTGAGATATAATTGATATATAACATTGTTTAAGATGTGTAGTAATAATAATGTTGCCCAGCAATTACCACAATTAGTTTTAGTTAACATATCCATCACCTCACATAGTTACAATTGTGTGTGTGTGTGCACGCGCACACACGTCTGGTGAGAACCTTGAAGATCTACTCTCTTAGCAACTTTCAAGTACACAACATGGTATTGTTAACTATAGTCACCATGCTGCACAATACATCCCCAGAATTTATTTATCTTTTAACTAGAGGTTTGTACCCTTTGGCCACCTTCACCTATTTTCCCCAACCCCTACTTCCCTCCACCCCAGCAACCATCAATCTCTTCACTTTCCATGAGTTTGGGCTTTTTTAGATTCCCATACAAGTGAGATCATACAGTATCTATCTTTCTCTGTATAAAATTTATTCTTAGTAATGTAAGTGTTCACACTTGTAAGCAACTTTAGAAACCATAAAATTGCATCACGAAACTACTAGATTTTAGAGTAAAACCATTCACCACCAGCACACAAATTTGAACATATCCTCTCCTTTTACCCAATAATTGTCTAATTATAAGCCTCTGTTTTGAACCATATTGTTGTCCCTCAAAAATGTAGTCTGAGACAACTACATCTATCAAGGCTAAAAATTATTAACAGTGCTACCCCTTTCTTGAAAACCTAAGCCATCAGAAGGTGTCAATCACAGTGTATTTAATTTAGAAAGTATTGCTAGAGCCTAAAATAAGGGGCTAGCTGATTTCACCAGCACGGAAGAAAAGTACTATTCAGTTGAACCTAAGAAGAACTACCATGAAACTGTTTTCTTTCCAAATAAAAACAAAACTGTAAAAAGCTTTACAAAACTTGGTACCTTTGTGAATTTGTCAGTTTCCTTAGACAATCAAATTTTACATTCATACAATTCACATGCATACATGTAAGTACATACACATATTTATATATACACACACACATGCATACACATAGATTATATTAATACACAAAAGTGTGACATTAAAGGAAGAAGTTAAATAAGGGGCCGTTTTTGCCAACTTTGAATTTTCTTGATTTAAGCTTATTATTTGCTGTCAACCTAAAGACCCAAAGAGAAATGAATGGCTTCTCAATTCAAAGACAAGCATATTATAGAACTTCCAACCTTTGGGGGTGTGAGATTTTAGCATTTCTACAGACAATAGAAAATACATATTGGTTTCTGCCCTCAGTTCCTGGCACAGACTTCCTGAAACACTTGTAATTTCCTGGGGGATATGAGTGTCTTTTGTTCTAATGAGGCAACTCTGGATGGCCTCCTGTTTGGCTCCTGGATGGGGGCTGGTCACCTGAAAGACCAAGACATGGTTAGAAGCTTGGCACTTTCAACCCCAGCTGCCCACTCTCTTGAGAAGGGAAAGGGGCTGAAAATGGAGTTAATGATCGATCATGACTGTGTGGTGAAGCCTCCATAAAAATCCCAATAGTATGGAATTTAAAGAGCTTCCAGGTGGGAGAACACATCCCTGTACCAGGAGGGTGACATTCCAACTCCACGGAGACAGAAGCTCCTGAGCTCAGGACACCCCCAGACCTCGCCCTATGTATGTCTTCATCTGGCTGTTCATCTGTATCCTCCATCACATCCTTTGATAAGTAAACATAAGTGAGTCTTTCCCTGAGTTCTGTGAGCTGCTCTAGCAACTTAACAGAACCCAAGGAAGAGGTCGTGGGAACTTCCTATTTATAGTCAAGTCAGACAAAAGATGTAGGTAACCTGGAGACCTGCCACTTGCAACTGGCATCTGAAGTGGGGTGAGAGCAGTCATGTGGGATTGGGCTCTTAATCTATGGGATCTTACACTATTTCCAGGTAGATAGTATCAGAATTGAGTTAAATTTTAGGACACCCATCTGGTGTCAAGGAACTGCTTGGTGGGAGGAAAAAACCCCACACATTCGGTGACTGGAAGTGTCAGAAGTGTTGCGAGTGTGGTCGTAGTAAGAAAGTAGAGGAGACACCCAGGGGAAGGAAAGACTGAAGCTTTTCCAATACAGAGGGATATGAACAAAGGCATGTAGCACGGGGGCACAGATCGCTTCCCTAAGGGCAGAGTCATGCTACCAAAACACGGAAGTCAAATTTCTGCATCTGGCTTATTGTCTTATTAGTTGTCCATAAAGCATTTTAGTGACTAGGATAACACATTTAAGTTTTTTATATCCTTTACACTTTCTCGAATAAGAATAAGAAACATTACACACAGTACATGAAGCATATCCTTTATGTTCCGGAGGCTAAGACATATTTTATAGGAAATTATACAACACAATTCGATTTGGAAAACTAAATTTCCATTGTTCTCTAATCACATGGAGCCAAACCCATGCCTTGCATCACTATATGTTGTAAGACAGCAGTAAAATCCTTCTAGTTTTATGATCCTATAACATGGAAAATTTTCTCTGTATTTAGTTTCTCCCCACTGCATACTATACAATAATGTCAGGTTCCTTAGGGATAAACTGTCTGTTGTGACCTGAATTTTTATCCTTCTAGTTTTTGTAAATCAAAGTATTTGAGAAATTAATACCAGAGTTTTACTATTAGTGGCAAGAAAGGAACAGGATACGAAAACCCTTACACGGAAGATTCATTTTTGGAAAACTGTAGAAGAATGCCTATTTTTAATTGATCTTGAAAAAAATCATGATGATTACTATGTTATAATTCTCACAAAAGATTACATATGGTATTTATCTCTTTTCCATACTGTAGTTTATAGGGTGCAATGTACAATCAGAAAAAAACCAATAAAGTACAAAATCAATACAAATAACACTTGGGCTCCGTCTTCAAGGAGTTGACAATCTAGAAGTTTGTTGAATATGTTTTTTAAAGTATATAGAAAAAGCAAATATAACCTGTAATGATAATATAATCAGACTCATTTTTAAACAAACAATAAATATTGTTCTTCAAAATACTTACCCAAAGATACTGTTATTCTAAACATAAAGCTTTTGCTGAATATTTTGGAACTTTTGGGATTATCTTTAAAATTCGTTTATGAACAATTAAAAAGATCACTAACATTACTTTACAATTATGCTTCATAATGCAGAAATTGGAGAGGAAAACCACATCTCAAAAAGAATCTGATTAAAAAAACATGATGTGAGGAAAAAACAACACTAAAAGGGTACACTAAAAGAGATGGGGGTAGAATTAGGATAAAACAGTAGCAGACATAAAGTACTAACATTACATTAGAATACTGAAAAATCAGAGGAGAAATTACCTTTTCAGAACTGATTATGAAAAGAGAAAGGGCAGTTCTACAGCTGACCCTATATGCACAGTGCATAAGCCTGAATCAAACATAGACACTATCATTGACACAACATCCTAGGCCGTTATTTTCTAATAATACAGTAATGACCATGATTATTTCAGCAGGGAAATGATTACTTGTGACATGCTGCCTAAAGACAATTTAATTCAAGTTCTGAAGATGTTTTAAAACATATTTCTATTTTCATACTAATTAAATTTTGGAAATTTTGACAGGAATTAGTGATTGATAACAGCTAAAATCACCCTCTATCTTCTCTTTTAGAACTAAAAACAAGTTACAGTTGAAAATCTTCTTTCACTGAGGTTTATTATGAAAACGACGTAATATTCAGAAAACATTATTTATGTAGCTATGAATCTGGGGCCAAAGATCACCTGTGATTAACATATTAAGAGAAATATTATTTTTATGTATGATACAATGACATGGGCACAACGTGACATGCTACTGTTTTCCCTGATTACCATCATGTCCTCTCTCCTTTAGGTGATGCTCCTTTCGGAAGTTTACCCCGCTCCATAAGATGACATTGAAAGAGCTATCAACCAAAGCACCCAACATTCTCTGGACCAAGGAATGGACACATAGCCCCAAAGTAAGGCTCTTTCCTGAAAGCTGATATATGAGTAAACAGCATGTCTGCACAAGGATCAAAATCTCATTGACCCCAAAGGTCAAAACCTGAAAAGATCATCCACTACTTCCTGCAACCTTCCTTCATGTCTAGATCTGCTCTGACTTCTGTTCTAAGATACTCTCCAGCCATTTTTAAGTCTTAGCGTACGTAAAAATTTAACATCTGCATAGCACACCAGGATGAGAGCGCTAGACTGCTCACGGGCTAGAAGTAACAGCCCCAGGACCCACCCAGCTGACCTTAGACTGAGGAATCAATATCTACTTTCACCTGTAGCCCATTCTAAGCACGTCCACGTGCCCTGGAACAGCTCCAAGAGGCTTGATTCTTCAGATTGTACTCAAACTGCAAACTACAACGGATCCTTTCAAACAGACTGCTCCTTTGCTTAATTAAGGCTGAGTAGGTTTTGGTGCTTGCAATTTCAGTACTGCTATAGATGTTAGGAGGCAACTGATGGAGAGGACGGGGATGGAGAAGACGCGGATGGAGCGGATGGCAATGATCATGATCTTGATGCTGATAAGAGGAAAGGGTGGGGAAAGGGAAGAGGAAGAGGAGGAAAGTCTACAACACAAGGGACTTTACAAACAAGTGTGTTTAAATGGCTTTGGTTTAAATTGTGTGACCATGGGTTTTAGTTGTCTACTTACATTTTCAATGCCTAATATTATGTTACTTTTAATATCTGTTATTCTTTTAGTATCCCTTAGATTTTACATATAATTATTCTTCGCAGAAATTTCAATGTTAAGAAATCAGATTTGGATTGTTTTAAACATTAGACATTATATTTTCATGGATAAATAACCATCTAAGATGGTGGCCACATAGCGCCCTAGTTTTATACAAAGTACACCGCTTTACTGGCTTCGGTTCATTTGATGCTTTTAAAAAACAATGGTAGGAAATTCCCTGGCAGTCCAGTGGTTAAGACTTGGTGCTTTCACTGCTGTGGGCCCAGTTCGATTCCTGGTCAGGGAACTAAGATCCCACAAACTATGCAGCGTGGCCAATAAAAAAAAAAAAGTTTTAAAAGTTTTTCAGTTTCTATTAACTTCAGGAAATCTAAGTTTGGAAAGCTTGTTAAAATAACTTGTGACCAACAACCTTGTCAAAATGTGGTTTTACAACTGAGATGCCAGGTGGGTGGAAGACTAAGGTGCTTTCCTAATTCTCCTATCACCACGTCCAGTTCATGACACAGTCTTATTTATCAAATGCTAGTGACAAAAATAATCTGAATGATCTCAGCAATGACACTGTGTGGACTTGAATTTCTCCAGAAACCACTCAATTTGCCACTTCATTTGATATAAACAAAAATAAGTCTCAGTGTTGGATGAAGGAAATTTGGGAAATTGGATCTTAAAAACAACTTCATCACAGGGGCTTTGGGCTTGGACAGCTTGGATCAACCCCTGGCCCTGTGTTGCTCACTAGTTGTGTGAACATGGGCAAGTTTCCAGACCTGAGCCTCAGTTTCTTGGTCTATAAAATGGATGGGATAATAACACCTACCTAGGAGTATTGCTGGCATGTTTAAAGCTCTTAAGGCAGTGCCTACAGCCACAGTGAGCATTCTACGACATGAGCTACAGTGAGGGCATAAAAGTGAGTTTTTGTTCTGTGTCAATTCATATGCTCTTCGTCTATGTTAGTTTTTAAATACTTACATGATAAAGTTCCCACTTTTATTTAGCAGCAGCAAAGTCCAAGCAGCTAATGCCTCAATCAAAAATCTGTACACGGCTCACGCTGAAAGTACTTTTGTGGGTTAGATTTGAGGCTTAATAACTTAATGACTTAACTCCCTGTCATTCTCTTAAACATATTATACATGAGGGAATCCACCATCTGTTGATGTGGGTTGCCGCACACACTATAAACAAACCGAAATACATAAAAGAAAAAGTTGGTCTTTAAGACCCTAAGAGCAGTTTTCCATGAGAAGAGACAGTATGAGAGATGCTTGAAAATTGAGGCCTGGAGTGAGAGTTGCTGTCTCTTAATGATACACACTCTGCTTGATTTATACAATAAACATATGTCAGAGAGAGAAAAATCTAAACACAGAAAGGACACATAATCTCCCACCCACCCCACCCCCGCTACAGCAACCGATTGCTTGAAATTGAGAGCATCTGGTTACAAATATCACTTAATAGAATGTTGCCTTTGTCACATACTCTTGTGATAGGCGGAGTGTCCTGGAGACATTTTAAATAAGTTTATATCATCCTCTAACCTCAAAAAGGATTCTTTAATACATAATTAACTGGTAAAATTCCCATGAAGTAATTTGTTCTGTTTGTGCAGAAAAATAATAGAATTATTTGTAAAAGGCTTCACAATTGCCATGGCTACTTAACCTAGCAGACGAGTCAAACACCAATTAGTTAATAGACATCTTTTTTAACAAAAAGAAATCTTGGTTTTTAAATGGCAAAACAAAACAGAATTTCAGAGCTGAGAAAATTAAAGGTTATTTATTTATTTATGGCCCGGCCAAATGACTTGAGGGATTTTAGTTCCTGAACCGGGGATGGAACCCGGACCTCCCGCCCCCCCACCCCCAGCCCTACCCCCCCATGACAGTGAAAGTGCCAAGTCCTAACCACTGGACCAGAAAGGTCCTCAATTTTAACAGTTTTGAATACTATAAGAAATGCAGGGTCCCCAAAATTAAATGACTTAACCAAGGATACGAATAGTTAGTGGTGAACCCAAAACGGGAATCCGAACCTTGAATAATCAGAGAAAATTCTGAAATAGTTATCACATAATTCCTGAGCAAATAACCTAAATAGTCACCATTTAAACTATAAAACCTGCTGCTACAACTACTAAGCACTTTGCACAGTGATTACATTAAACCCTCAAAACCCTGAGTGGGCTTTGCAGATGAGGAGTCAGGACCAGACACTTTAAGTAACTTGAACAAGAACACACAGGGAGGCAGTCATTAAGCCTGGGTAAGCATACCCTCTCCACTGCACCACGTAGCCTCTCGCGCCGTAAGACTCTTGGTTACTATACTATCTTCACTCCATCCTCCTTGTCCTGTGTAAGACTAGACGAGCCCAAACCCAATTCCACCCTAAATAATAAATTATAACTGCTGGTTCCAAAGTGGCCTTAGTCGTTCCAATCAAATGACAGCAGAAGTAGCACACAGAAAAGGCCCTCACCTTCCCCAGCTGTCCAGACCCACTCTTCCCGTCTTTAAGATGAAAAGCAGTAGAAGGGCCTCCAAATTCTCGTATTCCCTCCGTTTGCCCCCTTCCCTCCTATTTCTACTAATCAAGGGATGTGATCAGATTTTGAGAAGGTAGGTATGGGTCTCTGAGTGTGGGCTTGATACCTGTTGCAAAGATTAGAATCCATTATATTCTTTCTTCCTCCACGTGGTAGAAGAAGAAGATTAAGATGAGAGCTAGAAGTCTAGAGTCACAATCCTATGAGGCATATAAAACGTGCAGCACCTACCATTGTATGCGAGCTTAGGAAGAAACACTGGAAGATCTGTGAGAAAGGGTGATGCGCCATGATCTAAACCCCTTCCCTCAGCTCCTTCCCCAAAGGGAGTGTCAGGAACACCAGGCTGTGGTCAGGAAAGAAACAGGGCCAAACAAGATGCTAACCGCTCTCAGAGGCTGACACGTAGCACCATTTCCAAGCAACGCATGTACAGGCACGTGCTTAGAATCAACATACCTTATCAATGCTTCTATAAACCTGAGTCATTTAAAGAGGAGGGTGTCAAGCTATAAGTTAATTCAGCTACCAAGGCCGGTAATTTATTAAGTGACTTTCTTATAGGCTTTTTCTTGATGAACTACAAAAGAACGTAAGTTTAAAAATATTAAGTACTGGTCCTTGTGTTTAAATTTTTTTACATTCAAATTATTAGAACAAGGTTCATGTTTGCTTCACTTGAACCCCAACCCTTCTTCTTTCCATCCCCAGAGAATCCTCAGGGAGCCCTTCTAGATGGTCTGCCTTAGAATGTGTGATAATAACCAACTGACAGCATTTCCTGTGAAATGGCTGCATCATCACCACAAGCTATTTCACTATTTGGAATACAGCATCCCCTTCATGTATATAATGATACACATGTACAGAAAAATAAGATTTGATTTGAAACTAGCACTATCAGTGCTTTTCTCTGCAGTAGATGATTTTAAAAAATAAATTAAACAAATAAATAAAATGTCTAAAATGACTTACTAGATCCTCCAGGATGAGTAAGCTGCTTCCTAATTGGGTCAGAATAATTGCAGATGTGAATGCATTTTTTCAGCTGTTTTGGAACAGAAGAGCTAATGGAGCTCCTCCCAAAATGCCTGATGTAAACTCAGAGAAGTCCTGCTTATTAGGTGGCATCACCTAGCCCATGGGGCGGTTAGCAATGCCCGCAGACAGTTCTGGTTGTCACAACTGGGGGCGGGAGAAGCAGGAAATGGAATGCCACCACCACCCAGGTGGTCGAGACCAGGGATGCTGTCAAGCATCCTAGAGTATACACCATAGCCCCCCACAATGAGGCATTATCTGAAACACCATGCAAACAGTGCCAAGGCTGAGAAGCTCTATCCTAAGGTTGTCATGGAATTTTAAAACTGTAGTTTCCAGAAAGCCTATCAATGATACTCAGCATATAAATACCTCAGCATCACTCTAGCTATTTTGAGGGATCCTCCCCCACCAGGATATCTGTTTACAGGGGAATAACCATGGCAAGCCTGGTGGTTATTCTACAGGGAATTCATCTTCATTTACTTTCATTCATTCCTTTGGCTTCAATCACAGTCTTCATGCTAATAACTCCCAGATCTGTCACTTGGAATCAGAGTCTCTCCCAGGTTTCACACACTGGACACCTCCAGCTTCCCCATATCCAAAGCTAACAACAATCTTTCTTTACTCCCTCCCCCAACTTTGCCCCAACCCTCCCCTCCTTCTCCACTTCACCTCTCATATTCCCAGTCACAGGGAGCAGCACCACCACTGACCAAGCAGGAAGCCTGGGCACCCAGGCTCGTCCCCGCCCCCGCAGAACGATCACTACACTTCACATATAACTGGCATTTGATTCACATGTTGAATATGAATTAATCTTCTTTCAAACCAATTGCTAAGTGATAAGCCCAAAGAAGACTAGAGGAAAAATAAAATAAAACCAGGCAGCAGGGAATGTACTTCAGTATAAAAAAGCATCACATTTGGAAATGTATCCCATGCTCAAAAAACAGCATCACAGGACTTCCCCAGCAGTCCAATGGTTAAGACTTCATGATTCCACTGCAGGGGGTGTGGGGTCGATCCCTGGTCAGGGAACTAAGATCCCTCATGCTGCACAGCACAGCCATAAAACAAACAAACAAACAAGCAAAAAACCAGCATCACAGGCCCAAAAAAAGAACCAAAGAAGTCCCAGGGCATGGCTTAAAGGGTGGAAAAGATACAGATGACACTGACCAGCTAGGGTGCTAACTCTGAGAAAAGACAATTTTCTTTAATATTCAAGCTTAATAGGCATGACTATCCCAAAGCACTGAAAAGACAAAGAAACAGATGAAGGGAAAAGAGAGCACAATAGTATAGTTAGCAAAAATAATAACAATCACTTAACACTTGCACAGAGTTGAAGTTTGTAATGTTCACATATATTATGTTATTCTTTGAAAAACTCTGAGGCAAGCAGGTCTTATAATTATTGGGCAATGATACTTAGAACTCCCACTGATAAGACCCTGAAGTTCTGAATAGCAATTTAGAAAGAACCATGGATCATTCTGAATGTTAAGTAGCAGAAAGCATCGAACCACCCAGACACAGCCAGTGTTCAAGTGGTCCTCATCACCCCAGAGACTTCAGGCAACAGCCATGAGCATCAATTCACAATGGTGATTATCCAAGGAGCTGCTATTTCAGTTACTACCTAGGGGTCATTTCAAGAACCATTTCCATTCATCTTACGTCTCTGATAATAGAATCTGGTCAGCTGGTGACATCCTTCCATCGTCTTCAAAAGTACCAACAATATGCTTTATCGTCATAAGTGAGTCATTATGTCTGTTTTAGAGATAAGATTCCGGAAGGTTTCAATACACTGTAAAGACATCCCAGTGAATCAGAGAGGAGTCAGAATTTAAACTCTGACCAACAGTTTCCCCTCTGTATCTAACATTAGCTCATCTCTAACACATCTTTGACAAACTAATACTTGGGTTATAAATATGTATGGATTGCAGCCTGACTCATTATCACCAAGTTAGGGCTACAAATGATTGAGCATTCCTCTCATGTGGTATAGCAACTCAGATGGAGACAATAAGATTTAACAGGTGAGGTGGGTTTGGTATTTTGTTTTATTTTTTAAATATCATCTGATTTGTTTTTCATTCTTCCTGATTTTGTTGTTCTACCCAGTAATGCTGAGACAAGCTTCAGTTAGAGGGACAGGCAGATACAGTTAAGAACAAAGACACTGGTGTTCAAGTTTAACTTTCAAGATAGAATTGTTTAAATGAGATCAGCAGAAGCAACTGTCTTGAACCCACTCTTTCTACTGTGAGAGCTTGAAAGAAAAATGGTACATTTGATGGTTCCAAAAGCATTTGGCTTGGAACATGTAGAACTGAGAGTTTATGTGAGAGATACTGAGAGAGCATGGCAGTAGCACAACATATCAGAGCAGTTCTCCTGGCTCTGGGAAAAGAGACAAGTTTGGTGGGTTGCCAGAAAGAGGTAAGGACCAAAGTCTCTAAAGTTTAAACATCACCTCGGTCCTCAAATGTGTGTGTATGCAAGTGTGTGTCTGGAAGGGGGATGAATAGGAGATGGGTTTGTAAGATCATCAAAAAAAATCCAGATGGACTGAGGGTATCCACAAACATCAGGGGCTTTGCCCAGCTTCGCAGCTTCCTATCTAAATCCATCTGGGGGAATATTTTGATAGGTCCTCCAACTCAGTGTTGGTAGATATGACAGAGCAGCAATGGAGGGAAGTATGGCGGGGCAGAATGGGATTGAAAGCTCTGAGCTTCCTTACCTTCCTGGCCCCACTGGGCTGTCAGAGATCCAAAATCATTCCCATGGCCCCTTCAAGGGAGGCATGGCAGAGCTTTTGTTGCAGCAAAGGGGGGGGGGGGGGGGGGTTGGATACTGAGCATGGAGAACTATGGAGGCAGCCAGTGCATCAGCAAGCAGCCATCATAGTTTCATCTTAATCTAAAAAGTCTACCAGAAGATGCCCCAGCTTTTGACACAGCAACAGGGAATAACATGAAGACAAAGGCCAAAGCCCAAGCAGGATGAGATACACAAGAAAGGCCATGGGGCCATGGATTGAATGGACACCTTCCTTCCCCCAGTGCTTCCCCACCACTGAGACTCCATCTGGAGTACGCTGGGGTAGGGGTGAGGGTGGAAGTGGAGGAAGAACCACAGAATGGGAACAGCAACCCTAAGAACGACCGAGAATTTTGCAGACTACATCACATCTTACATTTGACTGAACAGTTACCCCTAAGTGCATTATAAAGGGATAGTACTTGAAGTAGCAATATTATATGTTTTTTCACTACTGGCAGAAAAAAAGTTTCCAGAGATAAGCTGAATTCAGTTACAGAGAAATAAAGTCACATTTCTGCACATTCACAAATGTATAATAAAATAAAATAAAATACTTCATATTGCTTAACAGTTTACAGTTTTCATCGGTTAGAGAACCACAAATTATTACATCCAGATTATCCTAAAGCATGACTCCCACATGTTGGTCTTAAAAATGTCTTCCTCTTTCTGTTTTGTCTTCAGTACTCACCTCTCTTCTTCTTCATTCATTGGAGCTGACAGAGAGTAGAAGAGATCTATGACATAAAAGTGCTGATCATTCTTCATGGCGTTATTCTAACCTAACCCAGAAGTCAATACTTTACTCAACAGTGCAGAGAACTAGGCGGAAGAATGGTCATTTGCAATTCCAGTTATCACAATCCCATTAGACTCAACTAGACTATGAGAGCACAAATGAAAGGCATACCAGAACTTAAAACCATCTCCGTCATGGTTTTACCAAGTGTCAAAACAGGGGCCAGGTGCAGTGATGGGCCCAGCAAGGAAGGAAGCTCAAAAAAGCTGCAAATGAATGTCTCCCAGCCTCTGGCTTCATCTACTGATATTTTTTTGTTTCCGAGACTTTGGGGAGGAATTTTTTTTCCTGTCCTACAGAAAATCTGTCTTGAGTTTTGCTCCAGAAAACTATCCCCTTAAGATTGTTATTTTTTCCATCTCTGGGACTGCACAGCAACTTTTGACCAACGTTTCCTTGTCACCATCAGAAAATAATGAAATTGTGGAGGTTGCTTACCTGGCTTACCTGTTTCTCTCACAAAGACAGTTGTGAGTATCTTTAAATTCCCAGACTCTAATTCAGTTGACTTTTTGTGTCAAAGCAGCTACTGCAGGTCTGAATACTTTACACGTATTAAAATTCAGTTCCTCCTTAAAATAACTACAGAGGGAAAGGACTACAGTGATCCTCTCCATTTTACAGATGAGGAAACGGCTGCACAGAGTGGCAGAATAATAAAGTCGAGACTCAAACTCAGGCTGTCTGGCTCCAGAGTAGATGCTCAATAAAAGTCTGTTGAATTCTATTAAACCCAAATTGGAAAAACTGTGATTCAGAAATCCAAAGTTCCTCTCTTTCAGATACTGCCTTTGGTCAGCATATTTTAAACCAATAGGCCATGAGAATCCAATTACAGAAACACTGTATCTTTTGTTTAAATAATTTGTCTGTTGCATTACAGATGTCTTTCTTTCACTGCCACACTCCTTCACTTTTTCCAAGATATCATTATTTTCTTGAGCCAAAAATCATAGTAATATAATGTCTTTTGTCAGCTTCCACAAGGCTAGCTTTTTCGTAGAGAAGAAACTAATTCTTTCCATGAGTCGTAAAAGGACATTATCTGTTACTACTATAGTAGTCACACACATACAAAAGTACAAACCGCACAAACGAAATGCCTGTTACCCATTTTTCCCTTGAAACAAAGACATTTCTGTTCTCTATTTAGATAATAACAACAAAACAAAAAGATGCATGCCTAATTCTTTAAATGCTCATTTTAACAGAGCTAATTTTTTTTTATATAATTATGTTGGAACCCTTCAATGTTTGACTTATGAGCAATGTCTTTCAGCATCTCTATAGGATATTACTTTAAAAGGACACAATTTTCTAAGAGGTTTTTTTAAACCATCCCTGGCCTAGCTATTAGTCCTACTACAACACATACCTCTAGCTATGCTATTTTGTTTCCAGACACAAACAGAATAATCTCGAGACGTCCCTCTCCACACCTCGCCAGCCCTCACCTCCATCTGGCATCAGATACCTCAGCCTTCCCCAGATATCACTATTTACCATGTGTTTCCCAATTACAGTTTCCCAGCATAAAAACCCAGTAGCTTCTGTCTCTTTATAGACTCATGTTTATAGGACGAGGCATCAGAAACTAGTGGGTTTGTTTGTTTTTTTCCATAGACACTTTGTTTATGTGTAGAGCTTGTGACATTGTCAGAGTTGATGAAAGAAAAAGTGAACTGTTCATTCCTCTTTATAGAAATTTATTAAAATAGGAAAATATAAACACAGCCTCCATAATTCTAAGGCCTTGTACTTACACTGAAACCCATCTAAAGTGGGATTTTTTTAAATATAGATAACTTGAGGACTTTTCTCAGTAACTCTTAGCTGTTATCAAACAATGTTTAATTTAATTTGGTTTTATCCAGATGTGAGTTTAGAATGTTCTTTCTATCTACCCTGAATCTTCCTATACCAGATAGATACTGATCTCAGCTCATCAAGGAGCAGGGTGCCCCCCACTCCCTACCCTTCTCCCCCAGTTGGGACACTCCTACCTTCGGTTTTATACTCACTGACATTCCAACCTTCACGTTGGTGCTGAATAACAAAGCATAATAAGTAAGCTACTCTATACGGAATGGATAAACAATAAGGTCCTCCTGTATAGCACAGAGAACTATACTCAGTATCCTATGATAAACCATAATGGAAAAGAATATTAAATAAAAAGAATGTGTGTGTGTGTAAAACTGAATCACTTTGCTGTACAGCAGAAATTAACACAACATTGTAAATCAATTATACAATAAATGAATGAATGAATGAATGAATGAATAAATAAATAAATAAATAAATGAAAGAATACAGCATAATAAGCTTTTGCCTGGGAGTAAGCTGGCTCAGTATCATTTCCCTAATAACCCTGTACTTGAGTCTCACTGCTAGGTCATGCTTCCTTTTGCTTTGTCACTCCATAACTAAATTTGCTCCTGTCGTCCAGTCTTTTAGTGACTAGATCCTGCCCAGTCAGTCTATGACTGGAATATGGTACCACAGCCATGCTGTTCCATGCCTGAGTCCTTTCCCCTTAACCCTTGATGAAGAGAAAAAACCCTCTGCCTTATAAAGACGTGCCAGTTTCAGCCACCTGCCAAAGCATTCTCTCCTCTGACCCCTATCTGAATACTCAGACTCTGGATCTACCTTCACCCCTGCTTGATCTCTGGATACCTATCTACATGCTGCACTCTATCTGTCATCTTCCATTAGCATGAGACCCCATTCCCAGTGAAGTATCTCTGGACATCTCACAGATTCTTCAAGGCTACCACTACTATACCCTACACGGAGCAGTGATGTTACCCGGTACCACCTTCCCCAGCCTAGCTGCAAATCAGAACCCCACTCCTGCCCACAATTCCTGCTTTTGGAATAAGTAGTCATGTCGTGCAGCCCCAGGGACTAATGAGTAGTATAACCAAATAATGTACTGTCCAAACCAAGAGAGTTTTGAAGGTATCATAAATAATTGTTCTGTATGTAAAACAGATAACCAACAAGGACCTATAGTACAGCACAAGGAACTATACTCTATATTTTATAATAACCTATAAGGGAAAAGAATCTGAAAAAAAAAATATATATATATATATATATGTAGCATAACTGAATCACTTTACTATACACCTAAAACTAACACAACACTATAAACCAACTATACTTCAATTTTTAAAACACTGAGAAAAAAATAATAATTGTTCTGGGACAATAATTATGCTGAGTAAACTGGAATGTGCAGTCATCCTGCAAAGGACTGGACCAATGGTGAGCGTGAGACCAGAAACAAACAAACAAAAATCTGTGGGCTAGCCAGTAACCTGGGAGGCTGTTTTAAAAGATGATGAGGCCAACATCACAGTCTGGAATTTAAAACAAGATGTGTAGGAAAACTGCCAGTTGGTAGCGTGTGCTGCAGTTGAAAGGTTGAATCAGAGCTGAAGAAACCAGGATGATAAAGAATCTGGTACATGGAAAGTTTAGAATCAAATGAACATCAGTAAGAATCAAAACGTGCCTGACAAAGAGCCCTGAGACCTGGCTGGACTGCCTGTTCCTGCAGCTGGACTCCCCCCAGATGCCCATTTGATCCACACAATGCTGTCCATACTGTTCCCAAGCTAATGCCCATGAATTCTAGTTTTTTCATTTTTTTTTTCTGGAAGAATACAAATTTCTCTATATTTAAAATTTCACAATGGAGAAAAAAAGGCTTTAGAGTCAGAACAATCTGGATTTAAGCCTACACCAGTCACTTATTTGCTGTATATCCTTGATGAGTTACCCATTCCCTGCTGAGTCTCAGTTTCCCCACCAGTGAGGTCAAGCGAAGTTATGCTGCAGTAACAACAACCACGATTACCCAAAATCTCAATGGCTTAATACAACAAAAATTAATTTTTTCTCATTTGAAGCCCAATGCAGACTTCATACAACCCTCCAATACAGAATCCACCTTGTTGGCTCAGCTCATGAGTTCTAGTTCTTACAGTCAAAGTGCCTTGACTAAAATGCAGTCTTCAAATGAACTTTCTATGAACCATGCCTAGGCACACGAACAAATGAAGGATGTCTCTTCAACATTGCCTCTTACGCACCCAGTCTCATTTAGCAGGATCATCATTCGCTTATTATCATATTCCCTAGTCTCTATCCCTTCACTTTCCCCCACTCACCAAGTCTGCCTGCTTCAGACAGCTAAGGAATCCCCTTCTCCATTCTCACTGCTGCTACATGGTTCAGACCTCAGTATGGTCTCTCCATTCTAGGAGCCGTTGCCGCCTCCAAATTGCCCTTTCTATTACTAATCCACTCAACCTCCATATAACTCAGGATTCAATGATAAGTAATGTTCCTCTGGACCAGTAATAGGAAAAGAGAATGTAATAGGAAACAATAGATCATATTCATCACAGCAATTAAATCTCTAAAGTATCTAGAAATAAATCTAACCAAACATGAACAAGAAGTGTGTGGGGAAATATATGAAAGATTAAAAGGCCTGAGTAAATGGAGAAATAAAACATATTCATAGAAAGGAAGAATCAATATTATCAAAATGTCATATTCCCCAAATTATCTATAAATTAAATGCAACTCCCATCAAAATTCCAACATGTTGTGTGTGTGTATGTGTGTGTGTGACTTGACAAATTAATCTCCAAGTTTCTATTAAAAAAATACAAGGATCAAAACTAGCCAAGAAAGTGTAAGAAGACCAAATTGGAGAAACTTGCTCTACCAGATATCTAGATTTATTACAAAGCTATACTGTTAAGACATTGACGTGTTGGTGGAAGGCTCTAAAAAGAAGCAAAGAAACACACCAGAGAGCCCACAAACAAACCCATGCATACATGACAATTAGTCACTGACAGAAGATGCATTGCAAATCATGGAAAAGGACAGACTAGTCAATAAATGGGGGGAGTCAAAAACAAAACAGGATTCCTACCTTAAACCACACTAAAAACATCAAGTGTGATTAAAAGTGACTGAAGGCCTAAGTTTAAAAGGTAAAACTTTAAAACTACTCAAAGAAATATAAAAGAATATTTTTTATAATCTTGGGATGAGGAAGGATTTAAGTGAGACAGAAGAAGCACAAACTATAAATGGAAAGTAATAAATGTGACCACAACAAAATATAAAACTTCTGTACATCAAAAGATACCATTAAAAGGGTAAAAATGCAAGGCTGAGAAAGAATACACAGGGATAGATAGATAGATATGGATACAGATAGATATATCATCATAGGTAGAAAATATAAAGAACTCCACAAATCGTTAAGAAAAAATTTTCCCCAGTAGAAAAATAGGAGAGAATTTATAAAAAGGAACCAGAATAGCCAATACACTTATGAAAAGATATTCAACCTCATTCATAGTTACAGAAATGAAGAATGGAGCCCAGCAGATTACCATTTTCATGCAACTAGATTTACCACAACAAAACATCTCATATACTGCTGGTGAGCATGTAAAGGGTACGAATACACTGTAGAACACTTTGACAACATCTACTAAAGTTGAAAATACAGATAAAGTATGACCTAGAAGTTTCATTTTCAGGTATTTACAAGAGGGAAACATTGCATACACACACAAGAAAACATAAAAATATTCCCTAAAGCATTATACATAATAGAGAAAACCAGAAGACTACTTAAATCTCCATTAAGGAGAGAACAGATAAATCAATGTTAAGATATTCATACAATAAAACACTATCAGTTAGAATAAATTAGAAAAAAAATATATGCATATATATAAGCAAAGAACTCAAAATTGTGCTCTTACTGGGCCATTCCCATCATGCTCTTATTTATCCCACTTCTTTAAAATAAAGGAAACAACATTCTCTTGAGCCTATTTCCACTGTCTTTTACCATTCCCCTTTGCTTCCCCTCTGCCAAAAACCTCCTTGACAATTTTTTGCATTAGCAGTTTTCAATTCCTCTCCTTTTATTTCTCTCAAACACACAGCAGTTGGATTTTTTCCCTAACAGTTCACTGAAATTTTTCTCAACCACTAGATTCAATGAGCATGAGTTTCACTAGAAATCACTCACATAGAACTTTTCTAGGTGGTGAGGTGTGTAATAAGCGTAAAGTAATAATCCCTTCTGCAAGGTTTTTAGAATCACTGAATTTCAGGTTTAGAAGGAACTTCATATCCGGTCACCAAGTTCAATTATTCAATCAGCTAATGCTTGATTATTCTCAGTGGCGTCCCTGTTTCCATCCTATTTTTGATCATTCTGGTAAGACAAAGCTCATTATTTTCTGTCAGCCCATCCATGCAGAAGGTTCCACCTTATACTGAGCAAAAAGCTGTTTCTCTAAAGCAACTACCAAGTGGTCCTAAATTTATCTGCCCAAACAATAAAGAACAGAGCTAAACTCTCCACCAACTTCTACCTTCACATATTTGAAAAACACTTTCAATTCCTTTATAAAACAGTCTTAAAATTAAATTTCTACAATGTTTTCTATGATAACATAGCTTAAGTTTCCTTACTCTTCTGTTAGTTCCCTTCCAAACTCATTCCAAGTCATCTGAATTCCTCTTAAACTAAATCTATATGAGAAAAATATTGCTTTACTTCCTGTTAAAAATTGACCTTAGAAAAACAGATTTGTTTTTCTGCAAAATGTTATATATTTTCCAAGAAGTGATAATGAAGTCCATTATGAAATATCAGACAAAGAACATCTCTTTCAATCTCTTTCTCTTTCTGGATATAGACTCACATACATAAATGCACCACATACAAATCAATGAGGCAGCACAGAGTACTGGTTATGATCACAGACTCTGGAGCTGCACTGCCCAGGTTCAAATCCTGGCTCAAGCCTTGTTGATATGTGGCTTAGGGCCAGTCATTTGATGTCTCTATACCCCAGTATTTTCACTGCAGCTATCTCATGCTGAGGTGGTAAGAAATAAATGAGTCGCTGTATGTAAAATGCTTGAAATAGCCACAGGGTGAGGGCTTTAACCTTTTTTCCATATAAATAATAGAGAGCCTTGGGATATAGGAAATATATGACCATGAGACCTAAAATTATTGACACATTTATATTCATAGATAAAATTTTCATTTCTCCAGCTAAAGCGAACCTACAGTTTAGGTTAAATTTAAGTGAATGCATAGGTACATTCTGAACAACAAAGACAAAAGACTGACTTTGACTCTACCATTCAAATCAGTTCCACACTACCTGATCTGGCGAAGCTGGCAACACGCACATAAACAAATTACCATAATACAGATAATGCATTAGTTGTATGGATAAAGTACATGGGGAACACAGCAACACACCAATAAAAGTATGAGGCAATAATTAATTCATGGCCTTATATTTTATTTAAAAATAATAGAACATCTAAATGGCTGGAGAAGAAGAACCATTTTGAAACATATTTTGAATAAACTAGTATTAATAAATTAGCTTTGTATTTCACATCCAAACCTGAAGGGGTACAAAACCAACCTGTCCACACAATTAATCGCCTAGCTGACCAGAGCAGCCTCATCTTACTGGCAATTGGCAACTGATGCCCAGGTTCCGTAGTCAAACAGTCATTCCCATCAACATGGCGTGACTGAGCAGTAGTTGCCAATGCCAGGGCTCACAGAAGCATCAACTTCCAACACTGTTTCTCCGCGTCTTAGAGGAATCAGACTGTTGTTCTGTTGCCATCTGATGCCAGAGTAACCTCAAAGGTAACATGATAAGATTTTTCAAGAAGCAGGATGTGACCCTAAGTCATCCTACCCCTACTCTGCAAGCAACTACAAGGAGAATTGACAGGACCCAACTTTTTTATTCCATATAATTATTTCCACAGAATCTACGAACTGCCATTGACCTTTGGGCAGAATTAATGTGGCAATCAAATGAGAAGAAATAGACCTTGAAGATCAACAACATACACAGGCTTTGGTGTCAGAGTAACCCAGGTTCAAATCTCAGCTCAGACACTAATTCAAAAATAATCTCTTCTACTTGGTAGAAGAAATAGCTTTTGTATTTTCAACAATTAACCAAAGGTTGGTTACTCAACTCATCTAAGCATCTGTTCCTCAAAAGTAAAAAGGAAATGAAGGAAAAAAAAAATACACACACACACACACACACACACACACACACACACACACACATATATATATATAACTGAATCACTGTGCTGTATGCCTGAAACTAACACAACATTGTAAATCAACCATACTTCCATAAATAAATTAATAAATAAATTACTTTCAAAAAGGAAATGACACACAAATGTTGGAGAGGGTGTGGAGAAAAGGGAACTCTCCTGCACTATTGGTGGGACTGTAAGTTGGTACAGCCACTATGGAAAACAATTTGGAGGTTCCTTAAAAAACTACAAATAGAACTACCATATGATCCAGTAATCCCACTCCTGGGCATATACCCAAAGAAAACCATAATCCCAAAAGAAACTTGTACCATAATGTTTATTGCAGCACTATTTACAATAGCCAGGACATGGAAGCAACCGAAATGCCCAGCAACAAATGAATGGATACAGAAGATGTGGCATATATATACAATGGAATATTACTCAGCTATAAAAAGGGATGAGATGGAGCTATATGTAATGAGGTGGATAGAACTACAATCTGTCATACAGAGTGAAGTAAGTCAGAAAGAGAAGGACAAATATTGTATGCTAACTCACATATACGGAATCTAAAAATGGTGCTGATGAACTCAGTGACAAGAACGAGGATACAGATACAGAGAATGGACTGGAGAACTCGAGGTATGGGAGGGGGCGGGGGGTGAAGGGGAAACTGAGACGAAGCGAGAGAGTAGCACAGACATATATATACTACCAACTGTAAAACAGTCAGTGGGAAGTAGTTGTATAACAAAGGGAGCCCAACTCGAGGATGGAAGATGCCTTAGAGGACTGGGGCAGGGAGGGTGGGGGGGACTCGAGGGGGGGGAGTCAAGGAAGGGAGGGAATTCGGGAATATGTGTATAAAAACAGATGATTGAACCTGGTGTACCCCCCAAAAAAAATAAAAAATAAAAAAAATAAAAGCCTGAAGGTGGAAAATGAAAAAAAAAAAAAAAAAGGAAATGATAGCATCTATCCCTTTAGGGTTGGAAGGATTAAAAGAGCAGCAAGTGTAATGTGCTCAGCCAATGGCCAACACTGGAAGTATTAGCTATTGTTATTGCTGTTGCCATAATCTGTCCTGAAAACTAAAGAACAATATAATTTTAAGGTATCATTTATTATCAAACTACTAACCTACTCAAAACCTTCGCCCGAGCACTGAATTTATGTACAGATATAAACTCCTGCCCCTCTGGCTGAAGTACTCTATTCCATCTCTGATCAGAGCCAACAAAAAGTTAGGTCCCCAACTACCAATATCCAACTAAATAGCCACAATGCTCTTTTAAAACTATTTTCTTGGTTTGCTCACGGAATAATAAAAACGTATAAGGTGGTGGTGGCTGACCCCATGTACTCTATACAACTGCTGGTGCTCTTTATTTTCTGTTTGACTAACTGGGGTTTAGAGTCTCAGGAAATACAAGGTATAACTTCTTTTAGAGACCTCTGAATAAAACCTGAAGTACACTGAGAATGTCATGAAAGAGGAGGAGGTCTAATGAGAGATGTAATATTGAAAAGTGTACTGGAAGAAGGCAGTGAACTGTATAGTCTGTTTTCAGAATATTCTGCATCGAAACAGTGATTTTTAAATGTAGAAATCGAATGTCTCAGCATCATATAAAAACATGTCAAAGGATTTTTGCCATATAATTCTATAAAACTTCAGTCATATTTTCTATATTTCTCTAAAATTGGCATTTCTCCTAAGCAATACATCTTAAACATTTTCTAAACCTACGCATATCATTTAAAGCAATTATTTTAAATAACTTCATAAAATTCCATAGTAATGATACATAAATTATTGTAGAAACCTATAATGGAAGAGAATCTGAAATCTGAATCACTTTGCTGTATACCTGAAGCTAAGACAATATTGTAAATTAACTATACTTCGGTCAACTTCCATTAGTTTCTTTCCAGCTCTTCCCAACTGCAAACAAAATAGCATAACTATCCTTCATCAGCAATCCTTGCCTACTTGTGCTTGTATTTCTACAGGGTAATACACTGACATTTGTGGAGCATATCGTACGTGCCAGGCACTTTAATACCTTATTTGTATCATTTGATTGAATCCTTCCAACAATACTCTAAGGCAGGTACTATAATTATCCCATTTCACAAAAAAAAATATAGTTTCTAGTGATGCGGAACATTTTTTCCTATAGACACTGGCCACTAGTTTTCTTTTCAAAAACTGCCCCCTTTGTGCTGTTCGTTTGTTTTTTTCTTCCAACTGAGTTAATTATAGAGGCACTTTGTGTGTTATGGAATTAGCTCTTTTCTTCACATATGTTACAAATATTTTTCATAGGCCGCCATTTTATTTCTTTGTTTATAGATCATGTTATCATATTTTGTTTATGTCATCAAATTTTGTAACTTTACCAGAAACAAAATTTCACTTATATGTAGTCAAATGCTTCTCTTTCTTTACAGCTTCTTTATTTGCTGACTTGTTTAAAAATGTAACCTCCAGTCCCAGATTATACAACATTCTCTTAAATTTTCTTATTTTATTGTTTAGTTTTTATATGTAAATCTGTATATACTAAGAATTTACTTTTACATTTTAGGAATTTAATATTAGTTTTTTCAGGTTAATATAAACTTTGTCAGCACTACTTATTAAACAAACTCTCTTTTCCAAATGACTTGAAATATCACCTTTGTCACATATTTTGCTATCTACTTGTGAGCACTGTTTTGTTGTAAAATCTATATCACGATTTGGCAAATCGTAGTTTGAAAAATAAATCCAATCACACCCGTATAACTGTTTTTGTGCTATAAAGGCAGAGTTTAAGTAGACAAGAGACCACATGGTCCAAAAAGTTTAAAATATTTGCTATCTGGTCCTTTACAGAAAAAGCTGGCTAACCCCTGACCTGTTAATTACTAGCCATAGAGTGTTCACACAGCTTTGTAGTTAGTTTTCATTTCAGCTAATATAGAAAATCCCCTTCACTCTTCACTCTTGGCTATTTTGGGGCATTTATTCTTCTATATAAAGTTTCATATATTTTTAGGCAGTTTTTTTAAAAAGCTAAAAAATTCCTTTAGGACTGGAATTGGGGTTGTGTGAAATGATGTTTATATACTTTGCCATCCAAGAACACAGTATGTTCAAGTCTTGTTTTAAGGCCTTTCCTAAGATTTTATTATTATTTTCTGCATATATTCACTATCTCTTTTGTAAAATGTATTCGTACTATAGTTCGTTTTGGTTACAAATAGGGTCTTTGGGCCATTTTCCCTTTCTAGCTGTTTATCCCAAATTTTCCTGTAGGAGGTCACTTTAAATTTATTCCTCTCCTATTGAAGATTACATCTGGCTGGGGAAAACGTCTTACATACTTCATTTATTATAAGTTATTTGGAAGGCTGTTGCTGTTTGTTCAGAGAGTACCCCAACGTCATTCCAAAGAGCCTAATCACCACATATGGTGGTTGGAAAAAGCAACCACTCTGTCATGCCACAACCCCAAGAAAGAACATTTCCAACCCCCTACAGTGGGTTCTTTCTATGGTTCACAGGGAAGAAACTGCCAGGGAACTACAGTGAGTCACAGACTTACTCCTATTTGATAACAATTCTACCGTTTGTAGAGTGCTTTATAATTTTCAAACCCTTCTCACATCAGACTTTAGCCTCACCATTACCTCAAATACAATTTTAGATCTACAAACAGAGGGCTCCCATTAAGAAGCTTTATGGTCATAAATCTCAGAGCAGACTGCATTATTAAACTGCAGATTGCAGCTTGGCTTACTGAAGTCTATAGGTTCACAGGGCACCTGAATATAAGAAATGGAGTGTTAATGTGCTAATGGGATTATAAAGGCAAAATAGACTTCAGGGATACAAAAAAGTGGAATTAAGTTTATCCTTTTCCAGGCTAAGCGTAAGTCATTTTCTGTTTTGTTTTGTTTTTTAAACAGAGCAAAATTAAATTAAAAAGTAAGAGCCCTAAAGAGAGGCAAATAATCCTGATACAACTTTAAAATTTGGTTAACTAGGTGATTTTGGAGAGTCCACATGAATCAACTAGACTCCCTGAAGGGACTTTAAGGCTTTAAGTGACTAAACAATCCTTCAATGTCCCCTGAAGTTCTTTAATGCTGTAATATAATTCACAGGGACAACATAAATAACTACATCACTTTCCTCGAAAGACACTGAACTGATTTCTACAAATTAGACCAGACTTACATCTTTTATTTAACATAGACAATCTGGAATACATATTGGACCCATTTGGGGCATTTTGTTTAATATATTCTAGTAATCTGAAAAGTTGCTGTATCTATATATAGCTAAAGCATCCAGATAGATGTTAACCCACTCAAGAAACTTATCTTCTATTTAGCTATTGTAAAAAAATTTTTAAGAGTAGGAGAAAAAGAAAATCTCAATTTTGTAAATTAGGAGAGAAAAATCAAGCAGAGGTTGACTCACTTGCCCAAGGTCGGCAGCAACCAGGGCCTGAGTTCCTTCTCCCATGAGAAGAACCCAAAGCTTTGTGAACTACGCAGACCGTGCAGCCAGCCTTACAGCCTGGGGACCTACAGAAACCAGGCTAGAATGCTTCACGGTAGCAAAAAAAAGAAAAGGAGAAGGGTATCAAATTATCCTCACAAAAGGCTAAAGGCAAGCGCCTGCTGCAGAAAAAAGCTGACAGCTCCAGCTGGAAGCCCCTTCTCACTCATTCTCCAAAACAAGTTAACTGATTCAAGCAAATTCAACTTCTTACTGTCATTTCTGGGGAGTGACTTTGGGGAGACCGTTGGTAAAATCAAGAAATGGGAAATATTCATGACATGCACCCTACACTTACTAGTCAAAGGACCCAATATGCCATCCATGTACTCCTACCATCTTCATTTTGATTAATGGGCCCAAAAGGGATGCAAATTGACCCTACTTTCATAGCCCTGGCTTGATAAGATGGCTAGAGGCTTCGGTCCAACCAGATCATGTATGTTCTTTCTCAAGATTAATAGTCATGGAAGTTCCAAGGAGCCTCCCTTTCCCCAGGGCGGAACTGTTACAGACCGCAATTTGCTTGAGAGATTTTGGGTTTTCAATATCCTTTCCTTGTAACCCAAGAACCCTCTCATTGAGTGTCCTTATATGCAACATTATTGGACTAAATATCTCACAACAGCCACACATTTTAAAAATTACACGGGAAAAAAAATAAGACCCTATACACTACAATATAATGTTTTTAACAGTCACTGAAGAATTACTTATCTTAAAATAGATACCACAAGAACTCTCATTGCCATAATTTGGCAAAATCTATCAGCTACACAGTCGCAAATTTATAGTAAAGTCAATACATATTTCAATAATTTGATTTTAGTATTGAGTAAATAGTATTGTGTTTACCAAAATGTCACTGATAAATGGTTCAGATCATCTAATGAAGCACAGTTAACATTATCCCTGTAAGAGAGATGGGTGAATAGTTGGTAATAAACAAAACAATGCTAATAACAATGCTGTTTAAGGATTTCTTTCAAGACTGTAACAATCTATTCGTATCACCTTAAATGTAGACTCTGTAAAGAACTAAGTAAACAACGTGGGCAAATGTGGACAAAATTAAAGCACTATATGTTGACATGAAGAGACAATGTCAATGAAAGTTTTGTGAACTAGTTTTTGACACAAGATGCCGTCTTTCACAGATGCAAATATCCTCCCAAGTTGACTCAGTGATTGGTCAAAGAACAAATGCACCTAAATGATATAATTTTACATTATATAATTATATCAGAATACTTCCAAGTATTATTCCCAATATCATGCACTCTAATATGTCCCCTTTTTTTTTTTTGGTGGAAAAAGAAAGATGCTTTATTCAGGAAGCCTGTAGCCTGGGAAGATGGTAGACTAGCACCCTTCAAACCATCTCCTAATATGCCCTATATTTTATAGTTGGTATTTCATAAAGGTGTTTTCTAAAATAGAAAATTTTAAGTTATTTTTCTAAGGACACTACACTCCCAACATGCTTTCTATTTGTTTTTAATCTGTAACATCCCTGACATTACGTGCATCTGCTCAATATATCCAGTGGCATGGTACTCACTTCTTTTCAGGTATTCCAAAACAGAAGCATAAAAATCATAAATCTCCCTCTAGGTTATGATAGAGGTCAGATCTCAGGAGAAAACAAGTCCTTCTAGGCATTCAGTTAGACAGACCATATCTCAAGTATCATTTTTAAGCCATCTGAAGTTGAGGGTCATAGGACATTGAGAGCATGTGCAGAGAATAGCAGTCAGTACCGTGAGGAATCTGGAAACCAGAATGCATAAATAACAGTGGAAAGGCATGGACAGAATATTTAGTCTAGAGATGAGAAGACTATGAGGAGGCTTGGAAGCTGCCCAAGTATTTGAAGACAAGTCGTGTGGAAGTAAGTACACACATGGTCTTATGAGAGAAACGAATAAGAATCAATAGGTAGAAGTTAGAGAAGACCAAATTTCAATTGAGGTCTCTCTAACAAACAAAGCGGCATGACAAGAAAACTGGTTGCCTCATTTTATGGGGAGAGTCTAGACAGAGCTTGAGGACCATCATCGGGGTGTTATGTTTCACAGGGAGATGGGCTATCCACTTTTAGCTACTTCTCTATTTTTCTCTAGCATCTTAAGCAAAGCAACCAATCTCTCTGCCTCTCAAGTTGTAAAATTGTGGTAATACAGTAGCCTTATAATTTTATGGTGGTATAAGAGAGGAGGAAAATACCCTTGTTGTAGTGATGATGAAGCACTAGACAGTTCTGTGCCTGCTGGAGATCTCCGCTGACCTGATTAAAACCCGTAAATACGGGATGGAGTAGTGAAGATCTTTGTAATACGCGTGATGAGAGCCCTCCATGAGAGTCTTTGGAATCACTAGGGAGGAAGGCGCATAAAAGTCCCAAGGGATTAACATTCACACACCACTATATATAAAAGAGATAACCAACAAGGACCTACTGTATAGCACCGGGAACTATACTCAATATTCTGTAATAACCTACATGGGTAAAGAATCTGAAAAAGAATGAATGTATGAATATGTGTAACGAATCACTTTGCTGCACACCTGAAACTAACACAACATTGTAAATCGACTATACTCCAATAAAATTAAAAAAAAAAAAAAAAGTCCAAAGGGAACCGCTGTAACTCCAGAGCAGAGGTACAGGTTTCGCGTCTCACTCCCAGTGGAAAGTCTGCCTCTGACTCCTACTTGTGAAAGCTTTTTCAGCTGCCAAAATGTTTCAGTCCCATGGAAACTGAGGTTGTCAGGCTTCCTTAAAATGCCAGCCTCCAAAAATAAGCCTCGCATCCCTAGAGAGGCTAATTCAAACTAAAAAATCCATATTTCCAACCATCAACCCTTTTGGTCAGAAATACTAATGAGAAACTAGACTCTCAGATAAAAGGCTACTTAACAGATTAGTCAACCCCTGTCCACCCTTTGGCACCACCAGCCCAGCCTCCCCTGGAGGAATTTAACCACAACGACAGACAGAAGAATCATGTCTCGAGTGAGTCACACCAAGAAGATTAACAGTCCCAAGAACCAGCACAGGGACTTGTAGTACTGTTACGACACATGGTATCTGTCACAAGTCAATATCTCAATTAACAAACATGGAGACTTAATCTCCCTCTTTTTTCCTCCCCACCAACCCAGTTAAAGCAAAGTTTGGAAAATGTTGGGGGAAATTAACACAAAATAGTATCAGAATTAATAATAACACACTGGGGCTTCTGCCATCGAAAGTTCATAAGTAGTTCCATGATTGAAAGAACTAAAAAGAAAAAGAAAATAAGAGCCAAGAGAAAGGGGTCATTTTATTATTTTCCAAGTGTGACATGAGAAACCAGAAATTAATAGAAAAATGCCCTAACAGAAGATCCCTATATAACATTATTAGTAATGTGAATATAACCAAAGGGAAATTAATGATTAGAAGCAAAGCACCAGTCACCCTGCAGCTTTTAGAAAGAAACTCAGCAAGAATTCATTTATCCAGCACTGTAGGGAGCTGAGTTATTCAACATATTTGAGAGTTCACCCCACTCATACCTTGAAGCAATACGATTGTATTTCAAACACAGTATGGAGAACAGAAATTAATCTCTTCATGATGGTGGGTAGAATTTGGCACATCAATTATAATACCATGCAATCAAGGTAGATGTCTACCTTGTTTCTACATTAAATGACTACAAATTACTGCCTTTTTTTTTAATATTCTATGTACTTTTAAATGTTTTTTTCTTTTCCCGCAGAATGCCTTGTTCTCAGGCTATGAGTATGTCAGCTTTAGTTCTGTCAACATCCTTACCTTTGTCAATATAACTTTCCCCATTTCGAATGTGTTGCTTCTACATCTTCTAATGTGTTACATCTAATTTCATGTGAGCAATGACACTAAGTAAACAAGTTTGTTAAAATTCTATGTAAAATAAAAGTTGAAGGGATATGATTAAGGGCCTCATAGAATCAGCATGTGTGTGCTTTTATGCACAGGTTTTATGGCAACTGACTATAAGCTACTTAGAAGTCTTTTTCTACCTACTTCAAGATTCTTAGCCACATCATAGAAAACAGATTCTAAGAAACCTAACCTCTGGATAAGTGGAGAGTTCATATATCATGGGAGAAGAGACGAGCTTTGATTTCACACCTACTATATGATGCCACTCACACTAGGAGCTGTGAAAGATACAGAGATAAAAGGCAGACTCTAATGGGAATGCAATGAGGACATTAAGGACTACAACACAAGGGAAACTTGCTCTCAGAGACGGAAGGAAAGCGCTGCGTGAACACTGAGAACGACGTCAATGCAGACTTAAAAGACAATGAGAAAATAGGTCCAGAAAAGCTTCCTGGAAGAGAAAACATGTAAACTGAGTGTTAAAAGGCTCATCAGACCTCAGATCCACCCAAGGGAAGGAGATGCAGGTGTCAAGGAGCAGCGGCAATGAAGAGCAGGATGTTTTCCGGGGACTGCAGTCAATTTGGTAGAGCTAGGCTATCACACGTGTGTGGAGGAGATGGCAGAAGATGATATGAGATAGCGCACCAGGGGCAGAGAACGGAGGATCCATATGTCCTAATACGCTGTCTGGAGGGCGACCCCAAACCGCTGACAGAACTGAACTATAGAAGTAGGGATTCATGTGGTTTTTCAGCTTAGAAAAATTACCCTGGCAAGAAGGGTGGGCTTCAAAGGAGGGAGAGGACGCTATGTCCTAGAGAGGAATCACCATGGCTTGAGTAAGGCACTGAGAATGGAAGGAACGAACAGTTCAGGAGATACTGCAGGTGACCCAGTCTAAGTCAAAGTGAGTTACACTGGGGGGTGACGGGGGATCAGGGCTGGGAGGAGAGCAGCTGTGGAAAGTTAAAAAGGCAACTGCCAGAGGTTTATAGTAAAATCACGGTAAAACTTGGCTAGTGGACCTCAGTTCCACTCACAGAACTGGAGAAATAATTGACCACTTGAGTATGGTAAAAAGAAGATAAAATTAGCAAGAGAAAAGTCTAAGGACACAAGGTATTGAAATATGAGAGAGAAATCCCGTGTAAAATATAAAAGGTAAATGGATAACTTTTTATAATACCTGTATTATTTTATTCCATTATTTAATACTGTGGTAATATTTATTATATTCCAAAACATTGAAGGATGGTTTTCCTTCATTTCGCATAACCTTTGATGTAGAATGCTGTTTAGGCCACCCTCCCCAGTTCTTCTCTTAACATCTCTGCCAGATGATCATCAAGTTTCTCCCATAATGAGGGTCTCACAACCACAAGCGGCAACTCATTTCATTTTTTGACAGTTTCAAATGATTTATAGCCCCTCTATGGATAAAACTGATGCACAGTCTCTCTGACATAAAATTGCTTCCCTGCAACTTCCGCCAAGCATTTCCAAATACCACACTCTGGATTTTCACATCATGAATCTGTTTTAATACCTACAAGGCAATTCCTAAGGCATCTTTAAAAAATAAAAATAAATCAAGGGGTTAATTTCTTCTACAAGATACCCAAAAACCAGATCTTTTTGTCCTTGCAATGACCCGTTGTTTAGCTGTCAATCAGGGAGGCCATATTGATTACACATAGGCATCTCTCCAGTTATGGTTGTTTCACTAGGTCTTTATTGGCTTTAGGGTAGAAGAGCCATAATGGCTGCTAGTGAAGTGACTTATTTTGCTTGACTTATTGTCGAAAATAATATTCATTTTGCTGCCCAATGATGATTTACCACCTCAGTCATCTAAAATTTGATAAACTCTATTGGAAGGATTTATTATTTTAGGAAGCTAACTTTCCCTTCTTTCTTACCGCCAATTTTGCAGCTGGGGTTATTGGCAAAAGAAGTATAAGAGGTACTCAGGGAACTTCCCTGGTGGTGCAGTGGTTAGGAATCTGCCTGCCAATGCAGGGGACACCAGGTTTGAGCCCTGGCCCAGGAAGATCTCACATGCTGCAGAGCAACTAACCCTGTGTGCCACAACTACTGAGCCTGTGCTCTAGAGGCCACGAGCCACAACTACTGAAGCCCGCACACCTAAGGCAACAAGAGAAGCCACTGCAATGAGAAGCCCGCACACCCCAATGAAGAGTAGCCCCCACTCACCACAACTAGAGAAAGCCCGCGTGCAGTAACAAAGACCCAACGCAGCCATAAATAAATAAATAAATAAATCTAAACAATAAATAAATAAATAAATAAAGAGGTACTCAAGCTGTAAGTACCAAATCCATCCACTCAAAAACACTACCTGTGCAGAAGATTTCTGATACCTTTCTCAATAAGCCAGAAAGCTATATAATGAAGCTGATACTTTTCATGGTCTACTTAACAATTCAATCCATTCAAGATCAGGCTTTGAAAACATCACCCTGAATGTGTGCCATCGTGGCTGACATTCCACATTGTTCAGAAGTTCTGGCCAAATGAGGGAAAAAAATAAGTATACAGATTAAAAAAGAGGAGACAAAATTGGTCTCACTTGCAGGATAAGATTACCAACCAAGAAAATCAGACAATATCAACTAAGAAAGTATTGAAATGAATAAGATTTTGGTGAAATCATATACAGACTAAGACACAAAAATCATCAGGCTTCCTGTTAAAAAATGAAAAAAACACTTCATAGAGAAGCTTTCCAACTCAAGATGACTGACTGAATATATGCTTTTGTATTCCTTCTCTCCTAGGGCAGGAAATGAATACAAAAGGGGAAAAAAAACCTGCAACAGCCAAAACAACAAAGTGGGAGAGGGGCAGCAATTATTAGGCAAAAGAGACTGAAGCAAGTCTCTCATGGATGTGGGATGGAGTGTAGACTAAGCACAGAGGAAGCTAAAGCCCAGACCCACAGGGGTGCGGAGCGGGGTGAACGGGGCAGAGGAAGTTAATGTCCCCAGAGACCCCAGATGGGCTCATGAGCAGGTGTGGAAGGTGGGTGTTAGAACTGGGAGTGAAAACAGGGGAATTAAATAAAACAGCTGTACCAATTGCCCCACATCCCCAATAAAACACAGCTTTCCTGACCCCTGAGACAATCCTGGCAAAGAAGCTAGTCTCTGACAAAACCATTCAACTTGCCTGCAAAGACAGGCCTCTAATGAGGGGATTGATGTCCAAGAGTTAATTCTACCTCTACTGCACATCTAGAGGCACCCCTCCTGCCCAGTCACTCACTCTAAATAGCAAAGTCTTACCCATGTACACAAATCTACTGTCTTCCCATAGAGGAGACACCTACTGAGGAAAGAGACCTACGGGAAAACTGTACCAGTCCACTCTCAATCAACAGGGCGAAAAAAATATGTATTACCAGAAAAACCAAAACTACTGAAGAAACAGAGATAATGTATAGAACAAAACTGTAAAAAACTTTTCTTATTTTATAATACATATAAATGTAATTTATATTATATTAGTATATCCAGAACAAGAGAAGAAGATATGGCATAAAACAACACAAACAGCATGCTTCAAAAAGAACCGAGCATGGGCTTCCTAGGTGGCACAGTGGTTAAGAACCCACCTGCCAATGCAGGGGACACGGGTTCGATCCCTGCTCCAGGAAGATCCCACATGCTGCAGAGCAACTAAGCCCATGAGCCACAACTATTGAGCCAACACTCTAGAACCCACAAGCCACAACTATTGAGCCCATGTGCTGCAACTACTGAAGCCCACGCACCTAGAGCCCATGCTTCGCAACAAGAGAAGCCATGGCAATAAGAAGCCCGTGCACCACAATGAAGAGTAGCCCCCACTCACCGCAACTAAAAGAAAGCCTGCGCACAGCAAAAAAAGACCCAACACAGCCAGTTAAATAAATAAATTTATTAAAAAAAAAATAAAAGAACCGAGCATTAGAAAAAAAAATTCTGATTGCAGAAATTAAAATAGGCAAAGTTAGAATTAAAAGATAAAATAGAGGAAATGTCCCAAATATTGCAAGAACACAATGGAACAAAAACTAGGACAGAAAAGATGAGAGACAGAGAATCAATTTAGAAGGTCTCCTCACCAACTGGTAAGAGTTTTTTGAAAAGAAAATATACAATAGAGAAAGGATATAATTATTTTTAAATAAGTAATAAGTCCCCAAAAGAAAGTCATGAGAGGCAAAATAAGATGAGTGAAACAGACACGCATTTAGACAGAGACCTATGGCATTTCAATATAAAATGACAAAAAAAAAATCATAAAAGTTTCCAGAAAAGCACACTGAGAGATCACTTATAAAAGAATGAGAATCAGGCAGGTATGAAACTTTTTTACTCCAATATGATACAAGTATATAACAAAGCCTCCTCTTCAACCTCTTAAGTGAAAGTTATTGTGAACGCAGAATTCTACGCACAACCAAGTACCAATCAAGTGTGAGTGCAAAATAAATACAAGTCTCCCTCAACCATACATCTTTTGCTTGAAGAAGGTAATTATGTACTTCCTTCAGCAAAATGAGGGAGAAAACCATGAAAGAGGAAAGACCCATAAAATGATGTCTGTAAAAGTGAAATGGAGAAACATCCCTAAAGACTGTTGTGCAGCAGATTTAGAGAATGGTAGTGAAGCCCAGAACTGGAGACCACAGGACTCCCTGGAGAAGCAGAAAGGAAAGTAGATTCCAACAGACAGTATTGCTCTTCAAGATATGTTTAAGGCTGGTTAAGCTTTCTCAAGGAGAAAAGGAAAGATAATTCGAAACTCTAAAAAATCCAAAATGATCTAAAAGAATGCCAATGGCCCAAATATGAAGCACCTAAAATGTGGCAAGATTTTTTATCATTTATGCATTCTAAGAAAAGGCAAACCATTTGATCTGGATGCCAAGCACATCTCTTTTGAGGGGCCCAGGGGCAGAGAACACTTGGCTTGATGTAAAAAAATGGAATCTTATCCCCTTGGTCAAATCAGTGGTGAAAAATATTTATGTTACCATAATAATATTAAGAGTATTTACTGGTTTTTAACTTTTAGAATCAACGTGTAAGCAAAGACTGGCAGATTTAATTGCAGTTACAGAACAGAATTTAATGTTTTCAGTCTTGGCAACACAAAAATAAATAGCTGATAGAAAGTGGGAATTGGAAGGGAAGAAAGATGTGGAGAGGTGAGACAGAGGTCACCTTCTTACATACTGAAAGGTCAACAGATAATAAGAAGAGTTATTAGAACACAAAAATAGAGATTTAAAGAAATAATTTAAAAGCAAAAGGCAAATAGTAGAAGAAATAAAATACTATAACTCAAAACTGGGGAAATGATGAGGTGAAGCTAAGACGTAATGCAAGCACAATGAATCTTCATGTGTCAGAGTGGGGAAGAAATAATGTTTAAAACTGATGAACGAAGATCTAAGTTCATGGATATATACATGTGCAATATATACATATGCACATAGATGTGTGTTGGACCTTATTCCTGATAACTCAAAACTTTTGAACATGCTCTCCACTTTTGATGGTTTCCCTAACTATTACTCCCACTGTCTTGAGGTAGAATGGAAGAAGCTAGTTTTCAGTCTCCATCACAGCTAAGATAAAGATGTGACCTAGGCTCTGTCAACCAAGCCTAATTCATCAGTGAGCAACATGAGGGACTGGACAAGAGGAGTCCATTTTTTGAGCACAAGGTGTAGAACATGTTTTGGGGCCACAGGCAGCAGCAACTGACCCAGGCATGTTGGCACACATGCCATTTGCCCCAGCACATTAATGTTCCGTGTCACTAAGAAACATGGTAAAAGGCAAAGCATAACCACTGAGCTCAGAGCCTCAGAAAAAGACAGTTCCATACACGATGCCTCTTGGCTCAGGCTGGCCCACCTGCTCTGTCTTAGAAGTGTTTGTTACACAGTTCTCCCCAACTTTAACACATTTTGCACTTAACTCCGTAACTCAGCAGGTTCAATCCTTCCTGACTCTAGTTATTAACCCTTCCTTGCTCCAGTTACCAAGTGACAGATTTTAAGTGGTCTGCCCAACCTACTTTTTCCACTAACCCTGTTATTTTTAGTGAGTATTTATGTAGAATCCAGGACTTTGCAGAAATAAATAAATTGTCTTATAGCAGAAATACCTGTACAATGTATTACTTAGAGATATGGAAGTAGCCATCAACAGAACAAAACAGAGAAATGGTTAAAAGTGGCTGTGTTGACAATCCTACTTCTGGGCATATATCCCAATAAAACTCTAATTCAAAAAGATACATGCACCCCTATGTTCATAGCAGCACTATTCACAAAGGCCTAAACATGGAAACAACCTGAACATCCATCAACAGATGAATAAAGATGTGTACATATATACAATGGAATCATACTACATAAAAAAGAATGAAATAATGCCATTTACAGAAACACGGATGCAACTAGAGATTATCAAACTAAGTAGAGTAAGCCAGACAAAGACAAATACCATATGATATCACTTATATGTGGAATCTAAAATATGACACAATGAACCTATCTGTGAAACAGAAAGAGATTCACGGACATAGAGAACAGACTTGTGGTTGCCAAGGGAAAGGGGATTAGGGGAGGGATGGAGTGGGAGTTTACGGTTAGCAGATGTAAGCTTTTATACATAGAATGGATAAACAACAAGGTCCGACTGTATAGCACAGGGAACTATATTCAGTATCCTGTGATAACCATAATGGAAAAGAATATAAAAAAAAGAATGTATATACATGTATAACTGAATCACTTTGCTGTACAGTGGAAATTAACAAAACACTGTAAATCAACTATACGTTAATAATAAAAAAAAAAGTGGCTGAGTTTAGGGAGTGGGTCCAGGGACAGGGGGAAAACGTTTTGCATTACAAGCTCTGTTGTACTGTATGTTTGGTTATCATGTTAATGTATTACTTTATTTTAATCTCTTCTACTGCCACACTCAAAATTTTAAAAAGGAAGGCAAAAAAGGGAAAACTGTAATAACCATGATACTATTCACAAAATCAACAAAAATAAAATACTCAAAAATAAACTTAAAATGTGGAAGAGCTATGTAAGAAACTATAAAGCTTAATTAAAGATATAAAAGAAAATATAAACAAGCAGAGAGAAAAACCAAGTTCCTGGAAGAAAAATCAAGAGCAGTGTACGTATGACAGGAAGTATATGTGCTTGTAAAGGCTGACTAACCACATCTGATTATAGCAGCTTCCTTTCTGGAGTTGATAAATTAAAGACATAGGTGGCATACATCCTAACCTAATTTTTTAAAACCTTTGTAGACCACAGTTTCAATAATTTTTAACTTAAAATTTAACAGCAAAATACTGCAAAACCGGGATGCTTAGAAAAGGCAAGAAAATCTTACAAATTATAGCATAAATGCTACAATTTCACTAAGTTTAAGTACCAGCTTAATGGGATAGTAAGTTAAACGGCCATCAAAGAGAAACACAGAAAGCCAACAAATGTAGATTTCTTACATTACACCTCAAATGTTAAACTCAGAACACAATGTACCTATGACCTTTGTTCACCAGGAAATGAGGTGATGAATTTCTTTCTTTCCATGCTGTTCCTAAAAGCAAAAGCAGATAAACAAAATGAAAATCTTGAGTGAATCTCAAATAACTGAAGTGTGCAGGCACACCTCAGAGATATCGTGGGTTGGGTTCCAGATCACTGCAATAAAGCCAGTATCACAATAAAGAGATTCACACGAGAGTTTTTGATTTCCCAGTGCATATAAAAGTTATGCTTACACTATACTGTAGTTTACTAAGTGTGCAATAGCATTATGTCTGATACAAGCAATGTACAGACCTCAATTTAAAAAGACTTCATTGCTAAAAAAAATGTTAACCATCATCTGAGCTTCAGCAAGTCGTAATCTTTTTGCTGGTGGAGGGTCTTGCCTTGCTGTCGATGTCTGCTGACTGAGCAGGGTGGTGGCTCCTGAAGAATGGGGTGGTTGCGGCAGTTTCTTAAAATAAGACAACAATAAAGTTTGCCTCATCAATTGACTTTTCCTTTCACAAATGGTTTCTCTGTAGCATGCAATGCTGTTTGATAGCATTTTACCCACCCATAGAACGTCTCTCAAAATTGGAGTCAATCTTCTCAAGCCCTGCTGCTGCTTTATCATGTAAGTTCATGTCATATTCTAAATCTTTTGTTGTCATTTCAACAATCTTCACAGCATCCTCAGCAGGAGTAGATTCCATCTCAAGTAACCACTTTCTTTCCTCATCCATAAGAGCAATTCCTCATGCATTTAAGTTTCATTGTTAAATTGCAGCAATTCAGTCACATCTTCAGGTTCCATTTTGAATTCTAGTTCTCCTGCTAAGTCCACCACATCTGCAATTACTTCCTCCACTGAAGTCTTGAATCCCTCAAAGTCATCCATGAGGGCTGAAATCAACTTCTTCTAAACTCCTGTTAATGTTATTATTTTGACCTCTTCTCATGAATCACATATGCTCCTAATGACATCTACAATGGTGAAATCTTTCCACAAGGTTATCAGTTGACTTTGCCCAGATCCATCAGAGGAATCACTATCTATGGCAGCTGTAGCCTTATGAACGGTATTTTCTTAATGACTTAAAAGTCAAAATTACTCCTTGATCCATGGGCTGCAGCATGGATGTTATATTAGCAGGCGTGAATACATCATTATCCTTGGTGTACATCTCCACCAGAGCTCTTAGGTGACCAGGTGCATGGTTAATAAGCAGTAATATTTTTTATTTATTTATTTATTTACTTATTTATTTATTGGCTGCATTGGGTCTTCGATGCTGCACATGGGCTTCCTCCAGTTGCGGTGGTGGGGGCTACTTTTCATTGTGGTGCGCAGGCTCCTCATTGCGGTGGCTTCTCTTGTTGCAGAGCACGGGCTCTAGGTGCGTGGTCTTCAGTAGTTGCAGCACACAGGCTCAATAGTTGTGGCTCACGGGCTCTAGAGTATAGGTTCAATAGTTGTGGCACATAGGCTTAGTTGCTCTGTGGCATGTGGAATCTTCCCAGAGCAGGGATTGAACCCATGTCCCCTGCATTGGCAGGCAGACTCTAAACCACTGTGCTACCTAAGAAGTCTGAGCAGTAATGTTTTGAAGGAACTCTTTTTCTTTTTTTTCTCTTTCTTTCTTTTCCTTTTTTTTTTTTTTTTCTTTTTTTCTTTGTTTCTTTTTAAGCAGTATTTCTGAACAGCAGGCTAAAAAAACTCAGTAAACCATGTTGTCAACAGATGCGCTGTCATACAGGCTTTATTGTTCCATTTATAGAGCACAGGCAGAGTAGATTTAGCATAATTCTTAACGGCCCTGGGATTTTCACAATGGTAAGTGAGCACTGGCTTCAGCTTAAAGTCACCAGGTTGCATCAGCCCCTAACAAGAGAGTCCTTCTCCTCCGAAACCTGGAAGCCAGGCGTTGGCTTCTCCTCTCTAGCTATGAAAGCCCTAGATGGCATCTTCTTCCAACAGAAGGCTGTTTTGTCTACATTGAAAATCTGTCATTTAGTGTAGCCACCTTAATGAATTTTCTCAGCTAGATCTGCTGGAAAACTTGCTGTAGCTCCTACACCAGCACTTGCTCCCTTACCTTTACTTGGATGTTACAGAAATCGCTTTTTTTAAAACCTCACACACCAACATCTGCTAGATTCAAACTTTTCTTCTGTAGCTTCCTCACCTCTCTCAGCCTCCACAGAATTGAAGAGATTAGGGTCTTTTTCTGGATTAGGCTTTGGTTTAAAGGAATATTGTGGCTGGTTTGATCTTCTATCCAGACCACGAAGACTTTCTCCATATTAGCAATAAGGCTGCTTTGCTTCCTTATCATTCATGTGTTTACTGGAGTAACTCTTTTAATATCCTTCAAGAACTTCTCTTCTGCAGGAATTCCCTGGCTGGCCAGTGGTTAGGGCTCTGTGCTTTCACTGCCAAGGGCTCGGGTTTAATCCCTGGTTGGGGAACTAAGATCCCACAAGCCTCTCAGCTAAGGGGAAAAAAAGAAAAAAAAGAACTTCTCCTCTGCATTCACAACTCAGCTACCTGATTGGCACAGGAGGACTAGCTTTCCTGTCTCAGCTTTGGACATACCCTCCTCACTAAACTACATCATTTCTAGCATTTCTAAAGTGAGAGATATGCAACTCTTCCTTTCACCTGAACACTTAGAGGCCATGGTAAGGTTATTAATTGGCCTAATTTCAATACTGTTGTGTCTCAGGGAATAGGAAGTCCTGAGGAGAGGGTGAGAGATAGGAACAGCTGGTCAGAGGAGCAGTCAGGACACATACGTTTGTGGATTAGGTTCACCAGCTTACGTGGGCGCGGGTCCTGGTGTCCCAAAACAATCACAGTAATGACATCAAAGATCACTGGTCACAGAATACCACATCAAATGTAATAATAATGAAAAAGTTTGAAATACTGCAAGAATTACCAAAATGTGACACGGAGACACAAAGTGAGCAAAGGGTGTTGGAAAAACGGCACCAGCAGACTTGCTCGATGCAGGGTTGCCACAAACCTTCAATTTTTAAAAACACATTATACTGGGAAGCACAATAAAATGAGGTATGCCTGTATACGGGGACACATCAAAAAGGATTAGAAACAGAAAAATATAATTATGTAGTTTAATCTTGCTCTCTCCAGTTCCATATGGAAGGAAAAACAACAATGCCAAATGAAATAAAATATGATAGTGTGATTTACAATGTTTATATGGTAGGTAAGAATGTTATATATATTTTTAAACTGTTATACAGGTGGGCGAATGTGAAAATTACTGAGATGTTGCAAGCTCAAATTTAGAAGCATTTCATCAGCAAAAACTCAATAATTTTTAAAGCATAAAGTTAGTTCATTGCAAAATAACTACTCTAAAAGGAGGCACTGTTTTACTACAAAAATATCAGGGTTCAAGAATTTAAGACCTGTGGGAATTCCCTGGCTGTGCAGTGGTTAGGACTCCATGCTTTCACTGCCAAAGGTGCAAATTCGACCCCTGGATCCCTGGAAGGGGAACTAAGATTCGGCAAGACACGCAGCACGGCCAAAAAAAAAAAAATCCCTGTTTTGTGGAGTAAAGGGAACCCTCCTACACTGTTGGAGGGAATGTAAGTTGGTACAGCCACTATGGAAAACAGTACGGAGGTTCCTTAGAAAACTAAAAATAGAGTTACCATATGATCCAGCAATCCCACTCCTGGGAATATACCTGAACAAAACTACAATTCTAAAAGATATGTGCACCCCTATGTTTATAGCAGCACTATTCACAATAGCCAAAACATGGAAACAACCTAAATGTCCATCAACAGATGAATGGATAAAGAAGATGTGGCACATATATATAATGGAATACTATTCAGACATAAAAAAGAACAAAATAATGCCATTTGCAGCAACCTGGATGCAACCAGAGATTATCATACTACGTAAAGTAGGTCAGAAAGAGAAAGACAAATACCATATGTATCACTATTTGTGAAATCTAAAATATGACACAAATGAACCTATCTACAAAACAGAAACAGACTCACAGACATAGAGAACAGACTTGTGGTTGCCAAGGGGGAAAGGGGGATGGAGAGGGATGGACTGGGAGATTGAGGTTGGTAGATGCAAACTATTATATATAGAATGGATAAACAACAAGGTCCTAATGTATATCACAGGGAACAATATTCAATATCCTGTGATAAACCATAATGGAAAAGAATATAAAAAAAAGAATATATACGTGTATAACTGAGTCACTTTGCTGTACAGCAAAGATTGGCACAACATTGTAAATCAACTACACTTCAATTTAAAAAAAAGAGAGAGAGAGAATTTAAAACTGAGATTGAACTGTAGTTCTGCCGCTTATTAGCCAAAAGGCTTAGGGGAGTTTCTAATCTTTCTGAGGCTCAGTTTCCTCATCTCTAAAATGGGAGTAATAATTCTTAGCATAAAGGACAACAGAAAGGATTAAATTAGAATATAGAGAGTTCTGACAGAAAGCCCAGATGAAATAAACATGGACAAAAAAGTACTACCCCTCTCCGGAAACACATTTCTATTGCCAGTATCTTTTATTCTTTCAAGTTATGTCATAAATCACAGTTATTTCATTACATCTTGAAAAAATATTTATAAAATTCTGCTCAAACTGCTTGAGAAGCTGCGTGCTATTAAAAAAAAAGGGGGGGGGTGGGGAGGTCCTGAGTCCAGCAATCTGGGTGGAGCCCAGCTCCGCCCCTCACCAGCTGTGTTGGAGAACAAGTTACCTTTTCTGAACCTCAGTTTCCACACCTATAAAATAATGACCCTAATGTCTAATTAGAAGAATTGTCATGAATACTAAAGGAGACGTGTAAAACATGTCCTCTTAACATCTTTTATTTACTAATTACCAGGCACTATGTTCCTTGTTATATAAAATATATAACACAAAATTAGATCAAAGTCCAGTTTTTAATTTTAATCTTCTTCAAAACATATCTAAAACCTAAGTCATACCAAACATTTGCCAGGTAGCAGGAGTGATACTTTCCATGTACTTTTTTCCTACAGGAATTACCAGTTTCTCCTTTAACTTCTTTCACTGAAAAACCTAATTATTATTACATACTACATGTCATTTTTGCAATTCAATAAGATCATTTAAGAAAAATTTACTGTGGATCTTCTATACACTGGACACTCTTCAAGACTCTTAGGGATACAGCAATAAGCAAAATACACAAAACTCCCTGCCCTCATGGAACTCAGAGGAATTGGCCAAAGGCTACCACCCAGGGCAATAAATGTACTAGTCACATCCCAAATATAGCATCCAACAACCTAGAACTTGTTCCATTTAGTATTATACAACAACTAACTAGTTGTGGTCACAACAAAGAAAATCTAATAGGAACAATGGCTTGGAAGGTGGAACCAAGTTCCAAATTGTCAGCCTTTCTGTTTTGGAACAGAACAACCATTTGCATCAGACAGGATGACCTTGCCTTGCCTGCCTGCTTTCTCAGCAAGGTCAACCTACCTCCAAAATAATTCCAAACCAAAAATGAGACTTATTTTCATTACTTCTAAAGGAAAGCATTTAATTTTACCCCAGATAATATTAAGTCTAAAAAGATTTTTGAGTCATTTCTTTAACAGGTTTTTTGGTATTAGAAGCTTCTTATGATCACAAAAGAAATACATGTAATTTTGCTAAAATATATGTTATTTTAGTATATAACTTAAAATAACTTTATAGTCTACCAACAGGAAAATAGTAACTGCTCTCAATGATTAAACGCATGTTAAATCAGTAATGATTTTAAACCTAAATATCCTTGCACTGTCGGGGAGACATATAATTTTCATCCAGCCATATTTTTTGATTACATGTTTTCACTAAAAGCTTATTTAGAGAGTGAAAGGAAAGAGCAGACAAAGGTTCCTAACTTGTCTTCAATTTAATGGGTCACAGTTGTTGAGATATGTACTTTATAGAAAACATTTGGGTTGCATTATAACATAGGCTCTAGAATAAAAGCACTGTCATACTATTTATTCAGAACTATAACATAAAATATGCTTAATTTATAATGACGGAGCCAGGCCTCACTATGAAAACCTAGTGATATTAACCATGAAATTTGGTTTAAGAGAGGCCTCTAGTGGTGATGGAAGTTACTAGCACCCCTTCCCACCCCCAACCCCCACCCTTGGGTAATGTCTCATTCATTCTCTTATTCTCCCCTCTCCCGCATAAATGTAAAGTCTCAAGCGAAATAGCTAGTATTCCATCACTGAATTACTCAAAGTCCAAGAAATCAACTAAAAAGATGTATATAACTGGTAGTACTGCACCATTATGGATTCTCTAAGGGCAAATTCTCCAACTTTCACATAAAACCCAATTTAGAGCCATTCGGTGCAGAATACAGACCTTAATAGTACATTGCTGGTGTTAGCAGCCTTAATAAAAATGAAATCTGTGGTAGTCTAAACCAACCCTACGACGATAAAAACAAACTTAAACACAACAAAGTAAGAATTAAAGTCATAAAATATAAGCCATACATTTTATGTTTATCTTCCGTGGTACTATGGGTCTTCTAAACATGCTTTGCACTATTCACAAAGTTACACTAATTAACACCAGGTGCAAAGACAAAGACTAAGCAAACTTGGTTATTTATACAAATTTCTCGCATCAGATGACCAACGTTCAACTCCTTCCCAGTTTCATTTCTACAATATCCTTTTCCTTTTTTATGGAAGGACCTTCCACTCCCAAAACCTCTCCACACCCACCCCTCCTGCCAGCCTTAGAACCTGCCTTACGTTAATGTAGGGTCCCAGTAAAGTCTTTTGAAGCAGGACTGGAAACAACTACGGTGGTAAGAGGATAGGATGGTAAATCCAGGGACACTGAGCACTCCCTCCTAACTATGGTCCCTCCCTTGTGCCCTAGCTGAATTACGTCTAGCTTCTGTCCCACATTGTAGTAACACTGAGGCCCTGCCCTGCCCCTATGATAGCCTAACCCCCAAATACTCTGAGACTACAACTGCCTCAATATGTAGCCAAAGAACAACCATTTGCATCTATGAGCACATCAGCATCTTTTGCTACATAATTTAGGTTTAAAAGAGAAAGGAGGGGGAAAGCAAAAGAGAGAGAGGTGGAGAGAAGAGTGCAGGGGGTAGAGAAGAAGATTCTTTTTAAGTACTAACTTTGTTTAAAAAGCAAAACAAAAAACAAACAAAAAAAACCAAAAAAATCATCTCCCAAGGAGATTATACTCAAAAAAGTTAGATTATACTTGGGGGTGAGGGGAAGCTTTGAGACAGTATCTTGTACCATAGTGCATTTGAACTGAGAAAACCCCTAATCAGAAGCAGTGCCTAAGAGCTGTGTTGGATGCAGAAGTCACAGGTCACTCCTGGGACCAGCATGGAGGCCAAAGGGAACAAGCCCAGACTGAACTCTTCCGGCTCTAAATTCCATGATCATGACCCACCTGTAATACAGACAAGGAAATGAGAAGAGAAAGGTTCTGAAAAGCCCAAATTGATATCAGATATCACAAGGTTTGAGGAGTGAAGCATGTGTTCTCAATTCATGAGAAAACATTACAGGCCTTCCCTGGCCAACGTACATGTCCCAGTCACAAAGTCTGGTCATCTGGATCCCATGCACAGCTGGTGATACTGTGACGCCAAAAATTAGGATAAAAGAAAATTTGAATTTAAAAAGGCCTAGCTGCAGAGCACAGAGTGATCAGCTAGGCACTTTGTGAAGACCTAGAGGGATGGGATAGGGAGATAGGGAGGTTGGGAGGGAGGCTCAAGAGGGAGGGGACATGGGGATATATGTATACATACAGCTGATTCACTTCATTGTTCAGCAGAAATGAACACAACATTGTAAAGCAATTATACTCCAATAAAGATGTATTAAAAAAAAACTTGGAAAAATAAATAAAATTAAAAGGCCTAAAACCGTAAAAATTAAGCACAAAAAACACATCAATGAAGTAAATAGCTAAATACCTCAATAAATGTAAATGTTAATATAGCATGACAATCTGAGTTGAATTGGACTGTTTTTGTTTTCAGTTTTAAGATTTTTATAATTGAACTATAGTTGATGTACAATGTTGTGTTAATTTCTGCTGTACAGCAAAGTGATTCAGTTATACATATATATACGTTCTTTTTTATATTCTTTTCCATTATGGTTTACTACAGGGTATTGAATATAGTTTCCTGCCCTATACAGTAGGACCTTGTTTTTATCTATTCTATATATACTAGTTTGCATCTGCTAACCCCAACTTCCCCCTCCATCCCTCCCCCAACCCCTCCCCCTTGGCAACCACCAGTCTGTTCTCTATTGGACTAAGTTCTTTTTAAAAGATGAAATTATATACATTATATTTTCCTTGAAAAAAATATAAGTGAAAAAATTTTAGAAATTTTGGCATCCAAAAGGTTAAGAAGTTTTAAAAGTTGCTGACATAATAGTTTTCATCTATGTAGGAAAATTAATTATCGTAAGAACTCATTTCTCAGAAATTACAGATGGCTAATGTTTACTATACTCAATTTCACTTTGCTTTTAGAATAGTTATATTGGTCCTATTTTAATAGAATTCAAATGAGTAATTTCTGTACACCATCATGAAAAAAATTATTTAAAAAATGAAACAATGTCAAACTAAAACTTAAGACAAATAAATATTTCAGCTTAGAATAAATTTGTGAATTTAGTCATACAACAATATTCTAGGGTTACTTTTTGAACTTTTGAATAAGGCACCAAGAGTAAGAAAAAACACCAAATTCAAAACATTTCAATATTACAACTATTTTCATAGCACATTGTCAAACTTTCTCTTGCTGATACTCAATAATTTTTCAACAAATTGTCATCAAACACCAAGCTTCCAGCCAGGCATTTTCCAGGTACTGAGAATTCAGCAGACAAAATCCCTACCCTCACAAAATTAACCTCCCAATGGAGGAAAAAACATCAACAATATGAAAATTAAATAATATGTTAGATCGTGTTTGCCTTTCTGGAGAAAAAGAAAAAAGAGGTGAAAGGGAGTCTTGGCAGGAAGGATGGGATTCAATATTAAATAAGCTGGTCAGGGGAGGCCTTCATGAGAAAATGGTATTTGAGTGGTGACCTTACAGAGTCACTTGGATGAAAGTCAACCAGGAGCATTTCCTGAAGGATGGATGGGCAGAGGAGTGTGGAATGTGGTGAGATCACGTGAATCCCTGTTAAGACCTTGGTTGGAAATTTGACTTTTCCACTGAGTTGACTGGAAACCATTGAGGCCTTTTGAGACTCGAAGGGATATTATATGACTCATGTTTCAAAGGATCACCTCTGCCTACGGCAAAGATAGGACAGAAGCAGAGACAGTGGTTAGGAGGCTATGGCCAAAACCCAGGTGAGAAATACTAGTGGTTTGGACCAGGATCAAGGGTAACAGCGGTAGGAATGGTGGTCCAATTTTGGACATAAAGTGTAGACAAAGCCAGGAGGATCTGCTTTGGAATTGAATGTGGGAAAGCAGAGCAGGAGAGAGAGAGAAATCAAAGACGCCAAGATGGAAAGGCAAACCCTTACTTATTTCAATAATTAGCATAATTTAATCTTCAGTGAAAGTGTAAGCATGTCAGAATTAAGTGCCAATTTTCCCTTCTCTATAAACAGGTGGGAATCACCCACACTTTGTAAATGGTCATTTCTTTCTTTTTTTGCAGTGCTGAATATAGTATTCTAAGTTGAATGACAATATGATTCTTAAAATCTCGAGTTTCTTTCAAAGCCTGTCATTCTCCTGCCAAAATCAATTTCTATTTTTTTTTTTGGCGGTGGGGGGGGGGGGGGGGCAGCTTCTCTGAATTTCCACTCAATTAAAAAACAATCTTCATCTCCAGCTGGATGGCACCTGAAGGCCTAACTCTATGCCGGGCCACTGCTCTGTTAGCTTGCAGTTCACTTCTAAAGGCATTTTGAATGTGGTCTGTATCTCAGCAGGAAAGACCATTCAAGCCCAGGACACTTAACCATTGTTCTTACTCCTGGGAAGGCTAGGGAAGGGCAGCTCTGCTGCTCTTGGGATGATCCTGCTTCTCAGCCATGTGACAGCGGAGCCTGGTGGGAGCCATCCAGGACAGAGCTGAAGGACAAAAGAAACGCCCCCCAGGCCACAGAACACCTAGCCTGGACTGAGTCTACACAAAGGTCCCCTACAATACAAATTCAAAGAAACTAAGTTGTTTCACTTTTTTTTTTTCTTTTTTTCCTTTCTGTTCAAGGATAACATACACACAAAAAAGTACACAAAATGAGTGTTCTGCAGCTTTCAAAAATTGAACCTGTATAACCAGCACTCAGAACAAGAAACTGTCACCAGCATCCCAGACCCTTCAGGCCCCCTTCCAATTTATTAACCACCATATGACAATCACTCACCTGACTCCTGACACCATAGATGAGTCTTGTCTATCTCTGCACGTTATATAAATGGAATCATACAGTACGTACTCATTCAAATCCAGCTTTTTTTAAGTCAAATTGGCTGTGAGGTGAATACACATTGTCCCATTCAATTTGTAGGTCATTCATTTCTCATTGCTGAGCAATATCCTATTATAATGTTTCAGTCTTTGGCTGGTGTGCATGTAGGTAGTTTACAGTGTGAGGCTACTAGAAACAGTGCTTCTATGAACATGCTTGAACTTATTGTTTGTACATCTCTGTTGGGTATATCCACAGGAGTGGATTGTTGGGTCACAGGATTCAGCCACATAATGCCAAATGATTTTTTTTAATGGTTGTAGCAATTTATATTCCCAACAATAGTATATGAGAGATTGATCATTCCCTCTCCTTGGCAACACTTGATTTTGAGGGGTATTTTTCATTTTAGCCAGAAGGGTGTGTCTTTAATGGTATTGCACTGCGTTTTTAATTTGCATATCCTGATGACTAAACAAACTGAGTAATCTGTCATATGTTTATTGGCCATCTGGATATATTCCTTCATGAACTGCCTTTTCAAGACTTTTACCCACATCTCTATTTGGATGTCTGTTTTTTCCTTTTGAGGAAAATATAGAATACGTAACAATACCCTACATTTCTGAATATAAATTTCCATAAGTTTCTCCAAGTGTGCCAATGTACTCTCCTATCAAGGCCTTTGGATAACTAGCAGTGAAAGCACAGAACCCTAACCACTGAACCACCAGGGAATTCCCAATAAATTCTTAATTGTAATGAAGTCCAATTCTATCAGCCTTTTTTAATGTTAGCATTTCTGAGTTTTTGTTTTGTTTTGTTCTACTAAAGAAATCTTTGCACAAGATCATAAAGAGATTCACCTATTCTCCCAAGAACTCTGTCGTTTTCGCTCTCACAATTAGATCTGCAATGTTCCTGGAACTGACATTTGTGTTTTACAGATTAACATAATTATTTTCTGTGGTACCCAACTAAAACAGCATCATTTACTGAAAAGTCCACCTTGTCCTCTCTGAATTGCAATGTCACCTTTGTCCTGAACCAAATGAGCAACAGATCTGTTTCTATACTTTTTATTCTGTTCCATTGGTCTATACGTGCATCTTTATACCAATATGATGTTGTAATTCCTATAGCCTTGTGATACATCTTGCCTATAACACATTCGATAATTAAATCCTCTAGCTTTATTCATCTTCAAGATTGTAAGGCCAAGAATAGCCAAGGTAATCAATTAACATGGTATGTGCTTCTATTTGTTTGGACTTTCTTTAATTTCTCTAAATATTTTGTGATTTTTCTGCACAAAGGTTTTACACACGCATCACTCCATTTCTCCCTAGGTGTTTGATTTTTTGGTGCTTTTTAAAATATTATCAATTGCTGAGTTAACAATATTTCAAATTAATTCCAAATACTATTTCCATCATTATCACTTTTAATTATTATCAATTTCTGTGGCTGGAATATAAAAATACAATTGATTATTGATAAGAGGTTCCAGGTGATGGGAGGATGCCTCCTTGCTCTGCTGGGCAGATAGAACAGAAGGTAAGTTACATTAATTCAATAAGGAACTGAGAGGGATAGGGCTGCATGGGGGTTTGGGAAGATGTGATCTATTTCTGATTTGCCTCTAATCAAAGACCTGACTCCACAAGCACTCAACTGAGAGAATGAATGGGCTTTGTCACTTCAACCTCAAGTGATGGCTTCACTTTTCAGATATGTTCTGTTTAGCTCCCATCATACATGGCTATAGAATCTGTCAAATATTGGTCTTTTGAGAGAAAGAGACCAACTGTGTATTTAATATGTTTCAAGTTTCCAATTCTGTGCTTCCAGCCCCATGAAACAAGGATACTATATACCTGGATTCTCAGCTTCTAGTGGAGACTAATTGGTGCCCCCAAGTAAAGCTGCAGGCAAGTGTCAATTTACCACTCATTTCAGGCCTTTCCATTCTCATCTCTGGTGTTTTAAGCCACTCCACCCTTGCCCACACACCCAGGCCCCAGGGTAGGTCTCTGTCTCCTAAGTACCTCAAAACTCAAAATTTCTATTCTACTTTCCAGTGGCTTCCAGCTTAGCTCTTTAATATCAGGTTCAGAATTGAGTGGATAAACTGACTATGGGTTTTAGGCCCACTCAGGTCTCCGATTTTGTAGCTCCCCTGAGCAAAAGTCAAAAACCCTGCTGCTTGGATGGCCGTGGAGGGTGTTATGCTTAGTGAAATAAATCAGACGGAGAAAGACAAATACTGTATGGTATCACTTATGTGTGGAATCTAAAAAATACAACAAACTAGTGAATATAACAAAAAAAGAAACATTCACAGATACAGAGAACAAACTAGTGGTTACCAGTGGGGAGAGGGAAGGAGGGAGGAGCAAGACAGGGGTGAGGGGTTAAGAGGTACAAACTACTATGTATAAAATAAGCAAGCTACAAGGATGTATCGCACAGCGCAGGGAATATAGCCAATATTCTATAACCTTAAATGGTGTACGATCTATAAAAATTTTGAATCACTGCGTTGTACACCTGAAATGAATATAATATTGTAAATCAACTATATCTCAATAAAAAAATTAATTAAAAAAAAAATGTTGCTCTCTCTGTCCCCAATCAACTGTTCAGGCTCATAACTTTCAAACAATGCTTCAAAGCTTAAGCAAAAGTATGACTATGTTTTAAAAACATAGTTAAATTCAGATTACTATAACAAACGTTCCGGAGTCCTTTTACTATGCACAGTATGCTAATGTATATGTTCAATAAATTATTTTACCTTTAATAGGCTTTTCATGATTAGGTATTTCAACAGATGCATTTTGGTGTTGAGTTTAACATGGAATGAATAAAGATGAGGGATCTAGGTTTGTGATAAGATAAAAATAATGATAAAACACAGCACTAACTTAAAGAGATAATAAACAGAAATCTTGATTACTATAGAATTCAAGAAGATAAAGAAGAGCTGAATTGTAGTTAAAAAAAAAAATCTCATTTTTAATATCAGTGTTTGCCTATAGGGCCCTCTTCCTTAAAATCATCTCCAATTCCTAGAAGATGCCAAGTATCAAAAATTTTCGCTTTTGATACATGAAAAGAAACCCGAAGATGTACCATGATCAACAATGAAGAGAGGCACAAACACACCTAAAGTAATTCAGAAATGACAAGCTGGCTTTCATTGGCATAACTGGAGGATCATCAGCTAGAAAAACAGCATGATGAAAGCACCCCAACAGGAAACTCAAATAGTGATGCGAACAAGTCAGAGGTCTGCTGCATCACTTTCTCATTCAGTAGAGGCCTTTAGTCTCCTCTTTCATCTTCTCCAGTCATACAGAGCCCTAAGGAACAGGGTCTGCATGCCAGAATCATACAAGGATGCTACTGACAGATTTAATAAAAGATGAGGGTGGGGGGTTCCAACTGTTCCATAGAAACAAATTGATATAAACAGAAATAATTTCTCATTTCTTTCTTCCTCTACTTCTCCTCACTTTACTTTCATGGTTACCAACTGGAGTGTTACTGTATTTATATTTTTCCATAAGCTGCTACAAATTTTTTTGAATGTATAATGTGTATAAATATGTAAATGAGGTTTACAAGTATTTGTCCTGACCATAGATCAGTACCCTCCACTGCACATGAGAAAGCATCATATCCTCACACAAAAGCACAATTCACATTATGAATTCAAACCCCAAGCAGGGGGGAGACAGTGCAACAAGAAGCATGCTCTGGGACAAAGGCTACCAGCCCTAGTTTAACCGTAACTTGGAACTTTTGGCTATTTGAAAGGAAACGCAATGTCTGACTTGATTCGAAAATGCCTGCAAAAAGCGTTATTTCACGCAGTTATAAACAGTTCAACCTAAAACACTGCTCTTAATTATGGAAACTACAAACATAAGGGCTTAGAATGTTGTTGAAACCATTTGTAATCGTCTCAAGTGTTTACATAGTGTCCGGTGAGTCTACAGGACATTTACTGTAACAAATCTTAAACCTTCCACTAAACTACGAAAAAATTTCCCCCTAAAAGCACCCTAAGCCATACTTTTACAGCAGCAGCAACTGCAGATCATTTTCATGTAACAACTAAGAAACAGCCTGTACACGCTACGAGAATGTCAAAGCTCTTGAAAATAATAAATGTGGAATACTCTAGGTCTTATGGCTCATTTACTGTAAAAGTAGATCAAGAAAAAGTACATGCAGTGTTACCTAAACTTTAGTAGATAAGATCATCACATACACAAAAAAGAACTTAACTTTCTTTATATACCAATTTGATAATAGACATACTTCAATTTATCTAGACATTAATACTAAAGGTATCAATTATAGCCAAGAACTAAACTATATTCTTGAGAGGGGACTATGTGAATCCTATTAATAGTAAGAAGAAGATCAATCTAAACAGGCCAAAGTTTAAGAGATTACTTAGATAGAAAACTGTAAATCAGAGGTGCCAGAATCCCACAACATAACATGAAACTGTGATCCACAGCATTTTTTTAAAATAATCCATCTCCGTCTCATTTGGAGAAAGGACAAATGAGAATTCAGCCAGATCCTTTAGCTGGCTATATTAAACCTAGCTCATTGAACCATAACCAACAGGAAGTTAAAAAACAGTGATTTCAACATCCCTGATATGCTCTCATTTCCACTGGTCCATTACTCACACGAGTCAACCCGAGCTGGCTGCATGAAGGACAAAGACCTGTAATATTTTAAACAAAGAACTATGGGAGGAAAAAACCTCAAGTGATTTGTTTCCTTATTAAGCTCATACATTTCTTTCAGGATGTAAATTTTGAAGTTTTAAAATCAGTTGAAAAGGCTCATGAAGCTCACAATTTTAAAATAATTCTTTGCAAAGAGCCAACAAATTTGGCCCTAGATTTTGTGGACATGACATTATCAACACTATATTCATACCTTGCAAACTGTATCTACATCCCAAGGTATTATAGTCCTCAGATCAATGACCTCACAAGACACTCCAAGCTTCTCTTGAGCCATGGAAGCCACCTCTCGGATCACATGAACCTGAAATGAAAAGGAAAATATGCAGAGAATGACTACAGGAAAAAGAATTAGTTGAATTCTGACATCCTTAATACAGATAGTATTTTAGAGTTAGAGGAATTGATTTGCAAGGAGAATTTCTTTAAGATATGTTGAACCCCATATTCCAACCAAATAATCAAATATCGATGTCTAGAAAATAGCTGGAAAGAGGTTCTTTGAGAAAGGGAGAACAGTCATTGCCAGAGATACTGATTCCAAAGATATCAACAAAGAGAAGGTTAATAACGTCACAGTGGTAGGCTGAGTTTCTAGAAAAAGTATATAGAAGAAGGAGTAAAGGGCAAAAATCGTGGGACCCTGTAGATGACCAATATTTAAGAGGAAAGTAGAGGAATAAGGGCTGAAGAAGAAGAGGAAGAGGAAGAGGAGGAGGAAGAGGAAGAGGAGGAAGAAGAGGAAGAAGAAGGAGGTGGGGTAGGGGGGAATAGTTAAAGAAACAGAAAGAGAATCAGCAGACAATATATCCCAGAAACTAAAGAAAGGTTTCCTAGAGACAGTAGCTAGCCGGTGTCACATTCTATAGCAATATGAGATAAAGGTTGGATTTAGCAATTAGAAGATTAGCAATGTTAGCAGAAATAGTTGTAACTAGTGAGAACTGAATTCACAAAGTAAATGAGTTAAAAAAAAAAAAAAAAAAAAACCACCATAAGGAAGTGAACACATACAGGTAGTAGAAAATTGTTGTTCAAGTTTACTGATAAAAGAAAGGAGAGAGATACACTGATATTTAAGGGAAAAGTAGGCTAGAGAAAAGGTATTTTTTAAATAAAGAAGACAGACACACTTTTTTAATAAGAGGGAGGACATGGAAAGGAGAAACTGAAGATGCAGGAGAGAGAGACCAGTTGATGAACTGCAGTCGTGGAGAAGGGAAAATGGAATACATTCTGAAACAGATTTGGAGAGGTAGCTATGAAAACCAGACACCTCTTCTTGGAAGACAAAAGGGAAAGATACAAGGATTGGCAGCAGAAGTGATAGGTGTGAAGGAAAAACAAGTTGGGGGAGTTAGTATCTAACACACTCTAATTTCCCTGTTAAAAAGAGAGGCAAGGACACATGATGAGGGTGGGTTCCTTTAAAGGGAACTCAAGAAGAGCAGAAAAGTTTTGCAAAAACTACCGTGGGCACCATCATTGGATGTGACTCACCAAGCAACATGGGTATCATACTGGAGGTGAGAAACCATAAGACTACAGCTCTTCAAGCCAAAAATTAACTGGAGAAGAGAGTAGGAAGCTATGGTATTACAAATGATTTTCATTATGTTCTTTATATTATGTGATATTAAATTTTCTAAAATAAGCAAGTATTTCCTTTGCACAGAAAATAGAAACATTGATCATCTCCTTAAAAGAAGGAGAGAGAAAAGTCTATGGGCAGAGAAAGAGTCCTGAGCTTAAAAGTTTGGAAGTAGAGTGATGTGATAATAAGTGCTGGGGAAAACTGAGCTAGATCTCTTCACTCGAAAGGAGAAAGGTATGGAATAATGAGGCTGGACCACTGGAGGGGTCCACGTAGCCAGTAAATGAATCATGAGAGATGGCAGCAGATAGGATGAAAAAGCATCACTACTCATCAGGCAAATGCAAATCAAAATCACAGTGAGACATTACCTCACACCTGTCAGAATGGCCACCATCAAAAAGAACACAAAAAACAAATGATGGCAAGGATGTGGAGGAAAGGGAACCCTCCTACACTGTTGGTGGGAATGTAAATTGGTGCAGCCACTGTGGAAAATAGTAGAGATTTTTCAAAAAACTAAAAATAGAACTATGACATGACCCAGCAATTCCTCCTGGGTATATATCAAAAAAAAGAAAAAGAAAAACAGTTATTCAAAAAATATATGAACAGTTGATTGAACCTGGTGTACCCCCCCAAAAAAAAAAAAAAAAAAAAAGAAAATACACTTTTTTGGACTCGAGGGAGGGTGGGGGGGCAGTCAAGGGAGGGAGGGAATACGGGGATATGTGTATAAAAACAGATGATTGAACTTGGTGTACCCCCAAAAATATAATAAATAAATAAATAAAATTAAAAGACAAAAAAAAAAAAATGCACCCCGGTGTTCATAGCAGCATTATTTACAATTGCCACGGTATGGAAGCAACCTAAGTGCCCATCAGCAGATGAAGAGATAAAGAATATGTTGTGTATATATACCATGGAATACAACTAAGCAATAAAAAAGAAAGAAATTTTGCCATTTGCAGCAACATGGATGGACCTGGAGGGCATTATGCTAAGTGAAACAAGTCAGACAGAGAAAGACAAATACTGTAGAATATCACTTACATGTGGAATCTAAAAAATACAACAAATTAGTGAATAAAACCAAAAAAGAAGCAGCCTCACAGATATAAAAAATAAATGAGTGGTTACCAGTGGGGAGGGTGGGGAGGAGCAAAGTAGGGATAAGGAATGAGAAAAGGGCAGGGGGACGGTTATTATGGGATTATATGAAATCATGTGTGTGAAACTTTTGAAGCACTACAGAATTTAAAGAATCTTTCATTCAATAAAATAATAAGAATAATGACATAAGAAAAAAGATGGTAAGTCAAAAGCAGCAACAAGTAGTGAGGATACGTAATGTGTGCTTCAAAAGAGTGTCTTTAATGAATACGTTTTGTACACTCTGAACATATTTTTAATGGCTTCCCCATATACATATATATTTTAATATGACTGAAAAGGCATCTCACCTTCCATCAGAAATCAGTACCAGATACAGATGTAGCACCAAATGAGACTCAAATTTGAGATATGAAGAAGACATTCTCAGTGCTTCATAGAATCAGAATTAAAAACAAGGGCTTCCAAACACAAGATGGACATGATCAGCTGCTCTAACGGGTACTGACCTGTGTGCCCCAGGCAACCAGAGTGACATCACTCCCTTCTTGGATGACTTCAGCCTGGGACAGGGGGATGTTGTATGGTTCTACGGGAACCTGCTCCACTTGATACAAAATAAGGGAAAAAAATGCATGATTAATTATTTCTTCACATGTGACATTTGTGCATAAAAGAATATAAGAACCTCATTGTGGCAAAGCTTTATTTATTCTTCCCCAAAATTCCGTAAGTGGTTTATAATCAAAACAGCATTTATTATATGACATTACTACACAGGCGAAAAAGTACAGTCAAATCAGCTATCTTGTAACAGACAAAAGGCTTTAGGGAAAAACTAAGAAAATCTTAATAATTTTGGGCTTTAGACAATAGTAATGTATCAACATTGGTTCGTTAATTGTAACAAATGTACCATACTAACATAAGATGTCAATAAAAGGGAAAACTGAGTGCGGGGTATATGGAAACTGTAGAATCTTCATATTTTTTCTGTAAATCTAAAACTATTCTAAAAAATAAAGTTTAAAAAACAATAGGTCTGCTAAAACTTTATTGGACTAAATTAAGTTCTCAGACAAGTTTCTATCAAGGAGCAAAGAAATTTATGTGTTTGATAAACAGAAAAAACACATAGGCCAACTTTTTAAGTGTATTTTATTTTTGCATCTTGCCTGTATGGACACTTCGTCAACCAAGGCACCTGACAACACCTTAATTTTCAAAGCTGAATCCTGTAGACTTCAAAGAGATAAACTAAAATCAGCTCCACCAGCCAAAAGGAAGAATAAATCATCAGAGAAAAACCACTTCATGCTAACTCTGCCCAGACAAATGCAAGTAACCTAGACTAAATTCAAGAGGAAACAGCAAGATGAATTCTTAAATGGAACTGAGTAGGATGTAGATGGAATTGCCCCATGATGCTGGGAAGCCTTCATGAATTCCTATATGAAGCAGTATAACAGCAGAAGTGAGGGGAAAGAAAACATTGTTCCCTTTGTTCACCTCCCCCTGGTCTTTTTATCATCATTGTTAAATGAACTGGCTTTGTTCTGTTTAAATTTTATTAAAGTATAGCTGATTTACAATGTTGTGTTAATTTCTACTGTACAGCAAGTTATATGAATTTTTTTAACTCAAAGAGCACAAAAGAATAAAATAAAAGGCTCCCTGTGCTCCCCAGTCAGCCCTTCCAACTCCGTTGTCCAGAAGTAATCAACACCGACAATCGCCTGGGAGTCTGCCGTGGACAGCTCTCACTGTTTCTGCTGTTCAGACCTCTTAACTAGCTTCCTACCACCCTTATGAAGCAGGGCCCTTTGTCCCCTACAGAAGTCAGGTCCACACATTCACTTTCCCAGCTTCCCGTGCTGTTAGGGCACAGAATGTGGGCTCTGCCAATCAAATGCACCCGCCCGTACCAGACTCTGAATTGGAAACTGATGACACAAGAGAGCAGCAAGTATCCAGAATCCATTCCAGAATACTGGTAACAGTGGAGGCAGATCCAGCATCCAAGCTCAGGGGTATCAATGATGCAGACATTCAGGCAGTCCCATGGCCACTGCCAGCTGCTGGGATATCTCTGCAACACCAATTATGCAGTGAAATTCTGGGTATTGAACCTAGATATATGGCCTTTAACCTTGGTTCTTAGGCACTCCAGAGATCTCTGAGCTACTTATTATCCTTCAGTGAATCTTTTCTCCTTATATTGGACAGAGTTGATCTCATCATTTGAAAAATAAAAACCCTGGCCAATTCTCTATCTTTTCAGATATTTACACTAGGTAAGTATGCATATACAGTTAACCCTTGAACAACGTGGTGGTTAAGGACATGGACCCTCTGCACAGTCAAATATCTTATAGTCGGCCCTCCATTTCCTCCGTTCCCCACCTGCAGATTCAACCAACCATGGTTCTTGTAGTATCATAATATTTACTATAGGAAAAAATTTGCTTATAAATGGACCTGTGCGGTTCAAACATACACATATGTAAATCTTATTTTCTTTCCACAAATATAACCACACTGTACACACTATTTAGAACCCTTCTACAATCTCCTTTTTTCACTTAACAATATATCTTGGTCATGTTTTCATATCAAAAGTATAGTTTTTAAAATCATATTTGTAAGTAAAAACTACAAAATTTAATGGTGCGGTTTCAGTGATATGGTGGAAAATTTTATTCCCTGTATTTTTGTGTATTTCCAATCCAATGACCTTTCTATAAGCAGTGCCAGAGAGAGATGAATAAGCTTTAAGTCATCTATATGTTTAAATAAAATAAAATTAATAAAATGGTAAAACCTATAAGACTACTTTTGTAGGTAAACCTCAACATAGATGACAATTAAGCTAAGAAACCTGACACATAGCTGTTAGAAAACATATAAGCATTAAAGGCTTTTTTTTTTAAGTTTTTTTGTGTAACCCACAAACTATGTTGTGTCAGATACTTCCAACTGTCTAAACCAGAAGTGGGCAAGTCAACTTTTGTAAAGAATGTTTTACTGGCACATAACTTTGTCCATTCATTTACATATTACCTACGGCAGTTCTTGCCCTCCAACAGCAGAGCTGAGCAGTTGCAAGAGACAGCATGGTCTATAAAGCCTAAAATATTTACTATCTGTCCCTTTACAGAAAGTGTTTCCCAACCTCAATTCTAAACAGTGCATTCAGAGGTTAATTCCAGCCTGTTCATTGATGGCTTAAATCCAGTATTAGATGGATGGATGGATGGATCAATGGATAGATGGATGAATGAACAAAGAAACAGACTAATAGGAAGACAGACATATTCAACTAGAATAACACATTTACTTAGTAGTTCTCAGCTGCTAAACCAAAGTGATGGTCAAGAACAGCGCTGATAATATTTGGCAAGCATGCCAAAGTTAGCATGCATGCTCTTGGCCATCATCAAGTCTTCTTTCCCCAAGCAGCAAGATCTGCACGCCAAAAGACAAGGCTTGAAGCCAGCACACACTCCGCCTTGCTTGTGAGTCAATGGCCGCCATTCAAGAGCCCAGTCTTTCCTACCTTGTATTATAAAATCAGTTGCCAGCTGGTAATTAGCAAATCCCTGGAACACATAACTCTAAGGTCTGGAGCACCAAAAGAAATGCGTTGGCATCTTGGCCCACCTCCTTTGAAAAATTGCCAGTGAATGACTAACTGTTTCATTGTATTCAACAAATTACCCAGAATAATAAGACCTCATTACTTTAACAATTAATTAAGGGACAACATGGCAAACAAAGCTTAGTCCTCCATCAAAAAAAAAAAAAAAAGCACTCCAAGAACAAGATTCAAGAAGAGTCGTATATTTTGAAGGAACCCAAAAAAATTTCTCCTTAGTTTTGCATAAATTTAATCCTGAGAGGAGAAAACTAAGAGTACAATTTCGTGGATTAAACCTAAGTGTAAGACAGGAAACCATAAAACTTCTGGGAGAGAACATAGGCCAAACACTCTTTGACGTAAATCAGAATATTCTCTTGGATCTGTCTCCTCAGGCAAAAGAAACAAAAGCAAAAATAACAAAAATAAACAGATGAGACCTAATTAAATTAAAACCTTTTCCACAGCAGAGGAAACCATTGATGAAATGAAAACTATTCTCTCCTAAATGGGAGAAAATATTTGCAAATGATATGCCCAATAAGGGTTTAATATCCAAAATATATAAACAGCTCACACAACTAAACAACAAAAAACCAAATAACTGATTAAAACATGGGCAGAAGACCTGCATAGACATTTTCTCAAAGAAATATACAGATGGGCAACAGACACATGAAAAGATGCTCAGCATTGCTAAGTCAAAACCACAATGAGATAACACCTCACACCTGTCAGAATGGCTATGGTCAGAAAGAACACAAATAAATATTGGCAAGGATGTGGAAAACAGGGAACCCTTCTACACTGTTGGTAGGAATGTGAATTGGTGCAGCCACTGTGGAAAACAGTATGGAGGTTTTGCAAAAGACTAAAAATAGAACTATCATATGACCCAGCAATTCCACTCCTGGGTATATATCCAAAAAACAAAAAAAAACAAAAAACACTAATTCAAAAAATACATGCACCACAACATTCATAGCAGCATTATTTACAATTGCCAAGACATGGAAGCAACCTAAGGGTCCACTAATAGATGAATGGTTAAAAAAAAAACTATGGTATATATACGTACAATGGAATACTAATCAGCCATAAAAAATAATGAAATTTTGCCATTTGCAGCAACATGGATGGACTTGGAGGACGTTTTGCTAAATGAAATAAGCCAGACACAGAAAAGCAAATACTGCATGATATCACTTATATGTGGAACCTAAAAAATACAACAAACTAGTGAATAAAGCAAAAAAGAAGCAGACTCACAGATATAGAGAACAAATTAGTGGTTGTCAGTGGGGGAGGGGGAGGGGCAATACAGGGGAAGGGGATAAAAAGGGTTATTATGGGATTACACGAAACCAAGTGTGTGAAACTTTCGAAAACTGTAAAGCACTACAGAACTTAAAGAAACTTTCATTCAGTTAAAAAAATCTTTAATAAAAGTCTACAAATAACAAACGCAGGTGAGGATGTGGAGAAAAGGGAACGCTTGTACACTGTTGGTGGGAATATACTGGTGCAGTCACTATGGAAAACAGTATAGAGGTTCCTCAAAAAACTAAAAACAGAACTACCATATAATCCAGCAATTCCATTCCTAAGTATACATCTGAAGAAAACGAAAACACTAATTTGAAAAGATACATGCACCCCAATGTTCACAGCAGCATTAAATGCAATAGCCAAGATACGGAAGCAACTGAAGCGTCCATCAACAGATGAGTAGATAAAGATTATACATACATATAATATATATACATAATGGAATATATATATAATGGAATATATACAATGAAATATTACACAGCCATAAAAAATAATGAGATTTTGCCATTTGCAGCAACATGGATGGACCTGGAAGGTATTATGCTTAGTGAAATAAGTCAAAGAAAGACAAATACTGTATTTTATCACTTATATGTGGAATTTTAAAAATAAAACAAATGAATGTATATAACAAAACAGACTCATAGATACAGACAACTAGTAGCTACCAGCAGGGAGAGGGAAGAAGGGCAAGATAGAAGTAAGGGATTAAGAGATAAAACTGCTATGCATAAAGCAGGTAAGCAACAAGAATATATTGTACAGCACAGGGAATTATAGCCACTGTGCGGTAATAACTTCAAATGCAGTATGATCTATAAAAATACTGAATCACTACGTTGTATACCTGAAACAAATATAATATTGTAAATCAACTATACTTCAATTAAAAAGAATACACTTTTAATATGTTCATTTATTTAAATTTGGCAAACAGGTCACCTAGGGAGCAAGCTATAATTCCCAGGTACTTTTTTGTTTTGTTAACTTAAAAGATATTGATTCCAAGAGAAGGTTATTATCAAAGTCATTCCTATGCCATGTGTAATGCTTTATGAAAGAGAGCAGGCAAGAGGAGTTAGAGCATGAAACTTCAGGAACTGAAGGGCCTCCGTGCAGTCATAGTACAGATTCCTGTTTTCACAGCAGTGGGACTAACTGAGCCACTCCATTTTACCACACGCTGATTACATTCTAATCTTAGCACTAATGAGCATCCCATAGGGAAACGCTTCCGCATCAGAGACGTTGACAAACGTGTGGCTTTGAAGAGAGAGACAGCTCTCCAAGGCCAAAATTTTTTTTTAAGAATGCAATTTTTTGCTCAAAAATCAGACAAGATAGATTTTTAAATATATGTTGTAAGTTCCACAGATATGCTTCCTTTGTAATTGCAAATGCACTTATATTCATATCACATATACACTGATAGACTCATGGCATGAATTAGCTCATGCTTGGCTCCTTTTATTTCACATTCTCTTCCTTTTTTTCCTTTCATTTCTTCTAATTTGTTGTATTGCTTACAAGTCACCTTAAACACACTTTGAAAATACAGCACAATGTATAAATTATATATATATATAAAATATCAATATATATGTGTAATATGTACTATGTATAATATATACTTATTCATTTAATAGTCACTGCGTACCCAATATATGCAGACATCATGCACTAGACTATGAAATTGAAAAAGGCAGTTCCTGCCCTTAAGGAAGACACACTCAACTGGGAGTTTAAAAGATGGAAAGAGATGATCAGCAAACAAATGAAAATGTGATGTAGCTGTTAGGACAAACTGCTCTAGGAAAGACAGAGGGAAGCAGCAACCCGACTGTAAGACCGAGGCAGCTTCACCACCACCAAGGAGACGCCTGATAGAGATCTTAGAGATGAAGACATGCTTAACACAAGAATAAAGAAGGCCTTTCATGTAGAAAGAAGAGGTGTGTACAAAGAAATGAAGGTGTGAAATGTGTGTGTGTGTGTGTGTACATAGCTATGAACATGTGTAAACACAGATTTACATGATGTTTCAGGTCAAGGCGAATACTGAAATCTTTGAATTATATTCCCAAGTCCCTTGAAAGAACTTTCCAATGCCTTTTGATTTAATATATTAATCACTGGTGTAGAAAAAATCAGCTAGAGAATAACAACTCACTCTTAACGATGTAAGTTCCCCTGTGAGGCACAGTATTACCGTTACAGAGATAATAGGGTCATTTCTCTGCCTTGGCACTAATCTGCAGTAATGCTCGTTTCCTCATAGATGTCAAGCGCAGTAGGGCTTTATCATATTGCATTATACATGATGCTGTGATAAAGCATAAATGTTCTTTTTAAAAAGAAAGTGTGTTTCTAAATTACTTCACGCTGCTGGATTACTAACAGCAGATTCAAAGATTCCACACCTGAGGAAGCCTCGCCCATTTGCCAGGATTTATAGTCTATTGGGGGAGGGTGGGCAAATCCACCCACCCAAGAGCCCAGTCCCAGCCTGGTCTCTGCAGCTAATCTGATCTCTGACAAAGCATCATATTATTTCTGGGCCCCAGGCTCCCACCTGTAAACCGTGGAAAGCAGCCTGGGTCTACCTGCCACAGCGCAGAAGCAGAATGAGGACACGTTAAGTTAATTGCTGCAGATATTCTTTCAGTCCTTAGGAAGAAAACAGGTTTACAGTTTAAAACAATTCAATGGTACAGTCATTAAGACTATAAAGTTTTCATTTCAGGAACGTTATTCTTATTCTTATTACCATTTGCTGTACACAACTGATATTTAACCATAAATTAATCTCTATGTTACAACTGTTATTTTCTTGAATACTCCTTTCAAATTTGAAGGTATTAATTACGATCATACTTTTTGGTAATTTTCACTTCTACACTAACAATTACTTTTAACATGGATGTTAGAGATAAGAATATATAGACAAGGAAACTAAACGCAGTTTCTTCTAGCAATCACTTTAAAATTACTCACCAAATACCATCGTACCCAATCTTCCTGACCTCTGCCCCTCAAATTACTGAAGATCTAAAGATTACCAGTCTACATTAGAAAGTCAATATACTATTATAATATTGGTCTATCGTATTTGTCTATATTTGTCAATATATTTGTTATAATATTAATATATTACTGTCTAATTAGAAGATAAAATTAACTTTCCATAAATAAAATTATTAAGTGCTAAACTTTGATATTATCAAAGCCATGGTTATTATTGGGAACACGTGTGGACAGTACCACAAGGGAGGAACCAGAGAGGCGTCCTGGGAGCCACAGTGGTTGAACGTCACAGTTACATGATAACCTTGGCCTTAAGGTGAAAAGGATTGCAGAAGAGTGGAAAAGCAGATGAACTGGAGCAAACAGAGAAAACCACAAGAAAAGATAGGACCTGAAAAATGAATATAATTAGATGCACAGAGGCAAAAAGTTGGCATTCTTAGCAATGGAGTACCGTATATGACTAATGGAAAAGACAAAACGAGTAAGCAGAGAACACCATGTGTCATCTTACAGGATGCACTGAGAGAGCACAGCATCACTCATGCGGATTCTTGACAAAATACAGGCATAACCTGAATTTAATCATGAAGAAAGACACTCTACAAGAGAGTGGACTAAATGTAGAGATCATGACAGACAAAAAGAGCAAGTGTCTGTCCCAAAATGAAGGAGACCAGGGAAAGGTAACAGTAAGTGGAGACTCTGGATCAGTTCTTGATCCATAAAGGAACATAAGTAGGGACTTCCCTCGTGGTCCAGTGCTTAAGACTCTGCATTTCCACTGCAGGGGACATGGGTTCAATCCCTGGTCGAGGAACTAAGATCCCACACGCTGCACAGTACAGCCAAACAACAACAACAACAAAAAAACAAAACAAAACAAAACAAAAAAACATACAACGTAAGTGGACTATTAATGAAATTTGAATTTGTGTGTGGTGGAGTTAACAGTATTGTATCACTGCTAATTTCCTGGGTTTGGTCATTACTGCCATGGTTCTGCACGAGATTAATAACCAGGGAAGCTGAGAGAGCGATATATAGGAATTCTTTGTACAATTTCTGCAACCTTTCTATTCGAATGTATTTCAAAATGAAAGATTTATTGGAATCTTTAATGTTAAATTTTTTAAAAGGAGCTGGCGCACCTCAGCAAGCCTCACACAGATTTGGGGAAATTAAAGTGTGACACGATGGGCAGGTATACCATATTAGAAATGGGAAACTGAGGTTATACAAGCCATAACAGAGGCACTGTAGCCTGACAGCACCTTGTAAAACAAGCTCTGTGTTTGGAAATGTTAGTACAAATAGAGAAAATGAAGACGTTAATCAAGCTATCCAACTGTAAAAGAAGTGCAGCTACATTTGGCATTGTATTTGTGACCTCCTAATCTACCTGGATGAACTGAAGTGAGTGCCAACTATCCGAAGAGATGCAGATGTGAAGATACAAATTTAGTATCTGTAGGTGCATGCCCATCAGCTTTTTGCTAGAGACTCTGAACCACTAAATAAAAACCAATAACCCATCAAACTGTTTAAATATAAATACAGCATCAAGTTAGAATCAGCAAATATCTTACATGTAGCCAGGAGACTTCTCACACTAACTTTTACAGATAAGATATGATTTTAAGAGTTCAAATGTTTTTACAAGTGTTACTGTCTCAGGAGGTCATGTTGTATTATTACTGAAAAATAAAAAAATTTACCCATTATTTTTAACTGAATAGCTATACTATTGTAACTTGAAACAAAAAAATCCTGGACCCACTGCAACTCAAATGCATGCTAATTCTTTTTCTTTGATAATTAGTTATTTTGAAAATCCCACATTTCCAGTACTTTGGCACAATAAGACAAATTAGATTTCTTCTCAAAATAATTTGCAAACACATATCACAAAAGCAAAGATATGATAAAGCAACCATCGTATTTCTTACACAATTTTGATGTTAGCCTAATTACATGTTCTTGTCTCATTTAATGTAACAGAAAAGCTTTTATGAGATGGATATTATTCTATAATGTGCATCAGTATACTTAGTGTATATGCTAAAATTCAACCACACTTGTAAGATATCTTGTTCAATCTTTGCAATTACTCTTCAGGGTTTTTTTCCCTCATGTACTCTCTACTAGGCAACATTGAATAACTTAGCAAAAGTTCTCCCATCAACCACTTAACTAGCAACTGTCCATCCTTCATGTTCAAGATACTAGAACTCCTTTAGTAAACAGTTTCCAATACGTTTTCTATAGCAAGGAGCTACACGTGAATGAACTTCATTTATATAGACTCTAACAAGATAAACTGACAAACTGGTAAAGAAACTAATGGAATGCGGAATTAAGGGGCACTATTTTAAAGCCATTCTCCATCAGCCTGTCGAGAGCTTAAAAGAGAAAAAAAAAAAAAAACAATTAACAAAAAGAATTAATGTGGACATACAAAAAGAACATATTAATTTTCATAGTCAATTGTAAAATCACCATCATTTTATGAACCACTAAGAAAGAAAAAACTGCCAATTAAACCGACACAATGTTTAGAATTTTTATTTCATTCTTACTGAAAGAAAAAAATTTAAGCTTAATCAGATGTGGATTTTATATATATCATAACAAAATATAAGCAAAATAAGTTAAGCTATTCCTCAAACTCTTTTACTTTCAGAATCTAATTCTTCCCACTCACTTCTTTGACTTAAAATTGTCAGTGCACATGTTCTCTACAGAATATCATTTTTTGTGTTACCAAGCACACTGGTGATGCAGCACTTTTTAAATGAATCCATTAAGAAATTAAAAGATAGGTATGGGCTTTCAAGCTAGCTCAATATTTATTTAATAGCTCCTCACAGGTAATATTGTATTTATGGAAACTGAGGGACTTAAGATAGCAAAAATGTTAAGTAAAAAAATATCTATAATAATACTTGAATGTTATAAAGTCATTGACTCAATATAAGGTATTATATTTCATTGATTCTAATACGTCCATTATCCCTCACATTTTAACATCTCTGAAACTGGCATGTGGCTTAAAATCAACAGCATCTTGCCATCATCTTATTCAGTGGCCACTACTACCTATTCATGTACAAATCTCAAAATAGTCAATCAGTACCAGTACCTACAGGATGGGTATCCACAGCTTAGAATAGAATTTCAGAGATGCCAGAGAACTACTCTTTTAACAATGAGGTTCTAAGTGGTTGTGACTGGGTAGGAGGGTGGGGAAAGTGGAGAATCGTAACTCAGCGATCTTTTAGAAACAGGAGTCAAAAACAGGCTGTTTCAAATATTGAGCTAGCTTGTTCACAACAGCACCTATTTACAATAGCCAAGATATGGAAGCAACCTAAATGTCCATCAACAGATGAATGGATTTAAAAAAACATGATATATACATACAATGGAATACTACTCAATCATAAAAAAGAATGAAATAATGCCATTTGCAGCAGCATGGATGGACCTAGAGATGATCATACTAAGTGAAGTAAGCCAGACAGAGAAAGATAAATATCATATGATATTGCTTATACGTGGAATCTTAAAAACAAAAAGATACAAATGAACGTATTCCAAAACATAAAGAGCCTCACAGAAAACAAACTTATGGCTACCAAAGGAAAAAGGAGAGTGGAGGGATAATTTAGGAGTTTGGGATCGACACATATACACTACTTTATATAAAATAGATAACCAACAAGGACCTACTGTATAGCACAGGGAACTATACTCAATATTTTGTAATAACCTATAAGGGAAGAGAATCTGAAGAATATATATATATATATATATATATAAAACTGAATCACTGTGCTGTATACCTGAAAGTAAGATGATATTGTAAATCAACTATACTTCAGTAAGTAAATAAATAAATATCAATACAATTCCCAGTAGACGCCAAGCGTTAGCTCTTGTCCACTGACTTCCTGAATACAGAGAATGGACAGAAAAAAAACCCACTGGAACACATCAACAAAAGACACTAGCTCTAAGAAGAAGAAAGAAACATTGGAACAATGTGATACATCTATCAGGCTGCAAGATTCACCCTTGCATATGTAACACTGAAGAGTAGCTACTGACTTTATGAACCAGTATCTAATCAGGAAAACAATCTTCTCTAGAAGAATTTAATTCAGGGAATCTGTTAGAAAGATGTTGGAAAGGCTGGAGTAGCAAATGCTGAAGTAACGCATCTCAGAGATCAGGAAGCAGATACCACCTCTGGGCTGGACCCAGTCACCCAAAAGAGGCACTAATGGTGCTGGAACCACCATGTGCTGCTGCTGAGCAAGACAGTACCCACTAAAGGCCCGTCAAGGCTGCTGACATAGAGGCTGTAGAACAAGAACAGAGTCTTGTCAATGCCACGACCAGAGGCACCTCCAAAACCACAATAGCCTCCTTCTTTTCCACCTTCACCCCACCTTCTAAACAAGTGCATGTCCTGTCCATTGAGAGACGCTCACTGGAATTCAGATCACCAGGATGTCAAGAAAATACAGTTTACTAATTTCCAGCCCCTTTCCAAGTACTACAGAGGAGAACAGAGAAGGGCAAGTGTGGAGATGAGATAAATATGCAACAGACTTACCTTATAAATAGCATTAAGAGAAGAAAAAGTCACTTTTGATAAGAAATAAAGGAAACCACAATATAGTAAGAATAACAAAAAGAGTTACTATTTATCAAGGCCTTTCTACAAATCAGACACTGTTTCAAGAAGCTTCTTTTTTTCTTTTTTTGGTGGCGCAGCGGCATGCAGGATCAAACCCATGCCCCCTGCACTGGAAGCACGAAGTCTTAACCACTGGACCACCAGGGAAGTCCCTGTTTCAAGCATCTTAAGTGTATCATCTTTCATCCTCACAATCAATGTGATTGATGTTAGATTTATCTCAATTCTACAGATAAGGAACTGAGGCAGAGAGATATTAAGTAATATGGAAAAGTTGTAAGATTGTAAATGGTAATTTTGGGATCCAAGCTGATAACCACTGTGTTACACTCTGCCCAAAGTGGGTTTCCATAGGAATATTAAATTTGAACACACATCAAGCTTGAGCCTCACCATAAGCCTTAAAAATCAATAGCGTGGGACTTCCCTGGTGGCGCAGTGGTTAAGAATCCATCTGCCAGTACAGAGGACATGGGTTCGATCCCTGGTCCAGGACGATCCCACATGCCGTGAAGCAACTAAGCCTGTGCTCCACAACTACTGAGCCTGCAAGCCACAAGTACTGAGCCGCATGCCTAGAGCCCATGCTCTGCAACAAGAGAAGCCACCACGATGAGAAGCCTGCACACCACAACAAAGAGCAGCCCCCACTGGCTGCTACTAGAGAAAGCCCACGTGCAGCAATGAAGACCCAATGCAGCCAATAAACAAATAAAAATGTTTTAAAAATCAATAGCAACTGCATATTTTAAGAAAGAGGATGTTACGTTTGCCATATTTTTAAAAAACTGACAATGCAATCTTAAATAAATAATGGCTGTTTTTCCTGAGACCAATCAACTATTAAATCTAGAATTCTCTCACTCACCTGTAGCAAATCACTCCCATTTTCTCAAATTTATACACTAACTGGGCTTTTATTCTATAAATTAAATATTCTTTAAAATCTCCACATACATATCAACCCAGTATCTGCCTCTGTACATGGTTGTATGTCATTCCTCTGTTAGAAATCTATATTTTTCTTTTACATAAATTCCTTTATATCAAATCATGGATTAAAACTACCAAATTACTAAGGATGCTGAGCATACTTATACAGCCAGAAACTATGATCTGTAGTCCAGTGATTTAAGAAAGACAAATATAACTTAATAATCATTTCATACCCCAAGACATACTCAGTGCTTGGCACAAAGACAACTAGGTAGAATCCATAAATCCAAGGACAGCACTGAAAGATGCTGAAAGAATAAAGACCAAATTAATGAATGTTTCAAATCGAGAAAAATTTCCCAACTGTAATTTTTACAAACCTGACAACTTTATTTCTGCCCGTGAAAAGTAAATGTATATGAAAATTCCTAAATAACCTAATGGCCTTAAGAGTTTAATGCCTCCTACCTATTTAACCTATTGGCAGGAGCAGACCTCAGTTCACAAAGCTTCAACTTTTGCTCAACACACACAGTTGTATATATTGAAAATAAAAAACCTGGGAATTCCCTGGTGGTTCAGTGGTTAGGACTCCTCTCACTCACTGCCAAGGGCCCAGGTTCAATCCCTGGTTGGGGAGCTAAGATTCCTGTAAACCACAAGGTGCAGCCAAAAAAAAAAAAAAGGAAAAGGAAAATGAAAAACCCAAAAGGGCTCCAAATCTGAAATTCTGTAGATCAACTACGAAAATAATCAGTTCAAAACATCCCTAATGTTGGTCAATAGTTCAGTTTTGACAATGTTAACAATATCATCGATAATATCGTGACAACGTATAGCAATCTTTGTATACTATTAGTTATATTTGCCCTCAAATTTTTGTAAGTGAAAAACAGAAAAACAAACACACTGATGCCACCAAAGAAAACACTGTAAAGCTGAGATCCACAAAGAAATACACTGCACACAAATTTTTCACCTCACTTGGATGCTTGATGCATTTAAGTCACTTGAATTGTTCAATTCAGAAAAAAAAATAATGAAAGAGACATATATATAATGTTGGTAACTATGTCACTGACAACTATATCTAAAAGATAAGGCTCAAACTGGAATTTTTATATTGCCTCTCTTGATAAAGAATTCTATTAAATACAAGTCAATCATTGACTTGCAGACATCTGATTTAGTTCACATTTTGAGAAACACATTAGGAACTGCCAGTAATTAAGAAGTAGAGGACTCTGGCTTGGTTTAACATGATACGATATGCATCCAAATATGCTGGGATATGCTATAAATCCTAAATAATCTTTGTAAAAATCCCTGACAGCCTAAAAACATTCCACAGTGGCCATTATATTACCATGGACCAAGCAACTATTCCTTCTCACCTTCTTATAAAATCTGAGGGACTTCCCTGGTGGCACAGTGGTTGAGAATCTGCCTGTCAATACAGGGGACACAGGTTCGATCCCTGGTAGGGTAAGATCTCACGTGCCGCGGAGCAACTAAGCCAGTGTGCCACAACTACTGAGCCTGTGTGCTGTAGCTACTGAAGCCCACGTGCCTAGAGCCTGTGCTCGGCAACAAGAGGAGCCACCCACCACAATGAGAAGCCCGAGCACCGCGACAAAGAGTAGCCCCCACTCACCGCAACCAGAGAAAGCCCACACACACAGCAACGAAGACCCAATGCAGACAAAAATAAATAAGTAAATATATTTTTTTTAATCTGAATTGTTCAACCAACAGATACAAAATCACAAAAACAATTCCTCTCCCGTCTGGAAACCACTTTGGACCAATTATTCCTGAAACTGGCTGCTCGTTGGCTTCCCTCTCTTGCTAAAGCTCTAGGAAATCCTTTACCCCCAACTCTCTCCTGAATTAGAACACTCCTTCTGAGTTGCTCATGGCCCAACATTCTGAATAAAAGCTTACGCTTATGGTGTTAATATTAAAATAAATTATTGGAGCTTTGTAAATAATAATAGAAAGCTCTTTTAATATGCTAACATTTATTAAGCATTTGTTATACATCAGGCATTATTCAAAATATTTCATAGATATTAACATATTTAATCAAATGACACTGTGAAGAAAATTTTATACTACTAAATTTGAAAATCCAGAGAAAATATATGATATTATAAAAAGATATAGGTGACTAATATTTACTCAAGAGTAGACAGCAGACCAACAACCATAAAAGATACTGAAAAGGAAGTAAAAGATCTGTCTGAACCAGAAACAGATAGTTTTATAAGCAAATTATATTAAACCTTATAGAACAGATAAAACCTGGTTAGAAGCACAGAAAATGAAAGCAATGCAGTTCATTATACAATGAAGGATAAACTACAGACCAATATTACATATATATATTCACATTCATACATGAAAACTATCATCTAATTTTATTTATGAACATAAAGGTCTTTTTAAAATCTTCTAATTGAATCCAGCAATAAGCTGAAAGAATAATGTATCACGATCAAGTAGAACTTTTCCCAGGAATACAAGAATTACTCAATATTAGGAAATACGTTAATGAAATTCACATCATCAAGACATCAAAGAAGAAAAACTAGATAATCATCTCATCAGACAGCTAAAAAGAATTTGATAAAATTCAACACCTTGGGAGAAGTGGGAGGAAGGGGCCTGTGACTAAAAATAAGAGATAAACAGTATCAACTGGGTTCCAAGTTAAGAAGGGATAAGAAATTTAAGAAGTACAAACTATTATGTATAAAATAAGCTACAAGAATATATTGTACAACACAGGAAATATAGCCAATATTTTATAACTTTAAATGGAGTATAACCTTTAAAGACTGTGAATCACTATATTGCATACGTGAAACTTACATATTATATATCAACTGTACTTCAATAAAATCTTTTTAAAAGGATGAGACACAGTTCTCATAAAGAAAAAAGAAATGTCTCATCAATTATTGGGGGAAAAAAAGAGCTATAACTATCATTAGCAAAAGAGGATAAGGTTTTCTGCCTAGAACATCTAAGATAATTAACTGAAATATTATTAGAGAATTGAGTAAGGTCTCTAAATGCAACACTAACATACAAAATCAATAGCTTTTCTATATACCAGTAATAACTAATTAGAAATATGTAATGGAAAAAATATCCTACCCATAATAGCAAATATATATATATATATATGAAACACCTAGTAATAAACCCTAACAACAAAATGTGTCAAACCTAATGGAAATATCTACACAATTTATTCATGAACATAAAATGCCTGAATAAACAGAGACAACCATGTTCTTGGAAAAGAATAATCATTACAGTGAAGAAACAAAGAATGGGGGAAAAAATGTTCTAATGTTTTCTGCCTACTTTAAAAAAAAAAAACTTTAAAAACTACATATATTTTTCCAAATAATATATTTTTGGAAACAAACATAAATATCTCCAAATAATAGGATAAATGCTGCTCTCAATGATATCTAGCCCATGGGTATAGATATAATGGTGACATTTACCAGAAGGTAACATTAAACTGTTAAGATCTAGGTGTTTCAAGGTACACTTCTAATAAACAGACTAAAAGGACACTTCTTATAACAGAATACACGAAAAATAAGTTTTAAAAAGACAAGAATAGGGAAAATTCTGACACACAAAAGAATAAAAATGCAAGGCTTATTCTTAGTATCCCCAAGTTAAATGTCTTACAAACATTTCCAGGTTTCAATTTTCGCTTTCAGGCTATAAATAGTTACATATTGAGTCTTGTCTCCCCACAATATCTGTGTCAGTAATAGCTGATCCTTCCAGTTTTTCACTAGCTTCCACTTGGAGACTTGCAGTGTCTGCCTTAATCAATCATTTATTACTCAGGGCTTAATCAAAGAATATAAGAGGTTTACAGAAAACAAGAATAAAATTAAGAAATATAGGTTTTAAAATTTATACTACAAAAAAACTTATAGGCTTATAATTTTCTTTCCACGTGCCCAAATATATATAAATGGGGATGTTTACTTCCACATTGTTTAGAATGGGCAGAAATTTAGAAACAACTCAAAGCTCCATAATAGAAGAAAAAATAAATTATGGTACACTCCAAGAAACTTTAAAAGCTAAAAAAACAGCTAAATTTTTGTGAGCTGACACTGAAATGTATCCAGAATAAATTGGTAAGAAAAGCAAATTACAGAATGATTATAACATGCTTATTTTTATTATTTGCATATATATGTTCTATATATTCACATATTCGTATAAATGTAAATGCATGGGAAAAGATTTGCAAAGTTAGAGGACAATGTTTACAGTATGATCTTATATAATTCTGTTTATATGTAAATGTGTTCTATACATTCACATATATATAAACATAAATGCATAGAAAAAGGTCAGAAGAAGAAGTTGGGTTGGGAAAAGGAACTTTCACTTTTTATTCTATAGTTCTATGACGCTTGAACGTCTTGCAAAGAGTGTATGATTCATGATATTAAATTTTATTAAACACATCCAAAAAAGTAAATCACTCTTTATCATGCAGTATAAGCTCAGGCATTGAGAATGTATCCAGTTGGATTAAATCAGGGATCAAAAACAGACATCTGGGGCTTCCTAGGTGGCGCAGTGGTTAAGAATCCGCCTGCCAATGCAGGGGAAATGGGTTTGATCCCTGCTCCAAGAAGATCCCACATGCCGCAGAGCAACTAAGCCCATGCGCCACAACTATTGAGCCCATGTGCTGCAACTACTGATGCCCACGTGCCTAGAGCCTGTGCTCTGCAACAAGAGAAGCCACGGCAATGAGGAGCTCGCGCACCACAACGAAGAGTAGCCCCCACTCACCACAACTAAAGAAAGCCCGTGCACAGCAAAAAGAGACCCAACACAGCCAATGAAATAAATTAATTAATTAAAAAAAAGCTAAAATTATAAAAAAAAAAAAAAACAGACATCTGTTTAATGTCCAAAATTAGCCTGAAAAGTGAAAGAACAATATAAAGAATATGCCAAAGTATAAGAAAATTCCACTGGGTCCTATTCCATGAATATTTTAACTGAGGTCAATCACAGATGATATATAAACAAATTCAAAGGTAATTTTGCACTTCAAGTTGCAAACCTTCTGATTCTTCTTGGTACTCAATACTAGATCAAGGCCTTTTCACCACAAGATAGAATAATCTATTCACTGCATTCTCTGCTCATTTTAAATTTAAAATAAATGCTACTCCACAAGGTTAAGACTGAAGTCTATGTGAACAATTCATACAGAATAAACAAATATGAAATTTAAAAACATGAAAGGTAAAAGGTCACTTGTAATCAAATAAATGAAAACTGAAATAAATTGACAGTAATAAACTGTTTAAACTTGTAGATAAAAGTCTAGCAGTATACACAACAAAAAGTCAACAGTAGTCGGGGATGGATTTATGAGCTCCTTTTATCATCGCTTCTGTACTTTTCAGGAGTTTCAACAAACACACATGAAAGTTTGAGAAAAAGTCATAATCCTTTAACCTGTATCCACACCCTTTGCAATGTGACTCTGCAGTTGTTCCCATGAAGAGATGGAATTTCTTCGCCCTCCTCCTGAACTTGAGCTGGCCTTGTGACTTGCTTTGGCCACACACTCTAACATGTGTGCCAGTTTCTAACCTGGAACTCAAGAGCCCTGTATGGTTTTTCTTGCTCCTTTGCAACTTCTTCCACTGTGTGAACAAATCTAAGCTAGCCTGCTGGAGGATGAGAGACAGGTGCATCAAAGTGCACCAACCACAGCTCCAGATACGTGAAATAGCCCAACTGAGATCAGCAAGTCCAACCTACACCTGACTTGCAGACCTATGATGGAGCCCAGCTGAAACCTGAACTGTCCAGGTGAGCTCAGCCTACGTCACTGGCCTGCACATGAGCTATACAGGAAGCTGATTTAAGCCAATACGTGGCTTGTTAAGCAACAAAGCTTGCCGGTAGAGCATGTGATACCTTTATAATTAGAAAAGTAAATCTTTTTAAGAAAACAATGTGAGGCATAGCTAACCACTTAACTATAATGTTTACATTGAAATATTAAAATACGCATTTTATTTTCAATAGGCGTATATCTTTTTAATTGGGAAAAAAAAGAAAAGACAAGAAAACTAAAGTAGCTCAATAGGGTAATTAAACTACTTTGGAGTTTCAAGTTGCATTTAGCAAACCTTAATACTGCCATCATATATATAGATAAAATAGCTGATATAAAAATAGATTTTTTTATCACATATTAAAGACTAATGATAGAACTAAGTTATCCTTGGAAGTCACATCCACCACCAGCAGCACTGACTGAGAACTTTCATTGTGCCAGTACCTTTAAATCTATTCATCTTTAAATCAACTTGATGAGATAGGAGTTATCATTGTCCTCATTGCACAGCTGAGAAAACTGAAACAGAGAGGTTAAACAGCTTGCCCAAAGTCACCTAACTAGTAAGTAGTGGAGTGAGTACTTCAAACTCAGGCAATCTGGTTCCAAAATCTACAATCTTAACCACTTTTATTGACTGCCCCAGAAAAGAGGAACCAGAGAAACCACACTGACCACCTAATGTGCCTGAACATAATGAAAAAATGAGATTATGTTGAGGAGATTAGGAACTATGTTAGTAATAGAAACACGAGAAATCAAGCAAATGAAAAGAGAAGGAAGGGAAAAAAACATTTCAGAGAAAACAAAGAGCTGTATACCAAAGAGGAAATAGAAGAATGCATTTTTTTTTTTTTGCTCAGTTGTGAATCATACCAATATGGTCATAGCAATGTAAACACTAAATAATGATCTGACCAAAAATTACACTATAACTCTATAGAGATATTTTTCAAGTTTGGATATTTCGAGGACGAGGAATGGCACATGCTGGGGAGAAAGAAGGGGGCAAAAAATAGCTAAATTCTAGTAAGAAGTTAAAATAATAGCACCTAAAATTTTAAAAAGCAGTGTAAGCATATTAGCTACAAATGTGATGATATATTATTACAAGAAACTGCTAGAAATGATTGCCTGTGGGGAGGCAAGCATGGATTTGGTAAAGGTTGAGGTAAGGAACTACTATTTTTGGTTACCTTATTTGCCTTTTTAAATTCTGTGTATTGTTTTAATTTAAAAACTAACAAATCTAACAAATGAATTTTCCCTCATTACTGGATGGAACTTCATTCCTGTCAGTGAGCATGCCTAGTATTAAACGTCCTAGCCTTCACAAAAATAATGTGCTTAATGATGGCAACCAAAACAAATTTAAAATAGAAAATATGAATTCCTTTTTTGTATACACTGATATTTGGCAAAAATGTTTTTAAAGTCTTCTACCATTCAAAAACTACTTGAAACAATGTTCTTCTCTTCAGAATTCATATATAATTCATATATAATATATAATATATATGAATTCATATATAATTCATGTATTTGCTACACCAAAACAAAACAATACAAAACAAAAAAAAACCTTCAACATCATTATGACTTATTTTTGCCTGAAAGGATAGTGTGAATTCGAGAAAGAGGGCAGCACAAGCTTTTACTCTTACTTCTTCTCACTAGAAGAACCACAGATGAAAGCCATATTTACTTCCGTATCACTGATATCCTGAACCATTCAATTAAATAAAACCAAAAAGTTCAAAAGACATACAAGAACAGCTTCTCCACAAGATGCCTACATCTGATAATGTCACTGACTCATTCTTTTTGAATCATAACTATTTTGTACATTTTTGACACTATCTAGATTGTTCTTCATCTACCTTTTCCAAATATCCCTTTGCCGTTTTTAAAAAGCTTAAATGTCATATTAGAATAAGCAATTCAGAAGTACTAGTTACTTATTCCTTCCAAATTTAGAAGGTACAAGTTTTATATCTATTGTATATTTGAAATAAGTAGAAACAAAATTCAAGAAAATTGCTGTGTAAAGAACGGATAACTGACCTCTTTCTACTTTCATCTTTGTAGTTTATAAAATTAATGGCTGAACTGGAAGAAATCCTTTCTAAATGTTGTAGACCAGACATACAGGAGAGTCACCACAGCACAGATATTTGAACACAGAGCTATGTATGGGGACAGGTCCAAAAATGAGGGGTCAGAGAGGTCGAGAAGAGCTGTGACAGGGACAAACGGTTTCACCCCCTCTCCCTGAAATGCAGGAAGACTAAGTCCCTTAATAACAGCACAGAGCAAAGGCCCCCAAATCCCATCTGTGACCACAATGGACTGTGTCATGTGTAGTTTTTATAACTTTCAAAAAAGCCAATTAATCCTATGCCAATGGTGAAGTTAACGCAATCAATACAGAGTCAAACCTTGGACTATACACTACAGGAGGGATGCACTGCCTTAATGATGGCTATTGATAGCATATATTTCCATTCAATCACAAAGTGGATCATTTTAATTCTGTAGGAATTTTTTTAATACCATATTTCTTGGCATGAAGCTAGGACACTGGAGCAAATTGTTTCATTGATGCCCTCCACTCAATAGTGTTTAAATGGAATGCAAAATAAGGTAACCTTAGAAAGAAGGCCACGTCTTGATTTAAAACCTAACTCCATCACTCATTCCTCTGTGAGCAAGTTTCTTTTCTTTTTTTTAATTTAATTTTTTTTATTGGAGTATAGTTGCTTTGCACTGCTGTGTCAGTTTCTGCTATACAGCAAAGTGAATCAGCCATACATATACCCCTTCTTTTTTTGCATGTCCTTCCCATTTAGGTCACCACAGAGCATAGAGTAGTGTTCCCTGTGCTATACAGCATGTTCTCATTAGTTATCTGTTTTATACATAGCAGTGTATATATCTCAATCTCAATCTCCCAATTCATCCCACTAGCCCCCTTCCCCCTTGGTATCCATACATTTGTTCTCTACCTCTGTGTCTCTATTTCTGCTTTGCAAATAAGTTTACCTATACCATTTTTATAGATTCCACATAAAAAATATGGAATGCTTAATGAATTTGCATGTCATCCTTGAGCAGGGACCATGCTAATCTTCTCTGTATCGTTTCAATTTTAGTATACGTGCTGCTGAAGTGAGCACTTAGCAAGTGTCTTAAACTGTCTCAACTTCAGTTTCAGGATAACCCCACCTGGCAGACCTTTTGTGACAATTAAATGGAACCATCTGTGCCATATATGCCCAATACCTGACTCTAGACATGAACTGTCTGGGTTTGAATCCTGTTTGTGTGGATTTGGGTGAGTTGTTTAACTTCTCTCAACCTCAGGTTCTGCATGGATAAAAAGTGATAGTGACAGAATTTCTGGTAAGGCTGTTGTATTAAATGAAACAGTCCATCAGTCTACACAATGTAGCACTGTGTCTAGCTCAGAAATATTTAAAAAGTGCATAAACACTAGGCAAATACACACATGGATTACCTCACTTAATCCTCTCAACCTTATGAAGTAATAAGTACTATTATAAACAGATGGGCATCCTGCTTTAGCGTGAGGACAAAAGTAGCATTTATATCAAGCTATGAAAGGCCACTGTTTACTTTGCTAATCCAACTGGAGATATTTTCATCTGGAAAGAAAACATCTCTTCTCTAAGATGACAGATTAGATAAGTTATTTTAACAGCAAAGTCTACAGAAGAGCGAAACACAAAAGAGGTTCAACTAAAAGTGAGATTAAATAGAAGGACCTGGAGGAAACTCAGTCAAATTAAGATTCAAGAAATAAGGAATCCATGATTTAATGGATATCTATAGGACATTAAATCCAAAAACAGCAGATTACACCTTTTCAAGTGCATATGGAACATCCTCCAGGATAGATCACATTTTGGGTCACAAATCAAGCCTTGGTATTAAGAAAATTGAAATCATATCAAGTATCTTTTCCAACCACAATGTTATGAGATTAGAAATCAATTACAGGAAACAAACATAAAAAAATATATATGGAGGTTAAACAATATGCCACTAAAGAACCAAGAGATCACTGAAGAAATCAAAGAGGAAATCAAAAAATATCTAGAGACAAATGACAATGAAAACACAATGATCCAAAACCTATGGGATGCAGCAAAAGCAGTTCTAAGAGGGAAGTTTATAGCAATACAATCCTACCTCAAGAAATAAGAAAAATCCCAAATAAACAATCTAATCTTACACCTAAAGAAACTAGAGAAAGAAGAGCAAACAAAACCCAAAGTTAGTAGAGGGAGAGATATCATAAAGATCAGAACAGAAATAAATGACATGGACACAAAGAAAACAATAGCAAAAATCAATAAAACCAAAAGCTCAAAGAAGAAGATGAATAAAATTGATAAACCTCTAGCAAGACTCATCAAGAAAAAGAGGGAGAGGACTCAAATCAATAAAATTGGAAAGGAAACAGGAGATGTTACAACGGACACTGCAGAAATAAAAAGCACCATAAGAGACTACTACAAGCACCTATACGCCAATAAAATGGATAACCTGGATGAAATGGACAGATTCTTAGAAAGGTATAACCTTCCAAGACTGAATCAGGAAGAAATAGAAAATATGAACAGACCAATCACGAGTAATGAAATTGAAACTGTGATTAAAAAGCTTCCAACAAACAAAAGTCCGGGACCAGATGGATTCACAGATGAATTTTATCAAACATTTAGAGAAGAGCTAACACCCATCCTTCTCAAGCTCTTCCAAAAAACTGCAGAGGAAGGAACACTCCCAAACTCATTTTATGGTGATGAGGCCACCATCACCCTCATACCAAAACCAGACAAAGATACTACAAAAAAGAAAACTACAGACCAACATCACTGATGAATTTCGATGCAAAAATCCTCAACAAAATACTAGCCGACAGAATCCAACAACACATTAAAAGGATCATATGCCATGATCAAGTGGGGTTTATCCCTGGAATGCAAGGATTCTTCAATATACGCAAATCAATCAATGTGATACACCATATTAACAAATTGAAGGATAAAAACATGATCATTTCAGTAGATGCAGAAAAAGCTTTTGACAAAATTCAACACCCATTTATAATAAAAACTCTCCAGAAGGTGGGCATAGAGGGAACCTACCTCAACATAATAAGCGCCATATATGACAAACCCACTGCAAACATCATTCTCAATGGTGAAAAACTGAAAGCATTCCCTCTAAGATCAGGAACAAGACAAGGATGTCCACTCTCGCCACTACTATTCAACATAGTTTTGGAAGTCCTTGCCACAGCAATCAGAGAAGAAAAAGAAATTAAAGGAATCCAAATTGGAAAAGAAGTAAAACTGTCACTGTTTGCAGATGACATGATACTATACACAGAAAATCCTAAAGATGACACCAGAAAACTTCTTGAGCTAATCAATGAATTTGGTAAAGTTGCAGGATACAAAATTAACACACAGAAATTTCTTGCATTTCTATACACCAACAATGAAAGATCAGAAAGAGAAACTAAGGAAACAATCCCATTCACCACTGCAACAAAAAGAATAAAATATCTAGGAATAAACCTAACTAAGGAGGTAAAAGACCTGTACTCAGAAAACTGTAAGACACTAATGAAAGAAATCAAAAATGACACAGAGAGATATACCATGTTCTTGGATTGGAAGAATCAACACTGTGAAAATGACTATACTACCGAAAGCAATTTACAGATTCAATGCAATCCCGATCAAATTACCAACGGCATTTTTCACAGAACTAGAACAAGAAATTTTACGGTTTGTATGGGAACGCAAAAGACCCCGAATAGCCAAAGCAATCTTGAGAAGGAAAGACGGAGTTGGTGGCATCAGGCTTCCTGACTTCAGGCTATACTACAAGGCTACAGTGATCAAGACAGTATGGTACTGGCACAAAAACAGAAATATAGATCAATGGAACAGGATAGAAAGCCCAGAGATAAACTATGGTCAACTAATCTATGACAAAGGAGGCAAGGATATACAATGGAGAAAAGGCAGCCTCTTCCATAAGTGGTGCTGGGAAAACTGGATGGCTACATGTAAAAGAATGAAATTAGAACAATCCCTAACACCATACACAAAAATAATCTCAAAATGGATTAAAGACCTAAATGTAAGGCCAGACACTATAAAACTCCTAGAGGAAAACATAGGAAGAACACTCTTCGACGTAAATCACAGCAAGATGTTTTTTGATCCACCCCCTAGAGTAATGGAAATAAAAACAAAAATAAATAAGTGGGACCTGATGAAACTTCAAAGCTTCTGCACAGCAAAGGAAACTGTAAGCAAGACGAAAAGACAACCCTCAGAATGGGAGAAAATATTTGCAAATGAATCAACAGACAAAGGATTAATCTCCAAAATATATAAACAGTTCATCCAGCTCAATATCAAGAAAACAAACAATGCAATCAAAAAATGGGCAGAAGACCTAAATAGGCATTTCTCCAAAGATATATGGATGGCCAAGAGGCACAAGAAAAGCTGCTAAACAACACTAATTATTAGACTTGCACTGTTGGTGGGAATGTAAATTGATGCAGCCACTATGGAGAACAGTATGGAGGTTCCCTGAAAAACTAAAAATAGAGTTACCATATGACCCAGCAATCCCACTACTGGGCATATACCCAGAGAACACCATCATTCAAAAAACACATGCACTCCAATGTTCATTGCAGCACTATTCACAATAGCGAGGACATGGAAGCAACCTAAATGTCCATCAACAGATGAATGGATAAAGAAGATGTGGTACATATATACAATGGAATATTACTCAGCTATAAAAAGGAATGAAACTGGGACTTTTGTAAAGACATGGATGGACCTAGAGACTGTCACACACAGTGAAGTGAGTCAGAAAGAGAAAAGCAAATATCGTAAATTAACACATATATGTGGACTATAGAAAAATGGTACAGATCAACCAGTTTGCAACGCAGAAACAGAGACACAGATGTAGAGAACATACATGGACACCAAGTGGGGAAAGCAGGGAGGGTTGGGCGGGAATGAATCGGGAGACTGGGATTGCCATATACACATTACCGATAAGAAAAAAATACCAAATTGTACACTCTAAATATATGCCGTTTATTGTATGTTAACTGTATCTCAATAAACGTTCTAAAAAAAACAAAAAAAGAAAAGAAATAAGGAATCCAGGCAACCTTAGGAACTAACCTAAAGAATGGGAATGGCAAGGATTTTCACTTCGGGTGTCTATTTCTCTCCCCAACTCCCACCCGCAGTGAACAAGTGTGCTTGACCTCACAGTCTCCTACCAACGGCCATCATTTTCCAAGTGGCAGGGGACATGGCTGCAGTCCCATGTCACCCTAGCAAACCGCTCATAGAAAGTGCAGCTTCATCTCCACACACAAAGTCCCTAGGTAATAGCTGAGGCTTCCCTGAAATATTTCCTACTGCATTAATCTGGTTCTGATTGTACAGAGTGGCAAAAATATGTCAGGGAATTACTTTGCTGTCAGTAAAATTCTATTAATGAGCATTATTAGGAATCAAGCTCAGCTCTGTTCCTTACATATATTTAGACCTTCTCATTCTCCCTTCGTACTCAACATCCTTCCTATTTTCCTTCTCTTTGTTTCTCTAGACTACCTTCTGGTAATTTTATGACCTTATCTTTTAGTTTACTAATTCTTCCTTTATTAATCTGTTTGTAATTTCTGGTTAAACCAGAGATTTTTTTCCTTTCATTTATTATTTCTCTTTTCTAGACATTCTAGACATTCAAATTCGCTTGTTTACTGCTTATATATTCTCGTGTCTCCTTTTTTTAACGTGAAACCTACTTTTTTTTTTGCATTGTCTATATGATCATTCTAGGAGCCGAAGTCTTGATGGGCCGTATCTGCCTTTTCTTGTTCCTGCTCAAAGGGACTCTATCTTCTTTCTGGAACTTTATGTGTGGGCCTACTCTGAGGCCTGACTTGAAGTGCCGCCAGAGAGGATTTTGTTTCCTCCTGACAGCTCTCTTGGGCACCAACAACCTGGAACCACTTTAAATTAAATTATCTGCTTAAGAGTTTTCACGCCACACTACTGGCACATATTGAAATCATAATCCTCACAGATGTAGAGAATAAATTTGAATAAAATTTTGTCTGGATATAAAAAAAAAGAAAGAGCAAGACAAATACCATATGATATCACTTATATGTGGAATCTCAAATATGACCCAAATGAACCTGTCTATGAAACGGAAACAGAATCACAGACATAGAGAAAAGACTGTTGATTGTCAAGGGGGAGGGGATTGGGGGAGGCATGGAGTGGGAGGTTGGGGTTAGCAGATGTAAGCTTTCATATATAGGATGGATAAACAACAAGGTCCTACTGTATAGCACAGAGAACTATATTCAATATCCTATGATAAGCCATAATGGAAAATGAAATGATGATCCTGTGTAAGAGCCTTACTGTGACAAAAATTCTTAGAGATTTCTTTTTTTCTCTCCACCAGCATAACGTCAAAACAGGTAACATTTCTTCCTGCCACTTCTGTACTTCACACTGTGGATGTGGCAGGTGGAGTCCTAGCTTTAAGCAAGGGCTCCTAGCAGATTCTCTACCTAAAGTAAGTCCTGGACTTTATCTCCTGTCCCCACTGTCTCATGGAGTCATCAAAGCAAAAGCCCAATGTTTCTAGGACCAGGCAAATACCTTCTGGAAGATTTCGGCATTCACTTCCATCCCAGGGTTCTGAGGTTCACTCATTTCAAGACCCCAGAGTCCTAACTTCCTAGCCAGCTCAGTATACATTTAAAATAAACAAACAGGGAGTGGGATGAATTGGTAGATTGGGATTGACATATATACACTGCTCTGTATAAAATAGGTAACTATTGAGAACGTGCTGTAAAGCCCAGGGAACTCTACTCAATGCTCCATGGTGACCTTAATGGGAAGGAAATCCGAAAAAGAGGGGATATATGTATATGTATGGCTGATTCACTTTGCTGCAGAGTAGAAACTAACATAACATTGTAAACCAACTATATTCCAATAAAAATTAATAAACACACACACACGCACACACGCACATACACCTTTTATTTCAGGGTATCTACCATTCCTCTATCACTACCAAAGAAATCTTACTCTACAACTACTCTTGCCACTGCCCTCTTCTTTCCCCTTCGTAAACTCATTTAGACACAAATATTCCATACAATCTAAGAAATTTCTAACCCATCCTTATCTGCTAATCAAGCACTCACCATTTCTTAGGCTGTTCAAACAGCCTTCTAGCTGTTTGAAGAGTCTCCTATAGAGCAATCTTCCTCACACTAAGGTTTGGAGATGGTGAGAGATGGACGCAAGTTCCAGACTGCTGGGCTCTAGTCCATCTGAGCGGATTCTAGTTTGTTCTGGCTCCACCCTGGTTCATGTCCATCTTCCCTTCCCAACAGTCTGCCCTGTAGACTTCAGTATTCAGCACCAAGCACAGAAGCAACAACCTTTCACAGACTGTTTAGCTTCTATCAATACAACTGTATATATTATATATCTAATATCTTCTAGTGTTTTGCTTCTGATCAAATCCTGACCGATACAGCAGTATACAGAGATCTGCCTCACTTCTCTAAAGAGCTGCAGTGTAGTCCATCAAATGGATGTAGTTTAATTTACTCACCCAACTCCTAATCCCCTAGCATTGGACAAATGGGTTATTTCCAGTACTTATTCTCATAAATGGTGCTGCAATGAACAGTAACATTTTCTCAGACTTTCATCAATATATCTCTGAAATAGATTCCTAGAAGTAGACTATGAGCCAAAGCATCTTATTCCTAAGAGTTCTATCCCCTCCTGAAAATGGGTACCTTCTTTTGGAAACCACACAAGCAACTGTGCAGAGATTGGTAGTTGTCAATATCTCTCTTCCATCACTGCATAACAATAAAATTTTTAGTCTTTAGCCTAGCACCCAACTACTTTTTCAGCCTCCCCTGTGGGGAGGTATGGCCCTGTGATTAAGTTCTGACCAATGGGATGTGAGTAGACGTAATATGTGCAACTTCCAAGTCATTCCTTGAAGAGAAGACTCCCTTTCCCCTTCCTCCTCCCTTTCCCCTTCCTGGTGGCTGGAATGTATATGTGATGTTGGGAGTGGAGCACCCACCTGGAACTATGTTGAAGGCACAAGAGGAACCAGACTGAAAACCAGAAACCTTGATGATTTGACAGAGGCGTCACCACACTGCCAACTGGGATGTTTATGTGAGAGAAAGATAAATTTCCATCGTACGTAAGATCTTATTATGGGTTTTATTGTTAGCCAAATTTTTTGAAATCAGATGATTCATGAATATATCTATGTATTTAAGATTCCATTTCATAAATAAAATGAGGACTTAAATGCATAGCTTTTACAAACATCGCCTTAGACTACTTGAAAGTTGGCTTTTGTGTTCTTCCCTATACTTAACCGTGTCCTATTTTGTTAAGATTACTGGATAATTAACCTAAATGAGCTATTATGTAATAAACACAACTCCTAATCATCTACCATTTTTACAAGGAATTATCAGCATAGTGTTTGTAATCTAATAATATACATCTATATTTATTACTCTATGAAATTTCCCAACATGAACTTTTAAAAAAAAATTTAAATGTAAAGGTTCACATCTTTAGTCCCCTCTGTTTTAACTATTCCCAAATGTATGCTGGAAAATCAAGAAGAATGAATGTAGGAAAAAGTCAGACTCTTAAGTTAGTGTTTATGGATACTAGAAGTCGTCCTATTATCACCACTTAGGCTACTCTGATCTTTTAAATGGATCTAAAGCACCTTCTTTTCTCTACTGGACTCTGTCAATATGGAGATGTCTTCCACAAAACACAGTAATCCAGACTATTAAATCAAAATATGCCATTCCTTTTTATATCATTCCTCACAACTTTAATTTTGGAATTTCCTCCACCATTGTAAAGCAGATCTGAGAGATGAACAGATAGAGCTAGAGAAAAGTGGGCTGCATATAGGCAGCAATTGAAGAATCAGTGTGAGAACATTCAGAGACCCTGTCCCCATCCCCACAAAAGAGCAGAAACCAAAATATGGTAAGCTGTAAGATATGGATTTGAACCAGAGGCCAAGTCTAAGAAAACTATGGGTTAACAGCATCCTGAATTCCACATAAGAACCAAGAATTATAAAAGATAAATGGAGGTAGTTATTGCTCTCTTTGGCTTTTTTCTTTTCTCCTTTTTTTTTTTTTTTTTTTTTGGCCACACCATGCGGCATGCAGGATCTTAGTTCCCCAATCAGGGATCGAACACATGCCTGCCAGAGTCTTAACCACTGAATCACCAGGGAAGTCCGGATTGCTTTATAATTGACGTTATGCATTAGTTCTCAAAAGTTAGTATGAGTCAGACGCACCTGGAAGGCTGTGAAGACAGAGTGAGTTGGACTGTCCCCAGGGGTTCTGATTCAATAGGACTTGAACCGAGGCCTGACAGCCTGCATTTCTCACAGGCTCCCACAGTGTTTCTGCTGCTGGTCCAGGGATCAACCTTGATAACGACCTAGAGAACACTCATACAAAAATTTCAGTGGCTAACTCTTTTCCAAGCCTACATTCTTCTGCAGAGAAGTTCTCTAACTGTGAAAGAACTACTGCATTTTTAGTCTTTACCAAGACATCAAGGGTCAAGAAAAGATTCAATTAGAGTTCCTAAGGGAACTCCCTGGAGATCCAGTGGTTAGGTCTCGGTACTTTCACTGCCTGGGGCCCAGGTTCAATCCCTGCTCGAGGAACTGAGATCCCACAAGTCACAGGGAGTGGCCAAAAAAAAAAAAACCACCACCAACAAAAAAAAATTAGAGTCCCTGAAATGGCACATAATCAATCACAGGGAAACCACTGAAAAACTTTTGAGCCCCGATCCTCATCAGGGTCTTTCATAATCACTCCCAGGGCCAAACCTACAACAAACTTCTAACCTCATTCTCTTAGGTGGAATCCTATAACATTAAACATTTCCCTCACCAATCCTGATTTCAAAATCCATAGCAAAGTGAATATTACTTTTCCAAATGTTTCTTACTAAGCCTCCATTTATTAAATACTGAAAAAAAAAAAACCTGTATTAATTGATTAGCTTGAATTGGTTGGCCTTACAAATATAATACTCATACAGTATTCGTAGTAATTAGAAATCAAATAGCTACTCAATATATAACACCGGTGTTTTCTTTTTCACCTCAAGATTGTAAATTGTTTTGTTAGTTACTTTTTATCCCATAATGGGATAAAGATATCAATAGAGTTCCTAAAAAGTATAGATTCAATTGTAGAACAACTGAAACTCTGATAAATTTCCAAAGGAAATGCAAAATGGCACAACCACTTTAAAAAACTCTTCAGTAGATTCTTATAACATTCAATCTGCTCTGTGACACACCAATTCTATTCCTGGATGTTTATTACCAAGAAAAAAACTGGTAAAAGTATACATATAATTTTTTTTTCACAAAAACACCTGTGCAAGAGTGTCCCTAGCAGTCTTGAACAAAATAGGCAAAAAAGGAAAACCATGATGATCGTTTGTCCATCAACAGGGGGAGGAATAAACTGTGGTTTATTCACACAATAGAAAGGCTACTCGGCTATGAAAAAGGAATAAACCACTGATACAAGCAACATGAATCTCAGAACCATTAGGCTGAGGAAAAGAAAGCAAACACAAAACAACATATACAGCACTATATGATTTGTTTACACAAAGCCCAAAATCACATGCAACTAATCTGTGCTGAAAGCAACGAGAAAGTGGCTAAGTCTGGAGTAGGGAGAAGGGACTGGCAGGGAAGAGGCAGGAAGGAATTTCCTGGAGCCATGAGCATTTTCCAGTCTCATTTTACATAGTGGTTACATGGATGTATAGTACTGTCAAATCTATCTGCCTGAACACTTACTATCTCTGCATATGTATTTAAATGTACATAATTCACATCACAATAAAACAAAATATGTTCTTCAGCTTAACTATTCAAGAAAAAGAATGATTTGCCAAAGCAATGTTTCCTGAATTCGAAATAAAATACACTTCAGGCAGAATAAACAGTTTGATGTTTAAATGTCCATTATGGCTGATAGAGAAGCAAATCATAGAGGAGTGTTTACAGAGTTATGATTCTGAGCTAGAAAGAGGGTGATCGAACACTTCAGTTTGCCTTAGACACTCATCCCAGTGTAGACCTGATGTCGCAAAACTAACAATGCCCCCTTCACTATCAAAGGAATCTTAATTTAGATGAAGACCTACAAGGACACTTTAGCTAAAAGGGCATTTGATGTTATTTAGTACAATGAGCTCATTCACCTTTTCATTCAACCCACATCTACTTAGCATCTACTATGTAGCCAAACGTAATCCCTGCATTCCTGCTACTGCTTCACACTGCTTCTCTGCTTTCACAATTAAAACTTAAATAGCTAGATGGATTTTCTCTAAAGTTAACTTAAAATACACAGCTGAGGACAAACTAAATATAGAAGAAATCAGAACTTTTTTTTCTAAAAGGGAAGTATAAATCAAGCTTATGAAAGAAGAATTATAATTTTGAGCTATACAAAACAAAATGTATAACGATGTTCATAAATATAAAATAAAGGAAACCTTTACCTGCTGCCCTGTAAAGTATTTTAGGTTCAAAAAATATACAAGGATTTTTATCCTCTATGCATGACAAAAGAAGTCCCTTGGCCTGGAAAGGGCTTCTGGGTATAACCACCTGCAAAAACACATTTTTTTAAAAATTTCAGTGAAAACGTATCCCAGTAAACTCACTTATAAGGGTCAATATTTAAATAACCAATTGTTACTAAGTAAATATAGAAATCTTGTATTTTTAGGCTAATTACCATTAATAGTAAAATTTACATATTCTCCAAAACAATCCCATTTGTTCCACAAATATTTATCAGATACCCACCATATTCTGGTAATCAAGATACTGCTATTCTCTAGGAGCTAAACTTGCACATACATGAAAAATAAAAGGAAACCACAAAGAGCACTCAACAAAACAAAAAAGTCAAGTCATCAATATCTTCCTGTATTTACTTACAAAGAAATCTTTTCTACTAATATCCTACTGCTAGTTTTGAAAGGCATGCAACTCTCTTCTCCAATTTTAAGATGCCAAAGTCTCCTTTCCCATGAAAAATGTGACCTTCATTTCCTAAGTGCAAAAAATAATCCACTGAACTTTATGATTCAGGTAATATAATGTGCACTTACTGAAAAGCTAAAAGAAAAGTGTGGACAGTGCACATTTCCAGTTGGGGAAAGGCCTCAGGACCTTCTTGAGAATGAGATTGATAATGAGATGATGGTGATAACAGCAGGTAGAACAAGTGTTAACTGTTGATTAACCCACTATGTGGATTAATCGGTCTACTGTTCATAGCAACCCCATGAGGTAGCAATGATTACTTTCCCCAATTTCGTGATAGAGACTAAGGCTTAAAGAGAAACAAGTAACCTCCCCAAGGTTACATCAATTGCTAGAGCAAGGACTCTCGCCTGTTCTGACTGATCAAGCTCTTAATTTCTACACCATTTTGCCTCAAATCACAAACTCTTGTCCAGTTTGATGACTGTTAAATAATTGTATAAAGATGTGTTACATAGGAAGAGTTATCATTAAAATAAACCTGAATTTATCACAAAGACTCAAACAAGATTCCTTGAAGCAAAATATATTTGCCTTTGAAAATCATTTTGTACCATTTTATTGAAGGATTTTTTTATTTAAAAAATAAAATAGCACAAATCTCACTATTTTCTGAAAAGAGACTGTTGAATGCATTACTCATCGTAACACACAATGTCTTTATCTTATGTTCCTATTTTAGTTTTTCTTCGTCTGCCTTCTTCATGTGTTTATTTTTAGCCTTTTGTACTATATGTATATTCTCTTTGGGGATAAAATAAAAGAGAAAGTGTGTGGGGCGGGGAGAGGTAAGGAGGCTGAGAGAAAAAAACTGCTCTTAAAAATACTGGGTAACATCATAAACATTACAGTGAATCAGTCTTCAGCTCAAGCACAAAAATAACTGTTGCCTCAAACATGGTTTCTGTCCCAACCTACCACTTCTAGCTCACATTGAAAAATTATGCAACCCCCACTTAACCACAAAATTTTACAACTTTGATCTGGTAGAAAAAACAATAAAACATAGACTCACATTCACAAATGACTCTTATCAAAAACCAGACATAAAGCCCTGGGTAGACATATCTGTAAGTTTCTATAAAGATTCTCTGGAAAGCTCTTCAGAAAATAGAAAAGAAGATAATGTAAAAAATTAAGACACAAAATAAGCAAAATATATATTTTTTTAATCAAAAGACCTAAGCTGTTGTGGAAGACCTAAGATTATTCTGGAAAGCTATAAAAGAGAGTGCCTCAAAATTAATTATTTGAACAAGTATTATGTTACCCTGGACTGGAAAACACACCGAGGGTAACAAATGTCTTCTGCCAGTCTATTTAAAAGTAAGAAATAAACTAAAAGCAAAAGTTTTAATCTTGTGACTCTGAGGTAAATATGGACTAAGTAGATTTATTAAAATTACCCCAGAATCAACTGTTAAATGAGAAAGCCCCATTAGAAGGAAAGAGGGCTTTCTGCTCAAGTGGCATTTGCAAATAAGGCCTTTTTACTGAACAAATCCATGAAACTTGCCAAAGATCGATAGGAATATGTAACTTACTTTGTCAGTTTCATTTCACATGTCTTGGTAATATATGTTATTTTGATAGACAAAGATGATTTTTATTGCAAAAGAAAAAAGAAAGAGAGAGCTTTAAAAGAGATGGAAGATAAACTGACTATGTTCTCGGTCTATTTGAAGTCTATGAAATTAACATCAGGGTCAAGCCAGCACTGCTTCAAGGAGAATATTCTATAAACATGGGCATTGGCTGCTCAATCTAACAGAAATTAAAGTTCTCTTTCTTAAAAACAATTAAGTTCACATAAATTCCAAAACTCCTGACTGCTTTTCTCTAGATAAGCATATTAGTTAATAGAATGAACCAAAATGGAAACGTCAAATGGAGAGCAAATAAAGTACATAAGTGAGAATACCTTGATTCCTGGGCAGTGGGCAAAGAAAGCTTCAGGGCTCTGAGAATGATAGAGAGCCCCATGGCCGACACAGCCCCAAGGGGACCGGATGGTAAGGCTTCCACAATTAAAAAGATCCCCAGAGCGATAGCGGTACTTGGCAGCTTCGTTAACAATCTGAGGGGGAAAGAGAGAAGAGACGTGTCACTATGTTTCCCATCCATTTTCTTAAGCCATTTTCTTTCATCTTTAAATATCTGCCCATAACAAAATAGCTCCTAGGTAACAAAAGGTTCCTAAGATCGGGGGTGGGAGAGTGGAGGTATTTCTTCAGTATGTCACGGACTTCCATTAGAAATGCTCAATTATGGTAAAATGCAAGCTTCTTACCTGATCAAAAGCAGGAAAGATATAATCTGCAAACTGAATTTCTGCAATGGCGGTAGCACCAGTGACTGCAATTCCAATTCCAAATCCAACGATTCCTTGTTCACACAATGGGGTATTAAAAACTCTATCTTTACCTACGAAAGAAAACAAAGTCATCTTAATATGACAAATGACAGTAATGTAACGCACAATACAACTGAAAATTCACTGACTTAAAAACTGAGATAGAAGAAAAAAGCATAGAAATACATGGATGAAAGAGAAAAGAAATAGTATGATGGTTGGTTTCAATGCAAACATAGTATTTGTATCACCTGTAAGTAACCTAAATGCTCTAATTAAAAGAAAGACTGTCACACTGGAATAAAAGAAAGCAAAAGCCAACTACTTAAAAAAAAAAAACCACTCACACGATAAAGATAAATGTAAGGAAAAGGAAGGAGAAAACACACAATGGAAAACCTAACCGAAAGAAGTTGATGTCACTACATTAATAGCAGACAAAGTAGACTTAAGGGAAAAGGCATTACCAGAGATAGAGAGGGAAAAATGTTAAAGGGTTCAATTCATAAGGAGGACATAATTTCAAATTTATAGTCATCTAACAACACAAGCTCCAAATAAACAGAAAAAATTAGCAGACTTAAAAGGATAAAGAGATAAAATTCCCAATATAGTGGGAGATTTTCATGTACCAGTCTCACTGACCAAAAAAACACACCAAAATAAAAAGGTAAAACTATTGAAGATTTGAACATGATTAGTAAACATAACCTAATTGACATACTGTACCCAAGAGCTAAGAATACAAATTCTTTTCAAGTAAACAGAGAACACTGACACTAACTGACTACAGACTGGGCTACATATCTAATCAACAAATTCCAAACGATTAAAATCATGCAGAGTATAAATAACCCATGTCTCAGAGAAGAAATTATAATGGAAATATGGAAATTAGAAAGTATTTTGAAATGAATCGTAACAAAAAAACGACATCACAACCATTTCAATTTCGGTAATGGCAGAGTAGCTTTTGTCATACTAGCCTTCCCACATCAAATGATTACAAATCTGGACAGAATATAACAAACAACTAACCTTAAAGGCACTGGAGAACCAAAAAGCAGGCCTGAACTGAAGGGGACTTGACCACTGAAAGAGAGGAAGCGCATGCAGGACAGGTGCGACATTATTCAGGCTTGTACCCTGGGGGGACGCCCCAGGCTATGTGATGTGCAAACAACTAGAACTCAGACACACAGACTCAGTCCTATTGACCTGAGGCATCACAGAATGGAGTCTGGGGCTGCCAGTGGCTGGAACCTGAGACACTAAGTGCCTCAAAACAGGGCACTCCACGAGGGCACCCCAAAATCTGTGCATACACTCTGCTCAAAGCCTCGGCTGACTCTGTGCCTGCCACAGATGAGACAACAGCTGGGACCCACAAGCCAAGCAGAGACGTCAGCGCTACCCACTGAAGAAGAGACAGGATGTAGAGTTGGACACTCTTCAAATTAAAGCAGCTTGATAAACAGCTTATGTTTTCCATTAATCTGCAGGATACGTTATTAGCATACAACTCAGTTCTCACCTGAAATTTTACCACCTCTCAGCCAGTATTGGTATTTCATGAAAAATTCTCATTTCAGCGAGCTGGATGGACACAACAGTGGCCACAGTCTGGCCAGGGGATGAAAAATCTGGGGACCAATCAGGATTCATGTTTCATTTCCATGATCCATGAATATCAGTTCTTCTTGGTGCGTAGAACTCAGCTCAATCACTCGTTTGACTGTGAGCCTCAAATGGGGTGAGTGCTGGACATGCTGACTAGTTTGTACTCTCAAAGCAGCTGCAGAAACTTACAGCATGATTCATGCTCATCATGATCTGGGACTATCTTCTGAAACTGTGACCTCCATCCCTCATCAGTTCCCTATCTGACTGCAAGGAGCTTGATAACTGCTGAAGATTTACACTTCCATTGGACCAAGAACAATTCATTAGTAGAAAATGAACACAGATTCCAGCTGCCACCTGTGGAATCCGCATCCCTGGATACTGGAAGCACCATAACCATATGAGCAGGGTTCCTAGTTATTCTTTGCTGCTTCCGGTGCCCAGATTCGGATAGTTTTCATTTCAGTAATGTAGCTCTTTTTGCTGCTAGAAGGTAAAAGCTGAGTTTCTCAGAACTTTTACTCCAAAACAGTTTGAGGAAACTGTTTAATAACTCTCTTCAAAATAAACTAAACATTAAAAATCTATTTCTAAAAAAAATAAAAGAAAAAGAAAAACAAACATAAAATTGTTAAAAATCTGTTTCTATTTTCTCCCAAACAGGTCATGATTGAGGATAAGAGTACAAACAAAATGCACAATACTGATAGCTTCCTCTACTTTAGAATGCAATTAACTTAAAGTTCATACACATAGTATCCCAATGGGTAGATTAATACATACAGAAATTACACTATGAGTTAAGAAAGATCTGAGGGGACTTCCCTGGTGGCACAGTGGTTAAGAATCCACCAGCCAATGCAGGAGACACGGGTTCGATCCCTGGTCTAGGAAGATCCTAAATGCTGCAGAACAACTAAGCCCATGCATCACAACTACTGAGGCCCGCATGCTCTAGAGCCCGCATGCCGAAACTACTGAGCCCATGTGCCGCAACTACTGAAGCCCACACGCCTAGAGCCTGTGCTCTGCAACAAGAGAAACCACCTCAATGAGAAGCCCACACACCGCAATGAAAAGTAGCTCCCGCTCACCACAACTAGAGAAAGTCCATGCGCAGCAATGAAGACCCAATGCAGCCAAAATAAATAAATAAATAAATAGTAAACCTTACCAAAAAAAAAAGATATGGGTTTAAGTGCTATCACCACAAAGTACTAAACACCCTAAGGCTCAGTCTCGTATCTGTAACAGACCAATCATGATACTGAAAAGACTAAAATAATTCATACAGGTATTCAAATGTTTACAGAGTACCTAATATTGTCTAGATACTATTCTAGATGCAGAGGGTGCAGCAGCAAACAAAACAAAAAAAATTCTTACACTCATGGAACTTACATTCTGGTCAGGGGAAAGAGACAATAAAAACAAAATAAACGAGTGAAATACATAGCATATTAGATGATGACAATAGCTGTAGAGAACAGTAAAGCAGGGAGTAAGTGATCAGGGGAGAGGATGTGGGACTCCTGTGGTTTTAAACAGGAAGATCGGGGAGGTGCCACGGAGAGGTGACATTTAAAGGAGGAGTTGAAGGAAGTGAGGAAATGTACCATGAGTACATAGCAGGGCATAAATATTCTGGACAGAAGGACCCGTAAGTGCAAAGGTCCTGGGGTATGAACCTATTCAGCACATCAGAGGAAAGGTACCAAGTCCAGAGTGCCTGGTGCACAGGAAGAGAAATAGTGGTAAGAGATGAAGTTGAAGAGTTAAGAGGATGGGCTGGGAGGTGGCACAGATCAGACAAGGCCATGGGGGTCACTGTAAACACTCTGACTTTGACTGTGAGAATGAGTGAGTCAGTAAGTAGGTGAGTGAGGCAGAAAGCTATGGAGCAAAGTCATGCCATCCTTCAAATTGAATTGTAGCAGGATCCCTCTGGCTGGTATTTGGTGAACAGCCTGTAAATAGGCAAATGTGGACACAGCAAGACTGATGACAGGATGTCGCAATCATCCCAGTAAGAGATGATGACATGGAATAGCAGAAAAGGTGTGAGCCTCCAGATATAGTCTAAAGACAGTGTCAGAAGGATTTACTGAGGAAATGGATGTGGAGTATGAGTCAGAGAAATGCTGAGGGTGATTCAGAGGTTTTTGGCTCAAGTAGCCTGAGGAGAGTTACTACTGCCCATGGAAGGGAAAACTAGGAAGCCGCATGTTGGGATGAGAGACTAGGAGCCCAGCTATGGAGATGTTACGTTTGAGACGCCTTCAGACATTAAGGTAAAGCCTTTCATTAGGCTATCGGATATATGAGTTGGAAGTCTTCAGCATGAAGATTAAAAAACATGGGACTGGACTTCCCTGGTGGTCCAGTGGTTAAGACTCTGAGCTTCCAACACAGGAGGAACGGATTGGAGTCCTGGTTGGGGAAGTTCCACATGCCATGCAGCGCAACCAAAGTAAAGCAAAATAAAATATTTTTTAAAAAATAGGACTAGATGAGATTCCCAAGTACATTTAAATAGGTACATATAGTGAGGAAAGACCCAAAGTTAAAAAGACATGAAAAATAATCAGCAAAGTTGAAAAGGGAAAAAAGCCAGAGTTTAGAGGAAAACTAACAGAACGTGCTGTCCTAGAAGTCAAACGAAAGAAGTAATTCTAAGAGGAGACAGCGGCCACCTTGTGCCATCTGCTGCCAATTAAAAGTGAGATGAGGGCTGAGGATTTTCTAACTGGTGACCCAGACATAACAGTGTCTCCCAAGTGGGAGGGAGGGAGAAGACAAAGGCCTAATTCAAGAGGGATGGGAGAAGACAAATTGGAGACAACGAATAATGACAGTTACTTGGAGAAATTTCGCTGTAAAAGAAAGAAAAGAAGCAAACACTAACTGGAGAGGAATATGGAATCAACAGAGGGATTTTTTTAATGGAAGAAATACTGGGATATTTGCAGGCTGATATGATCAATGATCAATTGACCAATGGGGGGGGAATTGATGATTGAGAAAATTAATGAAATGGAGAGAAGGAAGAACAATTTGGAACCATGTATTTGAGAAAGTAACAGAGGAGGAAGGGGTCTAATGTGGAGAGGTGACAGTTACCCTGACATTCCCTCAGAGTGAAAGGGTGTTCAGACACTGATGCTGGTACACAGCTAGATGCAGTGGACAGAGGGTCTGCCAACGTTCTCTGTTCACTGCATCTATCTTCTTAGCAAAATGTGAAACTAGATTATTAGCTAAGAGTAAGGACAGGGGAGGTAGCGTTGAGAAAAGAATGTATGAGTGGGCCCTGGAGATCACTAGTTTTGAACGGAAGGTGAGGTCAGTTGGCAAGATGACATGTTTTGCTCCAGCAATACTGAGCCCAGAATTTAGGATTTAGACAGAGACGGATTTAACTAACACTGGATTTTACCAAGCAAATTGTGGCATGCAAGTTAAACTGGATATAAAGGGAAGAAAGGGCATCAGGGGAGTAAGAGTCAGTGACGGGGTCATGGGATTCATGGATTTTAAGGATCAAGAAGGTCAAAGGATTGTTGGAGTGGAGGCACCAGAGGCAGCGAGCTAGGGAGCTTCAAGGTAGAGGCCAGAGCTGGGGGGAGGCTTCCAGCTGAGTTGATGGAGGAACTGAGAATGACGGTCTGGGGCAGGACCATAAAAGTGAGAAGCCAAGGTAGGATGGAGGACAAGATCACTAGAGCAAAGGATAAAAAACTAAGAGCATCCATGCGGATACTAACAAGACTGCTGGTAAGGCTGGTGGTGAGTCAGGCTAGGAAGGAAGACACAGCCGTCTTCCTTGGCCTGGGGTCAATAGATAGCAAGGAAAGACAGCATTAGCACCTAGTATTCAATAAATTATTGAATTATTTATTGCAAGTATTTGATAAATGTTTATTTTGAAGGCTAAATTAGATATATGAAAGCTAGGCTTCTTTGGATTTAGAAATTAATTTTATAAATCTTTCTTTATTTTCTGAGATGACTGAACTCAACGTTTTACTATTTAGAGCCAAACTTCTCGAATTCAGTACGTTTAAATTGATTACATATACACATTAAGTATGTGATTATATAGTAATCTCACACAGACCACAGCCTTTAGGTCAGGTGATAAAAAGAAATGGGTATCCCTGGAAACATGACAATTTAAAACATTCATCCAAGTGATAAATAAAACTTAAGATCAGCTGCAATTCCTGTCTTTCAAAGGCAGCTGAAGGCTATAAGGACACAATCCAGAACGTTGCAAGGAGACGGGGCCCGTGCAAAGTGCTGCAAACAAGCTCAACTAACGTTTAGTTAGGTGGCTAGTGGCTGTGATTTCACACGAAGGAAAAAACTATGCCTACTCTGGAAGTTCTTCAATGCCCAACAGCTTTGACTGGGTCAGAAAAGAATAAATAATACCTGAATTACTTCTTTCTGAACTTAAGATAACTAAGTAAGGGACTTCCCTGTTGGTCCAGCGGTAAAGAATCCACCTTACAATGAAGGGGACATGGATTTGATCCCTGGTCAGGCACCTAAAATCTCACATGCTATGGGGCAACTAAGCCTGCGTGCCACAGCTACTGAGCTCATGCGCCTCAACTAGAAAGCCTGCGTGCCACAAGCTGCAGAGCCCACGCGCACTGGAAACTGCACGCTGCAACTACAGAGCCCACACACCCTGGAACCTGCGAGCCACAGCTAGAGAGAAGCCCGTGCGCCGCAATGAAGAGCCCGTGCGCTGCAATGAAAGATCCCGTATGCTGTGACTAAGATCCCACAGGCCACAACTAAGACCTGATGCAGCCAAAAATAAATTAAAAATAAATACATAAATAAATAATATATAAATCTTCTTAAAAACTTTATTAAAATTTTTTTAAAAGATAACTAAGATTAACATTTCAGAAAAACATGGTTATTGACAATACAGATATCAAGAACAGAAGATATTCACTTGCCACAACATAGATGGACCTAGAGATTATCATGCTAACCGAAGTAAGTCAGAAAGAGAAAGATAAATACCATATGATACCACTTACATGTGAAATCTAAAATATGACACGAACTTATCTACAAAACAGAAACAGACTCATGGACATAGAGAACAAACTTGTGGTTGCCAAGGAGAAGGGGAAGGGGGGTGGGGGAGAGATGGAGTGGGAGGTTGGAGTTAGCAAAAGGAAGCTATTATATATGGAATAGATAAACAAGGTCTTACTGTACAGCACAAAGAGCTATATTCAGCATCCTATGATAAACCAACATCAGCCAAATGACATCAGCTGTCACCCCTTCAGGGACTGCCTCAACTATAGTGACCTCCAAGCTCAAGGTCGTGCTTGGTGGCCACCATCCAATGATTGATCAGAGTGAGAGTATAAAGGCCTGGTCATTTCAGCCCAAGAAGGGACAACTCAAAAGGGTCATTGTGACTCCAGAGATCCCACAGGTTGGTCAAGGCTGTCCTTGGACCTGCATCACTTCTGGACAGTTCCTTCTGATTAATTCTGTTTTCCCTGGAAAGCAGCACTATATTTATGGTTCCAGAAGATCCCAGGTTTCCAAGGTTTCCAGATTTATTAAGTTTACCTCCATTTACAGTGATCTTACAGTAATATTCTCCAATTGCCTCCAGGCAACAACAGCTAGAAAGTGCTATTTGTGAGTTTTGTTCTATAGATTCTATCTTTATTATTCTGAATATTCTTAGGAAAGAGATCTGGGCTATTCTAATAGATAAGACAGAAAAATTAAAGATAAGATTAACCAGGAGCAAATATGCTTAGTAAATGTTTATTGAATGAATGGACAGATGAAATGCATAAGTCCCGCTGTAGCCAATGAGTCTACACCTCCAGGTCCAGCAAAGCCCAAATCAGTTCCAGGGATTCAATGACCAGATTAGAATTTGTGAGCTCCTCTACTGAGAATAGAGACTACATCTCACTCATCTTTGAACACTCAATAGTACTTAGCACAATGCCTTGAATTTAGTAGTCATTCAACAGTTTTACTTGAATGAACAGGCTTAAAAGGACCATCATGCTTGGGCTGAAAGGCACTTAGTCTATGACAATCAGGATGTGGTAACGTCCCACCAAGTGTTCAAAACATAGAGATATGACAGCAACGCAGATAGTAGTTTAGTTGAAATTGATACGTAGTAATACATACATGAAATTTTTCATTTAAATAATGGGAAAATGTGACAGTGAAGAAAGACTATAGACTCACCCAGGCACAAAGAGGAGATCTTCAACCATCTCTAGTGCCTTAAATAGTCCTTGACACATAACAACATTTTAAAAATATTTGTTCAATGAATGGATGAATGAAGAAAAAATGAATGACCTGGGGGGGAATGAATTGGGAGATTGGGATTGCCATATATACATTATTAATAAGAAAAAAAATACCCAAAAAAATTAAAAAATAAATTTTTTTAAAAAATGAATGAACGAAATAATATTAAAATAAGAAATGATTAAAAAAAAGAAAAAAAAAGAAAAAAATAAGAAATGATAGCCAAAATCAAGGGAAATTATAAAATCAGCCTAGATCATAATATCTTGAAAATCCAACTACCCACACACAGATTAGTGGATTACTTACTTCATGGCTACATTTTAGGTGGCCACATCTTAAAGAAATCAGTTTTAGAAATGACAGAAAAGGAAAAGAATCACTTAATTGTAAGTAGCTAATAGAAACAAATAGTGAACATCTGGTTGGGGCTAGACTATAATTATGATACAATAATATTTAATATCATAGACCAGGGTTTCTCAAACCAAGTACCACATAGACAACTTTTTGTTTAAGCCACTGCTAACATCTTGGCACCTTAGTTTTTATTTTTGTAAAAATGATAAGCATGCATTATCAAAGTCTAGCTGGAGAGTACAACTTTTCCTCCCCATCACATCTCCTAGAAATTCTCATTTAGTAAATATTATTCTATTCTATCCATGCAGATAGAATAGAAGACAGAAGAATAGAAAAACTTTAACAAAAATAGTCCTATTATTGATGATATTTTCCAAATGAATGGTATATTATTAATTTTTCTTGAACTTAAAAGTAGAGAAATGAGTGAGTAAAATTAATTGTTGAAATTCAAATAAATATTTGTTTAACATCAAGACTTTATTTCTTAAGTACTCTCTTTAAGTACGGGAAAAGAGAATTTTCAAAACAATACTGGTTGGAGTCATTTTTTTTAAAACTTTTAATTTCCTGCTTTGAAAGATGAAAAAATTAGCACTCCAATAATTTGTACCACTCTTCCCTCTCCCTAGTGAGTTTTGTTATTGTTGTTTTTGCACTGAACAGATATGATAACTATAATTCCCACAGTTGTTTGGTATTGGTTTTATATTTAAATTGATTCAATCTCACTACCAGTCTCTTTATTATAGCTACTTTATTCTGAAGATCTTTATGTCCATCTATCTCTGAGTTGGTTGGATTTCACTGTCAGGCAAGCTTTCTAAGAAATGCCCATGCCTACCATATTATTTGAGTTGTATTTTGGGGTTACACTTTCCTACTGAACGTATACACAGTGCTTCCTTATCCTGGCATTTAATGTTCCAACAACAACAACAACCTGACTAGATGGACAACTTTTAGAGAAAAAATATTCTCTTGTACTCCTAGTGTCAACGTAAATCAATTTTAATATATTTTAATGTATTAAGCAAAATCAAATTCAGCATTTATTACCCTGATTAAAAAGATAAAGGCAAAGCAAACTTTTAAATACAAAAAAAAAAAATCACACTGCATAACCAATTAAATTCAAGTTAACAGCAAAAATGGTGTATAACAAATAATGGTTTTCTGCAATGGTTAATCCTTTCCAATATAGCTTCAGATTGGATTCTATATATAATCTTTCTGATTTTTTCGCTTAATCATTATAATGAAAAAAGCATCTTTTCATTTAAATTCACTGCACAAAATAGTATATGTAACCTCATGGCTTTCTTTGACAACTGAGGATAGTCAGACCTCATACTAAAAAAAAAAAAACACCCACAGCATTCCTTGAATACTAATTTTAAGGAAGTTACTTCCAGATAAAGTTGGTATCACAACCATGTTGAAATCCTCATTAAATACATCATTATTGCTGGAATCGGGTATAGAAAATTCTTCAGTGTGTACTCACTGATATACTAACTACTAATGAACTGTTGAAAGTTAAACGGAATCTGTGAAATTCATCTGCCTGTAACTTGAGCATGTTATTGCTATAATGCTGGTGCCTGTGGGTATAGCATGTAGGGATGCTATTAGCACAGTTTGTTATTTGAATCTCAGTGAATGCTTCATATACTTCAGACACTGTAAAGTAGCTGGCCTTCACATAGCACAAACACAGAGAACACAAACACCAATTTATCACATGGCAATATTCGATTACATCCCAGGTGATTCAGGTGATAAGCTTATATTATTTTTTAAGATTATCACTGACATTACCACCCTCAAATTTTAAATCTCACTGAAAAGGTGAAAATTCCCAGAATATATCCATAGACATACAGAGTTAGCTAACACAAGTTAGAGAAAAAATATCCAAGGAAAATATCAAATAAAATAACTCCAATGTTCAATTTTAGAAGAAAAATTCTACTTAGGAATAAATTGGGGAAAAAATAGTTTTTAAAAAAAGTTACCCATGGAGAGTATGGCAATTGTTTAAAAGCACTATCATTAGAAAAAATAGTTATGGGGTAAATTAATCTTTAATTTTAAAATCTTCATTTAAATGGAAGGGCATACAAGAATACCCCTATATTTATCTATTGGGGAAAAAAATTCAAAGTTATACCTATAAGAAATTCCACAAAGAGGAAAATATGTTCTTTAAATCAAGAGGGAAAACTGGGTAGAGCATCTACAAAATCACTTAAGGGTCATGTAAAAATTATGGTTGGTTATGAAAGGACAGCAAGCAGAAAAATGAATTACAGAATCATAAAATCCTAGCACTACTGAAGATCTTCCCACCAGTGCCACATCTCCAAATAAGGAGACAGAGTCTTGATTTAAGTGTGGCCTTTGTTCTTTTGACTTGCTCCATTCTATTAGAGAAGTTTCTTTCCTAAATTGGCTGCTGCAAACTACTCAACTCATCAATGCTAAAATATATCAAATTAGAACTTAATTATCTGACACCACAGTCACAGATGCAAAATAATTCTGAACATTTAATCTGAATGTATAAATTCTTTATGAACAATGTCCTGAAATTCCCTCAGATGTTTCTCCAAAAACTAAAGCAAATAAAATAGATGGTTTAAGCCTTCACAGTATGCAATCTACTTACCAACAACAAAGTAAAATAAAAAGCATCTTTAAAACAGTGATTTTGAAAAGGGTCAAGAAAACACTTGAGAATTCCCTTATAAGAACTTTTAAAAGAGGTGCTTCAAACTTTGAGTCAATAATTAATTGCATTACAATATAACACTGTTACTCTGCATAAAAGTATGTATGTTTCTATCCTGAAAACACAGTATAAAATCTACAAACGTGCATAAAACTAAGATGTTACTGATAGTAAAGTTATAGTTATATCTATATTAAATTAGATATAATTTCTCTATACTCAGATATAAGGGAAATTTCAGGTAAAGTCCTAATATCAGTTCAGATTCAACCGAGTATCTCCAACTGACTATGTCAACTTCACAGGTCACATGATCTTAATTATGATAGTTTTTCAAAAAAATTAATTAAATTCAACATTTCCCGCTTGCTACTCTCTTGGAAGTTGGGCATAAATTTTAAAGAGATTTTTTACTTTTTAATGAATTATAAGAAATCTTAAAGGGTAAAATAAAAATGATTTGGGACTTAGAAGTTGGATCTCCTTTTGTTTGCCAAGAAATACAATTACTATTAGCAATTATCAGATTGGAAACTATTAAAAATATGGAACATTGGAATGAAATGTTAAGATAAACAATAATGGATGATGGGTGATGACTTAGAGGGCCAGGATAGGGATGGTGGGAAGGAGTCTTGGGAGGGAGGGGATATGGGGGTATATGTATAAATACCGCTGATTCACTTTGGTGTGCCTCAAAAATTGGCACATGAGTGTAAAGCAATTATATTCCAATAAAGCTTTAAAAAAAAACTATAATGGAAAAGAATATTTTTAAAAAGAATATATATATGTATAACTGAATCACTTTGCTGTACAGCAGTAATTAATACATTGTAAATCAACTATATTTCAATTTAAAAATATTTTTAAAAAGATGAAGAAAGTGCTCAATTTGTTGCAAGTTAGATAAGATCTTTAACAAATGAGTTATATCCTAAGATGTAGGATAAACTGAGGCTATACTAAGAGAGTGAGATATCGCAAGTGTACTTTTCTAAGCTTATTAGACGGATGTGGCAAGGTATAATATCAAGCCCTGTGTCCTTCTGATACCATCGGAGCTTCAACTGCGACCCAGTAAAAAACATTATTTAATACAACGCATTTTTACCCAATGGAATAAACATTTACCCAATATGTACTTGAGCATATACAAGGCAATGGATGCTACAAATGACATAGATAATATACCATTTAAACAATGTTAAACTTTTGGATATTCAAACAACTTACAATGTAATAAGGAGATAAGTCAAGTATAAATAACTATGATACATGAAAGTGATGTAAAAACAAAATGCTATTGGGGGGGGAGGAGAGTCTTTCAGGCTTGGAGGAATCATGCCAAGTTTCATGAAAGACAATGAACTGGAACTGGGCACTGAAAAAAATGGGCAGAATTTCGAAAAGCATGGGTAAAAGAAGGAACCGTGTGACCAAAGGCAGAGAGACAAGAAATAAAGTGCAAATTCAGAGTTGGGAAGTGAATCAAAGCAGCTGAAGTACAATTGGATTATTAGAAAGAGCAGTGGGAGATCGGAAGTCTGGGGTATATACACTAGTTAGCATGATGGTTAAAAGTGTGGGCTCCGGGTCAGAACTCACGGGTTTAGATGTGGTTCCACCACTTTCCCACTGTGTGACCTTGGATGGGGCTTCAGTTTCCTCATTCATAAAATTAGGATAAAAATAACTAACCTGCCTACCAACCGGGATCAAATAAGATAAGGCATATATAAGTGCTTTGCAAATCATAAGGTATTATAAGAATGTAAAGTATTATCAGGATAGTGGCAATGAAAACAAAATGGAGACAGGGTTTGAGTGACACTACAGAATCAAAGGGATTTAACTGTTGCTAGCTGAGAGGCACGTGGGAGCAGAGAAACCCTGAGGGTTGGCACTGAGAGGTACTGGGGACCATAAGTAGACTTCAAGACCCCCAGACCATCAGCTGGAGGAGCCCACTCAGCACGGCAGCCCAGCCAGCAGATGCCAGGGGCTCTTTGAATCACTCCACGATGAGTACTCTCTCCACCTGAGGTGAAGGGTGGGGTGGGGTAGAGAAGGAAGGTCAGCCACGGTGGCAGGATTGTGACTAAGAATTCTAAAAGATGAACAAATAGCTTGCTCCGTTAGCAGGACCATGGATAAGCACAGCAGGAGGCCAGCACACACCTTAATCCAAAGATCGAGGCTTACCGCTGGGCAGAGGAGGGCTACGCACACCCAGCCGCGGCTAACCTTCTGCAAGAGGTATCCCAGGATTACAGATGGTCACTAGACCTATCGTGCTGATCACTTCATAACACACGCAAATGTCAAACCGCTACGCAGTACACCTGAAACTAACATAACATTGTACCTCAGTTATATTTCAATTAAAAAGTAACAATGACAGCAAAAGAGATATCCCATGGGTGAGAATGAAGCGCTGGCAATCAAGTGCAGCCCTGGACTGAGGAACGGATGCTCTATGGTTGCAGCTGTGTATGTGCAGAGGCCTGGAGATTGTGCAGGGCAAGGACTGAGCCCAAGGGGCCCAAAGCCTTCCGAAGCCTGGACATGAGAGCCGATTGATCCTAACAGATTGCAGCTCTATTTAAGCAGACGTCCACTTGGAAGCCATGGCTCTACACCACCCCCATGATGGGATGTGAGCAAACCGATGTCTGGTCCTGAACTATGTGCTGTGCACCAGGCATTTGATCCACACGATGATCCACAAAGGTAATCACATGACCCTGGCAGAACAGAACCAAATCAGCACCCCCCAGAGCCCCAGGCATCCGCAGGAACCTCCCAACACTGACTCTGATCAGAGCTATTGGCCCACCGGACACCAAGTATAACTAGTGACATATCAACCACCGGTGTTTTAACAATTGCACATAAGCTGAAATTTTGTTTCTGAGCATCATCAATGTGATTTAAGGAGACAGAATTCCCACTTGTAAAATCACTTTGTCTTGTATGAAACTGAATTTAAATAAACATAATCTGAATGCTTGGGTTTTAGGGGATATGTACTATACAACTATCTAAGCTTAAGTAAGACTCTCCTTTAAATGACACTTGGAATAAAAACCCAAAAACTCATTTCAATCAAACTGATATTTTACTATGTCTCAAAAGAAGAACCACAGTTTCATCATGTACAAAAGAAGATGATTTATTTGGTTCTACCTTTTATTATAATCAAATCAACGCATTTATTGATGAAACTATACAAATTTATTAAGTGAAACTAAAACTTATTGAGAGTCTAGAGTGTTATTTAGAGAAATGCACACTAAAAATATGTTTTTTCAAATAAACGTACACATAGCTGATGCTGGAAAAACAGATTGCAATAAATGAATACAGAAACTATTTTGGAATAAACCTGTGATGCCTTCACTGTGCTTGAATACAACCAAAGCTGTTTTTCCAGGATGCCAAAAGAAGTATTTCCATCATTCTTGTGATACCAGCTGGAATTTCAGGGCAAGCCATCTAAAAACAAATTGTTTTAATCTTCCTTAATTTATATGGAAATGAGATGTTTCCTAAAACACATCCGTACCCAGGACCTACGTCAACACCAGAGCTCAAAGCACACAAATTCCTCGGACGATTCCTACCCAGAAGGGCACACAGCACACCGACATCATCCGTGTGCGTCATTCACCGAGGAGGACATTACCGAGCTGTCAATTTCAATTAACCTGCCTCGCTTTATAAATAGCCTAAACGTCCCTATCTAAATAGGCTGGTGCCCTTTTCTCAGAAGCGAAGGGAACAACATGACAAAGAAGCATGAAAAATAAATGAGCTTTCCCCTTTGTAAATAGGAGAAAGTTGACATTAAACCAATTCTAAGTCCGAACTGAAGAGCTATTAATAAAATAAAGCTCAAGAGAATGAAGGACCAGTTTTAACCAGAAAATAAACAACAGTCACTAACTCTATCAGCTCTTTTTCAAGTATCTGTGAGCCACAGGGCTAAAGAAATAATTCAAGGTCCACATACAGGCAGAGCCAAATGCAGATACCGTAATTACAATCCTTAATATGGTCCCCAAAGTAATACAGTTTAAAAGCCCCAAATGATTGATGCTAAGCCAAAAAGAAGTTAGTTTTGAAGATTCAATGATATTCTCTTCTAAATCTGAAACGTTTTATAATTTTTATAACCCAAAGCATTATCATTTCTTTTGCTAGCTCTTTTTGCTAGATATTTTTTGCCTCTAAAATCAACATTAATGAACAAATCCTACACACCATTTCTACAATCTAAGTACTTGTTACAGCACTTTTCTACTTCACACTTTGATGAATAAGTAAAAGTAGAGTCAGAAAACATTGGTGGAATTTATCAAAAAGTAGAAAATAACTGATATAGATCATTAAGCAGGCTAGTGAACCCATGAATCCATCTAACTTATACCCACTGTGTGGGAAAACACAGACGTGTCACCATATTAATCTCAGGTAAAACAGACATCCATGTATATGTGTCATAGACATACATAAGCACGTGTCATCCGGGCAATACCTCATAAGCTTGCCATAGTGACATCTCGCATACAATCAAAATACTGTTCAGCTCACTGAAATATCTAGGACACCACCAAAAACTAAGAATCAAAGTTGAATAAAAAAGATTTCTGATTGAAAAAAGATCTGACAAAGTTGACAGACTATCCTTAAAGAGGTCCCTGATGCCCTCACTCACAGCAGCTTAAAAAAAAATCCCATTAGAAGTCTTTCCTGATCCATAATACTCTTGCTGTGGCAGTTAAATGAATCATCGCTTGACTTGCACTAAGTCATGACGACTGGCTGCCCGCTCTTCCATTCATTCAACCAATTTCCGCGCTTGGCACTATTCTGGGCCTTATGGGAGACAGGAAGATGACTTGTAAATATAAGTAAAACATGGGACAAAATAAGTCCATGAGTTGCGGATGCAGAGCTAGATGAAAACAGAACAATCGAGAGAAATTCCTTCTAGGTGGCGAAGGCTGAGGACGAGGAGCTGCGTGGGGTGGTACAGGCCAGAGGTGAAGCAGAGCAGCAGTTTCTGAGGGGCAGAAACAGCATTATACAGGCAGGGGGCAACTGGGAAGTGTGGACGCAGCAAGGGTATGGAGCAAAAACTAAAGTCGGGAAGACAATTCAAAGCCAGGCCATTTATGATCTTAAACACAAGCTAAGGGAAATGGACTTTACCGTTCAAGACGGGGAAGATTTTAAGCTAGAAAGCATTGTGATCAGAGCCATATTCTGGAAAAATTAATCTCACAGATGTATATAACACCAACTAGAGGAGGGAGGAGAGTGAGAACAGACTCATGACAGAGAGTATAATCATTTAGCTCAGAAGTAAGGAGGGCATATAAAAAAGAATGAAATAATGCCATCTGCAGCAACATGGATGGACCCAGAGATGATCACATTAAGGGCAGTCAGACAGACAAAGACAAATACCATATGATATGATATCACTTATAGGTGGAATCTAAAATATGACACAAATGAACGTATCTGCAAAACAGAAACAGACTTACAGACATAGAGAACAAACTTATGGTCGCCAAGGGGGAGGGTGGGGAAGGGAGGGATAGACTGGGAATGTGAGATTAGAAGATGCAAACTGTTATATATAGAATGGATAACCAACAAGGCCCTACTGTATAGCACAGGCAACTACATTCAATGGCCTGGGATAAACCACAATGGAAAAAAATATAAAGAAGAATGTGTGTGTATATGTATATACATATATATACACATATAAAACTGTGTGTGTGTGTGTGTGTGTGTATATATATATATATAATGGAATCACTTTGTTGTACACCAGAAACTGACACATTATAAGTCAACTATACTTCAATTTAAAAAATTTAAATAAAATAAAAAACAGTAAGGAGGGAGTGAACTCTGACAGTCTCAGTAGGGACAGTAGTGAGAGAAACCCCAAGACAGAACCATCAGAACTTGATAGCTCTTAAGTTTTCAATCTGGCTTGTTTCAAGAATCTATAAGTAGGACCCAAGAGGCAGCTTGAAAGTCACCATACATAACGAAATGAAAGGGAAATAGTTGCTACACTGATTTAAAACCAATACACATACATTCAGAAGGATGAGTTTCACTTGAAATAAACTGGATTAATACTTTTTAAATGCCAGATCCATTTTTAAACAAAAGGTCAGGGGAAAGCCAGAAAGTACCACAACATGTAACACGATGGGTCCAAACCAGATGGCCAGCTAAAATAAGCAATGGTACAGAGCACAATCCAATGTTTCAGAATTAAAGAAATCTACATGCTCTTTCAAGATAATCATCTCCTCAATGCTTTAGTTGTCTAACCTATTTCTGACCTCACTGTTCCATGAAAATTGCTTTTACTTTTTAGGTCACAAGTCACTGATGGCCTCCTAACTGCAGACCCAATGGAAACTTTGCAGTCAATATTTCAATATTTATCCCCTGGGACTTCCCTGGTGGCCCAGTGGCTAAGACTCCATGCTCCCAATGCAGGGGGCCCAGATTTGATCCCTGGTCAGGGAACTAGATCCCACATGCTGCGACTAAAAGCCTGCATGCCACAACTTTAAAAAAAAAAAAAAAAATTAACCCCTGATAATTGCTTTAAATCCTATACTCTCCACCTGCCTCCACCTGCAGAGAATCACAAGCCCTTCACTGACCCCTTCCTGACTCCCACCTTCCCTCCATTGCCAGGGTTCAGACAGACTCTCATTACCTCTCAGATAGACTCAATGGTTCTCAAAGTGTGGTCCTCAGACCAGCAGTTCCAACAGCATCTGGAAACTTATGAGAAGTAAAAACGTTTAGGCTCTACCTGAGACCTACTGAACCATAGACTCTGGGGGTGACATCCAGGAACCCCTGATGGGGCAAGCCTTCCAGGTGACTCTGCTGTGTACTAAAATTTAAGAACCTTTGTAATCAGCAATCATCCTGCCCATGGTCTCCCCACCTTTAGTCTCCCAGCTTCCCAAGGCTGTGGCCGGAGTTAGGTCCTACATGACCAATTTAATTATGTCATTCACCACCTTCTACCACAGGACTCAAAATACGTTGAACCCTCTTTAAACAAAAAATAGACTTCAAATGTTAAGTCTGCATTCTAATGTTAGTTGAACTTGTACAGACATGGAAGTTTTATAAAACTAGCAATATCCCTTCTACTTCTCAGGCACAGACGTTAGAATAATTTCTTTCACAGAGAACAAAAAACCAGTACATTCAACAACATTCATTTGAAATCCAGTTTTCCTGAAGCTTAATCACAATGTCAGATTTCACCACAGGAAGATGAGGTCTTAGGCCCAGTTCTAGTTGTGGAACCTTGAAGAAGTGACAACCTCTCTGTGCCCCAGTGTCTACATCTGCAAAATGGGATAGGAACAGAACGAACTTCACAGAATTGTGAGGATTAAGGGAATTAATATATGTCAAGTTCCTAGAACAGGGCTGGGCACACAGAAAACTCAGTTAAGAGTTTGTGGCTAACTGTTATCACCACCAGCATTATCATTACTAATGTTGTATGACACTTACGGAGCTGATACCTGTACGTATAGGCACAGTCCTGACTGCAAATCACTCCCCAGCACTCATTCTCTCTTTCTTCTACAGGCACAGAACCCTGGAGTTTTAGCCAGGCACATAACCACACACCTCAAAGACTACATTTCCCAGCCTCCCTACATCTAGCTAGTTGACATCCACCCTCTCCAAGGAGCATTAACCTCCCCATTTTGCCAGGTGGTGGAGGGAACTCTGAGACCTTCCTTAACAGACTTTCGGCCAATTCTCCTCATTCTGGAGCTCCAGCTCCCTTCACTCCTATTCCCAGAGGTGTGGGTGTTGCCAGTTCCCGAGTCTTTGCCTAGTTCTGTGATGTAAGCGAGGCTGGTTCTTGGCTGCCCCGCTGCCTATTCCGGACACTGTTTTTCCAAGCTTGATGCACTCTTGACCTTCCAGCTTCCAACATTCTTGTTGTTTTCAGTCCCATTCTCCCCATCCTTGTGGATACAGGCCTTTACAGAGGAAGATCCCTTGATATGTTAGTGGGGATTCAGAAGGGAACAAATGTCGATGTCTACATCCAATTGTCTCTTTTTCCAGAGGTCTCAGTCACCATTTTCTACCAAAATTCTCAGCGCACAAGTTTCCATCACCCTGTCATATATATTCTGGACTAAAAAAAAGAAACTTGCTGGGCACATCTTCCATCATTTCATATTGTTATTTCACTCTTACATTGTTATTTTACTTCCCATGGGATGATGCTTTGGTCTACCAAGCGCACCGGATGTCCTTCAAGGCAGGGACTACATGTTACAAATTTTAATATCTTCTAGAACAGTAGTTCTCAAGCTTGGCTGCATGTGTGAATCATCTGGGGACCTCTGAAAATCCAGCACCCTGGCCACACCCCAGACCAGTAACTCAAAACCTCTGGGGTGAAACGCAAGCATCAGTATTGCAACCTACAGGCACGGCTGAGCAGCAGTGTCGGGCAGTCAGTGGTGTCGTTGTCTGGAGACCTATGTCAGACACTTATCCCACGTCCATACAGACACAACTGAAAGACATCTCCCCTCCTAAGACGCCATCTCCAGCAAGCTCGTAGACCTAATGCATTGGTCTCTGTACCCAGGAAAATAACCCCAGTAATCCAAGGAAATACTAAAGAAGTGCCTCAGCCTAAGACAAAGTTGGGGGATGTTTTTCTACTTGTCAGATGACACATTAATATTAATCATCTACTTCCTGTGCCCATTAGTCAATGTGGCAGTGGTAACAGTCAATGCCAGCCTTTCTCCATTGAGTGTAATTCAGCTCACAGCTGCCTTCATTATCCATTACTTGCGAGCAGCTGGCCTAGCCATCATATCACATGCTTGAACTGACCAGGAACTATTTTGAGTGGCAAGTTTCCAGTGCTGCAGAAATTATAAAACTGACCCACACAAAGAAACTGATGGAGTTGCCAGGCAGCAGAGGCTCCAGAATATCTATATAGGAGGAGCTTAGGAGAAGAATTCTAGTTCGAGACCAAAGCCAGATGGCTTGTCTTGATCCTCTACTGTCATAGCTAGCCCGTGGTTTTTACTTAGATTGTATGTGCGCATGAGGTGGCTGGGAGAACTGATGAAGCAAAGGCGCCTCGAGCACCCCTGATGCCACCGTGTTAGCAAAGTCAGGGACCACAGATCCATGTCACTGCACCATCAACAGAGGCCTCCTCACTTCCCTCCTTTGGCTGCGCTCCAGAGACTGGACACCAGTGCACTTACGGCTGCACCCACAGGGCTGCACACACAGAGAAGAGGACAGGCAAGGCAAGAGGGCGACCAACTGCTAAATAAAGCCTTCGCCCGAGGGACCCGCAAGAGGAAAAAGGAAAATACATCACAGCCTAACAACTGGGCCTGATTCCCTTAGCGGTCCTGCAGAAATTAGGGAGGAAAGGGTCCTGCTGCCGAACAAAGACCCCCACAAGAGTCCACAAGTAGACACAAATCATACCAGAAGGGGGCCTGCAGCAATAAAACTGGGCAAGGAAACCCTGCCATGTTAGACTCTTCTCCCACTGAAAGCCAGGTGCCTATCTACAGCTCTCTCAAAGAACCATGTCCGCTCTCTGACCCTCTAATTCCCTGGACCACAGAGGTTTTTCTGAGAGAAAGGGAAGTGGGATGGAAATAAGTGACCGTAGTAGCACGCCACGGCCACCAGGAAATTTAAACCGTGACAGATCTTTCAGTAACTTAGCTATTGCCCCCTTGGTAAAATGCATCGCCTAAGGATCGCCTAGCCTGGAAACACCGGGAACAAATTTCCCTGAAAGTTCCCTTTACCAAAACCCCTAAGTGTAATGGGAGCTAAAGCTGAGGGGCGAGCTGCCTTCTGCCTGCAGAAAGAAACAGCAGGAACTAGGTAAGAAGGAGAGTAAAGGTAATTTGGCAAGAACTGAGTGAGACTATTTGGCTCAGATTCTGCTTCTAAGGATGTGAGAGAAATCAGGAGAGTTGGGGTAGGTTAGAGGTCTCTGGTTCCCCGCCTGAGTCACTGTCAACAGACTGTGGGATGAGGAAGCCATTTAAAAGAACGCAACTAGTGCGATGATTGGATGCCACGATATCTAACTTTTCTCTTTTTGTATAAAAGTTTAATGCTGCGAGCAGAGCTGTAACCTTGATGTATATGTACAGAATAATTAAAAGCAAGAAGATCCCTGGGGAGAAACTCTGCAGAATATTTAACAAAGGAAAAGGTGCCTTCTTCAGGCAAATGACTCAGTTGCCCTATTTGACTTATTTGTTCAGAACGCTGTGGAACTATTCTCTTTAATGTCTATCGGTGTTTAATTTAGATTTGAATAGATATGATGGGTTTATGCCATTTCACACGTTCTCGTCTCCCTCTGATTAATGAACTAACATGTCCCTAAAGTGATATAAAAGTTTCCTTTTGAGTTTTGAGGAACTTTCCCTTTTTAAAGAACAAAACACTCAAGTTCAGCATCTACTGGATCTTGATTAATTAAGATGTAATACTGTGTTTGAGTGTGTTCCCTTTTGGCTTAAGAACAACTTTCTTTGTTTCTGCTGGATTCCAAGCTGGCAGCGACCAGGAGAGAAAAAGACGAGGGTTAAAAAGAGCAGCCTGGGCTTCCTAGGTGGCGCAGTGGTTAAGAATCCACCTGACAATGCAGAGGTCACGGGTTCGATCCCAGCTCCAGGAAGATCCCACATGCCACGGAGCCACTAAGCCCGTGTGCCAAAAAAAAAAAAAGAGCAGCCTGCCCAGAAACAGAGATGAGGAGAAGTCCCTTACTACCAAGGATGCTTAAGTGTCCAGAAGCAGAAACTACAGAAAAAGGATCTTTTGGCTAATTTTCAGGTTGGCCCGGTGCCACCACTTCTGGCCAGAGGCCCTCGAGAGGAGAGGGCTGGCAGGATGCCCCTGGAGAAGGTCAGGCGTTTCATTGCTGAAGCTGCCTTTGGGTGTAGCTGCTCAGTCGGAAAGCAAAAACTTTTCATCCAACAGGTTTCCCAAGTGATCCCTTAGCACATGGCACTCGCCAACCTTTACCTAACTGATCCCTCATCCCCTCTGCCAATCCAAGCAGCTGAGAACCCTCCATTCAAAGGGAACAGAAAACAAAGCACTGGGCTCGACCCTCTATGACTTGACATAGAAACCCTTGCTCAACAAGGATGTGGCAGATGACATGAATGCTGTTCTCCATGCAGGGCTGTTTTTACTGGCTACTTGACTAGAAAATCACTGTTCCTGGTGAGTTTAATTAATCTGTGACTTTGTAACTGCATGGAAGGCGCTAATCAGTGGAATTCCAAGTTAGAATTGAAGCACAGACCGCCCAGCTATGTAATAGCCTATACATTTATATTCGAACTTCCTGAGACACATAAGTGACCACGACACCTCGACATCCGAGCGTGTCAAAGTCAAGCAGCCATACAGCTGCTGTGGCCACCGGGCACACTACTTTTAGAAGGAAGAGCACTCTCAGCTGTAATTTAATGGGTTTGTGATCTATGTCCTTAAGGTGAACAAAAGAGGGTGGGAAAATCCAGGGATTCCCAGATATTGAGCAATCTGAACTGCCCATGTAAAAATGGTTAAACCGGTCCTCTTCCGCCCCGATCATTTCTGGGATCTAAAAAGAAACGCCTTATAATTCAAAAGTTAGACAAATCAAAAGAGCAGCAATTCTGAACCCATGGAAAGTAAAGTTAAAAAAAAATCTCTGGCTTCAATGTGTAAATATTAGAAAGTGAGCTGTCCCAACTAAAACAATTAAAAATGCTCAGTGCATCCAAACCCAGGAAATACTAAATGCTGAAGAAAAAAGTTTGTGTTTTTCCCTCTGGTAAAAGTACCAGTCTAGAAGAGGATTTTTTTAAGACCCAGCACCAGATTTAGGATGCTAACATAGCAACATCATCCCTAATATCAAATGGAGAGATATGTCATACTTGACAGTGAAAATATGAAACAAGAGAGCTTTTACTCTCTCTTAATCTATGTTGTTCTTGATATAGTTTCATTTTTCAAATTTTTAATTATGTTGAAAAAGAGACATGAATCAATTTTATACTTTTGGATAATAATGATTTCTATTCCTACTTTTCCTGGTCTACTTTAGCCCAAGCCCATCTCCTAAGCCCCTGTTGGTGCTCACATCTGATCATTTTAAAAGCCTGCCATTGTCAAATAAGGTTAAGAAAAACTGGCTTAAGGGCATTACACTTTGATGCTTAAAATGTCAAAGAGAACACCTGTTGGCAGCCCTAACATTTATTGTTTAATCAACTAAGAAAAAAAGTCAAAACAGCAGCTGCCACCTCAGAACAACTTAATGCACTAATCAAAACACTTGTTCTCAAAAGAGTCACAAAAAAGAATTGTTAGAAACTTTTTTAATATGGATTACCGATGACTAGCTGCTTCTTACCCCATGAATAATCAAAATCCTTGAGCTTTGCTTATTAAAATTCCTTACACACTCCTTATATTTCCCATGTTTTTATATCAATGAGTTGCTCACTTATAAATAAGAAGGAAAAACAATGTATACTAAAAGCTCAGAACTGGCTTCTGGGTCTGGCCCACCTGCTTGCCTCTGGGCAACTTGGTAACATCTAACCTCTCAGAACTTCAGTTTCTACATTACGTGGAGAAGGACTAGATCAAGCCTTCTCGGCCTCAGAGCTGCTGACATGTGGGGTCAGATCATTCTTTGTTTGGAGGGCTGCCCTCTGCACCAGAGGCTGGTGATTGGCATCCCTGACCTCTGCCCACTGTGTGCCAGTGGCAACCCCTAACTGTGACAACCAAAGATGTCTCTGGACATGGCCAAATGCCCCCAGGAGGGTAAAACCACCCCCACTTGAGAATGGCTGGACTCGATATACATGCAATTTCTCTCTAGCTCTGATACCCTACAAAATAGATTAAACACATTATTCTCTTAAATGCTATTTGTTAAGCCACTGGTCAACATGCCTAACTGTGAGGATATTCAGTTTTTTAGAGAAATTGAAAAACAGTGACCATTTGTACCAATTCTAATTTTAGTAAACTCCAAAATCTTTTTTTGCAATGAAAATTCACAAAAGGACATTAAACCAATATATAACGGAAACTAATATAGATGAAGTATATGCCAAGAGTATTTTTATCCCATTTTTTAAGTGTAACTCCTTCAACTCTCTAAAAAGAAAAGATAAAAAGAAAGGCATTTTGACATGTTCTTGAACTAGTTCTCCCACACGTGTCCTTTTAGTAAACAAACAGGCCTCATAAATAACAGGAGCAATTTAAAGTGCCTGATTTTTAGGAAGGAAGAAAAACACAGCCATTATCAATCCTTTTAAAATAGCTTTTTTAAGTGTATTAGAAAAAAGAAGTGTACACCATCTTATGAATTCCTGTTTTTCCTCCACATTCACAGAACAGTTAGATATCTTACAATCTATATCTGGTATTCAATCTATCCTGAAGTCATAAATGTATACACTTCAATAGGGGAAATAAACCGTGTATTCCTGAAGAACTGTCAACAGTTTACCAAGTTTGTTGTTTTTTCTTCAGTAAAATTAGTTTCCACTGCCCATTGGCCCAACCCCATCTCACAGATTACCATGACTCAGCGGAACCTGACATGAAATACAAAAGTATGATTATTACTCAAGTAACCCTTTCTTTGAGGCAGGAACATATAACACAAGGTCACTTTTTTCTGTTGAAGATGTTCATTTCCTAATTCAGGTAGAAGTATAAGTCTTGTCAAAAGATTTTGTCTACAGCCTCCACACTTAAGTGGAGGCTGTAGACAAAATCCAATTTAAGACTTACATTGGAAAAGGGATTTCTTAAAAGAAAATTAAGAAATACACTACTATACATTAATATAGATAACCAACAAGGACCTACTGTATAACACAGGCAACTCTACTCAATATTCTATAATAACCTATATGGGGAAAGGATCTGAAAAAGAATGGATATATGTACATGCATGACTGAATCACTTTGCTGTACACCTGAAACTGGAACAACATTGTAAGTCAACTACACTTCAATAAAAATTTTTAAAAATCAAAAAGAGAAAAAATTGTGCCTAAAGTAGCCCATGGTTCTAAGATGACATAACAATTGTTATATTCATAAAAACCTCAAAATGTAAAGGGAATCAAAGCATAAAGCAAATGTGTTCCTCTTTTTAAAAAAGATAAAAGCATAAAGAACACCTAAACGTGAACTTTCCTTTCACTTCACTGATGGGGATACTGGAGCCGAAAGTCACCTCCCAAATGTTGGTAGATTACAGACAAAAACTCGCCTTCCCCACATGCCTGTCGTAGTTTTCCTTCCTGCATTTAGGGTCTTAAAGTATCTGGTTATACAATTTCTCTGACATTTACATAAGAAAACAAGTAAGTGTTTATATTCGTTTTCCCAAGCTGCTATGACAGGCCTCAGTCGTGCGGGCAGGAATGAAGAGAGTCATGGAAAAACAGCAAATCCCGTGAAAAAGCAGACATTCAGGCCTGAACACTAATTCAGCAAGTCCTCTGCTGTTCCTTCTCTCACCTGAGTTTCCTCCAATAAGTGGGCCAAAATACAGCCTTGGAAACCACAGCCCAGCCACACTCACTGCAGTACAGAATAGTGTTCAATAAAAATATGCCCTGAACCCGACACGCCAAAGTCCCATTTGAGTAAAACACACACAAACGCTCTCTCATACACAGAATGATGATGAGGACGGATTTTGTATGTGACGTGCGGACTCCATCTCAACAACTTACATAAATGAAAGGACACGTGGCATTCCACATAAAATCACACATGCCCTAAAAATCAACTGCCTTGAATGGCCCTCTCCCATCCCCTGCTTCCCTAGAACTCCCCCAGCCCCAGCTGCTGCTCCTGATCAAGGGGTCCCCTCGCCTATAAAGGTTAAAACTGTCATGTGTTGACGAGGTGACGCCCTTCTAGTTCCCATTTCCAAGTACTCCTTTTATTCTGTTCTGTCGAAGGATAAGGAAGGAGAATTGCAGTTCAGTGATGCTAAACTCACGCTCATCTGCCTTATCTGGGGTACAGAACAGCTCTAACTCCCTTCCTCCTTTTATAGCATCGTCCCTAATAAGTCAGTTCCTTCTTTTTAATATTAGGTAGTATTCAGCTTCACAATGTTCTGTCAGGAACCCGCAACCCTTCAAATTCTCCCCTCTGGTAGAATTTAAAACCCTTCTCTGCAGATCCAGAGTATTGGTACCAGGCCAACAGGGACAGTCTCATTTCAAAGTGTAGGCTGCCACCTACTGGCTGATCCCTTCTCAACACCCAGCTCTCCCCAGAAAGCGAATCAATCCCCCACAAGAGGTTTTCTTGCTATGTCATTCAATGCAATGTATTCAACTGTATCAACATAATCTTTCTCATTCTTTTCAATACAAAGTCTTTAAACAACAAAGATTTACTGTATAGCACAGGGAACTATAGTCAATATCTTGTAATAAACTAATGAAAAAGAAAAAAATCAAAAAATATATAGATTTCTACATATAAATATGTACAATCGAAACACTGTGCTGTACACCTGAAACACAACATTGTAAATCAACTATACTTCAAAATTTTTTTAAATTACATAAACACAAATTCCTTTCATTTCAAAAAAGAGACTACCAAGCCAAGCTTGTTTCTATATAGCTTAAAATTCCCAGCCTACACTCAAAAGGGCAGAACATTATTTTTAAAAGATGTGCTATTTCTTAAATATACAAAAAGTTCTGTTTGGATAGATTTCTCTTCACCATTTCCTTTATTCTTCACTCCTGAAAACTGAAGCTCATTTCCTCTTAGAGAGAGTGGGACGGTGATTTCATTGTTCATTATTGATCAACCTGGAATTACTCAAAATTTGAATTCATAGTCCTAAAGCTAGTGTAAAAATTCACAACAGCTGCTGACAATAAAGCTAAGAATTAATTAGCTGTTAATTAGCTCAACTCCTTGTCATGCAGACATAAATCTGCTGGCACCTTCTATGAGCAGTAGACTTATTCAAGTGAAAGCCAGTTTCTCCATGTCTTAAGCTATTTTTAGGACTTCCTAGGTGGCGCAGTGGGTAAGAATCCGCCTGCCAATGCAGGGGAAATGGGTTCGATCCCTGCCCCAGGAAGACACCACATGCCGCAGAGCAACTAAGCCCATGCGCCACAATTATTGAGCCTGCGCTCTAGAGCCTGTGAGCCACAACTACTGAGCCTATGTGCCACAACTACTGAAGCCCATGCACCTAGAGCCCGTGCTCTGCATCAAGAGGCCATCGCAATGAGAAGCCCGCGCACCACAATGAAGAGTAGCCCCCGCTCGCCGCAACTAGAGAAAGCCCGTGTGCAGCAACGAAGACCCAACACAGCCAATGAAATAAATTAATTAATTAATTTTTTTTTTACAAAGCTATTTTTAAAGAAAATCAGACCAAAAATCACTAAAGGGAGATAAGGAAATCCCCTTTCTGAGGCGGCAACCACTGTCTTGGGGAGACAGTGAGGGGTAAATACACTCAACAACTATCAATAACTACTGCCTGATGCTATATTAGCAGCTAGGGATGCACCCATGATTTAAATGTCTATTGCCTTTGAGAAGCCGTCTGGTGCAGAGATCTCCTGGGAAGACAATTGCAACAAAACTTGCAATATGTAAAAGATGTAAAATCTGGACAGTGATAAAGTAGTGACTGGATTAGCTCAGAGGGTCAGGAAGAGCTTTAAAGAGGAAGCTTCTGAAAGTGAAATAGGAGTTTCCTGGGGAATCAGATGAGGGAGAGAGATCCACATGGCATGTCCAAAGGAAGAGAGATGAAAAGCACAATATTTCAATATTAATGAAGATAAAGTGAGTGAGGCCAGGTAGGTGGGTAGGGGGCAGATCTCAAAGTCTTTTGCAAATTCTGCCAAGAAATGTACATTTTAGCATGATCACACTGGCAACAGGTAGTGATTGGAGGGAGGGTTGATTACTAAGCAAACCAATGGAACTGTCCAAGCAGAGGGGATTACGGGTCTGAAGTGAGACTCCAGGGCAGTGAGGATGGAAATGAGAGGCCATATTAAAGACAAACTCTACACAGGGACCTATACTCAATATTTTGTAATAACCTATAAGGGGAAAGAATCTGAAAAAGATTAGATATAGATATAGATATAGATTTAGATATAGGTATAGATTTAGATATAAATTTAGATATATAGATTTAGATATAGATTTAGATATAGATATAGATAAATGAATCAGTCTGCTGTACACCTGAAACGAACACGTTGTAAGTCAACTACACTTCAATAAAAAAATAATAAAATAAAAAATAAATTAAAATAAAATTAAAATAAATTTTTAAAAGTAACATTCTAAACTGGAAAGAGAAAAAAAAAAGACAAACTCTGAAGATAAAATCGTAGGACCTGCCGAGATGTGGGGAATGAGGAAGAGGGAAGAGATGAGGACCTCCCCGTTTTCCAGCTTAGGTAACCAAGTGGATGGTGGTATATTCGCTGAGATAGGAAACACAGTAGGAGGCACAGATTTGCTGGGAGGATATAATAAACTCGGCTGAGTTTGAAAACATCAGTTTGGAAACGCTGAGTGTGAAGTGACAGGAACACAAAGGTGAAGACTGCTGAGGGTGGGGAGTGAATCCACAGACGTGAAGCTCAGGCCAGAGGTCTAGACTGGAGATAGAAATTCGCAAGTCACTAGTGTGTGAGCACAGGTGACAGGAATGAAATGCCCTGGAAAGAATAGGTACAGTAAGAAGAACACTATGGATGAGAACCCGTGGAAGCCAACAGAAGACCCGCCAGCTCTGTGGAGCACACGGCATGCCACCACGCTGGCTCAGACTTCCACAAGTCTGAGAGTTAAAAACTCAAGGAGACCCGGTCATAGGGGGCCCCCACAATTTTGTGAGGTTTACCTCCAGGAGCTCGATCAGGTTTCCACAGTAAATGTTGGAGAAAATCCCCTCTTGCTTCCAGCAGGGGAAGGAACAAGGAACCATTCTGAAATACACCAGAGAACTCCCTCCTTAAGATGCCCTGACCTCACGTAAAACTAGTTAACCAGAGCCTAACCTACTGGGTAAAACTAGTTAACCTGTGCCTAACTTAACTGACCTGGGGGAAGGGAAATACCCAACTCCAGCCCACTCTAGCCACCCTGTCCTACCTGGGGTGGGGGTGCAGAAAAAACTGAGAGAAACATTTGTAAAGTTCACAATGGCACAGGCTCACTAAAAGACAAACCTCATCAGAGGATTACATCAATAGAATGCTTCCCCTCTCCCCACACCTCATCACCACATCCCTAAAGGCCACATTCCTTTTACCCAGTGCATCATGTCTGGCTATCAAGAAAAAAACCAGAAGACACACTGAAAGGTAAAAAACACAATTTGAAGAGACAGCACAAGCATCATTACCAGACGTGTCAGGGATGCTGGAATTATCAGACAAGGAATTTAAAACAACTATGATTAATTTGCTGAGATCTCTAATGGATAAAGTAGACAGCATGCAAGAACAGATGGGTAATGTAAACAAAGATGAAAATCCTAAGGAAAAAACAAAAGCATAGTTCTGTGTTTTAAATATTAGTTAATATATATATAAATACATTCAAATATATTTAAATATGGTCTAGAAATATATATAATACCAAGATGTGTATAGTGGTTTTCTCTAAATTATCTCTTGTGGTTTGGGCAATTTTTATTTTCTTCTTTATGCTTTTCTACATCTTCCAAATTTTCTACAATGCATGTGCATTTTGAAATCAAATATATGAAGGGTTTTAATTTTTTAAGATCTAAAATCTCTAGGAGTCCGAATTAGCTGGAGCAAATTGAGATAGTTTGAGATAGCTGAGATTGGTCCAACTATCTCAAACTCTAAAGAGCTGTTAAAATAGACAGTTAGGAGAGAGCAGAGGGCCAGGACCCAGAAAAATCAAACTACTATAAAGGGAAGGGAAAAGAATGACCTGATAGTTCCTGGTTAGTGGGATGAGACACTTGATTTCCTGGATTCAACTATGGTTTCCTGGATGCAAGTACAACCTCAGAGAAGAGTGGAACAAGAAGGAACAACAATTAGAAAAAAAAAAAACCTTAAGGCCCCTCACTCCTTACTGCACATATGAGCTTCACAGGGCAGCAGCAAAGGTAAGAAGGTAGGCAGATGTCAACTCCTCCCCCAACTTAACTGCTTTCATTTCCAGATTAGATAAAACTGAGAAAAGAAATGAAAGGTCAAAGCACCTCAATGTGTTTCAACCCCTTACTGTAACGGTTGAAACACATTCCTTACAGAGCAAGTCACCAGTGGGAATACTGGGATGGGCTGATATGCATTCTTTGATGGTTTTAAGCCTGAGCCAAATGAAATGAGTGAAAGCCACAGGCAGAAATCAATCACATGCCAGGCAGAAGACACAGATCAACGGGGATGAAGCAGGTGGAAGGATAGTGTGATGGTTAATGGCAGGTGTCCACTTGGCGAGGTGATGCTGCCTGGCTGTCAGATACCAGTCTAGATATTGCTGTGAAGGTATTTCTGGATGTGATTAACACAACGTCAGCAGACTTTAAGTAAAGCAGATTATCCTTCTTAATGTGGATGGGCTTCATCCAATCACTTAAAGCCTTAGGAGAAAAGACTAAGGTTTCCCAAATAAGAAAAAATCTGTCCTGAAGACTCTGCCTGGATTTCTAGTCTGCTGGCTTGCCCTACAGATTTCAGACTCACGAGCCCCACAATGGTGTGAGCCAATTCCTTAAAATATAAATCTCTCTTTCTCATTTTTTCTTTCTTTCTTTCTCTCTTTCTCTCTCTCACTATAGATATAGGTATAGGTATAAATACAGATATAGGTATAAATGCAGATATATAATACATATATACACATACACACACATATCTATACACACATAGATATATCCTAATGGTTCAAATTCTCTGGAGAATCCTAATAAATCCAAGTAATAAAAGATGACCTATTAACAGAGACCAATAGGGCGGAACTTTGAACTAGAGGCAATGGGATTAAAATTGGCTAAAGCAGGCAGCAATAAGAGATCAAAGATTCCCAGATGTATGAATGACATGACAAACAATATATTTAATAAAGACTTTTGGAACCTACAACATGTATAATATGAACTAGATCAGAGGGAAGCTACAGTTAGAACACATTTGGAGACATCTAGGCCAAAGGAGTCTGTGGGTGGCCTTGGAAACAAAAGGAACCCATCCATACAATAAGGATATGGCAAACATTTTAACATGCATACTTTGTATTTTCAAGATCTTTAGGGACTTCCCTGGTGGCTCAGTGGTTGAGAATCCACCTGCCAATGCAGGGGACATGGGTTGGATCCCTGGTCTGGGAATACCCCACATGCCAGGGAGCAACTAAGCCCGTGCACCACAATTACTGAGCCCACGTGCTGCAACTACTGAAGCCCACAGGCCTAGAGCCTGTGCTCTGCAACAAGAGAAGCTACCACAGTGAGAAGCCCGCACACTGCAACAAAGAGTAGTTCTCACAGCAACTAGAGAAAGCCCACGCACAGCAACAAAGACCCAACACAGCCAAAAAGAAGAAAAGATTAAAAAAAAAAAACTTTAAAAGTTCTACAGGAATACTGTTCATATATAAAGATACTGACTTACCATACTTGTCTCGCAAGCCAACAGTACATCTAAAGACTCCACCAAAGGCAACATCTTCACCAAATATTACTGAAAAACAATGTTTAAAGAACACATTGTAGTTAATAATCTCCAAATGATACTAATGATGAGAAATAAGTTATTTAAATGTTTATATTTTAAATTAGAGAACAGAAATAGACCACAGATCTAAATCAGGGTTTCCCAATCTCGACATTAGTGACACAATTATCCATTATTGGACTGGATAATTGTTGTGTCACAGCAGCCTGTCCTGTGCACTGTAGACACAGAGCTGTAACAGCCTAAAGTGTCTCCAGACATTGTTAGATGTAAGGAGGAGGGGGAATTAAAATCCCCAGTTGAGAAAGAAACACTGATCCAGAATCTCATCCTGTTTTACCCATGAAGCAAATGAGGCCAGAAAAGCAGTAAAGTAACTTAACAAGTCAGAAAGCAAGAGGCAGAGCTGTGACTCACACACCAGGCCCCCGAGTCCCTGGGCAGTGGTTTTTTTTTTTTTGCGGGGGGGGGGGGTTGTTGTTGTTTTGTTTTGTTTTGTTTTTCATACACAATATACAATTAGTCAGCAATCTGAAAGGCTGAAGGAACAGCATTTCAAGCTGAGAGAACAGTCACAAATAGGAAAGTGTCTTAGATTGCATGAAAGAGAAAGGAAGCAAGTATCATGGACATAAGGAGGAAGGCAAAGAATCATACAAGCGGAAACTGAAAACTGAAAGGCACTTTGTAATAAAGCAAAGAGAACCACACAATGGGTGTTCCCAAAGCTGCATTCTAGTCCCATTGATGCACCTCACCAGCTTCGAGGACATCAAGAAAATCACTCACCCTTGTCTACTGGCCTACATCAGTCATTCTCATTCAAAACAAAGCAAGGTCTAACCATCTACTGGTCCAGCTCTTACTTCCCCCTAAAAACTAACCTGTTTTTCACTTAAAACCAGAGATTCTCAAGTGGAAACCAAAGGTATACTAAATACACATATGAAGTTAAGTGAATCAAATGTAGAAAATACACAGTGGGACAACTGGTTTTATATCAATAATTTAATTTAATAAGATAAAATTACTTATAAAGTTAATTACAAATATTACAGTTATTCCCCCCCAAAAAGTCTTACAAGTCGAATGACAACATATCCCAAAGGAAAGCAGAGAATCAAACCTTCATTTTATAAATAGATAGCTGAACGTAGTGGTATTTTCCATTTTTTTCTATATGGAAAACAGCAGTACATATTTTAAAAATCCAGAGGTGTTAATGTAATATAAGGACCACACACACTACGGGAGAAAGTTAACCTAATGGTGTCAGATATATATGAGAACTAATTCATAATAAGAGGATAAAAAATGTGTTTAATATCATAATTTGAATACTTAGGCTTAAGCATTTGTTCAGGTCTTTTAAAAATTTCAAGTAGGTACAATGTTATCCATTGGGCTGCAGACAATTACTTTCAGCAAACCTTCAATTCTGAATTAACACAACTACCACACTCAAGCACAAAGGAAGTTTACCTGCAGTAGGATCTTTGGCCAATGAGTTGTCTAAGGCACTTGTTACTGCCTGGAAGAGATTCATTTTCTGAGTTTGCCCTGTGAAAATTAAAAAACAAAATTTTCATGCATTGTAACATATATAAAAAATAACTAATTTCTTAACAGTTGATTAAAATTTGATTAAAGTCAAGGTAGACAGGAAGGAATGAAAGGTATTGCACAAATTTATTGGCTTATTTACAATGATGCGCGCTCTGTGGAGGATAAAAAAGCAATACAAACTTTAAGACACTCGTGGAGGAGGCAAAATGTAAACATATTAAACAATTTAAAAACAAGTATATTAAAAAAAGGAAGACGGAAGATAGCAAAGTTGAACAAATGTGTGTAGACAATAAACAAAAGCTATGGGAAGGTTGAAAAGGGAGGCAGTCAGAGTGGGCGTGGTCTGGCAAGACGCCCTGGATGGTCTTAGGAATATAAACCATGACCAACACACACGACCAATGGCATGTGTGAAACGTGCCAATAAGAGCAAATGGTCATGGCCCATAAAACAAGGAAGGCTAAAACACTTCAGTGCCCAGAACTGCTGGTGACTGGAGAATCCTATAACCCTGTGCCTGAACGCACCAGCTCGGCCCTTCCTGTCGTCTTCTTGCTCAGAGAGAATCTCCGTGAGCCAATCTCTCTCTCCCTAAACGGGTTGTTGGGAAGGTAAATGGAACAACACATGCAAAGCACTCAGAACAGGGCATGACACAGGGAGTGCTGAATAAATATTACCCCTTTATTGTTAGACTCTGGACCGTGTCTGTGTGCTTCGTCTGGGCCTTGGCATTATTCTGAATGGTATAAGGCTTTATTTGACAAAGTTCCAAATGTTGGAATTCAGAAATATCATGATTTGAGGGCTTGGGTTTAAGCCTCATTACCGCCCAGTGCCCACGGTCTCCTCACAACTGTAGGGTCAAATCATCCATGAAAGCACTGCTCAGAGCAGAAAAGGCTTCTGCCTGCGTCTTCTGCGATGTGCGGGCCCTGTCTTCACGTCACTGCCTGATTCACGCACCTTAACCCACAGCCATGCTGATATCAGATCCCTCCAACACCTGTTGCTTACCCTGACCACTGGCCCATCTAACCTCTGTGAACACCAGTGGCCTGTGTGTCCCAAAAGCCAGGGTCTAATTCCCAGCATGGGTCACAACAGCAACTGCTATTGCCTTCAGCCCTGCAGCCAGGAGACACTGGTCACCCGTGCTCTTCCTGGAGGCCCATCCCTGGAGTGGCCTGGCTCCACAGCAGGCTCTGACCTAGGAACCCCCCAATCTTCCACCTTCCACTGACACTCGGCCTCCTGATTCTCTGTCCGGCTCTGGGCTCATACGTGTCTCTGATCCCTTCCACACTGCTTAATGCCTAGGCTTCAAGTCTCAGTGATACCCAATCAGATTTGCCCTGATGCCCTCCAAGCCCAGAGTAAAGCCTGTTTCTACTCTTATTTCTGCTGCGGAGAATAGGTATTTATTCAAGAAATTATCATCATATCACCATCACAGCCCACGTCCATAATTACTTCATAATTTATTTTTCTTCAAGGCTAAGCCTATATCATTTAACAAATACTTTCCTTAAATCTCTCTCCATTCTATAAAAATCCTTGGAAGTGTTGACTGGTGCCCAGAATCAGATGATAATGGTTTAGGGTAAACTATTTTTCCAACCACCATTACATTCCCACTCCTTCTCCTCTTTCATACATTTCCTAAAGTAAGATTTTTATCTATGAAAATCTATAAGGATTTTCTTAGCTAAGACCCTAGGGAGAATGCAAATGCCTAAAAATCTAAGCTGGTATTTATTTTAAGTCTGTTGACCATTTGAATTAATACTAACTGCCTCTAAGACATCTCATTGCACTGCTGCTTGGCAAGTTTCCAGTAAGGAGAAAACAAAGACTCTAATAATAAAAATCATACAGAGTGAATCTGGAAAGTATTGCTTGATAACCACAGAGAATCTGCTCATGATGTATGAAAATAATTTACAAGTAAGGGTATTTAAAGGTTATATTTCCATGTGAACACAATCTTTTTCTCCTGAATACTTTTTATCCAAACAGAATCAGCATCTGGGGGTTTTGGATAAACTGCTATCCTACTAGATGCTTTTAAAGCTCTAAATGATAATTTTTAGTAGAGCAACATCTACTTTTGATTCTTTTTTAATTTGCAGTGTGATTTATGGATAGGTCAGGAAGAAATCACAGGTTATTCAGAGGTAACATCATTTAAATATTTATTTTCCTTAGAATTACTTATTTTCCTGGAGGTTATACCAAAGACTATTGATACAGAAATAGAGACACAGATGTAGAGAACAAACATATGAACACCAAGGAGGGAAAACGGGGTGCAGGGAGGGGAGTGTAGGATAAACTGGGAGATTGGGATTGCCATATATACATTACTAATAAGAAAAAAAATCAAACACTTTCAATATATGAAGTTTATTGTATGTCAATTATATCTCAATAAAAGTCCTTAAAAAAAAAGACTATTGATAAAGTATGCCTAAAGTTCCCGCATGATAAGATACACACACCTGGAGCACATCTAACCAATGGTGTACCACTGCTAAGAAAGAAAAAGTTCTATGAACACCACTGCAAAATTATCAAACCCAGCTGCCAAATCACACGATTACCAGTATCAACAACTGGCTGCAAAATTTCAAAGCCAGACTCATGATACTTCTTTTCCAAGATAAAAAGTTATAACAAACAAACATATAAATATATCCAGCAGTGCAATTTCCCAAGCCAAGGACGCAAGCTAAAGGGTACTCATTGGTAAAATGAGGCTTTATGGTTGGAAGTGAGCTGCTTACTCAAAACTGTCTGAAGTAGAATATCGTGAAAAGCTAGGTCATCATCCGGCCAATAGGCACATGAAAAGATGTTCAACATTCCTGATTGTTAGAGAAATGTAAATCAAAACTACAATGAGGTGTCACCTCACACCAGTCAGAATGGCCATTATTAAAAAGTCTACAAATAAATGTTGGAAAAGGTGTGGAGAAAAGGGAGCCCCTCTACACTGTTGGTGGGAATGTAAATTGGTGCAGCCACTATGGAAAACAGTATGGAGGGTCCTTAAAAAACTAAAAAAGAGCTACCATATGATCCTGCAATCCCATTCCTGGGCATATACCCAGAGAAAACTCTAATTGGAAAAGATACATGCACCCCAATCTTCATAGCAGCACTATAAACAACAGCCAAGACATGGAAGCAACCTAAATGTCCATCAACAGATGAATGGATAAAGAAGATGAGGTACATATACACAATGGAATATTACTCAACCACTAAAAAGAACGAAATAATGCCATTTTCAGCAACATGGATCAACCTAGAGATTATGATACTAAGTGAAGTAAGTCTGAAAGAGAAAGACAAATACCATATGACATCACTTATATGTAGAATCTAAAATATGACACAAATGGACTTATTTACAAAACAGAAGTAGACTCACAGACATAGAAAACAAATTTATGGTTACCGAAGAAGAAAGGGAGTAGGGGGATAAATTAGGAGTCTGGGATTAACAGATACAAACTACTATATATAAGATAGATAAAAAACAAGGTCCTACTGTAAGCACAAGGAACTATATTCAATATTCTGTAATAAACCATAATGGAAAAGAATTTTTTTTTAATTTTAAATAAAAAATTAAAAAAAAAGAAACAGGTCAACATTGCTGCAAAGATAAAGTGGCATGTTGGTGGGATGTAGAGGACACAATAGAACATAAGTTCCAAAAGGGCAGGGCTCCTTAACTGCCTTTGATTAGAGCTATGTGCTCAGCCCTTATAACAGTATCTGACATGTAACAGGTTCTCAATAAATATTTATTGAGGGACTTTCCTGGTGGCACAGTAGTTAAGAATCCACCTGCAATGCAGGGGACACGGGCTCAATCCCTGGTCCAGGAAGATCGCACATGCCATGGAGCAACTAAGCCTGTGCACCACAACTACTGAAGCCTGTGCGCCTAGAGCCCGTGCTCCGCAACAAGAGAAGCCACCACACTAAGAAGCCTGAGCATCACAAAGAAGAGTCACCCCTGCTCACCACAACTAGAGAAAGCCTGCACGCGGCAACAAAGACCCAACACAGCCAATCAATCAATCAATCAATCTTTTTAAAAAATATTTATTGAGTGAATAACTGAACAAATATACCTATGAGGCTATTTCTTAAAAATTAAAAAACACAACACAAAGCAAATTGTTCATTAAACACTTAAAAACAAAAGAATGGGGTAGAAAACAAATCTACCAATGTCACAATTCAAAGACAAATTCCAGGTGAAGGGGAGTGAGGGAGAGGTGACATTGCAGTACCAGTCTGATGCAGCAGTACTCAATTACTCTGAGTAACTCTTCTGTATGCAGCATGGGGTAGCACTGAAGGGAGAGAGAGGCCATCAGTAGAGCTAGAGCACCTGAGACCATGGGGCAAGCGGATGCCCCAGGAGCAGTGTCCAGAAATAAACAAAGTCAACAGCAGCACGTGTTGACAGTAAGTGTATCTGCAGTTAGACTGCGAACAAAAACAAATAGCCATGATGTGTAAAGTTAGGGTCTACTTCAGAAAACAAAGCTTCCACCAACACATCTAGTGCTGGCCCTGCTCTAAGCTGCCTGGTCCCTGCGGTAGACCTGTGTATCACAGCCCTTCCTCATCGTGTTCCTCTTAGAAACCTCTGCATTTAGCACAGCGCCTGACATATACATGACAAGTGGTACACGCCTGCTGAAGCATGATGAATGCATGATTTCTGTGGCATAATCTGGCATGAACCACACCGTAAAGTGGGAGGATGCCTAAGAAGCTACCTGTTTTCCCCCAGCAAAACCTCTTCCACCCTTCCAGATACCCTATTCTCCAGGAATCTTTTGCTAGGAGCCAGGTGTGCACCTCTACCCCAGTCTAACCCTTATTAAAGGGTGTCCCAACCTCTACCCCATAAAGTAAGTTTCAGGCAGAAACCATGTAACACGGACAGAACATTTTATATTGAAGTGTAAATGAAGGGTCTTTAAATGCAAATGCCTTTTTAAGGTGCCAGTATTACTACATACCTATGAAAAAGAAGAAATTAAAAGTTGGTGGGTGGGATGGGGTCATGGTAACACCTACCATGGTAGGGTGAAGAGGGGGCAAAGTGCTGTGTGATGAAACTGAAGCAAAGATGAACAATGTAAAAGACAGCAGAGTAAAGTGCTTAGGTGCACGGACTCTGGGAGCAGACTGAGCCAGACTGTTTAAAGATGAAGCCTGGCCCCATCTCTTACAAGTGACGTGACCTGGGGAAGTTTAAATGTCAAAAAGTAGAAGTTCGGGACTTCCCTGGTGGTGCAGTGGTTAAGACTCTGAGTTCCCAATGCAGGGGGCCTGGATTCAATCCCTGATCAAGGAACCAGATCCCACATGCATGCCACACCTAAGAGTTCACATGCCACAACTAAGGAGTCTGCCAGCTGCAATTAAGATGCAGTGCAACCAAATAAATAAATATTTTTTAGAAAAAAGTAAAAGTTCAATCCCTTTGTGTCTCAGTTTCTTCACCCGTAAAATGTGGATAATAATAGGACCTCTATCACAACACTATTACATGAGGATTAAATGAATTGATATATGTAAGGCACCCAGAATCTGGCACAGGGTGAGCACTGACAAAAGTGTCTGCTATAGCAATGACAAAGTCAGTCCGAAGAAGAAACACAGAGTAAGAGGAGAAAAGAGGAAGGACATTCATTGGGGCATTTCTAAATAAGATGAAAAGAGACATGGAGGGAATTGTCTGGTTTCCACCTTTGACATAGTTGTTTTGGTGCCAGATAAGAACTCAGACCACCCTACCTCATAATGTTTTATTCCACCAACATTCTGGAGACTGAGTATTTGTATTCCCCCAAATGCAGATGTTGAAACTTAATTCCCACTATGATGATATTTGGAGGTGTGGCCTTTGGGAGGTGAGGATATCATAAGGGTGGAGCCTTCATGAGTGGCATTAGTGCCCTCAGAAAGCTCAGAACGAGACCTCAGAAAGTTCGCTCACGCCTTCCACTGTATGAGGACACTGTGAGAAGATGGCTAAGAACCAAGAAGCAGACCCTCACCAGACACTGAACCATCTGCCAGTGCTTTGACCTTGGACTTCCCAGCTTCCAGAGCTGTAAGAAATACGTTTCTATTGTTTATAAGCAAGTCTACTGGCATTTGTGTTATAGCAGCCCAAACAGACTAAGACATCTCAACACATCCAAAACTTCAGTCATCCTCTCCCTCTTCGAAAACATGCTTCTCCTTTGGCATCCTTCATTTCTATCAGTGCAACCGCCACTCAACCATCCTTTCAGCCTGCGAGGCTGAAAATGTCAAGTCACCTTTGATACACCTTCCCCTGACTGAGCCCCCACGTGCAACACAGTGCCAAATCTGGTCAGTCCCTCCCAAACATGCAACCATTTCCACCGACACTCTCCAAGTTCAAGCCTCTCATGTGGACAATTCCAATGTCCCTCTGACCCATCTCTCTGCCTCCTTCCTTTCCCTTCGCCAATCCATTCTATAAACTGGCTCAATAACATAACACGAGGACCTCTCAGGTCACTTTCTTGCCTAAAAACAGTCGATGGGCCTCCACCACCCACAGAACAATATTTGAATCTGTATGTAATGCACCTGCGCAGTGAAAGGCACATTGGAGACAGTCAATCTTTTCTCCTCCTCAATCTTTATCCTGACTTTCAAGGCCTCCATTTACTTTTGCAAACGTATTTCCCACCCCCCTCTCATTTCCCTGCAAATAAACTCACTACTTCCTGTTCCTCATATAAACTCCATGCTTTCTAACCTCTCTTTACTTACATTGTTCCTGACCCTAAAAATTCTAATACTGGAAAGGAGACCCTCATCCCATAATACAAAGATTCTTCATTATAGCGTTGATCTTTGACAGCTGCCTACTCTCCCCTACTTGGGACATTCCAACCACAGTGGCTTTCTCAGTTCCACAGCACAAGCTCACCCCACCTCAGGGCCTTCACCCTTGCTTGTCCTTGTTTCTTCCTGGAAAACAAACTTCCACTCTGGTCCTTGCAGAGGTGATTCCTTTATCATTCCTCACTGTGCACCTTAAATGTCACCTCCTCAGAGTCAACCGTGACCACCATTCTATTTAACGAGTCCCTCTCACGTGTCAGAATAACCAAAATAAAAGAATAAAAATTATTTGTAGCACAAATGAAAGGCAGAGAGATAATAATACATAAAGGCAGAGAGAGAATAAATATCTTCATTAGTATCTTTAATACACAAAACATTAGTACAACAGTAGTGTGGGAGGCTTTGCTCTGAAACACATCTGGGTTCAAATTCTTGTCTTGCTACTTATTAGACTTGGGCAGGCCACCAACGTCTCTAAGCCTCAATTTTCTCATCTGTAAAATGAGCGTAACACTCTCCAGCTCACAAGGTTACTGGGAGGATTACAGACTGATGTCTACCACAACACCTGGAATACAGCAGCTGCTCAAGAATGGTAGATACAACTGATAGAAAAAAATTACCCCCTGTACAATTTTTAAAATATACAAAAACATGGACCATTTCACAAAAGGGCAAATAAATCTAGCAAACAAATACATGGGAAAATATTCCTCAATAGACATGAAACAAATGCATATTTTTTTTAAAAAGTGCAGTTAGCACAAAATATTTGAGAGTGTGTGTGTGCACGCATGAGCACTGTATGATTCTGACAACAGGCCCAAAGTGTGTGTTTTTTAACATATCATCAAGCAAGTCTGCAACCCCAACCAGGTGTCCTATAATTCAACACAGTTCTGATACTATCTCCCTTCGTGTCAGATCCTACAGATTAAGGGTTCAGTCCTACAAGACTGCCCCTCCCCCAGTTCAGATGCCAAACCCAAGCGCAGGTTGTCACCTGTGCTTCTGACCGGCGGGCTTAAGATGGAAGGTTCGCACAACATCTCTTTGGGTTCAATTAATTTACTAGAGCAGCTCACAGGACCCAGAAATATTTTACTTACTAGATCACTGGTTTACTATAAAATATATATATATAACTCAGGAGCAGCCAAATGGAAGGGCTGCATAGGGTAAGGTGTGTGGGGAAAGGTGAGGTGCTTCCCTGTTCTCTGAGAACGGCACTCTCTCGGGAGCTCTCTGTTTTGGGGTCAGGGGTTGGGGGGGGAGGTTAATTTTTAATTTTTTTTTTTTTTTGGCCGCACTGCACAGCTTGAGACCTTAGTTCCCAGACCAGGGATTGAACCCAGGCCCTTAGCAATGAAAGCGCTGAGCCCTAACCACTGGACAACCAGGGAATTTCCTCTTGGAAGCTCTCTGAACCCTGTCCTTTGAAGTTTTAGGGAGACTTCACTAGGCATGATTGATGAAATCATTGGCCGCTGGCAATCCACTGACTTGGAGGTCCCTCTACCCTCCCCAGAGGTCAGCAGGGTGGGACTGAAAGTTCCAAACCTCTAAGCACATCTGGTGACCAGCACCCATCCTTAGGTGACTTACTGAAAGTCAACAGCAACATAATTAAAGATACCTTTATTGCTCTCATCACGGGAATTTTCAAGAGTCCTAAGCCAGGAATAGAAGAAAAATAAAATATGTATTTCTTACTACAAATCACAGAATCACAGTACACTTATGATTTTAGCATGACACCCAATATTCACACTCTCACACCGCAAATAGGAGTATGAACTGGTCATTTGAACTACGCATTAAAAATCCATCAAAGTGTTTATATCTTCGAGTCAGAAATCTCATCCCTGGGACTTTACCTTAAAGAAATAATCTAAAGAAAGATATATAAAAGATACATGAAATGTTTCTATCTGCATTTTTATAACACTGCAAAACTGTAACAACAAAAGCATAAAGGTAATTATTAAAAGTTTCCACTTACTTACTGAGTGCTTCTTAGTAGAGACTGGGTTAAGTACATTATATGTTATCCTTATGTAGTCCTCATAACAACCTTCCGAAGTACACATTATTAACTCCTTATAAAGAAATTGAGGCTTATAGAGGGTAAGTGATGGGTTTAAAGTTACAGGTAACAGGGTGAAGATGGAACCCAGGCCAATCTGATTTTAGAGCCAAGATTTTAACCACTGATGTTTCTGCTTGACAGAACATGTCTTTTTTTGTTGGTTTTTTGTTTTTTTTTTTTTTGGTTTCTTTGGCCGTGCTCATGGCTTGTAGGATCTTAGTCCTCCAGCCAGGGATCAAACCTGGGCCCTCACCAGTGAAAGCAGAGTCCTAACCACTGAACCACCTGGGAATTCCCAGAACATGTCTTCTTCCAAAGAAGGCTATAAAAACTATGACAATATGGGAAAATGCTTCTGATTAAATAATGCAAATTGTATTAAAACTACAATTAGGGGAAACTTTCATTCCACTCACTTTATTAGTGGAATACTTTAATTCCACTAAACTGAAAGGAAATACCTAAAAGGATACACCCAAAAATATTAACAATATTTACAGTGGTGGAAGGTGAGATTACTTTCTTTTTTGTTTTTTTCTATTATCCAAATTATCTGTAATATACTTTTATTATTTTTATAATAAGAACAAACATTTTATAATCATTTTACTCAAGTTTTAATAATTTCCTAACTATAGAAGGAGGTTAAAAAGACCTATGCTCTATTTCTCAAATACTAGGCTAAAATTTCTTTTCTTTGAAGACAGAATTCAAGGTTCATCTTGTTGGTGAGAAAAAGTTGTTATTCACCTTTACTGCGTCTACTAACTATTTCACAAAACCAGAACAACTCTTACTAAATAGTTTCCACATGCAGTTTAGCACATGGTTTAGAATGGAAGCTCTGGAATCTGAATAATTAGATTCCAAAGCTGACACTACCACTAACTAATCTGTGTAATCCAGGACAAACTATCTCAAGACCTTAGTTAACCTAAGTGAAAAAAGGGAATAAAAACATGACCTACCTCTTAAGATTGTCGTAAGTATCAAATGAGAAGACAAATGTAAACTTCTCAGCCCAGTGCCTGCCTGTGGTAAGCGCTCAATAAATGCTTATTTGTATTACTCACAAGTAAATACTGGCACACTTCGGAAAATGTCAGCTCTAGCATATGAGACGTTATTAGCCAGGGAAAAGGTAAGTTTTCTTATTGTTTCCAATGTTCTGATGATAGACACTGGATCTTCTGGAGATTACACAAAACTCGCAAAGGAAACCGTAAAAGTCATGCAACTGTTATACCGTGAAGTGTGAGACGTGCAACGTGTCTTTCCCGCCGTGGGAAGCACTCGATGACTGCCTCCACCCGTCACCTACATCGTCACCTACATCGCTTACCCCTCCTTGGCTAAGTGGTAGCCTAGCCCAGCACAAGCTCAGTACTAGGCTCAGATAGGAAGCTGGACGTTTCGCATCTCTAGGAAGAAGCTGTTCTGTGACCTTGGGAAAATCAATTCAGTTACTTTAGTCCCTCCGTTTTCTCTTACCTGCTAAAGCAAAAAGAGGAGGGGAGGGGAGGCGAGGCTTTTTTTTTTAACATACCTTTGCCTGTAGTTTGTGGCCCAGCCTCTGGCAAGCTGGGACAACTCGGGGGAGGGGGAGGGGGAGCGGGCACGGGATGTGGAGGGGAGGGAGAGGGCACTTGGGAAAGCAAGGATGGAGAGCGGAGAAAGGGAGGCGTTCCCTGGCACCACCCCTCCACTCTCAAGACTGCACACTCGGTGTGCCCTCTCAACCATCTCGGGGGTGCCGAGGGGCTGCCTCTCGAGGACTGCACAGTCACAAAAAAGGTGTAAGGAGGAAATCACAGTCAGACCCTAAGGTAGAACGAAGCTCCGGAGGGCAGGGCACTGATCATGCCGGGATGCAAGGAGGTCAGCCTGCCGGACCCCGCCCAGGACAAGCAGGGTGGCACCCGCTGTGACCTCCCGCAGCCGTGGAAGTCTGGGTTGCAGCGGGAGCGGACAGGGCAGCCCCTAGCTCACCGTACTCCCGGGGCTCCGGGTCGGGCTGGAAAGTGAAGTGAGCCACCTGCCGCCTCTGGGCCGCATCCCCATCGGCCGAGGCGGGCTGCAGGAAGCCCCGCGGCAGCCCCGCGCCACGCAGCCGACGCCAGGGTCCCTCGGCCCCGGCCGCGCGGAGCCGCAGCAGCCGGCCCGCGGACGCCGCCACCGCCGCCATCCCCACCAGTCTCCGGGTTTGCAGGCTGCGCCGCGGCCCGCTGCCGGCAGGGAGGGCGGAGCGTCGAGGTGGCTCCCACATTGGGTGAACCAAAGGGGCGGTCCCGTGGAGCGGACCAATCGGAGCTCGGAATTCGGGGGTGGGGAAGGCGACGAGAAGACCCAGCCGCGTTTGCCCGTTGTGCGCATGCGGAAAGGGGGCAGGGCGGCTGCGAGCCCGCAGGTGAGCTCCAATGAGATTGTTCCTGGAGGTGGAGTCCTCCCAGGGTCCGCTGCGGGTCCCGGACGCGGTTCTGCGAAGTTCCACGCTCTGCCTGGGTTTGTTCTTTTGCAGAGTCATCTGTGTTTTGAGGTTCCAATGGCTTTTTCATTTTAAGATTTGTATTTTGTTTTGAAATGTAACCCTTGTTTATCCTCTCCTATTCTTTACCTCTATTATCCTGTAAGTAGAGGATGGAAAGGGTTACTGATTGACATTGGTTATTGGTTTTGAGTTTCAGAACAATGCGGGAATCGCTGCTCTAAACCTCCGTTCTTTATTCAAACCCTCCCTGAGTATTTAATAAGTATGTATAGATTTTTATTGGTTTTGTTTTTCTGGATTTAAATGAGAGTGAAAGGTAAACTTAGATTTCACCCTGCAAATCCACTTAATACGAATTCTGATGCATTTTAGCCCAGGTGCAGTGAATATGACCTGATTAGCTTAGAAACCTGGAGAATTTGAGAATTCATTAATTTATGTTTAAGGTAATCAACTTTGTAAATTTTCCTTTTAAAAATTCAGATATTTAAAAGCATACCTACTCTGTCCATGAATTACCAATTATAGCAAAATATGATAGAAACAAGAGTGAAAGTGTTTCCATCAGATGAAGGTGGGAAAGGAAAGGCCCAAAAGAGAATCTGAAGAAGAAAGAGGGGGAAAGAATGTCCCCATTCTGCTATTCTTGGCCTCCCAACCCACCCTTGGTTTTGCAAGGAGGCAAAGGAAAAGAGAGAAGAAATGGGGTGAAAGCAGAGGCAGAGATGCACCAGCTGCCTGTTTTCTGATTGGGATTAAGAGACAGGAATTTAAAACTGCCCCAAGGAGAACAAAAATTCTGTCTCCATTATTCCTGCTCCCATGTCAAGCCCCAAAATTCAACATTTTGGGGATTTTTAAGCTTGCCTTTTGTTATGTTCACCCCTGCTGTTTCATGGTGTGTGTGTGGTGTGTGTGTGCATGTGCACGTGCACATGTGCTGTATCATGTCTTTTTTTGTGAGTGAAGAGTATTTTTTGTTTTAATGGAGGAGGGGGTAACAAAATTAAATTACATTTACATAGTCAAATTTTAATTTTTAAGAAAGAGGGCAGAAAGGAAGGGTAAAAACCAATCAATCTGCATTTTCTCAGTTTGCTGATAGTCTGGGGATCTGGGGTGCTGAGATGATTTAGGCCTGGCGAAAAAAAAGAAAAATAATAAAAGGACTGGTGAGGATTTGTGGAACCTCTGCTGTATATACCAGCTGCAGACAAGCCACCATTCAGACAGATATGTTCAAGATATAGTCTTGCCTTTAAGAATGTCCCAGTTGGCAAAGAAAGGAGATAGAGTACATGACAAGTACAATCCAATGTGATAGGGGTCCTAGAACGATGTAAATAAAATGAAACACACAAAGAGCAATGAACTGCTTTTGTTAAGTCAAGAGTACTTCCAGAAGTAACATTGAGCTGCACCCAAAAGATGAGAAGTTTCCGGGCAAACTAGGGAGGAGGAGGTGTTCCAAACAAAGGAAAAAACATGTACAGGCAAAAAAAAAATTAGTGCATTCCAGGAAGAGAAAACAACTTGGTGCTGCCAGACACAGGCTATAGGGAAAGATACAGGAATTGACACAAGTAGGAAAAGAAAATTAGAGGGAGATTTTGGAGGTCTTCATATGCTGGTCCAGGAAGTTTGGACTTCCAACTGTATGCCGTCGGGAACAAAGAGAGCACCTAAGAAATGTGTCTGCCCAGCAAATTGGTTTTTTTTTTTTTTTGCGGGGCTGGGGGGAGGATTTTTCCTCCCCCGCACCACACCATCTACCCAGTAACCATGGAAATATCTGTGTTGTTAAAGCACGACTCACCCTGGCCACATTTCATTGATATTAATTTGAGAAACTGACTGTCATTTTCTGGGGATTTTGGAGGAGTAATTGACAAAGAAAGATAAGCTATCTTTCAATGCCACTGGGAGATGCAGAAAGTCAGAGTTTTCAGTAATCTTGTGGACCAGAAAAGGTGAAGAATATGACTGCATTTGAATTCCTAACTCTGTTCCGGAAGCCTAGACGCTTTCTGGTCCTGAGGTTCTATGAGGCACCATGATATTCTGAAAATAGTTTCTCCTCTTTGCTTAAGCATTTCTGACACCATAACCTCCCTGGGCACACACAGAATATGTGGAGCCAGAATGACGGCTGTTCACTTGCAGTCATGTCAGAATGACTCTTGGTTTACTTTCTGTTCCCGAGCTGAACTACCTTTGCAGCCTTTACCTGTTTGAACTCAGCATGCTTTTGGACACCCATCTTTTATAGCCACATAATATCTTGTAATGGTGTATCTTTATATCCCAGCCCCTGTTCCATTCAAACTCAACCAGAGGCACCAAGGAGGCAGTAGCCAAGGACTCAAATTCTTGCTTTAGAGTTTTAATGTAGATTGTAATGCTGATGGCAAAAACAATCATTTGAGAAAAGAGTGTGAGTTTCAAAGACTGGTTTCTGATTATCAAACCTCAAGAACCTGAATGACTTAGGGCACAAAATTTATGACCTAAACAAAAGGTTATAAGTAGCCTGCTAATTTAAGAGCCAGTCTTTCCCACCTTCCTTGGAGGCAGAGCCATAGAACAGGAAGAACTGTAGAAGTGCCTGGAGGAGTATCACAGGGTGTTCACACTCCCCCACCATGGCATGGCACCTAGAACAGCAGAATGTTTCTTCTGTATGGCCAAGCCACACACGGATATGGCATCAAGGTCCAGGGAACTTGGGGAGGCCCAGCAGTCAGAATGATAAGGGACTTGTATCCAGAATATACTTTCTAAAAACTCTTAACAATAAATGATAAATTACCCAATTAAAAAATAGGCAAAGAAGTCTCATTCACTAGTGGTGGGAAATGCAGAATGGTTTGGAAAACAATTGGGCAGTTTAAAAAAAAAAAAAAAAACTAGACATAACACCTGCTGTATGATCCAGTAATCACAGCCCTTGGTATTTTCTCAAAGGAGTCAAAAAATTATGCCCACACAAAAACCTGTCCACAAATTTTCATTGCAGCTTTACTCATAATTGCCAAAATTTGGAAGCAACTAAAATGCCTACAAAATAAACTGTGGTACAAAATAAAGTGTGGTACATCCAGACAATGGAATACTCTTTAGCACCAAAAATAATAAGCTTTCAAGTCATGAAAAGATATAGAGGAAACCTAAATGCATGTTACTAAGTGAAAGAAGCCAATCCGAAAAGGCTATGTACTAGATGATTCCAACTATATGACATTCTGAAAAAGGCGAAACTGTGGAAGCGATAAAAAGCTCAGCAGTTGCCAGGGGTCGGGAGTAGGGGAGGGATGAATAGGCAGAGCACAGAGGATTTTCAGGACAGTGAAACTATTCTATATGATACTGTAATGGGGGGGGGGAATACATGTCATTATACATTTGTCCAAACCCACTGACTGTACAACACCAAGAGTGAACCTTAATGTAAACTATGGACTTAGTGTGATTATCATGTATGTAGGTTCATCAGTCATAACAAAAATACCACTCTGGTGTGAAATGTTGATAGTGGGAGAGTCTGTGAAGGCAAGGGGTACACAGAAACTCTCTATACTTTCCACTCAATATTGCTGTGAACCTAAAATGTCTCTAAAAATAAAGTCTATTTTTTTTAAACGGGCAACAGTTTTTAATAGACATTTCTCCAAAGACATTCTCTAAAGAAGATAGACAAATGGCCAATAAACACGTGAAAAGATGGTCAACATAATTACTCATTGAGGAAATGGAAACAAAGCCACAGTGAGGTATCACTTCACACCTACTAGAATGGCTAAAATAAGACATCTATAGCAAGTATTGGTTAACATACAGAGCAATTGGAACTCTTTTACATTGATGGTGAGATGTAAAATGTGTAAAATGGTTCAATTGCTATGGAAAATAGCTTATCCATCCCTCAAAATGTTAAACATAGTTTTATTATATGACCTAGCAATTCCACTCCTAAAATAAATGAAAACATCTACACACAAAGACCTGTACACAAATGTTCATAGCAGCATTGCTCATAATAGCCAAAAAGTGGAAACAATACAAATGTCCATCAACTGATACGGAGAAGCAAATTTTCATATATCTAAACGGCAGAATATTATTTGTCAATAAAAATAAATAAAGTACTGTTACATGGATGACTCTTGGAAACATTATGCTCAGTGAAAGAAGCCAGGAACAGAAGACCACATACTATACAATTTCATTTGTATGAAATACCCAGAATAGACAAATCAATGGAAACAGAAAGTAGTGGTTCCAGGGCCTGGGGTAAAGGAGTAGTGGGGAGGGGCTGCTGTTGGGTATAGAGTTGCTTTGTGGGGAGATGAAAATGTTCTAAAAGTAAATAACAGTGATGGTTGTAAATTATATCTCAGCAAAGCTGTTGTTTAGAAATCAAGTTATAGAAAAATACATTTGTACACCTAAATATGTGGGTTAGGACATGTATTCCCCTACAGCATGTGTTGGATAACGTGTATGTTAGTTCACAAACTGTTGAAATTGGTTTCAACTCAGGACTGGGCATGCTTAGGTGGAAGAGCTCCATGATTTTTCTTGCTTTGCTGATTAGCACAAGGAATGATCCTATTGGGATCATTCCGAAAAGAAAGCCCAAAATATAGTCAAAGTCAGTGTATTGGTTTCTTAAGGCTTCCATAACAAAGTACCGTTAACTGGGTATAAAATTTTTTTGTGCCTCAGATAACAGTGTTGGCAGTCATGCTTCCTCTGAAACCTGTAAGGGAATCCTTCCTTGCCTCTTCCTAGCTTCTGGCGATTTGCTGGCAATCCTTAGTACTCCTTGATTTGCAGCTGCAAAAATCCAATCTCTGCCTTCATGGTCACGTGATGTTCTCACTGCTCTTTTTTTTTTTTTTTTTTAAGTTTTTTTTTTAAGTTTTTTTTTTTTTTTTTTTTTTGATGTGGACCATTTTTAAAGTCTTTACTGAATTTGTTACAGTATTGCTTCTGTTTTATGTTTTTGTTTTTTGGCCCTGAGGCATGCTGGATCTTAGATCCCAACCAGGGATTGAACCCACACCCCCTGCACTGGTAGGCAAAATCTTAGCCACTGGACTGCCAGGGAAGTCCCATGATCTTCCTTTCTTGTCTCTAGTATCTTCACATGGCCATCTTCTTATAAGGACACCAGTCTTATTGGATTAGAAGCCCACCCTGCTCTCTAGTATAATCTCATCTTAATTTAACTATTTTTGCAACAACTATTTCCAAGTAAGGTCACATTCTGAGATACTAGGAACTATGTACTGGGGGTTAGGTTCAACGTTCATTTGGGGGATGAATACAATTCAACCCACAGTAGCCAGAGATTTAGTGGCAGAACAGAATTTGAACAGATGGATGCTTTTGATGACATTTCTGGAGATGATTGCATTGTTAAAAAGTTATAGATTTCTTCCAGCAAAAATATTCTATGATTTGAGGAAGAGTTAAAGACACAGGAGATATTTGGTCTACATAAGATTTTTAAAGTGATATATTAATTCTTCTTAAAGGTTTGATGGGCTCCCTTGTAGAAAAAGGATTAAATTTGCTGTTTGGTTTCGGAGGAAAGAACAAGAAGCAGAAGCAGCAAATTCAAGCTGAATAAAAAGAACTTCTTATTAAGTAGTCTGTCTTGAGAAGTACAGTTGCCTCTTGGTATCCTCAGGGGATTGGTTCCAGAACCCTCAAAGGATACCCAAATCTGAGGATGCTAAAGTCCCTTGTATAAAATGGTGCACTATTTGCATATAACCTGTGCACATCCTCTCATGAACTTTGTCATCTCTAGATTACTTATACTACCCAATACATTGTAAATGTTATGTAAATACTTGTCACTGCATAGCAAATTCAAGTTTTGCTTTTTGGAACTTTCTGGAATTTTTTTTCCAAATATTTCTGATCTGCATTTGGTTGTATCCATGGATGCAGAGCTCACAGATGTGGAGGACTGACTGCAATGAATTCCGTATCACTGGAGATAGTCAGGTACAGGATGGATGAACACCACTGGAGGAGCCTCTTGAGAGGATTTATGCTTCATTTAGAAGTTTTTTAGGGTCTTTCTAATTCGTAAGAATCTGATTCTACTATTCACAAGTATGTATTGAGAGCCTTCCATGTGCCAGGTTCTGTGTTTTAATGAACGTTCTTTTTAGCCAAGCCATGAATGTAAGCCACCTGTACCATCCAGCATGTGAGTTACCCCCCATCCTCCCTTCCCAAGCAGGGGACTTTTATCTCCTGCAGGGGTGTGGGATGCACCATGATTAGTCTTTCAGGAACCTGAATCATCCTACGCAGAAGAAACCCTGTGAACAGACACCACAGAAAGGGCATCCTTCAAAGTGACATTACCTGGCATTTGGGCTCAGCCTGGTGGAAGAACTTAGATACAAATGATGCCTCAGAATACTGCTCCAAATATTCGTACCTGCCTGTATGCATAACAGTATTTCAGAGAGGACCACTTATCTGTAAATAAAAATACATGCCAGCCTAGCAGTAGAGCATTGTTTTTTTTTTTAAACTTTCAGGATAATTTGTGAGCATTGCCAGGTTTCTAAAAGCCTAATTAAATTGTGGCTTACAGAATCATGAGTTTGGGAACTGAAAGAAATTTTAGAGACCCATATTCTACCTTACCTTCATATTCTTTTCTGTTGTGACTTTTATCCACTTATGTTATTTCAAAACCTTGAACAACTGGCACTCCTGGAGGCATCAGAGACTTTGTGAGAATGTTGAGAATGTCTGGTGGTGACCAGTGTGAAAAAGGAGGGGAGGCAGCAGGGGCAGGTGAGCAGTGGTCACCACCCGTGGACCATGACAATGTGTTCCTCCTCCCATCATGTAAAGCCACCCCTAGACATAAGTAAAGTAGAAGTCCAACTATGTGACTTCATGTACATATTGAACCTGCACGTATGCATATGAGGCTTTAAGTAGAGCAAGTGATTCTTCTTTCCCTGTCAAAGTGTGCGAGTCCAAAGCCAGATACTTAACCTTCACATTAGAATCACTTGGGGAGCTTTCAGAACATACCAATGTCCAGATCCCAGGCAGTAACCTTTAGCAATATTCACAAATATTTCTGTTCCCTCTGCTTCTAAGAACTCAGGCAGATTGCACGTCCCGGACACCTGAAATTAGGCGTGGCAATGTGACTTGTTTTGCCGATGAATTTGAGCACAAGTGTAGAGAACTCTTGGGTGGAAGAATCTAAGGGCTGATGGCCAATGCTCTGTGTTTTCTATCACTGCCTCATCAGCTCACAACATTCCAGACACTAGAGCAGCCATCAGCCTGTCCCCGGAGAGACACAACCTAGAGCCTCACTTGCCCACCACCCACCTTATTTAACATGAAGCATGAGTGGGAAACAATTTGAGGACGTAAAGTTGTGGATTGTTTTTTTAATAGAACATGACTTCTAAGCACAAGCCAACTATTTTACATGGTCTTCAGCTATTCTAACCTACGCTAACTCTTTAGGAAAATTCTCCCTACGTCGTACTTATGGAAAGAGAGTACATTTGTCCACAACATGATACTACATGTGGTCAATCGTTACTGTTGTGGATTTACATAATTTTCATCCATAATTTTGGCTACTCACAATTTTACCTGGACATATTAGATTTGGGAATCTAAATACCCACAAATGATGCAGCTCTCCTCTATTGGGGAATATGAAAATCCTTTATATACATATATCAGTATTTTAAGACAAATTGATGAACAAGGTCTTAACTATTCTCATTTTACCGATGAGAAAGCAGGATAAGAGAGATTAATGGATAAGCCACAGTTTAAACAGCTTAAAATCATGTTTTTCAAATTTCAAAATCTGTGCCCTTGTGTGTTTCTCAAGTGTATTTTGCAGAATTATCCCTGAGACATTTGTTCAAATATCAGATTCCCTTGAATCCAGATAAGAAATTCTTGTTGGTTAAGCTTAGAACAGGGTATCTGCATTTTTTTAACTGAAGTATAATTGACTTAGCATCTGAATTTTTAATAAGCTTCCCCCACCCAGTGTCTTTGATATGGCGCATGCACACACTATATAGACAAACCTTATCAATACTATACAGCCTGTCTGTACACCGTGTCTCTGTCTAGAGAAGAACAGCCACCATCCTACCCCACTCACTCTTTCATAAGTTAGGGTTATTTGGTCACAGGCCACTAAAATCACCTCTGGCTAATCTAAGCAGAATTGTATTTAGAGGATATGAGGTGGGCCACAAAAACTGAAGAAACAAACATACAGAGTGAGGTAAGTCAGAAAGAGAAAAACAAACATATTAACGCATATATGTGGAATCTAGAAAAATGGTATAGATAATCTTATTTGCAAAGCAGAAATAGAGACACAGACGTAGAGAACAAATGCATAAATACCAAGGGTGGGGTGGGGTGGGAGGAACTGGGAGATTGGGATTGACACATATACACTATCAATATTATGTATAAACCAGACAACAAAACATACTGGGAACTTTACTTAATACACAGGGAACTCTACCTAATGCACTGTGGTGACCTAAATGGGAAGGAAATCCAAAAAAGAGGGGATATATGTATATGTATAGCTGATTCACTTTGCTGTACAGTAGAAAGTAGCACAACATTGTAAAGCAACTATACTCCAATAAAAACTAACTTAAAGAAAGGAAAGCTACAAACAAATATTCTTCATGAACATAGGTGCAAAAATACTCAACAAAATTCTAGAAAATATAATAAAGCAATATATAAAAATCTCGACCAAATGGAGTCAAACATGCGAATGCAAGGTTGGTTTAACATTTGAAAAGCAATCAATGCAATTCAGCATATCAACAGACCAGAAAACAAAACAAAACAAAACAAAACAAAAAAGGAAAAACAACAGAGCACTAACACATGCAAAGCAAAAATGGACAGTAATGGAGAAAGAAATGGACAATGTAACAATACCAATTAAAGACATCAATACTCTACTTTCAATAATGGACGGAAAAACTAGGTAGACGATTAGCAAGAAAATAGACAACTTGGGCATATTACACACCAACCAGACCTCACAGACATCTGTGACACTCTGCCCAACAACAGCAGACTATGCATTCTTCTCAAGTGCACATGGAATGTTCTCCAGGATACACCAGGTGTTAGATCATAAAATAAACCTCAGTACATTTCAAATAATAGAAATAATACAAAGTATGTCCCCTGACCACAATGGAATGAAATTAGAAATCAGTAAAAAATTTGGAGCATTTACAAGTATGTGAAATTAAACAAATAATCTATGGGTCAAAAAATAAGTTAAAAAGAAAATTACAAAATACTTTGGGATGAATGAAAATGAAGATACAATATATCAAAGCTTATGAGAAAAAGATAAAGCAATGCTATGTAACTTTGCTAATAGCTATAGCAAAATTTCTATCTGTAAATGCCTATGATGAAAAAAACAGAGATTTCAAATCAACTACCTAAACTCTCACTTTAAGACACTGAAAAAAAGTAAACCAACCTAAAGCAATCAGAAAGAAGGAAATAATAAAGATTAGAGTGAAAATAATGAAATAGAGAATAGAAAAAACAACAGAGAAAATCAGTGAAATCAAAAACTAGTTCTTTAGAAAGATCCCCCCCCCAAAATAAACCTTCAGCTATACTGACCAAGAAAAAAGAAAAATCAAATTACTAGGGTGAGAAACTAAAGAAAGGAAATTATATCAGAAAGAATGAAGTGAATCAAAAGGTGGTAAACAGATGGGCACGTATAAGAGCTATTATTCTTTTTTCTTAATTGTGTTGAAAGACAAATGATTGTTTAAAGCAAAAATTGTAACATTGTATTGTGAGGTTTACAGTGTATTTAGATGGGAAATGTTTGACAGTAACAGTACAAAGGATGGGGATGTAAATGGGATTAGCCTACTCCAGGTTCTTACTGTTTGTATGAGGTGCTTTGATATTGAGTCTAAGAAGATGGTGAGAAAGCTTGATTGATAAGGTTGTTACAGTGGAATTATCATCACCCCATAAAAGAAAAATGGCTACATAAATAAAATCAGAGGAGATTAACTGTCCTGTATTATAAAGGCAGTGAGAAAAGTAATTGGTTTAAATGCCAGTTCTTCCGTTTCTGGCTGTATGACTTCATTCTCTCTGAGTCAGTCTCACAGGGAGAACATGAAAACTTACCCAGAAGGATGTCATGATAATAACATCACATAATATATAAAAATTACTGGTATACCAGCTGCCACTCAATAAGTGTTTGTTGAATTAATTAAGTAATGAACACATATAAAAGGTTTGATACACTGACTGGTCCAGAAAAATATCTAATACATATTAGCTATTATTATTTTTACTAACAATTCACACTTACAGGTGGTAGTAACTTGGTCAAGACACCAGGTGGTATCAGATAATAAAAACTGCCACTTTATAGCCCTCTTCCGAATACAGTTTTACAATGATTTGCATACTGCCTTTGTTCATGAAAGGTTGAGACTCAGATTTCCTAAGTCAGTGTACAAATTTCAAAATGCCTTTATTCGTTCATCTTCTGGCACCAATTTCATTCCAGCATTTTAGTGTATCTGCCTTTGCCTCTATCAAGTAATAACAAGCCAAGCACAAACATTACAGACATTACTTTATTTTAGCCTCAATTCTCCTAGGAGCTAGGTATTAACTCTACTTGATAGAGGAGAAAACTGGAGCTAGGGCAAAAATGGGATTCAAACCAAGTCTTGACAGAAATGCCTTTAAAATGTACATTACATGCTCTCCCATGGTCCTTAATTTCTCTAAAGAAATGTGAGTAGAGAAATAACTAAAGTAACTCTTCTCAAGCAAAATATAAGAAGCAATCGCCAAGCTTATTATGCTTTATAAGCTTGCATGTGGATGCACAGTATAAAATTTAACAGGCATACTATGAAGAATTTTTAATTGAAAGCTATTAATAATGTTAAATATTTATGTAATACTCATATCCAAGCATCTTAAAATACTTTGGTGGTTAAAAACAAAAGAAATATACAGTGGACAGGCATTACAATTTTCCATTTACAACTGAAAGAACATAACACGTATGGGAATAAGTCATTTAATCATAGTCACTCCCTCCAAACACATCTTGAAATTCTTTTTAGAAAGCTCATATGCTTGGTCCCCCAGACCAAAGGGACATTTATTTACTTGTTATTTCATTCAACAAACATTTATTGAATACTAGTTCTTCCTGTTCAGATGATGCTGTGACCTCACTGTGTAGCTCCAGGGTTGTCACCCATGTCTGTCATCCCGAAGGAGAAGCATTCCTGGACCTTAATAAGGTCCTGTCCTGGGGCCATGGAATGGGAGGACAGAGAGAGGGATCATCATTGCTACTGCCTTCTTCGGGTGTGGTTCACCACCCCACATGGACCTCCTTTCCAATTTGAAAAACTTTGGTGCAGAAATGTCCATTCATCAGAAATGTGTGTAAGCTAGGACAGATACAGCCAAGCCATTCTGGAGACCGCTCTGCAGCCCACATAGTATGTAACACAAACTAGAAAGAAATAACGTTCTTAAAGAATACGGCAGTGTTTCTCAGAGTGGTCCCTGACAGCTGCATCATTATCAGCTAGAATGCAAGTCAAGATGTGGTGGCCCAGAGAACACCAAGGGGGGAAGGAGGGATGGAATGAATTGGGAGATTGGGATTGACATTTATACACTAATATGTATAAAATAGATAACTAATGAGAACACACTGTATAGCACAGGGAGCTCTACTCAGTGCTCTGTAGTGACCTAAATGGGAAGGAAATCCAAAAGAGAGGGGATATATGTTTATGTATGGCTGATTCACTTTGCTGTACAGTAAAAGCTAACACAATTACATTGTAAAACAACTATACCTCAATTAAAAAAAAAAAAAAAGATGTGAAGTCCTAGACTCTACTCCAGACCTACCAAGTTAATAGGACCCCCTGGGGTAGGGCCTGGAAATTCACATTTCATTTTTAACAGGCTCATTAGGTGACTGTGGTTTTAAAAAATAATAATAAAGTTTGAAAATTAAATATTGGAGATTTCTTTCTCTCTTAGCCAAGAGAATCAAGGAGAGCTCTATAAAGGGAGTGTCACTGGAGCAGGGCCTTGAATATAGGGAAAGAGCATTCAAGATAGGAAAACAATAGCTTGAGCAAAGACAAAGCAGAATGTAAGAACAGGTGCCTTTGGAATGGGGCTAAGAATGCATAATAGTTCTTAATAAGAAATAAAGTTGGTGTGGTCCATAGGATCAGGTCAGAAGAGCTGTAAACGTCATACGAGGGAGTGTGAACTTTGCTTCTCAGAGTCGGGAACTGAGTTAAAATACAATACTGACTCAAGCCAGGCTTACTGAGGTCCTACACCAACCCAATCTGCTGGCTTATTTTCCATCTTCACAATTCCCTCAAGCTTAAATAAACTCAAAGGAGGGATTTCTTTTGTTCAAAAGAACCGTAAAATATCAGGGAAAAAAAGACATTGTTGAGTGTGCTGGTTTTCAAACTAAGATTTGCAAAAGGAAGCATACAAGAGGCCAGCCAACTGGGACTCTGGGCCTCCCAACTTTGTTTAACCAGAGTTTAACTTCTAGTTTGAAGAAACTGCTTTAAATATGCTAGCTTCCAAAAGGAAAGGGGCACGAGTCCTGACTGAAAGAGATGGGATGGTTAATTGTTTCTTTGGTGAGTGACCCCATAAGTCTCTTTGTCATGGAAAAATTCTCCTCCACGTGCTCCCAATGACCCTCTTGAAGCTCTCTCGTACTATATACATCTCAATAGATTTTTAACCTTGTCTCAAAACTCTTTGCTGGAAAGAAGCTCTCTCACTCCAGCATGGGCTCTGCACTTGATACAGATAATTTTCAGAACAGCCCAAGGGAGAATGAGAGTGTGAATGAGGGCTGATCAGTTACCATCAACGACTTTGCCAAGCCAGCCACCTTTAGAAGGTTCGCTGGTGAAATTGTTCTACAGAGGGTCTTCTTTTTCTCTACAGTTAAAGACAAGTGCTTAGGCGAGATAAGTAAACAAAGAAACATTCTGGCAAAAATGGTGACGTGGCACAAAATCGAGCTCTTTCAGAAGTGGTTGAGCTAGGTCAGTGGTATTAACATTTAAAATAATACTAAGCATTTTCTACACAAAATGTTATGTAGTTATATTTGCAATCATATATCTTTTTAAAGTATAGGTATAACATAAAATACTTTATTCAAACCAAAGGATATCAAACTACTCTAGTTAAACAAGGCAGAAAGACTCTTAAGTTGATGTCTGCTGACCTTGAATGGACATTGGCTTCTCACAAGTAGTCATGGCAGATCAAGATGTCACATGGGATCAGTTACAAGAGGCAAGTCAATAAAAACAAGCAAAATTGGGCTTGTTTGCTTCTGCCTAGATATACCCGCCTCTGAAATTGTCATCTTAGAAGTAAGAAGTGACATTCACTAACCCCTTCCTAGCACTCATCTTTCTAGACTGAAGTGAAACATTGGACACTATTGACCAGCCATTTTCCCTCTTTTCATCTGCTACCACTCTGTTGCTACTTTCAGAGATTCCTCTTCCTCCTTTCATCCTTCTCCACGTAGGTATCCTTCCCAGTGCTGTCCTTGGGTTTCTGCTTCAGTCTCTCACAAATGGACTTCAGTCCTGGTTCTTTTACTAATTAACTATACGACCCTAGGCAAGTCACTTTACGTTCCTGGGTGTGGGGCCTCCTCCTCCACAGCATGGCAAGGCTACGCTATCCCTTCCTAGTCCATAAAATCAATTCATAGTTCAGAATGTTCAGTAAATTTGTCTATAGTGTAAGCCTGTTAGCCTGGTGCGTATGGCTCTATACAATTGACTAATGATTTCCAGACTTTGTTCCCAGAACTTTCTATGGGGCCTGACTTTTCTAGCAAAATAGATCTCTAAAACATGTAGTGTTTTATGATCCTCTGCTGTTCCTTTATCTGCAGGATACCTCCGCACTCTCAATACAGATTCTCCAGAGACCACATTCTGGAAGATCCAGCCAAATCAGGGCTTCCTTCCCAACCCTTTTTGGACCTTCCTAGCCACACGGGCTTCTCCAACCTTCAGATCTGGCTTGGAGCTATATTTGTCATATATCCACTTGTGTCAGAGATGTGTACTGCTCCCTGAATGGCTACGCCTCTCTGCCACTCTCCTTGCAGCTAGACAGAGCCTTCTAACTAGTTCTGGACAATGGACTGATATGTAAAATGGATTGATACATCCTATTTCTGGGCCAAATGACCCTCCAGTTTTCTCTTTCTCAGCTGTGGCAACCTGACAACTGTGTTTAGATGTCCGTGTCACAAGACCTTGTGACATTAGAGAGAAAGAGGGCAGCTTGATTACGCAAGTAAGACTTGTTAGCACAGCATAGCCCAACCTGTTCTAACTCACTGCCTGCACGAAAGCTGAGGGTCACGTGGCCTCCTACTGTCTCCTCACATGTGTCTCCTCATGTCTCCTCAGTTGTACACAGAAGTTTCTATAGCACTATTGGGGTACCAATATTTACTATACCTCTTTATTTAATTAATCAGTATAATAATCTGTGAAAATAATAATAGTTGTAATACTGTATTATGTTATAAATTATATTCAGTATATTGTATTATACTACATATTATGTCATTATTATCTTGTTTAACATAAATACAAAAATGTTTCTTGTATTTTAAATTGTTTTTACCTAAAAATCGGCTTTTCATTTAATGCCTGAAAGATAGAATTGAGGGAATTCTCTGGTGGTCCAGTGGTTAGGACTCCAGGCTTTCACTGCCAGAGGGTGCTGGTTCCATCCCTGGTCGGGGAACTAAGATCCCAAAGGCTGTGGCACGGCCCAAAAAAAAAGAGAAAGAAAGAAAGAAAGAAAGAAAGAAAGAAAGAAAGAAAGAAAGAAAGAAAGAAAGAAAGAAAGAAAGAAAGAAAGAAAGAAAGAAAGAAAGAAAGAAAGAAAGAAAGAAAGAAAGAAAGAAAGGAAGGAAGGAAGGAAGGAAGAAAGAAAGAAAGAAAGAAAAAGAAAGAAAGGGAAAGAAAGAAGGAAGGAAGGAAAAGGAAAGAAAGAAAGAAAGAAAGAAAGAAAGAAAGAAAGAAAGAAAGAAAGAAAGAAAGGAAGGAAGGAAGGAAGGAAGGAAGGAAGGAAGGAAGAAAGAAAGAAAGAAAGAAAGAAAGAAAGAAAGAAAGAAAGAAAGAAAGAAAGAAAGAAAGAAAGAAAGGAAAAAAAAGTAGAATTGAATTCCTGCTCTAAGCAATAGGGTAAAGACTCAAGTGGAGGATTCCAATATTTTTGAAATTGCCCTCTTTTTCCTTATTTCTTGGATTTTTGCCACTTCCTAAAAATATAAATTACTTTAAAACCAGGGGGCTCAGAGATGAATAAAACTGAGGCTCAGACTGTTTAGGTGACCTCCCTAAGTTCACATGGGCAGAGCAAGGTGCTGCATGGCCGTGGTATAAAGTAGTCACCAAAGGAATCTGTGGAGCTTTGGAAACGAGGCTTTTTTTTTTTTTTTTTTTTGCCTTCTGTACACATCTTCAAGGATCATTCCTTTTCATTTTCTTTTAATTGTTATTACAAAAAATTTCAAGAATACAATCAAAAGTAGAGCTAATGGCCCAATGAATGCCCATCATCCATTGCCCAGATCCAACAGGTATCAAGATTTTGCCTGCCTGCTTCCTCTATCTTTAATTTTTTAATATTCATATTTTCTTACATAACCACATTGCCATTGTCACACAACAGTTTCTTAAATTCCTACAGTGATTTTTCAAAAATTAAAATTAAGGGAAAAATTAATTTTGCTGAGGACATTCTTTTGAAACACAGCACAGTACCCCCTTGTGACAAAGCGCAGATAACAACTATAGGACGTCCCTGACAGCCTCCAGGGCTGGCAGGCAGCAGCATCAGGTGAAAAGAGAAACAGGTCAGTCAACCAGCCAGTTCTCCCTCCAAAGGTAAACACCTACTCCCAGGATGAAGGGTTATCTCTGCTCCTCTCCTTCAAAAGCCTCCTCCTTTAGCCATATGGCAGGAGGCTTTTTGTCCCAAAGATGCCCTTAAGGTAAATGAGGCTCTAATGGGAGAAGGTGAGTACGAAGGGGCTGCTGAAATTCAAGGAAGCTAGACAGTCATCAAATCTTCAAAGTATGGAGGCGCTGGTGTTGGTGTCACTTACTGGTTTGTTTTGTTTTGTTTTGTTTATGTTTTGGCTGCATTGGGTCTTCGTGGGCTTTCTCTAGTTGTGGCAAGTGGGGGCTACTCGTCATTGTGGTTCACGGGCTTCTCATGGTGATGGCTTCTCTTGTTGTGGAGCACAGGCTTCAGTAGTTGTGGCCCATGGGCTTAGCTGAGCTGCAGCATGTGGGATCTTCCTGGACCAGGGATTGAACCTGTGTCCCCTGCATTGGCAGGTGGATTCTTAACTACTGCACCACCAGAGAAGTCCCTGGTGCCACTTACTGTTAATAAGTGATGTTATGTGTCTATTGAGATAGGGTGTGTGTTTGTGTGTCTGTGTATGGTTATAAGTTTTGATTTGCATGGAAAGGGAATTAGAAAACAGAAGGGGATGATTGGAAAGACTTCCATCAGTAGATTGAAACTGAAGATCGGGGACCTTGTTTGGTATCCATTACAGGGCTCTTAGCATATTACCTCTAATCTTTGATAAAAGAAACAGAAAATGAGCTAAATATGAACAAGCTGTGACTTACAAGCCGTAGACTCCTGGGCAAATCATTCATCCCTAAGCATTAGGTTTCCTAACTTAGGAAATGGGGCGAGAAGCCTTTTGTCACTGGTGTTAGCACAGTAAGGACTAGAGAAAATATGTGCAAATGCAACCTGGTAGAAATCCTCCTTGAGGACAAGGTCATGCTGGGTGGAATGTGCTTCACCCTGGGTCCCCAGCTTATCCCTGTGATCCAGTTTGGAGTAGGAGTGACTCCAGTCCACATCTCTCCTTTTCTATCACTGGTCATAATACTTTAGGAGGGCAGAAGTTTAGATCTGGGTCACTGAGAAAGCAAGATCATAAGACAGGAGCAAGGGGCCTCAGGGTGGGGGCTCCAGTTTCATGCAGGAGAGAGTGTTTGACCTCAGAGTCTAGGACAGGCCTAAGGGCCCGGCCTGAGACATCAGTGGCAAAATCTCAGGTGCAAACTAAAAGTGAAAATTTGCATACAGAGAAAAGAAATTACACATTGCTCTGTTTCTCTAAAAAATATATTTATTACTTGTAAATTTGTGTGAGATTAGAAATTGTTGAAGCTATTGGCTTAATATGGTTAAATCACAGAAATGTTTTGTTCCTGGAAAGAAACTGTGATGGCTTCACAAGCCTTGGGGTAGGAGAGAGAGGAAATTAGAATGAATTCCTTTTGGCCATCTGTAGGACGATGTGGAAGAGGTTATAGTGAGGTGCGTGGGGAAAGGGTGCCCTCAAAGCGAAGACTTTCCCACCCTGAACCTCGAGTCCCTGATCTGGGCACAGCTTGAGATGTGTCCCAACAGCACCCCTTTGAGCCTTACAAAGACACCAGCTGGCAGTCTGGGGATTTCATCACAAAAAAATTAAACACAGTAATAGTAACAATAACAATAGAGAAAGCTTCTTATGAGCCAGTCAAGTCTTGTTTTGCCCAAGAAAGATCCTAACAAGGAGATGCGGTCTGGGTATCAGTGCTTAACTTTTCCTCTAAATTCAGAGAGAATGCCTCTGACACTCGAGTCCAGCTGAGTAGAAGTTGACATCCATTTCTGACACACAGGTTGAAGCTTGTTCTGTAATTTGGAGAATTAGTGTAATTTTTTTTCATGATTTGGGGTGAAACTCAGATTGAGGTATCTTCTATAATCATTCACAGGGTTTGGGTTTGATTGGCATTCATTCAGGATTAAACTCAGGTTATGCACTTTCTGGGGCAACAATGCCACAGAAATGATACTGTGTCCTACTCATGGTGGGGTTGGTGATCAGAAGGCACATAGTATCAGTTTGTCCATTTAATGTTGAGGCTAATGGTTGATCACTTGGTTAAAGTGTCTGCCAAGTTTCTACACTGCAGTTACTATTTTTCTCTTTCTATTTAATAAGTATCTTGTGGGAAGATACTTTGAACTGTGTAAACACTGTCACGAGCTAATTTTAGTATCTACTGAAGATTCTTGCCTAAGACAGTGATCATTGTGGTTTTTGACAAATGCGATTTTTCTATTTTCTCTCTATGTGTGTGTGTGTATATATATATATATATATATAGGCTGTGTTGGGTCTTTGTTGTAGCACACGGGCATTCTCTAGTTGTGGTGAGTGGGGGCTGCTCTTCATTTCCGAGCACGGGCTTCTCAGTGCAGTGGCTTCTCTCATTTCGGAGCACCGGCTCTAGGTGTGAGGGCTTCAGTAGTTGCAGCGAGTGGCCTCAGTAGTTGTGGTGCATGGGCTTAGTAGCGCCACAGCATGTGGGATCTTCCCGGACCAGGGATCGAACCCATGTCCCCTGCATTGGCAGGTGGATTCTTAACTACTGTGCCACCAAAGAAGTCCCAGAGTTTTCTATTTTCATCACTCTTTCTATACTTGTTACTTAGAATTCTACTTTAATAAATAGCTTTTCCTTGTTCGTTATTTAATTATTTATTCAACAATTTACTTACATCAGCATGGATCCATGGGTTCTTATTTTATTCATATAGGTTATAATTCATTACTATCATTCATTGTGTTGCTTCAATTGTCTCCAATTTAGCCAATGTGAGTCCCTTCAAGTTGGCTCTTGTCTTTTTTGGCATGTCCCCATCATATTTTGAGGCTGGAGAGTTTACTTTCTGGTTGCCTGCTTTCTATATGCCACTCCACTAGTGACAGGGGTTGAAGGAATATGGACCACTCCTAGCTGTGCATAAATAAAATAATAATATGAGGGAAATATATTCAAGAAAGGGTGAAGAAAACTCAACATAAGGTGAACTCAGCTTTTAAAGTATGTCCAAAAAGACTATCTTCCAGTGTTTTGAATTCATGACTCACTTGTTACTGGATGCAAAGATTTGGATTTGAACTAGTCTCCCAAGTGTGTGAGAAGATGACCTAGGGGCCACTGAGAGATCGTCATAGCTGAAGCCAGAATTTGACAATTTCACCTCTATCTCCTTAAGTAACAAACTAGAGTCTCCTTTCAAAGTTTCCATTAGAGAATACAGTTTTCACACCCCATGCTGATTGTCAATACAACAGACCTAGATTTTTCCATCTTGACATCTTTGGAATTAATGTATGTATTGTCCAAAACAAATAACAGCATTCTTCACAGAGGTTGGTAAGATGTAGATTCAGTAAAGAGAGATCTTTGTGACTTAACCCTGACATTCATGTGGGCAGAATTTCCAGCCAAAGTCTGCAGGTGGTAAGTGGAATACATGCTTCAGGCACACAGTGATGCAAGACGCTGTCCCAGCTGCTTTTGATTGCTCCAGAAAGCTCACACGGCCCCCTCTAACACCCACTTTTGAATGGTTTGGGATATGGGTTACAGGTCAGAAAGCATGAGTGACAAAATGCAGCACTGGCAGGAAGGATCACACAATCAAATCTTTCATCACTTAAGTCATTGGAATGGTTGGCAATAACATTTATTTAGTTATGCAGTTACTTACAGTGTATTTATTGAGCACCTACTGGGTTCAATGCCCTGAGTTAGGTCCTAGTGGAATACCAGGTTATATGAGACACCTCAGAAGGATCATTCCTATGGACTAAGTATTTTTATTTTTAAAATATTTATTTGTTTGATTTATTTATTTGGTTGTGCCAGGTCTTAGTTGCAGCAGGCAGCCTCCTTAGTTGTGGCATGCAAACTCTTAGTTGCATCGTGCATGTGGGATCTAGTTCTCTAACCAGGAATCAAACCTGCCCCTCCCCACCTCCCTGCATTGGGAGCATGGAATCCTAACCATCATACCACCAGGGAAGTGCTGGTATTTTTATTAAAGAAAAAAAAATGTGATGAAAAGGCTAAATAATGAAACACACACACACACACACACACACAAACACACACACATAAATAAGAAATTGCTAAGGCAAATAAGAGGTGACTCTCCAATCCAGTGAGCAAAAAAAATTCTTAAGAAATTTTTCAGGGAAAAGCTCCAGCTATTAAAAATAAAATTAGATTTTAAAATCGATTATTAATGACACACAGTATGATTCCATTCATATGAAGTTCTAAAATCAGCAAAATTAATAAGATAAAAAATCAGAGATAGTGAGTGTGTAGTAGTATCTATTGCTGTGTAACAAATGACCCTATATTTAACAGCTCACAATAACAGACATCTATTATCAAATAGTTTCTGTGGGTCAGAAATTTGAGAGTGCCATAGCATAATGGTTGTGGTTCAGGGTCTCTCATAAGGCTGAAATCGGGACGTTGACCAGGGCTGCAGCCTTCTGAAGGTCTGCCCAGGGCTGGCTGACTCACCTCTCGGATGGCTCACTCACATGGTAGCTGGCAGAAGCCTTCGGATCCCCACTGACTGTTGGCAGCAGGCCTTGGTCCCTTGTCACATGGATCTCTCCATATGCCTGGTGGAGGGACCTCACAACCTGGCAGCTGGCTTCATCCAAAAGAGAGCAAGATGAAATCTGCAGTGTCTTTAAAGATATACTCCATCGTTTCCACAGTATCCTGTGGTTACCTTGGTCAATCTTAGTGTGGGAGGAAGCTATACGGGGACATATGGTGGAAATCTTTGTGGCCCATCTTAGAGGCTGCCTACCATAAAGGGTGGGAGATTGACTGGGAAGGAACTTTCTGGTGAAATGGAAATGGTCTATAGTATGATAAATATGTGGGTTACACGTGCACATATGTTTGTCAAAACTGTATGGCTAAGATTTCCACATTTCCATCGATGCATATACATTTTACATAAAACAGGCTCTGATAATAATAATAATCAGGAAGGGGTGGGGAGTGGATGGAGGTGGTACAGATGATAGAAGAGTGATTAGAATGTTGGCAGTTTTGGAAGCTGGATGGATTGATGCAGGTGGACTTTTTAAACTAAGACACTAGACATTACACTTTATAAAATTTCAGTTCTGAAGGTCATGAAGAAGTGTCACATGTAGGATATTTACCCAAGGATGCATCTGATATCGACTCATGGAAATGTTTTAAAGTGCATCACACACATCTTTGCCTTATTAAGTTGTACAAGGGTGAGTCAAAAATTATCTGCACTCTGACTGTAAATTTACAGAAGTTTTAATATAACCAGAGTGTGGATAATTTTTCACTCACCTTTGTATATATGAGTGTATAGTCGTGTGTGGGGGTTGGGGAGGAGGGAGTTTCTTGCTGATTCAGGGTCATCATTATGCCTGGTTATTATTACCTTTCCTGTGTGTAAAGCTTTCCTGGACTAAACGCAGCTGAAGGATAGTTGTTTTTTTTTCTATTTAAACTTATTTTACTTGAATTATTTTTTAAGAACTTTTATTGAGATACAATTGACATACAATAAACTGCATATATTTAAAGTGTACATTTGATATTTTTTTATTAGTGATGTGTATATGGCAATCCAACCTCCCAATTCATCCCACCCCAACCCCCCCACGCCCCCACCCACCCGGGCTTTCCCCACTTGGTGTCCATATGTTTGTTCTCTACATCTGTGTCTCTATTTCTGCCTTGCAAACCGGTTGATTTGTACCATTTTTCTATATTCTGCATACATGTGTTAATATATGATATTTTTCTCTTTCTGACTCACTTCACTCTGTATGAGTCTCTAGGTCCATCCATGTCTCTACAAATAGCTGAAGGATAGTTTAGATTGACTTAGCTAATAGAATGTCAAGCCTTTTCTCTTAGAAATGACTTTGTAAATATGAAACAACACCCTCAGAGTAAGGGCCTGAGAGCACTTTTCATGATGCAAAATTATGATTCACGGGGTGTTTATTTTAGCTAATTGGAGCTCCTGCCTGACTTCTTTCTGGTCCCCACCGTGAGTGAAGAGAAAGCGAAAGGTCCATGCCTTTAAAAGTAATACTTTAAACTTCAGTGAAGGACAAACTCTTCCCAAAATGTACAAATATTAGGTAGACTGGTTGTAATGAAAGCAGTCGGTTTCTGTCAAGTTTTTAAATGCTGTGATTCGATCAATGATTGGAGAACCATGGAACAGATGTTGAATTTTTATCAATAGCCTCCTTCTATCACTAACTGTCCTTAACATTAATTTGTGGCCCAAAGTATGCTAGTTTTTCTTTCCTTGGATTTTTAATAATACAATGATGAGCCTCTGTCCATCAGGATATACTTTTTAATTTTCATTATGGGATCATGTTTACTCCACTAGCATAATGGTTTAAGGATCTGGTTGTCAGGCTGCACTAGCTTGAACCACTTACTAACAGATGGCCTTGGGTAAATCTTGTGACTCTGTTTTCCCATCTGCAAAATGGTCTTAGGAATAGTCCTTACCTCCATGAGCTGTTGTGGCGATTCACTGAGACTATTTGGAATAGTATCTAGCATAAAGTATGTACTCAACACATTTTAGCTATTACTAGTATTTTCAGTATTGGTCATTCCTACTCTTTTACTTAACTAGACTTTTTGTGTGACACACATTTGCACAATGATTGACAAGGAATAAGATCCAGGGATTTAAAACATTAGACTTGGGGAAATTAGTTTTATTGCTCCTAACTGACTGGCAGTGTCGTCAGCACCTTGATTTGTGACCAGCCCCAGATGATCGCTGTATTGATGGTAGCCGGCACAGATCCCCAAGCAGCACAGCACCTCGCGATTCAGAATGGCTGGACCCAAGCCATCAGTCAGCCTCAGCTTCTCACTCAAAGCAATGTAGCTGTGTCCAAGGATCTAGAGGGGAAAAACACAGCCTGACCAAAGAAACGTGATACCCTCTCCTGCGTCCAGTTGGAAGCACAGTGTAAAGTGTTTTCGGGATATTGACCTTTAAAGAATCATTACAATGGCTTTACTTTTCACTTTCAAATGTAGCTAATTCTGAGAAGTGGTTATACATGGATTCTTAGTTCATTTTGGTCCTCTGTGTCCCTAATTCCCATAAATAGCACCCCCACACTGCCCAAGCCGGAAACCTGCAATTGCCCCTTTTCTTCCCCTTCCCCAGCTAAAGTGACCACCTTACTGCTTTTCCCTCTTATTTACTGAATGCATCCTCTTCTCTCCATCCCTAATCCACGGCCATAATCGAAGCCATCACCCCCTCACTCCTAGCCTCTAACAATAATCTATTTGCTTATGTTCCCACGACTCCATTTTTCTCAAAGAACGAGAGAGAGATTTTAAAGTACAAGCAGAACATTATGGTACAAGTTTCTTTTGGGATTGAGAAAGACAAATATTGTATGCTAACTCACATATACGGAATCTAAAAATGGTACTGATGAACTCAGCGACAAGAACAGGGAAGCAGATACAGGGAATGGACTGGAGAACTCGAGGTATGGGAGGGGGCGGGGGGTGAAGGGGAAACTGAGAAGAAGCGGGAGAGTAGTACAGACATATATATACTACCAACTGTAAAATAGTCAGTGGGAAGTTGTTGTATAACAAAGGGAGTCCAACTCGAGAATGGAAGATGCCTTAGAGGACTGGGGCAGGGAGGGTGGGGGGGAATCGAGGGGGGGGCGTCAAGGAAGGGAGGGAATATGGGGATATGTGTATAAAAACAGTTGATTGAACCTGGTGTACCCCCCAAAAAAAAAAAATAAAATAAAATAATAATAAAAAAAAAAGTAAAGTACAAGTAGAGACAGAACTGTCTCCATTCTGCTTTAAAGCCTTAAATGGTTCCCAGCTGGTGGCAGGGAAAGAACTGACGCCTTGGCATGGTATACAAGTTCCTCACATCTGGCCCTTACTCCCCACTCCAGCTTCAGCTCTGACTGCGCCCCTACCAGCTTTTGGAGACAGGTACTGCCTTATTTATTTTTGCGTCCCCAGCACTTATCGCAACCCTGGATTCAATAAATGTTTGCAAAATGGAGGAGTGCCCGTATGCATAATAACAAGCGTGAAATTACAAAAACAGTTTTTAGCTCTAGTTTCTCTATGAATGGTTCAAATTTGCTTCAAATTGTGAGAGTGAGACTTCAAGGTTCAGCTAAAGCTCAGTTTGGACACAGGAAACGGTTGTAGAAATCATATTTAAAATATATATGTATATAAATATGTGCATATGTGTATATAGATGTATACACACAGAAACATTTCTTTTTTTTAATATTTTATTTATTTATTTATTTATTTATTTATTTATTTATTTAGTTGCACCAGGTCTTAGTTGTAGCAGGTGGGCTCCTTAGCTGTGGCAGGCGAACTTTCAGTTGTGGCATTCATATGGGATCTAGTTCCCTGACCAGGGATCAAACCTGGGCCCCCTGCATTGGAAGCACAGAGTCTTAACCACTGCACAACCAGGGAAGTCCCAAGACATATTTCATAAAATATATTTTTATTTCCTAAAAATCTACATATCTTTTAGCATAATAAACATGTTGACATTTACATCTTTTTGTTAGATTAAAAAAAAGATGTTTTTGACTAGTGATAATTCAAAATTAACTTTTAAAGCAGGCAGCTAAGCTTTAAGATAAGCTTCATCATTAAGAAAATAGAGAATAAAGAGGAACCAAAGTAAGACCCCAAAGAAGGACAAGGAGCTGCTGTGACTGGGCCCAAGTATCAAGGCCAAATGAGCACACACCTCAACCTTGTGGAGGGTCTGGCTGACCCTTGCCTGTGGCAACTCATCAGACATCATTTCAGCCAGCCATAATCACTCACCATCACAGCTAAACTGAGTACCTTGACCCTGCATGCCAAGTGCTACGCTAGGTCACAAGAAAGCCAGGGTGACCATGAAATAGATCTTGACTTGAGTTCACAATCTAGCAGGAGAGACACATAAATAAATTAGCTACTACTTATGATGGCATATTCAAAATGCTCTGAAACCTCGTGAAGGAGCTTCTGATTGAGTGATGGGACCAATGAGGAGCCCAAATCAGTTTCTTGAAGGAGGTGACATGAAATGGGCCTTGAAGGGGGGGGTCCATCAGAGGACCCAGTGTGTGTATCAAAAAAGGGAGTTTGTGAATTGTGGGATGTTGGTGCCAGAAGGGAGGTGGAGGGAAGTGACAGAAATGAAGTCGGACAGGTAGGTTGAGATCAAGTGATCCTGTGTGAAGGGCAATCTAAATAATAAATGGATGACAGAGGTGCAAACTCAGCATCCTAATCTGGTGCTCTGAAACCAGACCACTCCGGGGCGGTGATTTCATGGAGGGCTGTTCTTTATCCACGAAGCAACAGGGAGTACTGAGCTAGGGTCGTTTTGATTTGTTAAGTTTCAAAATCAAATCATGCTTTTAATTCAGTGTTGGAGATGCTGTCCTCTTCTTAACCATGGTTTTCAAAATGCTCATCAGATCATACATAATGCAGACTTTATATATGAGTTTTTAAATGTGATTTTCTAATGTGGCCTCATTAAAGCTAGCTATTTGATCTTTCTAGGAAAATGTGCTTTTTATGTTACTATTGTGGGGTTCCCCCCACTGTTTTACTTTTATGCATTTATTTATACTCCTACCTCTTCCACAAATGAGTTCACATAGTCTGCAGTGGTTACAGAATAAAATAAGGGCAAAACATAAGTAGGAATAAGGAATTATGACCAGAAAAATAGAAAGAAAAAAAAAGTGAAGTTCAAGACCAAGGAAAAAAGAACAAATATGCAGATGATAAGAACAGATATAATTTTTTCAGAAGAGCTTCAAATCTGGCTCTGAGCTCCCTGGGAACCAAAGCAAAAAGGGGTACGCCCCACTCAGCTCTCTATTCTCACCAAAAGAAAGAACAGAAGCACACCAGTTGCTTAGGAGACATGGCTTCTAGACCAGGTTTTGTACTAGCTTGTGTGACTTTGGGACAGTAACTGAAGACACTCCATGTTTCAGAGGCCTCATCTGTGAAATGTATAACAATATCTCAGCGTCCCTCAGGAGAATTGAATGAAACAGTAAACACAGAAGTGCTCTGAATAATATTAAATGTTATACAAATTTAAGGTATTATTTCTAGCTGAATGTTGAAAAAATCGCCTTCAAATTTTTTGCCATCTATTGGCAATGAGGCAAACTCCACAGCTCTCAGCAGTCATCCCTGCCAGCAGGATACTCATGGTGACAGTCACATCAGTACACCAAGTAAATCAAACTCTAGCATCCCACAGGACTATCACTCGCCTGGCTTTACATAGTGCAATTCCTGGGACATATCAAGTCTGCCTCTTTATGGAAACAGTGTTTAAAAACATCTCTCAGCTCTCCCACTATAGATCATCCCCTCTTTTGCTATTTATTTATACTTTAGATCCTCCAGTGCAAAGTTGAGTTAATCCATACTCATCACATTCATGTCCCATGTATGGCACAAGCCCATCGCTAATATGTGTAAATATCTTCTCTTGATTTTTATATCAGTTGATTCCCTTTCCTCTTTCTCCACTACCATTGCCTTTCCCCAAATGTGCACCGTATCATTTTATTTGTATATTTTCTTATAAAATTACTGTTGTGTGCACTTATTTTAAGTAAATGTTTTTGTGCCCAAGAATTCTGTTTCTCACTTTCTTAGCACTGTTTTCAAGACCTGTGCGGGGTGGCCTGTGGACACCTAGTCCATTGCTACTGGCATTTCCCCCATGACAGACACCCAGATTGCCTCCAATTCCTTGCCCGTAAGTGTGTTACCATAAACATCCTCAAATGCTTCTCTGTGAATATTTGTTTAGTCTCACAAGCTTTAACAATTCTAATTCCAATTATCAAGGCACAATTTAAATGAGAAATTGTCGTTTCAATAAAGCAGTTGAAATATGGTCTCTATCCATCTACCACAGGAAGAAGGAAGTCAGGAAAAAAGTGAGAGAAATAAAGGAATTTAAAATGAAACAATTACATTTTAAAGTAGGAAGATAATAGACGAATCATCAGCATAAGCATTATTCTGGAGAGTACAAGACAGGAAAGAGTATGGGACAACTGACTGGTAGGAATACCTATTTCCCTTTTGATATTTCTGGGGTGTGTGTAGTGGGAAGTAAGAGAGATGAAAGAATGGCAAGATCCATGGTTGACTTCTGAAATTTATTTATTTATGTATTCGTTTATTTATTTATTGGCTGCATTGGGTCTGTTGCTGCACACGGGCTTTCTCTAGTTGTGGTGAGCGGGGCTACTCTTCAATGTGGTGCTCTGGTTTCTCACTGTGCTGGCTTCTCTTGTTGTGGAACATGGGTTCTAGAGCGCAAGCTCAGTAGTTGTGGCACACGGGCTTAGTTGCTCTGTGGCATGTGGGATCTTCCTAGACCAGGGATCGAATTTGTGTCCCCTGTATTGGCAGGTGGATTCTTAACCACTGTGCCACCACAGAAGTCCCTGAAATTGATTTTTAAAGTATAAATACTGTCTTATTACATCATGTTCTCGGCTCACCCATGTAATCATGTGTCATGACTCTCTCATGCAACAGCCATTGTCTTTTCCTCGCAACCGGGTACGTCAGCTGCCCAGACTCCTCTGCTTCTGCTCTGGGAACCCAGGACCTACTTGGCCTTTTTTAACTCTCCCCATCCTAGCAATGACTGGCCTCAGGACAGAATGTTTATGTCATGGCCACTGAGTTTGGAAACATATTCAGCCACCTCATCCAAGGGCTATCTGCTGTGCTAAATATGCAGGCAAAGAACACAGCCAGAATCTAATCACTGTTTTTTTCTACAAAACCTTCTAACCTTGGATTGCAAAAGAGGCCTGAGTGCTCCTCTGAGCAAATGTCAGGAGTGTGATGAGTTTGAGCAAGTCCAGAGTCCTATGAGATGTCGGTGTGTGATGGAAGCTTAACTTCACGGACCAAGGCGTCCCACGTTCTTAATTTCTTTGCTGCCACTCTTCCTCTCCCCTTTATTGTGATCTTTCAAATAACAAGAAGAAAATGTGGTTTAGAGAGCAAAGCCATCTATAGATGAGGAAAATAAGATTAATCAAATCGCTATGGTTATAAGATCTATCCTGCTATCAAAATTAGAAGAGAGGTGATTCTCATTTCTCTTACTCTTTGCTTTGCATTCCCAGTTTTCATATTGTGTCTCTCAGGTAGGATGAAATGATTCTTTTTGTAGACCCCCTGGCAGGTACCCTTACCCAATTCCCCTTGGCCTGGTCTTGAAAGTATTTCATATTGACATTCTCCTCTTTGTCACCTGATCCAAGCCTCAAATGCAAGAAGAAGGGACAAAGTTGAGGAATAGATGTATCTTAATCACCAAAATCACATGATCTGGGGCAAGAAGCTCATTTGTGTATATTAAAATGCACCCAAGAGCAGTAAGATTTTGGGTAAGTCTCAGAACAGTTCTGGGCCCCCATTTCCTCATTTGTACAATAAGAATATCAGTGAGATTATAACTAAATAAATATCTAGTTCTCCACTTCTTTCACTGCCCATTGCTGACTGTCCTCTTTGCATGAGTTCTCTTCTTCAGCAATCACAAATAAACTATGGAAAAGTTGCGAATCCAGACACACAGAGACAGCTATTACACACGATGTTATCAAGAGTCCACTATGGGCCAGAGAAAAAGATGGCGGCGAAGTAGAGAGACGTGGAGTGCATCCCTCTCCACAGATGCATTGGGAATGCACGGAAGGACGCAGTCATTCCCACAAAGAACCAGCTGAACACCAGCAGACGGCCTCGGACACCAGAAAGGGCTGCGGGGAGCCCGACATAGCCGGTAGGGAGGCATCTACGAGGGCTCAAAGAGGGTGAAGCGGCGGAGCTGTGGCAGACGGGAGGGAGTGAGAAACATACGGAGGGTCCGCAGCGCAGCTCAGCGGTCCCGGACCGAGACATCAATCCGCGGCTGAACGGAGGGTCCAGGAGCCGGAGCGTGGGAACCGGAGAGCTGGTTCAGGGTGAGAAACATTGTTGCCGGTAGGGTGATGGACCGAGAGGACAGGAAGGAGGAGGTCCACGGAGAGGAGTGCCGGTTCCTGAGAGCTGCCCAGCCATGATGGCGGCTGGAGGCTGCAGGCTCCCGGGCGGGGGGGAGGAGCCGCGCGCATAGCCTCTCCCTCTCTTTCGGTGCCTCTGCAACAGGCAGTGGAGAGACGCCCTGCGGGCCACCTAAGGCGCTCAGGGATAACAAGCACCCTCAGGCACTCGGGCGGGGCTAGATTAAAACTCCTTGCAACGCCAGCAGCAGGGAGGCTGCCGAGAGAAAAAAAAAAACCAGCATCAAAAAGAAAAAACCCCGAGAGAGGCCCAACTCTAAGACTTTCTGTTTAAGCCTGAGCCACCAGCACCCTCTGCAACAGGCACCTCCAAGCCTGACTGAAACAACAGTGTGCCACTGCTCACTCACTCCCAGGAGAAGGAGCCACTATTGCACCCTCTCCCTCCCTACACACCGAGGCTTACAGACGAACAATAAAGGAACCTCTGCTGGTCACAGAATAACGCAAAAAAAAACCCAAGGCAAGGAGAAGGACATTTACAGCTGAGACGCTAAGGAAACAGAAATAGTAGTATCAATACCTATTGAACTGGTCCATTCTGGGATCAGTTCTGGATTTTTTTTCTTTTTTTCTTTCTCTCTCTCTCTCTTTTTTTTTTTTTTTTTTTGATTTATTAAATACGATCTTAGCCCTAAGGGATCTACAAGTTTTACAACATAATTTTTTAAGGATATTTTTTATTCTTTTTTTTTTTTTTTTTGCCATTTTATATACTTCTATATCTAGCTAAGTTTTTGGTAGTACGGACAAAATATCTTTCATACTTTCCTTTCATCCCTTTCTTTTATACACTTCTATTCCTTTCTTTTTCTTTGCATATTTCCAACCACATTACGCTCTTCTGTGCCCCTTTCTTCCAGCCATTTTAAGTGTATTTTATCTTAACATACTTATAAGCAACACTATCGGTCTGCTCAGACTCCTTGCTCTATTCTCCAGATGATGCACTGCCTTGGTATTAATATTAGGCTTTTGTCTTTATCTTAGTTCTTAGTACAGTTGTCTAATTACATTCTGAGAATCTCCATTCTCTCTGGTGGTACTCCAGCTCATTTCTATATTTGATCCTAGCTTACAAAATCTCCCTGGATTGATGTTTGTATGTGTAGGGTGTTATTTGTTGTTTGTTTGCTTTTGCTTTTGTCTCTGATTTGTTCTGTTTCAGTTGTCAATTTCTGCTGGGTTTCTCTTTGAATATCTGATAGCACACTGGGGTTCTGTCAGGTCTTTCTAGAGCCTTATGTCCTAACGGATTCAATAATTGTGTGTCTTATACATGTATGTGTTTCCTAGACTGAATATTCGTTTAATCCAATACTTGGACATTAGTCTGAGGCTTGGACAGTCTTCTATAAACACCTCTATCACCAGGACAAGCAACCCCAAAAGTTTGGACAACCATGAGGAAACAAAGAAACCCCATGCAGGCAAAGGAGCAGGAAAAAAACCCACAAGACCAAATAAATGAGGAGGAAATAGGAAAAATGCCTGAAAAAGAATTTAGAGTAATGATAGTAAAAATGATACAAAATCTTGATAACAAAATAGAGAAAGTACAAGAAACAGTTCATAAGAACTCAGAAAAACAAACAGCAATGGATAACAAAATAACTGAAATTAAAAATACTCTAGATGCTGTAACCAGCAGAATGACCGAGGCAGAAGAACGAATAAGTGAGTTGGAAGATAGAATGGGAGAAATAAACGCCACAGAGCAGGAAAAAGAAAAAAAAATAAAAAGGATAGAAGACAGCCTCAGAGACCTCAGTGATAACCTTAAACGTACCAACATTCGAATTATAGGCATCCCAGAAGAAGAAGAAAACAAGAAAGGGTCTGAGAAAATATTTGAAGAGGTTCTAGTGGAAAACTTCCCCAACATGGGAAAGGAAATAATGAACCAAGTCCAAGAAGCACAGAGAGTCCCATACAGAATAAACCCAAGGAGAAATACACCAAGACACATATTAATCAAACTAATGACAATTAAACACAAAGAAAAAATATTAAAAGCAGCAAGAGAAAAGCAACAAACAACATATAAGGGAAAACCCATCAGGATAACAGCTGACCTTTCTACAGAAACTCTGCAGGCCAGAAGGGAATGGCAGGATATACTGAAAGTCCTGAAAGAGAGACACCTACAGCCAAGAATACTCTACCCAGCAAGAATCTCATTCAGATTTGAGGGAGAAATCAAAAGCTTTCCAGACAAGCAAAAGTTAAGAGAATTCAGCACCACCAAACCAGCCTTACAACAAGTGCTAAAGGAACTTCTCTAAGTAGGAAACACAAGAAAAGGAAAACACCTACAAATACAAACCCAAAACAATTAAGAAAATGGTAATTGGAACACACATGTCAATAATCACTTTAAATGTAAATGGATTCAATGCTCCAAGCAAAAGACACAGACTGGCTGAATGGATACAAAAACAAAACCCTTCTATATGCTGCCTACAAGAAACCCACTTCAGACCAAGGGATACATATAGACTGAAAGTGAAGGGATGGAAAAAGATATTCCATGCAAATGGAAGTCAAAAGAAAGCTGGAGTAGCAATACTCATATCAGACAAATTAGACTTGAAAGTAAAGACTATTAAAAGAGACAAGGAAGGGCACTACATAATGATCAAGGGATCCATCCAAGAAGAACATATCACAATGGTAAATATCTATGCCCCCAATATAGGAGCACCTCAATACATAAGGCAAATGCTAACAGCTATAAAAGGGGACATTGACAGTAACACAATAATAGTGGGAGACTTGAACACCCCACTTACATCAATGGACAGATCATCCAAACAGAAAATAAATAAAGACACACAAGCTTTAAATGACACATTAGACCATCTCAACTTAATTGATATTTATAGGACATTCCATCCAAAAACAACAGACTACACGTTCTTCTCAAGTGCACACGGAACATTTTCCAGGATAGATCACATCTTGGGTCACAAATCAAACCTCAGCAAATTCAAGAAAATTGAAATCATATCAAGCATCTTCTCAGACCACAACGCCATGAGACTAGATATCAATTACAGGAAAAAAACTGCAAAAAATACAAACACATGGAGGCTAAACAATTCACTCTTAAACAACCAAGGAATCACTAAAGAAATCAAAGAGGAAATCAAAAAATATCTAGAAACAAATGACAACGAAAACACAACAACCCAAAACCTATGGGACGCAGCAAAAGCAGTTCTAAGAGGGAAGTTTATAGCAATACAGTCCTACCTTAAGAAACAAGAAAATGATCGAATAAACAACCTAACCTTACACCTCAAACAACTAGAGAAAGAAGAACAAAGAAACCCCAAAGTGAGCAGAAGGAAAGAAATCATAAAGATCAGAGCAGAAATAAATGAAAAAGAAAGGAAAGAAACCATAAGAAAAATAAATGAAACTAAAAGCTGGTTCTTTGAGAAGATTAACAAAATTGATAAACCATTAGCCAGACTCATCAAGAAAAAAAGGGAGAAGATGCAAATCAACAGAATTAGAAATGAAAAAGGAGAAGTCACAACGGACACCTCAGAAATACAAAACATCATGAGAGACTACTACAAGAAACTATATGCCAATCAATTGGATAACCTGGAAGAAATGGATACATTCTCAGAAAAATACAATCTTCCAAGACTGAACCAGGAAGAAATAGAAACCATGAACAGACCAATCACAAGTACAGAAATTGAGGCAGTGATTAAAAATCTCCCAACACACAAAAGCCCAGGACCAGATGGATTCACAGGCGAATTCTATCAAACATTTCGAGAAGAGTTAACACCTATCCTTCTCAAACTCTTCCAAAATATTGCAGAAGGCGGAGCACTCCCAAACTCATTCTACGAGGCTACCATCACCCTGATACCAAAACCAGGCAAAGATGTCACAAAAAAAGAAAACTACAGACCAATATCACTGATGAATATAGATGCAAAAATCCTCAACAAAATACTAGCTAACAGACTGCAACAGCACATTAAAAAAATCATACACCACAATCAAGTGGGGTTTATCCCTGGGATGCAAGGATTCTTCAATATACACAAATCAATCAACGTGATACATCATATCAACAAATTGAAGGATAAAAACCATATGATCATTTCAATAGATGCAGAAAAAGCTTTTGACAAAGTTCAACATCCATTTATGATAAAAGCTCTCCAGAAAATGGGCATAGAAGGAAATTACCTCAACATAGTAAAAGCCATATATGACAAACCAAAAGCCAATATTGTTCTCAATGGAGAAAAACTGGAAGAATTCCCTCTAAGAACAGGAACAAGACAAGGGTGTCCACTCTCACCACTGTTATTCAACATAGTTTTGGAAGTGTTAGCCAGAGCAATCAGAGAAGAAAAAGAAATTAAAGGAATCCAAATTGGAAAAGAAGAAGTAAAATTGTCACTCTTTGCAGATGACATGATATTATATATAGAAAACCCTAAAGACTCTACCAGAAAACTGCTAGCACTCATTGATGAGTTTAGTAAAGTAGCAGGATACAAAATTAATGCACAGAAATCTCTTGCATTCCTATACACTAACAACAGAAGAGCAGAAAGAGAAATTAAGGAAACTCTCCCATTCACCATTGCAACCAAAAGAATAAAATACTTAGGAATAAACCTGCCTAAGGAGGCAAAAGATCTGTATGCAGAAAACTTTAAGACATTGATGAAAGAAATCAAAGATGACACAAACAGATGGAGGGACATACCATGTTCCTGGATTGGAAGAATCAACATCGTGAAAATGACTGTACTACCCAAAGCAATTTACAGATTCAATGCAATCCCGATCAGATTACCAATGGCATTTTTCACAGAACTAGAGCAAGAAATCTTACGATTTGTATGGAAACGCAAAAGACCCCGAATAGCCAAAGCAATCTTGAGAAGGAAACATGGAGTTGGTGGAATCAGGCTTCCTGACTTCAAACTATACTACAAGGCCATAGTGATCAAGACAGTATGGTACTGGCACAAAAATAGAAAGGAAGATCAATGGAATAGAATAGAGAACTCAGAAGTAAGCCCAAACACATATGGGCACCTTATCTTTGACAAAGGAGGCACGAGTATACAATGGAAAAAAGACAGCCTCTTCAATAAGTGGTGCTGGGAAAATTGGACAGCAACATGTAAAAGAATGAAATTAGAACACTTCCTAACACCATACACAAAAATAAACTCCAAATGGATTAAAGACCTACATGTAAGGCCAGACACTATAAAACTCCTAGAGGAAAACATAGGCAGAACACTCTTTGACATACATCAAAGCAACATCCTTTTTGACCCACCTCCTAGAATCATGGAAATAAAATCAAGAATAAACAAATAGGACCTCATGAAACTTAAAAGCTTTTGCACAGCAAAAGAAACCATAAACAAGACTAAAAGGTAACCCTCAGAATGGGAAAAAATAATTGCCTATGAAACAACGGACAAAGGATTAACCTCCAAAATATACAAGCAGCTCATGCAGCTTCATACCAAAAAAGGAAATAACCCAATCCACAAATGGGCAGAAGACCTAAATAGACATTTCTCCAAAGAAGATATCCAGATGGCCAACAAACACATGAAAAGATGCTCAACATCACTAATCATCAGAGAAATGCAAGTCAAAGCCACAATGAGGTATCACCTCACACCCATCAGAATGGCCATCATCACAAAGTCTGGAAACAACAAATGTTGGAGAGGGTGTGGAGAAAAGGGAACTCTCCTGCACTGTTGGTAGGACTGTAAGTTGGTACAGCCACTATGGAAAACAATTTGGAGGTTCCTTAAAAAACTACAAATAGAACTACCATATGATCCAGTAATCCCACTCCTGGGCATATACCCAAAGAAAACCATAATGCCAAAAGAAACTTGTACCATAATGTTTATTGCAGCACTCTTTACAATAGCCAGGACATGGAAGCAACCGAAATGCCCATCAACAAATGAATGGATACAGAAGATGTGGCATATATATACAATGGAATATTACTCAGCTATAAAAAGGGATGAGATGGAGCTATATGTAATGAGGTGGATAGAACTACAATCTGTCATACAGAGTGAAGTAAGTCAGAAAGAGAAGGACAAATATTGTGTGCTAACTCACATATACGGAATCTAAAAATGGTACTGATGAACTCAGTGACAAGAACAAGGAAGCAGATACAGAGAATGGACTGGAGAACTCGAGGTATGGGAGGGGGCGGGGGGTGAAGGGGAAACTGAGAAGAAGCGAGAGAGTAGCACAGATATATATATACTACCAACTGTAAAATAGTCAGTGGGAAGTTGTTGTATAACAAAGGGAGTGGAACTCGAGGATGGAAGATGCCTTAGAGGACTGGGGCAGGGAGGGTGGGGGGGACTCGAGGGGGGGGCGTCAAGGAAGGGAGGGAATATGGGGATATGTGTATAAAAACAGTTGATTGAACCTGGTGTACCCCCCCCGAAAAAAAAAAAATAATAATAAAAAAAAAAAAAAAAAAAGAGTCCACTATGTCCTGGGCATTTTATACTCCTTGCTTGACTTAATCCTCCAAACAATGTTGCAAGGTATTATTAACCATATTGTACATAAGAGAAACAGGAATTTAGAAGTTAAGCAAGTTGCATGAGAACCTGCAGTTCTAGTAAGTGATGAATCTAGGACTCAAGCTGATCACCCCCAATCTACACTCTTTAAGTTAAAACACATTGCAGACCATGCAAATGGGTGCCAACCAATGTGCAGACCGTAAAGGCCAAAATTGTCCTCTTTCCATCCTAAGTACCACCGGTGATGTAGTAAAGTGTCTGTTTTTCAAGTGGTGTGCTGGAAAATGGGAACACCAAAAAGGTATCATAGGGTCTTGCGTTTACGGGAAGAAACAAAATGGAGAGGCCAAACTGAGTGGATAAAGGAGTTCAAAGGAGAGGATTGTTATCTGGGCTGGGACATTCCCAGAGGCAGAACTTAAAAAAGTGATGAGGCCTAGAGAAAATCTTTAAGCAGAACAAGGTAATGTATACTGTTTAGGATGCTTCCAACTGCATATGACCGACAACATACAACTCGGCTTAAATATTAAGGAAATTTTATTATTTCACATAACAAGAACTCCCAAAGTGAGATTGCTTCAGGGTTAACCTCATGTTCCAGAACATCACCAAGAACTCATGTTTTTTTTCCACCCTTCTGGTCTGCTCTCCTACTCTTAATCTCCCTCACAGTCATAGGAAAGCTACTGCACTTTATGATAAATGCAGACACGACTACATCCAAAAGAAGAATAGGTACTGCTTCTTTCAATGCATTTATTTTTTAAAACAAGGATCTATTTCTTAAAGTCCCCCAGCAGACCTCCATTCATGTTTCATTTGCCAGAATTAAGGTATGTGCCCAGGCCTAATCCAGGCACTAGCAGAACCATGAAACCCCCAAGATGGGTTTCAGCCAATCAGGATTAATACCTAGAGCCACTCTTCTCCAAGCCCTTTGGAGGAGGGCTGGATCTGGACACCTCTGTAGAACAGAACCCTGCTCCCAGGCAGAAGAAGGGAAGGGCTGTGAGCAGGCAGTTAGCGTAGCTGCAGTATACACACAAGACAGGGAGGAGGCTGTGCTCTAGAAGTTGAGCAGCAAGGGCTTCACATAAACTACTAATGGGGACAGGATCGGATCAGCAGGTGAGTAGACCAGAAGGAGAATTTTTAGGGCTACTTGTTGAAAATACAGAAGGAAGAAAGGAATGGATAAAAGAACATATCTTTAGCCACTCAGAAAGATGCTGTATTATTTTCTTTGCATGCCAACTAAATAGGGCTAATTTCAAGGGAAATAGTTTAGCATAATTCTAGTCTGTCTAGATGATTAATTTGCTGTTTAATATCCCTGAAAATTTTCTCTATTTTTTTTCCTTTTTAAATATTGCTCTAGGGACTTCCCTGGTGGCACAGAAGAACCTGCCTGCCAATGCAGGGGACATGGGTTCGATCCCTGGTCCAGGAAGATCACACAGGCCATGGAGCAACTAAGCCCGTGTGCCACAACTACTGAGCCCACATGCTGCAACTACTGAAGCTCACATGCCTAGAGCCCGTGCTCCACAGTAAGAGAAGCCTCCACCCTGAGAAGCCCACCCACTGCAAGGAAGAGTAGCCCCTGCTCACAACTAGAGAAAGCCCACACACAGCAGCAAAGACCCAACATGGCCAATAAATAAATAAACAAAAGATGCTATTAAAAAAAAAATATATATATATATATATATATATATATTGCTCTAAACATCTAACACATTGTCAGTCCTCTTTTTGTTCCTTTATCGTCGAGCATTTCTTTCATGCACATCGGTTATTTTCTGGTTGTTGAGGAAAGGGTTCCTTCAACCCTAACAGAAATGTAGGGGAAGTAGGATAAGGATAAGTAAATGTGGGAGGTGCAGGCCATCAGGTGCAAACACTAACACAGAAATAGATGAAAAGGAAAGAGTTTTTCAACTTTAGCCTTGCCAAGAGGAAGAGAACTCTTCAAAGTCAGAAAAATCTCAAGACTGATAAGTAGAGGAAGAAACATACTAATGGCAGCTAATATTGACTGGGTATTTATGCTGTGGCAACCACTGTTCTAAGCACTTTTCCTATATGAACGTGCTCATTGCCCACAAGGACCCTGTGAATTAGGTACAGCGTCTTCATCTGCAGGATGGGGACAATAACTGAGGCCTGGAACAGTTAAGTCACATATCCAAGCTAACACAAGCAGTAAGTGGTGGGGCCACGATTCAGACTCAGGTAGTTGCCTCAGACCCATTCTCTTTCCAGGACTGCCTCTTCATAAGATGGTACAGACTGGACTATAGCTTCCTTGCAGGTCAATAACAAAAATAACCCGTATTTATTATTTATTAAACGTCTGGCATTGTGCTAAGGGCTTCGAAGCATTATAACATTTACTCTTCAGAACAATCGTGTGAGGTGTTTTTAGTCCCATTTTGTAGGTGGAGAAACCAAGGCTTGGAGAGATTAAGCAATTACAAAAAAATTACACAGTGCACAACGGCCGGGGTTCAAATTGAGACCTTAAAAACTCCAAAGCCAATGCCCTTGGCTACGCAAACAAAGGACAGGAGAAACTTTCGGGTGAGGATCTGAATTATAATTCAAAGTTCAGAACAGACTGGCATTTAAAGGCCAAGCCTATGCCAGTCACTGTCCCAATTGTCTTTACATCATTATTTCAGTTCATCTCAGTTATAAAACATTTGTTTAAATAAAGGATTTTATTTTATTTTATTAATTAATTTATTTTTTATTTTATTTTTGGCTGTGTTGGGTCTTTGTTGCTGTGCGTGGGCTTTCTTTAGTTGTGGCGAGCGGGGGCTACTCTTTGCAGTGTGCAGGCTTCTCATCGCAGTGACTTCTCTCGTTGTGGAGCACCGGCTCTAGGCACATGGACTTCAGTAGTTGCAGCATATGGGCTCAGTAGTTGTGGCACACAGGCTTAGTTGCTCCATGGCATGTGGGATCTTCCCGGACCAGGGATCAAACCCGTGTCCCTGCATTGGCAGGCGAATTCTTAACCACTGCACCAGGGAAGTCCTATTAAACATTTTTATAGAATTAGGCCTCACTTTTGAAAATTTGGGATCAAGCTAGGTATCAATTATTCTTAGCTAGATAAGATAAAGATTCATGAGATATAGACTCTTAAAAATTAATATAGGTATTTATTTTTTAAAGCCCTAGAGATTTAAAGAAAAAAATAAGAGGTCTAGGATGGTCAGAAGACCTGGATTCTAGTTTCCACTGTGCAAATAAACAGCTGGGCATCATTAGGCAAGTCATTAACTTTCAGGGCTCAGTCTCTTCATCTACAGAGCAATACAGATTGGCCTGAATGACACCATTCTGCAACGTAGGACTCAGGGAGGAAGCAGTTCCTTGACTCCTGGAAGTTCACGGACGTCAGAATCACTCAGCTTACAAAGTGAGGCAAGATCAAAGGTTTTCACTGTATCATCGTCTCCCTTGATTCCTACTCACATGCCCGCTTTACTACCTGGATTCCTGCTCGCCAACTGGCATTAGGGTGACATGCCACTCCCAGGAGAAATAGGATGTTATTGAAATCAAACTGTCCACTCGCACTGTTTTCCTGTCACTCCTCTTTCCCATTGCTGGAATTTCCCGGTGTCTGACCTCCATTCGCCTCCTTGATGTCTCTCCCCAGCTCCCTTTCCAGACTCAGGCATTCGACAAGTACTTATCAAGTGCTTCCAGGGTGTGTCTAAAAAGGCTCCTTCCTTCCTGGGTGTTTCTTTTAATCAAAAAGCCATCTTAACCAAAAAAAAAAAAGAATGTTTACCGTGGTATTTCACAAACATCATGCTCGATGATGGGAAAGCACGTGGGTACTTATTCAAACTGGATCCTCAGGACCTTGCCCTGAAGATTCCAGTTCCAAAGGTCTATGGGGGGCCTTTGAGAATCCATGTTTTTCACAAATGCACCAGGAGTTCTATTATCAGGCCAGTTTTGGAAAGACTGATGGAAAGACAAAGAAGTAATTAGGCCTTGTGTGTGTGATGCTAAAAAGTTTAATATTATAAACCCTTAAGAAGCTTACAATCTATTTTGGGAAACTAGATCCATATACAGAAAGTGATGGTTGTCAATACACGGTGGGATGAACAAGAGGTAAATGTGTGCATTAGACCATGTGAGCCCAGGATAAGTTCAGAGGGAGGAGACAGCTCCGGGCTGGGCTCAGGAGTAAGGCGGGTTCTGCTGCTGAAGACTTAAGAGACGATGAGAAAGCATGGAGAGTATGGGAAGGGGAGTGGCAGGAACGGCAGTAGCGTCAGAGAGCAGGGAGTCTGGAGCAGTCCAGAGCAGAGAGCAGTGTCCAGAGCAAAGGAGAAGCAGGATGGCAGTTGAGAAATTCAAACCCACACCTGTAGGGAACGGAGAGCCATTCAAGATGCCTGAGTTGAAGAGGAACCTGATGAAACAATGATGTTTTTAGCAGGTGAATCTCATCTGCTAAATGATGCTCATCAACGGCTCAGAGGTTCTCACCTGGAGGTCTTGTTAAAGCCAGAAGTTAAGCCCCACCCCCAAAGGTCCAGGAGGTCTGGGATGAAGCCCAAGAATCTGCACTTCTAACACATTCCCAAGCGATACTGTAAGAAGATAGGGTAGGGGGTTGCCGGAGAAAGAGAACCACACGTGGCTTTCCTGACATAAAAGAAGCCATTTTGGCCTAAGCCATTTTGTGATCTAAGCCTGGGCACGATGCTTGCCCTTGAACAGGTCTCAGTAAGTCATGATCTTAAGGGAAGCGAGGGAATGCAGGAACAAAGGAAAAAGTTAAGAAGCAAGAGTTCAGCAATAAAACAAGCCCTAGTTCCTCCTCAGGGGACACACATACATCTGACACATGTCTTTGAGTTTTGCAGGAAGTAAGGCCCCCACCCAGGTGGAGGATAAATGATAACGTTTACCCTCCTGACTTCAACCAACTGAAGCTCAGACTCTGTCGACCTTTGCCCCAATTCTATGCTGAATTCTCCTTACTCAAGAACTTTCATGAATATGCACGTACCCTTAGCTTAAAGATTCCCCAGTTTTGCTGTTCAGGGAGACACTGCTTTGGGAAAGATCCCCAGTGTTCTCTTTACTTGCTGCAAGTAATAAACCTTTCCTTCTCCCAACCTTTGGCTTGGCTGTGTCTTTTGGCTTGACACCCACTAAGAGGCGAACCCAGTTTTTGGGTAAACAATACTGATGCTGTTTTAGTCCAGGAACCACACTTTGGGAACCACCATTGTATGTGATGGATTGGAGGACACAGGAGGACCAGGACAAGGAGGTAGTTTTGAAGATGGGAGTGAAAGAATAGGAGGGAACAATGAAAGAAATTGGTGTGTGGCTGGGATAGGTATGGGAAAAGCAGGGGAGAAGGGAGACAACATTGTTTAGAGTTCAAATTTGTGGACCGAAATGGCAAGAAAAAAAAAAATGGAGAATGTTGGATGTAGAGCCATCCTGATTATCAGAAGATAAAAAAATCACTCTTTGTTATAAGGAGTTTCTGCTTGAGTTGAATCCTTCTTGCCTTGTTCTATGTTGCCCCCAGTCATAGAAAATTAAGCCGCAAGGACCAGCTGGTGAGGACAAAATGAACACAAAGACGTGCAAGAATGCAAGGAAAGTGCTCTGGGCCGTGACTGGGCGGGTTGGGTAACCAGTGATTGACACTGTCTCCCAACCTGACCTGACCCACTTAGCAAGCCGGTCCCTGGCTGAGCCCTACAGCGTTGTTTCAAGTCAAGTCATTTGACCAGACTCACACCCAAACCAGAAATTCTTGCCCAGGACCAGAACCACAACTGTTGTCGCTGCTACGCCACACCTGCCTGGGGTCTGTGAACCTTGACTCACTGTGCCCGGCTTCCAAACTTCTGGGGCTGGGGTGAGCGGCACCCTCAGCACCGCCTGCCCCTACCACAAGGGGGCCCTCTCCAGCCAGCCAAGGGCGTGGAGCAGGGGACCCTCAGCCTGGGGTGGGGAGAGCCTCTGGTGATGGCATGCAGTCAGCTCCTGGGGAGTCTGCATGGGAGAGGGAGCCAGGGACCCCCTCAGAGTGGGGAAGGAGGGCCCCTGCCTCGCACCCACCCTCACCTGCTCCCAGAGCTACGGGCACACACAGGCTCACTGCTTGTCCCTTGCTCTTGTCAACACGTCCATGCATTTGCTCTCCTGTGGGGTCGGCGAGGACCAGAAAGTCAATGTCAGGACATCTGGCCTACAGCAAAAAAAGAAAAAGAAAAAAAAAAAATCCCCTTGTATCTTAGGAAGCGGAGGAACACAGAAATAAGCAGAGGGCAGAGACTTCAGTTTACTTCATTTATTTTAACACAGAAATACTTCATCTGGGGTACTTCCCCGGTGGCGCAGTGGTTAAGAATCCTCCTGCCAAAGCAGGGGACATGGGTTCGATCCCTGGTCCAGGAAGATCCCACATGCCGTGGAGCAACCAAGCCCGTGTGCCACAACTATTGAGCCCACACACCTAGAGCCCATGCTCAGCAGCAAGTGAAGCCACCGCAATGAGAAGCCCTCACAGCTGTGAAGACCTAACACAGCCAAATTAATACTTAACTACTTTTAAGAGATAAATACAAAAACACTTATAAAAAAAAAACCTTCATCTGGGACTGTGTCCTGTGATGCCTCTGGGGAAAGGCATGTCGTCATTCTGTGTGCATCCCATCAGTGAAGGGCAGGTGTGGAACAAGGGTCTGTCCTTGTGAACATCCTTTGTTCCTCAAATACCAGTGTTGCAAACCAGGTCATGCTGAATGGGTGATCGCCGTCAAGCGATCTTGTGTAGAGCTCCAGGGGTGACAGCAGTCTGCTGGGGCAGCCACAGTTTGCTAATATGACTCCTATCGTATCTCCATAAGAAATGTGTTATAATTCTCCCTTTCTAGGAAGAAAAGCTTTTATTCATGTTTTCAGCCGGTATGTATCAAGTGGCAACTACGGGCCAGATATTGTGTTAAGCACTGGGGATATAGTGCTGAACAAAACCAATAATGATGTCCGCATTCTGGGACTGGTATTACAAACAAAGGAGACGAACAGTAAAGAATCAATTACAGAGGATGTTAGAAGGATAAATACTATTAAAAGTAATAAAACAACTAAGGGGATTACGGAGTACAGGGAGCAGGGGGCTTGTGATTTTAAATATGCTGTTTAAGGACGGCCTCATTAGGAAAACGACATTTGAACAAACACAAGGAGGTGAGGGAGTAAGCATAGTGACTGTTGGGGGAGAAGCATTCTAGATCCAAGGTGATACAGGTGGAGTCGGTAAGGACTGTCCGAATTCTAGATGTATCTTGAAAGCGGAACCAACAGGATTTTCTGGTTAGATAGCCTTGTCTTCTCCCTAAAATATTGTTTAATTAAATCCACTTACAAAGGTTCTGGGTTGGCCGCTACACATCAGGAATAGTTTAAAAGTAAAACCAAATCTCAATTTCTAAATCTAATATCAAATTGTTGATAGTTTAAAAAAAAATCCATGATGGTGTCATGATCTTTATTTGTGGGTTTATGTTATTAGTTATGTTTTAGGACAAATATTAACTTTCATTCTTTAAAAACTTCGGCTTTGTTGAAGTTTATTCTGAATCATTTTACACAAAATAAAAAATAAATATTTTTGTATATTCACACAATAGGATATTTCATAGGAATCAAAATTATATTTATGAGAGGTTTAAATGACAGGAAAATATTTATGAGAAAGGTAGGTGAAAAAAATAGGAGTATAGAGTTATTAGTATATTATCTCAATTGTGCAAATATGCCAAATGTTATCAGTAATTAACGCAGGGTGATGGGATTAGGCACAACTTATGCTTCTTTCCACTTTACTTTCCAACTAGATTAAGATAAGACTATTTTCAAGAAGGAAAAAAAAAGGAATTCTCTGGCAGTCCAGTGGTTAGGACTTCATGCTCTCAGTGCTGAGGTCCTGGGTTCAATATCTGGTCAGGGAACTAAGATCCCACAAGCCATGTGGTGAGGCCAAAAAAAAAAAAAAAAAAAAAGAGAGACTATTTTCTTTTTATAATAACATTAAAAAAAGCAGTAAATGAATAAAATAGATAATCAACAAGGACCTACTGTATAGCACAGAGAACTCTATTCAATATTCCACAATAACCTACACGGGCAAGAATCTGAAAAAGAATAGATATACGTATATGTGTAACTGAATCACTTTGCTGTATACCTGAAACTAACACAACATAAATCAACTATACTCCAATATAAAATTAAAACAAACAAACAACAAAAACAAACCACTAAATGAGAGACTCACAAGGAAAAGCCTCCATCCATGGTAGTTTTCCATTTATCCAGCGAGATGAAATGGAGGAGGCAATGTACCAGGTTTATTCAGGCGGATCGGTCCCACCAACGGGAAGAGAGGCAGCGTGCTCAAGTCTCCCAAAATATGCCTTCCCAGTGTGGCTCCTAACCCTTTTCCAAAGAATCTCACTCCTTCTTGCTCTGCTTTCAATACCCTCAACCCTACCTCACCATCACCACAAACTCCATCAGACTTTTCTCCAGGATAGAGTTAGCTTGTCCACCATTGCTCCATGAATAGTTATTTTTCTTCATTTGCATATGCTTTAAAAAAAGCATATCATACCCCTACATGTTATATATCCTACAAGGACATAATGTATAACATCTTTAAACTAAGTGGAGACTTTGTAACAGAGTTTGGGTTGGACCCTCTGCTCCACTTGCTTGAATGCCAACTGTGTTCTTGCCTTACTTCACTGGTGAAGTCATAGCCAGAATGTGAACAACCATCCACAATCACCTCCTCCTTCCCTTACCTGTGTCTACAGGGACCTTTGTGATTTTATTTTCTCAAATGCACTAATTTAATATATTTCTAATAACATAGCATACAAATTATATATATATTATACATATTCTTCACATAATTTTACATTATTATAGCTCTACATTGTAACCCAATAAAGGTTATTTCTTACTTTAACTATTAAGCAACTAAGTACTGTAATTACTAATACATTTCTCTTCAGTACAATACACTTTCTCTCCAAAAGGTAAAAATGGAGAAGTAGAGGAGAGAGGAAGGAAGAAAAGAAGAAAAAGGAAGAAGAACTATGGAGAGCATCCCAAAGTTGTCTGTCACTACTTTGGGAAAGTAGCATAATATAATACCCTTCCAAAGTGACATGAAAAAAATAGAATACTTCTAGTCTCTTTGTATCACTCAATACCCAGTAGTCTTGGGAGGCCCTGAATTATAGGGTAGGAACTCCTGATTGAAACAAAATAAGAGAGTATTGCTATATCTTCTGATAAATTTTAATTAGTGTTGTTCATCATATATTTCTAGCTCTTTTTTTTTTTGTTTTTTTGAACACATGGTTATCACATGAAACCAAGTAACTTCTTTAGCCAAAGAATTGTGAGTGGGAGTAAAGGGTGTCACTTTCAAGGGGTAAATTTTAAGAGTGTATAAAAAAATAATAAACCACAACCAAGTGGGATTTATCCCAGATATGCAAGACTGGTTAAACATTCAAAAATCAATTAATGTAATCGTTAGAGGACAGAAGAAATGAAGTGTCTACTGAACTGAAAAGACATCTTGAGACGGAAAAACTGACTCACCTAATCAATGGATCAATTTATTATATGGTAACGTCCTCATAGGGTGGGATCGAGCTGCACTCCGCACTGCGGAGGGGCCACTGGGACAATCTGATAGTTAACTTAGGGTATGGGGGTAGGTGCTTGGAAACAAGACACAGTACAATCCTGCGCAGGGTCAGCAGAAGGACAGGAGAAACTAGAAGGGCCCAAGATGGTGTCACTTATACTAACAGCCATACAGTAATCCACCACATCAACAGGCTAAAAAGGAAAAATCATTTGATCATTATTAATTGATGCAGAAAAAGCATTTGACAAAATCGAACCCCCATTCATGATAAAAACTTTCAGCAAATCAGCAACACACAACTTTCTTAATTTGATAAAGAATATCTATAAAAAAAAACCTATAGCAAACATCATACTTAAAAGAAACTTGAAATTTTCCCACTAAGACCAAACACAAGGCAAAGAACTCCCCTTATCACTCCTTCCAACATCATACTGGAAGTACTACCTACCACAATAAGAAGAAATAAAAGGTATACAGATTGGGAAGGGAGAAATAAAACTGTTCTGTTTGCAGATGACATCGTCGTGTAAATAAAACTGTTCTGTTTGCAGATGACATCGTTGTGTATGTAGAAAATCCAAAAGAATCAATAAAAACACTCCTGGAACAAATAAGCAACTATAGCAACATTGCAGGATACAAGATTAATATATAAATGTCAATCATTTCCCTACATAACAGCAAACAAGTGGAATTTGAAATTAAAAACACAATACCATTTATATTAGCACCCCCCAAAATGAAATACTTATGTATAAATCTAACAATCTATGTAAATACAAGGACTATATGAGGAAGACTACAAAACTCTGAAGGATGAAATCAAGGAAGAACCTAATAAATGGAGAAATAGTCCACGTTCTTGGATAGGAAGACGCAATACTGTCAAGATGTCAGTTCTTCCCAATTTGATCTACAGATTCAATGCAATCCCAATCAAAATTCCAGCAAGTTTTCTTATGGATATTGACAAATAGATTCTAAAGTTTACGTGAAAAGGGAAAAAACCCAGAACCAACACAATACTGACTGTGAAAGACAAAGTTGGAGAATTGACACTACCTGACTTCAAGACTTACTATAAAGTGACAGTAATCAAGACAGTATGGTATTGGTGGAGGAAAAGCTAAATTGATCAATGGAACAGAATGGACAGCCCAGAAACAGACTCCCCACCCTAACCCCCTGCCATAAATATAGTTAACAGATCTTTGACAAAGGAGCAAAATCTCACTAAAGAAGATACCAGATGGCACGTAAGTATATGAAAAGATGCTCCACACATCATATGTCATCAGGGAAATGCAAATTAAAAGAACAAGATACCACAAACAAATCTACTAGAGTGGCCACAATCTGGAACACTGCCAACACCAAATGCTGACAAGCATGCAGAGCAACAGGAACTCTCATTCACGGCTGGAGAGAATGAAAAATGGTACAGCCACGTGAGAGACAGTTCGGCAGTTTCTTACAAAACTAAACATACTCTTTTACCACGCAATCCATCAGTCGTGTTCCTTGGTATTCAACTCCTTTGAAGTTGAATACCACACAAAGCCCTCCATATAGATGTATGAAGCTTTATTCATAATTGCCAAAATTTGGAAGCAATCGAGATGACCTACAGTAGGTGAATGGATAAACTGTGGTACATCCAGACAATGGAATATTATTAGACACAAAAAAGAAATGAGCTCTCAAGCCATGAAAAGACATGGAGGTGCATGTTACTAAGTGAAAGAAACTAATCTTAAAGGCTACATACTGTATGATTCCAGCTATACAACCTTCTAGAAAGGGCAAAACTATGGAGACAGTAAAAAGATCAGTGGTTGCAAGGGGTTGAGGGGAGGGGAGGGATGAACAGGTGGAGCACAGAGAATTTTTCAGGAAGTGAAAATACTCTTATAATAGTATAATGATGGATACATATTATTATATCTTTGTCCATATTCCTAGAGCTGTGTACCACAAAGAGTGAACTGTAATGTATCCTGTGGACTTTGGGTGATTAGTACAGTGCGTCAATGTAGGTTCATTAAATGTAGGTTCATTAAATGTAACAAAAGTGTCGCTCTGGTGGGGGATGTTGATAATGGTGGAGGCAGGCTATGCATGTGTGGGGGTAGGGATTAAATGGGAAATCTCTGCACCTTCCCCTCATTTTGCTGTGAATTTAAAAGTGTTTTAAAAATAAAGTCTTAAAAAAAAAAGTCTACTGAAATCTAAAGAAAAATTTGGGGAAAAGAATACTATATGATAATATCTTTAAGTAATCTCTTAGATTCAGACTCAGAAATTCTGTGACCACATTCGTGATTACTCATTACCAAGCAAGGCATACAACTGAGATCATGCCCTATATAGCCTACATCTTAGAATCCAGCACGATACCCTGAACACTCAAAACAATAGATATTATGAGAATCAAATGGAGAATTAAAAGAGCCAAGTGTAGCCCTAAAACGCAAGAGTATTATCAGTAGCATTAAACAACTGGAAATCTATTTCAGAATTTGAATCCTTTGGAATTTTTTTTCCCCAAAATTAATTTACTAAGGTCTACTCTCATGTTTTCCCTTAATCCATTTTTATTAAGAATTCTGTTGCCTCACCAACAATATATTTGCTTGAAGAACACAATTCTACAACTCTGACATTTTAGTGTCATTTTATAGTATACAAAGCCTATTTACATTATTCCTCAGAAAAATTTCCGTTTTCTACCCACTATTCCAAGTGTGAAAATGATATCAAATAGATTAGATTTACAGGGAAGCATAAAAGAGAAAACAATTCTACAATTTAATACAAACAGTGTCATTAGTGGCTTTTTACAGTTTTCTTTTGAGGATAATCCACTGAATTTTTCTGCCAGTGACATTTCAGAGTGAAGCTGTCTTCAAGAGCAGATTTCCACAGAGAATCAAGAGTACAATAGTCCAATATATTTTACAGGAGACACCTGATAGTTCATGAGTAGCTGCAAATCACTTTTTCCCCCATTTTTTTCCCGAAGTCTCAGATGATGAAGAGGAATCATGACTTTCACCACCACTATAGTGCTCATATAAAGTCTGAAATTAGAAATACACATCTGATTTGTAACTTCTAAAATTCAATGTATTACCAGATCAGATTAACAAAAGTTTAATTCCACATCTTCTAATATGGGACAAATTTCTCTCTCGTTCTTATAATTATGAAGTTATTTTATACACTGTTGGAGATAATGAAAAAATGTTAAACATCTAGCTTGGCCTAAGAATCAGCTATCATGAGATGCAGCTCAATCTTTCTGTAAGAAAAATGTAACAGCTATTTACAAGCATATACGTGTATCCTCAAGGCCTTCTTAATCTCCCTTACTTTTTCTTTTTCTTTTCCGTTTCAGCAAAACTCCTTTTAAATTGTTTATTTTTATTGAAGTATAGTTGATGTACAATACTATATAGCAAAACCTTTTTTTTAAATTGAAGTATAGTTGATATATAATATTGTGTTAGTTTCTGGTGTACAGCATAGTGATTCAGATATATCTATATCTATATCTATATCTATCTATCCCTCTATCTATTTTTTCATGTTCTTTTTCATTATAGGTTATTACAAGATACCTTACTTTTTCTGAAATAAAGCTAGTCTTAAATTCCTATACTGTAATATATACTCATCAGGAAATACACTTTCAGCTGATATTTAAAGTAAAGAATGGAAGACATTAAAAAAAAATACAACTGTCATATAAATTAGTATAATTAGCTGTATTAAAAACCTACATATTTAGTAAAGGATTTAAGGCTAAACCAGCATCTAATTTATGAAGATGAAAGATATCTTTGCCATCAAGGAACACATAACCTTAGTGATAAGGGTAATCTACCTCAATTTTATTTATAAAAGGCTTTAAACAATACACTGGTAGCAATTTAAAACAGAGAGATATGATATATAGAGAAAAATTACAAAACAAATTTTGTCTAATTTCAATTCCTAAAGCCATTAATTTAGCTATCAGCACTTGAGAAAACTTAAGAAAAAATTTACCTTATGTCATATGGATGCAAATATAATGGTGAATATCTAGTAAATTCCTCCAGAAATGTACCCAAGTTATTAACATCTTAGATTGGTGTTATCCCTATCCAGAAAGCTAAGCTCCCATAATTTTACAATAATGTTATAACTGAAATATATGACTAGTAACGAAAGTCAATAAGCATACACAATGTTCTAGAAATGATTAGGTGTTTGAAGTCAGCGAAATTCAAAAAATTTTGGTGTAGATATAAACAGGCACTGGGAGACTAAAAGGTTTGAGACATTTGAGAAGTGTACTGACTGCTTTTCACAGCCTCACAGGAGTCATTATATGTGACAAGTACTGTGATTTCTCTAAGAGGGTTTAAAATAAAATCGGTTAGAAGAAATGAATTCAAAAGCTATGTCAAAAATGGTGTTGATTTAAAAAATTCCTTATTGAATTTATTCCCAGTTGAGACCTGACAGCAATCTTTTCAATGCACCTTATATGATGATTCATTTTCTATTGTGCTGTCTGCACAATAAGAATGAAAATCAAATAAATCTCTATTTGTCAAAAAGCACATGTTAAGGATCTAAATGCAGAAACACACTTCATAGGTGATCTGATGAGTGGGCCAACTTTCCTTTGGATTACGTGTTTAAGTGTCTAACTCACTAGACTATACAGAACAATTAAAATTACTGTAGGCAGAGAACAGACATACTTACTTTAGCAGCTTTCAAAATGGAGTTAGGAGAATTCAGGCCAACGAGTTGGCCCAGAACATGTTTCATTTCTTCACTGGTTCCCTTAGCCATCTGGTTACCTGTAAAATAATATATATATAATCAACAGCAGACTGGCATCAAATAAGAAAAATAAAAGCTCATATATAAATATGCATTCTGTTTAAAAGTATGATAACAGGCATTCTTATAATTTATCACTGATCACAGCCCCTTACCTAGGGTAAGTAACATGAATGCCAGCTAGTAAAGAAAGGCGATCTCATTTGTTTTGGTATTTAGCATTAAGGAACTTCCTTAAGGAAAGAGACAGGCAGGAAAGGAGTAGCCAGAAGGCTGTTTATATTAGCAATCTGGTAACAAACTTATTTTTAAAGAAGTACCTGGATGAGTTTGAATCTGAACATATGGATGTGCCAGAAGCTCAGGAATGGATATCCTCTGTTTAGGGTCCCTTATTAAACAACACTATGAAAATAAAGATTCATTTTTTAAAAAAACGAAGCAAGTTTTCTTACGTGATATTGATAAAGTATTTTTCCAGATTGCACCATATTACAGAAGTTGCTTTCTAGACAGCCTACTTAGAAACGACGAAATTATTTTACACGTCATTTTTGCAAAATCCCAAGTATTTGTAAGTTTTAACAATCTTCGAAGTGAACTTAACATGCCTTTAAAAGCTAACTCAGCCAGTAATTCCTTTCAATAGAGCAGTTATATCTAAGCCAGTTACATAATTCCAATCATTTCAGGTATTTCTTTTTTTTTTTTTTTTTTCTGGCTGGGACATGTAGCTTACAGGATCTTAATTCCCTGACCAGGGATTGAACCTGGGCCCTATGCAGTGAAAACACTGAGTCCTAACCACTGGACTGCCAGAGAATTCCCTCAACTATTTCTTTAAGTAAACAATTAAGTACTACATGAAATATAGTTTTTCTATATCTATATATTATTAATGTTACCTTTAACACATCTTGAAGATCTTTCTCTGGAATATCAGGAAATTCAATTTCATGATTAGGGTCAATTATGGCATGTAATTTAGAAATCTGATTAATTATATGCTGAAACGGTGTTTTCCCATAGGTCATATAGTACAAAATGCAGCCTAAGGACCAGACGTCACTTTTGGGGCTTATCTAAGTTAAAAGAAAAAAAAAAAGTGACTGTTATTTTAACATAAAGTTAAAATATTATACACACACATATCCTAATATTTAAAATCATAACTAAACCTCAATAAATGTACAAGTATTAGATTGTGTTCATGACAAAACATCCTTTTCTAGTTTTTATATTTGCTTATTTTATCAAAAGAAATGACCTTCACTTTTTTTTTTTTTTTTGGCACACGGGCTTAGTTGCTCCGTGGCATGTGGGATCTTCCTGGAGCTGGGATCGAACCCATGACCTCTGCATTGGCAGGCGGATTCTTAACCACTGCGCCACCTAGGAAGCCCTGACCTTCACTTTAAATCCTTCAACAAACTCATAATTAAAATATTTCAACTGAAACAAAATATTACATTCTTGCCAGCCTGTGAAAATACAAAATTAAAAACCGAAAATTTTATATTTACTTGTTTTCCCCAAAATTATTGGATTAAAATCAAATAAATTTTTATATAAATTCATAATATATAATAAGCATGTATAGATTTTAAACAGTTATTTAAGTTGAGCTATCCTGAACCCAAGAATACAAACTATAGAGCCAGACTGGGCTGGGCTGGGCTTGAATCCTGGCTTTATCACTAGCTGGTAATTCTACGTATCTCTGTTTTCTCACCTCTAAAACAGAAATAATAATTAAAAAAAAGTACGCTGTCATGGGCATTAAATGAAATAACCATGAGATATGGTTAAGCATAGATAATGGTTTTTGGTTATAGTAAGTACTCAATAAATACTACTTATCATTAAATGTTCTTTGTATCAAATAATCTCATTAGAAATAATGCAATATTAGAGCATAATTATACTTTTGACTTTAAAAAGAACATGATTAAGAACACATCAGTGAGCACAATAAATGAGAATGGCTAAGTTCCTCTTTTAAAAGATAGATGCTCAATACACATCAAAACAAAATGTAATCACATGCTCTACACAAAGGACTAATCTAAACCAAATGACACAGAAAGGTAGAAGGAAAAAAGAAATGGACACATATGACCAAACGCAAAAAAGAAAAAAAAAAAAAAAGGAAAAGAAAGCAGCAAAAACAATATTAATATTAGAAAAAGAGAACATGGCAAAATGCTTCTAACGGAAGAGAGAAAGCTATTTTATAGTGACAAAAGGCACAATCAACTGAAAGAAGAGATGATAGTTATGAACTTCCACGCACTGAAACCACATTTAATATAGAACTAGGGATTTCCCTGGTGGTGCAGTGGTTAAGAATCCGCCTGCCAGTGCAGGGGACAGGGTATGATCCCTGGTCCAGGAAAATTTCCATATGCCGCGGAGCAACTAAGCTCGTGGGCCACAACTACTGAGCCTGTGCTCCAGAGCCCGAGAGTCACAGCTACTGAAGCCTGCCCACTCAAGAGCTCATGCTCTGCATCAAGGGAAGCTACCACAATGGGAAGCCCAAGCACCACAACAAAGAGTAGCACCCACTCACCTCAACTAGAGAAAGCCTGCATGCAGCAGAGAAAACCCAATGCAGCCAAATAAATATGTAAATAAGTTCATTTAAAAAAAAAAACAGAACTATATTAAGCAAAAACTGAATTAAATTCTTTGAAGGGGGGCAGATTTAAACATGCCTTTCAGGACATGACAGATAAAACAGATCCCATTATCTGAACACAAAGAAAACTGAAAATTAATTAAAAATAAGCTCCTCTTCTGCCAATTTAACCATTTGGAAGTTTAAGTCCATTTCTAAATACTAAATCATGGATTAGAAAGAACTTCAGATTCTGGGAAAATGGTGGTGGCTGTGGCAGCATAGTTTTTCAAACTCTCCAAATCACCAGATAAACTGGACAGAGCAGCCTGGTAGCAAAACTATAAACATATGGAAAATATTTACAATAAAACCAGAATGGGAATAGAGACAAACCACCAACAGCCACAAGTCCTGCGTGGCAGAGGCATGTGAAGCAGAGAGAAGTAATGCAAGTGCCCGACAGACCTCAGAACAGAAGCCCCAAATGGCCAAAGCTGTTCACCGGAAAGCAACTGAGAACAGAGCTAGACTGGGAGGGGTTTAGAGCTCTTCCATAAGAAGGATTACCTCACGTGTTGGACAAAAATTTATCTTCTATTCAGAGTCACTAATTGAGATTTACCAATGCTACATATTAAAGTACTGAGCTGACAGCTGAAAAAAATCTGAACACCACATGCAGTTCAAAATGTCTTATTTTAAAGTAAAAAAGAATGAAACAATTTTAAAACTGAAATTAGAAATTTTGGAAATTAATGAAAATAAGAAACACTACAGTAGAACCTATAAGTAGCAGCTAAAGTAAAACTCAAAGTAAAATTCAGTTTTAATGTTTTAATTATAAGGAAGAATACTAAAATTAAATTAGCAATTATTTAAATGCAAAAGCTAGGGGGGAGAAAACCTAAAGGGAATACAAATAACAAAGATAAAAGCAGAAATTAATTAGAGAGCAAATGAAAATAGAATTAATAAATTAAATCAAGACCTGGTTCTTTAAAATTACCAAAACCATGGCAAGTCTAATCAAGAAAAAGAAAAAAGAGAAAGACAAACCTAAGTATTTAAAGAAAAGGAGAAGCTAAAGAGGTATGAAAGGAATTTTTATAAGAGAGACTATTTAGTATAATTTTATGCCAGTTGTTTGAAAAGATATTTAGAAGCCACAATTTCCTAGGGAGGAAAATATAATTTAGTAAATGAAAGCATATTTATTGAGCAACTGTTTCAAGCTGATGTACTAAGTGTTTTATATTCTTTCTCATTTAATTCTCAGTTATTTTTAAAGTAGGTACTATTTGCAAGCCTAATTTTACAGATGAAGAAACTAGGCAAGTTAAGTCACAAAGACAGTTGATAAAGAGGAAGATCTAGGACTTGAACACAGGTACTGCACGGTGGCATGTGCCTGCATCCATTTGCTGACACTGCTATAAAGAAAGAAGGATCGCGTTGGTGGTATAGTGGTGAGCATAGCTGCCTTCCAAGAAAGAAGGATTACCTTGGGAGCCAGAGGCACCGTGGCAGGCAAAATGGACCCAACAAGGGGCACCAATGAGGCTAACACAAAAGCTCAGAGAGGTGGTGAAGTAAGGTGAGTGGGAAAGTACCTGGGAAAAATTACCTACTAGAGTTGTACTTGCAAACATAAAATTTACAAATGAAGAAATGCTAAGAAATAAAATTTAAGAATCAGAAAGGAAACAAAGGTTATCAATTCAATGTTATTTAAGGTGTCTATATCAGAGCTAATTTAGTCTTATTTTTTTTCCTTTATTTTTAAAACTCAAAAAATATCCTATGTGCATTTAGTATAGAAGCACATTGTGAGGCATCACCATATTAAAAACACACTATTAAAAGAACAACCTCAAATCAATAAAGAAGGGTGAAACTGAATTCCATGACAGTCTGCTTAAAAAGGCAAAGTCTCTGTAATGGCCTAAAAAGTTTTAGAACTTAAAAAAAACAACTTTTCAGTTATCTGTTAAGTTTATTCAAAGACTAGCCCATTCCTTATTAGTGCCAGATAAATGGGATGTAAATAAACCTTACAGTACCTTCGATTTGGATTTCCCATTTTCTCTTGAGGAAGACATATCTTTGATTGCTTCTGGTGGCATATAATTAACTGTACCAACCTATTTGCCAAATCACAGAAAACACAGAAATCAGTGAAAATAATTCATTCTGCTTTAGGTTTTTTAAAACACAAATGCCAGATTCTTGGCAACTTGGATAGTTACAGATTTCAGTAATATATTTGAGAAACTCAAATAACTGACAAAAATATTAAGATACAAACTTCTTTATTCCAGCAAAATAAATCAGATTCATAATAAAAAACTGACTCCTTTCAGAATGCTGAGCTATTTCTATAATTATGATGGGCAGCAACTGTAAAACTTTTCAGGATAAAATTATATTAATGGCCATAAACTTTGAAGGAATTGATCAATCACTCATTTCTGTGCTGGAATAGACCCACAACACTTTTTTTAAATAAACCAAACAGCCAACCAAAAATCTAGCTTTGTCTCCAAGTGCCCCCTGGGCCCACGTCCAGATAGAGATGGGATGGATGGGTGTCTACATCATGCAAGAGTTTCCGGAGCAAGATTATGCCAAGCTTACACTGAACTCACTTTATTCTAAAGTGATTCTGCTTTCAAACAACACAGAACACCTGTGCTTTAGAGCCTTGCCATAGAAGATCTCTTCGTGCTGATATACAACTAAATGTTCAGCCAGATTTTTGATATAGAAAGAAGTGACTGTCAAATAGAATTGTTTGAAGGGCACGCTGCCCATCGACTCCTAAAAAAATCTAGTTTCACTGCTAGGATGACGGCAGATCCACATCAGAAAGCCATATACACGGAACACATTGCTTTGGCTCCAAGCAGGGACACTTTTAGTCATTCTTTGGTTGTCATCATCTCAGTTTTTATGAGGACAAATTTACTAAGATAGCTATTGCAAATCCTATTATAAAAATGCACTTGAGTACAATATTTTTTATGGTGTTTCCAATATGAAGGCCCAATTAAGAATTTTTTTTTCAAATGTAAGTGATAGGGAAAGCTTCACTTCTCTGGAAGAATGAAATAATCTTACCTCATGGACAATGAAAAACATGAAACTGCAATTCTCTCTTTAGTTGCTACCAGGAAATTGAGACAAAGTTTCTGGTGAATTTTAGATAATGACCAAGATGATTTTCAAGGCAGGTATTACTGCTTCTCTACTTCAGCTATAGGAAAATCATTCAAAATTGCTGGATATATTTCTACCGGACCTTGATTTTCTACACTAAATTGTATTAATCATGTGATTAATTTGTTTTTTATAGTTATAATATCTATTCTTGTAAAAAGGCTTCAAATCCTTTGAAAAATGAGATCCTCATTAGCAAAATAACACTTCAAAGGGGAAAAGGAATTGAACTCTACTGTGTGGTAACCAGCCATTCATTACCTGAGAGTCTTTAACAATACTTGTTGTATCTGGTTGCATTTGGTTTGCAATTCCAAAATCAATTAGCTTTAGCATTCCATCAACTATCAGAAAGTTAGCAGGTTTCAGATCACTGTGAACAATACCTTTGAAATAAAAATCCATAATATTAGACCATGTAAAACATTCTAAGTACAAAAAATTTCACAATTTACTCAGAGTTGATTCCTTTAATTAATCAATCAAATTAAATATTCATTTTTAACATATTCTACAAACACATAGCACTTGCTATGTGCCAGGCACTATTTGAAGTTTGTCACTCGTATTAAATCTTTTAACCCTCATACCCATGCAGAGGTAAGTACTATTATTATCCCTATTTTTAGCTGAGGAAACTAAGGCAGAGTTTAAGCAATCTGTTCAAGGTCACACAGTCTAAGTAACACTGTCATGATTGAGCCCAGGCAGTCTGGCTTCAGAGATCATGCTCTTAACAACCACTGTGATTCACTGCCCACAGGAGAGCGCTGTAAATTACACTGCCAGGTGGTAGGACCCTAAAGCTCCTGACACACCCATCCCTACAGCCTGATGTTGATCACTGGTGAATTATCTTTTAACTTATAGGACGGGAGTCAAGAGGAGACAATTTACAATTACCTACATTATCAGTTATTTAAAATAAGGAAAAGGTAAAGGCAAAGGAGCCCTAAAAAGAAGCAAGTCCAAGTAAGGTAAAAAGCCAATCCAGAATGTAGAGCTAACAGTTAAAAGATAAATAAATAAAACCAACTCCCACACAAGGTACACAATACACAACAGCTAGGAGAATGAGTGAAATAAACATCTCAGATTTTTAGGATCCCTGAACCCTAGTCTCAGATCTGCTACAATCCATGTATTTGGAGACCCAGGATTATGGACTATGTTGATACTGACAAGGATACATTTTGTATTACAGATACTTTACGGAGGTGAGGATCTGAGTTCATGTCCTATATCCTTTCGTTAACAGCATTTTCAAGAAATGGTTTTGTCCCTTCATCTTTATTAAATTTCCAAATATTTAGTTTATCTAGCCTGAAGGTGCCAATAACCAATACCTTAAAATTATAGGTGTATTTCTCTAAGGTAGCACTACTAATGGGTATTTTAACTTTTCATATGAAGAGATTTTAAAATACCATGTTGATGAATTGTGTAAACTGCCTCCAACATATTTTTCCAGTAGCTCTTGCGTTCCCATGGATTGATGGATTTTTTCTTTTTAAGCCAAGTATTAAGATCAATATTTCCACACTCCATTACCATGTAGATGTACTGATCCGTGATTTCACTGCCATTAAAAACAAACAAAAACAACAAAACAATAAATGGTTGGGTTAAAAAAAAAAGGTTATACTACTAAGATTTACTAAGTATTTATCTTAAGAATTAAAGCAAAAGAAAAAGTTTTCTTTTTAAATTAAAAAAATTTCTTACTAATCATAAAGCCGGATGATTTTATCACTGTGTTGTTGTAGTTTATTCAGATAAGCAATTTCATTGCGGTAACTATCGACTGTTTGGCTATCTGCTTCTTCTAAGTTCACATACTTGATAGCATGTATCTGTTTCTTTTCATTCAACACCTGAAATACCTGTAGAGTAGAATAAAGGAAAAAGTTTAGAATACACTATTTATATACTGTCACAACATTTCTACATTTATTAGACAGAATCTTAGGTTAAGGATTATTGATGTGAATAATTTAAAATGGGCTTATTTTGAGTATAGAGGGAAAAAAAAAAGCATGTTTGGAGAGTAACAGTACATTCTCAACTACCTATAACAATGGGCATTCAATAACTCCAAGTCATAAACCTAAAATGTTTCTCTATCAACACATAAGAAAGGTAATTTAAATTTCACACATATTCATAACACTCTGTTAGATGTTGTAACCGGGGAAATAACCTGAAGAAAAAGACATTCAAAAATGCTAAGGAAGACTAAAGGCTGTAATAAAGAGTCAATTCATTTCACAGATGGTGTTTATTCCCTTGTGCCTGGAGTTGACAATTTCATTCATGTGGTAGAGAATATTTTAAAATAGGTGCTAATTGTAAGCTATCAGTATACTCGGTTGTGAAAGTAGACCAGGTCCAAGTTTCAAAATCAAGCTGACAGAAATAAGATGTTTCAGTAAGCATAGTGAGGTCCAGGTCAAACTGCTCTGGCTATAATGACAGTCAACTTTTAAGCAATATTGATAAGGCAGATAGTACATTTCGAAAACACTAATGCGTCTAAATTTCAGCAAATGTGCAACAGGGATGGGGCTTCTAAAATGCAAGAATTCGGATACAAAATGCTAGGGTAAGCAAGAAACATTACATTCATTTATCTCTTGTCACTCTGAAGTAAAATATCCTTTATTTAAAAGCCATCTAACCATACTATCCAGCAGATACTGGCAAGAAATAAGAAAAGAGCCAAAGTGTATCTGATGAGGTTCATGAATTTCAAGTGCACTGATAAGCAGAGTCTGCCAGGTCATCAGGTACTGCTTAGTTACCTGTATTTTAAATACAAAACTCTAACGAAGTATTGCTGGTTTTACTTGCACAGAAAGCAAATTAGAGGGGGAGGGGCATAAAACAGTGATAGGGCAAGAGATGACAGAAAGTAGCAAGAAAGAAAAGTAATTTTAAAACAGCATAAAGCCATTTTGCATGATGTAAATAGGCTTATAAATCTCAGAAAATAAAATAGTATTCTGTTTTAATACTATTAAAATGTTAGGAGTACCTACCACACAGGGCTGGAAGGATGCTAAGATGATATGTTTGCAGTGTAGCAAATGTTAGCTACCATCGTTAGAGACAATTAGGACGGAATAAAGCATACGTTTCAACACATATTAAAGTTGTCAGGTATAAAAAAAGATTTGCAGGGGAACTTTCCTGGTGGCACAGTGGTTAAGAATCCGCCTGCCAGTGCAGGGGACACAGGTTCGATCCCTGGTTTGGGAAGATCCCACATTCCACGAAGCGCCACAAGCACTGAAGCCCACACACCCAAAGCCTGTGCTCCTCAACAAGAGAAGACATAGCTCATCGCAACTACGGAAAGCCCATGCGCAGCAACAAAGAGCTAATGCAGCCAAAAATGAAATAAAATGATTTTCAGGGTATTAAAACAAATATTTCAAAATTTTTGAGCAAATGAAAACTTTTAAATTAACTTTTTCCACGTAGATGCTTTTACTCCCCTATTGCCCCTGCTCTGGCAAAACTCTTGCAATACCTGATGAGATAGACTAGAGAGCCCCTTCTTCCATTTCAGAGACAGTGTCAGAGTTAGAATTGTCAGTTTCAGAGAAAGTTAATGAAAAAAACAGAAAGGTTAGTGTCCTGAACATTCCTACTAGCCCCATGAATTTTCTAAATGCTCTTAATACAGTATAAGTTGGTCACTGTCTAAACTCTAGCATAGACAGAGCATAAACAATGTTTCATAAAGCATGTTATCTTCTTTTCCCTGAGGCATGCTGATTTTGTCAACACCATCATAATAATTAAGTAATACTTCAATTGCACTAAGAAACATGGGCCAGTCATAGTTTTATCACTTGACTCTTGACTTAAGTAAGGTTATATCTTCATTATCCTCCAAGGGAAAAAAATGTTTAAAAAAACTATTAAGATAATTCTACATCTTCTAAAAACATGCTACTAAATGAATAAATATGTTGATAAAAATCAGTTTCATTGTCCTTTTACTTCCATGCTTAAAATGTGAGGCAAGGGAGAAAACAAAGGAAATGTACATAGAAAAGAAACTAATGTTATTGAATAATTGCTACACATGGTAATGTACACATCCTACTTATAATAAATAAACAAGACATCTTAAGCAAGTCCAGTTATTGTCAGCTGGCTTAAAAAATTTTAATAAAACTGAAAATGAACTGAATAGGCTTTGTTTCATGTATCATCCTTAACAACTCAGAGCAGCAAAACAGCTGAGAAGGGTCAGTTTATTCATTCAACAAACACTTCACTGTTTGTTATTTTTCCAGGCACTGTTCTAAGATAACAGAACAAACATTGGTAAGTAAATCAGACAAACATCCCTACGCCGATAGAACGCACATTCAAGTGCAAGGGGATGCAAACAACAAAACCAAATAAGCAAATTACAGAGCACATTAGAAGAAAAGCTACAGAGAAAGATAAAGCAGGAGAGGTGAAAGGAGCTTGCTGGCAACTGGAAGGTAGGAGCTGTGCTTTTAGAGCGTGGTCAAGGAAGGCCTGATTGAGAAAACACTTGAGCAAAGACATGAGGGTACCTGGAAGAGTATCAGCTCTTATGCTAAAACAGACCAGGAGAGCAAGGACTGAGTCAGTGACACTAGTTAGAAGGTGATTGTAGCAACTCAGGTGAAAAAATGACGCTACTTTGGCCAAAGGGATAATAGTAGCGTTGGTGAAGAATAGTCAGATTTTGGATGGACTTGAGGTAGAACCAACAAGACTGCTGACTGGCTGGGTGAATGTGTGAGAGTAAGTGGAATCAGTGATGACCCCACGGTGCTTGGCTGGGTGATTGGAAGAGTGAAGCTGCCATTTACTGCAATGGGAACACCTACGAAGGAAGAGTTCTGCTTGGGACATATTAAGTTTTAAATATCTATAGACACCCAAGAACTGATGTTGAGCAGTCAAACTGGACAGACAAGTCTAGAATTCAAGGGAGAAGTCTGAGCTGGAAATATAACTTTGGGAATTGTCAGCATACACATGGTACATAAAGCCACGAGCCTGGATGAGAGCACCAAGGCAGTGAGCAAGTTTAGAGAGAAGAGAAGAGGTCAAGAACTGAGCTCAGGGGCCCTGCACCATTGAGATCAGGGATATGAGGAAGACAGAAAAGGAATAGCCAGTGGAGAGGAGGAACACTGAAAGAGGCGAAGTGGGAAAAAGAGCTTCAATGAGGAAAGGATAATCAGCTGTCCCAGTTGCTACGTAACCCACAATCAAAGCTAAGAATGTGTTTTGGCAAAAATATGGAGATCACTGGTGGTTTTGGTAACCATCGCTTTGGTGAGTAACGAAGGTAAAAGTAAAAATCTGATTTAAGTGGATTTAAGAGAATAGAATGAGAAGAATTGAAGATGAGAAGTTTAGACAACCCTTTTGAGATCCCTTCCATCCAGAGAATTAGAACCATATAAATTTAGAACTCAGATACATTTAGGAAATGATCTATTCCAATTCTAGAAATTCATGTTACTAAATTCTGTTTTTGAGAAGAAAAATTCAAAACAAAACCAAACCCATTAATCAAAAACCTTGCTGAATCACCTTACTTACTGAATCATATTAGTTACTTACATCACAGTCCGACTCACTTTTAGAAAGATTCTTTTGTGATAATACAAAGCTGTCATTTGCCACCCCCAAGTCAATGTTAATGTTCTTTAGAGGAGAAATGTGGAATCATATAGGACATTAGAGAGAAGAGCAGGGAATTGAAATTAAGAGACGGTCTTGGAGAGAAAAGTAGGAAACTGAAATTAAGAGATGGTCTAAAGAAATACACCATTTGTAGAGGGGAGGGGATGGGAGAAGGGGATGAGAAGTATTTTTTGGCTCAATGGAAATATGGGCCCCTAGAAGTTAAGAAAAAAAGCCCCAAAAGGTAAAAAGACAAAGAGGGGAAAGTTTAAAATATTTTTATTCATTCTTAACTATTTAAAATACTTACCTTACTTGAACCTCCACTTCCTATCTGCTTCAATATGGAATACATTTTTCCTTTAACTGAAATGCATTCATTTGTTGAAGAGGATGCTGAAATCTAAATAATTAAAATAAAGATGCAAATGTTTAAAGAACATGCCTGAGAAACTAGGGTGCATTTAGTACAGTGAAATGCTTCCAATTCTGAAATTATCTGAAATCTTAATTAGATATGTCACAATATTTTAAAGAAGTAATTTACATACTTTAGTTAAAGAAATAAACTTACTAAGTTAATATATAGGCAAAGTTCCAAAGTCTCCTGTTCTAACTTGCCTTTACTTCTTAACATAAATATATAAATAGAAAACTTAAGGGGAAAAAAACCACGATGTCCAACATATAAACTCACAAGCTATCACTTTTCATCTTTCTTACCTATTCTTTTCTCTTACACAAACCTCTTTACTTACATACATACACATATAACCACACAACTTTATATTCTTTTTTCTCATTTGGCATTACATTATAAAGGAAGCAGCATGCTAAGGTGCTAAGCGTTCCAGAATCAGACAAATGCAGATTTTAGCAATGTCCCCTTTATGTGGGGTGAGATTCAACAAGTTGCTTAGTTTGAACCTGGGCATCTTCCTCAACAAACTCTCAACTGATGTACTACATACAATGTGCCCCACCTTCCCTTCCCTGATGCTAGAGCCCTATGTGGACCTATAAATGCTCTGAACAGGTGGAGTGTGTGAGGACTTACTCTGAGCTGACAAGGAAGCTGAAGACACAGAGAGCACCTGATTAACCAAATTGAAACAAGGTCTGAATAAACCTCAGTTCAACTAAGGTCCTGCTTTAGAGCCCAAATGGTAGAATCTTTCCCATGTGCTGTCCTTCTACATAATATATATAAAAGACAAGCTTTCTAATTTCTTTGACTTCCAGATTGAAAGACACTGTTGAGGCATGATGTATGTTTTCTGTAAGAAAGTGTTAGGCTTTGAAATATGGACCCGTTTTTTGTCATTGAGTTGTACTTTATCACGAGTCTTCGCTGCCCCCTCCCCTCTCTTCCTTTTGGAGCTTCCTCTCCTAATACTTAGACTGAAAATTTCTGAGGGAAGGAAGCGGTTCAATACCCTTTCCCCCTAGCTGCTGACAGTTTTTAATTAAGAGCAAAGTAATTCTGACCTATTTTTGATTCAGCACCGATGTGAAGTTCAGTTTCCTACACAGGACACCCTGCAACCCGCCTAGTCCACCCTCCTCACCGTGACCAGAGCCATTTCTTAAAATGCAAATAAGATCATTTCACGTCCCTGCTCCAACCTGCTCCACCGCTTGCTATCCCTCTTGGGGCAAAACCTAAAAGGCCCAGCAGAACTCTCAGGATCACCCCTGCCCCTTGGTGACCTCCAGCCACACTCTGGCCTCTTTCTGTTTCCTCCTGACACTGACCTCTTCTAGAAGGCTCCTTGCCCCTTCACTCGGTCATGCCTGGCTTGACTTTTAGTGCTCAGCTCCAACAGGGCCTGACATGAGTAACAGCACAATAAATGTATGGACAAACCTGATCATCCTTCTCTTTCTCCTTTGTAATTTATTACACTGCTGAGTCAGTCCTCAGAACACTAGTACCTCTTTCCAGTTACTATACTCTGTTGTCAGCTAAATTTTTTGTTTCATTATTTTTTAAAATGTGGTAAAATGTATACAACATAAAATGCACTATTTTAACCATTTTTAATTAAGTATCCTCTTCAGTGGCATTGAGTACATTCACATTGTTGTGCAACCATTACCACCAGCCACCTCCAGGACGCCTCATCATCTCATACTGAAACCCCTCGAACAGTAACTCCCCATTCCTCTCTCCCTCTAGCCCTTGGTTCTACTTTCTAATTTTTTAATCTCTTTATTTGTCTAGTTAACTACTTCTGTAACCTCTTTGGGTTTTTTTTTTTTTTTTCCTGTTTTATTTAAACAATTGTTGCTAACTTTTATTTACTAAGCACCAAGCTCTGTTGTAAGAGCTGCATATATATTAACTAACTTAACCTTCACAGTCATCCTATGGGGTAGATAGCTTTATTATCCCCATTTTATAGATGATGAAATGAGCACAAGAGTTTATTTAACTTGTAAAAGGTCACACAGCTGGTAAGCAGTTGAGTCCAAGAGTCAAGGCCAGGCAGTCTCCCTTCAAAACTTATACTTCTTACTAATTTTAGTACTGATGTCAAGAGAATGTCTAAATAATTTTTTTTCCAGATGGCAATACAATCGCCTTGCCAGCAAAAAAAAATTTTATCTTATTTTATAATAATGAGTGTATAACACATTTTAGTAACATCTCATATTGTTATTCTGATATTCTTAAAAATTTACTCGTATATTAATGAGCCAATGAAATGAAGTTGCTCACTAACAGCTGTCTTACATAGTTAAGTGGAATAAAAAATAACTTGGGTTACAAAAGAAATTTTTATCTAGCTATTCAAACTAGATCCTTTGGGCTAGTTAATGAAAAATACTTCATTAGCTTCTTTGATAACTACCCTCTCAAAGCCATGAGGCACCCTTATGAGAATATCAGAAAAGAGTTTTGCCTGATGGGACTAAGAATGGACAAGTCTTTAATATTGTTCTTAACAACTAGAATCTGCAAAAAATAAAATCTTTGAAACTGATCATGTGTTCACACATACCATCATAAATAAGGCTTATCAAACCTGTAAATTCTGAAGTGGAGTAATGGGTATTTGCTGCTGTTGCTGCTGGAAATAGGCAGGTTGGTTATATGGTGTTGACAACTGACAAGCAGGTGGAAAATCGTTCTTTACAACTGGAGTTCTAAAGCTGGGGAAGATATTTTTTAAAATTTAAAACATTAGAGCTTTAAAACAAGATTCTGACTCAGATTCTGTGAGGAGGATATAAATTTAAATGTGTTACATCAAACAGAATCCAAGTCAGTTTTCCTAATATCAATACATCTGAATTATTTATTCTAGATACACCATTACCAGAAATTTCATTTGGGGGTAATTCTTTCTGAAAGTAATTGTTTGTCTCTAGACAAGGAGTCCTTATTAAAATAAATAAGATGTCATTTAAAATACAGAGTTGGGGTTATTTTATAAAATTTAGGCAAAGCAAAGCTCAGCCTATGGCTGATCACGGATTTTATGAGTGCTTCTTAACAATAATGTTCTACAACAGCCTACTAGAAACATCGGAAAGCCAATTTCATCAGAGGAGTTTGGCCTTTGAACATAAAGCTGCTCAGCTCACCCTCGTGCTTTGCTCGTCTTATTCACTGTTGTATATGCAACACTAAGAATGGTGCTTGGCACAAGAGAAGTCTACAAGTATTTGTTGACAACAAGTAATTTCACAAGAAATAACTATAGCACTATTTTAGTTAGCAGTCATCCTTTAAAATATTCTAAGTATAATAAAATGAGGTAATATACAGCCAAATTGTATTAAATAGGTAAGAGACTAGGTTCTAAAACCCCAAGGCCAGTTCTAATTAAGATCAAAGTTTACACTGTGAAAACGAAAAGCAAAAGGCATCATGGGCTTCAGTTATCCTCTAAGACATTAAAAATATATTAAAAACATAGTCACTAGTTGAAGGATATTATATGCCACATCACTTCAATATCCCTTGTGCTTCCTGTCAATCAGCAGAGACCAGCTTCTTCACTCATCCCCCACTGTCAGCCACTCCAGTCTTCACCACCACCAGGACTATGTGGAGCTATACCACCAACCTCTTTCAGAACCATCACACTCCAATTAACACCTCCTTTGCTATAAAATGTATCTACTCTTTATCTGTTCTAGGAATGATAACCTTCAGAATATCTCTCTCAATTACAGAGGTATCCATGTGGCATTGCATGATTATCAAGATGTTTGGCATGTTTAGAGTATTTATAGATACCGCCAATAAATAGATATACAGGTATAAAAAGTATAGAGTATATATAGTAGGTACAGATTACAATATGACAGAGACTTTCATAACAATTCTTAAAAATATATCATAGCAACCTTCCCCTCCCCTTTTACAGATGAAAAAACTAACGCTGAGAAAAATAATATAAACTTGGAAAGTCTTTATAAAGTAACAGAGCATGATTCACTTCTAGATCTGTTTGGCCCTGAAGCCCATGTTATTTCTATTGTACTAAGCTGAGAAACTAAAAGTAATTACCAGCTCATGTAATCATCCAAGGCACTGTTGCTGGGTGTCTTACAAATAGATTTTGGGTCAATCCATTTAGGTGCTGATATCGGTGGCGACTGCTTTGAAATCAAAAGGGCAGGTTGCTCAAAAGTGGTTTGTTTCTGCTAGACCAAAACAAAAATCATCATGATTTGGGGTTTTTAAATTAGTCACCTGTTCAACAGTTTCACAAACATAACTTCTAAACAAAATTAAAACATGAAATACAAAAGCATGCTAAAATAGGTAGACGTATATGTTCCAGTCCTTCAATAACTTTTTAGTATAGCTCTCTTACTCTAAATTTTGAAGTCTGTTATTATTTTCTTTAAAGGGATTACAAGTAGAGGGAAGGTACACAGCATTGTTTAATAAAACAGGATTGAATATCCTCTCCCATTGCGGCTACTGTCACTAGCACTGAACTTTTATAATCTAAATAAGTACTCTGTGGTTCAGGAAACTAGTCTTTCTTTAATCAATAAAATCATTTCCTACTTTTATGTTTGGAGGGAAAAATGACCAAATATTAATTATTTAGCAAAATTTGAAATGGCAAATACCTATCTAGTGTTCTTCTCCCTTGTAAAAGACATAGAGCTTGTAGAATTTATCTCATACAAATCCCGAAGCAATGATGAATATCCTCTACAGCAGAGATAGGCAAATTACAGACTGTAGGCTGAATCTGGCCTGCTGCTTGTTTTTTAAATAAAGTTTTATTGGAACACAGCAATGCCCATTCATCTACATCTTGTCTATGGCTGTTTTCATGCAATAATGGCAGAGTTCAATAGTTGCAACAATGACCACCTAGCCTGCAAAGGTTACTAAGCCTCTACAGAAAAAGGTTGCCAACTCTTGCAAACCACATTTCGCTTCAACACTATTAGTGAGTACTTACTACCTTTGCTTCAGTTTGGGGACAGCTTTAGTTATTAGCAAGTATTCACAGATATTTAGATTAAATCAGCCTCTATACTATAATTTCAACCCCCTGGGTCCACATTATGCTCTGGAGAGACACAATGGATAAATCTATACTGTTTTCTACATTTCAAACCCCTGAGTTTTTTTGGTTGGTTTTTTTTTTTTAATTTTTTATTAATTAATTAATTTTATTTATTGGCTGCATTGGGTCTTCGTTGCTGCACGCAGGCTTTCTCTAGTTGTGGCAGTTGCAGCGCGTGGGCTTCTCAGTGATGTGGCTTCTCCTGTTATGGAGCATGGGCTCTAGGCACGTGGGCTTCAGTAGTTGTGGTGTGAGGGCTCACTAGTTGTGGCTCACGCGCCCTAGAGTGCAGGCTCAGTAGTTGTGGCACATGGGCTTAGTTGCTCCTCGGCACATGGGATCTTCCCAGACGGGGGCTCGAACCCATGTCCCCTGCATTGGCAGGCGGATTCTTACCCACTGCACCACCAAGGAAGTCCCCCCTTGAGTCTTTGAAGATAGCTAGCATAGCCACTACATTTCTTTTTCCCCGCTAAATTTCCCACTTCATTTAAGATTTCCTCATATATATATTTGCATTAGTGGTTAGGAGGGTATTGAGAAACTGTGGTAGTAAGATTTTTAAGCAAGGGAAGTAGAAAGGTTGTACTCATAGACCGGGACGCTTGCATTTGAGATTTTGGAGATCAGAATTGAGGCTATAGGAATGGGTAGCTAAGGTGAAATTAAGAAAATGGGCATGAAGAAGGAAGAAGTTATGAATTTGGAGGCCAGGTGTAGGACTAGTGATACATAAGGGTACAGAAGCTAACAAAAACTGATAATAGTTGTTGGATTGAAGTCGAAAGAAGTGACCCAGAGCCTAACATTTTCAAAGAATGATGGGAATCACAGGATGTTCAGAGATGATGGCAGTGAGCAGCAGAGAGGAGAGCATATCCGGAAGGCACCTCAAAAGGACAGGATTTTTGCAAGAGAAGAAATGGTCTGGACATAGCCTTGGGGAGCTTGTAGCTGTAAGGTAAGTGAGATGTGAGACAAAAACAGCCTCTACTTGAGTGGGCTGCTGCAGAAGTAGCAACCTCAAGAAAATGCCTAGTTTTTTTTTTTTTTAACCTAAGTGTACTATTCGGTGGTTTTTAATATATTCACAAGAGTATGCAATCATCACCACTATTTAATTACAGAACACTTTCATCATCCTAAAAAGAAATTCTGTACTAGCAGTCACCCTCATTCCTCACCCCTCCAAGGCCCTGGCAACCACTATCTACTTTCTGTCTCTGTGGATTTGCCTATTCTAGACATTTCTTATAAAAGGGATCACAAAATATATGGCATTTTGTGACAGGCTTCTATCACCTAACATGTTTTCAAGGTTCATCCATGCTGTAGCATTTATCAATACTTTGTAACTTTCTACTATTGAATAAAAAAAATGAAATAATAAAACCAGAGTACCACATTTTGCTTATTCACTCACCATTTGAAGGATATTTCGGTTATTTCTACTTTTTTACAATTATGAATAATGTTGCTATGAACATTCATGTACAAGTTTTTGTGTGGATATATATTTTCAATTCCCTTGAGTATACACCTACCAGTGGAATTGCTGGATCATATGGTAACTGTATGCTTAACTTTTTGAGGAACTGCCATACCATTTTCTTTTCTTTTTTTTTAATTCAGGACATTCTAATTTCAAATTAAGTGTAATTAGTAATTATGATACGGTGCTTTTACTTTTTAATACTTCCCCCCCAAATTCTTAGTAATTAAATATGTTACAATGAGCACTATAATTGATACAATCATAAAAAGTACATGAATAAACACAAAATACGTGTACAAAGCAATTTTTATGAACAACACAACAATGCAAGTTGGTGTCTGATGAAACAGTACATAGATCCAAATCTGGAGGGCAGCTAGCAAGCAGAGGAAAACTAGACCTCACATGCAACCAGGAATAAAAGGCAGAAAATTACTAGTAGGAAATCTCTTCTAAGAAGGCATATTTAGATTTTCTTCTTAAGTGTAAATTTTCTCAACTAGCACCTCATAATAACTCTGGCAAGGTGATCACCATTTATTTAGTTCTCAGAATGGTCCTCTTCTCCCTTGACTCAAGAAGAAGCAGTGGTGGGCTTCCTAGGTGGTGCAGTGGTTAAGAATCTGCCTGCCAATGCAGGGGACACGGGTTCGATCCCTGCTCCAGGAAGATCCCACATGTCGCAGAGCAACTAAGCCCATGTGCCACAACTATTGAGGCTGCGCTTTAGAGTTCGTAAGCCACAACTATTGAGCCCATGTGCCACAACTACTGAAGCCCACGCACTCAGAGCCCGTGCTCTGCAACAGAAGAAGCCTCTGCAATGAGAAGCCCACACACCACAGCAGAGTAGCCCCCATTCGCTGCAATTAGAGAAAGCTTGCATGCAGCAACGAAGACCCAACATAGCCAATAAATAAATAAGTAAATAAATTTATTAAAAAAAAAAAGAAGCAGTGGAGGTAAGTTATATTGCTATGCTATACCATTTTCAAGTGACTGCACCATTTTACGCTCTCACCAGCAGTGTACGAGGGTTCCAATTTATCCACATCTTCACCAACACTTATTATTGTCTCTTTTTAATTATAGCCATCTTGGTGTGTGTGAAATGGTATCTCATTGCAGTTTTGATTTGATTTCCCTAATGAGAAATAGTTTTAAGTCCCTTTACCATTCTATTGGTTTACAGGTTTTAAAAAGAAAAAAAGAGGAGATGTTGTTTGTCCATGATTCAACCTGTCAGGATTCTTCTCATCTAACATTTGTTATCTACTCCATTACTTAGACCAAGAGTTCTCAAAGAGTGATCCAGAAATAGCAGAAAGAGTGTGACCCCAACATCCTTTCAGGGAGTCTGAGAGATTAAAACTATTTTCATAATCATACCAAGACATTATTTGCCTTTTTCACTTTCATTGTTCCATGAACATAAACTAGTTTTCCCAAGGCTAGAAGGCATGTAACAATGAAATAGATTGAATGCAAAAGCAGATACAAAACTCATTTTCTGTTAAGCCAACCATTAAAGAAATTGTGAAAATTTTAAAACAGTATCACTCTCCTCACTATAATTATTTTGTTTTGAAAAATACTAATTTTTCAGAAGGAACATATCTCAACATAACAAAGCCATGTATGACAAGCCCATAGCTGACATCATACTCAACGGTGAAAAGATGAAAACTTTTCCTCTAAATCAGGAACAAGACAAGGATGCCCGCTCTTGCCACTGTTACTTAACATGGTATTGGAAGTCCCAGCGACAGCAATTAGACAAGAAACAGAAATAAAAGGTATCTGAATTGAAAAGGAAGACGCAAAACTGTCACTATTTGCAGAGGACATGATAATATATACAGAAAACCCTAAAGACTCCACCAAAAAACTGTTAGAAACAATCCCATCAAAAATAATAAAATAGCAGACTTCCCTGGTAGCGCAGTGGTTAAGAATCCGCCTGCCAATACAGGGGACATGGGTTCGATCTCTGGTCCAGGGAGATCCCACATGCCACAGAGCAACTAAGCCCATGCGCCACAACTACTGAGCCTGTGCTCTAGAGCCCACAAGCCACAACTACTGAGCCCAAGTGCCACAACAACTGAAGCCCACACACCTAGAGCCTGTGTTCCACAACAAGAGAAGCCACTGCAATGACAAAATACCTAGGAACAAATTTAACCAGGTAAGTGAAACACTTGTATGCTGAAAACTATAACACACTGATGAAAGAAACTGAAGACACAAATAAATGGAAAGATATTCTGTGCTCATGGATTGGAAGAATATTGTTAAAATGACCATACTACCTAAAGCAATCTATGGATTCAATGGAATCCCTATCAAAATTCCAATTTTGCATTTCTCACAGAAATAGAACAATCCTAAAATTCATGTGGAACCACAAAAGATCCTGAATAGCAAAGCAACCTTGAGAAAGAAGAACAAAGCTGGAGGCATCACATGCCCTGATTTCAAACCATATCACAAAGCTATATTATTCAAGACAGTATGACACTGGCATAAAAATAGACACATAGATCAGTGGTATTGGGAAAACTGGACAGCCACCTGCAAAAGAATGAAACTGGACTACTTTCTCACACCATACACAAAAATTAACTCAAAATGAATTAAAGACTTGAATGTAAGACCTTAAAACATAAAACTTCTAGAATAAAACATAGGTGGTAAGAAGCTCCTTAACAGGGGTCTTGGCCATGAATTTTTGGTTCTGACGCCAAAAGTAAAAACAAAAGCAAAAATAAACAAGCAGGACTACATCAAACTAAAAAGCTTCTGCACAGCAAAGGAAACCATCAACAGAATGAAAAGACAATCTATGGAATGGGAGAAATATCTGCAAACCACATACCCAATAAGAGGTTAATATCTAAAATACACAAGGAACTCATTACAACTCAATACCAAAAATCAAATAACCAACTTAAAAATGAACAAAGGACCTCATTAGATATTTTTCTAATAGATATTCTTCTATTAGATAGAAGACATACAAATACATAGCCAACAGATATATGAAAAGATGCACAACATCACTAATCATCAGAGAAATGCAAATCAAAACCACAATGAGCTATCATCTCACACCTGTCAGAATGCCTATTATGAAAAAGAATAAATAATGTGTTGACAAGGAGGTGGAGAAAATGGAAGTCTTGTGCATTGTTGGTTAAAATGTAAATTGGTGCAGCCACTGTGGAAAACAGTATCGAGGATACTCAAAAAATTAAAAATAGAACTACCATATGACCTAGCAGTTCTACTTCTGGGGTATTTACACAAAGAAAAGGAAAACACTAACTTGAAAAGATATCTGTATCCTCATGTTCATAGCAGCATTACTTACAATAGCCAAGAAATGGAAACAACGTAAATATCCATTGATGGCTGAGTGGAGAAACAAAATGTGGTACGTATACACAGTGGAATATTTTTCAGTCATAAAAAGATATGAAATCTTGCCATTTGTGACATCGATAGACCTTGGAGGAATTATAAGTGAAATAGCTAGAGAAAGACCAATACTGCATAGTATCACTTATATATAAATCTAGAAGGGAAAAAAAAACAACAACAAAACACCAAGCTCACAGATAGTTTGGTGCTTGCCAGGAGGGGGAATGGGTGAAGAGGATCAAAAGGTACAAACTTCCAGTTATAAGATAAATAAATCGTGGGGATGTAACGAACAACATGGTGACTATAGTTAATAATACCGTATTGCATATTTGAAAGCTGCTGAGTAGATCTTAGAAATTCTCATCACAAGAAAAACAATTTGTAGCTATGTATGGTAATGTGTGTTAACTACACTTAACTGTGGTGTTTATTTTGCAATAGAGTTGATCCTTGAACAACTGGGAGGTTAAGGGTACCAACCTCCCATGAAGTCAAAAATCCACATATAAATTTACAGCTGGCGCTATGTATCCACAGTGCCATATCCTCAGAACCAACCAACTGAAGATCATGCAGCACTATAGTACACATTTATTGAAAAAAAATCCATGCATAAGTGGACCCACACAGTTCAAACTCATGTTGTACAAGGGTCAACTGTATATCAAATATCGAGTCATTACGGTGTACACCTAAAACTAACATAATGTATATATCAATGATACCTCAATAAAACAAAATACTTATTTTTCATAAAAGTGTATCTACATTCACATGTAGTAAGTTTATTATTGTTATTTTTAATAAATTAGTAAATATTTAAAAAATGTATTGGTTTTACTTTCTGTTATAGCAAATACAGATAAACATAGCCTACATAAACCAAAGCTCTTTTTTTTTCCCTTTGGCCATGGCACAACTTGTGGGATCTTAGTTCCCTGACCAGGGATTGAACCCAGGCCTTCAGCAATGAAAGCCCCAAGTCCTAACAACTAGACTGCCAGCAAATTCCCCCAAAGCTCTTTAGAGGCCTCAATAATTAAGAGTATAAAAGAAGGTACCAAGACCAAAATATTTGAGAACAGCTGAGTTAGAATACAACTGAAAAGTAATAATGGGGAGAGTCCGGCCATGGACTACATACAGGTATGGCTCTCCACCAGATCCTTCCTTCTGAAATGGACCCCAGCCACTGGGAATGGTCATTCAACCTGCTACGAATTCACACTGTCTAGACTATATTTTTCTATTTTATCCATGAAGACGACAATAGGAAATTGTTAAATGCTTGGTACAGCACCACACTGGTTCAGGGATCAGCATATTGTTTTCTGCAAAAGCCAAGATAGATTTTAGGCTTTACAGGCCAGGTGCTCATTGTTGCAATTACTCAACTCTGTTGTTTTGGTTCAAAAGCAGGCAGAGAAGGTAAGTAAATAAATGGGTATGGTTGTGTTCCAATAAAAAGTTGTTTACACACAGGCTGGGAACTAGATTTGGCTCCCAGGCTGTAGTTTGCTGATCCCTGCACTGGTCTACCAGCCATCTAGAAATACCATTGAAAACAGAAAGGAATTCAGCTTGACATATACTCTTACTAAACTAAACCTACGATTGTTACTGATCACTGTTTTGTGAATTAAAAAAAACAAAAACAAAAACAACACACATTTGAGCAAACTACTTCACTAAGTATGTTGCATAAGGATTTAAAAAAGAAGAAAATACTTAACACGATCATCACATTATGAACAATGGCAATGTTACACTTGAGGTAGAAAAGAAAGTTACCTCTGTATTAACTTTTTGGATCATCTCTGGAATCTGCCACTGATTTGAAGATGCAGCAGGATTCTTGTTTACACATTCTGACTTTCTCTTTGATTGCCATTGTTTCTGGTTACTTTCTGGAACCTTTGGTTCTTGATGTTCTTTAGTTTCTGAAATTGCATTTGTTGTTGTCATTAATAGGCAAGAATATTTGATAATACCAAAATTTAACTTAAACAATAGAACACATTACAAACTGTATTAGCATTTTGCTCTTAAAAACAAAGAGAAACTAAAAACTTAAACCAGTTGCTGACAATTCGCTTTTAGCAAGTCAGTTTTACAAAGCTGCAACAGCCATCTTGCTGGGTTGTTACCTAGAGCTTTATCAGAGACCTTTCTTAATTTAAATACTTTTGGTCTTTACCAGAAAACAATGAAGTAAATAAGTAAAAATTCAAAAACATATATGTCATAAAATCTTACTAATAAAGAGAAGCTGGTTCACTTTTCATAGACCTAGTTTTTTTCATCAAAAATTTTACCTTAAACTAGCCTGTAATTTACTTTCTTAAGGGGCTCTGAACAAAAGAGCCTCAACAATAATATTGACTATTTTATGAATGTCAACATTCCGTTCCTGTCTTAACAGATGCAGCAGATGCAAAAATTCTAAACAAAATATTTGTAACCGATATACAAAAGGTATAATAAATTATGACCAAGTTGTGTTTATTTCCAAACACAAAGTTTACTTAACACTGAAAGTTAATTTAATTTGCCATAATAATAAAGAAGAAAAGTATGTGACCAACTCAATAAACACAGAAAAGCTCTCTCATAAAATTCAACACTCAGTCACAAAAAGACTAATGTTAATTTAGGTATAAAGCAAAACTCACTCTGTTTTGATACTTAATAAGGAATAGCTATAAGACTCTAAGGCAATTATCATACAAGGATAAAATGGTGACAGTGTCCCTCTAAAATAAGGAATGAACAAAAACGCCATCTAGCATTCCTTCTATTCACCATTATACTAGAGATGATAAGTGCAATACAGCAAAGAAAAGAAATTAAAGTTAAAAGGACTGGAAGCAATAAAATGTATTACTTTCAAACAACACAAAAGAATTTATATGAAAATATTAGAATTATTCAGTGATTTTAGCAATGCCACTGTAAATAAGATCAATAGCTAAAAGTTAGTTGTATTTTTATATACCAGCAACAAAGAAGTAGAGGATAAAATTTTTTAAAAAGATCCCATTCGTTATCATAACACCAAAAAAAAAAAAATCAGGTATTTAGGTATATCCCTAGCAAAAGATAACCAAAATCTCTACACAGGAAACAATTTTTTCAATAATGTCTTGAAGACTACTTAACCGAATGAAGGGATATGGCAGTTTAGTGGACTAGAAAATTTATCTGCTAAGATGTCAACTTGTCCCACTAGATCTCAATCAAAAAAAAGGAATCTGACAGACTCTAATATTTATATGGAAATCCAAAAGGTTTAGAATAACCAAAATAGCTTTGACAAAGAACAAAGTTGGAAGATTTACACTGACAGATATGAAGATTTACTGCAGTAATTATGACAGTATTAGTACAAAGACACAAAGGACTATGGAATAGAGAAGAATCCAAAACCAGACATCACACACAGACTCATCTAATTTACAGCAATTCACTGAGGGGGAAAAGGGTCTTTTCAATACATGTTGCTGGACCTACTAGATATCTACATGGGGAGAAACTATGAATCCTGACACTTCCTCTTAACTATACACAAATATTAAATTCAAATAGAATATAAGTCTAAATGTGAAAGGTAAAATGATGTCTTCTAAAATATATGGAAATGCCTTTATGATCTTGGAGTAGGAAAAGATTTGTTTAAAGGCACAGAAAACACTCACCATAAAGGAAAAGACTGATAAATTAAAGTGCATGATAATTAAGAATTTCATCAAGTCTTCGCCACATAATAGGAGAAGTTACTTTAACACATATACCCAAAAAAGGAGCTGTATTTAGACCATATAAATGTCTCCTAAAAATCAATGCGAGAAAGAAAGGAAACCCAATGGGAAAACTGGTGAGACTTGAACAAGTACTTCACAAGAGGATACCCATATGGCCAATAAACACAAAAAGGCATTCAACCTCATTAGACATCAGGGAAATTCGAATTAAAACCACAGTGAGATATCGCTTAGCAGAATCAGAATGTCTAACATTAAAAACCAATAATGAAAATGACTGGGAAGACTATGGAGCAAGAGCAACATAAGTGCTGGTCACACATAACATTTTGGAAAACTGTTTGGCACTATTGCCGAGCTGAACATATGCACATCCTGTGACCCGACAACCCCACCCTGAATACACTTGACGGAAATGGGTGTGAAAGAAATGAAATTCCATTGGGCTGTACTCTTGTGATTTGGGCAGTTTTCTGATTGGAAATTTTACTACATAATAAAGTATCACTGACATAGTGTAGGTACTCAACAAGCATTCACTTAAAAGCATTAAATTAGGTGCCAGATCAGTACTATAAACAGGCATTTTTGGTAAAGATGATTTTTCAATCATATCAGTTATAATAGGTGCCATGGAAATATAAAATATAACAGTTTTCCCCGAATACTAGGAAGAGGAATCTATAGTTGGCCCTCTGTATCTGCAGGTTCCACAGGGCTGACTGTACTACATCATTTTACTTAAGGGACTTGCGCATCCTAGGATTTGGGCAGCCATGGGGGGGTCCCGGAAACAATCCCCTGCCGATACCAAGGGATGCTGATATTCCCAGTCAAAACAATGGCATCCCAGTTTGCAGGGACTGAGGGCTTTCCTGAGATATGGGACTTTCAGGGCTAAAACCAGAAAAGGCCAAGTGTTCCTCCTTAGTCCAATTAAAAGAAAAGTTACACCCAATCTGGCAACTTTTTTTTGGACAATGATCATCTAATTCATGATCCCGTTCAAAAATCTTTGATGGTCCTCTGACATCTAAAAACACAAACAATTTAAGCCTGGCCTTCAGGGTCTACCTAGTCTTATCTCCCACTTCTATATTACCTGTGTTACAGTTTTCAGCATAATTGGTCATCTTTGGTTCCTAGAATATTTTATTTTTTTGCATACGCTCTTCTCTCCATCTGAAATATTCTATCACTGCTGTTTCTCCCTATTTAAATGCTAACAATTCTTCACGTTTCTTCTCCTTCACCAACTATTTCCTTATTTCCCCTAAGCCAAATTAGTTCCTTGGATTTCTCCTTCCACTGAATCCTCATAGCATTTTATTGATGCGGTTCTCATGATACCCTCTATATTCTACCCAGCATTTTATTTATTAGCACATCTCCCACACTGGTTGGCAACCTCCTTAGGACTCTGTCTCATTCATTTATATATCCTTAGAAGATTCATCATAGTACTTACTCATAAAGTGGAAAAGCAAATGTTTGACAAAAGAGGAAAAGAAGAATTGTCATATAAATACAGCTCTGTGTACTTTCCAGAAAGCATTTGTCAAACCAACTGAGAAAAATAACTCAGTGCCATTGTATTTTCCCTCCAATCTTTCTTTAATGCACCTTTTAGGCAAATAAACCTTCTTTGCTACAGAATTTAATACTTTTCATATACTGTATACAATTTAACTGAAATACAATATAAAGGGACATAGTCACAGTCCTACATGGCAATTGTTAGGTGGCTGGTCAACTTTCATAAGTACAAAGTGATTCTCTCAAAGAAGCAGTCTGTTTTGTTACTCTTACCTTCTAATTTTTTTAGGAGACTTGATTCACTTTTACTCTTCAGGGTTACTGAATCAGTAATAAGTTCAGAACTCTTCTCATCTGACATCAAAGGTTCCTTGGAACGAATATTTTGAGCAGACTACATAAAAATAATAAGATTTGATTTGATATAAAATAAAGTCTCATCAACAGAAGTAGTACTAATCTCTCTTAGTGTTCAATATACTAAAGTCTCACCTATATGAAAAGACTGCTAGGAAAATTGCCTATTATAATTATATGTAGACTCACAAACTCCCAGCAAAGATAACTTCTAGGGCAATGGGAATGGCCATAACCATATAATTGGCCAATTTACTTTCAATAGACATATTAACCAACTGATAGAACATAGTCACTTAAAAAGAAAGGTTAGGAAATTTGAATCCAACGTAAGACACACTTCATTATTTTGTTACTATGATCATATTTTATCACCAAAAATAACAGCATTGGTCAAAATCAAGATTTGTATAAGACAGTAGTTATTCTAAACACAGAAAATAAACTTTTGACACAACTATGCACTATTCTCTAAGATAGCTGTAAATTAAACTCATTATTTAAAAGCATAGACCATGAAAGAGAGAGGAGTTACAAGGAATCTAAAATGGAAAAGACCTACATTGTGATGCCAGGGGTTTAACTCAACTACAGTAAGTACAGTATAACCCCTAAAAATCAGTGCACCAGGGATTAAGGCTGTTTCCTGCCTTTGAACTTCACACATCTGCCATATCAGGACATCAGGATTATCTAAGCCCTCATCTGCCCCATCACAAAGCCACTCCCTCATTTTTGTCTAAGATGCTCTGCCAGATCATATGATTAAACACACTACGAAACAAAAGCTGGGGGGCACGGAACCCAGGCCAACTAACCTGCTTAAACACTACATAATAATTGCTAATTCAGTTACCCCAGGAGATCACTGATCGTCGCCCTACCACCCAACTGAGGAGAAAGTTTAGGATTTCTGTGCCACTTCCCATGAGTAGTCTGACATCTCCTAGGGCTTCAGGAACACTGCTGGAGATACATACACCATGGACTCCTTTCCTGGAAAAAGCTCCGTGGACCTTGGGTCAGGAACCCTTGCTCGAAAGAAAGATTTAAAAATGGACATACCTTTAAATGTCTCAACTCACTGGAATCATTTCCACTTGATTTAGATCCAGAAATGATTGCATCTCGGCATTCTGATCCGGAGATCTGTCTGTTACCCATGAAACAAAACAACTGTGATGTTTAATTTGAAATCAATCATTTCAATGTATTATTTTTTTCCATTTTAAAGGTGGCTTTTTAGCCATATGTACACCTTTTAATTGGAAAAATCACTTGGAAAGATATTTTTAAAAATAACAAGATTCCAGTATAAATGTGACTAAGTTAGGTGCTGGGCGGTGACAAAAATGAAAGAGATGAGCAGTAAGTAGGTGAGTGCCTACCCTGTTATGTAATAAGTGACAGCTGGAGTCAAGGTACAACTGTGGGAAAGGATAAGGGAACAGCAGTATGTAGATCAAACTACACTTCAGGTTGCAAATAGCTTAAGGACAAGAATTAGGGTGTAGACTCTCCTATGGGTGAGTGCCTAGCTCACAGTGTATCAAAACAAGCACCAAGAAAATGGCTGGTTTGGTTTTGTTCTGATTTTTTTTTTGAGTGGGAGAAAGTCTCCTTTTCTTCTTAAGCTAGTAGTTGAAATGGAGGTGATAAGAATATAGTCATCTCAAAAGATTTTGGAGCTTAACCTTGAAAACCAAAATGATCTTTAATATCAATATTTAGTCAAGCCCTAAGTACAATAAGAATTTAAGTATAGAAGACACCAACTGAAAATAATCCATTGTATTTCTAAAGTTTACTTGCAAAATGAATCTTTGGAATCCAAGGAGCCTTTTCCGTTAGAAACAACCTTATGAATAGTGGTTAGAGTTAAAAATAGACCAGAAAAAAAAAGTCCCTTAGCTAAGCTGGAATATGAGATTCTCACTTTTCAAGTTGAACAAAGAACACGTGGGATGTGGTAACAATACTTCATCTCTACTTATGCTGCCCCACTTCTTGAAGCCCTAGGCTTGGAAGCAAATGAGTGAATTAATCATCTCTCCCACTGATAGCTGCCCTTTTCCCTGAACTAGCTGCAAAAGAAATTGTTCCCAGACTTCCCTCCACCACTATGGAGAACTGCATACACACTAAAGAGAGTCTTACCAGAACCATAAGCAAGAAATGTTCAAACATCAGGAGTTTTTACCCCAGGGCTGTTTGCATAGTCTTTAAAGCTTCATGTTGACTTAATATTTTTTCCTCTATGTTTCCTAATTTTTTAATAGTTGCTTTAATGGATATTTTTAATCAGTGAAAAAGCAAACTAAAGCCACATTTCCCACTCATTCCTCATACTAAATAAAAATGGAATCATAACTACTTTTATGTAGTAAAAGACTTTAACATCATTCTGCCATCAATCTTCAAGTTTTGAAAACAAGTTAAAAAATTAAAACTCAAACATACCTTTTAGTAAAAGGTGGTGCAACCAAAGTATCTGTTCTCTCATGGTAATCTGGGCTACTAAGAAGGTTCACTGGGACTCTTCCAAATGGGCATGACTAAAAATGTTTTGAAAGATTAAGTAAGTAACTAGCAAACACGCATAAACCTCACCACCACCATTTTAATCAAAGTAGATTAAAAATAACTTACCCGTTTAGCCTTGTTTGTTTGTTTCAAGGGATTTCGATGGCCTACCTCTGCATCTTGAGGGGGTATGTTTTCTCTAAACAGAAAGAAAATACCTCCAATTTAAAAAAGAATAATATTGAAATATGCATTTTCACCAACTGCTAAGCACTGTTATTGTAACATGAAAATACATATGTAGATGTATAAATAATATAAATGCATGATGAGCATTTAAAAAATGGATTCAGTTTCCTTACCCATACAAAAACCTGGCTTTAGTAGTCTGTCCTCTGGAATCACAACTGATGTTCCTATTCTGTAAATGTCCAACTGTATTGGGGAATGGTTCTTGCACATTTGATACTGTAGGTGCTGTAAACATTTTGAAATTGTAATTAAATTTATAAAGACATAAGGAACACACAAAAAAAGTAATCTCAAAAACAAGAATATTTTAAAGGTCAATTCATAGTAAATATCTGTCCCTAAATAAGATGTGCAGACACAAAGATGTTATGAAGATAATTCTCTAACTGTACTTCATAACTATTCCATAATTATGTAACTGTTTATTCAGAGTAAAGACACATTCCTTATTTCTGATAGCAAAAAGTCATTCTCTTGCCTAGATCAAGTTTTTTTGTTTGTTTTTAATTGAAGTACAGTTGATTTACAATGTTGTGTTAGTTTCTGGTGTACAGAAAAGTAATTTATACACACACACACTTTTTCATTAGTGTTTATTACAGGATATTAAACATAATTCCCTGTGCTATACAGAAGGACCTTATCGTTTTAGATCAAGTTGTTTTTAATGTGTTACCAATTAGTTTGATTAGGGAAAAAAAATTTCCAAGAAGAGAGTAATGACTTCGTTACTTCCAAAAGTCTTACCTCCTTTACATCTAAAACTTAATCTTAGATTTTGATCATTCTAAATAAATTATATTTTTCTATAAAATATTATCCTGAATCCTTTTATGCAGGATAAAACACCACAGGAAAGTATTAGCACATGCTCATATATTTACCTGATAAACTCTTCTTTTCTTCCTCTGAAAGCAGCTGCTTTTTTTGAAGGTTTAAATTCCGAATGGCAATTTCCAGCATTTCTAGTGGTACTGCTCCACATTCCACAGCTTTATGAAGAAGTTGGTTACTTTTTTTGAAATTACCTAACAAAGTAAAAAGTAATTATCATTTTAATGCAGCAACCTTCACTCCCTAAAGACGTATTCATCAGGACCTAGAAAAAACTTTTAAAATCTTAGGCGGCCTGGGGGCGGGCGGGGGTGGGGGGAGGTCGCTAAGGGGAAGCTGGGACAAAGTGAGAGAGTAGCATAGACATATTTACACTACCAACTGTAAAATAGATAGTGAGTGGCAAGTTGCTATATAACAAAGGGAGATCAACTCGATGATGGGTGAAGCCTTAGAGGGCCAGGACAGGGAGGGTCACGGGAGGGAGGGGATATGGGGATGTGTGTATGAATGCAGCTGATTCACTCTGGTGTACCTCAAAAGCTGGTACAAGAGTGTAAAGCAATTATATTCCAATAAAGAGCTTAAAAAAAAAGTCTTAGGCAAAAATGTTTATTCCAAGGCCCATGCACTTTATTTATAAGCAAATAAGCAATTTCTCATTTCTGATAACAATTCATGTCAAATGGTTTACTTGTGTAATATGTAATTGATGTGATTATGTATTGTTTTATCATCACTGTCTATTTTCAGAAGTGAAAGAAATGTTAGCAAAGCAGTTAGAAAGTGGGGACAGTAAAGGTCAACTCAAAATTTGAGAGAATGTAGTAAAAGGGAAAACTAATCCCTAGACGTTGCAATAGTGTAAAGAGCATCAATCTGTTATAATGCAGCATAATAATTATTATTTATAATAACACTATCATTAAGGTTGACATCTTTTGCTAAAAGGAATCGCCATCAAAAGGATTCATGTGAAAAAAATGTAACAATAAATATTAATCTTTAGCTATGAGACTTAGCTACACCACCCCCAAAATGCAAAATAATTGAGACTACCAAAATCACCTTTTTGACTACAGATAAATTACTGAACAAATTCTTTCAACTCCAAACTTACCCAATCCATTTAGTCTAGAATTTCATTTATAAATATTAAATGTACATATCATGTATGTTATGAAATGTGTTATCAGCATTTATGGGAGCTGCAGGGTTATGCTATGCACTTGGCACCTGGGGTATAAAAATGGTTAAGAGTCAGTCTCCAGCTTCTGACAGTTGACAAATTTTAAGAACACAAACATATCTGATAGAGGCTAAGCCTACATTTATTCTGAGTAGTGATATTTCACGTACTGAGCATTTCAGGACGGCAAAAGAAGCAAGCAAGCCTTAGACAGGAGCTAGTAATTAGGGAGCTTACTAAGGTCACTGTCTCCTTTGAGAATCTGATAAAAACTATGGAATGTCCTCCACCCTTACAAAAATGCACACACAAACCAAAAGCACATAGGACTTCAGGAATTTTGCATATTTTCTGAAAGCCTATTCATCAACCTTGTTCAAAATAATCACAATTTGGACCTTGAGGTTACTACTACATCACAGTGGTACCAATGATGTTTACTTCTTTTTTACAGGTAATATACCTTGAGATTTTCAAAATTTGTATTCTGAAGATATTAAGTTTCTAGTTGCTGTTGATAGACCATAACACCTCAAACATTTTAAAAAGTAGAATGAAGGAGAGATAGATGATCTTAAAGGCCTGGCCAAACTTACTCTAACAAGCAAGGTATCAAGTTTCCTAGGCAGAAGAGGGATTGTTTTTTTTTTTAAGTCACCTGATAGTGCATAGGATAGATCAGAGAAGATGATTCAGATAACTAGACTCAGAAATCACCTGAATAAGCAGAAGTTCAGGATTCTCAAACCATTTTGAGTTTACACAGTGCTTTTCTCCAGCTTTGGTAGTGGCGAATACTCTCCAGGGAGTGGGCTCTGCTTTGGACACAACTATGAGGATTCTGATTGAGCCAAAAAAATGGTGATAATGTGTGTATCACTGGTGGGAAACAGGATCAGGGATGGAGCAGAAACAAAGCAAAGGGAAAACAGGAAAACGTGGCCAGAGGGTCAACAGCATGGATCCAAAGGCCCCAGAAAACGAGAAGAGGACAGCCTAATGGCCAGGCTAACAACGTCTGAGTAAGAGATTGCTCTCATTCTATCCAGAAAGTCCAGACTAGGAAGAACCAAGTGAGCAAGAAATAAAAGCTTCAATAGCAGTTTATTTCTTAATTAAAAAAGAGAACTATGATAAGCTACAATTATATTTTGATGCATATTTTAGTGCTATGACACCATAGCACATGAAAAACTTGTCTAAGCTCTAGTTTAAATATCTTATGTCCTTCATTCCACAAATACTCAGTAAAGAAGCCACTTTCCTTTAGACATTTCCTGAATCTAACTAATGGCACACAGTGTTCATACTTATTTTCCTGGATTACTCCTCACAAGTGGAAGGGCTAGTATAACAAATATTCTCCACATTTATGCTTAGGTAGCATTCTTCCCTGGTTTTCTCATCTGAACAACTTTCACACCTTTCACCTCATGCTTCTAATTCATACACATGATTTAGTATTTGAATGTAAGTTACAGTAGGAAGTTATCTTTTACTTAAAATTGGACTTGACATTTTCAGATTACCTTGTGATAGTTCAAATTGTGCAAAAGATATATGCACAAAAGCAAATTTCTTGCAGTTTGCCCTGGCCATCTGAAAGTAGTCACGCGCATCATCGGGCTCCTGAATACTGAAAAAAAGGTTTCAGAGTCAAGTTTTAAGAAAAAGGACACAGTTGCCTAAGTTTGATAACTGCTCATTCTATTTTCCAAAAGACACAGGATACTGTTTTTTTTTCTGTGTGTAAAATCAAATACTAATAAGTTAATTTTTAAAATCTTTTAAGGCAGAGTCTACAGTATATAAATTTTGTGGCAATATGTATATAGTAAAGCAAGTTTACATTATTCACTTGTTAATTATAAAAGGGTTTGGTCAAAAAATATTAAATTTCTTACAAGTAATCCTGACAATACATTTTCATTTTACCTCTTGGTGATGTAGTTATGTGTTATGTACTGTAGTTAGCTAAATGCAGTTAAAATGCTAATACTTACGCTTTTAGTTCAGCAAATCTCACTTGAATTCTAGCAAAACTCTCATTTTGGCCATATTTATCTGGAGGAAGTGCTTCAATTGCTTGATTGTAACGACCAATCAATTTATTTAAAAGGGCATCACTTAAAGGGACACTGTTTTTCTCTAGTTTGAGCAACAAATTCCACCAGTCCTCTGGGCTGTTTGCCATCATAATTTGGTTAACAGTTCCCGAGTTATCTGAATAAGGAACAAAATATACCACAACAGAAGAGAGACAGAAAACAAATGCCACGTTGCACTTTTCTTTCAAATTATAGTTAATCATTTATACTCTTGGCATGAATGCAGACAAACTCTTTAAAATATTTTTAAAAACTAACAATTCATGTAAATGTAAGTAATTTATTGCATATATATCTTTTAAGATGGTATATTTTACCACAAAAAGCTGCATATTTTGAAAGAAAGAAAAAATTTGGAAATAAATGTCTATGAGTAGCTTTAAAAAACCATATGCAGTCTAAGAAAATTTGATGCTGCAGCAGCACAATTCTGTTTCAGCGTACTAACGATCCAAAGAAAACCTAAGCCTCTCCTACCACCACCAGTACCACCTTTCTTGGAAAATAATTCACCAATGAGTTTTTCATTAAAAATTTAGAAACTTACTGCCCTAGTCCTAACATGACCTTCTTTACAAACTTATCGATCCAACATTATCTCCATATTCCTCAAACTTAGTTTTAAATCAAACAAAACCAGTTTACAGAAGATCAGCAACTAATATGGTCATTTTCTTCTCCCTCCAAGTTACCCACATTTCTCCATAATTTTCATGCTGTCAGTTATCTTTAACTTTCTTTAGTGTTAATAGTTTTTAAAAAGACAACTTGAATTAATGTCAGTGTCCTGTTCAGAATATTTTAGTCATTACTAAACATTATTAAATTCATATTTTTTCAAAGAAACCCATTCCTTCTATTAGTTTCAGTTACCTTCAACAAGGGATAAATATTTGCTTTTACAAACAAAATTACTGCTTCTGCTTTTTACTATAAAACATAACAGATTAATAACTTTGTTTTTACCCTTAATCTGGTCTGATCTTAACTTCACTTTCCAGTTTCACCCCCCATAGTTTCCTAACAAATTACAGTCTCCAAGCTGTCTAAAAGTCAGTCTTTGCAAATGTATTTCTCATGCCCCATTCTTCCTCTCTATGCAAAACTTAAAGCATCCTGTTCTCTATTGTTAGTATTCATTTGATGCCAAACATATATTACAATGTAGCACAGTGGATATGTAAATTCTTCTCATCTAGAAACCATAGTTTTAACCTTACTCAATATTATAATGTCTTACATCCCAATTATCAGGTATTTGGTATTAGGTATTCAGAGTTTTGAGCGAGCTAAAATTTTAAATAAGGATTAATCTACCTTGGCATACAAGCTTTATTGGCGCTATTTAAATACACAAAGTATGATCGATAGACTATCACCATATTAAGAATTTGCTTAACACCAAAATGATCAGTTTCAAGGAATATGACCTGTCATAATGACTAGTTATAGGTTCTTCCATTTGCTTTCAATCCCTCATGCACTGAATGGTTAGTATAGACACAACAAACTTATCCAAAGGTCACTTTTCAAGAAAACTCAACAGTCTAAAATATAGTAAAGAGTTTGGCTTCTGAGCTAATACTCTTCATAAAACTAGGGCATTAAACTTTGGGCACTTTCACTCATTCATCATTCAATAAAAATTTAAGTACCTACTGCTTGCCAGGCACCATTCTTAGTTCTGTGGATAGAACACCACAGATAAAAACCAAAGCTTCATGGAACTCACATTCTAGTGAAGGAGACAGACAATAAACACGTGAGTAAATGAGATTAGTGCTGTGGAGAAAAATATAGGGAAAGGAAAGACGAGACACACGCCCAACCCAGCAGGTTGCTATTTTAAATAGATGGATTAGGGAAGACCTCCATGAGATGACATTTGAACAAGGACTTGCAGGAGGTAAGAGTGGGCAGACAGATGGGGAGTGGTGTTCAGGCAGAAAGCAAGAACAAAGGCACTGGGGTAGGAACTGGTCCAGCACACAGGAGGCACAGCAAGGTAGCCGCTATGGCGGGCCACAGAGGTGAGCAAGGGAGAATAGGAAAGAAAGCCAGGAGAGTAACAGGAAGACTCTTGAAATCAAATATTGAGGGTTTAACCTTAAATCTGTACATCATTTCATTGAGATTCGCGAGGCTTTCTCAGTTTGCAGCAAAAAAAGGAATGGAAAAAAAATGGCATACCTACTGATGGCAGGCATGTCTGTAGAAATGACAGCTGCCAATAATGGAAGAGATAAAGAAAACTACCTCTGAGCACATTGTAATAAATGATGTTGTGTCCTTTTTTTAAGAAAGTGGAAAATTGTGGGAATATTTCCACACAGAAGGGTTAAAACATAAAATGTTTGTGCTCTAATTGGTAAGCATCAGCTACTAAGAAAAGTATACTATGTGAACACCCAGTGGTTAACATTTCCTTCTTTTACCTCGCATGGCCCTCAAAACAAGGGAACTCACCTGTAGTATCAGCAGGCACTTTATTCAAGCTTAGCTCGTCAGTAAGGTCTTCATTTTTAAATTTATTTTTAATGTCTCTCATTTTGTTCATTATGGAATCAATTGTCAATTCTCTGCCACTTAAATCCTCAGCCTCCATTTCTATGACAAAAAAAAAAAATTGAACTATTCATAATTCCTATTTTTACTAGTGTTAAAGAAAAAAATGTTGCAACTAGCCCTGAGAACCCAGAAGACTAAAGCACTAGTTATATAAACATATCTCAACACAGATATTATCAGGGTGGCATTTGTGAAGCTATGTGCACAAAAACAACAGCATGTCTTCGTAATCTGCCCAGCAAGGTTCCCAATAGGTAAATTCACCTCTTCTTTCCACCAGAACGTCAATAAAGCCATTGCACAACACATGAGTTTCTGCCCCCTTTCAAACTTTCCATGTTTCTGTCTATGCCTTCCTTCCACTCTTTTTCCAGAATTATTTTCTCTGGGTCATCTGCATATTCAGTCTTTTTAAAAAATGTGATGGTATGTTTGCTTGGATTCTGGAAGTGACATACAGGCATAAAAAATCCTTTTGGTGATGAGAATAACCACTCCTTTATTCAGCTGCTGTATATCAGTAAACCTGCACATCACAAAGTACTTTCAAAGCACGACATATACAACATCACTGCCCTTTACTGACAAATGGGATATCAGAAGCTTGTTCTTGTGCATATATTGCAGAAACATGATGTGCTACCTCAATCATTCTAATACCCAGAGTCTACTGTATTCGTACAGTACTGAGCACTTGTTCGTCTACATGGTGTTCATGTTTAGACAACAAAGTGTCCGCAGTCTTTTTCCAGTCAGTCTCATCTCTGTGATTCTCAAACCCATCAACCCAGTAACTCAGGGTCACTGATATCAATGCCGCCCCAGACCTCGAGTATAATCATAAAAAGGGCCGATAAAGTGGGCAGCTAGATATCACCCCTTGAAGCCAGGTTCCAAAAGTAACTGTCAGAACCACGGCCACCATCTCCTCTCCCGGTTCTAAAACACCAGACGAGAGAGGGAGTCTCCCCAGATGCCCTGCCAGGCCCTCTCTCCAACCAAGTCCACACCTACCACCCGCTTCCCTGGTCCTCAACAAAAATTTCTCCAGCACTATCCAGAGGACTGGCGGCGGCAGCGAGCCCGCCCCTCCCCCTCCAGCCCGTTGAGCCGCGCCCCACGTCTTCTGCCAGGCCCTGAGCCCTCCCCGCCTCGCCCCCACCGCTCACCGGCCCACGCGGCGCAGCTAAAGAGCCCACACACCGGCCGCCGCCGTCCCTCCCTGCGCCGCCCAGGTAGGACTCTCCACCTGAAAGCGGAGTTGAGAAGAAAAGATGGAATTCCAGCCCCTCTCCGCAAACACGTTTGAATTTCCCCGCCGCTACCGCCGCGACCGCCTATTGGTCAGCGGCAGCCACGTGGAAGCGTCTGCTGTGATTGGTTCGTGTGCGCCGGTACCGCCTCTTCCCCTGCGACTCGTGAGTCCCGCCCCCCCGCGTCTTCCGGTCTGACTCCGCCCGCTCAGCACCAGGAGTCCTGGACCGCGGCCCTCGGCTGGTGTCCCCGGGGCGCCGGTAGACCGGCTTTCCTGCACCTTCCCGTTTAACCAGACCATAGTTTTGCCCGAGAGGGAGCCACTCCCGGGCAGAGTTACCCGGTGAGAGGAAATAGGAGCGTAGACCCCGCTCCCAGCATCAGGACCTAAAAGGGCCGTGTAAGTCGGCCTTTCCTCGCCAGCGCCACCTCCACCTCCTCCGTCCTTCAGGCTCCTCACTGCCCGACTTAGGCAGGATGTGGCAAGGAGGGATTGTCAACAATGCCTTCAGCCCTGCCGCCAGCTCAGGAATCTCAGTGCTGGGGGGCGGGGGTGAAGGGGAAGCAGGGACGAAGTGAGAGAGTAGCATAGACATATTTACACTACCAACTGTAAAACAGATAGGTAGTGGGAAGTTGCTGTATAACAAAGGGAGATCAACTCAATGATGGGTGATGCCTTAGAGGGCCAGGACAGAGAGGGTGGGAGGGAGTCGCGGGAGGGAGGGGATATGCGGATATATGTATAAATACAGCTGATTCACTTTGGTGTACCTCAAAAGCTGGTACAAGAGTGTAAGGCAATTTTACTCCAATAAAGAGCTTAAAAAAAAAAAAAGAAAAGAAAAGAATCTCAGTGCTTTCTGTCCTTGAGCTTCCACTATGCTTAGTCCTTCCACTATACTTATATGCCTCGTCTTCAAGCCAAGGCCCTCCTCTTTGTCAGAATTCTGCGCGGTACTCAGAGGCCCATCACGATTGCTATTCCTAAACTCGCCTTACCAGCTCTCCTCCCTGCCAGCCTGTCCCACTTTAGAGCTCAAGTGTCCTCGGGGGAAGGGCACCTCCCAGGTAATCTACACGTGGACAAGGCTTTGCTGCCAAGTGGCTGTGTGGTCCAAGGCAATGCTTTCTCTTCATCTGTGACAAGAAATGTCTGTTGTACCAGCGTTATGATATATGGTCTATGGCAGGACAGGTTGGATGGTTTTGTATACATGTAGGAAAGTAACTGCAGCTGTCACTTGTTAACTCCAAAGCTGTCCTTGGAACCCTCACATTCCCAGCTCTGACTAGCCACCTGGCCAGCCTGAAAGCCCTTCCTCACTGAATAGTCTTTCCATACCTTCTGGCTCTATTTTTGCTTCAGCAGAGCAAAATGATTTGCTATACCTGGTTGGCTAATCACTACCTTTGCATCATTGAGCCTAACACTGCTTTGAATTGGAGGAATGTACTGTTCCACCAATTCTTGTTGATCTCTTTGGGGCCTGATCTCAAAACTTGCATTTTTCTGAAAATACTTCTGCTACACTCACTCCTTTGGTGAGCCCCTCCAATCTTACTTTTTACTTCTTTTTTTTGGCTACACCCCGTGGCATCCCCCACCAGGGAGGGAATATGTGACCCCTGCAATGGAAGCAGGGGAGTCTTAACCACTGGGCCACCAGGTAAGTCCTCCAATCTTTTTTTTTTTCAATTTTTAAATTAATTAATTAATTAATTGGCTGCATTGGGTCTTCGTTGCTGCTCACAGGCTTTCTCTAGTTGCAGTGAGCGGGGGCTACTCTTCATTGTGGTGCGCAGGCTCCTCATTGCAGTGTCTTCTCTTGTTGCAGAGCACAGGCTCTAGGCGCATGGACTTCAGTAGTTGCGGCACACAGGCTCAAATAGTTGTGGCTCATGGGCTCTAGAGCACAGGCTCAATAGTTGTGGCACACAGGTTTAGTTGCTCTGCGGCATGTGGAATCTTCCTGGAACAGGGATAGAACCTGTGTCCCTTGCATTGGCAGGTGGATTCTTAACCACTGTGCCACCTAGGAAGTCCCCTATCTTACATTTTAAAATATCATCAATGGGGACTTCCCTGGTGGTCCAGTGGGAAAGAATCCGCCTTCCAATGTAGGGGACTCGGATTCAGTCCCTGGTTGGGGAACTATGATCCCACATGCCACCAGGCAACTAAGCCTATGCACCACAACTAGAGAGAAGCCTGAATGCCAAAACGAAGATCCCGCATGCTGCAACCAAGACCTGACACAGCCGTAAATAAGTAAATATTAAAAAATAAAATAAAATTTAAAAAATACCATCTATGTGTTAATGATTCCCAAATGGATAACTCATTTGGGAGTTATGCAGAGCTCTCTCCCCTGAACCCCAGGCTCAAATATCCACTGCCTACTCAACATCTCCACTTAAATGTCTCACGGTTATTTTAAACACAAAATGTTCAAAACAGCCCCTGATCTCCCCACTCCCAACCTACTTCTTACAAAATACTCCATGTAAAAGACATTCCTTGTTCCATTTTTAATCCCAAAACCTTGGTGTCATTCCTGACCCCACATCTAATCCATAAGCAGATTGTGTCAGGTCTAACAAGGTAGTCCTGGAATCCTCCCACTTTTCTCCACCCCCACTGCTACTGTCCTAGTTCTGGGTACCTTCCTCACTTACCCAGGTTACTACAGCAGCCTCCTGGCTGGTCTCCTTGCTTCTGCCCTCACCTCATTTTGTTCTCCAGCACAGCAGAGTAATCTTCAATGAGATTTGCTCAAAACCCTTCAGAGCTCAGAATAAAAGTCAAAAGTCCATGCAGTGGTCTAGAGCTGCATTATTTAATATGGTAGCCATTAGCCACATAGGGCAATTGAGCACTTGAAATGTGGCTACTGCAATTGAGGAACTGAATTTCCTTCTTTTTTTAAAAAAAAAAATTTTTATTTATTTATCGGGTTGCTCAAGGGCTTCTTAGTTGTGGCCTGCTAACTCTAAGCTGCGGTTAGAGTTAGTTCCCTGACAGGGATCAAACCCTGGCCCCCTGCATTGGGAGCATGGCGTCCCAACCACTGCACCACGAGGGAAGTCCCGAACTTCTTAATTAATTAATTTTAATTTAAAAACTGATATTCAGTGCAATTATTGGAAGAATTTTAAGTATATTGGAACAACCAGAGAATGTGAATCTACTTTTTCAGCTGTAAATTTTGTGAGGTCTAAATGCAGATGAGGTACTTCCAATGAAAGTTTCTGAGTTTAACATGTGCTGTGAGTATACACACTAGATTTTGAAGATTTAGTATGAAAAAATAATGTAAAATACATTGTTGATAATTTTTAAAATGTCAATAATATTTGATCACAGTTTGAAATGATGTTTTGATATATTGTATTAAAATATATTATTAAAATTAATATCCCCAGTCACAGACCAGAGCAGGCTAACACTTGACAAATAAAACAAAGGTGGTATCATGAACTGGATCCTGGGACAAAAAGTGGACATTAATGGAAAAACTGATGAAATCCAAGTAATAAGTAACTGAGATTTAGTTAATAGTAATGTACCAGTGTTTGTTTCTTAATTTTGACAAAGGTACCACAATATATAAGATCTTTTTTAAAAATTAATTTATTTATTTTTATTTATTGGCTGTGTTGGGTCTTTATTGCTGCATGGGCTTTCTGTAGTTGTGGAGAGTGGGGGCTACTCTTTTATGCAGTGTGCAGTCTTCCCATTTCAGTGGCTTCTCTTGTTGCAGAGCATGGGCTCTAGGCGCATGGACTCAGTAGTTGTGGTGCACGGGCTTAGTTGCTCCACTGCATGTGGGATCTTCCCGGACCAGGGATCGAACCCATGTCCCTCATTAGCAGGCGGATTCTTAACCACTGTGCTACCAGGGGCGCCCTACAAGATCTTAATAATAGGGAAATTGAGAGAAGAGTGTACATCAACTCTCTGCACTATCTTTGCATCTCTTATGTATTCAAAAATCACTCCAAAATAAAAAATTTCTCAAAATTTGAAATTTTCAAAGGACAGGATGGAGAACTAAAGAATATATTTGAGAGAAACATGGCCAAATATGGTAAAAGCTATAAACCAACAGATTTAAGAAGCTCAACAAATCCCAAGCAGAAGAAACTTTACAAAAATTCCATGCAGGCACCTAATTAAATTGCTCAAAACTAGTGATAAAGTCTTAAAAAGCAACCAGAGAAAAAAAGACCAATTACATAAAGAGGCAGCATCCATAAGGCTAAAGGAAGACTTCTTGTCAGAAACAACATAAGCCCAGAGGCAGTGGAGCAATATCTTTAAAATCAAGCATACCTGAGAGAGACTGCAGATTTGGTCCCAGACCACTGCAGTAAAGCACATATTGCAATAAAGCAAGTCACAATTTTTTTGGTTTCCCAGGTCATATAAAACACATACATGTTTATACAATATTATAATCTGTTAAAAGTGGAATAGCATTATGTCTAAAAAACAATGTACATCCCATAGTTAAAAAATACTTTTTTGCTAAAAAGTGCTAACCATCATCTGAGCCTTCAGCAAGTCATAATCTTTTTGCTGGTGGAGGGTCTTGCCTCGACGCTGATGGCTGCTGACTGATCAGGGTAGTGGTTGCTGAAGGTTGGGGTGACTGTGGCAATTTCTTAAAGTAAGACAATGAAGTTTGCCCAATCAACTAACTTTTCCCTTCATGAGTGGTTTTTCTGTTTTCTGCATTCTCCACATGCAATGCCTGTTCGATAGCATTTTACCCACAGTAAAACTTCTTTCAAAATGGAAGTCCGTCTTCTCAAGCCCTGCAGCTGCTTTATCAAATACGTTTATATAATATATTAAAAGCTCTACTGTCGTTTCAACAATCTTCACAGCATCTTCACCAGAAATGGATTCCATCTCAAAAAACCACTTTTTTGGCTCACCCATTCAAGTTTCACCATGAAATTGCAGCAATTCTGCCACATCTTCACACTCCAGTTCAAATTCTAGTTCTCTTACTATTACTACCGCATCTGCAGTTACTTCTTTCTCTGAAGTCTTAAATCTCTCAAAGTCATCCATGAGGACTGGAATCAACTCCTTCCAACGCCTGTTAATATTGATATTTTGACCTCTTCCCCTGAATCATGAATGTTCTACATGGCATCTAGAATGATGAATCCTTTCCAGAAAAACTTTCAATTTACTTTGTCCAGATCCATCAGAGGAATCACTGTCTGTGGCAACTACAGCCTTAGGAAATGTATTTCTCACCCCCACCCCGAGGCCGTGCCGCACATCATGTGGGATCTTGGTTCCCCGACCAGGGATTGAACCCGTGCCCCCCGCGGTGGCATCGCGAAGTCTTAACCACCGGACTGCCAGGGAAATACATTCCCCTGAAATGTATTTATTAAATAATAAGGCTTGAAAGTCAAAATGACTCCTTGATTCATGGGCTGCAGAATGGATGTTATGTTAGCAGGCATAAAAACAACCTTAATCTCATTGTACATCTCCATAAGAGTTCTTGGGTGACCAGGTGTATTGTCAGTGAGCAGTAATATTTTGAAAGGAATCTTTTTTTCAGAGCAGTAGATCTCAACTGTGAGTTTAAGATATTCGGTAAACCATGTTGTAAAGAGATGTGCTGTCATCCAGTCTTTGCTGGTCCATACATAGAGCACAGGCAGAGTAGATTTAGCATAATTCTTAAGGGCCCCAGGATGTTCAGAATGGTGAGTTAGCACTGCTTCAACTTAAAGTCACCAGCTGCATCAGCCCCTAACAAGAGAGTCAGCCTGTGCTTTGAAGCCAGGCATTGGCTTCCCCTCTCTAGCTATGAAAGTCCTAGATGGCGTCTTCTTCCAATAGAACACTGTTTCATCTACATTGAACATCTGTTGTTGAATTAGCCACCTCTATTCATTAACTTAGTGAGATCTTCTGGGTTGACTTGCCGTGGCTTCTACATCAGCACTTGCTGCTTCATTTTGTCCTTTGATGTTATGGAGACAGCTTCTTTCCTTAAACCTCATGAACTAACCAACCTCTGCTAGCTTCAGACTTTTCTTCTGCAGCTTCCTCACCTCTCTCAGCCTCCACAGAATTGAAATGATTTGGGTCTTGCTCTGAATTAGGCTTTGGTTTAAGGGAATGTTGTGGCTGGTTTGATCTTCTATCCAGACCACAAAAACTTTCTCCATATCAGCAATATGACTGTTTTGTTCTCATCATTCATGTGTTCACTAGAGCAGTGCATTTAATTTTCTCCAAGAACTTTTCCTTTGCCTTCACAACTTGGCTAACTCTTTGGTGCCAGAGGCCCAGCTTTTGTCCTGTCTCTGCTTTTGATATGCCCTCCTCACTAAGTTTAACCATTTCTCACTTTTAATTTAAGTGAGAGACAAGCAATTCTTCCTTTCACTTCAACACTCAGAGGCCATTGTAGAGTTACTAACTGCCCTAATTTCAATACTGTTGTGGCTCAGGGAATATGAAGGGCTGGGGAGCAAGAGAGAGATGGGGGAATTGCTGGTTGGGGGAGTCGTCAGAACACACAAATTTGCGGTCTTACATGGGTGGGGTTCCTGGCGGCGCATACAATAGTAACATCAAAGATCACTGATCACAGATCACTATAACAAATAGTAATAAAAAAAAAAGTTTAAAATATTGTGAGAATTACCAAAATGTGACACAGGTGATTTGAAGTGAGCAAATTCTGTTGGAAAAATAGTGTCAACAGACTTTCTTGACGTAGGATTGCCACATATCTTCAATTTGTTTTAAAAAAAATGCAATATCTGTGAAGTGCAATAAAAGGAAGTATGCCTGTACTGAAGAGAGAAAAGATTATCAACCTACAGTTGTATATGCTGTGAGTATATTTTTCACTATGAAGGAAAAATAAAGATATTTTCAGACATCCAAAAGTTGAAAGAATTAATCACTAGTAGATTTGTACTACAAGAACTATTAAAAGAAGTCCTTCAATCCAAAAAAATTCTGAATCTACATAAAAGAACAAAAAACACTGAAGATGGTAAATATGAGTACATGTAAAAGACATTTTTCTCATTTTAAACATCTTTTGAAAATAAAGCAAAAAATAATAACAATGTGTTGTTAGGTTTATACAAAAGTAAAACATATACTAACAGCACTAAGACCAGGAGGATGGAAGGTTTTTTGTTTAAGGTTTTTCTACTTTGTGTCAAGTGGTGTAATATCACTTGTGATAAGTTAAAGATGCATTCTTCATTTGTTTTTGTTTGTTTTAATTTTATTTATTCATTTATTATTTTTTTGGAGGGTACACCAAGTTCAATCATCTGTTTTTATACACATATCCCCGTATTCCCTCCCACCCTCGACTCCCCCCCCACCCTCCCCGTCCCAGTCCTCTAAGGCAAAAGATGCATTCTTTAAACCTCCACTGCCTGCTATTGTAGCTGCCAGGCACAAGCAGCTCTTGAGCATTTTTGAAATGTGGCTAACCTGAAAGGAAATATCCTACAAGTGTAAAATGCACATCAGATTTCAAAGGCATAGTGGAAAAAAAATCATATAAAATTTCTCACTAATGTTTTAATACTGTTATAGATTGAAATAACTTGGGTATATTGTATTAAACCTAAAAAGTATTAAAATTAATTTCACCTGCTCCTTTTAACTTTGCTTAACATGGTTATTAGAAAAATTGTAAATTATATATGTGGCTCACATTTTATATCTATGAGATAGTGTTGCTAGAAACTCTAAAGTAGTAAAAAACAGTAAAAACAAACAAACAAAAACCCTCTAAAATTAGTAAAAAGCTGAAAACCAAACAAAACTAAACAAGCAAACAAAAACAAAATATGGCTAATCAGTGTTCAAAAGAGGAAAAATGAAAATATTCAATTAATCAAAAATGAAGCAGAAAGTCAGGAAAGAAAAAAACCGATTAAAAAAGGAGAAAATAGTAGAATTATATCCACTATGTCTATAATCACATTAAGTGTACATGATCAAACACCCCCAAAAAGAATAGAGATTTTCATATGGAATAAAGAAGCAAATCTCAACTATCTACTACCTACAATAAACCCACTTTAAATGTGAAGACACAAGTAGGATAAAAGTAAAAAATGTAAAATGATATACCATGCCAACACTGCTAAATAAAGAACCAGAAAGATGTAACTTGGTAGAGGTCTATGAAAACAGACTTAAGGGCTTTGGTCATTGAGATCTCTGATCATCTGTGTCTGATCACTGATCTAAAATATGTTTTGAAAGTGTCCTCAGACATGGATCCAGAGTGGAAACTAGCTAAAAGTGAGTGCATCTGCTGGAAGTCTCAATCAAATGCTTTCAAGTCCAGTCCCAGATTCTACATCACAAGTATTTGGACAGTTGTGAAAATAGGTCCTGTTTCTCTCTGATGGTGGAGAGTTGTTTTTGACATGTATCATAGCAATGGATTGAACACAGTATCTATTAAAATAGGCTTAGGGGCCTCCCTGGTGGCGCAGTGGTTAAGAATCCGCCTGCCAATGCAGGGGACACGGGTTCGATCCCTGGGCCGGGAAGATCCCACATGCCTCGGAGCAAGCAACTAAGCCCCTGCACCACAACTACTGAGCCTGCCTTCTAGAGCCCACGTGCCACAACTACTGAAGCCTGTGTGCCTAGAGCCTATGCTCGGCAACGAGAGAAGCCACAGAAATATGAAGCCCACACATTGTGATGAAGAGCAGCCCCAGAGCAGCCCCTGCTCTCCGCAACTACAGAAAGCCTGTGCACAGCAACAGAGACCCAATGTAGCCAATAAATAAAAGACAAAATAAATAAATTAAAAGAAAAACTGCCTTAGATAGTTCAGAGTCACTAGCAACTAAAATGTCTCTGCTAAAACTTCAGAATGGAGAAATGGGATTTAATTGGAATACCTTGCCTCACCATTGGAATTAAGTAATCTAACTACACAGCACCACCATAATCATTCACCATGACCTTACGTCACTGATCTGGAAAGAAGAAGAGGAAGTAAGTCAGGAAAAAGAAAGGAAAATAAAGATGTGAGATGCTCTCCTATGATGTACTCTGTTGAAAGCTAAGATGATATCCCTTCTTGGTTTACCTAAAGTGATCAAAATGTCAGATGAACCAAATGAACATGAAGAAAAGAGGTATCTTCAGGGTAGAGTTGTGTATTAGCTTGGGCTGCTGTAACAAAATAGTGGGTGGCTTAAACAACAGAAATTTATTTTCTCATTGTTCTGGAGGCTGGAAGTTCAAGGTCAAGATGCCAGCAGAGTTGGTATTTGATGGAGAGGATAGAGCCTTGCCCACTAGGCTAGTGGTGGGAGTGGCAGCCTGATGATCTCTGAATGAGTCGTTCTTCCCTTTTCTTGAAGGATAACATATGTTCATAGTTGAATAGCTCTATTTTTAAAAATATTTATTTATTTATTGGCTGCGTTGGATCTTTGTTGCTGCGTGCAGGCTTTCTCTAGTTGTGGTGAGCAGGGGCTACTCTTGTTGCAGTGTGCAGGCTTCTCATTGCTGTGGCTTCTCTTGTTGCAGAGCATAGGCTCTAGGCGCACAGGCTTCAGTAGTTGTGGCACATGGGCTCAATAGTTGTGGCATGTGGGCTCTAGAGGGCAGGCTCAGTAGTTGTGGTGCACGGGCTTAGTTGCTCCGCAGCATGTGGAATCTTCCCGGACCAGGAATTGAACCCCTGTCCCCTATATTGGCTGGCGGATTCTTAACCACTGGGCCACCAGGGAAGACCCTGAATAGCTCTATTTTTTGTCCTGTGGAATCCTGGAAGTCTGACAGCCTCCTTCATTCTATACCTTTTTCTCTGTCTCTGTCTCAGCTGGCTGTGTTTCTCCTGCTATAATCTCATCCTTATCCCTAGCTTCAACTGAAATGGCTGATTAAATTTGTTGGTAATCTTTATATGAAGTGATTGTCCAGCTATATGTGTGGTGTTCTCCCCTGGACATGCTTTCTCATTTTTTGCAGTATGGGTAGGCTGAAAATTTTCCAGATCTTCAAGTTCTGATTCCTTTTTGCTAACAATTCCCTCAATTTATCTCTCTCCCCTTGCATTTTACTATACTCAGTAAGGAGAAACCAGGCTGCATCTTCACCTTCAAAATTTGCTTAGAAATCTCCTCTGCTAAGTATCCAAGGTCGTCCCTTGCAAGTTCTACCTTTCACAAGATAATAGAACACAATTCAGCCAAGTTCCTTGTCATTTTATAACAAGGCTCATCTTTTCTACAGTTTCCAATAATATGTTCCTCATTTCTGCCTGAGATCTCACCAGAAACACCTCTAATGTCCTTTTTTCTACCAACATTCTGTTCCTTGTGATATAGGTATTCTCAAAGATAATAAAAGCTTCCTCTAACAATTAATAGTTCCTTCAATTTCTCTCTCCTCTTGCATTTACCTGTGAGCAATAAGGAGAAACCAAGCTGCACCTTCACCTCCTTTAATCTCTGACTGTTTCCTCTTTGCTTTCTGAGTCTCACCACAAGCACCTTTAACATCCATATTTCCACCAGCAGCCCCTTCAAGGCAGTTTAGGATTCTTCTGGCACGCACCTCAAAACTCTTCTAACCTTGACCTGTCAAAGCCATGTCTGCATTTTCAGGTATTTGCTTCATCAGCATCCTACTTCGTGGTACTGAAATCTGTATTAATCTGCTTGGGCTGCCATAACAAAATACCATTGGCTGAGTGGCTTAAAGAGACATTTCTTTTCCCAGAGGCTGGAAGTCAGAGATCAAGATGCCAGCAGGGTTGGTTTCTAGGGAGGCCTCTCTCCTTGGCTTGCAGAGGGCACTTTCTCAGTGTGTCCTCACCTGCTCTTTCCTTTGTGTGCAGGTGGGGAAAGTGAGAGAAAGATCTCTGCAAGCCTCTTCTCTTCTTATAAGGACATATCACATTGGGGGTTAGGGTTTCAACCTATGAACTGGGGCAGGGACACACACATTCAGTCCATATTTGTCATATGTATGTCTGTATATATAGTGACTAATAGAGTTATAAATAAATAAATGAATAAATAAATAAATAAGACAAGGTAAGCATATATATGTATACACACAAAGGTATATTTCTTTAATGGTGGGTGAATGGATGGAAGCAAAATAAACACAAATGATTCATCTCATCCAGAAGCTCCAAATATTTTGAAAATGTCTAGAGGATATTTTGAAGGTGGAGTGCTGTTCCATGTTGTAGCCTGTTTGTGACTCACTCTTCCCTAACTGCTAGCACAGACTTCCATTTCTTTGAAAAGTGCACATTCCTCCAGTATTTCTGAGAGTCCCTTGAGTTTTGCAGAACATGCAGCTACTGCATAGGATTGCAATTGTATTCCTTTATCTGTTTAAACCACTCTTCTCAGGGTCCTGTTTGGTTTGCAGGACACCTCTGCCATTTTCCCTGTTGCATGACTTTACTGAGACTCTATTAGACTAAAGGTTGTATGTGTATGTTTGCCAAATTCCTCAACATAGGGCTGTTCTCATGTGAAAGGTAGGCCAGTGGAAATCTGACCTCCATGAACCTCCTGGAAGAGGCAGTTGTTAGATAATCTTAGTATGGAAATCTTCCAGCAGAGAGAAGGAAACCAAAGTTCCCCCCCCACCCCGCCCCAGTGTCTCAGGGAATGTCCCATCTTATGGCCCCAGGAATAGACAGGAACTGATATATTTGAGTCAATGCAGAGGCATCACATATTAAGGAAAGAGTGAGCTTGGTGGTGGGTCACTGAATAGTGCCACTTGACAATTTCCCAGAAGCAGCACGAAATAATTTGTTTCTTGAGAACTGGGGGAGACTGCTGTTAGAAAATAGAAATGAAATAGCACGTTACTGCAGTTTCTCAGATCAGGACAGTCCCCTGCTTATAACGCTCCTGGCCTTCCTAGGCTCTTAGATGGGAAGCCATGCTCCTTACCACAGCCTCTAAGGCCCTGCGTGATTTGACCCTTTCTGATTCTCCAAGCTCATTTCATCCCACTCCTTCTCTTCTCCCACTAAACTCCAGCTCACTGGCTTCTTCTCAGTTCCTTGAACACACCAAAATATTTCCTGCCTGAGGGCCCTATTTTTTATTGTTGCTTCTGTCTAGAACATGCACCAGCAGGTTTTCAGTGGCTGGCTCTTTTCCATCTTTCAGGTCCCTGTTCAAACGTCATCCCTTCAATGAGGCCCTTCAGTTTTCCTTCATCACATCACCATGCATTTTATTTTTACAGTACTCATCACGATCTGTAGTTATCCTGTTCAATTATTTATCTTTGTGTTTATCATTTGTCTCCTCCTACCAAGTAAGCACCTTGAGGCTAAGACCCTTCCTTGCTTACATGTTCATTGTTGTACCACACACATTGAACGGTATCTAGCATATTGTAGGTAGTTATTAAAAATTGTTGAATGAATAAATGAATAAATTTGTTCATGCATCTTGCTCACCAGGCTATGAGGTCTTTAAGAGTTGGACCAAAATATGTCTTGCTCACTACTATATCTTCACATGCAGAAGATGTACTTAATGAATATGTGCTAAATCAAAATGAAAGAAAAATAGGTCCAGGGGCACCACTAGATACCAAAGAGACTAAACCATTTTAACCAGATAGTGGTTCTCTATAGCAGCACCTTCCATCTGTGGGTATGTGAGCCTGCATCCAGCTCTGAAGGGAACTCTTCAGTGCATAGGTATGCTCAGGGTCACCTGAAAATATCTCAGATTTCAGGTGTTATTACCCCTAGCTGCATAATGCTGGTCCTTAGCCCCTGAGATGTTCCCTTTGGAACTTCTGAAAGTCACAGGGATAGCCTTTCTTGTGATCAGAAACAAATCTAGCCTTATGGGGGACCACATTTCTCCTCCAAGGGTCATCATTGCTCTCCAAGATCCTGTCCCTCCAAGTGCCTCATTCTTTAGCAAACCTTGTGGCTACTCCACTGAGCACAAAGGACGTTGCCACATTCTGCGAGGTGTGGCTTGCAGCACCAAAACTTGGTGATCTGTGGCCAGTTGGGGTTACCTGTCTTTCAGTATGAAGGGTCAAAAACAATGCAGTATGTGTGTGTGTGCCTTCTGTTTTATGAAGTGTTCAGTGAATGGTCTTTCAGTTTTTACTTATAACCGTGACTTGGCCTAGGACCCAGACATGAACGTATGGGACTGGGCTGGGAACAGATGTGACAGTCGCAGAGCTATACGTACTCAGAATCTTTCTCTGCTAATGATTAAGCTTGTGCTTCCCTCCTTCTGCCCTTTGATGAGTTCTCTCCCAGGAGATTCTACAGCTCCCCTTCAATTTGACATCTGTCCGAGTATCTCACAATTTACCCCAAATGCCTGTAGTCCAAGCAGGAGACAAGGCTCACACTCCTTCCCATGGGCTCTTCAGGCCCCCGGAAAATAGGCCTGAAATTCCCAGACACGCTCTCACAGGCATGAGCCTATGTGAGCTGCACCCCACGTTTGCTATCCTGATGTACAGGAAAATCTTCCAATCAACTCAGCAGTGACAAACCTTCCAACCACGTAAAGCCACCCCACATCCTTGGCAATAAAGGCAACCAGCAGCAACAGAAGCCATGAGGTGTCAGTAAGAGCAATTTAAAGGCCACCAGAGGGAACACAGAAGCCAGTCACCGCACAGGATATTCTGCCAAAAGCAGGAAAGAATTTGGGCTTTGAAAAATTCTGCTGAAATTCTTCTATGTTGACTCCCCAAACTGGGGACACCGGTTCCTTGTTCATATATAAGCATATTGATCGGCAGGATATACACAGCATTAAAATAGGTGTTCTACAGACTTGTGGGTGCCATGGGGGAGAGGGGGTGCAGGAGGGAAGGATTGGGAATTAGCAATTAGCAGATGCAAACCATTATATACAGGGTGGACAAACAACAAGATCTTACTGTGTAGCACAGGGAACTATATACTCAGTCTCCTGGGATAAACCACAATGGAAAAGAGCATGAAAAAGAATACCTGTGTGTATAACTGAGTCACTTTGCTGTACAGCGGAAATTAACACATTGTAAATCAACCATAACTGAAACAAATAATAAAATAGTTGTTTTACTGGGATGGAATTTTAGTGCCTTTTCTAAATAAGGTGTAGTTTTCATACTTTGTTTTCACAATGAAAATACAGGGAACAAAATGGAAGATTGTTGTTATACCTCTGGGAGCCTAATTATTCTAAGATCATCAGCACAATAACCTCTTGTTCAAGCCAAGAACACATAGTTAGTTCTCTTCAGTTCCTGGTTCAGCTTGTGAATGTGTCTGTTAAAAGCCATAACAAAGGACTAGCAGAAGCTCAGGTCATAAATTCAAAAGTTGAGAATTATCATATTGGTGTATAATCTCTAAATCACTTGATATTCAACTCCACGCCCCTTTCTTACAGGCTGGGAAGAAATTCAGCCATAGTTAGGGCCCCACCCACACAAGGTGGTACCTTGTGTCTTGAGTATCGCCAAGGCTTTGGAGGGTTCCACTCGTCAAACAGTTGCTTACAGAGGTTACCGCTGAAGTGCCAGGACATTTCCAGAGGATCTGCCGCTTTGGTCCACGTTTAGGGCCCTGGCGTCGTCAGCAAGGCTGATAGTATCTATGCGGAAGGTACAGTCTTCTAAGCGCCCTCAGAAAGAAGCCAGCTCCTCTCCACGTCTTGCCACCTCTTGCTTTTGAAGCAAGGAAATACTAAGGGGCTGGTCACCTACTTAGAATGAATAATTCCAAAAAAGTCAACAACATAAACTCCTAGAGAACATTTATAACAACTAAAACGTATGCAATTAAATTTGTAACACAGTGCTGTGATAATAAACATAATAAACAGAATTCTGTATCACTTTGCTATACACCTGAAACTAACAAAACATTGTAAATCAACTATTCTCCAACATAAAATACAAGTTTTAAAAAATTTTTTAAAAATTAAAAAATATTATCAAAAATGAAAACAAAAGAACACTAAACATGAATACTTTCCTTTCTCCCATATAAATATGCAAGATTTATATCCTAAACAAAAATAAGAATAAATACAAAATTCAGCACTTAAAAAAATAAGCAGTATTCTGAAATCCTAAAATAATTTCTGAAGATTAAATATAAGGCATGACATGGTTAAAGTCTTTTCCAACCTATTTATTGATTCTATTTAAAATTATCTTCTAACCGTATCCCCATGAAGGGACTGAATTAACTTATCATCTGGGGAGTTTTTTTTTTTTTTGGCACACAGGCTTAGTTGCTCCACAGCATGTGGGATCTTCCTGGAGCTGGGATCGAACCTGTGACCTCTGCATTGGCAGGCGGACTCTTAACGACTGCACCACCTAGGACGCCCATCATCTGACTATATAAAGTAGCTCAAGACCTTTCGTCAGTTAAGAAAAAAAATTAATACATTATTTTATTCTAATAAAACATTATTCTAATATTTTAGAATATTCTAATACTTATTTTATTCTAATATGATTTGATTCAAATATATATTTCTAATATAGTTCTTCTTATGCAATTAAATGTGTATCTTTTAGTTAGGAGCAATGGCCTACCATTTTCATATTGTTATTTTTTAATTCAAAGCTTCTTAAGGATTTGACTCACTCTGAACACCCAGAGGTGGCCAGGTGTTCATCTGGGGTGTAGATAGTGGGAAGCTGCTGCATAGCACAGGGAGATCAACTCGATGCGGGGTGATGACCTAGAGGGGTGGGACAGGGAGGGTGGGAGGGAGCCTCAGGAGGGAGGGGCTATGGGGATAGATGTATAAATACAGCTGATTCACTTTGTTGTACACCGGAAACTGGCACAACAGTGTAACGCAATCATACTCCAATAAAGCTCTGAAAAAAAAAAAGTCACCCACTCACAGCCTCTTGCACAATCACGTGTGCATGCTGGTCTGATTAAAATGCCACTGCACCACGGTCATCCAGGATGGTGACGGCGGCACCTGTCAGAGGCTCACTCCCTGTTTTACCTGATAGGACAAGATTACACAAGGGAGTGTCCAGCTGCCCGACTAGTCCTGCCACAGATGCCTCAGGGCCGAAGAAGGGAGCAACAAGGGTCCCTTTCCTTTAAAAAAGAGTCAGGGTGAGAATACTGAGGCACCTTCCCCATCAACTCTGGAGATGAGGGCAGGAAAGAGAGACAGGAGGAAGAAAAGCAGGCGCTGGTAAAATGGTAACGTTGATTTTGACAACTTAGGTATCCTACAGAAAATACATCATCCGACTTTAAAAAATGGAAGGAGAAGGAAAGAGAAATAGGAATTCAAGGGGAATATACAACATAATACCCTTACATTTGTGAGTGAAATTGATGAAAGTAAGTTTTTCTGAAGAAACTTTAATGAAGTTTGTATATTTAATAGCTAGTAATTTAGACTTCTGAATTGCAGTCATTTGGGAAAGAAATATATCTTATTATATAATCACATCAAATAACCTATACCAATATGTCATAATAGTAAGAGTAGCAATCAGTCCTAACTTCCCGAAGGAGATATTGAGTGAAACAAAAGATGATCATATTTTTTTATTTGTAAATAATGTTACAAGTTTCCAAGTGCTTTCACTTAGTCTCATTTAATCCTCATGTCAGTTTAAGAAACAGGTAGTACAATTTTTTTTTTTTCTTCATTTTGCAGGCAGGGGGTTAAAACCTAGACCAGTTTGGTGACTTGCCCTGGGTTATGATCTGGAAAATAGCAAAACTAGGACTAGAACTCTGAGCTTTTGCTTCCCAGTCTATTTTTTATTTCTGATGGAATGACCGTTCATAGTTTACAGGCTCTGTCACTGACAACAGCCATTAATTTCCAGAGTCAAGCTTGTCCATGGATAGGTATAATTCACAGTACTTATCCCTAGCGGATCCATGCAGTTTGTGGTTGTGCCTTTCTGTGTGCTGTTAACATAACACAGGACTCACTCTAAACAGTTCAGCTCACAGCTTTCCTGTGGGTTCACCAAGAGCCTCACTCCTCAGTCATAGTTCACCTGGCAGGTGGCCGAACCGTCTGTACAACCGAAGGGCATCACTTCCACCTACTCCACCCTTTAACCCAGTTTCTACCAACAGTTGGCACCACAGCTGTTCAACTGCATATAGTGCAGAAGCTTTGAGTTTGCTTTTAACCTGTCTCAGCCAGTTTTAACCAAGAGATTTCAGTTACTCTGGAAGGGGCAGAAGTAGGAGGACACCTGTGCCAGGCCATCGTCAGGTTCATTCTCTTCCCCACCTGTTTCCTAGATCCATACTCTTCCGTCCGGGCCCAGGAGTAAATGTGCAGATAGTTAGGCTACAGGCTCTATTCAGGTCACACAGACGTGAGAGGGCCATCGAAATGTTATCTCCGAAGGATTCCCAGAAACCGTGGAAACTTCACATGTGATGCAGTTCCACGGAGAACAGCCAGATTCATCTATAACTTTCTGGTTATCCCGGGTGCCCTTTGTGATCAGAAAAGATCCAGAGCAAGAGTACAAACAGGGGCCCACATGTCATATATCTAAATATTTAAATGTTACAGGTCAACCAAACAAGATGTAAATGAAATATACTCTCTGCTTACTGCAACAGCAAACAGCAATGCGTCTGTAATAACAAAAGAGAAATACATGTTTAAAGCTGTGGTGTTTGTTACTCAAAGTTGGCAAAATATAAAAGACATTTGAATTTAATTATTACTCTACATTTTAGGGATTTTTGTTAATGGGTCAGAGATGTTTAGGTGAATAACATAAAGGTATATAATTTATAAATTATGAGTTGATTCATCCCATGAATTTTTCGTATTTTCATTAGAAAAAGATCACACAATATAATTGCTCTAATTAAGATTTTTACATAATTTGTGCTCTACTGACAGTAAAGAGCTAAAGCATTAAAAATTAACTGTAACTATGTTCCAAGAGTATAACATTTGAATATGCTTTCAGCAAAATTTAAAATAAAATATAAAATTTATATTTTACATATATTCCTCCAAATTATCTTTCTAAAATATTCAAATGATATAATAAAATTAAAAGTCAAAATACAAATTCTAGTTAATGCATATGAAAGTTTTTAATCAAAATTATTTAAATAAAGTTGAATTTTTAAATTCAGTTTTTGAAAATTTAATTAAATCTTATTAGACATTTTCATAAAAATAAAACTATCCATCAATGGACTTTGAGGGCATTATCCTAAGTGAAATAAATCAGAAGGAGAAAGACAAATACTTATGATCTCAGTTGCACATGAAATCTAAAAAAGAAGCAACAAAAAACCCAAAACATGAACCTTATAGATACAGAGAACAGATTGATAATTGCCAGGGCAGGGGTTTGGGGGTGGACAAAATGGGTGAAGGTGGTCAAAAGGTATATACTTCTAGTCATAAAATAAGTCCTGGGGATGTAAATTACATCATGGTGACTATAGTTAGTAATAGTCTATTGTATATTTGAAAATTGTTGAGAGTAGATCTCAAAAGTTCTCATTATGAGAAAAAATTTTTACCTACATGTGGTGATGTATGTTAACTATTTACATGTAATGACCATTACATTGTACCTGAAACTAATATAATGTTATATGTCACTTATGTCTCAACTAAAAACCAATTATTCACAATTCTAGCATTGAATGTCCATTTAATTGTTAATGCAAAGAATCAGTATCACACTTTATGTCTAAATCAGCACTACCCAATGGAAATATAAGCCACATACATAACTTTTGATATTTTTACATTAATAGTTTTTCTACATTAGAAAAATTAAAAAGTAAGCATTTAAAATTGTTAAAATTAATGTTAATAATATATTTTATTTAATCCAACATATTAAAAATTATCCCATGTAATCAATACAATAATAATTAATGATGTGTTTTACATTCTTTTTTTCATACTGAGTGTTCGAGGTTCAGTATGTATGTTACACTTGCAGCACTTCTCAGTTGGGGTAGTTACATTTCGAGTGCCTCAGAAGCCACAGGTGGCTAAGGCTACCATATTGGAGAGCCGCACAAGCTAGCACCAATACCATACTGATTGCTGAGGGCCTTCAAACCCATAAATTGAAACACAAACAGAAGCAAGCAAATGGATGCTCCACACCACCGGGGAGATGTTAAGAGGGAGACTTGACACGTTAACTAATTTGTCTTTATCTTACCTGAGCGCTTCCACCGCTCTAATCCTCTGAAGCAGTGTCCGTCTTCAGGGCTGGCAGTCCCACAATCCACACACCTTCAAGGCTGCAGGTGGCTTTTGTCTCAATGGCCAGAGAACAAGCGGTTTCCTTGGGTCCTGAATGGGGTTAGGAAGAAGAGCAGATATTTAGGATTACAGATCATACTGCACAGCACTCAGCACCAGACAGAGAGTAACAGGGATCCACCGTATTTATTAATAAACTTATTTGTTGATGTGTCTGTGAAAACTGGGGCCCTGGGGAGGGGCTGCTCGCGCCCTGATATGAGGGAAGTAGTGGATCAGAGCAGCCCTAGATAGGTAGCCAGGCTCCCCAGGAGTATATCAGAACAGGAAGTGATGGAGACAAGCCAGGCCTCTCAGGCCTGTGAATCTCAGATCACACAGTTTTCTCAGCGTGATGAGAGTTATTGAAGTGTTTGACATGAGGATATTCACCCAGTACATATTTTTCCCTGTGTCATGCTTCTTGAAGCACTGGCTCCAATATCAAGATTAAACTTGAAAAAAGTAAGGATGAGGGTTTCCCTAGTGGTCCATCGGCTAAGATTCCACACAGCAGGGGGCACAGGTTCAATCCCTGTTCTGAGAACTAAGATCCTGCCTGCTGCACGGTGTGTCCAAAAAAAAAAAAAGAAAAAGAAAAAGAAAGCATTCGAGCAAGGATGGAAGAGAGGGAGACGTCTTTCAACATATGCATAACAAATAATGGCTCTGATCCAACCTCCCTCACCATCCCCCAACCTTTCTTTCACACACACGTACATCCCTTACCATACCACTTCTGGTATAAAATAAATAAGTCCTGGGCATGTAAATTACAGCATGGTGACTACAGATAATAATACTCTATTGTATATTTGATAATTGCTAAGAGAGTAGATCTCAAAAGTTCTCATGTATATAAATATTCCAGGGGGAAAAGATTTATATTGTATTGCTTTTATGATTTTGTTTACATATATACATATATGTAACAAACTGTTATACACATATATATATATAAACATATATGTGTATATACATACATATATAAAACATAAACAAGTAAAAGTTTGTTACAGTGGTAAAACAATGCTCAGATTATAGGAAATTTACAATCTCTCAATAAACAACTGTTAACTCATGTTCCAGGTCTTGTGTTAGTTACCACTGGAACAGAAACACGTGATTCTAGGTTGAAGATAAAGGGAAGTAATCAGGGCCTTTGCATTTATGACTCATTTCTTTTAAGTCTTCCTTCAGACGTCACTTTCCTGGATAAGCCTTTTCTGAGCAACCTATTTTAAATGGAATCGCCAAATACCCCACCCTCACCCCAACTCCTGCACTGCTTCATTTTTCTCTAACGTACTTATCATCACCTGAAATGCAGTAGATTTTACGTGTTTAGTTTTTCACTTTCTCCACTAAAATTCTCCACAACAATGAGAATAATTGCCCAGTTTGTTCACTGCTGTATCCCTAGAACCTAGAACAGGCCTAAGGTAACAGAAGCTATTGAATATTTATTGAATAATGAATGAATGGATGAATGAGTGGAGGTTATCATTTTGGTACTAGATAGCACTCATCCTTCACTTTTTCCATCTAAAACTGAAACCACAAACCCCTGTGAAAATAACATAAAGCTCTAACATATTCAGGAATATGATAAAAGAAGGTAGCGCACTGGTAATATGGGAAGACTATATCGGACCAGTGGTTAGAAATTTTCATTTTCATCTTATTTGTCACTACCCAACTGTGATTTTGGACAAGTCAATGTAATTCTCTAACATTTAACCTCAGCCTACTCTCTTAGAGAATGTCTTTTAAGAAAACCAAAACCCCAAAACCAAGTATATAACATTTTCCGATGTATTCCAAGTGGGCAGAACGATGTTATCTGTAGTTAAAATGATGGAATCTCTTGTGTGCAAAATTTGTATGTTTTATCTGACCAAAATATTGTTTGTAAATCCTTTGTTTCCTTTTTGTTAAATTGATCAAAACTTTAAATCTAGTGAAACCTGAAAGAAATTATTTTTAAGTTAAAGAAGAAAAACGTGTAACCATCTTCATTTATCTTTTTTAGGTTCCAGCTCTGAGTTTTTAAGAGAGTTCTACTCTGAGTTTTTAAAATACTAAAATACCCTGCAATTTAAAAGTTGCTTTTATGAAGACAGTGTTCATATTTAGAGATACTTTTAATTTATGGTACTTTGGGGCAATATTTCACTGTTATTACTTGCTGTTTACCATCATGACAACATTTAATGGAAAAAACTATCATTCTACCACCCATAAAAATCATATTTTTGATGAAAAAGTTTGCATTTTTAAAGTAATTTTTGGTATGCTTAACTTCTAATACTCCAGTGATATTGTATGAAGAAATGCTGCATAACCAATCCAGTGTGATAAGACTGTCTTTAGGAAATATCTTCTATTTTAATTAAGTACCAATTTTGTATTCTTTATAAACATGATAAATATTTAATTTAAAAAATAAATAAAAATAAAAATTGCTTTTATCATGAGTCATCATTTTTTAGCTCTTTTAAAAAAAATCTCAGATGTGATAGACTACACTTTGGCTTTAACATTATTCATTTATTTATCCTCACTCCCCACACTCCCTGGGCATTCAAACAATTTTAAAACATATAATTATGTTTATATTTTAGAATACAGAATCCAGCAATGTTTTGTTTATTATTAATATTTTATAGGTTTGTTCCATAGAAGTTTATTAAGAATACTTTAATTTACAGATTTGTTCCATATAAATAATTTAGTTAATCTACAAATGAGAGAGAACAATGAGGCAGAAGAAATCTTTTGGTCTCTGCGTTGACAGGCGCAGCTGCAGTCTGCAAGTCCACAGGCTGGGGGCTGGGCTCAGTTGGAGGCTGAGCGGGCTGGCTTCTCTTTATATGTGATCTTTCATCTTAAAGGCAGCTAAATGGGCCCCTTTGTGTGACCATAGCAGCGTTCTCAGAATGCTGAGTGGCAAGCCACTTCTAAGAGTATGAATGCCTGGGTGTGCTTGGCCAACAGAGGTGACTTACGATGCACACACTCCATTGTGTTGCTAGTCTTCTAATTTTCCTTAAGCAGCCAAATAGCTAGATACAAAGATGTAGATTCTCTTAGTGATTATTATTATTATTGTTCTGACTTGGCAGTTAGAGAGATTTGTGGCATTTCAAGTAAACTGGGTTATTTGGTGATCTAAAGCCTCAACATACAAACACTTATCAAGCATCTGTTTGTATCAGGTTTGCTAATGTCCTTATGGGCCGATGCTGATATCATGGCCAAATCCAGAGTTGATTTGGAAGGGGTTGCACGAGAGCATGGATACCAAGAGGAATGATTCATGGGGCATTAGTGTGGCAATCTACCACAAGATCACTCAAAACTGTAATGTACAAGTTTCTTAAATAATTATTAAAATGGGAGTGTAATATTCCATTGTATATATGTGCCACATCTTCTTTATCCACTCATCTGTCGCCATAAAAAGGAAGGAAACTGAGTTATTTGTAGTGCGGTGGGTGGACCTGGAGTCTGTCATACAGAGTGAAGTGAATCAGAAAGAGAAAAACAAATACTGAATGCTAATGCATATATATGGAATCTAGAAAAATGGTACTGATGAACCTAGTGGCAGGGCAAGAATAGAGATGCAGACATAGAGAATGGGCTTGCGGACATAGGGGGAAGGGGAAGCTGGGACGCAGTGAGAGAGTAGCATTGACATACACACACTACCAAATGTAAAATAGATAGCTAGTGGGAAGCTGCTGCATAGCACAGGGAGATCAACTCAATGCTTGGTGATGACCTAGAGGGGTGGGATAGGGAGAGTGGGAGGGAGGCTCAAGAGGGAGGAGATATGGGGATATATATACACACATAGCTGATTCTCTTTGTTGTGTAGCAGAAATTCATACAATACTCTAAAGCAATTATACTCCAATAAAGATGAAAAAATTTCTTAAAAATGGGAGTGTATTTTGTCAGTTAAAGATATCATCAACCTCAATGCATGGATTTCATTTTCCATATTTAGTATTTGCATTTAATTATATTATTTCTTTTTATTATCAATATCATTTTTGTTTCACTGAATTCATAGATTTTTTTGAAAACAGCATTGCTATTTCTTTTCTTACATTATTCTGCTCTTGGATTTCATTGAATATAATCAATTAACTTAACAATATAGTCATAATAATTATATAAAGAGTCAAATGTTTTAGTGCTTTTACATTTTTTTCTTTAGTAAAGAAAGTTAAGCCTGTCAATAGATCAAGGAAAGGTTAACATTTTAAAAGCATTTTTATGGGTGAGGCCCTAATTGTAAAATACTATGTCAAACAAACAACAACTACATATGCCACACAAAATACATTTATAGACTGAATCGGGCCCAAGAGCTATCAGTTTGCAAACTCTGCTCAAACTAAAAGGAAATGCTAAAATTAATATTTTAGTACAACAAGCACAATTTTTGTTCCATGCTAAGTGGTCCAGATAGGTCTCAAGAGAATTTAGTATGTTAATGTTTTCCACCATCTGCCATTTTCAAAATGAAATCCTCAATCTAATTTGGAGAAAAGCTCAGCCATACAGCAGGCTGTTAACAGAATTATATACATATTCATTAGTGATAAGCATAAAATCAGTTCAATTCACACAGTTAAAATGCTATTCAAGAAAAATTGAATGCAGCTCATTTAGCCAGAACGATTTTAATTTCATGCCAATTGATAAAAGTTGGCTAAATCAGGCCTGTTTTACCTGTAACCACTGGTCATCACTTTGTGAAGGGCAGAAAAGGGATGTGTAGGACCCTCAAAAGTGTGGTCTGCAAACCAGCAACATCAACATTACCCAGGAACTCGTTAGACATGAACAATCTTAGGTGCCAGGCCAGATATACTGAATTGGAATCTGCAGTTTAACAAGACCTCCAAGGACCTCTGTGCACCTTAAAGTTTGAGAGGCACCAGCCCAGGATATGTTTCTTGGTTAAATGGTGTCTTGTTCAAAGCCACCAGGAAGGACCTCATCAGTGAACTCTTGATGGGAGACGAGAAGGATGAGCACTTGAAGCAGGGTCCTGGCTCTGGCCATCCTGAGACAGAAATATTTGTATTGGCCCCAGAGCCCCATGGACATCTCTGCTATGGGCTCCATGCAAAAGTGTTATGCTATGACTCCTCAAGCAGCTGAGACCTGTTTCCATATGAATGCCGGTTTTCTGAGGGGACACATGATCTCCCAGAAATACTTGCTGTCAATATATTTTGCTCAGACTGACTCCTAAAACTTTCACCCACATTTCATTTTATGACTCAGCCTAATAGTTCCGCTGAGAGCCGTGTGAAGAGGAGCCACGTGGCCGCTTTCTGCTTGCCCTTTTAGAGACCGGCTGCCATGTGTATCACATATGCGGTGGCCTTTTCAGTGCCTCACTTCAGAAGGCACATGGCATCGGTCTGCCCCAGTATTGGTCACAATAACATGATCATTTCGTGAAAGAACCATCTGCCAATTTTCCATTGTAAAACTTCCTTTTCCCAGTAGAGGTAAGGGAGAAAAGTATTCGTTGTGAGGAGACAGATACAAATTCTAAAGAAAACTTACGTTGTCTCTTCCCAGCATATCCCCTGATAACTCTATGAGAGAGAAAATGTTAACACAATAGCTAATCAAAGATTAGAGAGTATAGTTCATGTTATTCTTTTTAAGAGCAATAAAAACAATTCACAATGCTAAGTTATCTAAATTACACTTGGTGGCCAAATCTATAAAAATCCTTTTAAATTATCTTGGTGTTGGGGGCAGTTTTATCAACATGAGAATATACTATAGAATATCCAGAGGGCTGTAATTTCCTCCCACAGGAAGAAATAGTTAGCAGAGGTTATTTTCTTTTTGTACCTACAAATTAGAACATTAAATATGGTTACTTAATTCAATTATTAATGAAGAGAGATATATCACAATGGCTTTTTTTTTTGGCTGCATTGGGTCTTTGTTGCTATGCGTGGGTTTTCTCTAGTTGCTGCAAGCAGGGGCTACTCTTCATTGTGATGCGCGGGCTTAGTGTGGTGGCGTCTCTTGTTGCAGAGCAAGGGCTCTAGGCACACAGGCTTCAGTAGTTGCAGCATGCAAGCTCAGTAGTTGTGGCACACGGGCTTAGTTGCTCTGCAGTACATGGGATCTTCCTGATACAGGGATCGAACCTGTGTCCCCTGCATTGGCAGACGGATTCTTAACCACTGTGCCACCAGGGAAGTCCCACAGTGGCTTTTAAAAACCTTTTCGATTTCCATTCAAGAACTTGCTCTCTTTAAAGTAAATTTAAACTATACTTTAACAGCCATTATTTCATTTGACCCATACAATAATTATATGAAGATGGGGAATGCATTATCTTCATTTATCAGATAAGAAGAGCCTTAAAGACACTAGTGACCTGCGCACACCCACACATCTTAGGGCCAGAGATGAAAACAGAACTGAGGCCTCCTAATTCCTGGACCAGGAAGCTTTCCATTAAAACATACTATCTATCTTCCTAGTTGCTCTTAAAATCTGTGGTCTGTTGCAGACAAAGTGCCAAAGGAAAATTCTATCAGTAAAATAAGCAACCTAGTAGTTAGGATCTAATAAAATTTGCTCAAACTATGTATTTTTCTTTTGGTCTTATTCTCACTTTTTCTAGGTCAAAAAAGATTAAATAAATGCATACCATCAGAAATTTACCAAGAAACCAGTTATTTCACAATTTTGAGGATTTTGTGCCAATACTAATTCATACACCATCCTTTATTTGGAAGTCTTTTGTATTATTCTGGACCAAAATCTTACTAGTAAGACAAGAAATGTTGCCAAATCTAATTCATCTTTGACAATTAAAATCTGTGAGTTTGCAGATCAGTTAAATTAGCTCAACCAGATAGAGCTTATTACTTACAGACGATTCAGTTTCTTGGTAAAAAGATCTTCTCAGTAGGGCATGAGAGCATAATATTTCTTTCACTTTCTAGTCTGACTTTAAAACTAGGGATAATTTTATGATCGTTTAGACCCTATTCACTGCCAAACCCCTGCAATTTAATTCTATATATGTTCTGGCTAGGACAGCACTGTCCAATTTACAAAGACATTTCTCTTTAAAGAATGTCTGTTGGCTCCAGATACGAAATTGACTGATGTCAATTATTTAAAAGAAAAATAAAAGTTATAGAAGGCAGCAATGTGATGGGGAAATCACTCTTGATTTGATTCTCAAAAAATGATGGGGCAGTGCCCGCTATACATAGTAGAAACTCATTGAATGTTTGCTGAACGAACACATGAATTAGTTAACATGTATCCATGGCGTATAACTTAGCTATTACCTTTTCGAGTAAGCCACTGACATCCCCAGTCTAGGTCAGGAGATCCTACTCTTTCCATTGCACCCCATAATACTTCTGTCATAGTTTGTCATCAGTGGTGTTGTTGAGATTAATGTAATTATTATTACTATAGTCACTGGGTGCCAGAGGCTGAGGCAGTGAGATTAACTCATATTCCAAGGTCACATAGTAAGGGAAGTGCCATTTGTCATCACTTACTACCCTTTATTATACTCATCTTCTTACCTGTCTGTCTACTGCACTGTTGACTCTTTGAGGATTGTACCTGAGTCAGAGTCAGCTTCCATAATAAGAACAGTAGCAACCAACGTTCACTGAGTACCCATACTATTTTAAATGGCTGACCTCATTTAAATTTCACAACATGCTTATGCTTAGGTACTATTATTCAACCTTTTTTACCATAAGATACATTTGGTAGTTATTTCTTTAAGAGAAACCATATGATTGAAATTTTTGTGGAAGACTATATTTATTTTTCACATTTTATTCATTTATGATTTTAAAAATAATCTTTATTCTTTAGAACAGTTTGAATGTAAATGAAAATTGCAAAGAATGGCGTTCCCATATACCCCACACACTTTCCCTTATTATTATTATTAACATCTTACATTCATATAGCGCATTTGTCACAATTTTTAAACCAATACGGTAGTTTACTCAGACCTCCTTAGTTTTTACCGAGTGTTCTTTTTCCATTCCAGGATCCCATCCAGCATACTACATTACTTTCAATTTTCATGTCTCCTCAGGCTCCTCTTGGCTACGACAGTTTCTCAGACTTTCCTTGCTTTTGATGAACTTGACAGTTTTGCAGAGCACTACTTAGATGTTTTGTAGAATATTCCTCAGTTGGAATTCATCTAATGTTTTTCACATGATTAGACTGGGGTTATGGGTTTGGGGGAGAAAGACCACGCAGGCAAAATCATATCACTGTTGCTGTTGACCTTGATCCCCTGGCTGAGGTGGTGTTTGTCAGATTTATCCAGTGTAAAGTTAGTCTTTTTCTTCCTTTTCCACACTGTACTTTTTAGAAAGAAGTCACTATATGCAACCCTTACTTAAGGAGTGGGGTGTTACCCTGCACCCCCTTGAGCATGGAGTAGTTACCTAATTATTTAGAATTCTTCTGCAAGGGACAGTTATCTCTTCTTCCCATATATTCACTTTTTCAATCACTTCTATCCGTATGGACTCATGAATATTATTTTACACTTTGGGTTACAATACAATACTGCTTTCTCTATTTTTTTGCTCAAAGTGCTCCAGCTCTGGGCACCGGGAGCTCTTCCAGTTGTTTCCTGTATCCCTTTGCCATAACCCACACCAATTTGCATTTTTATTCCTTGAAAACTTCTTTACTTCCTTGTACTAAAGGTGTTTTGGGATCATACATTCCTGTCCCAGTCCTAGAATCAGTCCTTTTTCCAAGGATCCACTGTTTACTTTGATTGGAGAATAGAGTTAGAAACCAAAACCCAGGTACTAAGTGTGCTTGTTGCCAGCAAGATGCCAATGCTTCTAAGCCATCTCAGCTGACAGAGCAAAAACATAGGTGTGCATATATTAACCCGTGTATATACATATATCTATATCTATATGGAACCATCTCTATCTAAATTAAGCTAAACACGACTTTATGCTGGTGTCTCCAACTCTCATCTATTAGCACATGGATTATTCTAGCCTCCTTTCCTTGCTTACTTCAAAGTTTCCACTTCAACAGTGAGAAACCTGGTTCATACCATTTGCCATCTAGTTACTTAATTGTTCAGTTCCAGCAGACTCATAGAGCAATGTCAGAATCGTTGACTTATACCCTTGTGGGAAACAGCCTTATCAACTAGAGTACATTGCCTATGTGCAGTTCCTTCTGCCTTTAGTCTTACAGACTCTACACATTTCCAAATCTACTAGGTCAGTAAATTTCACCCTGACCCCCTTCAGTGAGGTTGTTCCATACATTTTGTAATACAATTAGATTTTTTTGTCACAGTCTGTATTCCATCCTGGTATTCCCCAACCTCCTAAATGAATAAAAAAAAATTCATATGTTAAGGCTCACTCTTTGCAGTAAAGATCTATGGATTGTGAGAAAAGCTTAGTGCTGTTTATCTACTATGACAGTATCATACAGAATAGTTACATCACCCTATGAAATTTCCTGTACTAGATATATTCAACCTCTTCCCATCTCCTTGAGCCCCTGGCAACCACAGATCTTTTTACTGTCTCTATCGTTTTGCCTTTTCAGAAATGTCAAATAATTGGAATCATATAGTATATAGCCCTTTCACACTAGTTTCTTTCACTTAACAATGTACATTTCAGTTTCATTCATGTCTTTCATGGCTTGCTAGCTTATTTCTTTGTATTGCTGAATAACATTCCATTGTATGGGTACACCACAATTTCTGTATCCATTCATCTATTGAAGATCAGGTTGGTTGCTTTCAGTTTTTGGTGATTATGAAAAAGCTGCTATACAGAGCCATGTGCAGCTTTTTGTGTAGACATATGTTGTCAGATTAGTTGGGCAAATATCCATGAGTACAATTTCTGGATTGTGTGGTAAGACTATGTTTAGCATTGTAAGAAACTGCCAAACTGCCTTCCAAAGTGGCTGTACCATTTTGCATTTCTGCTATCAGTGAATGAGAGTTTCTGCTGATCTGTAACTTCACCAGCAATTGGTATTATCAAGGTTTTTGGTGAGTATGTTTTAATTTAGCCATTCTAATAGTCATGTAGTGGTATCTCATTGTTTTAATTTGCTGTTCTCTAATGACACATGACATTGAGTCTCTCACGTTTATTTTTTATTTTTTTTTTAACTTTTAATTTTATATTGGGATATAGTTGATCAACAATGTTGTGTTAGTTTCAGGTGTACAGCAAAGTGATTCAGTTATACATATACATGTATCTATTCTTTTTCAAATTCTTTTCTCATTTAGGTTGTTACATAATACTGAACAGAGTTTCCTGTGCTATATAGTGGGACATTGTTGGTTATCCATTTTCAATCCAGCAATGTGTAGATGTCCATCCCAAACTCCCTAACTACCCCTTCCCCTGCCTTCTGCCCCGCCCCAGTAAATCATAAGTGCATTCTAAGTCTGTGAGTCTGTTTGTGTTTATTTGCTACCTGTATATTTTCTTTGGTGAGGTGTCCAGATCTCTTGCTTATTTTTAAACTTAGTTGTTTGTTTTATTATTGTTGAATACTAAGACTTCTTTGTGTATTTTGGATACAAGTCTCTATCAGAAAAAATGTTTTGCAAATATTTTCTCTAAGTCTGTGGCTTGTTTTTTTCATTTTCTAAACAGTCTTTAACAGAGCAGAAGTTTTTAATTTTTAATGACATCCATTTTTTTTTCATGAATTGTGACTGGTGTTGTATCTAAAAACTCATCACCAAAACCAAGATCACCTAGATTTTATCCTATGTTTTCATTTAGAAGTTTTATTATTTTGCATTTTACATTTAGGCCTGTGACCCAATTTGAGTTAATTCTGGTGAAAGATATATGGTCTCTAGGTTTTTGTTTTGTTTTGTATACGGACATACAATTTTTTCCAGAACAATTTGTTTGAAAAGACTATCTCTTTTCCATTGAATTGCTTTTGTACCTTTGTCAAAGATCAGTTGACTATATATGTGTGGATCTATTTCTGGGCTCTATATTTTTTCTATTGTTCTGTGTGTTCATTCTTTTCTCAATATCACACAGTCCTTATTAGTGTAGATTTACAGCAAGTCCTGAAAGCAAGCAGTGTAAGTTCTCCAATTTTGTTCTTTTTCAGCATTGTGTTAGCTATTCTAGTTTTTTTTTTAATTGAAGTATAATTGACCTACAAGACTATGTTAGTTCCAGGTGCACAACATAGTGATTCAATATATCTGTATATTACAAAATGATTACCAGGATGTCTAGCTACCATCTGACACTGTACAAAGTTCTTACAATATTAATGACTGTATTCCCCTTGCTGAATATTTCATCCTGTGATTCATTTTTTTTGTAACTGGAAGTTTATCTCCCTCACCTATTTCACTCATTTCCCCCCCCCCCCCCCCATGCCCCAGCCCTCTGGCAACCACCTGTTTGTTCTCTGTATCTATGACTTTGTTCTGCTTTATGTTTGTTCATTTGTTTTGTTTTTTAGATTCCACATATAAGTGAAATCATATGGAATTTGTCTTTCTCCATCTCTGACTTATTTCACTTAGCATAATACCCTCTAGGTCCATCCATGTTGTCACAAATGTCAAAATTTCATTCTCTTTCATGGCTGAGTAATAAATCCATTATATATATACATATACATATAGGTACCACATCTTCTTTATCCATTTACCTACTGATGGGTATTTAGGTTGCTTCAATATTTCGGCTGTTGTAAATAATGCTGCAATAAAACCCAGAAGTGGGACTGCTGGGTCAGATGGCAGTTCTATTTTTAATTTTTTGAGGAACCTCCATTCTGTTTTCCATAGTGGCTACACCAATTTACATTCCCACCAAAAGTGCACAAATGTTCCCTTTTCTCCACATCCTTGCCAACACTTGTTATTTCTCGTCTTTTTGACAATAGTCATTCTCACAGGTGTGAGGTGATATCTCACTGTGGTTTTCATTTGCTTTCCCTGATGACAGTGATGTTGAGCATCTTTCCACGTGCCTGTCAGCCATCTGTATGTCTTCCTCAGAAAGAAATGTTGGTTCAGGTCCTCTGCTTATTTTTAAATCAGGTTGTTTGTTTCTTTGATATTGAGTTCTTTGCATGTTTTTGTTATTAACTCCTTAACAGATATATCATTTGCCATGATCTGATAGACAATTTTAAAAGAGTACCTAAACTGCTGTGTGAGAAGGAGAAAAGAAATGGAGGCAGAGAGGCCAGTTAAGGGGTGGCTGAGGTGATTAATGTAAGGAGGAGATGATGGAGGCTTAGGTTAAAGTATGTGCAGTGGAGCTGAGAGAAGTGGAAAGAGTCCAGATACATTTTGCAGTAGAAGTGATAGGAGTTGGTCATGGATTGGTTGTGGGTGGTAAGGGAGGATAAAGTGTCAGTGATGGCTTGGGGCACATGCAGTAATGGAAGAATATAAAGGAAGAACAGATGTGGGGAAATATGATCCTTTTTAAAATAAATAAATTTATTTATTTATTGGCTGTGTTCAGTCTTCACTGCTGCACACGATCTTTCTCTAGTTGCGGTGAGCAGGGCCTACTGTTCCTTGCAATGTGTGGGCTTCTCATTGCAGTGGCTTCTCTTGTACCAGAGCATGGGCTCTAGGTGCACAGGGTTCAGTAGTTGCAGCATGCAGGCTCAGTAGTTCTGGCTCGTGGGCTCTACTAGAGCACAGGCTCAGTAATTGTGGCACGCGGGACGGGATTAGTCGCTCCAGGGCAGGTGGAATCTTCCCGGACCAGGGCTTGGACCTGTGTTCCCTGAATTGGGAGGCGGATTCTTAACCACTGCACCACCAGGGAAGTCCCGGGGGGAATATGTTCTAACATCTCAGATTCAGACACCTGAGGCCCATCAAATACAAACTACCACATAAGCTGTGAGATATGTGAGCTTTAAAGAAGGATATAAGCTGGAGATACACATTTGGGAGTTATAAATAGATGGCAACCAATGCCATGAGAATGGATCACATAATTTAGGCAGGAAATATAATGTAAGAAAAAGAGAAGACTGGAAAGCAACCAGAAAGAGTTCTGACATTCAAGGGTCAGAAAGAAGAGGAGGAGTCGGTGAAAAAGAATGAGAAAGGGGGACAAGATATAAATGATGGTATAAAGCCAAGACTTTCCTTATATTATTGCCTTTTAATTTTGTCCATGGATTCTTCAGGGTCAAGGCTGTTTCTCCAAGGTCTGAGGGAGGTTATTCATTTTTGTGTAGTTGTTCATCTCATGCGAGTGTCCCACTGCACAGCTGCTGGGCCCCAAACACTGCAGTTCATTACCAGCAATTTTCTGTAAATTCAATCACATATTAAATTCAATCACATATGGCCGTTTTCCAGAAGGCATCCCCAGAATATCAGGATGGCTGGTGAAAGATGGCTCCTGGAGTCAGCTAAATGTTGGCCTGGAATCAGCGGTCAGGTTTTTTATAGTAGAATTTTTTTTTTTGGCTGTGTTGCGTCTTTGTTGTTGCGTGTGGGCTTTCTCTAGTTGTGGTGAGCAGGGGCTACTCTTCGTTGTGGTGCATGGGCTTCTCTTGTTGCAGAGCATGGGCTCTAGGCCCACGGGCTTCAGTAGTTGCAGCACGAAGGCTCACTAGTTGTGGCACGTGGGCCCTAGAGTGTACAGGCTTCAGTAGTTGCATCACGTGGGCTCAGCAGTTGTGGGTCAAGGGCTTAGTTGCTCCATGGCATGTGGGATCTTTCCAGACCAGGGATCAAAACCTGTGTCCCCTGCACTGGCAGGTGGATTCTTTTTTTTTTTTTTTTAAGAACTTTTATTGAGATATAATTGACATACAATAAACTGCATATATTTAAAGTGTACAATTTGATCTTTTTTTCTTATCAGTCATCTATTTTATACATATTAGTGTATATATGTCAATCCCAATCTCCCAATTCATCCCACCCCAACACCCCTCTGCCCCCCGCTTTCCCCTCTTGGTGTCCATCTGCTTGTTCTCTACATCTGTGTCTATTTCTGCCTTGCAAACCAGTTGATCTGTACCATTTTTCTAGATTCCACATATATGCATTGATATATGATATTTGTTTTTCTTTTTCTGACTTACTTCACTCTGTATGACAGTCTCCAGGTTCATTCATGTTTCTACAACTGACCCAATTTTGTTCTTCTTTATGGCTAATATTCCATTGTCGTATGTACCACATCTTCTTTATCTGTTCATCTGTCGATGGACATTTAGGTTGCTTCCATGACCTGGCTATTGTAACTAGTGCTGCAATGAACATTGAGGTGTACGTGTGTTTTTGAATTATGGTTTTCTCTGGGTATATGCGCAGTAGTGGGGTTGCTGGGTCATATGGTAATTTTATTTTTAGTTTTTTAAGGAACTTCCATACTGTTCTCCATTGTGGCTGTAACGATTTACATTCCCACCAACAGTGCAAGAGACTTCCCTTTTCTCCACACTTCTCTAGCATTTATTGTTTGTAGATTTTCTGATGATGCCCATTCTGACTGGTGTGAAGTGATACCTCACTGTAGTTTTGGTCTGCATTTCTCTAATGATAAGTGATGTTGAGCATCTTTACATGCGCTTCTTGGCCATCTGTAACATCTTAAAAATTTTTAAATGAAAGATGCCTTAAGGCAAAGATTGCAATTCCAAATTAGTTAAGAACCTGTATTATGTCATGGCTACTACATATTTTTTATCTTTATAGAGTAGGGGCAAAATGGTGAGTGGAATTAAACAGAAGACTGGAACTAATAGATAGCAATTACTGTTACCATTGATTTTCTCCATTTTCTGTAAGTATTATCCACTCAGCAAAATTTATTTCTGTAAGATGTAGGGTCTCTCTACAACTCTTCTTTATCAGACTACTTCCTTTCACTTCTGATTCAACAACAGATTCCTAGGTTCACCTTGAAAGCACAGGTTGCTGACAATATTGACAACGTGGAAAGGTGGAAAGACGAGGAAAAAAAATAGCTTGATTTATGCTGTTAACTCTATATGGGCTATAAGACACTTAAAATATTTTGCTATTTTATGTAAAATCATTTTATTATAATTATATCCTTTACTTTTGTAGGTAACTGTATTGCATTTGCATTCAATCCTCAACAAAGAACTCTCTGTTTTCAAAATTTTGCAGATACCATGGATGCTTGTATTTGATTTTGTTCTGTCACAATGCCACCAAGATCTTTGTTAGATGGCTGTCACTCTAGCTGAGTGGACATGCAGGTCTGCTTTCCTTTGCACAAACACAGTAGGTAGGCTTTGGGTTTAGTCAGCCAGCGGTGTTTGTATGAATTGAGGACTGCCCTATCAGTCTCCATGCTGGGTGATAGGACTCCAGAGCGGTAAGTTCTAGGACTGGTTCTTGGTGTACATTTGGACAGCTCATAAATGCAAACAAACATACTACTTTACCAGGTAGGGCATGGAGGAGGCGGAAGTGCCACTCCTGACATATTTGTCATCACTCGTCTAGGATTTTCTTATACATGACAGGCGCCCTCTAGTGAACGGAGGGACTTAAGTTGGCCTCACTATGAAAGAGAGACTAGGGAAATACTATCTGAAATGGTTTTAAGAATTTCACACTGTATTAAACAAGCAGTGATGCTGAGATTTTGTGCATGTGAATGGGAGTGAGGGTGGGGAATCAGCTCTCCATAGAAAGCATCCAGGAATCTCACAATACAGAAGTAGTCATCATTTTCTAGATGAAGTTCAAATTAATCTGAACCTTGTTAGACCATAAAAATACATGAGTAGATCATTGATCACTATCCACTCTTCAAATATAAAGACGTGTCCGGATTTTTTTATATAGCTAATAGCGTCTGGAATCTGACTGATACACAGAAACTTAGGTGGAGACTTGAGAAACCATAATTTCAATCCAAAAAACCTTAATCTGATAAATATATTTGATAAATTACATTTTATTTGGTTAATTTCAAAAAGCAGACATTTAATGAGGACTGTGGTTGCTTGAGCGATACCATAAATCAGTTACTTTTAGTTATCTCTTCTTTCCCTAAAGTGTCTGCCACTTATAGTCCTTTTTATGTTCTGAAAAAATGTTATCATTTTGACATCATCATAAATATTTCTAAATTATTATTTATAGCACTGGGTTGGGTCCTCAAAAAGGAACCCAAAATAATTCCTATCCTTTAGGATGCTTCCAATATAAAATAAAATCAAAGAACATATCATGGTCAATCGGAAAATAAATAAATCAAATAACTATGATAAAAGATAGTATTCAGATGATTTTAACAGTGTCAAAGAGCAGACGCAATCAACACTGCACTCAATGGCCTTTAAATGGAGCATCCTAAACCAGCAATTGGAGAAAAGGTTGCACAAAAGATAGGTGACATTCTTAAATACCAAGTAGGTGAAAGGTTATTGGACTATTTTCAAAGGTCTTGTTCAATGTCAGAAACTATCAAATTATGAACTGTATGTAGTGTAGTTTTGCTACTTTTCAGGGGTAAGATTACCTTGTTGCCTCCCATCACCTTCTTATTATTTTCTAAACAATTAAAAAAACAAAACAAAACTTTTCCCTCTTTCGCCTAGATTGTCTTTTGTCTCCTGTCTTCTTTCAGATTCATCACAACTCTTTCAGGTCTAAGCGGACTTCTCTAACTGCAAGTCCTCTCTCGGCCCTCTCTCTTCTCCTAATGACCTCATTTAATCATTATAACCTCATTTAACAATTATATTGCTTTGATTATTCTCTGCAGTAAAAGGGTCTACCGAACACATGTAAGCATTCATTCAAGTTATTTGTTAACTTGTTAATGATTAGACCCCGAAGTCCACTCTCCATCACTGTAGCTCGGAAGACAAATATCCCTTTACTAATTTAGGAGATAACTTCTGTATCTCCCTTGTCATGGTGACGAGTCTGTGCAGGTGGTGATGAGGGAAACAGAACCCAAGGGAAATCGAAGCGAATGACAAGTAAGGACCAAAGCACGTCGCCTACCTCAGCCTTGCTCACAAAAAGCCCATCCTTTCCTGTGCTGTTTCCTAAGACGCATCCCGGGTGGATGCAAGGTCACCCGTGGGAAGACAGCGTACTTCTCCGCAAGGGCCCGTGGGAAAGGGAGGCGGGGAAGGGGCGCGGGGGGACCCGCGGGGGGAGGTGGCAAGAGGAGACCGGGGCGCCCAGCTCCCCAAATCACGCGGAGGCGGTGAGGACCAGAGGCAAGTGGTGGCCCGCGCCTGCGCCGCCCGGGCTCGCGCTCCCCCGCCCGCCCCGCCGCAGCAGCATCCCTGCGCAACATCCCCGCGCGCGGGCGGGAGGAGGGGCGCGCCGGCCCCTCCGCCCCGCGCGCGGCCACGTGACGCTGCCGAGAAGATTGGAGCGGCGGCGGCGCGCGGCGGCAGACTGGTGCAGCGCGCGGCGCTCACGGCGGGATCGCCTCCTCCTCGTCCACCTCCTCTTCCTCCTTCTCGTCCTCCTCCTCCCGGGAGGCTTGACTGTACCTTCTCCTCCGCCCGGCTCGTCGCGGCCGCTGCATCCCCGCCGCCGCGGTGCCCCGAGGAGGAGGAGGAGGAGAAGACGCAGCTGGGCCGCCGCCGTTAGAGGGGTCCCCGGCTGCCGCTGGCTCGGCCGTCGCCTCGCAGGTCAGCCCTCCCGCGGGGTCTCCGCTTCCTCCTCCCAACGCCGCCAGCGCCCGCTCACCGCCGCGATGGGGCTCCTGGACTCCGAGCCGGGCAGTGTCCTGAACGCGGTGTCCACGGCGCTCAACGACACCGTGGAGTTCTATCGCTGGACCTTGTCCATCACAGGTAAAGCTTCCCATCCTCGCCCGGCCCCGCGGGAGGCACCAGCCCCCGGTCTCGGAGCCCGCGGCCCGGCAGCCCCCCAGCCCCCTGCGGCTGTTGGGATGCTGCGGATCCGAGGAGGAGGTGCCGGGCGCGGGGACCGCCATCGGGCACTGGTTAATCTGATCCGAACGTTAAGGCTTCCCCCTCCCCCCGACGCTTGCCGGGTTTTCCTCTGAGCTTGCACCATCTCTCCCCGGGTTCTCGGATGCAGGAGCTGACATCTCAGATGGAGCCTGTGCTGCTAAGAGCTCGGCGCAGGCCCGCCCCACCCTGTGGTCGCACATCTCTCGAGCTTTGACAGTTCTCGTATGCACCAGGATAGTTTTTAACATTTAGTAATATTCCGTATGCTCAGGGAGGGCAGAGGGTCCAATGGTCGCTGGCTGTCCTTTTGCTTCTTTTGGCCTCCTGGTTGCTTGGACACACCTGCTAATAATTTCTTGTCTAGCTCGTCCATCTAGAATATGATTTGGAATGAAAAGTCAAAAGCTATTGTTCGGCCCCTTGAACCTTGGAGGAGGTTAGTTTCCGAGGCTTTATAAACAGCAAATACATTTGAAGTGATTGTCTGTGATGGCTTTGCGCAGTGCAGTGCAGTCAGGGGGAGGGGGAAGGTTAAAACACCGGGAAAGAAGTAGGGAATCTTTAGGCGCGGGGGCCTCTATAGCAGCACCTAGAGGTTGTCCCAGAAGCCTGCATGTATACAATTGTCTTAAATTGGCAAACTTTTCCCTTTAACTGTCGCAATTTGACAAAGATCGTTAGTTGGTTTAGCTAGGCAGCTTTTCTAAGGGAAAGCGGTTGTGCTGTTGTGTTATTTTTATATTTTACCGTTTATTTGCTTCATTTGCTTCGGTTGCTTTTGGGTTTAAAGCATTTACAAATTTTTGAAATAGAAAATTACGCTAACAGGATTTTAGAAATTATCTTACGATTTACCGTTTTCCAGTCTTTTTGCAGTATTTCCCTGTATCCCAGCAGTGGAGGGGTTAACGTTACATGTTAGGACTCTGCCTCCCTTCCCTAGAAATGGAAATATATTCCTATAGTTTTGGTGTTCGTTGTTAGAGTCGATGGGACAGTATTACAGCATGAATACAGTACAATACATGGGATATATGTTGTGGGAAAAAAACGTGTGCTGAAATTGTTTCTGTGTGAGACAAAGTGATTCTTTGGCATTGATAGGCTGTACCTTCTTTAGCAAAGTGTGTTTTTTTTCAGAAGATCTCAGGGTTGACACTGAAAATAAGCTATTTAATTAGCTGCTGCACTTGAAAATGGTTAAAAAGCAGTTTTTAATGGAGTCGTTCCTTTAACTCTCTCTCCTATGTAGTGTACACTCTCTCCTATGCTGTACGTACAAAAACTGGGAAAGATGTATCCTTCCCTTCATCTCTGTGATTTTGGTTATTTAAACATTGCATCAGGGTTTCCCATTACACAATTACGCAGAGCTGAACATCAGGCAAGCTCCTTAGCAGTTAATTGCACTTTACACACTTCAAAATTCAGACGCTGTCAAGGTCCTCCAGTCTCTATATAGCCAGCCACACCCAGGAGTTCTCATTCCTGTCTGTTTTCCCTTCCTACCTCAGATCTTTCCCACCTCTAGAGTCTCAGAGCAATTGAGAGCAAAGGTATAATATGCCTTTCTGTGATGGTTAATTCCTTCCTAATGATGCTTGTATAAGAAAATCACAAATGAAATGGGAAACTTTGTGCACTTGTCTCATATGAAAGCTTTCCACTAGCCTGTGAAGGACAAATAAAAGAATATAATATTGTGGGCCAAGCCTGAGAAGTGAGAGTAGCCACTAGAACAAAGTGACCTCTCAGTAGCAGGTCGGAGGGAAGGTATTCACCAGTGCTTCGGCTATCCATTTACGAAACCTGAGACTGCTTTCTTGCTTTCTGTAATGAGCTACCTAGTGTAGGTGCATGGTATTTCTTAACCAACTTAGAGGCTTAGTGGGATATAGTCTCTTCTGTCTTGCTGCCATGAAAGGAGGAACATTTCAGACTTAGGCAGGATGAGCTTGAACCCTGTGCTGCCCCATTTCCTTTCACCCTCTCACCACCCCTCCCCCTTCTTCTGTGCTCCCCTCTCTTGGATTCATTCGCACGACTCCAATTCCAAGAGGATCTCCTTACTGCAGTATAATTTCATGAAAATCTGGGTGAAGGAGTTTCAGAGTAGAAAAGCAGCTTATGAGATGAGGCTGAAGAAAAGTTGATGACCCAGATGTTTGGAAGGTGGGGAAGATGAAAGTGGGCAGAGAGAAAGGTGGTCTTGAGAAATAGTGATGAGTATGGTGAAAGGATGCAGATCATTTAGGGAGAGCAAGAAATGAGCGAGGCTCAGGCCCTGGAGTGCCTTCATCCTCACTAGTTGTGTGCTTCTTTGTTTCTGTCTTATCAGTTCATTAAATATTTCTCTCCACTGAAGTTTCTGCCTAAATGTAAAGTTAGTGTAAGGGTTTCTGCCTAACTCTATCTACTTTGGACTGTCATAATGGAGTAGTTACACATTTGTAGGGTACATTTGATGATCCCAAAGATTTTTGCCCTAGGGCAGTTTCTGGGAAAATATCATTTTGTGCTGTTATATCAAATGGTGGTATTTAACAAAACATGTCTAAAGCAATGTATAAAAACTGGGCTTTTCAAAGACACGTATCTAGCAAATACAGAATATGTCCCATAGTGTATGAATACATGAAATGTTACTTTTACTAGGTCATTAACACTTTGTACATTGGAATTGAAACTTTGAAAGAGTTGTACTTTTAGAAAAAGAGCAAAAATAAATTTCCCTTCTATATATTATGTTTTTAGATATTTTGAACAAGTAAGTGAGTCTTGGTTTATAATATATAGGAAAGTATGGACTAATATAGGACTTTTTAATGCGAGTTGGTGGCATGAGAATAGGTACCCTGATGTCGTGTTTTTTCTTCTATTCTTTCACTTTTTGAGTACATTAAAATTATTAGGACTGGGATCCTAGGCTCAAAGTGTATATCTAATTAAGAAAAATTGTATGTAAAATTTGAAAACTGATGGGTCTTAATATCCCCAACTTATAAATACCCTAATTATCTACATTATCCATTGCTTTCATTATTTTAACAGATATTTATGAGTAGCATTTTGTGCAGCTGACATTAACATAGAACTATCCTGAGAAGTTAATAGCCAGCATGCCCACAGTAAGGCCACATGTCTCTTGAGCTACCATGTTTCTTTTTGACCACATGTTTTTAAACAGCCATTGTTCGTGGAGTATGTTTGCTCATGCATGTGTGTTTGGAGAGGGGGGGACATTGTCTCGGCTCTCTGTTCACAAATAGAGCACACTATACTTGGGTGAAAAATGAGTGTCTACTTGGACGTTAAAGTTAGAGCGTGAAAGGCCAGCCTACCTGGCCTTACCCTCACTTTGGAGGGGTAGAAGGGAGGAGAGAATGAGTGGTCCAGGAGGAGGGAGGATTCCTGTGGGATGATGATGAAATTTGGAAGCTAGGCTCGTATAATCTTTCCTTCTTACCTCATCATATGCAGGCACAGTTCTGGGCTCTGGGGAGAGAATGAGGACACTCGGTCACTGCCCCATGAGGTTTACGATGTCTGGGGGGTCACGGCCATTCCACCTTCCTTGGTGTCATGGTCTGAAGGCAGTGTGATCAGAGGCAGAGTCAGGCCTAGCTGGGGCCTAAGGAAGGTCAGGAAATTCCTCCTCTACTCTCCTCGTCTCCAGTTCTACTTGCACCACAGTCTTGGGTCATGAGAGGAATGTTCAGGCTCTGTCTTTAGAGTATTTTAGCTGTTTCACCATGTGAAGTTGATGTGGATACTGTTGGAGAGTATTTGATAGGTCAACTAAGGAAAGGGGTGTCAAAGCTAGAAACCCATAGAAACTGGGAGTGGGTTTAAGGGCCAGTGAGTCAGCCTGGTTTGCTAACACTGGGAGCTTGTGGGAGGGGATGTTTAACTCAGCTCCAACAGACTAGGGTCTGTCCCACGAGTTGCTGGGCCCCAGAGAAGCATGAGTCTTAAACATCGTCTATTATAGTTACATTGGTTTTATTATTTTTAACAGTTAATGTATAGTTTTTTAATCTACATTATTATCTAAATTAGGTGTTTTGTTTGGCCTAGGCTGGAAACTCACCATTTTCTTTTCTTCCTTCCGTCCTTCTTTTCTTTCTTTCTTTTTTCTTTTTTAATCTTTTGGCCATGTCGCACAGCATGTGGGATCTTAGTTCCCCAACCAGGGATCCAACCCACACCCCCTGTAGGGGAAGCATGGCGTCTTAACCACTGGACCGCCAGGGAAGTTCCATCACTTACCATTTTCAATGTTTCATTGAGAAAAGACATTCTAAGTTCTAGGCAGTTAATTAAAGACAAATATGTGGAATGTGTCCATCTTCTAAGGTGGGATCTCCCTTAGGCAGCATTTCATTGAGGTCCTGGTCTTATTCTTCTCTCGTAACCTCCCTGAAGCCTCTATGACGTCCATACCATTTTAGGGGTTTTTTTGGTTTGTTTGGTTCTTGTTGCTTTTTCCTTCATCAGTGGTTTTTGGTGGCAGACTCTTGGACTTTAATATCTGATGCTCTTGTCCATTACCCTGCAGCATGTAGCAAAGCATCCAATCACAGTTGGATTCCAGGAGAAGAAAACAATGCAAAGTCTAAAACTGATGTCAAAACACAGTTTTATACAGTTAGATTCTTTGGCTTAGGGAAACAAGGTTTTAAGAATTACATAAGATAATCATATCAGACAGTGCTTTTGTGGTCTTAAGAGCCACAAAGAAGTTGGTTATCCTTTTAAAATTCAGTGTTTTTTTTTTTTCTTAAGTTGCATGATAATGATATAAGTGAATGAGTTACTATTATTAATGTAAGTATTATTTTAGGCTTATTGAGTCACTATTTCAAATTAGACATATATTAGCACATACAGATCAGAGGTGGAAAACAGAATCTGTCTTTTCGCGTATTAGGTTTTTTTCCCTTTTGCATTATCAGAACATTTTTCCTGTTAAAGTGCTGTTGTTTTATTTTCCCTTAGAATGAGAATGTATTAGAATATATATATTTTTAAAAATCGTATACGTTTTGACTCTTAGAAAAAAGAAGGGAGGAAGAAAATACACGACCTTTCAAAACCCAGTTTCCAGCTCTCCTTTCTAACTTGGTCAGTCAGCACTTCCTTGCCCATAGACCTGCAGCTCTAGCCAACCTGGATAACTCACCCTTGAGCAAAATGTGTGCACGTCCGCCTTGACGTTCCGTATCACACTGCCCTTGCCTTTACTGCCCTTTCCCCCAGCTCCCACCACACATGCCCTTCACCAGACCCAGCTCAGTCTTCTTTCCACACGGAGCCTTTCTTGGCAGTGGTACCTGGAACAGCTCACTGCTCCATCTGACGCCATCGCCCTGAACAACTGCTTGTGTGCATCCTTGTGCCATTCCTTCTGGGATTCTGTTGTCTTGCCCTGTTTTAACCTTCACTATTATTATCTTTTCACTTTGTATTTTTCTCCCCAGCACTAGGAAGTGCCCATACAGTCGTTGATCTGATATGACCCCCTTAATCTAGTATAATTTCAAATAGTGCTATATTCTGGTTGCTAAATACTAATCGGGTTTTGGGCCACACTAAATTACAGAGTTTTAAAACTGATCTTTATCATAAGTTAGTTATAAATTCAGTTGATGTTGACTGCATTTAATGAAAGAATGAAACCATTAAATCACTTAGTAGCATGAAATACTTTCAAGAGCTATAAAATCAGATGTAATTCTTTGTCTCTCTTCATCTTCTCTGCAGAAGCACTGTTTTGTGTGTTGAACCGAGGAGGGTGGCGTGGCGTAGGGAATGGAAAGGACCCTGGACTGGGATTTAGATGACCTAGGCTTTAGTCCCAGATCTGCCACTAATCAGCTGTGAGAGTTTGGAGCCGTCCCTTTGCTTTTCCAACTCAATTTTGTTTTCATCTGTAAATTGGGTTGAATTAGGTAATCTCTAAGGTCTCATCTGGCTCTTAAATTCTGGATATAGATGCAACTTTAAAAAATTCTTTAAATAGGTAAAGCAATTTCAAATAAATGTATATTGATAAGTAATTGAAAAACCTCATTCTGTGCAACAGTTCCAATCTTTTCCCACAAAGCTGTTATTAGTGCTGCCCAAGTAGTGAAAATAACAGATTCATATTTAGTCCTTTTTACTTTCTCTTATCTGCTCCATAGGAAATGGATAAAGGAATATAAAAACAAAGGGATACTGGTATTTAAGCACCTGTTTTGACATGGCACTGTGCTTGTTGCTATAATACTGTACCCATTTAATGATCTAGATATTCCTTGAACAACCCAGAGTTAACTATTTTGTCAAAAATAATAGCAGTAACATGAAAGAATAAGTTTATTATTCTGAAGATGGCTTTTTACGTGGTCTTGGGCAAGTTATTCCTGATTCTTTGGGGTTCATATTTCTACCTTTTTCAATGAGAAGGTTTGAAACTACATGTTCTCTTAAGGCCATATTAATGAATCCTCATAATATCTCCCAAAGCAATGGCTTAGATAATCTAAACTTAATCTTTATATTGTTTTCTATAGAACATGCAAACTTTATCATATATTATTACAAAAGATTTTCAGTTATAGGCACTTTATCTTTGAGCATTTCTAACTTAAATTTGGAAGTATGGCTTAAAATTTTTGTAAAATTGCTACAAATACATAGGTTTTAGCATACAGGGAAAACAAAAGAAATTTAATGGTTTTGGTGTAAGCATGTTAACCAAAATGCTAATTAAAAAATCTTACTTTTGTCATTTATTTTTCTCCATGGAATATTGTCATTCTTAAATACCTCAATATAATATTTTATTTGTGGCCACATTTAATTAGAATATGTCTTGGAATTTGAAAGGCAAGTGCATTAATCCACTGAAGGAAATGGCTACTCAACTGTTAAGTGTGATTGCAGTTGTGCTACTGAACTAGAGTATTTGAAGCAGTAAGTTTCTCTGTTTTCATTTTATTTGTTATCAAATGAAAACTTAGGCACAGGTATTTATTGTTAAAGAATTTCATGTGTTTGCACACTTGTGTTCATAACAGCACTATTCACAATAGCCAAGAGGTGGAAGCAACACAGATTTCCACTGACAGATGAGTGGATAAACAAAATGTGATAAATACATACAGTGGGGTATTATTCAGCCTTAAAAAAGGAAGGAACTCCTGACACAAGCTACAACATGGATGAAACTTGAGGACATTATGATAAGTAAAATAAGCTGATCACAAAGAGATGAATACTGGTGATTCCACTTATATGAGGTCTCTGAAGTAGTCAGATTCATAGAAACAAAGTAGAGGGGTGGTTGCCAGGGCATTGGGGGAGGGGGAGATAGGGAATTGTTTAATGGATACAACGTTTCAGTTTTGCAAGATGAGAAAGATGTGGAGATTGGTTACACAACAGTATGAGTATATGTTAACACCAATGAAGTAATACTAATAAAATGTACACTTAAAAATGGTTGAGATAGTAAAGTTCATGTGTTTTTTGCTACAATTAGAAAAAGAATTTCATATATTGTAAAATTAACATAGCACCTCTAGAAATGATCTTTTTTCAGTGTTAAGTTATTCTTCTATTTTATTTTTTTCAGTTTAATGTAAAATGGCTTTCTTTATAGAGTATGCATAGGCAAATGGCTAGGCAAGCTTGCCTTTGTATTTTGTTTTACAATATTATCAAGATTTTCACAACTCAGGAAATAGGCCTGGCTGGCAGTGATATTTCCATGTGTTTAGAAGTTAAATGACTTGCAGGTGGCAGTGTAGTGGAAGTGGGTCTAAAGAGGTTGTTTCCTCTCTTCGCCCTGTGCTCTCATCTCCCATCACGCTCACCCAGCAGGAGAGCAAAGTCCTCCGACCTCTTATTTTACCTTCTCTTAGACTGCTTTCTTATGGACATAGTATCACAATTTAGAATACTAAATCTGAGCAAACTCATAATACAACCAGAGGTAATCTAAAGAAAAGCATCTGAAATACTTGATGGTACTGTAAGGGCTGTTGTATGAGATTAAACTAAAATGTGATATGTATATAAATCTATATCTATATCTATACTGTATATATGAATATATATCTAAGATATAAAAAGTGGTATTTAGCCTGAGAAGGTGAAGCTGACTTCTGTATTATGGACTAGCCAGGACCATAAAGAAAAATCAAAAAGTATATTCAAAGTGAATTATGAATGTGTTTGCCACATTTCATCATACAGGAACCAGAAACTATTGTTAATTAGTGAAAAAGGAATTAATTTAGGATTGACCATGGATATTCAGCTAATAGAACTGTTAGCAAAAGAAGATTCTGGCCGAAGTTCCCATTAAAACACACATATATGCTCCAGTAGTACCTCAATCTTTTTTTTTTTTTTTTTTTTGCTAAAGGGTAACACCATTTCAGTTTTCTTAAAGCCTTAGGAACGTTTGCAGCACTGAGGGGGATGTTTGGACTTTGAACTCCCAGATTCGCACAGGGAGGATTGTTTTATGACTGCTTTTTTTCTGAGAAGCCCAGCAAAATGTGAAAGTGGGGTGAGAAGGAAACTATCTGCGTTCTGTCTTGGCTTCCAGTACACAAGGTATCATTCTTCCATGTCAAATATATATATATATATATATATTTTTTTTTTTTTCCATTATAGAGGTGTTAAATAATACCTATCTTATAGAAATGCTGTGAACATTAAATAACATAAGGGTGTACAAAATGCATATGACAGCATTTTATAGTCCATAATGATCCTCTGCCAGAATCATTACATCCAACAAATACTGCCTTACTACCCAGTCATCACAGTGAACACGTATTGAATACTTACTGTGTGCCAGGCTCTGTGTCCAGTGCTTTATATGTGCTGTCCCATTTCACCCTCATACTTCTTTGGGCTCAGTGCTGTTACTGTCTCCATGTTCTAAGCAAGTAAACCGACTTCCCAGATCTTATCCATCTAGGACTAACCCTCCCAAATCAAACCTCAGAGTAATCGGTCTTCAGCTCACATCGCACAGTGATGCACTCACCTCATCTGTGTTACTGTCTTTTCTCCTTTGAAGCTTCTGAATCTGTCCCTCTTAACCTGCAGTCTGTGGGAAATTTCATAACTTCTCTCATTTTCTCCCTTCATTGTGTTCTCTGTTCAGGTAACCTTGAAATCAAACTTCTTTTCTTCTCTGCTTTTGAACTCCTCCCTCCGTCCTTTCCGACTCTTGGGCGACTGTTGCTCAGCTGAGTCCCTAACGCTCTACGCTGGCCGCTTGCTTCTGCAGACCCTCAGACCCTACAGCTTACCCTGCTCCCTCCTGTCTGCCCATCACACTCTGACCTTTGGTCTTTTTTCAGCTCAGCCTCTGCCTGGTTTACATCTGAATTCTGCAGAGAGCTGCCCTTTCCTTCCATTTATCCAGGTATTCTTGCAGACTCAAACCAGCAGCCTCTTCCCTGAGTACACAGGGGGTTAAAGCAGACACACGTTCCCCTTGCTCATCACCCTGACTCAGTAGGAAACTCATCCCTCAGTCTCCACCGCTTTCAGAATGTTTCGTTTCTTAGATCGTGACCTGTCCTTTTGTATCCAGTTGTACGAGACCTTTCTTCTCGGTTTCTGCCTTTCTCACCTCACTGATACCCAAGCTCTTCCTTGGCTTGGAGAATATATTAAGCATCACATTGTAGACTAGGACCTAGGAGAGGCCTTACAGTGTTATTTAATTCATCCTTGTCACAGAGATAAGATCTTTCTCAAACTCTTCTTGACAATAGTTATCTACATTCTTCATTAAAAATTTCTTTCAGCAAATGTTTGAAGGCATTGTTGTAAGAACATATCAAGGAACAAGGGCTGTAGCCCTGGCCCTCATGATATTTATAATAAATGGAGGAAGACATTGACTACCTCCTTCAGAAAAAAGACTGCAGTTTCTCTTTGGGGTGCTTTTAGTGTACAGCATGACATGGAATCACTGTGATTCTTGTGTAGTCTGTAGAGGCAAATGGATTTATAACAGTATCACCTGAATATTAGTGATTAGTTGCCAGGTGTAAAAAACATGGAGATGATTTGCAACTGTTGGTTCTAACTTATTAAAGAGGGGTGAGGAGTTATAGAGAATAATGTATAGTACATACTTGTTGATGTCTTGACTATACTCCCAGAGCTACTCAGTATCTCTGGTTGATTGTTGGATTTGTGTTTTTCTTTTGTTTTGGGGAGGTTAAATAGAGGTAGATGTGGTTAGAAGAAAAAGAAGTGGCTGATTTATTCAGGTAGGCTCTAGGAACAAATAAATCAAGCTTATATGACTTGATTATATATTATATAAAGTAGGCCCACACTTCTGAGTAGACTAGAGCAGTTCTTCTTAGACTTTAATGTGTTAATCACCTGGGAATCTAATTAAAATACAGCTCTGGCTTAATAAGTCTGGAGTGAGGCCTGAGATTCTGCATTTCAAGTAAGCTTCCAAGAGATACTTTTCTCCTGGTGCAGGGACCACACTTTAAATAGCAGGAGAATGGAATTTTCTCAATGTTTTTGATAATCTGTTACTATGTACTATGATGGAAAAGGATGAATTTTTAAATATCCTTAAGCTATTGATTTTAAAATTTATTTAAGAGAACCAGACAGTGGCATGGATTTTTATAGAACAATTAGTTATTATTTTTATCCCAACAGGGATTTTGTATTTCTTTTAGAACAATATTGATCCATAACTCTTGCTCATTTTATTGGAATCAAAAGGGAGGTTTAGAAATGCCTTGAATGTCAAGAATGTATTTGTAAAACTGAGTCACTCTGCTGTTTGGCAGCAGAGATTGGCACAACATTGTAAGTCAACTATACTTCAATATAAAATAAATGTCTTGATGCCTGTTCTTACAGTAGCTGTGGCCATAATAACGGTATCTATTTTCTAGATACTTTGTGGCCTTCAGTGCTCTGGGCCTCAGGCATTTGCTGGGTGCAGCAGATGGAGCCTTTGTTTCTGTGGAGTTAATGCATGCAGCCCTTGCCCCGTCTGGTGTGGGACACAGTTAAGCAGACAGTGACAGCTTAGACTACTTGAGGAAGAAAGTTCATTCTGACTGATAGAAATCCTGAGTTCTAGAAAGCTTTAAAAGAAATAAGCCTTTCAGTTAATCTCCAAAATATATAAGCATCTCATGCAGCTCAATATCAAAAAACAAACAACCCAATCCAAAAATGAGTGGAAGACCTAAATAGACATTTCTCCAAAGAAGACATGCAGATGACGTTTAACAAACACATGAAAAGATGCTCAGCATCACTAATCATGAGAGAAATGCAAGTCAGAGCCACAATGAGGACCACCTCACACCGGTCAGAATAGCCATCATCAAAAAATCTAGAAACAATAAATGCTGGAGAGGGTGTGGAGAAAGGAGAACCCTCCTGCACTGTTGGTGGGAATGTAAATTGGTACAGCCACTATGGAGAACAGTGTGGAGATTCCTTAAAAAACTAAAAATAGAACCACCATGTGACCCAGCAATCCCACTACTGGGCATATACCCTGAGAAAACCATAATCCAAAAAGAAACATGTACCACAGTGTTCATTGCAGCACTATTTACAATAGCCAGGACATGGAAACAGCCTAAATGTCTATCGACAGATGAATGGATAAAGAAGACGTGGCAGATATATGCAATGGAATGTTACTCATCCATAAAAAGAAACAAAATGGAGTTATTTGTAGTGAGGTGGCTGGACCTAGAGTCTGTTATGCAGAGTGAAGTAAGTCAGAAAGAGCAAAACAAATACCATATGCTAACGCGTATATATGGAGTCTAGAAAAATGGTACTGATGAACCTAGTGGCAGGGCAAGAATAAAGACGCAGATGTAGAGAATGGACTTGAGGACACGGGATGAAGGGGAGGCTGGGACGTAGTGAGAGAGTAGCATTGACATATATACACTACCAAATGTAAAATAGAAGGCTAGTGGGAAGCTGCTGCATAAAACAGGGAGATCAGCTCGGTGCTTTGTGATGACCTAGAGGGGTGGGATAGGGAGGGTAGGAGGGAGGCTCAAGAGGGAGAGGATATGGGGATATATGTATAAATACAGCTGATTCACTTTGTTGTACAGCAGAAACTTACACAACGCTATAAAGCAATTATACTCCAATAAAGATGTATAAAAAAGAGAAATAAGCCTTTCAAAGAAAGAGGAGACCTATAGAGATTTTTAAAGAAGCGCTTTAATATGCATAGTCATAGTTTGTTGTAAGAATTAATTACAACAAACTATAAGTTGTTTGCATATAAGTCAAAGTTTCTAAAGACCTGGATTACTTCAAAACTCTTGGACTACAAATATCCTATTATTTATTAAAATATGGTTTACATTTTCTTAAAAAGGAGCTTTTTTCTTTAAAAAAAGCTTTTTTCCAAGTAATTAAAAATTTAGAGTTAGACTTGCTGTGTATTTGTTCTCCTGAATAAATTACAAAATGTGCTGTATTCTTAGTATATAAGTTATAAAATGTCTGTCTTTTCACTTTAAACTCTTCTCCTAAGATTAATTACTGATGGTAATTTTTCTTTACTTTGGTTTAATTCTTCTCTTGGGAGAGGGAAGGATTTAGTGGTTTAATTATTGTCAATAATAAAGATGATGCCGTTGTGTATTGAGTTCTTATTCTGTGTCAGACACTATACATACAGTGTCTTATTCTTCCCAGCAACCCATCACCCCTAAGGCCAGAGAGACTAGGTAACTTACTGGGGCTTACTCAGCTGGTAAATGAGGAAGCTGGGGTTGTAAGGCTGCTAGTCTGACTTTAGAGTCCATATTCAGAACCTAGGGAACTCCTCTAGGTCAGGAGGAAAAGGCCTGGAAGACTATGAAGGGCTTGACTCTTAGTGGGAGGGGCTCAGATAATCCCTGACATAGGACACATCTGCCAGATTATCCTTGACAAAGGACATACCTGTGTGGAGGTGCAGGTGCAGAGGGAACGAGGTGCAGTGGAAAGAAGGGCTTTGTGGCATCCACTTGTGCTGGGAACGTCCCCATTTAACCATCACCCACCAGCACTGTGAGATGGTTATTATTTCCTCATGAAAAAGAATAGGAAAGAATAGTTGATTTTCCATTCATAGAGTCTGTTGCCTACCCCATCATTTTGGAAATATCTTACTCTCTTGGTCCTCATTTTATTCTCTCATTCTGTGTGCTGGTTCCCTTGTGACCTGAAATCCTGGTGGGATTCTCACTGTCAGTGACTCCTCTGTATCTGCAGCCCCGGCAGTCATCTGCAGCTCCAGAGCCTACTGGATACCTCCACCTAGGTGTCCCACAAGTGCTTCAGACACACGCTGTTTAAAAATGCATCTGATCATCTCTTTCCAGTTCTGCTCCTCTTCCTTTATGCTCTGTCCCAGATCTGTGACTTTACCATCTGTGCTGCTAGCCAGGCCAGAAATCTGGGAGTAATCTGGGACTTTTCTTTCACTCTCACCTCTCACATCCACATCAGCCACCAAGTCTGTAGATTTTTCTCTTGTGACTTTCATATCTGCCTATCCTCTCCATCACCAGTGCAGCCCCCGAATCCAGGTTTCTCTCATTTCTTGCATTATAGTGGTCTCCGAGGCTTGCTGCCCAGCAGCTTCACCAGGGGAAATCTGAGGTCATAGTGCTGGGCCCCACCCACAGAGATGTTGAATCAGTAGATCTGGGGTGGGGCCTAGGAATCTATATTTTTAACAAGCAGATGATTCTTCTGTGGGCAGCCTAGCAACAGACAGATACTTGACAACCATTGATCCAGCTGGTTTCCCTGCCTTTCCACTTCAGTCCGTCTCCCACTGCCTCCATCATGATCTGCTAAAAGCCAAACGTGATCTCCTCTGTCTAACCAATGAAGTATCTCCCTGTTATCTACAGGATAACTTCCAGCCTCTTCAGCATCACTCGTGAGACTCTCCCAGGTCTGATCTGACCTGTGAATCTCTATTCATTTCCTGTCATCTTTCCTTGAATATATCCTCTACCTCAGACCTGCTTGGTTTACAAAATAAGGGTTTTATCTCTTGATTTTGGGCTCCTTATACATATGGTTCTCTCTGCAAGAAGGCCTTCCGCCCTCCCTGTCTGCTTGGCAAGTCCCTCCTCTTTTCTTTAAGGAACAGTTCAGATGTCAGCTCCAGAAGTTGCCCTCATTGCCTCTCTCCTGTCCTGCCACTGTTCTCAGACTGGCCTCTGACGTTGCTCTCATCATCCTGAAAAGCAATTGATTTTTCATGTCTGTCTCCTCTAACAGAAGATGAGTTCTGAGAGGTCAGGGACCAAATAATCTGTTGCAAATCACCTAGCTCAAAAGGGATGAAGGGTCTGACTTGAAAGGCTGGGTGATTGTAAGATGTAAATCAGGTTAAGAATAAAAAACTGTTGGTGGAGGGTTTGCAAGGGAAGCCCCATTTCAGATGGACCATTTTTTCATCCCATTTTTAAAATAAAGGCATAATTTACACATAATAAAATGAACTCTTTCCAGTGAACAGTTAGTGAGTTCTGACAAATACATACACTTGCGTAACCATTCCATGGCCTTTTAATATAGATAAAATTGTACGATTGCTGACCAAACTAATGTTTGTAAATAAATCAGTCTCGCTCGGTGGGCATGAGCTTTATGAAACAGTCAAAATGTTCTAAATGGGAACTATTTCCTGAGAAAGAATTTAACCCTTAAGGGTCTGGAAGATTAAGGTAATGTCTTAGTAATTTGTATTATTGAAGTAAAGTTTCTTGCTCCTAAACTTGATATGCTCTAATATTTAACTTCAGGTTTGCGTAAATTTAATTTAAAACTCAGAGAGGGAACTCATTTACCAGAGGAGATGGCTTTTCTATTTATAGAAAGAGAGACCTCATGGTTAGAAATTTTCTGAATTTAGGTGTAATTTATTTCCCTAAAGCTCTTCTTATTAGTTCTCTGGAAATAAAGAATAAATCTGATGTCTTTTTAGGTCTTTCAGTATTTGATGAGGCCTCCTTTTTTCCAGGCTAGACATCCTTGGTCCTTCCCCAGCATCTAGTGTCATGTCTTCCAAAGCATCACGATCCTAGACAAGGTCTGCCAGATGCAGCACCTGAGAAAGTGTGAGCCTTGGTTTGTTTATCACTTGTCCTTCTTTCTGCTAAGGGGACTTTCGTAGGTCTCTCTTGTTTTCTTTCCCTTGAATTTTTCTCTTTTTTTTCTTTCCCTTGATAGTCACAATTCTGTTTGAAAATTTTCTTTATACCTATAATTTAGGAAGGAATTGATGGGAACAGTCCTCCCTTAAAATGAGTGGGTGTGGTGACTGAGTGGTCCTGGAAGAGCTGCTGGGTCACAGGAGGCTCTTACTCCACCTTCCCCAGAAAGTCTCTTGGCCTCTCTGAATCTCATTTTTAAGATACAGGGATCATTTCTAAATGTAAAAGTCTACACGTCTAATTTAGATCAAGGCTTACATGCAACATAAAAGCCTTAAAATTGTTAATAAATAGGCTCAAAAATAAAAACAAAATCATCAAGATATAAAGGCATAGACATGTTAATAAACATATTAATAGAAAATATAGAAAGAAGACAATTTGGCAAACAAATCAACTAGAGTCCAATTTATATTTCTGCCATGTTCACCTCCCGCTCCATCCCCCCCAAAAAAAAGCTTTTCACAGAGAGAATTCGCAGGTGCGTTACCTAAAACCCATTCGAGTCTTGGTATTCCTTGATGACAGCATTTGACTTCAGTGGTGGCAGGAGGGATAGGGTTTCAAAAGAATTTTTCTCTTTTTTTTTTCATAATAAATTCCTGGTATGGAATCCCACCCATAACTGTGTAGGATTAGGATATTACGGTGTACCAGAAATGTATCTTCTTTTACTCTAATATGCATAACCTACATTTGGATTCAGTGTAACTCGAGTAGAGGATTTAATTTACCTTCCAAAGGTTGTTAAAAAAAAAAAAAACACCAAACTCAGAAGAAGAGGTCAGACTGACAGTTAGCAGAGGCGGAGGGTGGGGGGATGGGGCATTGGAGGAAGGAGGTCAGAAGGTACAGACTCCTGGTTGTGAGATAAGTAAGCACCAGCGATTCAGTGTGCAACGTGAGAACTGTAGCTAACACCACTGTGTGATACATAGGAAGGTTGTTGAGGGAGTAATTCTAAGAGTTCTCATCACAAGGAGAAAAATGTTTTCCTTTTTTCTTTTCTTTTTATTTTATCTGTGTGAAGATGGATGTTAGCTGAACCTATTGCGGTGATCATTTCATAATCTATGTAAATCAAACCATCATGCTAGATGCCTTAAACTTATATAGTGATGTATGTCAATTATTTCTCAATAAAACCGGAGAAAAGCAAAAAAAAAAAAAAAGTAAGCAAGTGCACACATCTTCTTTAGAAGAAAGGCAACATATAAAAAATGTTATTTAAACATTTGTGTTAATGAAAAGCGGGATAATTCATTATTATATAAAGTAGTTCATTATTTATATAAAATTGGTAAAGCTTCAGTACTCGTGCTTTTTCTTTACTGCTCTAATCCGCCATCACTTGTTTCTGGTTCAAGGCTTGGGGGACCGTTTAGTAATGGTAAATTCTTGTATCATCGTTTGATACAATTGTGACCTACAGAGTCCTTCTTTTTAGTGGAAAAGGGAACATATGAAGGAAGTGTGGGCTGTCTTGTCAGATAGAAATATTAATGCCCACAAATTCAAAAAGACACAAATAACTGCAAAGACGTGGAGAAATTTCATGCAGACGTTACCGCAGACTGTACATTGCTATTATGCCATGATTCAGGTTGTTGGCAATGACTACAACGTCTGTGATAACTGTTGGAGGTGGAACTTTTGAGAGCTCTCTGACCTTGCGAACTGGAGGGCTAATCTGAGATGGATATGGTGTGGAATGGGGTCTCTTATAGGCTGGACACAGGGCTCTGGTAAGTGGTTGCCGCGTGAAGGCGTGCCTTGCATTGTTGGGCGTTGTGTTCCTCCCTGGAGAAAGCAATGCGGTGAAGACGTTGAGCCCCGTGGAGCACACATGCACTCACTCAGTCCTGGCGTGACATGTTGTTGACTGGCTTCAGGTTAAAGCTGTGGGCCGATGTGGAGGAGATCGGGAAGAGCTCTGGAAAAGGGTTGCTGGACTCTCGAGAAACCTCGACTATCAATAATGTACTGTTGGGTTTCACCGAAGGGATAGACAGTAAAGGACTAATGAGAAAAAAATGATCTACTCCTCATTTGTTCATCAAATAAATGTTCAGGCGCCTCGACAGGCCTGTTAGTACAAGAATGGGATGCTCAGCCCCTGCCCTGTGGGAGATGGCAGCTTAAGGAAGGTCACAGGACCATGTGATGTGCTGTAAGGGAACACACATGCAGGGACTTTGGCTGTGAGAAGTGGGTCCCCTGGGCAGCAAAAACTGCCTGTTTTCTTGATCCAGTTTTCCTCACCTTCAGTTCCATTCTTCCTCCCAATTGTTATTGTAAAAAGTAACACTTTTCAGAAGTTAAAAAAAAAAAAAAATCCCAAGGGATCCCCTAGTGTTCTGATACTCAAGGACGGTCTATGGAATATTGACATTATATCAGTTGGAACTTTCTAGAAAATGCAGAATCTGCTTGTAAATGGGCTGTACCCCGAGCTGCTGAGTCAGAACCTGCATTGTATCTATGCCTCCAGGTGATTCTTTTTCTCCTTAAAGTTGAAGAAACACTAATCTAGTTCCCCTTCTCTCCATCAGGGGATGAGGACCGATTGTGCCTTCAAGGTCCTACCGACAGCCACAGAGCAGGCATTGAAACTCAGCCCGACTATTTACTGATGGAGTCTCTTGTGCCTTCTCAGATATGTCTGTTACTCCTCATCTACTCCCCTCCATCTCTGTACCCTTCCGTTGGTCTCTGTCAGTATTTCATCTTGTGAGGCCTTCAGCTTCTTACTCGTGTCTCTTTAGATATCTCTGTTGAGTGAGTTACACTGTGCATCTACAAGAATGAGCATATTTACTTATTCTTGATTTAGGGGAAAGTTTGGACCTATTTCCCTAATTTTTTCCTGCTCGCTGCTCAGAACTGCCTTTAAAGTCAATAGGAATTTTCTGTAAGAGTAAGAAATAATCTGTGATGTTAGAAATTAGAACCTCCTTACAGATGAATTTATCTTCCTTTCTTTGTTACATAGATTATCTCATAACAGAGTCCTTTTGCTCTTTGTATCAGTCTCACTTGAAAATCATCATCTGCCCTCTAGTTTGTGGATGGAGGTGGGACACCCCGGCAGCTCCTTTGCTAGTGACCTGAAGTAGAGCCAAGCTTTAGGATTTAGGGGGTTTGTATTAGAATTTTTTTCTATAACATAGGAAAATAAAGATCGAAGTAGATAAACACCCCATGTTTTAAGGGGCCTTTTGACATAGAAAGAGATGTTCGCAGAAGGATGATATGATGACATTAAAGAAAAGTGAACAATCACTGTTAAGACCATAGCAACACAGTGCCTTCAATAAAAGTCAGCCCCTCATCTTTTAACTCACTCCCTCCTTGTAAGAGGATTACTGTCTCTCCTGTCTTTTAAGTATTTTAGTTTATTTAAAATTCTGGAATATATTTTGATTTGCATGATAGAACCATGATTTCCATGAGTAGATAGATAGTAGGTCTCCTCTGTAAACTATAAAGTAAAATCAGCTTTTCTGCTTTGTTGTTATTGTTGTTCTCGTATGTGGTTTTTTTTGTTTTTTTTTTTCACGCCACTATCCCACCCTTCTAACAACTCTTATTTTATAGAAACCATAGTTATTATGTCACTTCTCAGTTTTGGAAGCTATGTGATTAAATATTTTGTACTTGTGTTTCATGTCTTGTATATTATTTTCTGTTGACAGCATATAGAAACAGACTCATTTATTTTTAGGTAAAGTATTTTGAAAGGTAATTAACGTATCCAGAGCGATTTTGCATACAGAGTTTTAGTAACACTGACAGTTTAAATAGGTGGACATCGTGTTGAGCAATTAAGTTAAATTCATTTAGGCTAGGTTTTTAGGAACTGGCTGAAAGAAATTTTTTACTATTAAAAATGTATTATTTTCCTCAAAATAGAACATGGAAATGTTCTACATTACCAAGAGCAAACTTAACATTAGATTCACAACGTTTAAAATGCTGTTTAGCTTTTAGAAATATAAAAATTAACTTCAGTGTCTTTGTATAATGTAAATTTTGGTCAACCTCCTATTTCATTAGCATGCTTCTCTTAGAAATGTTTTATTGGTGACAAAACTCTCTTGTAAATTTGATGCACGGTTGCCTATTTGAATTTAAAGACAGTTGATTCATTTTAAATGAAATAATATGTTACATTTTGAAAAGCACTTCAGTTGGTTATATTCATGGGAAAAAAGATAGACTCATGTTCTCAAGGAAAAAGAAAAATGTCTTGAATGTGGTGGTTGCTGTTTAAATAAATTATAGAACTGTAATATCTCTAACAATCCTCAGTTTAGTACAGATATAACTGTACTCTTGTCTTCTGTCTCCAGAAATACTCCAGGGAATGGCTTCCATGCTCCAGACCTCTTCAGTTTACTAAGTTTTTCCTGCTCTCAGCATAGGAGGGAGCAGCTTCCAAACTGTGCTGATAAATTTCAGATGTTTACTGTGAAAGTCAAGTTTCTCCTTAAAGTATTTATTTTCTGTGAAGCCTTTGACTAACTTTTCATCCCGAGCCTGTTCTGTATTTTCAGTGAGCTTTGTTTCTTCTCTTTGTTCTTGAGGTTCTCTGCAAAACATATTCTCGAGGTTCTCTGCAAAACATATAACGTGTGCTTTATGTAATGAAACTTTGTTTTCAAAACCTACTTCCAGGATTTGGTCTTGTTTCTTTGGTTTTTATGTTGTGTATTTTTGTTGCACCTCTAAAGATCTGTATTTGGTCCAATTAGGAAGACTAATTGGAAAAGTTATACTTCTTAAGCTCATTTTGTAAAAGATTTATTGTATAAGGAATTTTATGTTCTCTCTGTAGATAAGCGTGTCGAAAATTGGCCTCTGATGCAGTCTCCACTGCCTACACTTTGTATAAGTACCCTTTACCTCCTGTTCGTGTGGCTGGGTCCAAAATGGATGCAGGACCGAGAACCCTTCCAGATGCGTTTAGTGCTTATTATATATAATTTCGGAATGGTTTTGCTTAACTTTTTTATCTTCATAGAGGTAGGTTTATTTAAGTTCACTTTACAGTTCCCCAGGTCTAGTGAAAGTTAAAACACAAGAATGTATAAAACTAGCATTGTAATGTTGTGCCCTCAGATAACTGATAGCTACTTTAAGAGTAAACTTTATGTTACTTTTTGGATAACAAAAATATGAAACATACATAACGTGTAAGACAGTTGTTTAAAATGGAATTTTGAAGCAGACAGACTCTGACATTGGAAGTTATTTAACTTTTTTGAAACTCATTTTCCCCATCTGTAAAATGGGCATAATACCTACCTTCTAGGGTATCAGAGATAAGTGGGATAATCTTTTCATAGTGTTTGAAATAGTGAATAGTTGTAGCTATTTATTTATAATTCTTATTCAGCAGTTTCAGGTTTGGTAATTGATGAAAATAGGCAAATGTGAAATACCAATTGCAAGTTTAATGTCAGTGTATTTTAGTTGTTGCAACTAATCATTGTATACTTTTCTGGGCACCAACAAATCCTCCATGGCACTTTGAAAGGAAATCCTAAAAGCTAGGTTGACACAGCCATTTTTTAAGTTGTAAGAGTAAAAGGAATTTGTTTTCCAAGAGACTCATTAAAGTTCTGTATGAACCCACAGAACTGAACTGGTGATGCTAGGAAAATGAACAGTATGCTCCTTTTAAAAAACCTTTCTTTCATCGACAACTTAGCCTACAGAAGCTCAACTTCATAAAAAACTTTAATTTATTTGGATACTTTACCTAATTTGTTAGATGCAAACCATTCTCGTTTAAGACCAGAAATCCGTGCAACTGTTGTGGCATGGTTATTCACAATTTCTCTTAATATTATGAGGTAGATAGAGTCTCTGTCTCAGTCCAAATGTGGCATGCCATTTTAAATGTAGATTTCAATTTTAAAATAAATTGACAGATGGTAAATTTTAGAAATTCCAACGTATTACATGTTTAATGCATTTGAAATTTTAATACATATTTCTTTTAAAAATGCTTTGGAAGTTTGCATATTGTATGTAGTACTTTTAAATGCTGTATCTACTAAAACTTACTCCAAATATTGTTCTCTTTTTCCAGTTATTCATGGGATCATATAATGCAGGGTATAGCTATATTTGCCAGAGTGTGGATTATTCGGATAACGTTCATGAAGTCAGGGTAAGCACATTAAAAATACTGCTAATCAGTAGAAATTGGTTTAATTTTGTGGACCCTAGTCTGTGAAAAACATGCTTTAATATAGTAGTAAAAATGTACTGAACATTTGAGTCAGTAAAGCTATGCTTTCCTTTAAAAGTATATAATTGAAAATCTGTTTTCATCCCTCAGTATCTCCTCTCATTTGGTGATGTGAGAGTGAATATGTGTTGGATGACTAAAATTCAGTATCCCCCCCCCAAAAAAAAGAAGTTCCATGTTTAGTATAAAAATGGTATTTTAGATTTTTGGTTTTTTTGGTCAAGAATAGAAACTCTTAAAGAAAGTCAAATTCATTTGTTAAGAAAGTCTGAGGAAATTAAATGTCTTATAAACTATGGGATGTTTTGTAAATTAAGCATAGCACAGCTTGTATAGGTATAAACTCAGTTTTTATTATATTTGCAGAAAAACAGACTAGTATTATAATGTTATCATATTTTACTTTGCCTTCACCTACATCAGTAAAATTACCATTTTACTCAAGTGAAGGAGCAATAAATTATCTGATTTTAACTATTTATTGAAGTCCTCTGTGTACTATGGTTCATCTAAAACATTACATAATACATAAAACATATTTACATAGCATATATAACATGTTACATATGTGTGTGTGTTTTATGTTACATGTAATATATGTAGTCATAATATAATACATAGTAGCTGCCTATGGGAAAAAAAATAGCTCTTTAGCGTTTGGGTTGGACAATATAAATACCAGTATTCATCAAGACCCAAGACCAAGCTGTTTTAATGTACTTATCATTGTATGAATGATTCATTCATACCCATTGGAAGACTTAATGCGTGGATGAAAAATCACCCCTTTTGGTTGTCATGTTGGTTTTATTCATTCAACAGATGTGAATGGAACATCTGCTATATGCAGATAGTATGAGGGGCCCTGGGGACCCGGGTGGAAAGGCAGACAGGATCCCTGCCTTTGTGGAGCTGACATGCTAGTGAAGGTGGGAGAGGCAGTCATGTAAACAAATGATTAACGAGAAGCTAAGACCCGTGATGTGACTGAGAGAGAATGAGGGCAGCCCCTTTATTTAGATTTGTTGGCTACCATACCCATCTTGCTAGAGAACCTTCTCCCTGGGTGGGGCAGTGGAGTGCTGACTCTGATCTTGCTTGGGTCAGGGGAGGGAAAAGGAAAAGTGTTGGACTTGCTTTCTTTGAGGAGGATGCTTAGATAAACCCCTTGGGTGAAACAACATACTGCTGTTTGGGGGATAAAGTTTTTAAAATGCCACTCTGGTCATTGTGAGCCTAGCCTCCTGGCATGCATGAGCGGTCAGTTCTTTAAACATTTAGCTATTGTGAGAACTGAAATGGAGGAGGAGAAAGAGCCAGAATGTCAACAGATTGCATTTGAAACTTTCCTCCCTCTCTCTTCCTCTTTAATATGAGATGTGGCAGAATAAGTGTTTTACCCTGAGACTCATTTTTGTATTCATTGTTATGTAGCCAAGAAGTATCTCTTCACTCTGATGCAGCTATTCAGTTTACAAACTAAAGAGGATTATTTATTACTACTTATGAGTTGTGGCTAATTTAGAGGCCTAGATTGGGGGAAAAATAAGACATTACCTCTTCCCTTCTAGATAAAGTTTACTGCACCAAAATGTTATAACATAATAGTGGGATATAGCATATTAAATATAGTGTTGCTGTGAGAAGTTACCTATTTCAAGCCTGTTTTCAACTGTATCATTTTCAACAATATTTTTACTCCAGCATATTCAGTAAATAACTCTCAATTAGTAAATAGAACACAATATTTTTTCTTGGGCCTTTCTCTTTCTTCCTTGCCTACACTTTAAAATTGTAATTTTGTTTTTCAATAGCAAAAAACCAAACCCAAACAAATGACATCCAATAGGTGCAGGTATATAAAATGAGGAAGGTCTGTATCAGCTCTGAAACACCTAAGCCTGGTTGTGAGTGAATCTTCCAAACCCCGACACACAAAGGTTTATGAACAGATTTTAGTTTGATGCTGCTTCCTTTGCTATTTGTACATTGGGCACATGTCAGAAAATACTTGACACAAAAAAGATGAATTTAGGTTACTATTTTAGTAGAATTCTTGTAAAATATTTTAAAACCTATATACAGAGGTCACCTCTCACTGCATCCTTGAATCCTTAATCTCAGCATGTAATGTAATCTTTCTGCACCATCTGGTGTCATAATTAGAGCCCAGGAAAAGAGAAGACTTATTTATGTAAGCAGGATTATATTTATGACCTAGGAAATATTTGGTGTGTGTGTGTTTATTTGTTGCAGTTTATCATTTTAAAGATTTTACTGCCTAATAAAAGCTACTGTGATTAAGTATTTTGTTGCATATGTTAAAGTGAAAGAGAGAGACAGACACTCACAGAGACCAGTTGCTGTCCAAGCATACTTGCAAGAATCTCTGAGGTATGATCTAGGTTACGCATGAACAGCTGAAATACCTTTACAAAGTAATTATCTCAGTTTCTCCTACCAAATTGAAAATCATAATCATGTGAAAGTGTTTACGGCTGTGCATTCAAAAGTTTGGTGCTGGTGACGTCCAGCTATGGAACAGACTGAAAATTTTCTCTGAATTGTGGGCACTGTGTGTATATAGATTTGAGCTCTTTCCTTCCCATTATTTTCTCCATGAATAGATGCCTAGGTTTCACACCCACTTAGACAAAAATGATTCTATGCCTCATACGTTTTGTGCAGTGAAGATTGTTTAGGACTTAAACAAGGCATAGAAAACCATGTGACAGTGTCATTCTGGTGTTTATAAAATGCTTTCCCTTTCTTTCTACAGATAGCTGCTGCTCTGTGGTGGTACTTCATATCTAAAGGAATCGAGTATTTGGACACAGTGTTTTTTATCCTGAGGAAGAAAAACAACCAAGTCTCTTTCCTTCATGTATACCATCACTGTACTATGTTTACATTGTGGTGGATTGGAATTAAGTGGGTCGCAGGGGGACAAGGTGAGCATTTTTGGGAACGTATCCACATGTAGTAAATTATATAAATGTGTAAGGTGGAAAGTAGTGAGAATTTGACTTGGTCTGTAATTTAACTTACTTTCATGGTTAATTATTTCTGTGCTAATTTCACTTTAAAGACATTCAAAGAAAGTAAAGCTTTAGCTTTTTATCTGTGACTAATTTCACACCTACAGATTTACCCCAGACATAGGCATAAACAAATCCCAAATGTAGCAAATAATATTTTGATAGGGAGCAGTTCTAGTGGTTCTGACCTAGAGGATACTAAGATATAACCTCTCAGTCTAAAAACCCCGTCTCCCATCCAAGCTCGGAGCCCACTTCTGCTCTCAAATAGGCCCAAATGCACCTGTTGGTTCTTACTCAAAGGAAATTGTATGTAACGTTCTCAATGCTGAAGAGAATCTGAATTCATAGTTTGGCCAAGATTTGCCTCCAGCTTTTCAGACGCCTGTAGGTTGGAGATGATTCACATCCCTGAGCTGGAAACAAACCATTCCTCTGATGGGGACCTAGGGTATAAGTCATTATAGTGCAGTTCACCTTGCTACTCTCTATTTAGAACTATGTAGAAACCTAAGAATAAGTACTGTTTTAGGGATTTCTCTGGTGGCCCAGTGGTTAAGAATCGCCTGCCAGTGCAGGGCATGTAGGTTCGATCCCTGGTCCAGGAAGATCCCACATGCTGTGGAGCAACGAAGCCCATGCGCCACAACTATTGAGCCTGCGCTCTAGAGTCTGCAAGCCACAACTGCTGAGCTCATGTGGCACAACTACTGAGCCTGTGTGCTGCAACTACTGAAAGCCTGCATGCCTAGAGCCTGTGCTCCGCAACAGGAGAAGCCACTGCACTGAAAGCCTGCACGCTGCAATGAAGAGTAGCCCCCACTCGCCGCAACTAGAGAAAGCCCATGTGCAGCAACGAAGACCCAACACAGCCAAAGGGGAAAAAAAAAAGTACTGATTTGTTGTAGTGATGTATATTGGCACATATGAAGGCAATCATGAAACATTTACAGATCTCCTTAAGCAATTCAATTATATGTACCTCAAGAGTAGTGGAATGAAAAGTGATATCGACAATAGTTCCATATTAGGGCCTACTTAAGCCGCTGGAGGACCCTCATTTGAAAACTCGCCACTTTGAAAGTCCTTTGCATTTGAAGAGCAACCATTTTTATTTATATGGTAAAAGCCTGAGTCTAAACTTTAAAAATACTTGGCATGATTTGAAGAGAAGGCTTTTGCATTAGAACTACTTTAGAACTTTTCTTCCTCACCTGTACTTAAGATTAAATGTTGGAAAGTAATGTAGATTCATTTATTTTATGTCCAGATGGTTTATCACCTAATAAAGGTTTCTGTATCTTGTAAATCCCTCTCTTTTTCTAAAGCATTTTTCGGAGCCCAGCTGAATTCCTTCATCCATGTGATTATGTACTCATACTACGGGTTAGCTGCCTTTGGCCCATGGATTCAGAAGTATCTTTGGTGGAAACGATACCTGACCATGCTGCAGCTGGTGAGTTAAATGCTTCTAAAGTTTTTTCTGGTGAAGCACTGAAAATGTTTGAATCTAATTAATTTTAAAGTGCCGAGTCATTTTTGACAATTTTCTGTTACCAAATTGACTTTCTCTGTGCTCCAGCTGTAGGAGTTGAGGCTGTTTGGCTCTGAGCTACCTGTTTATAGACCTAGTGGTGACGGCCACTTGCTTTTTAAATATCCTTAAAAGACCAGACACAACTCTTATCTCTCTGAGAGATGTCCTTTAAACACATCTGTGAAAAGATCTAAGCACAGCACAAAGTACACAGACTCATTTATGATTAGGGAAATAATCTAACTTCTTTCTTAGGCTTTTTCTTTTTCCACTTAAAACATTACTATTAACTCTTTTCATCCTGTCCTTACATAAATGTTTTGTTTTCTATTCCATTTTTCTTTCCTTGTGAACAGATCCCATACGTTCAGAGTATGAAAGTTGTAGGGAAGGCACAGAGCCAAGGAAGGGGTTGGGTAAAGGAAGGGACCAAGGGGGACTTCCCTGGTGGTCCAGTGGTTAAGACTCCATGCTTCCACTTCAGGGGGCGTGAGTTCAAACCCTGCTTGGGGAATTAAGATCCTGCATGCTGGACTTCCTCGGTGGTGCAGTGGGTAAGAATCTGCCTGCCAATGCAGGGGACACGGGTTCGAGCCCCGCCCCAGGAAGATAGCACATGCCACGGAGCAACTAAGCCCATGCACCACAACTATTGAGCCTGTGCTCTAGAGCCCGTGAGCCACAACTATTGAGCCCATGTGCCGCAACTACTGAAGCCCACGTGCCTAGAGCCCGTGCTCTGCAACAAGAAAGGCCACCGCAATGAGAAGCCTATGCACCACAACGAAGAGTAGCCCCCGCTCGCTGCAACTAGAAAAAGACTGTGTGCAGCAACGAAGACCCAACACAGCCAATTAAATAAATAAATAAATAAATAAATTTATTAAAAAAAAAAAAGATCCTGTATGGCTCATGGCACAGCCAAAAAATAAAAAAATTAAAAAATCTTATATTAAAAAAAAAAAAGGAAGGGACCAAGGAGCAGAGCACTCTTAATTCCCTGACACACAGTCCTTAGAGAGCAGAGCTTGGTATTCTCAGCTGCTAGTCTTCAGAGCAGATCGTTCTCAGCACCTGCCCCCCCGTAGGACTTCTTGTAGCATTTGGGTGCATCAGGGCAACCTTCAGAGCTAAGCACTAGCCCAGTAATCAAACTGGAAATCCAAAATCAACCTGGTAGCTATTCTTCAAGCCTTGGAAATTATTATAATTTGCTTTAATCATAGCATGTACACAGTTTTATCAGTGGAATCACATTTGGAAATATTATTCATCCCTGCTTTAAGTTGCTAAACAACAGACTCACCAAGCAGGAAGCACAACCTTTGGGGAATGCTGGGTGTGCAGGATTCATCTGTGAGTAGAATGCTACAGGAAGCTTCCTCCAGTTTTTGTATAAGCTGTTTATAGAGTTTGTGAAACTCGTTTCTCTCAGTAATTAGTAAATGGTCCCAAGAAAATGAGGAGATGACAGAAATCATGTGAACTCTTCGTATCTGCTTTGCTGGAACCTCCACCTGACTCTGCTTGAGTGGTGCTGTGCTCAATCACATGCATACCCAGTGATGCAGGTTTTCAGTGATGCAGGTTCTAAGAACCATTGTGAAATCAAAAGTTCTTAAAATCTGGATTTTACCATGGAAAACTTTTAAAGTTTTTTAGTCTGATTGAAATTTTGGGCTTCAATGGGATAGATTTTTAAAATAATATTTAATATAATAATTAATATTGACAATGCTGTCCTTAAAAGAGAGACCACACTTGCCCATTCCAAAGAGGATGTTAATTTTGTGAAGGGTAGTGTATTTCCAAGCCAGTTCTCACAACAGTTAATCATGTATGTTAATCTTGTAAAAAGGTAACCCTTGTGAATACCATGGAATTCATAATTCTTATAAGAACCATTCTCTCTTTTTATACTTATTCTCAAATATCTACTAAATTTTACCAAAATCTTAGTCTTTAAAGGACTGTGTTAATTCAAATGCATATTTACCTGTCCGCTATTCTGTAAGAAATAAATAATGAACCATTTTGATAAACTCATTTTTTTTTGTGCTTAAAAATTTTTTTCTTTACATCTTTATTGGAGTATAATTGCTTTACAATGTTGTGTTAGTTTCTGCTGTACAACAGTGAATCAGCTATATGTGTACATACATCCCCACATCCCCTCCTTCCTGAGCCTCCCTCCCACTCTCCCCATCATCACAGAGCATGGAGCTGATCTCCTTGTGCTATGCAGCGGCTTCCCACTAGCTATTTTACATTTGGTAGTGTATATGTCAGTGCTACTCTCTCACTTCATCCCAGCCTCCCCTAAAAGTATATGTACCAGCCTGCTGACCACTTTGTGGAGAGAAATCAGTCTAAAATATGGGAGGAAAACAAAAATTGAGAAGCCTATAGCACCGTTACTTTACTCTCTTAGGCCACTGATACTCCCTCTCATTAGCTAACATTCAACATTATCCCAAAAAGAACCCATTGAGCCCAGACGCCAGGCCAAGAGCTCAGGAATCATGGGGACCAACGCAGAGCCCTGCCCTCAGATTGTACACAAGTGGAGAGGTGGACAGTCCAAAAGTCAGCAGGTGCAAAAGACATAATTCCTATGAAACAAAACACCCACGTAGAACAAAACCCTTCGGTTAAAGGGCTGGAGGGACCCGTTGTGGGGAGGTACTTGAGTCTTAGCAGGAAGCCCTAGCTGAGGACGGAGCATTTGAGCAGAAGCCAGAGTGAGAAGGAGCCAGAGACCTCTTAAGGCTTGGACGGCGGGGCACAGCATGGGCCTGTCTTAGCTGCACAGAAGATGCTGAGGTCGTGATGAGCTGTTTGCTGCCCATGGTAAATGTACCTGCACTGTTTTGTTTTTCAGGTTCAGTTCCATGTGACCATCGGGCACACAGCACTGTCCCTTTACACCGACTGCCCCTTCCCCAAATGGATGCACTGGGCTCTCATCGCCTACGCAGTCAGCTTCATATGTCTCTTCCTTAACTTCTATGTTCGGACGTACAAAGAGCCTAAGAAAGCAAAAACTGGAAAAACAGCTGCGAATGGTATTTCAGCAAACGGTGTGAACAAGTCAGAAAACCACCTAGTGGTAGAAAGTGGAAAAAAGCAGAAAAATGGAAAAGCAAAAGGGGAGTAAAGAGAACTGGGCCTTACCTGGTGTTGACAGTGAGAAAGTTCCCACTTCGTATAAGATTTCAAGGAAAACAGAAGCAAATGAGGGTTTGAGGGTGGGGAGAAAAAGACAAATGTGCTCTATGTATTAGTAACCTTTAGATTGAGTAAAGTGTTAAATACAACACCCAGATGTTTTATTTATGAAGTTTTTATTTTAAACTTTTTTTTTATTAGCCTTGATGTCAGACCAAAGCAATCATCACGTGACTTTGGAGGCCCCTCCCCGTGTTCACATTTGTGTGTCTGATGCATGAGATTTTTCATGTCTCTTAATTTTTCAGTCCGATGATCACAGAAACATGGTCTTTATAGATTTTTCTCTTTTCTTTTTCTTTTCTTTTCTTCTTCTTTTTTTTTTTTTTTTTTGGCTAAATTGCTACTTATCTACTGATGAAAATCAGTTACCTTACATTTTCTGGTCCCAAACTGGAAATGCAGATACTTTAAAATGTGCACATTTGAATTCATTTGCTGACTGGAATTGTCGAATCTCTCCACCTCTAGTCTGAAGATACCCTTTTGGCTGGAATTTAATTTTAAAAGTCTGATGATCTCTGTAGACTCTTAGAGGCTTGATGATGATGGTGTTGGTGAAAATAAGAATTATAGTAAAATCCTGTCCAGCAACTCAAAGGTCACCATGACCTGCAGCTACAAATTTGCTACAAATCACTGTGGGAAACAATTTTTGTGATGAAAAGGCAGCCTTTCAATACTCCTGTTACTACCATATATATATATATATTATAAAAATTGAGATTATTGTCTGATTGGAAAATGAAACAATTCATGTCTCTATTAGTAACATCATAAAGTAGTTACTTTTATGTGCTGTTAGAAGAGAGTATGTTGATTTTTATCAGGCTTTCCTTGTTTTGATTTGTGGCTATTACTGATTTTTCATATGTGGAAATATACCTACCTCTTCTGTTGGAAAGAACATTTAAAATTAAATAAATTTTAATTAAAAAAATCAAGGAGTCCTCTAATGTAAATTTTAATATTAACATTCAAATTCACTAACATTGTGGTTTTGGGGGGTTTTTTTGGTTTGCTTTTTTGTTTCTGTTTTTTGTACAAATAACAAACAGCAAGCTTTTCTGTGATACTGTCCTTCTCTTTTAATGTGTTTAATTTTGGAGTGATATTTTTCTTGTGACAAAGTTGCAAGATCTTATTTGTAACTAGATGTGAAGTGTAAACCCATTTTGGTGCAATATTCTTGACTCCTTGGTGCTAAAGATCATTAAATTCAGTGTTTGATTGTTACAAAGTGTTAATTGCTAAGACATAAAATGAATAAAAGTGAGAGTAGCCAGAACCAGAAAATTAAATTTGCTCTTTGCAAATGAAGTATCTCATGTAATGTGAAAAAAACTGGAAATTCACTAGGAAAGAACTTGTACCCTATCTTATTACATAGGTTAAATTGTTAGTGGGTATTGCACAGGGATCATTAGAGAAAATGTGACAAAAAAAAACAACAAAAAAAAGGCATGAATATTTCTAAGTATCTTTAATAAGTCAGAACTGCATGTGCAGAATGTAATGCTGTTTGTGCAGACTATTTCAGAATATTTTGTAAACTATAAAATATTTATTGAGCATTAAAATCACACCCCCCCCACCACCCCGCCAAGGCATGCAGACATGAGAATTACAGAAAATTTGCAACACGTCTAATAGTTTGGTCTAAGAGGATTCAACACATTTGTTTTTGCTGCTCAGTGTGTAATGACTAGAGATTTGTAAATCTTTGTGAACTTTCTGTACTGCTTCCCCAGAGCTATTCATTCCCTGCTACCTGATTTTAGCACAATAAATATACTACTGCTGTGGGAAAAAATAATTTTTTTGGTTAATCAGTTTATTATAATGTAAATTATCTGCTAGATATATATTTATTTGATTCAGTTAATATTCTAAATTCTTCCCTGCTGCCAATTTCTAACGTAGAAAAGGAATGAAACTAGAAGTTGGGTGTCAACAATTTCTGGTGAAAAGCTTATTTTTTTATGGTAGCATATTTTTACTTTAAAACTTACTTGTCTTTGGAAGAACTTTTGGATCCAGACATAAAACATATCATTTTCTTCTGATTTCTTACATTTGTCATTTCAAATATAAGCTTTTAAAAAATTTTTTATTTTATATTGCAATATAGTTGATTAACAATGTTAGTTTCAGGTGTACAGCAAAGTGATTCAGTTATACATATACATGTATCTATTCTATTTCAAATTCTTTTCCCATTTAGGTTGTTACATAATGTTGAGCAGAGTTCCCTGTGCTATACAGTAGGTCCTTGTTGGTTATCCGTTTTAAATATAGCGGTGTGTACATGTTAACATTTTTAATGCTGTACTTTTTTTTTGTTCCAAAAATAAAGTTGGGGAGCTCTCCTGTTCTGATATTTAAATCTTTCAATCTTTACTATACTTTGTTTCTTTACCAACGATGATTTTAAAATGTGATAAATGTAGCCTTTTCTGGTAGCTTTCATAATTGCTCTATCACCCCAGTAAATACACATGCCTCATATGTAAAAATCAGTGAAGGAGGATTGCCTGTTCTTTTTGGTAAAACTTTGTCAGTAACTTTCTTATATAGAAAACAGGGAATTTATGAAATATTTGCATTGAGTAGAAATAGCTGAGACATGTTAGCAGTGCATTTTCCAATAGACTTGATGACTGTGGCTCTTCTTTTTCCTCTTTTCTGCATTACTCTTTCTTCAGTTTTGCAGATGGATGCTGACTGGTGACTAGTTTCAGTTTTAGCATTATTAATTTAGTCATTTTCTCTTTCTGTTTTTGCACACACTCTCTAAGGCATTCAAAATTATTTTCATATGATTATATTCACATTTTAGATTGTGGAATCTAGCAGTGCTTTGTTATTTATAAGGAATATTTTAATTTACAGGGTTGTTCCATATAGGGATACCCTGTGAATAAGAAAGAGAACTTAGAGATGGAGGTGATTTTTGCTGTCATATCTATTTGATAATATAACTCAGGCATTATGTATTGACCATTGAGGCAGAGCCTTTGAAGCTCACCTTCATTAGACTGTAACAATATGCTGAGCTGTTCACAGTCTCTCAGCTCTTTCCTTGTTATAGCCTTAATCTCAACCAGCCATATTCGTAACACAGTCTGTACTGAGAATAAGATGACTACAGGTGTACAGAATGTAAGTGGCGTGCTCAGCACAGACCTGGGAGACTCAGACTTAGGATCTGGTTAGATGGTAAATAGGGTTGCAGATCTGAGAGGCACCGAGATGCTGAGCTACCTGCACAGGCGCAGAGCATCTGAGCAGTAAACACAAAACCTGCTTAATGACATTGGTCACCTGCCACTCAGCATGTAAGCAGTTTTGAAGGGTAACCTTGGAGAGCAAGTACTTAATAGTGTATTTTAGAATCAATCCTTAAATCAATCTTAGGTATTTCAGGCAGAGGACATGTGAACCAGAAGAACTGTTGTGAAAAAGGAGAGATGTAGAAACAGATCCCTTGTTTCAAAACACTACAAATCATACAAGTATCTTTCAAGTTGATTTGCCTGATATAAAATACTGTGGGAAGGCACAGATGTGAATTGAAAGGCAGAGCTTTTTTTTTTTTTTTAAGTTTTTAAAATAGGAGGATGTAACATAACTCTACATTTCTGAAGGAGATTCAGAGGTCTAAATTAAAAATTATAATTGACATACAGAACAAATACCAGATGAAAACTGAAATTCTAGAATATATCACCAAAAGAGCATTGTGACATACGAAGAGATAGTAGTAGCTGTGTTTCGATGGTGATAAGTTATCAGGAGTTTTAGGTGGGCACGGGATGATCTAAATTAGCTCTTGGAGTTCTTTTAGACTTATAGGTCTAAGTTTTGCTGTATCCTTTGAGAAATTAAACATTTTTTCTACCTGTTTAAAAAAAAAAAGCCTAGAACTTGTCTCCTTTTTCCTTTGTCTTTTTCATTTTATCACATAAAGACATGTTTGCATGTCCACATGTAAACAAATTTTCCTTCACACCTTTATTCCTTGGAGATCCATCTGGTCTTAAATTGAAATTCACCTGGAATTTTTTTATTTTTCCCATTCTCATAGGTGAGGTTTTCCCAGTGAAAGTGACCTTAAAGCAGTATCTCCTTTAAGAATAAATGCATGCTGAAGCACATCGCTTGATAGCTGTCTTCCTAATTATAAAAATCTAATGTGCTATCAGAAGGCCTTGGTGTAATTGAACATCTGCACAGAGAATATGTCCAAATTAAAAGCCATTGTAAGACTAAAAACTCTTGGAAGGTTTAAATACAGCCATTTCTAAAAAGATAGGGTCTTAAGATTGCTGGATATCCCACTTTAAATACACGACTGTGGGTTGTAAAGAGTCAGCCCACATGTGTGTTCCACATCTCTTGTCAGTCTCCACGTATCCCTGAATCCCTTTTCTGCAGGTTTAGAAAAGCCGCTTAGGTGGTTCCCTTCCTCAGTTTAAATTTTTTTCTTGTATTTGCCATGAGGAGAAAGGAAAGCATCCAGTTGAGATTCCTTCTTTCTCATTCCTGTTGTATCATTTAAACTGAGTTTCTCCTCCCTGTGAGAAAGCTATCCTAAGAACCAGTCTTTCAAGAATAATGATTATCAGACTGGTAATGAGAGGGTGGGTAGCTTATGAGTCTTGCACTGTATTATGTTAGTGACATTCACACCTCACCTTTGACTGTGACTTGTGTTCTAATTTTATTAATAAATCTGGGAATCAAATACAACTTAAAATGTTTTCTAAGCAGATTATATATACATATATATACATATACACACATACACATTTAGGGTTTATCAACTGTACACATACAGTTGGATTTCAAATATTTTCCGAGTTCAGTTCTCACAGCAAATATTTAATAAAAATGTTACGTGGTCACATCAAAGCTATATTTATCCAACAACATTTACGTGTTTTCATTGGGCTTGAACTATTATTGCCAGTCCTTGTAAAAGTGGTAGCTGTTCTTTTTGCCAGAAAGGAAAGGCGTATGGGAGCTTGTGAGGCCAAAGAGCAGCCAGATGAATTTAGGGAACAATTTTCTAATTTATCCCTTAGAGTTGAGATTTGGAGTTTACATCCTAGAGTCTTCCCTGCATATTTACTACTTCAGAAATCCAGCCTCATCTTTAGGTTAGTGTGCCAGATGTTTACTGGCTCTAAGAATCCATTCCTAACCCTTTGAAATGTTCTCTCTCCTTCCCTCTCCTGGTGTTACAGTCTGTAGGACTAAAAATTACATTTCTCAGACTCACTCACAAATTTAGGTTTTGTCAGTGTGAGGCACTTGTGAAATTTTTGGAAAGCAGCAGGAAGGTGGATGCCCTCCTTCTGTAGTAATGCAATCATATAAATAGACTCCTTACAGACATACATGTTGGCAACAGCTGAACCACATGTTCTACTGTCTTGGCACCAATTTTGTGAAGGCCGACAGCGGTAATGGTAATAGCAGCCATGGCAGATGTGGTCATATGCACTTGAAGCCAAAGACTTAGGGGGTGGCCTCCTGACTTTTATTTCTCCAAGTTACCAGTAATCATATAAGCATCTAATCCTGTGAATGAAAGCTCTTTCTGCTTGAAATACCTTGAGTGGTATCTGTTTCATGCCGTAAATCTTACCTAATTAAGTATTCAGCACTGAAATGTAATCAGGAAATGGACTGCCTAAGATAAGAATATGGAATTGGTTATCTGACCTAGTTGAGTTTACAGGCAGTGACAATTTCATGACTAGTGGGAAATGAGATACTGTTTTCCATGTAGCAAACAGCTGACTTTTTCACCTATGGTCACCTCGAATGAAATAACTATTGAAAGCAAAGTCTTTGACAGACCGAGTGGCTGCAGCATGGAAGCGCTGTGATGGGAGTGAGGAATACAAAGACTTGAGTGAAATGGCTGTTTCTGATTGCCCTGCAAAGCTCACAGAAAGAAAATTAGCTCATTCTTGGCTGCCCTAAGAGGACCTCATATCTTGTAGCAACAGATCTGAAACATCTTAAAACGAGATCCAAAATTTGATCCAAAGTGGGTTGCAGAATTACCACTGAAGTTCACAGCCTCAATAAGTGAAAGCTGTGGTATTAACTGGGAAAGAGTGGGATCCAAAGAAGTGGAATGGGGACATTTGGATGGATTTGGATGAATCTGAGAATGTGAATCTCTAAATCCCATGGAATATTTCTAGCCAAGAAAAGCAGCACTCTCTTCCTTGTCAGACATTAGTCCTTTGTTGCTTGAGATCCTGTAAGGCTGAACTACCTTCAAGCAAGGTAGTTACCTTCCAGAGCAATGCTGATCTTCCATGTGTCTGCTTTCTATTCTTTCAGGGTCATCAGATCTGTAAGGAGAATTAGATCACAGCATACCCCAAGGGGGACAAATACAGACTCTATCCTGGGAAGAGATAGCCCAGAATTATAGGATTTGGCTAATTTTCCTCTGCAGAAATGTATAAGAATTGATTCTATGAATAAGCAGAAAGAAACATATCTTTGGGTTGGACTGAAATTATTAAAAAAAAAATTTAGTGGCTAAAATTATTAATTTAGTTTCTCTTACCAGAAATTCTTAATTTAAGGACATAGCTCAGCCATGAGGAGTAGCTTTTATGATTTGTCAACTGTTTAACCTGGAATCAGGAAAACCTGGAATCATTGATGGCCTACATCAAAGTGAGACAAATGTTAGAAATCCGTTGCAATAACAGAGGAGAGAATACAAAGGCTTAGGGCGTTAGTAATGTTGGAGATTATTTATCACATGCAGCCCACTTGACCACCCTCTCACTATATTTGAGAAATACATTGGTAAATGTACATTGGTGATCTGTCCTTGAAAATTTCTGTAGCGGCTGTTTTCTGTGGGCTGTGGATTGTAAGGAGGAAAACTTCCTCTACCCTCTTACGTTGGTGACTGAGACCTACGAATTAAACTGACAAAAGACAGATTAACAGGAGAAAAGGTTTATAAGTTTCATTGAGGCTAATATTTTAATTTTTACATGCATAGGTGAGGAAGTGAAAAACCAGAAGAAGTGATTATACTTGGGGGTTATATACCATTTTAACAAAAGACAATAAATTGTGGAGAAGTGACTAGACAAAGGAAAGGGAGTCTGGGTTTCTAGGACTGATACTTTGTGGGAAAGTAACTATGAAACATATGGGGGAAACTCGTGGCAGATAAGGATTATTTCATAGGGTTTTTTTGTGCAGATTCACCTCCATGCCTTTTCTCTTTTCAGGGATTAAGTGTTGTTTTCCTTTTCCTGATACACAAGAGGAGGGGAAATTTATGCCCTGCTGTTAGGCTGTCAAAGGGAGGGCAGAGAGCTCTTCCTGGGTCTGCTTTTTCTCAGTTGCCTTCAGCTCAAAATAATCTTTATGTCGAAGTGGCATATTTTGGAGTGACATATTCTCACCCCCTTCAGGATGATGAGGGAGGGTAGGTGCTGTCTCTGAAATGCATTCCCCAACTTCAGTAGGAATGACAGTATTGCAGACTGCCAGAGGCCAAATGCCAGTACTTAAACGTCAGAGACTAAGTGGGCGTGGTTAGAGTAATGGGCAGCTGAGTCTGAGTTATTATTATCATTATTATTATTATTATTGTTGTTGGCTGCCCCGTGAGGCTTGCAAGATCTTAGTTCTCCCACCAGGGATGGAACAGATGACCCCTGCAGTGGAAGCGTAGTGTCCTAACCACTGGACTGCCAGGGAAGTCCCCTGTGTGGTATTAAAATGGCTTCATCCATGAGTATCCATGGGGGCAGCTAATGTGTTATGATGTCCCTAGGACTGACACAGATAGGCAACCTACGTGATTTCTACTCCTCACTCTAAAGTTAGTGAACGCAGGCGTGGCTCGAGTCACCACAATAGAGCCCCCTCGCCAGTTCCCATGCCTGAGCCAGTTCATAGACCCAGAGCTTCCTAACTGAAGGGAATGCCGGGTTCCCTTGAGAAAATTTCCTGTGACATTGTCACAAGGATGCACTATAAATTCTACTAACTTTCACCTAAAGGGAAGGGAAGTAAGCAGACGTTGAGGGGATCACTGGGACACTGAGCCGATGCTGATCCTCCGGTGCCCAGAGTGCTACTGTGACCATTAGTCAAAACAGGGGCTTATGGAGGCCAGGGGATGAATGTAGTTTTAGCCTGAGTCCATCTCACAGTGGGCCCAGTGGATCCCCAAACCTACCCTCTCTGGTTCCTGAATGTATAGACGTACTCAGCCTTTGGCTGAATCTCGACATTGGTTCCCTGTCACATGGAATGAGGGCTAATATGATTAAAAGCCCAAGTCAAAGCCCCTAAAATATCCCCTCCTTCTTGAAACAGTGGAGCAAAAGCAATGCCATGTTGCCGGGTGAATGTTAGAGGTTTATGCCAGCACCATAGGCATGAAAGATTCAGGAGTGGTGATTTTTATCATATATTCATTTAACTCTCCTATTTGACCTGACCAGAAATTGGAGAGTCTTGGAGAATGACAGTGGACTATCGTTAATCCACTTAATCATGTAACTCCAAGTTCAATGGCTGTTTTAGAATAGTCAATTAATTGAAGCAAATCAGTATAATTTTGGCATGTGATATTTTGCTATCAATCTATTAAATGTTTTTCTTCTCCTTTCCAATAAAGAGATGACAGAAGCAGTTCCTTTCACTTTTATTCCTTTGTGGTCTTACCGCAGGATAATGTCAGTTATCCAGTATTCTGTGATAATCTAGGAACTCTGTCTCATCACGCCATAAGATATTGCTTTGGTCCAGCATACTGTTAGGAGGTGGAAAGTACCATGACTCTCTGGTAAGGAACACGTGTGCCCAAGGGGTGGTGGTGTCGGGGGGAAGAATGTAAATTCAAGGGCCATGACATCAATAGTTTTGGGCAGGCCAGTGGTCTACAGCAGGTTGAGATGTTTCCTCCTCAATGAAAGACAATTGCTATCCTTTGCCACCTATCACTATTAAAGAGGTGAATTTCTTAGACTGGTAAATTTCACTGGACCTTTGAAACAACATATATACATTTGAGGATGTTGCTTTGACCTACTTATCAAGTAGCTCATCAGACTGCCAGTTCTGAATGGAGCCAGAGTAAGAGAGGGCTTTGTTCCTACTATGGACTGAAGTTCAAGTTACTCTGCTATTTGATTAACATCCAACAGATCACTCCCTCTTGCAAGAGCATCGAAATTACACCTAACTGCTGAACAATCATCAACAGAAACACACTGAAACTCACCAAAAATCCACCCCACATCCAGAGACAAAGGAGAAGCCACAATGAGACGGTAAGAGGGGCTCAATCGCATTAAAATCAAATCCCATAAATGCTGGGTGGGCGACTCACAAGCTGGAGAACAGTTATACCCCAGAAGTCCACCCACTAAAGTGAGGGTTCTGAGCTCCACGTCAGGCTTCTTAACCTGGGAGTCCAGCAACAGGAGGAGGAATCCCCAGAGAATCAGACTTTGAAAGCCAGCGGGATTTGATTGCAGGACTTCCACAGGACTGGGGGAAACGGAGACTCCACTCTTGGAGGGCACACAAAAAATGTGCTCACCAGGACCCAGGGGGAAGGAGCAGTGATCCCATAGGAGACTGAACCAGACCTACCTGCTGGTGTTAGGGGATTGCCTGCAGAGGTGGGGGGCAGCTGTGGCTCACCAAGGAGATGGGGACACTGGCGGCAGGGGTTCTGGGAAGTGCTCATTGGTGTGAGCCCTTCCAGAGTCCACCATTAGCCCCACCAAAGAGCCTGTGGGCTCCAGTGCTAGGTAGCCTCAGGCCAAACGACCAACAGGGTGGGAACACAGCCCCACACATTGGCAGACAAGCAGATTAAAGTTTTACTGAGCTCTGCCCACCAAATCAGATTAAAGTCTTACTGAGCTCTACCCACCCAGCCAAACCCACCATCAGTCCCTCCCATCAGGAAGCGCCCACGAGCCTCCTAGAAAGCTTCCTCTACAAGAGTGCAGACAGCAGTATCAAGCAGTATCAGCAGTATTTTGTCTTGTGGAACTGAAAACCACAGCCACAGAAAGATAGAGAAAATGAAAAAGCAGAGGACTTTGTACCAGATGAAGGGACAGGATAAAACCCCAGAAAAACAACTGAATGAAGAGGAAATAGGCACCCTTACAGAAAAAGAATTCAGAATAATGATAGTGAAGATGATCCAGGACTTTGAAAAAAGACTGGATGCAAAGATCGAAAAGTTTACCAAAGACCTAGAAGAATTAAAGAGCAAACAAACAGAGATATGCAACACAATAACAGAAATGAAAAATACACTAGAAGGAACCAATAGCTGATTAACTGAGGCAGAAGGGCGAATGAGTGACCTGGAAGACAGAATGGTGATCATCACTGATGCAGAAAAGAATAAGGAAAAAAGAATGAAAAGAACGGAAGACAGCCTAAGAGACCTCTAGGACAATGTTAAATGCACCAACATTCGCATTATAGGGGTCCCAGAAGGAGATGAGAGAGAGAAAGGACTTGAGAAAATATTGGAAGAGATTATAGTTGAAAACTTCCCTAACATGGGAAAGGAAATAGCTACCCAAGTCCAGGAAGCTCAGAGAGTCCCAGGCAGGAGAAACCCAACGAGAAACATGCCAAGACATATAGTAGTCAAACTGACAAAAATTAAAAACAGAGAAAAGTTATTAAAAGCAACAAGGAAAAAACGACAAATAACATACAGGAGAACTCCCATAAGGTTAACAGCTGATTTCTCAGCAGAAACTCTGCAAGCCCAAAGGGAGTGGCATGATATACTTCAAGTGATGAAAGGGAAGAATCTACAACCAAGAATACTCTACCCAGCAAGGATCTCATTCACATTCAATGGAGAAATCAAAAGCTTTACAGGCAAGCAACAGCTAAAAGAATTCAGCACCACCAAACCAGCCTTACAACAAATGCTAAAGGAACTTCTCTAAGCAGAAAACATAAGAGAAGAAAATGACCTACAAAAACAAAAACAAAACAATTAAGAAAATGGTAATAGGAACATACATATCGATAATTACCTTGAATGTAAATAGACTAAATGCACCAACCAAAAGACACAGACTGGCTTAATGGATACAAAAACAAGACCCATATATATGCTGTCTACAAGAGACCCACTTCAGACCTAGGGACACATACAGACTGAAAGTGAGGGGATGGAAAAAGATATTCCATGCAAATGGAAATCAAAAGAAAGCTGGAGTAGCAATACTCATATCAGATAAAATAGACTTTAAAATAAAAAATGTTACAAGAGACAAGAAAGGACATTACAAAATGATCAAGGGATCAATCCAAAAAGAGGAGATAACAATTATAAATATATATGCACCCAATATAGGAGGCACCTCCATACATAAGGCAAATGCTAACAACTATGAAAGAGGAAATCGACAGTAACACAATCATAGAGGGGGACTTTAACACCCCACTTACACCAATGGACAGATCATCCAGACAGAAAATCAATAAGCAAACACAAGCTTTAAATGACACAATAAATCAGCTTGATTTAGTAGATATCTATAGGATGTTACATCCAAAAACAGCAGATTACAGGTTCTCAAGTGCACATGGAACATTCTCCAGGATAGATCACATTTTGGGTGATAAATCAAGCATTGGTAAATTCACGATAATTGAAATTGTATCAAGCATCTTTTCTGACCACAACACTATGAGATTAGAAATCAATTACAGGAAAAAAACTGTAAAAAACACAAACACATGGAGGCTAAACAATATGCCACTAAATAACCAAGAGATCACTGAAAAAATCAAAGAGGAAATCAAAAAATACCTAGAGACAAATGACAATGAAAACACAGCGATCCAAAACCTATGGGATGCAACAAAGGCAGTTCTAAGAGGGAAGTTTATAGCAATACAATCCTACCTCAAGAAACAAGAAAAATCCCAAGTAAACAATCTAACCTTACATCTAAAGAAACTAGAGAAAGAAGAACAAACAAAACCCAAAGTTAGTAGACAAACTGGGGCATTTGTAGAGACATGGGTGGACCTAGAGACTGTCATACAGAGTGAAATGAGTCAGAAAGAGAAAAACAAATATTGTATATTAATACATATATGTGGACTTTAGAAAAATGGTACAAATCACCCAGTTTGCAAGGCAGAAATAGAGACACAGATGTAGAGAACAAACATATGGGCACCAAGTGGGGAATGCGGGGAGGGTTGGGGGGGGAATGAATTGGGAGATTGGGATACCAAATTGTACACTCTAAATATATGCTGTTTATTGTCTGTTAACTGTATCTCAATAAAAGTTCTTAAAAAAAAAAGAGAAAAGCAAATATACATTAACACATATATGAGGAATATAGAAAAATGGTACAAATCAACCAGTTTGCAGAGCAGAAATAGAGACGCAGATGTAGGGAACAAACATACGGACACCAAATGGAGAAAGCGGGGAGGGTTGGGGGGGAATGAATTGGGATGTTGGGATTGCCATATATACATTACTAATAAGAAAAAAATACCAAATTGTACACTCTAAATATATGCAGTTTATTGTATGTTAACTGTTCTCAATAAAAGCTCTTAAAAAACAAATAAACAAACAAAAGATCCAACCGATCGAATAGTTCTTGAAGAATCTGACAGGAAGCAGTCCTATAGGGGCCTCTGGCCAGCCTTGATTTAGAATTATGATGCAGTCCTCTAGGGTTTTAGAGCAAAGCCATGACCTAGTTTCCAAATAACCTTTCTTTTAAGAAACAGATCCTGAACTGCTTCTGGACCATGTATCTGAAATTTATGTATCTGACCACAGACTCACATGATCATGTAAGCTGACCTGCCTGTCATGGACTGGGTGTTATACACTAAGGCATGCACAGCAGCATCCTTTCATCAAGTGGGAAGTTATGAAGGCACAGGTAAGTGGCGTGGGCAGGGCCTCAGACTACCAATGTATCACTCCTGCTGCATTGGCACTTTTCCCTCAACCCACATGTTTGACCTCTTGAAATTTCCAATAAAATGTAGGTTGATTGTGTTTGCACACCATTCTGCCTTGTTTTATGTCCTAGGATAGTGACCCATATGGACATTGCATCACTTTGGCTCCCTTGTCAGTTGGCTTCCAGTTGGGTTCAAACAATAAGAGGTCAACAGGTGGATGGATAGAGTGGGTAGAACATCTGTTGCATGCTCTCTCCCTACTTCAGTGTTGCATCTCTGACCCTAGCTACCTCTTTCCACAACCACAGTGCCTGCTGGGAAGTCTCTTACCTAATGAGAATTAAAACTACTGGGTAGTTTTTATTGAGCTCTAGGAGCACTGTTTTCTTCTCTTGTTTCTTCACTTCTAGGAGTGATAGTAACCACACTCTTGCTAGTGTCTGGGTGTCTTGCCATCCTTTTTTTTGTTCCTTTAACCTTGCCTACACCTCTATAAACAATCTCTTTATTAAAAGCTCTTCATTTAAACCATCTGGGATAAAGTTTAATTTATGCTGGAACCCTGATTGAGAAACTGAAATAGAAAATAATTGAGCCTAGTCACAAACTATTCCACATAATATGCAAACACAACCTAGAAATGGACTGTGGCAGTGTTATATCTTTACTTAGGAGCAGTCCTGAAAGATATGCGGAAGGAAAATCCTCCCAATAAAAGGACTCTGCACAGTCCATCTGGTTGTCCCCTGTTCCCAGAAGAAAAAATTACCAGAGGTATGACTTTACGTTGGCTTTTGGGTAGTTGATGAGGGTTTGGCCAGATGTTCAAGAACTTGTAAGAAGTAGAATTGAAGATGGATGACAAGAAGTTCTGAGAACCTCTGAGTGTGACATTATTTGTGTTCCACATACATGCTTACCAAAGGCACCCACTGTGGAAGAGCCTCTCAATAAATGGAGGGACAGGGTGACCTGGATGTTCTATGGATTTTAGCCTCTGTTCCTGGCCACCCCATATTTGCTCACTGAGTTTGTAAACAAAATGAGCAAGGTGGAATATAATGGGCTAAACTGTGGCCCCAAAGATATCAGGGCCTAATCCCTGGAACATATAAATATTACCCTGTTTAATAAAAGTGTCCATGTAGATGAGGTTCAGTTGAGGATTTGAAGATGAGGAGATAACCCTGTATTATCTAGGTGGGCCTTAAATGCCAAAGTGTTGTGATAACAGGGAGATGTGACACACAAAGAGGAGAAGGTGATGTGAAGATGCAGGCAGAGATTGGAGTGACGCTGGTCAGGAATGCTGGCAGCCACTAGAAGTTGGAAGAGGCAAGGAACAGATTCTCCTCTAGCACCTCCAGAGGGATTATAGCCTTGTTGACGCCTTGATTTCAGACTTCTGTCCTCCAGAACTGTGAGAAAATAAATTTCTGTTGTTTTAAGTCAACAGTATTGTGGTCATTTGTTACAGCAGCCACAGGAAACCAATACCTACAAAAAGGGAGGTTATACAGGGGCTTAAACAGTACGGACTTCTCAGCAAGGCTGGTCTGGCTGGACCACTGCTGAGTGCCCAAACTGCTGTCAGCAGAGGCCAGCGCTGACCTCATGACATGGACCCATGCTTGGAACAGGAGCTGGCTCTTACGTTGGGGACCTCCCATCAACAGAATGAGGAGGACTGTATTTTGAGGCGCCAACACCTACCTTATTTGCATTACTTCTCGCCATATTTTTTTTCAAGAGATAAACTTATCCTTTTTTCAATGAGGGTATGAGGTGAACATTGGTGCTGTAATACTATGACTTTTATGCATGAGAGTGGTTAGAAAGGAATAGGGGTTTTGACTGTTTCATATACAATCTTCCCAAACCTCTTTTTTCAGCTCAACTTTTCATACCCAACCTCCATCAGTGTGGCGTTTTCTGAAAGTTATGGAGGGAAAGCCAGCTCCCTCCTTCACTAGGGCCACCTCTGCCTATGACCTGGTGATTGCTTCCTTCACTCTGCCCCATACTTCCATAATTTAACTACCCGATTTCCATTTTCCAGAAAATTGTTGCAATCTCTCACCTGCTGTGGCCCCTTCCTATTCTCCCCATTGTTGTGGGACATGTTACCAATCTTTTACTGTCTTTGAAATAGAACCTTGAGAGGGAATGAATGTAAACAGATGACCTTGCTCTACCATCTTGAATCAGAGGCTTTTTAATATTTCCAGAAAAGAAAACATTCTTCTTTTTTATTGGCTGCATTGGGTCTTTGTTGCTACAAAAAGTCTTTCTCTAGTTGCAGCGAACAGGGGCTACTCTTCGTTGCAGTGCACTGGCCTCTCATCGCAGTGGCTTCTCTTGTTGTGGAGCATGGGCTTCAGTAGTTGTGGCACACGGACTCAGTAGTTGTGGCTGCGGGCTCTAGAGCACAGGTTCAATAGTTGTGGTGCACAGGCTTAATTGCTCTGCGGCATGTGGGATCTTCCCAGACCAGGGATCAAACCTGTGTCCCCTGCATTGGCAGGTGGATTCTCAACCTCTGGGCAACCAGGGAAGTCCCAAGAAAACATTCTTGAAACAAATAAGGATTTCAAATCTGAGCTGTGTTACTGATATGACCTTCAACAACTTAATCTTTCTGAGTCTGTTTATTCATCTATAAGATGGAGATAATAATATCTAAGTCAGAGTTAATATATAAGAATTAAATAGAAAAATGTATGCGAAATATTTAGTATAGTGTCTAGCTCATAGAAATTGCTTAGTGTGAATTCCTTACACTTTTCTTGGCATCTCCTTAAAAGTTCATTCTTCCTCAGAACTGATAGAATTGTTTTATTTTTATTTCTTAATGTATCTTATGGTAGTAATGGGGAGGATTTAGGTGTTTTGCAGGGTTGTTATTCTTTCCACAGTCATAAAAAGAAAGAGAATCACTGCCCTCGGCCTTTTTTCTAATTCAAGTGATCCACAATCTGTTTTTATGTTCCTCTCCAAAAAAGATTATTTTTCCCTCCCAAAGAAACAAACTATTCATTATTTATTTGACAATTCATGATTTTCATCTTGTTTTCTATTCATAGCTTAAAACCCACTTCTGAAATGGTTTTGCTATCATTAGAAAATAGTAGGACTTTTCTTGTGAATTGATTGTATCATGCTATCTTTAAATTTAAATAATACTCTGTGTATATTAACTGCTTAGTAAAGGATTCAGTGCATTGACACTTAGGTAGTGTATTATGATTTAATGCAAATCACTTATAATGATGTTCTGAATTTGGGACCTCCTTAGAAAGTGTTTATAAGGAGATGGAAATAAAATCCCCAGTGCAGAGGGAAACCTTCAAATTAAAGCATTGTTGTGGTGTTAATTGTACCTCTGCTGTCCTGATATTATTGATTGTGCACTAATACACTATGATTTGAATTCAAGCAAAGAAAATCCTGAAAGGAAAGAGTGCGATTTTTTAACCAAGTACTGAAGCACTTCAAAATTTATTTAATAGCACAATAAATTCAAAGAACTTTCTATATTAGCTTTTATTGTTTTATATTAGGAATTAATCTGCACTTGTTATTAGGCAGTGCTGGAATAGCTCTAGTTAGAATAGCAGGAGAGATAATCAGATTAAGGGCTCCTGGTCAGGCAGTGTGACAATAATAGAAATTAATGACTTTAAATCCAAAGGGCCCTGCCATGGATTCCTGGATTAAGAAATATTACTAATACCGTGCCAATCCCTGTATACATCTATAAACCTCCTGCAGTTTGAACACAAATATGATTTTGAATAAAGCTGGTCTAAATATCCATGTGCAGGTTTTCGTGTAGACATAAGGTTACAACTCCTTTGGGGAAATACCAATGAACAAATTGCTGGTTCATATGGTAGGAGTATATTTGCTTTTGTAAGAAACTACCAAACTGCCTTCCAAAGTAGTGGTACCATTTTGCACTCCTACCTGCAATGAATGAGAGTTCCTGCTGCTCCACATCCTTGTCAGCATTTGGTGGTGTTAGTGTTTCAGAGTCTGGCCATTCTACTAGGTGTGTGGTATTATTCCATTGTTGTTTTCATTTGCAACTTCCTAATGACATGTGATGTGGAGCATCTTTTCATATCCTTATTTGCTACTTGCCTATCTTCTCTGAAGTGTCTATTCAAGTCTTTTGCCCATTTTAAATTTGGATTGTTCATTTTTCTTACTGTTGCATTTTAAGAGTGCTTTGTATATTTTAGATAGCAATCCTTTGTCAGATATATCCTTTGCAAATATTTTCTCTTAGTCCATGGCTTGTCTTCTGCTATCTTGATAAATCATATTTTTAATTAACTTATTCTTTAGGGCATACAAATTTGAGCAAACATATTCCAGGTTTGTTTCATTCTTGCTTGTTAGACATAAATTGTGATTTTATAAATATATTGTCATAACAATCATAGACTATTACGACGGCAACACCACTTGCTTCTTGGAATATCAGTAACAGATATTTAATCACTTATATTTCTCATGAATACAAGTAGTTTCATCTAGATATTGTTGAATGAATCATTTTTTTTCATCTTTGTGCTGTAGACTGGGCAGGGAAAAGGGAAGAAGAAATTATTTTTTCCAATAAGAATTTGAGGTGGCTTAGTTCATCCTATATTTTATTTCTGTGCTTAAAATTCATGTCAGTTTGCCCACTTGTCTATCACAATTGAGTAGTCAGGTTTTAGTGAGACTTCAATGAGATACTGCTTGAAAAGCATTTAGCCTGGGGCCTGGCACATACTAAATGATCAATAAACAGTCAATATTGTCACAGAGTTTCCGTGATGTTATTGCCAGTAATGATAGCATCTTATTGTCATATAGTTGTAATATTACATAATAACTTTCTTGACTAATAACTTGTCTCATTTTGATTTATACTTATTAACAATCTTGCAAAGCAAGTCCTCACAGCACCACGTGGCCAGCTGAGTTTAATAAAGGGATTGCCTTCATTGTACATTAGGCTGGGAGCCTATTTCAGGCAGTAGCGTGAGGGACAATTAATAAACATATCATATGCAACTAGAAAAAAGGTCTGATTCTCCTATTCATGGAATGAGAAATAGGTCACCATGACCTAATGGTATAGAATATGGAGAAGAGTTTTAAAAAAAAAGATATGACGATTATTTAATATTTTTCTTATAGACTTACTAAACATTTACTATAAATTAATATATTGCTTTAATCTTGGTCAGAAAATTTTATTTAAATATAAATAAATCTTGATATGAAACATATACACATATATGTATCATTGTGGTGTAAGTTTCTCTTAAGGTACCTGGATGTGGCTATGGAATTGTACCACCTGAAATTAACTGTCTTTCAAAGACTTAATTTTGCACATCTTCATTGATGATTTAAATTACAATAATTTATAAAGGTTGCAAAGGTTGAGATAAAGGTTAAAATTTCAACAATTTATGCAACCTTTACCCTTTTGTATTCAGATTTTAAGTCAGAGGTTTCCTAATTGTAACCACAATTTACATAAACATTTGGGAAACAGTAATGTAATTTAGGGAGAAAGACAATTCCTTGTCAAGCAGTAGTGTGCTTATGTCAAAATTTAGATAATATAAAGAAAGATTTGCTTATCATTTCATGGTAATCATACTTTATACTCAGATTACTGTTGAATATACACATTTGACAAATATTTGGTCAATTCTTTCCTCTTTTTTTAAATAAATTTATTTATTGGCTGTGTTGGGTCTTTGTTGCTGCATGCGGGCTTTCTCTAGTTGCAGTGAGTGGGGGCTACTCTTCGTTGTGGTGCGCAGGCTTCTCATTGCGTGACTTCTCTTGTTGTGAAGCACGGGCCGTAGGCGCGCAGGCTTCAGTAGTTGTGGCACACGGTCTCAATAGTTGCAGCTGGCAGGCTCTGGAGTACAGGCTCAGTAGTTGTGGCGCATGGGCTTAGTTGCTTGGTGGCATGTAGGATCTTCCTGGCCCAGGGATTGAACCCGCATCCCCTGCATTGGCAGGCGGATTTTTAACCACTGTGCCACCATGGAAGTCCCTGGTCAATTCTTTCTGTGTACCAATTATTGTGTTAGCCTGAGGAAGATAATAATATACATCCTAAGCTCTTTTTTTTAATGTCCCAAGTTTTTATTTTTTTCAAAATGCATCCTAAGCTTTTGAAGAAACCAAAGACTTGTGGGGAAGATGGGCAAAGAAAACAAAGAATTATATTATAAAAGGTGCTAAAATCGAGGTCCAGACGAGGGAGAGAGAGTTAGAACCACTTCATAAAAGCTTGCTTCTAATTTATAAAGAGCTTTTTGAACTCATATTTTCATGCCTAGACATGCATAGATTTGCATTTAACATTTATGGTGGCCAACGTGGTCTTAGATGTGACACTATACTAGAAACTTTTTTTATTGAACTATATTTGACATACAATATTATGTTAGTATGTGTACAGCCTAGTGATTGGATACTTGCATATATTGTGACATGTCATCACAAGTTTAGTTACCATCTGTACCATACAAAGTCAATACAATGTAATTGGCTATATTCCCCAAGCTGTACATTACATCACTGTGGCTTGTCTATTTTATAACTAGAAGTTTGTACCTCTTAATCCCTTTTACCTTCCTCCCTTCTAGCAACCACTTATTTGTTCTCTGTATCTGTGGGTCTGGGTTTTGTTTTGTTTTGTTTTTTAGATTCTGCATATAAGTGAAATCATACAATATTTGTCTTTTTCTGTCTGACTTATTTCACTTAGGAAAATACCCTCGAGGGCTATTCATGTTATCACAAATGACAAGATTTACTTCTTTTTTATGGCCGAGTAGTAGTCCTGTGTGTGTGTGTGTGTGTGTGTGTGTGTGTGTGTGTGTGTGTGTGTGACAGAGACAGAGAGACAGAGAAATAAAGACAGAGATAGAGAGACAGACATCTTCTTGCATCAATGATCACTTAGATCGTTTCCATATTTTGCCTACTGTAAATAATGCTACAGTGAACATAGGGGTGCATATATCCTTTTGAATTATTGTTTTCATTTCCTTCAAATAGAAACCCAGAAGTAGAACTGCTGAATCATATGATAGTTCTATTTTTAATTTTTTTGAGGAACCTCTGTACTGTTTTCCATACTGGTTGTATCAATTTATATTCCCATCAACAGTGCACGAGTGTTCCCTTTTCTCCACATCCTCACTAATACTTGTTATTTTTTATCTTTTTGATAATAGCCATTCTGAAAGGTTAGGCAATTTCATCATGGTTTTGATTTGCATTTCCCTGGTGATTAGTGATCTTGGGCATCTTTTCATGTGCCTCTTGCCCATCTGTATGTCTTTGGTAAAATATGTATTCATATCCTCTGTCCAGTTTTAATTCATGAGTACAAAATATTTTTCCATTTGTGTCTTCTTCAATTTCTTTCACCAGTGTCTTATAGTTTTCCATGTACAGGTCTTTCACCTCCTAGGTTAAATTTACTCCTGGTTATTTTATTATTTTTGATGCAGTTGTAAATAGGATCTTTTTTCTTGATTTCCCTTTCTGATAGTTTATTAGTGAGAAGTGCAATAGATCTTTTATATTAATTTTATATCCTGTAACTTCACTGAATTAATTTATATCTCTAACAGTTTTTTGTTGTTGTTTGGTTGTGTCTTTAGGATTGTCTATATATAGTATCTTGTCATCTGTAAATAATGACAGTTTTAATTCTTCCTTTCCAATTTGGATTTCTTTTATTTCTTTCCCTTGCCTAATTGCTATGGCTAGGACTTCCAATACTGTGTGGAATAAAAATGGCAAGAGTGGGCATCCTTGTTTTCTTCCTGATCTTAGAAGAAAAGCTTTCAGTTAGGCATGAGATAAGCCCTGAATATGTCATATATGACCTTTATTATGCTGAGTTATGATCCCTCTATACCTACGTTGATGAGTTTTTATCATAAATGGATGCTGAATTTTGTCAAATGCTTTTTCTGCATCTACTGAGATCATCATATGATTTTTATCTTTCATTTTGTTAATATGGTATATCACATTGATTGACTGGCAGATGTTGAACCATCTTTGCATCCCTGGAATAAATCCCACTTGATCATAATGTATGATCCTTTTAATACAGTAAGTCTCCTACATATAAACCTTCAAGTTGCAAATTTTCAAAGATGCAAACATGGGTTCAAATGTCCAATCAAGTAACATAGTTCACACATCTGGCGTATATTGTCACATGCATGCATCCTCTACAAGTGGTTGTGGTTTTGTGTACAAGCTGGAGCTAGATTTTCAAGAGGATGACTTCATTGAACTCGTTGTTGTTTAACACGAGGAGCTCCGTAATGAAGACCTGATGGAATTGGAGGCACAGAGAAAGGACAAAGAGAGACAAGAAGAAGTAACTGAAGAACCAAAGAGATTCAGGAAACAGGAAATAGCAAGGGGATTTTCTTTGAGGAGGCACTGTTAGTTTTTGAGGTACAGGACCTGAGCACAGAATGGTACACCAAGGTTGTAGCAGCTGTTCAGAATGCAGTCCAGTACTACCATGTCATCTATGGTGAGAAAAAAAGAGCTACTACCCAGATATCACTGGATCATTTCTTCAAGAGGGTAGATAGAATTGAATCTAGCAAGGAACCAGAACCTGTGCCATCAATGTCAGGCATGAGTGAAATTGCATCTTGCCCTTCATCTCCTATTGCTGATGATCCTTCAGCTCTACCATCTCTTACCTCCTCTCCCTCCTCCAGTCATTAAATCTTCTTGCCTGTTCACTTGATGCCAGCCTCTGTATGCCAGCTGTTGTACTGTACTACTGTACTTTTCAAGGTACTATACTGTAAGATTAAAAATGTTTTCTTTATTTTTTGTGTTTGTTTTTTATGTATTATTTGTGTGAAAATTATCATAAATCTATTTCATTACAGTACTATATGGCCGATCATGTTAGTTGGACACCTAGGCTAGCTTTGTTGGACTTAAAAATTGGACTTATGAACACGCTCTTGGAACAGAACTCATTTGTATGTAGGGGACTTACTGTATATTGTTGAATTCAGTTTGCTAATATTTGTTGACAATTTTTGCAACTATGCTTATCAGGAATACTGGACTGTATTTTCTTTTTTTGTGGTGTCTTTGTCTGGCTTTAGTATCAGAGTAATGCTGACCTCATAAACTGAGTTTGGAAGTATTTCTTCCTCTTCAAATTTTTGTAAGAGTTTAAGAAGGATAAGTATTAAATCTTCTTTGAATGTTTGGTAGAATTCACCTTTGAAGCTGTCTGCCCTTGAACTTTTGTTTACTGGGAATTTTTGGATTAAAGATCCAATCATCTTTCTAGTAATTGATCTGTTGAGATTTCTGTTTCTTCATGACACAGTCTTGGAAAATGGTATATTCTAGCAATCTATTCATTTCTCCTAGGCTGTCCAATTAGTGGTGTATGATTGTTCATAGCAGTCTCTTTCAATCCTTTATATTTCTATGGTATCTGTTGTAATTTCTCCTCTTTTATTTCTGATTTTACTTATTTAAGCCACCCCCTCTTTTTGTCCTAGTGAGTTTCGCTAAAGCTTTATCAGTTTTGTTTATCTTTTCAAAGAAAAGAATTGACTTTTTCTATTTTTTACGTCACTATTTCATTGATTTTCACTCTGATCTTTATTTCCTTCCTTCTATCAACTTTGGGCTTCATTTGCTCTTCTCTTCTACTTCCTTTAGGTTTAAGTTAGATTGATTACTTGAAACTTTTTGTTTCATGAGGTAGTCTTGTGTTGCTATGCACTTCCCTCTTAGAATTTCTTTTACTGCATCCCACAAATTTTGGTATTTCTGTTTTCATTTGTCTCTAGGTATTTTTAAATTTCTCCTTTGATTTCTTTGATGATCCATCAATTGTTCAACAGCATGTTGTTTAGTCTCCACGTTTTCATGATTTTTCCAGTTTTTTTCTGGTAATTGATTTCTAGTTTCATACCATTGTGGTTGAAAAAGATGTTTAATATGATTTCAATCTTCTTGAATGTATTGAGATTTGTTTTGTGACCTAATGTGATCTATTCTGGGGAATATTCTACATACACTTGAGAAGAAAGTGTATTCTGCTGCTTTGAGGTGGAATGCTATGTATATGTTAAATCTATCCGATATAGTGTGTCATTTTAGTATATTATTGATTTTCTGTCTGGATGATCTATCCATTGGTGTAAGTGGGATGTTAAAGACCCCTACTATTATGGTATTGCTGCCTATTTCTCTAAGTCTGTTAACATTTGCTTTATATAATTTGGTGCTCCTATGTTGGGTACATATATATATTTATAAATGTTATATCGTCTTGTTGGATTGACCCCTTTATCACTATGTAATGCCCTTCTTTGTCTTTTATTACAGTCTTTATTTTAAAGTCTATTTTGTCTCATATGACTATAGCTATGTCAGCTTTCTTCTTGTTTTCATTTGCATGGAATATCTTTCTCCATCCCTTCACTTCCAGTCTGTGTGTGCTCTTACTTCTGAAGTGAATCTCTTGTAGGCAGGTTATAGTTGATTTTGTGACTTTTTTCCATTTGTTTGTTTTTGTTTTTAATCCATTCAGCTACTCTATATCTTTTGATTGGAGAATTCAGTCCACTTACATTTAAAGTAATTATTGATAGGTATGTACTTACTGCAATTTTGTTAACTGTTTTCTAGCTGTTTTTGTAGTTTCTCTCTGTTCCTTTCTTCTTCTCCTTCTCTCTTCCCTTGTGGTTTGATCACTTCCTTTAGTGTTGTGTTTAGATTCCTCTTTCTCATTTTCCTTTGTGTATTTATTAATTTTTATTAATAGTATTACTTTTTGTTTCACAGTTACCGTGAGGTTCACATATAACATTCTTTTTGTATGAGTCTATTTTAAGTTGATAGCGACTTAAATTTTAATGCATCCCCAAACTCTACACTTTTAGTCCCCTCCCCATAACATTTTATGTTTTTGATGTCACCTTTTACATTATTTTATGTATCCCTTAACTAGTTATTGTAGATTTAGTGAATTTTACTACTTTTGTCTCTTTTTTGACCTTTGTACCAGCTTTATTAGGTGAGTAATCCACTACCTTTACTATTTTTTAATTAATTAATTAATTAGTTTATTTATTTATTGGCTGTGCTGGGTCTTCATTGCAGTGAGCAGGCTTCTCAGTGCAGTGGCTTTTCTTGTTGTGGAGCATGGGCTCTAGGCATGTGGGCTTCAGTAGTTGTGGCATGTAGGCTCAGTAGTTGTGGCTTGTGGACTCTAGAGCACAGGCTCAGTAGTTGTGGTACACAAGTTTAGTTGCTCTGCAGTATGTGGGATCTTCCTGGGCTAGGACTTGAACCCATGTCCTGCATTGGCAGGCAGATTCTTAACCACCATGCCACCAGAGAAATCCTACCTTTACTATTTGTTTACCTTTTCCAGTGAGATTTTTACTTTTGTGTGTTTTCTTGTTATTAATTAACAGCATTTCTTTTCAGCTTAAAGAAGTCCCTTTAATAGTAATAAATAGTACAGCTGGTTTAGTGGTGATAAACTCCTTTAGCTTTTGCTTAGCTTGAAAACTCTTTAACTCTCCTTTAATTCTGTAGGATAATCTCACAGGTTATCATTACAGAATTGGTTGGGAATGTTTTCCTTTCAGCACTTTGACTACGTCATACCATTGTCTTTGGGCCTGCAAAGCTTCTGCTGAAAAAAATCTGCTGGTAGCCTTATGATGTTTCCCTTGTATGTAAACAAGTTGTTTTTCTCTTGCTGCTGTTAAGATTCTCTTTCTATCTTTAACTTTTGACATTTTAAATATAATATGTCTTGCTGTGGGTCTCTTTGGGTTCATCTTCTGTGGAACTCTCTGGACTTCCTGAATCTTGATGTCTGTTTCCTTCCCCATGTTAGGGAAGTTTTCAGTCATTATTTCTTCAAATAAGTTTCCTGTCCCCTTTCCTCTCTCTTCTCTTTATGGATCCCCTATAATGTGAAAGTTATTTTTCTTTATATTGTCCCAGTGGTCACTTACAGTATCTTCACCTTTTAAAGTTCCTTGTTTTTCCTGCTCTGTCTGGGTGAGTTCCATGGCTTTGTCTTCCAACTTGCTGATCCATCCTTCTGCTTTATCCAGTCTGTTACTGAACTCTTCTAGTGTATTTTTCAGCTAACTTATTGTATTTTCTAGCTCTGTGACTTCTATTTGGTACTTTCTAGCTTTTTATATTCAATACTTTATATTTTCTATCTTTTTATTGAAGTTTTCACTATATTTATCCATTCTTCTCCTGAGTTTGGTGAGCATCTTTATAATTATTAATTTGAACTCTTTATCCAGAAGATCACTTATCTCTATTTTATCAAGGTCTTTTTCTGAGGTTTTTGTCTTGTTCTTTTGTTTGGAACACATTCCTCAGTCTCCATATTTTGCCTGACTCTCTGAGTTTGTCTTTTATGTATTAGGTGAAATACCTACCTCTCCCAGTCTTGAAGCAGTAGTCTTGTGTAGGAGATGGCTCATGGCATGCCAGAAGTGCAATCCCTGCTGGCAACCAGAGTCAGGAGCTCAAGGTCATCCCCTGTGTGGGCGGCACATGCCCTCAGCTGCAGTCCAGGTGGATGAGCTGTGGACAGGCTCTGGCACAGGGCAAGTGGATCATATCCACTGGAGCTAGCAGGTTAGAAGAAGAGGGTCAAAATTATGCCTGCCAGCACCAGCATTAGCAAGGTAGAGTGAGACCACAAAATACCTGGAGAGTCTCAGCAGATTCCTGCCTTTCCAGCAGATGCTTTAAGATTAGCAAGTGGGTCTTCTTCACTTGTGGTCTAGGAGCTTTTCAACCTATTGTTTTACATTGGGTCTCTGGGTGAATGAATCTGCCTCTGAGACCTTTAAAACCAGGTTTTCCAGGACTTCCCTGGTGGTACAATGGGTGAGAATCCACCTGCCAATGCAGGGGTCATGGGTTCGATCCCTGGTCTGAGAAGATCCCACATGCCATGAAGCAGCTAAGTCTGTGCACCACAACTACTGAGCCTGTGCTCTAGAGCCTGAGAGCCACAACTACTGAGCCCAGGTGCCACAACTATTGAAGCCTGCATGCCTAGAGCCCATGCTCCACAACAAAAGAAACCACCACAATGAGCAGCCCATGCACCACGATGATGAGTAGCCCCCACTCACCGCAACTAGAGAAAGCCCACGTACAGCAAAAAAGACCCCACACAGCCAAATAAATAAATACTCAAAAAATACAAATAAAATCAGGTTTTCCATTCCCTACAGTTCTACGGTTCTCCTGAAAGTAATCCCACTGGTTTTCAAAGCTAGACATTTTGGAGGCTTGTCTTTCTGGTGATGTAACCAAGGGTTGGAGTGCCTGGTGTGGGGCATGAACCCTTCTCTCCTCAGAGAAAAGTTCCATATTTTTGAGATTCCTTTCCATTGGGGGTTACCTTGCTTGAATGAGGTTTTTGGAGAGAGTGTGTCTCTGCCTATCCTACCAGTCTTGCTGTGGCCCTTTAATCCTTTGTTATGGAGGTGCTGTTCATCTAGTTTTCAGATCTTTTTCTGAGGAAATCTTTCCGTGTGTAGTTGTAAATTTGTTGTGTCTGTGGGAGAGGGTGTGTTCAGAGTCTTCCTTTCCTGCCATCTTGAACTGCCTCCTAGAAACACTTGATATGCTATAAATGGACTATACCACTTCTTCATAAATCAGTTGACTAATTCATTGGCTGAAACATGTGCTCATGGAAACATGAATCTTGAAGGATGTTTAATTTAAAAATCATCTTATTTTGACTATGTATATAAAAAATAATCAGGACGTAAACTAGAAAGCTCTGACCAAGTTCTTACAGCCAGCCAGAGCCTGCACTAGAATCCATGTTTCCTCTTTCCTAGTCTGTACTGTCATTTTTAACATCAGAAGACATTAGTATATGTGAAAGAGGTAGATAAAATAATAAGCTCAAGGAACTAGGTAATTTGCCAGCTTGTTTCAGATCTACTGGAAATGATATAGTGATTTAATATAAGAACAAGGTACAATTTAAAAGAATATTTAAAACAAGCATAGTGGATTTTTATGAGTTACAAATTTTTAGAGTTAATGTTGCAGAAATAAGATTGTTGATATGCTACTGGAGAGTGTACTAAATTTTTATTAATTCCTTTAACACATAGTTGTGATAAAATGGCCAAATGCCAACATCACTACAAGAGAGTACATAATAAATGCTCACGAACATTAAGGAAAACTTTAAATATGCTAAAAATAAGAGCTAGTTGGGACTTCCCTGGTGGTGCAGTGGTTAAGAATCCACCTGCCAATGCAGGGGTCACAGGTTTGATCCCTGGCCCAGGAAGATCCCACATGCCACAGAGTAACTAAGCCCGTGTGCCACAACTGCTGAGCCTGTGCTCTAGAGCCTGCAAGCCACAGCTCCTGAGCCTGCATGCTGCAACTACTGAAGCCTGTACGCCTAGAGCCTGTGCTCTGCAACAAGAGAAACCACTGCAATGAGAAGCCTGTGCACTGCCACAAAGAGTAGCCTTGCTCTCTGCAAATAGAGAAAGACTGCTTGCAGCAATGAAGACCCAAGGCAGCCAAAAAATACATACATAAAAAATTAAAAAAAAAAACACATTAAAAAAAAAAAGAACTAGTTGAAACCAAGTTGAACCAAGTCATGTTTTAATTATTAATTTATGCAAGAGTACTTAACCAGGTGTTTACTATCCATAAAGGATGATGACAGAGTTTGCCTTGCTGAGCAAGTTTGGATTCATTGCTACTAGTTTAAATTGATACTATGAGAATGCTCCCTAGGTGGAGTGATATTACACAATGCACTAAACATTTAATCTACATCAGTAGTCTCCTAGTTATTGTTGGATTGTGTTTCAGAAATTTGTTGGTCATTCATTTATTTGGCCCTCTAGCTGAAACAATGTCATACATGGGTATTAAACTTCAGGCCTACTCCCAGGGTCTATTGAACTTAAAGTTCATCTGAAATTAAAAGTTGTACTTGAAACTGAACCACCAAGAAAATCAACAGCATTTATCTGGGAAAAGACTCTCAGGGTTCTAACTGGAGGGGCCTGTTCTACAGCTGACAGCCCCACCACAATGGAAACAGGAACCCACAGAGATTTAAATCATTGCTGGCAGGTCTAATAGCTTAGAGCAGGATGACCAAAGGTCAAGGTCTGGGTATGGGGAACAGTAAAGCATGGAGGAAATAGACCAATGAGAAATAGATGCCTCACTGGATTATAAACCTCCTATCAGATTGCAAGTTCTTTGAGCACTGAGAGAGTATCTTATTTGTCTTTGATAAGATGTTTCAAGCCTTAGGGTTTGGCAAAAGCAACCGTTTAAAAATGGCTTTTGTGATTTGTCTAGTAATAGCTAAAGTCATTAATATACAATTCAGCCCAGGAGTAAACTGAGAGCTTGGACTGCATCCATGGACCAAAAGAAAAATAGGTGTCCCGTCTTCAGAAAGCTTCAGGTCTTGGAAATAAAATCAACAGTCCCTGAAACATAATGATTATTATTACTACTATTATTAACTACTGTTATTACTTCTATTGATCGAATACCTATTATGGCCTTCTCAACACTGCCTCACTACTCTGTTTATCCCAGCAATTTCAAATTATCCACATGAGTTACTGGCATTTTATTTTATAAATATTCTCAAATAAAATAAAAATTTCTTTTAGATCAATAAACATTTATTGTGCATTTCCTTTGTATAAGATGCTATCCTAGGGAACTGGTATGTTCAGCCAGTGAAATTCAAAACTACTGATTCAGGAAGGAGCATGTTTGGCTGCAAGTAAGAAAAAACACAGTGAACAGCTGTTTAAATGAATAGCTTTATTATTTTTTTCTTACATCGTCAGAAGTTCAGAAGAGAGTACAGATTTGGAGCAGTAGCTGTTTTTAACAGGTTGAAGAATATAAATTCATGTAAATCTTCAAATTTTTATCTTTTTTCTCTACTGATCTCAAACATTTAAAATTTTGATATTTTGCTCAGCATGTATTTTTTGTACTGATTTTTTAAAATATTGCATTAAAATGTTAGTTCTGAGTACTTTTTTTTTTTAGCATCCCCTTAAATTTTGTGCCTAAAGCAAAGGCGGGAAGGACCTGCCTTACCTTATTCCTGGCACTGCCTGTCAATTCCTGTAACAATTTTTGTTAAACACATGGACCTTCATTATTTTTGAATCTACCCCTTGAGTTATTTTCAAATGTTCTGAAGAGTCAGAACAAGAGAAGATATTTCAGAAACAAAAAACAAATCAGAGTTTATGTTTTCAACTGTCAGAAATGGGAGTGAAAGGACCATACAATGTAGTGGCATGAAACAGGTCCTCTTTACTAAAAATGTGGCTCTTCGCCCTTTAGAAGCTGTGAGCCAGTGCACAAGTCAAAAATCCTCTACTGACCTCAGCTTCTTCACCCCTCAGATGAAGGTATTAAAATCTGCCTTGCCTGTCCCTCAGAGGTCTAATGAGATCAAGAGTGTGAAAAGATGTTTTTTAAATGTAAAGGTGTGAAAGACCTTTGTAAACTGTAAAGTACCCATGGAAGGAGTGAGCTGGGGACAGAGTGGAAAGCGAACTAAAGAATCAGAATCACAGCAGTTTGGCTATGATGCAGGCCAGCCCTCTCATTCCGATGATGGAGAAAGTGAGGCCAGTGCCTGCATACCTCTCCCCTACTTCCGGCCATAAGTAGGGGCAGAGACGCAGGAGGATGATGGCTTGCGGAGCCTGGTCTGGGTCCTGGGCTCTTTCTTTCCTTTTATTTATTTATTTTTTTATTTTTATTTTGTATACAATGTTTAAAGGTTATACTCCACTTACAGTTACTACAAAATCCTGGTTCCATTCCCTGGGTTGTACAATACATCCTTGTAACCTATCTTACACCCAATAGTTTGTACCTCCCATTCCCCAACCCTGTATTGCTGGACTCTTCCTCTTCCTCTAATTATGATCTCAGAGATATCAGATTTAGGGTAGAATCAGGCCAGATCCTTCTAGAAAAGGAGAGACAGATTCATGTCCTTAATGAGAAAGGAAAAATGAAAGGTCCACGTGGAGAGAGAAAAGAGATGGGAGATTGAGAGGCTCTGTTTCTGAGGCGTGGATAATCTCATCCGGGACTAGCAAAACTGGCGTTTCCAGGCTCCCATTATGAGGCGTGGCCACACAGGCAAATCACAACCATTTAGACGGACCAGGTTTTTCAGTTCCGGTTGGTTTTGCCTGTGGTACCTAGACACCGGCTTAACAGAAAGGCAAAGGTGAAAACAGGGAAACCATGATGTAAGAATTAGTCATTTATGTTTACAAGTAAACTATCTTTGAAAAAAAATTTATGTTACAGTGATACGGGCCTTATATAACAATTTACTTTAGAAACTAAACCAAAGCACCTGGAAAACGATTTTTTTTTTTTTTGGTAATGAACTAAATTCCTTCTCTAAATTTCTTCTTTTTCATGAAAATAAAAATTGTGCTAAGCTCCACCCAATTCCTTATTGCTACACCTGACTCATCAGCCTAATTATTAGCTTTTACATAATACACCCTGCATTCTAATAAGTGAGAGAGTTTTTATGGACATTAGTCTTAAATGGAAAAAAATTATGAAAGGTAAGAGTAAGAGAACTGAAATTTGGCTTAATATTCATGTCTCACGGCACACAAATCATGAACTATTTTAATTTTTTAAATAGTTCAAAAATCAAAGGCAAATGGCATATTTTATCTATTGTGAGCAATGATTTTTAAGGGAACAAAATTATCTGTACCTTCTCTAAGTCATTCCTAAAGTCTCATTGATCCTTGAAAGTATTTATAACATGCTGAGAAGCGCTCCAACTCTCTTCTGGTTTGTGTAAATACTTAGCCTGTTTCTGCTGGACTCCACCCAAAAGACAAATTAAATTCCACTGACCTATTGGAAATAATTATGCTAAGCCTCCAACAGAATTGCTACATCACCTTAGCAATGTCAGATTTCCTAAAGCTTGGCTACTCCTCATGAAAATATTAGGAATCCTACCTGAATTGTTGTGTCACAGATGAATAGCCACTATGCTTCATTCCTGAAAAGGGTGGATCTATCCCATTTGAAAGGAAGTGTTAGGATCTATACTCCTGCCTTGAATGACTCATTCTCTCCCCAGTTTATAAGAAGATATGGTGAGTCTTTTGCAGTCTTGAGACGGGCATTTTTAGAGGTTGTGTTATTGTAGGAAACACACTTACACAAGACTATTTTTTAAAATTTTATTGAAATATAGGTGATTTACAATGTTATGTTAGTTTCAGGTATATAGCAAAGTGATTCAGTTATATATATATATATATATATATATATATATATATATATATAAAATCTTAAAAAATATATATTCTTTTTAAGATGCTTTTCCATGATGGGTTATTACAAGATATTGAGTAGAATTCCCTGTGCTATACAGTAGGTCCTTGTTGGTTATCTATTTTATATATAGTAGTGTGTATATGTTCATCCCAAGCTCCTAATTCCCTCCCCCTGCCCAAGACTATTTTAATAGTATCTGCTTTCTGAGAAGGTGGGCTCACACGGCTGCTATGGTCCTGCAGGACGTATGGATAGATGGTCCCCAGTGTCATGGACAACCTTTTCTCTTCTGCAGAACTTGGAAATCTAATGCAAGAAAATTGTCACTCTGTGGAAGAAATATTTAAGTCATAATACATTGTCGTTAACAGTAGTAGTCTTCAGATGCCAGAATGAGGAAGAGAAGAGGAAAGGAAGTTCAAATAAACTAGGTGCAATCAGGAGATAACTACCTGAGATTCTGTCCTTTGCCTGGTTACCTGATTCAATGCTGGGTTTAAATTTTCTTTAAAAGAATTGTTTGGTTTCTCCACTCATATGAGACAGGAAGTATAAAATGTTATCCCTTAGAAGGAATATGGAATCATATCTCCTATGACCTCCACCTCCACCTTTCCCATTTCCTGTGCCAAACAGTCAAACCCCATACACCTGCTGATTATATAAAGAAAACATTGGCCCCACTAGTGGAAAACCAACTTGGATAAGTATTATACGAAGCTGAGTTGTAAAGGGGAGAATAGTTTAGAGCAGTGTTTCTATAACTTTAGCAGGTGTAACCATGACCTGGAGAGATCGTTGAACACAGATGCTGGGCTCTACCTCCAGAGATTGTTGATTCAGTAGGTCTGGGTGGGTCCCAGGAATTTGCATGTTTGACAAGATTCCAGATGATGTTAATGCTTCAGTCGGTGGTAGGTAAATTACACTTTAACTAGTAGATGTTTAGAGAGTCACCCCTATGATCAGGGGACTTTTCTGGAGTGCACACAGATTTGGCCACTATCATTTTTCATTGCCACCTTTCCATGATTACCTTTCAAATCTTTTAGGGGCAACTTAAGAGGATCAGGTATCCAGTAAAAAGTTCAGTGCTGCTACTGAGGATGTAGATCAAAAGGAGGAAAAAGGTCACTAGGCTAGGTTGAGTCTGACAAGGTATTCAGTGTAAGAGAGTCAAAGGGAAGCTGATTTAATTACTACGAGTTTATAATGTTCAGTGTCATGTAGTGCAAGTCCCTCACCAACTCTTTTTTCCTCTGTTTTATTTGTTTAATTTTTTTAGATTTTGCATATAAGTGATAAGATGCAATATCTGTCTTTCTCTGTCTGACTTATTTCACTAAGCATAATACCCTCCAGGTCTCTCCATCGTATTGCAAATGGCAATTTTTTTTATTCTTTTTTTTAATGGCCGAATAGCATTCCACTATATATATATATATATATATATATATACACACTGTATGTATGTGTATATATAGTTTTCTGCCATATATATACACACACACACCTCACATCTTCTTTATTCATTCATCTGTTGATGGACACTTGGGTTACTTCCATAACTTTGTTGTTGTAAATAATGCTGCTATGAACACTGGGATTCTTGTATCTTTTCACATTAGTGTTTTCATATTCTTTGGGTAAATACCCAGGCGTGGAATTGCTGGATCACCTGGTAGTTCTATTTTTAGTTTTTTGGGGATTATCCATACTGTTTTCCACAGTGGCTGCACCAATGTACATTCCCACCAACAGTATACAAGGGTTCCCTTTTCTCCACACCCTCTCCAGCATTTATTGTTTGTAGATTTTTTGATGATGGTCATTCTGACCAGTGTGAAGAGATATCTAATTGTGGTTTTGATTTGCATTTCTCTGATGATTAACGATGTTGAGCATCTTTTCATGCGCCTGTTGGCCATCAGTATGTCTTCTTTGGAAAAATGTTTATTCATGTCTTCTGCCCATTTTTTAATTGGATTGTTTGGATTTTTTCATATTGAGTGTGTCCCAGCAGTGCCCTCCCCTCTGGTCACCAGAGCTATGTGCTCTAGGGGCGCCCCTTACGTGGACTACAGTTGGGGAGACGTGGCTGGCCCCCAGTCTGGTTGGCTGCCAGGCCCTGCCTTGTGTGGAGGCTGCAGGCTGCTCGTTGGTGGGGCCAGGACATAAGGTGGTTGGCTGAGGAAACCTGGGGGTTCCCAGGGCTCACGCTGTCTCACTGTGGGGCAGAGCCAGTTTCTGGGGTGGGTGGTTGCAGGGCCAGGTTCCCGAATCTGGTTCCAACCTGTGGTGAGTGGGTTTGGTTCCTGCCATGGGTGGCTGTGGGTTCTGAGGTGACCTGCCGGCGCTGGCCCACTGGTGAGTGGGGTTGGATTCCGGGGTAGATTCCAGATATCTCAGAGCTGATATTGGCCTGCTGGTGGGCGAGCCAGGTCCAAAAGTGTCTGGCTGCAGGGCCCTGCTGTGAGTGGGGGGTGTGCCAAAGCTGGCGTTGGCCCATTGGTGGGTGGAGCTGCATCCTGGAGCTGCTGGCTGAGGGGTCCGAGCTGTCTCAGAGCTGGTATTGGCCTGCTGGAGGGCCAAGGGGGTCCTAAGGTTGGTGTCTGCCTGATGGAGAGTGTGGTCGGGGCCCACGGGGTCCTAGGGTTAGACTGTGGGGCCGGGTCCTGGGCCCCCTGGTGGACAGGGCTATGTCCCAAGACAGCTATGAGTTCATGGGGTCTTAAGGCAGCAGGTGAGTAGGGCTGTGACCCTACCCAGCTAGCTGCTTCCCCCGAGGTCCCAGTACCAGTGCCCATAGGCTGGTGGGCGGGGCCCGGCCCTGGTGTTGATAGGCTAGAGGGAGCCTTCCAAAACGGCCCTTGCCAGCACCGGTGTCCATGTGGCAGAATAAGCTCCCCCAAATGCCTTCCACCAGTGTGTGTGTCCCCAGGGTGTGCTCCGGTTGCCCCCTGCCTCCTTGGGAGACGCTCCAACATCATCTGGTAGATCTGACCCAGGTACCTATTCAATACTGATTCTTCCCTGGGTCCCAGAGCGTATGACATTTTGTGTTTGCCCTTCAGGAGTGGAGTCTCTATTTCCCACAGGCCTCTGGGTCTCCCCACTGGCCTTCAAAGCCAAACGTTCTCGGGGCTCGTCTTTCTGACACAGGACCTTTGGGCTGGGGAGCCTGACGTGGGGCTCAGACCCTGCACTGCTTGGGGAGAAGCTCTGCAATTGCAGTTATGCTCTGGCTTGTGGGTCACCCACTCAGGGGGTATGGTCTTGACTATACCATGACTCTGCCCTCCCTACCCATTTCGTTACAGTTCCTTCTAATCTTTAGTTGAGGAAGATCTTTTCTGCTAGATTACAGCCTTTCTCATCAATAGGTGCTCTGTAAGTAGTTGTAATTTTGCTGTGCCCAGGAGAGGTGAGCTCAGTGTCTTCCTACTCCTCCATCTTGGCCTGAACCTCTCATAATCCCCTCTTATTAACTCTTTAAAAAATGTATTGACTCCTCTTCACTCATTTATCATGTTATCTTATAAACTGCAGCATTCAGCACTTTAAAAATGATATCCATTTTCTAAACAGCATGCAATTGTAGCGACAATTTTTATTTTAACCCACAGTTTATTTGAGTGATTTTAGATTCCCACAAGTGGCTATTTTTCTACTGTTGTTAAATATTTTGTTATTAACTTCTGCATGTTTGAATTTTCATCAGAGAATTTTGAGCAATTTCTGTGCATTGGAATTTTTTTGTAAAATTGCCACGATGTTTCATAATGATATATTTTCTCTAGAGCATAAAATTATTTATTCAATCAGATTTTTTATTATATTATTCAAATTTTTAAAATCCTTACTCATCATTTATTTATTACCTCTAAATCCTGATTAGTGCTTGTAGTTATTGAATCCTATTTTATCTCCATCTGGTTTTGCTACCTCTTCTTTTCCTTTCTTGATTTTTCATTACACATCCTGCAATGTTTAAACATTATTTGTGTGTTTTATAGAAATGGCATGTACTTTGATTTGATATTCTGCTCCGACCTAAAAGCCTTTCATTTTTAATAAAATATTTAAATCCATTTGCATTCATTATCAATCATAAAAAATATCAAAACCGATATGTGACACACATTTTTATAATTTTGGCATTTTATGCTTTGTCTCTATTTTTATTTTCCAACTCAAATTGTTTTATGGTTTTAAAATTCTACTATTTTGAAAGGTGTGTAGCAAATTTTATTAGTGAGTAGCTTCCAATTTTAAAAATCTTACTTGCCTCTATTTTACTGACGTTTTTAATTTCAAGTATGAGACATAGTTAATTTGTCCTTTAGTTAAAAGAAGAACAACTTTAGGTTTAACATACTTTCACTCCCTCAAAACACTCTTACCATCACTCGCAGCTTTCCAGTATTTGTTACTATAGTCTTGGATTTTAGATCCTGGTTGCTGTTGCTAAGGTCCTCTTTTAAGGATTATTCTTATCGTTACCAATTAAGTCTAAGCTATATGACAACAATACTTACCCTTTACTCTGTGCTTAATGGGGTTTATTGACCACCTCGGTTCTTGTATACAACGAGTACCACATTCTTCAGTTTCTCATTTTAATTTATATCACAATGAACTGAACACATCTCTGAGTAATTTTTTTTCAATAAGTCTATAGGTGTTGGTAGACTTTAGTAGCCTCTGTATATCTGAAAATATCTTTCTGTTGGCCTCACCATATTTGTTTTTTTTAAGATTTTTTTTTTAATGTGGACCATTTTTAAAGTCTTTTTGAGTTTGTTACAATATTGCTTCTGTTTTGTGTTTTGGTTTTTTGGCTGCGAGGCATGTGGGATCTTAGCTCCCTGACCAGGGATTGAACCTGCACCACCTGCCTTGGAAGGCAAAGTCTTAACCACTGAACCACCAGGGAAGTCCTGCCTCACTGTATTGAGTATCAAATTCTTGGGTCATGCCTTTCCCCTTCAATAATGCATGCTGTTTCATTGTCAATGAGATACAAAAATCTCATTGTTACAGAGGAGAAACCTGAGAGCAAATGGATACATTTATGTTACTATCCCTGAAATTTAAAAATTTTACCAGATTATAGCAAGGAGTTGGCCATATAATATTTGTTTTATTTAAACAAAATAAATTTCTTTTATTTAAACATGCCAACTTGCAGTTTTAGTTCAGGAAAGTTTTCTTCTATTATTTCTTTGGCTTCATCTCTTCTTTTCTCCTTTTCTGGGTTTCCAAATAAATTAGGTTTCTAGGATCTGGTCTCTCTATCTTTTGTCCTTTTTAAAATAATTTTAATCCTTTTTTTCCTTATTAAGTTCTAGTTAAATATAGAATGAAAATCTCACCTTTATTGTCTCCACTGTGGTTTTTAAAAGAAATTTTCAACTTTATTGAGGCATGATTTCCATAAATAAATGCATCCCTTTAAAATGTGCAGTTTGATAATTTTTGACACTGTATTCACCTATACTACAATCAAGATATAAAAACATTTCATCACCTCAAAGAGTTCCTTTGAGCCCTTTTCCACCCCACATTGACCCTAAGTGAACACTGATTTGCTTTATCACTCACTATAGATTAGATTTTTTTCCCCTAGAGTTTCAGATAAATAAAATAATATATTCTGCACTCATTTGTGTCTACTTGCTTTTGCATAGCAGGTTTTTGGAATTATCCTTGTTGTGTATCAGTAGTTTGCTCTTTTCTGTTGCTGAGTAGCACTCTACTGAATGAATAGACCACAATTTGTCTATTCACTTGATGGACATTTGGATTGTTTCCAGTTTTTGACTATTATAAATAAAAATGTTATGAACATTCTTGTACAAGTCTATGTGGACCTATATTTTCACCTTTCTTGACTAAATACCTAAGAACAAAATTGCTAGGTTGTAGGATAATTGTATGTTTAATTTTTAAAGAGACTACTAAACCATTTTCCATATTCCATATCTTAACAGACACTTAGCATAGTCAGTTGTTTTGTTTTTGTCAGTTTTTGTTAATTTTAGTCATTCTAATGGGTATGTAGTGGTATCTCACGCTGATTTTAATTTGTATTTTCCTCATGCTGACAATGTTTCATATCTTTTATGGGTTTCATTTGTAAAGTGTCAGTTAAAATGTTTTGCCTATTTTTACATTGGGTTGTTTATCTTCCTTTTAATGAGTTGTAAGTTTTCACATTCTGAATACAAGTTTTTGTCAGATATGTGTTGCAAATATTTTCTTTCAGTTTGTGGCTTTTGAAGAGCGGACATTTTAAATTCTGATGAAGTTCATTCTATTGATTTTTTTCCCCTTTGCTTAATGCTTTTAGTGTCCTGTAGAGGATATCTTTCCATATCAAAAGGTCACAAAGATTTTTTCCTATATTTTCTTTTAAAAATTTTATAGTTTTAGATTTTACGTTAATTTCAGTTAAATTTTTTTGTATCGTATAAGGTAAGACTGCTCATTTTTTCCTCCAGATGAATATCTGATTGTCTCAGTATTTGTTGAAAAGACTCTCCATTCTCTATTTAATTACCTTGGCACCTATGGTACAAATTAATTAAATATATACATGTGGACTTATTACTGGTTTCTTTATTCTACTTTAATAATCTAAATGTTTATCTTTACACCAACACCCCACTGTCTTGATTACCGTATAAAGATACAGTAAGTCTTGAGGTCAGGTAGTATAAACCTCCAACTTTGTTCTTTTTCAAAATTCTTTTAGCTATTCTAGGCCCTTTGATTTTCCAAATAAATTTTAGAATTTTCTTGTCAGTTACTGCAAACAATCCTGCTAGGGTTTTAACTGGGAATGTGTTGAATCTATAGGTCAAATTTAGGAAAACAACAGTTGACATCTTAATAATATTGAATTATCTGATCTATGAACATTCTACATGTCTGCATACAAATCATTAAGTGGTTTTCAATTCTTCAAGTACCAAACATTCCTGATTCCAGATTTTTCTTTTCTTCATGACTGCTCACACTAATTTCATAGATGCAATTTTTTCTCAAATTAGAAAATTTCTGAAATTGCCTTTTTTTTCTTTGAGTAAATCTATTAAGAAGAGAGGAATTTCAGTTCTCTTCTTTGATAAATCTGTTTGGTCATTCAGAACAAAGCCTCAGTATGCTGACTTTCTGCCGGTTATAGCCACATGCCCCGGGGAAGGAAGGAGGAATTTCCTCCTTGGAGTTAGATTTGTGTTTGTTGTGTTTATCTGCTCCAGGAGGGAGTCCACGACACAAAATTTCTGTTCTTTCCACTGCCTACCTTTATACCATTGAGTCTCATACAAAAATATTTATGGGTGAAATAACCTGGTATCTAGTGGTTGCTTTGCAATAATCCAGCGTGTGTGTGGAGAAGTGGGTGGAGGTATGGATGAAACAAAATTGACCAGGAAGTGATAGTGGTTCAAGCTGGGTGCTGGGACATGGGGGTTCATTATACTTCTCTCTCTGCTTTGCATATGTTAAAAAAGCCTATAATTAAAAGTTTAAAAAGAATCGTCCTGTTTTCCTCCTATCATTGAGTTTTTTACTTCCACATTCTAAAAATGTGGGTATGTGGGGGAGACTTTTCTTCTACACAGTGCTCTATCACCCACATCCCAGACATCAGGACTTTGGATTATTGCCATACCAATCTTCCCAAACACATGGCTGAAATAAGTGAACTCTCATCCTACTCGATCTCTCAGATCATTTGCTATCACTGACCACCCACTTCCTCCTTTCTTTCCTGTCATGTTGGAAAACACTTGTTTCTCCTTCAGCCTCCCTGACTCTCTCTGTTTGCTGTAGTTGTACTTATAGGCTTAGTCCTAGGTCTCCTTCTTGTTCTCTACACACCTTTAATTGTTGACGATCCCAGTTCCATGGTTTCCACTGTCCTTTCATTCATTCACTTCATATTTTACCCTGTTTTGGCTGTTTGACTTGGAATCTGCTTTGATTTATTAGCTTTGCAGAGTATTAATGTTTGTTTGCCAAACATTTTTAAAGCTTCTACTATGCCATAGACACTAGGTTGAACACAGAAGAAAAGGAGCTCAAAAAAATATGATCCTCTTCTTAAAAATTTACAATAAAGTGCTAAAGATTCCTCAATTTGTCTCTCAAGCTCTGATCTCTTTCCTAAGATCCAGATAGATGAAATTGCTAAGTGGTTTTCTTAGCTGTTGAAAACTAGCACATGAAAAAAAAAATAGTCTAACTTTGCCTCTCTGGCACTCTTACTCATGTTTTCCCACCATTTCTGCTGGTGGTCTCAGCACTCCAGCACAGAATTATCTTCCATCTCTTCTCTACTTTCCCAGCCTTAATTTCTACCTCTTTTCTACACTTATCTTGTGCATTAGTCAATAGCTATGTCCTGAATACACCCCAACCTCTTCCCAGCCATCCAATGTTAAAATGCTTCCTGGCATTTATTCTGGTAAAGGTTAGGGTGTAATTCTTATTTGGCAACTTCTATTCCTTGCATTCCTATGAAATGTGTGCATTTTCATTATGAGTCTTCTATCTATGGCTATCTGAGAAGAATATGTTATTGTTTCATTGTTTATGTGGAGAAATTGAGTGATTTGGTCAGGATTACACTACTGGTAATGATCAGGGCCAGAAAACAGTTTCCCTGGTTCCCAAGTATGCATCCTTTTTACTATTTGATCATGAGGTAAATTCTTTTTAGCTTCTCTCAGCAGCATTTCCCGAAGGATGTTACTTGAGGTGCTAATTGATGCTATTTTAAAAAATGTGACAGAAACATGAATTTGGGAAATACAGGAAGTTTAAGTGGTTTCTTTTCTGCTAGTAGTCTCTGAACTTTTACTATGTTAATGTACATTGTGAATATACAGTGTGCAATATATCTTAGGTAACACTTTCCAGAGGTATTTGTCCAGAGAACCAGTGCTTCACAGCCCTTCTCAGGTCTTGTTTCCACCGGAATAAATCTGAGAAATGTCATCCTAGATAAAGGGAACTCTAAATCACAACATTAGTTCTTATTCTCTTCATTTCACTTGCCAAGAGAAATCTTAACTTTAACATCCCCCCGCTGGACTACGCAACAACAAGTTTGTTATGAGTTGAGACATACATCATTTTCAACCTGTGTCAAATTTTTTTCTTAAGTTCAACCCAGTTGATACCTCAAGGAGGCCCTCACATTCTGGCAGAGAACCAGTTGAATCTGTGTATATACATGCCTGGGAAAATCAAATTATTAATTAATAAGAGCTTCCAGTTTTTGAGCAGTTGCTAAATTCAAGGCAGTGGGGCAAGTACTTTTATAAGCACTATCTCATTTAATCCTCATGCCTACCATGGGGAGAGGGTATTAATGTGAGCTCTATTTTACAAACAGGAAAACAAAGACCCAGTAGTACATGCATGTTGTTAAAAAAAGAGACAACAGGCCCAAAATGGAGAGACTTATGCTAAGCCCACCTCACCAAACTGAGACATAATATCTAACCTAACTGCAGTTTCAACCTCCCCCAAGAATGTAATCACCCGTCAGTCTGGAATTTCCTAGTCAGCACTAATGAGGTAATCCATCTGAAAGACTCCTTTTGTCCCTTAAAGGAAGGTTCCGTTGGCTGAAATGATATGCTCTTTCCTTATCCCTCCCCCTTTCTGTCTATAAAGTCTTAGATTTTATTCAGCTCCTCAGATCTCTTTTCTACCTGCCAGATGAGATGCTGCCCAGTTCCTGAATCCTTGAATGAAGACAATTAGATCTTAAAATTTACTCAGTTGAATTTTGTATTTTAACAGATTTGATGGCAGTATCAGGATCGAAAGTGAACTTCTGATGGCTTCAGGAAAAATGAGAACCACAGGTATGGCACATGAGAACCCTTTAGAGTTCTCTGTTTTTCTTTTCCCATGGCTGTGGGTAAATTCCTCTCAATTCTGAGCTTCTTTCTCTTTGCATCGAGCTCTTGGTCGAATCGGCTTTCCAGTCAGTTCCCCATTTGATCGGAATCCCTAGTTCCACACTGGGAACTGCTTGTAGTTAGGGACATAATTCCCCACTTTATTAGAAAACCCCAACGGTCCTTAGTTCTGTCTCCACATTCCATCCTGGGACCTGCTAGTGGCAGCTACAGTTGCTGATTTGTATGGAATCAGTTCACAGTCCCTGTTCTCTGTGATTTGCCTTCTTGGGCTTCAGTCCTTTCCCCAGTTCCAAGTTCCACGTTGGGAATTAGTGGTGCTGTGCACTAGGGCTTCTCTTGTCCAGGCTGCAGTAATATCTCTTGGTTACTGCTGGTATGTTATGGTGTACATTTGTGTGTCTTGTTTTGTGTATATAAAGGCCATTGCGGATGGGAAACGTGAAAAAAAAAAGCTGCAAAATTGGTGGTCAAGCATTTAAAAGCTGTTAGAGTGTTTGCCACCTAACCCAAAGTCTCCTGTGTTAGGATAAGTGCATCACGAAATGGGCTAGATTGACACTAGGTCACACTCCAACCTCAAGAAAATTCCCACTCAATGAAGTATATTGTACAACACCACAAAATTGCCAACCCCACAGTACATCCCTCTTAGGTATTAATCTGGTTCCAAGAGACCCAAGAGGCTCAGCCAAAAAAAATGGAATTTTTAAATTCTAAAGAGTTAAGCGCGTCATTTTCCAGAACACCTGTTTATTTTATATTTAAAAACTGTAATTCCAGAAGCTCTAGATAGTTACAAAAATGGAAAAATCTTACTTGAAAAACCTAGAATTAGTCAATATTGTTGTTTTGTGTTCCGAGAAGTCAACTCGATAATTGTCAAGCTGGGGGCCCCAAAATATGGCTGGACATAAATGTGGGCTGGACTTGATTTGGGGCTAAGGATCCTCCCAAACATTGTCAGCCCTCAGGGGGATTACAGTGGCCATTATGAGGAATGTTCCAATTAAATAAGCTCATTTAAGAAGTGCACTTGAAAGTAAGGGTTCCCCAGTTAAACAAGTAGAATGGCATACCTACTTTAATTGGTATGAAGAAGCCCCCCAAAGGCTTTAAGATTCCAAAATAGCTTCATGGAAGATTCTCTGCAAAAGGCTAATGAAAAATTAAAGACACAAGAGGTAAGAAGCACCTAAAACAGAAGGTTGTAAGAATAATACAACTCCTACAGCTCCCTCCTATCTTCCTTTATTTGAGTACTCATTCTGCTAACCCTCAGTCTGAACTATCTTTGCACTCTGAAGAGATTACATGACTGTAAACAAAAATCCACCAAGTTAGTGATCTTGCAGACGCCTCCATGTCTACCCTTGAAGGAGGATCCCTGCATGGGCCGCTCCCAAAGATGACTGGACTTTGTGGGATTTTCTGGGTTAAAGTGCTGCACTATTCTGTTAAACAGCCAAGGAAAAACTAAAATTAAAATCAATGGAAAACTTTGCCCAATTGTGTTAGATACTGAAGCTACAGGAAAGGAGACCTGGGAAAAGTGGTAGAAACCAGCCAAAGGTGAAAATTCTTACCAGAGTCAGCTCTCCCAAATCTTTGTCTGTAGTATCCAACAGGAAGAAGAAAATAAAGTATCATTTGCACCCTCTATGGGGATGCCTCTTGAGTCCACCATGTTCAGTATCGCCAGAAATATTTACTGCTTGTCCTGGCTAAAATCTGACAAAATATTTAAAGGGATTTTTTTTTTTTAAGTAACGTTATGGTCAGATATTGGTCAGAAATTGGAAGCTGATCTTCAGAGTCTGATAGGAATTATTTTTAGTCTTTCTCCACTAACCTAAAATGAAACTATGTACCCAGAAGGAAAGAAAAACCTTCTAAAGCCTTTATGAAAGGATTTACTGAAACAACTCTAAATCCAGGACATAGAAATCATTTGATTTCCATCCTAGTTAGAAATCTCCCTGATATTAACAACAACAACTTAAGGGTAATGTACAGTAGTTGGGTGGGTGGATCAACCCATGATGTCATTTAGACTGAAGTCCAATTCATTAAGGAATTGAGAGTAACTGTTCATAGCACACAAATTTGCAAAACTAGAAATGCAGCTCTAGAGGCAATTCAAAATCTACCTATTCCTTTCTTACCAATCCCCAAACCACCCCTATTTATCTCAAAAGATTTGTAAGTATCGTGAAAATTCTGGCCTTAGGAAACCAAAGTCCTTATTGGAGGAAATTGCATGGTTTTTTTTTCCTGTACATTTGACATGTAAGTGTCTTACAAACTTCAGGGTGGTAGCTCTTATCAAAAGGAAAACTAGAAGGGAAAAGTCCATTTGAAACTTAGACAAATAAAAAATTTTATAAATGTCTCCTCCACAAATATTAGTAAAAATCTTTAGCTATCTGAGCAGGTTACCTTAACTTATTCCATCTACCAAAAACCAAAACCAAACAAACAAACCAAAAAACCCAACAACTTAGATCTAACTTCTTTTAAAACTAATGAGTTTTGTATTACTGTACTTGATTCATAGCAGTAATTTTTAAATGGAAGCTATATATATATATATGTATATATATATAGCTCTATATATTAAAAATAGATGTGTAATATGTGATATTTTCTACCTCTAGATGGTATTACCAAAATTAATTTGTAAAAGAGCTCTATTTAATTGCCCTAAAGAAAATTAAGCACTTATATGAATCACATATTTATTAAATTCTTAGAAATATAATAAAAAGCTAACAAATATTTTTCAAATTCATGTGATATGAGATAATCTTTAGTAATTAAGAGCTAGTTTAAGTTCATTGGTTTAATTAAAGTAGACATCACTTTAGAGTTATCAACTTTAAAAATAATGCAGACATATAACTTTTATTCTCCCTGAGTTTACTAGTCAAATACGTTCATGTTATCTCTGTTACAAAATTTGTGAGTAAGATAAATGATTTGGTAAGATAAAATTTTCATAAGTAATCTAAGCATAATTGTTGAAAACAAGTGAATTAAATAGATATAAGTGGGATAAAAGTTTTTAGGTGAAATTTTTAATAGTTTCCTCAAATCTTTTTGGAATCCTGAAACCTTAAAATTTTGCTAAGTTCAGTTAAATGATGGATAGTGGTTAAGTATCTAGATCATTTCCAAAAAAGATAAAGTATTGAAAAATTAATTACTGAACAAAAGTTTATCCACTTTTGACTTCCTTTTACAGAGGAACTAAGGTATTTGGGTCTATTGATAAACGTGTTTGTGCCAGGCTAAGAAATTTACTATGAGAAAGCGTACATTTCTAGAAATTATAAAAAGTATTTATAAGTCTGCCAATTCACAAAATGCTAGTGTGAGATAGTTCATAACTGTTTACTTCTTTATCTTCACTCAGATTAAGGTTTTAAAGGGTTAAAAATTCTAATAAACTAGGTTTGTAGAAAAGGAATCTTTGGTAAGGAATTTTATGCATGGTCATTACTGGCTAAGATTGGAATGAATTTAATTGAGTGAATGAGTTTTAACATGAAAAGTAAATTGGTGTAAAATGAGGATTTGGTTTTCTCTATGTTAAAGGGACAAAGTTTTCTCAGACTATTGGTTTGCTTTTGATAAGAGATGGTAAAATGTTTTCTTTACTGTTTAAAGTAATCTGCCTAGAAAACAAAGATTCTGTGTTTTGTCACAATAATTTCCTGTTGTCTTTATCAGGTCTTTGGTTACTTGAGAAAGTTGAATCTTCTCTATGGAAAGAGCTAAGTTTTGTTTTTAAACAATTCTTTAACTTTCCATTTTTGCCTGTGAAGTCTTTAATTGTCATAATGGTTAGATGGATAACTCAGTGTTTTTTCAGTGACCTATGACCCTATTTGACCAAGTGTTTTAAAACTCTTTTTTTTTTTTTGACAAACTTCCCCAAATCAAATTCTAAATGAAGTCTTTTTTGACTTTAACTTGGGGATTTTCCTGAGGGTCCCTGGAACTTTTTAAAATATTTGTTCTTCCTTGTTATAAAAAGGGAAGTGTTAAACGAATTAGATTTATTTGACATGTTAAATTACATGGAAAATAAGTCAAATAAGAAATAATACTGGGACTTCTCTGGTGGTGCAGTGGTTAAGAATCTTCCTGCCAATGCAGGGGACATGGGTTCAAGCCCTGGCCTGGGAAGATCCCACATGCCATGGAGCAACTAAGCCTGAGCGCCACAACTACTGAGCCTGCATGCTGCAACTACTGAAGCCCATGTGCCTAGATGCTGTGCTCTGCAACAAGAGAAGCTACCTTGACGAGAAACTCTAGCACTGCAACTAAGGGTAGCCCCTGCTCTTGCAACTAGAGAAAGCCCGTGAGCAGCAATGAAGACCCAATGCAGCCAAAAATAAATAAAATAAAATAAATAAATAAAATTTCTAAAAAGTAAGACTAAGCCTTCTTTATGTTGTATTTGTGTAAGTATATGTTATAGTGTTCCAGAAATTGTATAAAAACCCTAAAATCTGATATGTCCTCGTATGTTACCATCATAATTCCAATTATCATTTTAAAATGCTGTGTGTCACAGAAATAACCAAAATTTCCTCATTAGTTCCATTGTAATGAACTCCCATCAGGCATTTTTAAAAGCCTTTTGTAATTTACAGAGTTATGCTTTTTATGCAAATGCTTTTGCAAAAGTATTCCTATAAAAGTGGATCATCTTCAGAGAGATTCATAGAAAGGACTTTGACAAGTATACACTTCTAATAACTTTAAGTTTATAAAACTGAACCAGGCAAGAATTTCCAGAACTAATGGAAAAACTGGATTCAAGCAGAATAAATATTACCTATTTTGGGACTGAAGAACTGAGAAGGATGATTATAATTTTTATGACTTTTTGTTTGAAATATTGCTGGTTTCTTAATGTTTTGTTTTTCTAGACTTAAGGAAATCATTTTTTTTTGTCTTTAAAAAAATTTTTTGATTGAAGTATAGTTGATATACAATGTCGTGTTAGTTTCAGGTGTACAGCATAGTGATTCAGTTATATGTATCTACCTACCTATCTGTATATCTATCATCTATCTATATATCTATCATCTATCATCTATCTATTATTTTTCAGATTCTTTTCCCTTATAGATTATTACAAAATGTTGAGGAGAGGTCCCTGTGCTATACAGCAGGTCCTTGTTGGTTATCTATTTTATATATAGCAGTGTGTCTATGTCAATCCCATCCTCCTACTTTATCCCTCCCCTACACCTTACCTTTGGTAACCATAAGTTTGTTTTCTATGTCTGTGTGTCTATTTCCATTTTGTAAATGTGTTCATTTGTATCTTTTTCAGAAGAAATTTTTTTCTTCTAAGCTATCCATCACATGCAGGAATTTGGTAAAGTATACTTTTGTAAACAAAGAGAAAACATTTACTTTTTCTCCCTACCTGATCCCTCCAGAATTCAGCAACTCTTGAGTATTCTTTTCATGACAGTAGTTATTTATGTAAGTTCAATATGAATATGTTCTTGTAATAAGACACACTTGGAAATTTTGGCTTTGACCAAGGCTTTGCCTGAAATCTCATGTTTAAGAAAGATGTATACAGACTTAGATATGAACAGACAGGTTTAAGGAATCCCTCAGAAAAATCAACCTGGTACCTTGCTTACCAAAAAAAAAGCTTATATGGTTATTCACTATTCTCATTGTGCTTATGTAAATAATCAGACCAATTTTACTGTGAACAAATTAGTTTTACTGTGATTATCTTTTGTAAAAATAAAAAACGTAATTGCAGAGAGAAAAATTAGGTTTGCATCTTTGTTTATATTCAGTTTTAATCCTGTCAATTGTCTTTGAGTTTTTGTTATGTATCTGTAAATGGACTGAGCCCTGAATTCTTCTAGTTTCCTCAAATATCTTGCTGTAACTCTCTAAACTAACATTTCTAATTTTCTCCCACCCTTCTGATTTGGAATCACTAAGTACAAAGACAGCACTTGAATCTCCTTTGGAAGGGATTAAGCGAGGTCCTCTTCACTACCCAGATGGCAGTCAAACTTTGTGAACTTGAACCCTGGATATATATCTCACAGTCAAAGAAGTCTCCACCTGATATCTGGTCCTGTACATCAGTTGGAGAGCTCTAAATCAAATTGACTAGGAAGAGAAGTAGTCAACTTTGAGGCAGACTGTTTCCTCCAAAGATGCTGGATCGTGATCTAATACTTTAACTAAACTTACAACTCTCTCTTCTTCTCTTTCTTTCCTTTACTCTGGCATTGGCCTGGAAATGCCATCATTTGTATCTCTCAGGCCATTGCTAAGGGGGGTAACTTTCAGACTATTGGATTTGTCATCCAAAACCCTTATCTCTTTATGATGCTAGAGACCCCCGACCCATTTCCCTGTCTCTGATTAATAATCCCAACTTGAGAAATGTTGCATCCAAATTCTATACAAAAAAGGAACACAAAACAAGGGTAACTAGAATAAAACTGCCTGTATGGTCTACTGGCACTTAACATTTTACTGGCATCCATGGTTATCATCCTTCAAGTCCTGAGCCACACATTAAAATAGGAATTATTAGGAGGCATTTATAATTCAGGATTTTCTTCCTTTGGCAGGGCCCTACTTCTCTGGCCAACACCACCAGCTACACTTGGATTTATTCTTCTGGGGAAGTTGAAACTCAGTTATACAAGATCACTGAGCAAGCCACTTGGTTTAAAAAGGTGACTCCTTTAACAGGGTTTTCCTTTGACTTACTTGATTTTGATTAATTTGGATCTTGGGGACCATGGCTATAAAAAGCACTCCAGACATTGGGAATTACCCTGCTTATAATAGTCATAGTAATCTCCCTAATGTGCTGTATTCTCTCGAAGGCTTTAAGTGCATGTTCACAGCCAATAACCACCAAGAAAATGATATCCCTAAGACTGGAACATCAGAAAAGGAATGAAGAGAATGCCTGACTTAAAAATTGTGCACCTGAAGTCATGGACTGTGACTATCACAGAAATTAAGCAAAAAATATCATGACCTGTGAATGCAACAAAAAAGATAAACAAAGACTTTGAGAACTTCAGAGCAGTAGCTGAGCGCTAATGCCTTAAATTCTGATCACATCTGTCAGTTAAGCTGAGTCTGATCAAAGGGGGGAGTTGGTAAAAAAAGAGAAAACAGGCCCAAAATTGAGTCACTTGTGCTCAGCCTATATTACCAAACTGAGACAATACCTAACCTAATTGCAGTTCCAACCTTCCCCAAGAGTGTATCACCAGTCAGCCTAGAATTTCCTTGTCAGCACTAGTGAGAAAATCCACCCGATGGACCTCTTTTGTCCCCTAAAGGAAGGTGACCTTGGTTGAAATGATCTACTTCTTCCTTGGTTCTCCCCACTTTCTGCACAGAAAAGTCTTCCATTTTGTCCAGCTCCTTAGAACTCCTTTCTATTTGCTAGATGGGATGCTGCTCAATTCATGAATTGTTGGGAAAAGCCAAATAGATCTTTACATTTACCCAGATGAATTTTGTGCTTTAACAATATCCATGAACACACAAGTTGCAGTGATGAACTTGAGTCTCATACTCAAATCTGTCTGAACAGAGCCCATATTTTCAGCTTTATGCTTTTATGCTCTGATTCATTATCAAACTATCTTAAAGATAGATGAATTTGATTAAATGAATAGAAGAAGATAACAGAAGGGACTAGTGTCTCTGTCCACTTACTGATATTTATGGCTACATTCACATTAGCAATCACATTAGCAATTTGTCTCTCTTGTAATTGAATAAGCTACCTAGAAAATGATATTTACATCTTCTTTTTCTCTTTCCTTATAAAACCACTCTCTATACTGCTGACATGCTCCTAGCTCAGTGGCTAGCATGTACAAAGGGCTTAATTCGAAATCTTTGTTGAACAGAAATTGGATTGAACGATAGTGAAGAGTCTTGTAAGGCAAGTACAGAAACAATGGAGCAAACAAAGAAAAGCATCAAACAACATAGTCTCTTCACTGCAAGCAGGAGATGAAAAATCACATCACTCCTTGGAATTTCTGGAATGATTTTGAGAGCTGTTTGTTTTACCAAGTCACAATTTCTCTGTTGGGTCATGGAGTTAGAGCATCAGTCACCACGGCAGGGGCTGGGCTGTCATCATCGCCACTCTTTGTTGCCCCTCTGTTATTACACGATGCCTTGTAGCAGGTGTGAATCAGGCCATACTTACACAATCTTGAGTTTCCTGAAGGAGACGTACCTGTTAGTCATATATCAACTCCTCGCCTGTCCAACCAGTAGATTTAATCTTGGATATTTAAGCAGTTGATATGTCAGCAATATAGACAGAGGTTTTATAAGGAAAGAAAGAAAAAGAAGATAGAAAAATCATATTCTAGGTAGCTTATTCAATTACAAGACAGACAAATTGCTGATGTGATGATACCGTCTTCAAAGGGAAGTGCATTGGTGTATTAGATGAGTTTCTCACACCAAGATAAGATAATGAAATATACATATTGTGGGTCATGACTAATGAAGGAAATAGTAATTATTTAAGAATATGAATGGTGCAAATAGCCAAGGAGGAATAGAACTGAAGGGCTCAAGAATTAAATAATTAGAAAAGGAAAAAGATGGTAAGAGGAAAAGGAATATTTAGTCAAAGGACTTGAAACTATCCTTTTTTGGTTCTATTTTTTAATTTTATTTTTTATTTTATTTTATTTTTTTAAATTGAAATGTAGCTGATTTACAAGGTTGTGTTAATTTCTACTGTACAGCAAAGTGTTTCAGTTATACATTTACATATATATATTCATTTTTATGGTCTTTTCCATCATGGTTTATCACAGGATATTGAATATAGTTCCTTGTCCTATACAGTAGGCCCTTGCTGTCTATCCATTCTATATTTTTTCATTCTAATAGTAAGTCTAACCAAGTGACTATGTGATTAAACAAAATGGGGTTCAAAGACAGCCTCTTTATCTCCTTTCAAAAAATTCTGGACTTCTTGTAACTGATGGTATTCAAAAAGAGTGTTGCTCTCCCTAACACCATACACAAAAATAAACTCAAAATGGATAAAAGACCTAAATGTAAGGCCAGACACTATAAAACTCCTAGAGGAAAACATAGGAAGAACACTCTTCAACATAAATCACAGCAAGATCTTTTTTGACCCACCCCCTAGAGTAATGGAAATAAAAACAAAAATAAATTAGTGGGACCTAATGAAACTTCAAAGCTTCTGCATAGCAAAGGAAACTATAAACAAGATGAAAAGACAACCCTCAGAATGGGAGAAAATATTTGCAAATGAATCAACAGACAAAGGATTAATCTCTAAAATATATAAACAGTTCATGCAGCTCAATATAAAAAAAGCAAACAACCCAATCAAAAAATGGGCAGAAGACCTAAATAGGCATTTCTCCAAAGAAGACATATGGATGGCCAAGAGGCACATGAAAAGCTGCTCAACATCACTAATTATTAGAGAAATGCAAATCAAAACTGCAATGAGGTATCACCTCACACTGGTTGGAATGGGCATCATCAGAAAATTTACAAACAGTAAATGCTGGAGAGAGTGTGGAGAAAAGGGAACCTTCCTGCACTGTTTGTGGGAATGTAAATTGATGCAGCCACTATGGAGAACAGTATGAAGGTTCCTTGCAAAACTAAAAATAGAGTTACAATATGACCCAGCAATCCCACTACTGGGCATATACCCAGAGAACACCATCATTGAAAAAGACATATGCACTCCAATGTTCATTGCAGCGCTATTTACAATAGCCAGGACATGGAAGCAACCTAAATGTCCATCAATAGATGAATAGATAAAGAAGATGTGGTACATAAATACAATGGAATATTACTCAGCTGTCAAAAAGAACGGAACTGGGACATTTGTAGAGTCATGGATGGACCTAGAGACTGTCATACAGAATGAAGTGAGTCAGAAAGAGAAAAACAAATATCGTATATTAACACATATATATGCGGAATATAGAAAAATGGTACAAATCAGCCAGTTTGCAAGGCAGAAATAGAGACACAGATGTAGAGAACAAACACATGGACACCACGTGGGGAAAGCAGTGGTGGGGGGGGGGTTGGGGGAGAATGAATTGGGAGATTGGGATTGCCATATATACATTACTAATAGGGAAAGAAATATCCAATTGTACACTTTAAATATATGCAGTTTATTGTATGTCAACTGTATCTCAATAAAAGTTCTTAAAAAAAAAAGTGTTGCTGACACCATTTCCACTCATGTGTCCATTAACATAAACACCAGCATGCACAGTGATTGTTTTTATTGTGGGAACAGCTCTATAATCTGTTTCATTTTTACTTATCGATTTTTATGCAGACTCTTTCCGGACAGAATTTGAGGAGGTGTGATACATGCTAAGGTTAATGAAACCAAGCAATTCTTATTCATCACTCCTATTCATAACTCTTAGCATAGCCTGAAGCATGGTAAGCACTTGAAAAAAAAAATGCATGTTTAAGGAATGAATACAGGATCTAACTGACTAAAGGGAAATCTGGTTACAACAGGCATTACTATATTTTGGTTCCAAAATCATTCTTTTCGTGCGGTTAACTATTTCTTAGAAGGTATGCAGGTTCTACCCCTTTTATAATCTAGTATTGAGTGGAATTATTGGATTTCAGGGGCTTATACTTCCACTGGGGCTGTACATGGCCAAATGCCAGTGAAATGACATAGACTATGCCATCAGAAAATCCACTTATAAATACTGCTCTCTAGAAACACACCAGTTCAATCACCAAGTGCCTTAATTTTTCCTTTCCAAACATAGTTATATAAAAATAATAGCAATAATCTTTGCTACAAAATTCTCTTAAGAATGTAACCTAAGTGGTTGATTTACAGAATTTAGAAGAGGAATGAACATAAGAGAACATCACCTCCCCTGAGTTTCAAATGCGCTGTGCTTGCTAAAATTGCAGATTGCTGGGCCCCTCTTCAGACCTATGAGATCAGAATATTCAGGAGCTGAGGCATGAAAATGTATGCATTTTAAAATTTTTTAAAAATTTTTTAAAAAGCCAAGAAAGATTTCCAGAGCAAGATGATTGCTTTTCACAGTGCCTTGTTCACTACAATTTTCCATTAAATATTTTATTTGTTGAAAAAAAAAAAAAAAAGATGATTGCTTTTGCTTGGATTCTGTGCTCCTCAGTGGCTTGAGGGAGACTGATGACGACTAAAGGTCACTTTTGTCCCCAATCACCCCTTTAGTACTGCCACTGATGGTTGGGGCTCCTAACACCAGAATTCTGTCACTAAAGTCTCTATCTGCCTTGCCTTGACCCCACTAAAGCCAGTAAGCATGCACCATGGCAGGTAATCTTTGGTGTGGAGATGGTAGTGATAGATACAGTTTCATTCATTCATTCATTCAACAAGCAATCATGGGGCATCTAAATCGAAGAAACTGCCCTTCAAGGAACTCAGGGTGTAACCTGGGAATAACCTCTGGATTCTAGAACATGGGCTCTGATTCCATTCCACTACCCTTGACATTACCCTGTTTTATGAAACATTACGGCTGTGTCCTGTAAAACAGTCTCATATTTATCAATCCTTCAGTATTGGCCTGACTCCAGCCATCAATTTAATACGTTAAGAGTGGAAATGAAATTTAAGACCCAATTCCACAGTCACTGCTGAGGATGAGCACTGTGCCTTCTCCTCTCCTGATACAGCAGTCAATTCTCTGAGTGTAAGAGTGGGTTTCTTCTTTATTTTTAATTCAAAGCCACTAGGGGATTTCAACATCAGTTCATTTAAGCATATTTATTGAGTGCCAGGAACATTACAGATAATCATCTCCCAGAACTTGCTGTCTAAATGAACACACCTTGACAAATCACTTGGAGTCAGTGGGGAGAAGGGCTTAGATTTCTCCCCAGAAGGAGATGACACCATCTAACTCGCAGTCATCCAAGACAAAGTGAGTGCAGTCCAAGGTTAGATCATCACCGTCAGCTTAGGCTGTTCCAGATGGATGCTCTTCCAGGATTCTTTTAACTGAAAGAAGAGACTATCCCTTTCTGCTGCTAAGAACACGGCCACTTTCTTGTGCGAGGGCCCCGGTGGAAATATAACTTGGTTTAGGCAGCTATGAGCTTAGCGCACCCCTTCTCCAGTCCTCGAGGACCACCGTGAGGATGTGGGCTCTGAGCATCTTTCCCCGGGCTCGCTCCCGGCTCGGCGGGTGTGATGCCCATCTTGGCCGCTAGAGGGCGATCAGCTCCCGGATGGCCGCGGTGTTTGAAGGACCGCTGTGGTCACCTGAGCCCAGGGCCCACTTCCCCCGACTCGGCTCAGGAGTCATTCAAGTGTGTTTAGAATGCCCTGGAAAACAGAAAGCATGAAAACAGCTGAATCAAAGGTAGGATTTCCAGACAAAATAGAGGACCCCAGTTAAATCTGAATTTCAGACAAGCAATAAATACGAATATTAAATCATTTATTGTTAATCTAAAGTTCAGACTTAACCGGGTACCTTGTATTTTTCTTCGCTAAGTCTGGGAACTCTCACCAAAGATCAAAGGGACGTGGGAAGACTGAAAGCCTTTCTAGGGGATGGGGAAAAAAGACAGTTTTTACTATCTTCCTGTTACTTGAGTCTAGAGCAAAGCTTTGCATCATTTAAACTGGAAGGCCTTGTTCTCCCCACAGCTGGCAAAAAAGCAGAGATGCAGCCTGTGGCTGTGGCTAGGAGAAGCATGAGGAGTGGTTCTCTACCTCAAAACACCTCTGTTATCTTCTCCAAGGCCAAATAAAGTCCTTCCTATGTTCAGGATTTCTCCAAAGATGTAAATACCTTTTTAAGAGAATGCCTCAGTTCAAGCTGCCATGACAAAATACCACAGACTGAGTGGCTTAAACAACAGACATTTATTTCTCGCAGTTCTGGAGGCGGGAAGTCAGAGATCAGGGTGCCAGCAGGGCTGGGTTCTTGGTGAGGGCTCTCTTCCTGGTTTGCGATGGCCACCTTCTTACTGTGTCCTCATGTGGAGAGAGAGCTCTGTTCTCTATGCCCCCTTTTATAAGGGATGGTGCTAATCCCATGATGGGGGCTCCACCCTCATAATCTCATCAAACCCTACTCACCTCCCAAAGACCCAATTCCAAATACCATCACATTGGGGTTAGGGCCTCAATACATGGATTTGGGGAGAACACAAACACTCTGTCCACAGCAGAGGAAAAGAATATAAGCTTTTGCATTCCTATACACTAACAACGGAAGAGCAGAAAGAGAAATTAAGGAAACTCTCCCATTCACCATTGCAACAAAAAGAATAAAATACCTAGGAATAAACCTGCCTAAGGAGGCAAAAGATCTGTATGCAGAAAACTTTAAGACATTGATGAAAGAAATCAAAGACAATACAAACAGATGGAGAGACATACCATGTTCCTGGATTGGAAGAATCAACATCGTGAAAATGTCTGTACTACCCAAAGCAATTTACAGATTCAATGCAATCCCAATCAAATTACCAATGGCATTTTTCACAGAACTAGAACAAGAAATCTTACGATTTGTATGGAAACGCAAAAGACCCCGAATAGCCAAAGCAATCTTGAGAAGGAAACATGGAGTTGGTGGAATCAGGCTTCCTGACTTCAAACTATACTACAAGGCCATAGTGATCAAGACAGTATGGTACTGGCACAAAAATAGAAAGGAAGATCAATGGAATAGAATAGAGAACTCAGAAGTAAGCCCAAACACATATGGGCACCTTATCTTTGACAAAGGTGGCACGAGTATACAATGGAAAAAAGACAGCCTCTTCAATAAGTGGTGCTGGGAAAATTGGACAGCAACATGTGAAAGAATGAAATTAGAACACTTCCTAACACCATACACAAAAATCAACTCCAAATGGATTAAAGACCTACATGTAAGGCCAGACACTATAAAACTCCTCGAGGAAAACATAGGCAGCACACTCTATGATATCCATCAAAGCAACATCCTTTTTGACCCACCTCCTAGAATCATGGAAATAAAATCAAGAATAAACAAATGGGACCTCATGAAACTTAAAAGCTTTTGCACAGCAAAAGAAACCATAAACAAGACTAAAAGGCAACCCTCAGAATGGGAAAAAATAATTGCCTATGAAACAACGGACAAAGGATTAACCTCCAAAATATACAAGCAGCTCATGAAGCTTAATACCAAAAAAGCAAATAATCCAATCCACAAATGGGCAGAAGACCTAAATAGACATTTCTCCAAAGAAGACATACAGATGGCCAACAAACACATGAAAAAGATGCTCAACATCACTCATCATCAGAGAAATGCAAGTCAAAGCCACAATGAGGTATCACCTCACACCGATCAGAATGGCCATCATCAAAAAATCTGGAAACCACAAATGTTGGAGAGGGTGTGGAGAAAAGGGAACTCTCCTGCACTGTTGGTGGGACTGTAAGTTGGTATAGCCACTATGGAAAACAATTTGGAGGTTCCTTAAAAAACTACAAATAGAACTTCCATATGACCCAGTAATCCCACTACTGGGCATATACCCAAAGAATACCATAATCCTAAAAGAAACTTGTACCATAATGTTTATTGCAGCACTATTTACAATAGCCAGGACATGGAAGCAACCTAAATGCCCATCAACAGATGAATGGATACAGAAGATGTGGCATATATACACAATGGAATATTACTCAGCTATGAAAAGGGATGAGATGGAGCTATATGTAATGAGGTGGATAGAACTACAATCTGTCATACAGAGTGAAGTAAGTCAGAAAGAGAAGGACAAATATTGTATGCTAACTCACATATACGGAATCTAAAAATGGTACTGATGAACTCAGTGACAAGAACAAGGATGCAGATACAGAGAATGGACTGGAGAACTCGAGGTATGGGAGGGGGCGGGGGGTGAAGGGGAAACTGAGACGAAGCGAGAGAGTAGCACAGACATATATATACTACCAACTGTAAAATAGTCAGTGGGAAGTTGTTGTATAACAAAGGGAGTCCAACTCGAGGATGGAAGATACCTTAGAGGACTGGGGCAGGGAGGGTGGGGGGGACTCGAGGAAGAGGAGTCAAGGAAGGGAGGGAATACGGGGATATGTGTATAAAAACAGATGATTGAACCTGGTGTACCCCCCAAAAAATAAAAAAAAAAAAAAGAATATAAGCTTTGTTGATGAACTTCCCAAAAGAGTGCTTGGCAACCTGTGGGAAATCAGCACCAGACCAGAAAAAGATATAGATTTAAAAGCCCAGATTGAGAGGCATCAAGACAAAAATGAGGACCCCAAGAAGAGGGGGGCTGGGGTTACAATTGCTACATTTCCAGTTGATCATTTTGTCCAGGGCTGGAGCCCTTTTGGAGGGTGTGTTTAGGCTCTGAGTCTGTGGCTCATAGTAAGTTGACAAAGACTTCCAAGGCCTCAAATGCCTGGCCATGATTGCTATTCATCAGCGGTAATAGTCTTCTCAGGCTGAATAATCTGTCAGTCTCAAGGAGCATTTTCATTTCTCCGGGTCGTTGGAACAGAGTCTAATGTCCTTTGCGTCCCAATAAAGTCGGAAGTAATCACAAGGGACTTGTGCTCACCAAGACACGTCTGCACGTCTCTCCAAGCTTTTGTCTTGCTCATGTTACCTCTTCAGAGTCGACAGAGGCATGTGGAATACCCAGAAGGTTCTTAGGACAAATACCTTTACAGGAGTCACAAAAGGCAGCATGTCTGCTTTGCTTCCTTTTTCCCAAGGTCAATATCAAGCAGAGTTCGGAGGATTTTTCCAAAGAATTTAAGCTGATGATGTTAATATGAAGTTAAATCAGTAGGGGGCACAATTTCTTCACAATGTGCTAGGCTTTTTTTTTTCTTTATTTTTTTATTAGAAAGAAAGACACCTAAGCTGTTTCTTTGTGCTGTTTTGAATTGGCCCTACCCAATAAATAATCCAAATCTCAAAATGTCACGCATGTATTCATTTTCCACAAAAAAAAATGGCAAACTAAGCCCTCCAAAAGGGGTAGGCAAATTTACTGACAGTGCCCTGGTAATGATATCATTTCTGCACCAGTAATTCTTTATTTTTTAAAAATAAACATTCGTAGAGTGGGCGTGTTCAGAACTGTACATGCAAAGCCGTGCAGGGGAATCTGTTGCCCACATTTATTTCAAATTTCTCCCTATTTCAAAAACTCCCAGCTTGATGGTGACCTCCATTCTCTGGAGCACTAGAAAATTAGGAGGAAGATTTCAAACAATTGATTTCATCAAGATTTGGAGCCATTACTTGAAGAGGCTATGTTTTCCAGCTGTCCTGCACATTTTGAAACAGTTTGTGTATTTGTAATACCTCCAAATCAGATTTACTATATGCTCTTTTGGATTTGCTAAAAAGGAATAGGAATCAACACACTCGACTCGTAGCTGTTCTCATATGGTGGCGTGCAGTGTCCCACTGTCAGTTCCTGTACCTGTATAGTACTCGGTGCTATTTTGAATTAATCACCTTTTTTCTCTTGGCATTAATTTTATCATCTTTGAAAACAGAAACACTTTATATCTACCATACAAGAACATTGAAAAGATTCCAAAAATCTCATCACTAAAGGGTTATCACAAGTTCTTTAAAATTATTATTATTAAAAGCAGTACTAATAACAGTCCAAACTTGCACAGAACTTACTCTGTTTCAGGCTTGATTTCTTTACATTTATCAACTCATCAAATTCTTCTTCAGAGAGGTTAAGAAACTTGCCCAGATTCACTGATGTAGTAAAAGGTGCAGCAGAGATACAAAGACACACAATCTGGCGCTAAAACCTACAGGCAAGATGTAGGATTTTAAAATTTAAATTTTTGAATAAGTAATAATTCACAGGTTTTAAAATCAGAAATGGTACACAGTGAGAAGTTTTACTTCCATTCCATCCACCCTGTTCTGCCATCTGCTCTCTCCCTTGCAGTACACACATGCGGTATTTTCTGCAATTACAAACAAAAACAAATGCAAAATCTTATTCTCCCCTTCCTGAAACAAAAGGCATCACATTGTGGTCACTACGCTGAACTTTGCTTTTCAACTGAACCATCTATCCTGGGACCTTCCCAGAGCACCACAGTGAGGGCGTCCTCCTTCACGTTTGGCTGTATGGTATATTCCATTGTGAGGATGTACCGTAGTTTATTTAATCATCCTCCACCTACTGAAATGGCTTGCTTCTCATCTTACACTATTAGTCAATTCCACAACGGGTGCCTTGTGGGTATCATTTTGTAAGTGTGCAGAGATTTCTCTAAGATGAGCTTCCAGAAGGAGGAGAATTGGGTTAAAGGGTGAAAGGATTTGTAGTATGTACTGCATAGATATTGCCACATGGTCCCCTCTCAAGATGGTGCCATTTGCGCTGCCCCCAGAAACGTGGAGGTTGCTCGTTTCCCAACAGTCTCACTGGCAGAGTAAATTGTTGAGCTTTTGAATTTTTGCCAATATGAGACGTGAGAAGAGTATCTCAGCATAGTTTTAATTAGCATTTTTAAAATTTTGGGTAAAGTCGAGCATTTTCTCATTGGCTTAAGGGCCATTTATACTTCTTTTCATGTGATTTGTCCATCCATGTCCTTACCCGTTTGTCTTTTGGCTTGTTCATCTTTTTTATCTCAATGTCTGGAAGTTTATATGTATTAGAAAAATAAACCATTTTTATATTGCAAATATTTTTCTTGTTTTGCATTTGCTTTTTATTTTGAGATTCTAAGTGCATTTTTAATTTTTATGTGCTTGAATTAAGATACAGGATGTTATCAGACAAAGACAAATACTGTATGATATCACTTATATGTGGAATTTAAAAAATGCAACAGACTGGTGAATATAACAGAAAAGAAGCAGACTCACAGATATAGAGAGCAAACAGTGGTTACCAGTGGGGAGAGGGAAGGGGGAGGGGCAGTATAGGGGCAGGGGAGTAACAGGTACAAACTATTAGATGTAAAATAAGCTACAAGCATATGTTGTACAACACAGGGACTATAACCAATAGTTTATAATAACTATAAATGGAGTATAACCTTTAAAACTTGTGAATCACTATATTGTACACCTGTAACTTACATAATATTGCACAGCAGCTATACTTCAACTAAAAAGATGTACGACTTTAATGTTATAAGTTAATAATTATTCAAAGTCTAAATAGATTTTATTCAATAAAAATATATTAAGAACTTACTACTGTGTTTTCCACCTTGTGCTAAATGTTTGGGACAAAACTGCTCCTCTGGGAATGTTCCTACTCTGGTGGGTGAGACTGTTGGGTAAGTAAATTATTCCAGGTTGCCACTGGTAAGGGTGAGAAGAGAAATATGAAAAGGGGCTATAACATTGCAGATGGTTTGACTAACTTTGAGAATTTTGTGAAAGATTCCATAAAGAAAGTTATTTTTAAGCAGGGTCTTGAGGGATGTGTAGGAGTTTGGCAAATGAAAGGGAAGGTAAGGGTAGGTTAAGTCCTCATAGCCTGTCTTCTGAGGGATCATGTCCATTGGTAGCATTTGAACAACTCTCTCCCCTCCAGACCAGATAGGCTGATTTTCCTTGTATCAATCTGTGAAAACACAGGTAATAATCCCAACTATCTCTTAATTAAATAAGAGGGGATATAGCTCTCTTACCTGAAGGAAACTTACTATGGTTAGAATTCTGCGAAGGTGAGTAAGCTTGTGGTAGCTTCAGACTCTCAATGTCCACCTAACATCACTCTCTTCTAACCATTGATGTCAACTCTGGTATTTCACCTCTAGAACGAAGAAAAGAAAAAAGGCCTGAAAAGGCATTCAGGTCTGGTGCATCTATAGTCTTTGATCATGGCAATTCTAATAGTTTTTTTCTTTTAGGTGAGTCTCACAGTTTCTGCAGAACTGGAAATTGTCTTCACCCCAGTCACCTCTTCATTGGCCAGTTCAAGTATGAGCTACAGTTGAATCACAAGTAGGGAGAAAGAGTGGAGTCAGCTACTGACTGGTCTTGGGGTGTGGGGAAAGCCGGGACTTGCCACATTGGTTCAAGTGGCAGACATGGTTGTTGCCCACCCAACCCCTTCTCCCCTCTGCCTCACCATGGAGCTCCTGTCTGGTTCAGAGAGGCAAGGAGACCCACCCAGCAGTGTACTCTGACCAGTCTGGTCTAGTCTAGGCCAATCATGCCAATCTAGTTCCTCTCTTTCAAAACTCTGGCCTTCCTTGAAGCTCAGGGTGGTGTGACCCTGTTAGGGCCAATAGTGGGGAAGTCTGCTGGTACTTTTATGGGAAAGCTATTGCTTTCCTAAGAAAACAGATGGATAGCTGGTGCCTGCCTTCATTGCTTTATCCTGCCTTGAATGCAGATGTGATGCCTGCCACTGCAGCAGCCATCTTGTGACCAAGAAGCCTGCAGAATCTTTGCTGTGACATCAGCCATCATGTTGCTGACTTAATATAACAGTTGCCTATGTCCAGACTTCTTAGCATGTGAGGAAAATAAACATCCTCCCTCTCTTAAGCTACTGTTGCCCAGGTTTTGAACCAAGCAGTCAAGCATTCACTAGGCAGCAGCGTAGTGGCCGCTTAGAATGTGATGAGGCTGGCTTGCCACACTTTGAAGGAGACAACGAGCCCAGGTGGATTTAGACAATCTAAGATCAGCATGTGTCAGCTCCCTGTGTCCCTGTCCCATAGGACTACACTAAACCCAAAGGGCCCAACGATGACTGTGACGTGAGCAGTGGGACACTGTTCCTGAGGACACCAGCTAAGCAGTTTTAGGGTCTGCGTCTGTTTCTGAAGGCAGGGAACAAGTGAAAAGTCCCATGCCTCCTGGGAACCAAGGGAACAAATGAGAAATTGCCTTGTGGCATCTCCCACAGGTAGGGCAGTGGATGGGAAACCGCTTGCTGACACTTCCTCTCAAAGCTGCCACTCTTGCTGAGTTCCTGAGAGGATGGCAGATTCACGAAGACACGTCAGGCTGCGGTGCAGCTGGGCCTTGCCTCCAAGGCCTGTGTGGGGACCTGGAAGGAGGGGACCACAGCGGGGCTGGCCCCTACACATTGCAGATAAAAGCCTTTCTGATTGCGAGAGTCCTCATCCCAAGGTAGCACGAGGGGAAGGACTTAAGCTTGTTAAAGGACACACGTTTTTCAGAGGAATAATATTTTCTGCTGATAGTTTTATCTTTCGCTGAAATATTTCCTACCATCTTACAAGACAAATTACAAGGACATTTCCCTGCATACAAAGGTAGTGTCGAAGTACATCCCCAGGCATTTGCAAGGATTGATTCCAAGGTCTTGTGTGTGTGTGTGTGTATAAACATGGGTGTGCAGGCAAAACATTAGCAGCACCGCTCACAAACCCCCAGCACACTGTATCAACCTGCTTTCTGCAGCTGACCTTCGAAGTCGTGTGTCTAATGACAGGTTCGAATTCATCCCCAGCCACACAAACTGGCTGGTCTCACTCTCATTTCTTAAGTATATCATTGCAGATGCTGAAATGTGACATTCCAATCTTAGCAAGCCTTAAAAGAAACATTTTTACAGCCATCGCCTCTTCATGCCTGAAAGAAAAGCTCAAATCACTGCGAAAGCAGAGCACAGGTAACAAGGCTTGTTCATTTGTCACCCAAACTAGCACTGCTTATTCATCTGTCACACCTACCACATCAGGAGGAGATGTTACTGTTACTCATGATTCAAAGTCTTCATAGTCTATCACCTTAACGTCCCGAAGCAGAATTTATGTTGTCTGTATATGACTCATCCTAGAGAAAAACGAGATGGGCTTATTATTGCCGAGTGGAAGAGATGCTCTTAGAGTTGGAAGGGAACTAAAGATCTGAACCTCACCCCCACCATGGTACTGTTGAAGGCAAAATAACTAACCCAAGCTGTTACCGAACCAAACTTGGGTCCATTTGCCCGCGCACAGTGAAGCCAATCTACTGACAGGTTGTGGTGACGGAAAGTGCAGTGTTTATTGCAGGGCGCCAAGCAAGAAGTCCAGGGCAGCTAGAGCTTAAAAGACCCCAACTCCCTGAAGGCTTTCGGGGAAAGGGTTTTAAAGAGGGTGAGGGAGGGGGATTACGGGGGGTGTGACCATCTTGTGGACATCCTTCTGATTGGCTGGTGGTGAGGTAATCAGGAGTCAGAGATGACCCTGGGATAAAGCTGCCTGCTGGGCTGAACCCCTTTCATTTCACAACTGGGAAGCTGGGCCGCCCTTTCCCAGGCGGGCGCGGTGGCTGAGTTGCTTCCTGGTCCCCACCCTGCCCGTACTGGCGGCACCCCTGCTCCGCACGGGTCTGTGTGCCCCATGGCTCCGCTAGAGGGCTTACTTAAACCACAGCTCATGATCTTATAGTTTAAATACGTGCTGAGTAGTGTCAACAAAAGTAATCAGTAAACAATCAATCATAAGAATAGGAAAGAGTGTTATTTGAGCCAAACTGAGGACTACCCTGGAAGTCCGCTTCCCAGATAACTCTGAGAAACTGCTCCGGAGAAGCAGGGTTTTCAGCACAGTTTTATATCTTGTCAGAACAGAGAACATTAAACAAGTCAGGGTTACATTTCTCAAAAAAAAAAAAAAAAAAAGCCAGCATGTACAGCATAGCCTTGGCCCCTGGGAAGGGAGTCTTATCATCAAAGGAGGACTAGCATTGACGTCCCAAGAAGAGGGGCATTTAATCTTTATTTTTAACGTGGACATTCTTTACTTCTGGTCAGTGTGCTCCTTTTTTTATTTTATTTTTTTAAATAATTAAAGCAGATGTACAGCGTATGTTTGGTGGGCCACAAACAGGCTATTTCAGTTAGCATCAAATTCAATTTAACTCATGGATAAGCCAGAGTGACTTCCCTGTATCTCAGTGTGTAAAAATTGTTTTTATCAGTACTATTTCTGGACCATATATTTGGGCCAGGAGGAGCTCTAGGCCTTAAACTATCAATATAAGATCCCAATAAGCAAATACCTATGTTAACAAGATTGGATTCCCAGAGAATTTGTTGGCTTAAAACATTTCTCTGAGTCCATGATTAAACACATAAGCTAAGTCACCCAAATAAGGACATTGGACAAAGAAGGCAGTGAGACACTAGAGGGAAACCCAGGAGGACTGTGCAGAGGAAGCTCAGGGTGCCCCCAGCCATTGTCTTAGCACTGGGCATGGACAGGAGGAGGCAAAGCAGGAGGCTTTCCTTTTCCTCATCCAGCTTGTGTTCTAAGAGGAGAGACACTAGACAAACCCATGTTACTTACCTGGTTTATTTCACAAACACACAATATGACTGTGTGCCACGTTCTGCTCCAAGGATTTATTTTATTTATTTTTAATTAAAAAAAAATTTTTAAAGATTTATTTTATTTATTTTTGGCTGTGTTGGGTCTTCATTGCAGTGCATGGGCTTTCTCTATTTGTGGAGAGCGGGGGCTACTCTTCTTTGTGGTGCATGGGCTTACTCAGTGCGGTGGCTCCTCTTGTTGTGGAGCACGGGCTCTAGGCACTCGGCTTCAGTAGTTGTGGCTCTCGGGCTCTAGAACACAGGCTCAGAGCTGTGGCACATAGGCTTAGTTGCTTCATGGCATGTGGGATCTTCCCGGACCAGGGATTGAACCTGTGTCCCCTGTGTTGGCAGGCGGATTCTTAACCACTGCGCCACCAGGGAAGTCCCTCTGCTTCTTTCTAAGGTGTGACTGGTTTATCATGTGACTGTTTCTATGTTCATTATTTAAGCTCCCTATTTGGATTTTTTATAGTTGTTATTAAACATTATATCTGTAGGACCCCAGGAAAATATCGTAGGCATTATCTACCCAGATAGATTAAGCAAAGTTTTCAAGTTCCCTTTACTTTGGACTCTACATTTCATCTATCAGGGTTCTCACCATGTTTACTGGTGTCTATGTTTTTATTTATATGTCTCAGTAATAAAATTGCAGAACTAAAGTGCCCAACTTTTCTTCAGTCCTCCTGTGCTTTCTGCAATTAGGAGACTCATTTTAAAAAAAAATTTTTATTATAGTTGATTTACAATGTTGTGTTAGTTTCAGGTGTACAGAAAAGTGAATCTGTTATACATACACATATATCCCCTCTTTTTTAAATTCTGTTTCCATATAAGTCATTACAGCGTATTGAGTAGAGTTCCCTGTGCTATACAGTAGGTTCTTCTTAGTTATCTATTTTATATATAGTAGTGTGTATGTGTCAATCCCAATCTCCAAATTTATTCCTCCCCTTTCCCTTACCCCCGGGTAATAGGAGAATCTTAAAATTAAAATTAAAGGTATGGTGAAAGCCTTTCTTGGCAGTGGCCTGAGCACAGCTGCAGCGGCCGGCTGCCCCAGGTAAACTTATCTCTTCACTGTTAAATGCCATACATTTTCATTAGGTGATCAATAGAAATGACATGATTGCTCAGGAACTCAACCCTGATATTTAAATTTCCTCTCCTTGACCTTAAGAAGGGAACATATCAGAGCTGTGGAGGGGGGTGACATTCATGACACTGCCACTCGGCTCTGTGATTCGACACAGATCATTCAGAGGTTAGACTACGGGCTAGTGGTGATGCCAACATGTTCTAAATGGCTATCATGGTCATTACAAAACTTGCAATGAGAATAACAAATAACATCCCGTTTTTCAAGCTGCGCCTCCATTCACCGTAGCATCACATCGTTGGTAGCTTGGGAGGGGCACCTATTCTGTGCCAGGCCCCGAACCCAAGGGTGGGAGGAGGGGAGGGGCCTCTGGGAGGATGAAGAAATAAAGACACTCAGGCGTTGGGGGAGGTAACGGGAAAAAATAAAAGTCACAGAACCTAAGTGTGTTCGTCAGGGTTCTCCACAAAAGGTTAAGCTAGGTCTTGTAGGAGAGCAAGCTGTGAACTTCGTCTTTTTAACATTTCTAGTCAATTCATAAAACTTGACTCCTAGCCTTTAGATCAAGGTATATCCATGTTTCTTAACCCCAATTTCCAGACAAAGGGGAAACCAACCAATTCAGAATCTCAAGTGGGATGTGTGCTTTACCATGTAGCTGTAAAGGTTTCTCAGAACTGTAAGAAAAGTGATCTATCCAAAGGACATTTGTGATAGCTGAGTCCATCACATTTCTGAACGTTTGGATCCAGACAAACTTCGTCATCCTTGAGACAATCTAGAGTTTTAGCAAATAAATAGTGAACCATCAGGCAAAAGCCACAGCCAATCTTCTAACTGTCAGGAGGGTCCCTGAACCAAAACTGCTACAACCTGGTTCTCCTACTCTTAAGAAATTGGTGATGACCTAGAGGGGTGGGATAGGGAGGGTGGCAGGGAGGCTCAACAGGGAGGGGATATGGGGCTATATGTATACATATAGCTGATTCACTTTGTTGTACAGCAGAAACTGGTACAGCAGTGTAAAGCAATTATACTCCAATAAAGATCTAAAGAAAAAAAAAAGAAATGTACTTAGGGAATTCCCTGGAGGTCCAGTGGTTAGGACTCTGGGGTTCAATCCCTAATCGGAGAACTAAGATCCTACAAGCCATGTAGCATGGCCAAAAATTTTTTAAAAAGAAAAAATAAAAAAAAGAAATACACTTGGGCTTCCTAGGTGGTGCAGTGGTTAAGAATCCGCCTGCCAATGTAGGGGACATGGGATCGATCCCTGCTCCAGGAAGATCCCACATGCCGCGGAGCAACTAAGCCTGTGCGCCACAACTATTGAGCCCGTGTGCTGCAACTACTGAAGACCACGTGCCTACAGCCCATGTTCCGCAACAAGAGAAGCCATGGCAATGAGGAGCCTGCGCACCACAACGAAGAGCAGCCCCCACTCACCGCAACTAAAGAAAGCCCACGCACAGCAAAAAAGACCCAACACAGCCAATAAAATAAATAAATTAATTACTTAAAAAAAAAGAAATGCACTTAAGCGGTTGGTTACTACTCCATAAAGAACTTGGACAATAATTGCCTTGCTCTCTGGCTGTATCCGCTCTTTCCTTCTCTGAATTATAGTTTCATTTTCTCACTGGCAGCCTTGCTTTTTCTTTTCAACTAATGGGACAAATTTCAGATCCTGTAGGAAGTCTTTTGCATTAAGCATGGCTATCAATGAGGTGCAGCTGCCTGACGTAGGATGATGGATGCTGGAGATCCTTTCCTCTGGTTTGAGGAGAGCCTGGCTGGAGAAATTGGTCTCAGAACTGTCCATGTTCAGGAGTCTGAGTCTCACTGGCAGAGGCATCCTCCTCTGTTACAGGTTTCCGTGGTCTCCTGTGGGAAGTGGTATACTGTCAGTTCTGCAGCCTTCTTTTCCTTTTTTTCCTTTGACACTCTCCTGGTTGTGTATGTTGCAGGCAGCTAAGAAAGGGTACTTGGTAACATGGGACCCACAGGTGCTGTATCTGGGGCTGGTCCACTGTTCAGGTACATTCCATCCTTCTCTGGCCTTTACAGATTGAAGAATTGCAGAAATATTCTTGGAGACAGTTTACTATACTTCTGATCCTCCTCTCTCCACTGCTGACAATATCTTGAATCACCGTCATCTCAGTCTCCCCCAAACACCTCTGTTTTAGGACAGTTGCATCTTCCCCTAGGTCAGTCTTGATTGTAGATCTTTTCTTAGCCTCAGTTTTGACTTTGCAGTGATATCTTCTGCAGACATAGCTTCGGACAAAGACCTCATCTGTTCTGTTTGTACAGTCCCTCCTTTAGGCTGAACTCTCTCGCTCTCTTTTTTTTTAAAGGATGAGAAAAATGAGTGCTTGGATTAGGATTTTTTTTCTTATTTTTTTTGTAAATTGAAGTATAGTTGATTTACAATTTTGTGTTAGTTTCAGGTGTATAGCAAAGTGATTCATATATATATATGTATATACATATATATATATGTATATATTCTTTTTCAGATTCTTTTCCCTTACGGGTTGTTACAAGATATTGAGTATAGTTCCCTATGCTATACAGTAGGTCCTTGTTGGTTATCTATTTTATAAATAGTAGTGTGTATCTGTTAAACCCAAACTCCTAATTTATCCCTCTCCCACTCCTTTCCCCTTTGGTAACCATAAGTTTGTTTTCTATATCTGTGGGTCTGTTCTGTTTGGTAAATAAGTTCATTTGTACCATTTCTTTTTTAGATTCCACATATAAGTAATATCGTACGGTATTTGTCTTTCTATTTCTTACTTCACTTACTATGATAATCTCTAGGTCCATCCATGTTGTTGCAAATGGCATTATTTCATTCTTTTTTATGTGGTCCAATCTTTATCAAGGTTACACACTCTTCATCTTCATAGCTCCTCTGTTTCTACTGAAACCTTACCTGGGGCTTCCCTGGTGGCACAGTGGTTAAGAATCTGCCTGCCAACGCAGAGGACATGGGTTCAATCTCTGGTCCGGGAAGATACCACGTGCCATAGAGCAATTAAGCCCATGTGCCACAACTACTGAGCCTGTGCTCTGCAACTACTGAAGCCCGAGTGCCTAGAGCCCGTGCTCTGCAACAAGAGAAGCCACTGCAATGAGAAGCCCTTGCACCGCAACAAAGAGTAGCCCCTGCTCGCCACAACTAGAGAAGGCCAACACACAGCAACGAGGACCCAACTCAGCCAAATCATAAAAATTAAAAAAAAGATAATAAAACCTTATCTGCTGCTCATTTAAGTTGAGCAGATCCCTATTTCTAGGGGCACTTTTGTCTACACTCGCCAATGTTTCACCGTGAGATACCCAGTCAGGTCTTCTAACATGGGAATATTTTCAGTGGCTGCAGTGGGACATGGACAGCAGGATAAGGACAGTGCACATTATCAAGTGGAAATAAAATAGAATCTGATGTGTGGGGTTCTCGGGGTTGGTTTCTTTTCCATTCTCCCAGACCACATAGTTAGTCTCGTCTCGGCATTCTTGGGCTCCTAGAATGCTTGCCAATCACTTCATCAGCCTTCACCATCTTCATCAGCCTGGGTGTTGTCCTATCGCAGAAAGCTGAGCCCATGTGTCTTCCCCTGTCATCCACACCTCAAGGAACCAGTAGCGCTAACAGTTGTCCATACCTGTGATAGCAGCTGTGGCTCTGAGAACCCCACGCTGTGAGACCTCAGAAAGCCACACAAGATAACCTTACTCGTTCTTTTCCTTCTTGATGTCTTTTTTTATAGGAGCAGGGTCCAAAGCGCATATCTACAACAATCACCTCCATTAGAGGGATTCTCCTAAGATTTCACACTTCACCTGTCTAAAATTGGCCTCTGGATTACCCACACCCACCCACACCTACTCCTCTCACAGTCTTTCCCATCTTAATAAATACAGTTGGCCCTCTGGACCTGCAAGTTTGTATCTGTGGATTCATCCAACTGTGAATCGAAAATATTCGGGAAAAAAAAAAATCTCAGAAAGTTCCAAAATACAAAACTTGAGTTTGCCACACTCTGACAACTATTTGCATAGCATTTACATTATATTAGGTATTTTAAGTAATCTAGTGATGATTTAAAGTGTACAGGAGGATGTGTGTAGATTATATGCAAATATTATGCCATTTTATATAAGGCATTTGAACATCCTCGGGTTTTGGTATCTGCAGGGCGGGGGTTGGGGGGCTGGGACAGACCCTCCTCCAGATAATAGGGACCATTGTAGTCCTACTCAGTTGATGAGGCCTTTAACCAGGGTTATCCTTCATTTTTCTCTTGTTCCCACCCCACATCCAACCCAGCCAGAAATCCTGTCTCCGGTCCAAACCAGTCATCTCTGGGGAGGATTTCTGTAGTAACTCCCTAGTGGTTTTCCCATTTCTATTTTTAGCATCCCCCCACCCCCAACACACACATACATAGTTTAGGCTTTAAGCTATAATCAGAGGATCCTTTTAAAAGGCAATTTGGATGCTGTCAGTCTTTTGCGACAACCCTCTAAATGCACTGACCAGCCAAAGTCCTCCCAGGGGCCTCCATGCCCTGCACGACTGTGTCTCCAGGTGTCTCTCTGATATGATTCACATGCTCAATCCCTTGTTCACTCTACCTATCACACTGGCTGGTCCTCTCACGTCCCCTGCCTGTGTCTGCTCTTGTACAAGCCTGCCCCGGGTCCTTTGCACCGGCTGTTCCAGCAGCTTGGAGCTTCTTCCTCTAGGTAGCCCAAGGCTAGCTCCTCAATTCACCTGCCTCCCTGCTCAGAGATGCCTCTCCTCTAGAGAACTCTATAACATCTCAATCCCATCATCTCATCCTTTATTTTTTATCATAACACTTATGGTGACACACTATCATATTATGTATTTTTATTCATTTATTTATTGCATCTGCCTAATAAACTAAGACCCATGTGGGCAGGGGCTCTGTTTTGTTGTCTGCAAGGTCCTCATGCTTAGACAATGCTTGGCATCATATATGTGCTTCATACAGATTTGGTGAAGGAATGGCTAGATGGGAAAATTGGAACTTAAGACAAACTGTCCTTATTTCTCTGTTTTTTTTCCCAAGGACAATTCTGCCACAGGTAAGAATAATCCAGTGTACAAATAATGGGGACATCTGTGATCAGAAATTGACTGTAATTTGAACTCAGGTCCTGTTACATCCCTTTGTGGCTCCCTGCGGACTCTTGTAATAACATTTTATAATAGTCTGCCAGATGAAATTTAAAACTATACTCTATCTAAATTCTTTCTCCCTAGTTTCTGAGTAACAGTCCCAGCCCTGATGAGGCAGAGGGTCTGCAGGAGGTGATTTACTGGAATGGCGTATATGCCAACCCAGGATTGGTACAGAGGTGTCAGTATCGTATTTGCTAAATTATGTTGCGAATGAGGACATTTCCAGGGAGTTTCAATGACAGCCTCCTCATTTACTTCCAGAGCTGCACGTCCAGCTCCAACAGCCCCTGAAACAAGCTTGGTAATATCAGGGCATAAATCACTCTTCAAGTGAGCAAAGAAAATATGTCATGACTCACATTTACCCGATGTAATAGCAAATGAAGGAGGACATTTATTATTTACATACTTTGGTTCCTTCAGTTTTTTTAATTGTTCTAGTTAAACTACAGAACTCTACCAAATGTCTTAGACTGACCTACATAGCAGAGTAGAGGAATTTGTAGTGGCAGTTAGAAAACTTAGATTTGTTTCCAGCAATGAGTAAACTTGTGGAAGCAGCTTGCTGTCCTTCTGTCCTTTATTATAGCGGAGGATAATACAGTCAAAAATTTCCAAAAATCCCATTTTCAGGAAACAACAAGTCCCACAGGCTTCCCCTTTTACAGGAAAAGAAACAGACAACTTAAAATATAAATAGAAAATATATTTATGGAACAAGATTTGACTGTGTACAAATGCATATGTAAAGAGGAAGTTTCTCTAAAATTCTGTTTTCCTGTATTTCTAAGTTTCCTGTATTTTTCCCTGCATTTTGCCCATAAATACTTATTGAGCATCTACTATGTCCCACACACTTTGCTGAATAGAGCTAAGGCTAGGCAGTGCAGAAGGCAGATAGGGATGTACACCTGTGTTACTTTTATAATTAAGTTAAAACTATATTCTCTCTGATAAAAGTACTCTAGAGTTTCATAAAAGTTTGAGGGAAAAAAATAGAAGAAGGGATTGTCAACATTTCAAGAAAAATCTTGTAAACCAACAATTCAAACAAATTGAATAGTTGAGTTGCATCCACACGGCTATGGGAGAATCAGATGGCAGAAGTTCAGAAAATACTTGCAGCTTTTGAGACTGGCCTCTGATACCCCTATGATAGTATTTATTTTAGCTCTGTGGTTTTTTGTAAATCTCTTTCACGAGGTTCTATGAACCTCGTAACCTCCCCATTGCCAGCACCAGGGCCTCCAGTGCCAAGAGCAGGGCCCAGAAGTCCAGCAGTGGTAAGGCCAGAGCTCTCACGCCTTTTGGAGGAACTGTGCATTTTTGGAAAGCAATTTGCAAGAATGCACTCTCCATCTCACATGATCTTTGTGGAAAAATTTACTTTAGGTCTGGCCTTAAAAACAGTGAAGATATTATGGGAAAAGAATTTGGAAAAGAATAGATACATGTGTATGTACAACTGAATCCCCTTGCCGTTCATCTGACACTGACACAACATTGTCAATCAACTATACTCCAATATAAAATAAAAATAATAACAAAAAATTGAAGATATTGATCATGGAGTCTCCAATTACCCTATCTATACCTTTCTCCTTCTTAAAGATAACCTCCTCTTTTAGAGGAGGTGCTTAGTTCCTGGCGCTTAGTGTGCTTTGTCCACAGGCAAACCTGCTTCTAGGGAATGAATCTGACAGTCATTCACTCCAAAGTTCAAATGTCCGATGCGACTTTCTCCTTTTCCATAGCCATCTACACTGACTCATCACTTTGATCAAGGGGAATCACGTCTGAATTTCTTTCCCATCCGTTAACTGGAGGCATACAGTGACTTTTAGCTCTGACGTTCTGTGGTTCTAAATGCATAGCAACATTAAGGGCGCAAGGAGGAGGTAACATTGTGGGTAACATTCTTTGGGGAAAACCCTATTCTCAGTTACGGTGATTTTGCTCACAAGTAACCAAACACCTAGCAGTATTTTAACCAGTAAAGTCATTTAATTACTCAGGTAACAACACCTCTAGAGGTGGGAGTTTGAAGAGTGTGTCAGCAGCTCACCATGGCTCAGCCACTGCATCAGTCTCTCTAATTGGCTTGTCTTCCCATTGTCGCTCCAGACATCATATCTTCACGAAAGTGTTCGAAGAAGGAAGAGGAAGGGGAGGGCAGAGGGCTGGACTCATGGGCCTTTCTTTCCCCCTCTGTCAGGGAGGAAACTCTTTCCCGGAGGTCCCAGCAGATCCCCTGACATCACGTTGGCCAGGACTGGGTCATTCCGCCACTTCTAATAGTAAAACGTTGACAGAGACCGATCCTGAGTTATATCCTAGGGTTAGTCATATTGATGAACTGGGAAAACTGAGATTTTGCTAGCAAGGAAGCAAGGGAAAGTGCTGCTGGAAGGCAGTCCAGCTAGGGGGTGTCCACCACAACCTTGCATCCACATCGCCAAAGAGCTGCTCTGAGCAGCTCTATGACCAGGCTTGAAAATAGCCGAGTCAGACATCGGGGCTCTTTCCAATCCCCACACTTTCCAGTTTCTTTCTTGCAAATGTTCAGGTTAAGAGGGGAGGAGGTTGTGACAGAGGACAGATAGTGATGTTCTAAATTAAAAGAGAAATGAGATGTTGTAGCATGGTGTTCAACTTTCCTGTTCTTACATGGTCTCATATTTTTAATTCTTTAACTTGAATTTGTTCTGCTAACCATCTTCTTCAATCGGATCTGCAAACTTGCTAGAAAAAGCAATAGTTTTTTTTTTTTTTTTTTTTGGTGGGGTTACTCTCACCAAAATGTTCCAGAGATGATTATATTCAGTTTTATTTTCAAAATCTCCACTTATCAAAGGCTAGAAAGCTAAGAAAACAGATGATTTGATCTAAGGCTTCTTTTGTTGTAGGCAAGCTAATGTTTTAAACATCATGCCAAATTTGATTTGAAATTTTAAAATTGTTGTTTTCCCAGGCTGAGCTTGGGGTACTATCGAAATTCTCAGACAGTCTTCCCCAGGGGAAACTAAAATTTGTGCATGAGGGCTAATTCAAGAAAAATAAGAATGTTTAAAGGACACATTTTTCCCCAATAAAAATAAAAATAGTTTTATTGATCCCAACGGGAAAAAAAGCCTCTAATTTTAGGACATATGGTACCTATTGCATTCAATAGAAGAATATTAGTTTACAAGTTCTCTCTTCTTTTCTAGCTATTAAAGTACTGATATATTAATATCACTGTAAAAAAGCAAACAGATTCATCTTTCTAATTTTTCAGCTTTTGTAAATCAATAGAATTTGAGTTCATGAAATTTGTTTATATACATTATTTCATGTTATCTTTCAATTAACCTTCCAAAAATATTATTATTTTTCCCATTTAAAGAGGAGAAAACTGATTCAAAAAAATAACTTTCCTAAGGTCACAGAATATTGGCCATGGAGTTAAGGCTAAAATGAGATTGTTATACACATTGCAACTCTTTTTTTTTTAAGCTCTTTATTGGAGTATAATTGCTTCACACTGTTGTACCAGTTTCTGCTGTACAGCAAAGTGAATCAGCTGCATTTGTACATATATGCCCATATCCCCTCCCTGCCACCCTCCCTACCTCACCCCTCTAGGTCATCACCCATCATCGAGTTGTTCTCCCTGTGTTATGCAGCAGCCTCCCACTAGCTGTCTATTTTTCATTTGGTAGTGTATATATGTCAATGCCACTCTCTCACTACGTCCCTGCTTCCCCTTTGCTCTACTCCCCCCCATCCTGATGTCCCTTCTCTACATCTGCATCCCATTGCAACTCTTACCAGTGCCTATCCTATGTCAAGCACCATCTCACACTGGAAACAATAAAATAATAATAATCAGATCTCACATTTATTGAACACTAGGTGTCAGGCCCTGTCCTAAATATTTACATGCATTACTTCATTTAATCCTCTCAAAAAATCTGTGAAATAGGAATTATTAAAATTTCCATTTTGCATACATGGAAACAGAGGTCTAGAGGCTTGGATAGGGTCATACTGCTAGAATGGGGAGTTCTTGGCTCCTAATCATGTAACAAGCACAGACTTCTCTGTGCGCAGGTTGCAGGAGCTGGTCACGGGTGATCTGTGCAGGCCATACCTGGGAGCACTGGCTGCTGTGATACACGGCTGCTCTTTGAAGCGCTGCTGCATTTTTTTCATGACTCTCCAGTTGCCATGTTGCAAACTTCTCCAACTCAAAGAAGTTGAAGCAAAAAGGATGTCTTTGACTCGTGGACTCCAAGTGAGGACTGAACAACCAAACCACCTGTCACGAGAACAGGGATGCTGCAGGGCTCAGGCACCTCTGGAACCAGGAACTTCAGTGCTGACTGAGTGTTTGCCATCTCTTACCTTTCTTTCCTTGTGCATTGGCTTCATTCTTTTTCACTATCAATGGCTTTTTTCAAATGGTAGGAATCTCAGTCACCAATAGCTCACAAAATTCATCTTTTGACTTTCACCAACAGAGGAGGTGTTAACTCTCTTGGGCCTAGTTGGAAAAAATTCCACAGTAGAGCTCTGATTGGCCACCCTTATGTAAGAAGCCACCGCTGCACCAATCAAATGTAGTCAAGGAGACACATCCTGTAAGAACATGTAAGAACTGACATGTAGAGTTGTGCAGTTTGTGTATTTCACAAAGGTGCGTACCTGGGGGACATGTGGGGACTGAAATCAAGCCAATACTCTGCTCACCAAGCCATGCAGCCTGGAGTAGAAATCTTCCCAAAGGAAAGGATGCCCTCTGTTTCTTTGAGACGCTGGGGCTTGCCAAGCTGGGCATCCATGGGACTGAGTCTTTTTTATAAATTGAGGTATAATTGACATATTATATTAGTTTCAGGTACACAGCATAGGGATTTGATATTTACATATCTCATGAAATGATCATCTTAGTAAGTCTACTTACTATTTGTTATAGCTACAAATTTTTTTCTTGTGATGACAATTTTTAAGATCTACTCTCTTAGCAACTTTGATATACAAAACTGTATTAGTATTATAGTCCCCATGCTGTACACTGCATCCCCAGGACTTAATTATTCTATAACTGGAAGTTTGTACCTTAAAACCCCTTTACCCATTTCACCCATCCCCCACTCCCTCCTCTGGCAACCACCAATCTGATCCCTTTTTTTCACACCACAGCATTGATTAGGTTTATGGTTGCCTTGTGTAAAATATGATAGCTTCTGAGGAAATACTGTATTTGTAGATGGAAGAAGAAAAGAGAAGTATTAATTTCTGAAAAAGAGGAGATACTCAAGCAAACAATCAGGAGGCGTTTAAGCCATTGGCTGTACTCTAACATTTCTTGCTTAGAACAAGTGGAAATAGAAAGAGTTTCCTATTTCTATTTCATGTAAATTTTTAAAAAACAATTCCACAATTAAGTCATGAAAAAATGATAAATAGGGGCTGTGATGTGAGCAAAACCCAGCTGCCATTTCAAGGTCTAAGAGCCCCTTGAGGAGTGGCTTGTTACTTTCCCAGGCAAATATACATCCCCTCTTTGAGGATTCAGAACTTTTCTCACAGTGGATTTCAATTAAACAATTTCATGGTTTTTATGTGAAAAGACAGTCTGACATCTCATAGAGATGCCTGATAGTCTGATAGTCTCTGCTAGCAAAGTGCTACAGAAAGCAGCTCTGGTTACGTTAGAATGATATTTTTAGCACCAGGTTTGTGAAGCTGTAAAAGTTTTTTTTTTTTTTTAAACAAAAGTTAAGTGATTTCTCAAGGGTCAGAGCAAGGTTTTCTCAGGAATACAGTCATCCCACCTCTCCCCAGCAGGCCCAGCATGTTCTCTAAAGCCCTGGGCCATGTGGAGGTAGTAAGATTAGGCATGTGTCTAACAATGGGAAGAAAGAGCCTGAGCCCGGGAGTGTGACCAGCCTGCCTGGTTCAGGCAGGCCAATCCCCAAAGCACCACGCCAAGGGCCCATGTATTTATTCTGGGATGACCAATTCCCAGCCTATTCATAATCTTCTTCCCAGATACGATCTCAAGAGTGTGAGCTTTGCCATCATCACCAGGAAGAGTGCAGCAGGGGAAGAATCTGATATTTCAAGGCTGGAATAACAGACCAGCAATTTCATTTGCTGCAGTGTCTCCCTGCTAAGCAGATTCCGAATTTTAGACTCTCCATAGCTGCTTCCATTTTCCTTGGCCCCTTATTGTTCTTTGTTTTTTTTTTTTCTCCAGTTACTCTTCTTTGAGAGCCTAGACTCAGGTATCTTTTTGATGTCCCCACACCTTCCTGCTCTTCCCTCCTGCTTCCTCTTGCCTAGGGGTCTTTCTTTGTTGGATTAAGTAGCCAGGACCTAGAGAAATGAATATCCGTGGAGCATCAGAGGAGAACATTGTACCAAAGCCACTCAGGGCAAGGATGGGTGGTACCCACTGACATGATTCTCCTTCTTGCATTCCTTTCTCTTATGTCTCTATTTGCCTCTGAAACTTCACTCACCCTCTCTTCTCTGCTTATTCTTTTATCACTGTTTCTTCATCTTCTCTACCTACGACTAAAAAGTGCTTACAGAATTTCTTTTGTCAAGAAAGCTAACAGCCTGCTCAGTACATTTCAAATTTGCTTATCGTTTGCTCAGTTAAAACCATATACCCTTCAGCAAGGGACTCAAGAGATTTTCTGGGGAATGTGTGGGGTCCATGGCAACCTTCAGGCTGCACACGCACTCTCATTCTGCCACCTTTCTTGTGTGGAATCCTTTGGACCAGCAGAAGTCATGTATACCACTGCTGGTTGGGAAGGGGGTGGTTTTAAGTGTCTGGAAAGAGGACGACTTTACGCAGAGGCCACACAATGCACATGTATGCATTAAATATGTAGATAAATAAGAAATAAACATTTCCTGTTTTATGCCACTGAGGTTCTCGGGCTGTTTGTTACTGCAGTTAATGTTGCAGCCTAGCTGTTACAGAACAGACCTGATGACAACCAGGCAGACAGAATGATGTTTCCTACTGAGTAACCCTCATGCAAAATTTCCATTTGCAGCATGAAATTGCAGCTTGCAACTCAATGACGTCAGGAAAGTGGGCCAGTGACAGAGGCTACTTCTGGTGCTTATCGTCTTTAGTTTTACTTATGCTTCAGACAGGAAAGAACAACACCAAATCAAGGAAGAATTGCTCTGGGATATCTTGTCCCCATTTCCTGTTCTCCAGCCCTCAGCAGAGCCTGGTGTTCATTCCTGGTGTCCCCCGGGGACAGGGCACTGCTCTCTCCTTTATCAGTTCTGTGCCTGTTATGCTCACCCAATACACTCATCTCAATATCAGAAGGGCTCCAGGAATTCCCTACCTTAGACTCCCTAGCCCCAAGAGAGAAGGAAAAATTTCTCTCCTAAGTGGCTTACAAAATCCTTCTTTCTTTTTTTAAATTTTTATTAATTATTTATTTATTTATTTTTAGTTGCATTGGGTTTCTGTTGCTTCACACGGGCTTTCTCTAGTTGCGGAGAGCAGGGGCTACTCTTCGTTGCGGTGTGTGGGCTTCTTATTGCAGTGGCTTCTCTTGCTGTGGAACACAGGCTCTAGGCACTCCAGCTTTAGTAGTTGTAGCACTCGAGCTCAGTAGTTGTGGCACACAGGCTTAGTTGCACCGTGGCATGTGGGATCTTCCTTGACCAGGGCTCAAATCTGTGTCCCCTGCATTGGCAAGTGGATTTGTAACCGCTGCGCCACAAGGGAAGTCTCAAAAATCCTTATTTCTTATCCCAGGCCTGGTTATTTCCCAAGATGACTGATTCTGGGAGCTGCTTCTCCTTTTGAGGAAACCCCATGCTCACCTACACGTACCATGATCTGGTCTATGGCTCCAAAAAGACCATCATACAATCATTCTGGAAAGGATAAAACAGGCTCTGCTGTGGTAACAAACAACCCAAGACTTCAGAAGGATGGCTCAGCATTCTGAAAAGGTCTTTTGTGTGGTCTGTGTACTGGTATTCAGGAAAACTTTTGATTGTGTTTCTAAAGTGTGTATTTTTTAGAATTAATTGAAATTTAGCAATCCCAGATCTTTCCTATTTCTTGTCTGGAAACATTCTATTCCTTTAAGTGTCAATTTCTCTGTGAAGGCTTCACTGACGCTGGGCAGAGTGAATCTCTCCATTCTGCTAATTTCACAGCACAGTCCTCCATATCTTCATGACAAAATTACCATTTTATATTGTGATTTGTTATTTTTTATGTCTCTCTCCCGTTACTTGAAGATACCTTCCTGAGGACAAGAATTAGGTATATTATTCCTGTGTCTCTCCTAGTGCCCAGCATGGTGCTTGAGACATAGGAAGAATACCATACATGTCAACCATGTGGATGAGGGACATCGAAAGGCATCATCTTTTCTCCATTCGTTCTTTGGCTGTGCATGTGTGTTTCTGTGTTGTGGGGGTATGGAATACAGTTACGTCCATGCAGCATCATGTATAAAGGGATGTGTCCAAAAGGGTCTATAGTGAACCTGTGAAAATAGTCCATGGGTTGAAATATACAAAAGTCTTGAGAACTATTTATGCAGGCAATCACATCCTGAACAGGAAGCGTGAGATGATTTTTGCCAAACAAGGCTTCCCATACTCTGTAGTAATAACCCCATGTTTACCCCTGCACCATTGTTTTTATATTTATTTTTTTTAATATTTCTTTTGATGTGGACCATTTTTTAAGCATCTTTATTGAATTTGTTACAATACTGCTTCTGTTTTATATTTTGTTTTTTTTTTGACCACAAGGCATGTAGGATCCTAGCTCCCAACCAGGGACCGAACGCTCACTCCCTGCATTGGAAGGTGAAGTCTTAACCACTGGACTGCCAGGGACGTCCCTGCCTTTATATTTAAAATCAGAACTTTAAAATACATCTTCTTTTTTCCTTGAAGTCACGTAATACACTGGAGTATCCTTAAACTGGTAGCTTGCGATATTTTTAGTAGAAAATAAAGGAAATGGTCATTTTTTTTCCTGGTAGGGACTTTTAAGTCCACATAATAAATCAACACTTAAAACACATTTCTTCAACTGAGTTCTCCTTTTATGGTTTCACCTCTCTCTGTCTCTCTTTTTTTGTGAGATGAGCATGGTAACCGTTGAAAAACAACAAGAAAAAGAGGGAGTGGCAGATTATAGCTGAGTTATTACAGAATTGCATTGCTACATCTTTTCCCCTATTATAGACAATGATATTTTGTCATTTGTTAACTCCCTGCAAATATCCTTTTTTCCCCACAAGTCAAAAATGTCTTCTTTAGGGCATACAGGATAAGTTGTAATAACACATTTGATAGCTCTAAATAATTCTCTGCTATCAGTGTACACAGTGAATGTTATTAATGGGAGACTCTTTACATGGGCCCTGAAAATAGCCAATAACTCAACTTGGCAGCATTTTGATAACTACAGCCTTCAATTTAACATGAAGAAATATTGGATTCAGTTTAGAAGTTTCAAAAGCAATGAATACAGATGATGAAATCTCTTCTTTCAGGCAAAGAGACTGCAAATTATTATACACAGACACTTATTTCTAAGAATGTCATTTCAATTTACTTCTCTGTTGCCTGATGTTAGAAGTATTTGTCCAGGAATTGGATGAGAATTTAATCATCATTTCAGAGCTCCAGGCCCATCTCAGGGACAAACTGAACATCTTATCAGCAATTGAGCAGCAATGCTACTTAGCCCTTTCCTACACATTCTTATCTGCTTTTTCTTCTTACCTTCCAAGTTTATTTTTTTTTAATTTTTATTGGCGTATAGTTGATTTACCATGTTGTGTTAGTTTCTGTTGTACAGCAGAGTGAATTGGTTATACATATACATATATCTACTCTTTTTTAGATTCTTTTCCCATATAGGTCATTACAGAGTATTGAGTGGAGTTCCCTGTGCTATACAGTAGGTCCTTATTAGTTATATATTTTGTATATAGTAGTGTGTCCAAGTTTATTTCTAAACATCCCCAGAATTAGTTCCCTTTCAGGTGGGAATTAACTGTGATGTTGGGGTAGTTGTCACCTGGGGTGGCTTGTCTCTCCTCCCATCCTTATTCCCTTTAAGACTCAGATGAGGCCTCCTTCATCTAAAAACTCCTTTCTTCCCCTCCAGACACTCTCAGTCTGTGCAAACGAGAAGAAACAGATATCCTAAGGTAGCCTAGCATCGAGCTGCTGGCAGGAAGGACTGCAAGGCCATCTGTCACCTGGAATGGGCAAACTTCCATGACCAGGATGCTCTCCTTACCAGCAAGGCCATTCCTTAGACTAGAAGGCCATCCAGTTCCCATTGCCGTGCCATTGGTAGGTGCCACCTGCTCCCTCCCAACCTGATCAGATGCAGAGGATATGGGGTCTTGCTCCCAAAGTCCAACTGATGCTTCTCCAAGGCGTGGTCAAAGTTAAGGGACCACATGCATTTTAATGCTCCCTTCCCATAAGATTCCCCAATAACCTACAAGAGTGGGTACCAAGTATTGTTTTGTGTATGGGGTTCATCCCACATCTGCCTTAATACTCGGTTTCCCTTCTCCGTGCTCCCAAGCTCCTCCTACTTCTCTCCCATACCAGTCTCTAGTACCACCATCTATGTGCTCCTCTAGTGATGTATTAGGTCATGGGCTCCCTGAGGGCAGGTACTTCATCCTTTACTTCATTGTATCCAGAGAGCCTAGCATGGTGATAGAAAGTACTCAATAAATATCGTTAAATACAGGGCTCAATTGTCAAAAATTGTAAACAACAAGATCAGAGGAACATCGGCTTGGGTACTTCTTTTCTACATTTTATGGATTTCTTGCATCTACTTCTTTATTTTCAAAAATTTTATTGGTTTATAGTTGATTTACCATGTTGTGTTAGTTTCAGGCTTACAGTAAAATGAATCAGTTTTAGATATACATATACCCACTTTTTTTAAAGATTCTTTCCCATGTAGTAGAGTTACCTATGCTATACTTATTACTTATTTTATATATAGTAGTATGTATATGTCAATCCCAACCTTCCAATTTCTCTCTCCCCCTCTTCCCCCATGGTAACTATAAATTCGTTTTCTACCTCTGTGACTCTTTCTAATGGGATTTTATTTTGTCTCTAAGAGCTCTGTGGTAAAAAGCAGACTTGCTCTTGGAGATGATACATTGTAGCAAGGACCAGTGATATGGTAAATGTTTATCAATGTAGTTGATTTCAAGCCACCAGCATGTTAGCACTGAGGGCAGCCTTGGGAAGAGAGGCCCAGGAGCACAACCATTCTGTAGTACCATTATATAGCTACAATGTAAGAAAATGACCTCAAGAGCCTACATAACAGTAAAATGTAGCGAAATACTTAGGAAGTGGAGGGGTTTGAGTGTTTACTACCTTTGTTTTAATATAATTTATTTAATTGCATTTTAATATAATTTTTAATGACAACTGTAACAATTGACTGGCAAAATTCCTGATCATTTACTAATTTTTTCTCATGATACTATAGGAGCTGACTTCAGACACCACTGGATAGGACGATTTTCTCAACCTGCCCGCAGTACCCAAAGCTTCCCCATCCAGCCTTGAGCCTATGCAGGATCAGTTCAACCACTTCTTTCCTAGTATCTTCAACCAGGAACATCTGTTGCTCGTTTGGAACAACTAGCTGTTTTGGATAGTGGCAGAAAAGTACAAAGATTTGTCAGAAAGAGTAGATAGACCAGAAAGAAGATTGGTACATTGTTTAACTCCTCAAAACCTGAAACTTTTACTCAGTATCTTGATTTGCAGGTGAAGAGCTTGCTTCAATTTCATATTCTTGTATTTGGCTCCATCAGCCATTTCTGTGCCTCACTGCCTCCCAAGTCCAGCTTGATTTCTGTCACTCATTTTCTGGCCTATATTCTATGTCTCCTTCTTAATCTTCTTGATTGTGCAAAAAACCTTTGAAATCCCACTTTATACCAGAATTGTCTCTCTCTCTCTTTTTTGGCTGCATTGGTCCTCATTGCTGTGTGTGGGCTTTCTCTAGTTACAGAGAGCGGGCGCCACTCTTCCTTGCGGTGCATGAGCTTCTCAGTGCGGTGGCTTCTCTTGTTGCTGATCATGGGCTCTAGGTACACAGGCTTCAGTATTTGCAGCTCACAGGCTAGCAAACATAAACAGGCCAGTCTTGCCCCATCTATATTCCTAGCCCCAGTGTCATTAAGGATGGACCATCTTGTTACACTTACTCTTCAAAAGTAATCCAAAACAGCATGTGTGTTTCATTTGGCCCATCAACCAGATGAACCCGAAAAGAAAACAAAACTGTTATAAAATACCAAAGTAATTAATAACTTCTGGTGCTGAGAGGCAACTTTTTGTCTGATGGGATGAAGAGAAGGAGCAACACCTGTTACATATTCACACAGATCTTGATCCTCATCTCTCACAACTGCTATGTTGCCACACAACTGATGGCAAATGTTTTTCAATGACAGGTTGCAATTGTCCAGAACATATTTTACTGGTTGAAGGAACTCACAAATAGATGATTTTCATTTGGCAAAAAATACAATAATACAATAGTACAATACAATACAATAGCTCATACAATAAAACCGCTCATAGGATTTCCTTTCACAACACTTGTGCATTGTTATTACCAAGTGACCAGGGTAGAATCTACAGTAATGAAGTGGTAGGTGGTGTCTGGTCTACCACTTCATTTTGTACATGTTCTTCCATTATTTCAATTATTTTTTTGTAAAATGTTTGAATAAATAAGTCACGTTTGTTTTTTCACTTTGACATTTTTCCAAGTCCTGATGCAACAATGAATTAAATTCAATAATTAAATGATTTTCATTAAATGTCTATCATTTAAGAACTTCACTTTTCTTTATGACCCTTGAAGGATAAAACTCTTTCACTTAAAATTTAACAACTGTAACTACTTTTTAGCATTCCAGGAAAAATACTGAATTGTCTTTGTTCTTTAAGACCCTGGTCCAGGGTTTTGTTTTGGTTTCTTTGACTTGTATATAAAACAAGTAACCACAGCCTCCTTGTAGTCTGTGTCATCTCCAGGACTTGAGAATTCTCAATATGGTCATTCAGACTGAGTACTCGTCTTGTGTCAGTTGTGTCTGTCTCACTGAAAACAGTTACAAACAATTAATGCAATTTTAGTGCTGGGCTAGGCTAGCCTGCATCTCAAAATAACTTAATCCATTTTTTTCTTCTCAAAATATCTGTTTGAGACTCATTTTCTTTAATTTAATTAATTTATTTAGTTTATGTATTTGGCTACATTGGGTCTTCGTTGCTGCATGCAGGCTTTCTCTAGTTGCAAGAGCAGGGGCTACTCTTAAGGTGTGGTTCAAGGGCTTCTCATTGTGGTGGCTTCTCTTGTTGCAGAGCACGGGCTCTAGGGCACACGGGCTTCAGTAGTTGTGGCTCATGGGTTCTAAAAAACAGGCTTAGTAGTTGTGGGACACAGGCTTAGTTACTCCGTGGCATGTGGGATCTTCCTGGGCCAGGAATCGAACTTGTGTCCCCTTGCACTGGCAGGCAGATTCTTAACCACTGCACCACAGGGGAAGCCCCCAGATTTGCCTCTTGACTTCTGGATGAAGACGATGATTCCACCACCACTATTTCACTCCTTCCACCCCCACCGACCAAATAAAATTTGCTTTTTTGTTTAAGACAAACAAACAGAAAAACTCTTCTATGGGCCTTGATTTGGTGAATATCTTACGAATATGTATTGACTATTTGCATTGCCCTATTCTTTTACAAGTCCCTTTTAGACTGCCTATTCTTGATGAGAAGTGCTCAGAAATCATACCCATTTCGTTTTCTTTGCGTCTCACTTAGCAAGGAATCATGAACAGCTTTCTAAATGCCCTTTCATAGTTTCAAGATGGGGACATTAGTGATGAACGGATTGACAGGTGTAGAATCATGCTTGTGAGTGGTAGGCTATGAAACGATCAATCTATCCTAGGACAGGATCCCTCATTAAAGAGTAAGTCACGGTGATGACAAGAATGCTTTCACATTTCTGGCAGTCTCCATGTCTTAGCACATTATGCCTGGACCACAGCCTATGCAGAAACGGTGCCAAGACCTGCTCTCAAAAATCCGCAATCATTGTGTCTTTCTTTAAATGTCTTCTAAGTTATGAATATATAACGCATAAACAAATTCGCACTATTTTGTGCATTGAGTAATGAAACAATATTTCTGTTGCCTTATCCTCAAAAACAGAAACAACTGTTAGCTTTTATTTCTAAATGTTTAATTCATCACCACAACCATCATCATCTGGACTACAGATGGCAGACATACTTTCTGGAACTCTATTTCGAAGTAAACAGCACTTCCTTGAACAGTTCTGTAGAGAGAATATACAGTATTTATATTCCTCTCAGCTCTTCTCCGCATTTCGCCCAAGTTTACAAGCATATTTGGGATGTGAATGATCTCATTAAAGAAGAAGTGTATTCTGTCAAATTGGGTTAAGGAGAAAACCTAAACTGACGACTAAAGGAAAAATCCTTAAAGAGATTCTTTTGGTTGGGTTTGGGTTTTTTGTTTGTTTAATTTGCATATAGCTTACTCAGTCTTTTTGTAAGGGCACAGTTATCATTTCCAGTCTTATTTTCTTTGCTCATAAATACCTGACCAGACATAGTTCACTTAATTAGCAGCTCTCTAAGTCAATTGAGTTTGCTGCCTTAGAGGACAGACACCAGAGGCCAGAAACTCCAGAGCTGGCTGGCAAGTCTGCAGGAGTACGTAATCATGCATTTGGGCTAAAGAAATAGAACAGACCGAAATGCAAATAACAGCAGCAGAGACTGAGCCACTGGGGACAGGAGAGGGGGTGAACAGAAGGTGAGTATTCCTCTGTCTTCTGTATCGGAAAAGCCGGCTTTAGATATATTAATGAACCCCGGTGATATGCACAGATCCAGTGAGCTCAAAACTCAGAGCAGGCAGATGTTAGCAAAGCCAGCTTATTGGAATTTCTGGAACCAGTAATCTCAGCCATTTGACATGAGCCTCTGGTCACTGGAAGCATGAAACATATACACCAAAATTTTAAAGAAAAATAAAATAAATAAAATGAAATCGATGGAAACCACCAAATTACTGAGTTCACTGTGTTTCAGGAATTTACACCTCTCTGTATCATGAGTACTAAAGTTTTATTTCTGAGGTTTGCTGCTAACAAGGTTGATTTCTGGGCTGCAAGATAATTGGAGCAAAGGATGTCGGGGATCCTACTGAATGAGCTGGCTGTCTGCTTTTAGAAAGCAATTCCATATTTTGTACAGTGGAGATTAAAGTGAGACAGGTGCATTGGGGGCCTGAAATGCTTATGACTGCTAATTACAGATTTTGATCAGCATTTTATACCCTTCTCTATATTTCTTTACTCCTAGGTGGATCTGATACTTGACCAAAAGAGTAACCAGAGGGAAAATTAATATATTTTGAAAGATAGATAGCACCACCTTAATTACCACCTGCAGTAAACAGTCAAATGTTGCTGTATGTTACCCTTTCTCGTGTTGGCCCCCCAAAGCATCCTAATTAGACAGCTCAAGCTCTGCTTCTGACTCAGTGAATTTCACAAACCTGACTTCATTTATTTAAGCACCTGCTCTGGGAAAAGCACAAATCTAGGTAGCAAAAGCAACAAACTACAAAAGTTTGAGCAGAAAAAGGAAAAAGAAGTGTAGAAAAACAAATTATACTCTGTGATTTTGCAAAGAATTAAGTGTGGCTGTGTACTCCTGGCCTTGGAGCAAGGCTAGAACCACAAGTCCTTTTGTTTGGCCCACTTGTTTTTCTTTTTAAAAATTGATTCAGTATCTTACAATTAGGAGAATACATACACACACACAACACTCAAATTTTTATATTTTTATATTCTCTTGAAAAATCAGAAAGTCTGGGCCAGTATTACCAGAGGGCCTCAATCCCCTGGGTCTGAATAGTGATCCGTAGATGGCCTTGAACTCTCCAATTCAAGACAGTCTCCCCAGTCCCTAGGGAGTAAACGATGGGTCCCATTACAACCATGGCTCCCTCCATTTATTCTCCCTGCCTGGACAAGGAGATATTTGGGTCTCTGTCTTTGAATTCCTCATAGAAGTTGCCTTAGAGCCTCTACTAAAACTGTGTGACTCTGAGCAAATCATGTATCCTCTCTCTCCTCTGTTTCCTCATGTCTAAAACAGAAATGATAATGGTACACTTACCTCATAGTGTTGAAGTGAAGAGTATACAACCCTGGAAAAGTGCTATACATGTGTGAGCTACTGTTGTTAATGTATTATTAAATAAGTATATAATTATATAATTAATTAATTGTTAATTGATTGATCTATAACCATTGTCATATAATAAATAATTATTAATTCTACCTGATTTTTCTTCATTGTATAATATCATCAGGAATATGTCAAGAGTAATCAAGAAACTATAATTTACAGATGTACCTTGCTGGTGGGATCAGAAGCAGATTTCCTATGAAATTAACAAAATGTCAGAGCCCCTCACTTTTATGGACCATTTCCAAGGCCTGGGAGAGACCCTAAACATGAGTTCACATAGTCAGATGTTTTTCTAAATTTTGTCAAAGTAAGATATTTTCACCAGTTAAGACAATTGTCTCTTTCCACTCCAATTTTTCCTTTGTTATTCGTGCCCCAGGGTATCAGGGGTTTTAAAACGGCCTGGGTTTGGGGAGATTCAGAACAGGGAGTTGAGCTGAGGAAACATTTATTTGTGGCTTAATGGGGGCATATTTACGTAGCTTATGGTCACTTCTGGCATTATTATTTATTGCTAGGTGTCCAGGTATATGAATGGCTTCCAGGAACACCACCATTTTGCACGACGCTGGCTCACCCAACAGCAGCACGAAGTGTAGGGTCAGAGATGATGCTGCAACATGAAATTGCCCCATCCACTCAGCCCTAGATATGAGGGCCAAGCGGGAGAAACAAGGTTTGGAGCAAAACTGTGGCAGTACCACACGCATCTGGAATGTCTGTGTGCAACATTGCATGTTTCCTGCATCCCAATGATGGGATCATGCATTCGCTGCTCCAATGCGTCTTGTCCTGACAATAGGTCCAGATGAAACAACTTATAACATTGATACTGATATAGTGAGTCCACACACAAAACTGCCCAAATGCAGTTAAAGGACCTGAAGAAAAGAGTGCCCCAGTGACAAAAATTCCTACACATATCCATCAATAAGTCAATATCTGTAGAACACAAGTTATCTGATAGATAATCAACAAGGACCTACTGTATAGCACAGGGAACTATACTCAACATTTTGTAATAACCTATAAGGGAAAAGAGTCTGAAAAAGAATAGATTCAATGCATACATATAACTGAACCACTTGCTGTGTACCTGAAACTAACACAAGTGTAAATCAACTAAATTTCAATTTTTAAAAAAAGTTGTTTGATTACCAATTTATATAGTTCTATACAATCTAGGAACAATTTAAAATGTATTTGAATTGCACTTTGGCAAACCTTAAATTCAGATTAATTTTGTTCATTTTTATGAATTATTGACTAAATTGAAATTTAAATAAAATAGAAAGAAGTATCCTACTGTAAGCCAAAAACCTATTCTGGAAGAAACAAGACTTCAGGAGCTTCAAAATGTCCAAACTATCTTACTATGTCTCAAGGAAATGGAAATCTCTCGGGAGCAACGTCATGAAGGTAAGGAAAAGGACCAAAGTAGCCCAAACAAACAAGCAAACCAAAGTAGTAAAAATGACAACAGAAAGGATAAACATGTTTATGAGGATGAGAATGCTGTCAGAAGGGAAAACAATGAAGGAAAAGGAAAGTTAAGAGGAGAGAAATTGTAAGTCCACCAGAACACTCCAGATGGTTGGCAGCAGCTCATCTTAAGGAAGAAGCTGGTTTTGTTAGGAACCATGTCTTCTTTCCTCATGTTGTTGCAAAAGGCAGTAAAATGTTCAACATTGTTAAGTTAATGATAGTATATTTTCAAAACTGTGATCCTAATAATATGTATAGAGAACTGAACAAAACGTTAAAAAAAAAAAAAGAGTCTTGAGACTTCCCAGGTGGTGAAGTGGTTAAGAATCTGCCTGCCAATGCAGGGGACACGGGTTCAATCCCTGGTCGGGGAAGATCCCACATGCCATGGAGCAACTAAGCCTGTGTGCCACAACTACGGAGCCTGTGTGCTGCAACTACTGAAGCCCACAAGCCTAGAGCCCGTGCTCTGCAACAAGAGAAGCCACCACAATGAGAAGCCCTCGAACCACACCTTAAGTGTGGCCCCTTAAAAGTAGCCCCTGCTCTTGCAACTAGAGAAAGCCTGCATGCAGCAACGAAGACCCAGTGTAGCCAAATACATAAACTAAATAAATTAATTAAAGAAAATGAGTCTCAAACAGATATTTTGAGAAGAAAAAAACGGATTAAGTTATTTTGAGATGCAGGCTAGCCTAGCCCAGCACTAAAATTGCATTAATTGTTTGTAACTGTTTTCAGTGAGACAGACACAACTGACACAAGACGAGTACTCAGTCTGAATGACCATATTGAGAATTCTCAAGTCCTGGAGATGACACAGACTACAAGGAGGCTGTGGTTACTTGTTTTATATACAAGTCAAAGAAACCAAAACAAAACCCTGGACCAGGGTCTTAAAGAACAAAGACAATTCAGTATTTTTCCTGGAATGCTAAAAAGTAGTTACAGTTGTTAAATTTTAAGTGAAAGAGTTTTATCCTTCAAGGGTCATAAAGAAAAGTGAAGTTCTTAAATGATAGACATTTAATGAAAATCATTTAATTATTGAATTTAATTCATTGTTGTATCAGGACTTAAAAAAATGTCAAAGTGAAAAAACAAACGTGACTTATTTATTCAAACATTTTACAAAAAAATAATTGAAATAATGGAAGAACATGTACAAAATGAAGTGGTAGACCAGACACCACCTACCACTTCATTACTGTAGATTCTACCCTGGTCACTTGGTAATAACAATGCACAAGTGTTGTGAAAGGAAATCCTATGAGCAGTTTTATTGTATGAGCTATTGTATTGTATTGTATTGTATTGTATTGTATTGTATTGTATTGTATTATTGTATTATTGTATTTTTTGCCAAATGAAAATCATCTATTTGTGAGTTCCTTCAACCAGTAAAATATGTTCTGGACAATTGCAACCTGTCATTGAAAAACATTTGCCATCAGTTGTGTGGCAACATAGCAGTTATGAGAGATGAGGATCAAGATCTGTGTGAATATGTAACAGGTGTTGCTCCTTCTCTTCATCCCATCAGACAAAAAGTTGCCTCTCAGCACCAGAAGTTATTAATTACTTTGGTATTTTATAACAGTTTTCTTTTCTTTTCAGGTTCATCTGGTTGATGGGCCAAATGAAACACACATGCTGTTTTGGATTACTTTTGAAGAGTAAGTGTAACAAGATGGTCCATCCTTAATGACACTGGGGCTAGGAATACAGATGGGGCAAGACTGGCCTGTTTATGTTTGCTAGGACTGGGGAATGGGTTCACTATACTGGTCTATTTACTATTATATATTTACATTAAAAATTCTCCATTAAAAAAAGTTAATGTTTTTTGGTTTGGTGGTAAAAAAGAAAAAACTGATTTTCTGTTCATTCAAGTTATGTGCAGACTCAGATTTCTTTATTGACTCACTTCCACTAGCAGAAGCTACATCAAAATTTTGGGGAAAAACTAAAGTCATTTTGTGCTTTTCTATAGATTTTGTGCTCAAAAGTTGATGAGCTATAAGGAAAGCAATAAAGATAAACAATGAGGGCTTCCTAGGTGGCGCAGTGGTTAGGAATCCGCCTCTCAATGCCAGGGATACGGGTTTGATCCCTGCTCCAGGAAGATCCCACATGCCGAGGAGTAACTAAGCCCATGTACCACAACCATTGAGCCTGTACTTTAGAGCCCGAGAGCCACAACTACTGAAGCCAACATGCATAGAGCCCGTGCTCTGCAACAAGAGAAGCCACGGCAATGAGGAGACTGCACATCACAACAAAGAGTAGCCCCGCTTGCTGCAACTAGAGAAAGCCCGCGTGCAGCAACGAAGACTCAACACCGCCAATAAATAAGTAAATAAATAAGTAAATTAATTAACAAAACAAAGCAAAACAAAACAACGCAATAAATAGACATATTTGGGGGCACTGAGAAGCAAATTGTAGCAAAAAATTTTCAGAGCACAATAAAAGTAGTAATTCATTAACAAATAAACTTCTAACAGATGTAATAAATACGACATTTGATTGTTTGCTAATCCAATTAATGGAAAAATATGAATTACATGAACAATGAAGAAAGATTTATATGATTTGCTGATCGGTCAAGAAGTACTAACATCAATGAAGGTAACCTAAAATTCACAGCACAGTTCCGTCACTATAGAAATCTTGCTTGTCCAAATTTTCAGTCAACCTCCCCACCCCTAGCCCCATAACTAGAGGCAACCTGTGTTCTGATTTTTGACTCATAGCTTAGTTTTGACTGTTATAGGACTTAGTATAAATAGAATAATATACCATTTACTCTTTTGTGAATGTCTTCTTTCAGTCAAAGCATTATTTTTGAGATGAATCTATGTTGTGGTATGTACGAGGTGGGAGAGTGGTAAAAACAGCCTCCCAATGACTCCCACTTTCCTGTTACTTGTCCCTTTGTAATGTAAAATTGCTACCTCCTCCTGTCAAATGACAGGGTCTACATCCTACCCCATGATCTTGGGCTGCTTTTGTGATTTGGCTGACCAATAGAATGTGATGGAAGTGATATTCTTTGATTTCTGAATCCAAGCCTTAAGAGAGCTTATAGCTTCTGCTTTATGTCTTGGGAAGCAGCAGCTATATAAAGAAGTCGAAGCTGCCTGGCTGAAGAGACAGACCACATGTAGAGAGAGAGAAGCCCTAGGGAATGGGAAGACCACCTGGATAAGGAGGTCACGTGGAGGCAGGTGTCTAGCCCGCAGCCAGCATCAAGGTCCCAGGAGGCAGGTGAGGCTCTCTTGGCTCTTTCCAGCCCCGTCCAGTCAACAGCTGAATACAGATGCAGGAGTCAGCCTAGGCAAGACCAGCCGAAGTGCCACTTTCTCAACCCACAGAATTGTGAGAAATAATTAATCATTGTTGTTTTAAGTCACTATGTTTTGAGGTGATTTGTGACACAGCACCAGACAACTAATACCCAGTGGTTTGTTCCTTTTCATTGTTCTGTAGAATTTCATTGAATGGATGTGCCTAATATAATTTAGCAATGTGTTTCCTTAATTGGGTTTTTTTCCCCTGGTTTTGACAATTATGGAACAGTTGCTATGAAAATTCTTATACAGATTTTTTAAATGAATATATTTTTATTTCCCTAGGAGTTGAATTGCTAAGTTATATGCTAAGTATATGTTTAAACTACCAAATTGTTTCCCAAAGTACTCTTCTTTATACATTTCCAGCAGCAATGTCTGAGAGTTACATTTGTAACCCTCCCCAGTACTGAGTACTGTCATTTTTTTCAATGTTAGCTAATCCAGTTCGTGTAAATTATGCTTCTAATTTGCATTTCACTGATGTTTAGCATCTTTTCATGTGTGCATTGGCCACTTTTATAATTATAGAAATATAATCATTTATATTTATATTATAATTATATTATGAAGTGTCTGCTTCAGTTTTTGCAGTTTCATTTTTTAAATCAGCTCATTTTTCTATTATTCAGTAGTAGGAATTCTTATATACACTGGATATGAGCCTTTTAGGAGATATTTGTATTGCAAATATTTTCTCCCGGCGGTGGCTTGCCTTTTTAGCATCTTAATGATATCTTTTGATGCATGGAAATTTTGTATTTTGATGGACTATATTTTATAATTATTATTATTTTTTTGTCTGTCTACGAAATGTACCATCGCTAAGGTCACAAAGATCTGCTATGTTTTCTTCCAGAAGCTTTTGAGTTTTAACTTTTATATATATATATATATATATATATATATATATATATATATATAGCATTTACATCAAAAAAACATGAATGTATGTACATGCCTAGTGGTCATCTGATTCTCTGATTCAACCCTGACCAATACACAGCTCAAGCAGCATGGAAGCTTACACAGCAGCTTAGACCTGGAGCAGAACCTCCTTCTTTTCTCAGTTCCACTTACAGTTTCTAGTATGTTAGGTTGATTGGGTGGTAGTGGTACACCTTTTGGCTTCAGCCAGAGGGAAGTTTCCCACATGTCCTATGTTAGGTTGTTCTGTTCTCAGTGGATTCCCAGCCCCTCATCTCTCTTCACATGCTTAGAAATGGAAACACTGACTTCCTCTATAGTTTCTTTGGAGTGCAGCTGTCTTAGTCCATTCAGGATGCTGTAGCAAAGTATCATACACTGGTTAGCTCATAAACAACCAAAATTTATTTCTCACAGTTCTGGGGGCTGGAAGTCTTAGATTAGGGCGCCACCATGGTTGAGGGAGGGACTTCTTCTGGGATGCAGATGCTTCTTATTTCCTCCCACGGTGGAAGGAAGCAAGGAATCTCTCTGGAGCCCCTTTTACAAGGGCACTAATCCTATTCTTTGTTTTGTTTCTTTCTTTTAGCTTTCTTTTTTATAAACATTTATTTATTGGCTGCATTGGGTCTTCATTGCTGCACATGGGCTTTCTCTAGTTGTGGCGAGCAGGGGTTACTCTGCGCTGTGGTGTGTGGGCTTCTCACTGCAGTGGCTTCTCTTGTTGCAGAGCACGGGCTCTAGGTGTGCATGCTTCAGTAGTTGTGGCACATGGGCTCTAGAGCGCAGGTTCAGTAGTTGTGGTGCACGGGCTTAGTTGCTCCGTGGCATGTGGGATCTTCCTGGACCAAGGATTGAACCCGTGTCCCCTGCATTGGCAGGCGAATTCTTAACCACTGTGCCACCAGGGAAGTCCCACAAATCCCATTCTTGACGGTAGAACTCTTATGACCTAATAATGACCTAATCACCTCCCAAAGGCCCGACCCCTAATACCATCACCTTAGGGGTTAGGATTCCTATGTATAAATTTGGAAGGACACACGTATTCAAACCATAGCAGTGGCCCTTCACATATCAGTAGCTATTTGAAGAGCAATCAGGTGTTACGAGCTCAAGAAACTGAGTTTTAAATTATGAATTTTATGTGTTTTAAACACAAAGTTTTGGAGAAATAAAGGAAATGAAAGATAATCCTTCTTTTCCCCAATCCCAAATCAATCTGTCCTCACTATATATGGGAACTTTTTATAGCATATTAGCCTTGGGGTTTAGTATAATGGTTTAGTTTGATTAATGAATGGAATTAGTCTGGAAAAAATATCAAGGTTGAAGGCATTCTTTATTGCCAGATATATTCTGTTTTACAAACAGAAATGCAAGCGAACTTCATGTTCCACAGGCCCGGTGTGCTGGGGTATCATTCATCACAGCGTCTTCCCTACAGCTACGGGTTCACAGCAAATGCTGGCATTCCAGGTCTGGTCGTCCAAAAGCCCAGCCCTCAGATAATATGAACATGGCTCACGCTGATTACAAAACCCAACACATTTTTATGTAGCTTGTCTCCTGGGAAAGAATTTTTTCTAATTGTTTAGTACAATTCTCTTTATTGCCAGCCACTAGGCTTCTGTCTTAGCTTAACAAAAGACAGAAACAGGAGTTAGAAGATAAGTCATTTTTCACATAAAGAACAGCCTAGAAGCATTTAGGAATGGGACCCATTTAGACCATATCCCTTCCCCTGATTTACAGCAAAGATATGGAAGGCCTGGGTTACTGCCTCTACAGCTGCTCCCTGCTTCTTTTTGATATGTTTATTTCCAGATGAAGGAATCAATAAACTCAAACGCAGTTCAAATGGAACAAATATCCTTGCCTGAATCACTCAATTCTGCATAGCTTCCTGAAGATTACATTGTAAATGGTAGCCTTTTGTCCTAGAAAAGAAAGTTAATCAAACTGTTTTGCAGCTCCTCAGTAAACTGTCTAATTTGTTCCTAGAGCATGTGTTACACAGAAGTAAAAATGGTTTGCCAATTCCCAAGCTCGTGGCATTGTGTAAAACTCTCCAGTCACCCCACATTTTAAAATATATGTCTTTCCTTGAGCAGTCTTTTAAACCATTATTTCGTTCCTTCAGAAGTAACCATAACTTTTCCCCTTTTCATTCTTCCCAGGCCTGGCATGATCAATGACTTTTCAAATATAAAAGGGTGTTGTTTATCATCTCAACAGAGACCACAGCTCACTGTAGAGAATCTGTTGCTTCTTCGCCAGTTATACTGTGAGGTTAAAATGCCCAAGACTTAATGAAGTAAGTGGCATTATTGTACTAGTATTTGAAGTCTGAACAGAGATATTTTCTTTCTAGGGTAATTTTAACAACTCATAATTAAATGTCAGAGGACTAAAAAAACACCAGAAAATTTAAAAACAAAATGAAAAGAGAGGAAAAACATTTAAAGGTCAACCTTTAGCTTGCAAGAAACTTTGGTCCATGTAGATATTTGTAAAGGTTTATAAAAGTTTTTCCAAACATAGCTGAACAATGCAGCACCTACACTACCTTACTGAGCACTTGTCTTCTGCCTAGTTGAGATCTTAAGTATGACTTCTCTTGGTTGAGATCTTAAGTATGACTAAGGTAAGGGAAATCACTTACTTTAGTTCCTGACAGTTCGGTCACTGTAGGCTGAGTTTAGGTGAGACAAGCTGGGACCTGAGACCTGGGACCCTTTGTTGCAATGTTTGCACCTGGACACGCGTCTGCTTGAGCAACAGCGTACAAAGAAACTATAAGGGACTAAAAATAACTGCATGCAGGCACCGCTAGAGCAAATTATGGACAACAACATGCAAAAAGACAAAAAAAAAAAAGAGAAAACAAACCAACTGCCCCTTCTGCAGAGCCAGGAGCAAAAACAGGGTACTGTTCCTGCGCCCTGCACTCAACACCACCAAAGGGGTGGGCAAATCACCTAACCCACCCCTCCCCCCGGACACACCCCTACCCTCACCCCATGTAAGGAACCAGCTCGCAGCGCTCCCACCCCCACCTCGGGCAGCGAACAAGAGAAGTTGTTTTTCCCCCCCACCCGCTGCAATGCAGCAGGGGCCCCAATAATGCCTTGCCTGAATTTCCTGTCTGGCCTATAATCAATTTCTATTGAGTGGGGAAGGCCAAGAGCCCTGGTGGGTATCGTAGGGGGGCACTGGGCCTGTTAATGAATCTGTGTGTCTTCTCTCCTCCGTGTAGCAGCAGTAGAAGTCAGGACAGATGCTGCTGTCTATCACCCAACCAGCAGATACCCCAGGGTCAGCACAGACACTGCAATGGGAGACTTATTTCAGAGGCTACACAGTCATGGAGAGGGCGCTGTAAGAGGATTACCTTTTCTGAAAAAGTCAGAAAATGAGTTTGAGAGGAAAGAACGGATCCTGTCTAGCACAAACTGCTCTTTCACCCTTGATCCTGGATCTCAGCTCAAGCCTGTGGATGGAAGAAAGAGCAGTGTCAGGGATCTTTCAGGTTTCTGGTCACCACCTGAAGCTGTGGAACCACTTCTGTGTTCTCTGGCTCAATGATCTCATTTCATGTTGGTGCCGGGTCCTGCCAAGTAGCATCTCAAAGCCTCACATAATATCTGTACTCAAAGTCTGTCTGAGTAGCCTTCACTTACCTTCTGCAACCCCTTGCAATAGAAGAGGTCTGTTGAGTCAGAATTTTCTCTGGGGTGTCCATCGGACTAAACCAGCTCTGAAGAGAAAAATAAATACAACACAGGGAGACCATCAAAGAGAACAAGCAGAGGGCACGTATAGGAATGCAAGGTAGTAGAGAAATAAAAATCAGTGGCCCAAAATTGATAGACTACATGTCTCCGCTGAGCTGTTTATAAATAAAGAGTGAGAGAAAAATTAGCCCATGCTTATTTTTAAAAATTCAAAATGAACCCAGAGCATCTTAAAGTATACAGTTTAAGGGATTAATACTACAGCTACATTACAAATTCATGGGTTTATAATTAGTGTAAAAACAAAGGCTTAGTATTCACTATGAAATCTTCTATTTCTCCATGGGAGGCTCAACTCTGAGTTCCAAACAGATGCCAAAATATGTCCTATTTTGTTATTAAAAACAGCACTGTTCAGCCTGCTTATATGATTCATACAACTGCTGAAGGCCATTTGCTGCTGGGTGTGCTCTGGGTACTGAGATATTATGTGTTTGTCTTCACGCTATGCAGGTCTAGACCATTTTCTCTAGAGAGATCTGCCTAGTTTTTATTCCTTTCAGTTTATACCACAATTTATGACTTAGGCTGAGAAGGTTATCTACTTTACAAGTTCTCGCCAGCATTCACCTGCCACCTGGCAGCTTGACGCTCTCCTGCCAGAGGGAAGGTACACCATGAAGGCAGGCTCATGTTGACGTCCAGCATTGGAAAGATACATTTTCTGCATGAAAATTGCATTACAGCTTCCAAACCCAAAAAAGTTTTTCTATTATTTGCACAGCCTTGGTCTTGGTGTCATTCATTATTAGAAAAATGGAGACTTGATCATGTAACTTGCTGCACTTCACTCAGATGAAATGTTAATTATTTGAGATGTTAAATGATAAAAATGTAGCCTTTATATATCTTTCTTGTGTGTGTGTTTGTTTAAAGACAAGCTATTTAATATACATTGTTGATTCATTGACATTGAACTCACCGTGGACAGCACTTTAACTCATGCATGATGGAAGCTTGTCTAGCACACATATATTGTCTGTAAGGCTCAGAACAGCCTTCTGGTGTTTAGGTACACTAGCCAGTACTTTAGCACTATACTTAAGGGCATTTAAAATTGTCAACAAAAAGGGAAATCAACAAAACGCACAAAAATGCAAAAAATGTGGGACCAGGGACTTCCCTAGTGGCACAGTGGTTAAGAATCTGCCTGCCAATACAGGGCACACAGGTTCGAGCCCTGGTCCAGAAAGATCCCATGTGCCTTGGAGCAACTAAGCCCATGCACCACAACTACTGAGCCCACGTGCTTCAACTACTGAAGGCTGTGTGCCTAGAGCCTGTGCTCCACAAGAGAAGCCACTACACTGAGCAGCCTGCGCACTGCAAAGAAGAGTAGCCCCCACTCTCCACAACCAGAGAAAGCCCGTGTGCAGCAACGAGCACCCAACACAGGCAAAAATAAAAAATAAATTAATTAATTTTAAAAAAGTGTGGGACCAAATAGACCACAAAAAGGCGATTTCAGTAAAAGCGCTGAAAGAAGAAAGGAAAATAGGTATTAGGAAAAATGTTTTCCACTAACGTAAGGAAAGTGTGTAATAAAATCCTCTGTGGCCAGACCAAACCTGGCCACAAATCTGGTATTATTTCTATTGTTAGAAATAATACCTTTTAGGATATAGATCTAGTGTCTGGAGAAATTTTGCATATTTGCAAATTTCTTTCATCAAAAGAACTTTCTGGGAACAAAAGAATGGCGAAGTCTATTCTTTCCCTCTGTGGTCCAATATTATTAAACTTTACCTTGTGGATGGCCAATGATGCCAGTTGAGTTTCTCTGCCAGGAAAGCTGGGAAGGACTCTTGAAGGGAAACTAACCATAGGGTCTCCTGGACTGGAAGTCTGTGCTCAATACAGAAACCCTAGTTTGGCATGGAAGAGGAGTTGATCTGAAAAGAGTAGCAGAGACTACCACCTTCTGACCTCAGCCACCCTGGTATTGGGGCATTCTTTGGGAACAATGACTATGTGAATATAAATAACAGGGCCATAGCTGTGACACCCAAGATTAGGGCATTTTTTCCCCAAAGTATGGCACTTAAGGAATGGTATTATAAATTACTTATTATAATCTTTGTAGGCTTTTTAAAAGCAGCAGAATTCATTGAATTCTCCTGGTTTCCTTCCCGAATTTCTGGCCAACATTTCCTGCTCTCCTCAACCAGGGATTTTGGATTTTGGAGAATTCTTAGGGCTTGGTCCTAGGAATATCCACTGCAATTGCTGCAGATTTCTCTTCTCCTTTGGGAAGGGGGTAGTTTGTTTTACAGAAGAATCCATCACCTTTTCTTTCTTGCCTTTCTTTCCTCTGCCAAATTTAATTCCTTGAGTTCCTGGAACATGGGCTTTGGTTTACTTCCCGGTGATCCCTCTTACATCATCCATTACTCTCAAAATTAGATCTTTAGAGCCTGACCTCTTCTCTGAGCCCCTGATTCCACAGAAAACCACTGACTTGGCATCTCAACCTGAATAATTAAGATGTTTTGAATCAGGACTATCCAAAATAAAACTTTATTTCTATAGTCTCCACTCACACTTGTTTCTCCTCCTATCTTTCGTATCTTAGTAAAAGGCATTGCCATTCACCCAACTACTCAAAACCAAAAAACTCAGAGTCATCCTTGATTCCTTCCTTCACTTGGTCTGTCATATCCAAATACACCAATGTATTCTGTCAAGCTCTGAAATATGCTCCAATATGTCCATTTTTCTCCATCTCCAGTGCTATCTTAACCCTTAACCATCATGATTTCTTGCTGGGATGATTCCAATTGCTTCCCAATGATGCTTTTGCCTTTACACTATCTCTGTCTCCTTCCACCAAACACAAAATATTGGTTTTTTAAAAATTGGGTTATATCACACTGTTTAAAACCTTCTAATGGCTCAAATATGTCACCCAAAGATCACTGTCTCTGCAAGGTATTTCCTCACCACCTTTTCTAAGGTGCCCGACCCCTCCTGCCACTCTCCGTCACATGATCACATTATTTTCTTTATCATACTCCAGTCAGGATTATTTTGTTTATTGTCTTGTTTATTTGTGTGTTATCTGCACTCTCCCGCCCCTCCCCCTGAACATAAACATAGGGTAGTTTGACTTTCTTGTCCTGGTACATCACAATGCCGCAACATGATGCTTGGAAGACAGCTGGTTTTCAAGGGACAGTTGTTGAATGAGGGAAAGAAACTCTTTCAAGGAAGTCCAATACATAAAAACAGAGTTCAGAGCAAAGTTGCTCCGGATGATTGGGAGGAGCTGGGGGTGGGAATGAGTGGTGGTGATGGTAGAGGGACCCCTCCTTGGCCCTATTCCAGCTGCACCTGGGGATCCTTGAAGAACAGAGTGAAAATCTCGGGCAGTGTGGGGAGGGGAGGAGCTAGCAAGCTGGAACTGTCTTGGTCAACGATTTTTAAAAGTGTTTTAAAACATTGCTGAAATCAATTGATAAAAATAATAGCACTTAAATCCAATGTTTACTCATGGCTCCAAACGTTACTGGCAAAATGTCTTTCTCTCATTGATATAGTGGTGTCAAATAATAAAAAGCAAAACCACAAAGCTCCCTATGCTGTCGCCAAAACATCTTTGGTAGATAGTTCTATGATAAGCAGAATTGCTTGGGGCAGACATCGGCCGGTCAGTAATCCTTAACCAATCAGAGGACAGTCTCCAAAAGTTGTTAGTCAGTCAATAACACTGGGAAAGCAAATTATGAGCATGGTACTAACCATGGGATCAAGTTATTTATTTTCTCACTGACACTGTCAACAATTCACCATCCAAGAAGTTCTCTGGTTTAGAAAATTGCATGCAACACATTTCTTATCTGAACATTAACAAAGAGATTATATAATAAATTAAGAATGAGATGATAATTTTAGGAAGTTAGTTTCTTCTATCATCCAAAAATAAATAACAAACATTTAAAAAATATTGATTAGTTGACCTTACCTTAAATAATTGTATGATATTCCGATATTCTCAAGGGAATATATCTCCTTTGAGAAAGACCACTACACTCCTCTAAGCCATGATGACACGCATCCTGGACAGATGGCTAGTCTCCCTCACAAGCCCCAAAGCTCTATTCCATTCTTGCCTTAATGAAAGAACGAATTGCTTTAGATTGCAGACTTCCTGATTGCTCTTGAGACGTAGGTATTTAGGATGAGAAATAAAAGATTTTTTAAGGTATTTCACATCTTTTAATTTATGTAAAAAGTTCACTTAAAAATTATGTTCTCAGAGACAGACTCACAGATATAGAGGAAAAAATTAGTGGTTACCTTGGGGCGAGGGAAGCGGGGAGGGGGCAAGACGGGGTGGGGGATTAAGGGGTACGAACCACTCTGCATCAAATAAATAAGCTATGTCAGCTACACATTGGCACTTGCCATGGGCACTAGCCAGCTACCTCGACAAGGATTAAGTCTCACGTGCTGCTGGAGCTGCTGGCCTTCAACATGCCCTGAAGAGAGCTCAGGGTGCAGACCAGGAATGAGGCACTCTGTGCTTAGGAAAAACTGGGCGGGACAAGTCTTCAGAGAGTTAGATGTTTTCAGGAGCTGATTTTATGAGCCAATCCTTGCATCTCCTCACATCTAGAAAAGCACTGAATCCCTTCATGGTGATGTCTGCTCCTCGTGACTAGCCGAAACCCTCTACAGAAATACGTGTTTGATTGCATTGTACTCCTTCTTCACCAGAATCACCTATATACTGACCTTCCCCCTACCTCTCCGGGGCAGTTTCCCGGAGCTATCTGAAATGCTGTCTCCTGGGCCACAGTCCTCATTCTACCCCAAATAAAACTTACCTCTCAATTCTCACCTTGTGCATTTTTTTTAGGTCAACAGCTACAGAATGTACTGTATTGTACAGCTCAGGGAATATAGCCAGTATTTTGTAACAACTTTAAGTGGAGTACAATCTATAAAAATTTTGAATCACTATGTTATACACCTGAAACTAACATAACATTGTCAATCTGAGGCAGGAGATAGGTGGCCCCCAGGCTGAGCAGCTGAAGTCCATCCCCTGTGGACAGGTAGATACTCCAAGAGAAAGATAATGGCAGGAGTAGGGAGGAGCTGAGTCCCGCCCAGAGAAGCGATAAAGAGACCACGTGTTCCTCATTCTTGAGGTTAAGGAGAACTCCCAACGACACATGCACAGAAAGGCTCCTCAGGGGCCAAAAGGGGAGGGGGCGCCACCCCATAATAGATGCTGTCAACCTTCCCATAGGCCTCTGTGCTGGAATCCATCTTGGGTAAGAGATGGGCGTGTGCACGGGGGGACCCCGAGATATACCAGACATGGACTCAGAGCCAGGCAAAGCAAGATGATTGGCCAGAGGAAACCTGGAAGAAACGCCCCATGTAAGTGGTTTAGACCAGTGGACCCCAACCTTTCTGGCACTAGGGACGGGTCTTGTGGAAGATAGTTTTCCCCCCGGACCAGGCATAGGGGAGATGGTTCAGGTGGTGATGCGAGAGACGGGGGGCAGCAGATGAAGCCTTGCTCATTCGCCCGCTGCTCACCTCCTACTGTGCAGCCCAGTTCCTAACAGGCCCAGGGGTTGGGGACCCCAGATTTAGACGGCCACGAAGGTGCGACTCTCTCTCTGAGCCCGCCCGTGTGTGCCTTTCACATGTACTCTTTTTTTTCCTCCCAATAAACACTGTACTTGTTTCACTACTTTCTATCTCTTTGTTGAAATTCATTCTACAAAAACAGACAAACCAGGGCATCGTCTCTAGCCTCTGGCCCTCATGGTCTAGTGGTTAGGATTCAGTGCTCTCACTGCCGTGGCCTGGCTTCAATCTCTGGTCAGGGAACTGAGATCCTGCTTCAAGCCACTGCTGGCTGAGGCCACCTGAGTTCAAATCAACTATATTTCAATTTTCAAAATTATATTTATTTCCAAATGGCATTGTTACTTAAGTACTGTAACTGCAAGAATAGATTGATAGGTACTGGAAAATGGACCCGTGCCTTGTAAGCACAGGCATAATACAAATATTGATTTGCTGACAGCTGAAAGTAGGAAAAGAGAAGGAAGGGAGAAAGGACAAACCCTTGGTATTAGGACTTTTCAGCACTAGATTCAGAAAGTCCATCTCAAACTGGCTTAATCCTTAAAGAGGCATTTATTGGCTCTCCGAACTGAAACACCCAAGAGCAGAGCTGGTTTCAAGCACAGCTGGAATTGGGGGCACGAGGGGTGTCGCTGCTTCAGTTCCTCGACGTCTCTCAGCTTTTCCTGCACTGTGGCGACCTGACGAAGCTCCACTCCACCTGCACTGTCCACACCACTAGCTGCGTGAGAGGAGAGGAGCATCTGCCTCTCCCCTACCCGGGCTGGCAAAAGTGTCAGTGGGTCTTATTGGCTCTCCCTAAGCCCATCACTGCAGCCCCAGGAGTAGCACGAATCAGAGAGGACTGGGAAGAGCTGGGGGAACCCAGCCATGCACAGGTCAAAATTACAGGACGGGGACTCAGCCGGTGGGGTGCGGGCGTGCAGAAGCCTGTGACGTAGCCACTGCCGAGAGGAGCAAGGCTGTGTTGTGAACTTGCTTCTTCTGTGGGTAAGTTTCTTCACCTGAGCCTTGTTTCCTCATGGAGAAAAATGCCGAGTTCATAGTGCTGAAAAGATTAAATACGTAAAGCACCTAAAAGAACACCAGACTCAATACATTCTGAAGATGAAATAATTCTTTACTTTTTCTTCATAAAGTCTTTTAATTTTTTATTTAAATTTTTAATGCAATTTGAGAGGTTACTTTCCATTTACAGTTGTTACAAAATATTGGCTATATTCCTCGTGTGCTGCAAAACATCCTTGTAGCCTATCTTACCCCCAATAATTTGTACCTCCCACCCCTCTCCCCACACCCATATTACCCCTTCCCCCTCTCCCCAGCGATAACCACTAGTTTGTTCTCTGTATCTGTGAGCCTGGGTCTTTTTTGTTACAGTAACTATTTTGCTATATTTTTTAGATTCCACATATAAGTGATCTCAGAAGATGAATTAATTCTTATTCTGTTTCCTTTCCAGCCTTTCAGAGTCCAGGCTTTGCACAAGCAGCAATGACCACTGTCACCGTTAGGTGGCGGTCGTGTGCTGGAAGGTAATGAACAGGGTTTTTGGTCAGTGGAAATTAAGAATTGGCTGAAATGATGAATGACAGTGGGAGGAAAGCTGTCCAGTTGCTGCTGCCCTGAAACCAGCCGTTGTGACCTTGATCAAGGTCTGAATTGATCTCTGGCCTGGATCTCCTCGAGTAAAACTTGGAGGCCGATTCTCCATTTGGATTTAAACATTTTTTTGTTTCTGTAAAAAGTGGATCTTGTATTTCATAGTAATAATTTCGGAAGCCAAAAACTGCTCAATAGTCTTGGTTGTTAATATATACTGTCTAAAAATACGACTCTGTGAAGCATAATCCATTCATTTATTGCTAAGTTGTTGCTACCCTGGGAAGTCTGAAAGAGTTCATGTAATTCTGCAAGGTGACTAATGGGCCCACAGAGATGTTCTCGAGTTATACACAGCTCGGAAAATCCTCCTCAGAGGCCTGCAATTCGGAAACCTCACTATTAAAAAAAAAAGTCACACTGAGCGGCCTTCAAAAGTATTTTCCAGTCATGTAATTATGTTTTAATGGTAGGTTCTTAAAATGACTTGGGAAAGAAAAAGGAGTTCAGAAAATTTCAGGTCTGAAATATGTGGGACTTATCTGGGGCAGTAGGAGAAATCAGGAAATGGTGACATTTAATTAGGCTTAAGAACGAAAATGATGACTCTCCACTTTTGCCTGAATCAAGCCTTGTAACAAAGTTGAAGTAAGATGATGTGATAAAAATGAGTATTCATCTGGTATAATATATTGGGGGAGGATGTTGCATTTTTCAACACAGATTTCTTTACTACAGGAAATTATGTGCTGGGTCCATGTTAGTACAGAAGTCCTTGCAAAGGGGAGACCCAATTGAAATTCTAAGGGTGTTCACACATTTCTGCATTCCATGGAGATGTGGAACGGCCTCATCTGAACACTTGACCTTTATTTCTCAGCATGCATCTTCTCCAGGTTAAAGCCTCTTGAATTCTTAAACCTGGCAGGTGGGGGTGAGGACTTGGGTGAGGTGTGGATCAGGCATGTTCTCAGGTTTCCTTCATTTTTTATAAATCCAGACTGCGCTTTGCACAGTGCCTTATAAAAGGGGAAAGAGAATTAGCTAAGGTATCGTTAACCAAAATTTCAGAAATGGAGACCTGATTGAAATGAAAAGGTGTTTATCTGGGGTTTGTTAGGACTGTAGCCCAGGAGACATGGATTCAAGAAGCACTTGAATTGCATTCCACTGGAGTACACGATGGGGGGACAAACCACATATAAAGGCCAAACCACAAGGTTACAATTAGTTACATGAGTTGTTTATCAAGAATTATCATTGGACGGACTTCCCTGGTGGCACAGAGGTTAAGAATCCGCCTGCCAAGTCAGGGGACACAGGTTCGACCCCTGGTCGATTGAACATGCCGAGGAGCAGCTAAGCCTGTGCGCCACAACTACTGAGCCTGTGTGCCACAACTACTGAAGCCCACAAGCCTAGAGCCTGTGCTCTGCAACAAGAGAAGCCACCGCACTGAGAAGCCCATGCACTGCAAGGAAGAGAAGCCTCGCAGCAATGAAGACCCAACACAGCCAATAAATAAATAAATAAATTTAAAAATTTTAAAAAGAAAAGAATTATCATTGGAGCTGGCAAGAAGTAAGAGTGCTTGTTAAGTAAGGATTTGTTGGGGTCTGAAATTGTTGCATATTTACCAGAGGAAACCTTGAGACCCTAAGGTTTCAGCTGGTAGTTTTTGTTCTGAATACAGCTGGTGGTGTCCTTGGGTCTGGTACAGCTTAAAGAAAATTCAAGTTCTCAGTGGGGCAGAGACCTGTCATACCAGATCCTCAATGGCCACCCAGCGCCATTTTTGTCTGCCCAAAGTGTGATCATTCTGTTATCATTGTGGTTTGTCATCAGTATTTATTTTATTTTGTTGCTATAGAAGGATCTGAAAGAATGAGAGCTGTTTTTGTGTTTACCCCTCCATTCTTCCTCCCCTGTTTAAAGAAGGGGGCCTGGAGCTGAAGATCTCTTGCTTCCGGATTGGGGTAGGAACAGAAAGCCCAAGTTACTGTCAGGCCCCGTGAGGGCTTAAGACACAGCATGCTGGGCCCCTTCCCAGGGTTTCTGATTCAGCAAGTCTGGGGTGGAGTCCAGGAATTGACGTTTCTAATGGTGAGCCTCCCTCGAATACTAGGTGCTGCAGGCCAGGACCATGGGTTGAGAGCTCCTGTGTTAAGGTAATCTCTCTCCCTGTCACGTAGAAACATCCCTTTTATTTCTGAAGCCTGGAACCTGAGCTTCTTCCAAGCGTTGTACTGGGGCGTGTGTATGTACGTGAGGAAGGGATGGTTGAAGGTGTATTTTGAGGACCATGGAAGCTCTCAAAATTGAGCGACAGGACATTTCCAAAGCTCAGGAAAAACATGGAGGTCTGTAGACCCGGAAGCTCTTGGTAATACGTGCCCGCTCCTTAGCCTTGCCCCAGGGCTGCGCTGAGCTCAGGTGAGAATGGGGCTTGATGGGAAGCTGCTTTGCCCAGAATCAGGTGAGCCAACTGCCTGGATGAACCTGGGACAGTGACGAGTCAGAGCACCTGTGACACACTGAAAAGGTTGCTTATTGTTCTGGGCACGAAATAAGCCTTCCAGATTTTGATGTAAACCCTGGGAGGAGGAGGACACATAACTAAATTTCTTGCCAACTTGTTGACGCTCCCACTCTCCCCACATGACTGGTCAATAAATCGAGAGGCGAGGTGTTAGGGCCAGGAATAGCAACTTTATTGGGAAAGCCAGCAGGCAGAGAAGATGGTGGACTAGTGTCCCAAAGAACCATCTCACCTGAGTTAGAATTCAAGCTTCCATTATACTAAAAGGGGAGGGATGTGGCTTGTTGTTGCAAACTTCTTTGGTGCTGGAACCCTTTGTTCTTGCAGCTGTCCAAGTAGGTCTTGTCACAATGTTCCTATAAATCTCCAACAAGACACATGTTATTCTCTGTTCTGCAACTTTTCATCTCTATATGAATGTAAAATTGTTATATCTTTCTATCATGTATTTATATATCAGACTGTAAGCAACATTCTTTTCCAAAATATGCAGAGCCAGCATGGCTAAGCACAGGCAACAGAACACAAGAGCTAAAGGAATAGATCCAATATGGAGTCAGGTTTGTTCTCTGTTACAAATTCAATGGCATAGGGAATGGCAGTCAGATTTAATTTGATTTGAAGAAAACAATTAGATATTTCTTACCTGCCCAACTTTGAGTCAATGCCACACCCACTACACAAGTTTCTGACTTATAACACATAATCCACATGCATTAGTATCTGTGGCCTCAAACTAAGTTCTGCCCCTGCAAAGCTCTGGGTCCACATGGGAGGGAGGAGCTGGGCTTCTTCCAACCACTGGGCAAATCTCGCCCTGCCCAGTGCGAGGAGCTGCAATCCAGTCAGCTGTGAAAAAAGGTGACTTTTTCTAATTCTCTAATGTGCACACACAACTCCTGCATAATATTACATCACGAATATATTACACTGTAGGCACTTTCCTGTTGACTTTCACGTGAGTTCTACCTTCCGCTGCCTGAACAAATATCCTTGTGCCTTTCTCCTGCCGATGTAGATACGTTCATGTTAGTTACTTAGAAGTCGAATTACTCAACTACCTGACATTTTCACTTGACTTTTCTCACAGAAATTCTGCCAATTAGAGATGCATGTGATATTAGAAGCAGTTTGGTTTTAAAAAAACATGGAAAGACTTCTGAGAGTGTTCAGGCCATCATCCATGGGTGTCAATTAGCCCATGCGGGTTACTTTCCTTTAATTTCTAGTTGAGATATACTGTCCTGAGCACAGGAAAGAAAAAAATAGAGGAGAATGAGTGGAGAATTACTAAAATAGGTATATTTGGAGTAGGGATTAGGGTGCAATGCCTAGCGACTTAAATTATATAAAGGTACTGATTTCCTGAGGGTTGAACACAGGGGCATTAGAAGACAGAAAATTGTCAAGGATTAGCTCGTGTCTCAAAATTACAGGTCAGTCCATTGCTATTTCCCACTAAGAAAGTGGAAAAAAACACCCACTTTCTTTTCCTTGGAACCCAGGTCTTGGGTGATGTGTGTCAAGCCTCATTATGAGTTAAATGGGCTCCGGAGGAATCACATGGAAATTTAAATACCATTGCAGTACTTTTTCTACAGGGAGTGGTTTTCTCTTTCCAAACAATTGATCGCAGTATATGCTTTTGGTACCTGGTCACTTATCAGGAGGATACGTTATGTGGTTATAAAGCTCAGACTTGAAGGACCCTGGCTTTTGGACTTAAGTAAGTTCAACTAAAATGGCTGAACTGGGAAGAAGCCATGCTCCGAAATCTCTAAGAGAGGTTTCAAATGTATTTACTACAGTTCTTGTACTGGGGTGGTTTGCAGTCATTTTAAAAGCTAGGCTTTTACACAGATGTAGAGAACAAACATATGGACACCAAGTGGGGAAAGCGGGGAGGGTTGCGGGGGGTGGGGAATGAATTGGGAGATTGGGATTGCCATATATACGTTACTAATAAGAAAACAAATACCAAATTGTATACTGTAAATATATGCAGTTTATTGTATGTTAACTGTATCTCAATAAAAGTCCTAAAAAAAAGAAAAAAAGAAAAAGCTAGGCTTTTAATGAACTTATTTGCAAAACAGAAATAGACTCATAGATATAGAAAACAAGCTTATGGTTACTGAAGGGTATGTGGAGGGTGGGGGTAGATATATTAGGAGTTTGTGGTTAACATATACACACTACTATGTATAAAACAGGTAAACAACAAGGACCTGCTATTGCTGTTGTAATAACCTAAAATGGAAAGAATCTGAAATCACTTTTGCTGTGCACCTGAAACTAATACAACATTGTATTAACTATACTTCAATAAAAAATAAAATAAAATAAAATAAAATAAAATAAAATAAAATAAAATAAAAGCTAGGTTGTAACACCATGATGTATCCTATCTTCTTTCCCCTGTAAAACAAGGTGAACCCCCAGGGCAGCTCTGTGGAAAATGGCTTAAGAAACACAGCCAGCCCGGGCCCCTCTGCACATTGGGATTGCGGGAGGGGGCTTGCATTGCCAGCTGCAGGAAACTGTTAAATTCCTGACCTGGTTTTTGAAAATATTCAAGGAGAAAGCAGGGACACTCATGCCCGCTCTAGCCCAGCTACATAAGACCCCATTCCTTTTATCATTTCACGTTAGCAGCATTTGTTTGAGCAGCAGGTAAAGCATCTTTCAAAAGGCTGTCCTCTCCAAGGGAAGTCATCTGTTTTACATTAATTGTCCATTAGTCCCCAAGCCTCCATCCATTAAAATCCTCAGCCGCTCACTGTGGATATTGTGTCCGAGTCCTGCTGTCAGCTTTCAATGCAGAGCTGTTTTTCCACATCTGACTTAATTGCTCTAAGTGCCTTTTCCTTTGAGAGAGCTTTGAGCTTACCAATTAATGCTAACTTTCCTTCCTTGCTAGGTTGAACAGATAAGCCTCAGTGAGGACAATTCGGTTGCTATTTACTCTAATTTATTAGATACCTTGCTGCCTTAAGCTCACACAGTGAGTATTTTTACATCTATACTGCTCTGTGTGCCTGATTACTTGTGAATATGTTTTGAATGGACCTGGTTTTCTAGTGAAAATACTCCATGCATTTAGAGTCCATCCATGCTATTGTGATGAGCGGTTGAAATTCCGGTTTCTCCTGATTAGTTTAAACATGTAATTTTTTGAATGCACTCTGAAGAACAGCTTGGATGAAACTCACTTTGTTGATGGAAAAATTAAGCTTTCATCCTTTCAAATTACAGCTCAAGCGGCAGCAGCATAATAACTTGATTACCGTAGCTGCCTTATTATAACTGATTCACCTACCTTTAGCCCCATGGCTACTGTTTTGAAAAAATACATTTAAATGGAGGAAGAGCAGAAATCATTGAGATGACCAATCTTAGAGCAGCTTTTAGACATTTTTCATAGGTATGGAGGAAAATGAAAGTGTGTGAGACAGTAACACATTAACAGATTAGCTTTCTATATAGAAGTATTAGAAAAACAACCGTTTTGATTCGTTTTTAAAAAATTGTACTGAATTACCACTTATCATTGCATGTTATAAATACATTTAATTAACATTTAAAATAGCCAATCAATTAATATAAATTCATTTCACGGTATCATGGTTATATACCTAGGAATTCAGATTTTAAATCATGATAGTTGTCATTAATTGATTTTATTATAGGTTTTTTAAAACTTTACCAGGATTTAGTTTCATCTTGTAACTGTTTGTTAATAAACGGCCCTGTTAATATTTGGTAAGTAGTTGTGTATTGATTTGCTTGATTATATTTAAGCAATATCAGAAAGAAGAAAGAAGAGGAGGAGGGGGAGGGGGAGGGGGAGAAAGAGATAAATGCATCCAGACTGATGTAAATTACGGAATATAATGAAAATCAAAGATGGAATTTTTTGTTTTCTACTTCTTGAAGATTGTTGGGAAGGTGTTCACTTTTACCCTCAGCAAACTATATATTTAGAGCAAAAATAAGCACCCACCCTGGGAAACATTTAAAATGAGTGACGTCTGACTCTGAGACCCTCCATCTTCCTTGCAAGGGGTCCCTAACCTGGCAGTACCCTCTCCTACATGGTATCCTCTCCCCTTATCCATCTAGGGGGGGCCAAGCCTGTGTCACATCTCAAATGGCCTTGGTTGCTTCAAAGGTATTAGCAAAGCCAGCTACTAATGTTTAGGATTTGGAAAATTTCACAGGGTTCTCATCATCTTCATCTTCATCTTCATCATCTTCAGTCAACATTTTTGAGAGCAGACTGTGTACAGAGCCTGGTGAGCCCATCAGAGTTACATCTTCCTAAATCAAGACTTTTGTTTTCTTCCTGGATTACCTCCCCTGGTTAATTCTATCGGTTCTGTTTCATCATGGGTACCAAGGGTGGCCCCATCCATCTTTACAGAGGGAAATCTTTATCACCCCCAAGTTCCAGCCTAGTCTATTTCTAGGAAATTCCTTCAATACTTCCTCCCCTCTGTAGGATATCTGAAAAATCCTATCAGCTCTTCTCTCAACAGTTTTCAGGAAGAAAGTTGAGGAAAATGCCAAAACACAGTCTAACAGATTCAGAGATAGGTCTCAGGGATTGAAAAACCTCATACACATCCCCTTGCCCTTCAGGATAATGCTTCTTAATGCTAGTTGGCTTTTACAGTCTGATTTGTATTAGCCAATGGTGATTAGATTAGAGGAGCCAAATCCACCAACCCAACTAGTAATACTGTACATCCTACAATTCTGTGTCATCATCTTTTACATCATGTTCTTTGTTAGTTTCATTTGCCCGGGAAGGTGATGCTCCTATATTTCCGTGTTTCTGAACTTTCACCCTAGTGTTTTGATTGAAAGACTGGAATGTTGTTCACCCACAAGGATCCTGCTGGAAAGGATACTCTTTCCAAGTTCTTTTCTTGGGGGTTCAGTCATGCTCTTGTGCTAACTCTCAGGTGTCTTTGTGTCAAAACCCTTCTTATTATGGTTGAATCTGTTCCTCACCTATGGCAGACACACCAAAGGGTGATCCCTGAGTTACATCCTTAATTCCCTCACCATGAGTGTGGGTGATCTGCTTCTACCCAATAGAATATGGCAAAGATGCAGGATATCACTCTGTGATTATATTATTTTATATGTTAAAGGTGACGGGATTTGATAGGTACAATTAAGGTGCCTAATCAGTTGACTTTAAGTTAAACAAAAAAAAGAGTTTATCTAGGGTGGGCCTGATCTAATTAGGTGAGCCCTTTACAACAGGCTCCATGACTTCCCTGAAGTTACAGACTTGAAGTAGCAGAGACTGTCTTCTGTCCATTGCATGCTCTGAAGAAGCAAGTTGCCATACATTCTACAGCCACAAGGAAATGAATTTTGCCCATAACCTGAAGGAGCTTTGAAGAGGATCCTTCTCTAGGTGAGTATCCAGATGATAATGCAGTCCAGCCAACACCCTGATTTTATCGCTGAGAGGCCCTGAGCACAGAATCCAGTTACACCATACCCAGATTCCTAACCCATGTGAGATAATAAATGAGTGTTGTTTTAGGCTGCTAAGTGGGAGGTGATTTGTTGTGCAGCATTAGGAAACTAATATCCACCCTTGCAATAAAGATGTTGTATTGTTTTTGTTACCCAGCATCCCTTGTATCATAACTTACACAGATAAACCTTAACCCATGGACTACATACAAGCTCTTTTTGCACTTTGTACCCAAGTCACACCCCACATTCCAAAGATGACTTATAAGTAACCCTCATATTTCCTATATGCTCTGTGGCTAGATAACTGAAAATCAGATTTGGTCCCCAGCATTGGAATAGTTCCTTCAAGTACCTGGACACATCCGGTCCCTCTGCTCCCTTTATACCAGCAGTTCTCGAACATTGTGGTCTCAGGGCTCCTTTTTATCCAAAATTATTTAAGACCCCAAAGAGATTTTGCTTATGTGGTACTGTTTATCATCTACTGTATTTGAAATTAAAACAAAGTGATTTTTAAACATGAGAACACACAAGCACACATTGTATTAGCCATCAGAACAATGGCACTGTCACTCACCATAAAGTTTCTGGAGAACCCCACTGTTCTCTTGTGAAAGAGCGAAAGTAAAAAGCTAAATAACATCACAATGTTGCTGTAAATGGACTTGCAGACCTGAAAGGGTCTTGAGGACCCCAGAGATCTCTAGACCACACTTTGAGAACTGCTGCTTTATATTTTCAGTTTTATCTTTGTTCTGTTCCACCATGTATTAATTTTTTCCCAGATTTATTGATATAGAGTTGACATATCACATCAGATTATATTGTATTAAGCAAACTCAAATAAGCTTATGAAATAGATGAAGTAAACATTTTTAAAAATGAAAACCACAAAAACCCAGCTATGTGATGGTGCCAGTTATTCCTTCCTTGCTCCGTGGACACACCATCAAGTGTTTCTTTGCTCAGTCCTGGGCCCCAGAGGCTGACCTGTACAGGCAGCATCACCAGCTGCCAGATCCCTGGCATCCAGGTTTGGCCAGTGGAAGACCGCAGGGAGAAATGGGAGGACTGTGGAGAGCTAGGCTGAGGTCATGCAGTTACCCCCCCTCTCTGCCACATTACAGGTCACCAGCGGCCCCTCGCCCCTGGCTCCAGCCCTTACCTGGGCTCCAGCAACAAAGTTCCTTCTCTTTCCCCTTCAGGGCTGGGGAGGCAATGGCTTCTTGCCACTGTTCATCCCTGGGGGGTCTCACCAGTCCTGTTGGTCTCCCTAATCCTGCCCACATTCTATTCATTGTTAAACTCTTTTGATTATTCTGTTTCCTGAGGGATCCTGGCTCATAAGGTGATTTCACACAATTCTTTTAAGGTAGCACATTCCCAGTTTATTTAGCTGTAAAATGAAGGGACAGCCTTTCCCAAAGCGGTTTCTGCACATCTGTCTTACCATATTCTGGTTTGTATTCTGTGATCAAATACATTTGGGAAAAACAGAATACAACGTCCCCTCTCAAAGAACCACAGTTTATGTCACCACATCAAAAGCCCTGAGAGGTCATGAAGTCATAAGACTGCTTGGCCCAGGATTTCTCCGACATCACTAGGGAGCCACGGCTTTTGCAGAACACCTAGTAATGTCTAGTGGCCTCGGGACTAGGTCTTCTCCGGGTCTGCCTCATTTTATGGAAAGGTCTCTGAATGCACATTAGTAATGTCATGAATATTTGCCGGTTGTCTCTCCCGAAACCAGAAACACTCCCCTCCATGGTGCTCATCTTACTCCAAGGATCTTTCACTCCAGTGGTGAAAACCTAGCCCCAGCCTCGCTCTCAAAGGCTCAAGGAAAAGCCCCCAGTGATAGGTTCCCTCCCTTTCCACTCCTTCTTATCCTCCCCCCCACCCCAACCTCCACACCGTGTGTCCTGGAGTGGGTGATGCAAGTGGAAAACAGGAGACCAAAGCCAGTTTGTGGAGGTTACTGAAGATGAACTTCTATTTCTGTGACCTCAGTCCAAGGCTGAGCTGCTCTTCTGACTGTGACTTTGACATGGTAAAGAAGCACACCTCTCATTAAAGTCAGGATTGAAAGTAGGATTCCAGAAACAGCTGAATGCAAATTTAGATGGAGTACAATGACGTCCAAGCACAGTTGAGTGTGGTGATGCAAAATAAGGTGTGAACCCTACAGAAACTCCCTAGAGGTCAATAGTTGATGGCAAGTTTTAGGATCCCTCTTGGCTTCTCTTTACAATTAGCAGTTACCCTGTTGATCAGTTTCCAGAAAAGCCGACATACATCCTCTCCTTCTTCTTGTTGCCAAAGGCCCACTATAGCCCATTCCACTCCAGTGGCACAAACATGGGGACCTATCCCCAGTTCCAGGATTAAATCCTGACTGAACAAAGCCAATTTGTATCGTCCCATTATCTTTCCAAGGACGGGTTTCAGGGTGGGTGTATGACCCTCTTCTGGCCAGTGGGACATGTGAGAGGAGTGGGGTATTGGAGAGACTTTGGGGAACATGTCCTCACTTGTGAGAAAATGAACCTCAGACACTATGCTCCCTTTCGGCCACTCGATGTTGTTTCATTTCTGGGTGTCTCACTTGGCCAGGCTGCAGCCATCTTGCTTTTGCAAGAAGAGCCTGAAAATACAACTGATGCTGAAGACAGCAGGGTAGGGGGTGGGAGGAACTGGGCAGATGCATCCCTGAGCCTCTGACTGTGCCTAGTTCCCTTCCATGAAGTTTAGGCCAGTTTGAGCCCATGTTTTCTATCTCTTGAAGCTCAAATGTTTCTGACAGATGCCTCTTTTAATGGAACTACTCATGGCCATTATTTTCATCCTCAAATTCTTCCCAGGAAGCCCCTGCAGGAAATAGCAGAAAACGAGACCCTGCATTTCTGTGTTCACAGGCCTGCCTCCTCCTGTGCCCTGGCTGTGCAACGACGGTGGCGGTGCTGCCCCTGCAGGATGGCAGGTCTGAGCAGCTCAGGAATGCAGTCCTGGAGGACAGCACTTGTCTGGGAAGGCCATCCATGGAGCATTTCCCTGCAGAAGGTTTTGGAAAGAGAGATACTTGTGTGAATTTCTTGCTTCCAACAGATTCTCAGATGGAGTCTTCCCTTGATGCATGCTTTCAGTTATTGTGTTTACATGCACAGTTTCATGTACGCATGGCCATCATGTGTGTCTATTTTATTTGGAACTATTGGGAGGTGGGACTTTATCTTTGACATGTGACCCTGGTATGTAAGACACTGCAGTGTAAGTTATGTGTATTCAAGAAATACTTTCTCATTAATATTCCTCCCCATTTGTCGTATATGGAAAGAGCAGCAGGAGAAAATGAATCCTTTGCCCCTGCACCAGTCAGGATTCAGTCAGAAAACAGAAACCATTCTAGGTTTTTCAGTTAGAGTTGCTAGAGGAACTGAGCCTTACGGCTGGGTAAGTAAAGGTCAGAAGGTTGCTTTGGACACATCTGTGAAGGCAGGGCAGGGTCTCAAGGGAAACTGGGGCTGTCCATGGTGGGTGTTCCCCAGGATCTGAGCAACTGCCTGCAACTGGTACCAAGGAACACAGGCTTCAACTTCTTTATTGCCTTGGACATCACATGCAGCAGCCTCTCACTGGCCAGATCTAACCTGGAGAGAGACCTTCTGGGGAAGAAGGTTCCTGGTTTTCCTCTGAGACACAGGGAAGAATGGACATGAGATGGGAGGTAGATGGGCTCCTGGGCTGAGCAGCTGAAGTTTGTCAAGCGAAGTAAATTGGAGTTTGTTTTCCCTTGACACTTCGAGGAAAAAGTTAATGGCAAGAGCAGAGAGGAGTTGAGCTCTGCTGGAGAAGATAAGATGACCGCATCTTTCATTCTTGAGGTCAAGGAGACCTCCCCAACTACACACGCGCAAAAAGTCTCCTTGGGGGTCAAAAAGGGAGGGGGCACTAACCCGTAATAAGTTCTGTCAATCTCCCAGGGACCCCCTCAGTGGAATCCATCTTGGCTAAAAGATGCACATGAATATCTGGGAGGCCCCTGGGTCAGGACAGATGTGGGAAAAAAAGAAAGATGATCGGCCAGAGGAAAACAAAGACCCGGAAAAACTGCCCCCATGTGAGTGATTTAAATCACCCCTCTGGCACAGTCCTCATTAGGGAGGACACCCACACTCTTCTCTGGGTGTGTATTTCTGCTTTGCTTCAGCACTAAATAAACTGCACATACTGTGCAGTTCTCTTTGCACATACTGTGCTTCCAATAAAATCTGTGCTTGCTTTACAATGTCTCTTTGTGGAATTCTTTCTCCAAAGAAGACAAGGACCGAGGTCCTCTCACCTGCCGACATCAGGCGTACATATGTAAGTATCATAATGAAGCCGAATTGTCCACAGACCACCCAGCAGCCCTCCCCCCACACTGCAGATGAATAGAAAAGAAAAATCAAAACAAAAGCAAAGAAAAATTGAGAAACAACTGTCTTTAAAGTATGCCAAGGACAAGAGATCACTCTGGCAAAAAAGCATTTGCTATGCAGTGAATTGGTAAGTGTCTGCCGTGCAGAAGTGGAGGCATTTTTTTCCCTATTAAATTATTTCTTGCTCAAAACTCACGCAGGTGCCTAGGATATGACGCTGGAGCCAGATATAGCAGCACCGATCTCACTGGCGCTTTCTTTAGAAGCTTGAGATGTGGAGCAGCTTTCTAAAATCTGCAGTTCTAAAAACCTGTACAGTTCACAAGGAAGTTCCTCATTGGTTCAGGGCAGCCTCAAGTCCAGAGTAAAGTGACAGAAACAATTTCCACCAAGAAATTAGCAAACATTCTCCTCTTGTTTCAAGAGGAAAGAAATAGCATTGGAGGAAAGTGGCGATGTTTCTAAATTTCCACACGCATCCACCCCTACCATTTTCTCCTGATGATCTTCGTGTTTAGAGCTGACTGGGTTTTCTAAGAGAAGACTGTGGTGAAGGGAGAAAGAACAGCTAATTGACCGGAAGCTGAACGTACCAAAATAAAAGCCTTTGTACACATGGACCAAAGACGCTGGTGTTTCTAGGGGAAGCCCGATGCTTTGGGTAAGAAGAGAGGCCCAGTTACAGACCCAGCATCTCAGAGAGAAATCTGCAGTCCCTTTAGCGTAGGGGTTCTGGAAGTTTCCTAGGTTTTGCATTTCCTGGAGCAAACACACCAACGCAAAAAAGCACCAGGAAGTCAGAGGCCCAGAGAAGCAGATTAGGGTATGTCCTCTGGTAAAATAATTGGGTGGGAGGAGGACAGGCAGAGTGTTCGTGGAAATGAAGTTTGGGGTCAATTATTCACCCTTTCCCTACCCCTCCCACACATGAGCATAGAGCATTGAACAAGGACCATCTGTATATGTATGTGGTCCAGGCAGTGGTAGGCTGAGAGGTGGCTAATGGCATCCCAATACCTGATCCTGCAGGCAAACAACCTTCACTGCCCAGCAGCGGGTCCCCCTCAGACCTAGGGCCCTGGTTCTCCAGGCCCGGTATTTACAGCTCATGCCTCAGACTTCGAGCAAGACTTCTGCTCAAACCAGCACCTTCCATCAGGTCTGTGTTGCTGTGGTCCTGGTATTCTCTGCTGGCCTCCCCCAGGGTGGAGCAAGCTACTTCCTGGAGGTGAGGCTGGGGCCTGCCTTTCCCCCACCCGTGCTCCCTGAGAGGCACAGTCCCTCTAGTAGCTCACACAAAGGACCTCGGCATCCTATAGTCCCACTCTCCCCCCCATCCTGCCCCTGTCCCTGTATCTGGCCCAGTGGAGCTGAGTGCATACACTCAGGGCTTAATAGGGGGAAATCTGAATAAGGTAAGTAGATGCCCTATAAGGAGAAATTACTACATTGACAAGCATGACTGTGCGGTATATTGAGTTTTGATGTGTGATAAATCATGTGTGTCTTTCTATGCCACATCAAATGTTAGGGCTTCTTATGCTAAAACAGGGCACAGCACCCTATCCAAATCATCCTCTAGGCTCTCAGCGCACCAATAAACATGTTCATCTGGGGGGAATTAAGATATTTGTCCTCCCAGGATTGGGGGGGGAATGAATTGGGAGATTGGGATACCAAATTGTATGCTCTAAATATGTGCAGTTTATTGTATGTTAACTGTATCTCAATAAAAGTTCTTAAAAATAAATAAATAAATAAATAAATAAATAAATAAAGATATTTGCCTTCCCAAATTTTGCTTTGGAGCCAAAGAATAGCAATACAATAACTGCTATATTGTAGCATTTGCAAAGCGAATATTTTCATAGCAATTATCAACTCTTTGTATTGCCATTGTTGGTTAATTTTAAAGATAGTACTATGAAAATGGACATGAATATGTATCTTTGCCTTATATTTTTTCTCATTTCATATCTGGCGACTGGTACGTGTTGCATGCCCTGCTGTGCTATGTCCAGAGTTATTAAGGGGCCAAATGAGTGGCAAATCTTATAGCATAAAGACTTGGGAACAGAGATGCCCTTACAACTCTGTCCCAGCCGTTCAGATATGGGCCATGATCCATGGAAATAATTATAGGTGTATGTGCAGTCCAGTGCAAAGACAATCGAGCTATTTGTAAAACAGCTCTGGGAGACTCGTCTATACCCATATCTCTGTGCCCAGGGCAGTGTGGAAGGCATTGCCCGCAGAGGAAATGCCAGGCTCTGTGTCTGCTCAGGCCCCTCTAACCAGCCCCACCCCCTGGGGTCAGGCTGTCACTCACAGAGAGCTCAGGTGCCAGCTGAGTGCTTTCCGTGAAGTGCCCGGGGCCCCCCACAGCAAATTGGCAGTGAGGTGGCCAGGGCTTGAATCTGACCCCATCAGATACTCGCTGTATGTGTGACTTGATTAAAGAAGTTGTGCACACTCTCTGCTCTTTGGTTTTCCTCACATATGAAAGAAGGCGATCATAGAAACTTGTGGGTTAATACAGGTAAAATGCTTAGCACGATGCCTTACGTATGGTAAACATTCAGTACATTTAAATAGGCCCTGCCTGCAAGCAGCTTACAATCTAACTGAATTATTTTGAGGATGATTGTTTTGTGCTGCAGACCCCAAAAAGCAGAATTAAAGAAACGGAGAGAAAATGAGGGCTTGAGCTGATTAGAACAGTCCTTGTGGGGAGAGTGGGACTTGATATGAGCCTTAGAGAATAAGGAAGATGAAGAGACAGAAAGAGAAGGAAGGGTGCTGTTACAGGGACAGGAAGAAGCCAAGGCCTAGACATGACAACGATGGTGTTGAGGGCAGGAGCTGGTGAGAAAATCAGCCCATGAGGAGTAGAAAGTAGAGTAACTGATACCCATGGTGATGGAGAAACAGAAACCAGGCTGCTAGAGCTGGCCACCAGCCTCCTCCTGAGAGGATCTGGAAGGATGCTGCAGGGCTGTGGTTCTTTACATGTGGTCCCACACCAGCAGCAGCAGCATCACCTGAAAATCTGTTGGACAGCAAGCTTCTCAGACCCCACCCCAGACACACTGGTCCAGAAACTCTGGGGGTGGAGCCTTCCAGGTGATTCCAATACACGATAACATGTGAGGACCACTAGGCAGCAGATGGCAAGAAGGTCCCTGTTCCCACCCATTCATCCCATTCAGGCAGGTGCCCCCTCCCACCGGCAGCCCCAGCACAGGCTGGTTGGGGTCCACACCTCAAACATTTTTCCTTCGGGCTGAAAGAAACATTCCAAAGAATGAGTAATGCACACGGAAAGCAGTCCCCTCACATCAAGGGTGTGACTTGCCACCATTCCATCCTTGCATCTTCAGTGTCTCGTGGAGTGGATCTTGGGCAGTGAAGAGCTGGATGAAGAATTTTGGCTGATGGCTGGTACAGGGTGGTTAGTAAGTGCTTCATTTTCTTTCCAGGGTCTATTTAGGAAATTTTATCATAGGAAACAGTGCAATGACTTAGATTGTTCCAGAACAGGAAGAGGCTGTAATACAGCCTCCAGTCCAATCTAATCCATTTAAGAAATTGATACTTCAGTGATGATGATTCTGAAACAATCCAGTCCCATCAGCCTCATGAGCACTCTTACATTATCACCGGCTGATACAGCTTTTTAGTCTAAATGCTGGACTTGTGCAGGTAGACATTTGGAGGATGGAGTGTGCTATTTGCTGTTCAGAGCAAATGGCTTCTAGATATAAAAAGCCATTTCTACATTTGTGGGAGGTAGAGAGGGTCATGTGACTTCCTTTAGAAAGGAGTCTAACACTTCTAATCACTTTTGCACAGTTATTTTCAAAATGTAGGAGATAAAACAGATCAATTGCATTCACTGGCTTCCTTAATTTACCTTATTGGGTTATTTGCTTGGTGCTTAAAACTTAGAGACAAGTCTAAAGTCATTCAAGGGTCTACTGCTTCCGAAATAATTTCAGCGCATTTTAAATTACATGTTTTTTTTTTTTTATTCTGACACATAAAATATTTTTTTACCTTAGACATAGTTGCCTTTTCAGAGAAGTATACAGATTTTGCAGACAGGGGTGGGGTGGGGGAACCAGAAGACAGAGAATCGGGCAACAATATTTAAATCTTAAATCCCCATCTCCATCCATTGGGTAGGCAAAGAAGATTAGTTCATTCTGTGTTGCTGCAAAACATTCATCTAACAGCCTGGAGGGAGTCACAGGTGTCCCTGTGTTCCTTAGTCCAGTAGCCATCCCTTGCTGAGGCTTTGGAAATCTATACAAACAAGAAATTAAAGCAGTGATGTGAACTGGTCCCTGAAACTTCTTTTTTCAATGTAAAAGTCATTGTCCAATGGATGGGGTAGAATGGGAAGTTGTCAGTGGTTGATTAATAAAAATTCCAACTGATGTCATGTAAACTGAAGCTCTGGAGCCAGGATGTACTATTCTTTTCAGAGCTGGGAGGATGAGGAAGAGAAGACAAAACCCTCTGAATGGGGCATTGTTCACTTCTGCTTGTCAGATCCAATCAATCTCTCAGTCCCAGCTTGTCTACCTTGGCACTTATACCATGGTGATTTTTGTTTCCTTCTCTTACCATATCCTTGTCCAGAGCCTCATCATCCACTCAGCTATCACGTCTTCCTGCTGCTTGTGTCACCTTGTGTCCACTTTGCTTTGTGCAGCCTACCCTCACAGGCTCAGTTTTCAAAAAAGTTGCCTACCCTATTATAAACAAAAGATATTGCAGCCATCAGGCCATCAGCTTCTGCAGCCACGCATCACGGTGCACCCTGAGAGGTTTCAGGATGGAGAAAAACAGGATACTGGCCCTAGATAGTTAAGGTGCATAACAAAGGAATGATTTCATTAAGCCCAGACTCTTGCGTCTTCCCATACATAGAAAAGCACTAAATTCATTAACTTGAGATGTCTGTTTTTTTCTTTAATTAGCAGTAATCTTTTGATGTTCAACTACCTGGGGTTATTTTCCTCCCCCAAATTCCTTTATATCCTTGCTCCTCTCTTACCTCTTTGGAACAGTCTCTCAGAGTGATCTGAGAGCCTGGGCTTAAGTCCTCAGTATGTCTGCCAAATTAAAACACAGTTCTCCGGAACTTCCCTGGTGGTGCAGTAATTAAGAATCTGTCTGCCAATGAAGGGCACACAGGTTCAATCCCTGGCCAGGAAGATCCCACATGCCACAGAGCAACTAAGCCTGTGTGCCACAACTACTGAGCATTCACTCTGGAGCCCACAAGCCACAACTATTGAAGCCTGCGTGCCTAGAGCCAGTGATCCGCAACAAGAGAAGCCACTGAAATGAGAAGCCCACGCACCGCAACAAAGAGTATCCCTGCTCTCTGCAACTAGAGAAAGCCCGCGTGCAGCAAAAAAGACCCAACACAGCCAATAAATAAATAAATAATAAATAAAAACTTAAAAAAATAAAATAAAACACAGTTCTCTGAAACTGTTGTTTGTAGTGAGGTGGATGGACCTAGAGTCTGTCATACAGCGTGAGGAGTGAGGTAAGTCATAAAGAGAAAAACAAATACCATGTGCTAACACATATATACGGGAAAATGGTACTGATGAACCTAGTGGCAGGATAGGAATGCAGACACAGAGAACAGACTTGAGGACGCAGCAGGGTGGGCGGGGAAGGCAGGCTGGGAGAGAGTAGCATGGACATGTATACATTACAAAATGCAAAATATATAGCTAATGGGAAGCTGGTGCACAACACTGGGAGATCAACTCGGTGCTTGGTGAGGACATAGAGGGGTGGGATAGGGAGGGTCCGAGGGAGACTCAAGAGGGAGGGAATATGGGGATATATGTATAAATATAGCTGATTCACTTTGTTGTACAGAAGAAACTAACACAACATTGTAAAGCAATTACACTCCAATAAAGATGTATAAAAAATAATAATTTAACAAAAAAACCAAAAAACCACAGTTATCAACTTTTTAGGTTGTGCATTTTTTTCAGTGGGCACTAGCAATTTCAGTGGCTCTATACTGCCTTGTATACCTTGTATGATTGTATACATATATATGTATGTAATACTTATATTGATATAACCTTTGATATATATCAAGTATGATTTATGAATATGATATTTAACTTCTCCATAGTAACTTTGAAGACCTCCATGAGGAGACCTCATTCTATCCTGCTAACCACATCTCTACTGCTCTTCAACTTCGCTGTGTACTGTTTTTCAGGATTAAACCATGCTTATCTCCAGTCACATCTCTTATGTGCCTCTTTTACTCCACTTCAAAGACTGTGAATAGTCAGATCAGAAGACTTGAGGTCCAAATAGGCCTTTTGGTCCTGGTGTATAATTTTGCCCTTGCTGTCACCTCTGACTGGTGTATGTCATCATCAAGCTGAAAAATACCCTCTTTTCTTTCACAGAAGAGCTCAGGTAGCCCCTCTTTTACGTGTTTTTCCAAGTCTTCCAGCTTCAGGAGCTGCTTAGCATTTCTTCCCATGGACCTTCAGCTCTGAAGGCACCTGGCACACATTTTTGCACAGATTTGTTTGTATGTGTATTATCCCAACAGATCCTGAAGCTCACCCAGGGTTGCAGCCATGCCTAACTCATCTTGGTCTGCATTTCCAAGGCCTGGCCAGTTCTTAGGATGTAGTGAGTTCTCACAAATAATTTAAACAAATGAATGAATACAGTGTCCTGCCTTATCTGATGGAAGACATTTAGGAAAAGACATGACTTTCAGGTCCTGGCAGTCTAGGTCATCATCACGACATTGAAAATGGGCTGGGTCAAGAAGTAAAATGACTATGGGAAAGAGAGTTCAGGGGAGTCCGGAAAATGGCTTCCAGACCAAATCAGCTTGTAATCGTAGAAGCTGCAAGTCTGACATACAAAGGACAAAACAGGCTTCTGCTCAGAAGTCAGCTCCTCTGAGAGATATTCTCTGGACTTTCTGAAATGTTCGCCCCTCCCCATCCCTCAAGCCCCCACCTTGCTTTAATTGTCTTCATTATTCTCATCACAAACTTACAGTGTATTATACATCCATCTACTATTGTCCAGTCCCCATTAGAATGTAAGACCCACAAGGGCGAGAACTTTGTTGAATTCACAAGACCTATAACAGCACCAGCCACATGCTAGACCCTCAATAAATATTGGGTGAAAAATAAAGGAACAGATCATTTTTTCCCCTAGGAATCAATGAATCCTGTTGCCACTTGTTCCAAATATTATGATTAGTAATTTGATAAGCTTGATTTCCTGGGAGTTTGAGCTGAGAGTATTATGAGATGGAATCAGAAGCACCAGGAAAATCTCAGGAGACTTGTAGCAGGAATCAGCAGCAGCAGACAGGACACCGAGGCTATAAGCAGAAAGCAGTGTTTATTGTACCGGCACAGGCTCAGCGGATTCCTAGCCAAAGGCTGAGCTCCAAACACAGCGGGGCACCCCCTTATACACCTTCATTAAACTCCTATACTTTGGAATTTTTTGTCTCCCAAATAAGATAACAAGCAAAGAGTGTATAACCTGATTGGGTACTTCCCCTTCTATGGCCTCTGGGCCGTTGCTAAGTTACAGAGTCAGGCGGGAGTTACATAGCAACAGATTTATGCAGGAACCATGCAAGAGGGACTTCAGAGTTAATGGGCACATAAAGATAACAGCAGGATCCAACTGCATTCCTTTCCAGTTGAGTTATGGCCTCTGGGCCCTAGTGTTACTTTGTTCTGGGGCAGCTCCCACCACAGCCTGAGTGGCAAAGGAAAGAGGCTACCGTGAGGGCTGACCCATTCATGGCTGGTTACAGTGGTTCATAACATGACCCTAAATCATGACACAGTGTGTGTTCATTGTTTCTGGGTTTATCTTTCATTCATGGACTTATTGAACTATCCAATCAATAGATCTTTTGCACCTACCATATGTCAGTTGATGCTGGGTGTGCTGAGGACACAATACTTAGTTCAACAATGCTTCTTCCTTTGGGTTACACACATAAAGTACAAAGTGCTATGATAAACCTTACATGAAGGGCCAAGAGAATATAACTGTGGGACAATTACTTCTTCTTAGAAAGGAAGGAGGTTCTAGGAACTATTTCACAGAGAGGCGACATGGAAACAGACACGTGAAGGATAAGCAGAATTTCTCCCAATAAATGCCTTATTTTCAAACTCCACTTCCACCACACTCCCTTGGCTCTTGATGGTACCACCCAGTGCCCCCTGTTGGGGAGGCTAGTAAAGTAGGCTTGTTCAGGCTTCAGACGCGGAAGCAGGCCTCTGACCAACCTGTGACCCTGTCTGGACTGCGCGCCTGCTTACACACCTAACAATTGCTGCTTGCAAGTCAGGCAGTGCTTACAATAAGAAAGGGAGTGGGTCTTGGAATTTCTTGAGCCCTGGGGCCTGGCCATTCCCTGGGGTCTGGAAAATCTTGTGACTCACATGATGAAACCAACAGCATCGATAAAGTTCATCCAGAGCTGCCTTTTTGTACGCAAACTGACAATATCAGTTGCGACCTGGAATTACAAGCAGAAACCCCCCTGAACGCCAATTGGAAATCTCACCGGTGAAGTGGACGCACTGCCTGGGACCTTCCCAGGTTGCTGTCACTCGGGACTTCCCAGAGCTGCTTGGATCTGGATCTGGATATAGGTGCTTTCCCAATTCGGTGATGTATAAATCTCAGTCTTTACTATTCTTTCTTAGTACACTGTAATCTTTGTTCATTTAATAAACTCTCTCTGGACTTCCCTGGTGGCGCAGTGGTTAAGAGTCCGTCTGCCAATGCAGAGGACATGGGCTCAATCCCTGGTTGGGGAAGATCCCACATGCCACAGAGCAACAAAGCCCGTGAGCCACAACTATTGAGCCTGCATTTTAGAGCCCACAAGCCACAACTATTGAGCACATGTGCCACAATTACTGAAGCCTGTGCACGTAAAGCCCATGCTCCATAACAATAGAAGCCACCGCACTGAGAAGCCTGAGCACCACAACAAAGAGTAGCTGCCGCTCTCCACAACTACAGAAAGCCCACACGCATCAACAAAAACCCAACACAGCCAATAAATAAATAAATAAATAAATAAATAATTTGTTTAAAAAAAAAAAAGAACTGTCTCTAAATTCCTTGTTTGAGTGTAGAGTGGTTATTTTGTCAGCAAATCCTACAAACCTTTAAACTTTAAGTAAGGCTTTTGGCAAAACACTCCCTTCTGTAATTAATCTCAGTGACCTCTACCTCCTGCATCCTGGTGGATGAAGCTGTAACCTACTTGGTGGCTGCTAGTGACCGTCCTACCCAGTTTGCTCCAGACAGGATGCTGTAGGACCTTGGGCATCTTTCTTAACTTCATTTGAAAAATAAGAACTTTAAACATGGCAAGTTTTATGCTACTTTCCAGCTCTAGAATTTTCTGAGTGAAGACATAGAAAAAATATGTCAACTCAAAAAAATGCACAACCTAGAAGTTGAGAGTTATGGTTTATTCGGAAGACAAAACTGAGGACTTAGGCCTGGACACAGCATCTCAGATAACTCTAAGATACTGCTCCGAAGAGGTAAGTATATACAGGAGTTTTTGCAAAAAGATCAGGTAGTCAGAACTTCAAAAGATTACTGTTAATTAAAGAGAACCAGATATCTCAAGGAATTTAGTGCTTTTCTATGTATGGGAAGATGCAAGAGTCTAGGCTCACTGAAATCATTCCTCTGATATGTACCTCAGCTGTCTGGGGCCTGTATCCTGTGTTTTTGTATCCTGAGTTTCCTCGGGGTGCACAGTGGGAGTGGGGCTGAAATGTCTGATGATTTGATGGTGGGCATTCTGTTTCCATCCTGAGTTCCCTCAGGGCTCACGTTTGGGTGGTCGTAGTGGCTGATGGCTGCAACATCCTTTGTTTACTGATATGACAGGCAGCATTCTTAGTCCACAAATATTAGCAAAAATATCAAAAACAAAAGCATCTCAGTTATTCTGAAAGCTGTGTTATTCTGAAAATTTATTTACACAGAAAACCTTGTTCTACCCAATAATGCTGGAGAAATGAGACACTACTGGGATAACGGTCCTGTCTCATGAGTGTAGCTGGCAACATTAACCTTTGAATGCCTTCCTCCCATGAATGGATCAGGTGAACTTTTACAAAGGCTCAGAATATCTTCTGGCACACACTATGAGTCTGAGATACAGGGCTGTGACTGGAGAACATCCTCTTGTTCCCCAAATGCACAACCCTGGGCAATCTCTGGATACCTCATGAAATGTAGGAAGTTATACAAAACTTAAGTTATCATTAAGGTTTTCTTTCTCCCTTAAGAGTCTGCTAATTATAAATGTAAGTGGCATAATTCCTTGGACTATATTACATTTCATTTCTAGAGGTTGTTAAAATTCACATGCCCATCTCTGCTATACCCTGGAAGAGGAGAATAGTGGCCTGGTAAGTGCATCAAATGGCTCTGAGCCGGCTGTGGGTCTCTACGGGGAAATCTGAGGAGATGTTTCAGTGGTGCTCACAGGGTAGGGGTCAATGCAACACAGCTTCTAGTAGGTGCTTCCGGCACCCAGGGCTTCTGAGTGAAAGACGCTTCTCCTGATGAACTGCTAATCCTCCACAAAGATGACCACAGGTATCATGAAATGTCCCCTGGGAGCAGCCCTGAGGTCAAGGGCAAGCGGTGACACTCAGACCTCCTCCAAAACCTTAGGACACAAGGTCAAAGGACCTAGACCTTCCATTATTATCATGCAATGGGGATTTTTTTCTTCTAATTCAATGCTTTTCTCAGATAAAGTGACAATTAATTATTGCTTTGACATCTGTTCTCAACAAAACAGACTGTTCATGTGTTATTTTTCTTGTCCCACTAGAAATTAAATTTTGCTATCACTTTCAATTATATCTGGGACCAAAAATATGTTTTCTAGAACTCAGATTAGTTATTAAATAGGGGAAAATATGCTATGAGGGTCAGTCAAAAATTATCCACACTCTGGTTGTAGAAATTATTTTAACTTTTAGAAAAGACAGATACATTTTTCAATATAACTTCCTTGTTTTTCAATACACTTTGTCCATCTGTCAACAAGCTTTTGTATTCCCTCATTAAAAAATGTTTTAGGCTGAGCTGTGAGCCATGAATGCACCGCTATCTTCACTTCTTCATCAGAAGTGAATCTTCATCTTCGTAGGGCTGCTTTCAGGGGCCCAAACAGGTGAAAGTTCGATGGAGCAAGATCAGGACTACAGAGAGGATGCTTTAACACATCAAAAGGAAGTTTTGGCAGAGTGTCGACAGTGTGGGCAGAAGTGTGCAAACTGCACACCTTCAGACCACAAAAACAAATCACTGCACGCTGCTCTTCTTTTGTGCAAAGCACACGTGGGGCATCCATTTTTGCTCGCACTGCAGTTACAAATGAACTGATGTAGCACGTTCACACCTGCACAGCAGTGACTGTGGAGACAGTAGCCTTGAATGGAAAGCACTATAAGACAGTGTGTCCAACAGAAGTTTTAATATAACCGCAGTGCAGGTAATTTTTGACTCACCCTCGTATTATGTAAGTGAGGAAATTTCATCCTTTTACAAAGTTTGGGGTTTACTATTAAAGATTGAGAGCACTAGTGGAATCATACTTTGGAGTTTTAATGAGAGTGTGAGTTCTAATTGTTTTGTAGAAATGCTTTGCTTTTCCTTAAATACAGTTTAAGTTACAATAAAATAAACTTTTCACTTCTCAAATTAGCAAAGATCTAAAAGTACATCAATACACTCCGTTGCTGAGTGTTAGGGAGACAGGCTCTCTTACATTAATGGTAGGATATGAATTGAAGGAATCTCTCTGGGTGGAAATTTGGCAAATCCCTTCAAAGTCAAAAATTAGTATTGCATCAGGTGGTGCTGAGGAAAGTAAGCCTCAGTACACAGGGGAGGGGGTGAGGTAGCTGGAGCAGCCTGAGCAGGCTAAGGAAGAGGTCCATACAAGAGAGTGACCAGACCCTGGTGTCAGGACACAGCAGGGTGAGAAGGATGTCCAAGTGGATGTATGGTGGTAACAACAACCCAAGAGGGATGAGGAAGATACCTGCATGGTGTGGGGCAGCTTGGTACAGGGTTTCAGAGCCCAAGTAGGGTGAGGGGATGTACTGTGGGGGAGGAGTAACTCAGAACAAGGCAATAAAACCCAGTGGAGATCCAATACCGAGTGGCAGCATCTTAATGGAGTGAGGAGGGAGTCTGTACGTGGGGGGTTGGGAGAGGGTAATGGCAGACTATCAAATTAGTAAATATATTGTGTATGACATGAGGCAGGATCCTCACTGTTGGAGAATGGAGTTACAGACATAGGAAGGAAGAAGACTTAGAGTGAACCCGGTGGTGCTGGATTATAATTGAGGATATTGGTGTGAACACATGGTTTTTTATTTGTAAACATAGTTACAGAAATAAGTATGACATAAATATGTGTGTGTGTGTGTGTGTGTGTGTACACACAGATTTCAATTCTGTCCAGCGAGAAGGTCTGGGATCTGCGACACCTCAATAGCAATGAATACACCTGGTGCCTAGATATTGGTTTCTAAACACCAATCTGTATTCAAAGGAACCAAAGATTCTTGAACAAATGGTTGATACCAGGGTTGGGGCAGAGAAAATAAAAGCTGATCCTGAACATCTTGTTATGCAAACAAACAAGGAAGTGCTCAAATAATAATGGGTTATGTATGAAATAGAAAGCCAGCTTAAATGGTTTCCCATTGACCAAATATGGATTATTTGAACATCAAAATAAGTATTGATACTAATGGATCATAAGCTATTGAATAAACTAGGAATCTATGAGTCCATAATGATATGAATGAATAAATGATTGAATTGAATTGAAAGTTTGAAGGGGAATGGGATACATACATGGTTTCAAAACACCTCCCACAGGGACTTCCCTGGTGGTGCAGTGGTTCAGAATCCACCTGCCAATGCAGGGGACATGGGTTCAATTTCTGGTCTGGGAAGATCCCACATGCTACAGAGCAAATAAGCCCATGAGCCACAACTACTGAAGCCCATGTGCCTAGAGCCCATGCTCTGCAAAAAGACAACCCACCACAATGAGAAGGCTGCACATTGCAGCAAAAAGTAGCCCCCCTCTCTGCAACTAGAGAAAGCCTTCACGCAGCAACAAAATCCCAACACAGCCAATTAATTAATTAATTAATTAAGAAAAGATTGTTTCCAAATAAAAAGCTAAAGAATGCACATAGGAATCCCAGTTTTGTAAGTTACATATGTAGATTTTTGTCCTATAGACATATACTTTCATATGTGAAGAATGTGTGTATAATAATATTAATTGATGCATTGCAACAAAAGATAGTATATAGTAAGAACACAATAAACAGAACCTTGTTCTTATTGCTGCCACTGTTCACCATTCCAGCCTCCAGTGCGATCACAGAGCTTGAGTGGGATGAGGAGGACATCTTTGTGGGGAGGGGACAGCTGAACCTGAGCAGGTTGTCAGTGTGGGGGCTGGGGTGGCCCAGAACAAGGAGTCAAAATTGAGTATGGCCCTCAAAATCAAATGCACAGAAACTGAATTCACTCTTCATCTGGCCTAGCAGCTAAGTGGTACACTTGACTTAGAATGTACATTTCAAAAGTTCATCAAAAGTTCATCTTGGAACTCACTGTGAAGAGAAGCAGGAGATCTTGTATCAGAGATTCCTAGCTCTGGCTGCACCTTGGAAAGAGAACTTTAAGAATATCCATCCCTGGGACTTCCCTGGTGGTCCAGTGGCTAAGACTCTGTGCTCCCAATGCAGGGGGCCTGGATTTGATCCCTGGCCAGGGAACTATATCCTGCATGCTGAAGCTAAGACCTGGCACAGCAAAGGAAATAAATAAAATAAATTTTTAAAAAATCCATTCCTGGGTCCCACCCTTAGAGATGCTGATTTTAATCGGTCTAAGTGGAGTCTAGGCATCATTGTTTTTTGGACGTTCCCGGGCAGTCCTAATGTATAGCCATGGTTGAGAACCATCTTCTGTGAGTGAAAAGTACATCCAGCTCTGAGGACCCTAAAAATTGGCTTTTAGGGTGTTAAATCAGTGTTTCTCAACAACGCTCAAACTCCAACTTCATGAATTTTCACCTCTACACTGTTATTAAATATTTTTCTTCTAATTGACCCTGTTTTACTCAATTTTAATGTAAAAAGAATTTTTAAAAGCATACATCACTGTTCTGCGTGGAAAATCAAGACTATTTGCCATAGAGAGAAGGTAAAGGTAAAAATAAATACTTACATTCCCCTCAAATATTATTACATTCTTCATATTCAATATAAATGAAACAATAAATAAAATAAGAATGATAAATTGAATCCATTTGTACAAAAAAATGAACACCTGAAATATAGTTTCCCCCATTGGATTAAAATTATTTGAGCAGTCATTCATAAAAGGCATCATTTGGTGGGATTTTAAAGTGGAATTTCAAGGTTAAAGTGGAAATGAGTTTCTAGGCCAGTGAGGTGATTGGATTTTTAGTTTTACTGTTAGTAAATTCAGAGATAGCCTACCAACATGTCATACAAAACTGAAAAGGGCGTAAAGGATTATCGGAGCATCGATTTCTAATCCAAATGTTGTAAGAGACTTTTGTTCAATGAAATATGGTTTTAGGCAGCAATTATAAATGAGTTCCAGATGCCACTAATGAACTAGGGGCCAGAATCATACAACCTTTGCTCCCCTCCCACCCCGACCCCCAAGTCTCAGCCACCTCCACCTAAAATCAGCAGGGCAGGCCACCAGTCTGGGAAACTCTCACCACACAGTTATCTGCTAACCAGTTTTAACATGAGAATTTACATTTCAAACACTCCTCTCTTCCTTTCCTCTTCCTCCTTGGCTTTTAAGAAAATACTGTCTCCCGGAATGCCAGACACTCCCTGAACCCAACTTCTAAGGAGACAGCTGTACCCAAGCAGTATTTTTAAACAGGTTGGGCTTTCTTCTCCTGTTTCTATCGTTTTTTTTTTTTTTTTTTCTCCAACCGTGACTCTGTCCCTAAGGGCCAAGGGTCAGTCTCTCTCTCTCTCTCTCTCTCTCTAACCAAGGTGATTCTCACCTCTCGGGCACACAGGGAAGAACCCGAGGAACCCACTGGCCCAGGACAAGCTGCTATGCATTGTGAGATACTCGCCAAACTAGGAGCCAGAAAACTGGGTTCAGACCTCAGCACTTACAGGAGCAGAGAGAAATTCTTCAACCACTCTAATTCCTAGTATTCTCAGGCCAAAGTGGTGCTAACCAAAGACTATTTTCTCTGGCCCACCTTTGAGGCTTTGGGAAGGAGAAAAACAAGATGAAAGCCATTTGTAAACTGTAAAGCACTGTGAAAATGCTGTGTTACTACTATGAAGAGATAGAAAATATATACACCCTACAAAGTCTTGTGTCATTCATACAGGGACATGTTTGTAGTTTAAAACAAGGTTTTTCGACCTCAAGCATGTTGATGTTTGGGCTGGTAATTATTCACCATGAGGGACTATCCTGTGCATTGTAAGATGTTTATCAGCATCTCTGGCCTCTACTCACTGGATGCCAGTAGCACCTACCCTACCCACCCCACCTGCTCTGTTGTGACAACCAAAGATGTTTCCATTCATTTCCAAATATCCCCCAGGTGGGGTGGGGGGGTGCAAAATCACCCCCTGGTTGAGAATTACTACTGTCAAAGTCAGAAAATCTCCTTTTGGAAAGGTAATTTTTTTCTAGCAAATTATCCTGAAATAAGCAGCAATGTGCATAAATTATTGGTTTTTTTCCTCTTAAACACATTTATGATATGCAAAAATTGAAAACGACCATCATGTCCAATAGCAATGAGTGAAAGTAATCTGGCAGAGCCAGATGACTGAGTTCTGCACAGAAACGACGTTGCAGTGGCACATTCACTGTCAGATTATTCTGCACTGCCTGCCTGCATTTCCCACCTCTCTGACAGTCAGGGGTTGTGGATGGGGAGCATATGGTCATTCAGGCCACTGATGATGGAATGGGAGGGAGTGTGTTCTTCCTTCTCCATCTCCCTCAACTCTTTGGCAGCAACATGGAAGTCACATGCAGAAGCAACAGAGCACAGGATGGAAGTGTGACCAAACCAAACTTGGGTCCGCTCACCCAGCGCACAGCAAAGCCAATCTACTGACATGGGGTTGTGGTGAAGGGAAGTATAGCATTTATGGGTGGCACCAAGCAAGGAGTATAGGCAGCTCATGTTCAAAAGATCCTTTCAAGGAAGAGTTTTTAAAGGCAAAACTAGGGGTAGGAGTTGTAGGATGCCTAATCAGCTCTGGACATTTTTCTGATTGGTTGGTGGTGAGGTAACAGGGTAACACTTTGGGAATTTTTTTTTTTAATTTATTAGTTTTTGGGGGGTACACAAAGTTCAATCATCTGTTTTTATATACATATCCCCATATTCCCTCCCTCCCTCAACTCCCCCCCCACCTTCCCTCGAGTCCCCCCACCCTCCCTGTCCCAGTCCTCGAAGGCATCTTCTATCCTCGAGTTGGACTCCCTTTGTTATACAACAACTTCCCACTGGCTATCTATTTAACAGTTGGTACTATATATATGTCTGTGCTACTCTCTCGCTTCGTCTCTGCTTCCCCTTCACCCCCTGCACTTTGGGAATCTTAACCATCAACCTTCTGGTTCTAATGGGTCTGGAATCTACACGCACTGGTGATCAGCATGCAGTTTACTTCTTCCACCTGGTGGGGGTTTCAGTATCTGCAAAATGACTCAAGGATATGGATTAGGATATTATCTATGGCCCTTGAGAAGGAACTAAATGTCCTTGAGTTTGTTTTATGGCTAAACTGTTATTATTTTGTCTTGCTTGACTATTTTCTTTTGTTTCTGTATTGTTTTACTTCTCTGATAAAAATTTTCTTTTTGGAATTCAGGAAAGACCTAGAAGGCTAAAGCTTTTCTACAAACAAGAGACACAGACACATGTTGGGGAGGGGGGGCAGGGTCTGTCCTCGGAAAGGCCCCACATGGTCCTGCTTGGTTTTAGAAGCATATTGGGTCCCTGAGTCACTGCTTGGAGGAGAGTTTCCCTGGAGAGCCACTAGGCCCACCATTGCACTTTTATTTATCAAGAAAAAAATTTTGAGCTACTAAGATGCCAGGGTTTGTTTGTTCCTCTTGAATGGCCTCCCCCAAGTACAAATATTCATCCTTATAAAAGGTTGGAAAGCTAGAAAGCAAAATGTAGACAGTGGCTACATTTCAGTGGTGGGCTCATCAGTGATTTATTCACTCATTCATTTCAACAAAGGTTTCCTGAGCCCGAGTGCACCAGTGCTGTTAGAAGTGCAGCAGTTCAGTGACAAGCATGGTGCTGTCTCCAGCTTAGGAAGCTCACAGTCCTTTCATATATCAGAAGAAAGGGCAGGTAAGACAGTCTTCGAACAAAGTTGAAAAATTTGTAAAAAGGAGGTCCTAAACACCTAAAGGAGAAAACTCTACACCCATAACCTGATGAGATAGAAATAACCGGGCATACTCTCCATGTACTTTTGATTGAGCGTACTTTGTATAACTTGGTACAAACTAAGATGAAAAACAGAGAGCCCCAGGATGTTCTGTCACGCTTGAGCAGACCCAGTTGTGAACACGGATTGTCGAAGGAGATTTCATTAGATTGTATAAAAGTGCCACCTCTGTTTAGGACTAGATGTTTGTAATCTTTCTGCTCTATTTGCTGCATGAACATTCATTATTTTAGATCAAAGAAAACAGAGGAAACCACTCACACTTCCCCAATGTCTCTCTCATTAAAATTAATTATTTTCCCAGTTCAGCCCTCTTTGTTCACAATCATGTCCAGTGAGAGAAACAGGCCTTAGGAAACCCAATTATGTCTGAGGCAGTTTCAGAATCAGATAAAAGGGTTGGGGGCTGGGGCTTAAGAAAGGCCTGGTGGGGAATAACTTCACATTTCCAATGAGCTGCCATAGTAAGAATCTCCTCCTTGGGATTAGTTTTGAAAGCACTTTGCCTTAAATACAGGCATTTTCCAGTTCTAATTTCTGAACCTGAAAAGAATGAATTTCATTCAGAAAGGAATAAAACAGCTTTCTGTGTTGCTTTAGAGCACATGAATTTAATTACATCAGCCAATAAAGGAATCACAATGCATTCTGTGAAGTATTTTGGTAATATTGTGCAGCTATGGGTTTCACTTGTTTTATTTAATGCACCCATAACACACATATAAATGATTCCTTCAAGCACAGGGATTTAATTCCCAACTCCCTAGGGAATGAATGTATTGATTATTGTCAATGCATAAACCATACCCAATGAAATGTTTCAGCAGAAACAATCTCATCGAAATGAGGTCCTGACAGCACAACTTAATGTAGTGTATTTTAATTCTCATTTGTTAATAGAACATAAGAGCTTTGTGTTCCCCCAAGCAAAAATAATGTGTTTAAGATTTCAAAGGAATGGTAAAAATGAAAAATTACTACTCTCTCTCTTACTAGTAGACTCATCTTGACAGGACAGGAGGGTCAACACAGAATGAATATCCGAGGAGTCTGACAAAGGCCCTGGAGAGTGGCATTCCACACTTCACTGTGGCCTTCCATGCTCTGTGCTGTTGGTCTGTACCTGGAAAACGATGACAACCCCCTTCCCTAGGACGTGCAGCTGGTGCAGCTTTGCTGTGACGAAGACCCTGGAAGAGGCTTATGCAGACTCTTCCTCAGAGAGAGAAAAAATGGTCTGAGTCTGTGTCTGGTTCTTGAAGGATCTTGGTGTTCAGGCAGCTGGGCAAGACCTCAGGAAAGTGGGGGCTGACAGTGACAAGGGGGTCACCCTAGTGCCGTTGAAAACATGAGCTGTCTGCTGTGGACTGAATGCTTGTGTCCCACCCATATTCGTATGTTGAACCCTAATTCCCAATGTGATGCTGTACAAAGATGAGGCCTTTGGGAGGAGATTAGGTTACAAGGGTGAAGCCCACATGCATGAGATTAGCGCCCTTAGAGAAGGGACCCCAGGGAGCCCCTTCAGTCTTCCACCATGTGAGGACATGGCAAAAGACCGCTGCCTATGAACCCGGGAGAAGGTGCTCATCAGACACTGAGTCTGCCAGCACTCTGGACTGCCCAGACTCCAGAGCTGTGAACAATAAATGTTTGTCTGTTGTTTAAGCTGCCGAGTCTATGGTGTTTTTGTTCTAGCAGCTTGAGCTAAGACACAGTGCAAATGTGAAGGACAAATATAAGCATGCAAAGTTGGTTTTCTCACTTTTCATTACAAGTATTGGCTCTTTTTTGCTATAAAATGTTATATCTCCACTGGAGAAAATGTAAATTATAAGAATTAGCCAGAATAAAGAAAAATTTAGATCATGTATAGTCCCATTGTTTCAAAGAAATAATCATTATCAATATTTTAGAACCTGTCATTCCAGACTTTTTCCTGCGTATATATTTAACAATCTGTAAGAAGTATACATTTTAAAGATTTTTTAAATTTGATTTTTTAATTCAGTCATATTTCAATAACATCTTTCTATATTACTATGTATGCATCTACATAATTTTAATTGCTTCATCTTACTGTTCTTTTATGAAGCTATAATCTAATTTATTTAAATAAGACTATTGACATTTGGTTGTTCCCACCTTATTCTATCATATGCCATTTCATAAAAAAGTCCCTGCATTCCTTTCTTTGTGCATTTGTTCAATTATTTCCTTAGATCATGACAATTAGAACTGATGTGTCAATGAAATGTACTTTTTTTACACTTTTTTTTGAGTCAATATTAATTCTGACTAATATTTTACAAAATTTTGATAGATTTAATTTAGGTAAGGAGAGCTAATTTGTTAAACACTTTACAGGTTTTTCTTTCCACAGAGTAACACATTAAGTAGCAAAATAGTACTTGTCACAGTTATAAAGAAAATATAAAATAAAAATATTCATAGTTTATGTATAATGATGATACTGTTTTATGCCTATTAATATTTCAAATAAATTCCTGGGAACAACAAAAATTAAAAAAAAATCCAAAGAAGTAATTCATGTTTCGAGCTGAGAAATAATTTCCTATTTGCTAAAAGTATCCAATTAAGCTCATATGAACTATTCCCCAAAGGGTCACCTTCATACACAATTTTAGAACGGGGTTAAACTGGTTCCGCACACAAGACCTACAAAATAATTCGACGGTACATTGCTGCATAGTTGGCTCCTGACCATTTCTGAGTTATAAATTTCACTGGTACCATGAGATGGTTAGTACTAGAGCATTAACATTGCTAATATTTTCCATGTACACACTAGAGGGTTGTGTGGTTTTTTGGTTTGTTTCTGTGTAACTGAAAGACATAATCCATATTGCCAAACTGTCTCCTCAGGTGAGCAACCTCCAAGACGGACCCCAATAATCCTCACTTCTGATTCTTATGTCCTCAAATAAGTAGGCTTGAATGTGGACTAGACTGCCGTCTGACCGACAACCAGAAAGAACCTATTACCAGCAGGGAGGTGGACCCTCCCCCCATGGAGCCTTGAGATGACTCCTCCCCCAGCCAACCCCCTGACTGCAGCCTTAGGAGAGTCCCTGTGAAGCTGCACCCAGATTCCTAACTCAAGGAACTTGTGAGATAGTAAATGTTTATTGCTTTCGACTGCTAAATTCTGGGCAGCTTAAATATATCCCCTCAAAATACAATCCTAATCGAGAGTCTCATCAGTGGTGGATGTGCGTGTACATTTTTCATGTGCTCTTCAACGCTGTGCTTTTAGTCTTTGCTGGACTGTTTGCATTTCTTTCGTTACTACTAAAGCTTAATATTTAAATATATATGCATTGTTTATTTGTATTTCTTTTTATTGAATTGTCTATTTATGTCCTGTGCCTATTTTTCTATGAAAAGTTTTCCTTTTTCTTGAAGATACGAAGAGTGCTTTACGTATTTGGGATACTGCAAATTTCTCTTCCAGCCTTCTGTGCACAGACTCACACAGACACACGCAGATACACATACACACACACGTTTTGTATATAAAATCTATTTTAATTTGATATTGTAACAAAAATCTTTTGCAGTTTTAGGCAGTCAAATTTCTACATAGTAGATTTTGTTCTTTCTGTCTTTGATCTTGTACTTTATATTTTCTTCCAGTAATTTTATAATTTCAGTATTTGTAAAAAATCTTGTCTTCCTAGAATTTAATTTGGCATAAAAGATAATATTTTATATTTTATAAATATAATGTAAAATTTTAAACTTTCTCTACAATAATCATTTGGCTTAATACCATTTATTTAAATAATCATTTTCCCAATTATTTTAAGTACTAAGTATAATCTGGTTTAATATCATATAGGTCAAATCCTATTATCATTTTTTATAAAATTTTTCTTAGATATTTTACATATTTATTCTTATAAATTTTTAAAATTTACACTTAATTAGAATTAACATCCTTATATGGTAACTATTCCCATCCAGAAATATAACGTATCTCCATTTATTTGGTCTTTCTTTTGTGTCCTTCAACTAAATTTTAGCATTTTCTTTAAAATCATCCTGCACATTTTATTTATTCCTGAGGATTTTTCTGTGTTTTATTTTGTTATTATTATTATTATTAATTATCACAGTGGTGGTGGTGGTGGTTTTTCTGATGGAGTTTAAGCTCCATGAGGGGAGGACAGATTTGGTTGTGCTCCATTCTCAGCACTAAACACAGCCTCTGACTCATAGAAAGCACTTGATTTCTACTTCTTGAATAAATGAATTAATTAAAAAAAAGTGACAAATTGGCCAGCTTTTCATTATGTTTTCTTACATGTTATTGATAAAACATCGGAAGGCAAATGGTATGAAAATTTCAAACATAAAAATATACAATTGCTATTCATTTTAATGGTATCTAGAATACCATTAAAAATCCGCAACATGAGAAAAAAGACACTTATGAAAAAGGGGGAAAAAATACAATCCCAGCTGTACAAAGAGCTCTTTCAAATGGAAAAGATAACATCAGAAAAAGTGCACAAAAGACATTAGTAGGTAATTTATAAAAGAAGAAAGGCAAATGGCCAATATATATAGGAAGAGGAAAAAACACGCAAATGAAAACAATATGAGCTATTGCTTATAATGTCCTGTTGGAAAAAATTTTAAGTTTGATAATAAAGCCAGTTTTTGTCACAAGCAGAGAAACAAGCAGTTTCTTGCATTCCTGGCAGATAGGGTTTTAAACTGGGACAACCCCTATGGAGGGCAAATACATGTCGAAATTTAAAATGAGATTATTAGCAGATGCAGTAATTTAATCCTAATTTTATCTTTATCTTAATTTAAATCTTTAATTTCATCTTAAAATAATTACATAGGAGAACACGTTTAGAAGAAATTAATAAAACTAACCATCAGGGAACCAGCTGCTTGGATAAATCGTTTTGTGTTTTTACATTGGTGTCATTGAGAAGTTTTTCTTTTATCCTCTTTTCCTTTCTCCTCTTCCTTCCCTTTTCTTTTTTCCTTTGGGCACAAATAAAAGAATAGTGTTAATTAAGAAGACTAATAGTGACTGAGAACAGGGAAGGGTTAGTTACTGTTTGCATGCCCAGAAATTTATGTTTCTTTAATCATAATACCGTCAGTAATAATTTATGTTTATGTCTCCTCGATCTGTATGAAATTGAGTCTGCGGTGCGGCTTCTCAGTGTGCCTCATGCACATATACAGTCTCTCCATTCAGAAGGTAAGCTGGAACTCAAGCCAGGGGATTGCCTTGGTGGGAGTGTCCAGACTTACCCAGAGCAGACAGGAGGAAGTAAACTTCCTGGGATCCAAAACATATGTGAAACCTGTACCATCTATGATCATTTTCTGACTTTGAAACTCCACCAGCTGATTTTCTGCTGTGTTTTCCTGACTGCTGGGGCGACACCCTGGGACTCTCAGACGTGAGAACCCTCCCTCTACTCCATCATGGCTCTTCTGATTTGAACAGTTCCCAGAACAGATGCTGGACAGAAGCTAGGGATTTTTTTCTCTTCTTAATCAGAGATATAGAACCTTGATCATCGATTCCATGTTTCCTCCTCTTCCTCTACAGTAGGGTTTCTCTGTCTTGGGAACTACTGACATTTGGAGCCAGATCATTTTTTGCTGTGGAGGGCTGTCCTGAGCATTGTGGGATGTAGGATGTCATGGGCTCTACCCAGCAGGAATCCGCCCTCGGCCCCCCCACCCTGCCCTGCATCCCCAATTGTGACAATCAAAAATGTCTCCAGATATTGCCAAATGGCTTCCAGGGGCAAAAGGATCCATAGCTGAGAACCATGGTTGTACACCCAATGTGACTTGCTAGATGCATTTATGTGCAAAGCATATACTAGGTTTGTTTGTTTGTTTGTTTGGCTAGGCATTCTTAAAAATAGAAGGAAGGCAGGAAAGGAGAAGAAAGAGACAAGAAGAAAGGAAGTAGAGAGACAGAAAGGAAGGAAGGAAAGGAGGGATGAAGGATGGGAGGAAAAAAAGAAAAAGGCCAACCTAGGCCAATATCTCAAGGCACTCAAATTCAAACAAGACACTACACAGACATAAAAATATACAAAATGCCTGATATTATAGAATTGCATTTCACATTCAAAAGGAAACTAAGGTCAACTGTCAACTCTCTACCCAAAAGAAAAATAACGCTTAAATTAATGACTTTCACATGAATAACTTTCTCTCTCAAGCAGAGAGACAGAGATCATTTCCAGATTTTATTTACCTTACAAATTAGTTAAAAATGCAGGACCAGAAGTTGAGGTGGCAACAATGACTTTGAGAACTATGTAAACATTTTCAACTTTCGTGTCATCTGAAATATCACTCATCTCCCAGGACTCTGGTCCAGGGAGCATTTTCAGACACATCAAGTACCATCCAAATGGTCGGGACTATGTAACTGTCCTTCCTGAGTACATGTAGGACTTGCTTCTCAAGGAAACAATGGCCTAATTTCCTTACTTTTATCTTTCTATCATCTTCGCGTATATATTTAGAAGGCTGTAATTTTACTCAAGAGCATATAAAAAAGTAAGGCACTTTCTATGGGAGTTGTAGGAGCCAGAGAGCAAAGCCTCTGAAATACAATAGGATGGTGTGGTGGGATGTGATTCTGGTGCGTAACTAAATTGTGCCACCAACTCCACTTGGTTTGACTCAGAAGTGGTGGTCCATAAGCACCGAGAGGCTGCTGGCTTTCCTTAGAGGAAAATGGAGTTGAGGAATTCTCTGATGAAAGGGGCTGGCTTCATGGGTGTGCAAATGGGCCTTGGCTGGTGTAGTACTCTGTGGTCACCATCTTGAAACTCTTGCTTTTTTAACAGGAAGCCCTGTATCTTCCATTTTATTTTTTTAAATTGAAGTATAGTTGATTTACAATGTTATGTTAGTTTCAAGTGTACAGCACAGTGATTCAGTTGCATACATATAATATATATATTATATATATATACTTCTCAGATTATTTTTCCCTTATAGGTTATTATAAAATATTGAGTATAGTTCCCTGTGCTATACAGTAGGTCCTTGTTGACTGTCTATCTTATATATAGTAGTATGTATATATCAATCCCAAACTCCTAATTTATCCCTCCCACCATTTCCCATTTGGTAACCATAAGTTTGTTTTCTATGTCTGTGGGTCTATTTCTGTTTTGTAAATAAGTTCATTTACATTATTTTTTTTTAAGATTCCACATATAAGCAATATTAAATGATATTTGTCTTTCTTTGTCTGGCTTACTTCACTTAGTATGATAATCTCTGTGTCCATTCATGTAGCTGCAAATGGCATTATTTCATTCTTTTTTATGGCTGAGTAATATTCCATAGTTTATACGTACCACGTCTTCTTTATCCATTCATCTGTCAATGGGCATTTAGGCTGTTTGCATGTCTTGGCTATTGTAAATAGTGCTGCAATGAATATTGGGGTGCATGTGTCTTTTCAAATTACAGTTTCCTCTGGATATATGCCCAGTAGTGGAATTGCTGGATCGTATGGTAGCACTATTTTTAATTTTTTCAGGAAGCTCCATACTGTTCTCCATAGTGGCTGCACCAATTTACATCCCCACCAACAGTGTAGGAGGGCTCGCTTTTCTCCACACCCTCTCCAGCATTTATTGTCGGTGGACTTTTTGATGATGACCATTCTGACTGATGCGAGGTGGTACCTCTGATAATTAGCAATGTTGATAATTTTTTCATGTGCCCTGTATTTTCACTTTGCACTGGACACCACAAATTCTGTAGCCCATCCTGCTGATGAAGGAGGTTTTTTCAGGGGTACTTATGAACCAAACTAATCTCACTCAATTCACTTGAAACCAACCCTCCCCTGTTGCCTGATGATAAGCATTTCTATCTCTGAGGTTGCTACTTAAACACCAATAGTAACTACAGGTACATCTACTAGGCACCTGGTGTGTATCAGTCACTGGGAACTTTATAGCCATTATTTCAGTTCATCTTCACAACATCTCAATAAAATAGTGCTATTATTACATCCATTTTACAGATGTGAGAGTAGTTGAGAAATGTGCCCAGGGTCACACAGCTACAGTGGTCCCCCATTATCCACGGTTTCACTTTCTGTGGTTTCAGTTCCTCATGATCAACTGCGGTCTGAAAACATTAAATGGGAAACCCCAGAAATAAGCAATTCATAAGCAATTCATAATTCTGAGCAGTGTAATGAAATTTCATGCCATCCTGCTCCATCCCACACAGGTTCCCAAGCATTTGAAATCACCTGTTCCTGGCATGACATCATCATGGCTCATTCATCCAGGATGACTGGAAGCAGATGGTCCTCCTTCTGACCTATCATCAGAAGGTCAGTAGTCACCTACACTTCATCACAATGTCCACATCATTCACTCACTTCATCTCATCACGGAGGCACTTTATCATCTCACATCATCACAGGAAGGGTGAGTACAGTACAATAAGGTATTTTGAGAGAAAGAGTGACCACATTCACATGACTTTTATTACAGTATGTTGTCATAATTGTTCTATTTTATTATTAGTTATCGTTCATCTCTTACTGTGCCTAATTTATACATGAAACTTAAATCATAGATATGTATCTATAAGAAAAAACATAGTGTGTATTGGGTTTGATATGATCCATGGTTTCAGGCATCCAGTGGGGGACTTGGAAAGCATCTCCCACGGATAAGGGGGGGACCTGCTGTGTTTAGGGATGGAGCCTGCATTCAGCCCCCTGCCGTCTGCTCCCAGATCCTGTACCCTGTCCATACTGTGCTCCCTCCACTCACTCCTCCTCGGAGGCCTAAACATGTATCACACATGCTGATACCTCGAGGGCTGCCCCGCATTTAAATATGGTGGGTGAAGGGCAACCTCACAGGCCAAAGGTATTGGTCATGCTTGACTCCTTTTCTCTTTTTCTCACCCTTCACACCCAATTCATCAACATGATCTGTGAGTTGTATTTGTAAAATACTTTCAGAGTTCACTGTCTTATCACCTTTCGCTGTATCCACTCTGGTACAAGCCGCTGCCATTCCTTCCCTGGATAAAGTGTGGAACAAGCACCAGGGCACCTTTTATATGTGAGTGAGATCGCATCTCCCCTGGGACCGGTGGCCTCCCACCCCACTCAGAACGCAATCCTTCCCGTGTGTGGCCTGTGTGGCCCTTGGTAATGTGGCCTCAGCCCCACCACGGCCTGCCTTGCTAATTCTGCTCTACCCTCCCTGGCCTTTCAGTTGTCCTTAAGAACAAAACAAAACCACCAGCAACTTTCTTCCCCCAGGTCTGCACATGGAGACCGTTACTCCAGGCAGGGCTCTGCCCAGAGGTCCCCTCATCACAAAGTCCTTTTCTGACAACTCATCCGGGACAGAGCCCCTCTCCTCTCTCACTTTGTGTGGTTGCCTGCTTTATTTTTCTCCTCAGCTCATATGTTATGTAAATAGACCTGAGGTGGCCTCTGTGTATTGGCCCCCAGCTTGCCTATTTCTTCACTGTGGGCAAAGCCCCATTGGCTTAAAAGCCTACCTGAGCCCAAATCAAATTTTTTACACATCCAATTATTTTAAAAGTAACCCACATGTGCAGATTTTCAGCCATTTAAAGCCTAACCACCTGCTTTGCCTACCCCTCAAAACCTCACCGCTGGGTGTTACTCACGGGTAAGATGGGCAGTGCCGCTCTAAGGCCCCAAGGCAGTGCTGCCCCTCGGAGCTCTGACCCGAGACTCCCGCCAGGCTTCCGAGTGCCATCAACCTGACATTTAGCCCCCTCCCCTGTCCCCTCGTGGGCAGCGGACCCCTCTCCACAATCCTCTGGGTGGTCTCATGCTGGGAGGTACTTCCTTCTTATGCAATCCCGTCATCAGTAAAGCTTGTGTGTTCCTGCCTCTCTCGTAGTCGTGTGTTTTTCCTTGGTCAGCCCCCAAATCACTCGAGCTCAACCCCTCTAACCTGCTGAAACGAGCAGGGCCCTGTGGGGCTCCTGTGCACAGAAGCCTTTCTGTGCCCATCCTACCCAGCCCCATTTCTTGTTTGTAGGGAATAGGCTTGAGCCTTCATGACCTTCCCTGATCCAAAGGGCAGGTTCAAACAGTTGCTAATCAGGGAAGGGAGGGGATGAAGAGAGAAGGGAGGAGCAGTCAAGAAACAATAGTGTAGACTTGGGGCAGGGTCCTGGTTCCCCCTCAAGGGATACATTTAACAATATCTTTGAACTCTTCTGCAGAACTAAACCCCCCAACAAATGGACGATGTTAACTACTTGATGAAACATTCTTCATTCCAGACAGTTTGATAACCTTGAGAACCACAGAAGCTCATTAGGACCTGAGACCAGATTAAAGGGGTACAGGCCCTGCACACACCCTGATCCTTACCAGCAACCCTCCCTCAAACCATTGCTATAGAACTCCTCACCAAATCCCCCAGGATTGGGACGCACAGTTTTGAGGACATTAGCCCGCTGTGTCCCCCTTTGCCTGGCAAAGCAATAAAGCTCTTCTTTCCTACTTCACCCAAAATTCTGTCTCCAAGATTCAGTTTGGCATTGGTACACAGAGGCCAAGTTTTGGCATCACTACCCCCTTTATGTATTTTCTGTCTCCCCTTAAAGGAAGGTAAGTCTCAAAGAGCAGGGCCTCTGATGTGTTCACCCATGTGTCCCTCCATGCCTACAACATCTCCAGGTTCCTAGGAGACACTTGATACATGCTTGTTGAAGTAGCCAATGAGTGAATGAGTCATCACTGTTCATTCCCCTTCCACGCAGTCGTGTGCACCACTACCTCCCAACAATGACTCCTCTTTCACAAGAGAGCAGAGGAGAGGCCAGCATTATGGTGGAGAACAATAAGGGAACTTGCAATAGGGAAGCCACACCCTAATGAAGGAAACTAGACCCACGTCTCCCTCCACGCAGGTGTTGGTTGAGATTTCCACCTCCCACTTTGCCACTCCCAGCAACTCTTCTTTCAAGTCATGAGTTGGCGAAAGAGATATGCAGGCTGCCGGCTCCTGACCTTCTGCTCTACCTTCTGCTCCACCTGTCTGTCTGCAGCTTCAAACCCAACACCGCCACACTGCCTCTCACTGAAATTTATGTAAACACAGACTGACTGGCCTCTCCCTCTTAGAAGAGAACAAAATAAGCCATCTCTTGTAAGAGGAATGGGTGGATTGGTGGGGAATTTAAGGTCCCAACCATTTCTAAGTGCAAATTAGTTCATCCCATAAAATTTGCTAGCAGACATTCACACATCCCTGTCTGCTTTAGGGAGAATGTAGAATTCTATGGTGCAAAGAATAGAGAAGATTCTATTGGCAAAGCATGAGAGAAATTCCCTCACTGCTCAGTATAATCTGGCTGCCCTTTCAGAAGAGCACAGGGATAGCATGGTTAACTTGGGGATACCCTGGATATCTGCCCACACCAGGCCATTTTAAGTTCACTCCCAAAGCCACAGCCTTGATTTTGTCATCACTTTGATCTATTCTACCAATGGCATCTTAAATTCTAACCCAGATACCCGCTGCTTATCCACAAAATTTCCCCACCTCTCCCACTCCGACAACTTCCACTAAGGCTCCTTTCCTTTTTGGCAAGACCATCCAGTTCCTTCCACCTTCCTTGGGTCCCTGGAATGCAGGATTGCTCCCTATCAATGGTTTCTTTTTTAAAAAAATAAATTTATTTATTTATTGGCTGTGTTGGGTCTTCGTTGCTGCGCACAGGCTTTCCCTAGTTGCAGTGAGTGGGGGCTACTCTTCACTGTGGTGCGCGGGCTTCTTCTCTTGTTGCCAAGCACAGGCTCTAGGCACGTGAGCTTCAGTAGTTGTGGTATGTGGGCTCAATAGTTGTGGCTCGTGGGCTCTAGAGCACAGGATCAGTAGTTGTGGTGCATGGGCTTAGCTGCTCTGAGGCATGTGGGATCTTCCCGGACCAGGGCTCGAACACATGCTGGCAGGCGGATTCTTAAACTCCGCACCACCAGGGAAGTCCCTATCAATGGTTTCTTGAACCATACTTTAACTCCTTCAATTTCTTCCCCTGTGACCCCTCTGCTGCACCTGCACTGCACCATCTTGCCCAAACCACCTCATTTTCTCTCTTCTCCTGTTCCAGCACCCCACGTACGCTAAGGGAGACATTAACATGCCAGGCAGTTAACTGGCTGCTCTCTCTGCTGAATGGCTGCCTCCAGCACCACCACCCCCATCCCCGCCCAGCAATACTATGGCCAACTCCATCACCTCCTTCAAGTCTTTGAGGACAACAAGGACTCCCCTGAAGAGCTGATTTAGAATTTGTAGTCACAGTTCCCACACCCCACAACATCTGACATCCCTTATCCTGATCTATTCCTTCTGTAATATGCATCACCTTCTAGCCTTCCATTCTACTTACTCATCAATTATGCTTACTCTTTATTTTTAGTTCCCCTCCCCAACTAGAATATTTCCAAAGGCATGGATTTTTTTTTTTTTTAATTTTTGCCCACCAAGTGCCTTGCAGGTTTGTGGGATCTTAGTTCCCTGACCAGGGATTGAACCTGGGCCCTTGGCAGTAGAGTGCAGAGTCCTAACCACTGGACTGCCAGGGAATTCCTTATCCTCATCTTTTAAAACAGTGTGATCACATAATAGATGCTCAATAAGTATTTCTTAAATACATAAGCGAGTGAACAACTGGTTTCCAAGATCCCATGGGCCCTTATACAGGGCCTCTCTCTCTGTAGCCCCCCTTTTCTGCAAATATGCTTCACCCTTACTTACTGTTCTCCTCTCCGCTTTTGAACATGACATCTGTATCTGTTCCATAATGAAATATGGATGGAAACTGGCTCCAGGTCTCCCCAGTTCACTTCCCTCCACTAGCGTCTACCCACCCAGCCTCCTTCTCTCCTTTTAAAGTCTGACCCTTACTCTCTCTGTCTTCTGCCCTCCCCATTTTTTAGGAGGGAGGGCTTGCACAGTTAATGTTTCCACAAATTGATGGGATTTGCACACTGAGTGAGGCACCCTTCTTTCTGTGAGAACTAAAAAAGAGAGGACGGCCTTCCTGCACTCTGGGGTCGGGGGAGGGAAGCCCTGAAGAAGAAGGGGGCAGAGCCATGCAACTCAGAGTTTGTGCAACTGAGGCAGGATCTCTGGACCCGGCCAGGATGATTGTGAACGTGCGCCTGGGAAGATTTAGGCAGTCGATTGCTGAGTGCAGGTTGCTCAGCCCCAGTGGGGCAGGTCTCAGGGAGACACCCCTGAACACAGTGAGTCAGCAGAGGCTCCAGGGGAAGAGGCAGGAGCTAGGCCTCCAATATCTCTTCCTCCTAAGTTGGCAGCTGCACAGGAGGTGGTGGGGTATGGAGCGGGGGGATGGAGGGGCCCAGTCAGTAGGTTCCCAGGACTGTGCAGTTCCAACCCAGCCCCACCTCCTCCTCCCCTCCAAGGTCAAGGAGTGTTGCAACCGCTGGAGAATCAGTGCCACCTTGTGGCCACAACAGTACAGGCCGCCCCTGCAGATGGAGCTGGCCCCCCATTCTCTTTGCTTCCTACCGCTGTCCCGTGGACGCTTAGAGGATGCTTCATGGAGCGGACAGTGCCTAGGCTGATCTTAAACAAGATTCAGGGGCCTTCTTACAGGATATTTATCACACTGTCAATGTGATGATCTCTTCAGGTCTATGTATTCATTTCCTAGGGCTGTCTTAACAAAATTACAACAAACCGGGTAGTTTAAAACAACCACCAAGGGGTGGTATAAAATGTATTGCCTGATAGTTCTGGCTGCTAGAAGCCTGAAATCTAGGGGTCAGCTGGGCCATGCTCTGTCTGAAGGCTCTAGGGGAGGATGCTTTCTCTTCTCTTCTAGCTTCTGATGGTCGCTGCAAATCTGTGGCTTTTCTTGGCTTACAAATCCATCATTCCAATCGATCTCTGCCTCTGTCTACCCTGTGTGTGTCTGTGTCTCCAAATAATAATATGTTTTAAAAAATTTTTAGTTTCCAATTTTTTACTTGCTTCATAAAAGCACAGTGTAAGTAAATATCCTTACACATGTTCTTTTGAGCATTTGTCTATTTCCTTAATCTAAATTTTCAGTAGTGGAATTTCTAGTCTCTCTGTGTCTTCAAATCTCTTTCTTTTTGTAAAGATACCGGTCGTTGGATTTAGGGTCCACCCTAATCCAACATGACTGCATCTTAACTGATTACATCTGCAAAGGCCCTGTTGCTAAATAAGGTCACATTCACGGGGTCCAGTGGTTAGGGTTTCAACAATATTTTGGAGGGATAACACAATCCAACTCATAACAGCTTGTGTGTTGGTATTTTTTTACACTGAGAATGCATGACTTTTATAATCAATCTGAAAACATATTTCATTAAAAATAATAGGAGAAATTAGTTTTTAGCCTATTGGACTAGCAAAGATAAAAAAGAATGATGACACCAATTAATGATAGGCTCGGGTGGAAGAGGAGGGAGGAGGGATTGGTCCAATCTTTGTTAAAGGCAGCGTGCAAATAAGTTTAAAATTTTTAAATGAGCATGCATACTCTTTGACCAGAAATTCCACTGCTGAAAATTTAAATTAAGGAAATAGACAAATGTTCAAAAGAATGCATGTGAAGCGACTTCCCTGGTGGCTCAATGGTTAAGAATTCGCCTGCCAATGCAGGGGACATGGGTTTGATCCCTGGTCCTGGAAGATCCCACATGCCGTGGAGCAACTAAGCCTATGTGCCACAACTACTGAGCCTGTGCTCTAGACCCCATGAGCCACATTTACTGAGCCCGTGTGCCACAACTACTGAAGTGCACGCACCTAGAGCACGTGCTCCACAAGAGAAGCCACTACAATGAGAAGCCCACACATCACAACAAAGAGTAGCCCCCACTTGCTGCATTCTAGAGAAAGCCTGTGCACAGCAACAAAGACCCAATGCAGCAAAAAAAAAAAAAAAAAAAGAAAGAAAGATAGAAAAAAAGAAAGAGAAAAAAAGTGTGAGGATATTCATTACAGTGTGGTTTTATGAAGCATGTGAAAAATTGGCAACTACTTAAAAATTTTTTTAAAGTAGATTATCCAACAGTATTTTGGTGAGAGAGAGGGTGTGCATGTATGTGTGTTTACAGAGAAAAAGGTATGGAAGGATATCAATCAGAATATAAATGCCCACAGGTGTATGGTGACGATGTTAAAAGTGGGGTGGGAAGAGGGAGGATCCAGAGTACCTGATCCTTACCTGAAACCATTCTCACCTCCTTCCCTAATGCCCCTTCACCCATGCAGGTCTGCCCCTAGAAGGCTGGTCCCCCGTCCCTCTCCCGACGGTTCTTTACTGATGGCTTTTTTGTTGAAAAGCTAGGATGGAAGGATATGTTCGCTCACCCCCATTCTAGGCATATTTCTGGGTGGTGGGTTTTTAGTCTTTATTTCTTGACTCTACTTCTCTGTACTTTTTGACTTTTTGGCAACAAAAATGTGCTATTTTTATAATAATAAAAAAAAAGCTTTTCTAGTCTTTTGATAAGAAGGTGGGTAGGTGTTTCCCAGGCAGATGGCTGGGGGCGGGTGGGGGAAGGCATTCCAGGCAAAGGGAGAAGCAAAATCGCAGATGGGTTGGAGGGAGAGTGGAGAATAGTGTGACATTTTAGGTAAAGTGCACTTGAATCAATGTGATTAGAGTTTAGGCATTACAGTGAGAAAAGAGGGATTGAGAAATCAGGCAGAAGTCAGCTCTGGGAGGCTTTGTTTGCCATGCTGAGTGTGCCTTATTATATGGGTCATAGGAGAGAAGGATTTTAAACAGGGGAGATAATTGATGGGAGATTGCTTTAGAAACAAGACTCAGATGTATGGATTGTATCGAATAGATGAAGGGGGAGAGGGAGATGAGAATGGATGAAAGTTGGGGGTTGACCACACTATCGCGGGCCACCCTGAGGGTCTGAGACAGGAATAAGGGGTTGGGAGAAGTAAATAGATATGACAGATGCTAAGAATGGGAATCAAGCTAGTCTATTGAGGGGAAAGGGGAGGACATGGTGTTTGGTTTGATTGACTCAGTGGATGGTGGTGTCAATCACCGAATTAGAGAACTGAGGAGGAAGAGGAGCAGTAGATTTGGGGAGAAAGTACATGAGTTCGTTTTGGGTTTTGGGTGCCTAGGAGGAGAAGGGCAGTTAGGTAACTCCATGTGCATGAGACAGCTCTAGGCTGAAGGTAAAAGCAAGCAGTGGGCTGAAGCCATGGGAGTGGGTGGGATGCGCGGAAGGTCATGTGCGATGAGGAGAGAGGAGAACTCAAGGCCAAATCCCAGAGTATCACTTAGAGTTCTCTAGTTTCAAGGTGAGAAAACAAGCCCAATAAATGTCAGCAGTAGATAACAAAAGAGCATACTGGAAGCCTGATGGGTAGGTCACAGAATAGCTGAGTAACCAAGCTGCAAGGGAGGACAGGAAGAAAGGGAGCTCCAGGGACTCTGGGCAGAACTTGTGACCTGCTGTCTCTGTTAGTTCTGGCTGCTATAACAAGAATATCATAGATTGAGTGGCTTAAACGATAAACATTAATTATTCATGGTTCTGAAGGCTGGCAAGTCCGAGATCAGGGTGCCAGCAGGGTCAAGTTCTGGTGAGAGCACTTTTCCTGAGAAGGAGGAAGTAAGTACTCTTTCTCTCTCATGTAAGGGATGTGTCTTTTCTTATAAGAGCACTAATCCGTAGGGCAGGCCATCAGGAAGGGCAGGCCAGGCTCTCCTGCACAGTCTGAAGCTGCTGTCCATAGGCAGAACTTCTTTTCAGGGAAGCTTCAGCCTGGATTTTAAGGTCTTTCAACTGATTGAGTCACGGCCACTCAGATGATCTAGGATAATCTCTCTTAGTTAGTCAGCTGATTATGGACTTTAATCATATCTACAAAACACCTTCACCATAACACCTAGATTACTGTTTGGTTGAATCACTGGGGATTGGAGCCCAACCAAGCTGACACAGCAAAACATCTTCACAAACATATTCTAAATACTCAACACACTCTAAACATGATTCCAAATATTTTAGCCAGAACATTCTTTTCAGGTTCTATGCTTACTGTTTTTATTTTATTTTTTCAGATGAAGACATTAAAACTCTGAATGAGTGAACAACTTGTCTAATATTTTACTGCTAGTAAAAGATGGAACTGAAGTTTGACCCAGATAATCACTCTACAATCAACCAGCTGAGCCATTTACTTGGCTGCCTTCTTGGAGCAGAATAGGATTAAATGAGGGACTTTGCTGGTGGTGCAGTGGTTAAGAATCCACCTGGCAATGCAGGTAACTCGGGTTTGAGCCCTGCCCCAGGAAGATCCCACATGCCACCACAACTATTGAGCCTGCTCTCTAGAGCCGATGAGCCACAACTATTGAGCCCATGCGCTGCAACTACTGAAGCCCATGTGCCTAGAGCCCGTGCTCTGCAACAAGAGGCCACCACAATGAGGAGACCACACACCACAACGAAGAGTAGTCCCTGCTTACCACAACTAGAGAAAGCCCATGTGCAGCAACGAAGACCCAACACAACTACTTCTGTGCTTATGCCCAAACCCCTCTGCCATCTCTGCCAATCCATGTTATTCATCTCTTTTCAGAGCTCAATAAAACTTCTCTCCTTCAAAATAAATAAATAAATAAATAAATCAAAAATTTAATTAGTTAATTAATTAATTAAAATTAAAATTACAAAAAAGAATAGGAGTAAATGCCTCGAAAGCGAAGACCAGCTGTACTCATTCTGTATTCTTAGCACCCAGCCTGGTAGATAATAGGGACCCACTTGTTGAGTTAACTAGTTAAGGTATAACATTTAAAATAGTCTGTGTATACCCAAGGGAAGATCAATGAACTCCATTTAACGGATTCTTCCAACTGAAAACTCCTAAAAACAATTTTCTTAATTTCTGTTTAATTGTTCTTTGGTTATCTAAAGGAATTAAGTGGTATTTAGTTCAGAGCTGAAGTTTTAAGTAAAATACTTCATGAGAATTTTTTCTAAATTGGCCCTTTAATTTTCTACAATGTGGCTTTATCCCTTTATGCATGACATGAAGCCAAATTCCAAATTTCATTAAAATTCAATATTTTTATGAGCATATAGGAGGTATTTTTATGAGTTCTTTCTTGGAAAACTAAATAGAACATATTTAAATATACTAGTGACAAAAATCAAATTGGGGTTTTCAGTATTTAGTAATAACATAATGAAATTGCAAAACAAATTCTATGTGGCTCACAAAATGTCTTTCAATCAAGAAAAGTAAAAGAAAACCACAATTATTTAAAATTCTGGAAAATCCAAGTGGAAAAACACTTCAGAAAAGAAGTGAGAAATGGGGCGAATAAATTCTATTGTATTCATGAGGCTTCTTTTAAAACTCAGTGAGAGCTGATATTCTATGAGAATAAGAATCTGAAAGAAATTTGGCAGATGAGAGAATCCCAAAACTCTAGCACTTTATAACTGGAAAGGGGTCTTCGAGATTATTTAATCCCATCTAGGGCATTTGACAGAGAGATAAGACCTAGAGGCCCAGGAAGATAAATACAATGTCCAAGGGCACAGTAGGACTGGTCCAATCCTGCATTGAGTCCCCCTGCCCACCCTACGGCTTCAGCGAGCAGAAGGTGTTGTGGGCAGGTGTCCACAGCTTCTGCCCTGCCCACCCATCATCCACTTTTTAAAGAATTAATTAATTAATTAATTAATTAGTATTATTTTGGGATGCGTTGGGTCTTAGTTGCGGCACACAGGATCCTTCGTTGCCACACACAGGCTCTTTGCTGCAGCCAGTGGGCTTCTCTCTAGTTGTGGCGCACAGGCTCCAGAGCACATGGACTCTCTAGTTGTGGCGTGCAGGCTCTCCAGCTGAGGCGCACGAGTAGTAGTTGTGGCGCACAGGCTTAGTTGCCCTGCAGCATGTGGCATCTTAGTTCCCTGACTAGGGATTGAACCAGTGTCCCCTGCGTTGGAAGGCAGATTCTTTACTACTGGACCACCAAGGAAGTCCCCCATCATCCACTCTGAACTCACTTGACCTGCAATTATTCTTTCTTCCCTCTCTCAGATGCCTAGGTCTACCCTAGCCTTTCAGAGACGCCCCTCCTCAACGCAGGACTCAGTTTACCTGCTTACTTTTCAACTGTTTTCTCTTTTGGTTTTGAGGGTTCCTGGCTGCTTTGGCTGAGAAGACGCTGCTTCTTCCCCTGAACCTGTAGACAGAGCCAGCCTTCCCAAGACAAGGGAAGCGAGAAGTTCAAACACAGTGCTGTGTCTCAAGTTTGAGATTAAGCTTGGTGAGGAAGCCTATTTGTAAGGTAACCCCCAAGGTACTTTCCAGCATGGATGTTTTGTTCTCAGCACTTTGTGCTTTTAAAGCCACAGAATCCTGGGTTCAGACAGGCCTTTGAGTCCATGTCTTGAGCTAATCTTGTGACACATGGCTGACCTGGTTAGCGTTCTTGTCCAGGGGTTGGTTCCAGCACCAGGAACAATAACCCATTCACCTTCAGATAATACTGGCTCTTACAAACTTCTTTACATGAGCTAAAAACCTTTCCCTCGGAGGCTTCTGTCAAGGAGCTGAGGGCTTCCCTGGTGGCGCAGTGGTTAAGAATCTGCCTGCCAATGCAGGGGACACGGGTTTGAGCCCTGGTCCGGGAAGATTCCACATGCCTCGGAGCAACTAAGCCCGTGCGCTACAAATATCGAGGCTGTGTGCCACAACTACTGAAGCCCAAGCACCTAGAGCCCGTGCTGCACAGCAAGAGAGGCCACCGCAGTGAGAACCCCGCACACCGCAGCAAAGAGCAGCCCCCGCTCGCCACAACTAGAAAGAGAGCCTACCCGCAGCAACGGAGACCCAACGCAGCCAATAAATAAATAAATCTAAAACAAAATAAAGTACTTTGATTACTTTTTATTGCCCTTTGCTCATTGGAATGAAATCTGAACTCTTCACCATGGTCACTTTTGCCTTCTATGATGTAATTTCCTTTTCTCCAACCTCTTTTTCACCCTTTCCTTCACGCACTACACACCCTTTAGCCTCCATGCAGGTTCCCAAGTTCACACTTCTCCTCTTTTGCTCTGCATGTCTCTAACCCCAAATCTCTTTCTCCTCGCTGGCTTCTCCTCGTGTCTTACATCTCAGTGGGCCTGTCCCCAGTGCAGATAAGCCTTTTCTAGCCATCCTTTATCTGAAATAGACACTCCCCTCTACCACCAGACCCACATCTCATCACTCTATTTACTTCAGCCACAGCAATGATCAGTTTCTAAATTTTTCTAACTTGATTACATGTTTACATTCTAGACTAGAAGCTTCACGAGGGGTGGGACCTTGTCAATCTCAGTCAGAAACCCCACAACTGGGGATGGTTCTTGACACTGTGAAGTGAGCAGTGAATACTTCCCTGCAGGAATAAATCATGTGACTTAAGCTCACATCATATTTGGGGGATACTGACCTCACGTGGTACCTCTAGTAGTTCCTAGTATTTTTTTGCAAGCACAGCTGGTTCACTTATTTCTGTTTTCTTGCTGAGTCAGCGCTGTCTGCAGCTCTGTGTATAACACTGATGAGGAAGATCGCTTTGGAAGGCAAAATGGAGTCCATTCCCCAATGGCCTAATTTTTTTGAATAGTGAGAACAACATATGAATGTATGTGTTCACATATGATATTCTGCTCACCAGTGAAGCTTCTGTTGTATGATAGGTGCTGTGTTAGGCATTGAGATGCATATGATATGCATTTCTATATGTATATATATATTGTTATTATGCATATAGAGAGATATAGACAAAGGTCAAAGTTTCCATTAAATATAAAGGTACAGATATTCTCCCAAGACCCAACTGTTCATCAGAATCAACAAAACGTGTCAGAATCTCAACCAAGCTAAATGGCTAACAGGATTTGGGATGAGAAGAAAAGATGTGCAAAATGTGTCTTAATCATGGTGGCTAACCTCTCTGTCCCACGTCATGGGGTTCCTGTAAGTATTGGGTGAGATGCCCACACAAGCCTCTTACCACAGAGCCTGGGACAGAATACGTGTCCAGTAAAAGCTAGCTCTTCCCAAGGACAGTTTCTACTCATTGCATAACAGGCTTGCCGTTGTGACTGCTGGGTGAAAGGGCTTGGCCTCTGGAGGTCATGAAAGTCTTATGGAGGCTTGGGTGGGGGTGGGGGGCAGCTCTGCTTCACAACTTCCAGGGCCTGCACTGCAACTCCTCCAGCAACCAGCAGTGCATAAGGGTTCTGATTTCTCCACATCCTCGCCAATCCTTTCTCCCCCCCACCCTCCCTCTCCTTCCTTCCTTCCCACCTTGCTCTCTCTCTCTATTCCTCTTTCTTTCTTCTTTCTTTCTTTCCTTCCTTCCTTCCTTCCTTCCTTCCTTCGTTCCTTCCTTCCTTCTTTCTGTCTTGTCAAACTAGTGGATATGAATGATGTCTCTAATGACTGATGATGTCTCGAGCTGCCAATCACTGCCCTGCCTGGATGCAAATCCTGAATCTTCATTTCGTCCTCAACCTCGGTTTGCTCCTTATAGGGCCACATTTCCTTTTACCGCAAATTGGTCTCCCAATTTCAATTGTTCTTAGCATCTTCTTGTGACTGTTCTTCGTTGATGCTCTTGGACATGGTAAAATCCATGGTCTCTACCTGCCCGTGAGTCTGAACTCCCTGTTCCGGTTTTGTGACCTCACCCATTCCACAACACCCCATCTCTAGTTAAGACACAAGTAAGTGAAAGGTCTGGGAACAAAGGACAAAGCTGAGAAGGGAAGAAGCAGGCCACTGCCCAGGGTCCCAGAGGCAATTTCAGAATTTAGGAGTGAAACTGATATGGACAGGACGATTCAGCCTCGGGCCTCCTTCATATATTTCTTGTTAAATGTGAAAAGGAAATTACTGAAGAAAGGACTGCAGTGAAGTATATCATAGGTCAGTGTTTCTCAGACCTGATTGATGATTCGAATCACTGGCAACACTTTTAAAAATCCCAATTGCTGTACCTCACCTCAGAGAATATGATTCAAATGAGGACAATGAATCAGCATTTGTAAAAATCTCCCCTCCCCCCCCCCAATGATTTCCATGCGCAGCGGGGGCGGGGGGGTTAAGAACCACCAGACTACGGGGAACCAGGACTACAATTATTCTCTGATTGTGGTCAGCAAAGCATAGGAAACCTGGGTGAGCAGAAGTTGCTTAAATGTGACAGCTGCGGTTTAAGAAGAGACATACCCTCAGCCTCACAGAAGAATATAGGGGAAAACATCCGGCTCAAAAAAGCCATCAGTTACAACAGAACGTGATGTCCACTCTAGTCATCTTTCCTAGAATGTTTCCTCTTTCAAATGAGCCAGGAAAATAGCATCAATGTCTAAAGGTATATTCATAAGCTTTAAAAAATATAACATCTGCACAGTTCCATTGTTATGCCTTGCTCAGCATGAGGTTGGAAAAACGGCCCATGTTTATACAGCATTCCATACACATTAATCAGAGAAAAGCTTCAGGGTTTAGGATGGACCTGTCGGAGGTGTGCTGGAACCTGCTGGTACCAACTCCGAAGATTCGATTGTATTTATTTCTCAAATCCATGTCCAGTCACGCTGCATATGTAGCTTGACTCTGCTGTTGTGGGAGTATTTACCCCATGAAAAGTGGCAAATGCTGCAAATCAAGACTTTGCTTTTAGACTGCTGATTCTTGTTCCCAGCACACCCCTGGGCCCGATCCAAAAGTCCGATGCTCACTCTTTGATCGGTTCATGCCAAATATTCCGCTGCATCATTTACTTTCAATGAAATGAAACGTTACTGCTGATTGTGCAGGTGTGATGGGGAGTCAGTGCACTGGGACACTTAACCTGGCGCCACCCCAGAGACAGAGCCTAGTAGGGTGGGTACCAGGTCAGTGCGTTCGGTCACGCAGCTCCCCTCTGTTCCACTTTTATCCACACTGATTGATCTCTTTTTGGCTTTGCATGTTTCATCCTTTTGAGAACTTGGTTAGAATTCTATATCACTTAATGATTAGACAGTTCTATCCACAGTAATTATAGATGCTCTTTTAAGTCTTGCAAATTTGAAAAGACTGTGACATAGGAAATATTTAAAAAGAAAGCATGAAAGGATGTTCTTCAATCAAATTACTGAAAGAAAGTGGAATTCCTCTCATAAACAAAGACTATGCAATTTTTGTTGCTAAGTTACTGTATAGGCTATGTACTGACCCTATATATATACATTTTTAATTTTACCTGTTTCCTTTAATTTTTTAAAATATTTTTAATTGAAGTATAGTTGATTTACAATGTAAAACATTGTAACTCATATATAGTATGAGTCTTTATATATATATAAAGGCTAACTTCATTGCTCAAAGTAGTATCCTGGGAAATTCAGAGACAAAGCCAATGTCATCTCAGTTCACATCTTAAAGTTTCTTAAGTATCTTGTCTTCAGAGGTCGATTCCTATCCTATCCCAGGACTGATAAACTTGCTTCCTTCCTATTGATCCAAATCATTTTAATGTAGAAAGACAGATCCCTTCTGTTACCACTTGATGAACCACTTGATAAACATTCCTCAAACTCCTCACCCTTGGCCATAGCATTTAATCTCCACCTGAGATGGTATATGCAATTGGGTTCATTGTTCTCTGAAGGGCTATAAACACTGAATTTTTATGTATTGCCTCACACTATCAGCCCACCGAATTATCTTTTTTTTTCTTGGCTTATTATTTCTTAATATTTGGCATTGTTCAATACATACAGTGCTGCTGGTGATAGGAAATGGGGCGGTTATTTACCTCAAGATGAAATGTAATTAAAAATCACCAGATTGTTTTTTAAATGTCTAACCTATGCCATGTGGGCTTCTGAAATGATTGATAATTCCAAGAAAAACTGAGACAGAGCCTGAATTACTTAGCATCCATTTTCCCAGGGTTGCCAGAAATGACTATTTTGGGTCTTGGGTCAATGAGTGCAATACATTTATGAATAGAGTAGAAACTTACTTCTAGATCTCTGTTAGTCCACTTCCCAGTACATGAGTCAGCATCTCTCTTTGGAGTGATCTTGTCTGTATGTCACTGCAGTTAAAAGCAAACCTCTGTATGCACACCCTTGAGGAAAGAAACGCCCTCCAGTGATTTCCATGCTTTACCACTAGGGGAGCCAAAGAGCCAGTCATCCAGGTACAAAGCCAAGAGGTAACTAAAGACATTGACGGACTTTCACATAGAATTTGCCAAGTAATTCAGCAAATGGCCAAAAAGTGTATGGCGCTCTTAAAGCCAAACAATGACAACTTCATTTTTCCCGAATGGAGTGTTCTCTTTTCTCGTGCTTTTTCCCACAGAGCCCAAGCACATGAAGGCTTAATGCCCTTCTGGCATTTTAACAGAATTTCCAAACATTTATCTGTTTAAATGTCTAGATCCTTTTAAGAAGCAAAAGAGAGAGTTACTAATTAACTATTCCGAAGAAAAATTCAATTCATTACAACTTATCTGGCAGCTGTACGCTCCATTCCAGCTGTAGAGAATCAATCCTTCTCAGGGAATTATGAGCCCTAGCTTCTATATTAAATTGGTGCCTGCCATTTAAAATTATACACGGATGTATACACACCTGAGTGCGGAGTGAGTTATTTATATGTAAATAGTACACATACCCAGTTTTTCTAAAAAGCAATTCATTTGTTCCAGACTTTAAAAGCTGTCTTCTCTACCTGTACTTAAAAAAAATTTTTGCCAGAGCCTGAATTTAAAGCTTTCTTCAATAAGCAAGTAAGAGTCGCACGCCAATCCTTGAAGAGATATGCGATGCAAAATTAACATGACTGTTCAATAATCATATCTGCGATCTGATCCCAAGCTTACATCTGCCTCCAGATAGCAAGAGAAGGCCAAGTGTCCCCCTCCCCCTCCCCACCAAAGAGTATTAACATGTTGGATTCTTTTTCCATTTTCCTTCTTTATCAGCACTGAGCTTCCATCACAGCTGTTAAGGCTACAGAGCTGAGCCACATGACAAGAGGTGTAGACTTGCAATGGCTCAGATGAAAACAAAAGCATAAATGAAAGAAGTAGCTGCAGTTTCTGCGGGCGAGGAAGGTGTAGTCTGGAGTGAAGGCTGGCTCCCTCCATGGGAAAACTTGGGCGAGTCAGCATACTGACTGGAAGCTCATAGTCCCTAGATCAGGGAGATTTACACATCCCAAGAGGAGTTGCTTTATGTATTTGTTTGTCAGTTGGTTTCCATTCCACTCTGTTTAAAAGATACATGCAACTCCTTCTCCTCATCATATTTTAAAAACAATATGTGAAAATGCAGGGGGAAATTCTGGCCAGTGTTTGCTCCAGGGCTGTATATTTATAGAGACAGAGAAATCTGTAAGTAGCAATGTCAACCACACTCTTCCTCTGTGAGCCTTGTCACGTGATTGGCCTCAGCAAATACTGTGCATCCACCCAAATTTCCAAGCAAATATTTATTCCCATAATTTACAGTATCTGTGAAATGTGAAAGCCTAAAAATGAGACTGAATGGAAATATTTAATGTCATGCCTCTAATGATAGAGTCCAGGAAAAAAAACCTAGAGCAAAAATGTAAACCGCAGTTTTAGTAACACCAGAAATCTCAAAGTTTCACACTCAGCTGACACACACTTTAAAGTCTTCACTGCTATAATTTTTAAATTTTCTTTGAGAGTTGAGTGACAGGTTGGTATCAATATACTAAAAACATTTATGAACTAGTTGTGTCTTCCTTACACAAAATTTTGTAAGAGGTAAATTTGCCTTCTGGGTCTCAGTCCCTGCTTTGGGGGAAGTTTTCTCTGCACCCCTGTAATATCTTCTATCTTCAAGCTTTATTTTTTTACTTATGAAAACCTAATCTTAGGAGCTGATAAATTCAATCATGATAAGGTATAAAAACGACGGGAAATAGACTTAAGGTTAAGCCTTAAGCCAACACTAAAACAAATTCCGATACTGGAATTTTAACCAAAATCATGATAAGAACGAAGTTTTAAACTTAAAAATATCAGAAAGGGACTGGCAGTTTTGCCCTATATCATAAATAACATCCATGAATGAAATGCCTTGCCTAAACTCTACAACTGTAAATGAATGTATTCTAAAATTTTGCCACTGTTTAAAAACTCCATGGTGAGCTAAAGCCATTTTAGAAAAATCTCTATCCATAGTGAGATGCATGTGACATGTATGTTTAGATTCATGACAGCAGTATTTGTAATAGCAAAAAACTGCAAACAACATAAATGTCCATCCACAGGAGAATGGCAAATTAATTGAAATATAAATATATGTATATATTTCAATCATTTTGAATGATTGCATATATAGGCAATCATTTGAATGACTGAATACATATGCAATATATATGCAATAATATATGCAATCATTTTTTGGTGATTAAAAAATGCTCGTAAAATACCCATATAAAATTTCCCATTTTAACCATTCTTAAGTGTACAGTTCAGTGATAATGCAAGCATTTAAAACCCAGGTTGACCTCTGTGTGCTGGAAAGATTAAAACCCTTCAAGACATTGTTACATGAAAAAAGTACAGTGCAGAACATCATGTATTGAATGAATCTACTTTGCTTTTAAATTTTCATTTAAAATACATTTAAATATAAATAATGTACAGAGAATAAGTTTCACCCATGGACCTACTGCTGAAACTGACAATTCTTAACATAGGTCATATTTCCTTTAATATGTGTGTATGTAAAAAATTTCCAGATAAATTTGAAGTCCCTTATGCTTTCTTTTTTTAAGTTCTTTATTGGAATATAATTGCTTTACACTCTTGGGCTGGTTTTTGAGGTACACCAAAGTGAATCAGCTGTATTTTTACATATATCCCCATATCCCCTCCCTCCCTCGACTCCCTCCCACCGTCCCTGTCCTGGCCCTCTAAGGCATCAACCATCATCGAGTTTATCTCCCTGTGTTACGCAGCAACTTCCCACTAGCTATCTGTTTTACATTTGGTAGTGTATATATGTCAATGTTACTCACTTCGTCCAAGCATCCCCTTCACCCCCTCCCAACTCTGTGTCCTCAAGTCCGTTCTCTACATCTGCATCTTTATTCTTGCCCTATCACTGGGTTCATCAGTACCTTTTTTTTTAGATTCCATATATATGAGTTAGGATACAGTATTTTTTTTCTCTTTCTGGCTTATTTCGCTCTGTATGACAGTCTCTAGGTCCATCAACCTCATTACATATAGCTCCATTTCATTCTTTTCTTTGGCTGAGTAATATTCCATTGTATATATGTGCCACATCTTTATCCATTCATCTGTTAATGGGCATTTAGGTTGCTTCCATGTCCTGGCTATTGTAAATAGTGCTGCAATGAACATTATGGTACATGTTTCTTTCCAGATTATGGTTTTCTCTGGGTATATGCCCAGTAGTGGGATTGCTGGGTCATAGGGTAGTTCCATTGTTAGATTTTTAAGGAACCTCCAAACTGTTTTCCATAGTGGCTGTACCAACTTACATTCCCACCAACAGTGCAGGAGGGTTCCCTTTTCTCTGCACCCTCTCCAGCATTTTTTGTTTCTAGATTTTGTGATGATGGCCACTCTGAGTGGCATGAGGTGATACCTCATTGTGGTTTTGACTTGCATTTCTCTAATGATTAGTGATGCTGAGCATCTTTTCATGTGTTTGTTATCCATATGTATGTCTTCTTTGGAGAAATGTCTATTTAGGTCTTCTGTCTATTTGTGGATTGGGTTATTTACTTTTTTAGTATTGGGCTGCATGAGCTGCTTGTATATTTTGGAGATTAATCCTTTGTCCATTGCTTTGTTGGCAAATGTTTTCTCCCATTCTGAGGGTTGTCTTCTTGTCTTGTTTACGGTTTCTTTTGCTGTGCAAAAGCTTTTCAGTTTCATGAGGTCCCATTTGTTTATTCTTGATTTTATTTCCATTATTCTAGGAGGTATGCCAAAAAGGATCTTGCTTTGTTTTATGTCATAGAGTGTTCTGCCTATGTTTTCCTCTAGGAATTTTATAGTTTCTGGCCTTACATTTAGCTCTTTCATCCATTTGGAGTTTATTTTTGTTTATGGTGTTAGGAAGTGTTCTAATTTCACTCTTTTACATGTAGCTGTCCAATTTTCCCAGCACCACTTATTGAAGATGCTGTCTTTTTTCCATTGTGTATTCGTGCCTCCTTTGTCAAAGATATGATGCCCATATGTGCTTAGGTTTACCTCTGAGTTACCTATTCTGCTCCATTAATCTTCCTTTCCATTTTTGTGCCAGTACCATACTGTCTTGATCATTGTAGCCTTGTAGTATAGTTTGAAGTCAGGAGGCCTAATTGTACCAACTCCATCTTTCCTTTTCAAGATTGCTTTGGCTATTCGGGGTCTTTTGTGCTTCCATACAAATTGTAAGATTTCTTGTTCTAGTTCTGTGAAAAATGCCATTGGTAATTTGATCAGGATTGCATTGAATCTGTAAATTGCTTTGGGTAATACAGTCATTTTCACAATGTTGATTCTTCCAATCCAAGAACATGGTATGTCTCTCCATCTGTTTGTGTCGTCTTTGATTTCTTTCATCAATGTCTTAAAGTTTTCTGCATACAGGTCTTTTGCCTCCTTAGGTAGTTTATTCCTAGGTATTTTGTTCTTTTTGTTGCAATGGTAAATGGGAGTGTTTTCTTAATTTCTCTTTCTGCTCTTTTGTTGTTAGTGTATAGGAATGCAAGAAATTTCTGTGCATCAATTTTGTATCCTCCTACTTTACTAAATTCATTGATTAGTGTTAGCAGTTTTCTGGTAGAATCTTTAGGGTTTTCTATGTATATCATGTCACCTGCAAAGAGTGACAATTTTACTTCTTCTTTTCCAATTGCGATTCCTTTTATATTATTTTCTTCTCTGATTGCTGTGGCTAAAACTTCTAAAACTATGTTAAATAATAATGGTGAGAGTGGGCACCCTTGTCTTGTTCCTGTTCTTAGAGGGAATGCTTTCAGTTTTTCACCATTAAGAATGATGTTGGCTGTTGGTTTCTCATATATGGCTTTTATTATGTTGAGGTAATTTCCTTCTATGCCCATTTTCTGGATAGTTTTTATATAAATGGATGTTGAATTTTGTGAAAGCTTTTTCTGTTTCTATTGAGATTATCATATGGTTTTTATCCTTCAGTTTGTTAATATGATGTATCACATTAATTTGAGTATACTGAAGAATTCTTGCATTCCAGGGATAAACCCTGCTTGATCATGGTGTATGATCTTTTGAATGTGCTGTTGGATTCTGTTAGCTAGTATTTTGTTGAGGATTTTTGCATTTATATTTATCAGTGATATTGGCCTGTAATGTTCTTTTTTTGTGACATCTTTGCCTGGTTTTGGTATCAGGGTGATGGTGGCCTCATAGAATGAGTTTAGGAGTGTTCCTCCTTCTGCTTTATTTTGGAAGACTTTGAGAAGGATAGGTGTTATCTTTTCTCAAAATGTTTGATAGAATTTGCCTGTGAATCCATCTGGCCCTGGGCTTTTGTTTGTTGGGGGATTTTTAATCACAGTTTCAATTTCCGTACTTGTGATTGGTCTGTTCATGGTGTCTATTTCTTCCTGGTTCAGTCTTGAAAGATTGTACTTTTCTAGGAATTTACTTGTTTCTTCTAGGTTATCCAATTTATTGGCATATAGTTGCTTGTAGTAGTCTCTCATGATCTTCTGTATTTCTGCGGTGTCCGTTGTTACTTCTCCTTTTTCATTTCTAATTCTGTTGATTTGCGTCTTCTGCCTTTTTTTCCTGATGAGTCTGGCTAATGGTTTATCAATTTTGTTTAGCTCCTCAAAGAAACAGCTCTTAGTTTTATTGATCTTTGCTATTGTTTCCTTCATTTCTTTTTCATTTATTTCTGATCTGATCTTTATGATTTCTTTCCTTCTGCTCACTTTGGGGTTGCTTTGCTCTTCTTTCTCTATTTTAGGTGTAAGGTTAGGTTGTTTATTCGATATTTTTCTTGTTTCTTGAGGTAGGACTTTATTGATATAAACTTCCCTCTTAGAACTTCTTTTGCTGCATCCCATAGGTTTTGGGTCATCGTGTTTTCATTGTCATTTGTTTCTAGGCATTTTTTTATTTCCTTTTTGATTTCTTCAGTGATTTCTTCATTGTTTAATAATGTATTGTTTAGCCTCCATGTGTTTGTATTTTTTACAGTTTTTTTCATGCAATTGATGTCTAGTCTCGTAGCATTGTTGTCGGAGAAGATGCTTGATACAATTTCAATTTTCTTGAATTTATCAAGGCTTGATTTGTGACCCAAGATGTGATCTATCCTGGAGAATATTCTGTGTGCACTTGAGGAGAAAGTGTATTCTGTAGTTTTTGGATGGAATGTCCTATAAATATCAATTAAGTTGAGATGTCTAATGTGTCATTTAAAGCTTGTGTTTATTATTTTCTGTTTGGATGATCTGTCCATTGGTGAAAGTGGGGTGTTAAAGTCTCCTACTAGTACTGTGTTACTACTAATATTGTGTTTCCTCTTTTATGGCTGTTAGCATTTGCCTTATGTATTGAGGTGCTCCTATGTTGGGTGCATAGATATTTACAATTGTTATATCTTCTTCTTGGATTGATCCCTTGATCATTATGTAGTGTCCTTCCTTGTCTCTTGTAATAGTCTTTACTTTAAAGTCTAATTTGTTTGACATGAGTATTACTACTCCAGCTTTCTTTTGACTTCCATTTGCATGGAATATCTTTTTCCATCCCTTTACTTTCAGTCTGTGTGTGTCCCTAGGTCTAAAGTGGGTTTCTTGTAGACAGCATATAAAAGGGTCTTGTTTTTGTGTCCATTCAGCCAGTCTGTGTCTTTTGGTTGGAGCATTTAATCCATTTACATTTAAGGTGATTATTGACATGTATGTTCCTATTACCATTTTCTTAATTGTTTTGGGTTTGTTTTTGTATGTCTTTTCCTTCTCTTGTGTTTCCTACTTAGGAAAGTTCCTTTAGCAATTGTTGTAAGGCTGGTTTGGTGGTGTTGAATTCTCTTAACTTTTGCTTGTCTGTAAAGCTTTTGATTTGTCTGTTGAATCTGAATGAGATTCTTGCTGGGTAGAGTATTCTTGGCTGTAGGTGTCTCTCTTTCAGGACTTTCAGGATATCCTGCCACTCCCTTCTGGCCTGCAGAGTTTCTGCAGAAAGATCAGCTGTTATGCTTATGGGTTTTCCCTTATATGTTATTTGTTGCTTTTCTCTTGCTGTTTTTAATATTTTTTCTTTGTGTTTAATTTTTGTTAGTTTGATTAATAGGTGCCTTGGGGTATTTCTCCTTGGGTTTATTCTGTATGGGACTCTCTGTGCTTCTTGGACTTGGTTAATTATTTCCTTTCCCATGTTGGGGAAGTTTTTCCACTATAACCTCTTCAAATATTTTCTCAGACCCTTTCTTGTTTTCTTCTTCTTCTGGAATGCCTATGATTCGAATGTTGGTGTGCTTAATGTTGTCACCAAGGTCTCTGAGACTGTCTTCCATTCTTTTTATTCTTTTTTCTCTTTCCTGCTCTGTGGCAGTTATTTCCCCTGATTCTATCTTCCAACTCACATACTCGTTCTTCTGCCTCAGTTATTCTGCTGTTTATATCATCTAGAGTATTTTTAATTTCAGTTACTGTGTTGTTCATTACTGTTTGCTCTTTAGTTCTTCTAGGTTCTTATTAAATGTTTCTTGTATTTTCTCTATTTTGTTTTTGAGATTTTGCATCATCTTTACTATCTTTACTCTGAATTCTTTTTCAGGCAATTTTCCTATTTCTTCTTCATTTATTTGGTCTTGTGGGATTTTATCTTACTCCCTTGCCTGCAAGGTATTTCTTTGTTTTCTCATTTTGTCTATTTTATAGTATTTGCTGTCTCCTTTCCCTTTGCTGCCTAGTAGTAATTCCTCTTGTTTCTGCTCTCTGTCCACTGTGTTGGGGTTATTCCAGTGTCTTGAGTAGGCTTCCTGGTGGGAGGGTCTGGTGCCTGCTTTCTGATGTGTGGATCTGAGTCTCTTCTCTCTTATGAGCAGGGCCATACCAGGTGGTGTGTTTTAGGGTATCTGTGAGCTTAATATGGCTTTAGGTAGTCTGTGTGCTGATGGGTGGGTTTGTGTTCCTGTCTTGTTTGTAGTTTGGTGTGAAGTATCCAGCACTGGCAGTTGTAGACAGTCAGGCAAAGCCAACTCTTAGGCTCTGATAGAGGGCTCCATGAGAATTCTCTGCAGTTAATCTTCCCTGTGACTGAGGATTCTCTAGTGGTCTAGCATCCTGGATTCAGTGCTGTCTCCAACTTGACTTCTGGTCAAGTAATACAGACTTCAGACGTCGCCAGTTATGCTGGGATCTTTGCAGTCCTTTCTGGTGTCCAAGGTCTTTTGCTGGTGTTCAGCTGGTTTTCTGTGGGAATTATTGCATCTTTTGATGTATTCCTGATGCATCTGTGGAGAGGTATGCATTCCACATCCTTCTACTTTGCCACCATCTTTCCAGTCCCTTATCCTTTGTTTCTTATTCTTTGCACCTTTCTCACCTCTTGAGAATCATGGGTTTAGTGTGTATCTGATTAATCTATTTTTATTCTTTTTCATACATATATAGGTAACATGAATACAACATTATTGTTTAGTATGCCCCTTAAAATTTGCTTAAATGTATGCCCTCTTGAACTTGCTTTCTTATTCCTCTATGACTCTGAAGCTTGTTTTCTTTATTTGACATTGTTTCTGAGTGTGAATGCCTGTGCATTTTTTGTTAAAAAGAAGTGTGTATTTGCTTGGTTTTGCAAGACAGCTTCTGGATAGCATATCTAAGACATTGTTAATAGTGTTCACATTTGGCAAGAAATGCTGGGAATCAGTTGGGGGGGTGGTAGAATTTTTGCTTTTCATTTCATACCCTTTGAAGTGTTTAAAATTTTCGTTCAGTTTTTATTTTGTAATGAAATAATTAGCTTAAAGATGTAAAATTTTGATCCTGTTCATGTGGCAAGGGGTGTGAACATATCATTGCAGCTTACATGGGTTAAGTGAGTTTTCCTTGTCCACATACCACGTTGCCCATGTGAAATGGGGATGTCAGGGATGTCATATGTGACAATGAAAGCAGCAGAACTTTAACAGAAATTATAGATTCTAGAAGGTAGGAGGCCAAGAGATTACATAGAGGAGGTCACTCAGCTCCTAGCTCGTTGAGTTTATGAAAACTGAAAGAAATCTGTTTGTTGGGAATGCATTGAATAGGAGCAGAGAGGGTGACTGAAAGGGCCACCAAAACATGTACACATTGGAATGGGAGTCAATAGATCAGTTTTCAAGTCCTGGTTCTGTCAGTAGCAACCACCTGTTTTGACCAATTTGCTTAACTTTCTCATTGTAGTATTTCTCGGCCATAAAATGAGAAGACACAGGTTTCTCATTCATTCATTCATTCAGTAAATGTCTATAGAACCTCTTGTAAGTGTCAGGCACTGTATTAGGTACTAGAAATATAAAAGTGGACAAGATGGAATTCTTGGGACTTCCCTGATGGTGCAGTGGCTAAGAATCCGCATTCCAATGCAGGGGATGCATGTTCGATCCCTTGTCAGGGAACTAAGGTCCCACATACCATGGGGCAGCTAAGCCTGAGCATCACAACTAGAGAGGAGCCTGCATGTCACAGTGAAAGATCCCGTGTGCTGCAACTGGGACCTGACATAACCAAAAATAAATAAATAAATATTTTTTAAAAAAAGATGGAATTCTTAGCCTCATCCCAGAAGCTGCTTGACATTCTAAGAGTCTAAGCCACCAAAGGGTAAAAATAGACAGAATGCCAACCATCAGAGGCTGGTGAATTCTGGCTATTTCCCTAGACAGACTTGATGGTGCTAAGTCAGAAGCCAGATGACAGATGAAAGAATAGTTACTTGAAGGGTTCAAGCAGGAGTCCTGGGGCCAAAACAAAAAAAGTCCCCATTTTGAGGGGACTTGGGGAACTCGGCTTCAGCTGAGGAGCAGTGGGATGAATGAGAAGAATCCCAGCCAGGACTATAGAGGAAACTTGAAAGCAGAATGTAACAGTGAGTGACTACAAGAGGGTATTTGATTCTTTTATTGTCAATCAAGTTAAATGAGAATATGGAATTTATTCTACATCTTAATCGTTTGTACTTTGAGATTCCCTTAAAAATTCAAGTGTATGAACTTAAAAATGGCTGACCACATAAACTGTATCAAAATGGGTCATATAGCATACACACATTACTATGTATAAAATAGATAACTAATGAGAACCTACTAAATAGCACAGGGAACTCCAGTCAATGATCTGTGGTGCTCTAAATGGGAAGGAAATCTAAAAAAGAGTGGTTATATGTATAACCGATTCACTTTGCTGTACACCTGAAACTAACACAATATTGTAAAGCAACCACAGTCCAATAAGAATTAATTTAAAAATCAAAATAATAAAATATAAAACAAAAAACACAATGGGTCATATAGGAGATGGAGTCACTTATGGGGAGAAATCTCCCTTTTCATATTGGACTTGCCTATACGGTGACTGCAGCGATACCGTGAGTCGCACAGAGGCGGTGTTTTTGTGCTGGGGACTGAGGAGTGCTCCGAGGGGTTGTCTAGGTTTCTCAGTGAAGGATTTGTCCACCATCAGTGGAGCCAAAGTTGTGGATGAGCAAAAAAAACACTCCTGTCTTAGGATTAAACTTTGAGTCCCATCATTTAAGAAAGTAAATTAGTAAAATGGGGTTAATAATATCTACTTCAGAGGATCACCATGAGGAGGAATACTTTTTAAGACATAAGACATATGTTGTAAACTATAAAGGGGTTTGCAAGCATGAGACTGTCATTATTACTCTAGTAGGAGTTCCAGAAGATATAGGTAATGTGTTTCCAGGAATCGTTTCATTCCCTGGTGCGTGGGTTGTGCCAAAAGCCCAATCTATCTCAAGCCTCATCCTGTGGACCAGCCTCCTTATCTCTTATTTGTGAGAAGGACTCTCATTCCTAGAGTTTAGCAGAGGTCTGAGGACATTTAGAGAAATATGATTTTGACAAAATCCAGGAGGGAAATTCAGTGGCATTTAAATCAAGAAACACAAACACACCAGAACCTTAAAAGTCCTTATGGGGTTTGGCTCGTGATGGCAAATGAGGAATTGAATTACAGTCTCTCTGTTTCTTGGATCATCCTCAACTATTCTTAATCATGGCAAATACATTGTCATGAGAATCTAAAATCTAGAAAGACATTTCAAAGACTTCCAAGCTAATAACGGCAATGATGAAATTTGTCTTGTATCTTTTTTTTCTTAATATCCTTACATTTTTTGCCACAAAAGATACAGTGCTCAATAGTTACACATTTAGAGAGAAATGAGCCCAAAGATAAAACGCTTTTGAAATTGCTTGATTCTTTTCCTGTAAACACTAACAAGGAAAGCAATTTCTTAGCCCAATACAATCAATATTCTCAAAAGATTTTCCAGTGTTCCAATGATGAAATGCTTTCTGCATACATAACTCAAATGTAACAATTTCTACTCATTATTTAAATGAGAAATTTGAGTACGTTAACAATTTAGAAGACGTTTACATAAAAAGAAATCATTTCAACTTGATAATTATCCAGTCCACAAGAAAATTATGGGGCACTCCTCTGGGAAAGACAGAGCAGAACAAATGGAAAGAAAAAAAAAAAAGAATATAATGGAAACTTGGAAAACAAAAAAGGAAATTATGTCATTTGAAAAAGCATGAGTTGCCCTGATTCATGCAATAGTTTTTGGCTAGTTTATGAGAGAGAATTTTGTGCATATTGGACCCAGGTACATATTTTGGAAACAGATTCAGAACTAAATGTTTCTCCCTTGGGATTCTTTTTTTTTTTTTAATAAATTTATTTTATTTATTTATTTTATTGGCTGTGTTGGGTCTTTGTGTAGCTGTGCGTGGGCTTTCTTTTAGCTGTGGTGCTTGGGGGCTAGTCTTCATTGTGGTGCACGGGCTCCTCATTGTCATGGCTTCTCTTGTTGTGGAGCATGGGCTCTAGGCACATGGGCTTCAGTAGTTGCAGCACATGGGCTCAATAGTTGTGGCTCACGGGCTCTAAAGCGCAGGCTCAATAGTTGTGGCGCACGGGCTTAGTTGCTCTGCGGCATGTGGAATCTTCCTGGAGCAGGGATCGAACTCATGTCCCCTGCATTGACAGGTGGATTCTTAACCACTGCACCACCTAGGAAGCCCTCTCCTTTGGGATTCTTGAAACCATAGGTAATATGGGGATAAAGTCAAAGTCCAAAGAATAACGCCAATGGGAGCAAATCCCTGAAAGAAATTCACAGGCCAGACCAGTACAAGCCTAGAAACAAAGGACCATAGAACACGGACCAGACAGGAAAACACACCAGGTTTCTGCAAACAGCAGCATGGGGACAGGAGGGCATCCACACATCTTGTATCAAATGGCCCATGAGGAATCTGAGTTTATCCAAGTACAAAAATGAAAGTTTCTATTTTTTTCCAAAAACGTCTGGTAACTGGGCTCTATTGACACCTCATTTGCATGCGTTTTCCCAGCAGGTGACAGACCCCCCTCGAGGACATCTTAGTCTGATTCCATAACTTGTCAAACATGTATGATTATTAAGATGGGGCCATTTTCTTTGTTAAAAGTTAATACTCTCCACTTAAAATTTCACTCCTATATTCAGTAAAAGGTCTACCCATACTCTTGCTTTGCCTCGCCCCCACCCCCACCCACTACTTAGCTTGCGGCTCCAGAGGCTTGATGGGATGACATGGGATAGGTTTGGGGTCAGGGAGAGTGGAAATGGAAAATGTTGTGTCCTTATAAGGCTCCACAGAGCAAATTGACTTCCTTTTTTTTTTTTTTAAACTCTATCAAGGGGCCAGTGCTTTGTTCATGATAATGAGGTTGCTGTTCCCTTCTTTTGCTAATATTGTTTCATTATCTAGACTTTTCCCAAACAACTTCCTTAGGTGCCATAGCGCAACTCCAGGGCCTCAGTCACAAGCACACGCTTGGAAATTTGGGGACAACCCTGTCCCCCCTCCACCAGGCTGTGCTTTCTTTCTCCCACTTGGAGACACTAAGGCATGTCATCAAGCTTGATAGCCAAGCAAGCACGCCATCAGGAAACAAGAAACCAGTTCCCCTTTTTAAAATAAGGCCACAGATCTTAAAAATGATTCTCTCGTCTGGAGAATCATTACAGACCAGTATTTACCAAGACAGGCTGCTGAGAGGGGTCCACCCTGGTACAGGCAGCAAGGCAGTGTGTCATCGGCAGAGAATTTAAAAACAGTAATAGACCAACTATAAATTAGTGCTTTTTATCATCACCACACACTGGGAATTCTAAACAACATCACTGATAAAATATTTCTCCCTGTAATTATCTTTTGTTGGTCTAAATTCTAAACAATTATTGGGGGGATGTGTTTCAAATTAATACACTTTTATTATCTTTTAATAAATATTTATTCTATATGGAAGTTAATTTGGAGAATTCCCCATTAATCAGCTGGCTCCCAACACACAGGGATTCTGTAACTTGCTTTCCCTTCAAGAGTAAGTTCGTAAATCTTCAATTTGGAAACAACCGCTATGGTTCTCCATATTCCTTCTTTTCAACAGTGATTCAGAGTTAAATAATGGTTGATGAGAATGTAAATTGATACAGCCACTATGGAAAGCAGTATGGAGGTTCCTTAAAAAACTAAAAATAGAACTACTATATGACCCAGTAATCCCACTCCTGGGCATATACCCGGAGACAACCATAATTCAAAAAGATACATGTACCACAATGTTCATTGTAGCATTATTTATAATAGCCAGGACATGGAAGCAACCTAAATGTCCATCGACAGATGAATGGATAAAGAAGATGTGGCACGTATATACAATGGAATATCACTCAGCCATAAAAGAGGATGAAATTGAGCTATTCGTAATGAGGTGGATGGATCTAGAGTCTGTCACACAAAGTGAAGGAAGCCAGAAAGAGAAAAACAAATACCATATGCTAACATATATTTATGGAATCTAGAAAAATGATACTGATGAACCTAGTGGTAGAGTAGGAATAGAGATGCAGACGTAGAGAACGGACTTGAGGACACCGGGGGGAGGGGAAGCAGGGACGTAGTGAGGGAGTAGCATTGACATATACACCCTACCCAATGTAAAACAGATGGCTAGTGGGAAGTTAATACAGAGCACAGGGAGACCAGCTTGATGCTTTGTGAAGACTTAAAGGGGTGGGATAGGGAGGTTGGGAAGGAGTCTCAAGAGGGAGGGGATATGGGGATATATGCATACATGCGGCTCTTTCACTTTGTTGTACAGCAGAAACTGACACAATAGTGTAAAGCAATTATACTCCAACAAAGATTAAAAAAAAACAAAGTTAAATAATGGGAGTTTGCGATTAGCATATACACACTACTTTACATAGAATAGGTTACCAACAAGGACCAAATACATAGTGTAAGGAACCATACTCAATACTCTGTAATAACCTATAAGGAGAAAGAATCTGAAAAAATGGATATATATGTATGTATAACTGAATCACTTTGCTGTTCACCTGAAACTAACACAATATTGTAAATCAACTATACTTCAATTTTTAAAAAGCAAAAAAAAAAAAAAAAGAGTAAGAAACATTAATTCTCTAATTAAAAAAACAAAGTTAAATAATGATAGCATAGCAATTGTGAAGAGAAAGAAATAGAACTAGAGAACTTCAGTTCTGTTATTTTATGTGGCCACTTGGAGTTTTTATTTGTGTTTGAAATGTAAAAGAGTAAAACCGCAAACTGTGAGGTATGATATATCTGATATATATATATGCTATATATTTGGTTTGTGCAAATTTCAGTTTGTACATGCAATATTTTACTGCATTTGAATGCTATCTTTAAAGAGTTGAAACATATTCTTCTTTTTAAATTGCTAACTAAAGAATGGATCAAGAAAATAAAGCGTTAAATCAATGGCACCATTCAGTAGTGGCAGATGTTTTAAAAGCACAGTGCTTAGGAATTACTTTTGCTAGTACTCTCCACATTTCATACAGTAATTGAACATGCAAAATGATAAGATACATCCATAGTGAAGATGGTAAAGTTGAAATAAAGGAGTCATTCTTGGGCTCCTTTGCTATTTCTGGAAAACACTGCTGAGCCCACAGAAGAGATGTTGAAACAACTGAATGGTAGTGGATGAGTATAATCACCTATCAAAGCGGAAACTATGACAGATACTCACAGTGGCGTCAGGCACCAATTAAAAAACTACTCCCAATCCTTCTGTGTGTCTTGTGTGAAGCACTCTTTGAAACTTCACAGAGTTCACGTCTTTCAGAAGTGTTATTTTAGGTCTGGTTCTTATGCAACTTTGGAAAACTTTTATTCATTCATTCAGTTCCCACCTCATTGATAGAAAACACCACAGAATGTGTGTTTAACAGTGAAAAGACCTTCCCAGGTTAGACGACACGCTCGTTTTGGAGCTATAGAGTCAAAACAAATTTGAAAAGTTGATTTCAATCTTCAAAGTACAATACAATCTGAAAGAAAATGTGGACCCAAGAGGATTAGCTTAAAATTTCTCTGTTGCACGCAATTTTTCTTTCCTGAGTTAGCTTTTTTCTGGTGTGAAGTGTTAAATGAGGTTCATCAGACCTCAAAATATTTGCAAACAGCCCAAATCAGCCTTGAACAACGTACAGTGAAACACCAAGTTTTAAAATTATTGCTTGAATATCAACACTCAGAAATTCTGAAGAAGGCTGTAATTATGCCACCTAGCATTGAAAGAATCAAAAGCCCACCAAAATGGTATCAAAGTGAAAACATCTGAGCTACAGCAGATGCGACAAGAAATTGTACCTGAACTTTCCTTACCCTTTACAAGAATCAGCCGTCATAGAGGCGACGGTCCTTAGGTGCTGGAATATTCAAAAACATTGTGTAAACAAGCTTCATCGGAATCTTCTTCCATCCTTTGAAGCTCTAACTCAACACCCCTTCCTCTTATTAAGCTGGTGTATAAACCTATTTTCCTACCTGTCTCTGTAAAGTACTCCCACATGTGTAATACATTTTTGTCCTGTTACTCTGTTTATTGTCAATTTATTCGCAGGGCCCTGACTTAGAGAGAATAAGTTTTTCCTCCCAAGATAAAAGACAATGGATGTTTACAGAGAAAAAAAATCAAATTTTAAAGAAGAATGTCAGGAGAAATAACAAGAGATGCTGGTCCTCCGTTAGTAGGAGATGTAGAAACAGCTGGGATGGAACCACCTCATTGTTCTTACAGAGAATTGGACATTTGTTCTAAAGCTAAGGATCAAATAGCATCTCTAATTTTTGCAGAAGAAAAAAATCCAAAAGTTTGTATGAAACATGATAAAAATGTATGTTGAATTTACTAGTTAAAGATAGCTTAATGAAAAGTTTTTTGATGGAAATATTTGAAAGATGCCAGAATGGAGTGCAAAGAAACAATGACATGCTTAGTATTGCAATTTCTGGAATTCACTGTGAAATGGGATTTTTATGAATCTCTGTCAAACATCCTTCTGCTTAAGACTTTTCACTACTATTTGTATATGTATTGCATCATGTGAAAGAAAGTTTTGAAATTAAAATGAATAAAAAGTAGTTCTTCAACCAACCATGAGAGAAGATAGATGGACAATGCTGGCAAAATATGAATTTACACAGAAGATCCATTTTGAAAAAATTATGGTTTGAAGACAGAAGTTAATGTTATTCATTACTGTGCTAGACCAATATGAAGGAATACATTTTTCCTTTTCTTTAAGAAATGTATTGGGAATTCTCTGCTGGCACAGTGGTTAAGAAGCTGCCTGCCAATGCAGGTTAGATCCCTGCTCCAGGAAGATCCCACATGCCACAGAACATCTAAGCCCATGCACCACAGCTACTGAGCCTACGCTCTAGAGCCTGCAAGCCACAACTATTGAGCCCATGTGCCACAACTACTGAAGCCCACATGCCTAGAGCCCATGCTCTGCAACAAGAGAAGCCACCACACTGAGAAGCCCAGGCACCGCAACGAAGAGCAGACCCCGCTCACAGTAACTAGAGAAAGCCCGTGTGCAGCAACAAAGACCCAATGCAGCCAATAAATAAATAAGTAAATAAATAAATAAGAAATGTATTAATATAATTAAAATACAATTAAGCCATTACTTTTTTACCTTTTTCTACAATATTTTGTTCATTTTTTATTGCTTTCTTACTGGCATGATTATAGATACAGAAATTCATGAAGTACCCTTCACTGTTTACATTTCTTTTCTGTCCATTATTATGTACTTGTTTCAGTCTACGATAATTACTGAAATAATTTTATGATGAGGGGGTATGAAGAATCTATCAAAGATCCTAGGTGGGCCTCTAGGTGCACCACTGCTTGAGCCCTCTCCTCAGCCTCCCCCCAACAAACTTGCCTCCCACCCAGCCTCTCCATCTCAATCAGGGACTCTGAGGTTGAAATGCAGGCTTTGCACCATTGAGGTCAATCAACACCCCCTCCCACACACACACAGACACACGCAGCTCTAATCATTCTTTGAGCTAGAATATGGGGTACTTAGTACCATTTATTCTCAGAATTGCTTTTATCTTCAATTCTGGAAAACAGGAAAGATTTTAATCAGCCCCTCACAGCTCCACACATTTTAAAATAAGTAGGAAATCAGTTCTTGAATCACTTCTTCTATTGAACTTGATCGTACCAGATTGGCAATGCTTAATATGAATATAAAATAATTTTAGTTTAATGGGATAATTTTGAGACTTTCCCTAACAACAATTTTGTAAAAAAAAATTCTCAACTTTAAGTATCTTACATCACATAAACCTGTAGTTTTAAAATAGAACAGTAGAGAAATTTAAAATATGTGACCACACACCTTTAATGCACAGGAGAAAAAATCGTATGAATTAACATCTTTGCAGCTGTTGCAATACTAACAGGATTTGCCAGTAATGGAAACTTTGCTTCTATTCCCAGTTGAAAAAGACAAAATTGGTTCCGATTGGCACAGCATTATTTTGCAAAGAAGACATATACTTATTAAATTAGGTTTAAAAACTTGAGACTACGTGACATAAATCCTCTCTGCAATTGTTCAGAGTTGCTCTCGGGCAAATCATTTTCCGATTTCTTCATCTGCTTTTGCTTCTCCAGGCTACAAGTGTGAGAGTTTGAGGGCAAATGATTCTCTGTGTGGTTCCCTCCTGGGAAGAAGTCATTAATGCAGGACCGCAAATGAGCAGCCCAGGCTGTGTTCCTTCATCGAGGAGCCAGGAGCCTGGGCAAGTGGAAGCCAGCTTTTGTTTTCTTTTCCTCCTGTTACCGGTTGGCGATTTACGGTCTTGAGATCAGTGCGTATTTGAGTTTTCTCTGTGTAAACTAAGCCCTTTGGGTACAGCCCTTGCAATAACATTGCAGAAAGGGAAAGAGAAAAACAAGGTCGTGAAGCTTAGGTGCCTTTTGCTTTGGAAGGGGATTTGTATTCTGTTTAGTGATTTCTTTATAATATACACTGCATGTAACTTGAAATTAAGGCTTTTGAATGTCTGCTCTCCATTTAAAGAGAATATTGGTTCTTGCTCACTGACACAGAGGCAGGAAAATTAGTAAGCTGAGTTCAGTCAACATAATTGATGGCTTCCCAAGAAAATCTTTAAAATCACGCATCTTTTATCTTTTAACAAGAGGGGCCATCTAGATCTGATTTTTTAAAAAATACCAAAATGTTTAAAGACTGAGACTTCAAAGGAAAAAAGCTTAAGCATAATGGTGACAGTACAGTCTTGATATACACAATAAGGTCTTTTATTTTGGGCTACATCACGAGCATTATGCCATTTCCTTTTTATCATTCCTATATTTCAATCGATACTTCAATGAAATACACTGGAACCTGAAACATATATTTTCCCAATTAATTAAGATTGGCTTCCCGTCCTGTAAGTCACAGACTGCTTGGGCTGGGTGCTTCAAAACCTTTTTTTAACGTCTTTAACCTGCAGTGTTTGCCCAGTGTAAGGAAATAAATGTGAAACGCTAAACAGGTGCTGACTAGAAAGAGAATACTGGTTGTGTAAATTTTACTAACTTATGGTTATTGAAGTCGACCAAGCCTGCGACTGGAATTTGTCTCCCCAACAAGCTTGCCAATCCCATTCTTCTCAAAACAGACTCTGGTCCTTTGGCCACAGGGCTGGAATGAGCTAATTCTCATGCATTTTCTGTCTTGGAAACAGTGCTGATTAAAGTGTGCGTCTGTGTCCATGCAGGGCAACTCCTTCCCCGAAATTGATAAATAAACACTCGGAGGAAAAATGTTCTTTCTCTTTGCTACATTAGGACTGCCGAGGGCCAGGTTCCCTGCCACAAGGAGAGCCATAGCAGCGGACGAGCACAAGTAAAAGAACTGAAAGTCAGATGTGGAGAAAGAATCTGGCCTCAGTGATCTCCAAGTCTGTCTCCTAGCTCGTTCCTGAAGCCCTAGCCTTTAGGTTGGGCATCTACCACAGGAGCTCATCCAGCTACCTGAGCAGTGAATCAGCTCGGTCTCGCTCGCTCTCTTTTTCCTTAAAAATCATTTGTTTCACTTATGGTTACCAGGGAGTAAGGGGTGGGAGGGACAAATTGGGTGAATGGGATTGACATATACATACTATTATATATAAAATAGATAACTAATAAGGACCTACTGTATAGCACAGGGAATTCTCCTCAATGCTCTGTAATGGCCTATATGGGAAAAGAATCTTAAAAGAGTGGATATATGAATATGTATAACCGATTCACTTTGCTGTACACCTAAAACCCATATAACACTGTAAGTCAACTATACACCAATAAAATTTTAAGAAATCATTTGTTTCTGCAACTTGCAGCCCCAAAGTCCAGACATGAACCATTTTTACAGCATTTTTTTTTTTAGTTTACATACAGGAAGACTCTCTTTCTTCCCCTTTTTTTTTTTCTGATGGTGCAGTTACATCAGTTATGTTACGTTGAGGAAATGCATAGAGTCATGTAACAACCACTGTAACAAGATACAGAACAATTCCATCCCCCCCTGCACCCAAGCCCAGTCCCTGGGAACTTCTCCATCCCAATAGTTTTGCCTTTTCCAGAATGTTATGTAAATGGAAGCATAGAGTATGTAGTCGTTTGTGTCTGGCTTCCTTCACTTAGCACAGAGATTGGCAAACTTGTTCTATAAAGGGCCAGGTAGGAAGTATTCTAGTTTCATGAGCCATATGGTTGGTCTGTGTTGCAACTGCTTAACTCTGACATGAAAGTCATGAAAGCAGCCACAGACAATACATAAATGACTAGGTGTGGCCCAAGTTGCCCTGCAGATCAGATAGTTTGCTGACTCCAGACCTAGCACAGTGCTTTTCAGATTCCTCCATCGTATTGCCTGTTTGTTTCTTTTGATTGTTGAGTAATACTCCGTTGTATGAATATACCCAGTATATTTATCCACTTAGCAATCAAAAGACATTTGGATGGTTTCCAGTTTTGGGTGATTATGAAGAAAACTGCTATCAACTTTTGCATACAGGTTTTTGTGTGAACTTCAGTTTCATTTCTCTGGGGTAAAGTATGCAGGTGTGAGATTGCTGGGTTGTGTGGTTGTTGTATGTTTAGTGTTATAAGAAAGTGCCAAACCACTTTTTAGAGAGGATACAACCATTTTGCATGCCCACCAGCAACACATGGTGATGCCCCTTGCTCCTTGTCCTTGCCAGCACTTGATGTTGCTAGCTTTTTTTTTTTTGCCATTCTAGTATGAGTATAGTAGTATCTCATGTTTTTAATTTCATTTTCCCTATCGAATAATGATGTTGAGTATCTTTTTAGGTGCTATCCATTTATCTTGTTTGGTGGCTGTTTATCCAAATCTTCCGCCCATTTATAAATTGGGTTTTTTGGGTTTTGTTATTGCTGAGTTTTAAGACTTTTTCATATATTCTGGATACAAGTTATTCATCGTGTATGATTTGTAAATATTTTCTCTCAGCCCATGGCTTGTCTTTTCAGTCTCTTGAAAGCATCTTTCATAGAGCAAAAGTTTTAAAATTTTGATGAAGTCTGATTGATCATTTTTTGTAGTCATGCTTTTGAAGTTATATCTAAGATTTCTTTCCCCAATTCAAGGTCACACAGCTTTTCTCCTATCTTTTCTTCTGAAAGTGGTACAGTTTTGTATTTCACATTTAGGTTCATAATCTACTGGGGGTTAATTTTTCGTACAAAGCGTATAATGTCAACTTTGTTTATGGCTGGACGACTATTCTTTCTCTGTTGAATTGCCTTTGTATCATTGCTAAAAATCAATTGACTGTATTTCAGTGGGTCTATTTCTGGACTTTCTATTCTGCTTCATGGATGTACACGTCTATCCTTTTGCCAATATCACACTATCTCGGTTAACGTAGCTTTGTAAGAAATCTTGAAAGTAGGTAGCATCCATCCTCCAACTTTGTTCTGCTTTGACAGAATTGTTTTGACTATTCTAGCTTCTTTGCCTTTCTATATAGGTTTTAGAATCAAATTTTTGCTATCTTAAAAAAAAATTGTGTCAGAATTTCAATTAGGGTTTTCTTGAATCTATAGATCAATTTGGCAAGAATTGACTTCTTAAAGATATTGAGCTTCCCTTTAACATGGCATGTCTATTTATTTAGGTCTTCTTTGATTTTATTCATCAGTGTTTTATAATTTTCAATGTGGAGAAACTGCATACGTTTTATTAAATATATACTTAAGTATCTGATTTTTTTTGGAAAGGATAATTTCCTATTATTACTAGTATATAAAAATACAATTGATTTTTATACATTAACTTTGCATCTTGTGACACTGTTAAACTTACTCATTAGTTCTAAGAACTCTGTTGTAGATTTCTTAGGATTTTTCAGAAAACAATCATGTTATCATTGAATAATGACAGTTTTATTACTTCCTTTCAATTCTCAATGCCTTTTATCTTGTTTTCTTGCTTTACTGCACTGTTAAAACTTACATTATGGTACTAAGTAGAGTAACTATGGTGAGAAAGAACATTCTTGCATTGTTTATCAATTGTATTCATCGTTTTAAAAATACTAGCTTTTCATTGTATTGATTTTTTTTTCACTGCACTGATCTCCTTATACTTGCTTTGCATTTAATTTGCTTTTTTTTTTTCTAGTTTCTTTGCGAGGAAGTATAGAACACTGATTTGAGACCTCTCTTTTCTAATATGAGTTAATGCTATAAATTCCCCACTAAGCACTGCTTTAGCTACAGCTGGAAATTCTGATTTTCATTCAGTTCAAAATATTTGAGGCTTTTTCTTTGATCCATGTATTATTATTTAGAAGTGTGTGTGTGTGTTAAATTTCCAAATATTTGGAGATTATTCAAATATCTTCTTATTGTCAAATAGGCACATGAGATGTTATAAAACCATCTAAGCTTTCATGAAAAGAATCATAAAAGTCTGAGCAATTTTGACAAAAATGACTAATACAGGAAAATATAACTTTAGACAAAATCGTTAGCCAATTTCAGTTCTCCTCTCCTCTTTCCCTCCCATATTTTACACTTTAGAAATGTAGATAAATATTTTCATACACAGCATATGCTTTGCAACTTGTTTTTCCCTTCAATTTAGCCTCAGCTTGATACCTGTTGTTCCACTTCATTCACATGACCCACCCTACTGTTAACCACTGAACAGTGACACAAGCATTTATTTATCCATCTTTCTCTTGATAATACTGCTTTCTGACTTATGCTATTGCAAACAATGATGTCTTATTTAAACCATCTTATTTCATATTTGCTGTTTACTTTTATTTTTATTTTCTTTAATTTCTGCCCCCCCCCCGCCCCCTGCCAATTTGGAAGCTATAGCTTGTATTTTATGCCTGAAAAATTACCTTTAATTTTTCAATATAAATAATTAACTACATATTTTTCTAACAATACTTAAAGTTTTTCAGTGTCTCAATTGTCTTCCTCAATAGGATACAGACCACAGCATGCTTCAGCTATTCATTAAGCAACCCCTTCCCTCCTGTTATTTTTATCTACTTTTAATTTTTAAGTGTTTTGACACACAAAAAATAGTAGAAGCTATATACTTAATGGCTAACTTGACTTACTTTAATCTCTTTTTGTGATGAATTTTGTTTCTTGTAATTCAAGCCTTATGAATTCATTTCTTTTTGCATAGTATGTTCTTTAATAATTCTTTAGTGAGGGTTAACGGGTTGTACACTTTCTTAGTTTGGGTCTGAAAATATCTATTTTTTAATCTCAATCTTGAATAATAATTTACCTGGACAGTAAAATTCTAGATTTACAGTTATGGTCCCTTTAGCATGTTAAGGATATTGGTGTATTACCCTCTGCCATTCACTGCTGCCCCTGACAGATACGCTGCCAGTCTAATTGTGATTCCTTTGTCACAACAGCTAACACTCTTCGAGCACCTGCTCTGTACCAGTGTGCTAAGCACAAATAGGAACTCACACTTCACAATTACCCTCTGAGGAGGTATTGTTAATATTTTCATGTTATAGATAAGGAAACCAGAGCACCAAGACTTGAAGTGTCTTGATCAGTGTCCACAGCCAGTTGGTGGTAGAACTGGACGTGTGTATTGACCTTTCTGATGCTCAGTACTCTGAGTGTGCTTTGAGATTAGTATATCACGTCTTTCAACCCTGGAAAATCCTCAGCTCAAATCTCTTCAAACACTACTTTTCCACTATTCCCTTCTTCCTCTCTTATCAAATTTCTATGTTGGCAAAGGTTGTGCCGGTAGCGCACTGCACAATTCTAGGCGTACCATTCACACCAGAGGCTATGAGCCTTTAATTTCCAACTTATTTTCAGCCAATTAGCATAGAGATGATTTTGTCAATTCTCAAAGAATTGATGTTTAAATGAAGAAATTTCTACCACATGTCTGTAACATAGGAACTATGTATCTGGTGCTCCAGAAGATGGTTTCCGATGACAAATTGCTTAGTCATTCAGAATTACCTCAGCATTTAATGTAATAATAATAATAAAAATAATGATGACTATAATATTAATTATAATACCTTCCTCATGTGTCATGTTCCACCATTTTAAAACTGATTCACGTACACTATTTAACCTGATTCTCATTGAAATCCTGGGAGACAGCTTGGGAGTATGGTATCATCACCCCCATTTATTAATAGGAGACCAGATCTTAGTTAAACCAAGTGGCTTACACAAACTCACAAGGTTACAAAGCTTTGAATGGCAATTGGACGCGTGTCTTTGAGTCTAAAACAGTGCTCACAACACTCTCAAAGAAGTAGAAACGTGCAGAGAAAGGTCCAAGACCAAAGGAACATCTGTGGACATCGATGAGGTCTATTGCCCCACCCTTGACATCAATGAGGTCTACTGCCCCACCCTTGACATGTCATTACTATTACAGTATTAACTTTACTGTAAAATGAACTGCATTCAGCAACACAATTACCAATGGTACAAGGGAAAAAGTTTTGATGTGACACACAATTATTTAACATAAATATCACCAGTGGTTTCCATGACTGAAGGACAAAGTCTAAGCACCATAGTTTTCCACATCTTGGTTCCTCCTTACATTTTTCTGGTCACTTTTCTTATTATTCCTGTTCCTGGTATTATAATTTTTCAACATTCCTGAACATCTCAAGCCCTTTCAGAGCTGACATTTCTCTTCTTTCTGGTTTCTGCCTCCTCTGCCCTTCTGTGGAGCCCGTGGAACAGGAGACCACCTAAGAGGTTGCCAAGGATGAGATCACCTCATCTGTGACTTCTTTGCCAATTTCTTTATTTTCTGTGCCTGTTTCTTTCCCACTTAAACTATGAGCTCCGAAAGAGTGGGGCTAATTCTCAGTTGTCTGTGAATTCTCAGGTCTTAGCGCAGGGCTTGGGCCATACACAGTGAGTGCCTAACATTTTGTGAATGAATGAATGAATTGAAATACAAAACGGATTTCCAGATATACTAGTTTCATGAAGTTTTACAGTTGAAACTGCTTTCATATGTTAATACTGAACCTTTTATTTTCACACTCTCTGAAAAACACTAAATACTGCATTAATATACATCAAAATAATAATAAGTTAACTAATGAATAAATTAGTGGATCATAGCGATAAAATAATGCAATACCTTCATGTGTATTTAATAATAACTACTCACTTTAAAATTTAAGGCAGTCAGTTTCATGTGCAATTAACTCAATGTTTACTGACATTTAAATCTATAAGCACACACACTTAATCTTTAAAATGAATGCAATGTAAAATGTTTAAAATTTGTCAGGGAGCCCGAACAAAAAGGCACAAGCAAATACAACTTGCCATGTTAGATGTTGATTTCATCATTTCTGACTGGGGAATATAAAGTCGATGTTTAATATGGCAGCCGGTGATGAATGCTGGGGGCTAGATGAGCTTCCTGTGTGTATTCATTCTGATGATAAGTGAAACAAAAGGGATCCATTGTGAATTACGTCTGTGGCGAAGTTGATTAAACCTGCCTGCGCAGTCACAGCGTGACTGAAAGAGCATCACAGCCACGATGCGTTGCCCCTGCAGAGGCTGTTTGCCTTGCGGGAGCAGCAGGCAGGCAGATCCTCTGCAGTTCAGTGATTTTACTGCGTATGTACAATTTCAGACAAGTGACACAGAAAATACTCAGAATAAGGGCAGCCCCGGAAAGATAGCCAAGCCATAAATGAGAGATTGGCTGTTTCAGAGACGCAAGGAACAGGGCAGCTCGATAAGGGCTAAGAAAGGAGCAATGGACACCTGGCAGGCAGTTCATTCCAACGTCAAAGCCGGACTGGAGAATATCACGTCTCTGCTGGGTTTGTAAGCAGGCTAGGAAGGAAAAATACAAGCAAATATTCAAGGAGAGAAAACTGTAAAAGCACTCTTTTCACGGCTGGCCCAAGTACACCATGCCAGATGAGAAGAGGAATTTAAGAGCTGTAGAGACAGGCATGACCACAGGGAAAGAAAATTCCATCATGTGGTTGTTTGTGATGGTCCACTTCCCTTTTCATTCAACAGATATTAACAGGATGTTGCTAGGATATATAGAGAATGCAAAGGGAACAGTTTACACCTGTGCTCATCTAGCCTTCTTTGGTTAAAAATGCCCTTATATCATGATGTTTGTGGTGGTAGTTAGAGGTTATAATGAAAAATGTCTGATTCTTTGTGTGTGTGTGTGTGCATGTGTTTTATTTTATTTATTTATTTATTTATTTATTTTTCATTGACCCAAGATGTGATCTATCCTGGAAAATGTTCCATGTGCACTTGAGAAGAAAGTGTAGTCTGTCGTTTTTGGATGGAATGTCCTATAAATATCAATTAAGTTGAGATGGTCTAATGTGTCATTTAAAGCTTGTGTGTCTTTATTTTCTGTTTGGATGATCTGTCCATTGATGTAAGTGGGGTGTTCAAGTTTCCCACTATTATTGTGTTCCTGTCGATGTCCCCTTTTATAGCTGTTAGCATTTGCCGTATGTATTGAGGTGCTCCTATATTGGGGGCATAGATATTTACCATTGTGATATGTTCTTCTTGAATGGATCCCTTGATCATTATGGAGTGTCCTTCCTTGTCTCTTGTAATAGTCTTTACTTTCAAGTCTGATTTGTCTGATATGAGTATTGCTACTCCAGCTTTCTTTTGACTTCCATTTGCATGGAATATCTTTTTCCATCCCTTTCCTTTCAGTCTATATGTATCCCTTGGTCTGAAGTGGGTTTCTTGTAGGCAGCATATAGAAGGGTCTTGTTTTTGTATCCATTCAGCCAGTCTGTGTCTTTTGGTTGGAGCATTTAATCCATTTACATTTAAGGTGATTATTGACATGTGTGTTCCAATTACCATTTTCTTAATTGTTTTGGGTTTGTATTTGTAGGTGTTTTCCTTTTCTTGTGTGTCCTACTTAGAGAAGTTCCTTTAGCACTTGTTGTAAGGCTGGTTTGGTGGTGCTGAATTCTCTTAACTTTTGCTTGTCTGGAAAGCTTTTGATTTCTCCCTCAAATCTGAATGAGATTCTTGCTGGGTAGAGTATTCTTGGCTGTAGGTTTCTCTCTTTCAGGACTTTCAGTATATCCTGCCATTCCCTTCTGGCCTGCAGAGTTTCTGTAGAAAGGTCAGCTGTTATCCTTATGGGTTTTCCCTTATATGTTGTTTGTTGCTTTTCTCTTGCTGCTTTTAATAGTTTTTCTTTGTGTTTAATTGTCATTAGTTTGATTAATATGTGTCTTGGTGTATTTCTCCTTGGGTTTATTCTGTATGGGACTCTCTGTGCTTCTTGGACTTGGTGAATTATTTCCTTTCCCATGTTGGGGAAGTTTTCCACTAGAACCTCTTCAAATATTTTCTCAGACCCTTTCTTGTTTTCTTCTTCTTCTGGGATGCCTATAATTCGAATGTTGGTACACTTAATGTTATCACTGAGGTCTCTGAAACTGTCTTCTAATCTTTTTATTCTTTTTTCTTTTTCCTGCTCTGTGGCATTTATTTCCCCCATTCTATCTTCCAACTCACTTATTCATTCTTCTGCCTCAGTCATTCTGCTGGTTACAGCATCTAGAGTATTTTTAATTTCAGTTATTTTGTTATCCATTGCTGTTTGTTTTTCTGAGTTCTTATGAACTGTTTCTTGTACTTTCTCTATTTTGTTATCGAGATTTTGTATCATTTTTACTATCATTACTCTAAATTCTTTTTCAGGCATTTTTCCTATTTCCTCTTCATTTATTTGGTCTTGTGGGGTTTTTTCCTGCTCCTTTGCCTGCATGGTGTTTCTTTGTTTCCTCATGGTTGTCCAAGCTTTTGGGGTTGCTTGTCCTGGCGATAGAGGTGTTTATAGAAGACTGTCCAAGCCTCAGACTAATGTCCAAGTATTGGATTAAACGAATATTAGGTCTAGGAAACACATACATGTATAAGAGACACAATTACTGAATCCGTTAGGACATAAGGCTCTAGAAAGACCTGACAGAACCCCAGTGTGCTATCAGATATTCAAAGAGAAACCCAGCAGAAATTGACAACTGAAACAAAACAAATCAGAGACAAAAGCAAAAGCAAACAAACAACAAATAACACCTTACACATACAAACATTAATCCAGGGAGATTTTGTAAGCTAGGATCAAATATAGAAAAGAGCCAGAGTACCACCAGAGAGAATGGAGATTCTCAGAATGTAATTAGACAACTGTACTAAGAACTAAGATAAAGACAAAAGCCTAATATTAAATACCAAGGCAGTGCGTCATCTGGAGAATAGAGCAAGGAGTCTGAGCAGACCGATAGTGTTGCTTATACGTATGTTAAGATAAAATAAACTTAAAATGGCTGGAAGAAAGGGGAACAGAAGAGCGTAATGTGGTTGGAAATATGCAAATAAAAAGAAAGGAATAGAAATGTATAAAAGATAGGGATGAAAGGAAAGTATGAGAGATATATTGTCCGTACTACCAAAAACTTAGCTACATATAGAAGTATATAAAAAGGCAAAAAAGAAAAAAAGAAAAAAGAATAAAAAATATCATTAAAAAATTATGTTATAAAACTTGTAGATCCCTTAGGGCTAAGATCGTATTTAATAAAGAAAAAAAAAGAGAGAGAGAGAGAGAAAATGAAAAAAAAAAAAAAAAATCCAGAACTGATCCCAGAATGGACTAGTTCAATAGGTATTGATACTACTATTTCTGTTTCCTTAGGGTCTCAGCTGTAAGTGTCCTTCTCCTTGCCTTGGGTTTTTTTGCATTATTCTGTGACCAGCAGAGGTTCCTTTATTGTTCGACTGTAAGCATCGGTGTGTGGGGAGGGAGAGGGTACAATAGTGGCTCCTTCTCCTGGGAGTGAGTGAGCAGTGGTGCACTGTTGTTTCAGTCGGGCTTGGAGGTGCCTGTTGCAGAGGGACGCCAGTGGCTCAGGCGTAAACAGAAAGTCTTAGAGTTGGGCCTCTCTTGGGTTTTTTTTTTTGTTGCTGTTGTTGTTGTTGTTGTTTTTTCTCTCTGCAGCCTCCCTGCTGCTGGCGTTGCAAGGGGTTTTAATCTAGCCCCGCCCGAGTGCCTGAGGGTGCTTGTTATCCCTGAGCACCTTAGGTGGCCCATGGGCGTCTCTCCACTGCCTGTTGCAGAGGCGCCAAAAGAGAGAGAGAGAGGCTACGCGCGGCTCCTCCCCCCTGCCCATGAGCCTGCAGCCTCCAGCCACCATCATGGCCGGGCAGCTCTCAGGGACGGGCACTCCTCTCCACGGACCTCCTCCCTCCTGTCCTCTCAGTCTGTCACCCTACCAGCAACAATGTTTCTCCCCCTGAACCAGCTCTCCGGTTCCCCCGCTCCTGCTCCTGGACCCTCCGTTCAGCCGCGGATCGATGTCTCGGTCTGGGCACGCTGAGCTGCGCTGCGGACCCTCCGTATGTTTCTCACTCCCTCCCGTCTGCCACAGCTCCGCCGCTTCACCCTCTTTGAGCCCTCGTAGATGCCTCCCTACCGGCTATGTCAGGCTCCCCGCAGCCCTCTCTGGTGTCCGAGGCCGTCTGCTGGTGTTCAGCTGGTTCTCTGTGGGAATGACTGCGTCCTTCCGTGCATTCCCAATGCATCTGTGGAGAGGGATGCACTCCACGTCTCTCTACTTAGCCGCCATCTTTTCTCTCCCGTGTTTTATTTTTTTATTTTTATTTTTTGAATGCATAAGTTTTATTTTTTTTATTTATAGTTGTTTTACAATGTTGTGTTAGTTTCTACTGTACAGTGGAGTTCCCTGTGCTATATAGCAGGTTGTCATTATTTATCAATTTTATACATATTAGTGTATATATGTCAATCCCAATCTCCCAATTCATCTCTCCCCCCCTTACCCCCTTGGTGTCCATAGGTTTGTTCTCTATATCTGTGTCTCTATTTCTGCCTTGCAAAAAAATGCCCATTGACAGATGAATGGATAAAGAAGATGTGGTACATGTATACAACGGAATATTACTCAGCTATAAAAAGGAACAAAACTGGGTCATTTGTAGAGACATGGATGGACCTAGAGACTGTCATACAGAGTGAAGTAAGTCAGAAAGAGAAAAATATTTTTCCTTTTGTGGGATGCTCTGCGTCTGTGGGTTTTCAGAGCAACTGGATGTAGACATATTAACATAATCACTTCACAAGCAGAACTGAAGGAGGAAACATCAGTGAATGTGAATGAAATGCATTTTGGGGGTCTTTTGCTATTTTAAATAATTCTCTGAAATACTATTGTAGGCATCTTAATGACAAGCGGTCTTTATCAGTCTTGACTATATCGTCTCAATTATTTGGCAATTTGAACAAATACTTTACTTTCCATTATGTTACACTTGTTTAATTCAATTCAATAAACATTTTAAAGCTTCTACTTATACTCTTTTTAACTGAAAAATGTGTATCCCAAGGGCTGTGTGCTGGAAAGTCTAACTAGCTAAAAAGCAAAAACTGTGGGGCAGTTTCTAGAGTCTAAATTTTACACAGGAGTCAATTTAAACATTTTTTCACAAAAATTACTGATACTATATGATAGATTTGAACATAAAATTCACTTGAATTTTTAAGATAAAGCACAGCTTCAAAGAAATTTCATCCTAAATCAGTCTGAAGGCATGTAAGTGGTACCTAAGGGGAAAATGTGAGAACATTCTATGCCAGACAAGTGATAAGTCACAGAGCACTGAGAAGTACAGAGAGTCTCGCCATGGTCTTCTTACTTATGGAGATTATAATTAGGAGGCAGAAAATACGTTCACGATGAACACAAACAGAAGCTGTGAAAAAACACAAGGGAAAGATCGATTCTGATTAATACAGGTGCCATGTGGGTGTGAAAGTTTGGAAAGGGCCTGGAAATCCTAGCAGAATTCCAGCAGGTAGAATGTGGGGGAGGGTGTTCCAGGTGGAGGGATCAGCCTGTGCAAAGGCCCAGAGGCATTAACTGGGATGGCAGATTTAGGAACAAGAATCTGTGTTGTGCACCTACAACATAAGTGCAAGAAGCAAGAAAGAAGATTTATCAAAAGTTGTGCTTAAGTGTATTTTTCTGTGTTATTTTTCTGTGTTATTTCAGATAAACCAACATCTTTAAAGGAAGATTCCTTAACTTTGTGAAATGAGATGAATCCATTTATCTGCAAAAAGATTGGATTTTTAAATTCATTTAGATTGGGGCACAGCTGCATATTGTCATCTTTTATAACAGAGTAGGTGAGCATGTTTTTCTTCATTTACCCACAGAAGGATTTTTTTTTTAATTTTCACGTACAATTATGTAGTGCCTACTATTGCCAAACACAGTGCTAAAGCCAACTGGCAAAGAATGCCTCTCCCCTTAAAAAAGAAGATAGAAAAACTCCTCTGAAAGAAGACTGGGCAGTTCTGCTGTCTTCCTGTTACCAACACATCCCAGCTGAGGCCTGAACTTAAGTGCACAAAAAAAAAACAGTCACCATGAAGCCACCAATTACAGACACTGGTTCCCAATATTCCCACAAACTTGGAAGAAAGCAAATAAATCACATCATTTAACTCAATACCAATATTTCCTCCCCAAGATGTGGTGGATTCCCATAGCAGCCTCCCCTTCCTTCCTCTTCCACTCACTCAGAAGTGTATCCTTGGCTTCCTATGAATAATACTGAGAAATTATATATTGTGAAAAGTTAGGAATAATGACCGCATTTAAAACTTTTTATCAGAGTGAAAAGAACAGCTGCTGAGATGGAAAATTATTTCAGTGTCAAGAAGAATATTAACACTGACCCACATTAAGGTCACTGAATGACGTAGAAAGCAAAATTAATTGGGACCTTGTCAGAAGAATTTAGTGCTGCCTGAGACAGGTCGAGAGGGATGAAGTAGAAAGACTGACCAGGCCAGAGGGCAGTGTGTAGTGTGACGAGTCCTTGCTATGGTCACCACAGCCAGTGTCTGTGCACCAGCTCTCTGGGGTCAAGAACTGAATTTTTCCAGTGCTCTCAGAGCTATCAGGCTTGAGTGATACAAAAAACAAAAAGCAAAGCAAAACCTTTTATGTGACAATGTCAATTTTTTAGTCTTGAGATCAACGGTCAGGAAAATCCCTGGTCATACATTTCTGCCACAGGAGCATCCCCTCTGCCACCAGGATCCTGGGAAGGATCAGAAGGCTGCTTGATGAGCCTAAAATTGGAACAAAGGAAGGTGGGAGTCAGAAGGCTGAATCACACAGGTCCCAGCGCAGCCCCACAAAGGGAATGCCTGCTTTTGCACCAGAGGAAGTGCAGTAGTGATGGGGGTGGAGATGGGGGGGTTGGGAGGTGGTCAGATCTGGGTTTGAGCTCATTTACCAACAATCACCCCTGGAGAGTCAGGGAGCCTCTCTTAAAGCTGCAGTTCCATCTGTGAAACATTAAACGAATAATAGCAATAGGTAACCCTTAGTGAGCACCCAGTGGACCAGGCGGTGTGCCAAGCGTTCTGCAGACCTGTCTCAATGACAGCGATCCTCCAAGGTGACTGATGAGGAAACCGAGGCACTGCTGCTCCCTGCAGAAACAGTGACGGGCCAGCCCCACTGTGATACCTTGTAGCTGTCCCATTTCATGATGAAGGGCTTTCTCCTTCTGCAAGTTTCTTCTGGCTCTCAGGGGAGAAGTGAGAAAACTGCTGTCTTATCCCTTGACTCCTGGGGGAGCGTGGAGTCTGGAAGGGAAGCAGGAACTCTAGTTCACTTCCTAGATGAATGCAGAGGAAGAAGGGCCAGTGGGGTCTCCCAGTCTAGCTTGGGGCTCCTTGTCTCCTAAGATGTCTAAAATGAAACAAACATCACACTGACATATACGAGTAATCTGATTCCTGTCCCACTCTCTAGATCTCCATCTAGCCCATGAGAGTGATTCATATTTCTCTTATTCAAATATTTTTACCCTTAGTTTGTGTAATACTTCTGACTTCAATTTGTTGAGTGCATTCACACCTCCCTCCTCCATGGTGTATACTTAAGTGTCCATTCACTGGCCAGCCTTGAAAGAGGTCGCGCCCAAAGCTCCTTGCACCTTGGCTTCCTCCCCTGGCTACAGAAGAGGCTTGAGTACAATTATATTTTACCCACTTCACCCAACCACAGGAATTCTTTATCAACTGGCCAGAACATCAGCATTCGCCAAGTCAGGTGTTTTTCTTCTCTGGGCAGTGTGGAAAGAGCACTCTCAAGGTCTTTAGAAATGTGTATCACACAATCCAGAGAAGAATAAACCTGGCCAAGGTGGTATTTCATCAAGAGAGCTTCTTGGGTCTTCTCACCCAAGTTAACAGACTCTTAAGGATAATTTCCAGTCATTATAAAATATAGGTTTTATTATTAATATTATTCAGGTATGGCAAGGTCAACAGATCAAGAGACAATTGTCATGCAAGAGTTAGTTTGTTATATTTGCCGATCCCAAGAGGAAGGGGCCTGCCATGCCCTGGAGGGCCACAAGGGGAAGCACCAGTTTTGGTCAGGAGGCAGAGGGAACGAGGGGAAAATGTGGGCAACAGCCCTTACTGTAGTTTCTGTGAGAAGAAACCAGTGAGGCGAGTAAACTGGTTTAGGATTGACTAGTTTGATGAATATCAGCAGGCCCTGAGGCACAGGGGCTGACCCTGGTTGTCTGGCGATTAGAGCATATAGTTAGTGGTCCAGAGAGTGAGAGCCTGGTAAAGGAGGTGCTTGAGGGGGCATGGGCTCTGGATTGGCTAGTTTCCTTAGGAAAGGTGTGCTCACAGGTGAGTTGTTTGCTGTCTCTGGGAAGTCCCTCCAGAGTCAGCAAGGTCTCGAGGTGTCAAAGCATCGGAAAATAAAAGGCACGGTTAATACACCAATCAAGATCAATCAGATATTGGCATTAATATTACAGAAGCTCATTAACTCAACCCTTAATAAAGATCACAAAAAGAACAATTGAGAATAACTTAATGAAGACCATATGGAGTAAGAACTATAAACACATTACACTAAATCAGCTTGGGCATAATTCTTCATTGCAAACTATAAGCACTACACACAGTAGTATTTATAATAACTTCCAACGCTGTCTCACTTTGAATCCCTAGAACCCTTAGTGGCACGGCTAAAGGAAGTTTTCAGTTTTTTGTCTTCTTCACCTCAGTCCTGATATAACCTCATCTGCAGCTGCCCTCTTTTTTTTTTTATTGTAGATGCCAAATTTATTTTTATTTATTTGTTTTTTTGGCTGCTGTGCGAGGCATGTGGGATCTTAGTTCCCTGATCAGGGAGTGAACCCATTTGCCCTGCAGTGGAAGCTCTGCGTGTTAACCACTGGACCGCCAGGCGAGTCCCGCTGCTTCCCTCTTTTATGAGTCTCATCACTCTGTAGGAATGCTTGTTTCTTTATTCCTTGTAACTAATTTCAAAACTTTTTATCCTCTTGATCTATAACTATTGAAAACTTAGATTTTAGGAAGGTAGATTTTCTCCAACTGTATTTCTACAACTTTGTCAGTCTTTGTTATTAACTTTACATTTTTTTCCAGGACCTTCTCATGAAAGGCACATTGACAGTCACTTAGCTGAGAATCATGCTGATATGCAGCTAGAGTTTCACAGGTTTGTTTGCTAGGAGGTTTTTTTCTAATATTTGGTCATGAAAGAAAATGACATTTTTTTTTTATAATTGAATGCATCCATTCACCCACTAAGTTCCTTCGAGTTGTACCTCTCATGTGTAGGTTTAATCCATTCGGAGTCCACCCTGTCTGGGCTTCTCCACAATGCCCCATGCAGATTCACTCTGCCTGTGCTGAGCTATGCATTGGTGCTGTGGAGGTGTGGTGGGCTTTTACAAGGTAAGAAGCTTTTGTTGAGGGTATTACTTCATTCTCCCAAATAAAACTCTATGTTCAGATTCTGTTTCTGCCACTTACCAAATGTCTGACATTCAGCAAATTAACCTCATCTCAGTTTCTTCTTCTATAAAATGAGGTTCATAATAATAATACTCACTTCACAAAGTTGTTGGGAGGATTAAATGAGATAGTGCACACAACACAGTACAACACCTGGTGCATCATGTGCTCAATGATGGTCATCATTACATCACAGATTTCCCAACATTGCTCTTCCTGGAGGCTTCCTGTATGCTAGCTATTATTCCCTGTGCCGATTTACGAGTTTAACTCTTAAATGTAACTTTATTTCTAAGTGTCACCACCAAGTACTAACTACTAGACGTAGAACACAGGAACCGTTTCAGTTTTGCCTAGGTTCCATCTAATCGGAAGTGCTCTAAATTCCTGTACATCAGGACCTGTGGTGGACAGGACCACATTATGACGGGTGCGCCCTTTCCTCCATTAAGAAAATTAAAAATTATATTTTATGACTGAGTTGGTATAAAGACAAATATAACCAAGGCTGCATTTATTATTACACATTCATCATTATGTTCATTTTTTTCCCGGTTTTAGAAGAAATTAATGTTAAAACATTTCACGGGTCTCTAAAAGTATCATGGACCACTGTGTCCACTCCATTGTGTGTAAAGGATCAATTGCCCTAATGGTAGCCTCAGACCACAGAGAGAGTTAAGGAGCTCCAGTGATAGTATTTCTGAAAATACAGCTAAACATATTGCTGTAGTTGTTTTGTTAACAGGGATAATAAAGCTATTTCCAAAATCAATCTTGTGGTAAAATATTATAGAATGACAAGGGCATCCAGCCCCCTTGAGAACGCCTACTTCAAGACCCGTGGTTCATAAGTGAAAAATGAAGACTCAGTGATCAAGTGATCTGCTCGGATTCATAGAGATCTAGAGCTGGTACCGGGTTCTCCTAATTACCAGGTAGTATTTTCCTACCACACTCTCCATTGCTCTTCAAAGTCTTACTTGGGCTTATGCCAAAGTGTGCCATAGTTAGAAATCATCCCTTTTGTTCCCCCAGCAAAGCAGAACTTGGTACTGTACTTCCATGGATATTTAGAGACTCTCATGGAACTGGACATGAGCTCTGATTTACGGGGTGAGATTTGAAATCGCTCTCTTCTTGATTGAGTTACCAGCAACTATCTTCCAATGTAAAATGACACAGGGTTTCTTTAAAACAGCTGTTACTAGTTCTCCAACCTGAGATAAGCCAATTTAGCCATTAGAGGATAATGGACAGAACCCTGCTATATTTGGTAGCTTTAGAAAATAACATGTTTATATGAATGGCCAGATAGGAAATGTTACAAAGATGGAAAAACAATAAATCATGTCAAGTGTCAGTCAGTCAGCAAATATTCATCGATCATTTGTCCTGTACTAGGCCTTATGCTAGGCATGGGTCACAGAAATTTAAAATTGGGGAGTATCTTTTGTCTTACAGGGTTACATGTATAAGCGGTAGTTTTGTTTTCTGATTATAGAAGTAGTATATGCTCATTGGGGTTAATTTGTAAATTACCCTAGAGTTAGACACTACATGTTATTTTTAAGCTCTGGAGAGAATTTGTAATGAGCAGTCTTGGTTTTTATTTGTTTGAAATTTTGTTTTGCTCTCATTATTAAAAGATAGTTTCTGTGAGCATACAATTCTAAATTGGTAGTTATTTTTTTCTCAGCAGTTTGAAGTTATTCTACTGATTTCTAGGTTTCATTGATGCTATTGAGAAGTTACCTGTTAATCTAATTTTAGTATAATTTGTCTAGATTCTTTTATAAACTTCTCTGTGTCTCTTCACATCAATGTGTCTAAATAAAAATTACTTTTTATTTATCTGGTTTGGGATTTGTTTGGGTTTCCTGGGTCTCGGAATTTGAGTCTTTCTACAATTTTGGAAATTTTCAGTATCTTTTTGGATATTGCCTTTCATCCATTCTGTTCTCTTCTTCGAAAACTCTAGATTGAATATAGTTAAAACTTCTTACTACAGACCTTCCTTTTATATCTCTTATCTTGTTTATTTCTAATTTAATTAATTTCTTCAGATCTATCTAGCTTCTAGTTCACAAATCTCCCATTATTTATCTGTGGAGTTTCTCATTTCAATAATTACATATTTCTTTATTTCCAAAAGTTTTATTTTTTTTACCCTGCCTGATCATTTTGTAAATCTCTTTGTTCCACTCCTATTCTCAATACTTTTTATACTTCTTTAAGCATAGTAATACTTTATTTTATATTCTTGTATCAAATATCTCCAATATCAAACCTCTAATTCTATAGTTTGCTGTTTCTACTCTCTTGGTTATGGTAGTTTATTTCCTCTTGCATTTAAGTGGTTTTTAATTTGAGCTCATGTATCTTGGAACATCTGTAAGAATTTTTTGTGTTCTGGGTTTGCAACACTTACAGTAGAGAACAATACCATTTCCTACTGCTGTGACCTTGTTTGGAGCAGTTGGTCAGAGCTAGTTCTCACCTCTGTACTGTCTCACAGTACAGAGCATCCCTCTAGGGCACCTCTGTTCCATGGAGGAAGGTTGTCTGGTCACAGTAGCCCTGGGAGAGGGCAACTTTCAGTGTGGTATCTCCCTAGTGACTGAAGTCTCAAAGGCCAGGTAGTAAAGTCGGGGAAAAGGGAATTAACATTTGTCAGGTGACTATTATACGACAAGGTCCAAATTGGGTGTTTTATATCTAATCTATCTTTTAATCTGGAAAGTACTTATCAGTATCTCTCATCTTGACCCCTACACCCCTACCACTTGCCAAGTGACTCAAATAACTAGCAAAGATTAGAGATAATTGATCTATTAAATATGCTAGCCCTGTTAGATACCACCTTATTTAGATTCATAATTTTGGAGTGAATTCCAACACTAATTTAGCCTCTAGGGTTGTAGATCAAGCTTCTCCTAAATCCATATGGATTTGAATACTACACTCTCTGGCAGAATGTTCCAAGTGGCTTGGTAACAATGATTCCAGCTTTGCTATAATACACAGGTTTATTGTATCCTTGGGACTGTTCTGAAAGTTTGGCCTCATTTCCAAAGGGACTGTGTTTATCTACAGTGATTAAGTATTCATTGACATTTTTGAGAAATGTCCTAGCACTATTTCAAAATCTTCCTAATCCAGATAGATCAATCCTCTTGTGTACAAACCATCAATATTGCCATAGGATCATTTCCATGTGGATCATCCGCACGTTAACATATTCAAACCGCATTTAGAATGAAATATTTAGCCTAAATGGAGAGGTGTTAGAAACAAAGACCAGATGTTGTGTCTAGGAACTTGGTAAAGAAACAGCTGGAATCAATATAGCATTTGGACACATGGCTAAAGATGTGCTTTGTGTGAGGAATATGCCCTTAGGGGAAAAGAACCTTTGCATTTGTGTGCAACTGAAGTGGAAAATAGAAGAGAACCTTGAAAGCCAGGGACTATCTTCAGTTACGTGACAGAAGTGAAGAGTGAAAGCTTTAAACGTTATTGATTACAAGGCAGCCATGATAAACCATGGAGTTTTAATTAAATCCTGCACGCTGGCAGTGAAAGTCCAGTCCCAACTTTGTGCTAAGTTTTAGGACCTGAGTATGAATAGAGCCTCTTAAGGGTATCTAAGTGGCTTGCACATAGTAGATCTGTGCTGTCCAGGATGACAGCACTAGCCATGTGTGGCTATTTAAATTAATTTAAATGAAATACATTTAAAATTCAGTTTCCTGGTCTTTCTAGGCACATTTTGAGTGCTCAGTAGGCACAGGTGGCCACTGTGCTGAACAGTGCAGCTCTGAGGGAAATAGAACATTTCCCTCATGGAGGAGAGTTTCTTTAGACAGCACTGTATTAGACATTCAAGATATAAATAAAATAAATAAAATTCGATAAATAAATTGAATGAACAAATAAATGCCCAAAATTCAAAAGGGGAGAAAGTATCACTTTTGTAAAAAGTTGAACCAGTCCTCTTAAAGAAGATGTAATATTTATTTGGGGAGTGGGGACAGAACCCAGTGGTGAAGTGCTAGAACCACCTTTTAGGAGTATAATGTCATGATTCCATTCGACACGGCTTAGATTCATGACAAATTCCTCCTCTGAAATCTTCAGTAAAGTCTGTTTTGTTCACGAAGGCTTGTGTGGGTGGGGATTTTTTTGAGTTGTTCAGTAAAGGGGCTATATTTCACAGGAGGGTCAGCAGGGTATAGAACAGAAGCCAGACATATGGAAGGAGGAGCCAGGAAGTTGAGGGGGTCATCTATCCACCAAGAATAGACAGGAAACTTAGGGACAGCTTTCAAATTCCACAGGCCAGAAACTGGGCTCAAGCCAACTTTGCCTCAAATTAAATTACCCTGGTTAATGTCTAAACTGCCCTTTAATAAATGACATCAGTTGTTGGCAGGCCAAATCTGGCCTGCCATCTGTATCTGTAAAGCCTACCAGCTAAGGATGTTTTTTTTAAACACTGTTCAATGATTGTAAATATAAAAAATAATTTTTTTTGACATATGAGAATAATATGTAATTCAAATTTCAATGTTCATAAAAAGTTTTCTTGAAACACATCCACGTCATTTGTTCACATAGGTATTGTTCATTGCTGATTTCATGCTCCAATGGCAGAGTTCAGTAGTTGCAACAGAGACCGCAGGGCTTTCAAAGCTTTAAATACTTATGCTCTGGTCCTTTATAGAAAAAGTTTGCCAACCCCTGTACTGTGTGATCAATAGTAAGAAAAAGAGATCTACTAGATATCACAAAACACTGAGGCCAGGAATCGGTGGCACTAAAACATTGCTGCCTCATGGGGAATCAGAAAAAAGAGAAGTTTTTAAAAGATTAGAGACGGTGAAAGGAGTAGAGAATAGGTTAACTGGAAAAAAAATCTCTCCATCAAAGGTAAAGTGCTAGAGTTTTGTTGATAATGATAGCAGGAAACTAGACAGATAAACAGAAGACTGTGTGACCAATTAATCAGCTAACCTTTTTGAGGATCAGTTCAACATCAGGCAGATGTCCATCTGTGATACAGCAGAGTCCAGCACCAGATGCTGTAGCTCATTTGGTCAACAAATGCCTATTTAGTGCCTCTCATGGGAAGGCCCAGTGCTAAAGTTAGTGGGAGGAAAGGACGGGAAGCCTAAATGTTGGCCTTTATTCTCCAAAAATATGCAATCCCCTTTGGGAAATAAGGAAACATTTTGGATTATTGGTGATAATCAAGTGGCAAATGAGAAATTCTGGAAACAAGTTTTGGCACCGTTCAGAAAGGAATGAGCTACAAACCAGCAGAAGTAGTCGAGAAAGTCCTCCAAAAGAAGGAAGGAAGGAATTGGGTTGGAGCCCTAAGGCTGATTGGGCGGAGGGCAGGGAAGGAAAGGCATTCTGGATGGGGTAATGGATGAGTGATGGCTCGGCACTGAGTGGGAGAAAGGCACCCTCAGCCAGGTTGAAGCAGGTGGGTCTTAAGGGGGGAAGCTGAAGACAGAGAAGGAAAGGGCAGCAACAGGGGTTTCGGAAGGTTTCTGAAAGCCAAGATGCAGGGTTTCCCAGATTGACAATGGAGAAACCTAGTGTGTCTATGTAAAGAGGAAGGATAAGAAATTGGTACCCTTCAAAGCTATAGCACAGAGAAGAGTTATATAAGCACAAAGAAAACAGACAAGTCTAACAGCATTCCCGTAGGAGAGAGAGGAGCAGTAGGCAAGACTGTGCACCTTAGATTTTACAAGCTGGGAAAAAGTCCTAACGGACACATCATCTAGAGCTTCTGAAGACAAAATACAACAAGAGTCCTTGAATAAAAACGGAAATTGTGCAGCCAGCGCTGTGAATTCAGGCACATCATGGCATGGCCAACAGCTGGCCACCCAGCCAATGGCTTTATTTACACAAGGATGGATCTGATGAGCTTCTAAAAAAAGGTAATGAGTAGAAGCACTTGCATAAACAACTGGTTCCTTAGATGGTGTCCTACACAACTGGGGAAACACAGAAGTCTCTTACCCTCTTAAACAAAGGATTAGAATAAAAAGGGAAAGTGGTTCAAGAGGTAAGAGACTCAGAAGATATTTGGTAAATCCATCAACCCCGAATGGGGAAAGGAGAGACATTCTGAGTGGATCCCTGAGTAACATTCGTATTAGCTTCTGACACAGCCTTTACAGAGCTTCTCTCCAAATTCCTGGAGAGTAAAGAGTGGAGAAAGTGTAATGCTCAAGAGTGAATCAAAAAAAAAAAAAAATCTCTATTAGGGAAGCTGTTGAAAACACACAGCACACTCACCATCTTTTTCATCCATCTTTTTTCTTGACCATTTCAGTGCAGCAACAATTAGAGTGAAATCATGGCTATGCCACTGACCTCAGTGGCTGATGGGTGGCCATATCCTCACCGGTAATGTTGAAAAACAGTAATCAGAGTCATGAAGCTTGGAGAAGACCATCATAAGGGATGCTCAGTACACATATGAAGGTCCATGACTCCTGCTATGAAAATGATAGAAAGAGCCTGAGGATTTCCATTTCAGAGATTTCACTAAAATGGCTAGTAGCAGATGCTATTGTTTTTATACTGCCCTTAAGAACCAAGATGTTTACCATTTGGTTGGTGACCAAACCTAAACATCTTGGTTCATACAATAAAACAAAACCATTTTTTGTAGACTGAAGAATAATAATTTTGTTAGTTTTACCAACAGATTTAGCATTGTATATGGTTTTTACTAGAAGTCATCAAGTCCCAGTGGTGATGTACTAGAGAAGACTTCGGGTACCCCATCAGTGAGCCCTGATTTGAGCAGATCAGACTGACTTCGGATGAATGACCCAAAGGCCAGGTTCATTCAACATGGAGGTTCTTGTCAACACAATGCACTTATTGTTTGCAAGAGAACAAAGTGACTGGGGAAAAAAACATAAATAAAAATTATTCCATGATTAAGATGGCTTCTTGTAGGTATGAAATAGAAGGTAATTGATTATCAAATTAACCTTGCACACTTGAGGAAATGAGCTTGTTAAAAAAATTAACAAAACCTTTAAACCACTATTTTCTGATGACCAGAAGTAACTGTCTCCATGTATAAGCAGATTTAGTGTGATGGTGAGAAAACATAGGTTATAAGTTTTATATTTAAGAAGGTGTCCAAAACATCTGAACCTTCTGCTAATTAATCCACAACTACATGAGTGACAAGAATCAACAGGAACTGACAGCATTGAAATTGAAACATGTTTCTAGACTAATTTCTGTAAAATAGGGTGACTATACCGCTGAATGAACTAAATTCTCTGAAAAATAAAAGGGTACATGATTTAATTTCACATGATTTATTTCTACCAACAGAGAGGGAAGATAAATGGTTAAATCTGAAAACAAAATGTAACTGGTTTATTGTAAAAGCTTTCACATTTTTCATTAAAAAAATAACTTCTGGATTAAATTCTTCCTGTTACATTTTAATGTGATTCTTGAGGCAATTATAATTGATTATAAAGCTTTAGGAAACTCTTCCAAAAGTAAAGGAAAACAAAATTTCAAAAGGAAAGACAAATTGCCAGCTCAGAAAAAAGTATTTGTGTACCTTTCAAATGAAAATAAAACACTTAAAAGTCTGGTTTCTTTAAAAGGTTATTTTAAAAATCATGAATTTCAGGCCAGTTCCTGCAGTAAATACTAATGAAGGGTGAATAGTTATTCTGGTGCTTTCTCCAACTCCATAAATTCAACAATGGTGCAATGTCAAAATAAAAAAATATATTTTACTCATCTGCTGGGAACACCACCTCCTGAACCCTAATTAGAGGGTGATGAATAAAACATTTTTGCTAATATATTTGGAGCTGAGATACTGTCCAGGTAATATACATTCAAATGAAGAGGAGAACTTATTTGGGGTAATGATTAATCTTGATTATTAAATGTCTCTCTTCTCTGCTTACAGTTGAATTGCTCTGAGAGATATTTATTTTGATTTTTTTAAATTTTTATTTAATATTGGAGTGTAGTTGATTTACAATGTTGTGTTAGTTTCAGCTGTACAGCAAAACAATTCAGTTTTACATGTTTATTTTAAAGAAATGTTTATTTTAAAGCAGCAAATCAGGAAAATGAAGGTAAATACAACCAAGTTCACTGTTTAGAGGCAAAGATATACTTATAGATGGAATTTAAATGTAAAACACAGACAATTTATCTAATAGTCACTTTTTGGCTAGAAAAAAAGAAGGAGGAGGAAGAGGAGGAGGAGGAGAAGTAGGAGGAGGAGAAGGAGAAGAAGAAGGAGGAGAAGAAAGAAGTACCATCTTTGTTTTCAAGTAACTAGTGTTTTGAACACAAATTAAGGAGTCCGGGGTAGAAATGAGGGCACATGGCACAACTGGCTGACACAACCCACATCAGGGCAGAGCACGTAGCTCTCTGGTCAACAGGGGTAGCCACTGAGATGGCTGACTGTGGATCTGTTTCAGGGAGGTTCCGCTCACTCTGACAGAATGTGGAATTCAACAGACTAGAACTGTCCCTATCAGAGACTACGACAATTCCTAGAACACTAACAAAATAATGTTTCCCAGTAGATAGACCATCCCCAGATAAAACACTCTCCACACAGCCCTGGAGCCTCGCCTCCTACAGCTCTGGGGAAGATATGTCTGCAGGTCCAGAGCACCATCTTGGACTGTCAGTATCACAGTGACACAACATAACAGGAAGCCTTGCTCTTCAGGAACAACAGGCTATTCTTATTTAGCTGAAATGATGGAGATTTTCTTCTAGTGTTCAGGGGTGCATTCAAATTTTATGGGCCCTGGAGCTTATACAAAATTAAGAATACAAAATTAGGTATGAAAATAAACATTGGCTATAGTCAGAAAAGATAACACATAGAATTATTAATTTAAAAAATTGACTAATTGTATTAAATTAATTATAATACGTTAAAAAAATTGACTAATACCAACATTCCCAAATGCAAAAAGAAGCATGTTTCTTTTAATTAAGTGCCTAGCATATCCGCATCATAACTTTTCCTACACTTTATGAAAATTATTTTTAAATCCAATTTTCTGGAGCGAAATTAGAAACAATACATTCCTTCCTCTGGCATACTTGACTGAACTTTTAAAAAACTCTTGATAGCTTAGAAAAGTTTTTTTGAACTTCATACCTCATTATTGGTAATGGTTTTGTATATTTTTAGGAAATTTCTAGCAAATTTCTTCCATATATGTGTTGTAAGATTTCAGGGCATTTCAAGTTTTTTTTAATGCAGTGACTAATCTTAAATACTATTTGAAATGGAAAATGCCAATTGGGGGGCAAATAAAGTTATAGAATTACTATGTTGGAAAAGGCATGGTTTTTTTTAAAGTGTAAAATTTGATATTTTTTTTCTTATTAGTAATGTATATATGGCAATCCCAATCTCCCAATTCATTCCCCCCAGTCCCCCGCTACAACTTTCCCCGCTTGGTGTCCATATGTTTGTTCTCTACATCTGTGTCTCTATTTCAAAAGGCATGTTCTTGACCCAAGTAGAAAACATTGTGACACTCTACACTGTTTCTGAGCAGTTATTTCACAAAGTATCTCTAGCTTTCCCATGAGAGACAAACTTCCATGCCATTTAAGCCACTGTAACCAGGGCTTTGTCTATTGGTTGCAGCCCATACTACCCTTAACTGAGAGAGGGGAGTGTAAAGGGATTACCTGGGGGAGGTTTCCTGAGTTACCTGCTCCTCGGTTCTGCTGTCCTCCCATGCAGGGAGGGGCAGAGCGTGAGGCCTTCTGCAGGAGAGAGGGGTAAGGAGAGAGAAGACGACGTGTTTCAGTTGTCTACTGCAGTGAAACAGGCCACACTAAAGCTTAGTGAATCAAAACAATTTCTTATTTCCTGTGATGGTGTGGGATGGATCAACTAGGCTGGAAGGTTCAGCCTGCACAGTGATTACATGGGTGGCTGCATTCAACCAGGCCCTCAGATCAGGCTGAAACACCCAGATGCCTTTGCTCACGTCTGGACCTCAGCCAGGGCTGGTTGGGTCTCACCACGTGCTCTGCCATTATTCTGTAGTCTAGACTAAGCTTCTTTACACAGGAGCTAGAGCCCACAAGAGCAAAAGCGGTTATAGCCAGACCTTGTAAAGCCTGGGATTAGTGCATCACTCCCACCACACTGATGCTGGTTGAAGCAAGTCACTAGGCCAGCCTGGATTCCAAGGCTGGGGAAATAGACTCTATCTCTTGGTAAGGCAAGTGGTTTGCAGGTACGGGAGTGAAAAATGATTAGCAACCATCTTTGTAGGTGGCCTACATGCAAAGAGATGAATAGAGAAGTAAAAGGATTCCTAAAAAGATCAAAAAGTAGGATGGCATGGAACCCATCCTCTTGGTACCAAGAATGAAATGTCTCTGTCAGATTTCAGCCATTCTTCCTATTTAATCACTTCACCTATCAATCACTTGCCCCTACAGAAAACAGTGCTTTGAAAAGAGATGCTGCCTGCTTTCCTAGACAGGTCACCCAGGATAGAGCAACCAGTGGTGACCATGTTCCAAGGTCCAGCTCCAAGCTAAAGTTTTTCAATATATGCTGAACTGATCTGATTCACTGAAACAAACACATAACACACAAATACACACACATTATAAAAATCAGACTGTCGATGTATTAATTTGAAATTAGAAAATAGCTGCTAGGTAACCCAGAATATTGTGTTTTCTGATCAGTACATTTTTTTTCTTAGAAGTTGGACAATCTACTTGAAAAGACAAATTCTTTCCAGAGATTGCCTAAAGAGAAGTGAAATCAGAATGGAAGAATTAGAGAATTCCCTGGTGGTCCAGTGATTAGGACTTGGTGCTTTCACTGCAGTGGCCTGGGTGCAATCCCTGGTTAGGGAAGTAAGATCCCACAAGCTACAAAGCATGGCAAAAAAAAAAAAAGGAGGAATTAGATTATCTTAATATGATGTCCTCTTCTATAAGACTTGAAGGAAGCACCTGCTAAATGGGCAATTGGCTAGAACTCCACTAGTTAAATCCAACCTGTGGTCTGTTTGTGTATGAACTTGGAACTAAGAATGAAAGTGTTATAAAGAAAAACAAAGACAAAAATACAACAGAGACCATATGTGACCAGCAAAGATTAAGATATTTTTTCTTTGACTCTTTACAGAAAAAGCATACCAAGCCCTGAGCTAGACAGTCAATTATTTGACAGAATGGACTCTCTGTTTCTGCTGGGACAGAGTTTAGGAACTGCATATCACCAGCTAATAGCGGGCTATGAAATTAAGTTATTGAGCAGAAATCAGTGCTGAATTGTTATGGGCTGAATTGTGGCCTCCAAATTTATATGTTGAGGTCCTAACCCCCAGGACCTCAGAATGTGACTGTGTTTGGAGATAGAGCATTTAGAGAGGCAATTAAGTTAAAATGAGGCCATTATGGTGGGTCTCAATCCAATATGACTTGTGTCCTTATAAGAAGAGGAAATTTGGTCACAGAGAAAAGATGATGTGAGGACATCATCTATTAACCAAGGAGAGAAGTCTCAGAAGAAACCAACACTGATGACACCTTGGTCTTGGACTTGTAGCCTTCAGAATTATGAGAAAATACTTTTCTGTGGTTCAAGCCACCTAGTCTGTGATACTTTGTTATGGTAGCCCTGGCAAACAAACATAGAGAATTTTAGGTATATGCAATAGACTAAATAGAAAAATGTCAGAGAACACTGTATATTGAAAGAGTTGATATTGTTTAATATAGCCCCAGGGAGTGAGTGGTGAGAGCCACAGATTGGGCACCCAGTCCTCAGGTCCTATGTAGCCCCCCTTGGCTGGTTGGAGAACCACTGGGACTAAGAGGAGGGCCGTGGGAAGCCTAGACTCCGCTAGTGAGGAGCACAGTGTGCTGGCCTGCCCCCAGGCAGGGTGGTGAAAGATCTGCTCTAGTGACTGCTGGCTTCCAGTAAGCACCTCCACACATGGCCCAGCCCAAGCTGAACAAGTGTTCCAGCCCTGCTCACTCTCTGTCACAGAGTCGCACTGGTGCTGGGACAACCATGATGAGGAGAAAACTCAACCATGGGATGCAGAGGCAACCTGGTTCTGGGGCAGAGCCTGGGTGGGGCAGTGGTGGCCACTGTTGACACTTACTCAAGCAGTGCCTCAGAAGAAGCCCAGATCTCTGATGGTGGCCACTCCACCACAGCTCATCCCTCTTACATACTGAGAGCCCACATGGGCCCTGCCTGCCCTGTGGTGAGACTCCACAACAGGGCGAGGGCTAGAGAGACTGGGGACAGTGATTGACTGTGAGGGATAAAGGGAACTTGGGCCCAAGGTTGCATCTGAGCAGAGCAAGAGACACAACTGCAGGTGCCTGCACAGGCAGCTCATCAGAGACAGCTTGGACCTCTGTCTGTGGCCAATGTGAGCTAAGAGCTTACTCAGGCCCCACTTGCTTCAGCATTCTCCTGCTCTGGGGCAGTGGTCCCAGTGTGGGGACAGGGGAAAACACACACTTAAAAGGGAACAAAGCCAGCTTGGACCTGACCCTCAGGGCTTCTGCTCCAGCAACTTGGGATCAGACCCCATTCCTAATAGGGCAGTGATGGCCACTGAGCAAAGGGTAAGTCCCACCTCATATACAACTCCAGCTCTAGCACCTCCAACTCCAACCTCAACCCCTACCAAGATGATAACTACCAGCGCACCCTAACAAAATACATGACTGGCATCCATGTCAAATCCTGCTCTCCCACCAAAGGCATTGGCATATGCAGTTTGCATAGGGACACTCCCACATAAGAACACCATTTCACAACTATAATAAGTAACTGTTTCACCTGAATTCAAAGAGGCAAAGAAAGTTAAGCAAAATGAAAAGGCAGAGGAACTGCTCTGAACTGAAAGAGCAAGAGAAAACCCCTGAAAAAAAATAAATGATGCAGAAATAAACAATTTACGAGAAAAAGAATTCAAAGCATTGGTGATAAAAATATTAACTGAATAAGGGAAAAGAATAGATATACACAGTGAAAATTGTAACAAGGAACTAGAAAATATTAAAAAAGACTCAATCATAAATGAAGAATTCAATAGTTGAAATTAAAAAAAAAAACACTACAAGGAATGATTAGCAGACTAAGTGATACAGAAAAATACATAACTGATCTAGAAGACAGAGTAATGGAAATAAGAAAAGCAAAAAGAAAAATAAGTTTTAAAAAATGAAAACAGTTTAACAGATCTCTGGAATAATATTAAGTGTTTTGACATTCACAGTATAGGGGTCCCAGAAGGAGAAGAGAAAGAAGAGAATTGAAAATGTATTTGAGAAAATTATGGCTGAAAAATTCCCAAACCTGAAAAAGGAAACAGATATCCATGTACAGGAAGGACACAGGGTCCCAAACAAGATGAACCCAAATAGACCCACACCAAGACATACCATAATTAAAATATCAAAAGTTAAAGAGAGAATTTTAAAAGAAGCAAGAGAAAAACAGAGTCTTATACAAGGGAATCTCTATAAGGCTATCAGCTGCTTTCTCTGCAGAAAAACCTGCAACCTAGGATACTATACCCAGCAAGATTATCATTTCCAGTAGGAGAGATAAAGAACTTTGCAGACAAGCAAAAACTAAAAGAGTTCATCAATAGTATGCCTACCCTAAAAGAAATGTTAAAAGGTCTTCTCTAAGTGGAAAAGAGTTAAGAATCTATAGGAAAGGGAAAATCTCAAATGGAAAGACAAAAATATAGCAAGGACTGGGGATCAACCACTTAAATAAGTCAATATGAAGCTTAAAAGACAAAAAAATTGTAAAACAACTACAATAAACAGTTAACAATAAACATGAAGATATAATATATAACATCAAAACCATGAAATGTGAGGGAAGTAAAAAAATGTAGATCTTTTAAGATGTATTTGAACTTAAATGACTACCAGTTGAAAACAAATAGATACAATTATAGGTCAATATATATGAACCCCATGGTAATCATATATCAAAATCCTACAATATACATACAAAGACTAGAAAGGAAGGAACACAAAAATACTACTAAAGAAAATCATCAAACCACAGGGGAAGAAAACAAGGACAAAAAGAAATGAACAGAGAAGACCACGAAAACAACTAGAAAACAAGTAATAAAATCAATAATTACTTTAAATGTTGGGGATAAAAGCATTAAAAAAAACCATAGCAATTTCAATTTGGAAACAAACTCACAAAATAAAAAGGGATAATTTGTGGCCACAAAAATATAAAAGGAGAATAGGAAAGGACAGAACCTGTATACGTAAATGAAGATAAGATACTATCAGCAGATAAAGGACTATTTTATCTATGAGATGTTTTATACTAACCCCATGGTAACCACAAAACAAAAATATAGAGCAGAGACACAAAACATAATAAAAGAGGAATCTGAGAAAAAAATTACAGAAAACCACCAAACTAAAAAAGCAGATAGAAACACAAGGAAAAAGAAAGAATGGAGATACAGAGCAACCAAAAAACAAAAGACCAAATGGCATAAAAAGGAATGAAAATGAGTTATTTGTAGTGAGGTAGATGGACCTAGAGTCTGTCATAAAGAGTGAAGTAAGTCAGAGAGTGAAAAACAAATACCATACGCTAACACATATATATGGAATCTAGAAAAATGGTACTGATGGACCTAGTGACAGGGCAGGAATAAAGACACAGAAGTAGAGAATGGACTTGAGGACATGGTGAGGAAGGGGAGGCTGGGACATAGTGAGAGAGTAGAATTGACATATGTACACTACCAACTGTAAAACAGATAGTTAGTGGGAAGCTGCTGCATAGCACAGGGAGATCACCTTGGTGCTTTGTGACGACCTAGAGGGGTGAGTGGGGAGGGTGGGAGGGAGGCTCAAGAGGAGGAGGATATGGGGATAAATGTATAAATATAGCTGATTCACTTTGTTGTATAGCAGAAACTAACACAACATTATAAAGCAATTATACTCCAATAAAGATGTATTAAAAAATAATTACTTTAAATGTTAATGGACTAAATAAATGCCCCAATCAAAAGACATAGGGTGGCTGATTGGATTAAAAAACAAACAAATAAGACTCTTCTTTTTGCTGCCTACAAGAGACTCACTTCAGAGCCAAAGGAACACACAGACTGAAAGTGAGTGGATGGAAAAAGATATCTCATGTAAACAGAAATGCCAAGAAAACAGGGGCAGCAATACTCATATCAGACAAAATCAACTTTAAAACAAAGGCTATAACAAAAGACAAAGTAGGGCATTATATAATGATAAAGAGATCAATACAAGAAGAGGATATCACACTCATTAACATATATGCACCCAATACAGGATCACCTAAATATATAAAGCAAATACCAACTGACATAAAGGGAGAAATTGAAAGGAATACAATAATAGTAGAGGTCTTTAACACCCCACTTACATAAACGGACAGATCATCTGGTCAGAAAATCAATAAAGCAACAGTAGTCTTAAATGACACAATAGACCAATTGGAGTTAATAGATACCTATAGGACATTACACTTAAAAACAGCAGAATACACATTCTTTTCCATGCACATGGAATGTTCTTCAGGATGGATCGCATGCTAGTCCACAAAGCAAGTCTCAACAAATTTAAGAGGATAGAAATTATATCAAGCATTTTTTCCAACCACAATGGTATGAAACTAGAAATCAGTTACAGAAAGGAAAATGGGAAAAGCACAAACATGTGAAGAATAAATAACATGCTACTAAAAAACCAATGGGTCAATGAAGAAATCAAAGAGGAAATCAGAAAATACCTTGAGACAAATGAAAATGGAAACGAGAGCCTGCAAAATCCATGGGATGCAGCAAAGGCAATTCTAAGAGGGAAGTTTATAGCAATATAGGCCTTCCTCAAAAATCAAGAAAAATCTAAAATAAATAGCCTAACCTATCACCTACAGGAATTAGAAAAAGAAGAACAAAGCCCAAAGTTGGCAGAAGGAAGGAAATAATAAAGGTCAGAGAGGAAATAAATAAAATAGAGACCCCCTCCCCCAAAAAAAGCCAATAGAAAAGATCAATGAAACCAAAAGGTGGATTTTTGCAAAGACAAGCAAAACTGATAAACCTTTAGCCAGGCTCCAAGAAGAAAAGAGAGAAAACCCAAACAAACAAAATAGAAATGAAAGAGGAGAAATAACAAGCAATACCACAGAGATACAAAAATTCATAAGAGGGACTTCCCTGGTGGCACAGTAGTTAAGAATCTGCCTGCCAATGCAGGGGACACGGGTTTGATCCCTGGTCTGGGAAGATCCCACATGCCACAGGGCAACTAATCCCATGCACCACAACTACTGAGCCTGCCCTGTGAGCCACAACTACTGAGTCCATGCACCACAACTACTGAAGTCCATGCACCTAAAGCCTGTGCTCCACAACAAGAGAAGCCGCCACAATGAGAAGCCCACACATTGCAACAAAGAGTAGCCCCCACCCGCCACAACTGGAGAAAGCCCACGCACAGCAACGAAGACCCAATGCAGCCATAAATAAATAAATAAGTAAATAAATAAATAAATAATCTTTTTAAAAAATCATAAGAGAATGTTATGGACAGTTATATGCAAACAAAGTTGGACAACCTAGAAGAAATGGAAAATTGTAAATCATAGTTCAATTTAAAGAAAGGAAGAAGAAGAATGAAAGCCAGATCATCCAGATTTGCTTCTCCACCCTCCAATAAAGGGACACAACAATTATAGGAACAAAAGGATAGCTTCAAACAAGTTTCAGTGAATTATTCTAGAATAGGGGAAGATAAAATTAGACACAGCTAGTTACCCAAGTGTCCAAAACCCAAGAGAGGTTTTGCCATTCTTCTATATAGAATCATTCCTGTGTGCTTTGCTTCCTGAGTAGAACAGATTCCTAGAAGCATATATTTTTTGAAGACACTAAAAAATAAATTACCATGATAAAAAAAAAAAAACACACACACCCATCTCTCTGTAGCTCATGGACTGTGAGGCATTAAGAAAGTACAAGAACTTGATGGACACCGCCCCCCCCCACCTCCAGTTTCTAATGTACTAAAGAATTACACCTGGGAGTGAAATATGGAGAGGCAACAGGAGGCCTGGGGCATGCAGAGCTTCCAACACATTGTGTAGCATGACCAGCCAACAGAGAAGCTATTAGTTATGTAAGATAATGGCAGGTTTAACTCCATACACCTGCTGTTAATGAGATAGCACAAAATTGAAGATACTCTTAACCACCACAGTTTGAAAAAGAGTTACTCTGTCTCCATCACTTACTTCCAACTTTCTTCTCTGCTTTCCGTCTGTAAAAACCTTCAAAGCACCTCTAACACCTCTGATCTCCATTTTCTCCATTTTCCTTCTTATATCTAGGCTCCTCGTGCTCCAGTTAGCTCTTATAAGGTTTCTGCCAAAGCATCCTTTCCAAGTGGCTTACCTGCTTCCAGGAGAGTCCTTAAAATCTCACCTGCTACTACAAGTCCACTTGCCCCAACTTAGATTTTTTTATTTAGTGACTTCCTGCATGCATCCAAGGGTCCTGTTCCATTTCTGGTCACAATCTTCCAATTTCAGCAATTTTTTCTTACATTTTTTCGGCATATAAGTAATTAAGGAGCTCACCCAGAATTTCCAAAGTGTCAAACTCATAGGATACACTCGAGTGTTTGTTTGATCTGATCTTTCTTTGAGACTCTTCTCTCTTGCAGCCTTCCTCCTGATGCTTTCTTCTGGCTTTCCTACTTCTCTGGTGGCCCTTCATTTTCTGTTTTCCAGGACTTCCTGAACTTTCTCATCACACCAGAGAGTTTCATTTGCTCCTCAAACTCAGAGTATCCATACGCAGCCTCATTATCTCCCCTATTTTGTTTAACTGCATCCATCAACCAAGCCAAAAAATATGGGTGCCAGCCTTTACTCCACCCTCTCCCCAACTGCTAATAAGACATCTCCATGGCCATGACCCTAGTCTCAGCCCTTACTGTCCCTCAATTAACTTTCTAATTGGTCTCCCAGCCTCTATTCCTCTCAACATCATCCTTCCCTACACCCTATCTTCTCCTCTCACTGCCAACCCTGTGATTTCCTGTAAATGGAAATACGATTCTTTGATACTCTTGCTTTCAACACTTCAATACCTTCTAATCTCTATGGCAGTGCTTCTCAAACTTCAATGGACTCTGAATCACCTGGGAGCTTGTTAAAATGTGATTTTGATGGGATGGGGACATAGCTGGCTCCCCTTGCTCCTGCAGCTGCTTGGACCACACTTTGAGTAGCAAGAGTTCCAAATTCATGTTCAAGTACATAGCTCCTGACAGTCTGGTCCTGCTTAACGTTACAGCTTCAATTTCTGACATTGCCCAGGAATCATCTGTCAAACCTCAGTCACTCCAAACCTTCATTCCACCTCGATCCAGGGACCCTCACAGTTTCCTAGACATAGTTCCAATTTCTTTTGTCAGCCAGTGAAATAAGCACCATCTGGGGATTAGTCCATATTCAAAAGATAAAATCAAATAAAATTTCCATAATAGCAGAGCAATACACATTTTACAAGCGCTTTAGTGTGAAATGGTTCAATAATATCACATTTGTTTCAAATTTCTTAACAATTCACCTTTGGGTCTTTACCATGGTAATCTTTTTCTCTTAATGAAAATCTTACTAAAATTTTCATGAGGCCAGTGGTAAGAGAACAGAACTATATTGAGTCTTATGAAAAATATATTATACATCTTCCTCTAGATATTGTCTTTTAATATTTTCATGAGATTATCAATTGCTTATCTTCATTTTAGCTTTATAGCTTCTTTTTCTTTTATCATTAGAAGTGGCTAATAAAAAGGTAGATTAAAATACATTCGGCTGTTTGACCGGGGTTGAATATACTTTCCTAACACCATGAATACTGGGAAGGAATGGGTTTTTAAAAAGTTTTTATTGAAGTATAGTTAATTTTTGATGTTGTGTTAGTTTCAAGTGTACCACAAAATGATTCCGTTATATCTAAATATATGTATATTCTTTTTCAGATTCTTTTCCATTATAGGTTATTACAAGATATCGAGTATAGTTCCCTGTGCTACACAGTAGGTCCTTATTAGTTACCTATCTTATATTTAGCGGTGTGTATCTGTTAATCCCAATCTCCTAATTTATGTGAGAGAAAATCAGCTTCTTTGTTCCCTGAGCCCAGTGCAGGAACCCACCATAGAAGAACCACCCTTACCACATATACAGTTGAGCGGTTAGGTTCAGCCTCATCTCCTGCCACATCCAGAAACAAAGCCCAACGTATTTTTAGTCATGAAAACTGCTGAACTATTTTTACACATTCCTGTACTTTTGCATATGCTATTTCCTCTGCTTAAAATTCCCTCTCTCACCTCTGTAGCTAACTCATCCTGATCTTTCAGAACTAGGTCAAACGTCAACTGGATCAGGAAACCTGAGCTGATGGCCTCAGCTGAGCTAACTTCTTTCTGACTTACCTATGAGGACCGCCATGTGTAATGTGGAAGATCTGATTTATTTGCATGACCCCCGTCCCCACCCCATTAGAGGCAGGGACCTGATATCTCCTGAGTCCAGCTCAAAGAGTCTTGAATTACATGGTGCTTGTGGTAGGCAGAAGAATGCCCTCTCCTCTCACAGATGTACATGTCCTAATCCCCTGCACCTGCTTTACTTTGGTAAAAGAGACTTTGCAGATGGAACTCATGACCTTGGAATGGAGTTGATCCTAGATTATTATCTGGGTGGGTCCAATGTAATTACAAGGATCCTTCTAAGAGGAAGGATGTAGTGTCAGAGGCAGAGAAGGAGACGTGAAGTGAAAACAGAGGTCAAGCAATGCAGTCTGGAGCTAAGGCCTCTGGAAGCTGAAAAAGGAAAGGAAATGGATTTTCTCCTGAAGCCAATAGAAAGGAATGCATCCCTGCCAACACCTTGATTTTGGCAGGTGAGACTCTTTTTGGACTTCTGACCTCCTGAACTCTAAGATATGGTTGTGTTGTTTTAAGCCACTATGTTTGGGTGATTTGTTACAGCAGCAAAAGGAAACTAATACAGTGCTCAGTCAATGTTCTTTTACAGAATGCAGGAAGAGAAAAGTGCCTCTGAACTTACCTCCTCTGTCTTGTGCTCTTTCTATCTCCTCTTTCTCCCTGAGCTGCAGGGGAAGCTGCAGGTGATGGCTCTGGGAACTGACCAAAATGCATTTCACACCCATAGATGTTCTGCACACCTCCACCACCACCCGTGGCATTCTATTGGCCCAGCTGGGTGATCGCTGGGAGGGGAAATAGGAGGGGCTACCTAAGCTGTCACTCCACCAAAACGCAAAGTCCTGCTTCATGAAGTATTTTCTGTCACCTACTGGTGCAAGACCCTGTGCTTGGTACTGTGAGAAATCTTATTTGGCCTATAGTTTACTATAAGATTCTCTAGAACTCCTTGATGACGAGTACTGCAACAAGTTAAATTCAAGCAAAACACCTCTGGCGATCCTCCGCCCTCCACCAGGTCTCTCTGTGCTCCCCTTCTCCCCCAGGAGGATAGGAATGCCTACCTCCTTGGAGAACTAGGTTTCCTGAGCCACTTAGGTAACCTTCTGAGATACTGCGAAATTTTCCCCTTCCAAAGCCTTCATTTCCAATGTAACATATGTAAATATATACTGAAAAAGACCTTTTTGGAAAGGTAGATTTCCTTTACACAGTTATTGTCACAGGTCTTTTCATTGCTATGGTGATGGTTAAAATGCAACACGAAGCCCACTCTGTAACTTGCACTCAGCTGTCAGGCCTCTAGGTGTCGCCACCACCCAAGTCCTGTTATCAGAGGACGCCGGCCCTGCACACAAGGACCTAAATGTTCAGTATTGTTTCAAGATTATCCAGGAAAAGTATATGTATATATATACATTATATATATTATATATACAACATATATATTTGTGCCTATATTATATGTATAATATATATTTTTGGCCTAGATTTTATATATATGTAGAGAACACTGGCATTTTCCTCCACTCCATTTCAGCTCTAGTTTTCTGTGCAAAATTCAAACTAAGAGAGTAAATGATGTACCTGGCTACTTTTAAATTTTATTATTTTGTTCTATTTTCCACATCAGAACTGGAACATTCTGCATTTTGTTTGACTATGAAAATATTCATTAAAATGCACCCAGTTCCACAGACAGACACACAAAATTGTTCTTGTACAACACGGTGTCAGTGTTTTCCCTTCCTCTGGACTCACACCCATTTTTGAAGATGACTGTGAGCTGGTTTTCACAGCAAGTGGAAAGCAGCAGACATGGAAGCATGGAGGCATTTAGAGTTCTGGAAATACTGGACTTCCCTGGTGGCGCAGTGGTTAGGAATCTGCCTGCCAATGCAGGGGGACACGGGTTCAATCTGCAGTCTGGGAAGATTCCACATGTTGCAACTAAGCCCGTGCACCACAGCTACTGAAGCCCTTGAGCCTAGAGCCCGTGCTCTGCAGCAAGAGAAGCCACCATAATGGAAGACCGCACACTACAACGAAGAGTAGCCCCCACTTGCCACAACTAGAGAAAGCCCGCTCACAACAACGAAGACTCAATGCAGCCAAAAAAAACAAAAAACAAAAGAAAACAAAAAACCTATATATATATATATATATATATATATATATATATATATAGTATCTATATAGAGAGAGTATTTCCGGAAATATATATATATATACTCTGAAACTTCACTAGTTAATCACTAACATTTGGTTCTTTCCCATTCTGAAATTTTACAACTTACAGAAGTACATAAATGGTATTTGGAATCTGAAATAAGAATGCTGGGTAGGAGAATTCAGAAGGGTTTCGAAGGGTTGAACGTCTCCCCTCCAATTCTGTTCCTTTGTGATCTTATGAAGTTTTTAGCTAAGCTGCCAATTCAGAAGATGTGTCTGTCTTGATTTCAAAACATATGACAAACTTCTACAAAAATCATCAATTCAATTGCTCTACTTTTTCTCTTTGGGCTAGAACTGCCCCCGCTGTTCCTGTGTCCTTATTTATGCCATGGCTCCGGAACGGCTTCTGCAGTTCTACTTGTCACTCTCTCCCTATGATTCTTCTTGCTCCTGAGTTTGTAATTTTTGCATTTTACTTCCGATGTCTGCTGTAGGTCACGTTTCATAGGCTAGGCCAAGACTTAAATTGAATAACTGGAAGGAACATTCCATTTAAAGATATTCCTTGCCTCTCTTTTTTTTAAAACTAAGATTTGGTAGAGCTAAAATTTGAGACAAATCTCCACTAAGATATATATGTATGTATGTATATACACACACATGCATGCATACACACACAAACACACACACATAAATAAATGGGAACTTTCCAAGTCTTACATTTCAAATTTAGACAGTCATTTTCTGACAGCTTTGAATATAACCAAAGCTATTGTTAGGCAAAGAACTTTGGCTGTAATCAAGGTTATTGTAAGACGAGAGAACATGCTGTTTTTATCATCCACCCCCTTGCTCTACCCTAGAAAAATACTGAACAGCATTAAGCTCATATTAAGGGCTATATCTAGTTACTGTTAACCCGGCAGGTTTCTGTCAGGCTTCTCAAAGCAATTCACATTGATTTCTGATTTTGGAGCTGAAATTAATAAGGAGCCCAGGAAGGCCAGGGTTTTTCCTTGAATAGAAAAACAACCCAAAAGCTATGTTTGTGCATCAGTTGGCTGTGCTAGTGAAGGTTTGTTGTTGTTGTTATTTTTTTAAGTACAACAGAGTCCCACTGTATAGCACAGGGAACTATATTCAATATCCCGTGATAATGTATGTGTGTGTGTGTGTATAACTGAGTCACTTTGCTGTACAGCAGAAATTAACACAGCATTGTAAATCAACCATACTTCAATAAAATAAATTCCTTTAAAAAATGGAAAAAGTGGGTAGTTACACAATAAAAGTAAGTATCAAATTTTGGTCCGCTTCCACCTTAAGCCAGTAGTAACCCTTCCATTTGGCTACTGGGGGAATTAGAATGTTTACTTAACTAATACTTTTGTAAAGTAATAAAGTCCCAAACCTCCCTGGCATGCATATTAGAAGTTGACAAGTCTGGGCTTGTGGTAACGGTACTTAATTCCCAAAACTAACTCCAGGGTTACCTCTGATTTACTTAATTCCCAGAACTAACACCAGGGTTACCTGTGAAATCCACACCATAGAACCTAAGAATTAAAACGGTGCAGAGGCTGCCCAGGGCAGCTCCTCGGCACCACAGAAATCTTTTCTACAAGCGGGCTTGGGGGCACCACAGTGACATCAACACCATAAGCTCCTAAGATGACAGAGCCACACTAGAAGTTACTTTTCTATTCCCAACAAGGTCCAGAACGGAGCTGGTACTCTGAGCATCTAGTTGTTACTCCTGATTTAGTAAACATGACTTGATGCACAAATACTGTTGAGAAATCAAAACAGAAAGCAAGCATTCCAGCAGCCAGCCGAGAAGGGTGTTGGGAAGGAGAATCCTGGGCCAGTCGTCTTGTGAGGCCAATTACTTTCTCAGTAAAGTTAATTTTTCTCTCACTTCAGGCCCACTTAAAAGTTAATAAAGGAAGGCTATCTGGCAGGATCATCTATCTCTCCATTTACCCAACCGCTTAATCACTACCCACCACGGACTGAGAATCTGGGAAAGCACCTCATCATTGGATTTAATTGGATCCGGCACCTACCACTTCTTCATGACCTTTTCTGCCTCGTCTTCCATTAGAGGTAGATCTTTTAGGGTGAGTACATAGGTCAGATTTTATGGGGGGGGGTTTCAATTTTCTGTTTGCCACAGGGGTAAATTAAAAACAAAAAGAGCGGGACTACCTAGGTGGCGCAGTGTTTAAGAATCTGCCTGCCAATGCAGGGGACACAGGTTCGATCCCTGCTCCAGGAAGATAACCACATGCCGTGGAGGAACGAAGCCCGTTGTGCCACAACCATTGAGCCCATGTGCTGCAACTACTGAAGCCCATGTGCCTAGAGCCCATGCTCTGCAACAAGAGAGGCCACCGCAATGAGAAGCCCGCACACCACAACAAAGAGTAGTCCCCACTCGCCACAACTAGAGAAAGCCCGTGTGCAGCAACAAAGACCCAACACAGCCAATAAAATAAATAAATAAATAAATTTATTAAAAAAAAAAAAAGAGCCAATAGCGCTGTTCTTTACATAAGTATTGGGTTCTTGGTATTTATTGTTTGGGAATTCAAGAAAAATTCTGGTGCTAAGACCAATGCTCTAAAAATAGGTTGGTGCATACCTTCTAAAGAACAGATTACATGAAGAGTCATTTCTAGAAGCTTTAAATATATTCCTCAGCAGCATGCTTTTTCCTTTAAATTTCAGGAGCTTTATAAAACTGAGAACCACAAAGTAAAGATGACTGGAAGTCAAGGTTTTAGATCCTGAGCTTTGCATCTTCCGGTAACAGGTAACGTTTATATTTGTGACAAGACACTCACCAGCTTAGTAAGCAACTGAGTTGCTAGCTTCCTACAATGGATACTTGACAGCAAGGCACCCGTACTGCTTGTAATGCAAATGTTCACTTAAATTACCTATACTTCACACAACAAGGATCATCCTTTGTTCTTAGTGAACATGGCTAATTCTGGATAGTAGTCACTAAGAGAATCCTTTTATGATATGTGCCAGCTATCACTTTATTGTGTCTCAGCTCCAAATTCACCCACTAACACATGTTCTGTAACGACAGACAGAACTCCTTTAAGCGCCTTTCCTTCGCAGTGAGCGCGAGGTTGTGCTTTCTCGGTAGAGGGTGTTGGAGGGACACTGCAGGAGGAAGGGGGGCCCCTGTGGGGCTCCTGCACTGTGTGTCAGTGGTGTGGGTCTGATGGTGCTGCTGTAACTCGGGGTCCCGGAACACGTGGTGCCTCGGGGACCTTGTCGCTCTGGCCTGATGATGACCAACCTCCTTGCAAGCGCCCTTGACATAGACATACACACCTCAGGCCTCCTGCCTGCACTGGCCTCTCCTCTTGCTCTGCAAGCACATGCTGGCCAGTGCCCCTAGCCTGCACTCCGGGGGGTCGGGGTGGGAGCGGGGAGGGTGGGGTGGTGTTTGCTTCCTGTCGCCAGCCCCACCTAGGGAAACTGTGAACCTCTTTGGCAGCCAGTAGGCTGTAAGTACAATTTCCCCAACGAACTCTGAAGCCCAAGTTTGTCCTTCCTTGGGTATTCTCCTTCAGCCCCAGGGTAAAATATAGTTTTCTTACATCTGAGAGTCACCCTTTCAGCAACGTTGAATAATTCTTTATACTTAACCTCCCCTGTTTAAATCACCAAGGTGTGTGTATCTTCTGATTGGTCACAGTCTGATACAACCCGTTTCCCACTTAGCAACCAGTAATTGTCAGCAGAAAAGACCTAAGTTACCAGTGATACCATAAGAAAAAAAACTCGACTTTTCAGTACATAGCCATATATTTAATTATCAAATAGACTACTGAACACACACTAATATACCATGTATTTCACTTGACTGTAGGGTCAGCTTTTATATAACAAATTTATTGTATACAAAGAGGACATATAAGTAATTCTTTCTCTTAATGCAAAGCTGACCCAAACCAAATAGTATAAAATTTAAAAACACCCCAAAAGCAGCTTCTGAGACACGAAACAGTACACATTTATGCTCACGGGTAAGGTACAAAGAGCACTACATCACGCAAATGCAAATATCAATATAGGTACCAATGTAGGTACCAACAAACTCCACGTGATGGTCTTAATAAAAGATAAGAGATACGGATCTAGTTTTATAACATCGTATTTAGGCTTAACGAGTGACTGGTGATTATGCCCTTTCTGAAATAAGAAAGGGCTTACTCTGTCTTCTCTCAGATGCTTACTGGGTAAAAGATACAAACCGAGGTATAAAGGAAAAAAAACAAACATGACTTGTTAGCACAGAGTTCTTCAGCTTTGGCGGGACAGCTTATTTGGTGACTTATGTCACCACACAAAGGCCACTGTTCCAACCAGCAAAAATTAAAATACAAATTGTGACAATAACATATTGAAAATAGTACCCAGTAAAGGGCTGTTTGCAATGAGAATGACTGAAAAACAGTTCTCAGTAACACTGGAGAAAACTTAAAATCCATTCTCTGTTAAAATGACCCATTTTTAGGAACACAGCTGTCTCCCTGGGTAGACACCACTACCACCCAAATTCCCCTCATTCATTTGTCATTTTTCCTGCACTACCTCATTCCAGTAATACCTGTCCATCCTCACTGCAGATATAACAGTTTATGTTCTGGGGCTTGGGTAAAGCTGTCCCTAGAGAACTGGGTCACTCTGGAGTGGTCTCAGAGGCAGCCTCGTCCCTAAATGACTCAAAGATAGGGAAGAGGTTTCTTGCTGTCATCGTTCACAAACTGCCCACAAGTCTGAACACTGTAGTCATTTTGCCTGCTAAATATGTAACCGCTGAAGTTCTGTGTGCGCTCTCACCTGATGACTAGGATGGGAAACTTGTCGGTATTCGGTTTCTCATTTATGACTGGGATCCAGAATACATGTTTCCTAGGCATGTAAAACGCTACAGGAAGGGAAGCAGCGGCCGGAGTCGTTCCTTCTGGTTGCTGATCTGAGGAGTAAAAATATTGCTGTTGTCACCACTTCTGTTGCCCGTACTTGTTGGTGAGGATGCGGCTAGGAGCGGATTGTGTAAGAGTGGTTTGCTGCGAAAGACAGGCAGGGAGAGAGAAAAGGACGAGTCTGGCCTAGGGGAACAGTCAATGTCAAATTGCTGGTCCTTCTGCCCCAGCTCTTGATCTCAGAGTCACCGCTGAGCCTAGCCCTGGGCTGTCCTAGGACCCAGAGTCTGTATTCTAACCTAGTGATACTATTAGCACGTGACATGAAATGGATTGACAGGGAGAAAATGGAGAGAAAAATATCATCCCAACTGAACAGATGGGAAAATAGTACCAATAAGCTAGATCAAATTAGCATGAAAAATGTGTGTCTATCATTTACCTTGGACAAGTAGCTCCACCCATTCCCAAAGGCTAAATCCTGCCTAGGTGTGGTGGTTTATGAGAATGGCAAATAAAGGGCCCCAAAGCAGCATGCACAGCAGCTACAGGAAACACAGATGGTTGGCATCTCTTGGCTGGCAAGGGCTATACTACACTCACTCTCTTATTTCAGGGAAGGGTCCTAAACTAAATAACCCAAAGAAACATTCTTCCACTTAATGAGAATGTTACCATCAACTATTCTCATAACAAAAATTATACAGGTTTTCCCCCCAACTATTTAGAGTAGCAAAAAGAAAAAAGTTAAAAATGCTGGGCAGGGAAAGGAAGCTATTTTCCCTTAATACTCACATTCAGTTTTAATCTTTGGCAATGAGACCAGAATGAAACTTTTAAAAAGCAGATTATCCATATATTCTTCTGAGCTCAAATGAGTTTTACAGATACAGAGAACTAACATTTCAGGAAATCTAGGACAAAATCCTATTAATATTCATCACTGTTCTGCAGATTATAGATGGTATCTGTGTGATTCATTAAAATCCCTTTTTTTAAAAAAAGAAAATACACAAATGCCACCAAGACTTAGTTCACAGGTGTGGGCCGATTCAACAGGGGACATCAACTTTACATGACAATAAAGGAATGAGAGTCTGGACACAGAGAGATGTCCCATGTTACAAGACACACATGTTGCTCTTTTATTCCAGGAAAAAAAGAACCTCCCCCTTCACGATCGAAATGCTTCAAGCTAGAGGGACAAAAAAAGCAAAAGGAGAAAAGCATTTATCCTTGGCAGCAGTATTAGAAAATTCTATTCCACAAGAGGGTCACATTTCCTTTTGTATTACAAATGAAGAAAGGAGATATTTTTCCAAAACCTAAAAAAACATTCACAGGTATTTCTTTCTCTACTATAAATTCAGGTAAAGAGGCAGGAACAGTACGGAACTGTCCAAGAGAACTATAACGCAAGCCACATAGTAACTGCAAATTTTCTAGTGGCCACACTGAACAAGGTGAAATTAGTTTTTAATATTTAATTTAACCCATGTCCAAAATATTATCACTTAAAATATAAAAATTAACAGCGACATTTTACATTTTTTTCATACTAAGCCTTCACAATCTGCAACATATTTTACACTCACAACACAAAGTCAGTGAGGCACATTTCAAGGGTCCAGTAATTCTGTGTGGCTTGCTGGTACCACACTGAGCAGCACTGTGCTGTACTATAGAGCTTTCATTCCCATTACATTAATGATGGTGAGTATTTGCACTAGAGCTTTTTTAGTGGAAAGTTTTGTTACAGTGAATTTTATTATTATAGACCCCAAAGGGAAGTATATTTTAAGAGTGTGGACTGCTGTTTTAATAAAAAAGTCTACGTCTTTGTGCCATTCATTATAGGCAGTACCGAGTTTTCAATTAATATGCTTCCAAATGCCAGGATCCTTGGTCTATTAAAAATCTCCCCTGATTAGTGGGAGCCTCAGAAGACGGCATTGTAGTTTCTTGTTCTTACACCTGCCAACCAGTTTATATATACATGGAGGCATGCTGCTACCACACATACTTGGTTATAGTCACATGATGGTGACAGTTCATTCAGCTTAAGAATTATTTAGAGTAGAGGTTCAATACAATCTCCTATAACTCAAATAAATCATTTCATTGGGGGCGGGGGGGAGGGGGGGAGGTAGAAAAGAATAGCTTTATTGCTCTGCCAGGCAAAGGGGGCCACAGCAGGCCAATGCTTTCAAACCTGTGTGTCCTGCAAATCATTTTTTTATGTCCTTTTAAGTATAACATCATTTTGGTCTATTGTTGTAAGCCTGTTCTATGTTAACATACTAAGGAAATGTGCATATGTAAGCATGTAGTCTATACAAAGATTTCCTTTCGGTTTAATTCTGTAGCAGAGAACCAAATCATGACGTTAATTTCCTACAAAATAACTGGAATTGATGAGTCTTAAAATCACTTGAAAGAAGGAACCCTTTGAGAGCAAATCTTCTCTCAGCTGATATGCCAACAAGGTGAAAGTTAGCACGCAATAAAAACACAATATATGCATTTAATTTTATTTTCTCCAAATAGAATAAAGTTTCACATACTATTTTCATAATTCTGGAAATAGTTTCAGAAGATTTTTCTATTCTAAATATGATTTCCCTCTACTTTAATAGTTAAGCATTCATCAATAAAAGGTAAGTATAAGGAACTTGCAAAAATTAATTAAAAACACAATAGAAAAAATGGTAAAAGACATGAAGAGGGATTTCCAGGGAGAAAAAGGAATTTCCATTGTAAAACATGTTCATTTTATTAGTAATCAAACATATGCAAAGTGAAGCCATGAGACACTGTTTTACACTCCTCAGCTTGACAAAATTTTGAGTCCAAGGATCTCCAACGTTGGCGAGGATCGAGAATACCAGAAATCCTAGTACACCAGCGGGAGTGTCAGTAAGGTACCATTACTTCGGAAAACAATCTTGCCTTCTCTACGTAGGGTGATGATGTGCTTTATTGCATGTGTGGCACAGCAATTCTGCTACTCAAGGTATACATCTACTTGTGTACGTGGACCAGAAATCACGTAAAAGAACGTTTGTAGTAACATTTCCTTTTTCTATTTCAAAGAAAGATGTGTTTCTATATCCAGCAACAGGAGAAGGGAAAAATTGTGATATAGTTATACAATAAAATAATACTTAGTAGTGAAAATAAACAAGCTAGGGTACTGGTTTCAAAATGATTATGCCCAAATGCAATGACCATAAAAAGGTGACAGAAGAATACAGTTTAACTCCATTTATTAGTTTTTAAAGATAAGTACACAAAGGCAAAATAATAAAGGGCAGGAAGGCTACAATCAACACAGCGTTCAGGATGGGCTCCCGCTATCAAACAGGGACGGACGGGACAGGGTCAGTGAGGAGCACACAGTGCCCCAAAGGAAAGGCAGCAAGCTGGTGGCAGACACACGGGCGTTTGTTTATTTTTCTTTACATGTCAGTGTATATATTATATGTGTGTATGTGCATGTTTATTCCGTTGCGTGTATGAAATAATTAATAAAATTGGACGGGTTGAAACATACAAAGAAAAAGATTACACATCACGTTTCAGATGATGAACCATCGCTTGGAACACTGTGCACTTACCTGTTTCTCAAGTGACTGCTGCTGCCACTGCTTCTCTGTTTCTTTCCTCCTTAGGGTGGAGATTATTGTTCTACTCGGACAGTCCCCATCACATTCTAGGGGCTCAACACACGCTGATTAAGGGAAGGACCAAACTAACCTGCATTCCTAGAAAATTAGGAAAACTTTGAAAATCTGGGTTACAAATGGGCAGGGATTACTTGGCTTCTTTGGCTTCACGATTTAGTTCATTCCTGGAAACTGAGAGCCTGGTCGCTTTCTCTCTTCCTTTACCCTCCCTCATCCTGGTGTTTAAGTTAGAAACAGTTCAGGGATGGGCTTAACCTCAGACGCTGCCTTCAGAAACATCTTCTGCTTTCAGGGGTGGCTGCAGCAAAGGGAGCCCTGTTATTAAGGGTTGTGGCTACACTGTACTTTTTTTCATGAAATTAGGGAAGCGAATCCACAGCCCATTGCTTCAGCGTACTCACAAAACCACCATCATCCATTTGAACCAGGTGACGAGTGACCTAACGCCATGCTTGGTCTTGGTCACTGTCTGATTCTGCAGTCACCTGCAACACACACACACACACACACTCATCTCCTCAAGTGGTCAAATGATCCATCTGCATTTTTACAATGAATCTGCAGCTTTTAGGTATGGGGTTCATAATGGGAGCAAAAATACAGCATCCCAACTAAACAGGAAGGTTTCAACCAAAAACAGAAGTAAAATTAGAAAAGGTGTAAGAAATGGTCGGGAACAAACACTCCATTTTCAGAATATGTGTTTTCTGGAATTTATTTCTCTTTAATGCTGAATATAAAATCCAAGATTTCACCAATGCCTTTAGAGACAAATGCATACAAATTGAAATCTAAAAACAATAATTTTGCAGATCAAAGTGGGCCCTGACACTTTAGAAAAGATGTTAAATGAAAAACATTTCTAGAAAAAGCAAAACCTTATATAGCAAAATCAAATTAAAAAACAAAACAGAAGAGGCTTTGGTACCTTTCAACAACAGAGGACAAAAAATAAGTTTAGTTCATTATTAAATTCATGTAATAGAAAAACATCTACGTGGGAGTCTTGAATAAATCTATAAAACAGAAACAAATCTAAAATACGTTAGAGCCTGAGAGAAAAAAAATCTTCCTTTTCTCCTCTTTGATTTTAATAGAACACCAGAATCTGGAAAAACAAGTTCTTCCCCAACTAAATTTTCTTCTGGTCCGCACATACCTAGCAGGATAGCACTCTGTATTTTATCTTGTTTTAAAACGGCATAATTTGATTTTTAGCAGTACATTTTCTCTGCCCCAACAAGCCTACTACAGGAAATAAAAATTGTCTTGAAATGCTCTTGATAGCACATCTATGTCTGCAATTCCCACCCACTTCCTAGGTTTTTAAGACTGATTATCCAGATCTAAAGGCAGCTAGTTAAAGAAGGGATGAAAAAAAAATCATTACATGTTTGGAATTCAGCTGGTAAAACACAAGTAAGGACACAGTACTCTCTGAACATGGTGTGGTCCCAGAGGGCAATACCTTAGGACTCTGCTGAGTCTGGGTGCTGCGGGAAATGCCACACAATGTGCTTCTAGCTCATGCATGACAAGTACAATACCAGCTGAAGCCGGTCTCTCCTATTTCTTTGCTGCTCAAAAAAAAAAAAAAAAAAAAAAAATTGGGGTGGGGTAGATGATGTGTATCTGTGGTAATAACTTAGTTCTCCTATTCATCTAATCTGTTTCGGACAACCATACTGGGCCTACTATAACCAAAGTAATTCAAAAATTTCGAGACAAAACAAGTCTGAGTAGCTTTCTTGGTCTAGCAAGAATTGTATTGATCCTACAACCCCAAGACTCAATCTTACCAAGCTGCTTCTTGGTACTCACTGGCAAGAGCAGACAAAATGAAGTTAGATCATTGCAACATTAACTTTTTAAAAATTGCCGTATCTTAAAAAAAATTCTAAGTGTTCTTAGACTTTAACACAGTATCCAGTTCAAAAAAAAATTCCCTGGATAGTCCCTGGGATTTATCAAGTGGGATTTGACCTGGATCATATTTAATGCCAACTAAGCAGTCATAGCCATGATTTTACAGCAGCTTTCCTTGGAGAGAAAATTATGGATTATGTATCTGCGCCAGTCAAGTAGGAATAGGTGGCATGCTTTTCTTCTGGTGGTAGTCCTGGGATGCAAATCTCAGGCTGGGATGTCAGCTTTAGCATTCAACAAGTTCTTTGGAATAGTCCACATTTAGCAAGTTGGAAGGAGAGAGAACACAGGTGACAGGGACTAAATTCTTCTGTTATTTCCATTTCTTACAAACTTCCTGCTCAGAATCTAAAGGGCAGGTCCACCAGTAGGATGCTGAGAAAAGCAGAAAATCTTAGGCAACCCTCTGAATTTATTCTATTCAAGACTATTCGCAGGTTTGGCAACTAGAAACTCTAAAAAATGTGAGCAGGGACAAGGATGCAGAAAAGGAGCCTTTGCCCTAATGAAGTAGACAGTGTTTATCAGCACCCATTCCGAAAGGAGTAGAGATTTCACATGCCAAGTACAATTCAGAGCGAGTCTCTGACAGCCCCTTTCTTGTGTATACTGTTTTGAAAAATCACTGGTGTTCATATGTGGAATGAGAACATACGTTACTCTGAAAATCCGGGACTGTGCATTGGCCAGAAATATGAGCTGGCAGTTAGAGGACCAATGAAAAGTAACACAGGAAAAAAAACTAAAGTGTACAGCAATATTAGCATCTTTTAATAGGCCTCATCAAGGGTTCACAAAATATTTCTAACCAAGATCTTCCTTACCCCAAAAATATAATCCCTTCACAAAATATATAAGCAGCTATTAGTCAGGGGAGCTGCGTTTAAAAATATATGTGCACTTACACATAAATAAGTTGCTAGAGCTGAAATGCCTTCAGAAACGAGTCAGATAATGTCCCTATAAATTTACTACCAGTGCACCTCTTTAAATATATCTTTTAAGCAATCTTACAATTAGGTGAAACTTGCCCCTTGCAGGAGACAAAGCAGCATATATTTTTCAAAATAGCAATTCTTTTCATCCCAGTCACTCAGTTCTGATCACGCATTGTTGCAACAGTGATTTCTGGAAACACCTGTAGGAGCTCGGAGGATTTATGGGGGGGAGAATTTCCGTTACTAAAAGGAGGCCAGAATATCTAACTTCTTCTATGGTTATGACAAAGCACTGGAATAGTGATGTCTGCGGTTCTGCAGCAAAAGTTTTCAGCCCTTTGTCAACCAACATTGCTTTTTCTCTTTCTGATCAAAATATTCTAATAGCCTGGCAGACTAATTTCAAGGATACCACCTAGGCAGCTTAAAGAGAAGCAGGTCTGAGCAATGCTAGCATCAGCTACAACCCAGGGTAGATCCAATATTTTCTCTCTGACAGTGCTACCCGCTTATCACTCAGTTATTCAGGGAGCACACCTGCAACAGGTGACAGTACCTCCAGGTGAGTGAGGCAACTGCAGGCAACTCTGAAAATAAGAAAAAAAAAAACCCCACCACAGTCCTGATTTGGTTTAAAGCAATCATGCAATCCCATTAGACCCATGTCTCCCCAAAACACCTTTTCCATGGCAAGCAAAGTTACTGATAATGCATGTGGCTTCTGTCACAGTGATACATTAGGTAAGAAGGTGTGTGCTGAGTACCAGGGGGTGCTCCAAAATGCATCTCCGTCCTCTTCCACTTGTCTTTGCTAAGGTTCGGCCTATTTATTGGAAACAACAACAAAAAAGCCAGTTATTGCACTGCGTGGACAAGAAAATTCACCCCGGTGGTGATATTTTAAATGTGAGGAACAGAGATGCTGGAATTCACAATAAATCACCCCTCTGTGACGGAAAAGAGCAAATCCTGGGTTTCAGGATCAGAGCCTAGATTTAAATCACAGTCACCTGACCTGCCACATATAAAGGTGGAAAGAAAGTCATGTTTTCCTCTCAGAGGTACTGCTCTACTCGCACCTGGGTGATGGGGGGGGCGGGGGCTACCTCACTCGGGGGCCCTGCGGAGGGTGACCCGAGGGGAAGAACAGCACCGGTATAGCCATACCTATCGGTGAACAGCTGAGACCGCAATCCCCCAAGTGCCACCATGATCCAACCACTGGATGGTGGACCCCTGGTATCGGTGGGGGGTGTGGGGGGGGTGTGGGGGTGGGGGGTGTGGGTGGGGGCTCTGAGATGTGCTCCCCGGCTGGTCAGTGCTTAGGGTGTACTGGGGGTTGCATATTTTCAATATCACCCCTGAATGGGAGGGATCTGAAAGAGAAACTTCCATTTCAGGCTCTGCTTTGAATCTATGACAATAACAAACTCGATGATTTTCTACCTGATAATTATTGGTGAAAAGGCCTTTCCTCTTAGGTAGATACCATGGCAGGCTCCGGCCAGTCACAGAAGAATATGGGCCCCCCCCATCCCCCACCAGGGTTTCAACAATTCAAGTTCTGGAGAAAAGTGGGAAATCTATATTTTAAATATCAGCAGCCCACGTGAATTCTTTAAAAAAGTCCACGCAGGACAAACACATCCAGAGCCACTGTGGCTTACAGGACACTATTCTGTGACCTCCTACCTTCCTCTGTCCCATCCACTTTTGAGAACTGCTCAGTGTCTACACGGCACCTGTGCTTGTCGGGTTGTAAACGTTCTTTACTCACTGACCTTCTGTCCCTGACTGTGTGAGAGCAATTAGACGCTAATGGAGTCTTTATATGTCCCCTGGCAGGCTTGCTCACCTGGTCTTTCATGTGTGTGTACTGCAGAGAGGCCAGGAAAGGAGACAGGAAAGGAGGCGCCGTCTTTTAGCACATTACTCCTGGGAATGCTCCGTCTAGGCCTTAGAGTGCAGACTGTATAATGAATTACTACCAAGGTACAAAATAAATGACTAGAAAGGGGGAAAACTGTGACTTGCCCTTAAAGATATTGTCACTGCTCTCCTGTGGAAGTGAAGTACGAGCTGCTATTAACCCTTAAGGCCTCGAATGGCTCATGAGAAGGGGTGGCACACACTCTGGTTCCATGGGCTCCCGCTCAGGTATGACTGACTCAGGCACCTGAAAATGGGGCGCGGAATGGGTGGGATGCCCAGAGCCCTCACTGCTTATGCAATGGTTTCCTGAACTCAAGCAAACCTCAGTGGCATCGAGAACAACTTTAATCCCATGACCGTAAGGCACGTGAGAATGCGTGTTCTATAGATCATAGGTTTCCTGGGAATTTTCTAAGAGAATAAACATCTTCAAAGAGTAAAAAAGTCAGCCCGCAGCATCTCAAAGGAATCTATACCTTTGGGGGAAATGAGAACAAAGGTGGAAAGCGCACAGTGTTTTTCAAAGGTTTTGCGCAGACGCTGATGTCTGCTGGATTTATGCATCCATTAGATTGTTCCTACCCCAGTTTTTTCCAGTTCTTTGAAGATAAATCTGGATTGTTTAATATATTTGCATGAAGCTTGTTATAAAAATACTTTCATTTTCCTAACAAGTATTCCAGTGTTCTATCTTTATAAAAATAGTTTTAAGAGCCTTTAAATATTTTATGTGTGGGTTTTGCCTCTGTTTAGAACATGTGCACAGAAACCACCCACAACCATCTGTGAACTTACTGATGTATAACAAAGCAAGATTTCACATTGGCGAGGAACTACAGGTGCTGGTGTATAATTTATATTATTGATAGTCTCTGCCTTCCTCCCACAGGTGTTCCAGAAATGGTACAAATCCCAAGTAGCCTCAAAAGACCTATTACTTACAGACATCAAAGTTCCCAGCAATGTAGTTTCATTTCAATTCAGTGTTAAAAACAGACACTTTAGAATTCAGTCTCAATGTGAAATACAGTCAAAATCTCAATTGCTATGTATATAAAGACTGTAAGGAAATACAGCAAAAATATTTACGTGGTTTTTCTCTGGTGACTTTTTATTTTCTACTTTAATACTTTTTCATATCTTCCCAATTTCTCTAAATGAGCCTAGGCTACTTTCATAATCAGAAACAAACAGTATTTTTGAAGTGGAAATAACAATCAAAATACTTTATTTAATAACAAAATATTACCTTATTTAATAAATATTTCTTATTTAATAAGAATGCCATTTGTTATTTGAAAGAGATTCCATGTGCTTCACAAAGTTATAATAATATATAGCACCTATAGCTCCAAATATTAGAAAAGCTGGAGACTTTTACAGTCTCTAAAAGACATATGACAGGGATTTCCTAGTGGCACAGTGGTTAAGAATCCACCTGCCAAAAAAGGGGACGTGGGTTCGATCCCTGGTCCAGGAAGATCCCACATGACACAGAGCAACTAAGCCCATGAGCCACAACTATTGAGCCTGTGTGTTGCAATTACTGAAGCCTGTGTGCCTAGAGCTGGTGCTCTGAAACAAAAGCCACCGCACTGAGTAGCCCATGCACCACAATGAAGAGTAGCCCCCGCTGGCTGCAACTAGAGAAAGCCCATGTGCAGCAACGAAGACCCAATGCAGCCAATAAAAATTTTAAAAAAAATTAAATTAAAAAAAAAAAAAAAAAAAAAAGACATATGACATAATAAAGTGGCTTCAAAAAACACTTTGATTAGTTTAGGACTTGCCCTCTTTTTCAAGGCTGACCATTTGTTACTGCAAACCAAGTCCCTTCCAATGTAAATGACTTAAATGTGTAGAAGACCTTGAAAATATGGCTTTGATTCTATCTCAAAAAATGGAAAGTAATGTGAACTTGCACTTTAAAACATAATACAAAGCACCTACTATTTTTTGCTACCTTAAATTTTTCTTGGAAGAAGTGGGTATAGATTATAAATAAACTGAATTTTAAATGAAGATACTCTAATATTCAGCAACAGTTGAAAATGGGAAAGAAAGAAAAAAAACAACTGGCTTCTTTGTGTGTCTTTATCCTGGGCAGTCCTAACTGTGCATTTGAGAAAGCAAAAACTGAAAATTGAGGAGAGTGGATATGCACTCCTTTCACCTCAACCCTTAAGAACAACTCAAGAAAGACACATTTTAAAACAAGAAAAGATTGACCTACCTTTGATGCCAATTGTGATTTCAGGCCTAAGAATGAAAAGACTGTGTTGCTTTCCTTGGATTCAAAAAAACTGTCATAATCCTAGAAACAAGAGGAGGAGAAAATAAGCAAAAGCAAATAACTGTCTTTGTACTTGGTGCTTTTGACAAAGTCTTTATGTAAATAAAAAAATGTGCCACTGCTTCGTACATAAATCTACTGGGTTTGCTCTGTTTGAGCCTCAACATTTGAGCATGATGATGAAGGTTACAAGTTTTTCGTCCAAAGCCTGTGACAGGATTAAAAGGTAAAACATCGACAACAGAAATCAAATCAGCATACGTTCCCTCATGTGTCAAACTAACATTTATTTGTGTGGAATCACTCTGACCTAAGATTTTACTTATTTCCATCTGGAAGGCTGCCTCCCAATTCTGCTCCTGATATTTTGTTATCCAGGGCTTAAAAAAAAAATCACTGGGTAAACAGAAAAGCTGTAAAGGTCTCTGTGTGTCAACTCGAGTGCTTCTATTCTGCTTTTGAAGTTTTCCAGATTCTTTGAGACTGTCTTCAGAGAGAATAAAAAGATCAAATAAAAACTAAAGGAAACTATATTCTCTATAACATTTATCTGTGCCTCAGACACTGAATTATTTTTCTCTTCGCACCTTCAGAAGAGAATCCATCAATGAATTCTGGCCAATGTGTTGATCAGTTGTTTTCTTTTCAAAAGTTTGCATGTATAATACTATTGTACCTAGTTGCTAAGTTGATATGAAGCAGTCTTAAAATCTGATAGAAGTGCCTTGGATAACTTTAGACAGAGGATAACTATTGCAGGCAGACAACAATCAGAATCACCTGTAGGCAATTCTTTGTGCTCAGTGCCATTTCATCAGCACATCATTTAATCCTCACCATCACCAACCAGGTTAGAGACTGGCTCAGAGCAAAGAAATATGGTACCCAAGCTTGACAGCCGATATGTAACAGAGCTGAGATTTGGACCCAAGTTTCACCGGTGTTGAAATCAATGCTTTTTATATTCTATGATGCTTCTTGCCCAAGAGGAAACCAGGTATGGGGCACCCTGTACATCAGAGTCACTGAGCCCTCATGAACCCACTGCTGAGCTGGGTCAATGGCATTACAATTACTTTTGAAACCTGTCTAGGAATCTAAAAAAGTCAATAACTTAGAGTGATTTGCTTCTTGCAAAGCCTGCCTCAGTGGATAAAAAATCTTTGAATTATCTGACTCTGTGTAGAGACTCTCTTGTCCAAGTGCCTTAGCAAGCTGAGTCTCATGTGGTCTGAAGGCAGCTTGATTTTAGTTCCCGGTCATCTCAGCCTCAGGCTTTGCATGTACTGCTCCTTCAGTAGATCTTGAAGTGGTCACTCCTGCTGTCATTTCGGATCAGCCTTGAGGCCAGTCACCTCCAAAGGGAGGCCTTCCTTGACCATGCCAAGAAGGAGCAACGCATCTGAAGGGGGAGATTCAGCAAACACCTCCTTGGAAAATGGAGTTTTAGGTTGAAAACTGAAGAATGAATAGAATTGGCCAAGTAAAGGGTTGGAATAGGAGTGTTTGGGACAAGAAACAGCAGGGAGGAAGAGTGAAGCTGGTGGGTGTGACCTGGATCAGCATGTGCCAGGCTTTGTCAACCAAGAAAAAGATTCTGAGGTTTATCTTAAGTACAAAAGGAAATACGTACGGGTTCTGAGCAAGGGAGCAGACAAATCTATTTCATTTAAGAAAATACCCATGTTGAGTGTGTGGAGAATGGCTCAGAGAGAGGGCAGCAAGAAGAGAAACAGGGAGAGAGGTTAGGAGAGTATTGTGGGAATTCAGATAAGAGATGGAGGCAGCTTGAACCAGAGCAATTGTAATAAAGACAGGAATGGACAGACTGGAAATATATTTTGGAGGAGGAATTGATCATACTCAATTGTGGAATTGGTGTAGAGGGTTAGGGAGAATTAAGAATTAAAGCAGCTCTCATATAACTCAACATCAAAAAAACCCGATTAAAAAATGGTCAGAAGACCCGAATAAAAATTTTTCCTAAGAAGACATACAGATGGCCAACAGACAAATGGAAAGATGCCCAACATCACTAATCATCAGGAAAATGCAAATCGAAACCATCATGAGATATCATTTCACACCCATCTGAATGGCTATCATCAAAAAGAACATAAATCACAAATGTTGGCGAGGATGTGGAGAAAACGGGAACCCTGGTATACCACTGTGGGAATGCAAATTGGTGCAACCACTGTGGAAAACAGTAGGATGATTCCTCAAAAAACTAAAAACAGACCTACTATATGATCCAGCAATTCCACTCCTGGGTATATATCCAAAGAAAATAAAAACATTAATTAAAAAAGATTTATGCACTCCAATGTCCACTGCAGCATAATTTATAATAGCCAAGCTATGGAAGCAACCTAACTGTCCATCAACAGATGAATGAATAAAGGAGATAGGGTACATATATACAACAGAAGAGTACTCAGCCATAAAAAAAAAGAATGAAATTTTGCCATTTCCAACACATGGATGAACTTGGAGGGTATTATGCTTAATGAAATAAGTGAAAGAAAAAAAAATACTGTATGATATCACTTATATGTGGAATCTAAAAAATAAAACAAACTAGTGAATATAACAGAAAGAAACAGACACAGATATAGAGAGCAAACTAAACAAGCTAGTGGTTACCAGTGGTGAGAGGGAAGGGTTAGGGGCAAGATGGGGATAGGGGATTAAAAGGTACAAACTACTATGTATAAAATAAATGAGCTACAAGGATATATCATATAGCATAGGGAACATAGCCAATATTTTATAACTATAAATGGAGTATAAACTTTAAAAATTGTAAATCGCTACGTTGTACACTTGAAATATATAATATTGTAAAAACTATACCTTAATAAAAATCTTTTTGGAAAAAAAATTTAAAGCATCTGAGCTTTGTGACTTGATGGGAAAGACCAGAGAAAAAGCAGGTTTGAGGGTAAGGTTGGAGTTGAGTTTCAAAATGTTAAATTTGAGAAACTATATGAGACATCTGAGTGAAGAAGATCTCAACGGGGCAGTTGGCGGTTCCAAGTGACTCTAGGTATTACAGGTCTCACAGGAATTTATGGAAAATTTTACAACGTTTAATGAGAAAAACTATGTCTCCGTTTGATGTAGAATTTAGGCAAAATCCCATGAACTGAAAATGTCGTTACTAATATTCTTTGTAACAAAAATAGTTCCAAATAGTTGAGGAGCATTTCATAGACCTGGGCTCAAGAAATAACCCTGTTTCACAAATACTTTCTCTATCTGATCATTTGTTGCTTATATTCAATGTGGTAACAGGAGGAAGAGAGCTAAACTAACCTTAACTCATCCTTTTAGATATCCACCATATGAAAACTGGTGTACTTGTTTCTCTCTACACCATATCCTGCCACCACTCGGTCTGAATTCTCTCCCTAGGGAATCTCATTCACAGCCATGGTGCTAATTAAATTCAGATCCCTCTGATTCTCCTCTCAATTCTGGTTCCATGTAAACAACGAACTGTTCATGGACTCAAACATGACGGGTCTAAATCGCAATTCAAGCTCTTCCTTCCACCCCACAAGCTAGACCTCTCAGAAGGCGGGCACCACCAACTAATGGGCTCTACTGATCAGAAATCAAAGCATCACAGGACTCCTCTCTTCCCTCAACCAATAACTGTCTTAAATATCCCTTCAACCTCTCTACTTTTCTACGTCAGTCTCTTCGCCCTAATCCAAGCTTGACATCTGTAATAGCACTTCAACGCATCCTTCTCCAGTCTAAACTATCCACGCCCCCCCCATCATTTTTAAGTTATGATACATTGATCCTTCAAAAATGCAAATTTGATCATATCACCCTCTGCTTAAGTCCTTTCCTACAAAACTTCTCATTTTCTTTTGGGAGAAGAGGGGTCTTGAACTTGACCTGCACCAACCACTGTCTCGTTCACAGCTTCATTTCTGGGAAACTGAGAGGTATATACACCCAGTCAACTGTAGATGAGATGTCCGGCAATCTACTGTCTGAGTTATGACCTTGACCAACTCATTTAACCTCCTCAGACTGCTTTTTCCTTCCCATATCAGGACACAACCAAAGTCCCTTGAAGCTCCAGAATTCTAAAAATTAATGGAAACATATATGCATCCAATATAGGAGCACCTCAATACATAAGGCAAATGCTAACAACTGTAAAAGAGGAAATTGACAGTAACACAATAATAGTGGGGGACTTTAACACCCCACTCACACCAATGGACAGATCATCCAGAAAGAACATTAACAAGGAAACACAAGCTTTAAATGACATAATAGACCAGCTAGATTTCATTGATATTTACAGGACATTCCATCTAAAAAATAATGGAACATTCAGTGGAGTTGCTCTTAAACAGGTTGTTAGCTGTGTCCAGATGTAAAGTCCAGCCTGTGCATTCCAGCTCCTAGAGATACCTGTTTGAAGAGTTTACCCCTTTCTGAACAGGAAACAGGTTTAACCAAACAGGAAAGGGAAGGGACAAAAGTGAGAGCAAAAACTGAGGACTAGTCACTAAAATGTTGTCCTTGTTCTTGAATTCTGAAAGGCCTTCACCTGCTTCTACTTGATAAATAATCTCTGTCAGTGTGAAAGCGCAGGAATGAAAAAACTAACAATATAAGAAATAAAAAATGAGAAACAGTGCCTGAGTCAATCTCTATAAATGTAGTGTGAATTTTACTTTAAAGATGGAAGTGCTAACATGAAAATACAGCGCATGCAAAAGATCAAAAGGCAAGTTACCATGAGACTTAATGTGTATAATTCAGGTTTCAGTGTTTATACTGAAAACCTTAATCTTAAAATGATTACAATCCTCCAAATCGCAAGAATAGAAATAAGGTCAACCCTCACAAGAGAGTTTCATACATACAAAACAAGACACAGACCATATACATGCAGAGAAAATATGTAAACAATCCATTTAACCACACTGAACCAAAACTGTTCTCATGTTAGTCAACAAAGGTATTTAGAAACGTTAGATATTTAGAAATCTCAGGATGGCAACACTTCTTATTTACATAAAAAATTCTCTTGAACTGTATTTCTGCCATAAAAGTTATAACTATTATTTTTAGTTTATGAACCTTTATCTCAGTGCCACATAACTATGGCTGGGGGGTTTCTTACCAAATATTAAATTGGATGCTCCCAACAGTTTCGAAACTGTCACCCACGGTAGTTAACTCCCAAAGTGACATATATAAAATCTGGTAATTAACTTTAAAAGCTGAATAATTTAAAGGAAATTATTTTTTATTTTTTTAAGAACTTTTGTGATATAATTGACATACAATAAACTGCATATATTTAAAGTGTAAATTTGATATTTTTTTCTTATTTGTAATGTATATATGGCAATCCCAATCTCCTTCATCCCCCCCACCAAGCCCCTGCGCTTTCCTCCCTTGGTTGTCCATATGTTTGTTCTCTACATCTGTGTCTCTATTTCTGCCTTGCAAACCAGCTGATCTGTACCATTTTTCTATATTCCGCATATATGCGTTAATATACCATATTTGTTTTTCTCTTTCTGACTTACTTCACTCTGTATGACAGTCTCTAGGTGCATCCATGTCTCTACAAATGTCCCAATGTCATTAAAGGAAATCATTTTTAAAGCCAATGTGAGAACAGTACCTGACACACACCAGGCAAAGTGCGTGATGAGTTGTGTCTGCTAATTAACGACCAACATGCCATGTTTTAGGTAATCTCATGCTAATAATGTAATTTGAGCAAATCCTATTTGTACTCTGTAATTTACAGATTTTAAAGAACTATGTAAAAAATTTACTTTCTGACATATAAAAGCTTTTCAGTGGCCTGATGAATCTCAAATTGTAAGAAGTTATTTTCTGTCATGTTGCAGCAAAGAGTAGGTGATAGATAATTTAAAATCTAGAATTTAATACCCTCTTTTAGAAATAATAAACTAAACAGTATGATGTGAAATAATTTAAGAGTAAAATAGTATTAGAAATCTTAAAGCACCTTCTATTAAGACAGAAGTTCTTATATGCTGGCCTTAGACATTTCCCAATAAAGGAGAAAGATCTGCTTTCTTATCAAATTCATTTCCCTTATGAGGCTTATATTAAAAAACAAAACAAAGCAGAAGACATTCTAGGGTTCATACTGCAAAAGTTAAAAGCACTGTATTTTTAAAACTCACTATAAAGTTTCCAAATAGGCTTGCCGATTTCCTTACAGTCAAAGACACTCTCTTCTAAAGTGTTTGTAAATACACGTCTGCAAACTGCACACTGTAAGACCATCAACCTCCTGTGACTATACAATACAATAATCAGTTAATACCACCTTTGGAGAAGAGTACAAATACATAAAGCATATGCAAGAAAAAATCACTCAGTTTGAGAAGCTGGTATATTTTTACTACATTTAAAAAAAAAAAGGCTGAAAAATTCACTTTGTTTCTAGTGCCAAACACTTATGAAAAGAAAAAATTCTGGGTTGTAAAGATATCAGGACAACTGAGCAGGTTACTAATGGAATATTTATCTAAATGCTGCAATTTTAAGAAGAATAAAGCAAGCTAAACAACTGTTAAAAAGAAAAAGGGAAAAAAAGCTTCCATTACCTATACTTCTGTTTCCGTCTAAGCGAAAACCAATGTTGGAGACATTTATAAGCTCAAGATAAAATCTACAACAGGTAGCGCTCACAATAGTCTCATTCTTCCACAGAGCTTACTTAAGGACATTACCCGTGCACTACGGTTAGACTACTATGGACTGGACAAGCATTTGAGACAAAGGCCTTAAAGTTCTTTGCCCTTTTAGTGTTCCCTAAGAGAAGGAGGAGGAAACCCCACAGCAGCCACTCTGAAAAGCTGTATCACTTCCCACGCTAAGTTGATGACAATTAAGTGACAGAACTATATTCTTCCTACACACCAAGGGCCTTTCCAAACAGAAGGCTGCAGGGAACAAAAACAACACGTGACCCACCAGGAAACGGTGGCAGCAATCACTTCTAAAGGAGCCAGAGCAAATTTGGTTTACTCCAAAGAAGAAATTCTTTTAAAAAATTATTGGTAAGGCTTGCTACAAGTAAGAGTTACTTACTTACTCTTACTGCTGCAAATGGGCAGAGACTTCTTCCTGAAATTTCTTTCAAGCCCGAGGGTAGCCTCTGAGCAGAACTTCTTGATTCAGTGGTTAAGGATCGTTAATGTGAAATCTTGATAGAGAAGGAAATAATAGTTGACAGCTCCAATCCCAGTAGAATATGTAAGATGTAGCTGTCTAAAACAGCTTCATTCAGCAATTTTTAGGCCAAATACAAAAATACAAATAAGCCCAAAGCTGAAGATTTACAATTCCTATCTTATGTTTAATATTTCTGACCATTCCGATACAAGGTGGCAAAGCGAGCAAATACGTCTACCCAGGCACCCACTGCAACTGGATGGGAAAAAACTGTGCTAAACAGAGCAAAAGCAGCCAGCAATAAAAGCTTAAGAAATACTCGGAGGACGGGACTTCCTTGGTGGTACAGTGATTAAAACACTGAGCTCCCAATGCAGGGGGGCCTGGGTTGGATCCCTGGTCAGGGAACTAGACCTCACATTCATGCAGCAACTAAGAGTTTGCATGCCACAACTAAGGAGCCCACAAGCTGCAACTAAGGAGTACATGTCCTGCAACTAAGAAACAGGCGAGCCACAACTAAGGAGCCTACCTACCACAACAAAGACTTGGTGCAACCAAATAAATAAAATAAATATAAAAAAAAATACTCAGAGGAGTAAGTGAAAAGGCTAAAATCAATTAAGAGAATCTCTTATAGATATCTGTGTCATCCTTCAAGCCGCAGGAATTTAGTAAAATAGCATTATACACCTTCCTCTATGACCGCTCACGCAACTAAACAGTTCTGTAGAGAATAATATTTATATGTTTATAATATAAATGTGATATATTTACATATTATATAATAGTTATAGTTACAGAAGAGAATGCGACTGTTATAAGCTTTAGCAATGCTGCATGTGTGTGCACATATGTGCACATGAGTGTGTGTGTGTGTGCATGTGTGTAAATCAAAATGTGGGAGAAATGAGAAGCTATAATAATGCAAATTTCTCATCTTTCAAAGGAAAAAGTAAATACTACCTAATTTAAAATCAAGGAATACAGATATTAATATATGAAACATAAGAGTGGTGATAACTTAAGAAAACCACAAAGCAGAATCCCATAAAAGAGGCTACATCTTGGGAATCTGGGGGAGACTTGATTTTCATTTTGGACCCTCCTGTCAACAGACTTTATTGTCTTAACATTGATATTAACATGGCCTTAGTGTTTTAACACTTTTGTTTTCTTTTCATTAACTGTGTAATAAGGCTCCGAAAAGAGGAAAATATTAACAAAAGGGAAACTGCCAGTTTGGATATTAGTTAAGATATATTGCTAAACATGCAATTGGGGTGCCTCAAAACTGTCTGCGTGAAGGTTTTCAATATTCAGAGCACAAACCATCATTTTTTTTGTTTGTTTGTTTGTTTTATTTATTTTTTTTTTAATTTATTTTTATTTTTATTTTTTTGGGGGGGTACACCAGGTTCAATCATCTGTTTTTATACACATATCCCCGTATTCCCTCCCTTCCTTGACTCCCCCCACCTCGAGTCCCCCCCACCCTCCCTGCCCCAGTCCTCTAAGGCATCTTCCATCCTCAAGTTGGACTCCCTTTGTTATACAACAACTTCCCACTGACTATTTTACAGTTGGTAGTATATATATGTCTGTGCTACTCTCTCAAACCATCGTTTTTATGAAAGACATGTCACAGGGATTCATCACTGTAGAATACTGAGACAAATATCTCAGTAAGGTGAAGATGGAAGACAATATTTATAGACAGAAGAATAAAAATTAGGGTTATATAGAAAAGATAAAACTGAAATGAATATCTAATTAAACTGCTGTGCTTCTGGGCATCCAGCAATCAGCGATAAAGAGGAAATGATATCACCCTTCCCACCACCCTTTCCTAGCATCTGTGAGGATGCTGCGTGAGATCACATACAGTAAAACATCTGAAGGAAAAGATTCTCTTTGATTAGATAACTGATCTTTTATACAGAAAACCTTGGAATACAGATTTTCAAATTCAGATCAAAAGTTTCCTAAGAAAATTCTACCTGTGGGGTAGGTAAGCTTCTAATAGAGGTGATTTCCCACATAGATTTCATTGTAAAATTTAGAAGAAGATAGAATAAGCTTGCTTTTGAGATATCTGGTTTTGAGTTTTATTAATAAACAGGAACTCAAATACTCAGAACCTTGACAAAGCGAGACAGCTAACCCAGCTACCTGCTTGGCTGAAAACACCTATAGAGCTATTCACCCATTCCTAGAGCCAATTTTTGTTAAGTATGTTCTATGTTCCTAGTGTTCTGACAGGTACCAGATACTAAGATAAATGTACCACGTAGCCTGCTGTGGGTGAGGACGAGGAACTCAGAGACCAGCTGAAGGCAAAGACATGAAAAAAATTCTATGAACTAGAGGTCATAATAGGAGTAATGACACACAGGTTTTCTGGGCATGGGGGAGAGGGAGGGATAACCAGCATCCTAGTTAATTAAAGAGAGTCAATAACAAGGCCCATTTGAATTGAGTTTTGAAAGAGAAACAGGACAGAGTTATGTAGGAGGTAAAAATTATAGGATTTGGTAACCAAGGGAGGGAGTATCGAGATGAGGAAAAATGGGTGTGGGGTGACTTTCAGGGCTTTGCCTTGAACCTACCTAAATAACATCCCTACTTTAGAGACAGACATCTCCTGTGGATAATGAAAATTTTGGACTTTCCTTTTTATTTTTCTTATTGACTCTAAACAAAGTCCTATTAATTACTAAGACAGCTGGATTTCAACATAGGTGCGTGAGGATTAAGCTAGTTTTAATAATCCACCCAAGGAAATAATAAGCAACCTCTAAAAAATTAGTTTACCATGACATGGAAACTATTTTTGTTGGAGAACAAAAGCAGGGCTCAAATGGTAATACAGTATGATAATTTGTGGAAAGTCCTTGAACCAATCCCTGCATATACCAAGGGTGTATGTGTGTAATCTTTTTAAAAATAAAATTATATGTATGAGGTAGGGATTTGTAAAACTAATAATTAAAGGAGTTGGTTCTTCATCTTCGAAAAAGATTCCTAAACACACTTAAAATATATTATCCAATCTTCTCAAGAGTCTTACATAAACACTGCACTTGGGAACAATACAACTGCATATATTTCGGTACTCTTGTGGTGTGTTTCTGAACCTCTACCAATGATTAGAAAATGCTAACACATCTCCTCGTTTCCTTTCATAAGAAAGAAAAGGAGAGGAGACTCCACAAAGAACCACTGCTGGTCATTTAGCCTTTCCGTGCCTCCTGAAGATTAGTCTAACCTGTTTCTCATCTACTTTCAGGCTCCATTAACCTAGGTAATATGGGGAAAAGCAGTCATAGCTGGCCCCCAAATCATTACTTAAACAAAACTAGTCCACAGCTTTAATGTAATCTCATTTGGTTAGCAATACACCCAATGCTTGCGTACAATTTAACATTCTACAAGCATCACCTAAAAAGTGCAAAAAAAGTAATCAATAGTTTTAAAATATAAATAATTTTATAAGTTGCTTCATGGAAAATAATCAAATGATTATTTTTTCTATAAAAGTCTGCCATCTGTCTCTCAGCTGAACTGTCCTCTCTTCATTAGACAGGACTTTACATGAGTAGCTCCAGCCACACATTCCACATCACTTCATCTCTCTCCCCACCCTCACCCAGCGCCCAGTTCTAAGTAAGCATCCTCGGCCAAACATGAACCCGCTCATCTCGATGATCTGAATGGTCCCTGTGTCATTCCCCCTAGATGGCAAATCCATAAACTGGTTAATGTGACCCCAGTCAAATAAAATCTGGCTGCCTTCCCATTTCTAACTACCAGTTTGTTTTTTTAATAAAATGAAAGAATTAATAAATTAATTCAGCAAAGTTGCAGGACAAAAAAACAACATATAAAAATCACTTGCATCTCAAATACACAACTGGAAAAGGAAATTAGGAAAATAATTCTATTTACAATAGCAGCAAAACCCCCACAAAACCTAGGAATAAACTTAACCAAGGGTAAAAGACTTGTAACACTGAAAACTACAAAACATTGCTGAAAGAAATGAATGGAAACACAAAAAAATGAAAAGACACCCATGTTTGTAGACTGGAAGACTTAATATCGTTAAGAAGTCAGTTCTACCCAAAGAAATCTAAAGAGCCAACATATTCCCTATCAAAATCCTAATGGCATTTTTTGCGGAAATAGCAAAAACAAAATCCTAAAATTCATACAGAATCTCAAGGGACCTCAAATAGCCAAAACAAGTTTGAAGAAGGACAAAGGTTAAGAAATCATACTTCCTAATTTGAAAACATATTACAAAGTGATAGTAATCAAAACTGGTACTGGGGGACTTCCCTGGTGGCACAGTGGTTAAGAATCCACCTGCCAATGCAGGGGACACGGGTTTGACCCCTAAGCTGGGAAGATCCTACACGCTGAAGAGCAACTAAGACCATGTGCCACAACTACTGAAGCCCGCATGCCTAGAGCCTGTGCTCGGCAACAAGGAAAGCCACTGCAATGAGAAGCCTCCGCAATGAGAAGCCTGCACACAGCAACAAGGAGTAGCCCCCGCTAGCTGCAACTAGAGAAAGTCCGTGCGCAACAAGAACCCAACGCAGCCAATTAATTAATTAATTAATTAATTAATAAAACTGGTACTGGCATGAAGACAGGCATACAGACTAATGTAACAGAACAGAGTATCCAAAAAACCATAAACCCTCACATATATGGCCAAATGATCTTGAACAAAGGACAAACACTGGGACTCCCCTGGTGATCCAGTGGTTAAGACTTCCTGCTTCCACTGCAGGGGGCATAGTTTCGATCCCTGGTTGGGGAAACTAAGATCCTGGATGCTGTGTGGCATGGCCAAAAAACAAAACAAAACAAAGCAAAAAAAATGACAAATACTGTATGATTTCACTTTTATGAGGTCTCTAAAGTAGTCAAATTTATAGATATAGAAAGTAGAATGATGGTTATAAGGGGCTGGAGGGAGGAGAAAAACAGGAGTTGTTTAATGGGTACAGAGTCTCAGTTCTGCAAGATGAAAAAGTTCTGGGGACCTGTTTTACAGCAATGTGAATATACTTAACATTACTCAACTGTACACTTGAAAGTGGTTAAGATGGGAAATTTTATGATGCATGTTTTTACCATAATAAAAAAATTTTAATAAAAAATCAGGAAAATATAAAGAAATCCAAATCTTCTTTTTTCCCCCTTCTGAATGGGGAAGGAGAAAAGAAATGGGAGGAAATGTTTTCCTTTTGTGTAGCTGTGTTTTTTATTTCTGGTGCATTCCATACATGCCAGTTCCACAGGGAGAGAACAGTGTTTAAACCTTGAACATGAGGACCTGAACTTTCTAAAATGAGGAAAGCTTAGGCGTTGGGATGTTGACCTTTAAGACCCCACTTACAGAGAAGAATCTTGCTCATGGTAGGACACTTCAGGGAAACAGCAAGAACAACCAGTCTGTGCCAACAAGGGTTCTTGCCTACAAACAACTGAAATACACTCTGGCAACTTAAAAGGAAAAGAATGTATGAAAGTATAGTTGTGCGCTCACAGAATCCACATTAAGGTTGGAGGACCAGTTACAAAACAGGAGGAATTTCCATGTCTGGAAAGCCAAGAATACACCCAGGCCACACCCCAAGATCAGCCTCCTTAGGACACCAGCTATATGGTGTCCAGCCACCAGGCTACACCTGGCCCTATCACCCCTGGACACACTCACTGAGCCACCTCCAACTGATGCTGCATTGTTCCTTCAATGTCCAAATCTGGGATGGGAAGAACTGACTGAACATGCCAGGGAGCTTCCATTCGGTGGAGAATTCCTCCCAGTAGGAAGGATTTTCAAATGCTAAGGGAGAAAAAAAGAAGGCAATTGTCCACACTGGTTAGCAAGCAGCTTAGCAGCTATGTATGTCTCACATGCCTAGCTCATCCAGTTTAAAACAAAGTAATGTTTCCAGCCAATTTCAGCAGACTCTTCATGCTTACTGTATCCTGTCACTTGTAATATGCCAGGTTTCCACAGGTTATCCAACCTGATAACACCACTCATAAACTATCACTGGGCAAAACAAGGCACACAGGAGCAGGCGGGATGAATGAGGCCATGGTTCATTGCCCTCAAATGCTTTTGCTTTTGTCAAAGTCGAATTTATTTGACCTTGATAAGAGCAGACATTGTCTTCAAAACTCCTGCCAGAACAGACTATAAAGACAGAGTGCATATACCAGCACTGCTGTCACCACCAGAGTGGGACGGACACTGCTCAAGCAGAGAAGATGCCATTTACCTTTCATGGTTTAATCAGTATGTGAGCCTCTAACCAGCTCCCACACAGTCTACCTGAAAAAATTTCCCTAGACTCCATAGGGCAAAGATACATAAAGATTTAGAAAGTCATAAAGAGGTGAAAATAAAGACAAGGAATTAACTTTATTTCACATCTCATTCTCTTTTACTCATTAAATACATTCTTCTACTCAAAAGGCTCTGAAGACTTTGGCTTTTATGGTGATAGAGCAAAGATGTCTCTGCCTCCTTTCTCTTGAAAGGTCTATGAAACAACAAGGATTAAAAACAACAACAACTCTATTTTAAAAATAAAACTAGGAGATGTCAATAGCCCTGAACCACGTATGCAGGAAGTGGGTAGAGAAATGGAGAGAGAAGTAGAGAGCAGAGGATGGTCAAACCTCAGTGTCTGCAGAGGCAGCATCAATAAGAAATAAGCTGCATTATTATATAAGAATAAAGGTTATTGCTTCTGTAGAATTTTGGGGGTCATGATCACATATTTTACTAGGGAAAGTATATGGTAACCAAGGGTGTATCCCATTCATAATTACAGAGTCTGGAAAATGTACTTTTGTGCCTGCAGACCCAAATAAGATAATAGTTGAAAATGTGAGTAAACCGTACAGTTCAAAATAAAGCTATTAGTCAAACAGTGCTAGAAAACTTAAAACAAAAAGCCAGTGGTTCTCTGTTCCTCAGACTTTGCAGCTGTGAGAATGCCTTTATTCTGGTCTTGAAGTTGAGTGGTAGTTTGGCTGGGTATAGAATTTTAGGAGAACCTTAGAAACAGTCACAAATATCCTGGCAAATAAGATAAGTATTATCATCCTTTGCTTAAAGATGAGACAATTGAGGTATAAAGAGAGAAGCGACTTTCCAAAGGTGTCAAGCCAACATAAAGTAGTACCAGAACTCAAATCTGTGTCTAGTGCTAGATTCTGTTTTCTCTTTATGACATATAAAAACGCTGGGTGCAATCTTTATGGCTTTATGTGTCAACATCTCATTCTCCCTCATGTTCATAGAGAACTGTTTCCTTTCTAGCCACCAAAAGCACTGTTATCCCTTTTCTCCACCCTAGTGTCCACCCAGTTATTTCACCTTGAGCACCTCCGCACTGTAGCCCCTCCCCCTTCTCCTGGCCATCATTAAAGAACCGTAGTGCAGGTCTCAAAATAAACACTGACGTACAGACTCAGAGCTATGGCAGAAAGCAAATCCTAACTACTCATTAGAGTGACGTTTCTCAATATTTTTTCTTAACCTAAGGAGTGAGAAGGAAAACAGATGATTAGTCGAAAGTGCCTTCATTTTCTCAATGCCACATATAGCAGGAAGGCACCTGTTGTATTTTAGTTGTTCATAATGATCCATCTGGCTCATGATCATAAAAAAGTGAAACTCTGGTTTATAATCAGCCATTAGCAGTTTTTTACACTATAGAGAAAGATTCAAGAATAATTACCTCTTCCCCTCTGCCCCCCAAAATGTATTAATCAAAAAATATGTTTTAAAATGTAGAACAGGGACTTCCCTGGTGGCGCAGCAGTTGAGAATCTACCTGCCAGTGCAGGGGACACGGGTTCGATCCCTGGTCCAGGAAGATCCCACATGCCGCAGAGCAGCTAAGCCCATGGGCCACAACTACTGAGCCTGCGCTCTAGAGCCTGCGTGATGCAACTACTGAAGCTCACGCGCCTAGAGACTGCTCTGCAACAAGAGAAGCCACTGCAATAAGAAGCCCACACACGGCAACAAAGAGTAGTCCCTGCTTGCCACAACTAGAGAAAGCCTGCATACACAATGAAGACCCAATGCAGACAAAAATAAATTAAAAAATAAATGAGTAAATAAAGTTAAAAAAAATAAAATGTAGAACACAGCAAACACACATATACACAGCCTCCCTTCCCACCCCCTTTTCCCAAAGCAAGCAGGAAGGACTTGTACACCTCCTTGACTTCACCCTATGTTAGATTTGTGGACCTGACTAGGTACTAGGTGAGGAGGTCAGTCTGCACTAAAAAAAAACCCAACTGAACTCTAGGTGACTCTGTTTTGAATCAGGTAAAGAAGTGATGTGATGACAATCCAGCTACTTACTCCACAGTATCGGTCACCATTAAATATCTGAGGTGGCAGAGGGTTGCCCTGATCAGGCTTCTTCTCTGGGGGGATGTTCTTGTACATCCACTGCCTCTGCTCTTCCGACATCGTGATGTCCACTTCCTCAAACTCTATCTTGTTGGCTTCCAGAAATCTAACCACATCCTGCTGCTTCTTCTTTATCTGCAGAGAGAAGACAAGCACATAAGGAGAAATGCTCCACTGAAACCATGTGGAAATATTTCCAATTTGAACTAGATTTGACTGATGGCGATTTTTGCAGACGCCAGGTACTGTCCACTCCCTGGTGATCCAGCAGATGTCTAAGCAAGGCCTGACACAGTACTTTCTTCACAGAATTCTGGGGCACAAGTCAGATGGTCTGGGAGGGCCACACTAGGTCTGAGATGGGAGATTCACTTAGTTCTCAGGGGGCCATGACCACCCACTCCCACCCCCAGAAGTTGACATTTACAGTCATGAAAGCCCCCTCTGTCCCCAAACATTTGAAAGCCACGTATAGCCCATCGGAGGTGCCAACATTTCATTCATTCCTGGGAGCAGCGATATTTTTATTCTCCTCAGCAGCCTCTTTCAGATATTCCACAGCTGTAGCCACTGTCATGAAAGCATCCTTTCATCAACTCACAAGAGAAAAATGTGCTCCACTTCTAAGGTGAGTGTAAACAACAAGCACCATCTGACTTTGAACTCTTAACCCTTCTTGCTCCTCTGATGTTTCATGTTTCCTTCCTCAGTCACTAGGGGTCAGGTGTGCTCTTGAAGAGCTGCAAACACATCTGCACGTTTTCCAAATGGGACCCATCTTCTTAATTTAAGGTACGTTATTAACTCATTGAGATGGGGTGACAATATTCAGTATCTTAAACATGGCATGTAAAATGTGAGAAAACAAGTGTGCTTTTTCTAAACGATTCTGGGAAATCTGCATAAAAAACAAAAGTGGTGAGGTAAATCTTATAATGCTCAAAGAAAAGAATCACTTTGAGAAGTGAGGCAGCTAGAAACCTCTCTCAACCTAGAAAATAAAATGCTGGGCACTTCCCTGGTGGCTCAGTGGTTGAAAATCTGCCTGCCAATGCAGGGGACACAGGTTCCAATCCTGGTCCGAGAAGATCCCACATTGCCGTGGAGCAACTAAGCCCGTGTGCCACAACTACTGAGCCTACACTCTAGAACCCATAAGCCACAACTACTGAGCCCATGTGCCACAACTACTGAAGCCCGCATATCTAGAGCCAGTGCTCTGCAACAAGAGAAGGCACCGCAATGAGAAGGCCACGCACCACAAGGAAGAGTAGCCCCCACTCACCACAACTAGAGAAAGCCCGCACGCAGCAACGAAGACCCAGTGCAGCCAAAAATGAATGAAAAAATAAAAAATAAGTAAATAAAATTTGGGGTGACTGTTCTTCCACTGTAATTTAAAAAAAAAAGAAAGAAAAGAAAATGCTAAGGAACAAACTTTCACAAACTGACTGCCCCAACCAATCCCCTCCTCCCCCCACCTTAATCAACTCCTCCCAAAATGCCTCAGTGACGTGTCTCTGGCGTGGAAATCTGTAATATACCATCAGCACAGAGGTGCCGATCATTGGGTTCAAGTTTATGAATGACTAACAAGATGCCGTAGTTAATAATGGACAGAAATAAAAGGCTGTCATCTTTAAGTTCAATGGTATTATAAAAGGAGAGAATTACTGTATCGTTGTAAATCCAAGTTGAAAATGACATTATTTCAGATTCTTGAATCAAACCATCTCTCATGTCTGAAATAGTTAACTTTTTCTCCTCACTCACAGAATTTCAGAATATAGTTATATTATTTTGTAACTTTGCTGTGCAAAAACGTATCATCCATCCTACTTAATTTCCCCTTAAATCCTACTAGTCAGAATTTATTGACCTTGACATTGAAAGTCTTCACTTATTTTGACCAAAGTCCTCGAGTGTGTTCTTGTCAAGACAATCATGTCATTGTCCTAAAATCCCTCTTCAGTGGGTCCCCACTGTCCTTTGTAAAACAAACAAGAAGTTACCTACAATCCTACTATCCAGACAGCCACTGCCAAAAGTTAAACAGAGGAAAGGGTCTGGATTTAATGTCCATATTTGGAGCTCTACATAGCCAGCACATTTCAATTGTTCATGAGAGTGATCAAAAAGTGAAACTTATCCATCGTCAAAGCTTGGCTTTCCATATATAATGTATAGACATACAACATTCACCACGACCTCAAAATGTGCGTACTTAAAGGCTTAAATGTTCTCAATGAGAGTAAATCAAGACATATAGACAGCTTCTTTACTCCCCCACTTCCTGGCCCTAAACACATAAATACACACACACACACACACACACATACACGCACACACAGTATTTATTGCTAGACTATAATCCCCTACACCTTACCTGGTCTTTCCTTTCACAGGATCACACTTGGTAAAAATAGCTGCACTTTGCCCCTTTTACTGAACAATAAAAATATCATGAGTACCACCCTCTGTCATTAAAAATTTTTCAGAAGTATGAATTTTAATATCTTCCTGGCAATTCCATCATGTAGATGTACAGTTAACTACCACTCTGTTGTTGAATACCTAGCACGCTTGCAGGTTTCACTGCTAGAAATAATATCACACAGTGAACATCCTTGTAAATCTTTGATGGTATCGCTCAAGACTACTTTAGGACAAAGCCCTGTGAATGAAACCCAGGTGAAAGGACAGAGACATTTTTCAGACTCCTGAAGGAGTCAAGGTAAAACTGTCTTTCAACAAGGCCACCTCAATTTACATTACCATTAGCAACGTAATGGTCTAAGAGTGTCCATGTCTCAACACCCCTCCTCCTTGTTAGCCAATATTCGAAAGTTGTATCGTAGAATATTAAAATTCAAATGACGTGAGGTGATGGATGTTCATTAAACTTATTGTGGTAATCAATTCACAATATATACGTACATCAAAATCATTATGCCGCACACCTTAAGCTTATACAGTGTTGTATGTCAATTGTATCTTAACAAAATTGGGAAAAAATGGTCGCTGTTCTAAGAAAAAAATTCAAAAGCATCATTACACACTATCAATACTCAGGAAGCAAAGGATAGTTCCCCATCGGGGTGATGGTAATTATCTTCGTATCTTTAAGAGGAAAGCAGGAGAGGCAACGCCAGGTTTGTGTTTTGAAGAGATTACTTCAATACTATGCATCTTAAAAAGAAAAAAGGAGAAATTCTGTATGTATTGTTAACACTGCTATGAAAAGGTCTCCAAGATGTTTAAGTGGGGGGCGGGGGGGAAGAGCAGAACTGTGTGTAGACTAGGCACATTTTTTTAAATGGAGAAAAATAGGAACACATCTGTATTTACTTGTATTTTCATTTTTAAGAAAAATGCTTGAAGGTTATATAAGAAACAAACAAAAGCAGTTGCCTGGGGGGTGGGGCATGGGAACTGGAGGATGGGGACAAAGTGAGAGCAAGCGTTTTCACTCTATGTGTGTAAACTTTTTGGAAATGCATCAACATTTCAAAGATTAAACAGAAGAAATTTAAGAGAGGGAGCGTCCTATAGAAAACAACCCAGAGAGGGGTGGTAGTCCACGGCCATAGAGACCTGGGGTGTTTCATATAAATCAGCAAGACTTCTGTTACTCCCTGGCCTCCTGAACTCCTTACACTTAAAAGAAAGGCCAGATGATTAAAAAGGGGGGGGGGGGGGTAAGCTACAAATCCTGGTTCGCCCATTTATTTACTGAGTGAGTCTGAGCAAGCTGCTTAACCTCTCTCTGCCTCAGTTTTTCCATCTTTAAAATGGGAATAATAGTATTCCCTACTTCATCAGATTATTGTGAGGGTTACATATAAATTATGTGTCACTGACAACATTTATTGCCTGACACATAATAGTGCTGTATCACATTTTAATTATTATTGTTGAATTTGTTATTTGACATCACATTAAAAAAATCTTTTAGAAGGCAGTGTCAGGGAAAAGTTCACTTTTTTGAGACAAGATGAATCTAAAATCTCATATTTTGCTTTGCCTTTGTTGAAGTTTAGAAATAAATTTACATGTTCAAAAATTTTTTAAATTTAAAAAAAAAAAAGGCTAAGGCCACAGAAAATTAGTAGAATAGCAGATCACCCAAATAAACAAAGGGGAGAAATTTACCCCAGAGAAGGAAGTTTCAAGGGGATGTTTGTGACGTCAGTCTGAGGAAGGAAGATGAGTCACAGCACCAGGGCTGTTCTGAGATTTAGCAGGTGAACATGGCTGGAACTGTGGGAGCCCAGGGCCGAGCTGCAGGGACAGGCCCGCTCAGGAGGTGGGTCCTGGGAGAAGCCGGAGCCCCAAGTAATGGAAAGGCTTCCTAAGTGGCATGAGGAAGCCATCAAGGGCACTGCACGGGCTGGCAGAAACCCAGGATTCAGATAACAATAACATACATCATCACTTCCTTGACACAAAGTTTTATTTACACGTTTCAACCATCCTGAAACAAAACACACCTAGCAATCAATAACGAAAGAAATCTGGGGAGAGAAATTTGTGGAAGAGAAGAAGGAAATTGTGCGGCAACAATTGCAGCCTTCGTTCATGTCAACTAAGCCATGGGTGATGGTACCTATAACTCATGTGGCTGGTGTTTTAATCTTCGAACACACTTGGAAGCCTCAGCAGACAAAGCTAGTTATTTACCTAGTAGCCCATCTCCCTTTCTTTCTTAATAACCGAAGCCTGATTTTGTTTAAGAAAGCAATGTGTCGAGCTTCCCTGGTGGTGCAGTGGTAAAGAATCCACCTGCCAATGCAGGGGACACGAGTTCGATCCCTGGTCTGGGAAGATCCCACATGCCTCGGAGCAACTAAGCCCATGTGCCACAACCACTGAGCTTGCTCTCTAGTGCCCGAGAGCCACAACTACTGAAGGCCCAGTGCCTAGAGCCTTTGCTCCACAACAAGAGAAGCCACTGCAATAAGAAGCCCGTGCACTGCAATGAAGAGTAGCCCCCCGCTCTCTGCAACTACAGAAAGCCTGCGCACAGCAACAAAGACCCAATGCAGCCAATAAATAAATAAATTTATTTTAAAAAAAGAAAGAAAGCAAGCAATGTGTCAGCTACAAAAACCTGTGGACCCAGACTCCTCTGTGGAGGTGATCACAGAACACAGTGCTGGCCAGTGAGATGTGAGGCGGCCACTCCTTGGAAGGTTCCACTTAATGAAAAGACAAAGCCCATTTTGCACTTGGTCCTTCTTTTCCTCTCTCCCTTGCAGAAAGGCAACCTGTGGGGCCTGAAGGTGCAGAAACCATTTGGCAAATGTGATACACATACAACCCTAAATTAGTTAAGCCATTCTTTATCAACTTTCCTATAGATTGCAGCCTAATGCAATGCTACCTGGTAAAACTCTTAATTGCTATGTAAAATGTCTTCGGCAATACTGTAGTATGATGGATTGAAAATAAAAGCTATTACCGCACAGCAGAGCCTAGAAATAAAAGCAATAAGACATAAATTTCACATAAGTGAAATAAACATGTGTCACTGGATAAACAGAAGATATCTACAAAAGCATGAAAGTTGCATTTCACCTTATCATTCAAACATACACCCATACACGTCATTTAAAGCAATTAAAGAGAACGGACACTGTTAAATCTCTCAGGCTCTATCGCAGGGAGGCCTACAGGCCAATTCTAGCCCATTAACTATGTTTGTATGGCCGACAGCCAAAACTAGTCTTTCTTTTTAAATGGTTGGGAGAAGAAAAAATCAAAAGTATAATAGTATTTCATGACATGTAAAAATTCTATGAGGTACAAATTTCAATGTCCATAAGTAAAGCTGTATTGGAAGACAACTACATCCACTCATTTATATACTCTCCACCGCTGCTTTCATCCTAGAGAAATTAGCGTAATTGAGCCATTGTAACAGAGGCTGTATGGTTCTCAAAGCCTGAAATATTTACCAGCTGCCCTTCACAGGAAAAGTTTGCTAACTCTGCGCTAGATCACAGATCTTCATTTCTGGCTCCAAGCTCACTTTCTCAGTGAGGCCTTCCCTGACTATGTGATTTTACACTTTTACCAGCCTCCCTCCCCCAGAACTCCCTATTCTCTTTCAATGTTTTATTTTTCACCACAGCACCTAGCATCTGACATACCGGTCGTTGTACACCTCTTCCTACTAGAACACAAATCCCACAAGGGCAGGGGATTTTGTCTGCCGTTCTGTTCACTGCTGGATCCCCAGGGTCTAGAATGGTACCTGGCACACAGCGGACTCAGTAAACAACGGTTAATGAACAGCCAGGGTTTTCACGAGTAGAAGGACTAGTATAACAGCAGTGCTAACTCTTTTATCATGAGAATGAGATACTTCAAGTACCACCTCCTTGAAGAGCCCTCTCTAGCCACCTAAGCTTAAGTTTCATTAGTTAAATTTATTACAATTTATTTATCTCTTGTTTTTATGCTCACCTCTTACTCCAGAGTGTCAGCTCCATAAACGCAGGGCCCAGCGTACAGGAGGCCCTCAGAAAATATCAATCGAGTGGATGATTAAAGAATTATCATCCCAGTGCTGAACATCAAGGCTTTCCAGGTGATATTCAAGAGATCAAACTGAATTGATAATTTAATTTAGGAACAAATGTAACTGAAGTTTAGCCAAACAGGAATGTAGATCAAACACCAATATTTTTCAATGAATGCTAAAGCTGTATGAATTTGAAAAGCAGTATGTCTAGGAGCTACATGAAACTGTAAATAAGCCTAAATAATTCAGAAGAATCTCTGGACCCCAAATGCGAAAAAGGCTTCCCTTCTAATGTTGACACTGACATTGAAGAAGGAAGTTGGATGCGATTCTATGTTTAAATAAGTGCTATTGTCAGTCAATTTTAAAAACTGCAAGCGCATAATGTAGTATTTTGTTTCGCCCCAATTTTTTTATAAGAGCTGTTGATACACCTGCAAATTGATGGCAACTGAAAATTAAGCAAAAATGTTGGTATTTCCCTGATCCTGCTTCCAACTGCTACCATAGAATTCTATCACCCTCAACCACTTTTCCCCAAATATTTCTAGGAGCTCTGAAGCAAGCTCCTCACACAATCTTCAAAGGAGCCTTCTTGGCCACTGCATTAGTAAGTGCTATGGCCTCAATGTGTCATCCCAAAACCCCTATGTTGAAACCTAGCCCCCATCCCAAGATGATGGCCTTAGAAGGTGAGGTTAATGGGAGGTAATTAAATGATGAGTGGAATGTTCTTTTAAAAGGGGCCCAGGAGCTCTCTTGCCCCCACCCACAATGTGAGCACACAGCCAAAAGACTGCAGTCAGCTACCCAGAATTGGCATTTCCCCAGCACCCAACCATGCGGGCACCCTGATCTTGAACTTCCAGCCTCCAGAACTGTGAGAAATTTCTGTTGTTTATAAGGCACCCAGGGACTTCCCTGGTTGCACAGTGGTTAAGAATCGCCTGCCAATGCAGGGGACGTGGGTTTGATTCCTGGTCCGGGAAGGTGCCACATGCCATGGAGCAGCTAAGCTGCTGTGCCACAACTACTGAGCCTGCGCTCTAGAGCCCAAGAGCCACAACCACTGAGCCCATGTGCTGTAACTACTGAAGCCTGTGCACCTAGAGCCTGTGCTTGGCATTAAGAGAAGCCACCACAATGAGAAGCCTGTGCACCCCAACGAAGAGTAGCCCCTGCTCGCTACAACTAGAGAAAGCCCCCGTGCAGCAACAGACCCAAAGTAGCCAAAATAAATAAATAAATAAATAAATAAATAAATAAATAAATAAATAAATAAGTAAATAAAGACAGATAGATAGACAGATAGATAGAAGTGGGAGTAAGTGTCCTTCTACTAAAAAAAAAAAAAAAGCCACCCAGTCTGTGGTATTTTCTCATAGCAGCCCAAATGGACTAAGACAATAAACCTTTACCCTTTCACCTCCAGGGCCCTGCAGGACCCAGATCTGCTGAGGACCCCAGCCCTGTGACCCAGCCCTGGTGATACGCTGTCTGGGCTGGAGCTGCTGAATCTGCTGACGTGGCATGAACACTCAATGACCCATGGAAATCTTCGTGAAGACGCTGATAGCTTTCACTGGCAACCTCCTGACTCCAGGAATCCACAGGGACTGGATGAGAGGCCAGGCTACAGAAATTACTTGCACTTACCCTCTATCCTGAGGCACCAACTTATAAGTAAATGTGCACTCCTCCACTCTCTCTTTGTGTAGGATTAGCTCTTTCCCGGAAGGCTGCCAGTTAACTTATGTAATTAAGCAGCCCCGGCCAGATTCCTTGCAGACGCTTCCAGACGTGTCTAGCCATGTTTGAATTCCGGAGTGAACATGGCTGAGGCTGCACCCTGGGACCTTGGGAGTCACTAGTAAATAAAGACATTACCAATTTGAATAAGATAGGGCTTTTTTTTTTTTTTAACTGAGATTTAATGTGAGCAATTGAGGGAAAGCAACTTTAAAGACAAAGCACGAGAAAAGAATGAAATAATGCCATTTGCAGCAACATGGATGGACCTAGAGATCATCATACTATGTGAAGTAAGTCAGAGACAAATATCTTATGATATCACTTACATGGAGAATCTTAAAAAAATGATACAAATGAACTTATTTGTTGAAGAGATTCACAGACACAGAAAACAAACTTATGGTTACCAGAGGGGAAAGGTGGGGGGGGGGGGAATAAATTAGGAATGTGGGAGTAACATATACACACTACTGCATATAAAATACATAAACAACAAGGACCTACTGTACAGCACAGGGCACTCTACTCAATATTCTGTAATAACCTATATGGGAAAAGAATCTGAAAAAGAATATATATATTCACACACACACATATGTATATCTGAATCACTGTTCTGTACACCTGAAACTAACACAACATTGTAAATCAACTATACTTCAATAAAGGCACAGATGGAAGACAACAAGAAAAACTGGAAAATAATAAAAGTATGTATTTTAGACTTAGAGGCTGTCCTGGTTTTAACCTGGCCCTGTCAGTTGAGTAGCCTTGGTGATATTACTAAGCTTCTCTTTCAGCCTTAGTTTCCAAATCTGTGAAATGGACCCAGTATCTTTTTTCACAGGTTTATTGGGAGGATTAAATAAGAAAAGAGCTAAAAAGTAATAGGCATTGCTCAATTGTTTCATTCATGCAAGCACATTAACTTTTCTTTCTTTGCCCTAGATGTGGCCTTCTGCAAAAAATATAATTTCATAGAACTTTCAAAGCTTTAGGTATTCGATGCAATAGTTCTTTATTTCACTTCCTTTCACACTTCAAATACACAGTTTTCTTTCTTCTGACATGAGGCAGATGCAAGGCTGATTAGGGCCTTTTATGTCTCTCATGAGGAAAAAGTCAAAGGCAGGCAGAGGAAAGAGGACAGAGAAGACAGATTTTCTCACAACTTGATAAGACTTACAGAGGCGGCGCTGGACTAGACTAGGTGGGGTAGGGGGCCCAAAGACAACTCCTCCTTCCAACTAAAAAGGGAGGAAAGGACTGATGATCTTTCCCAGGTCAAAGACCTAGGGACTCTCCAGTGATTGAGTAGAGTATCTTGAAGATCTATTGTTTCATAGCAAATCCTTTAACTAATACCACACTGTTGGACTCACCAGGTGTTATATCCTCATAAAAAGGATGTAAATGGCAGACGGCAGACTAGTTACCCCAAGCTATTCACTACCTCTCCTGTGAAGACTAGAAGGGAAAGCCCCGTGTTCCCAACCACCCTTGCAGCTGGGCAGCCTCATGACCCAGAGCCCGCTGCTGAGCTGGGGGCCAAAATCCGCAGGTAGAGCTTCTGCACAAGGCTCTGCTCTCCTGCTGACGCTGATGGATCAGTGCCAGGGCCCTTTGTCCCTGCCCTTCCTCCCTCTTCTTGCTTGGAACCTTGGTGTGAGGGCTGGAGGTGCAGGGGCCACCTTTCCACTGTGAGGCAACGAGCATCAGGAAAGGGCCAAGAGAATCCCAGAAACACAGGCCCTGAACAAGTCAGTCTCCAGACTTACCCGGAGACACCAAAACACCTGTTTATTTAAGCACAGATTACTCAGGTTCTCTCTTACCTGCAGACGGACACACTCCTCCCTAAAACACCCCCCGTACATTTCCTTGCAGGGGAGCAGAACAGGGGTGTAGAAGAAACCCCAACAAGCCATCGGCTCACTGGCAACATTCAAATGCTGTTTAACTCAGCATGAGATTTCAGGTAAAGTGCTGTGTCCCTGGTGTCTATTTCAGTCTGTCTTACTAGAAAGCAAATACCAGGTTACCAAGCCAAAGATAACAAGGGAGAGGCTGTCCTGCAAGAGATTGAAATTTGAGTTTTAGGAAATCAGTGTCAGAATACAGGGCAGTTTTTGAAAGAATCATTATTATATGTCGTAAATACAAGCAACACAATTTTAATGATGGAAAAGATGGTGCTTTTTCATGTGTCTCATTAGCACAGTCCCTGGTACTTACTAGGTAAGTAAGTACCATAAGTACCATTTGTTTGTATGAAATACATAAACACTACTGAGCTTGAATAAATACTTTTAACATATTTCCTTTTTAACCAGTAAATATTTTGGATCCTGTTTTCTTAACCAACTTGCATTGGCTTCTTTTTTCTATGTTTATAATGTTGTCATCTTTCCAATGGAAAAAAAAAAAAACACCATAATATCAACCTGAAGTAATTATTTTTCATATTACCTTCCAAGGATTCAACATTCAGAAACAGACTTTATATGGTTGCCATAATAACATACACATTTGGGGTAGAATGTTTCAGCTGTATTACAAATATTTTCTGCTTTTATAATTTTCAGTTATCTTATTGAATGCATGGATTCTATTAAATATTTACTCTAAACGAACATTATCCTACCACTGGAAATTTAAGTATGTTCTGGAGATATTCTTCTTTTATAAAAAAAGAGAACTGTTCCAAATGGGCTGACATTTTTCATGATGACAAATGATATCCACAGTAAGCTACCTAACATATTAAAACACAGAAGTGTTCACACGTACATCCCCCCCCCACCCCCCGCCGCTTTCTTGTTTTATCCCTTCAAAGTAAAGATGATACTTTATCAAGTAACTATTTCACAAAATGGATTTCAGGAAATGTTTGATATTATTATTACGTTACTGAAAACAATGCCTGTCATCTATAAAAGCTGTCACTACGAAAACAGAGAAACATAATTTTCTAATCTACTAAAAATCTACCAAATGAAAAGCTGCGGTGAGTTTTTTTAATGTAAAAATCTAACATCTTTCAACCCGTTTTCAGGAACAACTCACTGACATCAGGGAAGAGAGTGGGATTTTAACAACAAAATTTTAAGCACTTTTGCATTATTGATAAATGGGACCAGAAAAATGACTATCACTCTCCTTTAATTCTGATGATGCTTGTCCTCCATTGCAGATCCTTCATGATCTGCTTCCTCTTCATACTAATACTTTGAAGACGTCACATACTTCCACATCTTCAACTGTTACCTCTATGGAGACATATCTAAAACCTGCATTTCAAAACTGGCCTCTTTCACAAGGGCCAATCCATAGTTCCAAAGCCTTTCTGGAAACGCATGCTTAAACGTCCCACCATCACCTAAAACTTGACTGCTAAAACAAAGCCGCAAAAACAACAACAAAATCTTGCTGTTATAAGATCAACCCAGCCATCTACTTCCTTCTCCTAACTTCCCAGTTGGTGTTAACAACACATCACTGTGTTGATGGCTCAGCATGACCACGACCTGCCTGTGAGTCGAACATATAACATAGTTAGAAAAATAACCTGCCTAAACTAAAGCTTTCATACAGACACACACACACAGACACACACACAGAGGCACAGAGTCGTCATCCCCACCCCCCGCCCACCGTGTGTGTGTGTGTGTGTGTGTGTGTGTGTGTGTGTGTGTGTTAGATGCAGAGCCTCTCTGAGCTCACTTTGGTAGCACTAGGACAGGAATGGTGTAAAAGATACTGGAAGTATGATTCTGACATCCCCGAGAGGCCCTGGTTCATCTGTGATTTTTTTTTTTCCTTGATGGTCAGAACATTTGCTGATGATGTCATGGGCCGTGGCCTGATCCTCATTTGAGTCACTTCACTTTGATTTGTGTTCGAGTTCTGTAAAACCAGAATTAGACGGAACGGATCTGTGTCACCTTGGGCAAGTTACTTCTTCTATCAAAGCCTCAGTTTCCTCATAGGTGAAATGTAGATCAGAATTTAGTGCAGATGGTGGTGATGAAAATTAAATGACGTAAGGTTCTTAGTGCACGGCACGTGAGGAAAGAGCTTAACACACGTTACTGTTTTTATTACAATTTTAATTCTAAGGCCACAGCCTCATCAGCTATTGTTCTTTGGCAAGTGTACTCTCCTGCCACTCACTGAGGATACTTGGGCCCAGTTCAACGCCATTCCTTCAGTGAGTCACTCATTTGTTCATTGCAGAAGGACATTCTGAGGGTTGAGCAGGTGCCAGGCACTGCGCGAGGCTTAGTGGGTACACACCTGCCTCTGCCTTCCTTTAGCTCAGCCCCCAGAAAGCAGAGAGTTACAGGCAGTCAACAGTTAAAGCACTGACAGTGCCCGAACTATAAAACTAGCTGATGCAGAGACGATTGATGAAATAAATGTTCACAGATTGAGATATAGGGAAGTCATTCTGGCTTATCCATGAGTTAAAGCTGAATTTGATGCTAACTGAAATAGCCTGTTTATGGCCCATCAAACATACACTGTACACCTGCTTTATTAAAGAAAAGGACACACGGAGCAGAAGGAAAGAATGTCCATGTTGAAAATAAAGATTAAATACCTCTCTTCCTGGGATGCCAATGCTGGTCCTTTGAGGATAAGACTCCCTTCCCAGGAGCAAGGTCATGCTAACTTGCTGGGTACTTGCTGGGCTGTTCTTTTTCTGAAACCTGAAGCAATGTACCCCTGACTTGGGTAATGTTCTCCATTCTGACAAGATATAAAACTGCTGAAAACCCTGCTTCTCCCAAGCAGTTTCTCAGAGTCATCTGGGAAGCAGGCTTCTGGGCTAGCCCCCAGTTTGGCTCAAATAAAACTCTTCTCTATTCTTAGGACTGATTGCTTATCGATTATTGCCATTGACAGGATCCACTCTCTGGGAACACACCCTTTGGTAAAAATGAGTTTCTCTTTAGAAGTGAGAATGACTGCTGTCACGCTAGCACATATTCTACGAGGCTGTATCCTCATGCCAACCCTGTCGTCCTCCCATCCCGGGAAGCAGGCTAGGGCAGCCTGCAAGTGATGAGGGCAGGACAGGGTCTCCTCAGGCATACCCTGCACAGAGCTCATCACGGCAGAATGTGGCTCAACTGCTCCGGCCACACTCACCAAACCCAGAACAGACAGACACTGTCCTTTGTTGTGTGTTCACAAGAGTAACCTTTTTGACTTGCCCATCTCCGCTGCATACAGGAACTGAGAAAAAGAATGCTAGAGTTAAATAGAATGTGGGGGTGGGGGAAGGGAAGGACTGGGAGTTTGGGGTTAGCACATGCAAACTATACATGGAATGGATAAACAACAAGGTCTTACTGTAGCACAGGGAACTATAATCAATATCCTGTGATAAACCATAATAGGAAAGAACAGGAAAAAGAATGTGTATACATATGTATAACTGAATCACTTTGCCGTACAGTAGAAATTAACACAATCCACCAATGGTAAATCCAACATACTTCAATAAAACAAATTAAAAAAAAAAAGCTAGAAAGTGAAACAGGAAGAACCACAAATGTCAGACAAGTAAAGAGGAATTAACAAATGTCCCCATGGGTGTCCTCTAGGACGAAAAGTCTGTCCTGGCATATTTTTAAACTGATAACCGACATCAATTTAAACTCGTGTTTATTTGGAGTCACACTCAAAGTTTTGGATTCACAGATTAAGATCAAGAAGTTAAGATGTAAGTAAATCCAATCACTTCATTTAGTTCCCTAACTGAAACTTAGGCGGGTGTCAGTGGAGTTTATGGTCTATGGTTCTTGAGTTTAAAGAAATATTTTAGAACTGATTAAAGAGAGGTTCCAGCTGTCCTGCCGCTGGCAGAATGATTCTTCCCATAAACTCAAATCCAATCTACCATTAACGAAAATGTTACCTATACGTATTTTCTGATTGTGAACTGGTATTTTCACAACACCTTAGCTAAGTCCCTGCACACTCCAGATCATGGGTTACTGAAATAATATTTGCTTCTAACTCTTGGTATGATTTTAAAAGACAGCCTAGTAGGAATGACAATCAAATTAAAATGAAAAGATAAAGGAGTCAATAAAATCTACTACCTCAAATTTATTTTTCAAAACTACACTTAACTATGTAATCCCATGTGATCATTCACTCATTAAAAAACTACAATCTTTCAGTCTTCTTCACTCTACAAGTCTTCCATCACAAAGAGTATAAGATCTTCCAGTTTCCTAGAAACAACGAAGTCACCTTCTTCTTTTCTTTGTTCTTCACTCTTTCCTTCAGCTGCTAAGCCCTGAAAATTCTACCACTCCCCTTATCTTGCTGATTTCACCCCACTTCTACAGCCCTTACGCTGCTGCCAGCCTTACCTCTAGGGATTTTACTGTCCTACCCACTCCCCTCTAAAAGCAGGCAAGAATGTTCTTCTCAAGTACATACTACTACCTTTTCAGATTTTTACAATTCCTTATTGGCTCTTCACAAAAAAAAAAAAAAAATTAAGACAGCTCTACAGTCTCCTGCTCCTAGATTCCCAGGCCTCTCACCAGCATCTCATCTCACCTCATGCCGGCAGTCCTTCTAGAACTGACCATGACCTCACCTCAGATCTCTTCTCTCCTCTCATCAAACACTCCATATCTTTTCTCTCTAAACTATGGAAATTCACCTGTGTGCTTGCAAAGACACACACCTGAGTCCAAACACTTTGCTTACATCTTTGTTTTTCACCTTCTCAGACATCATTCTTTAGTTTTATATAGTGACACACATTAATATTATGGTTCTAGATGTGAATGGCGTGTCTCCCGAGAGTACTTCCCACATGGTATGTACTCAAATGTCACCCAATACATTGTCCATGAAGGTTACTTGAAAGAGTAGGTTTCAACGGGAGGAACAGCTCTAAGATTTACCCACATATTAGAAAACCAGAAAACCCACAAGATCTAGTGATGGTACCACCACCCACTCACCTGCCCAGCCCAGAAACCTGGATTCCATCTTTGACTCTCCCCGACAATATGATTAATCATCAAGTCATTGATTTCAAATTTTTTGTAATCATGCTTTCAAATTTTTTCTTGAACCCATCCATATTTCTCCATTTTTACTCCCACTAGTCCACGCAGAGATATCATCTCTGGTCTACCTGTACCTTCCTGTATCTTCTTCCAGCCAGATTTCCTCAAAAGCTACTTTTCACACAGAAGCTAAAATGAATTTTTAAAAAATTTTATTTATTAAGAAATTTGTTTTATTTTTATACAATTCTAAAAGGTTAGTTTCCATTTACAGTTATTACAAAAATTGGCTATATTCCCTGTGTTGTACAATACATCGTTTTTAAAATCAATTTTTTTAATAAGCATAAACCTAACGGTTTCACATCTCTGTTTAAAAACCTTCCAGAAACTTCCCATTATCCTTGAGATGCAGATGGAAATCCATGCCCAGGCCCACAAGGCCCACCTCCACAGCTCATGCCCCTCTCCGACACTGCAGCTGGGGCTCTCCAGCCCTAGGTGTACCTGAATCACCTGGAGGGCTTGTCAAAACACAGATCACGGAAAAGAGGTGGACTCCAAAGTTTCTGATTTGGTAAGACCTGGGTGGGGCTCAAGAATTTGCATTTCATATCAATCCAATGGAATATTATGTGGCCATATCAATGAACGAGGTATTGATATACGCCGTGATAAGGACGAACCTTGAAAACATTAAGCTAAAGTGAAAGAAACTAGTCATGAGGACCATATAATGTATAATTCCATTTACATAAGATGTCCAGAGAATAGACTAATCTATAGACAGAAAGCAGATTCATGGTTGTCGAGCGCTGGAGTGAGGAGGATGGGGACATGGCAGGTATGGTTAAGGGGTGTGGGACTGGCATCTGCAGTCCCAACTTCTCCAAGTAATCGCCCACCTCTCCTTTCCCTACACTTCCTTCCTCACCGCAGTGACTAACCCTTGACTTCTGTGCCTTAAATGCCCTCTTGACTTCTCAACAGTGAAGTCCTACCTCCTACAATGCCCAGCTTCGAGCCCAACGTCTCACACAGCACCACCCTCGTCCAGAATATTCTCCGCTTACTTCCTCTGAACTTTCAGAGAACATGACCCACATTCGTTGTGTGTCGGAGAGCTACTGGGTCCTGCTGAGTCAAGTATTGTTCATTTCAGTTCTGGAGGGGAGGGAACTTATGCTTTACCTCTTTGATTTTAAAGTGCTTGGCCTCTGCTGCCCTGGCAAATGAAGTTGCAGAAACAATGGACGTGAAACTGCCAACGCCTAGACCGTGATCCTGAAATGAGTCATTTATCCTACAACTATTCAATGACCTGTCAACCTGCTCTTTTGACAAAATGATAAAACTGAGACACAAGTTAGTTAAATAACTTACCCAGTAGTCAGGATTGGAATCAACGTCTCCCAACAAGCAGCCCCAGCCCCACATCCGCTTCCCTACTCTGCCCAGTGATGTGCCTTTAGGAATTGGGAAACCAAGATTTCTTGTCCCAGAATATCATCCCAAAAGAAAATACAAAGTCTTAAGCTCTGTGCATTATTTCAAGTAACTAGTTTTAAGATATTAGAAAGGAAGCAGTTAATATTCAAAAATTAAGCATTCTAGAAACACACAATGCACCATGAGTCAGAGATGCAAAACCAGAAGGGAAGAAAAAAACCCCACAAACACTTCAGATATTAAAATGATCAGATACGGAATATAAAATAAGTATGTGCAATATGTTCAAAGAAAGAAAAGAGGGGTAGTTAAAAAGTAAGTGGCAGAAGGGGGGTGAGGGGGGAAGAAAGGTTTGGGAGTTTGGGATTAGCAGATGCAAACTATTATATACAGAATGCATAAACAAGGTCCTACTGAATAGCACAGGGAACTATATTCAATATCCTGTGATGAACCATAATGGAAAAGAATATGAAAAAGAATACATATATGTATAGCTGAATCACCTTGCTGTACAGCAGAAATTAACACAACTTTGCAGATCAACTACACTTCAATAAAATTTTTTTAAAAAAGTTTAAGTGGCAGATGGAATATCAGGAAAGTTCTTCAAAGCTTCTAGAGACGACGTGAGCAAAAGGACCACGGCCACAGGCTAAGCAATCAGCCTCTACAACCCCACACCAATGCCATCCAGGGGTCCAAACAGGAATCCAAATTACAAGTAGAGAGGTACAGACCCACCCACGCCACTATAAAAACAGTGCCAACAGCACAGACCTTTTTCCATTCACAGAAGATGCAAATGAACCAAAACGCATTCTCCTTTATTTCTTTAGGGAACAGCTTTAAGCCTTGCCAAATCATCACAAAAGTTCCTTTGTGTCAAAGACATTAAATTGTTTACAAATCCCATGAGGGAAGGACACATATAATGTGAACACAAGGTCTAAAATGTACAAGTGAAAGTTTCAAATGGACAATTAACCAGTTGAAAATCATGGTCCAGGGCAAGCAACGAGAAAAGGTTTCTAAGTGGGAATAAGCAGAGGACTGAAGACAGACCCAGTCAATTTCTACATCAGTCAGTCTTACAGCAGGCTGCTACTCAAAGTATGATCTGTGGACCAGACCTTGTTATCTATACAAGGACTGCCATCGAGAGTAAACATTGAGAAAACTTCTAAGGCAAGTTTAGACCCAGAGGCAGGCCAAATGACAAACACCCTCCTAAACGTCACTCCCATCTCAAAAATAGCCACTGGGTCCCCCTCCCTACTCCGAGGTCCATCCTGCTCTGCGTGGACGCTTTCTGGTCATTCATTCATCCTGCAAATACTTACTGAGTAAGGAGGCCTGAGATGTGGCAGGCACCCCATGAGGGCTCAGAAACCAGTCCAACTTCATGGCCCACGGGAGCCATACCCAGTGCGCCCTATTGCCCACTGGGCACCCTAAGTCCAGTCTGGTCACAGCCTTGATGCTCCTCAGAGCATCAGTGGTGAAGGACCACTCTGCTTGTTGTCCTTGCTGTTTTACTGCTCCCATACTTCGAACTTCCAACGTTGTCATGTTCTGATACTTTCAGAAAATGAATTTCTAGAAAAAAATGAAATGACAAAGACGTACAAAGGAGAAGCCTAACATTTTCATGATTTGAGTCAAAAAACCATAAAGCTATTCTGTAAACTTGCCTTAGAATTTTTCTCAATGTTTACTCTCGATTGCAGTCCTTCTATAGATAACAAGGTCTGGTCCACAGATCATACTTTGAGTAGTAGCCTGCTGTAAGACTGACTGATGTAGAAATTGACTGGGTCTGGGGGTGTGGGGGGAGGGGGAGAAATAAATTAGGAGGAGTTTGGGATTAACCTATACAATACTACTATAAATAAAACAAAGAACTACTGTATAGCACAGGGAACTATATATACTTAACATCTTACAATAACCTATAATGGAAAAGAATCTCGAAAATAACATATATATGTATAACTGAATCATTTTGCTGTATACTTGAAACACAATATTGCAAATTAACTATACTCCAATAAATAAATAAATAAATAAATAAAACATCAAGAAAAAAAGAAAAAGAGAAATTGACTGGGCCTTTACATAATGGTTCCTGTTAACTAAATCATCTCCATATAGTCCATACTTCCTATCCAAGTTCTATTTATTCTTCAAGGTTCAGCCCCAAGCCCACACTGTGCTCAACTATGTCTACCCAGTGGTTCTCAGCTGGGGCAATTTTGTTGTCGTCCCCACCCCCCCGCCCCCGCTGAGAAACAGTTGTCAGTGCCTGTGCACAATTAGGGTGTACAACTGGCATCCAGTGGGCAGAGGCCAGGGATGCTTCTAAACATCCTATGACATACAGGACAGCCCCCCAAAATGTCAACAGTGCTGACGTTAAGAAACACTGACGGGGCTTCCCTGGTGGTGCAGGGGTTAAGAATCCACCTGCCAATGCAGAGGACATGGGTTCAATCCCTGAGCCCGGGAGATCCCACGTGCCACAGAGCAACTAAGCCCGTGCACCACAACTACTGAGCCGATGTGCTGCAACTAGAGAAAGCCTGTGTGCAGCAATGAAGACCCAACGCAGCCAAAAACAAACAAACTAATATTTTAAAAAAGAAAAAAAGAAAAAAAAGCAACACTGACATACATCAACCATGGCCCTTCCAGATCATCTCTTCCTCAAACTCCCATCACACCCACGGTCACCACCAACCTAGCATTTAATGGTATGTATCTGTGCTTCTTTCTGCAACTTAACCACAAATTCCTCTGGAGGATGAAGACCATGTGTGTCTCACATCTGCTCCCCTCTGGGACTCAGCAGGGTGGCTCCAAGGAGCTGCTCATCACAGATCTCTTAGCTAATCTATCTCCCTCCCCACCTCCTTGATGCAATATAAATGGCTTTAACTAATTTCTCCATCAACTCATACATTAAATTACTTTTACTCTGCATTTTGAAAAAACAAAAGCAAAACAACTTATATTACTTGGCAATGTGAAGCCATAAAAAACATTAGCAAAAACCTGGAATGAAAGTGTGGGTGGTTTGATGTTATTGTTTTTACATTCCCTGTCAAGGTTACACGTTTACTTCCTTAAAGGAAAAAGTCAGCCAAGTATAAAATATGAACTTAGAATGCCACTATTTTACAAGACTATCTATGAAAATTATATACTACTGTTTCTACACACGCTTCCTGTTAATTAGAGGACACTTTGTAGAAAAAGCTGCCCCAGCAAAGCTTGCTATGATAGTGCAAACCCTCTGCAGTAAGGAGGAAATCCTGCTGAGGATGGTATTTTCCACCAAGAATGACAGGACTGCAGCCAAAAGCCATGCTTTTATCAATGGCCGGAGGTGCTGCACTGCAACAGGGTGTTTGGAATATATTCTTCCCAGTTCTACACCAGTCCCATCTGCAGATGTGTGAAAAGAGGTTCTGAGAGGTGATCTAGAAACTGTATCTATTTAATGTTTGACAAATAATATGGGGACAGCAGACTGTTCTCACAATTACATTTCACGGGGGATCATATAATGAATTCATATTTCCATAGTGAGTGCACACTGACGTCTCAGAGAACGTCTCGGAGTTCTCACCCGCATCCATGGACCGGCCCCTGTCAGCTTTCTCTTCCCTCACCGGCTACTGAGCCAGGCCAGTCAGTGCATCTTGTCTATTGAAAATTCCAGCTATCTAACTTCACTCTGCCGGACACTCCATTCTGTTTAGATCCCACACAACCGCCCCTAAGAGCTTTCAAAGCTTGCCTGAATCTCCGCAAGCTCTCACCCTTCCCACAGATGACCCCGATTCCTGCAGCCCAGATAAGATAAAGTCTGTCTTGAAGAGTGCCTTCAAATTCTGGGGTCTCCTCTTCAAATTCCTCACTATCTTCAGTCATGTAATTTCTGTATTCTGTCTTGACTCCAAGCAGTCAGTGGAGAAATTAACAAAGAATGAGAAATTAACGAAGAGTTAGAAATTAACACAACATTGTAAATCAACTATACTTCAATTTAAAAAATATTAAAACTGAAAAAAAAAAAAAAAAAGAAGAATCAGAGAGAGAACAGAGAGACGCCACAAAGAAAAACTGAAGTCTCTAAAAGGTCAAGGAGCCATGGTTCATGCGACAGGTTTTACAAGACCTTGCAGAGACCTTGAGAGGTTGTAAATGCTGCCCTAGGAACTAGGGGAACACAGGTGACAAAACAAGGCCTCCGATGTGATGCAGTGCATAGCTGTTGGGGTGAGGGCATGGAGACAGGGCTTGTCAACAAGTAACTTCCATGTGAAACTGGCAGTCACACAGGAGTGCTCACCCGGCCAGGACAGCCCAAAGGCAGTGCTCTGTGGGGAAGGTGCCCAGGATGGGCTGTAACGCTACAGCTGATGTGTTAAGCAAGAAACAGAAGCACAGTGTGAGAAACACAGAAAGAGGGAATATAAAATAAACGGCTCCTAGGATGATGAGGGAAAAGAGTCTACAGCTGTACCATCAGAAGGTAGAGAGAAAGAAAAGTGGAAGGCAAAGAGGAGTTGCCACACCCGCACAGATTTAAGAGCAAGTAAGTTACTTTCTCCTGGGATTGGAGAGTGAAGTTTTCCATGTAACTGAAACTTGGCCCTTTGAGCACAAATGTATTATTATTGTATTTTAAGCTACTTTTATTTGAGAAATCTTCCTGAAATGCACCACATGTGTTCCTGCATTGTTCAGCAGGGTACATCAAACCAAAATATGCCAACCCTGATTTGATCTGTTCTGGACCAAGCATCATCCTCTGACCCATTTTTGTCCTTTGATGTGGTGCGCTGACAGTCTCCGAGCCCACTTATGTGTCACAGCCCGCTGTTTCATTTTATGCCAAACAGAGCCCAAAACTGCGCTTCCGGAATTCTCCACTTCTGCCTTCAGAAGGCGGCTGCCCCTTCTCTGAGCTTCCCCTGGTGCCCCCTCAGCGGGGCTCAAGGCTGTGGGCGCCTATCTGGGTAAGGCCCTGAAGGCAGCGCCCCAAGCCGATGAATGCAGAACAGCTGACTGCCTCTCAGAGTCCTTCCAGATGAAGGTTCTAGAATTCTGAATCTGGATAAGAGAAGTAATACTGTAATAAAATCATCCTTGATAACATAGATTCTTCATGCCACTTACTTAAGAAGCAGGGAAATAAATCATGCCCCTCACAGCCTTTCTGTTTTCCAATCAGATTTTCATCTAATATACACCACACTCCAGTCCCGCCCTGGCGGTCACTAACTTTTATTAGCTTTTGTTTTTGATGTGGAAGCTACAGAAACAATATTTCTTTTCCATGTGTTCAATAAATGCAGTACGCCAAGTTCTCTAGCAGGAAACCAAGTTCTCTAACAGGAAACGTGGGGGAAATAAAAAGATGAACAGAACCATCCCCGACCTCGACAAACTTAGAACTTGGAGTTCAAACCATCTGGGTACAAAATAAGTGTAACCAAGGGTGAAATGTGTTGAGGCCCCAGGAGAGCAGTTCCCAGGGCCGTACCCTGGAGGGTCGTGGAAGCAGCATCCTCCCGGTTTGGAGGACGAAGGCGGGATGGCTTCATTGGCAAATGTTATCAGCATGGGCTTCAAAGAAGGGAGGGGAGTCTGACTAGTCCCAACACAAGGTTAGCACAGTTAAGGCAAAGAAAGTGGCATGAAAAGATGCAGGGAAGGCAAGGGTTAAAAAAAGGTCTGGTATGTGTATACAGTTTAAAAAATAGTGGAAGAAAATACTGCAAAGGTAGGTCAGAATCGGATCAGCGGGCCCAAGATGCCAGGCCGAAAGGCGAAGCCCTGAAGGTAGACGCTCTCAGGATCCAGTGAGATTTTCCTTCACTCTCTGAACCTAACACAAAGTCTTAATCTTGCTAGGATGATGCTTTTTTTACCCCTTTAATAGAAAAGGAATTCAAAAAGGTGAATTATTAACCATCTCATCTCTGTTAATTATCTCTTAAAACCAAGCTCGCTATTGAAATATCACTGTGGACTTCACTATTGGGCATCCAGGTGTCACGTCTCACTCTGCAGGAAACGCACACCAGTGGAAAAGGAATCATCTAGTCTACAACAAAGGGGAGTGCGGGTACACAAAGCCGATTCATTTCTTTGACAAAAAAAGAACAGGAAAGGTGACATCTGTTCCAGTTCACAAGCTTGTACAAAATATTTGGGGGAAAAAAGACTCTCAATTTTCCACTGGAGGCTTTTATTTAACTGACACTTTCTAGAATCTTAAAAACAGCCACCTTCCCAACTCAACAGATGCTCTCTTTCTGTCTAGCTCTGAATATGGCTTTCTTTGTCCTCATCCAAATAAATACACCTGCCCTGGAGACACCTACAGGATAGGTCATTCTAGCATTATATTCCCTATGGCTCTGGTTTCTGTGTTCATCCTTTCTCCTCAATCAGACGATTAACTATTTGGGAGCTAGGATCATGCCATATATTCATGCTGTGCCCTGAACATGGCTGAACACTGGGCAATAGAAGGTACTCATGGGACTTCCCCGGTAGTACAGTGGTTAAGAATCTGCCTGCCCATGCAAGGGACATGGGTTCGAGCCCTGGTCTGGGGAGATCCCACATGCCACGACTAAGCTTGAGCACAACTACTGAGCCCTGAGCCACAACTACTCAGCCTGCGCTCTAGAGCCTGCGAGCCACAACTACTGAGCCTGAGTACTGCAACTACTGAAGCCCGAGTACCTAGAGCCTGTGCTCCGCAACATGAGAAGCCACTATGATAAGAAGCCCGCGTACCTCAACGAAGACCCAACACAGCCAAAAATAAATAAATCCAAAGAAAAAAAGGTACTCATGAATATATGGGAATTGGTTAACTCAATTATTTATATATATATTAATTATATATACATATATATTTAATATAGACTTAAAGACTAGATTCTCCCTTAAAGACTAAATTCTGTCATATTGGTCTAAGCATGGAATAAAAGAAAAAAAATTTTAAAAAGCTAGCTCTTTAAAAAAAGAAAAAAGATCTAAACCAGTTCTTAAACAACAGCAACAGTATTAGTCACTAGGGAAATGCAAATCAAAACATAGTGAGATTCTACTACATACCCACTAAAATGGCCATAATCAAAAAGACAGACAATAACAACTGCTGGGGAGGATGCGGGGAAACTGGAACCCTCGTACATTGCTAGCGGGAATGTAAAATAGAATAGCTGCTTTGGAAAACAGTCTGGCAGGTCTTCAAAAGCTCACAGTTATTACCATCTTACCACCAACTCCTCTCCAAGGAATATACCCAAGAGAACTAAAAACACATTTACATAAAAACTCAAACACAAATGTTCACAGCAGCATTGTTCATAATAGCCAAAAAAATGGAAGCCACCCAAATATTCATCAACTGATGGATGAATGAACAAAATGTGGTATATTTATACACGGAATATTATTCAGCCATACAAAGAAACAAAGTACTGATACATTCTACAACAGGCCTGGACTTTGAGAACATGTGCTAAGTAAAAGCAGCTAGGCACAGAAGGTCACATATTATATGATTCCATTTATATGAAATGTCCAAAATTGGCAAATCCAGAAACAGAATATAGATTAGTGGTTGCCAGGGGCTGGGGGAGGAGGGAATGGGGAGTGACTGCTAATGGGCATCTTTTTGGGTTGATGAAAGGAATTAGTGGTGATAGTTGCACAACACAGTGAAAACACTAAAAACCACGAAAACAATTTAAAGGGTGAATGTTATGGTGTGTGAATTATCTCAATTAGAAAACAAAAATAACATGACCAGAAACCTGAAGGCTAGAGAAGTGAAGTTTCTTGTCCAAAGACACAAAGCTGGTTAAATGGCATTACCAGAATCAGACTCCAATTCCCCCACCCCCAGCACACTGCTCTAGAAGAATCAGGACAAGTAGTGTAGACATGAACCAGCTAGTCATTTACCAGCTCACGCCTCAGCAGAAGAGAAAGATGAACTAAATGATCTCTTCTGTTCCTTCCAGTTTCCAAGCAATCTAAGCCTTCTACCGCGAGCATTTCCTGTCTGCTACTAGAGGTGACAGCAGGGGGGGTTCTCCATCAGCAGGGGTTCTTGATCAGGGAGTTCACCTCCCGGACGTGGGAGAAAGTCTAGAGGCATTTTTGGTTGCCACAACTGGGGGACGGGGGCAGGGCGGGGGTATTACCAGCATCCAGTGGGTGGAGACCAGGCACGCTGCTCTCTGTCTGCAACGCACAGGACAATCCCCTACAGCAAAGAACTATGCAGCCCAAGATGTGAACAGCAGCTGCTGATCAACCCTGTCTTAGGGTATGATCAATTTCATTTCTAACCTTTCAAAGAAGTTTTGTCCTAGAGTACGATGACCTCAAGCAGCAGTTCTGAGATTACAGACTGACTGGGAGGCTGGCACGGCAGAGACAGGAAATAGACACTTTTTACCTCCCATAATCAGGTTCCACAAAGAGTCGACTATCCAAATGCCCACAGGAGTCTGGCAGTTAACATAAAGGAATGCAGCCAACAAACACCTAATAACCATTTAGGACTATCACATCCTTCCTTCCTTCCACAAAAAAGCTTTGACTGGCTCCCATTCTTCATGATACACATATAACCCTCTCAACACACTCTCAACCTAACCCACTTTTGATAGACATGGGTGCCGAGAAATACCTTATAAGTAAAAGAGAAGCATGAGCTCAAGAACAAATGGCTCAGAGTTGGGAAGGTGGTGGGAATGGTGGGGGGCTGTGGAGACCCCCCGGGGTATGAGCCCCTAGTGAAGGGGCCACCATTAGTTAGCTTCAGTGGATCCACACCATGATGGGGGGCAAAAGATCTTCAGATGTCGCAAGAAGAATGGGAAATCCAGACGATGTGTGGGGGTGAGAAAGACATCTCCCAGGGTTTAAAATCTTTGCTCAAAAAAATTTTAACACTATTAAGTCAAAAACTTTGCAAAGGGGTTCCAGCCTCTGCAACCAGACCCTGACCTCTAGCTCACACTAAGGGCAATGAACAATGTCAGTTTCAGGTCTGCAGGATCTAATGTCTGATTATAAGAACAATTCTTTTTCCGTAATTAAATCTTCATAGTTCATTAAACTAGAAAATTTACCAAAGAACATAGAATTATTGCTGACAAATTTAAACTCATCATATTATTGACGGCTGCCATTTCTTGAAGCTCCAATGTGTTTACAAATGAAGATGCGGAGATCCAGAGGAATAAAGACCTGCTAAGCTACCCTGCCAGTTAGGGAACCAGAGGTTCAATCGGAACCCAAGTCTTTCTGCTCTGAAAATCCATTCTCTCCACTTCCAACGGCTACCATGCCAAGTTACTTTAAGGAACACAAATAACAATCAGCAAGCCCTGAGTACTTCCTGCACGTGCTGTGAATGGCAGTTTATATGAAATACTACCTTTCCATCTCAATCCATACTCCTTGTAGATTTTATCAGTCTCTGAAGAAGCAAAGCCATTGTTTTCACAAGCCCTGAGGACACTGTGCCTAAAATTAACTGCTCAAGGTTGAGTAGGGGCCCCTGGAACTACTCTACGTAGAGCAGGGGCCCCTGGAACTGCTCTTTGGAGTCCTGCCTCTCCCCTCATCGTTAGCTTGAGCTCACACACTGTTTTCCTAGTCAGCTTTCTGGGTCAGCATGACTAGGTTCTCACTGTTCTCTGATCAGGGGCTTTTCTGGTGGGCAACGTGGGGTAACAAAAAAAGGACCAGACACAAAATCAGAAGACAGGCATCTGAATCTGGTTTAATTGAGCTGAATGATCCTGGGCATGTTACTTAACAACTCTGTGCCTCAATATTCTCATCTGTAAAATGGGTATAATAGACCGCAGTCTGTAGGGTGATTGTAAGGATGAAATTACCCGCAGAAGAAATCTTCCCACATTGCTGGGCACAGGTAAACGCTGACTGTTCACCTGGCCTTTCAATGTCCAAGGTTCAGCACAGTAGGCAGGCTTATCCTGGAATCCACCTATTCCAATGCTTTTCTCCTTCTTCTCTCTCCACCCACCTTTTCCCCACTAAGCCCCTTATCTCTTTTACTACCATCCCCCTGCCCATCTGCTAGATGTGACAGAACCCTGCCATCGTTTCACAACATTAGGTTCAGTGTTCAGTTTCACAGTCAGGATAATCACTATCTTTTCTGGGAAGTACCACTCATTTTCATTAAACACAGAAATTCTGCCCTTTCTCTGTGGCCACGCACCCCCCCCCCCCATATTTGAGGTGAGATGTTTGCAGAGGATATCATCTATCAATTCAATCCACTGTCTCATATTTCTCTTCCCTCTTACTTACAGATGGAAAATATTCTACATTCAGTTCCACAAATGTGAAAGATGGAGTCCGGCTACACAGAGTCTAAGACAGGGCTGGCAAGTATGTGGATGAGCCCTGGCCCTCCCTCCACTGGAGCCAGAGCAGACATCAACAATCAATCACACTGGGTTTTCCAGCTGATCCCAGACAAGGCTCCAAAACCCCCCTCCCAGCTTTGCAGGCAGCCACCATCCATCAGACAGAGCCGCCATTTGGGATGAAATCTACTTGCCAAGTTTAGGAAGCCTTAAATCAGACGAGGACTCTAAAATCTTATACTATGTACAGCAAAGAATAGTGCCCATTTACATCATAGAAAGACTTTGTTAGCTGTGAATAAATATGGTTTAGTGACTCGTGCACAGCATGCTGTGTCCCTATAAAGTGTTCAAAAATTACAGAACTCTAAGTGGTTTGTTTGGGGAATGACCTCAAATTGTAATGTTCTTATTAATTCAAATTTCAGTTGAAAACTACACTTATATTTATTTACTAAAAAACTCTCCAAAAATTATACCAGCATGTACCCTTGGCTCAGCAAGTATTATGTACTGAACATAATATTTTGATGCTTAAAAATCTTGTAAGAGCCAGGGTTATAATTTTTCATGTTTTTATTACTGCTACCACTACTGCTGATGCTGTTAATGATGGTTAATAGAAATAATAGCTAACATGCACTGAGTACTTTCTGTATACCTGGCACTCTATGTGGAATACTTCACTGAAGGCATCCTCACTGCTCACAGCAATCCTATACAGAAGGTACCACGCATGTTCCATTTTTACAAATGAAGGGGCTGAGGCTCCTTGCCTAAGGCCACATCCCTCACCAATAGAAAACTAGGATTTAGACCAAGCCCTGCCTTAACCATGAGGCTACACCAGTGTAGCCAATGTGCTACCCTGGGTGATATCTATCCAATGGTAGACAGTCCAAAAATGAGGCAGAAGTAGGTGTATGGGTTGAAAGTAAACTGACTCCAGAATTAAATAAATTAGCAGATCTACTTTGGCTAGAATGTAGTTTATCATAAAATGACAGTATAACCCAAACCTCCTGTCAATTGGGGATCCAGGCTTAAGGAAACGGCCAATTTCCAGTTCAAAGGAATTGTCCTAATGAACGTGACTACCAGGGCAAAGAACCTGGAAGCTTCACTCCACATAGGAATGTCATGAAAGGAGACCATACTCCCACTTCTCGTGCAACCCACAGAAGGAAAACAAACTGGCTCAAAAGCCATGCTGGCTGTGTTGCTTTGGGTTTTTTGTTTTGCTTTGTTTTATTTTGTTCTGTTTTTATTTGAACTTGTTTTATCTGAAATCAGATGGTGTTCATAAACTGATTTACGCCAGATACTACAGTCACAAACTCTTTTCTCAACTTAACTTGTACATAGGTGGTATTATTTTTTCTTTTAATTTTTCTCTGCTTGCTAGTCTCGATCCACTTTTTTTTTTCTTTTATTCTTTCTTTTTTTTGGTTGCATTGTGCCTTTGTTGCTGTGCAGGGGCTTTCTCTAGTTGCAGTGAGCAATTCTTTGTTGAAATTCACAGCCTTCTCATTGTGGTGGCTTCTCTTATGGCGGGGCACAGGCTCTAGGCGAGCGGGCTTCAGTAGCTGCAGCGCATGGGCTCACTAGTTGTGACTCTTGGGGGCTCTAGAGCGCAGGCTCAGTAGTTGTGGCACACGGGCTTAGATGCTCTGCAGCATGTGGGATCTTCCCAGCCCAGGGCTCAAACCCATGTCCCTGGTGGTGTATTTTTTTATTCCCCCTTTTTCTTTTATTTTGAAGTATAATTGATTTACAATGCTGTGTTAGTTTCAGGTGTACAGCAAAGTGATTCAGATACACATATATCTATATTCTTTTACAGATTCTTCTTTTTTTTTTGGCGGCGGGGGGGCTATGTTGGGTCTTTGTGCTTCACCTGGGCTTTCTCTAGTTGTGGCAAGCAGGGGCTACTCTTTGTTGCAGTGTGCAGGCTTCTCAACTGCGGTGGCTTCTCAACTGTGGTAGCTTCTCAACTGCGGTGGCTTCTCTTGTGCAGCAAGGGCTCTAGGGGTGTGGGCTTCAGTAGCTGCAGCACACGGGCTCAGCAGTTATGGGTCAGGGCTCAGTAGTTCTGCACAAGCTTAGTTGCTTATGGGATCTCCCCGGACCAGGGCTCAAACCCGTGTCCCGTGCACTGACAGGCAGATTCTTAACCACTGCACCACCAGGGAAGCCCCTCTTTTTCAGATTCTTTATAATAAAACCCTTATAGGTTATTACAAGATACTGAGTATCGTTCCCTGTGCTATACAGTAGGCCCTTGTTGGTTGTTTTGTTTTTAATATTGGATTGGTGTGTAGCAATAGCTGCTGACTTTAACTACATATATTTGCATTTACCAAATACCACTGAACTGACCTGTCAAGCAAGTCTCCTCTTACTCTTAGCCCTCAACTCCCAAAGCCACTAGAGCCAAGGTGACAAAAAGCCATTTCCAGATCTGGGCTATCCATCACCAGTAGGAAATGGAAAATTCATCCTGAAGAAGCAGAACTCCCTGCACGCAGTCACAGCCAACATTCCATTTCCGGCTTTGGGAGCTCTGAAGTAATATTGGCAGGGAGCCCACAAAGGTCCCGCAACAAGGCAGACACACCCCAATGCACACCACACCCTACCCTTCCACTCTCAGGGGTCAGATTCAGGAAAGCCCCTTTGGGGTTTCGCCAGTTATGAAGCCAGCCCCAAAGAGTCAGGTCCCCTCAGGAATAAATACACTGTCAATGGCAACAAAAGGTATCAGACCTAGGAGACCAATCAAACTGTTCCAGAGTCTCCCAGGGGCCGTACCAGCCTAAAAGTCCCTGGGGTTATAGGTCGGGCCCCACTGGCCATCAGCTTTCAGTCCTACAGCCAAGCTGCCAAGAGTCAAGAAAGGAAACATTTCATTAAGCACTTTTCCTAAGCTGCTTTCTTTTTTAGCATTTGGGAAAAAACAATCAAACATAAAAGAAATAACAACACTAACTTTACATTACCACAGTCCAGTTCCTGGGGCACTAGCCTGTGCTGGCAGATAAACTCAGATAAGCCCCTTAAGAGGAGGGGGGAAACCACTGCTTTAAACTAGATGCTCAGCTGCAGCTGGTGTCCATTTCCAACCTTCGACTCCCCCTGCCCCACCCCACCCCCAGCCACACCAACCACCAATCAAAAATCTGGCAAGGGTAAGTACTGATCCCTATTGGTCTAAAAACACCAAACAGGAGGGTTCAGCGACTTGTTGTTAAGCTACAATGAGAAAGAGGACCCAAAAAGACAGTTGTACATAATCAGGACTAGAGGATTCCCCTCACATGTTAATAAGCACTTGCCATTTCACAGAAAAAATAAATTTTCACTACATTTCTCATTTGGAAAGCTAAGCTCCTTTTCCACGAAATGGATAAACCAAATAATATAAAACTGATCACAGAAACGTAATGCATACAGGAATGTGATTTGAATGAGAAAACTTTCTAACTAACTCTGCAGCTAAACTAACACCCATTAAAGCAGTTCCTTCTGAAAAACTGAAGAAACCTAAAAGGGTCTCCTTCTGAGTTTAGAGTTTGGAGGTTAACTTTAAAAAATTAACGTTTGGCAGCTAAACTAATAATTTCTTGATCCCATTTTTTCAAATCTGCATTTCAAAACAAAGTGTTTCAAACTTTCATATATAATGATCACTAAGTTATGCTAATTTTTATGCTAAAAGTGAATCATTCACTAAGAATCTAGACTTTTTCTATTCTGTCACCCATTTCTAACTTTACTGAAAGAAAAAAAAAACAATTCATTTCAGAACTGTTAAAAATTAAACATGAAAAAATCTGAAGAAGAAATAGTCTTTAGAGTCAGTATCTCACACTGCTTTGTGCAGAATTGTTGGGTGTTTTTTCACAATAGTAGTTTTCTGCTTTTGATCAAAAAACTGAAATATACAGAAAAAAAACAAGACTCAATTAAGCTTACATTCCTGCAATGTGGAAACTACCTCATACTTTTATAAATAGTTGTCAAAATTTAGTTTCCTCAAATAGAATGAAATATTTATTTAAAGTGTCCTAATGCACACGGATTTTCAAAAGTCCCAAATTTCTTAAAGGAGTCTATGCCCTTGATTACATTTACATTTACAAGTTTAAAATATCACAGAATGGAAAAATATCATATTTGGGAAATATTAAAATGAACTAGGAAAACTAACATCAAGTCTTCACCTGGGATATTGATAAATCTCCCTCTCTAGCAGTGGACCTTATTATACACTGACTGTAATTCCATATCCAGCTGCTGACTTCAAGATTCAGGAAATTCACCCATAGTCTTTCCAATTAAAGGGGGGAAATGCCATTAACTAGTCCTTCTGTTTCAACCCTCAACTTGCATGCTGTTATGGGAATTGAACTGTGTCCCTCCAAAAGATGCTGATGTCCTAACCCCTGATACCTGTGAATGTGACCTTATTTGGAAATAGGATCTTTGCAAACAATCAAGTTAAGACTAGGTCAATAGGGTAGGCTCGAGTTCAGTATAAAAGGGGGGAAATGTAGACACACACAGACACATATACAAGGGGAATGCCATGTGGATATGAAGACAGTTATCAGGGTCATAATCTACACGCCAAGGAATGCCAAAGATTGTCAGCAAACCATCAGAAGTTAGGAGAGAGGCATGGGACACAGTCTCCCCTACAGATCTCTGAAGGAAGAAACCCTGCCAACACCCTGCCTAAGCCCCACAGTTCTCTGTACTCTGTTAATGGTAGGCCTGGAAAACCAATACACGAGCCTTCCCGGCCCAACATTCCCTTACAACCTGTCCTTGCACCCCCAACTTATTCCTGTTTCTCCTAATTATTTCTTATATACTCCCACCACTTCCCTAAACTCACGCCACACCGTCCCCTGCCAATGCCCTTCGGCACTGTTTCTTGTCAGGGATACCACTGGCATTTTGCACGGGGCAGCTCCTATGGGGGACTGTCCAGCACACTGCAGGATGGTGAGCATCTCTGGTACTTTCATGCCACCAAGGGTGTGACAGTGCCCACAGTGGAGAAATTCTGTTCAAGAAGCTTTAGAGCCCCCTGCCTGCCAGACTTTGACTCAGGGGCCCACTATCTACTGCGTATGACCTCAATCAGGTCAGTTAACTTCAGCCTCTCCATCTGTAAAATGGGAATAAACCTTGACGTGTGACTCAGGATTGAGTTAAAGATCCTAGCGAGCCCAGGCTTACCCTCACTAGCTCCTTCTGGCATTAGAATCACTTAGAACTTAATGCTCAGTCTGTTCTACACAGTCACATCCTGACTTTAGCTGCCTTGGAACTCCTTTCCAAGGCTCCCTTACATGAGTAAAGTGTCACAATACATCCTGTGGAGATGGAAATGATCACTGCATGTTTAAAATAGCTGCAAGTCATGCAAAGCAAAGCATGGATATGCCTTTCTACAGCTGAAAAGAGCATGACAACTCTGAGTACAGTTGCTACGTGTTTCCCCTCCACTCCCACCTGAAAACGTAGTTGCAGCCGTGAGCAAAGGTCCACGTCTTCCAACTCTGCTTCCAATTCTGCTTTCTTTGTACTTCCCCCCCCCAACGACCGTCCCTCCAGCATCCAGGGATATCCTACTGCTGTCTAGTTCATTTCACTTTGTCCCATGGAAACATCCATCAGTCCTTCCTTCTCTTTCATGAAATGGTTTGCATCCCAAGTTTTTGGGCTGTGGAGCATCCGCACTGATTTATGCCACGAAGGCAGATTCTGTGTCTGTTCTCCTGACCATCATATACCTAACAGCACCTAACACAGAGCCGGGTACTTAACAGGTCTTCAGCGATTGATAAGTGCATGAGTCAATCAAGGTGAGAACGAACACGGGGCTGAATGATGCACAAACGAATACATTCAGGCCTCCATTTAACCCTCATCTTTGCACTGACTGACATTAACAACCTCAGGGCAGGTCGCTTCATCTCTAGGCCCAAATTTCCCTCTCTGTGAAATGAGGTGGCGGGACTTCACTAGAAAATCTCTTTCAGGTCTAACAATTGAGCCCAAGAACTTCTCACAAAAAGTGAAAAACTTGCCTTCCTTTTTGAGAAATTTTAGTCGAGGCAAGCAGGAGGGTAAAGATTCTTCTGAGATCACATACCAGGGGCCCCTCCCTGTCAGACAGCACCTTGTTCCCTGGGGACAAAAGGCTCTAGACAGCACGCCAGCTGCAGATCCTGAAGACATCTCTGAGATGCTGAGCACTCTGGAGTTTGTTATCATGGGCTGCTTTCAAGGACTCAGAGTCTACCCTGTCCTCAAGAGAGGGCCATAGGGACCCCTGCTGCCTGTCCCCACCCACCTATGGCTTCTCCCTTTCCAGCCTGAACAAGGTGGGCTCAGACACTTTCTCCCGGGTTCCAAATCCAACTCAATCCCTCTCTCTGCCATCTGCCTGAGGCTCCCACATGCATATTTTATGATTTCTGGCACATTTCCTGCTTATCTGACATCCTGCAATGCATCCCTCTGCAGCCTATATTATTTCCATCTCTGGTAAAGAATGTTCCCGAAAGAGGCATGTGTCCTTGGGTTGTACTTTATTACTGGTGGTTTCACCTTTCCTATCTTATCTCCCTGCTTGATCCCCACCTGAATTCCTTGAGGACAGAAAACCACACCCTCTGCTCTCCTCCGATTCCCACAAGACCAAAGACAGAGCTGGGCAAGCGTGAATAAAATAATGAATGAATGAAATAACTGACTGATTTCAATGTTTTTACATTAAAACATCATATTAATATATTTCCTGGATAAAGTCACCAAGACCTCCCCTTCTGAGTATACAACCAGAATCAACTAGATTTTAAAACGGCACTTGTATGACCATGCTATTTTTTTAGGACTGAAATAAAGTGCCCTTCACTATGATAGGAAGGACAGCCGTAGGACTGGGTGCATAAGAAATCTGATTTTCAGGTAGCCATAGAATGATAATGTGGCATTGCTTTTATTTCCTATAAAAGCAGATGTTACCTGAAGCTGGGGAAGAGAAAAGGGCATTCAGCCCTTGGTGTTAATTATTCCAACTACCACTGTTAGGTGCTGTAGCTGGAGAGTTCAGGGAAATCAGAACAAGATCTGAGAGTTTTCCCCAAAGAGATTGTTTGTTTAAATCTATTACTGACTGGGGCAGAGCATGTTTTTGGGAAATTCCTGGGACTTACTTGGCCAAGTGTACTTCTAGTCTCATTCCTTTCTTGTGGTTTTATCAACTCCAGCTAAAATCAAACTGACTTGGGAATCAAATTATTCGTTCTCACTTGCACTTGCTGGTCATGGTTGGTCACCGAATAAAGTGGAGCCAATGGTCAATGCAACACTGCTGGAGGGAGAACACAGCTATGCCCTCACAGCTCAATAGAGCATAATGCCATAAGCCCCAGTGAGCCTCTTCTGCTCAACAGCTGACCTAAACAACTTCATTATCTCTTAGAAATCACTATTCTTGCAGAGAAGCATACACTTATCACCAAAAGCATCGATGTTACATAATTACAGAAAAACTGTGTACTGATACAGAAAATATATATTACTGCTGGAGAGACTCAATGACTGAGGATTGTCTGAGACCTGAAAAGATCAGGTACATTAAAATAGATAATTGGCATTTCTGGGCTGTGTGTATGGTATGTGATAACAAAGTATGTCTTCCAGCTCAAACCATATCTTATCAGAACACATACTACGGGTGGGGCAGTGAGGGGACCTGAGACATTCCAGTAAAACACCAAAGGAAAAGAATAAATTCACTTTGATATTAACACGTATACTGTCAATGTGAAAAAAGCCATTATGAGGATTTATGCACATTTATCCAACAAATAAAGTCAAAGTACTTTAAAGCTAGAGTGCAGTGCTGACTTAATCATCACAACCCTTCATTCTACGGACGAGAAACTCCAGCAGTGACCAACCTTACACCACTCATCAAAGCCTGCCTCAACACTGGGGTCTCTTAAGTCTACCTTCATGTGCAAAACACCCAATATTAAATTTAAAAATTAAAAAGGCACAGAGCAGGCAGGCAATAAATATTTGTTAATAGAACTGAGGAAAGAGAGACATGGGGTTCCAGAACTCTCTTGATATACTACCTACTGACAGCATAAACCAAGTCATTACCTTAAGTTTGACTCGTCCAACATAGATAGCGTAGGCTTCTTAACACTATAAAGCATCCCTTCCGCAATCAATAAAATGCTATTGCAACAATTATCGGAGCATGCAAGTTGATGGTGAAATCAAAAGCTTTGAAGCATTCTTAGGAAGGAGTGAATCTGAAAAAAATGTATCCATGAAACAGTATGGATTTCCACATGCAAGAAGTGTAGCTTCAGTGGAGACATCTAGAAAAGGCAGGTATGACTAAGCAGCCCCACATAACAAGAAACACCGAAACTAACAGCAGTCTGGGCATGCCTGCATATAAAGATAAGCTGGAGTTTCCCATCTATTGCAACGAATGCAAAAGGGGGCATATTTTTTCCTATTACAAGTTAATTTCTTTTTACATAAAAAAAGCTCAGTGTATTGCAAACAGCATTTTCTTCCATCCTCCATCTCACCTGCTTCAGAAACAAATTTGGGGAAAATCTGGTTGAGTTGCTGGGCAGGCAACCAACTGGCTAGACAAAATTTTAAGCAACCAGTATTGCGCTTTTTGATGTATTCGATTCTGTATCTCACCAAAGAGCCTCTTAAATCTATAGTTTAACTCTTAGCTAAGGTAACCAAATCTTAATAATCATGTAAAACATATTGCTACATGTCTCAGTGGGCTATCAAGTATATTACTGAATTTTTCCTTAAAGTCTGACATCTAGCTATGTAACTTCTTCCTAAAAAAAAAATTCTTTTTCCTAAAAAAAATTCAAGAATATCCACCACACAAAACAGATTAAAATAATTAAAGAGACCACAGTTTATATATCCCCAAGATGAAACTGAGCACAGCATTACTGGGGGAAAAAACCAAACACACCACTTTTACATGTAGATGTAAAAACATTTATAGCACCCGAGACCAAAAAAAAAAAAAAAAAAAAGACAAAACAAACAAAACCCCCTGTCACGACAGTACAAACCTGGTTTACTGTTCTCTCTGCGCAGGTATGAAACTGAAGAAACATTCTTGGTGGCGGGACACAGAGGGTGGTTAGCAAGTTCCACTTAAACTTGTTCCATTCGGGAGCTAGGTTAGCAAATCATGCAGCCGAACAAGCTCTCGTACAAAACAGAACCCGGCTGAGTGTCCCAAATCGGCAAGAACTAACACCAAGGGAAGTGGGACCCCCGAAGCTCTCGGACCACTTCTCCCCAAATCCCCGAGCCACACAACCGGAGCGGGGGGCTTCCCGCCGACTCCATCTTCCTGTCTCCCTCTCAGGCTGTGCAGGGTGGGCGTGTGGGTGAGTCCGGGGTCCCTCACCCACCCTGGCTCCCCGCCCCATTCATTGTTGTCCGGGGTTGATGCATCACCTGCGGGGCGCGGGCTCCCGCCGCCCGACGCGCCGCGCGCCGAGACGCACAGGGGCGAGCGCCGCGCGCCTCCCGCAGGACCCGCGCCCCGCGCCCTCTACCCCGCAGACCCGACCCCGGCCCGCGGCCGGTCCCCTACGTGCTCACCGCCACGAAGCCCGAGGAGGAGGCGATGAACACGCGAATGACCATCCTCTCGCCGCTCGGGAACAGACCGTCTGCCCCCGGGGGCTACGGGCTGGCGCGGACGCGGAGGCAGAACTCGGCTGAGAGCCGCCGCCGCCGCCGCCACTGCCGGGCGCAGCGCTCAGGTCTGGGAAGATCGCAGGGGTCCGCCTCCCTCCCGCGCGGTCTGCAGATAAAAGCTCTGGGCTTCCCGACCGCCGGCCGAGGTAAGGAGGAGGGGCGGGGGGAGGAGAGGGGAGGGAGCCGGCTGCGGGGCGTGATGGGAGTTGTAGTCTTGGTCCCTCCCCGGGATGGCCGTGGACTGAGCTCCTTCCAGCCGCCTCCTTGCTGCGCGTGGACCCCGGACGCGCGCAGGTGGCTGCAGAGCCCCCCGAAGCCGGGAAGAAGCTGTAGCGGGGGGTGGCGAGGATCCTGGCCGGACCAGGGAAGAAAAAGATAACTAGGCAAGAATAGCTTGGTTCAAAGTCCAAACTGGGCTTCTGTGTGGTAGTTTACTGGTTTAGAGCATCCCCACCCAGAAACGTCAACAGACACAGTGGTGCCGCGGAGACCCAGCGGCCGGCCGGGGTGGGGCGAGCCGGACGCTCCGGGAGGTGTCGGCGGTGGGGAAGATGGGGGCGGTGGGACTGCGCGCTCCTCTGTTTTCCCAACGGCTCTGGAGATGCGGGAAGGTGATTCTTTGGGGGTACATGAGAGGTTTGCTTCTTCGGTAGACGCTGAAAATTAGAAACCCGGGTGAGCGCGCAATCGACATTTTATTTTTCTAGCAAAACTGTAATTGTAGTAGAAACAATAAATACCAAGCGAAATTCGAATCCTACTATCAACATCGGGAATCAGGACTCCACCCGCCCCACCCCTCCCCTGCACAATGGCTTCGCCTCTGTGCGCCTAATATTTACAGCTGAGCCAGATCTGTCCCTTTTTGAGACCTGCTGCACATTCCAGTGCAGTCTCCCAGGAGGATGCTGTTAAAATAAAAAGCTTTTATGTAGTTGCTAGTAGTTTAGGGTTAGTTCTTCAGCAAGTGTTCTCTGTTTCACAAAAGCGCAAGCCTCTCACAGTTCCATGAAAATGAACCCTTTTTCCCTGCAGTACTGTATTTACTTTATTCCTTTCAGCAGGGGAGTTTTAGCAGAGTTCTGGGAACAATGTTAATTAATAGTTCTAGAAAGAAAGAAATTAGATGATGTGGTCTCTGGCTCTTTGGTAAAATTCTTGCACAAACACGGATCGTTTTGGAGCATTTGATTTTTAGAGCGATTTTGAATATTTCAAGTGTATAACCTTCCATAGTATTTATCCAAAATCATGTTTGTAGTATTCCCTTTTTTACTTAGTACAGTAACAGGAGGTACAATCCTAATGGTACTTTATTTCTTCTTACTGTTCAACAATTTTAAGTATAAATTTTGCTGGCTGTTAAATAATCTCTCTCTGCACATGTACTTTAATTTGGCTATCGTAAATGTGGAAATGGATGTTTATAACTTTTAAAATAATTTTCTTAAAAGGTAGATCCTGTATTTCCTGTATAAATGCGACTGTATAAAAGTCTCAGTTTCTTCGGTTTGGAATTATTCAGCTTTGAGGATACGGTTAAACTCAACAAATGAGAACTCAGAGCCTGTGCTTTGGATGAATGTAGCAAGGGGCTCTCACTGGGTTGTCTGCCCAGCACCTTGCCATTTTCTGGAATCTGTTCCTCCTCTTTGATGGAAGAGGTTGTAGCGGTGGTGTCCCAACACCCTCCTGGTTCACAGAGCAAGACCCAGACCCCTGGCCACAACTGATCTGTCTAGGGGTGAGTGTCTGACTCAAGAAAGGCAGGGCAATAGCTCTGCCCTAAGAATTTGGAGTTAGGACTAAGAAAGAGAGAGCGAGCACGAGCACTTGAACTTTACCTTGTAACATGGAAGCTCAGTGCTTTCAGAAGCCGTGTTCCAACATGAGAACCAGAGAAGCTGAGGAAGGTAGTCAACAGGAAGAGAACAACAAAGAAGGCATGTGAGGGTGATGGAGATGAGTCTCAGAGAGCCCTGATAATGCTTTAGCCCAGGGGCCCTAAAACTCTGGCCTGCGTGTCAAATCCAGTTGGTTGTTTTGTAAATAAGGTTTTTTTGGAACACATTACTTTGCCTGTTGTCTCCAGCAGAGTGCCAGAAACCATATGGCCTGCAAAGCCTAGTACATGTACTCTGTAGCCCTTTACAGAGAAAGTTTGCCAGTCCCTGTTTATGGTTCACCCTGTTCCTATATCCCTGCTCTGAAGGCCTGTGTAATATTCCTGTATCCATGTCACAAATTCGTCACCTTACCTGAGTCACCCCAAATAGGTTTCTGTTTTGTGCAACCCAACGTGCCTCAACTGAGAAGTTTGTACTTAATTTGTAAGCATTCTGAGGCAGAGAAGGATGTGATCAGATCTATGCTTTGAGAAGATTACTCTGGTCATAGTTCTGTTTTTTTCCACCCTCAGTGAAGAGGTTTATCCCCAAAGCTTGTATGCAGGACAAAATATTAGCAGTCCATGAGCCCACAACAAGCCAGTATGGAGTTGGGACCCAGAGAGTGACAGAGAGTAGGAAGCAATCTGGGATATAAGCTAAGAGCTCGGGATCAACTCTAGGGTATCACAGCCCAGAGAGGATTCGATGCCCATCGGACTAGTCAAGGCTGCAGATAGAGCAGCTGGCTGAAACTTAAAGACAGAACTCAGACAATGGAGTCGGTCATTAGGCATCACGGAAGCTGCTCCTGCATTGCCTAGGACTTGATCCTTTTACAAGTCATGTTAGACCATCTGGTGAGAGTGGGTTTTTTCCTTAGTTTTACTGACATATAAGATATATAACATTGTGTAAATTTAAGGTGTATAATGTCTCTTTTTCTGGCAGCTACACAATCCCCACCAGAATATCCATGCAAAACACAGATATCCTGTTCCTACAGGGGTCAGGCAGGTGACATAAATGAGAAAGGTGGGGTAGGTCCAAGTGCACATGTATTCATTGAGAGGACTGTAGCACATTGGACAACTCTACTCAAAAATACAGATTTTTGTCTGAAATATTCTGCTCTTTCGATATTGACTTGATTTTTTTTTTAATATTTATCTATTTATTTATTTATTTATTTATTTATTTATTGGCTGCATTGGGTCTTCATTGCTGCACGCGGGCTTTCTCTAGTTGCAGCAAGCGGGGCTACTCTTCGTTGCGGTATGTGGGCTTCTCATTGTGGCATCTTCCCTTGTTGTGGAGCACAGGCTCCAGGCACGCAGACTTCAGTAGTTGTGGCACACAGGATCAGTAGTTGTGGCTCATGGGCTCTAGAGTGCAGGCTCAGTAGTTGTGGTACACAGGCTTGGTTGCTCTGTGGCATGTGGGATCTTCCCGGACCAGGGATCAAACCCATGTGCCCTGCACTGGCAGGCAGATGATATTGACTTGATTTTTTAAAACTGAGCCAACCAAGCCAAAGCCATCTGCAAGTCCCATTTGGCTCTAGGGTTCTCCTGGTTTCTCCCTCCAATGTAAATAAAGCTCTGAACCGGGGTGTTTGGTGCCCAGTAGATCCACAAGAAGCACTGGGTGTTATTATAATAATGGTTTGTTATCATTACTGACCTTTGTGAGAGCACTTCCAGCAAGAGGGCAGAGGCAGAAGGCAAATCACAGAGGCCCGAGGACTGATGGCTAATGAGGCAGTAGAGGCAACGATTTAATCTTTTCTAATTGGAAGTTGAGGAATAATAAGGGAATGAGCAAGGACAGAAGCTTCTAGGGGAGTCAGGGAACAGAAACATTCTTCTTTTAGGTTTATCTACCGATTAAGTGAAAGTCTGGAGTTCCAACTGTCCAGATTTTATTTTTAGAGTGGAATTGAATCTGATTGATAACTCTGCGTTGTTAGGGCTGCCCTGTTCTTTACAGCACTTACTCTAATACTGTCTAGCTCCCCAAGAATTTCACTTTAAAAAAAATTATTTATTTATTTATTTAGGCTGCACGGGGTCTTAGTTGTGGCACGTGGGCTCTTAGTTGAGGCATGCAGGATCTTTAGCTGCAGCATGTGGGCTCTTAGTTGTGGCATGCACGCAGGATCTAGCTCCCCAACCAGGGATCAAACCTGGGCCCCCTGCATTGGGAGAACAGAATCTTACCCACGAGACCACCAGGGAAGTCCCAAGAATTTCACTTTTTAAAGAACATCAGTCACCGCAACCATGCCTGTGACAATCCCTGCCCTACTCCAGGCAGTAGCTCCCCTGAAAGCTGAGTGAGCACATTTGGCTGTTAGTAGGCAGCAGATTTGTGGGAGGGGAGGTTATAAGCCAGAGGGCAGGATAGGGCAGAGTGGTTAAGGAGCAGGCCTCTGAGTCAGACCTGGATTGATGTCACAGCTGTAGGAGCTTCTTTAGGCGGTTTATGTAACTTGCCAGTACCTCCCCTTCCGCGTTGTTGTTGGAATGCTTGGTGGAGAGGATGTAAGTAAAGTGCTTCTCACACAGTACCTGGGACACAGTTAGGACTCAGAAATTATTAGCTGTTATGAATCATGTAAAGTAAATCAAGAAATGGCCTTCATTTGCATAAAGCACATAAATCCTATAAATATTTCCGTCTCATGTCTATGATTTGAACTTGTTACATAACAAGGATCTGGTTCATACAAGCCTCTTTGTACACTGCCATGTTCCATGAAAGTACTTAACAAAATCTTTTTGATGTTAATGAAGTTTAGAGGCCATGCTTAAGATAAAAGGAATAGTAGTGAAATGAAGCAGCAATAAAGTCAAGTAAGGCAGCTTGAATTTTTAGTA